>NC_090443.1:313052901-315475401 GCF_031143425.1 Pleurodeles waltl
GGCACTATATTTTAGATCTAAATGAATATTAAGCTCATTGTTATTCAAGATGTTAACATATTGTCTAAGAGAGCCTTCATCACCATCCCAAATGAGAAAGAGATCATCGATATATCTGACCCATAATACCACTTGTTCCATGTATTTGCTATTGGGGTCAGACCAAGCTATCTCTTTCTCCCACCAGCCCATATAAAGGTTAGCGTACGTGGGAGCAAATGAAGCTCCCATCGCAGTCCCTTGTTTCTGCAAATAATATTGATTGTCAAATAAAAAGGCATTGTGGGTGAGACAGAATCTTAGCATGCTAACTAGCATGTTGGTGTGTTGAAGGAATTCAATTTTGCGAGTGCCCAAAAAATGACAACATGCTTGGATACCATAATCATGCATGATAGAAGTATAAAGTGCAGTCACATCCATGGTTACCAATAAATAATTGGATTGCCATGGAACATTATGGATCTTGGCTAAAAAATCATTGGTATCTCGAAGATATGAGGGCAGTTCAGTGACATAAGAAGAGGTCCAAAAAACGGGAGGTGTTTTCTAATAGGGACGAGTTCATACTAACAATAGGTCGACCAGGGGGATGTTTTATATTTTTGTGAATTTTTGGTAGAAAATAGATACAGGGAGTTCTAGGAAACATGACTTTAAGATAAAGATATTCGTTTTGGTCAATCAGATCATTAGTGTGCCAACTATCAAGCATCTCCCAGTAGATGGTTTGATATTCATTAGTAGGATTGGTAGTTAATTTTTGATAATGCTGTTTATTGGAAAGTTGATAATTAGCCTCCTTCGTATAGCTATTAATATCCATAATAACAATGTTCCCTCCTTTATCGGAGGGTTTGATGACAATGGTATTATTGGATTTGAGCTCATTTAGATCTTTCCAATCAGAGGCTGAGAAATTCATTCTGAGCTATTTTCATTTTGATACTTTTCCAATTGTTCCGAAAATGATCAATATCATCAACAACCAATTCATAGAACATATCAATCATATTACCCGTAGGTAATTGGGGATTGAATCTACTGGAGGGTTTCAACACACTGGCAGTGGTCTGATTGGTAACAAATCCCATATCTGTCAAAATGTTGTTATCTTTACCTGTATCATTGCTAACATCATCTACACAACTCAACTTCCCAATTTCTACTAAGTCAGGCACATCATTGATATGAAACCCAGATAGCGTGTCTACATTTGTATTAGGACCAGATGTAGTGGCCCGTGTTTTTTTAGAGAAATGTTTCAACAACCGCAACTTGCGTGTGTATTTATACAATTTTATTCTGGTGTCAACATAATCCCAATGATTGTCTGGACAAAAACTTAACCCTAGATTTAGAATACGTTCTTGATTCAAAGTTAGTTGTACTTTAGAAATATTTACAATGATGTTGGGATTGTCGGATCGGAATGTCCCCTCTAGTCTTGATATTTGTGATTTCTGCCTCTTCCCCCTCCGCGTCTTGTACCTCCTCGACTTCGTCCTCTGCCCCTGTTTGATTGTGGCGTGATTGATTGTAATAATCTAATTTCCCCGTGAAAATATGTATATATATATATATATGTATATGTGTGTATATATATATATGTGTGTATATGTGTGTATATATATATGTGTGTATATATATGTATATATGTATATATGTGTATATATATATATGTATATATATATATGTGTGTATGTATATGTGTATATATGTGTATGTATATATATATATATGTGTATGTATATATGTGTATGTATAACAACAGTATGACCACGGCACACAGGATAGTATCATCACAGTTCGTAATAAGAACAAGTGTCCCTTGTGTTCAGGTTCCGGACGTGGATAACAAATCTGAAAAGTCCTCAGTTGATGATGCAAGTGTCTTCATTTGTAGGCCCAATTTGCCACAGACTTGCGTTGTCTTCAAGAAACAGCCGAAACAGCCAACACGTGTTTCGTCACACAAGTGACTTTATCAAGGCTGGGCCATTTGGCCAGGAAAATGAGTAGTGGGTAGAATCGATGGTGTTGTACGCGAGTAGTAGAGATTTGAACGGCTGGCAGTAGGTGAATGGCGATCCAGTAAAAGACAGGTGAGCAAGGTGGGCCTTGATAAGCCACGGTTCGGGACCCTGTAGGGGTGGTGAGCCGGTCGTTAACTGCAGCTCAAGCGCGTCTCGGTGTCTCTGGATCGCCATTCACCTACTGCCAGCCGTTCAGATCTCTACTGCTCGCGTACAACACCATCGATTCTACCCACTACTCATTTTCCTGGCCATATGGCCCAGCCTTGATAAAGTCACTTGTGTGACGAAACACGTGTTGGCTGTTTCGGCTGTTTCTTGAAGACAACGCAAGTCTGTGGCAAATTGGGCCTACAAATAAAGACACTTGCATCATCAACTGAGGACTTTTCAGATTTGTTATCCACGTCCGGAACCTGAACACCAGGGACACTTGTCCTTATTACGAACTGTGATTATACTATCCTGTGTGCCGTGGTCATACTGTTGTTATTACTATTGTGTACCTGTTACACATATTTGTGCCTATTAGGGTAGTTAGGCACCCGACCCATCGAGCACCAATGTTTAATTTTTACTGACTCTTTCTATTACATTCGTTGTTACTCCACGGAAGTGCGGCTGCTCTCACCCTTACTACCTTTCTATTGTTTGCTTTTGGCCTTTTCCTGACCATATGTATATGTGTATATATATATGTGTATATATATATATATATATATGTATATATATATGTATATATTGGTTACTGTATTTTGATATATTACAATGGTTCCACTCATTTCCTTTTGTCTTTGCATTCTTCCAGGGGGGGTTGGGGGTAGTTACTGTAATGTTTGGATATGCATTGGTGTGTGTGTTGTAGTGGGTGAGGGTGGGGGGGTTGTGTGTGTGTGTGTGTCCCTGTGTTTTGCCTCCCCCTCCCCTATGTCGTAGGTGCAGTACTCACCGTTGTCTTCGCCGCTGGCGTTGATGATCGTCGTACAGGAGCAGGAAGACTGGTGCAGGAAGTATATGGAGTTCCGGCTCCATGGTGTCCTCCTTCCTCGTGGAGTGTGTAGAGGTGAGCGTTTTCCCTTTGAAATGGCTGTTTCCGCCGTGTTTTTATCCGCAGTAAATCTGCCCTGGAAAAGGTGGCGGATTGGTAGGTTGTGATACTGTGGGCGGTACATTGTCTTCCGCCTGTCTGTTGGCGGTGACTGCTGCGCTGTTTGTTTGTACCGCCGTGGCGGTCGGAGTGTTAAAGTGGCTGTCTTTGTTGGCGGTTTCCGCCACAGTCATAATTCCCTTTTTTTTTTCGCCGGCCTGTTTGCGGTCTTACCGCCGCTTTAACACTATCCGCCAGGGTTGTAATGACCCTCTAAGTCTTTTACCTATGTGTTTTGGTTTGGAGTGTAGTGGATGTATGCCAGGTGCTGCAGCAACCCTCCCCGGCCTGTAGAGGACACAACAAGGCGGCCATCTTGGGAGTGTCTTTGCCTCATTCCCACAGACTGGCTGTGGTATTATACACAGGAGTCCAGAGGGAGATGGGGAAGCACTCTGCGCCTGTGACAGTGACTAGGGGGGGAGTATTCAAGTTGGGGCCTCTTCAAACAGGAATCAATGCTATTCAAGCGTTGTTTGAGACAGCTTTTCCGGAAGTGGCATCTGCAAGGTCACAGTAGCTGTGAGGGGACTGTCAAAGCCATGACACCAGTGAATTCTGAGAGGAGGAAGCGATGCAGCTTGCTCCTCTTTTATGTTCTGATACGCTGCTCCTCTCACTGTGGAACCCTTGTGTTAGCTTCTTTGCGCTATGGGGTTAGGAAAATGGCTACCTCTTCTTACTGAACTCTATTTGAAGAGGCTAGATGTTTTTTGCTATCAAGCTTGAGGCCGTGAAGTGCTTGGGTCTGGAGTCACAACTCCTTTCCCACCATTTTGAAGAGAACACCTTTGCCAACATCTTGCCTAGAACTAACCTATGTGCTTTGTTGGTGACCCTTCGGAGGTTATCAAGAGCACGTGCTATCATCTAGTGTTAAGCTCTACTGAAGTCATTTGGTTAATGCACCCACTGCAGAGGTCTTGGCAGAATAAGAATGCCATAGATTACCTTCCTAACCTAGCTTTTTCACTTCATCTCTGCAAGGTCGATGCAAATGAATTATAGCGATTTTGTTAAGAATGGCACCTGCTTTGCAGCGCTATGAAATGGCAGAACCTATATTACAAAGTGCTATATAAAAAAATTAATCACAGACTGCCTCAACATGTATCAGTTACAGAACCGTAGGTGAGAGGGTGTGGCATTAGGGCTAGAGCTCCCGACTTTGGAGCTGGGAAACACAGTTCAAGTCTCAGCACGGGCTCAACATAATCCCCCTTGCTACAAAAAATGAATGTGTTCTTGTGTAATGTAACCGTTGCTCATGTAAAACGCTGTAATACCTTTGTATTGAGTTTGCGCTAACTGAACTCTATTTGAAGAGGCCCAATTTACATTCAAAAGCTAGATGTTTTTTGCTATCAAGCTTGAGGCTGTGAAGTGCTCGGGTCTGGAGTCACGACCCCTTTGCCACCATTTTGGAAACAACACCTTTCGCCATCTTCTTGCCTAGAACTAGGCTATGTGCTCGGTTGGTGATGCTCTGGAGGTTATCAAGAGCACGTGCTATCACCTAGTGTTAAGCTCTACTCAAGTCAGTTGGTTAATGCACCCGCTGCAGACGCCTTGAGAGAATGAGAATGTCACAGATTACAATCCTGACATAACTTTTTCACCTCTTCTTCTCCTCAAGGTTGATGCAAATGAATTATAGTGATTTTCTTAAGAATGGCACCTGCTTTGCAGTACGATGAAATGGCAGAACCTGTATTACATAGCACTATATAAAAAAAAGAGTTATTCCCAGACTGCCCCAACATGCACCAGACACAGAACCTTAGGGGAGAGGATGTGGCGTAAGGGCCAGAGCTGCCGACTTTGGAGATGGAAAACACGGTTCGAGTCTCTGCGCCGGCTCAACATCTTGTGATTCTGGGCAAATCACTTAATCTCCCCTTGCTACCAAAAATGAATGTGTTCTTGTGTAGTGTAACTAGTGCTCATGTAAAGTGCTGTAATTCCTTTTTATCGCGTTTGCTCTATATAAAACGGCAAAAAAATACAAAATAAATAACTCCAATACCTTTTTGTCGAATTCGCGCAACGTAAAACTGCAAAAAATCAAATAAAAAAAGATCACACAGACATCACAAACAAACAGCAAAATTCCCGAATACAAAAAAGAGGAAGAAACAACATACAGCCATGCTGCGCGAGGCAAAAGAGAAAAATAGTACGCCACACTAAGTTAAGTGGCCGACCATGCAATAATTCATATGACCAGGTCAGTCTCCAAGGTGGTAACAAAACAGCCTCAAGGCGGGAGAAACGCAAAGATTTTACCAATGACATCAAGGGGTTTTTGACAGGCAGACCTAGGAACCAATGAAAGTGATAGGCATGAGATGGGCATTGCTAATGGCCACAGAATAGATTACAACATTTCGAGAAGAGCAGGGCTTGGACGCTGCTATGCTCGTCCTAACCACGCCCTTGCATTCAGAGCACACACACAAGCAGGCCTTTGCGCACATCAACACGCGCACAGCCACGTCACTACCGCTCACGCAAATGTTTTTGGACTGCTTCTCTTCCGTGAGCTTAGACTGCAGAACACATCCCATGTCTTCAAAGAACTCAGTCAGTACTGGAGTTTAACCTGCAAATAAAAAGTCAGTGAGCGATGTGTGTCAATCTGGAGGGTGAAAATAAAATAAAATAAAAAATAAAACCACACACGCGCGTGCCAGGGTGTACAATTTTTATACACAGTATTCCTTCATTTGGGCTTTTTTTTACTGACAATGGAAGCAAGAAAATAGAAACATTAAACATTTGAAAAATAAGCAAGGACTCTCTTAAACTGAAAAAAAAACATTTTTTAATGTTTTGTAATGGTATGAATAAATGTGCAAATATATTTCAGTTGAATACACAGAGTGCTAGAAAACCTACAGTTGACCACTTTTGCTTTTGTGTGTCTGCCAGTCTCTTGTCTTATGTTTCCTCCTCCCACTTCTGCTTGCTCTTTTGGTCGGCTCTCTTGGTAAAAACATCTGTCTTTTATAGTTTCTTAATATGGTTTAAGCCTGTTTCTGATTACATAGCGCTCTTTGCGTTTTCTGAGGAGAATTATGTAGAATTCTGTTTATTTACAGTTGTCCGTAAATGTTCTACAAAGCAAGAAAAGATAGGTTATATACATCATTTCAATCACGAGAATATTCCTGAGATTTTGGATACTTACAGCATACTGGGCCTGTGGGCAAGAAGTCACCATGGATACCTGCTTGTGATGTCACACAGGGCGAAATGACCTCAAATCACCATCCTTAGACAGCAGGCGTGACTCCCATCTGTGTCTGTCTCCCTAAGGTTCAGTGGAGGGGGACAGGACAGACATTTCCCAGACCTGGTAAGCTCTTTTCTATCTCAAGCTGCAGCATCGACAGCGGATGCTGGCCCCAAAGGTTTCAAGGTATGGATATGCTACATGACAAATATGGGGCACATTAATTGTCTACTCCTGGGGAAGGGTTTATCCACACCTAGTATGAAGTACCATACTTCTTTGCAGACACAGTAGTAATGGGTAGGCTAGTATATTAGCCCACCTCCCATCTGAAATAGACACAGAAACACACCAAATGCTTTCTACATCAGTCTCATCCCTGCAGGAAGTCCATATTATGAGATCCTCATCCTGATAGGGCAGGAGAGTCGGGGAGTTAAGCTGTGCCCAGTTATTCTATATGAAGCCAGCAGGCCCAGAGCTGTCTATCATCCAGAGAAGGTTGCCATTGGCAGTAGGGGATGGGAGCCAGGTTGTGAGATATGTGCAACACAGGGGTGACAGAGGAAGGCTAAACCTCAAATTTGGTGTCAATGTGGTTTGTGGTCGTCTCTATACTGACATTCCAAACGGACCAGCCAGATGGGAAATCCCTCAGCTTTTTCTACAGGCATGCCTGTCAATGATACAGCATCTCGAAAATAGCGAAGTATTCCAAACGTTTAGTCTTGTGACTTATGCATTCTTTTGACTCGTTCATCAGTGTGGGACCTTTTGGGGTGGGCAAGATCACAAATGGCAAAAGCTTGCAATCCATAAATTACATTTCTTTTGTTCTAGGGAATGGGTGTACTTCAGAGAGGAACTCCCTACTCGTCACCATCATGGACTTGGGATGGGTAGGTGAAGGACTTGGGTTTGGTATTGCTCATGTAGGCAGTACAGTTTTGTAAATGGGAGTCCCTAAATCTTTAAATCACTCCCAGGAGACACACATATCCCTGGTGTCCCTTAAAACTGCACATGTAGGAGGACGTTGGTCCTTGATATTGCCTTTTTTGTTTTTTTATTTGATTGCAGCCAATGATGTCATTGGGGAGCCTGAGAAGTGAACTCCAGTGACGTGACTTTGAGCCATGACACCTTGTTATGAGATCTTTCAAAATAACAAGAGGGTTTAAAACTGCCCTGCAAGGGTAAACATACTTATCAAACCATTTAAATGCACAAATAAGGAGACACACACCTAATTACATATTGCACACTTTGTGTGTCTGTAGTTCTTGTGCATCGGTGCAGAAGGAATTCCTTGGTAATCAAGGTTGACATTTCTGCAAACCATTTTTCATAATTCAACCAAACATCGCCAGTATTTCATATTTCCAACAACATTTATTTTTTTGGACTACTGACACACAGTATCCAGTGTTGATGCTGTTAAATGGCATCTTGTGCATATATTTATTCCTACAATATCTGTAATCTACAGTTATTTGTAGTGGGGGATATTGTAGATAATGCCCATAGGTGAAGCACTTTGACCCCCTACTGCCTTTGAAAAAAATATAAACGTACTATATCTCATTTGCTCTACCTATTGTATCACTTATCAAATCATATGGACCCTGGAAGAAAGCGCTTAAAGAGGGTGTCTGGTCTTTTCTATGAACCCAAAATTGTACTCTGGAGAGACACACTTAAGCCTATTCTCTTAAACCCTATCAGACTTTGGAACCTGGAGGTCTTTACATAGAATGACCAGTGATAGTGTAGCATCAGCTGTGGAATCACTCTAGCCTAGAAAGAGAGATGCCCCAACTTCTGCACACTGGAAGAAAGGTGACCAGGGAAAAGTGAAATTGTCAACAGATATTGTGTAAACACATTGCTTATTTTTGTGCGTTTGGGAATAAAACAGTGCGTGGCCTTCTACAAAGTATGAAGCATTGTGGAAATTACCACATGCCCATGATATTGGCAAGACTCGCATGGCTTAGCTTTTCTTCTCACTTCAGCCACCAACTTTTGCCTGCAGAAATTCCTTCAACAAAGACAACTTTGCAAGATTTTGGCCCATATTTATGCTTTTTGCCGCAAAACTGCGCTAACACAGTTTTTCGGCAAAAAGTTTAGCACCGGCTTGCGTCATTTAACAGTGCCAGCTGGGTGCCGTATTTATTGAATCATGCAAGCCGGCGCTAAACTTGGGCTAGCATCTTAGAAGAAGACGCTAGCCGGGTTGGGGTGGCAATAGGGAAGGAGGGGGTTGTGCATCAGAAAATGACGCTAGCCTGGTGAGAGGCAAAAAAGTGCCTCTAACCAGACTAGCACCATTTGCTGGCGCACAACCACCAAAAACATGACTCCTATCTTAGGAAAGGAGGAGTCATGACAAGTGTCCCCTGGGCATGTCTATTGCACCCTGTGCCATTCAGAGGACCCAAGTTAGGGCCCCAGATGGCAAAACAAAATAAATAAATTAAAAATTACTTACCTTTGTTGGGTCCCCCATCCTCCGGTGTCCCTCTGGTGGAGGTGGGGGTGTTCCTGGGGCTTGGGGAGGGCACCTGTGGACCCATTCCATGGTGTTTAACCATGGAAATGGGTCCACAGGTCCCCTAACACCTGGTCTGACCCAGGCATTAAATAATGGTGCAAAGCAAGTTTAACACCATTATTTAGCTGCTTCTCCCACCCGTGCATCATTTTAGCACAGGGAATAAATATGGGGCTATTGGGGATAGCACCATTTTTTAGATGGAAACGCCTACCTTGCATCTCATTGACGCAAGCTAGGTGCGCACATCTAAAAAATGGTGCAAACTCCTATATTTTGACGTTGGACGTATCTAACCTCAAAATATAAATATGGAGGTTTCTGCAAAATTTGCATTTTAAAAAAATGACGCAGATTCGGCGCAATTGAAGTATAAATATGGGCCTTTGAGTCAAATAAGTATTTGTGACATAATGTGACACCAGGCCCAACTAGAATTAATTTTACGTTGCAGACTACCCCGCCCCTTTCACATTTTTCCAGTCTCACCGGGATGACTTTATTTTTAAAGAGTGGTGAGCATGCTTTGTATAAACCCTACAATAATAATCTTTAAACTGAAACATGGGAGAGTAAATGTGAAATCAGTTAAAATGCTCCAGTTCGTGTTTGAAAGGGGAGGGCGCATGTGTGGCTGAGAGCGTCTAGCCTGGTTGTATGTAAACTGCTATTCTGTCTGCTTTTCACCAGGGAGCGCGAGATTGTACGGCCAAGGCCTCGCCTTATGAAGAGAGACAAGTGTGGACTGCTTAACTCCTTTGTCCCTCTGGACATTCTAAGTGACTGCAAAGGTAGGTGGGAAACATCTACTAAAGAAGAGTCAGCACGTCACCCTCTATTCTCATATTTTATCAGTAGAGGGAGCTTGTGTTACACTGCCATATTTGCCACAGGGCTACATTTTACTTATTGCTTTCATGTTAAGTGCCCCGAGGGACCTTGACATGCAGTGAAATACCTCATACAATTGTACAACTGCGGTGGTAGCTGTTATGGTTTTTACATGGTGTGGTTGTATGACCTCAGAGTATAATACACTCCCAAAACTATCTTGGGTCCAACCAGACTCGTTTGTAAAACCTCTTGCTCAATCCTGGGTAACCGTGGCTCCCAGCAGCAAGACCTAAACAAAAGAACTAGTGTAAAGCATTTAGAAGCACCAAACAACGGAATAAGAAAGACACACAACACAAAAGAAATCCAACATCAGTTTATAAAAATAGGCTGTATGTTTGCAAAGTTTTAGATACCAAGAAGATCAAAATCTACTTAAGGGTTCAGAAGATATAGGTTTTTAAAGAAACATAAGTTAGCTTTTTAGTCCCGAGCGTAATAATTGGTAATCGCAGCTTTTAAAAACTTTTGAAAAGTATGGAAGAGTTGTGATTGTCTACTCTGGCCCAGACTGGGCGACCAATTCTGACAGGGAGAAAGTCTGAGAGAAAGATTATTTGGACATTTACTGGTTACCAAAATCAGTCTCAAATCCAGTTACACATTTTACATCAAAACCGCTATGGACTTCAATAGAGTGGTTCTTATGCTGAGTATACAGGATGGTGAGAATGCTGAAATACTTTGGATGGTGTGTGGTTGATGGCGATCTCCTTGAGAATATTATTCCAGTCCATGGGTAAGATGAGGTGACTTTTGCCACAGAGGTAGGTGTCCAGCAAAGTCCTCTTTTGGCCAGTAGAAGTCCAGAAGTGGCTGGTCCATTGATCTCGGGTCACAGCGTCCATCGTTGGTCATCAGTCCGCACTCTGGTGACTCTCCCAGGCTCGACAGACATGAATGCAACTTTTGAGTCCTGAGATGACATCTTGTCTGCACGTCGGTGGTTAGCTGCAATTCCTTGCAGGTAGCTACTGACTAGCTAGGACAGGCTACTTTAGCTTTTATGGTCCTGGTGCTGGAATAAGGGATCCGCCAACTGACCCTTGGTGTTCACCTTTTTGCTTTAGGGCTCTGGAGTGACTTTTCTATGAGCCAAGAGCCACAGTGTAGGAAAGTACAATCTTGCCTGGCACGTTACCCCCATTTTTACTTGTGAGTCAGTTTGTTTTTGCCCGTCTCACTGGGATCCTGCTAGCCAGGACCCCAGTACTCATAGTTTGTGGCCTGAATGTGTTCTCTGTGTGGTGCCTAACTGTGTCACTGAGGCTCTGCTAACCAGAACCTCAGTGCTTATACTCTCTCTGCTTTTAAAATTGTCTCTGCAGGCTAGTGACCATTTTACCAATTCTGATTGGCACACTGGAACACCCTTATAATTCCCTAGTATATGGTACCTAGGTACCCAGGGTATTGGGGTTCCAGGAGATCCCTATGGGCTACAGCATTTCTTTTGCCACCCATAGGGAGCACAGACAATTCTTACACAGGACTGCCACTGCAGCCTGAGTGAAATAACGTCCACATTATTTCACAGCCATTTTACACTGCACTTAAATAACTTATAAGCCACCTAAATGTCTAACCCTCACTTGGTGAAGGTTAAGTGCAAAGTTACTAAGTGTGAGGGCACCTTGGCACTAGCCAAGGTGCCCCCACTTTGTTCAGGGCAATTTCCACAGACTTTGTAAGGGGACACCATTACAAGCGTGCACTACATATAGGTCAATACCTATATGTAGCTTCACAATGGTAACACCGAATATGGCCATGTAACATGTCTTAAATCTGGTATTAGGGTGCCAATCCCATGCATCTCTGGGGCTCCAGCATGGACCCCGGGTACTGCCAAACTAGCTCTCTGGGGTTTTCACTGCAGCTACTGCTGCTGCCAACCCACAGACAGGCTTCTGCCCTCCTGGGGTCTGGGCAGCCCAACCCCAGGAAGGCAGAACAAAGGCGTTCCTCTGAGAGAGGGTGTTACACCCTCTCCCTTTGGAAATAGGTGTTAAGGGCTGGGGAGGAGTAGCCTCCCCCAGCCTCTGGAAAGGCTTTGAAGGGCACAGATGGTGCCCTCCTTGCATAAGCCAGTCTACACTGGTTCAGGGATCCCCCAGCCCCTGCTCTGGCGCGAAACTGGACAAAGGAAAGAGGAGTGACTACTCCCCTGTCCATCACCACCCCAGGGGTGGTTCCCAGAGCTCCTCCAGTGTGTCCCAGACCTCTGCCATCTTAAATGCAGAGGTGTGAGGGCACAATGGAGGCCTCTGAGTGGCCAGTGCCAGCAGGTGACGTCAGAGACCCCTCCTAATAGGTGCCTACCTGGTTAGGTGACCAATCCTCCTCTGAGGGCTATTTAGGGTCTCTCCTGTGGGTTTCTCTTCAGATAACGAATGCAAGAGCTCATCAGAGTTCCTCTGCATCTCTCTCTTCGACTTCTGCCAAGGATCGACCGCTGACTGCTCCAGGACACCTGCAAAACCGCAACAAAGTAGCAAGACAACTACCAGCAACATTGTAGCGTCTAATCCTGCCGGCTATCTCGACTGTTTCCTGGTGGCGCATGCTCTGAGGGCTGTCTGCCTTCACACTGCACTGGAAGCCAAGAAGAAATCTCCTGTGGGTCGACGGAATCTTCCCCCTGCTAATGCAGGCACCAAACTTCTGCTTCACCGGTCCTCTGGGTCCCCTCTTCTCGACGAGCGTAGTCACTGGAATACAGAAGCTGGATCCAAGTGACCCCGACAGTCCAGTGGTCCTTCTTTCCAAATTTGGTGGAGGTAAGTCCTTGCCTCCCCACGCCAGACAGTAGTCCTGTGTACTGCGTGAACTGCAGCTGCTAGGGCTTCTGTGCACTTTTGCAAGGAATCCTTCATGCACAGCATAGCCCAGGTCCCCAGCACTCCGTCCTGCATTGCTCAACTCGCTGAGTTGACCACCGACTTCGTGGGACCCCCCCCTTTGTAGTGTTGAGACTACCGTTGTGCTCAGATTTCTTGAACGCCTGTTCAAGTGCTTTTGCGGGTGCTGCCTGCTTCTGCGTGGTCTCTCTGTGCTGCTGAGTGCCCCCTCTGTCTCCTCCTCCAAGGGGTGGTCTCCTGGTCCTTCCTGGGCCCAGGCAGCACTCATTGTCTTCAACCACAACCTCTGCAGCTAGCAAGGCTTGTTTGTGGTCGTTCTGTGTGGAAACAAGTCTGCATCCTCCAGTGCGCCGTGGGACATCCTCTGTGCAAAGAGAAGTTCCTGGCATCTTCCATTGTTGCAGAATCTTCAGCTTCTTCCACCCAGAGGAAGCCATTTTGCACCTTCATCCGGGGTTTAGTGGGCTCCTGCCCCCCCTGGACACTTTTGTGACTCTTGGACTTGGTCCCCTTCCTTTACAGGTCCTCAGGTCCTCAGGTCCAGGAATCCATCTTCAGTGCTTTGCAGTCAGTTGTTGTCTTTGCAGAATATCCTATCACGACTTTAGTGTGTTTCTGGGGAAGTAGGGTGACTTTACTCCTACTTTTCAGGGTCTTGGGGTAGGGTATCTTGGACACCCTTAGTGTTTTCTTACACTCCCAGTGACCCTCTACACACTACACTAGGCCTGGGGTCCCTAAGTGGTTCGCATTCCACATTCTTAGTATATGGTTTGTGTTGCCCCTAGGACTATTGCATCCTATTGTATTCTACAATATTTACACTACCTTTCTAACTGTTTACTTACCTGATTTTGGTTTGCGTGTATATTTTGTGTATTTTACTTACCTCCTAAGGGAGTATATCCTCTGAGATATTTTTGGCACATTGTCACTAAAATAAAGTACCTTTATTTTTTAGTAACTCTGAGTATTGTGATTCTTATGATATAGTGCTATATGATATAAGTGGTATAGTAGGAGCTTTGCATGTCTCCTAGTTCAGCCTAAGCTGCTCTGCTATAGCTACCTCTATCAGCCTAAGCTGCTAGAACACTACTAATCTACTAATAAGGGATAACTGGACCTGGCACAAGGTGTAAGTACCATCAGGTACCCACTATAAGCCAGACAAGCCGCCTACATTGTTGGTGCAGCAGTGGGATAAGTATTTGTAATTGCTTTACCACTTTGTCATTGGTGCTTTTCATAAGAAAAACATATACCAAATATACACAGTTAACCTAAACAGTTTAACTTTCTTTCTCTTTTCTCTAAAAGTTTCTAAACTTTTTTTCTCTCTGTTCTAAACCCTTTCTAACAATCATGTCTGCAGTATAACTTACTCCCACAGTTGTCCAGGCAACCTATGGTAGTTTAAACTTTAAAAGTTTGAGGGGTCTCTGCATAGAAAGAGGTTTAAGCATTGGTAAGAACCCTACCAAAGATCTTCTCCTTAGCCTTCTCCTAGAAAGTGACCAGAACCAGTCTGGCCCATCCCAGGATCAGGAGGTAGAGGATGGGGGTACCACTCAAGACTCAGAGGAGTCCCCTGAGGATGCTGGGGAGGGTTCATCCAAATACCTGCCAGCTAGCAGGCCATCTAGTGACACTGGTAGTGGGAGGGAGGTCACACACTAGTAGGGCACCTTTCACTCCAAAAGGCCAGGTTACTAGAGTCCAGCCAGTTAGAGACAGGTCACACTCTGCCAATTCCCACATTTCTTCTGTGTCTCAGAATTCCCAAGCCTCCCACCCTGAGCATAACACTATGGAAAGGGAACTCAGAAAGCTGAGGTTGGAAGAGGCCAGGCTGAAGCGAAGACAGCAGCAGCTGGCCTTAGACAGGTAATCTCTAGATGTAGAGAGGGAAAGGGAGAGTTTGGGGTTAGTTCCCCATGGTGGCAGCAGCAGTGTTCTTTATAGCAATCCTGTAAGAGAACAAGATTCCAGAAACCTGCATAAGATAGTCCCCCCTTACAAGGAGGGGGATGACATTAACAAGTGGTTTGCTGCACTTGAGAGGGCTTGTATGGTACAGTTGGTTCCTCAAAGGCAGTGGGCTGCTATCTTTCACTGGTAAGGGTAGGGATAGGCTCCTTACTGTCAGAGAAAGTGATGCCAATAACTACAAAGTTTTGAAGGATGCAGTCTCTGATGGATTTGGCTTAACCACTGAACAATACAGGATGAAGTTCAGAGATAGCAGAAAAGAGTCCTCTGAAGACTAGACAGACTTTGTAGACTGTTCAGTGAAGACCTTGGAGGGTTGGTTACATGGCAGTAAGGTGACTGACTATGAAAGCCTGTATAATCTAATCCTGAGAGAGCATATTTTGAACAATTGTGTGTCTGATTTGTTGTACCAGTACTTGCTAGACTCAGATCTGACCTCTCCCCAAGAAGTGGGAAAGAAGGCAGTCAAATAGGTCAGAACAAGAGTGAACAGAAAAGTTCACACAGGTGGTGGCAAGGATGGCAAGAAGAAGGATGGTAAGTCTTCTGCAAGGGTGGGGACAAAGATAAAAAAAAACATTCTGAGTCTTCATCAGGCCCACAAAAATCCTCTGGGGGTGGTGAGTCTAAATCCTCTTCCCACAATCAAAAGAAGCCATGGTGTTATTTATGTAAGAGTAAAGGCCATTGGGCAAGTGATTCCACTTGCCCAAAGAAAAACACCAAGGCTCCCACTACCACAACCCCAACTGCAACCTCTAGTGCCCCTAGTAATAGCAGTGGTGGTGGGAAGTCTACTACAAATAGCCAGTCAAAGGGTGTAGCTGGTCTCACCATTGCTAGTGTAGTTGGGGTTGGTCTTGTTAAGGAGACCACAGAGCCTGTTTTAGTCTCTGATGGTAGTATTGACTTTGCCACCTTGGTTGCTTGTCCCCTTAATATGGGTAAGTAAAAGCAACTTCCCCTAATAAATGGTATTGAGGTTGAGACCTACAGGGATACAGGAGCCAGTGTCACTATGGTGATTGTGAAACTGGTTCACTCTGATAAACACCTAGTTGGTCAGCAGTACCAAGTGACGGATGCCCATAACAACACTCTTAGCCACCCCATGGCTGTTGTGAATCTCAACTGGGGGAGGGGGGGGGGGTAGGTTACTGGTCCAAAGTAAGTTGTGGCAGCCACTGAATTACCTGTAGATTGCTTACTAGGCAATGATTTGAAGACATCAGCTTGGGCTGTAGTGGAGTTGGAGGCTCATGCAGCAATGCTGGACATTCCTGGGCATATCTTTGCTTTGCAAGGGCTCAGGCCAAGAAGCAAAGAGGACAGGGAAACTTAGATCCTGGAACAATGGACCAAGTACTCCTAAAAGCTAGGGGTAGAAAGGGTAAATCCTTGCCCACTAGCCCTCCCTCTCCAGAAGATTCCCCTTTTGAGGATGAGGAATCCTCTCCCTGTGCAGAACCTACACCAGATGAGCTGGCAGCAGACAGTGCTGAGCTTTTGGGTGCGGGGGGCTGCTAGGGAAGAGCTGAGTGTGGCACAGCAGACCCGTCCCACACTAGAGGGTTTGAGACAGCAAGCTGTCATACTAGCAGAATGGGGATGTCACTGATAGCCATAAGGTATATTGGGAAGACAACCTCCTTTATACTGAGTCAAGGGACCCTACACCTGGAGCTGCCAGGAGATTGGTGATCCCTCTGCAGTATAGGGAGTTTCTTCTAACCCTGGCACATGACATTCCTTTGGCTGGACATTTGGGCCAGAGTAGAACTTGGGACAGGCTTGTTCCATTGTTTCACTGGCCTCATATGTCAGAGAACACAAAAGAGTTTTGTCGCTCTTGTGTGACCTGCCACGCCAGTGGCAAGACTGGTGGCACACCTAAGGCCCCCTTGATTCCACTTCCTTTGGTGGGGGTGCCCTTTAAAAGGGTATGGGTTGACATAGTTGGCCCCCTTGACCCTCCCACAGCTTCCGGCAATAGGTTTATCCTTATGGTAGTGGACCATGCCAGTAGGTATCCTGAAGCAATTCCCTTAAGGACCACTACAGCTCCTGCAGTGGCAATGGCCCTCCTGAGAATCTTTTCCAAGGTGGGCTTCCCTAAGGAAGTGGTGTCCGACAGAGGTAGTAACTTCATGTCTGCATGCCCCAAAGCTATGTGGAAGGAGTGTGGTGTTACCTACAAGTTCACCACCCCTTACCATCCACAAAGAAATGGTCTGGTTGAGAGGTTTAATACAACTCTCAAAGGTATGATTATGGGACTCCCTGAAAAACTCAGAAGGAGATGGGATGTCCTGTTGCCATGCCTCCTTTTTGCTTACAGGGAGGTACCCCAAAAGGGAGTGGGCTTAAGCCCCTTTGAACTCCTCTTTGGGCACCCTGTAAGAGGTCCCCTTGCACTTGTGAAGGAGGGTTGGGAACATCCTTTAAAAGCTCCAAAGCAAGACATTGTGGACTATGTACTTGGCCTAAGATCCAGAATGGCTGAGTACATGAAAAAGGTCAGTAAAAACCTTCAGGCCAGCCAAGAGCTCCAAAAGCAGTGGCATGACCAGAAGGCTGTCCTGACCCAGTACCACCCAGGACAGAAGGTGTGGGTATTGGAGCCTGTGGCCCCAAGAGCACTCCAGGACAAAAGGAGTGGACCCCATCTTATTGTTGAGAAAAAGGGTGAGGTTACCTACTTGGTAGACCTGGGCACTGCCAGGAGTCCCCTTAGGGTGCTCTGTGTCAGTCGCCTAAAACCCTACTATGACAGGGCAGACTTAACTCTTCTCATGGCAACTGATGAGGGACAGGATGAAGAGAGTGACCCTCTTCCTGATCTCTTCTCCACCACTGAAGCTGATGGCTTAGTGGAGGGAGTGGTGCTTGCAGATTGCCTTACTGCTGAGCAGAAGGACAACTGTGTAAATCTCCTAGGCCAATTTTCTGACCTCTTCTCGCTTATACCAGGTACCACTACCTGGTGTCAGCACACAATCAACACTGGAGACAGTTTACTTGTCATAAGTAAGATTTATAGGCAGCCTGACCATGCCAGAGATTGCATAAAACAAGAGGTACAGAAAATGCTAGACTTAAGAGTGATTGAGACTTCAGAAGCTCATGGACTAGCCCAGTGGTGCTTGTCCCAAAACCTCACAGTAAAGATGGTAAAAGAGAAATGAGGTTTTGTGTTGACTACAGAGGTCTCAATCAAGTAACCAAAATTGATGCTCACCCTATACCCAGGGCAGATGAGCTAATAGATACACTGACTTCTGCCAAGCATCTAAGCACTTTTGATTTAACTGCAGGGTACTGGCAGATTAAATTATCAGAAGATGCTAAACCTAAAACTGCATTTTCTACCATTGGAGGGCACTATCAGTTCACTGTGATGCCCTTTGGTTTGAAGAATGCACCTGCCACTTTTCAGAGGTTGGTGAACCCAGTCCTTCAAGGTTTGGAAGCTTTTAGTGCAGCATATCTAGATGATATAGCTGTCTTTAGCTCTACCTGGGATGAGCACCTGGTCCACCTATAGAAAGTTTTGGAGGCCCTGCAAAAGGCAGTTCTCACTATTAAATCTTCAATGTGCCAGATAGGGCAGGGGAAAGTGGTTTATCTGGGCCACCTGCTCCCCCCTACAACTCAAACCCAAGTGAGAGCCTTTCCTATGCCTCACAGGGTACTATAGGAGGTTCATTAAGAACTATGGCTCCATTGCAGCTCCCCTTAATGACCTCCCTAGCAAGAAGATGCCTAAGAAGGTATTGTGGACAGCTAGCTGTCAAAAGGCTTTTGATGAGCTCAAACAGGCCATGTGCTCTGCACCTGTCCTAAAAAGCCCTTGCTACTCCAATAAGTTCATAGTCCAGACTGATGCTTCTGAATTAGGGGTTGGGGCAGTGCTCTCACAGCTTAATACTGAGTGCCAGGATCAACCTGTTGCTTTCATCAGCAGGAGGTTGACCCCTAGAGAAAAGCGTTGGTCTGCCATAGAGAGGGAGGCCTTTGCTGTGGTCTGGGCACTGAAAAAGTTGAGACCATACCTGTTTGGTACTCACTTTATTGTTCAGACTGACCACAAACCTCTTTTATGGCTTAAACAAATGAAAGGTGAAAACCCTAAATTGTTGAGGGGTTCCATATCCCTACAGGGAATGGACTATACAGTGGAACCTAGACCTGGGAGTACCCACTCCAATGCAGATGGACTCTCCAGATATTTCCACTTAGACAATGAAGACTCATCTGGGCAAGGTTTGTTAGCCTTATTGTCCCTCGTTTGGGGCAGGGGGATTGTGCAGGAAAGTAGCATCTTGTCTGGCATGTTTGTAGGAGGCTGGCCTGGCTTATAGTGGGTACCTTGTGGTACTTGCACCCTGTGCCAGGTCCAGTTATCCCTTATTAGTAGAATAGAGGTTTTTCTAGCAGCTTAGGCTGATAGAAGGTAGCTATGGCAAAGCAGCTCAGGCTGAACTAGGAGACATGCAAAGCTCCTACTATACCACTTATATCATATAGCACAATATCATAAGAAAACACAATACTCAAAGTTACTAAAAATAAAGGTACTTTATTTTTATGACAATATGCCACAAGTATCTCAGTGAGTACCCGCAGTAAGAAGGTAAGTAATATACACAAGTTATATGTACACAAACCCAAAACAGGTAAGTAACAGTAAGAAAAGTAGTGCAAACAATGTAGAATCACAATAGGATGCAATAGGTGAACATAGGTCTAGGGGCAACACAAACCATATACTCCAAAAGTGGAATGCAAATCACGAATGGACCCCAGACCTATGGGAGCTTGTAGAGGGTCGCTGGGACTGTAAGAAAACAGTAAGGGTGTCCAAAATACCCCACCCAAGTCCCTAGAAAGTAGGAGTAAAGTTACCCTACTACCCCAGAAAGACACAATAGTCGTGATAGGGGGATTCTGCAAGAACCACAAGCACCAGCAAAACACTGAAGAGGGGTTCCTGGACGTGAGGACCTGCAAGGCAAGGGGACCAAGTCCAAGAGTCGCGATTGTGTCCAGGAGGGGCAGGAGTCCAGGAAACCCCGGATGAAGGTGCAAAAGGGCTGCCTCCGGGTGGAAGAAGCCAAAGATTCTGCAACAACGAAAAGGGCTAGGAACTTCTCCTTTGGATGGAAGATGTCCCACGGCGTGCTGGATGTTGCACAAGTGTTTCCACGCAGAAATACCGCAAACAAGACTTGCTAGCTGCAAGGCTCGTGGTAGAGGTTTTTGGGTGCTGTTGGGGACCAGGAAGGACCGGGATGTTGCCCCTTGGAGGAGGAGGCAGAGGAGGCACTCAGCAACTCAGAGAGCCCCCACAGAAGCATGCAACACCCACAGAAGTACCGGAGCAGGCACTTGGAAGTTCTGTGAACTCAGAGTCACAAAAGGAGGGTCCCACGTCGTCGAATCCTGTCTGAGAGGTTGGCAGCAGCAGCAGCTGCAGTGGAAACCCCGGAAAGGCAGTTTGGCAGTACCCAGGTTCTGTGCTAGAGACCCGGGGGATCATGTTTCATGGCCATGTTCGGAGTTACCATTGTGAAGCCACACATAGGTAGTGACCTATGTGCAGTGCACGCGTGTAATGGTGTCCCCGCACTCACAAAGTTTGGGGAACAAGTTTGAGTAACTTGGCACCCAACCTTCACCAAGTGAGTGTTAGACATATAGGTGACTTATAAGTTACTTATGTGCAGTGAAAAATGGCTGTGAAATAACGTGGACATTATTTCACTCAGGCTGCAGTGGCAGGCCTGTGTAAGAATTGTCTGAGCTCCCTATGGGTGGCAAAATAAATGCTGCAGCCCATAGGGATCTCCTGGAACCGCAATACCCTGGGTACCTAAGTACCATATACAAGGGAATTTTATGGGTGTACCAGTGTGCCAATGAGAATTGGTCAAATTAGTCACTAGCCTGCAGTGACAAATTTAGAAAGAAGAGAGAGCATAAACACGAGGTTCTGGTTAGCAGAGCCTCAGTGATACAGTTAGGCACCACACAGGGAACACATATAGGCCACAAACTTATGAGCACTGGGGTCCTAGCAGGATCCCAGTGACACAAGGGCAAAAACAAACATACATACAGTGAAAATGGGGGTAACATGCCAGGCAAGATGGTACTTTCCTAAACAACCCCCCCCCCCCCCCCAACGAAGGACAATAGGACTAACCTTGTCCAGATTAGTCTTCATTGTCTAAGTGGAAATATCTTGAGAGTCCATCTGCATTGGAGTGGGTACTCCCAGGTCTATGTTCCACTGTATAGTCCATTCCCTGTAGGGATATGGACCACCTCAACAATTTAGGGTTTTCACCTTTCATTTGTTTTAGCCAAAGTGTAGAGGTTTGTGGTCTGTCTGAACAATAAAGTGGGTACCAAACAAGTATGGTCTCAACTTTTTCAGTGCCCAGACCACAGCAAAGGCCTCCTTCTCTATGGCAGACCAACGCTTTTCTCTAGGGGTCAACCTTCTGCTGATAAAAGCAACTGGTTGATCCTGGCCCTCAGAATTCAGTTGTGATAGTACTGCCCCTACCCCTAATTCAGGTGCATCAGTTTGAACAATGAATTTCTTGGAATAACATGGGCTTTTTAGGACAGGTGCAGAGCACATGGCCTGTTTGAGCTCCTCAAAAGCTTTCTGACAGCTGGCTGTCCATAACACCTTCTTAGGCATTTTCTTGCTAGTGAGATCATTAAGAGGGGCTGCTATGGAGCCATAATTCTTGATGAATCTCCTATAGTACCCTGTGAGGCCTAAAAAGGCTCTCACTTGGGTCTGAGGTGTAGGGGGAACCCAATCCATGATAGTTTGGATTTTCCCCTGTAGTGGTGCAATCTGTTCTCCACCAAACAGGTGGCCCAGATAAACCACTTTCCCCTGCCCTATCTGGCACTTTGAGGCCTTGATCGTGAGGCTTGCCTTTTGCAGGGCCTCCAAAACTTTACATGGGTGGACCAGGTGATCATCCCAGGTTGAGCTAAAGACAGCAATATCATCTAGATATGCTGCTCTGAACGCCTCCAACCCTTGCAGGACTGTATTCACCAACCTCTGAAAAGTGGCAGGTGCATTTTTCAAACCAAAGGGCATTACAGTGAATTGGTAGTGCCCTCCAATGGTTGAAAATGCAGTCTTGGGTTTAGCATCTTCTGATAGTCTAAAAGTGCTAAGATACTTGGCAGAAGCCAGTGTATCAATGAGCTCATCTGCCCTGGGTATAGGGTGAGCATCAGTTTTGGTTACCTGATTGAGCCCACTGTAATCTAAGTCCAACATTTTCTGTACCTCTTGTCTAATGCAGTCCCTGACATGGTCAGGCTGCCGATAAATTTTACTTTTGATAGGCAGGCTGTCTCCAGTGTCAATTGTTTGTTCACCCCAGGATGTGGTCCCTGGTACAAGTGAAAAGAGGTCTGAAAACTGGCTTAAGAGATTGATGCAGTTGTATTTCTGTTCTGCAGTCAGACAATCTGCTAAGACTACTCCCTCCACTAAGACATCTGCTTCAGTGGTGGTGAAGAGATCAGGGAGAGGGTCACCCTCTTCTCCCTGTTCCTCATCTGTTGCCATGAGCAGGGTGAGATCAGCCCTGTCATAGTAGGGTTTTAGTCGGTTGACATGAATCACCCTAAGGGGACACCTGGCAGTGCCCAGGTCTACCAAATAGGTACCTCACCCTTGTTTTCAACAATGAGATGGGGTCCACTCCATTTGTCCTAGAGTGCTCTTGGGGCCACAGGCTCCAATACCCACACCTTCTGTCCTGGTTGGTACTGAGTTACGATAGCCTTCTAGTCATGCCATTGCTTTTGCAGCTCCTGGCTGGCCTGAAGATTTTTACTGGCCTTTTTCATGTACTCAGCCATTCTGGATCTTCCGCCAAGTACATAGGGGGTCATTCTGAGCCCGGCGGTCTGAGACCGCCGGTGCCAGGGTCGGCGGGAGCACCGCCGACAGACCGGCGGTGCCCCGCAGGGCATTCTGACCGCGGCAGTTCGGCCGCGGTCAGATGCGGGAAACCGGCGGTCTCCCGCCGGTTTCCCGCTGCCCTGCAGAATCCTCCATGGCGGCGGAGCGCGCTCCGCCGCCATGGGGATTCTGACACCCCCTACCCCCATCCTGTTCCTGCCGGGTCTCCCGCCAGGAACAGGATGGCGTAGGGGGTGCCGCGGGGCCCCTGGGCGCCCCTGCAGTGCCCATGCCAATGGCATGGGCACTGCAGGGGCCCCCGTAAGAGGGCCCCACAAAGTATTTCAGTGTCTGCTATGCAGACACTGAAATACGCGACGGGTGCCACTGCACCCGTCGCACCTTCCCACTACGCCGGCTCAATTCTGAGCCGGTGTCCTCGTGGGAAGGTTGATTTGCCCTGGGCTGGCGGGCGGCCTTTTGGCGGCCGCCCGCCAGCCCAGGGCAAATCCCAAAATACCCTCAGCGGTCTTTCGACCGCGGAGCGGTATTTTGGTGGGGGAACTTTGGCGGGCGGCCTCCGCCGCCCGCCGAAGTTAGAATCACCCCCATAGTCTACTATGTCCTGTTTAGGAGCTTTTAAAGGTTGTTCCCAACCCTCCTTCACAAGAGCAAGTGGACCTCTTACAGGGTGCCCAAAGAGGAGTTCAAAGGGGCTGAAGCCCACTCCTTTCTGGGGTACCTCCCTGTAAGTAAAAAGGAGGCAAGGTAACATGACATCCCATCTCCTTCTCAGTTTTTCAGGGAATCCAAATTATCATTCCTTTGATAGTTTTATTAAACCTCTCAACCAGACCATTTGTTTGTGTATGGTAAGGGGTGGTGAACTTGTAGGTAACACCACACTCCTTCCACATTGCTTTTAGGTATGCAGACATGAAGTTGCTATCTCTGTCTGACACCACTTCTTTAGGAAAACCCACCCTGGAAAAAATTCCCAGGAGGGCCTTTGCCACTGCAGGAGCTGTAGTGGTCCTTAGGGGTATGGCTTCAGGATATCTTGTGGCATGGTCCACTACCACCAAGATAAATCTATTGCCTGAAGCAGTTGGAGGGTCAAGGGGGCCAACTATGTCTACCCCTACCCTTTCAAAGGGCACCCCAACCACTGGAAGTGGAATTAGACGGGCCTTTGGAGTGCCACCAGTCTTGCCACTGGCTTGGCAGGTCACACAAGATTTACAAAAGTCTTTTGTGTCCTCTGACATATGAGACCAGTGAAACAAGGGGACAAGTCTTTCCCAGGTTTTTGTCTGGCCCAAATGCCCAGCCAAAGGAATGCCATGTGCTGGGGGAGGAGAAACTCTCTGTACTGCAAGGGAATGACCAATCTCCTGGCAGCTCCAGGTTTTGGGTCCCTTGACTCTGTGTACAAGAGGTTGTCTTCCCAGTACACCCTATGACTGCCACTGACATCCCCATTCTGCTGTGTAACAGCTTGCTGTCTTAAACCCTCTAATGTGGGACAGATTTGCTGTGCCACGCTCGGCTCTTCCCTGGCAGGCCCCCCTGCACCCAAAAGCTCAACAGTGTCTGCTGCCAGCTCCTCTGGTGTATATTCTGCACAGGGAGAGGATTCCTCTTTCTCAAAAGGGGAATCATCTGTAGAGGGAAGGATAGTGGGTAGGGATTTTTGCACTTTCTACCCCTAGCTTTTGGGAGCACTTGGTCCATTGTTCCAGGATCCAAGTTACCCTATCCTTTTTGCTTCTTGGCCTGAGCCCTTGTTAAAGCAAAAATATGCCCAGGCATTGGGCATTGCTGCATGAGCCTCCAACTCCACCTCTGACCAGTCTGATGTTTCCAAATCGTTTCCTAGTAGACAATCTGCAGGTAAATCAATGGAACTTTCTTTGGACCAGTAACCCCCCCCCCCCCCACCCCAGTTAAGATTCACAACAGTCATGGGGTGGTTAAGAGTGTTGCTATGAGCATCAGTCACTTGGTACTGCTGACCAGGTAGGTGTTGATCAGGGTGGACCAGCTTTTCTATCACCATAGTTACACTAGCTCCTGTGTCCCTGTAGGCCTCAACCTCAACACCATTGATTAGGAGAAGTTGCTTGTACATACCCATATTAAGAGGACAAGCAACCAAGGTGGCAAAATCAATGCCACCGTGAGAAACTAAAACAGCCTCTGTGGTCTCCCTAACAAGACCAACCCCAACTACATTGCCAATAGTGAGCCCAGCTACACCCTTGGATTGGCTATTAGTAGTAGATTTCCCAACACCACTGCTATTATTAGGGGCACTAGAATTTGCAGCAGGGGTTGTGGTGGTGGGAGGATTGGTGTTTTTCTTTGGACAAGTGGAATCACTTGCCCAATGGCCTTTGACTTTACACAAATAACACCAAGGCTTTTTCTGATTGTTTGAAGAGGATTTGGACTCGCCAACCCCAGATAATTTTTGTGGTCCTGATGTTTACTTTTGTCCCCACCCTTCTCAGAAGGCTTACCATCCTTCTTCTTCTCATCCTTGTCACCCCCTGTATGAACTCTTCTGTTCACCCTTGTTCTGACCCATTTTTCTGCCTTCTTTCCCAATTCTTGGGGAGAGGTCAGATCAGAGTCTACTAGGTATTGGTTCAACAAGTCAGACACACAATTGTTAAGAATACACTCTCTCAGAATGAGATTATACAGGCTTTCATAGTCAGAAACTTTACTGCCATGCAACCACCCTTCCAAGGCCTTCGCTGAACAGTCCACAAAATCTGTCCAGTCTTGAGAAGACTCTTTTCTGGTGTCTCTGAACTTAATCCTGTATTGTTCAGTGGTTAAGCCAAATCCATCCAAGAGTGCATCTTTCAAAACTTTGTAATTATTGGCATCACTTTCTCTGGCACCCTCTCTGGCACCCTTTCCAGTGAAAGATAGCCACAAGATAGCAGCCCACTGCCTTTGAGGGACCAATTGTACCATACAGGCCCTCTCAAGTGCAGCAAACCACTTATTAATGTCATCCCTCTCCTTGTAAGGGGCGACTATCTTGTGCAGATTCCTGGAATCTTGCTCTTCAACAGGATTGCTATCAGAAATACTGCTGCTGACACCATGGGGAACTAACCCCAACCTCTGGTTTTCCCTCTCTATGTCTAGGGATTCCCTATCTAAGGCCAGCTGCTGCTGTTTAAGCTTCAATCTGGTCTCTTCTACCCTCAGCTTTCTGAGTTCCCTTTCCATTAAGTTATCCTCAGGGTGGGTGGGTTGGTAATGTTTAGACACAGCGGAAATGTGGGAAGTTTCAGAGGGAGACCTGTCCCTAACTGTCTGGACCCTAGTAACCTGGCCTCTATGAGTGAAAGATGTCCTACTGACGTGTGACCCTCTAACACTACCAGTGTCACTAGGTGACCTGCTAGGGGGCAGGACCTTGTAAGCACCCTCCCTAGCTTCTTCAGGGAACTTTTCTGAGTCTGACTGGGAATATTCCCCTTTTTCTAACCTCTCCTGAGATGGGCCAGACTGATTCTGGTCATCTACAATTGGCAAGTTAAAGAGAAACTCTTTTGTAGGATTCTTACCTATACTCAAACCTCTATCCAGGCAGAAACCCCTCAAACTTTTATAGTTCAAACTCTCA
Organism: Pleurodeles waltl; assembly: GCF_031143425.1. Taxonomy (NCBI): domain Eukaryota; kingdom Metazoa; phylum Chordata; class Amphibia; order Caudata; family Salamandridae; genus Pleurodeles; species Pleurodeles waltl. The sequence goes on from NC_090443.1 coordinate 313,079,224, forward strand.
TATGTTGTATTAACAGTTGTGGGAGTGGGCTCTACTAGAGACATGATAGAAAAGGTTTAAGGATAGTGAGAGAAAAGGTTTTAGAACTTTAGAAAGCACAGAGAAAAACTTTTTCAAACTTTGGGAAAACTTTTTAGAAGTTTTCAAAACTTTTCAGAATCTTTGTTAAAAATTTTAGAGGAGAAAAGTATACAGTTTTGGTTAAGTGTACATATACTGAACTATTTGGTATATGATGTTTTTATGAAAAGCACCAAATGACAGTGGTAAAGCAGTTGCAAGTACTTATCCCACCGCTGCAACACCAATGTAGGAGACTGGCCTGGCTTATAGTGGGTACCTTGTGGTACTTGCACCCTGTGCCAGGTCCAGTTATCCCTTATTAGTAGAATAGAGGTGTTTCTAGCAGCTTAGGCTGATAGAAGGTAGCTATGGCAAAGCAGCTTAGGCTGAACTAGGAGACATGCAAAGCTCCTACTATACTACTTACATCATATAGCACAATATCATAAGAACACACAATACTCAGTTACTAAAAATAAAGTTACTTTATTTTTATGACAATATGCCAAAAGTATCTCAGAGAATACCCTCACTTAGGAGGTAAGTAAGTCTGTCTGTGGGTTGGCAGCAGCGGTAGCTGCAGTGAAAACCCCAGAGAGCTAGTTTGGCAGTACCCGGGGTCCATGCTGTAGCCCCGGGGATGCATGGGATTGTCCCCCCAATACCAGAATGGTATTGGGGTGACAATTCCATGATCTTAGACATGTTACATGGCCATGTTCGGAGTTACCATTGTGACGCTACACATAGGTAGTGACCTATGTGCAGTGCACGCGTGTAATGGTGTCCCCGCACTCTCAAAGTTTGGGGAGTTCCCTGTGTGGTGCCTAACTGTGTCACTGAGGCTCTGCTAACCAGAACCTCAGTGCTTATGCTCTCTCTGCTTTTAAAATTGTCACTGCAGGCTAGTGACCATTTTACCAGTTCTGATTGGCACCCTGGAACACCCTTATAATTCCCTAGTATATGGTAACTAGGTACCCAAGGTATTGGGGTTCCAGGAGATCCATATGGGCTGCAGCATTTCTTTTGCCACCCATAGAGAGCACAGACAATTCTTACACTGGACTGCCACTGCAGCCTGAGCGAAATAACATCCACGTTATTTCACAGCCATTTTTCACTGCACTTAAGTAACTTATAAGTCACCTATATGTCTAACCCTCACTTGGTGAAGGTTAGGTGCAAGGTTACTTAGTGTGAGGGTACTCTGGCACTAGCCAAGGTGCCCCCACATTGTTCAGGGCTATTTCCCCAGAGTTTGTGAGTGCGGGGACACCATTACACGCGTGCACTACATATAGTTCAATACCTATATGTATCTTCGCAATGGTAACTCCGAATATGGCCATGTAACATGTCTAAGATCATGGAATTCTCCCCCCATGCCAAATATGGTATTGGGGTGCCAATCCCATGCATCCCCGGGGCTCCAGCATGGACCCCGGGTACTGCCAAACTAGCTCTCTGGGGTTTTCACTGCAGCTACCGCTGCTGCCAACCCACAGACAGGCTTCTGCCCTCCTGAGGTCTGGGCAGCCCAGTCCCAGGAATGCAGAACAAAGGATTTCCTCTGAGAGAGGGTGTTACACCCTCTCCCTTTGGAAATAGGTGTTAAGGGCTGGGGAAGAGTAGCCTCCCCCAGCCTCTGGAAATGCTTTGAAGGGCACAGATGGTGCCCTCCTTGCATAAGCCAGTCTACACCGGTTCAGAGATCCCCCAGCCTGGCTCTGGCACGGAACTGGACAAAGGAAAGGGGAGTGACCACTCCCCTGACCTGCACCTCCCAGGGGAGGTGCCCAGAGCTCCTCCAGTGTGTCCCAGACCTCTGCCATCTTGGATTCAGAGATGTTGGTGGCACACTGGACTGCTCTGAGTGGCCAGTGCCAGCAGGAGACATAAGAGACCCCTTCTGGTTATTTAGGGTCTCTTCTCTGGACTATTCCTCAGATAACTAATGCAAGAGCTCACCAGAGTTCCTCTGCACTTCCCCCTCGACTTCTGCCAAGGATCGACCACTGACTGCTCCAGGACGCCTGCAAATCCGCAACAAAGTAGCAAGACGACTACCAGCAACATTGTAGCGCCTCATCCTGCCGGCTTTCTCAACTGTTTCCTGGTGGTGCATGCTCTGAGGGCTGCCTGCCTTCACCCTGCACTGGAAGCCAAGATGAAATCTCCCGTAGGTCGACCGAATCTTCCCCCTGCTAACGCAGGCACCTCTGGGTCCCCTCTCATCCTAACGAGCGTGGTCCCTGGAACACAGGAGCTGGATCCAAGTGACCCCCACAGTCCAGTGATCCTTCAGTCCAAGTTTGGTGGAGGTAAGTCCTTGTCTCCCCCACGCCAGACAGCAAACCTGTGTACTGCGTGATTTGCAGCTGCTCCGGCTTCTGTGCACTTCTCCAAGGATTCCTTTGTGCACAGCCTAGCCTGGGTCCCCAGCAGTCCGCCCTGCACTGCTTGACCCTCTGAGTTGGACTCCGATGTCGTGGGACCCTCCTATTGTGACTCTGAGTTCACAGAACTTCCAAGTGCCTGCTCCGGTACGTCTGCGGGTGCTGCCTTCTTCTGCGGGGCTCTCTGAGTTGCCCTCTGCCTCCTCCTCCAATGGGCGACACCCAAAAACCTCTACTGCGACCCTTGCAGCTAGCAAGGCTTGTTTGCGGTATTTCTGCATGGAAACACTTCTGCAACATCCAGCACGCCATGGGACATCTTCCATCCAAAGGAGAAGTTCCTAGCCCTCTTTGTTGTTGCAGAATCTTCAGCTTCTTCCACCCGGAGGCAGCCCTATTGCACCTTCATTCGGGGTTTCCTGGGCTCCTGCCCCCCCTGGACACTATTGCGACTCTTGGACTTGGTCCCCTTGCCTTGCAGGTCCTCACATCCAGGAATCCGTCTTCAGTGTTTTGCTGGTGTTTGTGGTTCTTCTAGAATCCCCCTATCACGACTATTGTGTCTTTCTGGGGTAGTAGGGTAACTTTACTCCTACTTTCTAGGGTCTTGGGGTGGGGTATTTTGGACACCCTTACTGTTTTCCTACAGTCCCAGCTACCCTCTACAAGCTCCCATAGGTCTGGGGTCCATTCGTGATTCGCATTCCACTTTTGGAGTATATGGTTTGTGTTGCCCCTAGGCCTATTGCATCCTATTGTATTCTACAGTGTTTGCACTACTTTTCGAACTGTTTACTTACCTGATTTTGGTTTGTGTGTATATTTTGTGTATTTTGCTTACCTCCTAAGGGAGTATATCCTCTGAGATATTTTTGGCACATTGTCACTAAAATGAAGTACCTTTATTTTTAGTAACTGAGTATTGTGATTCTTATGATATAGTGTTATATGATATAAGTGGTATAGTAGGAGCTTTGCATGTCTCCTAGTTCAGCCTAAGCTGCTCTGCTATAGCTAGCTCTATCAGGTTAAGCTGCTATAACACTACTAATCTACTAATAAGGGATAACTGGACCTGGCACAAGGTGTAAGTACCATCTGGTACCCACTATAAGCCAGGCCAGCCTCCTACACACAGGCACAGTCCTCTCTTTGCTAGTCCAATGACCAGCAGGTGCTGTACAGTGGTTGATACAGCCGCTCTTCCCAGGCCTAGTAGTCAGCAGGGCAGTCCTTCGGTTCTTTCTCTTGGCCAGATGTATTCTAAGATTCAGGGTGCCAGGGGTGCCATATGTATGCCCAAAACGTTCACTGGGTGATGATGTGGTAACTATCCAATGAGCTACCAGGATCCCTTCTGCCTTGGGACGATTTCTGGCTATGTGTGGCATCTAGCAATCCCAGGGGGCACTATTCTGCCCACTCAAGATGTTTGAATTCTTCCTTGGCTATTATGAGTTTGTTAGACCACCCTAGAGGTGTGGCTATCTGTGGGCTACATGTTCACAGTCAAATCTGTTTGGCAACTGGTTTTCCCCTCTCTGTTCCTACTGCCAGCCTGTCTACCTGAACAAAGGGACAGCCCTTCTCAAGTGTGATCCCCATTTGCCCACTATGTTGGCTTCTCCTTTGAAGCCCGCCTTTTGGGCAAACACCCTATATGGCTTTGTGCAAGAGGGAGGTAACATTTCCCTCTGTGGCAGGTCTCCATTGTTCCTAAGCCATGAGAGTCGTTAACACAAATCCTCAGGAGGGCATAAGGCTGTCTGGTGGCCAGCAAATGAGAAAGGCCACCGGATGAACTGGGCAACAGGGTGGGAACTTACAACAAGTTCCCTTTCCTTAAAAGTGACATTAAATTTGTTTCTGGTCTGGTTTAATCCCACATTTAATTTGATACCTTGAAGTATCCATTTAGTAGCCCAATTCAGAAGCTGGCAGGACTCCGATGTCTGCCTGTAACTCTATACTACCCAGTGTGGCTACTATCTTTTCCACAGTGAAACAACAATTTGGACATTTTACTGTTAGGACATACTAAAGTACATGTCCCAATTATTAATATACTGCTCCCTTCGTTAAGACTTGATAGGCCTCCTTAGGGGAGACATATATATTGTTAAGGGAAGGGTGGCTGTGCCATTGGTTTAAACTGCAAAGTCAAAATAGCACTTTAAAACTGCTCTTCCAGGCTGCAGTGGCAGGCTGGAAGTCATGTTGTACTTCGACGCATGGAGGGTGGCACAATCAATGCTGCAGCCCTGGGTAGATACTCTAACCTACATGAGCAACCTGGATACCCTTGGCACCATATACTAGGGACATAAAGGTAAGCGAGCTTATTCCAATGTAGGGCAGCTATTTCAACATACATTTTGTAAAGGGTTAGAACACTGGCACTGAGGTCTGGTTATCAGGCCTCAGTGCACTCTGAGAGTCAATAAATCAGCAGCATTCGTCCAAAACCATGGGGTAATCTTGCAAGAGATTTCTTTACAAAAGGTGTGCGTATTAATGAGCATGGTTGTTGACATCAAATGAAGTGATATCACACAAACCCTTATATCATTGATACACAAGAAGTGACCAGCGAAATAATAACTAATAAAACAAGTAAAATATATAAATCAACACATCACTACAGAGGTTTAGCAACATTCTGATATGCTCAAATATGCTCCTGTGGCGTACTGAAGTGGTCTACAGGAGACCTTTCATTGTGATGGAATTACTTTCCAAACTATTTATAGCTTCTAGAAGTTGCTCTGCACATAGCAGAGCTCTGGAAATAGTTGCATTTAGGGTTCCAGTTCTACCCCTTCTTACCAGGTGTGACCTTTAGCATGTTGCAAGTGAGAGGCCAGCTTGGCCTCCAAATGTGAGTTTAACTCGCAATGAGTGAAACTTGAAGGGTCTATGTTATTGAGCTGGATCTTCCCCGGCCTAAGTAAAATGTGCTGACTTTGTCCTGGTGCTGTTTGCTAACACCGGGACACTCATTGTGGCCCCACTTTTCCTAATTTATTTTCAGAGCAGCAACTTGCAAGGGGTGAGGGTGATCACTTGCTTTCGGTCCCTGCTAGGCCCAGTTCTAATGCTTCACTTAAATATCCATTGTCACTCCTTTTGTTTTGGCCTCAGTGGGTTTAGGAGCTAGCTGGAACTTAACACCTTCAAGCCAGTGCCATTAAGAAACGAAGACATTCAGCTTGTCACTTCACAAGCGCTTGTGCTAACCTATGATTTGGAGGCACGTTTTGTTAGGTGTCCTAACTTCAAATTTAAATGATATGCTTGCTTTCTAAGAAGATAAGCTATATGATTTCATATTTGTATGTTAATATCTATTATGTATCACTTATTAATGGAAACTTAAGAATAATGAAAGCTTAAGAAAAAAACAGTAATTTTCTACGCTTATGCCTTGCAGTTTGCTTGAACACCTTTAAGCTGGTTCTTAATTGACTGAGTTATGTTACAAAGATTATACTGTGTAACCTGCAGGTAACAGAAGGTTCTCAGCAACAACAGCAATAACCCACTAAGCGGTCTACTTAAAATATAAATCTCTTGTTACATGTTGTGCTTTGCAGTAGAAACATTCACCCTCATGTTATTCTATGGTGAGTCAACCCTGTGACTAGATTGCACAAATGTCTCCATGACCAGTGTTATTTTACAGATATTATACTCTGGCAATAAAATTGATGGGTACACAAAGATCTCTGCAGCAGGTGCCTTAACTTGTAATATGTTTTAAATGCAGTCTGCTTGTGACCAATTAAGAAAGCCAGTACTGATTCACTATCACATTTGCCCATGTTGTCAATTTCTGTGTGTCGGAGCTTTTCAGAAATGAATGTGTGAATTAATTGTTAGACACTGCTTCTAGCGACACTGACCCTACTGAACCTAAACCCTTTCTGTTGCCATCCTTTGACCCCCAATTTATGGGATCCCAGAGTAAAGTTTTTCCACTTCCAACACTGCATCAGACACTTCCTGAACTTTTATCCGAAGCCATGATTGGCAGCATCAAAAGCTTCTACTTCAGAGACCTCAATATCCCTGGGCACTACCCAGGCCGACCATTATGAGACTATCTTATGTACATATTACTCTCAGTCCAATTCACCTCACAAGACCCACACATTCCAAAGATAATCACCTCAACTATAAGGTCTGTGTTTTACTGACCCAGAGCTGCAGAAGAGAACTAGGAAGTGCCTCCTAAGCAATCATTTTCTTAATTGCCAGAAGCCTGTCACCTGCCACAAAGCAAAACACATGGCAACTCATCCTGTGAAGGCTGTACACTGTCCTCCCGCCTTTGAAGAACAGATAAAACCTATATACTTCCCTCCCTGATACACCCAGAAATTGAACACTGATGGGAGTCTCCAACAAGGTTAAAAAACACTACTTGAACTCCTCGCTCTCTGAGCAGCATACAAAATATGCAAGCAGAGCATTCCCAAGGCGGAAGTAAACTATGCCCTAAAAACTACAAATAAAGCCAATAACCCAAGCAGGGGCACCATTCAAAACTTTTGAGCTCTTTCCAAACCCCTTCTCCATCTTACCTCTTGGAGCCAAAAACTTGATTACATTAACGGACACATCATCACCACAAGTGCACACTCTTCAAAAACAGCCCAATATAACTCCTTTTAACCCCCAATTTGCCAATTACTGATCAAAATCATAGACTGTCTAAAATATACCACATACTTTGTCTCTGTTTGAGGGCCTATGGGTTAAGTTAGGCTAACTGGGCCTCAATTTAAAAAAAAAACCCTTAGGCATATATTGCACCCACTCTCTTTCCTCCCTGCCCCCCATTATCCAGATTCTGGGTTCCTGGTTCTGGGTTTCCCCTCTGTCTAGGGGCTTTCAGGAATAGGATGTCTAAGGCTTAGGTGCAAGCACAGGGTTGCGTTCAACGGCGCACCCACTCAGCCTGTAGTTTGTTGCTACTGTGGCCTAAATGGAGCGGCATCACCATGACCTTCGCATTCAGTCATCTGAGGTCCTGAGATGCCACAGTTCTAACTGGACTGTGGGTAGGTGCAGTCCTTCAGGGGTCCCTTGCAATCAGCAGGTGGAGCCCACATCAGGGCTGCCTAAGCAACAGGTGTAGTCCTCGAGCATGCCTTTAGCTTTTCATTAGCTGCAGCCTCACATGTACTGTTTAGCATTTAAACAGATACACCCACACATGGGCCAGTGACCAACTGACCAAATGTACCCTTCGCACAGGCTGTTAAGACACGCAATCACATCCCCGACTGGACCTTCAGCTGTTGTCACTGAATAGTGATTCCCACCTGGAAATGACAGGAGAATTTAGGGGGTATTTGGCACCCAGGTGTTCCTGGACCACTGTCGATTAGACTGCTTCTCCTGGGCATCCCTCAGCTAACAGGGCCACGCATGACCACACTCCTTCCTAGATAGTCCCTGATCTTAGAGGACCACGTAGGCTCCTTCTCTTTCTTGGCAGGCAGTATTCTAGGCACCTAAAGACAGTTACACAACTCCTCCATCAAGAGATCCCGACTTCAGATGATGAATGTACCCTCACCTCTGGGAGAAACACTAGCCATGTTTGCACAGAGATCCTCCTGAGTAATCTATTGAGCATCCCCTTCCTTGATCATAGAGAACATGAATCTGGAACAAAGTGGGATGGTTGGGATCCCACATTTATACACAAGTGTTCTTTCCAGGCTGTTCTTCAAACACAGACTTCGTCTACAGTGATGCTTCTCGCAGCAGGGGTGTCTCCATTCTGAAGCACCCACAACTGAGGTATAAGGTTTCTGCACCTGGCTGTCATCAGACCAACTGAAGGAGTTATCAGGAAAAGGCAAAAGGTAGGTCCTAAAGGGTGCCTCATTTTTATGACAATCTGTAGCCCCACTCCTATTACACACCAAATGGCAGTGTTTGGGAAGACTAATCAGCAGCTCCTTGCTAACCAAAAGGTCTCATTGAATATCTAAAGAAGTCCTGTCTCCATTTCCCTCACTTCACCTTTTGGGTCGTCTCCCTCCAGCTGCAGAAAAGTCAGCAATATATTTCCACTATCTGGGAGCACAGTCATCACCCTCCATCTTGTTCAAAATCAGGCCAGGAGTATCCAGAATGGATTACTCTGGCTCACACTTAAACAACATGAATGTACTACACAGGCTACACGCACCAAAACACAACATGCCCACTGAATTTTAATACAAAAGACCGGACATTTGCATAGAAGTGGACTTTTTCGTGAGTGGACCTGTAGACCCAAAATCCAGTGATACAGATCTGAAAAAGACCTGGTCACACTGTTGATCATCAAAACACAGTACAATGCCACAAGTGCTCTATATGCTAAACCCAAGACTAGAGGCAGTAGTCCTCTGTCGTAAGCGAGGGCACCCGCTCAGGTCACAGGACAAGTCCAGGAACTCTCATAGTCAGGGTTAGGCCTAAGCTTCTGTGCACATGTTAGGTTAGCGTGCGGCTAGGCCAAAAATTGAAAATACGGGACACCAGATAAACAGTTGGCTACTCAAGCCGGGGATCACATCTTTTTACCATGCAGGGGACATTCCCTTCCAACACAAACATTGATGATCTCACCCACAGTCACAATCATCAAATGCTTATTATCCATTAACTTAGCTCTCTTACTCAGACTTGCCCTCTCCTTTGTCCTCTCAAGCCTCTTCAACTCCCTAAAAATAGGGCAAATATCACTACTTTTAAAGAACTCAAGTCCTAGGTAGGATATCCTCTTGCATACCGCCCCTGCAAAGCCATCATGTAAATACCACCCGCAAATCCACAACAACCGAAGAATCATTGCAACTTTAACAAATTATCACATATCTTAAGGTTATTTGATCTGACAGGCAGCAAGTTTACTTTTCACTCACCCGCACAATTCACACTCCAGAACTCGTTACAGTTTAACAAATGACAGCACGACTCCAAAGTTTTTCCAAATCTGAAATATAGCTGATACTGATCTTAGATCACTCTTGCATCTCAGATATAACCATCACAAAACCCTCTAACAGGAAGGACATCTCAAGATTGAATGGGGAAGTTGTAAATGACCAAGATACCAAAGAGGAAGTCGCAAAAACAATTCTGAACTGCTTTAAAGAAAGTACATCCCCTACCTTTCTCACCTGGAAAATTATGGGAAGTGGTGAAATTCACTATCGGAGGGTCGCAAATGGAGTCGCAGTTACCATCCACTTGAAGTGGATGGTAACCCACTCGCAAATTGGAAGGGGTCCCCATGGGACCCCTTCCCCTTTGTGAATGGACCCCAAAATATTTTTTCAGGGCAGGTAGTGGTCCAAGGGACCACTACCTGCCCTGAAAAAATTCAGAAACAAAAGGTTTCGGATTTTTTTTTTAAGTGCAGCTCGTTTTCCTTTAAGGAAAACGGGCTACACTTCAAAAAAAAAAAAAACTGCTTTATTGACAAGCAGTCACAGACATGGATGTCGGCTGACTACAGCAGGCCTCCATGTTAGTGAGTGCCCATAGTCGCTATGGGGCCGCAGTTGGCGACCCACCTCATTAATATTAATGAGGTGGGTCTTTGCGACCCCATAGCGACTCGCAGACGGTGTCTGAGACACCGTTCTGCATATGGTTTTGCGAGTCGCTCGGAGTCGCAATTTCCGAGTCGCAAAACCAAGTTTTGCTACATCAGCCCTTAATACTCCAATTTGTAAACTAGATTAATTAAGGCAATTAACACTCTCAAAAAATGTAAAGCTTCCTAGCCTGATAGGTTTCCTGCCTGTTTCTACAAATCTTTCCAACCACATCATTAAAAAAAAATCTAGAGGTGCTTTTTGCTCACTAATGAGCTACTGGGACAACAAACTCAATTTCCCTGAAGCTACAATAGTGGCGATACGTAAGGGTAATAAATATCCCTTAGACACACAAAATTATAGGTCAGTTTCGCTGCCAAACATGAACTATAAGATTTTCACAAAATTTTTGACATCCAGGCTAAAGGAACATCTAACATCCCTATTACACCCATCCCAAACTGGGTGGGTTCATTACAAGCAGAATGGCTGCAGACAACATTAGATTATTTTCACATTTAATAGAGAAAGGGAAATTATTACCCTTAGCAACAATGGCCAAGGCCTTGGGCATAGAGAAGGGTTTTGATAAGGTTTTATGACCCTTCCTGAGAACAGGAATGAGATTTTAATCTAAGGCACATCTTCAGACACATGGTTTTCAGTTGCGGCTCGCGGGGGGAAGGGGCGGTGCCTGGCTGGGGGAGGGACCATAAAAAAAGCAATATTTTTTTTTAACTTACCTTCCTCGCTGTGCTGCTCCACTCTGCCCTCTAGTTCCAGTACCTGCATGCACAGGTTCCCAGCTTGTCTTGCAGCCAATCCTAACGCTGCTTTCATGCTGTTAGCAGCATGAAAGCAGTGTTAGGATTGGACGGAGTGCCCTGGCTGGGTGCTCCAAGGCAGAGTTGGAGCCTCTGCCTGTCCTCTCCAACCCAGTAACATAGTGCTGGGTGGAGAGAGCCCTGTGCGCATGTGTGTTTAGCCGGCCCGAGACGGTCAACCAAACAAACATGCACACTGAGGGGAAGTCCCTGTCATTGCACATGGCCCTGTCCCTTTTACAATAAAACCTAGTTTATTATGTTTTATTGTAAAAGGTTTGCAGCTGCTGCAACGGTGGAGGGGAGGGGCGACGTTCCTCCACCATAGCGGAGGCGCTTCCCCTGATGGTTTTTTACTTCTACGCTAATCCCGCAGCCAGATCAGATTTAATGGGTCCCTCTCAGACAAGGAACAAGACAAGACTGTCCACTATTGCAACTAATTTTCCTCTTAACAATTGAATCTCTGCTGATAAACATTCACCATAATGAACTAATCAAAGGAACACCCTTTTGATTCAGGTTTCTAGAAAGGTGATGCTTATGTAGAAGACGTTTTAGTATTCTCAAAGGAAACAGACGTCATGATCCATGCTATTCTAGACATAATAAAGTCTTATGCTAATGCATCAGGTTACACATTAAATACAGAAAAACAGTGGTCTTTCTCTAAATAACTTATGTACCACATCAGCAATTAGTCATACCAACCTTAAATGGCAATCCAAAAATATGAAATATTTAGGATTACACTTCGTTAACTCTCTTCAAAGCATCAAAGGTTATATCTAGAAAACTACTTTAAATATAATCATTATGTGTTCACCTCAATATATAACTTAGTGGGGCAGATTAGATTGCGAGAAAATGAGGATACCACCTCAAATAAAATTTGTCACTGAGATGCCCCACTACAGCTGTCTTCTAATTTCTACAAACTATCTGACAAAATAATATCAAATTGCATTGGGTGTAACAAGAAGCCAAGAACTGCAACCAAAAAACTAAAATCAAATTGGATAAGGAAAAGTTGGTGTCAAGTCCCCAAATTTATTTTAGTACATATTTGCTTTCTAATAAAGCAACCGATATATTGGCTTCAAGAAGATATTAAAGCACCACCACCTATAGGGGCCTCAATAGAGATGGACCTCCTTTTAAAACCTGTTACTTCAAACACCGCCCTAGCCAAGAAACACCTCAAAGTTACATATTCATATAATGTAAAAGATTACATAGAAGCTGTTGATTTTTTATTCTTGGCCTGACTATGGGATAACCAATAAAGGGAAAATGACATTCTGGTACGAGTGTATCAAAATATGTATATATATTATGTTAAAATGTGGTAAACAAGGATAACCCCATCTCCTTCCCTACCCATCAACAAAACCACATCCTCCCAAACTAAGCATTTTACAACGTCCTCAAACTTAAAGTAGCCTTAAACAAAAATCTGAAATTTTGGTATCGCAATTGTATACACAAGATCACAAGACGCAAAAATATACAAACTACTATCCTCAAAAAAACCTGAGAGAAAGTACTAACATAAGTGAAACATTCCATGTAAAAATATGAGAATACAAATCCCTTCTGAAAATGCATGGCTGATCGTATGGAAACACACCGCCAAGTGTAAGATCTCACCAAACGATGCTGGTCCACACACAGATGCTTCTAGATGACAAACGGTCTTTTTAAAACAAGCTTGAGTGAGTCTGACAAATGTTGAAACTGTTCAGAAAAAAAGGAATTGTGAATCCGTTCTGCCACTGCAAAGTTATCATCCCTTTCTGGGAAGCAACAAACAAATCAGTTAATGAGATCATGAAGATCATTAAACAAAATATCTCAGTCAATCCCATAAACATAGCCGTAGGACCTTTGTATGATACTCCATCCCTACCACTAAACACCACTGATCTTCTACTACTTGCCTTATTGCTTACCATAGAGATGAAGACAATCCTAAGCGACTAGAAAGATTACAAGAGCATTCCTTATCACACATGGGGGGCATGGGCATGCTTCTTGAGAAGTGCAGATAATACCATATTCAACAGGTATCATGTGCCTCATTCTTTCAGACGTCTCTGGTTTACCCTTGACCTATACCCATTACCCCCCACCCCCCCTCCATCTTAACCTGATAAAAGCATCACCAATCCGGTTACTCTTACATGACCAAGCACACTTTCACAAACTCCTGAATACCTTTATTGCCTAGAATATTCGCACATAGGGAGCCAAACCTAGCCAAGGTCTTTTTCTCCTTTTACAATTCTCTGCTTTCTCTCTTGACCTTCGATCTCTTTGTCCTACTATATGTTCCTTGTCCTCCTGAGAAATAATCTAAACATTTTGTTATTATAAGAGTATGTTTGTTTTTTCTCTATGACAATTGGGTTTTCATATAACTACCAATGCAAGTGCTACCATTGCTTCTCTGGATTTTTCCGTTTTGTTATGAAAAACATTTTTTTTAAACTTTCCTGAAGTAAAAAAAAAAAAAAGCCAACACGGTTAAATCTCCCACTACCATCGATCCCCAGACCTTGGGAAAATCCTTGATATGGGGTCGTAAAAAAAAACAAGTGTAACTTTAATATCACTAGTTTCTTCAAATCTCTAGCTATGCGCTCAGCCTGTGACTCAGCACGGAAGCAGCAACACTGTGGTGGTGGTTGGCGCAAAAAGAATCTCAGACAGAGTACAAACCCTGAGCTGCTGCTCCATCTGCCAGAATCCTTTGTGGTATGACTAGACACCTTCAGCACACGTGTGCAGTACAGAAACCACACAGAAAGACGTCAACTCCTTCATTTCTGGCAGAAAACAATTTCTACAAATGGACTCATTTGGTTTCAACAGCTCTCTGTCATATACGGTGTTACTTCGAAATCTGAACCCAACCTCGTGTTATTGAGCCCCACCATTAACCTGGCTTGAGCACCACTTGGCCAACAGCTCCTTGGACGCCCCTCGATCAGTACCAAATCCCTTCTAGACTTGTTCAAAGATCATGTGCAGAGCGAGACCAAGACTGCATGGCCCAGAGCTCTGGACAAAATCAAGGCTTTACTCACTTCTCCCAGGACCTCCCATTGACACCGGCAATGTCCTACTGTCGCATAGACTCATCTAATCACCAATCCAAGGAAATTGGAATGATACTCATCTGAAAACACGCATGCTGTGATTCCCTTTCCCAGCAGCAGATACCTAAAGCCCCCGTGTGACATACTAGGGCTCCCTTACAAATTAACTATGCTGCTTGGAAAGCAAGATGAACATATCTGTTGATACCCGCACAACACTGAAAACAGGTTCCTCCTCTTCCAAACTCGAAATACGGAAAAAAATAACACAAAAGGATGCACACTAAAGAAGTCTCCCTCCTCTGCCCCAGGACTTCAGAGTAACTGTCCTCCCGCACCTAAAGCTCCCCTTCTTTTCACTGGTCCAGAAAGTATCCTGTGAGTCCATTCGTCCTTTCTACATGCCTCCTAAGCAGGAGCGTTGCTATCAGTGGTGCGGCCGGTGCAGTGGCACCGGGGCACTGAGGTGTTGGGGGGGGGGGGTGTTAGGGGGGCTAGGCTGCCATGCACCAGCTACGGTTCACATAAAGTGCCTCCCGCACTTGGGGCGAGAGTAGTTATAGAAGTAAGGGAAGCCACAAAGGAGAGATGCGGGGGGGGGGGGGGGGGGCGGGCGGGAATGAATAACTAGGTAAATCGGAAAATAGAGAGATCTATGGGATAAGGAAACGAGGAGGGTGGAAACATACAAGGAAGGGCGCAGGGAAACCATTTTGAGTTCGGTGCTGCTGGGCAGAATAGAATGGAGGGCGAGAATTGAGAGATGCGTGAAGACCGAATGAAAGAGGGTGAAGAAATACAGGGGACAATAGAGAGACAGGGTGGGATAAAGATGAGTAAAGGAGTAGAGAAACGCGGAAGAGCGCAAATGAAAAGGTGGAGAGATGCAAGTAAGAAAATGAGGAGGGTGGAAAGATACCGAGAAGAATTGGGGAGGTGAGTGAAGGTGAAGTGAAGAAACAGGAAGAGAGAAGAGATGGGAGAGAAACATTAGAAAGGGGAATGATAAGTAAGGGGCCAAAATACAAATATACAAGATAGAGGGAATCGGGTGAAAAGAAAGAGATACGTGAGAAGGTGAGGAAGTGAGAGGTGTGAGGAATAGAGATATGCAACTAATGATATAGGGATTTAGGGAGAAAAGTATAAAATAATCAACAGGTGCAGGTGAAAGTGGGGGAGAGAGAAAGGTGCAAAGTAATAAGACACAGGGGAGAGTGAGAGAAAGTAGGGGAGAGAGAAGAAGGACAGAAAGGAGGTGCAACAAAACGGTGATTTAGGAGAAAAAAATTGAGCTTTGGTCCAGATAAAGTACGGAATGAACAGAGAGTATGTGGGGAAGGCAAACTGGATGTAGGTAAGTGGGAATGAGAGAGCGAGTGAAAGGTGGAAAGTAGCGAGATAAAAAGAAAGTGAGTGGAGGTATGTAAGGAACAATATAGAAAGATGGGAAGAGAAGGATAGAGTAGAAGTGAAGAGGAGCGCGCGACAGCGGAAGGGGAGTGAAACGGACAAGAGAGATGCATGAGAAGAGGGAGAGTGGGAAATATCACAGAGTGGAAGCGTCAGAGGGGAAGGGAGAGGGTAAATGGATAGACATATATGGGGAAGGTGAGAGGTAGCAAGGTACTGAGGAAAAGAATAGATGGAGGTGTTGCAGATTCTGAGGGAATGCTGCAAATATAAATGGGAGAGAAGGACTCGGAGGAGAAGGTATAGCTTTAATGATTTACTTCACTCACTTGTGAGCAAGAAAGACCTTTTTTAGGGTCGAGCCTGCAAGTGCATGCTCAGTAAAGGTCTTGGAGACTGTAAGAGGCTGGCCTGGCTTGTAGTGGGTACCAAGGGGTACTTACACTCTGTACCAGGTCCAGTTATCCCTTATTAGTGTAGAAGAGGTGTCTAGCAGCTTAGGCTGATAGAAAAGGTAGCTTAGCAGAGCAGCTTAGGCTGAACTAGGAGACATGCAAAGCTCCCACTATACCACTGGTGTCATATGCACAATATCATAAGAAAACACAATACACAGATATACTAAAAATAAAGGTACTTTATTTTTATGACAATATGCCAAAAGTATCTCAGTGAGTACCCTCAGTATGAGGATGCCAAATATACACAAGATATATGTACACAATACCAAAAATATGCAGTAATAGCAAAAGGAAGTAATGCAAGCAATGTAGAATTACAGTAGATTGCAATAGGAGCACATAGGCACAGGGGCAACACAAACCATATACTCTAGAAGTGGAATGTGAACCACGAATGGACCCCAAACCTATGTGAGCTTGTAGAGAGTCGCTGGGACTGTAAGAAAACAGGGAGGGTTAGAAAAATAGCCCTCCCCAAGACCCTGAAAAGTAGGTGTAAAGTGCACCTATATTCCCCAGAGAGCACAGAAGTCGTGATAGGGGAATTCTGCAAGGAAGACCAACACCAGCAATGCAACCAAAGTGGATTTCCGGACGAGAGTACCTGTGGAACAAGGGGACCAAGTCCAAGAGTCGCGACAAAGTCGAGATTGGGCAGATGCCCAGGAAATGCCAGCTGAGGGTGCAAAGAAGCTGCCACCGGATGGTAGAAGCTGTGGATTCTGCAAGAACGAAGAGGACTAGGAACTTCCCCTTTGGAGGATGGATGTCCCACGTCATGAAGAAGCTTGCAGAGGTGTTCCCACGCAGAAAGACCGCAAACAAGCCTTGCTAGCTGCAAGGGTTGCAGTTAGGGTTTTTGGATGCTGCTGTAGCCCAGGAGGGACCAGGATGTCGCCACTTGCGTGAGGAGACAGAGGGGGCGCCCAGCAAGACAGGGAGCCCTCACAGCAGCAGGCAGCACCCGCAGGAGTTCCGGAACAGGCACTACGAAGAGGAGTGAACTGGAGCTCACCCGAAGACACAAAAGTGAGTTCCATGACGCCGGAGGACAACTCAGGGGGGTTGTGCACTGCAGATTAGAGTGTCGGGGCCCAGGCTTGGCTGTGCATGAAGGAAATCCTGGAAGAGTGCACAGGAGCTGGAGCAGCTGCAAATCATGCAGTACCCAGCAATGCAGTCTAGCGTTGGGAGGCAAGGACTTACCTCCACCAAACTTGGACTGAAGAGTCACTGGACTGTGGGAGTCACTTGGACAGAGTTGCTGAGTTCCAGGGACCACGCTCGTCGTGCTGAGAGGGGACCCAGAGGATCGGTGATGCAGTCTTTTGTTGCCTGCGGTTGCAAGGGGAGGATTCCGTTGTCCCACGGGAGATTTCTTCAGAGCTCCTAGTGCAGAGAGGAGGCAGGCTACCCCCAGAACATGCACTACCAGGAAAACAGTCGAGAAGGTGGCAGGATCAGCGATACAAGGTTGCAGTAGTCGTCTTTGCTACTTTGTTGCGGTTTTGCAGGCATCCTGAGCAGTTGTCCTTTGGCAGAAGGTGAAGAGAGAGATGCAGAGGAACTCTAATGAGCTCTTGCATTCGTTATCTAAAGAATTCCCCAAAGCAGAGACCCTAAATAGCCAGAAAAGGAGGTTTGGCTACCTAGGAAGGAGGATAGGCTAGCAACACAGGTAAGAGCCTATCAGAAGGAGTCTCTGACGTCACCTGCTGGCACTGGCCACTCAGAGCAGTCCAGTGTGCCAGCAGCACCTCTGTTTCCAAGATGGCAGAGGTCTGGAGCACACTGGAGGAGCTCTGGGCACCTCCCCGGGGAGGTGCAGGTCAGGGGAGTGGTCACTCCCCTTTCCTTTGTCCAGTTTCGTGCCAGAGCAGGGCTGGGGGATCCCTGAACCAGTGTAGACTGGCTTATGCAGAGATGGGCACCATCTGTGCCCATCAAAGCATTTCCAGAGGCTGGGGGAGGCTACTCCTCCCCAGCCCTGACACCTTTTTCCAAAGGGAGAGGATGTAACACCCTCTCTCTGAGGAAGTCCTTTGTTCTGCCTTCCTGGGCCAAGCCTGGCTGGACCCCAGGAGGGCAGAAACCTGTCTGAGGGGTTCGCAGCAGCAGCAGCTGCAGTGAAACCCCGGGAAAGGTAGTTTGGCAGTACCCGGGTCTGTGCTAGAGACTCGGGGGATCATGGAATTGTCTCCCCAATGCCAGAATAGCATTGGGGTGACAATTCCATGATCTTAGACATGTTACATGGCCATGTTCAGAGTTACCATTGTGACGCTATACATAGGTAGTGACCTATGTATAGTGCACGTGTGTAATTGTGTCCCTGCATTCACAAAGTCCGGGGAATTTGCCCTGAACGATGTGGGGGCACCTTGGCTAGTGCCAGGGTGCCCACACACTAAGTAACTTAGCACCCAACCTTTACCAGGTAAAGGTTAGACATATAGGTGACTTATAAGTTACTTAAGTGCAGTGGTAAATGGCTGGGAAATAACGTGGACGTTATTTCACTCAGGCTGCAGTGGCAGGCCTGTGTAAGAATTGTCAGAGCTCCCTATGGGTGGCAAAAGAAATGCTGCAGTCCATAGGGATCTCCTGGAACCCCAATACCCTGGGTACCTCAGTACCATATACTAGGGAATTATAAGGGTGTTCCAGTATGCCAATGTGAATTGGTGAAAATGGTCACTAGCCTGTTAGTGACAATTTGGAAAGCAGAGAGAGCATAACCACTGAGGTTCTGGTTAGCAGAGCCTCAGTGAGACGGTTAGGCATCACACAGGGAACACATACATATAGGCCACAAACCTATGAGCACTGGGGTCCTGGCTAGCAGGGTCCCAGTGACACATAACAAACATACTGAAAACATAGGGTTTTCACTATGAGCACTGGGCCCTGGCTGGCAGGATCCCAGTGAGACAGCGAAAACACCCTGACATATGCTCACAAACAGGCCAAAAGTGGGGGTAACAAGGCTAGAAAGAGGCTACTTTCTCACCCAGACCGCCTTTCACTCACCACTTGTAGGCTTGCTTGGCACTCTTCTTTACAGCCTCGTAATTCGTCAAGGAATGTCTGGCATAATTTCCGTTTTTCTGTGTGGAACAGGGATCAAGCACTAATTGATTTAACTTAATTAGTGCCCATCCGCTGTGTGTAACAGGGATCAAGCACTAATTGATTTAACTTAGTTGTGCCCGTCCGCTGCTCCCGACGTGATCTAGGTACTATTTGTTCTTTTTATTAACTTCTAGTGCCCTGCAAACAGAAGGCTTATGACTGGCAAAAATGTGCGCTCCAGAATAAATAAAATTGCAAAGTTTTGTTTTTTAAAGCTAACTTTTTTTTATTTTACTAACTTGTCTTTTCTCAATTTCCATGCATGTTCTAAATATGTGAGACCTACTGCATTACAAATGCTTATTCCATACTTAAAGTAGTGCCCATGTCACTCTTGCTTCACCATTGCACCTAAGAACAGATTTCCCTTGCCCCACATATGCAACTCATTTGTCACACGATTTACTGTTCTATGCATATGTATCGGGTGCCCTCTGTAACCACGTATACAGGTCCGGCATGTGTTACATATGTCTCAGTCTCCGCATGCTCTTCCCCACCAATAAACTAGGTCTTAACGTGCCCTTCATACACTAAAATAAAGTTGATGTTACATTGCTGCCACCAATGGAAGCTTATCACCCAATGAATCCTATTTAGTACAGTAAAGGAGCTCATAACACATCGATATCCTACCAGGTACCTGCTAGCCCATCCACCAGTGGGACACTGATGTCCTATTCAACAAAAGTAGGCTTCCCACTTCACAAACTTAACATATTCCACAAGAAAACCCCACAGACAGCTGTGTATCAGGTGGCTTAGGGATCCCACCACACACTTTAATCACATTATTTCATAAAGGGAATTCATAACCTACTGGTCTCATAGCCATCTAGTAGAGGGATCGTCATACACATTATTCCACAGCTAGATAGAGCTCACATTCACACAGATATATTGCTGCTCCGAGAGAGAGCTCGTAACTCATTGGTTATGTATGGCTGTCATAGAGAGCCTCTACTGTTTTATTTCAGTTTCTGAATGTCATAACTCCTTTCTATGACATCACCACAGTTGTTATCAAAACTGGTTAACTACTATTGTGGTGTCATAAAGGCTTTCAGGGCCAGGCTAATAGGGCTGTCTGGGAGCCTGTCAGCACAGCTTTGCTTACCTGCTTTGGCCAAAAGTAGAAAGCACAGCTGTAGGAGGAGGAAGGAAGGCAGGGAAGGTAGTAGGTTTTGGTTAAGGATAGCAGGTAAGATATTTATTTTTCTTATTTGTGTCAGAGAGAAGAGAGTATTTTATGTATATCCCTCCCATTATCCTCTGTCCCTGCACAGTGATTGAAGGCAGGGGCAGGTGATTTGGGTAAAAAGTGAATTATGGGGATGTTTTTTCACCTCTGGATTCTGAGTGGCATCACACACAACTTGAGCTTCGCTCTCGTCTATTTGATGTCGCTCAGAACCCCTCATGGATAACATCCCCATACTTCACTATTAACCATCCATAATTCTATATTTTATGCATGACTTCCACGAGGAGCCTCTATTCTTTGCACCAGATTCTAAATATAGTAATTTGCTGATATAAACATAGCAACAATTGATAACTAAACTCGTTACACACTGTTGCTGTGTTATAAAGGCCTTTCCAAGATAAGCTGACAGAGCATTGGGAGCCTGTCAGTGCAGCACTGCTTGGACTCAAAGCAGAAAGCACAGTTGCATGAGGGGGAAAGAAGACAGGGAAGGTGGTGGGGTTGATTAAGATGAGGTATGTTTTCATACTTGGGACAGGGAGGAGAGGCCATAATGTGTGGCTCCCCCATTACTCAGTATCCTCAGCCTAGAAGTTTTAAGCAGGGCTGATAATTTGAGGGGCCATAACATAAAACGATAGATGAATAAAAAGTGAATTACTGAGATGTTGTTCTCATCTCCGGGTTCTGAGCAACATCACAGGCAACTTGAGCTTCGATCTTGTTGTCTATTTGATGTCACTCAGAACCCCTCAGTAAAAACATCTCCATGATTCACTGTTACCCATATATAATTCTAAATGTTATGCATGCCTCTCATAGAAAGCCATTAGCATTAATGGCTGGATTCAGAAACCAGTAATTCACTGTTGTGATTAAGCAACAGTGGATAACAGAACATCTTAACAACTGTTATGATTTCATAATGGAATGTCAGCCTGATCTGGATGGGCTTTATGAGAGCATGTCAGAGCTGTGCAGGAATGTAGGGAGCACATCTGGAGTGAAGGCAAAGGAAGACACAGATAGTGGGAGGGGTTGCCGACTGTAGACCATGTCTTTTTTTTAGGTTGATCGGTAGCGTTCGGCCTGCTGTATACTTTTAAGTATACTATAGAGTGGGTTCCAGCATTTTCATTTGTTAGTTGCAGTGTCTTTCAAAAATCCGTACTTGCTAGTGGTCAGTTCTGCCTCTTTGTCCTGCCTTTTTTCACTTTGGGAGCAGCACAAAGTACTGTGTAGTTACGCCATGTCCTGTTTATCTCTTCTGTAAGGGACTTTTTTTTGGCATTTGACTGTTTCACCTCAACAGTGTGTGTGCTTGTTTAGGTACTCTTCCCCACCAGCTCCCTCTGTAAACATAAACCAACAGCAGAGGGGGAGCTTTTCCAAGGCCAGCTCACCGTCGCTCTCTTCCTTTTGTTATTTTCAGTCTGTGTGGCAATAAAAGTCTAGTCAGTAATTTACAACGCTATGAGCTCTAACTCGAGCAAACACGAGAGTATTGAATTCCAAATGCTTGCTTTATTTTTGTTTGGTATCCGGGGACATGTCTTCCTGCTTTTATGAGCTAAAACGTGTCCCGGATTTCAAAAACAAATCCTCGGCTGGATACCCGTCTCGCAAATGGACCCGAGAAACATGAAACAGCTGGTCTCTCTCGCTGCCCATTCGCAGCATGTCACCATTTAAGAGGCACAGCAGAATCACAGGGAGGAGGGCTGGATGGAGGGAGCAGCACATTCTGACCCTTCGCTGATCAGTGCTGCTCTGAGCTCTAACTCGAGCAAACACGAGACTATTGCATTCCAAATGCTTGTTATATGTTAGTGGAACTTTTTTTTTAGTATTTGTAGTCGCACTGTAGCGATCAGTATGTTTAGCGCGGGTTAACGTTTTTTGGGTTTTTTTGTGCTCTGCACGTGTTGCTTTTAACTTGTTCAGATCTGTGTTTGTCTTCTCTTTGCTATCTGACACTCCATGCGCCTACCTTCTAATGGGTCGGAGCACTGGCTGCTCCGTTATAGTTTTTGTTTAAAAAAAAAAAAAAAAAAAAAATAGCCACCGACCTCACTGAGTGTTTTACGAATAGGAGCAGGGAAATTCAATTTCTAGGCCAAACGGAGCCTGTAGTTCCCAGAGGCCACTTCTGAAGGACAAAAAACATGGAAATGATTACTCTATTTGTCTACGATCTTGTCTTCTGTTTTTTCCATCGAACAAACCTTTAGACACTCTCCCTCTTCCATGTTCGTTTCCTCTCTGGGTTGCTCTTTACAATGCTCCCTTTGGCCCCAGTAGCATGGCTGCATTCCATATATGGGCATGCCCCAGAGCTAGTTCTGCTATTGGCGTCCCCCAGACCAGGTCACTGTAAACAAATTTGAGTCATTCTAGATTTAGGGGTGCAGGTGTACAATAGAAAGGCCCTTACCTCGTTATACCAGCGTGGCTTCCACAGGATTACGGCTGACTGGTTTCTGTGGCAGACTTTGACCGCTTGCGCCAGGTAAGTGAAATTGAGCTCATCGGTGGAATAACATTTTGCTGTTTTACCGGACGAGCCGTTGAATGCTGGAGAGGGAAGATTGAGGCCTATGTATTATTATTTTTGACCAACCCCGGTTTATCGATGGGAGCGGTGGCCAGGTGAAGAGGAATCTCCATCACAAACGTCTTTAATTGACCCAGGGCTAAGCTCATTAGATGGGTTCAAGAAATCTAGTGCATCAAAGTTCTCAGGTTCATTGTTTGGGTGGGTATAGGAGCTTGTGCTAACGGGTGCTGACTTGCAGCCTTGTACAATGCAGGCATTAGATTAGCTGAGTGGCATGGAGGTCTGCTCTATTATAGATTGTGGCAAATGCTATACAATCTCTGCTGCAGTGGCATTAGATTTCTGCCTAATATCAAGACAAAGGTTTGCTCCCTTGATACTGAAGGGCCTATTGCTTTCACTTCTGTTCCCGAGTCTATTTCTCCTTTTAGAAGCACGTGTGGAAGTTTTTTATGAACAAGTTCCTGTTCATGCTGAAGTATCCACGTTGCATATACGAGGCCGTCCAAACTTCAGTTAGTTGTTCTGGGATATAAGCACAATTTGCTGAGTATTTTAGCTAATCGCAGCAACAGTGTGGCGGGGGTGAGAGTGCAAGCAGATGAGGGATAATCCAAACCTAAATTCTTCTATTGTAATCTGTGCTTTAAGTTTAGTTGAATGCAAATTTAAATAAATAAGGTTTGAAAGTTTTTCGGAGCCACACATAGCTAGCTTTGGATCTCATTCAGACAGAAAGCGTTCCAGAATCTAAGTACCTCAACGTGCAGTGTTCTTCCTCTGTGTTCATTGAATGTTGAAAGACTTGATGGGAGAACAGTGCCACTTTTTGAGGGTATACAGGGCATTTGACACAACATATCCATTTACAGATCTTTATTCAACTTAACAAAAAGCGCAATTCCAGAGCAATACGTTTGCGCTGGCATGTAAACAGAGTAAGATGTACACATAGTATTAAAATAGCCTTATGGTAGGTTTGCTGTCATACTCACAGTTAGGATTTCATGTGCTACTATGCGGCCAAATTGAGGCAGGGTTGACCAATTTATGTGGCAAGAAACGAAAAGTCTAGTTATCAATTTAGAACGCCAATAGCTCTAACTCAAGCAAATGCGAGACCTATTGCATTGCAAATGCTTGTTTTAATTTGGGACCGAGAGAAAAGGCCTTGTTACCCTTGTATAATTCTATGTAACATTATATTCCACCACTAGAGGGCTATCACAACACACATTTGTACCGAATTTAGGCGGGATTTGCAATATATAGTTTATTTTGTCATGTATTTAAAACGTTCTCGATACTGCAAGATAAATATTTAAGTGCTCTTTGAACAAGGATGAAGAAATCGGAGTAGACGAGAAGAAAGAGGGGAAGGAAGGAGCTGCCCGAGGGCAAAAGGCAAATGATGATTATTCATTTTAGTGGGTCAATTATTTGTATAAAAAAGGAGTCAGAGTTGAGCTCAGGAGGTGGACGTTACACAAAATGGCACTCTCTAAACTGAGGTTCTGTCTCTGAATGACTACTTCTGGGATATGTTGATGGTGAATTGGGACATGTTCCTTTAATAGAGTGGTATGCCCGATAAATAGTGGTCAGCCCTCCCAAGTACCAGGCATTTTGGATTAGAATAATACATTTTAATGCTGGTGTCCGCATCACCACATTAAAATGCATTGACCATGCATATATAACTCCCTGATATGTTTTGGGGGTTAGAGTACAAGCAAACATCTTAATGTGCAGCATTTAATCTCTGCACTGTTGCTCTGCCTGTAAAGCAATTTACCCCGCTGGTGGACCTGAAAGACTCGTTATGGTGAGATGGCACTCAGGGCTACATAGTATCTTTCCCATGCTCAAAAACAGATTATGCTTCCTCTCCCAGCCCGCCCGGCCTGAGATACATGTGGTTGCTGCATCTTTCAGCATGGGCTAGTTGTGAGTTGGTGAGTAAAAGGGGTGTGCTGCCTGTAGTCTCTGGTGAGGGCGGCCACCGAGTGAGCAAAGAGTAATGTGATGTGTGTTATTCACACAAAGTAGTTAACTATTTAGCACCTCTGCCTCCTGCCAGACAAAGTCACGCTGCTTTAATCTAAGCTATGTTTCAATTTATTAGGTTTGCCGACACCGGAGAGGAGGAGAGTTCTTTATGAATTCAGCAGCAATTTTAATGATTGAGAACGTATATTACATTTAAGTAACTTTATTATGTATCATAGGCAGTACTTCCTTTGTGGCATCAGGATACAGTTCTCAAAGTGTCACTCATTGTCTTCGAAATGTCACTCATAATTACACTGAAATTATGAAAATATCACACATAGCAATCTGAAACCTTGGTACCTATGAGTGGTGTGCTCGGGTTTGTACGCACTTCAGACACTTCTGTTAAACGACTACACAGAGTCTTCGGGTGTTGGGGAGCCAGAAGTGGTGGTGGGGGGGGGGGGGGGGGGAGGCGTCTCTGAATGAGTTCCCCATGTGGTTCGTTATGTACCTCCAGATAGTTGAGATGGTTGACCTACTTCTCAGGCAGGCTGGCCCACGTGGGTGGTGTTACTTTTATCTACCCCAGACATGGCTGTGAAATTGTCGAGATCGTCGTTGCAAACTCGAGAATCTGGATGACTTCTTTTACTAGTTTAAAGTGATGTTGGATATTGTTGAGGAGGACTTTGGCTTCACGAGTGAATGACAGAGGCACCATGAGTGTATCATGGCGGGGCTGCTCTTGTGGAGGCTGTTAGTAATGATGGGCAGATAGAAGGGGGTGGGTTCGGTTGGGTCACCAAGTAGAGAGGCAAGGTTTAGAGCGGCTCTCCTCTTTCTTTCAGGCTTAGATGCATTCCTCGCAAGAGGTGCTTAACCGACGGGCCTCAGGCCCCCTTCGATTCTTAGATTTTTCAGTGGCAATCGACTGCCTAAACCTGCTCAGTCATGCTACCCGGCCCAGCATTTCATCAACAATCTGCCCTCTATCCAGTAATGCCAGGCTTTTGGTTGGAGATATCAGACCGCAGTTTATTGTGCAAATCAAAGAACCTTAAATCATCGATAAGAACACATAAATCAATGTCTCGCCTCACATGCGGAAATCCCGTTGTCGCTCAACATTTGTCTGTACACCGGATGTGAAGCTCTTTTGGGTTGAGCGCAGCAGTTCCTAGGCTTCCCATGCTACCAATGTCTGACCTCATACGCATTGGCGTACACAAAGCCCCCCGCGGTGCGGGGGGAGCTCTAGGACCCCCTATGCACATTACCCTGGCCTCAGAGCTCGGGGGGAGGGGGCTCAAGTTTACCTACGCCACTGGTCATAGGTCATGTCCAGGCCGCAGGTGCTGTGTCTGCTTTGCGACAGCACCATTGCCCCTGTTACCACTCACCCCTGGGGTTTTTGCCGTTGGGCACCCCAGGGGAGTGAGTTCGTAACTGCAACACATGCAAAACTTGACCCTCAGGTCACAGTTTTAGCACCAGAGAAGCTGGACCCCTGTTCCTCGCATTTCTTTGCTGCCGAGGCTCTGTCTCCCCGAAGGGATTTCATGTGCGTTGTGGGAGGCCAGCAGGTCTTTTGAAACCATGCTGCCCCCCCCCCCCCCCACCCCCGGGTCCCCTTCCCGAAGTCCAGCTCTTCACCCATGAATTCCAGGGCCAGGAGAGTGATGGTTCAGTGATGCTTCAGACTCTGCCTATGAAGGCCGGCTGCGCCAGCGAGGCCTGCGCTCACAAATGGGAGGAACAGCTGATAAACCTGTCGGACCTCCTGTTGGAATGACGTCTACTGTGGATTACCATGACTGATTCTTGACAGATAACACAGCATCCGCGAGCCTCATTCTATGGTGAAGGTAATTAAGGAGGGGGTAGTTCACAGTATCCAAAACCGCACAGAAGTCCAAAAGAATGAATCTTGCAAAGGACTTATTGTTGAGAAGGCCATTGATCCTCATAGATGTCCGAAGTGGTCAGTCTCCATGGGCACATGGTCCTGAAACTACAAGTAATAAGACAGTGGGGGTCATTCATAAAGTGTGATGTGACAGCCTTCAGTTATTTGGTTGCCAGAGCTTTCAGTAGCACAATAATATTTTTTCCATTTTTCACAGGGCAAGTGTTTGTGTGGGGAACCCAGCTGCGGAGAGCCTCGGAGACTGCGCTGGGCCGCATAATGCCTGCTACTCTAAGGTCAGTGGTGTGCTGTGCCTGTTCTGCGTTTGCTTTGGCTGGGGGGGATGCTTGCGTTGTACTGAACTATTTGTACTGCATTAGTTGTGTTATGTCAGTGCATCATGCAGTGGGGTTACCTATGCTGCTATGTTCTGTGGCCAAGGGAAGCTGACACTACAGCTGTTGCCCAGTCAGGATGGAAGGGGAAACCTGCATTGCTAATGCGTCTGCTACACGTGATCTGCTTGCAGGGGGCATAAGCCACAGCTGACTCTGCTGTGCCTGTTTTGGGTTTGTGGGGAAGCTTGTTCCACAACTGTGATGTCACTGATAGTGTCACTGTATTGTGCGCAAGCGAAGCTAACATGGCTGCTGTCCACCCCGCATCTGTCTCGTTTGTGGGGAGCCTTGCCCTGCTGCGGTGTGTGCTGTACCTGTTTGTGTGGTGCAGTATGCTTATCGGTTGTGTGGGGGTGGGGCAGCTCACCTTTGGTGTGGATGGGAGGGATGGCCGCATTATTGCTGTATGCTTCTGCTGTGACCTTGTGTAACTCAACTGCATATTTTCCAATCTTTCTTTTCGTTGTTTGCCAGACTAATCCGAGAGCACTGGATCGTATTCACCCTCTTAGGATTTTTGCTGTTGGCAGGTAGGATTGGGATATGATCCATATCTGTGATTATTTATGTGGTGGGAAAGGATGGTGGAAGTTTCCCCTTAAGACGTTGCATTTGAAAGGTCATATTATTGGGGAAGAACCTGTCCTACACAAAAATATGATTCCCTGTATATAAAGATACAGCACTGCCCTGTATACAGTCTGCAATTCTCCTGAACTGATGTGATTCATGATGATGTCAGTCCTTACCCCATCATGCCTGACTACAGATCCCCACCTCAAGCTGCACAACAGTTGTCACAGATAAGTTATTTTTCCCACCTCACTTTTTAACTGATTGGAAAGCAAAAAGTTCATCTCGAATGCCATGCAGTCACTTCCCTCACGAGTTGCTTTGAAAGTGTTGGCGCGCGACACGAGGATGCTGCAGCGCCCCATCAAGGCCCGAGGGGGTCCAGATGGAGAATTAACCTTGAACAGTTCAAGCACAACTTGTCTCGAGGCAAAATCTAGGCCAATAGTGAAAGCCGACCTCTTCCAGTGTAGTAATGGAAGCCGCAATGAGCCGTACATCTATTGCTCAGTTCTAAAACAAGGTAACAATGTAGGAGTAGAGGCCGCGATACGCCCTGAGCCTCAAGTCCATCACCAGCACCAGTACAGTGTTGGTGACCAACTTCATGCTCAAAGGAATATCACGGCTTTGGAGGAAAGCATGAAGAATAAACAACCTTTGTTCATCTCCACTGTTGATACTTATTGGGCTGTGTATTCATCATAAATTCGTGGACACTGGTGTATGCTTCCGTACCATCTTTCTACAAGTTTATCGTGCTGGGACCTTGTTCCAGAGCGGACATATCGCCCATGGGGGCAGGGTGACGGTACCAAGAGTACCACCAGAGGAACAGTCTTTGCTACTACGGAACAGTACAGCCTCTCACTTTGACCACTTTTTGATGTGCGAATCCCATAGCATAGCCATTTCTTTGCCGTGTTTGTACATACCTAAACAATTTAGGCCTGGCGAACTTAACATTTAGCTGACATAAATGTCACAATTTTTGGAATTTCATATTATGCTTGTTCCATGATATTTCCTAAATTACACTTATTTTTAGGGCCAGTGGAATTATGCGGCAAGGGAGGGTCAAACTATATTGCAGGGTTGAGTAAATTATGCATCAAGAAAAGCAAAATTATGCAGTATTACGCAGCATATTTTGTGACAGTACTACCCTATTGTTTAGCCATTTGTAAACTTGTTAACACTGGCATTAGTCGTACCTCATTAGTACCAGTTTATCCCCCAGATATAGCTATAAACTACAGAAAGAGGGACAGTCAACCTTTGCAAACGGCCTTCCACTGCACAGCAACATGTGTTGCTGCATCTTTACTAACTTTTGAACTGTTCGAGCTAGAAACAAAAAGTTTTTGTTAAAATCTGCAGATTATGCAGCAGATGATGGATTATGTGATAAATCTCTACAATTATGCAAAAAATTACTGTGGCCACACAATCGCATGATTCCAGTGGCCTTGCCAATATGCCACATCACGTAATGTGCCATTCGTGATAACAATGTGCGATCATCTTACGGGAAAAACAGAACGTGATCGGCTGTTCTGGTTGCTTTTGTTTTTTGTAGTATTTGTTAGCGCAAAATATTTCCCTGTGTGAAAAATCGACATTAGAAGGTTGTGACATAAGGATGCATTTTGTGCTAAAACATAGCGCTAAATGATGTATTTGAATATAATTACATGTAATTTTGCATAATTTCTCTGAAATTTCACATAATTACCCTAAAGAAAATTACCCATGTTTTGCACACCCCTAAAATAATGGCGCTGGTGCTTCACAAGGTATAGTACAAATGTCACTATATATGTATGTCAGCAGCTTGGAAAGAACAATCAAGGCACTTAGGTTAAGACATGGTGATAGCCAGCACCCCATACTAAAATTTGTTCCAGCACCATTCTTTGAAAGTGCTAAAATACTAAATATTCGTCTGCTTCAGTTGATTTAATGAGGCACTGAAAGATCGGGGAGAGGTGAGGCAAGGGAGGTTCTGCATATTGTTGAAATGTGCTAAAGAAGACCAGGTATCACCAAATCTAGCGATCCTACGTGTGCCAACAATCATTACACACTTGATTTTTCCAACTGAGTGTCTGCAAGTAACATTTAAACAATATTTTGTTCAATAAATGTATTGCATTAGTTAAAGAGGGTTTGGACAGGAATGGAAACCATCTTTTAGTCCATGCACAGCATCACAAGTCGACATACAACATGTCTGCTTCTACCGTCTCTGTGAGGGACACCAGTCACACAGTTTGGACCACGCAGTAGTATTTCTCTCTTGTCAATACCATAGAGGATGAAACACGTATTTGCAGTTCATTGTTGTTACATTTGGCACATATTGACTGTCTGAGGGCCAAAAACATCAGCTCCTTTAAAAAATGGACTACTATGTTTTTTGGCCTAATTACTGTAGGACTTCATTCAGTTGTGTGTTCCAACCCATTTAGTATACTTATGTTGAGTTATTGGTTCACCGTACTCCTATACAACACCAAAATGAGGCTGGACTACGGTAATATTCTCTGTCTCAGGGCTGGCAAGTCCTCTATCAGACGCCTATAAGAGATTCAGAATTTCACAGCCAGACTCATATTCCACCTCCCCAGGCTCTCCTCAGTATCTAGCCTCCTTCGCAACCTCTACTGGCTCCCGGTGGACAAACAAATACAATTTAAAGCCCTATGCTATATGCATAAAGCTAGGTCAAATGTTGGTCCATTGTATCTACAAACAGCTAGTGGAACCACCCTGACCCAATCTCTCGCTTTGGTCGAACAATTACAACCTCTGCAAGGCACCCCCAGAGTTAAAAAAAAAAAAAAAGCCTGCAGGGGTTCGTTTATTTACCTGGCCCCAAAGCTCTGGAATACGAAGCCCGATTTGCTGAGAAGCTGTCAGTCATTGATCATCTTCCGCAAAAACCTCAAACCCTGGCTGTTTTGACTTTTTCCATCTTCTCTGGCTAGTCACGTACCCCTATGTAAAAGTCTGGGCACACAATCGGCCGAGACTGCTTGTAGGATCCTTAAAACTGATCTTTCACCTACTATAGGAATAGGGGTGGCCAAATTCCTGGGGTGGGCATGGATAATTCGTTCTGAACTACTAAAACAGTTACATGTTTTAGATAAGTAAATTATCTTGAACTTTAGAACTGAGTTTTTAAAGTAATGTACTTCCTTTTTAATATGTTAAAATATTTAACAAATTAAGTATTAGTAGCTTTTATGAAATATTGTATTTATTGTATTAATCGTTAGCACTGTTAATTTTATAAGTATTATGACGTGTAGCATGTCTTTTATGATGAAATATCGAATAAAGACTTCATTGACTTGACTTGACTCACATACCTCTGTCTAGCGCTGGGAAATCTTTTTGGATAGCTATGCGCTATATACCACCTTGTGTAATAATAATAGTGGTTGGTAACAAGGTGTTTTGTGTTGTGAGAGCCCGTTTTTGTCAAAACATTGACTGTTTACATTACCACTATTTCTCTTTTTTTACTGCATCGCATAAGTGGGGATGTGTGACATGTTTCTCGCTGCTATCATTGTAATAGTAAACTCTTTTTACATACTTTCATACATACCACCAGTAAAACCCACCAGCGCCAAAGAGACACAGGAACATCTCCTATGATCACGCACACATACACACACTAACCCATTTGAACGCACAAATATTAATACATGTACACACATCCACAAATCCAAACACACACACTACCACACATATTAACCCCTGCATAAACACATGCAGCACAGTAACACTCCGTTATATACACACATCCAAATCACAGATACACAGAAATTCCCATGTGTAAGAAATTGGGTTATTGTAAGAAATTTGATTATTAGTTGTGAACGTTGTGATTTCTTCTCAAGTCAACAGCCTCCCTTTAATGAGAAAAAGGTACCCCATGGTATCACTTGACTCTCTCAGTGCAGAGAAGCCAAGCAGTCCAAGGCCTACTCAGGGGAGGTGGTTTGGGGTAGTACCCCAGCTCAATTATATGCAAAAAACAGCATTCAAAGTGTTATCAAGTTAGGGTTTTTCTTATAAAAACACACTACTAAATAATGGACATTAAATTACAAATATGTACAATCAGGTGCCCAGAAATGCCTCCAGTGACACCCTCATTCCTTTACACCCCATGTGCGACCTGAACCATAAAAGCACAATATCCACACCTATATTAGATGATATATTACAATATAAGGGGGTGTCATTATCAATATGATAATAAAGCAGGTACATTGCTGTACTAGCTGGCCACAAGAAACTGCCCAAGCTGCCACCCCTGCCAAGGTCATACCTGTGAAAGAAGACTCGATAGGTCGACACGCTAAAGACTTGAGAGGGACTACATATCCCAAGCTGCTTTGAGGCCCCAGGAGGTGGCCATTTTCACCTGCACCTGCACCCATTTGACACCAACGAGCGCTATAAAGCGCGTGGGGGCACCTCGCTGCGTGGGACGCGCTAAAGACTTGAGAGTGACTACATATCCAAGCTGCTTTGAGGCCCCAGGAGGCAGCCATTTTCACCTGCACCTACTTGACACCAACGAGCGCTATAAAGCGCATGGGGGCACCTCGCTGCGCGGGACGCACGCGGGCGGAGCCCGGGTCATGGGCGGGCGCATCCACGCCCGTCGGAGCCCGGAAGAGGCTGGGCTGGGCCACCCCCCTAACATCGACCATTCAAGCAGGCATCAATGATCTTAGCGCCACGCGCTATTGTCAATACTGTGCCATCCTGTAGGCTGCATTATTATATTGATACTCTGTAGAACACTTTATCACCAATAACAGTTCCAGATGGGTAAAAGGAAAGCAATAGAGGCTGGGGCAGGGGCAGTGCTAAAAGCTAAGCGGAAAAGGCATAAGCATGCAGCTAGTAACTGCGTTATGGACAGAATTGACTCTCTTTTGGGTGAATGTGAGGGAATTTTAACTACTCCTCAGGGAAATAATCCCAATGGTACTCGGGGGGGGGGGGGGGAGCACTCCCCAACCAAAAGGAGGGCTGGCCCAAAGAAAATTGCTGAGATCTTTGTGAAACGTGAGCAACAGGACACAGCCACTATAGGGCAGGGAGAGGGCAGGAATGTTATCACCCACACTGCTCCATCTCTAGTGAACGAGCTACCACTGGGCCCTAACGATCTCATCCAGTGCAGCAACCGCTTTAACCCGTTAATTAACGCCTTAGAATCACATGATGGCATTGACCCAGGTATTAGGGTGGAAGGGCTACCAGCCACAAAAACACACTCAACCTACATAGACCCACAGCACACTCAATGCATACAAGAATTAAAAAAAGAAGTATTAGAACTTAAGCTCATGGTTAACTCCTTAATTGCAATAGTAAAACAGTTAACTCTTCCAGATGACACGGCTACCATGAACCTTACCCAAAGCCCACCCCTACCAGGCATTGCGACGAATCTGCCAATTTTTCCAGCACCCAACTGTGATGGCCTCCTTCCAGCCGGTGTTAAGTCCCAGAACTCCCATAAGCCTCCTTTGCATAACAGCTCAGGCGCAGGATATACCCTAGACGTCCATCACATAATTCCCAAACTCATGAGCAATACTGGCCCAAAATACTCTGCACAGCCTGCCACTGATTGGTCTCAATCAGGAAATGTCGTTCTAATGGTTAACGTCCCCAAGTTAAATCCATTGATACAAAAGGAAGGGGCAGACTCTATTAAAAACAAGTCAATTCACTGGATTCGCTATGTAAGAGGCTGTCGCTCTGTAATACGCGAGGACATAATTAACGTAGCAAGATGGCCTGACCCGGGAACACATTTTGATATTTTAAAACTGACACTCGAGGACGAGACCATGGTGGACAATTTGGTGGCCCTAGATGCAAGAACAAGCCCACCAGCACACTCACGCATCTAGTTCAAATACCCTAGGCCAACCATGCACTACGGGGATTGCCCGAACTACTGCCCAGAATTTTTTTTATCTACCCTTGGTGAGAACGATTGACTTAAAGCTTTGTCTAAAATCTATGCTGAAAAACCACGCAACCAACATATATCAATTTCCTCCAGGCCTGCTGCAATCCCTAACACTGCTAGTGCAAGTACTCATTCTCCCTCTCGTGACATACCCCCCAGACCTCTGATGGCTTGCTGTACAAATATGACAATACTGCACCTCTCATCTTGCAGGAATACTGCCCATCAAATCAAGAACCAATAACTAAGCCTGCAAGCACTTCCCTTATCAGGGTCAGGTCAGCCTCATTACAGGAACATCACCACCCACCCTAGGTCTCGCTGAGCAACATTGTTATTGATCCACTTCTCCCTACTCAACCTCATCTGCCGAACCAACCTTTGGCAGCTAATTATGTAAATACCAAGCAATTAGACAGGATAGCTCCTCCACTCACTGGGGTACGACTTGTTTAATGGAATGTGGCAGGTTTGAAATCTATTCTCCCTCTTCCATCTTTTACCTCTTTTATTGAAGAACATGATATATGTCTTCTCCAAGAGACGTGGTCAACTGATCCACTTTTTCGAACAGGTTACTCAAACTTCCACACCCCCGCCGTGCCCAGTATTAGAGGCAGGCCTTCTGGGGGCTTGACCATCTCGATCAGAACATCACTTAACTGTTGTATATTACAGCTACCCACCGATTCTCCCAACCTGTTAGGTCTTCGTCTATCATTCGGGCCTGACGCTGTTGTGAACATCTTCAATATCTACACTCGAGGGGTCAGGGGGGGTCAAGTCTCCAAAACCCTTTGTGCCCTGGCAGCCCTCTTCCTAAACTGCCCCCGCCATCATAAAACCATTGTGGCAGGTGACCTTAATGTCACATTCGAACCTCTAGACTGGGATGATCTCAGGTCCACAGACGAGGAGGCTCGAGCTTGGTCTATCCCCGCCCTGTCCATTCCACCCATCAAGAGATGGACGCAGGTCGCTGTCCAAGTTAAGATACTAACCACGGAATTTGGGCTCAGGGCACTAAATGGCAGAACTAAATCAGACACCAAAGGCCACCACACATTCAACAAAACCAACCACACCAGCAGAATCGACTACTGTCTATTCAACATAAGATTATGGCCCTTAGTCATCGACATGACGATCATTGAAAGAACTGAAAGTGATCATAATCCTCTCTCTGTCCACACGTTAGCTTTGGGCAACCACTCGCCCACGATTAACTCCTCAGCAGCAGCACCAGAGGGTATTAGCCTTGTTAACGATAAACGACACCTAAAGCGGGACAAGGTTGCGGCTCGCCCCGCACTCATTAACGCAGCTAATAACACCTTAAAGACTACATTAATGAACCTAGAGGTGAGTCCCAGAATCACCTATAAAGAAATAATTTTAATTCACACCTCATGCTTTAGGGATATTGCAGCCCACTTCTCAGTATCCACAACCCACGATGGCAAGAGACCCAAAGGTAGGTTCAATAAAATGTGCCGGTCGTTAAATAAGCAATTAATCCAAGCTATTAAATCCAAGGATGCCACCGCCATCCGCCTAGCTAGAAAGTCCTACAAGTCAGCCATACGCAAAGCCAAGCGTGACCAAGATAAGTGGTGGACAGCACTTAGCAACGCAGTGCGCAAGAAGAACTGTAGTCAGTTCTGGTCCCTGGCAGCGCGAGGCCCAGAAAGCAGTGGACTGAACTTAACAACCAACATCGCCCCGAAAGACTGGGTAGACCATTTTAGTAGGCTGTACTCCCATGACCACGATAGCCCCACTCCTGTTCACATGGATCCCTGCCTAAACACTTCTCCAGTACCCACCACTGAAGTACCCCAGCTGTTCTCTCAAAGTGACATAGCATATTCCTTAGGCACCATAAAACACGGCAGGGCCCCCGGCTCAGATGGTGTCCCAGCAGACCTGTTCTCAACCGATATTGCATCCTGGTCAAGATACCTCACCATCATAGCTAACGCAATAGCATCTGGGGCGCCCATCCCCGAGTCCTGGAAAGGGGCTATTGTTGTCCCGATCTTTAAAAAGGGCGACAGATCACTCCCCTGCAACTACAGACCAATCAGTCTGATTGACTGTGTGCAAAAAGGCTTCTGCCACTGCCTCTTGGGAAAGATCGAAGACTGGATGACTGAACATGATATCCTTTGTCCCCTCCAAGCCGGTTTCCGGAAAAAAATATCTACTACTGACCAAGCCCTCAGGTTCCTATTTGTATACTGGAAAACAGTGCTCATTGGTAAAGGGATTCTTTATGTAGCTTTTGTGGATCTAAAGTCTGCTTTTGACCTAGTACCTCGCAATAAACTATGGGACACTCTTTCCCGAATGGGAATCCCGGAGCACATCCTAGCACTATTGATACGGCTCCACGAGGACAACTACGCACGAGTCAGGTGGGACAATAAGGGGCAACTAACTGATAGAATCCATGTATCAAGGGGTGTGCGGCAAGGGTGTGCCTCGCCCCGACCGATTCTCTCTGTATATTAATGAAATCGTCCCATACCTGCTTAGAGTGGAGGCTGACGCACCATCACTTGGCACACAAAAAATTCCTGTCATGCTCTTTGCAGATGATACTCTCCTGATATCTAAGACCCCTAGTGGACTAAGGAAACTCCTCACGTGCTTTGAGAAATTCTGCTCAACGCGGGGACTTGAAATCAATGCCTCTAAAACAAAACTAATGACCCTCAATCCCCATAGATCTTTTAGAGGGAAGTTTACACTAGAGGGCACCACACTTGAGAAGGTGGGCATTTTCAGCTACCTGGGTATAGCATTGACTGACAACATGTCTTAGAAATCACACATAGGGAAACAAGCCTTAAAACGAAAGCAAATAACAGGGGTACTATTAAAAAACTTTCACCTCTCGTATACAAAACCAATCCGCCCAGCAATACAGATATAATAAGCCCAGGCCGTAACCTCAGCGCTTTACGGGGCTGAACTATGGGGTTACGCTAAAATCCAAGACATAACCATCGCTGAAAACAATTTCCTAAGAAACCTTGTGTCCCTTCCGCCAAGCACTCCACTGTTCCCCCTTTTTAAGGATCTTGGCTTAAAACGCATCGGTCATAAAGCCCGCCTGTGCCCTCTCCTATACTGGCGGTGTCTCTGGACTACCCCAGAGCTTGAAACCTTTACTGAAGCCCTGCAGGTTATTTTAAAAACTGATCACCTTCACAGCATCCCCTGGCTACGATACATCAAGGGGTCACTTTACTCACTTGGGCTCAGTGAGCTCTGGAATTCACCAACCACCTCCGTCTTTTCCTCAAAAAGCGAACTAAAGAAACTATATTGGCAAATGGCAGACCATGAAGATCTAGGGGCTGCACTTCACACTACATTATCTTGTGACTTTGTTAACATAAAAGAGACATGTAAGTATGAGGCTTTTTGGGACATAATCACGGTCCCAAGGGAAAGGAAACTGTACTTTCAGCTCCGCATTGGAACACTACCACTAAGATTCTTCACCAGCCGTTGGTCACACAAAGAATCAGCCGCTTGTCCAGCCTGTAAAGCCCCCGTTGAGAACCTCCCTCACGTCCTTCTTGCCTGCCCCGCATATACCACCTCACGCAGGAAATGGCTGGCCCGGCATGCAGACTGCTGGGAGTCCGCAGCTCTGCATTAGCCCTGCGAATCCTCAGATCAGCCACTAGGCCAACGCTAGTGATTGCCGTTGTCAAATTCATCGGAGCTAGCTGGATCACTAGAGGGAAATTTTTATCTGCTTAATGGTTCCAACAAGACTGTCCCTTCACATTGTGTGAGTGCATTTTATTTTATTTTTATTCCATTTTATCATTATATGTATTGTTATATTTATTACTTTGTGTATTTATTTGTATTTATTGCTGCTATGCGCTTTTATGGCTCTTGTAGCCGAAATAAAGTTTCTTTGATTGATTGATTGATTGACTCGATAGGTCACCCAGCAACAATGATGCAAGAGCTTGCAGATACCTTTGCATTATACTACACAACACTATATGCATATCGTCATCCCCAGGAGATAGAACATATGAGCCCAGTATTATTTGACCTAGTTCTGGGGTGTCTGCAACTCAGTGATTCCTGGAGCAATCAATTACGAAAGATGAAATTATAGCAGTCAATGGAGATCGCTATTCGGGAAGACAACGGGTCCTAATGGATTCCGATTAAATTATTTAAAAGGCTTGCTTCAGTCGTGATCCCACATCTGTGGCTTTTGATAATGATGCCATACAAATGGGACACTTGCCTCGAGATACCGATGAGGTCACCATAACAAAAATACCTAAAGACTGGAAATCTCCCTTACCTTTTTAGTCCCCATAGACTCGTATCCTTACTCACTATTGAGACTAAAACACTAGCCAAAGTGGTAGCAAGTAGACTTATTCTCCATATTTGGATTCTTGTTCATAGAGATCAGATTGACCTAGTTTCAGGTTGTGGCACCAGACACTGTATTAGACACATACAGCTCAAACTATATAAATACCAGGAACTAGCCAGTTCCCTGTGACTCCTTTTACTTGATTGCAAGAAAGCATTCTACTCAATCATCTAGGACGTTCTCATACAAGTGTTATACTACATGAATTTTGGCCCCAGATACATAGCATGGGTCAAGAATTTATACTCCTCTCTTTGGGCCCAAGTGAGAGTAAATGGGGCCCTTTCCCATCCCTTTTCTACCAAACAGGGAACCAGACAGTGATGCTCTTTCTCCCCCCTGCTGTTTGCGTTAGTAATTTAACCCCTGGCAGAGTGAGTATGGAGGCACAACTTGCTACAGGGATTCAGGCGGAGGGATAAGAATATGGACCACATAGCATTATATTTGGACGGTGTCCTGCTCTTTATGCAAGACCCCTTTAAAACTGGGCACAGTATTATTCATTCCCTGGATAACTTTGGATAGGCACCCAGACCGTGGTCCATCAGGGTAAACCCCTTCTTGTCCCAGTCAGATAAGATACAAAGGATAGGGGAAGGTTATCATGTTTGAGCATATCTGCAGATTCCTTTAAATATCTATGAATCCACATACCTGTACAAACACAAGATTACTGGATGTACAATATGGTCCCCATGCTGGATACAATAGAATATAATCTCAAATGATGAACATCACTACTGCTGTATATTCTGGGTAAGATAGCTCTCTATGAAATGACGATACACCACAAATGTTGTACATTCTACAAAACTACCCAACAAAGTCCATGCTAGTGCCCTCTTGAAATCCAGGGCTTCATATTGGTGTTTCATTTGGTCAGGGAAGCCCCCAAGGATCTTGCTGACGAAGTACACTTTAGGCACATATGATGGTGGCTTAGGGGTAACCGATGCCCAACTCGTTTATTGGGTGTCACATATGACAGTCATTAATGACTGGCTGTTCAGTGGTGAGACTGATAAACTAGATAGGAATGTGTTTGGTGAACAGGGTGCTGTACACTTATTGTATGACTCTAGTAATTCCACCTTCTGCCGGAGGCCACAAAATCGACACTGTTGGCCTGGTAGGAGGCATTAAAACACATCAGTTGGTTCCAAAAACCTACACAGGTAACACCATATTTGGAGGGCAACAGTTTGGCGTGCCCCCAAATGTCACAATATTCCATGTGGTCATAGGTATTGGTATTCCACAATTTGGGGACGTTTGGGTCGGGGACTACATGAGGTCATATGAAGACTTAAAGACTGAATTCGACTTGCATAAACCAGTTTTTCAGGTTTCAGCAGCTTAGGAGCCTATTATTCCCCATAAGGTTCATTACCGAGCATCTTCCAAAATACAACCCAGTATAGGCAAGCTCACATTAGAACTCATGGGAAGTGCGTATACCACAACTATCCCGCCCTCTCTTGGTGAACACACTGGACATACTAGTGGCCCAAAGACTACAATGGCAGAAAGACCGGAGCGCTTTGGATGATGAAGAATGGAGGGAGGCAGTAATGGCACCAAGGATACTGGTGA
Source organism: Pleurodeles waltl (assembly GCF_031143425.1). Lineage (NCBI taxonomy): Eukaryota > Metazoa > Chordata > Amphibia > Caudata > Salamandridae > Pleurodeles > Pleurodeles waltl. The sequence goes on from NC_090443.1 coordinate 313,118,895, forward strand.
TATTTGCTCGCCTCCGTCGGATTAAAAAAATAAATAATTACAAAAATATACTTTCAGGTAACACATTACACTCCTTACAAACCTTGGAAAATGTGCCATAAGGCTGACCCCACATATCAACACTGTTCAGCGGAAAGGGCTCCATTCTTCAAATAAACTTGACTTGTCTGGTAATTCATAGCTATTGGTCCCAAATAGAAATGGCTCTGGCCACAACACTTGACAGACCACTTAGATTTATACCCAGGATGGCACTCCTCCACCTACTGGACAAAGATGATGGACCAAGATTCACTTGCCTGCTGATTGGTATAGGATGTATCCTCAAAAAATAAGATATTGCCTGTAAGTGGTGCTCCTAAACAGCACCAGCCCAGACAGAATGGGTTCTCGGAACGGACCAATGTTCTGTCGTGGAGAGAGAAGTCTACAAAGCATAGGGTTGTCATCTGACATACAACAAGATATGGTGCATGTGGACCAAATATTCCCACTCTTTAAGGACATGATGACCAACACTAAGGTCGTATTTCTACCCAACGTAATACAAAATGGCCAGATCAGGATGAACAAAAACTGCCTATGCCGTAGGCACTTATTACGCTTAAACAACTTATAAATGACCTTGCTGTAGGATGTTTTGAAGTATCTCATCTTCTAAATTGTCAGATTGTACATGAGTGGTTATTACTTTGTTGGGCACTGAATATATATTGTGCTGTGCTGAGATACTAGGTTGATGCCATTCATGTAATTATATTGGTACTTAATAAAACCTTATTAACATTTGTTTGAAAAAATAGAGCGAGCTCACTGTTTTTCAGGGTGTCACCACATTTGTAAAAGCAGAAACATTATATTCTGCCATTGTAATCAATGGAGAATAGTACCAGTGTTAAATACTATTCTTTATAATGTAAAACCTTGCATGTCAATCATCAACATTGTTAGTAAAGCACTGTGCTGAATAACATGTTCTAGAAACGTATTCCTACCTTTACTATGCTGCTATTGCAGTTTTAGGACCAAGCAGCAGGAGTACGCTCACTCTCCGGGAGACTTGTGGCATCTTTGGAAGAGCATCTTCTCAGGAGGTGCTGCATTTCCTGCAGCCCCCACAACACTTAGAAATGGTTGGTAGTGGCCCCCCCATTCTGGGGTACCACATAAGTAAAATATACAAATATGTAGCACACGTAGGGGCTTATGGGTTGATCCCCAGCCTGCGGTGTGCATGTGTGATTAGAGAGGAAGAAGTGTGTGTGTGTGTTTTTGGCTGTTTATTTAAAAATCCCTTGTGAATTCCGACAAACATCTTCACCATACTCGACTGAAAATATTTGTACCCACCTATTTATCCAAAAATATATTTATTAGGGGTGTGTAACACCCCAAACACCCCTCATGAAGCTACTTCCCAACCAGGAATCAGGTGCAGGAACCCGCTTGGTTCTCCTCTCCCACCTGCGGTCCATGTGCGTGGGAAGTTGAGTCCCAGTGTGTGCCCCATCACAGACACTGATATGGAGGGCGAGATGAGTGTACGGACATGATTTCATCTTAGGTGTCTGGGAACTGAGGCCCCCTGTGGACCAGGTAATCTGGAAGAGGGCTGTAGCTCTTATCTTCTGGTTTCTGTACCAGAGACATGGGTCCCCCAGGACAGCATTCCTCACTTCAGGCCCCAGGGGGGTGGGCCACAAAATGGTTCTGTCAAGGGGACCCTCGAACATCCCTCCTTATTTAAAATCAAAGAATGAGATTGAGCTGCTCCCCAGGTGCTTTGTCGTCACTGGGTGCATGTTTAGAAATCCCTGTGGAGTTCTACATGCTCCATTCTCCACTCAGTTCCCCAGAGGACAAAGCATGTTTTGAAGTTTTCCCCAACTCCGTAGGGCCTATTTTGATTATTTTGGCCTCGCTTTGCTCCTGGTGATAAAGCCTAGCTGCCATGAGCATTTTTTTCTCATGCCTCTTGGCCACTAAATTTGATTTTCATTAGGTAACATATTTTTGCCTCTCCCTTGCCTAGACTCCCAATACTCTCTCCTCCTTTGGGGACATACGCCACAGCCCCTCCACTGCCAACAAACAGAAAACACTCCCTGCCACACTCCCCAGATCCCACAGCCTCCTGGCTACTTGAAGGCTACCTGTGTGTGAGGAGAGTCCAGAACCCGTTGACAAAAGTCCCAGAAGAACCATCAAGGCTCCCACAGAAGGGTCCATTCCCTCAACTGTTTTTTCATGGGGCATAAAAGGGGCCAGCACCTCTGGAGAAGCCTATCCTAGACCTTGGTGCCAGCTAGAATCAAAGTTCTACAATCCATGTTCTCAGTGGGGTCAGGTGGCTTCTACTTCCAGCAGGGCATTCTTTCGCTGTTTCCACTCCCAGATCGAAAGTCTTCTCTAGTGTCTCTCATTTACGTAGGGTTTTTTAAGTGGGGATGGAAAGATCTTAAATGGAAGTACCTCTGCCCAATATGAGGATGCCCCATCATCAATCCACCCCTGCCCCAACCCTCCTGCACAGCACTGTGGGACATTTAAACATAGCAACATCAAATGGGTTATGAAAAGGCCTTTTGTGGGAACCTCAGCTCCTCCTCTAATTGACACAGCTTCCTCGTCCCTTCCCATCAAAAAATTTAAATGAGAGCCCCTCTTTTGTTTGAATCCAGAATACTGACCTTCCCTCTTTGGTTCAGTGGACTTGCCCACACTAGGTGCAGTGTGAGGAGTTAAACATGCATATTTACTTCCCAGTCCTTCCTTTCCCAGGTACTGGGCCAAGCACTGTCAGTCCCTCTATTGTGTGGGGAGATTTTTGATCCTGCTGCTAGGCAGTAGAGTAATTATCTTAGCCTAGTAGGGGAGACAAAATCCTGGAATCCGATTATGGTTGAGCCAGTGAAATATGACAATTCTTAAAGTGCCTTGCGGCGTACAGTGACAGTGGAACTGCACTTGGTGTACATGTTTATCCCAAAATTGATACCTGACCGGGATCTCTAAACCTAAGTATGGCAAAACTGTGGTGGCGGAGATTTCTCCAATAAGGTATAATACAGTGAGCACCCAACATATTTAGTAAGCCCTACAGGTCACCACTATGCATGCCAACCTATATTATAAGGCCTACGCCAGGCCAGCACTAATCCTTGAAGTGTCCCTTCTGTGAAAGGCTGTCTGGGCTGAGCTAGATGTAGTCTCACATGCTCAGCCCGCATACGCATGTGCTCACATATTTACATGTAACCAGCCCAAAGCCTCTTCACCTAGCTGCGCATCAGCGGCCTTATGCTGAAAGAGAGGCAATGGTCATTAGCACTTTCAGTCCATTTCCACAAAATTTAAATTGATTAAGACTCAGGTACTCGCATTAAAACCTCCCTCATGCTTGATGTGTCATGCCACGTAAGCTTTAATACTTTTCATTTCATGATTACTAACGACTGTATACACAGGTCCAAGTGAGACATCAGACACTTCACTATCTTGAAGCAGACTAGGTTTCTACCCTGTCTTGGTATTTGCAGATTTGTCACAATTTGCATGTTCTTGCAAGTCTGTGTCCCAATCTATGGCTGATTGGTAAAGATGGTCATACACGGTTCTCATGGTCTTATAACCTGTTTGAGCATTTTTGTAGCTGACTAGGGAGAGTGCCTATTTTCGTGGTATAGGTCACAGACAATAATTATTATGTGAGGGTTTCTGCTTCCTGATAGGTAACTGTTGGACTGCTTTGTTGGATATTTTTGTGCTTATGCTTGTTACAACATTACTAACACTCATTGGGGGTTATTCTAACTTTGGAGGAGTGTTAATCCGTCCCAAAAGTGACGGTAAAGTGACGGATATACCACCAGCCGTATTACGAGTTCCATAGGATATAATGGACTCGTAATACGGCTGGTGGTAAATCCGTCACTTTTCCATCACTTTTGGGACGGATTAACACCTCCTCCAAAGTTAGAATAACCCCCTTTGTCTTTTACTTGTTTTTAGCCATTGTGTACATCATCGCAGCCACTGCTTACAGGGTAGCAAAGGAGCAAGAGAGGCTAACCATTCTCTCTCTACAGGTAAGGAAAGCATGATACAGTTGTCAATAGAAATACTCTCCTGTACACCAAAACATTTTATGCAAAGTCTCTGACTATCCACTGGGTGTCACTGCTGCACCAATGTCTTTCTGTTCCAGGACCTCATCTACCGTGCTACTGTGAGTGCACACTGGTGTGTTGCTCCTGCACCAGTGTCTGCTTCCTCCAGGAATTAGAGGAATGCCATGGTGTAACTGTCCACTGGGTGCCGCCTGCGACTGCCCGCTCTAGGACCTCAGACAATTCGACACTGTGCCCGATGCTTGGGTTTAACTGCTGCACCAATGTGTCTACTCCAGGACCTCAACCAATGTCATACCCTGACTGGACACTAAGGCCTACTGCTGTGACTGTATCTGCTTCCTGCCCAGGCACCGACACCCACTACTGAGACAGCACTTTATGGGTCCACATTAACGTGACCTCTAATCACCCATTCTAAGCACTACCCAAGAGTATGCTTATCGCCACTTCCGGACCGTATCTCCAATCCTTCTGTACATGCACACCTAAGTCTACCGACTACGGAACATAACACCTATGCCCTGCCTCCCCATCTCACTCCACACCCCACTGTTCAGGCTATGCTGGCTCCACTCTCCGATGAGGACTGACATGTCTTCCCTTTCTTGGCAGAAGGATCTCTGGGTAGAGAGACTGCATGTGAAGGACATGGCGGCCCTCCTGCAGGAGAAGGAGGTAGGGCTTTGCTTAATGGTAGGCTGTGACTTTGGTCTTCTCGTTTGCGATCCCTCCCACTTTTTCCTTTACCAAGGCTTTAAACTGGAAAGGGGACACACGTCTTTACAAAATGTTGTCTATTAATATGAATGTTTTAACTTTTGCTGGCTTTAGTTAGATTCATAAACCCTTCTATCTTATTTTTAACTTTTGAGAAAACATTTGTCTGACTTAGGTGGTCCTCTATTTTGTAAAATGACTTCAACTTCTAAAACAGGAAGTGACATCAGAGGAGAGCAGCAGCCAAGGTGCATAGTAAACTTGTTTTTTTGTTTGTTGGAAATAAAGGAGAAAACATGCAGGCAACTTGGCTCCTTTGCGGCATTCGTACGGCGGCATTCGTACGTCTGCTAACGACAGGGTCGATCCTCCCCTCATGTTTCTTCCTGTTACATGGGATGAAGTCAACTCCTAAATGCAAAATAGCCTAAGAATTAAAATGTGGAGAAATGTTTTAAACTGGACAATTTTGCAGAACCTAAAACGTGAATATTGAGGAACTATGCATTTTTTTTTTAAGTGAATGTCCCCATTAGTCGATTTAAACACTTTAAAAATATTGCAGAAATAGCATTGTGCACTGTCAGACTGTACGGTAACACAGCCTGCAGTAATTTATGATAAATACATAAAATGGTGTCATGTTACTTCAACATCGTTTAATCTGGCGTCCAGGTCAAGAAGAGCACCATTCAAGAGGGCGCTAGAAGGGGAAAAAAAGGTTCTCAAAATGGCTACCTCTTGGGCTGCTCTCAGTTTGATGGTGTCAATGTATTATCTGTCAGCTTCCTTAGGAACATAGCAACCAAGGGCAGGTCAGGACCATCTGATCTCCCTCATCCAGGGCTGGCTTTAGCGCTGGTGGCGCCCTGTGCGACAGTCTATTTTGTCATGCCACACCCCATGACCACCTCCTCGGATTCACTCACTACCACCTGACAAATGTGCCCCTCATTTCGCCACAGCCCCCCTTTCACACACATTTCATTTGTTTTAAAACGCTTGTAAAGGCTGGCTTTAGTAATCCACTCAGCTATCCACATAAAATATAGTCCTTTTCTTTGCAGCAGGCATATTAACCCTCTATGCTACTTTATGGCGAGTGAAAGCTGCCGCTAGATAAAACTCCAGTGCCTAATTTGTGCTTGTTGTTTCCGGTGCTGAGCACCGGCACTTATTTTTTAGTGCCGGGGCTTATTCTTCGGCCTCAAGCATTTGCTGTGAGCAAAAGACACACATGGGAAAGACGGATGAAGGGGAAAACGCAAAAGCATCACAAAGGGAGAAAGTAGAATCTGCAAGAGTGAGCAGAAGGGGCAGGGAGTGGCTTTGTATGAATTGAAGAGGCCCGAGATGGCTTCAGGATTACGCTGCCTCGGTATTCCATGTTCACACATTTAATTGCAGCAGCCGCGTGTTTAAGAGGAGGGCTTTGGTCACCGGCACCTTTTTATTTACAAATTAAGCACTGCAAAACTCCCATCTCTCTCCCTAGCAGGAACATTAATCACAAGGGGTATCTTGACATTTTAATTGTTTCCTGAAGGCTGGGCGCACAAGGAACTTTTCAGCAGGTGCTTTTAAATCACAAGTTTCGCAAGTTATTGCTAAACACAGCATTCCCCCCCCTGAGGTCAGCACCCTTCAATCCACGTCAGCACCGCCCTAAAGCCAGCCCTGCTCTAATCAGCTTTATATGCCTGTTCTTATGTTAGGACTCTGTGAGAGATGTCATGCTTTACATCCTGTTAGCATATTATTCCCTTGTTTCAGCCCGAGGGGTCTGTCACAAGGTATAGTGGATTGAGAATCTGAGGCCCATATTTAAGAAAAATGGCACACAACTGCGCTAACGCAGTTGTGCATAATTTTTTTTAGCGCCATTCCTTAATGCCATCTGTGCACCATATTTATAAAATCATGCAGGATGGAGATAAGGAATTGCTAGCATCACAAAAAAAGACGCTAGCTGGTGGGGAATGGCGTTGGGGGAAATAGCTCTGGTGGGTCAGAAATGACATTAGGCTGGTTAGTGGCAAATGTTCTGCCACTGGTCAGCCTAGCGTCATTTTTTGACGCACAAGCAGCCAAAAAATGACTCGTGTGTAAGTATAGATAGGAGGCATTACCGCCACCCCAATGCCCACCCCAGGGAACCAGTATCCCTGAGCAAACCCTACACACCCAGTGCCAGGCAGGGGGCCCTATGTAAGGGGCCCCCAATGGCACACCACTCACATACACACGCACTTACCTGCAACTTACCTGGGATGGGCTTCCTCCTCCAGAAGTGTCCCTGTGGTGTGGGTGATGGTGTTGCTGGGGGTTGGGGGTGGGCATCTTTGTGCCCATTACATGGTGTTTCCCCATGGAAATGGGCCTACCTGCAATTAAATGCCTGGTCTGACCAGGCGTTAAATAATGGCGCTAAGAGGGCTCGGGCCATTATTTAGGTCCTCCTCCAACCCATGCGTCGTTTCTGCACAGGGAGTTAAATATGGTGCTGGGGGGCTAGCGTCATTTTTAGGAAGGGAACGCCTAACTTGCATCTCATTGACGCAAGGTGGGTTGGCGCTTCCTAGAAATGACGCTAACTCCAAAACTTTGACGCTAGAAGGATCAAGCGTCAAAGTATAAATATGGAGCTAGGTTTGCGCCGCTTTAGCACCAAAATAAATGGTGCTAAGACAACGCAAACCTTCCATAAATATGGGCCTGAGTCTAAAAAGGGAGTTTCGTGTATGACAGCCTGGTTGGTGACGGGGGTAGAAGCAGATGTGCTGTACGGTTACCAATTAGGAGGGTGTGCTGCGTGTTCTAACTCTTGATATTAACATTCACTGTTCTGATGTATTTCATGAGCTGAGCTCTACAGGAAACTGTGCTGCTTGTGAGCCTTACCCGTATGATTTATGAGTACCATCCTGCAGGACCTTGGCTAGCTCTGTAGTCTCATCTCTACACCACAGACTCACATTTTCATTGATCACTAATGCCCGGTGTGCTTTTAGGCAGGTCCCCAGTCTCGCCTTTCTAGGACAGACTAACAGCCTTTTCTGGACACTTGAGAAGTTCTCTTACTCAATCCTCCTAGGGCGCAGAATAGCCACTACAGAAATTCATAAATATGAGGCAGCGTCAAAATGCAATGGGTGTTGCACGCCCACAGCAACACCATTGCACGCCCCTTTCACGCAAAGGACTGCTGCATGTGAAGAGGCCGTATTTACAAGGTGGCGTTAAGCCACAACAAGTGGCTTAGCGCCACCTTGTAAACATGGCCCAGGGCATTGCACCACTGTATCGTCAAGAAAGGTGATGCTCCGTGGCGTTAGGGGCTCTTAAATATGCCCCTAGATGTTTGACGCTGCTTGCAGTGAAAAGGGTTATGGTATTTGTGCTAGTGGCCTTACTGACCAGATACTGCTGTACGTTAACATCATTTTACGTCCTCAGCAGAGGCCATCTGTATTGAAATGTAAAAAAAACAATAACATCCTCATACTCTGCCGTCTCCTTACTATTGTGTATATCTGAGATCTGGCCTTCACTCTAGTTCGAGCCTGAACACATTTGTTCAAATATACAAATACTGTGGCTTGTGTGCTTTCTTGTGCTGAAAGTAGTTTGTAATATTAGTGGGTGTCACAGTTTGTTTTCAATTCTTGCCAGAGGGAGTGCCGAAAATGGAGCCTTGAGCAAGACATGGAAAGAAGAATTCAGGAGAATGAGGTGAGCCCTTGCAAATTGTGTGACAGGAATTAGAAGTGGAGAGATGGGTGACAGACCAAGGCCGTAGATCCTTTTGCAGATCTTGGGAAGACGAGTGACGCTGGAGCTAGAATTGGTCCTTGAGACAAGTGTGTGGGATTAGATTGAATCTGGTGTGACCACTAGAAAGAGAGTGGTGATGGAAGTAAAATCTAGCATATGCTGTAGCAAAAGAAGAGTGGCAGAGGAGAGACGAGGACATTTTGTACAGGGGATGATGGCTGTGATCAGAAATTGGATGTGGAAATCTTTCAAGGGCAAAGAATGAACCAATGAGGAGATTACCTCAGTAAACCTTCTAACAACTGGTACTCACCAGAATTAAACAAGCTCTGAGAGCCTTAGAACGTCAATTGTGTCATAACTATGACCCCTTCACTAAGGGTAAACAGATTAAGTTAAACGCAGCGTACAAACCGGCAGTTAAATATGCTAAAGCCAACTTCTGTTCTATGTGAACAAAATTTTGAAAGTGCCAAAACTCTCGGAGACTCTGTTTTCAATGATTTAAAATGTTACTTTTCAAGAGGAAACCACTGGATCCAATGAGAAATGCATTCAAATTGCTGATTTGTTTTTAAATAATAAAATTGAAGACATTCAATCTTCACTGCCACCCGAAACCGCTTCAACTACAACTGCAACCTTTTATGATAGTGTGCCAAAGCATCCTTGACTTTTCAAAATGTCTCCTCACAGGAACGATGAGTTTTTGTCTCTGTTGCTGCAATGCAGAGCTTCCTGCTCCCCAGAAGATCCCTTGCCTTCTAGTTTATATAAAGAATACCAACTTGCAGACCCAATGTGTGCTGGAGCCATTGTGAACTCTTTAATAGAAGCCAGCTCCTAGAGCTTTTTAAGAGAGTGCTGGTCTTTCCCTTATTATAAAAAAAAAAAAAATAGGCCTGAGGCCTAAGTATTATGCAACCATTGACCAATCTCTCATTTACCTTTTCCCAGTAATGTTCTGGGAAAAGCAGTGTATTAACGGCTGCCCAGTTTTGTTACAATCAATAACCTTCTCCACTGTGTACAGGTGGGTTTCAATGCAGGTCACAGTGGAAAGCTTACCATAGTCTCAGCTTTGGATGATCTGAGACTATCAGCCGACTCAGATACCCCTACTGCATGAATACTGCTAGATCTGACTGTAGCCTTTGACACCGTTAATTATCCAACTCTCCCTACCAGACTTCCAGAACTTTGTATTTGTGGCTCAGCCTTAGATTCACTTAAGGACTTTTTAACAAGTAGATCTTTTCCAGTGAGGATTGCCCTGTTGGCATCCTCTTCCAGGCATTGCTCACATACTTTTCTACTTTCCCAATTCCTCTAGTACACTTGATCGAATTGTTTATAATACATTTTTTCTCTTTGCCAGCTACACCAAAATAATTGCTAGTTTGAAAAACAAAGGTCCCAAGGCCTCCTCAAATCCTTACAGTTGTTTAACCAAAGTTCAACATTGGATAAATTCCAACCATCTTTAGCTGAATGAGTCTAAAACAGAGATTTTGGTTCCCTGGGGACTGACCGAACTCTTACCAACCTCCCAGGCGTGAATCCCCTACCTCGTTTGTTTCGGTAGTTGTGAACCTTTGGCGTGATTATTGATTCCTCATTAACCTTATCTGACCAAGCAAGATTTGTGACCAATAAAACAGCGTGCAGACGTACATTTTTCAACTCAGAAGTGGAACCCGCTTCTAGATTTTCCCAAGTCTGAGTCAAACCTTCTGAGAGTCTGGAGAGGCCTGAAGAACTCGCTTTTTCCTGGCAATTAACAATGATAAGTGAGTTATTGAAACACACGTTCGTACTTGACATGATTTTAGCACTAGAATACCCCTCGTAGGTGTTAGTTGCTCTGTAACAAGAAAACAGACATCGACAACATAAACATCAGTTGCAATGTGGCTTCTGCAAATTTTCCCTGGGAAGAAAATTAAAAAGTAGAATCTGAGGTCCTTCCTCTTGGAAGACAGCGAGTCCAAAACTGGAATATGCAAGTTAATCACAAAGGCACAAACATGGAATCTAGAGGGTGAACCTAGGAGGCGAGTTGTCATGTCTGCCTTCTGTAAACTGAATCCATGAGGAGATATGTGTCAGGTATGTAATCTAGAAATATACCCCACAAAGATAGTGGCTGTTTGAGGTGAGATGTGGAGATTGCCCTCAGGAAGCAATTGGTGGCAGACGTGGGATTTGTAGATGGACATTAGGAGATCGGAGGAGAGTGGGATCTGGAATTTGATCATGAGTGGAGCAGCAGGCCAAAAGTCTGACCCCATGAGGGTGGTAGGTGAGGTGGGATATAGAAACTGATCTGAGAAGAAAGCAGAGGTAGGTTCTGCAGTAGACCAGCAGACAGTTGTGTCAGATATGGAATGGAGAGAATGACGATGGGGATACGAAGATACATTTAGGCAGATGAATGCATGCTGGAAATAGGGGAGTAAACACTCTCTACCAAACTCATAACAAACTTCTCATCCTACCTAGAACTTTCCAGCATCATTTTTATCGATGCCACTGACCCCACCAGCTGCAGGAGGTGATGAGGCTGCAGTGGACCATGCCCTGTACAAAGCCGGTATGAAAAAAACCGACTTCACTATGGCAATTCGAAGGGTTGAGGTAAGGGAGACCATCATTGCAGACAGTTTGAGGGACTTGCTTTGAAGGATATATGCAAGTCAAGCCAGCGAGGGTTCATCTTTGAAGGGTGGCGTTTTACGGTGACAAATACAGATATTAAGTGAAGTAGGCTTTGAAGGATACAGATTTTGTATTAGAAATTTTTTAATTGTCTTTGAGTGTTATAACGTAGATGGTTTTCAAGGGATTTTTAAGGGTGTTATTATGAGCCAGCCTTTTAGAGCGTGATCTTTTAAAAGCTATCACTTTTGGGGAATTAAAAACGCATCTTGGACGCAGGTTTTCAGGGTAGAGTTATATCACATGACTTCTATTTTTCTTTTTAATTTGTGGACATTGAGGGGTATTTGGTATGGCGAAGATGATTACATTTAACATTTCTAAAAGGAGATTTGCAATCTGGGGTTAATTGTTTTTAAAAAACCTTTATTCATTTTTGTAGTTACAAGTAAACTACCAAGCAACACCATTAACACTGAGAATATATGTATTCCACAGGACGTTATGTTACGATAGCATAGCATTGTTCAGGAAAGAGGTATCTAAAAGCAGTATCATGACACAGCGAAGCAGTGCAAGCAGTGATATTTCCAATGAGGACGGCCACACGTCTATGAATCCAACTCAGTATTATCACCACTCAAGCCATAAGGGATCACAAAGCGCTCACACAGGACCACCTATGCGGCCAAATCACCCTGAAGCTTCTCATCTTTCCTAGTATGCTTCATTTGCTGATCCTCCGCTAACGACCACTCTTTCACGTCCCTTACTCAGAAGTCCACCGAGGGGGCCACCTGCCCCATCCAAGTGATGGCCACTCTCATCCTGGCGAACACTGAGGCTAGCTGCAAGAACTTGTAGGGCATTTTCGGCCCCTTAGGCCTAGCAGTGTTCCCCAGCAGACAGAACTGCATCGTAAGTTTACCTTGCAAGGACGTGGTAAGCACAAGTCTATCTACCACTATAGTCCAATAAGCCCTCACTTGCGGGCAACTCTAGGCTAAATGCAGAAAGTATGCACTCACACTGCCACAGCAAGGACAACCATTGGTGCGAGCTGAAGATATTCGTCTCAAAGCCAGGGCGTCGTGTAGCTATTGTGGAGAAAAATAAAATGTATTAACTTAAATCTAGTATTGCTGGAGATCATGTGAGGACACACTCACCTTCAATAGTTTATCATGCTCTTCCATCGACTCACATGGATAATTTAGCAAAGCACAAGCACGCGTGGACTGTCATTAATTTCTATCAACATAAGCTACCTTTACCCTACCGGTTGCGCATGTCCTCAAAATACAAAAAAGCAAGATTCATAGCCCGCAGACTTGGCAAATGGTCGTTCCTAAAACATTTAGCTAGATGGCATCGGCCTCGGAATCAAAAACGTGCAGGGGATATGGACTGTGCAATTAATCTTTCCAACATATTGTCTATAGCTGGGCATACTTTTCCCACTTAGGGCAACTTAAGCAACACAAAAGACCGATGGATTAAACCCAGATCTGTGACTGGGGGTGAGAGTTTGAAAAGTTTCAGCACTCCATCCATCATCCTTTTGTGTTGCTTAAATTGTCCTAAGTGGGAAGTGGGATATTACTACCATAATATAATTTTAAAAACACAGTACTCTGTTCATCCCTTCAAAGACTTTCCACATCATACTCTGAAAAACGGCTGATGGTAATGCTAACCCAAATGGCATTCTACAGTATTGTTATGCCCCCAAAAGCATAACAAAGGAGGTTAAAGGTCGTGAATCAGGGAGTAAATTGACCTGGTGGTAGGTTGCTGACATATCTAACACACAAAGGGGCTTATTTACAAGCTGCTTGCGCCGTCAGTGCATCACTTTTTGTGGCACACTGGGTGTGCCGGCCCATATCTACAAGGCCACACAAAGCCACTTCATGTGGCTTTTCTTGGCCTTGTAGATATGGAGTAAAGCAACATAACACAAATTGTTGCATGACCCTACTTTGTGGCAAAGAGGCATTCCATGGGTGTTGCGGTTGGTGTTCCCACGCAAAACCCATGGATTTTGACGCATTCCAGATTTATAAGATTTTGTAAACCTGGGAAAGCGTCAAAAGCCTACGCCTACCCAGGGGAGGCTTAAGGGAGGCACAACTAGGAGAAATATCCTTATTTCTCCTCGTTTTTTCCTCTTTCTATATGTGCTGTATTCTGCAGCACACATAGTAAGAGGAAATTGCCGCTAGTTATTGTTTTTTTGCAGGGAGGTATCCCTTCCTGCATGAAAATAATCATTCCTACCACAAAGATACCCTTGCACCATGGTGACTGCGTTGGCGCATTGCAGCTGATTGTGTGCCAGTGCCAGTGCAGTGGGAGAAGACAGGAATGCACCGCATCTCATAGATATGGCACCTTCCTGCCCTTTTCTTTTGACGCAAGGCAGCGCATCAAGAATCCTTGCGGCGCTGCTCTGTGCTAAATGAGGACCTAAATACTTCACCACCACTCATGCTCAGCATTTCTGTGATGTTGGGTAAGGGTTGTCTGTCCACCCATATGTTTGTTTTTAAGTCTCTTAAATCAATAAAAATACAATTTTTCCCTTCCTTTGGGGCTACCAAATGAGGGCCAATCCTTCAGATGATTCAATCATATCAATTTTTTCCTTGTGTAATTTGTCCAATTCCTGCTTAAGTGGCTCATTCATTAGAAATTGTATAAGTCTTTGTCCAGTACAGGTATGACTCCTTTTTTTACAATTATTTTGTGGGTGAAGGACTTTAAAACTCCCAAATTATCAGAAAAGAGACAATGAAATTTCATCATCAATTTGTCATCCGATTCTTGACTCTGTGTTTTCTTCTATTTGGCTCCCGTTTACTGGTTCTAGTACCATAACCGATTCGGTGGCATTAGGGTCTAGAATTATGTTTAAATTCTTTGGGTGGCCCCAGCCTAGAAGATCAGACTCTTCCTTTGTTACATATGTCCTTCCTCGAAGACCATTTCCTTTGAATAGTATGTCCTTCCACTTCATGCTGAGTATGTTTATTCTTTTCCTGCCATATCCCACAGCTTTCATATCTACCTTTTGTAGGTCCATACAATAAAATGTATTGTGTGGTTAATTAAAGCCATTACAATTAACAGATGTGTACACAAAATGTAATAAGGTCCAAAGGGCACACATTTCTGCAAAACCAACTCGTTTTATCCACCAATAAAAGGAACAAAGAGTCTGATGTTCACACCTAAGACAAAAAGCATGTCACGGTTTTGGGCGGGTCTGATCAGGACTCTGGTTGGGGAACCCCTTGAGGTCACAGAATATCCCAAAGAGGTAGTGCACAGGGGCAGAAGAGCAGCTGAAGGCATACACAGGAAAATACAGCTATGGACAGGCACAGGAAACAGGAAAGTAAAAGCAGAGCAACCTTAGTGTGAACAAACAGGAAACGGATTACTAATGGACAAACATACTGGGGTTACCACTAAGGTTGTACACAGGGTAGGGCTCCGAACTTCCCACAGCAACACGGAATGTCAATGCCTCTGTGTAGATTGCTCTTACAGATAGTCACCCTGCAAGCCCCATCGAAAGGAGAGAGAAGAAGTGATTCTGTCTCTGGACCCTAAGAGCACAAACAACGATTGTACTTACATACACAAGACAAACCCTTGTGGGTCCAGCTGGAAACATAGTGACAATTCTTGAAAAAACAGCAATAGCACACTGTCACTGTTAGGCACTAAAGACTACGTATAACACTAGGCAAAGGATGGGGGCTGGAATTGCCTCCTGGAAACCAGGAGCCAACCCCAGTACAAAGAAAAACACTTATACACAGGTGAAGACTGATAGTACACTTACCAGACACAAATACTCAAGAGGAAGCGGAAACAGAAGGAACAAACTAGGAGGCAGAGGCAGGAACTAGGAACGGGCCCAGGCTGAAGCAAAGGCAGGAATAGGACTGGAAAACAGAGCACAAGCTCTGACTGGAACAAGCGGAAACAGGAATGGGAAACAGAGCAGGCTCTGGCTGGAACAAGTAAGAACAGGACTGGAATACAGGTAGTTGGAACAAGCAGGAAGCAGGACTGGGAAACAGAGGAGGTTCAGGCTGAACCAAGGCAGGAACAGAACTGAGACACAGGGAGCAGGCTCTGGAAGAAACAAACAGGAACAAGGCTGAGACAGGGAGCAGACTCTTCCTGGAACAAGCAGGAACAGGGCAGAGAAACAGAAAGCAGGTTCAAGCTGAAACAGAACAGGAACAAGACTGGAACACCATCCGATAAAGGGTCTGGAACACAAAGGAATCGAACTCCAGTGCACGAGGATCTTGAGGAAATGGCTGCTTCTAAGCAGTTCCAGGCTGCAGCAAACCCCAAGTGGAATCACATGACTGGGCTGCACAGGAGAGGTCTCAGGTGTGTGTAGTTTCAGACACTCACGGGTCCTGGAGGAGAGAATCCTGTAAAGCAGCTGGACTTCTCCCATAGAAAACAATGTGTAGCAGAATCCAGGCTTTTCTGACTACCAGGCTGTGCATTATGGGATTTGCAGTCCCAGGAAGCAAATGTAATTCTACAAAAGCATACCATAGCGAAAAGGGAAACAAACAGCAGTCAGAAAGGGACTCTAGATGAGTGTTCAAGGTGATTCCCAGGCTACAGACAGTCCCTTTACAGTGCCCCCAAAAATTGGGACGACATAGTCGTAACAAAGCATGGTTAGGGTTTGCAAAACATGTGGAAACAGGCAACAAATTTGGAAGACTTATTGATTCAGGCCAAGTGCAGTGTTTGGAAAGTAGCAGCAGGTTTTCAAAGGTCGAGCCTGCTACCAAGAGAACACTTAAAAAACCACCCCATGTTTTCACCCAGGACTGGAGCCACAGTTAGTCAAGAAGAAAAGGGTCCACAATAAAATTTCAAAATACCACATATAAAGCGGATGGTAATTGCATATAAAGTGGTTGTTCAGGGGCTTCTATCCACAATGCAAAGGATGGGATTAAGATAACAATGAACTTTGACCAAAGAGGGGGCGTGCAGCGACTCAGTACTTATTCCCGAAGCAGTCTCCTAGCTGATGATTTATATTTAGCGAGAGGCCATCACAGTCTGTGGTGCCAATAAATGATGGAGCAAAGTGCAATGATTAAAATAACAGCGGAATTGCAGTAAGCAATAAACACAAAGGTAAAATGATAAAAAGTGGCATTGCTGCAACCAATGACCAAAAAATTTATTGGCATGAACAGAAAAATTTATGGGCAGGTGCAGCACTATCTTAAAACATCCAGTTATTCAGAAAATGTATGCATCTTTATGGGAGAGGCACCGGCAGCAATCCAATAAAGTGCTGAGGATGATACCATCTGTTGGAATTCCCAGGTAGCAAAGCTTCTTGACTGCTAGAGCCACAAACATAAGCAACACGAAAGAATGATGGAAGGAGTGCTGAAACATTTCGAGCACTCACCTCCAGTCACAGATCTGGGTTTAATCAATCGTTCCTTTGCTCACCATGCCCCCCCCGCAGTCTGGACCCAGCCATATGCAAATCAGTCTTGACTTTGTTCTCCATGGGAACAGTCCAGGCCATACTGCCAGGCAAGGTCCTCCCTGAACCGGAAACATGCATCCTGGGACCGGTATCAGGGTATCACCCTTCATCAGAAAGGCTAGCTTGAATCCAGTGGCATAGTGAGCACGGGACCCACGTGTAGGCATACCCTTCCCACTTAGGACAACTTAAGCAACACAAAAGGATGATGGATGGAGTGCTGAAACTTTTCAAACTCTCACCCCCAGTCACAGATCTGGGTTTAATGCATCGGTCTTTTGTGTTGCTTAAGTTGCCTTAAGTGGGAAGAGTAGGCCCAGCTATAGACAATATGTTGGAAAGATTCATTGCACAGTCCATATCCCCTGCACGTTTTTGATTCCGAGGCCGATGCCATCTAGCTAAATGTTTTAGGAACGACCATTTGCCAAGTCTGCGGGCTATGAATCTTGCTTTTTTGTATTTTGAGGACATGCACAACCAGTAGGGTAAAGGTAGCTTATGTTGATAGAAATTAATGACAGTCCACCCGTGCTTGCGCTTTGCTAAATTATCCATGTGAGCCTGATGTGAGAGGAAGCGCACACATTATTTAATACATTGCTTGAAGGCGTATTGACTCAAGAAGTACGTTGTAGGTCCCCAATTTCTCCTCCCAGTTCTGTCTCATAAGTAATTTTGGCTACCAGTGTAAATAGGCTACCTGAGTCAGCCAACATCCTGACCTCTGTGTTCCCCAGGTTAATATTACAATGGTTTTTTCCAATTTTTCTGAGCTTTCTTCTTTCATTCTTTTACCCCCGCTATCATCATCCTTTCCCTGTGCGGTATCATCTACTTGACTCACAGTAAGCACAATTTCTTATATTTCTTCGAAGCGGCTGGTGGCTGAAATGATTGGGAGGGGGGCCGATCTCCCAACATTGTTGTTGATGGAAGGGTCAGGAATTTCAATGAAACTCCCCTATATGGTTCGGCAGACAGCATGTGTGTGCCATTGGGCTGGTGTCGGTAGTACTTTGGAGGGCTCCGTTCCACTATGAGCTGCCAATATGGATCTAATACAATAATGTAATCTGGAGTTTATTGTATGGTCATCTGAATAATGAAATCTTGATGAATAATGTATTCTGGAGTTTACTAATACAAGAATGTAATCTGGAATTTATTAATACAGAGGGGTAACTGACTATGGCACAGCGGCAGCGGTGGGGCCCGGACAGCAAAGTGATCCCAGAACTGCCCCCCCCAAGTGGAACACCAAATGAGTGCGCTGGGTGTATGTGCGGCAGATCTAAAGTGCTGAAGCCTATGAGGTCACCCTTGGATATGATAAACCTAAACTAGTGTGACAGAGCTGTTACTTGGGGAGACCTGGTGGAGGAGAACAGAGGTGGCGACTAGGGGCGTAAGTAGCTGAATGTCCTGAAGGTTGGCCTTTGGTTTCGTCCCTGTGGTGAGGCATGGAGCGGAGAGATGACTGGTGGCAGACATTAGTTGCTGGCAACCATTAGACCAATCTGCCTCGGAGAGCCCAGGTTTGGGCTATATGTGACCAGTCCTTCAACGCCCTGAGGGAATTGCGGGGCCGCGGAGGCCCATTCTGTGCCACCAGAGGCAGAGCGGTGGTGACAGATTCCACGCATACCTACCATGGGTGACCATCTGGAGTTGCGGGTGCGACCCTCGGACCTTAAGCTGACAGTCCCTTGATAAAATGTGGCGCAATAAAACTAAGGCCCCCAGGGTGGAGGAATAGGAACATCACCATTCCCTGCCCTCGGAGGACTCGCCTTCCGCCACGGCATAGGACTGTGTTCCCTCTACGAGAGCAGAGACACCAGGGGACAAGCTAGATCTTCTTCTTCGTAAGATACATGACTCCGGAGAAATCATGGAACAGAAGTTTGGCGCTATCACCACAGACCTCAACCTGCTGAGAGATGACCAACGCAAACTGGCCGACAGGGTCAAACTAGCGGAACACACTTTGGCCACCTTGGCTCTGGGACAGTTAGAACATTACTCCATGTTGAAACAAATGCGCAAACAAGTGGAACAACTCCAAGACAGAGCTGAGGATGCCGAAGGTAGAGCGCGCAGGAATAATATCCGAATAGTGGGTATGCCGGAAGGTACCGAGGGAGATCGACCTACGCAATATATCGAGAGCTGGCTACAATCGACAGTGTGTCCTGAGGGCCTGTCCGCGCTCTTCTCAGTCGAAAGGGCTCACCGCATGCCCGCCAAGAGACCCATCCCCAGAACGCCGCAGCGGCCCATATTGGCTAAAATACTTAATAATAGAGACAGAGACATGTTGCTACGGGCCGCGAGGCAGCGCGCTCCACTCACGGTTGAGGGCACCAGAGTATCTCTCTACCTGGACTATATGATGTTGGTCCAGCGGCGCCGGGCTTCCTTCCAGGAAGACAAGAAACTCCTTAGAGCACACATCCTTGTATACGCATTGATCTTTCCTGAAACACTGAAAGTGATACATGAAAAATGCTCTCACTTCTTTGACTCTCCCATTCCGGCCAGGGGATGGCTCGATCAAAACTTTCAAGGAATGCAGAACAAACAACAACAGGAGTGTGCATCACAGAGCTCTGGTTGACAGAACCAGAGCGTTCTCCGTAAATGCGATGCTGTACATAACAGAGGGGGAGGTTCGTCCACGAGGCAGACGCGTAAGGGCCAACTGGAGGCCATCCAGCTCGCTACTACTCTGCGAGACCTCAACCGCAGATCTAGCATGGAATCGTCCATAGCCGGGGACTCAGACACTGAGACTGAAGGCAGTGTGACATTGTTCCCAACTATCACACCGCAGACCGCACACGATCTGTGAAGAAAGAAGGCTGCCTGTGATGCTCCTCGACCCCACTTCAAAAATACTGTGGACGTTGCCGGAGTGTCCCTCCAGATCATTGCGCAGCAAATTGGATCGCTGATCTGATGCCTCTTTGATGATTCTGTGATTATCACCTATTCTTACATTTATACTTCCTCATGTATATGTAATATCCTTGTATTATGTGCTTGACGTTTGGGATAGCTAAATAAGTAGCTAATTACTGAGAAGACCTGGGTCCGGATTATGTTGAGGTGGTGTGCCTGAAGTACAAATGTATGGTTTGGCATTGGAGCTATCACACCCCACTAGCGTAAGCCTTACTATTTTTCTGTTTCCACAGTTGGTTATATTAGTTACATTGGTCGAGCACAGTTGTCTCCACTGGACCGCGTATTGGGAAGGGTGGTTACTTGTTATTCGTTCGCTTCCGTCATCACTTTTACAGAGGAAAAACGCAGTAGGTCCATGGGGCTTAAAGTCACACCTTCTACATCAAGGACAATGACCTCGGGTACTAAATCATACAATATAATCACTTGGAATATTAGAGGCCTGGGGACACCTTAAAAACAGCACAGGGTGTTAGCACAGTTGCACAGACATCGCTCTCATCTTGCCTTCTTGCAAGAAACCCACCTCACTCCACCAGAAGCCCTAAAATTACAGCGCAAGTGGTGGGGTCAATTGTTCCACACCTCCTTCTCAGCCTATGCTTGAGGAGCAGCTACATGGATAAAGGCTGGAATTCTGTTTTTAGCCCAAGATACTAAAATTGACTCACAAAGTAGATATGTCCTACTCAAGGGTCTCCTGAATTTGGAGCAGATAGTACTGGGCTGTTTTTGCCACACACCAGGAACAAGATGCTTTTTATGCACGCTTGTCTAAAGTACTAGCAGAATGGGCTCACCTCCCTTGGTTACTAGGGGGCGACTCGAATGCCGTACTGTATGTGCTCCTCGACTGCTCACACCCACCCTTTCCTAGTGCCACACGGGTTGTCAGGCCAGAATATTGTGACATTGGGTTGAGGGGTGGGACTTGGTGGATGTGTGGCGGCACCGTAATGCGGATGCGAGGGAATATTCCTTCTACTCCTACCTGCATATGCTCCATTCACGCTTAGACTGATTCTTATGTACTAATAGCTTGCATCTCCACATAACTCATGCAACATACTTAGGCAAGAGACTGTCTGACCACAATCCACTCGAGATCCAACTGAACTGGTGAAGGGTACCCACCCCAGTACCAACGTGAAGACGGCAGCCTACACTCTTGGAAGACAAGGTCTTTAGAGAGACATTAGCTACTACCATAGACGCATATTGTTTAGAAAATACGGACACAGCCACATCCCCACTGATTGAATGGGAGGCCTTCAAAGTAATTCTATGTGGGACCTCCATTTCTATGATGGTGGGAGCCTGGGCCGAAATAGTGTCCGACCTCACACAGCTAGAGGATGAGTTGGGGGTCTCTAGAACCAGAGGTGATACTGGATGACAACAAAACAGAGCAATTACAAGAGGCACGGATCCGACATGAGGAACTCCTAGAGCGCTTACGTATAGTAGATTACAGATCATACACCCAGAGGATGCATGTGGAGGTGGACAAACTGTGTGCCCTGCTTGTTAAAGCTAATCAGACCACAGCAGTCTCCCATACCTATATCAATGATACAATCCCCACAGATTGGTTTACTAACTAGCCAAACTAGAATTAACAATGCCTTCCGTCTATACCAGGGATTCTCAAAGTACGGCCCGGGGGCCGCATGCGGCCCTCCTGACCCTTAGTTGCGGCCCCCTGGTAAACAGCAGTACTGGGCTGCTGTTCACTTGACAAAACATGAACATTCAGAAAGTTGTGAAATGGGCATATTTTATTTACATGTTAACTAAATAGCCTAGACAACTTATCATTAGGAACACCTTTAGTTTTAAAGGCCTCTTGCACTAAACATTTAAAAAGTGATAAACTCTCTGCAAACTTAAAAAAAGTGTATTTTATTAACATGGATGAGCATTTTACCTTACTAAATCAGATTCTATCAGTGCATTGAGAGGCATTAATTAGAAGTGATAGTTTTCAAACATGAATTTGGAAACATTCACGCCACCCCTATTCTAAAAACAATGGCATCAGTCAACTAAGAAGGTTTTGTACAGCACACATCCCACCCTCGTGTATTTCAAGGGGCTCTTATATGTGATGAAGGAAAAAGGAGGCAAAATGAAACTAACCAATTGCTAGGATCACACAGTTTGCTCAAATGGGAAGCCAGGACTGATTTTGCAGTTCAGCCACTAGGTGAGTATCGCTTTCCCTCTCATGTTTTGTTGTCCACACCATGCATCTGCTTTGCGCCCCCTACACCTACCTTTCATCACCCTGATAATCACCCTGCTGGCATTGGTGTGGCCCTCAGGCATGCCACAGACAGTATTTTGTGGCCCCCAGGGAAATGTTTGCGAGTACCCAGGGTCTATACTATGTGGATTTTTACACAGCGCCGCCACCAGTAGATCAGCACTCCCTACATGCGTTTCTGCACTGCCATCTGCTCCCACAGGTGATAGCATTAGAAAGAGAGGCGCTGCGAGCCTCAATCACGACTACTGTGATTGGCGAGGCATTAAAAGAGATGGCGCGTAATAAAACCCTTGACTCTGACGGATTGCCGGTGGAATTTCATGCCACATACCATAAGCGCTTGCTTCCACACCTAGAGAAGTTATATGAGGTGCCTTGAAGAAGGAATGCTTCCAGCTACAACTCGTGAAGCGGTAATGACCTCGCTTCTAAAACCAGATAGACCTCCCACACAGATGTCATCCTATAGGCTCATTTCTATTCTAAATACGGAATATAAACTCCTCAATAAAGTATTGGCGCGTAGACTACTCCCATTACTCCAGCGCCTGCTCCACACGGACCAGTGTGGATTTGTTCCATGCCGTGGTACATCGATGAATATCCGCCGGCTATTTCAGTTGATGGATGAGTCGAAGCACAAATACCCATATGCTGGGTGCATCTCCTTAGATATGCGACAGGCATTTGATACTCTCAGCTGGCAATATCTGTGGGCATCTCTGGAAGCCTATGGAATACCTCCAGAATTTATACAATGGTGAGGCTCCTGTATACGGCCCGACTGCCAGGGCCAAGACAGGAGTGCATATATCTGCTTCTTACCCCTTATACCGTGGAATTAGACAGGGTTGTCCTCTGTCCCCCCTCTTGTTTGTACTGGCATTGAAGCCACTGGGACAGCACCTTTGCAGCAGCACGACAGATTAGGGAATTGCGTTCAACCCTACTACGCATGTTTGCTCCTTATATGCAGATGATATACTTTACTATAGGGATTTGCGGCAGGGCATAGAGAGGGCAGCGCAAACTTTTTCCCAATTTTTTCCCTCCTTTCCGGGCTCCAAATTAATCCTGATAAGCTATATGCATATTACTTTCTGCGCACCTGGTCGGAGCCTGCGATTCCATTTGGCCCCATGACCATTGCAACAGCCCCTGTCTCCTTCCGCTATCTTGGTATTCACGTTTACCGGGACCAAGCGGATTTGCTAGACGGGAATCTAATAAAAGAGAAATCCCATAAAAGAGCCCAAGAAGCAGACGAGCAGCATGCGAGCCGCTGGCACGCCAAAGGCGCCCCAAAGGCAAGCCCGTCTGCGCCCGGCCGGGCCCAGGGCCAGGAAAAGCTATAAGCTCAGCTCCTAGGAGACTAAGCTATTCCAGGCAATCTCTTATGGCCCTTAATAACAACACAGTGACTCCCAGTCAATACCGGCCTAACCCCTTCCCCCTCTAACCCATTTGCCTTCAATTGGTGATTCTCATCAATTGAATCCCCAGTCTATATTCCCTGTGAATATAAGACTGGAGAAAGAACAGACTATCAGACCATTGCTCCTTAACTGTCTTTCCTTACCTGCACACAAACTGTATATTCATTCACTGTTAAATGACTATGCCCAGAGGCTCTGTTTTTGACAGAAACTTGGCTCTCTAAGGACTCCACTCCTGATATAATTATGCCCCTTCCCTCAAATTACTCCCTACAGCACCTAGATAGGCTTCAGAGAAGAGGAGAAGGGAATGGAATTATTTATAAGAATTCTATTCATTGTCGTTCCTACCCCCTCTGTATCCCAGACTGTGAAAGCCTGGCCTTCTTTTTGACAATAGATGCCACCTTCACTTTTTCTGGTATCTTAATTTACCGTCCTCTGGGCCCCCATGGTAGGTTTTTGCAGGCTCTGCCTGATTGTGTGGCAGAGTTTGCTTGTAAATATTCAAATTGTACCATTTTAGGGGATTTTAATATTCAGGTAGAGGAACCTCACAATGCTCCCGCCAAAACCTTACTCACAGATTTAGCTGCCTTGTATTTAACACAACTGATATCCAGCCGCACTCACCTTCATGATCATACAATCGACCTAGCTTTTAGTAATCTCCCAAAACTAGTAGCCTAGGCTCCCCTTCCTTTGGTTTGGTCGGACCATTTTTTTATTGTATTTACTCTCCCCACCCAACCTCCTGTAAATCATTAGCCTTGTGCAAAATTAATGGGATGACAGTGGTCAAAGCTGAAGAAGAACGACTGGATGGACACATGAATGAACCAGTTTGCCTTCTCACTCTTCCCCAACGCTATACAGTGGAGGGTTTTGACGAATGGATTCTGGAATCCCTAGATATTATTCTACCCACTAAAACTATAGTTAAGACCGTTCGGAAAAATAACTCATCTTGGTTTACTCCCCATCTGCTGGACTTAAAAAAAAGAATGTAAGCGGATGGAGAGAAAGTGGAGGAAATCATATGATCCTGGTCTCAAAAGAGATTATAGTAATATGACTCAGTCTTTCCATTTGGAAATTAAGGCGGCACAAGCCTCCCATTATACCTCCAGGATCGAACGATCCTCACACTCTCCTAGAGAGATAATATCTATCTTTGAGGAAATGACTAAGCTTCCTCCGGTCAAGAACACAGTAGAGGGCTCTCAAGCACATAGTAATGACTTAGCCTATTTCTTTCAAAAGATAATTGCTGACATCCAAGCAACTCTTCCTAGTAATTCTTGCACTGAGGATGAGTTTGTCCTTCATCCTGACGATGAGCCCCCTCAAGCCTCACTCTCAGCTTTCCAGCCACTGACTAAAGATCTAGTAGATAATTATCTGGGCTCCATAAAATCCAGATCTCCTCTGGACCTGTCCCCCCCTTCTGTCTTAGCTCTGGAGCCGAAGTTATATCACCAGTGCTAATGAACATTTTGAATGACTCGTTGTTACATGGGCATGACCCACAACAATGGAAACATGCAGTAGTTAAGCCTCTATTAAAAAAAAAAACAATCTTGACACAGCTTCACTACCTAACTATAGACCAATTGCTCTTCTTCCCATTGTGTCAAAAATAATCGAGAAACATATAAATTCTCAGGTCTCATGTTTTCTAGAGGAACATAATCTTCTTCATAATACCCAAATGGGATTCATACCGCTCTACAGCACTGAAACAGCCTTGTTGGCTGTCACTGAAGACACTAGAAGACGTGTGGATGCTGGCAGATATGCAGCAATCATTTTATTGGATCTAAGCGCCCCTTTTGGCACAGAAGATCATAAAGTTCTTCACAGAGCCTTTCAAATGGGAATTGAAAGTACCTGCCTCAGTTGGCTTTCCTCATATCTGAGTCAAAGAACTTTTCAAGTCCTGGATCAATCCTATTATTCTGATACCTTCCCACTGACCTGTGGGGTTCAACAGGGTTCCTCATTAAGCCCTACTCTTTTCAATATTTAAATGCCCCCACGGCAAAGATCGTGGAACCCCATGGATTGTCTCTTGTGTCTTATGCCAATTACACTCAATTGTTTTTTTCTTTTTCTACTGGGACCGGCTCAGATTTTGCCACTCTCTCTTCATGCCTATCCGATGTTGCTAAATGGATGGCGAACAGCAAACTCAAGTTAAATTAGGAAAAAACTGAGGTTATGTTGGTAGGAAATTTTTCATGTTTGAAGCCCCCTGCCTTAGTCTCAGTTGGACTAAATGACTTTCCCTTGCCCAAAGATAATATAAATAGTCTAGGTTTTTGGCTGGACTTTCGCCACACAATAGAATGCCACTCGAAGAAATTGGCGGCTACTTGCTCTTTCTTACTGAGGACCTGTAGGAAGATTTTAACATTTCTTCCCTTTGTAGCTAAAAGGCTCATTGTCCAGGCCCTGATACTGTCTCGCGTAGACTATGGGAATGTTTTGTTCTTCAGTTCTCCTCCCTATGTGCTAAAGAGACTACAGGTGGTGCAGAATGCTGCTGCCCGCCTTCTAACGGGTACCCCGAGACACCACTCGGCTAAATCTGCTCTGTGTTCCCTTCACTGGCTCCCCATTGAACAGCGCATTAACTTGATAGCCGCCTGTTACGTGCATCCTGCACTCCACAATAGGGGTCTGGCCTTTCTTAGGCATATTATAACTCCTTACAACCCCCAGAGATCACTTAGATCTTCCCCCGCCTCTTTGATCAATACACTTCGGTTTAATAAAGTAAGATGGGGAGGCAGGTCGTTTGCCTTCAAGGCAGTTCATCTATGGAATTCTTTACCACTGGAGCTTCGTTCAGAAAACTCAGAACTTCAGTTTCGTAAAAAGCTCAAGACCTTTCTTTTTCCTACATAGCTTCACCTTTATCTGTTCAACGATCCTGCATTAGCACTGGGAGGACTCCGGGCAGCCATGCGCTCTACAAATATCTAATAATAATAATAAACCGGGCAATTACATCACTCCGATCCCAAATCGACTTTTGGATCACACTACCCCTATCAGTGGCCGGGAGGGTGACCCTGGCGAAGATGGTAATGCTACCAATGGTCTTATACCATTTTGTGAACTTGCCACTTATAGTACCACCATGTGTATTTCAGACATTGAATTCTTTATTGATAGACCTAATATGAGGGAAAGGTCGCCGCCAAGTCGACCTGACGAAACCACAGTTACCCCCAGAATTAGGGGGTTTGGACGCTCCAGATTTCAAGGCCTACTCTATTGTGGGCCAGCTGCAATGGGTGTCCTACTGGCTAGCCAACCGTAATGTGGGCAAGATAAAGTGTACTGATGCAATGTGGAAGAGTGGTTTTATTCACTGGCTGGTTTGTCCTGGGTCACCTAAATTACCCTTCGGTGGTACTTTGCAATTACGCACGGCATTAGCCTATTGGAGACTAACTACACGTTACACAGCCTCAGCAACCCCCTATGCGCCTAATATACCGCTATGCGGGCTCCATACCCCCTCGGGAACTATCACAGAGGCTATGCTCAGGGTTTGGGAACAGCGGGGTCCACTTACTTTATGGGACTTGTTTGAAGATGGCATGCTACTCCCACATTCAGACTTTGTGCAAATACATGGTTTATCGAACACTCTCTTTTTAACTCATGCTAAAATACTACCATATGTACGCACTTATTGGGCACCACAGTGTACTAAACCAGTAACACGTGAAACCATCCAGGCTCTTCACACAATGGGACACGGTAGTCATCTTGTTAGATGGCTATATCATGGGATCCGGGCACAGCTCCACACATCCTTGGACACGTTGAAGGCCACGTGGGCAACTGATATAGGTAGAGACATTACTGTCAAAGAATGGACTTTCCTATTACAATATGCTAAAAAAAAGTGTCTTGTAACACTTGGCTTAAGCTGATTCAGTTTGACCTTTTTCACCGGGTGTACCTCACTCCGCATAGGCTCAATAGAATCTACCACACTACAACGGCACACTGTCCTTGGTGTCACACCTCTGATGTCGACCTCTTCCATATAATTTGGGCATGTCCGTCCCTCACACAGCACTGGGCTGCAATACGAGCCACTCTGACAGAGACCATGGAGGAACCAGTGGAATTGTCACCCGCTTACTTCCTCCTGGGACTGCACCCTAGGAAACATACCTCTAAGCTACTTATGAGCTTCATGGACTTGGCTATGCTTCTGGCAAAACATCAGCAGACGAGGCGCTGGAAGTCCCCCCACCCTTACCCCATCTCTCCTCGCGTGGAGGGAGGAGGTATTACGTTGGAGCCAGGCTGAAAGTGCAGCCCTCAGAAGAGAAGAATATAGAGGACTGAGGAGAACACCAATATCTCTAGAGTGAGACTCACTAGTAGAAGCATTTAGGGCACAGATTGAGTCTTAAGGCTGACTGTGGTTGGGCAAGTAGCGTCTCTTATGAGATGCTGGAGGTGAGTCTCAGTAGAACACTGGCAGCTTCCACATATTTTGCACTAAAGGGTTCATATATACCCCTTCCTCACGGATGACTGGCTGGGATTGGTGTGGTTCTTAAGGTGATTATATATGTCGGCCTCCCGTATAAGGTGAGGTACTCCCGAGAAGCTCAATATGTTTTTGCGACCCACATGTCTTAACTCATATAATTAAAGGGCGGAAGCTGGGTAGGGTGCGGGGTGGATGGGATATGGGATTGTTGTTCAACATCAATGTTCAATAATACACGATTCCTGGAACACACCTGTAGAACTATTATGCGGACTGCATGTTCAACTATGATCTGTATACAATGCTACTTGATGACCACACTGTATGTTGTAACAGTTGAAACTGGAAACTAATACAATTTTGTTTAAAAAACAGATTTGGCCAGATGATGTTGGATTGTGAACACCTTTAACATTCCAAGAAATAGCTGTCATCTCCATATCACAACATGATGTGTATTGTCAGTCTGTGCATGATGTGATTGCCATTACCATAAGTGTGTGAATTCTTATACCCACCCTCCCTTCTAAACTCCTCTTTCTATTATCCCTAAACTCAACCTGGCGTCAAGTGATACAATCAGTACCAATTCTCCCCCCCCAAACAAATAAAAAGAAATGGCCCTACTGTTCCCCATTAGTGTGCGATTTCTTTTGATTCTCTCAATGAGAGTCACCTAGGCGACCACAGTCGATAAACACTAAGGGAGACTAATACAAAAAAGAGAAACTGAATACACACTTCAACTCATATAGTTGAATGCCACATGCATTATTCTCTAATACTCCTGAAAAGTGCCCTTTGGTCCATTGAACTGTTGTGTATCTGCATACATCAATACTATTTAAAACCAATATAGTCATAATGGAAACATATACAGTACACAACCAGCCATTGGCTTTCAACAAACAGCATTGCCTCTTCTTCTCACCCTTAGACATGCTAGAGGTAGCAAAACATAGGCCATATTTCACTCTCGTAGTTGATGTTTAACTTCATCAAATGACTTCCTATTCTTCTGAGTAGCAGTTCCATAATCAGAATAGAAGGATATTTTAGTGCCATTATATTCAATAGTTCCTTGCTGTCGGGCTGCTGTCAAAATGCGAATCTGTAGGAGGCTGGCCTGGCTTGTAGTGGGTACCAGAGGTACTTACACCTTGTGCCAGGTCCAGTTATCCCTTATTAGTGTAGAAGAGGTGTTTCTAGCAGCTAAGGCTGATAGAAGGTAGCTATGGCAAAGCAGCTTAGGCTGAACTAGGAGACATGTAAAGCTCCTACTATACTATATGGTGTCATATGCACAATATTATAAGAAAACACAATACACAGAAGTACTAAAAATAAAGGTACTTTATTGTTATGACAATATGCCAAAAATATCTCAGTGAGAACCCTCAGTATGAGGATAAGTTATATACACAAGATATATGTACACAAACCAAAATGATGCAAGTAATAGCAAGAAAAGTAATGACAAGCAGTGTAAAGTTACAGTAGATTGCCATAGGAGCACTTAGGTATAGGGGCAACACAAACCATATACTCCAAAAGTGGAATGCGAACCACAAATGGACCCCAAACCTATGTGAGCTTGTAGAGGGTCGCTGGGACTGTAAGAAAACAGTGAGGGTTAGAAAAATAGCCCACTCCAAGACCCTGAAAAGTAGGTGTAAAGTGCACCTGCTACCCCCACAGAGCACAGAAGTCATGATAGGGGGATTCTGCAGGAAGAACAAACACCAGCAATGCAACAACAGTGGATTTCCGGACCTGAGTACCTGTAAGACAAGGGGACCAAGTCCAATAGTCGCGACAGTGTCGAGAGTGGGCAGGAGCCCAGAAAATGCCAGCTGAGGGTGCAAGGAAGCTGCCACCTGTTGGAAGAAGCTTGGAGTTCTGCAAGAAAGAAGAGGACTAGGAACTTCTCCTTTGGAAGACGGATGTCCCACGTCGCGATGAAGCTTGCAGAGGTGTTCCCACACAGAAAGACCGCAAACAAGCCTTGCTACCTGCAAGGGTCGCGGTAGAGGTTTTTGGGTGCTGCTGTGGCCCAGGAGAAACCAGGATGTCGCCACTTGGAGGAGGAGACAGAGGGGGCACCCAGCAAGTCAGGGAGCCCTCACAGAAGCAGGCAGCACCCTCAGAAGTACCTGAACTGGCACTTGGAAGAAAAGTGAACCGGAGTCCACCTGAAGTCACAAAAGGGAGTCCCACGACGCCGGAGGACAACTCAGAAGGTTGTGCACTGCAGGTTAGAGTGTCGGGGACCCAGGCTTGGCTGTGCACGAAGGGAATCCTGGAAGAGTGCACAGGAGCCAGAGCAGCTGCAAATCACGCGGTACCCAGCAATGCAGTCTAGTGTGGGGAGGCAAGGACTTGCCTCCACCAAACTTGGACTGAAGAGTCACTGGACTGTGGGAGTCACTTGGACAGAGTTGCTGAGTTCCAGGGACCACGCTCGTCGTGCTGAGAGGGGACCCAGAGGACCAGTGATGCAGTCTTTTGGTGCCTGCGGTTGCAGGGGGATGATTCCGTCGACCAACGGGAGATTTCTTCAGAGCTCCTGGTGCAGAGAGGAGGCAGGCTACCCCCAGAGCATGCACCACCTGGAAACAGTCGAGAAAGCTGGCAGGATGAAGCGATACAAGGTTGCTAGAAGTCGTCTTGCTACTTTGTTGCGGTTTTTCAGGCGTCCTGAGCAGTCAGCGGTCGATCCTTTGGCAGAAGGTGAAGAGGGAGATGCAGAGGAACTCTGATGAGCTCTTGCATTCGTTATCTAAAGAATTCCCCAAAGCAGAGACCCTAAATAGCCAGAAAAGGAGGTTTGGCTACCTAGGAAGGAGGATTGGCTACCAAGAGAGGTAAGAGCCCATCAGAAGGAGCCTCTGACATCACCTGCTGGCACTGGCCACTCAGAGCAGTCCAGTGTGCTACAAGCACCTCTGTTTCCAAGATGGCAGAGGTCTGGGACACACTGGAGGAGCTCTGGGCACCTCCCCTGGGAGATGCAGGTCAGGGGAGTGGTCACTCCCCTTTCTTTTGTCCAGTTTCGCACCAGAGCAGGGCTGGTGGATCCCTAAACTGGTGTAGACTGGCTTATGCAGAGATGGGCACCATCTGTGCCCATCAAAGCATTTCCAGAGGCTGTGGGAGGCTACTACTCCCCAGCCCTTCACACCTATTTCCAAAGGGAGAGGGTGTAACACCCTCTCTCAGAGGAAATCCTTTTTTCTGCCTTCCTGGGCCAGGGCTGCCTGGACCCCAGGGGGACAGAAACCTGTCTGAGGGGTTGGCAGCAGCAGCAGCTGCAGTGGAGACCCAAAAAAGGCAGTTTGGCAGTACCCGGGTACTGTGCTAGAGACCCGGGGGATCATGGAATTGTCCCCCCAATACCAGAATGTTATTGGGGTGACAATTTCATGATCTTAGACATGTTACATGGCCATGTTCGGAGTTACCAATGCGACGCTATACATAGGTAGTGACCTATGTATAGTGCACACGTGTAATGATGTACCCGCACTCACAAAGTCCGGGGAATTTGCCCTGAACGATGTGGGGGCACCTTGTCTAGTGCCAGGGTGCCCACACACTAAGTAACTTTGCACCCAACCTTCACCAGGTGAAGGTTAGACATATAGTTGACTTATAAGTTACTTAAGTGCAGTGGTAAATGGCTGTGAAATAACGTGGATGTTATTTCACGCAGGCTGCACTGGTAGGCCTGTTTAAGAATTGTCAGAGCTCCCTATGGGTGGCAAAAGAAATGCAGCCCATAGGGATCTCCTGGAACCCCAATACCCTGGGTACCTCAGTATCATATACTAGGGAATTATATGGGTGTACCAGTATGCCAATGTGAATTGGTAAATTTAGTCACTAGCCTGTTAGTGACAAATTTTACAGTAAAGAGAGAGCATAACCACTGAGGTTCTGGTTAGCAGAGCCTCAGTGAGACAGTTAGGCATCACACAAGGAACACATATAGGCCACAAACTTATGAGCACTGGGGTCCTGGCTAGCAGGGTCCCAGTGAAACATAACAAACACACTGACAACATAGGGTTTTCACTATGAGCACTGGGCCCTGGCTAGCAGGATCCCAGTGGGACAGTGAAAACACCCTGACATATACGCACAAACAGGCCAAAAGTGGGGGTAACAAGGCTAGAAAGATGCTACTTTCTCACAGAATCTTATCCCGGTATTGTTGCATTCTTGCTATTATTATTCTGGGAGGTGGTTTTGGCGGTGGTTTCCTACCTGCCATTTTATGAGCCCTGCCTATTTGTATCTTATCTGTCCCGTACAAAGATTTCAGAAGGGTGGACAACAGGGATTCCAAAAAGGCTTCCATTGGTTGTATCTATTCCCTCTGATAGGCCCAAAAGGTGGAATTTATTCCTCCTCTATCTATCCTCTAGGTCTGCCAACTTATCCTTGTGCCACATCAGGTGCAGTTCTTGATTCTGCTAATTAGCCAGAGTGTGTTCCAAGTGTATCCTCAGTGATACCTTCCTGTTCTCTGTTTTTGTGTGGACACATTTTATCCATGTCCTGGCACAGCAAGGCAGCAGTCATCACCACACCATCTATTTACTCAGTCAATGACCTATTGCCTTCCAAGGTCAACTGCTTTAACTCTGTAGTAGAGGGGGCTTCAGTGTCCTGTTTCTGCATGTCCTTCACTCCAAGAGCATGTGCCATTTTTGATAACCCCTCTTCACTTGTGCTTATTTGTTGTTTGCGACCCAGTGCCACCCCTAGTTTTTTTAGGCATTTTGCTTAAGCAGCACTGTGAAGGGCAGCCTTCCTAAACATTTTGACTTGTCTTGGTAAACACCACCATTTCCTGCTATATGTCAGTACTCTATTGCTATGCATCCTCTCAAATCATGCAGGGGACCCTCACTATGCCCCCTCTCATGCTTATATTCTTTATACTGATCTGTTGTGGTACAGCACCCTCCAGTTATTAATATGCTTGCAGCTCCTCCGTCATACCCAAGATCCAGTTAAGTGCTGTTTCTGGTTGTTCAATAAATAGGGCTCCCTGGGAGGCACAAATTGAAGAGAGGAGATGGGGGATGGAATCCAAATCCATGGCCCAGTACCATCAAGCCTACACCAGCACTGCCTCACCTCATGAATGTCCCCTAGGCAGAAAAGGTCCAGAAGCCATCTGCCCTCCTGCATAGGCTTCAACCATGCCTAATGTGACTCAGAACAGTCCTCCTCACCAACACCCTTTGTGCCCCCTCTCGGACTGCGGTCATGTGCTCTCAGGGTCGTTGGCTGCTATCCACGCTGTCAGAGGTTGTCCCAGGACCATTGGGTCTTATCGGTTTGCTTATCTGCTCACCTCCTCAACCTGCTATAACCACATCAGCCTCTTCTTGAGCGTGGCTGTCGATCAGCCTCTCTGAGTGCACCACATGCTCAGACCTCAGCCTTGTCTCGCTTTGCAGAGTACTCAATGGGCCGCTGTCCCCCAGTCACGACCTCCAGGTGCCATGTGCTCTGCTACTGTCCTTCAAATAAAACAAGCTGAGGGGAGTTGAAGGGGGAAACTGTGTGTGCGGCTGTGCCAGAGCAATGAGAGAATGCATCCACTTAGGTGTTCATCTTGGCTCCTGGTGCTTTAGATTTAATGCAGAAATTATTTCTGTTATATAGGTTTGTTGTAGGGTAGTTTTGGTAGGTAAGGTTTTAAATGCATAGGTTATTAAGATGATTTTTTTAATACATTTTGTGAATGGAAGTTTTTGAGACATGTATGGGGGTTTTATGTGTGTTATTTTTAAGGTGTTTTTTTTTTTTTAAAGCAGTACAGTGGAACGTTGTAAGGGGACATTTATGAAGAGAGGATAAAGGAGGATTGTTAGAAGAGGAAAGTTGTGAAGTGTTATGGTGGAAAGTTTTAAGAGGGAGCTTTGAATGAGACTTGTAGTGGAAAGTTGTTAAACCAAATTTGTGAAGGGAGTGTTGTTGTGGGAGGTTTTAAAAGGGAAGTTGTAAAGAGAGTGCTATGGTGGATTTTTAGAAGGGAGGTTTTGAAGAGACTTACTGTGGAATGTTATCAGAGGGAAGTTGTGAATAGAGTTTTATGTTGGATAGCACCTGTAAGATGGAACTTATGTGTAGTGTGTTGTAGTGAAATATTTTAAGTGGCGAGTTATGAAAGCTACAGTAGAATGTTCTTAGAAACCAATTGAGAGTGACTGATGCAATGGTAAGTTCAAATAGGGAGGTTTTTAACATTGAAAAGTTAATTATATAACCATAGAATATTTGGGCAAATGGAATATTGTCTTAAAGAGACAAACTTGCTATATTCATAAAGACAACAGATATCTTATAGAATTGGGATTCTGTGTGGAGCTAAAGGAAGATCAAGTTCAAAGCTAAATTATATGAAAATTGATTGGGTGCATCCAGAACACTACAAGCGTAGTCTTATAAAGGGGGGTTTATAGGGGGGTTTATAGAAGGGTTTGTTTAGAGATTTTTTTTGGTGGGAGAGGCAGGGTTGAAAAAAGCAGGATTTAAGATAATCAGTCCCATTTTTACAGTTAGCATTGCAATTGACACCGTTGTTTGTGTTTTCATTTCAATACAGGGGCAAGGGTTCTGCTGTCGATGTCTTCCCCAGCACTGGAGGCTCACCAGAGCTGGCTCGAATGGCTGGGGTCCTTATTCAGAGATTGGCACGAAGCTGACAGATACCACCGTCTGATGCTAGAGGTACAGGGTGGCAGGACGAGTTGAAACCAAAGTTGCAAATGCACCAGAGACTGATGATTGAATGGAGTCTACAGAACTGCTTCCTAGTCCATAACAGCTACGTATGGGAAATTGAGTCTGAAAATCAATTTCACCCTTAAGGGTCTCCAGCAAAGCAGTGTTAAGGAATGTCTGTGATAGGTGTCCAGTATTTACTCTGTGTATGACGCAGTCCTGCACTGCAGCTGCCCCTACCGCACCTGAGAGCAAAGGAAGCGCTTCTGCTTTCTCTCACTCCAAGCATAGCAGCTTCCACAGAGTGACACCTTCTTGGAATGCTTCAGCAAACGCTGCTGTCTGGACAGTGCTCCAGATGTGACCCCTACAACTGGTCACAATATGCCAGATGTGCGTTCCAGAACTTGACACAATAATCCAGATGGTATCTCCAGAACTTTACACGTTAGGCCTCCAGAAATGAACAAAATATTCTGGGTGAGGCCTCCAATTTCTGGAACAATTAGACCTGAATATAATAGTGCCCAATAATGGTATGGATGGACTATATAAGGCTTCAAAACGCTTTAGAGACTCAGCTGTTGATGGTACTTGTTATAACTGGATTCTGATCCCTACCCAGGCACTATGGGTGCATTTTGGTGATTTATTCATGTTTTGTTGGGCTTTGATCTCTGCAGCCTGAGATGACACATGGAAGCTGTTTCCCCATGGCAGGTGAGAGGGGCCTTGTGACTTTGAAGCTGAACAGCAGCGTAGTCGTCAGCACAGTGGGCCTGGACCACCTATCCCGTTTCATCTCACGCAACATTACCATGGCTCCACGTGACTTCATCGTATACGTAAGTGACTCAATTATACCTGGCTGCATTAAAGGGACAGCTGTTGAATTTATTTTTTTGGCTAGTTTTTGTGATTCCAAGGACCCTGAGATAACCCCCACCCTCCCAGCCCCAGTGTCCTTATGGTCAGTTGAGATGTCGTACATCCAGTGGGTCTCCAGCCTTTGTTGGTGGTGCTCATTGCAGGATCTTTAACCTCTTAAGGTCGCTGAGGCCCCCATGAACAGTTCTGAATCCCTGCCATGCAAGATTTTTTAACTGACCTAAACACTCTGTGGTTAGATCTTGAGTGTCAATGTGACCAGCATGAGTTTCCTTTACCCTCAGGGCCTACGGTGCAGCCCACCACCCCAGTAGATGTGTGGCTAGTTCACAATCTCCCAAGGCCAGTATACTGTCAAGACATCCTTGTGCACCTTAGGCAGTTTCTCTTTGATCTCCTGTTACTCTTCTCCCTTTCATCATGTCTTCTTTACTCACCTCTCCCCTTTACTCACTTTCATTGCAGTGTTTTGACGAGGCCTTCAGCTGGGCCAGGAAATTGGGCTCCTTTCGATATGAAATTGATGGTGAACCTTCACAGACATTCAGGGTCCAGGTGAGCAGCAGTAGGAGGGAATGGGATGGTTTGATTGAATAGGGTTTGTTTTGTATTGTCTGCCCCAGCACCACTAGCCTTCCCCTTGCAGGAGTCACGTTGCCTTTAGAGGGATATGGGGAGATTTCCAAGCATATTTGTGCCTCTCGAGAGACCAGTAAGACTAGGGTAGAGTAACTCCTGCTCTTTGATGAACAAAACCATCGGCTCATTTGGCAGCAGGAAAACCATAAAAAGATGAAAGAAGAACGCCTAGTGTAAACACACAGACTCTTTACTCTTGGGGAAATGAGACAAGAACGATGTGTAAGAGGATGCCAGGCTTCCTGGCTCACATGCTATATCTCTGCAGACTCCCATTAGGTGCTACTGATATGAAGTGTGTAACATTGCCTCTGTTCCGGACCCGTCTCTGTTATCAGAGGCTCCTTTTTTAAACATATAGTAGGTGGAGGGCCCTGGGTCACCAATCTGTGATGGGTAATATGGGAATGCACAAGCTCTTCCCTTAAGTTGCTCACACGCAGCCTTTTTGCATTCCATCCCTTCATTGCGTCCTAGTAGGTCTTATACTGATGTAACTTACATCTTCTGTTGGGCAAATACTCTGCAAACCAAATCGCATGACCTTGCTCCTTGTCTATAAATTCGAATAAATACATTCTTACTTTCTTTAAAGTGATGACTAATACCATCTCCTAGCACTTTGTTATGGTAACAGAAGAGGGCAGTCTTACTCTCTTACTAGTCTGAGGCTAAGTTGAACTGACTCCTTTTTCTGAAAGGATCTCTGTTGTGCTGCAGCACTCAGTGACAGCCAGATAATGCAAACAATGTACTCCTTAGTAGGCCATATAACACCAAACATAGGGCCAGATGTGCCAAGGCATTTTGCATTCACAAAAGGACCGATTTGCAAAACAGGGTCATTGGTGACCACTAAAAGGCTTTTTGGAATGTAACAAACCCAAATTGTGTTTCGGGAACATGTTACAGAATAGCAACATGGGTTTTCTACTAAACACCAAATTGGTATTTGGAAAGGGCTTGTTTAGCTCGCCTCTACCAAATAGCGATTTGAAATGAGATGTATTAATATTATGAAACCAAAATCCAGGCACAAAAAGTTAATATCTTACTCATCCAAATGTAGTGGTAACCCGTTTGCAAAGGGGAGGAAGGCCTCATGGGCCCCTCCCCCCTCCTCCTTTGATAATATTCCCCCAAAAATGTTTTTTAGAGTAGGCAGAGGTCCCCGAGATTGCATTTAAACATGTATGTGTGTGTGTGTATATATATATATATATATATATATATCTGCAGTTCATAGTGGATCGAAATTTGTGACCTACTTCTTTAATATCCATGAGGTAGGTTGAATTGTGACACACGGCAAATCAGGTTTTTAAGAACTGACCTGTTACTACCTAGATCAGTTTGCAAGAACAGAATACATTCATTAAAGGTTGGTGCCCAGTTTGCAACTACTTTTACCAAATCCATAGTATATCTGCCCCCTAGTGCCTCCACCCTGCCACCTAAGCTCTTTAGTTAGCTGTACCTGTGCCTGATCGACTGATACATCACATATATCTGATTGGACGCTGCAAAAAGTTAGATCAGTGGAACACTTTCCACGCCGACTATGGATATAAAGCATTCTCATTTTATTGAACTGACTAAACTAATGTACACATAGAACCACTGGGTGGCGAAATATAGAATGTAATACTTTAACTGCTCAATCCTTTTCTTAGTGTCATCTATTCAGTTATAGGCATATAGGTGTGATATATGTGTGTTTAATAGGTGTGTACTCTCAAGCTTAAGTTCCACCTATCAGTAAAGTAGTAACCTCTCAGCGAGCACTAACAGTCCCCCATCTGGCGGAATAAAACGGAAAAGTGATAGCTCAGACTTTTCTCTCAACTTAACTGGAGAGAATGTGGTAGGTACGTAACAGAGACTATTCACATACTGTCCGGCATTTTGATTTTTTTTGGTGAGTTCTGGCAAACTTTTCTCTAAAGGTTTCACACACTAGAATCCACACTGTTATTTTAAGGCTTTATTTTAAGCCAAATTTAATGCAGAATAAGTGTAAAAGTAACCCCAGGGACCAGAACAATTGTAATGAATACAAAAGCATCTAATATAAACATTGTGAAAACAGACAGTATATTGCATGTATATTTCGAGGATTTCTAAGTTCCAAAACTTAGTATTAAAGGTTTGTTGTTCATAAGGGTTCTTTATTTAGGTCTGGCCATCACACATGGGTGCTTCAACTTAAGGTATTTTTTGTCCACAGGCTGTCTCTGAGATGAGGGTGAATTATTGTTATGACACAGTGGTCTTGGCACAGTTTCACAAATAACTCCTCTCCTCCTTGCTTGTCTTGGAATCGGATTCCAACAGATATGAACGATCAATATTATTCAGACATTTTCTTTTGGGAGAACTATGTGAATAATGATTAGGGCTCCCGGTTTTATGGTATTTATTTTTTTAACGTTTCCGTCTGTATTTATCCATATTTATTTTTTGGCCATATTTTTGGTATTTATCCATATTTATTTTGCATTTTGAGAATTAAAGGAGTTGTAAGATAGTATATTTCCACATTTATTTAACTGATAATCATGCTCTCATAATTTGATACCAGTCGTTTTTCAGCAAATTAAGCGGTCAGTTATAACAAAACACTACACTCATAGTTAAATATTAGCATTATATTCAAATATATTGAAACTTATGTTTGTATTTAAGGAAATTTCATCCTTATTTTAAACTCCCCATGTTGTTTAGCTGCTCAGCAGTTGGCCTGGAATTCATGAAGAAGAGCATGGAAAGGCGCTCACAAGAAGCAAAATGTTCTGTATTTTTCCGCTTTTAAAAAGAAATACAGACCGGAAACACATTGTTTTCTGTCTGTATTTATCTGTAAAAATCAGTAAAAAAGGAGCCTTAATAATGATGTATGTCAGGTGGGAAGAAGACCATGGGTATTCAGTTAAATACTCATGTACACACCTTTTGTGTGATTGTGGCAGCATCCTTAGTGGCCAAGGGAATGCCAAGAGATGGGTCCCTTGCTCACTGCGCCATGGAATCCAAGCTGTACTCCACTGACGAGGCCTAACCAGGCCGAAACCAATCTTGGGGTTGCTTGTGTTCTCTTCTAGATAAGGACTCACCTGGTAGTTCGGGTGGGCTGATCCCATAAGGAGCAAGGTCAGTACTAAGTTGCATTAGGCAGGCCTTTTCTAGAGTGACACAGTACGCGTAAAATAATTGTTTGAAATGTTACAGCAAGGCAGTAGCAGTGGTTAGACTAGTTGCAAGCATTTCTACCATCACCTTTCCTGTTATTGTTTGCTTGATTCCATATAGTCAAAGTACCATATCCTTTCTAAGTGTTACAGAATTTATGTATATTTGATAAATGCAACAAAATGTTGAGCGTATTTGTTGAAAAAACTAAACTATTATCCACATTATTCATTAAATTGCCAGCCTTGTATAAGGTATTGATGCAGGGTGTGCACACATCGGTAACCCTGAAAGAGCTTAAAAAACACACTTTGTACGACTGTACAAAGAGACCAAATAGGCACAAATACTCAAGCAGCTAATGCTCTGTGCTCTGGCTCAGAGGTGTGCAGTGAAAGGGTTAAGTGAATGCATGAAAGTATGATAAATGTAACACGAATTGTTGCATGATAATTAACATAATACATCATTTATTGCAAACAAACAATGACTTGTATGGTCTTGAGATCCCAATAGGCAAATTACCTGGTGCGTGATATAGGTGGTTCGTATGAGTCGTTTAAAGCAAAATATACAACACTGCACACCCCCAGTATGGTAGTAAGCAATCTAGCGACATAACTGTATGTAATCATAACTGATCATATATCTGTCAGACTCCTTTGAGGGGACCACGGGCTATTGAGCCTCAGTTATAGTGCTTGGAGTCGTTTGCTTCTGATGTTCTGGTGTTCCTATCACTATGACTGCAGATTGGACCAACTACAATCCTTTCCACACTTGTCTCTCATGGTAGCCTGGGCAAGCAGTCACAGGCTTCTCGGGGAGGTAGTGTGTGGCAGGGGGGAGGGGCAGATGCATAGAACTGAACAGTCAAACTACAGGCACAAAAATATTATGTCTAGCCCTGTGCTTAACTTTATGAAAAATAAAGTACTTTTATTCTTGCCACATAAATAATTACTGCTCAAGCCAATTAAAACGTCATATAGGTTTGTCATAAGTTCTGCTTTAACCATGAGGTGCTACACTTTTCCTTCCTTCCCCAATTTACAATGTTGTGACACATATGCAAAATAACTCCTCTGTGGCAGTGCTTGATTTGTAAATAAAAACGTGCTGGTGCCCAAAGTCCTCCTTAAACGCGGCTGCTGCAATTAAAAGTGCGAGCACGGAATACTGAGGCAGCATAATCCTGAAGCCAATCCATTTAAAGCCACTCCCTGCTTTAGGAGAGCAGTGATTTCCGCGTGCTTCCAGGGGTCTGGGTAGGTGGCGGTGTCGAAAGAGGAGTTGATTATGTTGTAGAGTATGGGGGCGATGGTTGGGCTGGCTTTGTTGTAGATGCAATGTGGGCAGGGGTGGGAGGGGGGATCCAGAGTGTATGGAGTTCATGTTTTTTTTGGTTTCTTCGTGTGTGGTGGGGGTCCAGGTGGAGAGTGGTGGGGGGTTTAAGAGTGGGGGTTGGGTTGGGTGAGAGAGGGGTGTGTGTGGTGTGTGTGTGTGGTATGAAGCTGTTGTGGATGTCCAGGATTTTGTGGAGGAAGTGGTTGGAAAGGGCGTCACATAGGGGCTGTGTGTGTGCAGGGTCTATGTTGCTGGCTTTTGGTGTGGCAAGTTCATTAATGATGGTGAAGAGTTCTTTGCTGTTTTGAGAGTTGTTGTCAAGGCGTGTTTTGTAGTGATCTCTTTTGGCGGTGCGTATGAGTTGGTGGTGGGTGCGAATGGTGGTTTTGAGGGTAGAGAAGTTGGTTGTGGAAGGTTCTAGTCACCATATTTTCTCAGCTTGGCAGCATTTGCGCTTGGAGTCTTGGAGTTCAGGGGTGAACCATGGGGCATTCTTGATGTTGCGGGTGGCGATGTGTTTTCTGAGGGGGGCTAGTGTGTCTGTGCAGGTGGTGATCCATTTGGAGAGGTTGTGTGCTCCTGTTTTGGGGTTGTTGGCTTGGGGGGGATTATGGGCCAGTTGGGAGTTTAGTCATTCTGTGGGGATCTTGTCCCACATGCGGTAGGGAGTGGTGTGTTGATGGTAGTGTGTGAGGGGTTTGGTGAAGGAGAAGTGGACGCAGTGGTGGTCAGTCCAGAGTTCAGTGGTGTGGGTGTAGGCTATGTGTTGGCTTGCGGTGAAAAGAAAAGTCTGAGATTGGTGAGGTTGTCTATGAGGGAGGTGGAGTTGTGGTCTTGTAGGTTTTCTAAGTGAAAGTTGAAATCACAGAGGAGGATGTAGTCTGTGGAGGTGAGAGCGTGCGAGCTGATGGTGTCGGCTATGGTGTCGCAGAAGGCGGGGCGTGGTCTTGGTGGTCTGTAGATTAATGTACCTCTAGGGTGGAGTTGTTTTTGATGTGGATCAGGAAGTGCATGTGTTCTGTGTTGTTGATAGTGTCTTGGGAGCTGGTGGTGCCTTTGATGGTGTCCCTGTGTAGGATGGCGATACCACCACATGGCCTGTTGAGGCGGTCTTTGCGTTGGAGTTTGTATCCCTTGGGGATGGCGATGGCTATGTCGGGTTCTGAGGAGGGGTTGGTCCAGGTTTCCGTGAGGAAGGCGATGTCAGGTGAGTGTGATGTGATGAGGTCCCAGAGTTCTATGGCATGTTTGTGAAGGGAGCGGGTGTCGAGGAGCAGGCAGTTGAGGTGGTTGTGGTGGGTAGTGTTGGTGTGGTGCGTGAGGGTGTTGTTGCGGGGTGTGTTCTGGTTGGTGTGCGGCGGGGTTGGTTGGTGGGGGCAGAGCGGGTGAGTCTTGCGTTGGGGGTGTTGTGTTTGTTGAAGGTGGGGTCGCTATGGTTGGTGTGTGGTGTGAGGGATGAGGAGCAGGAGAAATGACAGGTGTGGCAGGTGAAGGGGCAATGAGTGTGTGTGGGGCTAGATGGGGTGCACGTGGGGCGGGGGCCTGGGTTGAGAGAGTGGAGGGTGAGGGGGGAGTAGGTGTGCCTGAGAGGGCCAGGGGGACTGGCGCTGGGCACGGTCTTGGCGCAGACGGGCTTGCCTTCACCGCGGCTGCCATAAGAGGAGCCTCCCCTCCTCCAAGACCAAGACCGCGCCCAGTGCCAGTCCCCCTGGCCCACTGGGAGTGGCAGCTGGGAGGAGGGAGGGCTTGTTGAATGAGAAGGCTGGGGGGTGGGGCCGCAGGGGACGCAGCGGCGGGGAAAAAAGGAAAAACTAAGATAGTGAGGAGGAGGGGGGAGGCGGGAGGGGCCGCAGGGGATGCAGCGGCGGGGAAAAGGGAGAGAAAAATACGGAGTGGAGGAGGGGGGGAGGCGGAAGGGGCCGCAGGGGAC
The DNA here is from genome assembly GCF_031143425.1 of Pleurodeles waltl. Taxonomy (NCBI): domain Eukaryota; kingdom Metazoa; phylum Chordata; class Amphibia; order Caudata; family Salamandridae; genus Pleurodeles; species Pleurodeles waltl. Next base: position 313,161,668 of record NC_090443.1, read on the forward strand.
GCAGTGGCGGGGAAAAGGGAGAGTAAAATGCGGAGTGGAGGAGGGGGAGGCGGGAGGGGCCACAGGGGACGCAGCGGCGGGGAAAAGGGAGAGAAAAATACGGAGTGGACGTGGCGGGAGGGGCCACAGGGGACGCAGTGGCAGGGAAAAGGGAGAGAAAAATACAGAGTGGAGGAGGCGGGAGGGGCCACAGGGGACGCAGCGGTGAGAAAAAAGGAAAAACTAAGACGGTGAGGAGGAGGGGGGAGGCAGGAGGGGCCGCAGGGGATGCAGCGGCGGGGAAAAGGGAGAGAAAAATGCAGAGTGGAGGTGGCGCGAATGGCGGAGCGGGGAGTGACCTGCCTGCAGAAGCAGGGTCAAAGGTTGCAGAGGACTTATTTTGTGTTTGTCACATTTTGGCAGCCCTGAAGAAGCAGCGCTTATTGCGGTGAAATTGATGTTCTCAGGAATGTTTGATGCTCCAGGAATGTTTGACCATTTATATTTTGGATATGAAATTTCGAGTAATTAGATGCTTAGAAAATATAAAAAAATTAATATAAGCAAGTTTCTTACTAATGTATATGCTCAGAATCCCTATTGAAACTAGATGCCATTGGAAGTATTGTACTTGGAAATAAATGTGTTGATTTACTTAAGATTCTGTGCTATGTGCCCCCTACGAAACGTTTAATTACTTATACATATTAACCTAAATGGGCACCAGTCTAGTAGGTGAATATGTGCAGAGCTGCAATTATCCTTGCCCATAATTCTGTAGTAATTTGACTATGCAGCAAGGTGCAGAATGTAAGTACAAGGTAGGTACAAAAGCCAGCAGCAGAAGTATGCTTTTTGGGTATAGCAGCAGCATATGTGTGCCTCCTAATTGTGCAATACAGGGATAGTGCAGTGCTGTGCAATGCATATATGTTATAGGCGTGTGTTGGTTGTATGTGTGCCTGTGAATGGTACAATACATGGACAATTCTTGATTCCATTTTGGGAGACCCAGGGCTAACTGGAGCAACATGAGGAGTTAGAGGAATTCCCCCAGAGATATTTGTGGATTGCTGCATTCCTGTGAGCTAACTGGGACACACTGGAGGAAGGGAGAGTCAGGCGATTCAGCACACTTCAAAGGGTGCTCTTGTATTGCAAGAGAGGTCACTGGGAAGGGGCTGGGAACATTTCAATAAGGAGATGGGACTGATAAGAGAATCATAAGGAGGTAGGGCTGAGGCCCTGGGCTAACCTTTTGATATACATATCACTGTAGTTGGCATCCAGATCTGATCCTCTAGTCACTCCCATGGCTTGTGTTATAAGGCCATCAGCTTTGGAGTATTTCCTGCTGTGACAGACAGCTTTCTGGAGGAAGAGAAGGGCTGAGGAGATGTCACTTCAAAAGGAAGCAGATCCCAACTCAGACTTTGATTCACATTTGGTGTTTGGAAATTGACTATAAGATAGGGAGCTTGAGGCCCCCAAAGTTATCAACTGTCAAGCAGCAAGTTGGGCTGTGCGAGGAGGAGAATCTCTGCAGGACTTCTGAAGGTTACCAGGTTTGGGGTCCAAGGCCTACCGGTCTCGACAGCTTGATGAGGGGACATCACCCATGGAATCCAAGATCATCTTCCTTGGAGCGAGGAGCACAAGCACCTGCCTGCTTGCCAAGACTAGTGTGCCCTTTGAAGAAGAGCTGAGTGTTGGGGTTCCTGGTGAGTGGATCCCTGTAGCAAAGTGTGAGGAGACGGCTGCTGTACCAATCAGGTTGCTGCCCATGTGCAGGGAAAGGTCGAGAAAGCCCGGATGCCAGACGAGGGCTGCCATGAATTGAGCTGTGAACACTGCTGCACCAAACGGGTTGTTGCCAGTGTGTGTGTTTTAAGTCGACAACTGTGTATGCCAGGTGGGGCCACCGTTAAGATTGCTGCCATGCTGATCAGACCATAGCCTGTGTGTGGAGTGAAGTCAGAGACCCTGGTGAAAACTGCTGCTGTGTCGATCAGGTCGTAGCCTATGTACAAAGTGAGGGTGGTGACCAAGTATGCCATGGGGGCCACCAGGACGAGTTAAGGAGCATGGTATGATCAATACCATTGTTGTGAGGAGAAGGCCTCCATAATGACCCAAGCAGGAGCAAGCACCAACAGAAGACCTGCACCATGAGCGTTGCACCCAGACACACCACCAAACACACACACCTGTAGGGAGGATTCAAAGAAAGTTTCAAGCATCGGAGGAGCATTGAGGGCCCCCAGCTTCTGCCTTTGCAGTACCGCTTATAAGGAACTCCAGGACACCCAACCACTCCCACTCCCAGGCTGTGTGTGAAGAACTTACCATAGAAAGCCACTGTAGTGTCAGGACCAGCAAAGGGGGTGCACTTGAAGACTATGGTTTTTCATATCCTGCTGGTCCAGGGTAAGATTGATTTATGGGCCAGACAGCCTTGGGGGAACTTGGCTTTGGTGCTGGAACACTTTTGACACTTTTGACTTTAATAAAGTGTCTGAGTAGCTCTCTTGAGGCTTGGACGTCTAGTGAGGTTTAACTTAAATATCACCAATGGTGAATGGCGAATAACCACTACCTCTAGCGATAGGGGTGTGGGACTCAGGAACTGGCTATTGAAACACTAGAGCCCTGACCATGGGGTACTGTGTTTCTTTTTGGGAATTCTGTATTTTACTTTGTGTTCATATATAAATATGCTTTTTTTTGTAAAAGCAAGTATCTGACTAGACAATCATTTGTTGCTCTTGCTGAACGTATTTTGAGTTGTGAGCCCATGTTTCACCTGTGTACATTATCATCCCCCTCCCCCACCCACCATAAAGCCTTAGACTGCTCAGTCCGTGCTACCACAGAGAGTCAAGTGCTCAAGGAGTACTTGGCCCAGTTGCTCAGAATCCATAGTAGGTTGGCCACCCGGATATTCTGGCTAAAAGGCCTCAAACCCCATGGTTAGGGCCAGTAACTCCTGCTTGCCCTGTGGCCATCTGAACAGGGTTCGGGCAGACGTGGGTCCACTTTCTCAACTATCGAGTTGGTTATCTTTTCAAGTGTGATCACAATTCTCTCTATATAAACTGATTGTGTAAAGTGATGCTTCTCACAGGAGGGAGCACCAAGACTCTCCAAGCAGGAGTGCCCACAACATGGATACAAGGAAGTATGAATTTTCTGCACCTGGCTGTTGTCCGCCTTTCTAAAGCAGTAATGAAGGACACATAGATATTGGCAGGCCTGATCTAGAATCCTTCTCACGTTGAACCACAAACTCCAGTCCTACCTTCACCCCTGCCATCAATCAAATGGAAGTGCTGAGGGAGAACTAATCAGCAGTCCCTTTCTAACAAAGTCTTCATGGAATTTCTAAAGGTAAAGTTGTCTCTATTCTCCTCACTTCAGTGTCTGGATATCTGCATTGTGTGCCATGCTAAATGAGGGACATCCAAATGGATCCCACTAGTGTCAGTAGTCAGTCTTACACAAACTTAGAAGCCTACTACCACATATGTATTACATAATGTCCTACAAGCACAATCACTTGACATATACATGGGATGTAAGCAGAAGGTTCTGGGTTATTTATAAGGCTCCCTGTTTTCTGTTTTTACTGTTTTGTTTCCACAGATAAATACAGACCGAAAACCATTTATTTTCCTGTCTGTATTTATTTTTAACTTAAATATGATTGTCTTTTGAATTATTCTAAATGTAGTATCTCATGACTTCCAGAGCCAATATCTGTGCGGAATGAAAGATAAGAGGGTTAAAAAAGAAAGGAACTTCAGTAATGAGGCTTACCCTGCAGTAGATAGGCACAATGCTGATACTAAAATGTGTATGTTTTCGTATAAGTGTATTAACGTATCATCTGTTGGTGTTCCTATCACTGAAACCTGTCAGGCATTCAAGTATTAGTGCACATGTAATGTGAAATAAATGTGGAAATATACCAGTTTCAATTTCAGTTTTCACAAAACCTCAAATAAATATGGATAACTACAGATAAAATAAAAAAGAAGTAAGGATAAATAGAGATGGAAATGTCAAAAAAGTAAATACCATAAAACTAGGAGCCCTCGGTATATATAACAGCAGGATTTGCTTAAGCTGGGTTCGTAGACTATACTCAAACAATCAACACTTAAAAAGTTCTGAACACACTAAAAATCATAAAACAAGGTATGCTACCATCACACCATTATGTGCAGGGGTCAGTAGTCGTCTGTCAACTATAAGTGCTAGCTTGGGGCACCGCTCCTGGCCACGGGAAATGTGGACTTCACACTGTGAGGTGCAGACCTAGGCCTATGAATACACACCAGATTAGAGTGACGGCAGGACGAAAAAAAGCAGACTGCCAGATTCACATATAGTCAGGCATTCAGGGCAGAGTTAAGCACCTGTTCACTATGTAGGGGGACATTCCTGTCTCAATACAGTATTAAGGTAAAATTGTATCAACAATTGTTTGCATAGCTAATCCTATATGTAGCATTGTAATATATCAATAGCTAGGCTCACGCCTCTTTGTTGAAGGACAAGAGGTCTTCAGCAGAAGTCATTTGAGGACACTGGTTGGTGTGGACTGGCCATAATGCTTCTCTTTTTGAATTCTCTGATGACATAATAAATGAGTCATTTTTTATTAATATATTATTTCATCTATGGATAAAGCTCTACCCCATTTCCAATTGGAAAATGTGTGTAATTGTCCAATGGAGCTGATAGATTTTTTAAGTTAAGTGTGGCAAGCCCCAGTTGTGTACTTTTCTGAACAGCTTCATTAAGAAAACTAAAATGTCTTGGATTTAAACAATCATGGAATAATGTATCAAATCCCATAATGTGGCAGGATTCAGTGCCCCAAATACTTTTTACTGGAATATTAATATACCAATATGTAAAACCTGGTTCTAAAAATAATTAAAGAAAGTTAGGGAATATATAGCTTTGCCAGGTGAACAAAACGATATGCAATTCAGAGTCTTGCAAGTAAAAATATGCTGATGAATCACATCTTCTGTCAATATCAAACCAGACATTTTTTCCCCAACGTTCCTCGAGCTGTCTACCCATGGACACTCACAGTGTTGCCATTAATTTAAGTTATATAATATATATTGGCTGGTTCATTGATGAGTGTATTGGTCCCATAGTAATGAAAATAGAACATATACTTCTGTATATGTGCATTGAGATAAGGATTGTCCTTATGTAATAAAGAATAGGTATTCAAGTCATTTAGGAGCTGTTTTACTCCTTTAATGTCACATGAATTTGCAAAAGATTCCGGCTCAAGAAAGCCATTTAATTTCATTGTACTACTTCCATTCGCCTGACACCTGACACAAAATCCTTTCCTCCAAATTCAATCAGATAACAGATAAGCAACATATGGGTGCTTTAGAAAACTCCTTACATAAATAAGTAAGCAGTGGGGTTGACAGCATAATATCTCCTCGCCATATGATGTGAGGCCAATTGTGGCTGCATCTCATGTATCGCAGAAAGCTATGAACAATATTCTGGAAGATTTTGCCCAACCACCATCCTCAGCACCTGGAAGGATGAACTTGCTGTGAAAATCCAAACGTAGGACCACAGTGCATGAATGTACCTGTTCTTTAACCAGCAACTAGTTACCATCCATCTAAATTTCCAAGTGACTTCTGATTTTGGCCTTTCTGGATGAGAAGGAAGAGTAACAGCCCTTGTTTCTTTGGGATCAGGACCTTCTCTTGACAATGCAAATTCTTGCAGTAGAATCACGTTTATTGCTTGTGTAGATTTTTGTGGTGCTGCGGATGCAGTTAATGGTGAAGCCAGTTCAATTCTAGAACTTGTTGGCACCAGTTTGGGATTTGTCAGGTGTAAAGCCTCCGTAGTCCCTCCTGTATGGAGACTATCTCCGCTTGACTGATCTCTTATCTGGGTACCTCATGAAGAGTGAGAGGACATATTGGTCTAATGTGGAGGCCCTTTGGCAGTGGTGGGGAGGTACTGATTAAAATTTGCCACTCAATATTTCTTGAAGTGCTCAGCTGCCGCCTTCCCATATTCCTTAGCGCCAAGCAGTGGTGACAGAGTTACAATGCAAGTGACTTCTACCCTAAGACATGAAGCAGGTCATCTGTATGCTCTCCCAGTTTGGGGAACCACCTGTCAGCAGTTTTACCTTCAAAGGCGGAGTCTGGAAAACTCTTGTTGTTCACTTGTTTGCCTCTCAAATCTTGGACATTCTGCAATAGATCAAACAGTGAATCAGGAGAAAGATTTTACAGCTCCACTTTTCTAGGAAGTAGCAAGTCATGTATGTAGGTACCTAATACTCCAAACAGAAGTTTGATTGATGTATGACCATATGATAACCCCCTCTCCTTGCTGAGCCTCATATAAGGTGTGCTACTCCAGCAGTCCTTTGCCTACTATCCTCTCAGTCAAGGCTTGCTTAAGAGTCTTGTTTACTCTCTCGACTATTTCATTCAACTCCAGACTAAAGGGATAAGAGTACAGCAAGTGTACTCCGATAGAAGCCGTAGTATCGGAAAATGCCTTAGTGGTGCTTGCAGTCCATAGCATGAATAATAGGTATGAACCACTCCTATGCTAATATGCATTGCAAGTCATTTATGACTGCACGAGCAGTGCCAGTTTTCTATAGCCATACCCAAAGGAATCTAGAGCTCATATCCACTGCCACCAATATATATGTATCATAGATGAGGGCAGGGAAAGCCCTGATGTGATGTTATCTGGTATCATCAGAGTTGTAAAGGCTGGCATCCCAGTAGTAGAATATTGCAGTTGTGTGTAAATGTTAATTTGCTGTTCATATTTCTTTGCAGGTTTGGACATACACAGCCACCTCTATTGTTGGTGTAGCATTGATAATGAAGTATTATTACCTTTATGGACTGATGCAGTGTCCTCGTTCACTGCCTTTAGGAGAACTAATCTCACTGCTTCTTTGGGGAAGAAATACATGTGATGGTATATAGCAAACACTTCCCCTGATACCCCTTTCTTCAATATGTGGTACCATTCCCAAAGGAAGACACATAGTTAATATTCTGTGTTTGTTCTGGAGTTTTGTATAAGAATAGACTATCTCTAGATGATTGAGTTTTATGTGCAATACAAAATGGTATTTCGATACATTTGTTAGGTACTTTACCTATTACTACATTGAAGGGCTCCAAGCATATTGGGCCTGATTACAACTTTGGCCGAGGGGGTTAATCCGTCCCAAATGTGACGGATATCCCACCCACCGTATTACGAGTTCCATAGGATATAATGGACTTGTAATACGATGGGCGGGATATCCGTCACATTTGGGACAGATTAACCCCCTCTGCCAAAGTTGTAATCAGGCCCATAGTCTGTGTATGTAGCCAATGTGTGGCTACTGGAGTCCCAATATTAGACCCCACTGTATGCAGTATATAGTGTTCAAGATGTCTGGATACAGTCACTTAATCTACAGTAGCAGTCAAATGATCTTGAGTCAAAATTATATTGGGGTTTGGTGTGTATCCTGCTAATTCGGGCCATGTGGGCCGTAGAAAGCTTAAGGGACTCATTTCAAATGGTTTTACTATGTGTGGTTACTCTCTATTGCACTGTAATGCATGTTCTTGGTACCTAAAAGGGATCTCCAGACTTTCATATGGAATGTGTCTTGCAGGAGGATTTACTGACTTGCATTGACATGGTATTCAGTAGCAGCCCTAGCTGATGTATACTCTACTCATGAGTACAATATTTCAAAATGATAAGCAGGACTGCTGTGGCTACCAGAATCAGTTCAGTCTCTGTTGCAGGACACCCCCCAGCAACACCCCCCCCCTCCCCCAGAGATGGCTGTGAACAAGCAATTTATATCATTCAAATAATTTTTTGGGAGAAATCAGTCACATGGTTTATGATGTCAGATGGGAAGAATGATACTATAATTCACACATATACTTATGTTAAAACCTAAAGCCACTAAGCCTTTCAACCATTTAAATGAATAGTGTAATATCAGAATGCAGATAAATCTAACACATGCTGGTGCATGATCAGGAACATAGATGCATCAATTATTACAAGGAAATGATGGATTACATGGCCTGAAGCCTTGTTTAGCAAATACGTGCTTGATATAGGAGGCCACTACAAGACTTCCAAAGCGCAATATATATATCATTACTATGCATTATATCTTGGAAACACCCATTCACACCACACCCACCCTTCAATCCTACCTGATGTTGTGTCAGCATCAAGAGGGTCAAACTTTCCATCAATGGATAACAGACACACCTTTAATGTAAAGTCTGGTTGGGCCAGGTAGCGGCAAGTGGCCAAAAACATTGCCTGTTTATGACGTTTTGGTTATTGCCACTTGGTTCACGGTCTTTTTCCAGGTCCCCTTCTGGGTTACCATATAGTAAGTAGCATGCCTAAGTAAGAAGTGATGTTTATATTGTAGTAGCGCCTCCATAAGTAAATGGCTAAATGGCTGGTCATACTTAATTAAGCTTTATTTAGACAAGCCATAATGAGTTTCTTCAAAACCTGTCAAGCTGCACAAACGTGATTAGTAGATTTAGAGGAGGCTTTGTCTTTCAACATATTGAAAGTAAACATGAAGTTTGATAAAAAGAGAACCGAATAGGACAGGGGATTTTACAATAACTAATGCTCTTAATTTAGCACTATTTAATACATAAACCATCACAAAAGTAGCAGTGGTCAGACAAATCCACACAGTCCCCAATGTAAATATGCCTTATTATTATAAGAGCAATTTAGACTTAAATAAGGAGCTACGACAAACCACAGACCTGCTACCACAAGGTGTGACTAATGCGGTCATCCCAGGTGACCCCAGCAAGCTAAAACACAAGTCTGCCCGGAGCACACATCTCATACAAATCAAAAATAACATATATGTATTTAAGAAAAATAAAAACAGATCCCTGTCACAATAAAGGCTGCAATCACTGGTCCCCCATTCCAACAGTTATTGGCGAGGGTGGTCCTGCGACCTAAATCCCATCAGGTCTGACGTTAAAACTGCAAAGAGGTGGACTCTGTTACTTGTGTTGACGGAATTTTCTGCCTAAGTTGAACTTACGCAAACCGGTATTCTGGTTGTAGGACCAGAGTTCTGAGTGCTGTTATCATAGTACCGCCCTTTTTCTCGCTAATAACTGTTGGAATGATGGACCAGTGACTCCAGCCTTTGATTTGACTAGTGTCTGTGTACGATCTTTCAACTAATTGGATGGGACACGGATACAATCTTGGATAGGAGAAAGATAACTTATTTGGGGTTTTATCTTCAGGAATGCTTGCAGATGAAACCCGTGTTGGCTGTGTTAAAAATTTCCATTTTATGCATGGAATATCATCTTTCCCTACTGTAACATTCTATGTCTTTGTACCTTCTTCCCATCTTGAGAAACAATTGTATCACTCAATTGTCACAATAATTGGTATACATTTGCACTTGGGCTCATTTTATGCATATGTAATGTAATTACCTGAAGTGTCATTGTGTGTTTACAATAAAATAATTATTTTTAACTTTTCCTAAATACTTGTATGTTATTTTTAGATTTGAGTGAGTTGTGTTCTCCCGACAATCTTTTATATTAACGAATTAAAACAGAATCCAAAGTGCCTAATGAGACATACATACTTGGTATTCTGCTTAAATGACATATTTTTTATATTTCTTATAAAACATGTATACAGGACAATTCTACACCTACAGGTAGCCAAATGATGACAGGATAAATAAGAGGAGTAGCTGTAATCTTTAAGAACAATGAAAAAAGTAGCTAATGCCTTTCAAGGTTGAACTGAGAATCATGGATGCAATATTCATTAATTTAAGCATCAATTAGCGTACAATGGTCAAAATGGTGGTGATACGTAGGCCACCAGAAGAAATTAAGAATTGTGAGCATTACATCCTTTGATAATTGACAAGCACCAACTCAGAAGAAACTTTGCTATATTAATGGATATCCAATGAACAGTGCAGAAAAGTGTTTGGGGTGTCATTAGGGTGTATAATAACGCTATTGAATAGGGCTTAATTATACCTATAAGGAAATTGCGTGTACATCATTTTATACTGTCGAAGTCCTTTGTTGTAATCCTTACAAAGTCTAGTCGAACTAAAGACCGTACTGCAGGTGTCTTGATACTAGCTGGAGAAAAATGAAAGCACTAGCATGATTACTCTGTTACAGAATCAATTACAGACTTATGAGAAGTCTGTTTTTCTAGGGAAAATATATCAAAAATGAAAGTGCTAAAGTTCTAATAATGGATCTAAACTACTGGCTTAGAACATTGAATATGTTGTTAGACCAGAATGTCTGTTTTCTGGCCATATTTCATTCTTGTTAAGGATCTAGCGTTTTAATAACTACTTTATTGAAAAACTCAAGGATATCCAAAATTCAGTGGGCCATGACAAACATCAGTGTATCCTTCAGAACAGTGAGGAGACACCAATAAAGGTGAAAGCTGGAGACACAGGGATTAGAGGAGAGCTGTTCTCTGTCTGGTAAAAGGAATTACAGTGGCAGAAATGGAGGCATTTCCCGAAGTAACAAAAGCTACTTGCTATGACATTATTAGAACTGGTTGCAAATAACAGGGCCATAATAGTTGTTCCATGTGTAACTAAACTGATCTAATACAAGAGTTATGCCAAAGACCCTAAAGAAATCGTTATTGACCTCCTACAAAGAAGCCATCTCTAGATTATGATATTTTGCTCAAGTACAGTCCAATGGAAAACCGTCCTTGCATGTCTAATTTTGTGGAGCGAGAGTAGTAGCATTTCAACTGCACATTTTCTTGGAATGTCACTGTTAGCTGGATAGCCATTAGTTGAAGTTCATTTCCCAGCACAGTACAGAGACTGTTCTGTTATCACTGCAGGATGGTGTGCTGGCTACCAGAATTGTTGGAGATTTAACCCTACTCATTCTTCTTGATTTGTCTGCCACATTAGATACAGTAACTACAAACTACAACTTAACCATATCAGGATTGAGGCAGCCATATTGGATTAGAGACTTAATGAGTGGTTAAATCATTTTAAAACAGGTGAACACAGCGTGTCAGACTGAGGTCATGTCAGTTATCTATGACCAAAGTTGGAGGTGGGGAGGCCCTAAGGGTTACCTCTGCCATTTCTAATATTCATGTTAGTCATAAAACCTGATTTCTTCTTGTGAGACCCTGTTGGTTGGGTGATGAGGGGCACAGGGCAGGCAGTGGCTACCAGGCCACAACCATGCGGGTTGAGGTTGTTTGTATCTAATGTCCTGGGGTCTATTCTACCATGACTGTGCAAACTGGGCCAAGTAGGCCATTTCCTCATTAGACTGTTATTGTAGCATCAGCAAGCAATCAAAGTCTTCTCATCAAATAAGTGTGGGGACAGAAAGTTAGAATTTAGCAGTCAAATGACAGACACAAAATGTGCTGTGCGGCCCAGTGCTTGTCTTAGTAAAAAGAGAATTGTAGTTTCAATATGCGTTACTATGTATTGTAATGCAGGTTCAGCTACAGGGTGCTACAACATACTTTGGGGCTCTAACCAATTCCTATAATTTCCACAACAACCACAGTATCTTAGCACAAATGCTACAGTACCCACCCCACTACCGAGGTCATAGCACCATGGCTACAGTTCCCACACTACTACAGTGACCTGAGGCATAAAGGAAAACCCATGGACTAGAATTGGCATAGATGCAAGTTCTTCAATTGGTTTATGTAAGGAATTGCTAAATGTGAGGACCCGTTGGTCATTTTAATTTATATCTTTGAAAACTGTTCATACTGACAGTCGTGGTTCCTTTTAGCATGCAACTCTATCCCCTTAGCAGAAAAAACAGTATCATCACAGCCTTGTTTTTACCTTTCTGTGGAAGTATGGCTCATTGCTTTGTTTGTAGTAAACCCTTCATGACTACATGGGTAGAGGCTCTGACGGCAGGCACAAGGTTGTGGTGGTGGGTGTCATGCCTCTTGGATCTTGTAGGTGAAAGAGGAGCATAGTAGACCTTGGCAGTGGTCATCTGGCTTCAGAGGCTTAAGCCTTCAAGCCATTATGGGTCCTCTGCTACAGCAGTGCTGATGTTCAGCAGTAGCAGTGCAGGAACCTTGAGTTGATTGAGGGATGCAGGAAGGCATACTGTCACACAGGGGGAAGTTGTTGCCTCCAGCAGTTTACCACATGAGCTGCAGGAGACGCCCAGGTGACATCTCACAGTTTGGGCCAGTTCCAATCACACACCTGATCACAAGTCAGCTATTCTCGGTGCTCCACACACCAGGAACACAACTGGGCCTCTCCTCATGCAAGCTAGGCACTCTCCTTCCTTCTCTAAACAGGCAGGCAGACAGACAGGCATCTATGTGCTAGGCAGACAGTCATCTCTCCAGCAAGTGTGCATACTTCAGGTGACGTCCCCTCACCTCTGGGAGACTGGCTGTCACACTGACAGCAGCCCTGGATCAAAGCAGCTCTGCGAAGTTCATGATTCGTTGTGGACTGGATTCAACCAATTCTCTCGGCAGATTGGTTGCATCGACGGTGGCATTGAGACGCCACTCCTGGCTGAGAAAATCTGTCTTTTCAGGGGATGTCCGTCAATCCTTGATGGACATGCCCTTTGATGGCACACATCTCTTCGGAGCCAAGGGGGACTCTGCACTCAAGCGATTTAAGGATTACCGAGCCACTGCCCAGTCCCTTGGCCTCGTGCCCACTCCTAGACCCCGGCAGTATGCCTTTCTCCCCTTTCGTGGCTATGGAAGAGGCACCCAACTGCATCCTTTCCCCCCCCCTGGCCGTGAACCCGCGCATGCGGTACAGCCCTGCACAACTGCGGGTCACCCAGTCTACCCCCACCCCCTCTTCAGCCTCCAAACCTTCCTAGTCCGTGGGTAGACCAGGAACTAGTTGGCGTCAGGATTCGCCATCACCTGCCCCAATGGCAATCCATTAGCTCAGACAGGTGGGTCCTCCAAATTGTCAGAAGGGGCTACTCCCTCCCCTTCGAGACACCTCCTCCAGCGATGCCACCTTCATACAATTGGTTATCAGAGGATCATATAGCGCTTCTCCGCAATGAAGTCCAAGCCCTTTTGGCCAAAGGAGCTATAGAAAGGGTTCCGTTGCCAGAAGTAGGTTGATGTTGCTATTCCGGCTACATTCTGGTGCAGAAAAAGGACAAAGGTCTTGGGCCTATATTAGATCTTCGGTCCCTCAACCTCCTCCTTAAAAGAGTAGAACTTCAAAATGTTGACATTGTCTCAGATCCTATCTGCCCTGGATCACGGAGACTGGATGGTAGCGTTGGACTTGCAAGACACATACTTCCACACTTTCTGGTGCCGAAAAAGGACAAAGGCCTTGGGCCTTGGTCCCTCAACCTTTTCATCAAAGAGTAGAAGTTCAAAATGTTTACATTGGCTCAGGTCCTATCTGCCCTGGCTCCCGTAGACTGGATGGTAGCGTTGGACTTGCAAGGCACATACTTCCACATTCCCGTGTTGCCGGCCCACAGACGTTACCTACGATTCGTGGTAAGTCACAAGCACTTTCAGTTTACCGTGCTCCCCTTTGGCCTTATTAGTGCCCCTCGGGTGTTCACCTGAGTGATGGTAGTGGTGGCAGCTCATCTGCGCAGGTTAGGGAACCCAGTCTTCCCCTACCTCGACGATTGGCTGTTGAAAGCAAACTCACCCCAGACAGTCATCTCATACCTCCAGACTACGGCGAACCTTATACATTTGCTGGGGCTCACTATCAACGTCCCGAAGTCACACATGACTCCTTCTCAGATGCTCCCTTTCATCTGAGCTGTTCTGGTTACAGTGCAGTTTCAGGCATATCCTCCTGAAAAGCGAGTCCAGAATATTCCGGCTATGATACCGATGTTTTAGCCTCTGTCCTGTATTTTGATGAGAATTACTCTGAGACTGCTGGGCCTCATGGCCTCCTGCATTCTGCTGGTTCAAAATGCCAGATGGCAAATGCGAGCTCTGCGGTGGGACTGAAGTTCCAGTGGGCGCAGCATCAGGGGGATCTCTCCAACAAGGTCCGGATCTCGGAAGGAACTGCGAAAGACCTGCAGGGGTGGTTAACAAATCTGGATTGGGTCAAGGGCAGATCCTTCTCCTTTCCCCCAACCAGATCTTACAGTTGTGACAGATGCGTCACTCCTGGGATGGGGCAGGCACATGGGAGAGGCGGAGGTCAGAGGCCTCTGGTCTCTGGTGGAAACCGGGCTCCATACCAATCATCTGGAGCTCCAAGCGATTCAACTAGCATTGAAAGCATTCCTTCCCTCTCTCAAGGGAAATGCAGTGCAGGTGTTCACAATCAACACCACCACCATGTGGTATTGCAACAAACAAGGCGGAGTGGGTTCGTGGACCCTTTGCCAAGAGGTTCTTCGCCTCGGGACTTGGCTGGAACATCAGGGCATTTCCTTGGTGGTTCAACACCTGGCAGGTTCCTTGAATACCAGAGCAGACAAACTCAGCCGATGATGCGTGGTCAATCACGAATGGCATCTCCATCTGGGGGTGGCGCAAGGTCTTTTCCTGATGTGGAAAGAACCTTGGTTAAACTTGTTCGCCTCTGTAGAGAACACGCAGTGTCTGCTGTTTTGCGCTTTGGAGTTTCCAAGGCGGCAATCGCTCAGCGACGCTTTTAGTCGAGAGCGGAATTCAGGCCTCCTGCACGCCTTTCCACCCATACCACTTCTGCCCAGAGTTCTGAAGAAGATCAGGCAAGACCGGGCCCAAGTAATACTGGTGGCTCTGGACTGGGCACGAAGAGTCTGGTATCCCGAGCTGTTGAGCTTGGCCATAGCTCCTCCGATCAGACTTCCCCTTTGGGAGGATCTTCTGTCGCAGCAGTACGGGAGGGTCCTCCATCCGAACCTGTCCACCCTCCGCCTCCTTGCGTGGAGATTGAGCGGCAACAGTTTACCTCTTTTGACTTGCCATCTGAAGTCTGTAATGTTATCTTGGCAGCCAGGCGTCCCTCAACCAAAACTGTTCACGCCTGTTGTTGGAAGAAATTTGTGGCATGGTGCATCAACAAATCTGTTGATCCTCTATCTGCTCCTCTTTCTCAAGTCCTTTTTTTCCCTTGCCCAGCAGGGTTACACCCTGGGCACTCTAAAGGGATATCTTTCTGCTATCTCTGCTTTCTCGAGGTTACCAGATCAGCCATCCTTCTTTAAATCTCCTATAGTTGGGAGGTTTCTTAAAGGCCTCACACATCTCTTTCCTGCTATCCCATTTATCATGCCCTGATGGGATCTAAACCTGCTATTAACATACCTTATGTGTACCCCATTTGAGCCGCTTCACAACTGCCCTTTACAGCGCTTAACTATCAAGACTGTCTTTTTAGTTGCCATTACTTCTGCCCGCAGAGTAAGTGAGCTCCAGGCTCTGTCATCTAAGCCACCTTTTCTGGCCATACATCCTGACAGGGTGGTGCTTCGCACAAGGGCTTCTTTTCTACCTAAAGTAGAGACACCCTTCCATGTCGGAGAATCCATCACCTTGCCTACCTTTTATGCATCCCCAAATCCTTCTCATGAAGAGGAGACACTCCAACATCTGGATCCAAAAAAAGCGTTTGAGTTCTATCTTGATCGTACCAAAGACTTCCGGGTGGGTGATCAACATTTTGTGGGATATGTGGGTGCAAAGAAGGGGAAGGCAGTGCAGAAGAGGACCATTTCACGATGGGTACTCATGCATCAAAATGTGCTATGCTCTGGCTAAAAAGCAACCTCCCAAAGGTTTGCGCGCTCACTCTACCAGAGCTACTGCTGCTACCACAGCGCTAGCACGGGGCGTTCCAGTCCTGGACATTTGTCAGGCGGCGACGTGGGCATCTCTGCACACTTTTACCAAACACTGCTGCCTGGACAATCAGGTCCGAAGGGACGGCTACTTTGGCCATTGTGTCCTGCAGGACTTCTTAGTGTGATCTTGGTTTTCAGCCCACCACCGGGGATGGTATTGCTCGGGTATCTATTCAAAGGTAAGGAATCTGCAACTAGAAGTCTCTATCAGATGTACAAGTTACTTACCTTCGGTAACAATATATCTGGTAGAGACATATTCTAGTTGCAGATTCCTTACCAACCCACCCATCCTCCCCGCTCTGCAAACTGATTTCTAGGGACGGGAACTTCTCCTTAAGGGCCCTAGTTTTGGCACACCACTCTGTGTTCTTCATGGATCCATGCTACTGGCATGGAAAGTCGTGAAATAAACTGAAGACAGCATGCCAGGGTGGGACCTATGCATGACCGTGACATCATCACGGCGAACACGACGCTAACGATGCTCACGGAGTCGATCGATGCCACCTAACTGTGCACAGAGGTACTGCTCGAAGAAAAATCTCTGGATCCAGTCTGATGCCTGGGGAAATTCAAAGGTAAGGAATCTAGAATATGTCTCTACCAGATATATCATTACTGAAGGTAAGTAACTTGTTCTTCTGGCTGAAATGCAAACAGTCTTTGTGCAAGGTGATGGCTGTCACAGCAGATAGTGAAGATGCTGGTTTCAAACAGGAGAGACTGCACCTGGCTGTCATCATCCTTCCTGAAGAAAAATTCAGGGGAAAAAAGTGCAAGCCCTGCCAAGAAACTTTGTTGGCCTTAACAATAGAAACTGTTGACCCAACCCCATTAGTCTGCTATCCACCAAATGGCAATGATCAGGGATACTAATCAGCGATCTCACTGATAAAATGTCCTCACTGAATTTCTTAGTGTAGCCCTGTCTCCCGCCTCCCACATTTCAGGGTCTGGGGCTCCTCTTTTAAGCACCGGGAATGCAGGCAATACAGTTCCATTGGGGAAACTGTATCCCATATGTCATCTATTGCCTTGTCAAATCATGGGCAATCTAAAATGGCTCCCGCTGGTCCCAGCAACCATGATGTCACTAAAAAATACAGTCATACCAATATCCATTCCTCACACTCTACTTGCACAAGGAATGTCAGCTCAGCTCAAGGGTCTGGGTTTTGCATCAAGTGGAACTTTACATGAGCGGAGCCAGTTCATTACTTCTGAACCAGAAAAAAAGCTTGTTCATCACTATCAATCAAAAAAGAAAAACAGTGTGCTACCACCATCCCCTTGTGTCAGTAACCCCGAACATGGACAATAGTTCCATGTCATCATAGTAGGCATGCTTGGTGCACCCGTCCAGGTCACAGAACAGATTGTGTACCTTAGAATTACCATGGACAGGTCTAGGACTCCAACCACACAAGAGATTAGTGTGTCAGCTGGACCAACAAAACATCAGGATGCCAGTTTCATATGCAATCATATCACTCAGGATGAGGATACACACCTGTTAACTATGCATGTGACATTAAGGCCCTCATTCTGACCTTGGCGGGCGGCGGAGGCCGCCCGCCAAAGTCCCGCCGTCAGGTTACCGTTCCGCGGTCGAAAGACCGCGGCGGTAATTCTGACTTTCCCGCTGGGCTGGCGGGCGGTCGCCTTCAGACCGCCAGCCAGCCCAGCGGGAAAGAGGCTTCCACGATGAAGCCGGCTCGGAATCGAGCCGGCGGAGTGGAAGCTGTGCGACGGGTGCAGTTGCACCCGTCGCGTATTTCACTGTCTGCGCAGCAGACAGTGAAATACATGTAGGGGCCCTCTTACGGGGGCCCCTGCAATGCCCATGCCAGTGGCATGGGCACTGCAGGGGCCCCCAGGGGCCCCGCGACCCCCCCTACCGCCATCCGGATCTCGGCGGTCCGACCGCCGGGATCTGGATGGCGGTAGGGGGGGTCGGAATCCCCGCGGCGGTGCAGCAAGCTGCGCCGCCGCGGAGGATTCAATGGGGCCGCGGTACACTGGCGGGACCCCGCCAGTGGTGCCGGTCCGACCGCGGCTTTACCGCCGCGGTCGGAATCCCCATTGGAGCACCGCCGGCCTGTCGGCGGTGCTCCCGCGGTCCTCCGCCCTGGCGGTCAAAGACCGCCAGGGTCAGAATGACCACCTAAGTCCCAACACATTTGTTAGGGGTGAGGGGTGTGTTACACAGAAGAGACCAAGATATATTTATCTGTCAAACATCTGTGGCCCTAAAAAGTGACTTAAGAGAGGTGACCAGGTGGATGAACAGTAGCCTCGAACTTGGTGGAGCTGACTGACTGAAGCCTTACTTTTGGGACCCTGTTAGAAACCCCAAATGTTTAAAAAAGAAAACGTCCTCAGGCTTTAAAGTTATATTTGGTATCCAAACACCCTTTGCTAAAAATGCAATAAGTCCTTGGTCATCAGGGTGCAAACCTCAATTTTGAGGCCCACCTTAGGTTTCAGTTGAATTTGCATTTTTCTTAGTTTGCTACAGCAGAAACGTATACTACCATACATAGAACAGAAACGTCGTAAAAAAGTATGAGGCAAATTCTCTGTTTCATGCCTCATTATGCTAACGCTTTAATGATTGTACTCCCAAAGGCTCAACTAATCAGACTACAATATGTCCAAAATGTAGATGCAGATCTTGTACTACATTTGGACAATTTTGACCATATTTCGGTTAGATTAAATTGCTGCATTTGTTACAAATCAGGAAGAGAGTCTAAATAGCATGTTAGCCAATTAGGTGCCTTCAAGGAAATGTAAAATGCTGCCTGCAGGAAGAATTATCATGAGCACACGTGACAATCTTCAATTAAGTAATCTTGGTCCCGATACACATTCCAGAAACTAAACTTTGAGTGGTCGATCGCAGATTTGCTGTTAAAGATGCAGGGATATGGAACTCGCTGCCTGTAGAAAGTACAGGTTTTACTTTCAGGAAGTCTGCAAACGTTCCTATTTAATACATATTTATGTCCTGTGAGCTTTGGAATCTCTTCCCATCATTTTGGTGGTATGTTTTTTTTCAGATCTTAAGATTTTTTTAGTATTTTATGAATCTGGGACAGTTTAATTTATTGTGTGCATTTTATAAAATAATCCACACCCATTGAAAATAGTTATTTGTGATTCAACCACTGTCCTTTCATTGACGGGTCCACCATTTACCCTAAGATCCACACTGAAGAAAGGGATGACATTCCTGGTCGGGTCATTAATTCAGAAGCCTGGGGCTTCTATTTGAATAATAAGCAGCAGAGGGGCCCGGAGTAGTTTGATCTGTCCAGGTATTTGATCTAGGAGGTGACTTCAGAACCTGAATGAAAACAGTCTCCTCCTTGTCTTCAGCTCCTTTCCTCTTCTCAGAACTCTCTCAGGGCTTCCAGCCAGCCTCAGTATCCTGGTATGTCATCACAGACACTGCCACTCCCGCCCCACCTCAAAATGTTCGCCTGAGTGACAGATCATAGAATTCACATACATGCCCCAATTCATATGTTCATACGAACACAAAACAGGAATCTTCCCAGAAAACGTATACAGGTTTATGTCAACATGCTGCTCCCAGACACACGCACCCTGACAGAACGTCTTCGCTGGTTTGCGGGCAGCTTTACCCCACGCAGGGGCAGGAAGTTATTCCCTTCAGCCACTTCACACATAAGTGGGAAAAGTTTGATTCCTAAACCGAGATTTGCCCTAGAGGTTTATTTTTTATTTTTTATAGAAGATCTTCAAATGGTGTCTCTTTCATTCAAAAATGCTTCCTGTGGGTACATGATGTATGGATCTGTGTTTACACTCTACCTCATTGAACGCTACAAAAACAGCTCTCGGGGCACGTAAACACTGGGCAGTAAATCTTAATACACAATGTAGCATTTGAGAATTAAAGGAAGTGGGACAGGAACACCCATGCATTGCGATCCCATCCAACCAATCAATTCCCTGCAGATTGAGACCTGCCAGCTCCTGAAGAACCTCGCTGGTCCATTTCTTCTTCCTGCAACAAGGGTGTTCTTGCACCAAATCCTAAGGAAATACTTCTAGTTTGGTACGGAAATGCATCTTTTGGCCAACTATCCTGCAGCAACAAAGTTTGTCCTAAGAGAGTTAAGGAACCATGGTCAAGTTTCCTGGCTTTGCCATACATGAGGTTTAAAATTCAAAGTGGTTACGCAAATATTATTTGTGAGTCATCATTAGCCCATAGCACAATGCTACATAAAATGCTTCAAAGTTAAGCATGCTATATCATAGGTTTTGGACAGCCATTCCACAACATCCCTTGAAACAGAGCGATGTTTGGCCGCAGAGGGATAGCCACTGATAACTTGGGCATTTAAAACACACAAGGGTTGAGCCAGTGCCCTTTCTGGAGTGGCAGAGGAGAGTTCGCTACTCTGTAGACAGGAAGGTGAAAACCAAAGCCTTCCTGGAGTGGCAGAACCGACCCAGGGCCTTTCTATGGCAGTAGAAGGGACCCAAAGCATGTCTAGGGCTGTAGAAGGGTTCCAGCGCCTTTCTAGGACAGTAGTAGAGACCCAGGGCTTCTTTAGGACGACCGAAGAGATCCAGAGCCTTTCTAGGGCTGTACAACGGATCCAGTGCCTTTCTAGGGCAGTAGCAGGGATCCAAGGTCTCTCTAGGGTGACAGAAGAGATTCAGAGCCTTTTCTAGGGCAGTAGCAGGGATCCAAGGTCTCTCTAGGGTGACAGAAGAGATCCAGAGCCTTTCTAGGGCAGTAGAAAGGATCCAGTGCCTCTATAGGGCAGTAGATGGGATCCAGGGACCCTCTGGGCAGTAGCAGGGATCCAGGACCGTTCTATGGCTACAGAACGGATCCAAAGCCTTTCTAAGGTAGCAGAAGAGAGATGAGGACTTTCTGTGGTGTGAGGGATAGAGATAGTGCCTCGCTAGAATGGCAGGAGAGAGTAGAGGTATCTCTAGGATTGCAGGAGAGAGTCAGGGCTTCGCTAGAGTTGGTTATGAGTGGTTCGGCTTTTGTGGAGTGGCAGTGCAAACAGCATACCAGTTAGAGTGCCAGGGTGACAGGAGATTGCAAACCGCTCAATGGGTGGAAATCGAGAGTCTGAACGTCATTAGGTTAATAGGAGAGTTGCAAAAATTGCTCAAAGGAAGTAAGAGTTCTGGTGCCATTTTCAGGTAGGAAAGGTTAGAGTGAAGAGTGTACCTTCAGTCAGGTGTTTCTTATACAACCCCTGCTATTAAACTTCAGACAGGAGGGGAGGTCCAGTTTTTGTTTTTTTCTTACCTCATTTAGCCACAATCACTTGACATGCTCACACTTATTAAGGCTTTGCAAAACATGCGTCACTTGGCACCACACTTTAATTTCCTCTTGCATCTTTTCACCAGTCTGTAGTTACTTAGCCTGCCAACTTTCACTTCTTCCTGGCCACACCCACTTGCTTGGCTACCTATGCTCTCAAGTTGCCACACCTCGACTCGTGTTGGCTACAACACTTTATGTATTTTGTCAACTTCAGACGTGACCAGCCCTCCTGATACGTGGCCTTAATTTTATTCACAGATGGCTTACACCTATCACAATGCTGCCCGAGCTCCAGCACCCCACCTTGTCTCTTCAAAGAAACAAACTACTTCAGGTGATCCCAACGCTCAGATACCTCATGATCTCTGGCATGGCTGTACCTCATCTTTAGTGAGCTCACTTTCTGTCAGGTGGTCCCATATCCCTCAGGTGGATGTCCCTTTTCTGAAATGCTTCACTTCTGAATGAGCTGTGCATTTTGCATTAAAATATGGCTTCTCTAGTTTTGAGGTGTATGGGTACAGAAATGCCTTGCTGTCAACTTGTAGTGTGTGTACGTCCATGAGCTAGAACATTACCATATGAAGTGCCATGCCTCAAACCTCAACACACATTGTCTCCTCTCTCTCTTTTTTATCTGAAGCGGCAAGCCCCCCAGCCCTGTCGTGTGATCAGACTGTGGGTCCTTAACAACTGGGGCAACAAGGAGAAGACTTGTGTCTACAGATTCCGGGTCCATGGGAGGGTGAGCAAGTGATGTCATCCTGACACCAGACCATTTTCTAAAAAAAACATCCGACAGACAGCTGGGACCCAAAAAACAACGACTGGACCAAACAAGTATGGGAGATGCACAGAAAATAAATTCAGTCTATAGAGGTGTTGGATTGTCATCATTTGGGTTGTGGGTGTTTTTGCTGTCTCGTAGAGTATTTCTTTCCCCAGTTCTGAGGTGTCTTCACTCTGGGGTTAGCTAACAAATGCAAATGGACAATTTAAAAGATCCCTACCTTTCTTTCTCCTTTTCAGGTTGGTTTCCATAAGTCCATGCTTTTTGCAGATTGTTTTTTTTTCATGTGGACATTCTCTTTAACAGAGGATGTCTACTGCCGACTTTATGAACTGTGTTGGATCTTGGATGTAATAGAAGGGTGGCGGTCCTTTCGAGGTCACAAGCCCCCTTTCTTAGAGAGCCTTCCCATCAGAACTCCTTGTGAAGATTCTTCTTAATACGTCAAGTATGTGAGTTTAAAATGCTCCATTCCGTGCACATCAAATAGTCATTGGGCTTCTTATTCGGTGGTAATGAAGCTGCCTTACACCTAAGGTGCCCATGTGGAGAATGATGTGAAGTCCGCTGAAATACTCTGAACTGCTCCAGATAGGGAGTTGTCCATAGTCATTCTAATGTTATAGCTATATTTTATAAAATATTTATTCATTCTAGTAGGGTTAGGTTCATGCCAAATGTTCAGGATATACCCATAGGATAAATGTACATATTGTGAATCTAAGTGTATTCATTTACATAGTAGTTATCCTCAAAGTGTAGATCCCCGCTTTAAAGAGCATCTTACAAATCTTTTTATTGCAGTTAAAGAGTATCTTGGAAAGCAAATCCAAATAAAACACTACTAGACTAGTTCAGTGATTCACAACAGGGCAACAGTGACTGACTAGACCTTTCCCAATTCCTTTCAGATCAGACAACCAGAGTGTACAGCGCATCCAGGTCACAGCATATTTTCTGAACAATGCCGCAGTCAAAGCAATAATGATGGGTATGGATAAATCACGAACAGGTCAAAGAACCTGAAACTGATATTTTCTTTGAGATGTAAAGTAATGTAAATAAGTCCTTTATGTGGTATAGCAACTCGCGCTAATGTACATTAAAGTACACAAATGAAAATTTGATGAAATCGAAGGTTTCTTGCATAAATACTTCTTGGAGGCCCAGATCTTGTTTACCTTACCTTGGCAGCCTTTTTACATATACTAGCTATCCCCTTTTCAAATATTTCATCATTTAGTTCCTACTTTAAACAATAATATTCCAACACAATCCCAGCTTAGTTGTTTCGGCGATTTAAGACACTGCCCCGAAAATACCTACTCATATAGTCTGTATGATTGCTGTTCTTGGTCTTGATGAAGGTTGTTCTTCTGAAAAACAATTTTAAAAAAATGTTTGAAACTTGTCAACATGTTTCTATGATTAATTGCACTATTTTTTCAGAACTGTGATATAATTTGATACAACTGTATTCTGATAAAGAAGATGGTGGTGGGGCGGGGGGCGTTGCCAAGATGGCAGATGTGTCTTGCTCCGTCCACCATCCTGCTCAATCTTCAATCATCCAAGTCAGAGACCCTGCTTACTGCTGCAGAATAGTGCCCCGAGACACCCTTGGTTGTCGGTGACCTGCCAGGGCCCTCTCTACAACCTTTGATGCCTGCTGGCTGCACCGCATAACCGGGCCATACTATCTCGACACCCAGACATCTTCCAGCTTGCTCCGGGCCTGCTGAAGCCCTGACCATGTGGCAGCGCAGCGGTCGGCATGGAGTCCCAGGATGAACCCCAGACCTCTTCACTGCACACCGGACCTGCCCCGCCACATTGGACCGCCGCACTCAGAGTCCGGAGACTGGGCTGCCCTAGGTGAGACTCACGCTGTGCCTGACAGGGGCACAGGCTGAGAGGCTGGTGCATGTTGGATGGAACTGGTCTGGGGACTTGAACTCTTATCGGTGGCAGACCCGTGTCTGCCTCTCCCCAGCCCTACCAGCCGCTCCCTTGCCAGCGTACTCCGTAGGGCACAGAAGGTGTGGAGTGGACGGTAGTGCTGCCCGGTGCCATGTTGCAGGCCTGAAGCACATGGCTGAACTGGCCAGCCCTGGGGGTCCTGCAGGCTATCCAGTGCTCAGTTGAAGGGCTACCTACCTCAGTAACGGGCCCCAGGACAAAATAGGCCTGCATAGACTTACCCTTGGACTCCGCCCTGCCCCCACTTGTGCAGCGGGGTGAGGCGTCATGGGACCTCCTTCCCCCACACCCCTCCTGGTGTGAACTGGGCCCTGCTGGGGTGCCATGTGTTGTCTCACTGCCTCACATAAGAAGGTGACAAGGGGCGGCCTGAGGCTGCTCCTGTCCCTGCATCTTTGGACCCCCGGTTCAGCATCTGAGCAGGGCGCGTGGGAGGCCATGTTGCAGACCCCCCCGCCTTGGTGCCCAAATCAGGGTGCGTAGGGGGCTGCACTGTTGGCCGCTGAATGGTACAAACCTTATCCTGCACCTCTGGAGGACTCCTGAGGAGAAGCTTGAGAACCAGTGGCCAGCCCAGTGAGTTGCAGCTCTCTCAACCACATCTCCCTCGCCACCAATGGGGCCTTGGCACAGGATCTCTGGTCTACCCACCCTCAGCTGAACAGCACAATGGGGTGACCAACCCACCAATGCAAACAAATTGGGAAATTAGACCAGAGATACCTGACCTACGGGAGGGGTCCTGGCTCTCCCCCCTACAACTCTTGTTGGCTTTCCTTGATTCACCAGCCAGCTCACATGCCCTACAACAACATAGACAATGGATTGGCTGTTCTCTGCCACACCTGTGCCACCACCAGCCAGCCACAGCCATCCCACCCTTCATCATACCGGACATTGAACTAGCCGGGGCCATCCAGTCGCTTTCCATGTCGGACAAGCTGGATCTGGTATTGGCTTTGAAAACCAGACTCTGAACACTGACAAGCAAACTGAGCTTCTTGTGTTACGGCCATTGTCAACTAGAAGACAAGGTCTCTGATTGAAAAAAGACCCTGGCTACTTTGTAACCCTTGGCGACTGACAACCAGGCGGCAATGCGTGTCCTACAGGCCAGAGTCTAGCAAATGGAAGAACGGGCTGAAGACGCAGAGGGATGATCTCGAAGAGGTATCTTGAGAATCTTGGACCTGCAAGAGGGCGTCGAGGGACAAGACCCCCATCTCCTAACTGGAAACTTGGTTAAAGACATTCACCACACCAACGGATCACACTCCCTTTTACTCCCTTGAGAGGGCACATTGGGTCACAGTTCGCCTACATGCCCTGGGTGGACCCCTGTAGGAGGCTGGCCTGGCTTATAGTGGGTACCTTGTGGTACTTACACCCTGTGCCAGGTCCAGTTATCCCTTATTAGTAGAATAGAAGTGTTTCTAACAGCTTAGGCTGATAGAAGGTAGCTATGGCAAAGCTTAGGCTGAACTAGGAGACATGCAAAGCTCCTACTATACCACTTATATCATATAGCACAATATCACAAGAAAACACAATACACAGAGTTACTAAAAATATAGGTACTTTTTTTTTAAGACAATATGCCAAAAGAATATCAGTGAGTACCCTCAATTAGAAGGTAAGTAATATACACAAGTCATATGTACACAAACCCAAAACAGGTAAGTAATAGTAAGAAAAGTAATGCAAACAGTGTAGGATTACAATAGGATGCAATAGGTGAACATAGGTCTATGGGCAACACAAACCATATACTCCAAAAGTGGAATGCGAATCACAAATGGACCCCAGACTTATGGGAGCTTGTAGAGGGTCACTGGGACTGTAAGAAAACAGTCAGGGTGTCCAAGATACCCCACCCCAAGACCCTGAAAAGTAGGAGTAAAGTACCCCTACTACCCTAATAGGACACAATAGTTGTGATAAGGGGATTCTGCAAGAACCACAAACACCAGAAAAGCACAGAAAATGGATTTGTGGACCTGAAGACCTGCAAGGCAAGGGGACCAAGTCCAAGAGTCGCGAAAGTGTCCGGGGGGGCAGGAGCACAGGAAACCCCGGATGAAGGTGCAAGAAGGCTGCCTTCGGATGGAAGAAGCTTAGGATTTTGCAACAACAAAGAGAGCTAGGAACTTCTACTTTGGATGGAGGATGTCCCACGGCATGCTGGAGGTTGCAGTGTGTTTCCACACAGAAATACCACACACAAGCCTTGCTAGCTGCAAGGGTCGTGGTAGAGGTTTTTGGGTGCTACTGGGGACCAGGAAGGACCAGGCTGTTGCCCCTTGGAGGAGGAGACAGAGGGGCCGCTCAGCAACTCAGAGAGCCCCCACAGAAGCAGGCAGCACCCGCAGAAGTACCGGAGCAGGCACTTAGAAGATTTGTGAACCAGAGCTGTCTCAGAGTCACAAAGGAGGTTCCCACGACATCGGAGTCCAACTCAGAGGGTTGAGCACTGCAGGAGGGAGTGCTGGGGACCCAGGCTAGACTGTGCACAAAGGAATCCTTGGAGAACTGCACAGAAGCCGGAGCAGATGCAAATCACGCAGTACACAGGTTTGCAGTCTAGCGTGGGGAGGCAAGGACTTACCTCCACCAAACTTGGACTGAAGGATCACTGGACTGTGGGAGTCACTTGGATAGAGTTCCTGTGTTCCAGGGACCACGCTCGTCAGGATGAGAGGGGATCCAGAGGACCGGTGATGCAGTCTTTTGGTGCCTGCGTAACAGTGGGAAGATTCCGTCGACCCACAGGAGATTTCTTCTTGGCTTCCAGTCCAGGGTGAAGGCAGACAGCCCCCAGAGCATGTACCACCATGAAACAGTCGAGAAAGCCGGCAGGATGATGCGCTACAATGTTGCTGGTAGTCGTCTTGCTACTTTGTTGCGGTTTTGCAGACGTCCTGGAGCAGTCAGCAGTCGATCCTTGGCAGAAGTCAAAGGGGTAAGTGCAGAGGAACTCTGGTGAGCTCTTGCATTCGTTATCTGAAGAATACCCCAGAGGAGAGACCCCAAATAGCCAGAAAAGGAGGTTTGGCTACCAAAAAAGGAGGATTGGCTACCAAGAGAGGTAAGAGCCTATCAGAGGGGGTCTATGACGTCACATGCTGGCACTGGCCACTCAGAGCAGTCTAGTGTGCCCCCAACACCTCTGAATCCAAGATGGCAGAGGTCTGGGACACACTGCAGGAGCTCTGGGCACCTCCCCTGGGAGGTACTGGTCAGGGGAGGGGTCACTCCCCTTTCCTTTGTCCAGTTTCGCACCAGAGCAGGGCTGGGGGATCCCTGAACCGGTGTAGACTGGCTTATACAGAGATGGGCACCATCAGTGCCCATCAAAGCATTTCCAGAGGCTGGGGGAGGCTATTCCTCCCCAGCCCTTCACACCTATTTCCAAAGGGAGAGGGTGTAACACCCTCTCTCAGAGGAAATCCTTTGTTCTGCCTTCCTGGGCCGGGGCTGCCCAGACACCAGGAGGGCAGAATCCTGTCTGAGGGGTTGGCAGCAGCAGCAGCTGCAGTGGAAACCCCAGAAAGGCAGTTTGGCAGTACCCGGATTCTGTGCTAGAGACCCAGGGGATCATGGAATTGTCCCCCCAATACCATGATGGTATTGGGGTGGACAATTCCATGATCTTAGACATGTTACATGGCCATATTCGGAATTACCATTGTGACGCTATACATAGGCAGTGACCTATGTATAGTGCACGCGTGTAATGGTGTCCCCGCACTCACAAAGTTTGGAGAGTTTACCCTGAACGATGTGGGGGCACCTTGGCTAGTGCCAGGTTGCCCACACACTAAGTAACTTGGCACCCAACCTTCACCAAGTGAGGGTTAGACATATAGGTGACTTATAAGTTACTTATGTGCAGTGAAAAATGCCTGTGAAATAACGTGGACATTATTTCACTCAGGCTGCAGTGCAGGCCTGTGTAAGAATTGCCTGAGCTCCCTATGGGTGGCAAAAGAAATGCTGCAGCCCATAGGGATCTCCTGGAACCCCAATACCCTGGGTACCCAAGTAGCATATACAAGGGAATTATATGGGTGTACCAGTGTGCCAATGAGAATTAGTAAAATGAGTCATGTAGGAGGCTGGACTGGCTTATAGTGAGTACCAAGGGGTACTTGCACCTTGCACCAGGCCCAGTTATCCCTTATTAGTGTATAGGGTGTCTAGCAGCTTAGGCTGATAGATAATGGTAGCTTAGCAGAGCAGCTTAGGCTGAACTAGGAGACGTGTGAAGCTACTACAGTACCACCTAGTGTCATATGCACAATATCATAAGAAAACACAATACGCAGTTATACTAAAAATAAAGGTACTTTATTTTTATGACAATATGCCAAAGTATCTTAGAGTGTACCCTCAGTGAGAGGATAGGAAATATACACAAGATATATATACACAATAGCAAAAATATGCAGTATAGTCTTAGAAAACAGTGCAAACAATGTATAGTTACAATAGGATGCAATGGGGAAACATAGGGATAGGGGCAACACAAACCATATACTCCAAAAGTGGAATGCGAACCACAAATGGACCCCAAACCTATGTGACCTTGTAGAGGGTCGCTGGGACTATTAGAAAATAGTGAGAGTTAGAAAAATAACCCTCCCCAAGACCCTGAAAAGTGAGTGCAAAGTGCACTAAAGTTCCCCTAAGGACAAAGAAGTCGTGTTAGAGGAATAATGCAGGAAAGACACAAACCAACAATGCAACAACTGTGGATTTCCAATCTAGGGTACCTGTGGAACAAGGGGACCAAGTCCAAAAGTCACAAGCAAGTCGGAGATGGGCAAATGCCCAGGAAATGCCAGCTGCGGGTGCAAAGAAGCTTCTACTGGACAGAAGAAGCTGAGGTTTCTGCAGGAACAAAAAGGGCTAGAGACTTCCCCTTTGGTGGACGGATCCCTCTCGCCGTGGAGAGTCGTGCAGAAGTGTTTTCCCGCCGAAAGAACGCCAACAAGCCTTGCTAGCTGCAAATCGTGCGGTTAGCGTTTTTGGACGCTGCTGTGGCCCTGGAGGGACCAGGAGGTCGCAAATTGGACCAGGAGAGAGAGGGGACGTCGAGCAAGACAAGGAGCCCTCTCAGCAGCAGGTAGCACCCGGAGAAGTGCCAGAAACAGGCACTATGAGGATGCGTGAAACGGTGCTCACCAGAAGTCACACAAAGGAGTCCCACGTCGCCGGAGACCAACTTAGAAAGTCGTACAATGCAGGTTAGAGTGCCGTGGACCCAGGCTTGGCTGTGCACAAAGGATTTCCGCCGGAAGTGAACAGAGGCCAGAGTAGCTGCAAAAGTCGCGGTTCCCAGCAATGCAGCCCAGCGAGGTGAGGCAAGGACTTACCTCCACCAAACTTGGACTGAAGAGTCACTGGACTGTGGGGGTCACTTGGACAGAGTTGCTGGATTCGAGGGACCTCGCTCGTCGTGCTGAGAGGAGACCCAAGGGACCGGTAATGCAGCTTTTTGGTGCCTGCGGTTGCAGGGGGAAGATTCCGTCGACCCACAGGAGATTTCTTCGGAGCTTCTGGTGCAGAGAGGAGGCAGACTACCCCCACAGCATGCACAGACAGGAAAACAGTCGAGAAGGCGGCAGGATCAGTGTTACAGAGTTGCAGTAGTCGTCTTTGCTACTATGTTGCAGGTTTGCAGGCTTCCAGCGCGGTCAGCAGTCGATTCCTTATCAGAAGGTGAAGAGAGAGATGCAGAGGAACTCGGCTGAACTCTTGCATTCATTATCTAAAGTTTCCCCAGAGACAGAGACCCTAAATAGCCAGAAAAGAGGGTTTGGCTACCTAGGAGAGAGGATAGGCTAGCAACACCTGAAGGAGCCTATCACAAGGAGTCTCTGACGTCACCTGGTGGCACTGGCCACTCAGAGCAGTCCAGTGTGCCAGCAGCACCTCTGTTTCCAAGATGGCAGAGGTCTGGAGCACACTGGAGGACCTCTGGACACCTCCCAGGGGAGGTGCAGGTCAGGGGAGTGGTCACTCCCCTTTCCTTTGTCCAGTTTCGCGCCAGAGCAGGGCTAAGGGGTCCCCTGAACCGGTGTAGACAGGCTTATGCAGAATTGGGCACATCTGTGCCCAACAAAGCATTTCCAGAGGCTGGGGGAGGCTACTCCTCCCCTGCCTTCACACCATTTTCCAAAGGGAGAGGGTGTCACACCCTCTCTCAGAGGAAGTTCTTTCTTCTGCCATCCTGGGCCAGGCCTGGCTGGACCCCAGGAGGGCAGATGCCTGTCTGAGGGGTTGGCAGCAGCAGCAGCTGCAGTGAAACCCCAGGAAGGGCAGTTTGGCAGTACCAGGGTCTGTGCTACAGACCACTGGGATCATGGGATTGTGCCAACTATGCCAGGATGGCATAGAGGGGGCAATTCCATGATCATAGACATGTTACATGGCCATATTCGGAGTTACCATTGTGAAGCTACATATAGGTAGTGACCTATATGTAGTGCACGCGTGTAATGGTGTCCCCGCACTCACAAAGTTCAGGGAATTGGCTCTGAACAATGTGGGGGCACCTTGGCTAGTGCCAGGGTGCCCTCACACTAAGTAACTTTGCACCTAACCTTTACCAGGTAAAGGTTAGACATATAGGTGACTTATAAGTTACTTAAGTGCAGTGTAAAATGGCTGTGAAATAACGTGGACGTTATTTCACTCAGGCTGCAGTGGCAGGCCTGTGTAAGAATTGTCAGAGCTCCCTATGGGTGGCAAAAGAAATGCTGCAGCCCATAGGGATCTCCTCGAACCCTCAGTACCATATACTAGGGAATTATAAGGGTGTTCCAGTAAGCCAATGTAAATTGGTAAAAATGGTCACTAGCCTGTTAGTGACAATTTGGAAAGAAATGAGAGAGCATAACCACTGAGGTTCTGATTAGCAGAGCCTCAGTGAGACAGTTAGTCACTACACAGGTAACACATTCAGGCACACTTATGAGCACTGCGGCCCTGGGTTACCAGGGTCCCAGTGACACATACAACTAAAACAACATATATACAGTGAAAAATGGGGGTAACATGCCAGGCAAGATGGTACTTTCCTACAAGTCACTAGCCTGCAGTGACAAATTTGGAAAGCTGAGAGAGCATAAACACTGAGGTTCTGGTTAGCAGAGCCTCAGTGATACAGTTAGGCACCACACAGGGAACACATACAGGGCACATACTATGAGCACTGGGGTCCTGCTTAGCAGGATCCCAGTGACACAAGGGCTAAAACAACATACATACAGTGAAAAATGGGGGTAACATGCCAGGCAAGATGGTACTTTCCTACAACCCCCTTGCCCCGTGCTTGCTAAACCATCGCATTATGGGGATGCCATCTTGGAGGGAGCTAGACAGGCAGGCCCACTTCATGTTGAGGACAAGACTGTTAAGTTGTTCCTGGACTACATGCGCACAGTGCAGCACCAACGATCCTCCATCAGAGAAGTCAAACACCGCCTAAACCACCTGGGGGTCTAGTATTCATTTGTATTCCCTGCTCACCTTAGGATCATCTAGAATGGGTACTGATAATGGGTGAGCATAGGGAGTATATGGCGCTGCTTGTCAATAGTCAGTATTTTTTGATAATGCTGATGGTGCACTTAAAAGAAGATCACCCTTTACTTCTTACACTCAGTAATGAAATCACTGACAACAATGTTAATTTATGTAAGGCACACATACAAAGTAAAGTCTATAAAAATCAATATCCGTGTCTTTATTCTTCAATCCAGAAAACAATGTTCATGTCTTTATTCTTCAATTCTTCAATTTCCAGCCATCACTTGTCAATTGCTGCCACAAACCCAACACGTGTTTCGTCTGAGGTGTACCCCATGACTTCATCAGGGCTGCAATTATTTACATATGGCACATTGTCTATATATTCCTTACAAACACAAAATCATTCAATAACAAATAATTGTATATATTTCTCATGCAAAGAGTTGGATATTACTGTGTTAATAATTAATACCAGCTACCATAGTGAGTGAAAAACAATCTACATTATGATAAATTAATCATTAATTGGTAACAATCATATATAGGTGAAAAGAACATGCAAGAGACATCAAACGAAAAGAGAACAATTTGTGCATACAGAGCTAGGTATTTTACCAACATTGTAAAGTAATTCTCCATTTATATGTGGTCAAAAACCATGTAACACATAATTATTTTATTATAAATCAAGTCCACCAATGTGCAAGCATACCACCATGTTTGAGTGCCTCTCGTTAAATGTGGCATAAAAAGACAAGAAAACCCTCCACCTATCTATAAGTACCTGTTGAATCTTTATATTAATTCAAATGAATTCCTTATTAATTGTGTTTGTAGTGGCTCCTGTAATGAAACCGGATAATGTTTAGTATCATCATGTATCCTGAGAACTGAATATAACAAACTGTAGTGCATAATGCACCAGTTAATCCTTCTATTAATAACTATTTACATCAAGAATTCTAAGTGAAACATAGTTCCAAAGTTTGATTTAATTAATGCTCCATTAATACTCCTAACAAAGTAACT
This sequence comes from Pleurodeles waltl, assembly GCF_031143425.1. Classification (NCBI taxonomy): domain Eukaryota; kingdom Metazoa; phylum Chordata; class Amphibia; order Caudata; family Salamandridae; genus Pleurodeles; species Pleurodeles waltl. The sequence goes on from NC_090443.1 coordinate 313,194,249, forward strand.
AAGCCACAATAGGTGACCGTTTTATTAGAAAAACCGTTGTTCACCAAAATTAGACGACACATCAGCAAATCCACAGAGACACTAATGATACATTAACAAGTGACAGTATCGTTATTTTAATTAATTGGAACACAATGAGCTCGACATGTAATGTCTTAAATATCATCTCACAGACCAGTCGAATAACTGTCCCTATTTCCTCACCATGTGAAACGGCGAGGTCGTTTGTTGTTACTGGAGTGTATCAGTAATACATCTCTCATAGGCACTCGATAAATAGCAAACGTGCCACACCACGTAAAGCCAAAATATTAAAAAACTGCTCACCACATTAACACGTCTTCTATCCTTCGCGAGTCCGCTTGCATAACTATCTTGTAGTCCGTTTTCGACTCAACGCTATAAAACTTCTCACCTAACTATGGAAATAGAAATAGGACTACACAGATCAACCAAGTATGGTATCTGCCATGTTTGTAGTCCTGTATTTCCCATGTGTTATGTTAAAACGTTAGTGCTCCAATATGATATCTATAAAGCCACAATTTGTTTTTGTATTTACCTAATAACAATTAGCCATATACTTCCCATCACAATTATGATATGTAAGTTCATAAACATGTATGCTTGCAAATTGGAATTAAGGACCGGCCATAGTCCATAATACAATCCATATATTCTATATTATATTAGGATCTATGTAATAAACATATACACTGATATGTAAAGATTCATATGTTGTACTCCAATATTAAGTACCCAAAAGATATTAAGTACCTAAAAAATATTCAAGTTCTGAGTCTGTATTAAGACCTGTTTCAACCGCCCGTAATTTCATGATCGACATTGCTTCTCTTCTCCTCAATTGCAATTCCCTCTTTCCACCCCTAGGGTCTACAGGTACGTGTTCAATGCCAAACAATCTTAATTTTGTCTTCACATTGGATATATCACACCATTTTAAGTGTTGCACTATGGGATAAGCCCAATTACAGACACCACATTGACCACTTTTGTAAAATCCCCTGCTTCGTTCTATTAACAAATTGTCTCTATTAACATGTCGGTGGTAACTGGCACACATATAACTCATTAGTGATCTCCCTTTACAGTATGTTATCTCTGGCCTGTTCAATATAAAGTCCGCCAAAGTCTCATCCTGTTTTAAAATGTCCCAATGTCGAGTCAATGACCTCCTCAGTATATTGGAGGATACCGAAAAGTCCGTAACTATGGTGACCCTATCCCTATGTTTCTCCTTGATTTTTCGTGATTGTAATGTCGCATCCCTACTGATTTGCCTAACTTTTCATTTGGCTTTTTCAATCACATGTGTGTGGTAGCCTCTTTGAGCAAAGCGTTGTCCCATGTCCTGTATACAAATATCAAAATCTTCAGTTTTGCTGCAGTTCCGTCTCGCCCTTACCATTTCACCATATGGGATTGTGTTTTATCTGGTGTTTGGGATGTGCACTCGAGGCATGAAGTATAGCATTACACGAGGTTGGTTTTCTATATAATTTACTCTGGATTCTATGATCTGATCTGTAATGAATAATTCAACTTCCAAAAATTCAATTCTCTCCATACTGTAATGATAAGTACATTTAATATGGGTATCATTGTTGTTGAGGTAATTACAAAATTCTTCCAATTGTAACGTAGTTCCCGTCCATATCATGAGACAATCGTCGATGTACCTACCCCAGTACAGAATGTAATTCTGCCCTGCTGCCGCCCCTGGTCCCCAGGCCCACTTCTCCTCGAACCATCCCATAAAGAGATTCGCATATGAGGGCAAGAATCTGGAGCCCATTGCTACCCCTTGCTTTTGTCCATACCATTTATTATTGAACAGGAAAAAATTATGATTTAAAATCAATTCAATCATACCTAAAATCATATCTGTGTGTTTTAGTAAGCTCGCTGATCTTCTATGAAGCATATGTTTCAATGCTCGTATACCTACTGCATGTTCTATGCTAGTGTACAAAGCTACCACATCAAGGGTGACCAAGATCATGCCATGTTCCCATTGTATATCAGTCAACAGGCTCAAAATGTGTTTCGTATCGTTTATAAATTATTGTAGATTATTCACCAAAGGTTGTAAAAACGTATCAACAAATTCTGACTTATCCGTTGGTCCTACTATCCCAGAAACTATCGGTCTACCCGGGGGAAAATCAAGGTTCTTATGTATTTTCATAAGCATATACAAACATGGGAATCTTGGTCGGTCGACTTTTAGATAAGTGTACTCATCATCATACAGTAAACCTTGTGAGTACCATGTTTTCAAACAGTTATTGATCTTATTCGTTAGAGCTTTAATGGGATTCCATGTAAGGGCCTCATAACAATCTCCATCATTGAGTTGTCTATACACTTCATTCTCATAATCTTGTTTATTCATTATCACAATGTTTCCACCCTTATCCGCTTGTTTAATAACAATGTTTTAGTCTCTGTGTGACGTTTTCAATGCCTGCCATTCACCACTCGTTAGATTACTCCTTGCCTAAATATTTGTCTTTTTGTACAGGTATCTATCTAAATCTTTACAAACTAATCTATAAAACATCTCAATGGTGATACCACTACTCATACTTGGTATCCATTTTGATTTGGTCTTCAGACCACTCGTTTCATGTATGTCTGGTACTATATTCAGATCCCTAAGCACCCTTGTAGTCACATTCAGAAGATCTTCATAATCCGCAATAGATAGCAATGCTGCAGTGTCTTGTATAGCTTGTATAGAAAAAGTGCTTTTTCCAAAGCTCTTTTTAGTGGTTACCACTTGTTGTTGAACTTGTTGTTTCAATTTGAAAAATCTTTTCAGTTTAAGTCTTCTAATGAATTTAAGTAAGTCTATTTTGTATCTACATATATCTCCCATGCTTCTGGGACAGAAACCTAATCCCTTACTCAGTAAGGATGCCATATCTGCCGATAGAGTTCTATCAGATATGTTTGTCACATTTAAACCCTGATCAACTAATCTATTCAAGTCCTTCTGTCCCACGATCTTGTTATTACACCCCCCCCCCGGGATGATGAGCCTCTTCCTCTCCGCCCCCACTGGGTTTTCCTGCAAATTCCTTTCTTACCACACGATTCCCCTGTTTTATCCTTCTCTTTTCCTGTAAAAAAGTATTCTCTTTAATTGGTGCTCCTGACTGCCTTGTTATCTCTGCTAGTTCTATATCACTTTCACTTGTGGGGTCTGCACTGGCCAAAGATGAGGCTGAATCTATTGATGAGGTTGAGGGTGACTGTGCCATTGACCCCTTAATTAAATAGTCATACTTCCTTGCAAATGTGAACACTCTGCCATTCTGATAATCCCATTCGTCCCTTTTAAGCTTCCTGGCTTTCCTCTCTTTAATTTCTTCCTGGTGTTTAATGATGATATCATTAAGTATCTTATAGTTTTTTTCTATTGTTTCCTCCGGACCCAGGTCCAGAATCTCTTTTTCTAATGTATCTATTTTGCTCTGTAATTTCCCTACTTTCCTCTCTGCATTCTCAATCAGAATGTCCATTAATCTCATTGAACTTGCTGTTAATTAATGATCCCATCGTTGTAATAAGTCTGTATCTAAGTCGTCATACGTGAGGAAAATTTGTGATCTAAGACCCCTTGGGATTCTGTTTAATTTCTTATATTGTTTAAGGGTAACTCCATCCCACCATTTAGACATTTCGTTTTTCTTCAGTTTTTCCAATCTAATGAACTTGTCCCTTAGGCCCTCTCTTCGCAGACTTGTCCCACTCTTAAGGAGTTTAGGAGTATTAATGGAGCATTAATTAAATCGAACTTTGGAACTATGTTTCACTTAGAATTCTTGATTTAAATAGGCAGAGTGTCATCCAACCGAAGTATCCTTGTTTCTATGGTGCATTCAAAATGAGTAGGTCGTACTGGTAGCGGTAAGGCCTTGATGAATCCAAGTTTGGAGGAAGTTGTTACTTCCAAAAGGTAAATGCGCCCCCTTAGCATAGCGCACAAAGCGTTTTCAGTTTCTAAAGTACAGTGATCTTGGCACAGCAATTCTGGTGCTTCAGTTCACAGATGTAAAGCGCTCTTGGCACAGCAATTTTGTCGCTTCAGTTCACAGATGTAAAGCGCTCTTGGCGCGGCAATTCTGGCGCTTCAGTTCACAGATGTAAAGCGCTCTTGGCACGGCAATTCAGTTGCTTCAGTTCACAGATGTAAATCACTCTTGGTACAAACAATTCAAGCGTTTCAGTTCACAGATGTAAAGCGCTCTTGGCACGGCAATTCAGACACTTCAATTCACAGATGTAAAGCGCTCTTGGCACGGCAATTCTGGCGCTTCAGTTCACAGATGTGAAGCGCTCTTGGCACGGCAATTCAGGCACTTCTGTTCACAGATGTAAATCGCTCTTGGTAAAAACAATTCAAGCGTTTCAGTTCACAGATGTAAAGCGATCTTGGCACGGCAATTCAGACGCTTCAGTTCACAGATGTAAAGTGCTCTTGGCACGGCAATTCAGGCGCTTCTGTTCACAGATGTAAAGTGCTCTTGGCACGGCAATTCAGACGCTTCAGTTCACAGATGTAAAGTGCTCTTGGCACGGCAATTCTGGCGCTTCAGTTCACAGATGTGAAGCGCTCTTGGCACGGCAATTCAGGCGCTTCTGTTCACAGATGTAAATCGCTCTTGGTAAAATGAATTTAAGTGTTTCAGTTCACAGATGTAAAGCACTCCTGGCAAAAACAATTCACGCGTTTCAGTTCACAGATGTAAAGCGTTCTTGGCACGACAATTCAAGTGCTTCATTTCGTAGATGTAAAGTGCTATTGGCACGACAATTCAAGCGCTTCAGTTCATAGATGAAAAGCATTCTTGGCACGGCAATTCAAGTGCTTTGGTTCACAAATGTAAAGTGCTCATGGCACAACAATTCAAGCGCTTCAGTTCGCAGGTGTAAAGCGCTCTTGGCAAGACAATCAAAGCGCTTCAATTCACAGGAGTAAATGGTTCTTGGCACAACAATCAAAGTGATTTTAGGCCACTTGAATAAAAGCGCTTCCTGGCATTATAAGTAAAGCGCTTTAATTTCAATGAGTAAAACTTATTGGTCTTTATAGATGTGAATGTGAAAGTATTTTTCATTGTTATTTGAAAAGCTTAAGATGTGAAAAGCATATTTAATTCTTTGAGATTTTCTAGTTCATGATGTTTTATGTTGTGTATTCAGAGATGTTACAGGATTGATATTCTGAGTGTAATCATAGTCCACAGCTCTTGCCATCTCTTGATTCTGAGGTCGTAGTTTATTCTTGTTCCATGTTTCAAAGAAAGGGCTTTACCCTCATTTCAGAAGGGGTCTCCATCTGATATCTCGGAGATGCATTTAGTCAAGAGTCTATTGATGAGTTGCATTTCTATGAATGAGTAAATGCATATTTGTTTTAACCTTTTTTCTTTTCAGAACTCTCTCCCTGCTGTTCTCTACCCTAATTCCTTTCCCCCCGACTGGCTTCACCATAACTCTGTGCTATAATAGCTTTCTGAGTTGGTGACGCCGGAAGGTGGGCCTTTTGTTTAGCGACGTGCAGATCCAGCGGAAAGGACACTGTGACAGCATCGGAAAGTAGCTACTCGCATACACCTGTTTATTTTATACAAACCCATCTTCTTTGATCTGCCTGGGCTCTCTCATTTCCGCCTCCTTTTCTGTAAGTCGAGATACCCAACAGAGGTACCCATTCTCCCCCTACTCTTCCCAGTGACAATAAAGCCATTAGCTATCCAACTATACAGAGGAGGCTACACATAGAGTCACTGCATTGTATGCAGATGATTTACTCTTATACCTTTAAGACATAATGTTGGAACTTTCCCCACTCCATGATTTCTTGTCCAATTTTGCAGAGGCTTCTGGCGGCGGATGATTTACTCTCATACCTTTGAGACATAATGTTGGAACTCTCCCCACTCCATGATTTCTTGTCCTATTTTGCAGAGGCTTCTGGCCTGCAGGTCAACTGAACCAAGTCAGCTACTTACCCACTGTATCCCAACTAACCACCACGCAACATACTCCTCAGTAAAGGTGCAAATCTGCTGGTGTGGGGAGGCGATCTCTCTGAGGATCCATCAATACCATACCCCTCTTGATATATACAAAGGGAACCACTGCAAGGCCCTCACTGGCATCAGAAAGCAGGTGTTTTTCTGGAAATCCTTCCCGGTATACCCAGTCGGCAAAATAGCCCTGACAAAGATGGTCGTACTGCCTCGGCTCCTGTACTATTTTGCTGACCTCCCTGTCATCCTACCAAAGTAATTCTTCGCTAAACTCTACTCCCTCCTGTGCATGCTTATTTGGGGTAACAATAGCTTCTAGATCACCCTTAATAAAACTACAACTCCCGGTGGGTAAGTGGGGGGACTAAGGGCTTCCTCTATGAGGCAAATTAACTAACAGCACAGCTACAGTGGCTTTAATGTTGGACTGCAGGACCGGTGTATGGGTGCAACCAGTGACAACCGAGTGATCATGCTGATTTCCACAGCATAACATTTGCCCCTCCCAAAGGTGTTGCCCTCATCTCCTTGGCCTCTGCAGGTGGCAGCTGCACACATTTGTATGCTATGCATACACCACCTTGTGCACGGCAAACTGGCATACGCCCCTGCCCTTGGTCAGCCTCCCCCGCTTTCCGGGTTTCTTCTCCTCCAAAGATCTGAGAGCCTGGACAACGTGGTCATTGCACATGATAGGCAACCTTTTTTCTGAGGGCCAAACCCTCTACTATGACTAGCTGACCACAGAGCATGGTCTCCCTCAGGACCAGTTTCTTGTGTACTGACAACTCTGCAAAACCTGTCGTACCCATTGGAGCGCTCTGTGAAGTCTCATGCTGCATATGTTTGCAGAAGGGAAGCAGTGGGCAACACATCCATGTATGAGTGATCGCATCCAGGGAGGTCGTCGCCACCCACTTCCAGCAGGAAATCTGTAAGCCCATAGAGGACAGATAGGGCACTTACGAAGGTTTTGAATCTCCTCATAGCAGAAGGCTTCTTCCTCCACGTTTCCCCATTTGTGCATCACCTTGTGCCACGGCACCACTGCCATTGTGTGTCTTGAGTTGTGGGTCAAGAAAACCTTGACCAAGGGAAATAATCATGTTTCAGTGGAATCACAAACAGTTCTCTCAAAAAATCAAAAATGCGGTTCCAGAAGTGGGAAACAGAATTACAGTAGAAGAGTAGATGCGGAAGATCACCTGTAGTTTTATTGCAGTTCCAGCATCTTGTGTCAGGCCTAAGTGACATCTTGTGGAGGCCAGATGGTGTCCAGAATGTCTTGTGTAGGAGCCAGTATTTCGTTCGAGATAGAGAGGGAGTAATTTTGTGAGAGACAACTGATTTGCAGATACGGGCCCAATCATCTGCGGAGGCGGCTCCAAATGTTTCCCATTTCCTTAATATGTTTGAGGTTAAGCATGTTTTTTTAGGTTTCAAGAGATGGTCGAATTTGGAGGATTGGTGGCCAGTTTTGGTTAAAGAAGAGATGATCTTGGAGAGAGAGGGGTCACTACTGGGGCAATTTCCTTTTGATAGGCTGACCTTAAGTTTAAGGAAGTCAAAGATGTCTATGTTTGAGAGCTTGTATTATGGTTGTAATTCCCTTAATGAGAGGGGATTTTGCTGGGAGCCTAATTGTTTAAAAAAATGTAAACCTTTAGATGCCCATGATTGACAAAAAGTGATTTTTATTTTAGGATTGTACCAAAGGGAAATCAGGTTTGATTGGGAAATTGGGGTCTCTAGTATTCCATTGATCCTCAATAAAGCTCTTTTTGTGTAGTTAAAAATATACTTGGCTGGTAGGGGTGGTGTGGTTTTCGAGGTCAGAAATGGTGCACATCACCTAATAACTCTTTTTCAACAGTTAGCCATGTGCGGGTATAGCCCTGAGGTTGGGAGAACCATAATGATCCTTGTCTGGCTAAGAAGGCAGTTTGATAGTTTCTGAAGTCGGCCAGATTCACGTCGCCTAAAGTCGTAGGGAGGCATAGTTTTTTGATGGAGATTCTAGGATTTGTTCTGCCATGTGAATTTTGTTAGTAACTTGTCAAGTTTTCAGCGATAGTTGTCAGAGCGTTTAAGAGGTAACATACTTATGAGATAATTCTCGATCATAGTAACCATCATCTTGATTGTCTCTATTCGGCCCCACCAAGTGATAAATTTGGGATTCCAGCCTTCTAATAGATTTTCAATCTTTTTTAACGTTACATTTTCATTGTGCTAGAAGGTTTCTAATAGTTCTGAGGTGAAATCAAGTCCTATGTATTTTATGCATCTAGGTTACCATGACAGGCCTGTGGACCTCAAGAGGGCCTTGCTGCAAAGAGTGTTTAAGCCCATGACTTCTGACTTGTCTTTACTTAGCTGGTAGCCCACAACCTGGGCATAGTCATCTATAGTTTGTAGTAGTGGGGGGATAGATTGACTGGCATTATCAATTGTGATTAGTATATCATCATCATATGCTGCCACCTTAAGCCTGGATTTATTGAATGTAGCACCGGTGATAGAAGAGTTAGATTGAATAAAGTAAAGTAGTGATTCAAGTGTGAGGATAAATAACGAGTGGGGACAAGGGGCAGCCTTGTCTTGTGCCTCTATCCAGATTGAATGTAGCGGACAATGATTCTCTGGTTCTCATTCTGGCTGAGGGTCTGCTGTAAAGGGTCGTTATCATTTTAATAAAGGTTTCGCCCAGATTGAATTTAAGTAGGGTTTTGCATAGAAATGACCATAATACTATGTCAAATGTCTTTTCAGTATCCAGGGTGATCGCTACATTGTCTGAAGCTACATATTTAGCTTTTTGTATAATGTGGCAGAGGAGGATGGTATTGTTCTTAGAAAGTCAGTTTTTCATGAAACCCATGTGTGTGTGTGTGTGTGTGTGATTAATTAACCATGGCAAGAGGGTTCTAATCTTTTACAAACAAGTTTGGCATATATCGTTGCGTCCAGATTTATTTAGGATATTGGCCTGTAATTTTTTGCTTGAATTGGATCCTTACCCTCCTGCAGGATCTCTACAATGGAGGCCTCACTGGGAGTACCCATTATGGTTCTAGAGTTTGAGAAGTGATGGAGGAGGCCGAGAAGTATCAGACTAAGGTTGAAGGTGAATAGTTAGCAGAGGCTTTCTTCGATTTCAGGGATTTGATGGCTTATGTAGCTTCCTCTAATTTCAAGGGTGCACTAAGAGTCGAACTTTCTAAATCACTTATAGTGTGTAATTGTAAGTTATTTTTTAGATATTCCTTAAATTTTTTGCTAGAAATATTAGAATCGTTGTATAGGGGATCTATAAAAGTCTCTGAAGATGTCAGAAATGTTTTGGGGATTCGCATGTATTACGTTTGCTTTGTCATTGGGTACAGTAAAGTTTTTATTGGATTGTTTGTATTTAAGATATGAAGGGAGTATTTTACAAACCTTGTTAGTTTCACAGAGGTGTAAACATTTATATTTATTGATCCAAACTTCAGCTTTCTCACTAAGGATTCTGTTCTATTCGTATTTCTTGTTACTGAGATTAGAGAGTGTTTGGTTTGGAAATGTGGTTAGCTTCTAAGGTTTTGATCTCTCTCCAATTGGTTTGGAAATGTGGTTAGCTTCTAAGATTTTGATCTCTCTCCAGTTCTAGGAGACTGTTATTGAAGGTCTTATTCACTTTATATTAGAGTTAAATCAGTGTGCCTCTAATTGTGACTTTGAGTGCGGCCCAAAATATAATAGATGAAGTATCTAAAGTGGGGTTATCACTAATATAATTTTGGATGGTATTTTTGACTATGTTTCTGGAAGTCACGTCAGAAACTGACTCATCATTAAACCTAAAAAATGTACATGGCTGTCTGGTGTTGGTGCCTTAAAGAGACAGAGTGACTGCTGAACGGTCAGAGACTAATCTTGGTAGTACATCCAATTGGTCAAAAAGTTGTGTGTGAATCTTGGATATCAAAAGTTAATCTATTCTGGAGTATGATTTGTGTGGGATGGAGAAAAGTGTAATCCCTGGTATCGGGGTGCTGCAGCCTCTAAGAATCTTGGAGGTTAAACCTATAGCATAATTTCTGGAGTGTTTTGTGGGATTTAGAGGGCTGAAATGAAGTTTCAGACTGTTGATCAAGGGTAAGGTCTATGGGAAGGTTAAAAACACATCCCATGAATGTCAGTCTGTCATTGGGTAACTGAGCTAGGGGGCTGGTAAAAGAGTTCCATCATTCTGAGTAATCTTTATTTGGGCCATACACATTTAAGACACAAAAGAGGTTAGAACTCTTGGAAAGTTCCGTAAGTATCCATCTGTCATTGTCATCTGCTGTGTGTGACTCTACGGAAAGTCCTGAGTTTTTGGTGATTAGTGTTATTATACCTCTTTTTTTGTTGACTGCTGGGGAACATATAGTGTTTCCGATCCAACTCCGTCCAAATGTAGGTAATTTTTGTTCCTGTAGGAGGATTATATCTGCTTGCTTATATAGGTATTTTCTTTACATTTCACTGGGTGGTTGAGTCCCTTAACATTTAAAGAGATTATTTTTAGGTTAGAATTTAAGGGCTTGTTAGCCATAGCATTAGAGTGTGTATGTAAACATGAAATGTGTGGGTTTGGAAAGCAAGTCTGTATGGTCATGAGTATGAGTGCATTGGAGGAAACTCCTGACAAGCAGACTCAGTGTCTCCTTCAATGAGTCATTGAAGCATAGCTGGGTCATCATTCCTACTGTAGGAATGTAGCTAATGGTTTTACGAAACCACAGGACAAACCACCATGAGAATGAAAGAACATCCTAGTCAAGCCATTTGTCATGAGTTAAAAAAGAACAAAATATAGAAAGACATACCATACCTAACCCAACCCACCCCAAACATTGAATTTGAAGAAGACGAAAGAAGGGTGAAAAAAACCAGGTTTCTGTGGCATGTAATAAATGGCAGCACTAGTAGATCCATTGAAAAAGTATTAGGTCTATATTTCTAAACTGCAAAACAGGAAATATATCTAAACAATATGGAATTGAGAGGTATTTGAAGGCCAATGAGGGCCCGAGGTTAAGGATTTAGAATATAAGCAGTGCGATAAACACAGTTTTGCCTGGGGGAACATACAAGCCGGGTAATGCGACTTATCTATCACATGACTTTGTAACGATATTTTCATAACGAAGGCAAGACATATCGCAAGATTAGCCGGAGGTAACAGACATCTAAATGCTAATTAGTGTCACAGAAATGTATAGGTATCTACTGAACATATGGCTGTTATCTGTCTCTAGGTCAATGGTAAGTTATAAAACAAAACCTAATAAACCGGTATCAAGAGTGCATTTCCAACAAAGAGTGTTGTGCAGTTGCTAGTAAAGAGGATATTGCGTTTTGAAAGCACCTGTGTATCCACTGCTGAAAAAACTAATCACATAGGAGCTCATCTACTGTAAGTGTCAAACGTTGTGATAACTTCTAAGGAGTCTGCAGTACCATGGAACAAGCGGAGAGAACTTGAGTGCAACACTTAGACCCTGGAAAAGAAGTCATGACTTTGGTTTAGTTACAGACGGATGGTGAGTGTCCATTAGGATACCCTCTCTTTCATCCAGAAAGTTTGTGTAATCATTGTAGATGTGGTATTTCCCTTCAGCACATACCTTGAATTTAGCGGGTTCAACAAAGGAGAATTGGAGATTTGCATTTCTGAGTCTAGGTCTGAAAGCGAGGAAGCCTTTCCTAACTTCGACTGTTGACCTGGAATAGTCCTACGAAATAAATATTTTGCGGTTGTTCCACAGAATGTGATTATTTTTACGCATGACTGTAAGAATTAGTTCTGTGTGTTGGTATCTCAGTGGACGACATACAATTTGGCGTGCAATATTCTTGTTGGTGGGTTTGAATGATGGAACACGGTGTGCCCTTTCTAACTGCAACCCTTTTTAAAAAAAATAGACCTGGTACTTGTGGTAATCATTTCTTTAAGAAAGTTATGCAGGTGTGTTCTGAATCCTCTGAGCCCTCTGGTACTCCAAAAATGTGCAGATTCCCTCACCGATTTCTATCCTCCAATTGAGATATCTCTTTGAAAGATCTTGGTTGTAGCTTGCAGCTTTTGGATATCTTTGTTTAAAAGCATAAGATTATATTCCAGTGAACTGATTCATGATTCTGCTTCACTCACTTTGCTGTTAATAGGTTTAATGTCCGATCTAATCGTGCACAATTCTTGTTGCATCGCATTTGTGTTGGTTTTGGTGGACTTAGCAAGATCGTGTACTTCTGCGAGTTTTTTAAGTTTAAGGATCATATTCATGGTATTATTTATGTCTGTCTTCCATTTGATAGGAGATTCTGGTAGTAGTGGATCCAGTTTGATGCACTTGTGGTTTGTTTTGATCTCTTTTTCTGCCATGGTTTTGTTGGATATAGGTTGCTTGAGGGTGTAAGTCAGAGCATCTTATAATGTGGACTTGGAGACCTGATGGCAGACAACAGCCCCCAAGAGGAATGAAGAGGAGTGTGATGAGAGTTTTTGAGACAGATTGCAATATCCCAATCACCTGTTAAAGTCGCACACTAGTGAGTAGACATCAAGCAGCTGAGAAATAAGTATCATAAGTAGAGATCGATTGGAAGGCAGCAACTACCTGCACTTGTTGGTAAGGTACTCTAAAGCACATCATACAGCTGAAGACACATCCAAATAGAAGTGAATAAAGAGCATGTAATGCAGTAAACTTATGGTTTGACCTTAGAAGGGGCACAGTCCTCAGTACATATTAGAAAGTGGGTCTCTCTGGCTTACATTTGCAGGCATATCTAGTACATTGCTAAAGTTTGGTCCATGAGTAGGTTAGCAAGTAGCAGGTCTGCAGGTAGGGATCCCCTTTTAAAATGTTGTTAAGGGGGCTCTGTAAACTTTGAAATGCCTTGTGGTGAGGCACCATTTTACGGCCAGGTAGAATTTCTGGAAGTTCTGGAGTGCTGTAGGACACAGTCTGCATTTTTTAAAAATGGACTGTCTTGTTTTAATAGTAGACTTCCCTGTAGCAATTGTGCGATCGAATAAGAGTGAAAGATGTATTTACAGGACAGACAGCCTGCGATCGCGTCCTCCGTCCTTGGGCTGGTCTGGCACCAGTTCACCGGCCTTTTTATTTTCTCCACACTGCCGGATCAGACCTTGAGGAATAAACATGAGGTCAGACAACTGCAGGCTCAATTATTCTGGTATTACGCTGTTTCAGAGAGGATGCTGGTGTTTGCCATGTCCATTCAGCTGTGTAGCGAGTTACAGGATAGTCCTTTGAGCTGGGCTTGGTCCGTTTACATGCCTCAGCAGCGGGAGCTGCACAACTACACCACCATTCACTGCGCTGTCCAAGCCACACCCCCAAACCATATTCTTATTCTTTTTGTGAGACTTACAAAGGAAGGTATTCTTAATGTAGCACGCATAGATGTATGCACAGTACTCCATTCACATATTGCTAGTACATTTGGTTAGCTTTCTCTGCTCTTGTGAGCAGTTAAATACTATTTTTACTTGTTAATTTTAGGTTTTCAGCTAGAGTGTTCTTCCTCTGCTGAATATGTGTATTTTTCTGCATGAAACTAAGCAGCGTACAGAAACATTGCTTGCTTCATCCCTGGATACACACGTTCTGCAAAAAAAAAAAAAAACACACACACTCTCTTTCTCACTCTCACATGCCTCACTTTCTCGCCTCTCTCTCTCTCTCTCTCTCTCTTTTGCTGTCTCTCTTAGATGTGCGAACTTAAGCTGTTTTCGAAGTCATACTGCAAGTTTTGGAATTGAAAGATAACTTCCAAGAAGACTTCATCACTGAATCTTCTGATTTGAAGTCTGGATCCTTAGCCATAAGGTTCCTTTTGTGTTCCACTGGGTTTATAGTCTCCACACAGTTTAGCTAATCTTGAAGTTGCACATGTGCTCTCAAACTATCATATGGAGAGCTTGTGGGAGAAGATGAGAAATAAACAGGCAGGTATTATACTGCAAGAGTAAAGTGCTTCCTTACATATGCCTCTCTAACGCTACCACATGAGATTTCTTTCTATGATGCACGACCCGTCTCATACCAGGCCCAATTTTCTGTGTTACCCTTCTTAGCCTGAAAATGTCAGGAGTTGTAGTTATTATTTGGGTGAGCAGGTGTCCCCTATTTTTCCAGGCAATTGCGGCTTTTAGGTCTGGTTTGACTGTGCAGCTGTCAATTGACCTTACATGTCCAACACCAGAAAGAGTTTTCAGAGTGCTACTGAGAGGGAGATGTAAACTACAACCACATTTTGGTTCCCCAGGGTGCCGTATTAGATTGGTCTGAAGTTGTATGGTTCAACTGAACAGAATGCTAGAATTGCACTTTTTGGCTTGTGGCGAACATGCTCAAAGTAGCATGACTGAGGGCCTGATTTAGATATTGGCGGAAGGGTTACTCCGTCACAGTGGTGACAGATATCCCATCTGCTGAAATCTAAATCCAGTTATTTCCTATGGGATTTAGATTTCGGTGGACTGGATATCCATCACCGTTGTGCCAAAATGTACATCAGGCCCTGAATTGGTTATGGTAGCAAGCCAGGCTTATAGTGGGTACCCTGTGGTACTTACACCCTGTGCCAGGTCCAGTTATCCCTTATTAGTAGAATAGAGGTGTTTCTAGCAGCTTAGGCTGATAGAAGGTAGCTATGGCAAAGCAGCTTAGGCTGAACTAGGAGACATGCAAAGCTCCTGCTATACCACTTATATCATATGCACAATATCATAAGAAAACACAATACTCAGAGTTACTAAAAATAAAGGTACTTTATTTTTATGACAATATGCCAAAAGTATCTCAGTGAGTACCCTCAGTAAGAAGGTAAGTAGTATACACAAGTTATATGTACACAAACCCAAAACAGGTAAGTAAGAGTCAGAAAAGTAATGCAAACAGTGTAGAATTACAATGGGTTGCAATAGGCAAACATAGGTCTAGGGGCAACACAAACCATATACTCCAAAAGTGGAATGCGAATCACAAATGGACCCCAGACCTATGGGAGCTTGTAGAGGGTCGCTGGGACTGTAAGAAAACAGTCAGTATGTCCAAGATACCCTACCCCAAGACCCTGAAAAGTAGGAGTAAAGTACTACCCCAAAAGAACACAATAGTCGTGATAGGGGGATTCTGCAAGAACCACAAACCCCAGCAAAAGCACTGAAGACAGATTCCTGGACCTGAGGACCTGCAAGGGAAGGGGACCAAGTCCAAGAGTTGCAATAGTGTCCGGGGGGGCAGGAGCCCAGGAAACCCCGGTTGAAGGTGCAAGGAAGCTGCCTCCAAATAGAAGAAGCTTGGAACTCTGCAACAACAAAGAGGACTAGGAACTTCTCCTTTCGATGGAAGATGTCCCACATCGCGATGAAGCTTGCAGAAGTGTTCCCACGCAGAAATACCACAAACAAGCCTTGCTAGCTGCAAGGGTCACAGTAGAGGTTTTTGGGTGCTGCTGGGGACCAGGAAGGGCCAGAATGTCGCCCCTTGGAGGAGGAGACAGAGGGGGCGCTCAGCAACTCAGAGAGCCCCCACACAAGCACGAAGCACCCGCAGAAGTACCCGGACAGGCACTTAGAAATTTTGTGAACCGGAGCTGGCTCAGAGTCACAAAGGAGGGTCCCACGACACCGGAGGCCAACTCAGAGGGTTGAGCACTGCAGGACGGAGTGCTGGGGACCCAGGCTAGGCTGTGCATGAAGGAAATCCTGGAAGAGTGCACAGGAGCTGGAGCAGCTGCAAATCACACAGTACACAGGTTTGCAGTCTAGCGTGGGGAGACAAGGACTTACCTCCACCAAACTTGGACTGAAGGATCACTGGACTGTGGGAGTCACTTGGATAGAGTTTGTGTGTTCCAGGGACCACGCTCGTCAGGATGAGAGGGGACCCAGAGGACCGGTGATAGTCTTTTGGTGCCTGCGTTAGCAGGAGGGAGATTCCGTCGACCCACGGGAGATTTCTTCATGGCTTCTAGTGCAGGGTGAAGGTAGGTGACCCCCAGAGCATGCACCACCAGGAAACAGTCGAGAAAGCTGGCAGGATGAGGCGCTACAATGTTGCTGGTAGTCGTCTTGCTACTTTGTTGCGGTTTTGCAGGCCTCCTGGACCAGTCAGTGGTCGATCTTTGGCAGAAGTCGAAGAGGGAAGTGCAGAGGAACTCTGGTGAGCTCTTACATTCGTTATCTGAAGAATCCCCAGAGGAGAGACCTTAAATAGCCAGAAAAAGAGGTTTGGCTACCAAGAAAGGAGGATTGGCTACCAAGAAAGGGAAGAGCCTATAAGAGGGGGTCTCTGATGTCACCTGCTGGCACTGGCCACTCAGAGCAGTCCAGTGTGCCCCCAACACCTCTGTTTCCAAGATGGCAGAGGTCTGGGACACACTGGAGGAGCTCTGGGCACCTCCCTGGGGAGGTACTGGTCAGGGGAGTGGTCACTCTCCTTTCCTTTGTCCAGTTTCAAGCCAGAGCAGGGCTGGGGGATCCCTGAACCGGTGTAGACTGGGTTATGCATAGATGGGCACCATCTGTGGCCATCAAAGCACTTCCAGAGGCTGGGGGAGGCTACTCCTCCCAAGCTCTTCACACCTATTTCCAAAGGGGGAGGGTGTAACACCCTCTCTCAGAGGAAATCCTTTGTTCTGCCTTCCTGGGCCAGGGCTGCCTGGACTGCAGGAGGGCAGAATCCTGTCTGAGGGGTTGGCAGCAGCTGCAGTGGAAACCCCGGAAAGGCAGTTTGGCAGTACCCGGGTTCTGTGCTAGAGACCCGGGAGACCATGGAATTGTCCCCTCAATACCAGAATGGTATTGGGGTGACAATTCCATGATCTTAGACATGTTACATGGCCATGCTCGGAGTTACCATTGTGACGCTTATACATAGGTAGTGACCTATGTATAGTGCTCGCGTGTAATGGTGTCCCCGCACTCACAAAGTTCGGGGAATTAGCCCTGAACGATGTGGGGGCACCTTGGCTAGTGCCAGGGTGCCCACACACTAAGTAACTTGGCACCCAACCTTCACCAGGTGAAGGTTAGACATATAGGTGACATAAGTTACTTATGTCAAGTGAAAAATGGCTGTGAAATAACGTGGATGTTATTTCACTCAGCCTGCAGTGGCAGGCCTGTGTAAGAATTGTCTGGGCTCCCTATGGGTGGCAAAAGAAATGCTGCAGCCCATAGGGATCTCCTGGAACCCCAATAGCCTGGGTACCTAAGTACCATATACAAGGAATTATATGGGTGTACCAGTGTGCCAATGAGAATTGTAAAGTTAGTCACTAGCCTGCAGTGACAAATTTAGAAAGGAAAGCAGAGAGAGCATAAACACTGAGGTTCTGGTTAGCAGAGCCTCAGTGATACAGTTAGGCTCCACACAGGGAACACATACAGGGCACATACTATGAGCACTGGGGTCCTGCCCAGCAGGATCCCAGCGACACAGGGGCTAAAACATACATACATACAGTGAAAATGGGGGTAACATGCCAGGCAAGATGGTACTTTCCTACACAAACATAAGTCAATTTAACCTCGTTAGTGTGTCCACAGACACGTTGCCTGATTTATGTCTGATACTAAGGTCTGATTATCTTGTAATGAAAAGTTGTGACAAAGGCAGTGGTCCTAACCTTTTGACTTCTGTAAACTCCAACTTTATCAGTACTGGAACCCAGGGACCCCCACTGAATCATTATTGGAATCCAGGGACTCCTCCAGTGAGTCATTACTTAAAGCTGGGCATCTAATCTGTTAATATTGTTCAATTTTCTAAGCAGTCACGGACCCCCGGAGGAGGCTTCACAGACACCCAGGGGTCCCCAGACCACAGATTGGGAACCACTGGCCTAGAATATTTACTGTGAAAAGCATTTGATAAAACAAATAGTCCTTTAACAGTAGGTTATCGTCCCATTGTGTTACAGGCAATAGACAGATATTTTGTTACATGTAATCTCATAATTTACTGTAGTAGGCAAGGATTTTAATGTTGGCCACCCACTCTGACAAACCCTGGGGGTTTTCACTGTGATGATTCTTGTTATGCCCTATTGATGGGGTTGTGTATTGTTTTTCAAACTGTATTTCTCTACATTTTGTAATTTTAAAACAGTATGCAAGATGATTGCCAGTTTAACGTGCATTTGAATAGTCCTGTGTTTGGTATGATGTCACACCAGTGGTAGAGTCCATTAGATTTATTGGTTCATTGGGAACAGTTTGACAGATTCCATAGTTTGATCTGTTAATTATACAAACGCTCTATCAATTCCAGTAGGCCTGACTTATTGTGAAAAGCATGTGTTAAAGAAAAAAGTCTTTTAGGGATGGCTTGTTATTATTACTGTGTTAGGCTAGGATTTCGATGTTGGTGACCCATGCAAATAAGCATTGGGGATAGATGTGCACTTTAATAATCTTTAAAAGGCTCTTTTATGAGAGATTATATTTTGAGAACTGTAAGCGTGTACATATGTGTAATTTTATTACAGTGCACCTGATTTTTGCCTTGTAGAAAAGCTTAAGCCCTTCACAGTAGATGGTTTAGGGTGACAAGCCAGTCATAAAGTTTATAGAGTGGATTGTAAGGATATGAAAAGTTACTATAAAAACAGTACACCTGGCGTATATATTCTGAAAAGCATGTTTTAAAGTCAGTAGGCATATATAAGAATGGATTGTTTTAACTCTGTAATAAGTCCCACAGAAAGGTAGTTCATCACACAGATTACCTTAGTCAGAAAGAGTTTTGATGTTGGTAACCTTCTGATAAACTGTAGAAGATTTGCATAGCAAGAATCCTTATTGGGCCCTCTTACGAGAGATCATCTTCTTTGCCAATTGTAATTTTGTATAGGTTTGTATTTTTATGACTATATTGATGATGGTTTGCTTGTGGGAAAGCGTACACTTAGAACTCTGTCCTACAAGGCAGTCAGAGTTACCAAGCCAATAATACGGGCATCAGCGATGCAAAAGGAAATGTTATGACCGGTGCTAAAGGTCTGGTCTGTTTATTATGGAATGGAATGACAGAGGCATTGAAACTGGCTCATTTACTGTAAAAAGCATTTGTTAAAGCCAATAGGCTTCTAAAAATTGATTTTTTTATTACTCTATGATACAGGCTGTGGATGGGTATTTTGTTACGTGTTGTATCGCAGATGACCATAGTAGGCAAGGGTTTTTGTGTTTGGATTGGAAGAATTTCACTGTGCTGATTCCTGTCAGGCCCTGTTGGGAGGGGTTGTATATTGTCTTGCCAACTGTAATTTTCTATATATAGTTGTGATTGTATAACTTTATGCATGTTGATTGCTAGCTTCTGCACACTTGGGTAGGTCTGTGTTGGGTATAGTGTCTGTGAGAACAATACCCTTCGGTCCTCACCTCTACCAGAATTGTTCCTAGTGATCTAGCTGCCATAATATTAAGGTACATTTTTTTTTGTTTATGCTGTGCCATTTTTCATTTATTGTTTGCCACTTACTTGTGGTTACCCTTTTTAACAGAGCCCTCCAAATGTTTGTGTGGATCCCTGTTACTCAGCCTCAAACGAACCGATAACCTCTCAGGTAAGCTCCCTCTGGACTATTCCTTTTGTTTCTTTACTTAGGCCATTCTTTATTTAGTTTATCTAATACCTTTTTCCATCTGTTCCATTTTGTTGATGCACCTGCATCCCTCATTCAGTGACAACTATACATAATTCATGTGGATGTGGGTAACCATAAGATGTACCTTACTCTGTTTCATTTTTTTTGTTATTTTAATTACTATTTATGTTTGTCCTTTTCTTTCAGTATGCCGTTTTTAGTTTACCTTTTAATGTCTTGGGCTAATCATATTTCAAGTCCTGATGACAATCCTGCATTAGTTGTGAATTGAAATGCTGTTGGCTTAAGTAGGAAGATCCGTCTGAATAAGAATGATTGAGAAATACAGGCTGTATTCAATTGTTATAGATTGTGATATAAATATTGTACATTCGTATCTTTTCCACCTTTGCACTGAGCAACTACAAATTGTTTTGTAACTCCTAATTATTAAAACATTGTTTTGCAAAAGATTTCCTCTTTACTATTTGATAAACAATTATTACCTCAGTTACGACTGTTCTTCTGAGTTTGCCAATTTACCCAGCTCCCTATGGATTTCAATGGTCCCCTTGTGTTATGAAACTTTGTTTCAAGCCAATGATAAAAGCTATAAGAGTAATCAATTCATTTGGAAAAGCAGTACTAGATTCTTTAGGTGTGATCTGCTTATAATATTAAGTTATGATAAAATAAGTAGGCCTGACGTATTGTGAAAGCATGTGTTAAAGGCAATAGGCTTTTAACGATGGAATGTTATTACACTAAAATAAAGCTTGTAGACTGGTAATTTGCTACACAGAATCTCACAGATTATTTTAGAAGGAAAGGGTTTTGGTGTTAACGACCCACCCAGAAAAGTCAGGGGGCTACAAGAGTTACACAGTTGTAATCCTTAGTAAGCTCTTTTGGGAGGGATTGTGTATTGGTTTGACAACTGTAGTTTTGTTTATATTTGTACATTTATTACAGTATACCTGACAGTTGCTTTGTGGGTCAATTGTTATTACTCTAAATTAAAGTCTACAGACCGCTATTTTGTTACACTGAATCCCACAGGTTGCCATGGTAAGCATGAATTTGCTGTTGGTTATCCCCTCTAACAATCTATGATAGAAGACTTGCACTGTGAGAACTCTTAATAGACCCTCTTAGGAGAGATAATGTTTTAATTTCCCAACTGTAATTTTGCATTCATGTAATTTTGACTGAAGGCTGCCTTGTCGGAAAGCTTAAACTCTGTACACTAGTCCTGGTTTGGTTATGGCAATAAGGCAATGATAACAGCTATAGGCTTGATTGGTTCACTATAAAAATGTATTTCAGATGCCATAGGTCTGATCTGTTGATTATGAAAAGATATGAAAAGACAGAAGGTCTGATTTATGTACCATGTAATACAATAACAATGTTTTAAAATCAAGAGCCCTTCAAGGGAGGCTTGCTTTTGTACTGTGTTAAATATTGCAGTCAGGTGTTTTGTTGAATGAAATTTCACAGTTTTTCTTAGTAGGGAAGAAGGTTAGTGCTTGTTACTGCTAGAGAAGGTGTTCTAATAAAAAATATTAATGAATATTTATACATTCTGAGTAATGGATGTGCGTAGAAAATGTATTAATACAGAGAAAAATAATGCACGCATTTGAAAATGTGTCCACGTGAGTGGACACCAATGTTCACAAAGTGTACTTATTAATATGAAATATGGAACTTATGTTTGATTACTGTAGTAATATGTCATTTTAAGGGTTATGCATTATGTATTCGCTTTATTAATTGTAGGCCTTAACATAGCGGAACTCTTGGCCTAGTTGCATGACCTCATGTAAAGCTGTATTTTTGAACAGATTAATAAAATGTTTGCTTAAAGGATTAAATTGTGATATTCCACTGTGCTGACCAAACGTGCTCGTAGCTAAAAGTCTTTCGCATGAGAACTGCTTGCTAGAAGACACTGTTCTTGTAAAATGTAAGTGTAATGTGTGTAAGACTGACTTTCTCAGGAGGAGAACAATAGAGACACTGACTGGAGTATAAGCTGCAACAATATTTTTACCTGACGAGCCGGATGATGAAGATACTACAAGAGAAGCCAGGCAGCGACATGTGAACCGTATACTAGTAGAAACTGTAGATTTGATGTTTCAGTTTTATTGGACAAACTGTGACGTGCAATTCCTTGACCAATAAGGACTTAGAAAGTAGTTTTAGGAAATCTAACTTAGCCTGACTGCACTGAGAAGAAGCTGCCTTTGCGATTTTGCCTTTTGCCACCGTCATAATTTCTTGAGCCTCTTGACAAGAGACGTGCTTAACTTAAATGCTTAAAGACTTTGCATTTCCTGAACTTTGATGCTTAATCGTGATGCCTTGCTGACCAATCTGATGTCCTGATGACGAAGACTATCTTAGCTTGCCGATCCACTTGAGGTGAGGCATTCTGTTACGCATGTGTTTTGCTATGCCGATTTGCTTTTTCTTTCTAGGTACCAACCACACTATTTTGATAGAGCCATAATTAGATGTTTTCTAAATTTGTGTTGACTAAATTGTTTTGCACGAAGCCCAACATGCTAATCTGGTGTTAGATAAGGATCCTCACTGATGAAAGTTCACTATATGGAGTAACATTCAATGTCTTTTCTTTGCTGAATCTAAATGTATGTGATATCATTTACACAAGTGTTCTTATTAATTTGCAGCGTAACCATAGAACGTGTAATTGTTCAAGCTTTGATTAGATTACGTTTTTCAGCCAGTGATCTTTCTGTATGTTTATCATTTGATTTTGAGATTATTTTATGTGACATTAGCATTGTTGATATACGGAAATTAATATTTTAACTTTTACTAAAAGGTGTGGTTATTCATGACTGAAAGGTCATGGTGTGTGATAATTACTGACTCCACTTGATTACTAATGTTATTGATTATCAGTGATGAGAATATTGATTAAAAAATGATTATTGATCTGAATGTACCGGATATATATTGGAGTGACCCTAGAATACTCGTTTCATATCTGGTCAACCTTGCACCTGTTAAATATTGGGTTTTCATCTTTGTAAGTCGGATCTCAATAGAGTGAGGGACTATTATAGTCAAGGGATATCCCATCACAATGCCCTCACACTGTGTAAGGCTCTGTCCAACTGCTGCAACTGGGTCCAAAGTAGCTGAAAAATATGCTACTGGGTGGTTTACACCTCCATGGACCTGCGTCAAGACAAGACAAAGATCATGCATCACGCTCATGACAAAATAATGTGAAAGGTTTTTTGTAGTCAGGCATACCCAAAGCCAGAGCCTTGCACAGACTCTCTCTCAATTCAGTAAAAGCTTTCATTCCAGCCTGGTCTAACACTATGGGATCGGAGACTTCCTTATGAATCAGCTTCTGCAATGGTCTTGAAATAACTGTAAAACTGGGGATCCATTGTCAGCAGTAGCCTCCCACCCGTAAAAACATCCTGACATCTCTCTGTGTGGTCTGGGGATTTATTTGCAATATGGTTGTGATCCTTTCTCTGGATATCTTTCTTTACCCCTTCTCAATCTGGTGACCTAAGTATTTCACTTCTTTCTGACAGTATTGCAATTTAAGTGGAGACACTATATGACCTTTCTTTCCCAAATGGTTCAGCAAAGCAATCGTGTCATACCTGCACTAGTCCCTTGTTTTGGACGCAATCAGCAAGTCATCAATGTACTGTACCAAGGTCGATTGGAAAGGCAATTCCAACGATTCCAAATTCTTTTTCAAGATCTGATTGAATATGGAAGGCGACTCTGAAACCCTTGAGGAATTCGACACCAACAGTAAACTTGATCCAAACATTTGAAACAAAAGAGAAATTGGCTGTCCTCATGAAGAGGCACAGAAAAGAAGGCCTGCAACAAGTCAATGACAGTGAACCACTCAGCATCACATGAATTTTGAAACATTATTACAGCTGGATTTGACACCACGGGGCAACACTTGATTACAATGTCATAGATTTTTCTCAAATCCTGGACAATTTGAACTTTCCCACAGGGCTTTTTCAAACCTGTTATCAGTGAATTACATGGACTGCTCAACACTTTCTTCAGAACTCCTTGTTTCACAAATTCTGCAGTTATTTAGGTGACCTTGATTAGGACATCTTGTGACATGTGGTACTGGGGAATTTGAGGAAAAATAGCATTCAGCTTTAGGGTAACTTTAACTGGCTCAACTCCCTTTATCAGACCTATCTCTTTTCCTGTCAGATCCCACACCTTCTCCTTAACCGTTCCCTGTAAATCAGGATGAAGCTCCTTCTCTGTGAACACTGGAAATAATTCAATCAGAGGGTGTTCCTCATTTATTGTCTCACACTCTGTCTCTGGGGCTTGGTCATCTTCATCGCTATTCATTTGAATCTCTGTTCCATCATTTTAACAAGCCTCTTCCCAGTAGGGATACTGGACTTGAATCACAGACTGTGAATTTGTGCAACCCCTGAAAGTTGCCAATTTTAACCTAAACTGGTTCTAAAATTGGGTTGGTCAAATACTGATTCAGTACATCCACAATCTGAACAGTTTTACCTGAAAGGACCAAGATTGGTACTTCAACCGATCTTACTATAGAGCGTGTAGCTCCCCTGTCAACCAAGAATGAAACTCTGTGACCCACGTCTTTTCCCTTCATATAAGGACCTCTCTGATCTACTTCTAATGAGGTTGCAAACACACATGGCTCCTCATATGAACTCTCGCTCACCCAATCATTGTTTATGCCATTTTCATTGTGTAACAGGAATTGATGTACTGTGTTATTATTTTGGTTAAGCCTCTGACCTCTGACCTGTTGAGAAAGCATCATTTGCTGCTTTTCCATTAGGTCTTGAGTTATTTGAATTTGCTGTCTAAGTACCATGGGAACCTGTTGCTGCATTGGCTGCAACTGTGTCATTTGTACATGTGGCATTTCCACCTGCTGCATAGGTTGAAAATTCTGCATTTGATTCACATTATTTTGAAAATTTGGATTAGGACCTCTCATTCTCGCTCCTCTCATGTTCTGGAATGAATTGATGTAATTAGTTTGCTGAGCAACATCCTCCTGCACCAGCATTGGACACTCCTGTTTCCAGTGTCCAACGCCCCGCACGCGTGACAAGGCAGCAATTTCTTCATTCCCTGCTCATCATTCTGAACTACTACAATACCCAAGTCTGGTCCGCGATTCACATTACCTACGCGACCTCTGCCTCTCATCTGGTGCTGAAACACCATTTTTCCCTGTTGCTGCTGTGGTAAGTGTTGTGGAAAATGTCCCTGCATGCCTGTCTGTGCAGCTTTAGTCTTCATCACCTTTGCCTTTTCTTTCAGCTTTCTCTGCTTTAATTCAGTCTCATCACTACAGTATTTTGCATACTGCAACTCCTCATCAATCGGCTTTGCTTGCCAGCAAATCAAATGAATCTTAATCATCTGGCTAATTTAAGGTCTCAGTCCTTCCACAAATCTGAACACAAGATGAATCGTGCTTCGCCTCACTTGTCTCTGTAATACGGAAATGCTTGAACGCCTGCAATAATCTCTCATAATATGCATGTATTGGCTCCTTATCTTCCTGAGCTGCCCTGTCAATTCTCTGCCAATCAATATTCTTGAGCGAAATTCTTGTTTTAAAACATTCAGTCACCTTATAGTAATATTTCATTACCTTGGGAGATGATGCACCTGTAATTTTATTTCTCTGGTTCTCTTGTTGGCCAATCTATACTCCACTTACACTCTATCCACAGATGAGATTGGCCCACTAACTCTAATAAAGTGTTCAAACCCTCCCACAGGCCCTTTGCAAGTTTTACAAACCTTTCTGTCTGCTGGTACCATTGTACTGGCTTCTCTCTCAATTTTGGATAATCATTTGTAAATGATAGACTTCACTTCTACTCCAAGGGATATGAACACAATTCCATCTTGAAATCTCTCTCATTGGTAACATTTTCACTGGATCATGGCATTGCTCCACTTTGCAGTCAGCTCCACAGAATCCCTTTTCCTTTTGTCTTTTTTCTTTACCCATCTGCCTTCCTATTTGTCTAATGCACACCAGGTCTGGGCACTTTGAAGTAATTCCCTAAGGTGTGCCTTCATTCCGGCAGATCTCGTGTGCTCAAAATCTTTAGTCTCAAAATCTAGTCTGTAACTCCTTTTCAAATGCTTTGTTTTCTCTTTCTATGCCATGTTTCTCTGCCAGGTCTACTAGCTGCTGATGCACATTGCTCACTTCCCTTGTATTCTTCGGGCACAGATATCTCAACTCTGCTTCTGTGTAGGATTCTAACCTGTTCACACCCATAGTTACCTCAATGAACTCACCCGCTTCCATGCTTAGCCTAGTGTAGTTTAAATACTCCTCTCCCTTAGGAGCACTCTGCAGGGTTTTCAGCTTGTCTAACCATTCAGTCACTTGCTGAGCAGTCAAACCTTGCAATGGAGCTGCCCTAACACTCGCACCCTGCGGAAATATTACCCCCATTGCCTGATTCATGACTGGTGTTATATCTGACTGTGTTCCTGTCATTGGTGTAAATTTCGGCAAACCCTGCGCCTGTGCTGAAGGCAGTAGCATTGGGGTCGGTTCTGTCTTAACTAGCATTGGCTTTGGAAATACTTGCTCCCTCGGCACTATTATGTTCGAGACTGTTTCAAGAACTGGTACATCTGGATAAATTCTCTGTACCGAAGGTGGATGCATCTGCGCTTGAACCACAGTAGTAGTCCCTGCATTAGGTGTACTCTGTACTACCCCTGGTATCTGTCCACCATCTGTCTGAAATGCCCCCTCAGTTCCCTGCGCTTGTGATGGAGCAGCAGTAGTAGTAGTACTAGTGCCTGGACCCCCTGCATAGGTTGTTAAAAGTAGAGGTCGGGCTCTTAACAGCTGTGTAATGAGATCCTCAACATCTGAATCCTCTTCATCAACATAAGACTTTCTCTTTTTCTTTTTCCTTGCACTTTCATTATCTTTATCACCATCCTCCTTCTCTGCCTCCTTTTCCTCTGTAATAGCAGGAAACAATTTAGCACACTGTAGTGTATCTGCTCTCCATCTCTTCTGTTCCCAATCCCATCTAGCTTCAGCTAAAGATTTCTCTTTACTCTTCATTCTCCTTTTAAACCTAATTTCTTGTTGTTGTCTGGCCACTAGTTCCCAAACCGCTAAGGCCTCAAACTGTGCTGCTCTCGGAAACAACTTCATCTCATATAATGCCATTCGCAATTCATCCAAAATTCGCAGATTAAACATCCCATGCTCTGGGAATGCTAAGGACCCTTGTTTCTTGGTCAGCTTACACCACTGCTTCAACCACAAGCACGGGGCTGCACCTCGCTCTTCCATCACAATGTAAGCCGGAGAATTTTCTGATGGGGATCGGCTCCCCACTGACGCCTCAATGTAAGAATCACCTTTCATCGCACTTTTGAATGCCTTGAAAAACTTTATTTTGTCTATCTTATTTATTTAGATTCAAAATGAAATGACTTTTACTCCCAAGATTCCCTTCATCCGCTTACTCAACCAATTGCCTCTTATGGACGGCTGCCAATCCGCTCGCGAATCTTCTCACTAACCAGCCTATCCCAGTGCGGCTCACTCTGACGTCATACCCACACACTGCGGCTGACAAAGTCTTGTGGCTCGTCCTCCTACTTCAACTCACACAACTAATGCAAATTATTGCGAGCACCGCAACCAAATAATAACTAAAGCAAACCTGCTGGTTTACTACAGGAAGGGACACAATCGCTTCAGAGACCTTACGGGTTTTCACTAATGGCTCTTTTGCTCATGTAGCTATTCCTCATTTTTAGTCTACCACATTCCCAAGCAAAATTCTACCCTCAAATTTTTACTCTCAACTGATCAATGGGTCTGTCCTGGTGCACATAGAACTCGCCAAATCCAAGTCAAAATTTCTTCAACTCAATTCTCACACACACTGACTTGTTGACCACGCCCAATCAACCTACTAAACCAGACAGATTACAACACATATAACCAAGTGTCTCCTACACTTGTCTATAAACTCCGAAGTCTTAGACCACGCAGGGTCCGTACATCACCAACAACCATGTGGATAATTTTTGAGCCCAAAGCGCCACACACGTGAAGTTTGATGACTTCTCTACTTTCATACTATGGAGTACGCACACCCCTACTAATCTCAACTGGAGTACGCAGACTCCCTACTTACCTCTCATACATCACAATTCACTTGCGATTTGCTTAAGCCTGTGCAAGCGCAACCTACCACTTTCACACTATCTCAAAACATGCCGAGAACATACCCAACTCCACTAGCAGGATCCAGGATCTGGGAAAGTCATTTCTGGGCTTAAGGGGACATCATTCTTGCTACAATTGCCATTACAGAAAAACAAAATCCAAACCTCATAAAAATATGAACAACTAATCCTAATTTAAACTACTACCATCCCCAATAATCACCACAAGAAAACTAACCATCAAGCTGCTACCGAAAACTGCTAGCACCCCTGGTCCTTAGTAAGTAAACTTACAAGGGGACGCGTATAGGTCGATGAACCTATTGAATCGCATGGAGTGTCCTGGTCATGCAGTGACTATCGAATCAATAACTAGCATCAATAATCAAGAAACACTCTATGGAAACAAGACGTTGAGCCATCTCAATCAAGAATAACCACTACTCAGAAAAAGGGTTAACAAGTTTTATTTCCCTATTGCTTACAATTCTAAATCGTGTTAGATCGACTTTTAATTAAATCAACTGTTTATTAATTCATCAGTAAGACATTATCTCTTAAAGAAAACATATGCGACAAATCAACAGCATAAGCTATGAATACCAGCATTAATAATGTAATTCAGCAATTTTGTTCGTCATTTGTCACCATCCATGTCACCCCTAGCAGCCTACCTAACCAAGATTAGCATTAGCACGGGGTCTTAATGCGAAAACAATTTAGAAAAACATTATTTTGGAAAAATCTACCTAATTGTGAATCTCTATAACAGCGCAGTTGGTACCTAGAAGAAAAGGCTCAAAATCATCGGTCACTTTTCATAGCTACCTATCCAAGATAGATCAGCAACAAGTCAGTCTTCATCTTCAGGTCATCAATTAGTCAGCTACAGATCAGGCTCACAGAGTATGAAACCAATATCAGCACTTGGACAGCGTCTCCTGACGTCACCAATTTTCTCCCCGCAGTTCTGATTCCTCTCCCCTTGTCATGACTTTGTATTAGGGTCTCCCAGTCCATCCCCCTAATTGCTAATTGGTCAGTCAGCAGATATGACTTTAACCTATAGTTTTTGTTTACCAAATCTCCTAATTTTCATACATTTCAAATCACAGAGAGCGGATTGGTTCTTCATGCGATACCCTCATCATCCGGCTCTTCAGGTATCAAAATTGTTGCATATGGCTCTCCAGTCAGTGCCTCTATTGTTCAAGTCCTGGGAAAGTACATTTAGCCTGCTCTACACATAATTGTATCAAATTGTCTTCATCAACTCCTGTCCGCCGGTATATTGCAGAATGTTCTAGCTAAGTAACTTGAACTTCGAGCTGTTCAAGGTTGCAATCCCCGGTTACCAGTCCTTTGCAAGGCGTTCGGTTTCTCCATGTTCAGAGTGTGCAAGGCCCAGTGGAACTAGGCCTCTAGCTCAGCTAAACTAACAATACAAAACAGAGATTATGCGTCTCATTATGACATATTACTACATTTTTCTCATATATTTTCATTATTTAGCACATTTTAGTGGTATTAGTACACATGGTGATCACTCCCCGAGGGCACGTTTTCAAACGTGCACATTATTTTCTGCAATTAATTTCTCTACGCATTTTTCTCATTAGTAAACGCACATATATCATCATTACTATTCTTAATTAGCATATCTGTTTCAACACTGGCAACACACATAGGCCACAAACTATGAGCACTGGGGTCCTGGCTAGCAGGATCCCGGAGAGACAGTAAAAAACACACTGACAAATAGGCCAAAAATGGGGGTAACCATGCTAGAAAGAGGCTTCTTTCTCACACAATGTATAAATCTAAAGCTCTGAATTTGGTTTTTTCTGCATTTTAAAATAGCAATGTCTGTATAAAAACATTTGTTTCTGCACATTTTCTATATTTGAAATATTTTTGTGTGCCATACTATATATTGGCAACGTTTCTAAGAAATGTTTAAAACCTTTAGCCATTTTTATAGCACTGAAAGTAAAGTATACATTTGAAAACACTTTCTGTTTCAACTGTCTGTTTAAATATTCACCTTTGCAACTTTTAGAGCTCCTGCTTTGACTTCAGTCATTAATTAGAAATTAGTGTGTAAAACATGATCCGACCGTAAGGTAACAGTTACCTTACAAAATATATTTTCTGCTCTGTTCCATTTTATAGCACACTGCGACTCAAAAATCGCAGAAATTGAGGATTTGATAAATGGTTAAATTGTTCATTCACATTAGAAAAAAAAGTACTATCTTTGTGAAATGTTTTTCTTAGCTTTGGGAAGTTGGCGATGGCAGAGTTTGGTCATTTGGCACATTTAGATGTGTGAAATGGTAGTGGATGACAAAAAATTCCTACAGTCCTTTGGTTTCCGCAGAAATAGAACATTGGCCTTTCCACGTCGTGACATCTAAGTCTTAGAAGAGCACATCTCCCTGGAAACGAAAGATTGACACTGTCTCTACAGTGACGTAGAAGAGGCTGGATTGCCAACAGGCATGGTAGGCAGCCCATCGAAAGGAGCCTTGATGGACAGCAGTTGTGATGTCACAGTAGCATGGAACTCGGCCACGCCTCCCATCTCCTACAGGCGTTAGTCCTCACATTGCCTGAAGGCTCTGGCTGGGTGGCAGTAGGCAGTCAATGTCGGCTGACACCAAGCAACAGCAGCTTCCCCGGAGGAGCTCACGCATAGCCAGCATGGCCCAAGGGCCGCGTAGCTATCGTGAGATGGCTGGCACCAAAACTTCCACGAGGTAGGGGTTATTGCCCGTCCTGTGTCAGAACGATCTTCATAAATGTGATCTTGGTCGTGTCACTAGTGCAGTAAACGAGACACTAAACGTGTCTCACTACTAGTCTAGAGAAATGTCATGATCCCACCAATGCCACCAAATATTTCTTTGTGGTACCTTCTGTGCGCCTACTGCATGGTTTTTATGCACCCTAAAAGCCTTGAGGGCCTGAGGGTTCTGGTAAGGAATGCGGCAAAGTAGAAGCCATAGTGTCTTGAGTCAGCCTTTGGAGCTTTGTTTTCTTTTGCCTTTATTAGACTTTTCAAGAGGAAGTCATACTCGTCCCGGGGGTCCCCGGAGCAGGCAGTGGCAGCGGGAGAATCCAGTATCCTGTCTCCTGATGTAAAGAGGGTGGAACAACACCACTATCACTACTGGGGTAAGTCACAAGTAGTACTCAGTTTCTTTCATCTGAAGACGTCGGAGTTTGAAGGGTGCTGAAAATACCTGGTGTGTGTACAAGAGGGCTAAGAACCCATATTGATCTACTGACGAGTTAATGGTGCATAACAAAGGCACAGGATCCAACTCAGTACAGCAGAGTCGAGGGTTACACATCTGCGAGCCTAGAATCCCCGGTAAAGGAAACCCAAATTGCTCACGAGGGCTGAGAGTCCCCGGCACATGTACAAGTATGAGGGAGGAGGAACTTTGCCACCTGCCAAACAAGAACTTGGATGCTGAGAAGTCCGACACGTGTCTAAGTAGGATGAGAAGCCCTGTTCTAGTTAAAGGGTGGTTGGAGAGTCTCCAGCACAGGTACAGCTACCCTGAGAGCATCCAGTACTAGTTTCAGGGGTTTATGATCCAAGCTACTGGTATAGGAGTATAGGGAGAACCAGGATATTTGAGGGTTAGGGATCCCAGGGGTACCAAAACTGATTTGGAAACTTTTGTCTATGGAAGGACAACTACTCACTGTATCTTCTTATGCCACACAGGTGACTTGAACCTCAATACGAAGATCAAAGGCCGGGTCAATGATCTCACTATACCGACACTAGACAGACCCATCACATCCCAGATGCGCACCCGCTCAGGTAGGTGCTCCTCGACACCTTGGATTCCTGTGCATGGGAGGTCACTTTCGTTGCTGTGGCTCCTGAGACTGAAGCTTTGCGCTTGGCTCCTTCCAGTCCTTTCCAGGTTGAAGGAATCCTCCAGGGTATTATATGGCATAGATATCTGTGAGACTGAGGGATAGAGGTGCATCCTGATTCCTAAAATGGGAGGCCCCTCACCTGTGATTTGGATGTCTTTTGCTGTGTGCCATGTGCCCCGTGTCCATCTGGAAGAGTAGCTGGCAGTCAGGATCTGTATAATTGGTGCCCCACCAGGTTTTCCCAAGAGCCACAGTCTCTGAGCAACATGAAAAGTATCACATTATGACTGCGTCTAAGTAACACCATAGGGGTAAATGATATTCCGGAGGGAGCCACACTGCCTTGAACCCTTGAAATTACCTCACACGTGCTCTCTGAGGCTTACTCGGGGATCACTTTCTCCGGGGCCCCTGTAACCTCACCGGGTACTTGTTCACTAGTGGCCTCAACCTCCCTGGCCCTCGTTTTATCTTACCCTGAGCACCGTGATCTCTCCCTTGTCCTACAGGAATTAGATGCAGCCTTGGGTCAGCACTGTGAGAGCTGGGGTGTCAAGCTCGACTGTTCTCTTGGTGGCACTCAGCGGTGGGAACGCAGATTTCCTTAGTTAGGGCTATATATTTCAGTGAATTTGCCAGTTTTAGGGGCCACCAACCACACAGGATGAGGTAGGTGGGCTACCTAAGTGCTGTACGTTGAAACTGTCAGATGCTTGCACTCTTATGGTCTCCCTTGATTCCACTGTAATGTATACCCAAACTTGAGTCGCTACTAACTAGTCATAGCATAGAGGGAACCAAACTCCCCTGGAAGAAACCACTAGAACCTCAGGGTGGACCTGGTATTTACCCACCCACCTCTTGCACTATCCCTGTGTCCTGTTTTAGCCTTTGGGGCCTTCCATGGCAGGGGTCGTCAGAGAATACTATAGGTGCTCCTAAAGAAGATACTGCCTCCTTGAAGGCTCTCAAACATCTATCTCCAAAAGAATGAGGTACCTGTGGTGAGATGGGCTTGTCCAGTTACCACACAGGGTTCTTTAGGCGGGTTGGTGCAGGCTGGAGAGGTGTAGGTGGCAGATTGGCTTGGAGGAAGAGAAGAGGTGGGGGCTGAGGGTTTTGGGGTAGGTGTGCAAGGCAAGACTTCCTCTTTCTCCCGAAAGGTTTTACAGTGTGCTTCCAGCATGTCCTTTAAGGAGTGGGTTGAATGGTGGGTTTGTGTTTAGCTAAAATTGTTTTCCATGCAGTGGTCCAGTGGTGGCTGGCTTTGTTTAGGTTGTGGGAGTGGGTTCATGATTATAGCTGGTGGGGACAAGTCTGGTACGTGGAATGGATATGTTTGCAAGTGGTGAGTTTAGGGGCAAGTAAAGGGTTCATAGGAGGGGCAAGCCAGTCTTGCAGTGGAGTGTGGGTGGTGGAGACTTGCAGAGGGTAGAGGGAGGAGTAAAATAAAGCCGTGGATGGCTGAAAGGTGCTAGGAGGTAGAAGGTCTTGGGACAGCCTTACACCGGACAGGGAAGCGAGAAAGATTGTTAGTTTTCGTCAGTTATAGTTTGCGTGGGTGAAGAAGGAATTTAAGTAAGTGTGCGTGTGTGTGTGTGTGTGTTGGGCGATGCTGGGGCCTTAGGATGCTGTTAGAATTAGTTAGGCGGGGTTTTAGTTGTAAGATATGCCAGGTTAGTGTGTCAGGTGTGTGACCTGTCCTCATTAAAGCGCCATTTTACCCACCACAGTGAGTCTTTCGTGCTTGCACCTCACCGTCCGAGACTCTGAGGATTGGCGCGCTCGCGCGGTAGCCTCTAGGCACAGCTGGTCGTGCATTCGGCCTTCACACCTTGCCTCATTTCCTACTGACAACCAGGCCAAGCACAGGCAGTTTCTGGAACACTCCTTCAGTCATCAGCCATCCAGGGCAGAGTGCCGGTCAAAACCACTAGCAAAGTACAAAGAAATTGTTGTTAGAATCATACCTTCATTTAAATTCAATCTTTACACAAGAGAGCCATTTTGATTTTTTTTTTTAAATCGCTTAGGTATGGAGACATATTTATTGTTGCACAAAAGACAGATATCAAATCTTTTTCAAGATTGAGTCCAGTTAGCTAGTTTGCGTGCATTAACTGTGTGGTTAGGAAGTTGGTGTCTGTCCCCGGAAACAACGGTTACAGTAAGTGCACGGGTGACTTTTGTAAGCTCATCCTTGGGCTCAAGCTTAAATCCTCTTGCTCTAGATCTTAGAGTCTGGGTCCCCTTTCTGAATTTATTAAAGTACCTGCAAATACTTGTTAACATTTGGAATTAACTTCTGAGGGGGCCCAGAATTTCTATTATTCGAGGTGGTTTTAAGGGAGCGCAGGTCAGTTGGAGGGGAATCGTGCCCCTCTTGAGAGCTGGGAGGTCAGTGTAAGGCTGAGCCCCGCACCTGGACGGACACTGGTGTGTAATCAAGGCCCCTACCAGATGCAACAAACTGTTCATGGCGGAAGGGAAGTGTCAGGCTCTGGTCCTCCCATTGCAGAGAGAGAGACACCCTCTTTCTTGAAGAACCCCTCACAGCCAAACTAAGTCCTGCCTTTAAAAGAGCGAAAATATGAAAACGATTTCAAAACTGGAGAGCTGCAGATAAGTAACTTCTCCTTCTCTGTCCACAGGTGACTTTGACTCACGCATCCGGCGCCAGATCAACAGCCTCTCTCTATTGGCTCGAGGTCTGTCAGTCCACCACCAGGGGGCTGCCAAGGAAGGTACGTGCCCCAAGCCTTTACTCTGTGTTTATCAAACCACGGCAAGCCTAACTTGCTATACAGCACCCAGTTCAATTCAGGGGACACAAATGCACCGTCCCACATTTGCAAGAGGAGTCACAACTTCCGTTGCGCATCTCAGTTCCGAAAATCCTATTCCTCAGATTACACAACCACCAGCATGCACATAACCCAACGACTAGCACGCAAATAAACATTCAAATCCAGGGTGTACTTATAGGCGTGCTTCCTCTTCCACAAGGAAACTCCGTGCATGATCACCCATTACCCAGCATCTTCAGGGTTTCGGAGAGATTTGTGTTTTAAGTATCTTGGCCAAGGTGGCCTTTATTAACTGTGCTTCTTCTAATTTTAGGTGAGAGGAGCCAGACAGAACCTCGGAATAAGGTATTACTTTTGCTGCTGCTGATGGCTGGTGAGTAAAGGAGGCTCCTACCAGTGGTGTAGTCAGTGTGTCACCCCCCCCGCTACAGTTTGGCAGTTGCAATATACATCAGTAAACAGTGTTCCGCAAGCCCCTCGGGCCTCTGGGCCTGGTGCACAGCACCTGCGGCACCAATGGAAGCTACGCCTCTGTCTAGTACTTGGCACTCCAGGTATTCCTCTCACTCTCCATCGCATTGAGCCCAGGTCTGCCCCTCACTTCTCACGCCATCCAGCTGCATCTCTTTTGTCGCTTCTCCAGCTTAGCTCTTTCTGGTTACTTTATTAATAAAGTTGAGGAGATCCCCCCTCTCCACTTACTGCCTGACTCAGAAATATCCACCTCAGTCTTTTTAGCATTGTCTTCTTGCGTACTGTTCGAATTATCATGACAAACCCAAATGGTCATTTTAGAGGACAGGGGACAACCTCCAGTCCCCAGTGTCGGACATGCTCAAAGGAAGTCCATTAGCCCAAAGGCTGGGGAAGTACAGATGATTCTTGTGTCCGTAGTGCAAAACCCCTCCCCAGGAATCAAGTCAATTAAAAGGCCCTGTAACTTTGAAGCTGTGGTAGCGGTTGGAATGTCCTGGGTGAAGGGACACACACTCACTCTAACAGTGACATGTTTCATCATCAGGTTCATCCTGGCTGCTAGTAGCCAGGATGGGCTCAACAATATTCCAGGGAGCACTTTGTATATAATCAAGGTACCGGGGAAAAAATGAAAACTGACTCACCCACTCCAAGATGTCCCCTTATGAGCAGAGCACGTGGCATGACTAAAATCAACTATATGTATAGTGCTCATCATAGTGGGGGGTACGTCCTCAAAATCTATTTGTCAATATGTTTCTGCCCTACACTTTAGGCCAAAAATGGTCCTGGCATTCATCAGGACATCACCTTCACAAGTTGCCCCAGAATTAATTAAAGAAGAACTGTGCCTGTAGAGTGAGCATCCAAACTATTACTGCATGCTAAATATATAGAGGTGACTTGCCTGCCAAGGTGTGGAAGCCCACGTCACAGGGCCGTTGCTCCCAAATGGGTATCAGTCCTTGATTTAATTCTGGGACACCTTTAGTGGGTAAGTCATTTTTATTTTTTTCCTCAGTACCTTGATTATATTCAAAGTGCTCCATGGGATGTGGTTGAGCCCATCCTGGCTAGTAGCAGCCAGGATGAACCCGATGTTGAAGCTTGTCACTATTAGAGTGAGCGAGGCTTATATTATAACTAATTCTTGAAAGAAGAAGGGCCAAGGCAATTAATGCTGCACCTTTCCACCTTAGTAGATATACAAATTTCAAAATTCATCCATGTACAAGGTGCCCGAATCTGGAGGACCAGCCCTCCTAGTCCTCAAACCACCAGGACAAAGTCCTGGAAAGCCATAATTTTCATAAGAGTCAGCACTCACGTATGTTCTGTGTTGTTATAGATAATTCATCAAGTCTCTTTGAAAATACTGTGTGGCACAAATCTCCAACACTTCTTTGTTAGTGAAGCAAATCTTTATTCAAAAAGTTATTCTTAATAATCATTTTCTTCTGTGATTAATAATGTCCATAGAAAAATGTTTTTCCTATTTATAGTAATCATAGTAGCCGACGCGTTTCGTCACTTCTTCAAGACTCAAGTATCTATTTTCTGGTATTCTTACAGCGGCGTCCCATCTAACGTCAATCATTGAAAATATACACAGAACATACTTGAGTGTTGATTCTTATGAAAATTATATTATAAAAAACATGGTTCTTGTCCAAGTTTCCCATCCAGCTAGGTTTTAGGTTATTGGCAGACTGGTACTTTTTTGTGTTGAGATGTTGTTTTGGTAGAGTGTATCCAGTTTTTCGACAAGGTCTCTCATCCTTCCTTGGGGGTTTCTTTAACCTATCTCTAGGGGACACCCCCTGTTGTGTAAGTAGTCTTTCTATCAGTAAACATGAAGGTTTTGTGGTATGGCTGTTGAAAAGGGGATGCATAACATAAGCAGTGTGGGCAGTTAGCTCTTGCGCCTGCTTCTAGTGACTACCAAGCACTGTGGTATTCTAGAAGGTGAAGCAGATGCTAGTGATGTCCTTCTATAATATGGCTCTTCCTGGCACATGTCTTGCACCAATGCTTTAATCAGGGATGTTACCTTATTGAATGCCTTTGCGCTGTATCACAAGCGCCGGCACAAAGGCAACCTGTCGGGAGACCTGTCGGGAGGCATGCTGTGTGCCACATAGAGATAGTACAGAGTCAGCGCATCCCTCTTGGGAGGGGTAAGTGGGTTCCAAAGACCCGAAGACGTCCTCCTGCAGGTGGATGCCGTAACACTTTGCTAAGGAGGATGCCTTTTCCCCTCTTTAAAAGGGACTGTTCTGTCTCCAGTAAATGATTGAGAAACGGTTTCAAACTGCAGCCGTCTCAATGATAGGCTATCCTCAACACAGGCGTAACCTGTCAGAGCTCATGCCTTCTCTGAGGACCGCACATATTATTTTGTAATCAGGCCTCAGCTTGCTCTGGGTGCACCCATTTAAGGGTATGACATGGCACAAACAGCAACTACATCAATGTGTAATTCGGTCCTGCAAATGGTTTTTCAGGAATGGCGTAGGGACCAGCTCTTCTCGTCATCGGGCCACATCTCTCGCTTCTGAAGCCCAAACAGTCTTTCTGCACCCGCTGGGATAGACGATTGAGGAGTTTACACCCAATCTACACTCCCCAGGGAGGGTAGACAACATAGTAGACAACAGGGAATGTTTGTTTCTTGACTTGTTATGGCATCTGCTCAAGCTGCACCCCCTCACTTGGAGCAAAAATATTTTTTCTGCCCCACTGGTACCCAGACCATGTATATTGCAGCAATCTTCATGTCAAGTGAGAGGAAATTTGTATTCCTTTGAATGTAGTTTTGACCTATATCGGCTGACAGACAGGGGGTAAACATTCTGCCTCCCCAGTGAACAGAGCGAGCCAATGTCATTTGGGGCTCACTTAGGAGGCCTTATTCACCTGTACTCCCAATACACCCCACCACCAATTCACCCCTCCGCCCCCAAAAAGAACAAGGCCTGAGCAGAAGTAGGTAAATTCACCAAATCCTTGCATCTGGATGACCCCACTGCCACTTCAGCATACATGCCAACCTTCCAGATTCAGGCGGGAGACCACCCATTTTAAGGCTAGTCTCCCACCACTCGATTCCTGCATGTAATAACTTGATTGCTCTGCAGGCTTCATTTGACAGGGCCTGGTCTTGTGTAACCCGGAGTATGCACTGCCAGTAACCTGCTTCTGCAGGCCAGTGCACAGCACTTGCATCACGCGCTCTCTACCTGCCATAGCGCTTTTTCCGTGTTCCTGACAGGTAAGGAAAAAAAATGTGCTTTTGCATATCTGATATCCGATCCTGCAGCAGCAGATTTACAAATCCCATACGTAGCACTAATCCAATTCAGGCCCCATTACAAGTCAATGGGGGAAATACATTTTGCCGATTTGTTTTTCTATAAATCTCCCACTTTTCTTTTCTGAAATGTTGGCATGTATGCTTGAGTGGCAGTGAGCATGCACCAAGGCAGCATCTGGGCCAGTTGGAAAATTCCATGAGCAGTAAAAGGAGATGCGGCGGCTGAACTCGCGTCTTTATGATTTGCCACTGTCGGCTCACTTTTTTTTTCCCCTGCACTGAGTGATGCGGGCTGGCTTTTAGAAAAAAAATACGATTTTGCTAGCTGTCACGTTTCACAACCTTGCACACTTTACTTTAGAGCTGCTTAAATCCCGTCCTAACGGTTATTAAAACAGACATACACTAAGCTCCATTTCTTTCCCCAGGCGTTCTGTCTGATGTCAAAAACGAGAATTAATTGGCCAGCGTCAGGGAGGGTAATATGCCTACACTACCCAGAATTCTTTGTCTCCCTATCTCCTCACAACTCGTCTGCTAACTGAAGGGTGGTCCATTGGTGAGCAGGGCCGCAGCCTTAATGTGGAGGAACTTGCACACTTGAGTCATGTGTTTATTACATGAGTCACGGCATTATTTTATCTAAAGGCCTTCTGCCTCCTTTTTGAGGGCATATCTTGCTAAAGAGTTAGATTATTAACTTGTGTTTCTCTTTTTCAGGGATCTGGGTCCTCATCCAATGGCACGAGGCTCCAGTGGACAAAAGGTAAGGAATCTTACTCCTTCTACCAAAGATCAAGCCATAAAGGGCTCTTGCAGTAGCTAAATTTTTACTTGATTTTGACGTTAAAACACATTACAGCACAGGAAAAGGACATTCGGGTAGGGACCTCTGACTGCTGTTGTTTGGTGAAATTTGTGATGTGCAGTTTTTATTCTAACATGTGGACGCATACTAATTGGTGACAGTGAATGGAAATCGCATTTAGCACTGAGGATCCCTTTCCCTCTGCCTCTTGTGTTAGGTATCGTCAGGAGTGAAACTCCTGGTGCCTAGTGTGGCACTGACTGAGTGCTGTGAGGAGTAGGCACTGGTGCCGCAGTGGCACCTAGTATCAAGCCGCAGGAGATTGTTGTGTGTAGTGGGGATAGTCAGTGACAAACCTTGGCTACTCTCAATATGGCGTCCACTACAGTTGCTGCTGTCTAACTTATTGCACTTTCGTAGCCTCCTGGTGTCTGTCTGTTGCCCGCCAGAGTAGCGCTACTCTCAATTACGAATTGTGATGATGTACTTAAGTGGTAATACGTTTGGAAGAGTGTAGGAAAATGTGTGCATGTGTGGGAACCTTCATCCTCTGCCCCATTACAGTCTCCATATTGATCTTATCATGGTCCTGAATCATGCTCTGTAAAAGAGTAAGGGGTTTTGTCAGTGTCAAGAAGGCCCTGCATTCAGGGATGAGTCACAATCATTTTGGTCCTTGTGAAGACGTTTTTGGGGTCCTGGGTTAGTCAGGAGTTACTAAACACTGTCATGTGTGGCTACAGTCATTTACCACTGGTTTTTAGGGCCACAATACTATTGCACTCCAGTTGGACCACCAAGTTGCTCCCTTTATTCTCATGACTCTCTTTCAGGGCTGTGGGGTCAAGCACTCCAGGCTTACACAAGGCTTGTTTTGAGAGTGGGAATGGAGTGGTTAGAAACTCAGAATACAGTGGAAGACATCAGATAACAGTAAATAACTTCCATCTCCAGTCAGCGCACTAACTCAAAAGAAGAAAATAAGTTTTGTCACTGTTAGGTATATAAAAACACTTGCTACTAGGACCCAAGAAGGACAAAAGAAGGTGGTAGAACCTTCTGAGGCCATGATACAACTTCAAGCATGTTTATAGGTGTCAGACAGAAGTTTACCATTTAATCAACTGGAAAAACTGTGACACCCTAAGTTTGCTCATTTGTTTCCTGGACAGACCTGTATTTCCTTCCGGTGAATGCAATGATCTTGCCAGCTCAATGGAGTTGCTCTATCTTTTTCCGTTTTGTCCATCAGTTGAGTTGTACTTTGATGGCTAGCTATGCCGAAAGGTTCCCCCTCTGAATGAGGATGGCGACTGCTCTACTCACATCTGGCTATGTTGTAACTGGTGGTGGTACCTAAAGGAATCATAATGCTAGGAGTAAATCAGAGGACAGAAGAAGCAGAAAGAGTAACAGAAAAAGAAAAGCTTTAGTGCTTCCTGGAAACTACCATGACTCACTTTTTGATGGAGAGTCACTGGAAGATTCTTCAAGCACTTAGGGCAAGGAAAATGCCTGCCCCATACCTCATATATTTAAAAAATGTAGGCAGCGAGTGATTCATTTGAGAAATTGGTGGGTCCACCGGCTCTCATTTTTGAGGATCCGCATTTATTTTTCCTCATCAGATTGTCACCCAGAGGAGGCGAGAGAGAAACACAAAAGTGGTATGAAAGAAGTGGCAAAGGGACAAAGCACAGGTAAGAAAAGCACGCAAGAGTGCGGTAAAGAGACAGGTGGTATCTGGTAAAAGAATAAAGAGGCACAAAATGGCATCTAGACTCAGGCTAGGCAGCCTTGTTGTTCAGCGCCCTCAATTTTTGTTGCACTCACTGAAGGCTCTTGAGCAAAACCTTGGAACCCCAGCACTGTTCTCAAATTCAGCACTGCAGCTATCCTTGGGACAAAGAGAGCGAGAGGGGGCTTGATAACAGAGTCTGGCTCAGAATCTAATGAAACCTTTTGTAAAAATCACAATGTGCAAGCGAATCTACCTTAAAATGGATTTGCTGTGCCACAGGAAGCCAAGGGAGGGCAAGGCACATCTCTGAGACCCAGTCAATTTTTTCAATGACCATTAACAAACCAAATCGCCATATTGTGTAATGTTTCCAACTACTGGATGGTCCAATTGGGAATTCACAAATAACAGGCCTTGGATTAATCAATTCTCAACAATATGGCCACATTGACCACCATAGCGTGCAGATGTTGAGGGATAAAAGGCAGAATCTTCATAAGCAGCCACATCTGGTGGTGACTTGCTGAGACTACCGTGTGCCCATGGTTCTGCAGAGAAAGCAGATCGCCAACTTAGCATCTTTTTAGACTTTTATCACTAGGGACTGAAGGGACCTGTCTCACTGGGGCAAATGGAGCAGTGCCACACATTATCCTGGCCTATTACCAACACCTCTGACTTGTTGATCTTGAGCTTCGGCTTGTTCCTGTCCATCCAGTCCTGAACAGCAGACAGACAGGAGCAAAGAATGTGCTAAAGCTCCAGGGGAGGTTGACTGAAAGAGTTAAGTGACCCACAGTGGTCACTTGTAAATTTTACCAAGATTGGTGAAACTGATGTGTCCTGTGGTACTCCTCAGGAGATAGGCATTTCTTCAAAACAGAAGGAAGGAGAGCATACCAGATTCCTTCCTGCACCCGATAGATCAGAATGTCCTGGGTCACTGTATCAAGCGCAGTAAAAAGATCTAGTAAAATGAGGCAAGCTACAAAGACTCCATCCTTACTTATTTTAGGTCAATGCAAACTGTGACCAAAATGATTTCAGATCCCACCCCTGGCTGATATACAAACTGGGAGGGATCTAGGAAGTTTGAGGTTTGTAGATGGAGAGCCAGCAAGACTTGCTGATTTTAGATATCCCTTGTACTAAGGGTAATTGGCGATAACTGGTCACCGCATTTACATCGAGAGTGGGCTTCTTTAATAAGGACTTGACCTGTTTTAAAGTGAACATCAAGTGATGTGTGTTTTACGTGTGGTCAGTGAATGATGGTCATCCATGTGAACACAGGATGACCACAGGCATGTGCACCTGCTTTGTGCACCCCCAGAGCACTTTGATATTACAGAACGGGCTGCAGACGCTTGTACAGCCCCCCCATGCAAAACTGATAGCCTTTTTTTTTTTCTGGAAGCATGGCCTCATGCAAATGAGGGAATCACTTTGCCTCTGCACCCGATTCATATTACTGACTCAGTTGCAGAGGCAAACATGCCCTTTGGAGTCACACTGAAAGGGTGCAACAAAAATGTGGTGCACTTTAAAGTGCTCCACAAAAAGGTGGTGGACTGTCAGTGTGCCCCCTGAGGACAGCCCTCTCGAGGAGTGCATGGAGCCAGTTCTTCATACATTTTTTGGGCTCCAGTGATGAGTACACCAGTTCAGAATAAATGTGTTTCCAGGAGCTACCACCTACTTGCTCGTGCATGAAGCTTGCTGCTGTGACCTAGAGAGAAGTAGTGCATTCATGACTGCATGAGGAGCTGGATAGCACCTGCTAGGACGAGTGGCTTGATTGCAGGAAGACTTGCACAAGACTCAGATAACTGAAGAGTCTTCCTAGAGGGAACCACATGATCTGCAAAGCCCAGCTGGCTGGGAAAATCCAGGCCACCTAGGTCGTGGAACCGCAGTTTGGCTTATTGCTATCGAAATGGTGATGCTGCACTGTCCCTGATCAGTCCTGAACCCTTGCGATGCCTGCATAGGTCCTTCTCAGTGCCAGAAGGACCAGGAGCATTGTCTTATTTCACAGCCTGAGAGTAGTGTCACTTTATTGAAGGGGAGATCGTTTTGATTTTGTAAGGATTGAACCACCTCTTTAACTCTTGATTTTCTGGATTAACTATTTGTAGTTGTGGTTAATCTCTAACTCTAAAATCTAGTCCCTACAAAAACTGGTTAATCTTTGAGGTTCAGTGAATGCACTTGGTCCTGTGGGATCTTTTATCAATGGACAACTTTAAGAGCTGATTTTTAGTACGGGCCCCTAAGGACAGGTACCCCAGGGGAACTTCATACTTGGTGATCATCCACTGTTTCATCTGCCGCTTCTAAAACCTAAAAACTAAATGGGGTCCTGTATGTTTTTGTTCAACATCTTTGAACTGTGTCCTGAGTGGACGGTCGGGTTTACCAATGCCTTGAAGATCAGCTTTCAGACTGACACTTCAGCGATATCATTGGCTTCACTGTGTGCGACCCTTGTTGCATGG
Organism: Pleurodeles waltl; assembly: GCF_031143425.1. Taxonomy (NCBI): domain Eukaryota; kingdom Metazoa; phylum Chordata; class Amphibia; order Caudata; family Salamandridae; genus Pleurodeles; species Pleurodeles waltl. Next base: position 313,237,788 of record NC_090443.1, read on the forward strand.
GTGTTTGCTTCTGGGTTTAGGTTCCTTTGACTATTGTTGGCGTGGGAAGGTCAGCAGCTGTAACTTCAGTTCACTGAGTTGTCCAAGCATGCTGTTACAGCCCAAACCATTAAAATAGAAGGCCAGACATACTGTAGCATGGTTGCTACATTGTATCACTTTTGTCAACTTCCTCTGTCTCATTAACAGGTGCATCAAACACGTACTGTATAAGCACAGAAATAGAATCCCTGACTGCGGCCCATATCTGTGGTAATGGGACCATTGTTATGTAAATGGTAATGCTTTCTCTGAGAAACTACACGTGTTTATGGTTGTATCTCTGTCCCACGAAGATGCTAGCACTTAGTTCTTGCATTTTAAATGTTATTTTTTTTACTTATCTGAAAATAAATTCACAGTGGCAATTAATTGCATAATGTTGCTCGCATAAGCACCCAGTTTGCAGGAAGTGTGTTCTGTTATGCTGGTAACCAGCTCTTTAGTCAGAAGTGCTCTCATGAGAGGTTCTAGAGCGACTACCAAAAGCAGGGGAGACAGTGGAAATCCCTGGCTGGTTCCCTGCTTTGTGAGGTAATCTGAGGCACCGCGGGCCTCTAATAAAGTGACATGAATGACCGTGCAGTAGTTTGGCTTGGGTTTGCTTTACTGAGTCCGCTAAAAAGCTCCTTAACTCTTTTTCAAATGCCTTTTCTCCATCCAGTGTGATAGTGGCAATGAGGAAGTTAATGGTGTCATTATGAAGCCAGTCTGCGCAAACTAAATTATTGTGGATAAAATGGGCACAAGTCTGTTTGCTGGAATTTTGACATATATTTTGTATTCCAATTTTAAAAGCGTCTTTCGACATTAACTCGCTTGGTCCCATGGATCCTTCTCCCCCTTTAGAAATCGGGACTATGGAGGCTTCTGCAGAGGTGACTGAAACAACCCCTTTGAATCGACCTGAGTGCATATTAACTCTGTTAAATGTCTCAAGAATGCTGTCCGCAGGCATGTTAGAACCTTTGGTGGGACCGGGGAAGAAACTCTGTGGCTCCTGCTAGATTTCCGATCCAGGAAGCAGCTACAATTAGGAAGTACTGCACGGAAAGTAAAAACGCAGTATTTGGTGCCACCTTGTGGCAGCTTCTGGAGAGCGTCTCTAAGAAGGAACAAGTTAGGCTTTCTACTTTATTATTTTTTTTGAAAAAACATTTTGTTGCAAAAGCTGGGCCCCAAAAGAAGAGTGTCCCGGCACAAAGCTGTGCTCACTTTGGGATGATCCTGCTAGTCTTGGATTTTGCCCTTAGGGAGAGTGTTGATGACTGGAAGGATTTCTTTCTCACAAAAAAATGGAGTTTAATGATTCCCTTTGTCGATGTAAAATGTCAGCACCATGTTGCAAGGAGTGCTCATAAAGGATTCCATTTCTCAAGCCCTTGACTTTCCTCCAGCAGGTATTCACTTCTAATATGGCTGCCTTGTTGGCTACCAAATTCAGAAAATTGTGCCTTCTTCCACACACATGCTGTCACCTACCAGGACATCTTGTTGCCTTGAACAAACCATGATTTTATTCCAAAACCGGTTGCCCACCAGCACTTAAACTCGTCTGGGACACTGCCCATGCTCCTTCCAGGGCCCCGTTATTTGACTGGTGCTAGGGGCAAGTTTCACAAGCCGATTGTAGATAAAGCTGTGTGCTGTAAGGGGTGGGCGTGAGGGGGGAGAAAAAAAAACATCCTAGGAGACGACGACAGCTTTGCATGGGCTTTAAAACAAAAATGGTTTATGAATCTGTCCCAAAGGAGCCCCTTGTCGTTTTTTGCAGGTCACTGACGGCTGCAAATTAACTTTGTTCCTTATAACTAGCGTGTGTAAGTATGCACCTATAAACACCCCGCTGCTCATTTATCTGCACCCTTTATTACCCCATCAGGTGTGCTCTTGTGCCGTCTCTCTGGCTGGTAAGGGATGTGCCCCGGGTGAATAAATCGCTACTGTGGGTCCAAAGGATGCAGTACTGGTTTGGCAAAAGCAATGCTGTAACAGAAGGATGATTGGCTTAATGCTGATTTGCGAGTCATAGCTCCTTTGTACAAAATATATCGAGTGAGACAGGCAGTCGTTTAGCAGTGCGCGTGCAACGTTTGGCTCTGGTAAGGATTCTCTGTTAAACTAAATGCAGCCTTGACAATACCCTTAGTAAAAAAAAACAAAAAAAAACAGGCATTTGTAATGCAATAGGTCTCACGTTTTCTTGAGTTAGAGCTATTGGCATTGTAAATTGATAACATGACTTTTCTTGCCACATAATTTCAGCTTTTCCTGCCATATAATTACAGTGGCCCAGCACTTAACTAAATTAGTTCCATTTACCTTCTTCCTCTATCTTAAAACATATACAATTACCATATAAACCTTTAGCAGAAATAAACCTTTGGCATTAGAGTGCAATGCTCAAAACACCATAACAAATATAATTTGGGACGGATTGGAGGGTGAAAGGAAAGAGGGAGTCGGGAGTACAGATGGAGAGGAAACGTGGCGTATTAACGGTGTCACGAGCCCTGGAGCAAGAAAGGAATATGGTTGACTGGAATTGAGGTAGGAAAATATAGCAGTAATTAGAGTTGAGTGAGGTCCGCAGGTCTCTGGGCCTCGGTGCCACTGTAGCTGTTGCTCCATTGATAACTAGGCCTCAGGAGAGAAAGGGGATAGAGCAGAAAAAGCTAAAAGAAAGCAGCAGAAAAAAAGGAAGGAATAGAAGGGGTCTAAAAGAAATAACAGAAAGAAGGGAAAGAAAGAATGAGAAAATGAAAACACAACTAAGAGAAGAAACAGAGCAAACGTATGAGACAAATGAAAACCGGAAAGGAAGCTAGCAAACAAAAGATAAAGATGAAAAGTAATGAAAGAAGTGTGAAAAGAAAGAGAAAAATTAACATTAGAGCAAAAAAATAGAGATGGTGAGAGAAACAATCAGTGAAAGAACCAGGGCATGTATGTACTGAGCAAAAACAACAAGTGATGGAAGGAATGCTGAACATTGTCAAACACTCTCCCCCAGTCATAGATCTGGGTTTAATCCATCGTTCTTTTGCTCACCATGCCACCCCAGTGTACTGACACATTTCCCACAGACACAGAATGAGAAAATTATTTTGACACCTCGGGTCCCGACAAGTAACTTGTGGCTTCCACATACAGACAGGAAAAAAGGGATTTATATTAAAACGTGAATTGACAGATAAAGATAAGAAAAACACCAGAGAAAGAAGGATCTAAAAAAAAAGTGAAAGGACACATACCGAATCAAAGGAAAGAACACATAAAAAAGACAAAGAAAGAATGAAGGGAAGAGAAAAAAAAAAGTAAATGTCCGATGAAGAAAAAAGAGATGAACGAAACAAGGAAAGAAATAACCACGTTTTTGCAAGTTTGAAGAGGAGGTAGCAAGAGAAGTATGGTATGGTAATGGACCTATGTGTGAAACCTAGTACTGGTGTGCCAGTGTTGCCGAGTGTTTGCCTGGAGGTGCCCTAGTGGAGCTGCGAGTGGGGCCTAGCATGAGAGTGGCATTGCCTCTGAAGCACAGAAGCGAGGAGTCCTGAGAAGAAATGTGCATTGAATGTTGGAAGTGATGGATTCTGGCAGAGCTTTGGTGGTTCCCATCAACAGTGGTGTTGGATGTTAGACTTGAGGTGAAATGGCTTAGCTGTGTTTTGCTCTTTTGGGTCCAGTATTGACTTGACAGTGGGACTGACTATTAGAATTGAGCTGCTGTAATGGAATTGTATGTGATTAGGGTCCCAATATAGGAAATGAAGTGACCTTGCCAGGGTAGAACTGAGGTGCACTGATGGAGCTGCTCCCGAGGTCCCAGTACTGGAACAGCAGAATGTACTTATTGTAAGAACCGAGGTGCTCTGGCAGACAGCGGGTGTGAGCTTACTGGCATAGCTGAGGGATTGGATTTTGTGAACTGAGGCACAATGATTGAGCTGTGCCTGAGATCCCAATACTGTATCAGCAGAGCGTACTGACTGGAAGAAGTTAGGTGCTCTGGCAGACAGCACATGTGGGGTTCCTGGCACTGGCACGGCTGAGGACTTATACTTTGCGGATTGAGGAGCACTGATGGAGCTGTGCCCGAGGTCCCAGTACTGGAGCAGCAGAGTGTACTGATTGGAAGAACTGAGATGCTCTGGCAGACAGGACCTGTGGGGTTCCTGGAACTGGCACAGCTGAGGGCTTGGATTTCATGAACTGAGGCGCACTGATGGAGCTGCGCCCGAGGTCCCAGTTCTGGAGTAACAGAGTGTACTGACAGGAAGAACTGGAGCGCTCTGGCAGACAGTGCGTGTGGGGTTCCTGGCACTGGCACGGCTGAGCGCTTGGAGTGTGTGAACTGAGGTGCACTGATAGAGCTGCGAGTGGGATCCCAGTATGGAGCAGAAGTGGGCACTGTTTCTAAGGATTGCGGAGCCCTGGTAGAGCTGGGTACCTAGGCTATAAACTATTACAAACGATCCTCTGCCCTTGCTCTCCGTACACCCACAGGCAGGCACACTTGACAAAGAAAATCCAAGCCAAGGAAGGGCGGGTAGCCAGGCAGTTGAGAGAGGGTGCAGTGAGCCCACAAAGACCTAATGTGACCAAGATAACAGCCTGATTTATAACCTTGCTTACGTCTAACCTGAGCATGAATTCTCTGCAAATGAGAAGGGAAGCTTCCCTGGACAGGAGCAGGAAAGAAAGTAAAAATAAAAAGTCCCCTACAGACTAGATAAACAAGACAAATCTCAGTTATACAGTAGTTGGTCCCTGCTCTCACACAGAAGAAGGCGAGACAAAGAGGCATGACTGACCACTAGCAAGCAAGGATTTTTAAATGACACTGAAACTAAGAAATGAAATAGCTGGAAGTCCACAGAAGAAGTATATTTAAAAGTATACAAGATGTCGTACACTTACGCTCGACCTAAAAACATTGGACGTTCTCATGACAGTGCGTTGTGGATTTGAAGCCCGAAACGCTGAATTTGAACACTGGTTCTCGGACTTTGTGATATGGTGGAGCAGTGCTCGATATATCAAGATGGCAGCTTGCTCAGCTGTGTGCTGAGGTTTTGGTTATGGCAGTTTGTACACATCCCTACAAAGCAAAATAGGAAATGATGTAACACTGAAGGGGTGAAGTTTAGGTGTATGGTAGCGCTCTTATCTGAGTGATGGAAGCAAGGCTATGGCATCTAGTAATGTTCCACCATTCTCTTGCAGCCGGGATCCTGCGGGACAAACACATGCTCCGCAATGTGCTGGGAGTGGCCCCAGGACCCGTTTCCTACAGGAAGCCTTCAAGAAGTCAGTGAACATGCAGCGCAAGGTGCTGAAGGACCGTCTGCGTCTATTGCAGTAAGTGGGAGCACCGCTCAGTCTCCTATGAGCTGTGCATTTGCCCCTCAGTACTGACTGTATTTGGTATTGCAATTAGCTTGGGTGTTGTAACAATGTCCCCTTGAAGGAGAGGTCTGGTATTTAGAGGGCTGCTTCATTATTATCTTGTGGTGTGTGTGTGTGTGTGTGTGTTGTAAAATGGTGGTCTCTGGGTATGGGGTAGACCAAAGGAGATGTGATTTGTAACCAAGCACCTTCATTCCTCTATTCAACAGCATGGCTTATGTTTTAGTTCAAGTTAGTTTTCATGTAAAATTGTAAACAAATGTTGCATCACCAGCGTGTCTGCCATGCTAGTTGTTTTCCTTCTACCAGAACACTCTCAAGCATGTGTGCCTAATTCCCTTGAACTGAAATACAACACCTCTCCCACCTACACAAACACACCAACATGTTTCCCTCAATAAAATCATCACCATGTAATCACCACCATTCACACAATGCACCAGGAGCACAACTCTCAATTGTGCAACACCAAAAAGCTGACAATATGTAGAACACCACTGTGTGCAACACACTATTCCTACAACATTGTGAGTGCACAATAATTGCACGATACACAGCTCTCCTCCCAAGTAGGCACAAGTGTATGAATACACAAAAATAACTTCCCTGCTAACCAGCCAAGAACACCGCAGATGCAGTGTGTTGCTGTTTATCAGTTAATCACAGAGCTACTACACATATTACCAATACACAATGCACACCTGACCTTCCTAGCAAGACAAGAGACTCCACCTAATCTCTGACTCTCACACTTCACAAGCTGTATTGTATCTAACCAGACCACAGAAGCAGATATTGACAAAAATATGGTATTGGACATCAATACTGCCCAAAATACCATACAAAATAATAACAACATGACAAGAACACTCCATTAAACCAGAATGACGTTACCTAGAACCTCTGCCAGAATCTTGCTTTCCTGTTTTTTTCCACACCAGAGACACAGAAGAATGTTGTTTTGTTATGGTGGATCCGGCTGTGGTGTTGTGAGGGGTAATTCACTAGTTTTCATTGGGCATCTATGTGCTGAAAGGGTTTGTCCGCATGGCTACAAGAATAACATCTGCTTATATAAATGTCTTCATTGCGGTTGATTGAAGGCAACCAGTACATTACTCAGAATTGTTTTTGTCCCGGTAATACCCACATGACCCTCATGGATCAGAGTTGCCAATCCATCCCCTCAATAATGTTGGTACAACAAGGGAGTCACCACGCTGGATGACTTCATCTACCATTGCAAGTTCTTTCCTGTCTGGGTGAATACTCTCTTCGAGAACTCTTTCACAAGGCAATACCTTCACATTGTATACTCTGTTTTATTGTTTTGTATAGTGTTACTCCCAACAGCAATCAACCACTCTTTGTTCAATTGACAATATAAGAGTATTCACACCCAAACAAACATGCCATCATTACACCTTCCTCTTTCTAATCATTGTTGTCTTGCTCATCAACACAAGAAGCATGTGTCAGAGGGTCTGCTGAAACATTAATTCTGTCAGAAATGTGTTCAATACTGAAATGATACTGTTGCAATTTGCACGCTAGTTTAGCAGTTCTAGGTGACATTGTTGCTGAACCACCACCCTCTAAGATGCTTAACAGTTGCTTATGGGCAGCTTGTATTATAAATTATTTTCCCCATAGAAAACGTTTACATTTATTGACAGCCCCAAAACAAGCTAGCAGTTCATGTTCAATTACTGAATGATTGCTTTCTGCCCCTGTTAGTTTGTATGAAGCAAATGGAATGGTGTTTTTGCCTCAAGCAGACGCATTACTTTAGCACTGCTCCCAGTCCTCTCTGTCTACCATGTATTCTAAATTTTCATTAAAACATTGTAAGGCTGGTGCTAGCCTCAACTCTTTTTTACCTACAATGCTAGTATCACACTCACCATTCCATTCAGGTTCCACACACTTCTTTACTAACCTTTCACATATGTTCCACTTTGCTTATTGTTTTATAAACTTTAAGTAGAACTCAAAACATGTCCAAAAGAGATCATTCATCCTTCTTGCATGGAGTGAGCAATTTTGAAATTGCCAAAATCAATCAAGATTTTAGATAAACATAGTTTTCATCAGTCAGCTGCCCAAGGTATTCTGTGGTGTTTTTGATAAATGTTCATTTGCTAGTTTACAAAGCTAACCCCACTTCCTTGGATTCTTTGTACGATTTGCTTCAAGATTGATACATATTCATCAACTATATTACAATAAATCAGAACACCGTCCTGGAATATCCTTACACTATGCATTCCTTCGAACATTTAGTTCATGCATTTTAGAAAGCAGCAGATGCTGAGCAAAACTCAATGACAGCCTATAAAACTGGAATACTCCTTCAGGGGTGATGAATTTTGTTTATTTTTTTAAATCTTCAACTAATTCACTTTGGTTTTAAGCCAGCTGATGTCCAAGTTTGTGAAGACCTTTGCTTGGTCGAGTGTCATCACTTCTTATTTATTAGAGGTAAAGGTTGCCAGTAAGCTACCGCATTGCAACTGAACTGGCGAAAGCTTATGCACAGCCTGACCATTCAATTTTTTTTCTTTTCAAACACCACAGGCGAAAACCGTTCCAGTGCACTGATTGATTTTATCACCCTGTTTTCACACCACCAATTATTCTGCTGACTTCAAGTGGTACCTTGTTACTGAGACTGTCATATGTGATTTTTGACCCAATATCAACAAGAACTTCGCACCACTTCCATTCATTTTCCAATGACACCTTGATTGATTTTGTATATGATGGTAACGGGTAGTATTAAGATTTCTAACAATTCATTTCATCAAGATTTTCCTCCCTTACCTTTACTTTGTAAACATTTTTATCATGCAAAGTTCTGCATACTTTGTGAAAATTTACTCTTTACAACACTTTTCATATTTTATTCTGAGCAGGGCAATTGTTGCTGGAAGCCATGTGAAAGGTAGACCAGCAATGATACCGTGCAGATTTGTGAAGCATGGGCTCTATAATGGTTTGAGGATTTCTTTGATATTATTTACCTTGTTTGACGTGTTTTTGGGACTTCTTGAAAAGATACTGACCTCAGAGTGTTGTCTGTTAGGTTTGTGTAATAATTTCACTCATCCTTTAGATCTTTCAGTGCTTTTTATAGTTGATAAGACATTGTTTAGGCCTGGGTTCCTAAAGTGTACAAGTTGAGTCAAGTGGAAAAAAAATCCTGAACAGGTTTGAAGTTTCATGTCAGGAAAGCTTAACAAGTAGCAGCAAAGCTAGTAGGTCTCGTGTATGCCAGATCTATTGGCTTTGCCAATTGTTTCCTAGCCATATTGTACAGCAGAGCTGCTGCTGTGTAGCATGGTTGAAAGTTATTTTTTTTTAAATGCCATATGACTCAGCCAGCGTTGACCGCATCAGTGTTTTTTTTCTATTTACTTTCAAATCTATTGATATAATTCTGTGGGCATCGTTGCCCATCCAACGCGCTCAGAGAGAGCAAAATAATCAATAAAGTGTATTTACCTAAACTGAATGTTATGGAATCGAGAGTACCTGCTCAGTAACCATAAATGTCTTCGAATAACAGAGACAACTTTCAAAGTGGGAACGAGAGGCTCCTTTATGATAAAAGACATTCACATGCTTACGCTCTGAGTTCTTCATCAAGTTAATCATCACTGCATCCTAGATATGGAACATTTCTAGCGCACGTGGCTCACGTTTACAAAAAAATAATCTTCTGTTCCTCGATTTTGTTACATATGGCAACAAAAAAGTAAAGCATTGTCTTAAAAAATAATAATGCAATTCGAATAAAAATATGCAAAGGGAATCTAGTAGAATGAGGTCAGATTGACATCAGTCTTAAAAGATGAAAGTGTACACTGCTCCTTGAAGGGTATCAGCAGCTCCACAGCTCAACAATGCACTGAACTGCCAGTTTAAGATCAGGTCATTTATTTTCTCCCTGCGCGCATCATCTTTGAACACGGGGCACTGTTCCTTTTTTAGGTTTTGCCTGAGACGGAGCTTGCACGGTGACTGGAGAAATCTTATGTTAAGTTAAAAAAGCGCTTAGAGCCTGCTCATTACTTACCATTGGTTGCTTTGTCATCACTCTTATTTCCTTGCTTCTCATTGGTCAACGCGTCTTCACTTTACTTGCTCCTCTTGTGTTTGCCCTTTCAATGGAACATGGATGAAGACTAATTGATGTGATTGGGGTCCTTTTTTGGACCCTCCCCCATTGTCAATACTACCCCCGTTGTTGCAGTGCCCTGAAGTTGCTTGTTTTCTTTATCTCAGAGCAGACTGTCTCTGTTTTGGTGCAGCTGAGGCGAGCCAGCTTGCTTTATTTCTCTATTTTCCTGCACTTAGGTTATGCAAAGTCTGTAAGTCAGAAACTATGGTCTGTGATTCAGTTAAAAATAATAATAATAATACTAAACGCTTACCAATGATCAGGCCGCCCCCACTAACGTTTTTACATTTATAACTTGAAACAGTTAATGTTTGCAGCTTATCAAGAGTCAAGATGGCAGTGGCCCATAAAGTGCAGCAGGGGTGGGATGGGCACACACATTTACACACTCTTTTACACGCGTACATACTTATTAACACCCAGCACATTAACATGCAAACACCCTTTCACAGCATACATGGACAAATACACAAACATTTATGCTTATAATACACACACACACACACAAAACCACCATTTACAAAAGACAACTTACTACTCATTGGCGATGACCTTGGTGGCAGGACAGAAGCCTCTGTTTCCTGGTGAAAGAAAGATCCCACCACCTTCTCTAATTGGGTGAGCTTGTCAAGGTCAAATAATGAGAGGAGGACCTTCCTTCTCTCGTCACTGAGTGGGATGGGGTCAGTGACAGTTGCTTGACACCACCACACTCTGTGACGAGCGTCACTGTCGGACACACTGCCCTGGGAATTTCAGCGCTTAAAATGAAGCACCATAGTACAAGTCTGTCAGTGGTGCTTCCCCTCGTTATGAGGGGGAGGCTCACAGAAGACTTTGCCAGGCTGAGGAGGTCACACCCACCTGATAGTGAAATATTTAGCCTCTCAAATTTTGTCTGAGGCAGTTAGGCTCTTGCGCATGTAGCACATGTATAGAGTGTGGCCCTCTGACCAGGCCATGAAGAATCTGTCAGGCCAACCTTTGCTCAGAATGACCAACACTTTTCATGCGTTGCCTCACTGCCCTTAATGACGAGACGAGCCATGGGTGCAAGACGGTTACCTAGAATTAAGTCAAATTTCCATTTTTGGACACATTGTTTGCAGCGCTGGAACAAATTAGACCGATTCTTACTTCCTGTGTATAGTTCTTGATTTATGATTTTCAAAACAACAATGGCAGAAGTATGGTGCATTATTTTGTACCCAAAAGCTACTATATATATAAATGTATATATATAGATACTCATTTTTCTGTGTAACACACTATTATTGTGATATATATCTAAATATATATATATATATATACATCACAATAATAGTGTGTCACACACAAAAATGAGTATCTTTATTGTTTCAAGTAACACTAACAGCAGTCCCACCAGGTGAAGGTAGGCCCTTCTGCCAGCCTCTGAATGCCACACAAGTTTTTCATCCCCTCCTAGAAGACTCTCTCACACAGCGCTCCACATATCACACAAGCATTCTCAGATAACCACATCCACACTACAACAGAATGTCATCCTACACATAGAAGTCACAATAGAATACAATACAAAACAAAGAGATACAAGGTACTTAGATACTTTAAGTGCAGCTGTCTGGAGTCCCAAGAACAGCACGTAGTGTGATGACCAACTTTGTGTATTGCACAGGCCGCAGTACAGTGCCCTGCAGAAGGCCATCCAGACCTACCGGCTACTGATCACCGACCTCCGGGCACAGGGCGCGTTTCTGAGGGCACAGCAGGCTGAGCAGTGGGCAGAGAAGGCTGGATTCAAGGCCTACCATGCAAAGCAGGCGGCTCTGGAAGCACAGCTGGAAGATCTACGTGTGGCACAAAGGCTGGTGAGAACACAAGGTGCTACAGAGCTGTGGTGCAGTCTCCCCCAATGGAGCAGGGCCCGTTAAATGCAGTCAGAATCCTGAACTTTGGTTTTGGCTTCTGGATGGAGCTGTAATCTCTTTATGCGCTTTTAATGCTACATTCAGCGCTAAAGCCTGTGACGTTTCCTTATAAGAGCTGCAAATATTGGTTGACTTGTGCAACTTCACCCAGAGAGCTGTAGGCTGCGTTTTTGTCCGTTATAGAGCTGTAACTATTCGGTCTCTTTGTAAAGTTGCAGCTATAACTTTGAGCTGTATTTTTTTGTCGTGTAAACAGAGCTGTCCCTTTCTTTCCTCTGAGAGCTGCAATGAAATCTGAAGATTGCTTGTGACCTATAACTAGATGCATATGAAGCTATTTTACTGCCTTTGAAAGTTTTCTTCGAGAGAGGGCTGTGCTGTATTCTTGTACTGGTTAGAGGGATAAACTTGCGTTGTCTTGAAGGAGCAACTGCGTTTTTTTTCTCTAGATTGAGCTCACATTTTTGATCTATCTTATGAAAATTGGTGTGGGAGCTGCGGTTCTACAAAATAGGCCGTTTAAATAGCCCCTCGGCTTGCGCCTACAATCTTGCCAATGAACTCTTCCCCAGTAAGTGTGACCCCAATATAGGTCTGGGTTAGGCCTTCTGTATTTGTGCCATCACTACACAAAACGAAGCACCTGACCTTGGTTTCACACCCTGTGCTTGAGCCAAGTCCCTGATGTTTTCTCACTTTTCTTGCTGCAGAGAGAAGCTCAGTTGATGAAGCAGCCCCCCGGTGTCTGCAGCTGCCAGGACGCTGTGCTGAAGCCAGATTTCGCCCTCAAGTCTATAGGTAAGGGCGGTGTTGGAAATCCTCTTTGCGTGGTGAGTCAGCATGGGTGCACATTCCTTTACAGACACAGGCCACCAAGCGATGTTTAAAGCAAAGGCAAAGTGGGCAGTTGCCCAAGGTCCCCTGGTACCATGATCATAACGGTCAGAAGATAAAACTCTGTCTTTCCCTCTAAACCGCTCTCCCTCTCTGTTCTTACCTCTACCTTTAGCTTTTTACTTTTCTTTATGTATGTCTTTCTCCACCTCATCCATCTCTAGCTCTTTCACCTGTCTTCATTCTGCTTACCCCTGCTTATCTCTCTCCAGACTTAAATGGGCCTAGAATTTTTTGGTCTTGCACCAACAATATTCTATATTGAATTCAGTGTCCAACACCCTGTTCCTCGATGTGTAGAAAGGACCAGGGTCAGGGTGGATATTTAAAAATCACCTATTTTACCATGTTCTTTCTACAACTGGAAACACAGGGTGATCAGACAATCAATTCCATGTAAAATATGGATATTAAAAATAATAAATACTTAATCTAGACCCAAAAATTTAGATGTAAACACAAAAAGAAATGGCCTTGTCAATGCTTTTTAAACCTTTTATATCGCACTCTTTTACTGCTGGACAGCAGGAAGCTTGAGCTTTCAATTGCTTTTGCGGCGCCTCCATCCCCAATAGTTTGACGTATAATAAAGTGTTGTTTGGTATCATGTGGGATTCAGTTACCTGAAAATGGGTAATGTAGAGAGCGTTCGGAGAGCCATTCGGGCTCTCCTCTAATGTGTAGCGTGCTCTGCGTGTCCGGGAGGGGCGCAGAGCACGGGTATAAATAAAGTCGGAACTGCGATGACGCAGTTCCTCGTGTGCCAGCATCTAAGCACGGTGTCTGTCTCGTTATTGGTGCGCTCTAAGGGCGACACTACATTGTCGACGGGCGGGATTTTTCTTATTCTGCGCGTTTGACACAAAAAAAAATATATATAAGTAACGAGGAGAGGGTTCCCCCCCTCGGTGCTGATTTACCGTTGAGGGTGTGGTGTGGCATCGGATGAAACGGCGTCAGAGGCGCTGTTTCGCCTCAGTGAAGAAGGCGATCGATGTTCCTGGCTCGGCGGAGCCTGAACGCCTGATTTCCTGCCTGGAGAGCTTGCGGCCCGGCTTCCTGCCCGGGAAGAATGAGGAAGGTGAGCCACGCCTACGCCCCAGGGGAGCCGTCACGCGGGAGCGGAGCGCTTTTAAATGCGAGGCGTTTTGTTGCTAAGCAGCAGCAATAGTGAGTGCCGGTCGCGTGTTTGAAGCCTGGAGGCTTCATCAGCAGAAACTGTGAAGGGGCGTGTCCCTTCATATTGACACCGGAGGCTGTTTGAAGCCTGGGGCTCCAGATCACAGCCGGTGAACAGAGGCCTGAAAAAAAAAAAAAAAAAAGCTGAATGGAAAAAGAAAAAGGACAGCAATAATAAAACACAATAGCAGAAAGGAAAAAACAACAACAAAAGAGGAATAATTAAAAAAAAAAAAAAAAAAAGAGTGCACCAAGAAATTAAAAAAAAAAAAAAAAGGGGTTGTAAAGAAAATATATATATATATATATATATATTAATGGCAAACAAAGGCTGAAGTGATTAAAGTTTTTTTTTTTTTTTAAATCTTTTTAACTAGTGTATTGGGAGAGTGCCAACATGAGTGCTCCACAGCAAGAAAATGCAAATGCGCCACCACCACCACCACCAGGAAATCCCCAGCTCCCGGCGCAGTTAAATAACAGTGTTCATTCTTCAGTCACATCGTTACCCCTGTTTAGCCAACTGATTGAGCCAAGATGGCGCCTATGGATAAATCGACTAGACAACTATTTTTGTGCCACTAGGGAAATGGATGGAGCAGTACGAAGGTCTTTAATGTTGCTGATGGGCGGAGATGAACTACAAGAGCTGTTTGATTCCCTCCCAGACACAGAGGACAAATCTGACTTTGATGCAGCTGTAACAGCTTTAAATAGACACTTTGATCCTCAACTTAACTCCGACTATGAACGTTTCAAACTTAGACAGGCGCAACAAACGGAAGTTGAGTCAATGGACATGTTTTATGCCAGATTAAGAAAGCTAGCGAGTCCGTGCACGGGACTCAACCAGCAAGAAGAGATCCAGGCTCAGATTATCCAGGGCTGCAGGTCCAATGCCTTAAGAAAGCTTATTCTTCGACAGCAGGGTATGTCCCTTGACGAAATTCTAATTCTTGCACGGTCCCATGAACTGTCTGCGCTGCGGGCAGATGCAATGGCGGCTGTGAGAGGTCAGTCGTTGGCTGCAGCGTTGTCTACCCGTTCAGTCCAAGTGAAAGAAGAGCAGGTAGATGTTGTTCAGGCACCCCCGGCAATGCCGCACAGGCCAAACCTCGCCAGATCCGGTGAACGTGCTTGTGGGAGCTGTGGCTACGAACACAGAGCTAACATGGGATGCCCGGCAAAAGGACAGTCTTGCAACCGTTGTGGTAAAGCAAATCATTTTGCAAAAGTGTGCAGGTCGAGGAAGAATAAGCAAGGGGATCAAAAGGGAAAGGATGCTAATGTCAGGAGTGTATCCAAGAGTGCTGAAGAGGTGAGAGACCACACAGCGTCAGGTAGCCCCGTTTTTGAGGAAGAGGACATTTTTGTGATTTCATTCACTGGCGGGAGGCAACAAGAAAAGAGACCGCCTCCCATGAGTGATGTACAAGTCAATGGCACGTTGACATCAGTACTTATTGACACAGGAGCCTCAGTTAACGTTATGGATGAGACCCTATATCAGCAGTTGACCCCCATACCGCCATTTACCCCGACTGCCACCAGGATATACAACTATGGAGGACGAGAGCCTCTTCCTCTAAAAGGAACTGTGGAAGTGTCCGTGACCAGTGGGGATCGGTCAGCAAAGGCAAAGTTCTATGTGGTAGCAGGAGATCAAGGCACTCTGTTAGGGTGTCACACGGCAGAAGATTTAGAGCTGGTATTCTTTGCACGTCAAGTTTATGACTCTCAGGGAGAACGCCTCCTCAGTGAATTTCCGCAACTCTTTGAGGGGTTGGGGTGGTTAAAAAGAAAGCGTGTCAAACTTCACATAGATCCAAGCGTTGTCCCTGTGGCTCTGAGGCATCGTCGGGTGCCATTCCACTTGCGGCCTGCCGTCGAAAAGGAATTACAACTGCTTGAAGACCAAGGAGTCATTGAAAAGGTAGATGGGCCTACGCCCTGGGTCTCACCGTTGGTGATAGCGCCAAAACCCAAGCAGCCTGGAACTATTCATCTCTGCGTGGACATGCGCTTGCCTTATAAAGCCATTCGAAAGGAGAGATAATTAACGCCCACTATGGATGACAACATAGCAGATCTGAATGGGGTGCAGTGGTTCTCAAAACTAGATCTTAACGCTGGATATCATCAGCTGGAACTAGATCCTGAGAGCAGGAACATCACCACTTTCTCGACGCACGTGGGGCTACAGAGATATAAGAGGCTGAGTTTTGGGGTGTCCTCGGCCGCTGAGGTGTTCCAGAATGCTATCAGAGAGACTTTGTCCGGATTACCGGGGGTAATC
Organism: Pleurodeles waltl; assembly: GCF_031143425.1. NCBI lineage: Eukaryota > Metazoa > Chordata > Amphibia > Caudata > Salamandridae > Pleurodeles > Pleurodeles waltl. Next base: position 313,253,698 of record NC_090443.1, read on the forward strand.
AATTTGAGTGATGACATTTTGATACACTCCCGGACGAGGGAAGAACATCATCGTCATCTAAGAGCGACGTTAAAAAGACTAGTGGAAGCTGGACTGACCCTTCACAAAAAGAAGTGTGCATTTTATCAAACGTCAGTAGAATTTTTTCGTTACATCTTTTCAAAAGATGGTTTACAAGTGGATCCTCGTAAGGCTGAAGCAATTCGTCAAGCCCCAACTCCCCAAAATCCCACGGAAGTCCGCAGCTTCTTGGGGATGGCCACGTATTGTGGGAGGTTCATACCACAGCTTGCCACCATGTCAGAGCCTCTTCGACAACTCACTAAAGGACAACGCAGCTGGGAGTGGACTCCCGACGCACACAAGGCGTTCGAAGACATTAAGGCAGCGTTGTTGGATAGGTCAACCATGGCTTATTTTAACCCCGGTAGGCGGACAGAAGTGGTGGTGGATGTGAGCCTTGTTGGGCTTGGGGCTGTTCTTCTTCAGGAGCGAAGACATCAAGAGTGAATTCCCGTTGCATATGCCAGCCGGGCTTTGTCGGCGGTAGTAAACACAATATGCGCAGATTGAGCGCGAAGCTCTAGCTATTCGGTGGGCATGCCGGTATCTGTATGGGCATGAGTTTCAAGTAGTAACTGATCACAAGCCTTTAGTCTCATTGTTTGCGGGTAGCCCACGTCTCGCACCTCCGAGGATTGAACAATGGACTGTTCTACTTCAGCCTTATCGATTTACAGTCATTTATTGACCTGGGGCAAACAATCCGGCAGATTATCTGTCTCGCCATCCGTCTCCTAAGGTACTTGATTCTCACCAAGAGCAAGATGAAGAAAGCACTGAGGTTTTTGTCAGCATGGTCGTGCAGTCGGCATGTCCCAATGCTCTTCTCATAGCCGACATTGTGAACGCTACCAAGGATGATGTGCTACTGATTCAGGTGAAGGAGTCGTTGAGTTATAAGAAATGGAAACACTTTCTAGAAAAAACAAATGCGTCCAGCTCAGACCAGAAGGTGGCTATGCAGGGCATATGGAAGGTGCGTGATGAATTGTCCACAGATAATGCCGGACTGATCCTGAGGGGAAGAAGAATTGTACTTCCTCAGTGTCTGTGGTCTCAGGTGATCGAATTGGCCCATCAAGGGCATTGATGTGCTGCCAAAACAAAAGCCAGATTACGTGCCAAAGTGTGGTTCCCGGGAATGGACAGCCAAGTTGATGAAATGGTGGGGAAGTGTCACTCCTGTATCATCACATTGGCGGAACCGCCGAGTTGCCCGGTGGTGACCGAACCAGCCACTTTGAAACCATGGACAAAGGTGAGCATGGACTTTGGGAGTTTTCCGGATGGGGGGCTGACTGTCGTCATGATAGATTCCTATACCAAGTTCCCTGTGGTTGAGGTCATAGTGTCTACGGCGTTTGAAAATGTGCGGCCAGTTCTTCAGAAGACTTTTGCATTGTTCGGGCTACCCGACGAAATCAGGACAGACAATGGGCCACCATTCTAGGGGCAAGAGTTTTGCTCGTATCTTGATGGGAAGGCTATTCGTCATCGTAAGATAATGTAGTATTGGCCTCAGGCGAATGGTGATGTTGAAAGATTTATGCAAACTTTGAATAGGGCTCTCAGGATTGGAGTTGAGCAAAGGGAGGAAAGCGAGCAGTGCCTGCAGCAGTTTTTGAGTGCATACCGTCAAACATCGCATAGCACCACTGGGTGTGCACCCTCAGCCTTGATGTTCAAGGTTTCTCCAAGTGACTGTATCCCAGCTGGTCCAAGGTGGAAACCACCTGTGTTGGATGTGAAGGCCACTCAGAGACGACGGGAAATTACTAATCAGAAAGCTAGTGGAAAACGGAGAGCCAAATATCGAGACTTTCGGGAAGGTGATCGAGTGGTGGTGAAAAGTCAGAGAGGAGGAGGAAAGTTCCGGACAGCATTTGAACCTGAAGTTTGGGAGGTCATCGGCATACAAGGAGCAATGATAACAGCGGCCAGAGGAAGACGGAGAGTGACACGAAATGTGTCACATTTTCGTAAAGCTGGTGTTGTTGTCCCTGCAGAAGAAGAAGGAGAGATGGAGGACGTCATAAGCGGCTCGCCGAATAGACCTGAAGAGACTGTGAGTGTCCCGGGGCCCGTTCTGGTTGAGCAAGCCATGCCGTGTGAAGCTCCTGGACATGGGGGTTTGCGTGCCAGAAATGCAAGGTACGATTTACACCCCAATCCTGACCCCAGCAGCCAGCTGAAAGATTTTGTCTGTAAAGCAGGCTGTGTGTGAACTGTGTTTCGTTAACATTTTTCCGTGACTGAACATTGATGACGCCCGATATCGATGGTATGAAGACGTATCCAGTGGTCAAAAGTGAACAGTGTTATTGTATGGGAAAATGGGTTTTTCTTGGCGTTATTTTATTCAGTTTTATTGTTCTTTCTTTCTTTTATCTTCCCTAACACCTTCACCCCTGTTGGGGTCTGTGGGGTAATGTTCGCTTGGGTGTTGTAAGTTTACAAAATAATTCTTGTCCATGTGAAGTAAAACATGGGAGGGATGTAGAGAGCGTTCGGAGAGCCATTCGGGCTCTCCTCTAATTTGTAGCGTGCTCTACGTGTCGGGGAGGGGCGCAGAGCACGGGTATAAATAAAGTCGGAACTGCGATGACGCAGTTCCTCGTGTGCCAGCATCTAAGCACGGTGTACGTCTCGTTATTGGTGCGCTCTAAGGGTGACACTACAGGTAATAAATGTAATATTGTTGGGAGCAGGTGCCTTAAAATGTCTGGCGTGGAGCCTCACATATCTTTAAGAAGGCACTGAGGCAACCCTTTACAGATTGTTCAACCATTGTGCTTACCAGGCCATGTTACAGGCTTGGAAGGAAGGGGCAGTGGGTTTGCTGGGAATGTTGTGTTGGTCTGTTGTACCCGATGGTGCGAAAATGTGGTAGAAAAGATCTGAAAAATCGTGTTTCTGCATGATTGAAACCCAGCAAATTGCCAGTTTGCTACATTACCATTCCGCAAAATAACGCATAATTGGAAAAGTTGCACATCGATTTGTTGTTATTGGAGAACCTTCCGTCACAAGTTTTTTTTTTTTTGTAGCAAAAACTTTGCCAAGGCTGGAAATTGAAAACAAAATCCAAACTTTGCCAGTTCTTAAACTGCAAAAACGAATACCTTTGTCCAAATTACGAAACACACATGAAATCAAGAGCACACACTTAACACGATACACAAGAAAAACATGTAATAAACTACTAGCTACTAATCTTGGGTTCCGGAGTATCGTGCTACTCGCCGAAAAAGCAATTCAATAACTCGTCAGAAGCGCTATATTTGCAATTATTCCTGCTCTAGCTGTGCAAAACCTGCTCAAATCCACAAATTTGTGATCATTTTTATGCATGTGGTATTTGTTGTATGTTACTGCCATCTGGTGGAAATACCTAAAATTATATTTTTTAGCATTCACGGGCAAAATGTTCTACATGGCTGTTCTGCTTGAAGAAATGGAAGGGGACGAGGAGGGATGTATGAATGGAGGTGATCTCTTCTTGTTTGTCATGTGTTATATTGTTTCCTGACTGGTGGCGTGGACGGAGGTGGTGCTTGCTGGTTGGTATCAGAAGAATGTGCTGTGACCTGCTTGACATAATGGGTGGGTATGGTGATTAGTGGATGTGTCATTTGTGAAAGTAGTGTAAGAATCAAGGCTGTTTGCTGCTTGGTGACAGGGATTTGCAGTGTCCCGCTTGGTGTAAGCGGAGGAGATTGTGTTTGCTGTTTCATGTTAGGGGTGTGAGCGCGTCGATCCTTATTTGGTCTTTTATTATCAATTTATAAGGGGACATGTTAGAGGTCCGATGGACCTTTTGACTACGCTTAGAGTGATACCACCATAAATCCCAATTACAACATAATATCTTCAACAACAACAATAAACAACATCAAATACATTTGGAGTCAGAAATCTTCACGCACCATGACCCATTAGGCCATGAATAACCACGTCTTTATGTAAAGTTAGAATGTTTATTTCCCTCTATTAACAATGCTAAGATCAGGTAAATTAGTCCCAAAACCAAATGGTATACATACAAGAACAATACTGGTTGATCAGACCTTCTAAAGAATCTCAATTTAACTAGTGCATTGATCACTAAACATTCGAGAGACACAATACAAATCAATAGCAGGAATAACTGCGCAACAGAAATAGCATACATCTAGGTTCAGAAACTGAGCAACATCAATTTTTATTAATAGCAACCTGTTAACATTTCAGGGTTTCCCATACTAACCTTCTGATTAGATTAGCATTTTTGGCCTCATGCAAAACAATTTTAGTCAGCATAAATTTGGAAAACATTCAGCTATGGCTCTATCAAAATAGCGACTAGTTCCTAGAAACAAAAGACAAACTTACAACAAAACAATAGCATCTTGTTATACCTCTCCTCATATGGACCAGCCAGCTGTGATGATCGTCAGTTGGATGTCAGTCCGGTCAGCATCAGCAACGGACCATGAAAGGTAATGGTTCTGAAATGGCGACTCTAAGCTATCCGAATCTATTAAAGCAATGTCTAATAATCAGCATTCAGCTTTAAGATTTAAGCAATAAAGTTAAAGATAGAAATAAAGTCATCAGGAACTGTTCAGCTCGTCAGACATAATAGAATGAGCATCCTTCTCCTCTGTGCAGTCGGGCTAAGTTAAAAATCACCTAAAGAACTTTCCACATTTCCATTGGTCAAAGGATCATACTTTCACAATTAGTCCAATAGAAATAAAAGCTCAAATCTAAGATATAACTAAACTGTCTTTCACATGTCGATGATTGGCTCCTCTTCTCCTGTTCCCCTCATCAGGTAACATTTTTGTATCCATCCGTACTCCAGTCAGTGCATCATTGTATCATCTACTAGTACAAGTTTTTCTAGCAAGCAGTTCTCATGAGAAAGTTAGACATCTGCTAACATTTGATCTACTCAGTGGAAAACAATACATGAATTGATTTTTCCAGTCATACATTTCACACAATTTTATTAGAACTGTATAACTTAATATGACGCTATGCAAAACTAGGCCCAAACCATGCTAACCTTAGGCCTATAATTAATAGAGCAAATACATAATGCAAAATCATAAATATAACACATTACTACAATAACCTAAATATAGGCACTTCAATTATTAATAATAAGCATTTAATAAGAACACTTTGTGATTAATGGTGGCACCTCAAGTGGGCATATTTTCTATGTCGCACATTATTTTCTATTTTAGTCAAATTCTATGCAGATTAAAAATCCAAAGTACATGAATATTTATTGGTACAAATTCAGCGTCCACAATCCCTCCTCTGATGACTCAATATGTCATCACACTTTACATCACCCACATTTTTATTCAATTAAAATGTGTCCTTCTTGTAACATTTGTTTCTTCTTTCCCTTTTCAAATTCTCTTTCCATTTTATTTTCTTCTATTATCTGTCTGATCTAAGGAGCTGATCTAAGAAGCTGTTTTCTATAGGTGTAAACAAGCATGTCAAGTTGTTACGGTGTGCGTAAGCAGTGGTACTTAATTATAGGAACAAACGAAAACACCTCATCGTGGTTTGAGTAGAAGTATTGAATGTACTCCTGGTTATAGAATCTGGCTAGTGAAAGGCTACAACTTATTCCATAAGTTAGGGGCACACTATGATAAGTAACTCCTTCCTCTACTGATGAAGGAATCTGTGTGCAGACATAATCTCTTGCATCCATCGTCTCAACATACTTGCACAGTAAGGGATAGAAAACATTAGAAGGAAGTTGTCCTTGGGTACTATCTACGTGCAAATATTTCTCATCTATCCTAAACCTATCTACTTCTGTGAGTGCAGTAGTTGTCTCTAAAGCCGAGGTGTGGTTGGCCACACTCTTGTCAAGAAAAGTCATGCTCACAATCAACATGAAGCACAATATCATACATACAATCGCCAAACCAATACCCATGTACTTACAGCACCTATTCTTCCTACCCTCTTGGCAAAGGTTAGTAATGATCTCTAAAGGATCAGAAAGTAGAAGAGGAAACATTTATAACTATGCAGCCAAAATCAAAAACTAAATTTTCCATCTTCTTTAGTAGTTACTTACAGCTTTTAGTCTTTCTTTCCAGGACCATTTGTCGAAAGTAGGTAGCTTGTCAAAATCAGTTTAGCAGCTTGTCAAATCAGGTGATTTCAAAAGTCTTTTCCGGTTATTTTCAGTAGTCTCTTTTGCACTTTTCTCAGATTCACAGTTTGCAAAGTTTAGATCATTTATCTTCTTCAAGTGCCAAAATATTGACCTTGGATATCTCGATCAAAACAAAAAGACAAAAATTCACTCTGCCATTCACTTGTCATTGTATACGCCCATTCAGGACCTGCGTACCTTCGATTTGCAATTCTCTTTCTTTTCAATCTTCAATCTCCATTTAACTCTCCATCGCTCAAATCTTCTCTTCTTGTTGTATCTACTTCTTCCTCAGTTGTTTTCTCTGTAATTGCTTCCTTTCTCTTTGCTTGTGAGTTCGGCCACTCATTTCCTTTCAGTGGACCTTTTGTTAATGCTCTTTTCAGTGTCGGACTTGCAATTTCTCTCAGTTTTGCAGGATTTTCTCTTGACGTACCTGCGACTGGTTCAGGAGGAGTCAGATTGTTTTGGCTTTGATCCGCCTCAACTCCTTCCCCATCGGGGTCTGTAGTTTGGTCCGTTTGTCTTTCAAGACTGCTTCTGGGAGAGCCCTCCTCTGACTAGACTCTTCAGCTACCTCAGTTGAGGTTTGGTCAGTATCACTCTCCTGTATTTCTTCCACTTGATCTCTCACAGGAGTGTTTATACTGGCTTCAGTCTGCTCAGACTAAGTCTCTGAATCTCCTCCTCCCCACCCCAATTTTGGAGTTGGTCTGGACATTGTTAGTACTCTCAACATTGTCCAAGGACACAGTACTTTCCAAGTGTGGCTGGCATGGATCCAGTTCGGAATTTCAGCGCTCTTCACAGCTGTAGTAGTAATCAGTGCTAGTGCTACTTGGTACGGGCCTTTCCATCGAAGCTCCAAACACATCTTCCACACGTACTTCCTAATCACAACCCAATCTCCCGCTCTCTGGTTGTGGCTTTGATCTTGAGATGGTTGCAGTGTGGTGGCTTCCACCTGATGAGAGAAAGAGCAAACCACATCAGCCAGACTTTAGCAATAGTCAAACACCATATCATCTGTCATGTTCACAAAGGCATTGGCAGGAACCACTGGCAACCTCATTCCTCTGTCCATGAGGATTTCATGTGGCAACAATCTTGTTTTCCTGTCGGGTGTATTTCTCATAGTCATCAGAAGTAACGGTTGTGTGTTGGGCCATTTCAGATTCGTAGACACACACATTTACGCCATTCTCGATTTCAAGGTACCATTCATCTGCTCCACAAGTCCTGAGGCTTCAGGGCAGTAACTACAATGCAACTTCTGCTCAATGTTTAAAGCTGAACATAGTAATTTAATTACATCATTGTTGAAGTGACTTCCTCCATCTGATTCTAAAGAGACCGGAAACCCAAAATGTGGTATCAGTTCCCTAAGCAGTAACTTCGCTACTGCAAGGCTGTCATTTCTTCGTGTAGGGTAAGCTTCAATCACCAACACATATCTCAATGATTCACACATAGGCATTTCAATGAACTCCATCTGCATTCTGATAAATGGACCTCCTGCTCTTCCAATGTGGCTCAAATTTACCACAGTCCCTTTACCCACATTCATTTGCTGACAGACGATGCAACGATGGCAGACTGCTTCAGCATCCTGTATAAACTTTGGATTGAACCAAGATTGTTTAAAGGTACAGACCACTGCATCCCTTCAAACATGTGCTTGACATGATAGTATCTAGCCATTTCAATCAGCAAACTATTAGGCAGAACCACTTGTCCCTCCCTGGACACCCAGACGTCATCTTCACATTGAACACATTTTAACTTTATCCAGTTATTTTTCTCATCTTTGTCAACATTATCCTGTAACGCTTTCAATCCTTCCAAGGTATCTATAACATGTAATGCATAACTTGGGCACATTTCGTCTTCAGTTAACAATTCCCATTTATCTTTGAATGTGATACAGTTCAATGCGCAAAACCTTGACACAAAATCTTGTGATTTCAGGTGTGCAGTGCATTTCACCACAGCAATCTTCTCAGGCATCTGAATAGCTTGTAACAACTCATGAATTCTCTCACCATTCCTGACTAGTGAACCAGAAGAGGTCAGGAAACCTCCATGTGACCACAGCTGGCCAAAACCATGGGTATTCCAAATCCATACTGTCTGTCTGTATAAATGGTAACTTTAAGCTGTGCAGAAACATGGCATGCACTAATAAGGGCTACCAATTCCACCACTTGCGCAGAATATGCTCCTCGAAGCCGGGACGCTTCCAGTATACCAGAAATTGTGCATGCAGCATATCTTGCTTTCAGTGTTCCCATGTTGTCACTTAAACAGGAACCATCAACCAAAACAATTTGTTCATTCTCTTCTAATCAAGTATCTTGAATATCAGGTCTCGTTTTTGTGCACAAATCAGTTACTCCTAGACAGTCATGTTCAACTTCTTTCAACCTGTCACCTTGAATGTTTTCGTTTGGAAGCAAGGTCACTGGGTTAAACACTGGACACCTTTTTAACATCACATTAGGGGAACCCAGGATGACAGTTTGAAAACATATCAGCCTGGCATTAGTCAGATGCTGAGTCTTGGTTCTGGTGAGTAAAACTTCAATGGAGTGAGGGACCAGGATGGTTAAAAGAAGTCCCATCACAATGCTCTCACTCTGAGTGAGGCTCAATCTAAACGCAGCGATTGTGCGCAGGCAGCCTGGTAAAGCTGCTGCGACTGGGTCCAAAGTAGCTGAAAAATATGCTACTGGTCGGTTTACACCACCATGGACTTGAGTCAAGACAGACAATGAACATGCATCACTGTCATGACAGAACAACATGAAGAGTTTTCTGTAGTCAGGCATTCCCAAAGCTGGGGCTTTGCACGAGCTTTCTCACAACTCAGTAAATGCTTTCATACAGGTCTGACTTAGCACTAGAGGATCAATAACTTCTTTGTGGGTGAGTTTCTGCAATGGCTTTGAAATGACCGAACAATTTGTAATCTATTGGCGACAATAACTCACCATTCCTAAAAACATCCTGACATCTCTCTGTGTTGCAGGGGGATTCATCTGCAATATGACTGTGATCCTTTCTGTAGAAAGTTTCCTATTTCCCTTCTCAATCAGGTGTCCCAAATATTTCACTTCTTTCTGACAGTACTGTAATTTCGCTGGGGACACTTTATGCCCATTTTTCCCTAAGTGACTCGGTAAGACAATAGTATCATACTTGCATGCATCTTTTGCCTTTGATGCAATCAACAAATCATCAATGTATTGTACCAATGTCAATTGGAAAGGCCTTTCCAATGACTCCAGGTTCTTCTTCAGGATCTGGTTGAAAATGGACGGTGACTTGAAAACCCTTGTGGAATTCTGCACCAAAAGTAGACTTGATCCAGAAATTGAAACAGAAATAAAATTGTCTATCCGCTTGAAGAGGTACTGAAAAGAATGCTTGTGACCAGTCCACTACGGTGAACCATTCAGCATCGCATGGGGTTTGAAAGAAAATCACTACTGGATTTGGCACTACTGGACAACATTTAACCACAATGTCATTTACTTTCCTCAAATCTTGAACAATTAGAAATTTCCCACGGGATTTTGGAATACCGTTATCGGTGAATTACATGGGCTGCTCAACACTTCTTTCAAAACCCGTTGGTTTACAAATTCTACAATTATGGCTGCAATCCCTTCAATTGTCTCTTGTGTCATGTGGTACTGAGGAGTCTGGGGGAAAAATGCATTTGGCTCGACCGGGATCTTAACTGGCGCAACTCCTTTTATTTTCCTGTAAAATCCCACACTTTCATTTTAACTATTCTCTGCAAGTCAGAAGAAGATCATGCATTGTGAAGACTGGAAAGAAACTAATCAAGGGGTACTTCTCATTTACTGTGGCACAATCTTTTTCTGGGGTCAGGTCATCTTCAACATCATTGTTTGTATGGATGGCAATTCCATCATTTGGGCAATTAATTGAGCATCTCGTTTTGCAAAACAAGTCCCTTGCTAGTAAGGATACCAGTCTCGAGTCATAAACAACAAATTTGTGTAATCCTTTAAAGTTGGCACTCTTAACCTGAACTGTTTCTGTAATTGGATCGGTCAAATACTGGTTTGCAACTCCTACAATCTGGACCATTTTCCCTGAAAGGGGCAGGTTTGGAACTTCTTTCGTTCTCACTGTAGAGCGTGTAGCTCCTGTGTCAACTAAAAATGAGACTTTGTGACCAGTTACAGATAGGCATCTTTTAAGTCCAGCCTTACCATCCAATCGCCTTCTAGGAGAATATCTCTTAGCATGTGGATGCCCTCCATCTTGAAATGCCTGTAGAGGATCCACTGATTGAATTCTTTGAGGTTCAAGACTAACCGGTGACCTCCTCCTTTCTTGTCTACAATGAAAATAGGACTAAGGAAACCGTAATGATGAGGGGAAGTAAACTGGACTGCTCCCTTGTCTATGAGAGCCTGCACTTCTTTGTCTACAAAATTTTTATTTGTTAGGGAAAAACACATCTGTGTTGGAGGCGAGCGTTGAGAGGGGGTACTGATAAACTCTAGTCGAAACCCTTTGACCGTTTGAAGAGCCCATGGATCTCCAGAGATCCGTTTCCAATGATCCAAGCATAATGCTACTCTGCCCCCAAGCTTTACCTGAGAGTAATGAATGATGCTCACCTGTGAAGTTTGAGTCTTGTATGGCTCCTTGCTGTTCTCTGCGGTGGCCCCGGCGGAACCGAGGACGTCCTCCTCTGGGGCCTGTGGGGTAGAAGGTGGAGTCTTGTTCCCCATACCAACCACCTCTGCCTCTCGGATAATAGTTTTGGGGACTAGTGTAGGAGCCGCGGCCGGGCATAAGTCCTCCATAACGACCGGTCCTGACAAAAAGGCCTCTTTTGAAAACCTTCTTGAGTGACATTTGGGCTTTGTCAAGGGAAGAAAAGGTAGAGCAGAACTTGGCCAAGTCTTTAATAAAGGATGATCTGAAGAGTAGACCTTCTGCCGAAGGGCCCGCTTCCGAGGATGCAAGATCCGACAATTTTGGATCTATGCGCATTAGTAGAGACTTTCTGCGTTCTGCAGAAATAGCGCAATTAGAATTACCTAAAAGACAGTTGGATCTTTGTGTTCAACCGATAAGGACATCCGTGTCCACAGGGGAGCCTGATTCTTTGGCCACATAGGCCATCTCCAAGATCTTGGTCAGCACACCAGACAGATGCCAGTAATTTGTCTTGGCAACTACGCCAGGATCGATCCAGGCCTTTTTTGGGATATTTCGCAAATTGTTTCATAAAAGTGATCATGGTAGGGTCTATCTCTGGAGTGTCAGATACCTTGCCTTCTAGGTGCGGTCTGGGGTATTCAGCTTTTAATCGCGATCTGACTTCTTTATCGAAGCTCTTTCTTAAATTAGTTTGGACATATTGAGCCACTTCGGGTGGTGGAACCCAATTGGAATCCCTGGGGTGTATTATTTCTGTGGGGTCGAAGTCTAAGACCTGGCAAGGAGGGGGTGCTTTCTTAACTTTTTCAGAATCAGAGTCATCGGAGTCATCAGAAGAGGAATCCTTATCCGAGGAAGAGGGAGAGAAGGAGGCATCCTTCTTAGAGCTATAGTTATGCTCCCCACTACGTTTTTTGCATAGTCTATCAAATGCGTCTGCATGAACATCGCTAATCCCGGCTCCAGATTCTAGATTTTTTTATTTGTTCTTAACCTTCTTAGGTTCAGTTAGGGGTTGTTGTTGTTGCCCTTGCATCCAACCCTGCGAACGGGCGTAGTCAAATAGTTGTCCCGAAAAGGGACCCAAAGCTCTGACCAGAGCGTCATTTACCGATTGTTGAACCCTGGTGTCAAGGGCTTCCACTAGATCTACCTCTAGTTGGTTGCCCAACTCCTCCGTATAATATTCTGTATCCTGGTCATCCCATTGAGCCATGATGGGAGAGTTTTATGGTAAAATACCTTTAACAAGCCAAAATAAACTTGTAGGTCAGGAGTTATAAATGGAGGAGTGCAAAAACCCCAAAATTCAGGCTAGGAGTGAAAAAGCCCTTATTTAGAATGTGGAGGGAGCTGCCTGAAGGCACTCTAGGCTGCACCCTAGTTTAATTTTACAACCCAGTCAGTTCAGAGACTGCTGGGCATCAGGGAGAAAGCTAGAGAGGTTTGGGGGTCCCCGGTGCACTCGCGCTGCAAATCCACGAAGCTGATCTCGATTCAAAAGTGAAAGAGAGAATCGGCTCGTGGAGGTGCGCGCGCGCTCGCAGAAATAGAAAGGAGACTGCAAAAGCAGCTCTGCTCCCGCTCCACTGAAAAATCGGGCATAAAAATTTTACGGCAAAAGCCAGTAATTCGACCGCGTACGATCGCTACATAACCTTCAACAATAGCACGCTGAATCGCGACGCTCAAATAATTACGAAAATAGTATAAAATCAATATATATAACTTGAAAATATCAGAGAGAAATAAATCGTGTACTTATCTGCTGCGAAGCAGCAAAGAAAGAGGAAGTGACATTGAGGGTCAAAGGACTTACTACAGAGGACGTGGATAGTGATTGGACCATGTGATAGGATGTTATGGCATCTTGGGATGTGTAGTCTTTTCTTTTACTTGTATTTGATTGGCTGCTGTTTTAAGTCAGTAAAGAAAGAGAAAGCGTAATCCGAGCCTCCGGTCCTGACATAGAATTGGTGCACTGTGTTATTACTCTGATTAAACCTTTGACCTGTGACCTGATGAGGAAGCATCACATGCTGCTGCTCCACTGGGGCTTGAGGTATTTGAATTTGCTGTCTATGTACCATTTGAACTTGCAGTTGCATTTGCTGCGACTGGGGCATCTGCAAACGTGGCATTTACATCTGTTGCATGGCATGGGCTGAAAACCTTGCACCTGATTCACATTGCTTTGAAAATTTGGATTGTGACCTCTCATTCTCGGTCCTCTCATATTTGGACAAGAATTGATTTTGCTCATTTGCTGAACAACACCTTACTGTACTAACATCAGAAACTCCTGTTTCCAATGTCCGAGGACTCCGCAAGCGTGACATGGTAATAATCTCTTCATTCCTTGCACATCATTCTGAACAACCACAGTATTCAAATCGGGACTACAGTCCACACCTCCAATTCCACCTCTACCTCTTGTTTTGTTCTGAAACAATACGTTCCCCGGCTGCTGCTGTTGTGGAAAACTTCCCTGCATGCCTGTTTGTGTTGCTTCAATCTGTATTACCATTGCCTTCTCTTTCAACTTTCTCTGTTTCAACTCAATCTTGTCACTACAGTACTTTGCATACTGCAACGCTTCATCTGTCGGCTTCGCTTGCCAACAAATCAAATGACTCAATCATTTGGCTAATTTCAGGTCTCAATCCTTCAACTAATCTGAATACAATATGAATCATGTCTTTCGGCTCAATTGTCTCTGTCGCACTGTAATGTTTGAACGCCTGTAACAATCTCTTATAGTAGGCATGTATTGACTCCTTTGCTTCCTGCGCTGTCATGTCTATTCTCTGCCAGTCATTGTTCTTGGACGAAATCCTCGTTTTAAAAAATCAGTCCCCTTATAGTCATAGTTAATTACATCAGGAGATGGTGCACCTGTTGCTGGGTCTCTCTGAGGTTCTCTTGTCGGCTAAGCTATACTTCTTTTGCACTTTACCCATAAGTCTGCTGGGACCACTATCTCTAACAGGGTATTTAAATTCCTGCTTTATTGGTAACCAGTTTGCACAAGTAACATAACTCATCTTCTCTGAGTGTGTCAATTCTGTCTAACCCCATAGTTCCTATAATCAGGTCTTCTGCTTCCAATTTAAGCCTGGTCAAATTCAGGGCACTTCCTCCACTAGAATCTCCTTGAGTGCTACTCAACTTCTCTAACCATTCAGTTAACTGTTGAGCTCTCAAACCTTGTAACAAAACGTTGTTATAGCCTACACCTGGCACTTGCTGTAATGTTAGGTTCTGGGTCTTTGAGTTCACCATGCTTGGATTAGGACCTATGTATGATCTCACCTCATTATTTGGAGGAGTACTGAAGGGACTTAAATCAATCAATGGACCTGTTCTCTCAAGTGTTGGTCTCATGGGAGTTATCATTCTTGTGTTTGTGTTAAATCTCTCCCTTTCTATACTTGGGTTCAGGGTGTTCTGCTGATTGTTCCCATTACTGCCCTGGGCGAACAACAGTATAACTTGATATATGGTGACTGGTACAGATACTGCATCTGGACTTGGTCGGGCATTTGGATCTCTCTGGTACATTATTCCTGTATTTTGACTTGTCAAAGTGGGCACTTCTGCCTGAGATCCTATTATGAGGGTGTTTCTCAGGATAACCTGGGCCTGTATCAGGTACATCAAGTTCAGGGTGGACTCTATCTGAACCAATGCCAGCTTCTGGTAAACCTGTCCTGTAGACACTATTAGGTTTGTTTCAGTATCTACAATAGGTACATCTGGATAAATTCTGGGAATATCCGTCTAAGGCATGGGCCTTTGAACCACTGAAGTAGCTGGAATATTATGACCCACATGAATCTGGCTCTGAGTGGATTCAATTGATATTGGGGCTGTAGGATCTACACTGGTACTTGAGCTTCTCTCATGTGGTGCAGATGGTGGAGGACGATTTCTCAATAACTGTAAAATAAACTCATAATCATTAACTCTTCATCGTGTGTCAAAGACTTCCTACTCCCCTGTGTATTTCTGCTCTCTGTCATCTAAAGGATAAGAATCCCTCTTAATTCTCTTTTTAGCCTCATTCACTTGTGTAATCACAGGAAACAACTTAATTCCCTGTAAAGTCTCAGTTCTCCCAAATTTCTGATTACCATCCCATCTAGCCTCTGCTAGTGTCTTCTCAGCTTTTCTCATTCTTCTCTCAAATTTCAATTGCTATTGTTGTCTAGCTACTAATTCCAAAATCACAAAAACTTTGAACTGTGCTGGTCTCAGATCATTCATTACTCTCCTCAAAATCTCTAAAATCCTCAAATTAAATGTTCCACGGGCAGGCAATACTAAGCTCCCATCTCTCTCTGTCTCTTTGCACCATTGTTTCAGTCAAAGACATGGTGCACCACCCTGTTCTTTAAACACAGTATAGGAGGCTGTACCTTCTGCCGGTGTAACTTCTCCTGTTCCAGTTGGAATATACGTACCTCCCCTTAAGGCACTCTTTAAAGCTTTGAAAAATGTCATTTCTGTAATTTACGCTAGTTTCAATCAAATCAGGAAGTGACTTTCAGTCCCAAAATCCTTTTTGCCGACCTTCTCAACCAATTGTGTTTCACAGTTGTCCACCAATCCGTTTTCAACCCTTATCACTAACCGACCTATCCCAGCGCAGCTCCAATGATGTCATACTCGCATGTACAGTGGCTGACAGTCTTTCGGCTTGCCCTCCTCAACTCAAATTCACGCAAAACTAAATGTGAATATTGCGAGCACTAAGTAAAAACCAATACACGCAGTTGTCTGCTTACTACAGGTAGGGCAAACACAATTGCTTCAGAAACCTTACTATTTTTTCACTGTGGCATTTTGCTCTAACAGATTCTCCTTCTATCTCAGTTTCCCTGACTCGCAAGCAAAATGTGACCTGCAGATTTCACTCTCAACTGATCATTGAGTCTGTCCTGGTGCACATAGGACTCGTCAAATCTCCGTCGAAAACCTTTCACTCACTTTAGCACAAACTCTCGAATTTGTCAACCACGCCCAATTGACCTATTAAACAGATAAATTACAACATAAACCAAGTGTCTCATACACCTGTTCAATACTCCGGAGTCTTAATCCATACAGGGTCCGTATACCAACAACCATGTGGACAATTTTTTAGCGTAAAGTGCCACACACACGGAAAGTTTGACGGCTTCCCTACTCTCAATTTTTGTAGTTCGCAAACTCCTTCAACAACTTTATTTGGAGTATACAAACCCCCTAAGCAACCTAACCTCATTTGGAGTACGCAGACTCCCTATACCCTCACAAACATCACAATTCACCTGCGATTTGCTTAACATGTGCATCACAAAACCTATTACATTCAAATTGTCACTAAAATGCAGGAAACGTCCTCAACCAAGCATTGGCAAGCTCCAAGGTACTGGCAAAGTCATAGTAGGTTCTTAGGGAAACATTTTCTCCCCACTTTGGCCCATATTTATACTTTTTGATGCAAAACTGCCATTTTGGTGCACCGTGCGGGCGTCATATTTATACTTTGACGCACGACGGCGCAAACCACAGCTGGGAGTCATTATTTTTGAAGCACACCGCAGCGTCAAGTCGTAAAGCAAAACAACGTTAACGCGGCGTAAATGACAGTGGGTCGATTTACGACCCCGCATACCGGATATGGGCCGTTTGTTGACGCAATAGCGTAAAAACAAAAACGCGAACACCACCATTACACCAGAGGAGAGCCAAAATGGATCCCAGATGCCACTACAGACCCCAGGAAGATGACAGCAGACCAGGAACCAGCCAGGATGACCCACACAAGAACCAGGACATTTTTAAGAAGAAAAGAAAGTGTTGCTTTAGTGCAGAGGAGCAGGAAATTCTGGTTAAAGAGGTGAGGGAACACAAGCACCAACTGTTTGTCACATCAAAGTTGCCAATCAGTAGGAGAGAGGCAATATGGCAACAAATTGTCGACAAGATTATCAGTGTGGCTGAAGTACGCAGAACTGTCATCGAGTGCAAGAAACGCTGGCATGACTGCAAGCGCAGGACCAAGGAAAAGATGGCCAGGAACAGGAAGGCAGCCCTGCAGACTGGAGGGTGAGTCCAGCACACCAGGAGGCCCTGGACCACATGGAGGAGATGGTCGCAGCCGTCATCCCTGAGGAGATCGTCACAGGGATTCAAGGACAGGACAGCGCAGACTACCCGGAGACAACGCACATGCAGGGTAAGTCGCATGGGGAATTATAATGCAATAATGTCAACTGTGAGCATGGGGGGGCGATACCGACCACTAAATGCATGGAATTCATCTAATACAAGGAGTGGCATGGGTAAAGGGGCACGTCATGGGGGCCTGGCCTGTTCCGAGAAGACCTGGGGCACACCATTACACAACACCAACAAAAGTCCCATGGGGGCATGCTGTCATGCCAACGATGGAGCAAAGGGAAAGCCACGCCAGGAGGGAAGGCCACAACGTCAAACTGACATCCCGGCACACGTCAGCCACCATACCCCCTACATTAACTAGGGCCCTCTTAACAACCTCTAGCCATACCGACAACTGGAATGTAACTGCGGCAACAGTTGCCACTACCACCTCTGCTCTGTGTGCAGCACAAGTAGCCAATGGCTGTAACCATCCCATGGATCATACACACCTAATTTAGGGGGTGAGGATGACAACTTCAACAATCCCCAGAAACAAGACAAGTGCCCCAGTACTCTCAAATGTCAATGCCCATAGTTGTCGCAAACATCAGCCAATGTAAACAACAATAGGAGCTACACAACACTAAGGACACACCCATGCTGCATATGTCTGGGTCCATCCTGTGCCTGGGTAACAATGCAACATCCCAAATGTCATACTGCTGAGACAACAGCATTGAGGGGGGGACCCATGTAACTGGTCACTGAAATACACCTGCACAGTCAGAGGAGGAAATAGGACACTGATACGATTATCAGGGCAATCCAATGTAACACACATTCCCCAACATCAGCAGGACACATTACCAATGTCAACATCCATATCAGATCATAACATTGCCATGCATAGGATATGCCACATGTCAATTACATTTAAGTGGATGTGAAAGATCAGAGATTGGGGCAGGTCCAGATTAAGTGTGCTGCCAGGGCCATCAGTACACCCACAGAAAGTGAAAGGTCTCACCATGAGAACGGATGTAGACGGAGGCTTGAGTAGGAAAAGAAGGTGGCAAATCTCTATTTGGCATAAACCAACACCTAGAGGCGATGAGGCTGACAAGTCTGATAACTCAATAACATACATGTGACATACAGGTGGGCGATAGGCCTGGAAGAATGCCCATCTGAAGGACTGGAGAAATTAACACAAAACAAGATCACAAAGTGAATGCATCAAAAGGCAGGCACTTCACATCAAAATTGCCACAACACAGACACACTAATTGTACCCTGTTTCATTGCAGAGGAAGATGGATCTCCTGCGGATATGCCTGTCCCAGATTTCCCTGATGACATGGATGACAAGCCGATAAACATTCTCCAGGAGACTATCCAAAAGGTCCTTGACACCCTCCAGACCCCACCTTCAGTCACAAGGAGGAGCACGGAACAAGCAGCCATCGCAGAGGATCCACCCACCACCCCAATTGTAATACCTGCCAGCTCTAATACAGCTGAAGGCTCAGACGACACTGGCACCAGCTTTGAGAGAACTGTAGTTGGAGTACAGCAGGAGCTGGCCAAGGAGGTGCGGGTGGGGATGCAAAATATGGCAGCCAGCCTTGAGGGGATGCGTTCGTGCATGATGTCATCTGCAAATCAGGCAGCAGCTATGCAAGCCCTAACATCCATACTGCAAGGACTACAAGAAACTGTCAAGGAATTCACCACTGCAGTAAGGGAGTTGCCACAACACCTAGCACCCCAAACCTTCCACTGCATGCACGAATGCAATCATGACCCCCTCAGGGCCGACCTGGCTGCCTACCATCGTGATGTGGCTGCTATTCTCAAGAACCAGCAGACCCTCCTTGCTGCAGTACTGCCCTTAAGACCTTCACAGGGAGCAGCGACCGGGATGTCTGACTCCACGTCTTCTAACACTGAGGTGTGTGTTGCCCCTTCACAACCAACAACAACAAGGACAGAGGAGGCAACACACACATCAGAAGAAGAAGAAGAAGAAGAAGACATAGAACAGATCACATTTACAAGGAAAATGACCCGGAAGCACTAGTCCCTGCCACATGGCCCACATTTACCAAGGTCCTGCGCTTTGTAACGTACCAGTCTTGCAACAACTTTACTCAAGCACTGTTCTGCAAACCACTGTATATCTTGTCACCCAGCCCAGTGATTGTCTCTCTCCTACTCATTGGGAAATCCTGTCCCTCTGCACTGTCTGAAACATCAACCACAGCATGTCAAAAGCATTTCTGTAACCCCTTGTGTAGGATCACAATGTAAGATGTCACTATAATGACTCACAATCATGGACAATGTAAAGATAGCACTACAGCACTTTTCAATAAATAGCATTTACACAACAAATCTGTCTCTGGGTAATGTGACATATCAACTGTGCAGTAGATAACTGAAATGTGCCTACTGTCAAATGACGTAGCTTCTCAATACAACCGTCCTGATAATATGTAGTCAGAGAATTCTGCACAGTGCCCATGATTGCATCATACTCTGCCCATCCTGAGTGACAAATCTGATGAAGTGAGAAACCATACACCATCATGCTGTGTTGGACAGAAGAATGCTTCCTCAGGGGATAACTAAATCATCAAATAGTGGCCTGAAAATGTTGTCAACATGCAAAAATAATACAAATAACATGCCACACTAATCTAAGTAAACACTACAAAAACTGCATAAATGAAGGTGTCTGAGTTAACATACAAATAGGTAATCATGCTGAACTGTGTCACAAATGATGTATGAGGGTCATGAAGTTACAAGAATACAAGATTGCCAATGAGAACTCATCTTATAAGGGTGTGCATGATCATCACACTGCAGTCAGACCTAAAACTGTTTCCCCAATACCAAGTCTGGAAGCACTGTTTGTGACTTTGAAAACACACTTATCAACAGAAACACATTGTCATCCATATTAACTGTGATTGGTGGTTGCAACAAAGGGTCAACACTTTGCAAGGTAGCTCTGGGCTAGCACCCAATCGTACAGCTCAGTTGGGATTTGTTTGTAGCGTAGGACACAGATGTTGTAGTACAAAATTGATGTACACTGAATCCAAACCCACGATCAAGTACCATTCAACACATACTATTAAGGGTTAACCAAATATTTATTAAATGCTAATCACAGATGAGGAAACTGAGGGAAAAATCGTACATACCCTAATCTACCCTGACTACTCATTACCCACAACTGTCCCTAACTAACCTAAGCTACACTTACTTATCACATGTAACTAAACATTCTAAACATCTACCCCCCACCCCCTTATGAGACGGGACACATGGAGGACAACACATACTAACCTAAACACATACTATACTATCCTATACAAATATATATTTTTTGGGTTGTTTTTTTTGTAATTATTATTTTTTTGGGGGGATTTTTTTTTTTTTTTAAACACACAAGAACCCCAACATAGCCCACCACCCACCCACCCACACATGTAATAAGTAAAAATAGAAACAATCAGGACCCCCCACCCACTAACACTAACTAAACTAACAGCCTATACTAACCTAACACTAAGCCCCCTAAGCCCACTAACTATAAGAACAAGGAAAGAGGAGAGAGGGGAGGGAATCATGTCCATATCAAAAAGTCTAGAGGTTGGCCCTCCGGAGGGTCCTCTTAATGGACTTAACACGCCGGTTAATATGGCGCACATCCCAGCTCAGGTGGCTCAACTTGCGCAGCACTTTGTCTATCTTACGGTCCATTTGGTTGAAGGCTGCAGGGTCAACAGATGGAGCAGTGGCAGTCTGGGTACAGGTGGAGGAGGTCTGTGTGGGTGTGGTGCCAGGCCTAGTGGGCTGTCCTGCACCGGTGGCAATGCTGGGGCCTGGAAGTCCGGCAGATGTCGGACCAACAGTGGCAGCTGTGGGTGGGGCCACCTGGCTCGGATTCGTGGTTGTGCTGGTGGTGGCTGTGGTGGGCAAAGTAGGCACACCGTGTGGGAAGGCTCTCCATGCCCCGGAGGCCCGTTCATGGCGATATCGCCGGGCCATCCTCTGAACCCCGACTCCACCAGCAGGATGTGCTGATATCACATGGCCCGGCGCTGAAATTCACGGACCTGGTTTGGAGTCATGTTAGCAGCTGTGAAGACAAATGCAGATATTCTACATTAGTAACTGCATTGTGTGAAATGGCACAGGAAGTTAATCAGACAATACATCTACTGTACTTGTAACAGCTCATATCACAATACAGATCATTGAATGTCCCTGAGGAAGTACATGGCAGGCCAGACTACAAAGGTCACATCACACATGGCACATCCATAACCTACAAGATGGGTAACAACTGGCTTTGACTTGCAATCTGAGTTCTGGCAGTTATCAGCTAAGAATCATGCTGCATATCCTCCGCCAAGACCTGGGCTACAAATGTCAGTGTATGGAAAGCAAAACTAAAGCCACATGGTCTGCAAGTTGTAACTGGACTTTCCAGTATAGTACCAAGTGCCAAACCTGAGTGTGTATACTAGTTTGCAACCAAACCGTCACTTATTCACATGTATGTGTAACATACTGGTAGCATCCGTACTAGGTACCCCATTCACAAACCCATGCCCGTGTTTTTGGAGGAGGGGGTGGATAAACAACTATAATTTGCCAACAACATGTACACGGAGGAGTGTATGGAAAACTCCACACATGTTTGTCTCTACAGACACACCACAGGGAAGGTCTATCAACAATTAGGAGTCGGCAAACCCTAGAGCACTCGTAGGGCCACACATGTCAGGAAATGCAGAACTTGGTACACAACATGTACTTCCAGTGAGGCCTGACTTACATCAGACACAGAGTTGCTAGAATCCCCATGATCATGAATTGCATGCACACCTAGGCCATTGCACTCAAGTTCCACATACTTGTAGCACTACATGTGGAAGTACATGCTGCTAGGAGGTTCTACCTACTGTTTCATAATTACGTAGGTAAATAGGGAAGCAGATGTCTATTGGAAAGCAATTTGCTGTACCAATCTTAGAGAATGTGGGTCTGACAGGCTAACTAAATCAGAGCTGACTTCCAGTGCGACTCTTGGTGATACAAGTGTAATCCACATGACTAACCCCTGTACTCACAGTGGGGCCTACAGGAATGGCCTACAATCCCTACATGATACCATTGGATACGCATTGGCCAACTCAAAACAACATGTGAGAAACTGAATTCCCACTCATGGAACAAGAGAAAAGCTTGCCCAACGCATCACACCTTGCTATGCGTCCAACTCACACGAGTCCATAACCAGCAAACACAACACATAACAGACATATCAACACTTACTGGAGTGGTCGGGGTCCTCAAATGTCGCCACCTCCCCACAGTGTAGGGTGCCGGTCCACCTGTAAGGTATGGAAGGAAGAAATGTGCTCAAAATCTGTGCACAGCGCAACAATTTCATAAACATATACAATGTGTAGACTGAATAAAGAACTGGCAGCCATTCAGACATGATGGTACTGCATCTGATATATCACGGCCAACTTGTACATAGCATGGGTCTCCTGTGACAGTTACACACATATCTGCACACATACATTGGCCCTAACTATCATGTGGTTGCAAACATGCCACGTAATTGGTGAGCAGAAAAAAATATGGAGTCTAATCGTCTCATCATCTGCATCCAAGAGAGACATCCAAAGCCTGGTTACTTGAGGACTGCATTACCAGTCAAACATGCCTTGTGGCCATGACACATTAATGACACATAGGTCCAATGTACAGAGGGAGGGGCAGGGACTTTTGTAAGCCATCCTGTTGTTACAGTTTATTCAATTGATGTGGCCCAGCTATGGTGATTTGCACCAACCATGGAGATGTGAAGCCATGTGCATACACTTGGACTGCCATCCATATTTGGAATGTGGCACAATTAACTCCAACAAACATTCTAAGATGTTAGCTAAGGGCACCTTACACCTTTTCACGATGTTTTCAAATCCAGATCTGACATGTATCCAAAAAGATCAAGGAACACAATAATCCCACACATTCATAGTACTCCCATGAACAATTTCCTTCCACACTCACCAGACTCACATGAGACATATGTCTTAGCCACTTTGCTATTATCAATTGACGTGAAGGCAGCACTCATTTTCTGCATCATGTAGTGTTTCTAAAGTCAGTCTATCAATTGCGTCAACAAAGTTGGCCTAAATGTTGGTACATCTGTACTTCTCTGTCAATAGTACCCTATATAGACATGATTGGCTCCTATTTTGTTTGCTTTTCTGACAAAAAGGCCTTCATGGAAAAGTAACCTGTAAGTTTGCTGAGCACGTGCTACCTGACAACTAGCAATTGTGATCCTTGCCATAGTGCATCAATTTTCCCTTTATATTTCCCCAGCATTACACACAGTCAGCAAGTTATCTGGCAGACATTGTACTAATCCCCTTATGTCACTACAGAGCATTTAATCGTGCACATTAACATGATTCGTACTCACCAACAGTGCCACCAATCATGATTCCCAGGTGGTCCAAGAGATCCTGCTCCCTGGTGATGAGGTCAGCCCACCGGTGCTTCAGCTGGTGGTCACTCCTCTGGCTGGCATACACACGCTGCAGGTGATGCAGCACCTTTCCCCACCGGATTCTGCGCGCCTCTGTTGGATACCCCTGTATCACCCTGCCTGGTTCATGAGCGGCAAGAAATGCGTCACAAGCCAGATTTACCCCCCCCCAACTCCTATTCCCCCATCCTGCCAAGACGTGGCCTACCAGACATACTTGGAAGTGAAAGGGAATAGGGATAAAAGAAATAGAAAGGGGAAAAGGGAGAAGGTAGGGGGTACAAAGACAGATGAAAAGTAAACCTAACCACTAAAAGAGCCCAACTATCCCCAAACTAACACTACCCACAACAGGCTCCCACAAACAACAAAAACACAAGATAAATGGACAAATGTAGACAAAACACAGTAGTACAGTATACAGCAACAATATTTATTTCACAAATTGACAATACAGATAGCACACAGGACAAAAAAGCACAAAATCTCAGGACAACACTCTCTACACAGCCACACAGTCTAGAACGATCATAGACTGCAAAGTGAAAGTACACCCACTGTACATGATCCGTAAATAGGATATCCTATTACATCACTTCCTATATGAAAAGTCCCGCCTTTTTCGCGTTATGCGTAATTTTTTGTTTACCAAAACTATTTGTGTCATTTTTTTTTACGCACAGAAGTTAAAATTTGCCCGCATCCAAATAATAGTACATGGCCTGTACTAATATCTGGATGCGGGCTAAATTTCACTCCTGTGCGTCAAAAAAAATGACGCAAATACAGTTTTGGTAGACAAAAAATGATGCATAACGCTAGGGACATCAAAATTACAGTGCATTAACTGGTTTTGGGCAATTTTTCTTGTTGTTTTAGTTATGTTACATTTGGGACACATCAGAGATATGCTGATCGAAGACAGTATGGCGTTGATGGTGTATGTTCACATGTGTGACATCATACTGCAGCGGGCCATGATCCGCTACTCCCTTCAGAGTATTTTTACAGTTGGCTGACGCAATAGTTGGTCATAAGTGTGGCCTACATATATGTGTTGCAGAAATTGTGCATGTTTGGCATAAGGAGAGGATAGCAATGTGACGCACATATGTACAATACCTAAATGCCTTTGGCTCAAAGTGTGTGCTTTGGCAACTAATGTATTTGTTGACTAAGTATGTGTGTATCACATGAAGCATATTTGTACATATGCTTGTATGAATGTGACGTCCATGTGTCCAATCCTTAGATGCAAGTCATTGTGGAAATGAGCGAGGGCATGTGTTAGTCATACATGTAACAACACCCGTAAAGTGGATTTCCAAGTTTTAGGGTCATGTAGACACCACATGTGACATAGCATGCACCAGATGGATGGCAGACGCTTGTTCATGTCAATGGTCCACATTTTCTACATCCTATGTCCTAGAGTATTGGTAAGAGCTTCCTAGGCACTAGTTGGTGAAACCCACAGTGAGTCATACACATGCATTGAGGAAGTGGGTACCATGTTGTTTGCACAGTCAGACAAGGGTGAATCTCAAATGTATGATGACACCACAGTTGAGGCCATAGAAGTGAGCCCCAACTATCAAGTGGCTGCGGTGGACCAGCATACAAGACAGCACATGTCCACATATTTCCAGTGATCAATTGCATATAGGTGTCTTGTTCATGTGTGTGGTCCAATGATGATCCTGTATATTGTTTGGGGTGTATTTTGTCACAGTTCGGTCCAGGACTCATCATGAGTCAGTGGCAGCTATTCCTGTATCTACTGAGTATCTTTGGTTGATCAATGTGAGTAAAGTGGATGTGGACATGTGAACCAACATTTGGATGGTCCCACCCTGTCACTAAAGACGTGTAATGAGACAGTCAACAGGGCAACCTTGGTGTGCTGAGTGAGATAATGTCTCAGGTGTCATGTTCCGGCAGGTGTCATTACAACATTTGTACACAGGTTGGCCTCTGCACTTCCCACTGCATCTGGGAACATCATAGCCTCTGTGCTGATTAATCTCGCAGCTATTCACCACACACGGTCCATTACTATGTTGTGAGCACTGTGATTCTGTGTGTGAACTGTCATGGTCCTGACATTTGTGTATTTTTCATGGACATTATCAGAGGTTGTTGGTTTTGCTGAAAGCCCCGTACCCAATCCCTGCCTACAGCCCTGGGACACTGTCACACTTTGTCATTCATGCATAAATGCAACCCAGACAAGGGATGGGCCATGAATTTTGCTTTTCCAAGAGGATGTAACTCAAATGGTACAGTTAAAAGGCAGATGATGATATACAATGTATTTGTGTATGCATTGAAGAAGCCCATGCCCAATACCCCCTGATGAATGAGAGGTTTGCTAATGCAAGTGTGGTGCATATGTAGACACAGGGATACTTTAGTGTGACGCACAGACAGTTGCCAGTCAGGCTGACAGAATGCAAGGTGATTCAGGAACCAGCTACTTGACAAGTTACATAATCAGTGGTCTGACTAAGACTGTTTGGAGGACAAACTAGAGAGCTGACATGTCAAACTGTGTATGTCCTATGTTTTTGAAGGTGACAAA
Source organism: Pleurodeles waltl (assembly GCF_031143425.1). Lineage (NCBI taxonomy): Eukaryota > Metazoa > Chordata > Amphibia > Caudata > Salamandridae > Pleurodeles > Pleurodeles waltl. The sequence continues at coordinate 313,279,966 of NC_090443.1, forward strand.
TGAACCCAGTGGCTGTGTTACACGGCTAAATGTGTATCAATGCTTAACGGTGTATTTGACATAATGGCAACTCCTATGCTGTTCCAGGCATCAGCAGGGGCAGTGCTTTTTGAAATGGGTGGTGTGCATGGAGGTGATCACAGGTGTGGGCTGCATCTGTTTCTCACCAGTCCTGTAGGTGAGACTTGCATTCTAAGGGCCAACAGACATTTTCACAGGGGAAGCAATCTACATGTGCTAACAGGGCTTTGAAACTAGAAGACAGTGTATAAATTAACCTGACATCCATGCAGTCAGATGTTCTATGACATTGGCATACCATAGGAAAGGGTGTAGCACACTGGTTTGCTAATGTTGGTCTGTGTGTGTAGAGGAAGGAATATCAGGGTACACATCTTAGTATTCCAGGGACCTCTTCCGACAGGTGGGTTGTGACCAGGTGCATGGGTGTGTCAGGAGTTAGGAAATGGGCTGACATGTACATGGAATGTCATGTGTGCAATGCTGCTCATATGTGTGGCACGTGTGCTGTATATGTTCTGCTTCTTTGGGACTCAGGTCACAGATATTCCTTGCAAATATAGGATGCAGTTGGACTTACTGCTGTCAAGGGTCTGGTCAGGCATTCCTGTTACTGATGCCAAAGCACATTGACTGCCTCATGTATGAGGCTTGTTTTCCCCTTATTGAGTGATGGTGTCTTAGTTGTGTGCCATATCCTGCGTTGGACCTTGATTTCAACATGTATGTGTGAAATAGTTGTGGTCCTCTGCTATTGGCCTTCAAAGGACAAATGTACATGATATATGTCATTAAGAGTGTGTGTGTATGTGACCATTGTATGTTAGGCATTACATTAGCTCTGGGATGTTCTGTGTCCTACTCAGTATATCAGCAATGCTCCATGTGGCAACACTCTTATTCTGATAAGTAGAGATGAAGGTGTGCAAAAAGGAATAGCCAGACCATTATATGGTGATTAGAATAGGTGTTTATTTAAATTAGTTAACTAAAGTGGTCAAGGTGATCATATTCAAAATAAATTGTTGACGATCTGTTGCCGCCTGCGTATACCAGCGGCCGTGTTCTGTAGTGCCTCCTCATGTTGCAGGCCAGCATCCTCCTCTTCCTCCTCTTCAGGCATGTGTGGCTCTGGTTCCAGGAGGGGAATGTTCCTTTTGATGCAAATGTTGTGCAATATTGCACATGTTAGGATGATCCTACAGACCATCTCCGGGGAATATAGGAGGCTACCACCAGTGATATCCAGGCACCAGAACCTTGACTTGAGGATGCCAAAGGTCCTCGCGACAATGCTGCGTGTCCTTCTATGCGTGTCGTTGTAGGCACGCTGTGCATCAGTACTTGGGTTGCCAAATGGTGTCATAATCCATGGCTGGATGCCATACCCCTGATCAGATGCAAGAGAAAATGATTGGGATCATGTTGATGTAGCTGACACTATTGAAATGACCTTTCATGGCAGTAGTTGTCTTGTGTTGTCTGTGACTCTTTTGTGTAATAATGTAGCATCCTATGCTTGTAGGATATACCATCTCCATTGTGTTGTTTCCTTGGCTGAACGAGTGTTTGTCTGCTAACCGTTTGTCATCAGTATGTTTTGGGATTTGCAGTACAGTGTGCCCTCCCTAGCATTGTGACTTGTGATACAGGTGTCCGTGTCTCTTCACTGGGGGTGAGATGATAGTTCCATATACAATTAAAATTGACAGTGTTGTTAACACGTTCATATCAATGTACCCTGGACATCCCATACCTTTAGACATAGGCAATGGATTAATGTAAAGGTCATTGGGACACTTACATTTTGCAAGGTGACATTTGAGCAACCCACTCCACACGTTGTGATCTTGGACGTCTTAACATTAGGCTGTACAGTAATTTCCGATGGGTGACAGGTTCAAGGGTGACCTAAGAAACATGGGTAGCGATGTCACGACCTCAGTATGTTCCTGTTCCCATGTTGCTGTTGTGGTGTATGTGTCGTGTGTCCTAGAGGGTTGCTGTGCAGTGTGTATATAAGTAGGTTTTTGTACTTACCAACAAGTAGTCCATTGCCATACCGTCCATCCTGGAAGTGTTCATTGATGGTGATGTGACGGAAGATGAATGAGTCATGGACACTCCCAGGATATTTAGCCACGATGTTGGTGATCAATCCCTGGTGATTGACTATGGCCTGCACGTTGATGGAGTGTGTGTGCTTCCTGTTGCGGTAGAGGTGTTCAGTTGCAGCAGGTGGCACAAGGCGTACATGTGTGCAGTCGATTGCACCAAGGACATGTGGGAAGCCACTGATGAGGTAGAACCCCTGTTTTGTTTCCTGCTGCTTCTGCAGTGTGTTAGGGAAGCAGATGTGGCGGGTGTCAGTCCAATGATGGCATCCAGTACTTTGGGCAAAAAGGCGGAGAATGATGGTTGTGATATTCCGCCAACCAGGGCACCAGTTGTTTTGGAACTGCGGTTCAATGTTGCGCAGCAGCTGCTGAATGGCCTGCCAGTTCAACCAGTACGTCTGGATGATGTCATGTTCCCTGAGGCCCTGTAGGGTGGTTTCGGGCGGAATATCCTCTCCTACCTTCTGCGCTGCCTTTGGGGTCCCTGCTGGTGTTGTTGTAGCTGCTGTTGTTGCTGCTGGGCTCTGCGTCTGCGTGCACGCTGGATTACAATCACCTCCATGGCTCCCTGTTGCTGCTCTGCTGCTCTGCTGTTTGTTCTGTGTGTTCTGATTAAATACAGGTGTGTTTTCCCCATTTTAACGCCTGCCCTGACCCAGGTGTTAAATTTTGACGCAAATCGGGCTGTGCATCATTTTCTGGCTCCGCCTCCCGGCCGTGCGTCATTTTTGCCCGAAAGCATAAATACGACGCACGCCCGTTTAAGCCATTTTTTGGACAGGAACGCCTACCTTGCATATAATTAACGCAAGGCGGGTTGCCACATCCCAAAAATTACGCACACAGCGGAATTTTGTCGTCCGCGGGCGTCAAAGTTTAAATACTGGGCAACGTTTCGCTGATTGTGCGGCAAACTTTTTGATGCACAATCGGCGCAGACGGAGTATAAATATGCCCCTTTGTATCCTTGAATCTGAAAAATCTTACGTTTCACCAATTTCTCTTATGGAATCTGCATATTATTTTGGTCTCTTAAGGTGTCTACTCATTCAACTCTCTTACCATTTCTAAAGAGGACAAAAAAGGACCTCATGCTGGGCTCTTAAAGAGATAAACCGTCCTACCCTGCTACCATTTCTAGAGATGTAACCTTTGCTTTATGATGGCTTTTTAATGAGACGTGGTCATGTGGAAAACTTTGATTGCACCCTAAACCATCCTACTCTGCCAACATTTCTGTGAGCGCATTGATCCTTATTTGGTCTTTTATTATCAATTTATAAGGGGGCGCTTTAGAATTTCGATGGACCTTTTGACTTCGCTTAGAGTGATTCCACCATAAATCCCAATTAAAACACAATGTCTTCAACAACAACAATAAACAACATCAAATACCTTTGGAGTCAGAAATCTTCACGCACCATGACCCATTAGGCCATGAATAACCACATCTTTATGTAAAGTTAGAATGTTTATTTCCCTCTAATACCAATGCTAAGATCAGGTAAATTAGTCCCAAAACCAAATGGTATACATACAAGAACAATACTGGTTGGTCAGACCTTCTAAAGAATCTCAATTTAACTAGTGCATTGATCACTAAACATTCAAGAGACACAATACAAATCAATAGCAGGAATAACTGCGCAACAGAAATAGCATACATCTAGGTTCAGAAACTGAGCAACATCAATTTTTATTAATAGCAACCTGTTAACATTTCAGGGTTTCCCATACTAACCTTCTGATTAGATTAGCATTTTTGGCCTCATACAAAACAATTTTAGTCAGCATAAATTTGGAAAACATTCAGCTATGGCTCTATCAAAATAGCGACTAGTACCTAGAAACAAAAGACAAACTTACAACAAAACAATAGCATCTTGTTATACCTCTCCTAATATGGATCAGCCAGCTGTGATGATCGTCAGTTGGATGTCAGTCCGGTCAGCATCAGCAACGGACCATGAAAGGGAATGGTTCTGAAATGGCGACTCTAAGCTATCCGAATCAATTAAAGCAATGTCTAATAATCAGCATTCAGCTTTATGATTTAAGCAATAAAGTTAAAGATCAGGAACTGTTCAGCTCGTCAGACATAATAGAATGAGCATCCTTCTCCTATGTGCAGTCGGGCTAAGTTAAAAATCACCTAAAGAACTTCCCACATTTCCATTGGTCAAAGGATCATACTTTCACAATTAGTCCAATAGAAATAAAAGCTCAAATCTAAGATATAACTAAACTGTCTTTCACATGTCGATGATTGGCTCCTCTTCTCCTGTTCCCCTCATCAGGTAACATTTTTGTATCCATCCGTACATCATTGTATCATCTACTAGTACCAGTTTTTCTAGCAAGCAGTTCTCATGAGAAGGTTAGACATCTGCTAACATTTGATCTACTCAGTGGAAAACAATACATGAATTGATTTTTCCAGTCATACATTTCACACAATTTTATTAGAACTGTATAACTTAATATGAGGCTGTGCAAAACTAGGCCCAAACCATGCTAACCTTAGGCCTATAATTAATAGAGCAAATACATAATGCAAAATCATTAATATAACACATTACTACAATAACCTAAATATAGGCACTTCAATTAATAATAGTAAGCATTTAATAAGAACACTTCGTGATTAATGGTGGCACCTCAAGTGGGCATATTTTCTATGTCGCACATTATTTTCAGACTTCGCTTAGAGTGATTCCACCATAAATCCCAATTACAACACAATGTCTTCAACAATAAACAACATCAAATAACTTTGGAGTCAGAAATCTTCATGCATAATGACCCATTAGCCCATGAATAATCACACCTTTATGTAAAGTTAGAATGTTTATTTCCCTCTGTTAACAATGCTAATATCATGTAAATTAGTCTCAAAACCAAATGGTATACATACAAGAACATTACTGGTTGACCAAACCGTCTAAAGAATCAGTTCATATCAATAACAGGAATAACTGCACAACAGAAATAGCATACATCTAGATTCAGCAACCGAGCAACATCAATTTTTATTAATAGCAATCTGTTAACATTTCAGGGTTTCCCATACTAACCTTTTGAATAGAATGCCATGTTTGGGCTTCATGCAAAACAATTTTAGTCAACATAAATTTGGAAAACATCCAGCTATGGCTGTATCAAAATAGCGATTGGTACCTAAAAACAAAAGACAAACTTACAACAAAACAATAGCATCTTCTTATACCTCTCCTCATATGGATCAGACAGCTGTGATGATCGTCAGTTGGATGTCAATTCGGTCAGCATCAGCAACGGACCATGAAAGGTAAGGGTTCTGAAATGGGGACTCTAAGCTATCCGAACCAAATAAAGCAATGTCTAATAATCAGCATTCAGCTTTAAGATTCAAGCAATAAAGTTAAAGATAGAAATAAAGTCATCAGGAACTGTTCAACTCCTCAGGCAGAATACAATGAGCGCCATTCTCCTCTGTGCAGTCGGGCTAAGTTAAAAATCACCTAAGCAACTTCCCACATTTCCATTGGTCAAAGGGTCATACGTTCACAATTAGTCCAATAGAAATAAAAGCTCAAATCTAAGATATAACTAAGCTATCTTTCACATGTTGATGATTGGCTCCTGTTCCCCCCAGTCAGGTAACATTTTTGTATCCATCCGTACTTCAGTTATTGCATCCATTGTTAACTCCTGGGAACATTGCTGTCTCACGCATCAAGCTATACATTGTATCATCTACTAGTACAAAGATCTGCTAGCAAACAGTTCTCAGGAGAAGGTTAGACATCTGCTAACATTTAGTCTACTCAGTGGAAAACAATACATGAATTGATTTCTCCAGTCATACGTTTCCCACAATGTTATTAGAATAGTACAACTTAATATGAGGCTGTGCAAAACTAGGTCCAAACCTAACTTAAGGCATATAGTTGCTAGAGCAAATACATGAATGATGTTTTGCTTGTTTAAAAAATCAGAAAGGTGATGAGAGTAACAAATGTGGATAGGATAATAATTTTGAGATTGTAATTAAGATTTGAAAGCACAAAAATGCTCAAAGAGCTTCTAGACACAAAGAAACCACCTACAGTACCATCGAAAGAAAAATAAATATGATTGTACCTTTATTTTTTGTAACACTGAGTATTGTCTTTTATTGTGTATAAGTACTGTGTAACTATAGTGGTATTGCAGGAGCTTTACATTTCTCCTAGTTCAGCCATAGCTGCTCAGCTACACCTACGTCTAGACAGCCTAAGCTGCTAGAACACTGCCTACATTTCACTAATAAGGGATAACTGGACCTGGTACCCACTACAAACCAGGCCAGCCTCCTACAGAGAGTAAAAAGTAAAATGCTTCTGCAAGCTACTTGGACCTGTCTTATATAGAGGGTTTGTGGAAAGTGAATTGACATGTTATATTGAACCGTTTATTTAACTGGAAACAAGTGAAGATTGCTTAACTTAGAAGAGATGGAACAATGCCTCAGAAGATTCAGAAGAAGTCTAGTCTCATTTTTCTGAACTAAATAAAGTTTCTCAATAAGATTGTGTGGTACCCCAAGATACAGAGCATTTGAATAGACATGCCTTAACATGACCAAGGCATTCACCACCGTTTTCAAAGCTAATACGGGGAGGGAGAGGAGAGTTTTTCTTAGAGTTTTCATAATGCTGAAATAGATGGGGGTGACATCATTTATCTGAGGTTTAAAGATAACTGATGATCAAATTGAACTTCTTGATTTCTAACCACCTCCTTAGGGACCCAAGGCTGGCCAAGTTCCTTTCGTCTCCATTGAGCAGTCCAAACATGACATTTCTTTCCCATTATGACCAGATCTGTTTTCTCAGAGTTAAGTTTAGAGATGTATAGGGATGACCAAGTTGACACTTTCATTCTAGTAGGAGAAGGAAGACCTGCCATCACTGTAACAGCAACACAGGAATCTATGGCATGTACGTGCAATGAACTCTTGATTAGCAATGTGAAGGGAGAACACAGGAAAGTTGAGGCTACATGGAAACCCTTACAGGAATTTATGTTAAGGACACTTCTGAATTGGTGTGACCACCATGCCTAAGAGCACTAAGGCCCTGATATATACTTTTTGGTGCAAAACTGCACTAACACAGTTTTGCACCAAAAAGTTTAGCACCAGCTTGCACTATTTCTGTGCACCAGCTGGACACCATATTTATGGAATGGTGCAAGCCGGTGCGAATGGTAGGCTAGCGTAAAAAAAATGACATTAATCAGGTGGGGCTGGCGGTATGGAAGAAGGGGGTTTTGCACCACAAAATGATTTTAGGCAGGTTAGAGTAAAAAAAAAATTACTCTAACCAGATTAGCGTAATTTTATTGTGCTAAACCTACCATGCCTCATGACTCCTGCCTTAGAAAAGGCAGGAGTCATGCCCACCACCCCAATGGCCAGCACAGGGGACAAGGGTCCTCTGGGCATGGCCATATGCCCCCTATGGCACTTTAAAAAATAAAATAAAATATTTACCTGTACTTACCTGGGATGGGGTCCCCCATCCTCCGCTGTCCCTCTGGTGTGGGTGGGGGTGTCCCTGGGGCCTGGGGAGGGCACATGTGGGCTTATTCCATGGTGTTCCACCATGGAAATAGGCCCACAGGTCCCCTAAAGTCTGCCCTGACCCAGGCGTTAAAAAATTTGGCAAAGCAAGCTTTGCTGCATTTTTCTACCCCTCCTCCTTCCCGTGCACCATTTTTGCACGGGAGTATAAATATGGCATTAATGCCTAGTCATTTTTTGCACAGGAACGCCTACCTTGCATCTCATTAAGGTAAGGTAGGTTTCCACTTCCAAAAAATGACTAACTCCATAAATTTGGCGCTAGACAGGTTTAGTACCAAAGTATAAATATGGAGTTAGTTTCGCACTGAATTAGAGTAAAAACAAATTACGCTAATTCAGTGCAAACAGAGTATAAATATGCCCCTAAATGTGTTCAAGTAAGTGAGGTAAATTTCTTTGCCTAGGATGATATGATATTAACCAAGTCAAAGCAATATCATGCCTGATAACAATGAGCAAACACCACATCCATACCTACAGGTACCAGCAAAAACTACCACCACACCTGACATCAATCAGAGTATAGGGTACCAAAGATGTTAAATGTGGTAGTACAAGAATACTGGACGTGATGATTCATGTAAAGCTGTCTTTAGAACTTGTCAAGAAAGACAAGTGTGAGGGACCGTGTGGGGGGTGTTGACAAGGGTGGGGACGTAAAGTTCTAGATTGGCTGAAACAGAGGCCACAAAGGGAACAATCATGGGCAGAAAGTTTAGATTATGAAACCCTGTTTCCATTGATTCCTGTTTCATAAATAAAAAAGTTGGATGAAAGGACAGCTTGTAAAGTGTTTTTATTCTGCATGTTGGTTTTAAATAATGTATGAGATTAATAAACTTGAATTTAGCTCGCCTTTCAGGCCATCGTTTTATTTGTCCGCTATGAATAGAAACCAGCCATATGCAAATTAATCTTAGCCCTGCTCTGAAAGGCTCTGAAAGGAACAGTGCAGCCTGAACTGCCAGGACAAATCCTCTCCAGATGGTAGCACAGGCAACCCCAGATTGGGATTGGCCTTTGTGCCTGGTCAGTGAGGTGCAGCGTGAACCCAATGAAACAATGAGCATTGGACAGAAGGTGAGGTTTTGGATTCCAGTAAGACTCTTATGATGCCTCCTTCCTGTTATACCAGACTCTGAACACTCCAGAAGTCTACTCATGCTAAATATGTAACTATTCACAGGTTTTGTGAATTCGGGACTCTGTTTATGAATGGGATCAGTTGAGACTAGTTTTTGATACTGGTACGGCTCTGAATATGCCAGCACTTCCATTATGCAGGAGCTCTGATGATAGCAGAGTTTAGGATATATCTTTCCTCTAATTATACCATTGTTCTTCTTAACTTTAGTTTTTGAGTAAGCGTCTTGTGGTAGTTCTTGCAAATTTACTTTCAAGTATTCACCCCCTTTCACAAAATGTTACTGTAAATAAACTAAAATTCTGCCTGTTATATTAGTGCTTAGGTTGTCAATTAAGGATTTCAGAGATGTCTCCCAGGCGAACATTCTTCATTTGACCACATTGTGTAAATTTTGGGTAGATCACTTCATCTCAGTTCCCTGATATGCAGTTATTGTGAACATATACATAGCTCTTTATCAGTGGTTGGATATTTACATTTTACAACTAGTTAAACCCTGCAAGGTCTTGTCGGACAGAGTCCGAATGCTATGGGTTATCTACATTTATTAGTTTTGCACTTATAAAATGATTCTCAGATGCAGTTTGATGTACCGCTTTTTTTCCTGTTTTCAACCTAAAGCATTACTGGTGAACTGATCAGTGTTAATACCAGGGGCGGCTTCTCCGCAATGGTGGCGTGGCGTCGCCTCCTTGACTAAGAGCCAGCAGATGAAAAATAAAACAATACCTCGGGAGGTAGGAGGGGGGAGGAGAGCTGGCCAAACACACATGCACACTTAGGTTTCTCCAGTCCGGCTGTGTTAAACAGCCAGGCTTGAGAAACTGCACAGACCCCAGGGTTGTGTCTGAGTGGCTGTCCAAGCCGCTAAGACCTATCCTGATGCTGCTTTCATGCTAGTTTTAGCATGAAAGCAGCACCAGGTTTGCAGGGAAGCCTGTTGTGGTGTCCCAGTGAATGTTGGGACACCAGAAGAGGAGCAATGTGGCAGCAGCAGTGACGACGAGGACGGTAAGTGTTTTTTTTGTTTGTTTGTTTCCCTCATCCCCATTGTCGCCCCCGCCCCTTGACATTTGCAGCGGCCGCCACTGGTTAATACCTCAAGTATTTTGTTGCTCCACATCTTGGTCAACATGCAAATCAAAGAAGAATTCAGAATTAAATGTAAAGCACATTAGGCTTTACAATAGAGGCCGACAAGTATTAGAATGAAAACTATGAAGGTGTATTGAAAAATTAAAGACGTTACAGAAAGCAAAATCAATGGCAAGGAGTCTTTGTCATCTAAAATCATGAAGCTCAGAATAAAATGCAAATCATGAATTAGCAGAACACAGTAAAATTCAGATGTCAGATCAACAGAGTGTCAAAGCACATTGCCAGTGTTTGGAGAACCGAGCAGCATTTCATGTTGACAAATGTGTGACTTCAGAGGGGTGCCCATATGATTTGTCCCGAAATACCCTAAACCCACCAATAAATTAGGGTGTTAATCAACTGGCAGTAAAAGGTATGAGAGCATAAGGCCTCATGATTGCTGCATAGAATGAATGCATAGACAGGCAGGGAGTATAGGAGCCCTGTAGAAGGCCATATACCCATCTGGGCTATTTTTAGATGACCGAAACATGTTAGCCTAGAAACAGCGCTAGATGAGTCATTAAATCTCAATGTAGACCTGACATATTTCTTTTTAATGATACCAAAGGTACCCAACAATAAAATAAAATCCTCAGGTTTACCTTTAGGAATTTTTAACATTTATCTGTATCATTGCAATAAATCCATCAAGCATTTGTATAAAAACTCCCAGCAATGGTTGAGTCCACCATGGTATATTTACCCACCAGGGTTTGGAGGAACAGCCATTGATGAAGTATGCCACGATAACTTGTGGTTGAGGAGTCTTCCTCAAAAATCTTTTGGATTCTTTTGGGTTTATTAGGATATCCTTTCACATACCTTAGGCATATTTAGTGAGCCCCTCTCTCAAACAAGAGCCATCCACAAATGAAGTCATTTTGGCCAATTCAAGTGGTGCATCTAGTATGTCTGTTGTTGGCTTGGTACACAATTCTGTAACGGATACGGAGTCGTAATCCAAATCATCATCATCTGCACCTGAAAGAGTGTTGTAGAGTTCAAAATGTTGCATCTGTGGATGGTAATGTTTTCAGGGGCTGTTTGTCGTATGCTCGTTAGACAGCTGTTTGTTATATGCTGAGTTTGAGTATGAGTCAACAAAATGTCAACTGAGTGATGGACCATCACAGTGTAGGTATAACCCATTATGATCTCCTCACTTTGCTGGCTGGCTGCACAAACAGGTGCAATTGACTTGAGATAGCTAAGAAGTGTCACAGGACCCATTGTGGCTGAAAACTAAGCCACTGGCCATTTCACTCCTCTGTGGGACAAAATAGCTAAAGTATTCTTTATAATCTGTCATTTCTAGTGCTGTTGTGCTGCTGAGATCATCTGAGTTTTAGGAAGGCATTCATCACAGGATACCGTATCACTCATCATAGTGTGTAAACCTCTGCAGAGGTTTTGCCACTAGTGAATGGTTTGGAATCCATTGACAACCATAGCTAACTATTCCAAGGATCATCCGGACTTCTGTTAGTGTAGTGGGTGGCTTCATTCTCAAGATTGAAGAGATACATGCATTGGACATCTTTCTCACTCCCTTTTCAATGAGGTTTCCCAAGTATATGGCATTTTTCTGACAGTGCTGGAGGTTGCTTGGAGATACTTGTCCCCATTCTTTGCTAGGTGATTTAACATGGCAATTGTGTCCAATCGGCAGCTTTCCTTTGTTTTAGACGCCATCTATAGGTCGCCTGTATATTGTACCAACACTGAATTGCAGGGTAACTGTAAGATTTTCAGATTTTCCCTCGGTAAAGTGGCATATATTTTTGGAGTACACTTCATTTTGGAAGCTCACAAACCATACCATAGTTTTGCAGCAACACTGAAAGCACCCTTTGTCCATATTTCTTAAGTTGAAAACGTTTTCCAGTACATATTGTTGCTTCCAAAATAAAATGAGTACTCTTGCTTCCGTTATTTTGCATGTATTTGCATATAATACATGGGAACCTGGGATCCCATTATGAAAGCTTTTCTCCAACTTCTTATTACTGACTGATTAGCTGTTTAACTGTAATAAGTTATTACAACCGAGTTGTGACATCATAAGGCCCGCTGCCTGCAGCCAAGGTGAAAGGCAGGTCGCAGGTAAATTACAGCTGCGGTTTAAACAATGAAAAGGAGAAATGGCTTTTCCTACTTCTCATTTGTTTTTCTAAATGAACAATGATCAGCAGAAGGAAGCTATTTACAGCCCTATGCTTATTTATTGCATGCGACAGGTGATTACCAGAAAGATAAAATCTCTGTGCATGTTTCCACACATTCTGAGCTGCAGCATTTTTTAAAATGCAACTTATATAAAGCTAATTCTAACATCTGTTTGTAACAAATTACTAACTGTTTTTGGCATGTTTATTTTTTGCACTACATATTCTACTTTTATTCTTCATGTCTGGAAACGTACTGTCTCTTTTCCCAGGAAGGATGCTGTGACCATGTATTATGATGAAAGAAGTACTTCCTACCATACAGTAGAAGGATATTGCAAGACACCTCAGAGTTCCATAACCCTATTAAGCAACTCCGCCTTCAGCTTCCTTCCTCTATATGGTCACAGAACTCCTTGGTGACTTGCATTATCCTTATAATACACAGCAGAGGCTACCTTATCCTCTATATAATATTGGAGCTTTCTGGGATTATAATAAATAACCACAAATTGTTACATTTTGTGAACATGTGCATATTTTTGTATTAGAACCGCTGACAGTAATGTAAGCTGAGTTTACAGTCATTTTATCTCCTTAGAGAACTCCTAACTTTAAGGGCTTTGTATAAGTGGACCATGTATACCATTTTGAAAAGCTTATAAAGATAGCTGCATTTCTCGGTTTAGCAGCATATAGCCCTCTTTCCACGGCCTCCGCACTCCCACATCAAGGGTGGAGACAGCATTTTAGCTCTTTTACTGTGAGATCAGAGGTAGAAAAGGTGGAGTTATGTTTTGCTTGATGTCAGGTGTGGCAGTAGTGTTTGCTAGTTAGTGCAGGTATCGAGGTGGTTTTTGCTGGATGTTATCAAGCATATTGGCATGTTTTTGTTAGTGTATGAGTGTAGGTGGGATTTACTGCTTGGTACCAAGGGTAGTGTTTCCATGACTTGCCTGGTGTCAGTGTTGGTGGAGTGACTGCTTGTTGGATCATGGTAGGAAGTGATGTTTTCTCGTTGGTGTTACGTTTGATGTATGTCATTGTTGGTGTCAAGGTTACAAATAATACATTGTGCTTGTTGCAATTGGTATTTTGCTAGTTTGTGTCAGAGTTACTCTGTGTCATTATTGGTGTTCATGTTGGTGTTCAGGAAGTGGAGACAGCATATGCCGGTTAGTGTAAGAGGTGGAGGATGTATGTATCCTGTGTGGTGTCTGGATGTAGAGGTGGTGTCTCTTGGCTTGTGGCAGAGGTAGAGATGTCTCCTGCTTAACATCAGATGATACTTTCTGCTTGGTGTTACAGTTATTGTTTTTTGTAACCTACTTGGCACTAGGTTTGGAGGTATTTTTTGGTTATTGGCGGCAGGGGTGAAAGTGGTGTCTGCTGGTGGTTACTGGGGGTGGAGGTGTTTTATTTGTTGATGGGAGAGGTGATGTTTTCTGGTTGCTCTTCAGTGTGGAAGTGGTGTTTAGGCTTTGCAGCGGACCAGGACAGAGCCGAACTCCTCATGCTTGTGTCTCTTCTTAGGGGGACGCGTTGTCGCCCACAGTGCAAGCTATGAAAGTGGCACCTCTTCTTTCTGCATTTACTGGGTCTGCTGGCGGTACTCTCAGCCTGCTGACGTGATGCTTCAGGTGAGTACCATTGCTTCTCTCCATTTGCTTTGGTGACTCTGCTAATGCATACTGGTGTAGGAAAATTACCTGAACTGTATTTTGAGTAAAATTGTTTTCCCCAAAATGTATTTTTTGTGGTGCCCACTTCTTATGTCCAAACCCACCCCGTCTCCCCCACCTGTCTTTGCAGCTGGTGGCTCACTCTCAGTGCACAAGTATATTTCACTTGAATACGCAGTTTTAGTCATTTTGTTTTATGTTGGCCTTCTTACTTACCATCTCCTGTCCTGAAATGCCAGCACCTCACTGAGCCCTTACCTGCTCTTACAGGGTTAGCATCTCCCCGGCGCTGTTCTGCAGTGCCACCACCACCCTGAGCCATACTGTTTTAGTGTCAGCAACTTCCTGAGCCCTGTTCCACAGTAAAATCACCTCTATGGTCTGCAGTGCCAGTACTTCTTCTGTCTCCACACTCCCTTTCAACATTAGTCCATGCAAGTCATTCAGTGCTGCCATCTCTTGGGTGCTTTTCTGCAGAGCCAGCATGTCGCCTAACTAGTTTGCAGTGCCATCTTCAGGGCAGGACTAGCAACAGCTAACACTGCAGATCTGGACTAAGGAAACCTTGGATTACCAAAAAGCACATGTAGGGAGGCTGCTGGCACTGCATGGCAGTAGTAGGGACACTGCTGGCTCTTCAAGTCATATGTAGGTACGCTGCTGGCACTGCAGGGCAGTAGGAGGGGAAACTGCTGGCTCTTCAAGTCAGATGTAGGGAATCTGGTGGCACAGCATGGCAGTGGTAGGGAAACTGCTGGTTCTTCTAGTCAGATGTAGGGAATCTGCTGGAACTGCATGGCAGCGGAAGAGAAACTGCTTGCACTGCAAATCAGGGCACGAGAAACTGCAAGCCAGGACTAGCAAAATGGCTAACACTGCAAGGCAGGGGAGGCTTCAACTTTGGAGTGCATATTTAGGAAAACTGGCAACACCACAAGGTGGGACTATTGAGTTGCTCCAGTTGTGCAATGTAGTGTCAGCAGTTCCCTTAGCCCTGCTCTCCTCTGTCCGCGCCTACCCTGCTGGATTCTCTTTAGATGCTCTGTATGTTTACAAGTACTTTGCGTGTCGGTCACTACATTTTTGCCAGATCTTAATCTTGGCTGCTTTCTCCTAACAGCCCGATAACACCCCGGGGAACTGCTGGGCACTGCGTGGACCTCGAGGCTATGCAGTCCTAAAACTGGCCCACAGGATCCGCCCCACGGCCCTTACTGTGGACCACATCTCGCAACTCATCTCTCAGACAGGAAGCATCAGCAGTGCACCTAGGGAACTCGCCCTCTACGTGAGTGTTGCTTACCTCTCTGCCTTCTTTGCGCGTCGTCTGCCCGATCATCTGTTCATCTACCCTTGTCGTTTTCTCTACTCACTTGCACTTACCCGCCTATGATCGCTGCTCATCTGCCCTGTCCTTGTCAAGTACACTCATCTGCTCTTGTCTTTTACTCAGTTATGTACATTCATCTGCCCTGTGTACTGTACACACGCCCTGATTTCTATACTCACACTAACTCACCTATCCTGCGTTCCCACTCACATGAAATGTGTTCTCTATTGCTCCACACCGAGTGGTCCTGTGTTCTCTGTTCACTGTCTTGTGGTTTCTACACCTAACCATATAAATTCTGCCCAAATTTGTAGGTCCTTCTTGAACCTGCCTGGAACTTCCTTGCCAAACTCATAGCTCACACAACCCGATCTTCCATAAGTATTGTGACAATCTCAAGCCCCTCTCCTCTACCCTTGTAGCAAACCACTGAAATGTGCCACTGCGAACAAGAGAGCGCATCATCCACACCGCTATCTAATCCTGCAATGTTTCTCACTCCCAGTCTAATATTTCACACTATAGTCATCAAAACCACAATCTCCTAAGATTCAGTACATATTGTTTCATCTTTTTTTAATCATGTGAACCCCATATTTTTTATCAATCACAAACGTGAAGTCCTTGCTCTTCAACTTCTGTCTACATAGTCTCACCTCTGGCACAACTGGAAACAAATTCTGGGAACACAATTTGGGCAGCTTCTTCCTCCATGCATGTGTCCACCTCTCAGGACACCACCCACTGACCTTTACAGTACACTGCAGAGCCACCTGAGTCTGACGCATTCAAAATCGAATCAACCATGCAAGTCAACGGATCGTCCTATAACCATTTTGTTACGCCATTGTATTGAGCCAGGAATCTCAACTAGGGTCATAGGTTCTGTTTCACTCTCTGTTATTCTCACTCTGTGGTGTGGTTTTATCACCCCTTTCACAGCAAACACCCAGCGGCCGCCGCTGCAAATCACAAGGGGAGGGGCAGAGGCATGGGGTAAGGGAGATGCAGACACAGAGGGGGGAAAACGAAAAAAAGAAAAGAAATTGAAATTACCTTCAGGGAGGCCCCAGCCTTGTTCGTCACTCCTCTTTCGTCGATGTGGTGTCCCAACATTCACTGGGACAGCTGCACAGGCTCCCCAGCAATCCTGGCGCTGCTTACATGATATAAATAGCATGTAAGCAGCGAAAGGACTGGTCTGAGCAGCAGTCAATGCCGCTCAGACACAAGCCTAGGATCTGTGCTGTTTCTCCAGCTTAGATGTGTATGCATTCGGGCTGGAGAAACCTAAGGGCGCATGTGTGTTTGGCCAGCCGCAGGCAGCCGGCCAAACACACATGCGCACTTAGGTGCACTCTCTCCTCCCATCTCCTCTGGTCCACTGCCCCTCCTTGCACTGCTGTGCCAGAGGCAGAAAAAATAAACAATTGAAAACTATTGTTTTATTTTTATGCTTCTGGCTCACTGTAGAAGGCTGGCATGGTTTGTGGTGGGTACCTTGGTTACTTACACCTTATTCCAGGTCCAGTTATCCCTTATTAGTGAAGTGTAGTAGTGTTCTAGCAGCTTAGGCGGATAGAGGTAGCTATAGCAGAGCAGCTTAGGCTGAATTAGGAGACATGCAAAGCTCATGCAATACCACTTATAGTTACACAGTACTTATACACAAGTAAAGACAATACTGAGTGTTACCAAAAATAAAGGTATTTATTTGGGTGACACTACCAAAAATATCTTAGCGACAATACTCCTTCTATTGTGTATTGTCTTATACACAATATACACACTAGACACCAAAATTAAACAAGTAAATAGTCATAGAACAGTGCAAACAATAGGAAATGCTATAGAATGCAATGGGAGAAAATAGGTCTAGGGGCAACACAAACCATATACTAAGAAAGTGGAATGCGACTCACGAATCACTGGGAGAGGAAGAATATAATAAAGGTAAGTAAATTACCCCACCCCAGAGCCCAGAAAAGCAGGAGTAAAGTACTGCAAGTTTCCTTAGGACACACTACACCTTGTGATTGGGATATTGCAGTAACCAACCAAGTCTGCAAACAACAACTGCTGGATTCCTAGACCTGAAGACCTGCAGAAGAAGGGGACCAAGTCCAGAAGTCGAAAGAAGTTCCAGGAAGGACAGGAGCCCCTGCCAACCCAGAAGAGGATGAAAAAGAAGAGTCCCTGGTTAGTCGAAGACTGCAGAAATGCACCCTAGGAACATGCCAGCGGGTTCCTTTGTGATGCAAAGAATGTCCCACGATGTGAAGATGGATGCAGACGTGATTTTGTGCTGGAAGTCGCCAACAAGCCCTGGTTACGACAAAAGTGTGTTTTGCATCAAAATGGCGCTGGCTGGACCCAGGAGAGGGACCTGGGGGCCTCACCTTGGTGTGAGGAGGAAGAGTGGACTCTCAGCACTTTAGAGAGCCCTCAGGATGCCAGACAGCACCCACTGGAGTCCCAGGACACAGGGACAAAGAAGGTGCAAAACGTGGTTGGTGAAGCACAACAAAGGTCCCACACCACCGGAGAACAACTCAGTGAGTTGAGTGTTGCAGGATGGAGTGCTGGGGACCTGGTCTAGTCTGTGCATGAAGGAATTTTGCAAATAGTGCACAGAGGTCTCAGGAGGTGAAGAAGATGCAGTACACAGGGGTACCGTCGCTATCAGGGAAGGCACGGTCTTACCTCCTCCAAATTGTGTCAGCAGGACCTCAGGACAGTCTGTCGATGGGGTCCAACCTCTGTGTCCTTAGGAGCACACTCGTCGCTGTGAGAGGATTCCAAGGGTACCGGTTGTTGTCTTAGAAGGTGCCTGCTGGAGCAGGGGAGTGACTCCGTCACCCCACGGGAGATTTCTTCAGTACTTCTGGTGCAGGGTGAAGACGGGGTCCTCAGAGCATGCACACTGTGGAAACTGTTGCAGAAGCTGGCTGGAGCTGAAGTTGCAGGGGAAAAGAATCCCTTGTGGATACTTTGTTGCTGTTACAGCGGTTCCTGGAGCAGGCTGCGGTTGATCCGAGGTCAGAGGATGATGAAGTAGTTGCAGAGGATTCCTGAAGGAAACTTGCAAGCAGAATCTGAAGAGAACCCACAGGAGAGACCCTAAATAGCCCTAAGAGGGGGCTTGGCTCCTTATCAGGAGGGGTCTCTGATGTCACCTGCTGGCACTGGCCACTCAGAGCCCTCCAGAGTGCCCCCACACCTTGCAAAGCAAGATGGCTGAAGTCTGGGACACACTGGAGGAGCTCGGGGCACCACCCCTAGGATGGTGATGGACACGGGAGCGGTCACTCCCATTTCCTTTGTCCAGTTTCGTGCCAGAGCAGGGGACAAGGGGTCCCTAAACCGGTGTAGACTGACTTATGCAAGGAGGGCACCATCTGTGCCCTTTAAAGCATTTCCAGAGCTGGGGGGAGGCTACCCCTTCCCAGCCTGTAACACCTATTTCTAAAGGGAGAGGGTGTAACACCCTGCTCTCAGAGGAAATGCTTTCTTTTGCCTTCCTGCGACTGAGCTGCTCAGACCCCAGGAGGGCAGAACTCTGTCTGTGAGGTGGCAGCAGCTGTAGCTGCAGTGCAAGCCACAGAGAGCTGGTTTGGCAGTAATGGGGGTCCATGGTGGAGCCCCCAGGATGCATGGAATTGGCTCCCTAATACCAGATTTGGAATGGGGGAGCGATTCCATGATTTTAGACATGTTACATGGCCAAATTTGGAGTTACCATTGTGAAACTACATATAGGTAATGACCTATATAAAGTGCACGCGTGTAATGGCATCCCCGCACTCAATAAGTCCAGGGAAATGGCCCTGAACTATGTGGGGGCATCTTTGCTAGTGCAAGGGTGCCCTCACGCTTGGTAACTTTGCACCTCACCTTCAGCAAGTGAAGGTTAGACATATAGGTGACTTATAAGTTACTTAAGTGCAGTGAAAATGGCTGTGAAATAACGTGTGCGCGTTATTTCACGCAGGCTGCACTGGCAGGCCTGTGCAAGGGTTTGTCTGAGCTCCCTAGGGTGGCAAAATAAATGCTGCAGCCCATATGGATCTCCTGGAACCCAATGCCCTGGGTACCTAGGTACCACATACTAGGGACTTATAAGGGGGGTCCAGTGTGCCAATTGAAATTGGTAAATGAAGTCACTAGCCTACAGTGACAAATTTAAAAGCAGAGAAAGCATAAGCACTGAGGTTCTGGTTAGCAGAGCCTCAGTTACACAGTCCAGCACTATAGAGACACACACATTAGGCCATAAACTATGAGCACAGGGGTCCTGACCAGCAGGATCCCAGTGAGACAGGCAAAAACATACTGACATACAGGTAAATATGTGGGTAACATGCCAAGGAAGATGGTACTTTACTACACTCACCCAGTGGGGTGACGCTCCAGCTGCCCCTACAAACACCATCTGCCTACAGCAAGCTCTGTCTTAGGCAACTAGCTTACAGTCAAAATGTAAGTGTCCTAGAACCTGTTGTAGTTTCTGCAATTCACATTTCATCTTGCCAGTAACTTCCTTCAGCAACCTTGGCAGTGTAATCAATGTGTTCTCAGGTAGACGCAATACCATTCCCAATGACTCTAGTTGTATACCAAGGAATGTCAAAAGGATGCTGGTCCTTTCAGTCTTCTCCGGGCTGATGGTATGTCAAATGTTTCTACAACTAACTCCAGTGTTCTCCTTAGTCTTCTTTACTCACCTGCTACTCCCACCCTTTCTACAGTAAGAAGGGTATTGAGGTAGTGCAGTACCCGCTCAGACCCTCCTTCTTTCAGTGCCTACTACAAGGATATGCTGAATTTCTCAAACATCGCACCTGCCACAGAATACCGCACTGGGATATCATTATCAACATACTGTTGTCCTTAAAATTGTAGGCATAGTAGTTGTTAATAGGGTGGACTGGCAACGTATGAAATGTTGCCTTTATAGCTGCCTTTCCCAACTCCGCAACCTTGCAAAATTTCTGTACTATTTCTATGGCCTGATCAATTATAGCATAAGTCACTGAACAGTCATTGTGGTGTATAAAGTAATTTTCTTAGTCATAAGAGATGATTGAGCAAACAAAATGTACTCACTGCTGTCTTTGGGACCACTCCCAGCGGTAGGAATAATAGTTCTGTTATGGGTGTTCCTAAAAGCAGCCTGCCATTCTACAGTTTTCACCTCTTTTTTTCAATTTTTCTGCCACAACCCCTCATAAGCTCAGATCTTAAACTGACCCACCTTCCTTTTCTCTGTCCTTTTTAAGGTATCTTAAACCATTGAAAACAGCTCTCTCAGTAAGCTTGCTGTGGCCGGATCAGGGTACTGTAGCACCAGGCCCTCATTGCTTCTGGTTTAACTGGTCTAGTTGTCTTTCGTCACCACCCTTCTGTTTTCTTCTCAGCCATGATCCCCCTGTGTACTGTAATATGGAATGTTGCCCTGCACCTGGAGCTTCCATGCGTAAATCCACACTGGAACCTGTGCAGGTTCTTCTGCCTCGGTTTGACCCTGTTGCTGCCCCTCCCGCCCTCATGGGCTGTGACACACATGAAAGGCTTGTAAGGTAAGGGCAAGCTGCTCATTGTGTGCACAGTAGAGGTCTCATCTGTGTCATCTCTGGTAGCCGTAACTCATTATCAACGTTTCCCCATGAATTTGAGGATATGACACTCCTGGACCTGAGCATTTCATCTTACTGGAGCCTAGCCATTACCCCAAAGCTACTGCTAGCTCCTCATGATGTCCATTTATTTTCACAGAGCCATGCTATTCTAAAGGAACTTTTCACACATGACTCTGGCAAATTCTGAAGGCTGCTGTCCAGGTGTCCCATTCGTCACCTCCTTAGAGCACATTGCTAGTTCCCTCTCCTTAACCTTGTACCTCTCCGTGCATTTGGTCTCTCTATATAAGAATTTAAATATGTTCCTGAATTTATTTGCCATATTTTTTCTTTGGTACGCAATATGAGGTGCTCACCAGGTGGGTCTGACACCCCCATGTGTGGTCATTTCACTGGCTGATCCATCTCCCATACTATCTTTTTCTTTTTTCCGTTGTGAGAAAATCACCCTTTCAGCGTGCTCACCCCAATGTTTCTGACTGATACTGTGGTACCTGACCCTTACTGTGCCCTGGGCTCTGCTAAACAGGCCCAGGGCCAGTGCTCTGAATAAAAGGCATATGTTCCAATGTTATAATTCCATTGGCAATGACAGACCCCTGTAAGTCCTTAGTAGATAATATGCCAAGGGAGATTCAAGCTACCTATAAATCCCTAGTATATAATAGGGCACAGACGTTTTAAGGCCCAGTAGATTTCCTGCACTGGAGTGTGCTTTACTCTGTCTCTGCTGCCATTTTTAAAGGCAGCCCTGCCTTGCAGACTGTCTTTTAAAAGTAAAATGTATGCAAACTCGTCTTTGGAATTAAAGGTACTTCCAAAGTGGTAATCTACCTTATTTTTACATATGTCACCTCCCAAGGTCTCCCCTAGAGGCCCCAAAAGTGGGGTGTCATGTTACTATAGGTAGGGACATTATAAAATATGTTTTATATGCCCTGGTGAGGGAAAAATTGCACCTTTCATTTCCCCCTTTGTAGAATGTTAGCTCCATAGGCTAAAATGGGAATATTCTTCATAAACGTAAGTATTGCTTGAAAGGCGCTAAATATGGCATGAAAGAACTTGAATTGGAATGATAAATCCAGCACTTGCCATTGTTGAATTTACTGTAATTAATACAGAAAATAATTTATAAGACTTTCTTTTCCGTAAGCCAGATTCCAGCCTGCTACTGGTGTCTACAGATTGATCAGCCTTAACAGGATTAGCCAGGCTGCTTTGATGAGGAGATAAGTGGCATGCACTGAGCAGAGGGTATCTGATGGGGGAGCTAGGCAGATGTTGAGTCTAGGCCAGGAAGGGGTCTGGGTAAATCAAGGTGAGGCTTCAAAGGGAAGCCAGTCAGAAAGGATTGTAGCCAACCCCCCCTCACCCTGTACGCCACAGATAGATAGCGAGCTTAGGAAAGGAATTTGCAGATGTCCAGAGGGGGAGTTGATGGAAATGAGCTACACCAGTCGGTTGGTTTAGCCAGGTCTTGCTCCTCTGGAGGAAAATCATCCGTCTTGGAATGCTAAAGTGCAGTGCTTCATGGGACAAGAAGATGCCACACCTTGGAGGACATTGTCATGCTTCTGGGTGGCACACTGCAGCTCAATGGACAAGGATGCCGACTGACTGTCCCTCAAGATGATTGAATAAAAGTGCCTAAACTGCATTGGAATTCAGATATGTTGCCTGAAACCACAAGAAGAAGAAGGACTGCCCTGCTGGAACCCTGGTCAGCAACCTAGAGGGCTGCATACTGAAGTATTGCCCCTGCTGCAATGGAACAACAGCCCAAAGTACTTTGCCTTGCTTTCAATGGACTCAAGAGTGGACTCCCTGAAAGCAACAGGTTAAAAGAGCTTCCCGGCACCAACTTCCACAAAAGTCACCTGCATTTAGTGCAAAGATTTGGCCATGTACATTGTGGGAATTGAAGTCCCAAACTTCCAAGGACCGTCTCAGGTCTTCCAGACCGTTGGGTTTGTGTTGGACACTTTGAGACCTAAAGGAGAACTTCTGAAAGGACAGCCAGAAGTTTGCAGCAACTTTTAGAAAAAGCTCCATAAGTGGACTGACTGGCCGTCGTGAGTTAAGCCAACTACCTTCAACTGCCACCCAGCCAGGATTTCAGGTTTGTTCCAGTGAAAGCTCCAAAGTTCCAGGACTTGACCAGGGCCCCAGGGAAAAGCAATCCAATGACTTCACATCGAAATCAGCTTGCTGAGGAGGACTGCTAGACATTGAGAGAGAAAAGCTCCAGAAAAGTTACTAAGTGCGAAGGTAAGATTTTGAACGAGACCTCCCGCTCTGTGTATCCGTGCAGGACTCTATCACACTCGGCTTCAAACTCTGTCTTGGTCCCGGTCAAGCGCGACCAAATATCCCTGGTTAGCGCTATTGATTTCTAAGCACAAGAAAGCACATTTGTTTTATTTAATCTTTAAAAACTCATAACTCCAGTTCCCTACTTTGGATTTTTGTCATTTTAGTGTAATTTCAAACATAAAAATAGTTACTATTTTTATACATCAGTGTGGGATATCTATTACGTGTTATGTCTTACTTATTTACTGACTTGGTGTATTTTAATGCTTTACATACCTGTCTTCTAAGTTAAGCATGACTGCTCGTTGCCAAGCTACCAGGGTTTGAGCCCGGGGGGCTTCTTTGTGAGACCTTGACTGAGCCCAACAATGTCTGGGGGCATTATTGCTAGTGGTAGGTGCATACTTGCCTCTACTGATAGCCAGCCTCCAACACTCGTCTCCACCATTCTCCACCACTGCTGCCTTATTATTCTTGCTCACTGTGTCAGTGTCAATTGTTCCTTTGGTACTTCCATCAGAACTCCTGTTCCCCCTCAGCCGCTGTCCCTGGTGGCTTGGTAGCCAAACCACTCATCCTTGTCTAGCCATCAAGTTTCTCTCACAGTCGCCCTTCTCTGCTTTGAGTCTTATGTTTCATCATTGGAAAGACCTTCATCGTCTGCCTGTCCCCTGCCAGCATCCCTGTTGCACTCATGGGCGCTGACTCAGGACTGTTTCTCCTTTGGAAAGGGGCCACTTTTGCTGCGCGTCGTTGTTGTTCTCCCTAACCCTTGTCTCATTTTGCTTCTGCAGGGGCTGCAGCCAGGCAGCTCCTTGGTTGATGCACCATTCTCGCTTATCAGGTCTTTTCACCCAGGTCCCACCAATAGGAGACTGCCTAGTGAGCCCCTGCTCTCCCACTATACACATGCTTTTGTGTGGGATATATACTTAGGGGCCCTACCTCTGTTTAGTACCACTTCCTTTGCCCTAAATGTCCCTTTCCCAAATACTGTTTTCACCTATGAGTGGGAGGTCCACTGAAGTGGAGCTGTTCTCCTGAGAAGCTTTAACACCCTGAACCACCTTCCTGGTGGCCCCTTGCACCAAGGGGTGTACTCCCTAAGGCTGGCTCACCTGCGCTTCTGCCTCTGTGCCTGGTTGATGATGACAGGCTCGCCTGCACCTCCGCCTCTGTGCCTTGTTAATGGTGACTGGCTCACCGGTGCTTCTGCCTCTGTTCCCGGTCATGGTGACTCGCTCACCTGCGCTTCTACCTCTGTATCTGGTTGATGGTGCCTAGGTCACCTGCTCTTCTGCCTCTTTGGCTGGTTGACAGTGGCTAGCTCACATGCACTTCTGCCTTTGTGCCTGGTTGACGGTGGTTGGCTGACCTGCGCTTCTGCCCCTGTGCTTGGTTGGGGGTGGCTGGCTCACCTGCGCTTCTGCTCCTGTGCCTGGTTGGGGGTTGCAGGCTCACCT
Organism: Pleurodeles waltl; assembly: GCF_031143425.1. Taxonomy (NCBI): domain Eukaryota; kingdom Metazoa; phylum Chordata; class Amphibia; order Caudata; family Salamandridae; genus Pleurodeles; species Pleurodeles waltl. Next base: position 313,304,594 of record NC_090443.1, read on the forward strand.
GCGCTTCTGCCTTGTGGATGGTGGCTGGCTCACCTGTGCTTCTGCCTCTGTCACTGGATGATGGTGGCTGGCTCACCTGCGCTTTTGCTCCTGTGCCTGGTTGGGAGTGGCTGGCTCACCTGCGCTTCTGCCTCTGTGCCTGGTGGATGGTGGCTGGCTAACCTCTGCTTCTGCCTCTGTGCTTGGTTGATGGTCACTGGCTCACAGGTGCTTCTGCCTCTGTGCCTGGCTGTCTTTGGCTTGCTTACTTGCGCTTCTGCTCTGTGCCTGGTTGACGGTGGCTGGCTCACCAGCGCTTCTGCCCCTGTGCCTGGTTGCTGGTTGATGGTGGCTGGCTCACCTGTTCCTCTGCCTGGTCGATGATGGGAGGCTCACCTGCGCTTCTGCCTCTGTGCCTGGTTAATGGTGCCTGGCTCACCTGTGCTTCTGCCTCTGTGCCCGGTCATGGTGACTCGCTCACCTGCGCTTCTACCTCTGTATCTGGTTGATGGTGTCTAGGTCACCTGCTCTTCTGCCTCTTTGGCTGGTTGACAGTGGCTAGCTCACATGCACTTCTGCCTTTGTGCATGGTTGACTGTGGCTGCCTCACCTGCGCTTCTGCCCCTGTGCTTGGTTGGGGTGGCTGGCTCACCTGCGCTTCTGCTCCTGTGCCTGGTTGGGGGTTGCAGGCTCACCTGCGCTTCTGCCTCTGTATTTGGTGGATGGTGGCTGACTCACCTGTGCTTCTGCCTCTGTCGCTGGACGATGGTGGCTGGCTCACCTGCGCTTCTGCTCCTGTGCCTGGTTGGGAGTGGCTGGCTCACCTGCCCTTCTGCCTCTGTGCCTGGTGGATGGTGGCTGGCTAACCTGTGCTTCTGCCTCTGTGCTTGGTTGATGGTGACTGGCTCACCGGTGCTTCTGCCTCTGTGCCTGGATGACTTTGGCTTGCTCACTTGCGCTTCTGCTCTGTGCCTGGTTGACGGTGGCTGGCTCACCAGCGCTTCTGCCCCTGTGCCTGGTTGCTGGTTGATTGTGGCTGGCTAACCTGTTCCTCTGCCTGGTCGATAATGGGAGGTCTCACCTGCGCTCTGCCTCTGTGCCTGGTTAATGGTGCCTGGCTCACCCGTGCTTCTGCCTCTGTGCCCGATCATGGTGACCCGCTCACCTGCGCTTCTACCTCTGTATCTGGTTGATGGTGTCTAGGTCACCTGCTCTTCTGCTTCTTTGGCTGGTTGACAGTGGCTAGCTCACATGCACTTCTGCCCTTGTGCCTGGTTTACCATGGCTGGCTCACCAGCGCTTCTGCCCCTGTGCCTGGTTGCTGGTTGATGGTGGCTGGCTCACCTGTTCCTCTGCCTGGTCGATGATGGGAGGATCACCTGCGCTTCTGCCTCTGTGCCTGGTTAATGGTACCTGGCTCACCTGTGCTTCTGCCTCTGTGCCCGGTCATGGTGACTCGCTCACCTGCGCTTCTACCTCTGTATCTGGTTGATGGTGTCTAGGTCACCTGGTCTTCTGCCTCTTTCGCTGGTTGACAGTGGCTAGCTCACATGCACTTCTGCCTTTGTGCATGGTTGACTGTGGCTGCCACACCTGCGCTTCTGCCCCTGTGCTTCGTTGGGGTGGCTGGCTCACCTGCGCCTCTGCTCCTGTTCCTGGTTGGGGTTGGCAGGCTCACCTGCGCTTCTGCTTCTGTGCCTGGTTGGGGGTTGCAGGCTCACCTGTGCTTCTGCCTCTGCCTGGTGGATGGTGGCTGGCTCACCTGTGCTTCTGCCTCTGTCGCTGGACGATGGTGGCTGGCTCACCTGCACTTCTGCTCCTGTGCCTGGTTGGGGGTGGCTGGCTCACCTGCGCTTCTGCCTCTGTGCCTGGTGGATGGTGGCTGGCTCACCTGCGCTTCTGCCTCTGCCTGGTGGATGGTGGCTGGCTCACCTGTGCTTCTGCCTCTGTCGCTGGACGATGGTGGCTGGCTCACCTGCACTTCTGCTCCTGTGCCTGGTTGGGGGTGGCTGGCTCACCTGCGCTTCTGCCTCTGTGCCTGGTGGATGGTGGCTGGCTAACCTGTGCTTCTGCCTCTGTGCTTGGTTGATGATGACTGGCTCACCTGTGCTTCTGCCTCTGTATTTGTTTGTCAGTGGCTGGGTCACCTGCCCTTCTGCCTCTGTGCCTGGCTGACTTTGGCTTGCTCACTTGCGCTTCTGCTCTGTGTCTGGTTGACGGTGGCTGGCTCACCAGCGCTTCTGCCCCTGTGCCTGGTTGCTGGTTGATGGTGGCTGGCTCACCTGTTCCTCTGCCTGGTCGATGATGGGAGGCTCACCTGCGCTTCTGCCTCTGTGCCTGGTTAATGGTGCCTGGCTCACCTGTGCTTCTGCCTCTGTGCCCGGTCATGGTGACTCGCTCACCTGCGCTTCTACCTCTGTATCTGGTTGATGGTGTCTAGGCCACCTGCTCTTCTGCCTCTTTGGCTGGTTGACAGTGGCTAGCTCACATGCACTTCTGCCTTTGTGCCTGGTTGACTGTGGCTGCCTCACCTGCGCTTCTGCCCCTGTGCTTGGTTGGGGGTGGCTGGCTCACCTGCGCCTCTGCTCCTATTCCTGGTTGGTGTTGGCAGGCTCACCTGCGCTTCTGCTCCTGTGCCTGGTTGGGGGTTGCAGGCTCACCTGCGCTTCTACCTCTACCTGGTGGATGGTGGCTGGCTCACCTGTGCTTCTGCCTTTGTCGCTGGAAAATGGTGGCTGGCTCACCTGCGCTTCTGCTCCTGTGCCTGGTTGGGGGTGGCTGGCTCACCTGTGCTTCTGCCTCTGTGCTTGGTGGATGGTGGCTGGCTAACCTGTGCTTCTGCCTCTGTCGCTGGACGATGGTGGCTGGCTCACCTGCACTTCTGCTCCTGTGCCTGGTTGGGGGTGGCTGCTCACCTGCGCTTCTGCCTCTGTGCCTGGTAGATGGTGGCTGGCTCACCTGTGCTTCTGCCTCTGTAGCTGGACGATGGTGGCTGGCTCACCTGCACTTCAGCTCCTGTGCCTGGTTGGGGGTGGCTGGCTCACCTGCGCTTCTGCCTCTGTATTTGGTGGATGGTGGCTGGCTCACCTGTGCTTCTGCCTCTGTCGCTGGACGATGGTGGCTGGCTCACCTGCGCTTCTGCTCCTGTGCCTGGTTGGGGGTGGCTGGCTCACCTGCGCTTCTGCCTCTGTGCCTGGTGGATGGTGGCTCGCTAACCTGTGCTTCTGCCTCTGTGCTTGGTTGATGGTGACTGGCTCACCTGTGCTTCTGCCTCTGTATTTGTTTGTCGGTGGCTGGGTCACCTGCCCTTCTGCCTCTGTGCCTGGCTGACTTTGGCTTGCTCACTTGCGCTTCTGCTCTGTGCCTGGTTGACGGTGGCTGGCTCACCAGCGCTTCTGCCCCTGTGACTGGTTGCTGGTTGATGGTGGCTGGCTCACCTGTTCCTCTGCCTGGTCGATGATGGGAGGCTCACCTGCGCTTCTGCCTCTGTGCCTGGTTAATGGTGCCTGGATCACCTGTGCTTCTGTGCCCGGTCATGGTGACTCGCTCACCTGCGCTTCTACCTCTGTATCTGGTTGATGGTGTCTAGCTCACCTGCTCTTCTGCCTCTTTAGCTGGTTGACAGTGGCTATCTCACATGCACTTCTGCCTTTTGTCACTGGACGATGGTGGCTGGCTCACCTGCACTTCTGCCCCTGTGCTTGGTTGGGGGTGGCAGGCTCTCCTGCGCTTCTGCCTCTGTGCCTGGTGGATGGTGGCTGGCTCACCTGTGCTTCTGCCTTTTGTCACTGGACGATGGTGGCTGGCTCACCTGCACTTCTGCCCCTGTGCTTGGTTGGGGGTGGCAGGCTCTCCTGCGCTTCTGCCTCTGTGCCTGGTGGATGGTGGCTGGCTCACCTGTGCTTCTGCCTCTGTCGCTGGACGATGGTGACTGGCTCACGTGCGCTTCTGCTCCTGTGCCTGATTGGGGGTGGCTGGCTCACCTGCGCTTCTGCCTCTGTGCCTGGTGGATGGTGGCTGGCTAACCTGTGTTTCTGCCTCTGTGCCTGGTTGATGGTGACTGGCTCACCGGTGCTTCTGCCTCTGTGCTTGGCTGACTTTGGCTTGCTCACTTGCGCTTCTGCTCTGTGCCTGGTTGACGGTGGCTGGCTCACCAGCGCTTCTGCCCCTGTGCCTGGTTGCTGGTTGATGGTGGCTGGCTCACCTGTTCCTCTGCCTGGTCGATGATGGGAGGCTCACCTGCGCTTCTGCCTCTGTGCCTGGTTAATGGTGCCTGGCTCACCTGTGCTTCTGCCTCTGTGCCCGGTCATTGTGACTCGCTCACCTGCGCTTCTACCTCTGTATCTGGTTGATGGTGTCTAGGTCACCTGGTCTTCTGCCTCTTTGGCTGGTTGACAGTGGCTAGCTCACATGCACTTCTGCCTTTGTGCCTGGTTGACCGTGGCTGCCTCACCTGTGCTTCTGCCCCTGTGCTTGGTTGGGGGTGGCTGACTCACCTGCGCCTCTGCTCCTGTGCCTGGTTGGGGGTTGCAGGCTCACCTGCGCTTCTGCCTCTGTCTGGTGGATGGTGGCTGGCTCACCTGTGCTTCTGCCTCTGTCGCTGGACGATGGTGGCTGGCTCACCTGCACTTCTGCTCCTGTGCCTGGTTGGGGGTGGCTGGCTCACCTGCGCTTCTGGCTCTGTGCCTGGTGGATGGTGGCTGGCTCACCTGCGCTTCTGCCTCTGTCGCTGGACGATGGTGGCTGGCTCACCTGCACTTCTGCTCCTGTGCCTGGTTGGGGGTGGCTGCTCACCTGCACTTCTGCCTCTGTGCCTGGTAGATGGTGGCTGGCTCACCTGTGCTTCTGCCTCTGTAGCTGGACGATGGTGGCTGGCTCACCTGCACTTCTGCTCCTGTGCCTGGTTGGGGGTGGCTGGCTCACCTGCGCTTCTGCCTCTGTATTTGGTGGATGGTGGCTGGCTCACCTGTGCTTCTGCCTCTGTCGCTGGACGATGGTGGCTGGCTCACCTGCGCTTCTGCTCCTGTGCCTGGTTGGGGGTGGCTGGCTCACCTGCGCTTCTGCCTCTGTGCCTGGTGGATGGTGGCTCGCTAACCTGTGCTTCTGCCTCTGTGCTTGGTTGATGGTGACTGGCTCACCTGTGCTTCTGCCTCTGTATTTGTTTGTCGGTGGCTGGGTCACCTGCCCTTCTGCCTCTGTGCCTGGCTGACTTTGGCTTGCTCACTTGCGCTTCTGCTCTGTGCCTGGTTGACGGTGGCTGGCTCACCAGCGCTTCTGCCCCTGTGCCTGGTTGCTGGTTGATGGTGGCTGGCTCACCTGTTCCTCTGCCTGGTCGATGATGGGAGGCTCACCTGCGCTTCTGCCTCTGTGCCTGGTTAATGGTGCCTGGATCACCTGTGCTTCTGTGCCCGGTCATGGTGACTCGCTCACCTGCGCTTCTACCTCTGTATCTGGTTGATGGTGTCTAGCTCACCTGCTCTTCTGCCTCTTTAGCTGGTTGACAGTGGCTATCTCACATGCACTTCTGCCTTTTGTCACTGGACGATGGTGGCTGGCTCACCTGCACTTCTGCCCCTGTACTTGGTTGGGGGTGGCAGGCTCTCCTGCGCTTCTGCCTCTGTGCCTGGTGGATGGTGGCTGGCTCACCTGTGCTTCTGCCTTTTGTCACTGGACGATGGTGGCTGGCTCACCTGCACTTCTGCCCCTGTGCTTGGTTGGGGGTGGCAGGCTCTCCTGCGCTTCTGCCTCTGTGCCTGGTGGATGGTGGCTGGCTCACCTGTGCTTCTGCCTCTGTCGCTGGACGATGGTGACTGGCTCACCTGCGCTTCTGCTCCTGTGCCTGATTGGGGGTGGCTGGCTCACCTGCGCTTCTGCCTCTGTGCCTGGTGGATGGTGGCTGGCTAACCTGTGTTTCTGCCTCTGTGCCTGGTTGATGGTGACTGGCTCACCAGTGCTTCTGCCTCTGTGCTTGGCTGACTTTGGCTTGCTCACTTGCGCTTCTGCTCTGTGCCTGGTTGACGGTGGCTGGCTCACCAGCGCTTCTGCCCCTGTGCCTGGTTGCTGGTTGATGGTGGCTGGCTCACCTGTTCCTCTGCCTGGTCGATGATGGGAGGCTCACCTGCGCTTCTGCCTCTGTGCCTGGTTAATGGTGCCTGGCTCACCTGTGCTTCTGCCTCTGTGCCCGGTCATTGTGACTCGCTCACCTGCGCTTCTACCTCTGTATCTGGTTGATGGTGTCTAGGTCACCTGGTCTTCTGCCTCTTTGGCTGGTTGACAGTGGCTAGCTCACATGCACTTCTGCTTTTGTGCCTGGTTGACCGTGGCTGCCTCACCTGTGCTTCTGCCCCTGTGCTTGGTTGGGGGTGGCTGACTCACCTGCGCCTCTGCTCCTGTGCCTGGTTGGGGGTTGCAGTCTCACCTGCGCTTCTGCCTCTGTCTGGTGGATGGTGGCTGGCTCACCTGTGCTTCTGCCTCTGTCGCTGGACGATGGTGGCTGGCTCACCTGCACTTCTGCTCCTGTGCCTGGTTGGGGGTGGCTGGCTCACCTGCGCTTCTGCCTCTGTGCCTGGTGGATGGTGGCTGGCTAACCTGTGCTTCTGCCTCTGTCGTGGGACGATGGTGGCTGGCTCACCTGCCCTTCTGCTCCTGTGCCTGGTTGGGGGTGGCTGGCTCACCTGCGCTTCTGCCTGTGTGCCTGGTGGATGGTGGCTGGCTAACCTGTGCTTCTGCCTCTGTGCTTGGTTGATGGTGACTGGCTCACCAGTGCTTCTGCCTCTGTGACTGGCGGACTTTGGCTTGCTCACTTGCGCTTCTGCTCTGTGCCTGGTTGACGGTGGCTGGCTCACCAGCGCTTCTGCCCTTGTGCCTGGTTGCTGATTGATGGTTGCTGGCTCACCTGTTCCTCTGCCTGGTCGATGATGGGAGGCTCACCTGTGCTTCTGCCTCTGTGCCTGGTTAATGGTGCCTGGCTCACCTGTGCTTCTGCCTCTGTGCCCGGTCATGGTGACTCGCTCACCTGCGCTTCTACCTCTGTATCTGGTTGATGGTGTCTAGGTCACCTGCTCTTCTGCCTCTTTGGCTGGTTGACAGTGGCTAGCTCACATGCACTTCTGCCTTTGTGCCTGGTTGACTGTGGCTGCCTCCCCTGTGCTTCTACCCCTGTGCTTGGTTGGGGGTGGCTGGCTCACCTGCGCCTCTGCTCCTGTTCCTGGTTGGGGTTGGCAGGCTCACCTGCGCTTTTGCTCCTGTGCCTGGTTGGGGGTTGCAGGCTCACCTGCGCTTCTGCCTCTGCCTGGTGGATGGTGGCTGGCTCACCTGTGCTTCTGCCTCTGTCGCTGGACGATGGTGGCTGGCTCACCTGCACTTCTGCTCCTGTGCCTGGTTGGGGGTGGCTGGCTCACCTGCCCTTCTGCCTCTGTATTTGGTGGATGGTGGCTGGCTCACCTGTGCTTCTGCCTCTGTCGCTGGACGATGGTGGCTGGCTCACCTGCGCTTCTGCTCCTGTGCCTGGTTGGGGGTGGCTGGCTCACCTGCGCTTCTGCCTCTGTGCCTGGTGGATGGTGGCTGGCTAACCTGTGCTTCTGCTCCTGTGCCTGGTTGGGGGTTGCAGGCTCACCTGTGCTTCTGCCTTGTGGATGGTGGCTGGCTCACCTGTGCTTCTGCCTCTGTCGCTGGATGATGGTGGCTGGCTCACCTGCGCTTCTGCCTCTGTGCCTGGTGGATGGTGGCTGGCTAACCTGTGCTTCTGCCTCTGTGCTTGGTTGATGGTGACTGGCTCACCTGTGCTTCTGCCTCTGTGTTTGTTTGTTGGTGGCTGGGTCACCTGCCCTTCTGCCTCTGTGCCTGGCTGACTTTGGCTTGCTCACTTACGCTTCTGCTCTGTGCCTGGTTGACGGTGGCTGGCTCACCAGCACTTCTGCCCCTGTGCCTGATTGCTGGTTGATGGTGGCTGGCTCACCTGTTCCTCTGCCTGGTCGATGATGGGAGGCTCACCTGCGCTTCTGCCTCTGTGCCTGGTTAATGGTGCCTGGCTCACCTGTGCTTCTGCCTCGGTGCCCGGTCATGGTGACTCGCTCACCTGCGCTTCTACCTCTGTATCTGGTTGATGGTGTCTAGGTCACCTGCTCTTCTGCCTCTTTGGCTGGTTGACAGTGGCTAGCTCACATGCACTTCTGCCTTTGTGCCTGGTTGACCGTGGCTGCCTCACCTGCGCTTCTGCCCCTGTGCTTGGTTGGGGGTGGCTGGCTCACCTGCGCCTCTGCTCCTGTTCCTGGTTGGGGATGGCAGGCTCACCTGCGCTTCTGCTCCTGTGCCTGGTTTGGGGTTGCAGGCTCACCTGCACTTCTGCCTCTGCCTGGTGGATGGTGGTTGGCTCACCTGTGCTTCTGCCTCTGTCACTGAACGATGTTGGCTGGCTCACCTGCACATCTGCTCCTGTGCCTGGTTTGGGGTGGCTGGCTCTCCTGCGCTTCTGCCTCTGTATTTGGTGGATGGTGGCTGGCTCACCTGCGCTTCTGCTCCTGTGCCTGGTTGGGGGTGGCTGGCTCACCTGCGCTTCTGCCTCTGTGCCTGGTTAATGGTGCCTGGCTCACCTGAGGTTCTGCCTCTGTGTCTGGTTAATGGTGCCTGGCTCACCTGTGCTTCTGCCTCTGTGCCCGGTCATGGTGACTCGCTCACCTGCGCTTCTACCTCTGTATCTGGTTGATGGTGTCTAGGTCACCTGCTCTTCTGCCTCTTTGGCTGGTTGACAGTGGCTAGCTCACATGTACTTCTGCCTTTGTGCCTGGTTGACGGTGGCTGGCTCACCTGTGCTTCTGCCCCTGTGCTTGGTTGGGGGTGGCAGGCTCTCCTGCGCTTCTGCCTCTGTGCCTGGTGGATGGTGGCTGGCTCACCTGTGCTTCTGCCTCTGTCGCTGGACAGTGGTGGCTGGCTCACCTGCGCTTCTGCTCCTGTGCCTGGTTCGGGGTTGCAGGCTCACCTGCGCTTCTGCCTCTGCCTGGTGGATGGTGGCTGGCTCACCTGTGCTTCTGCCTCTGTCGCTGGACAGTGGTGGCTGGCTCACCTGTGCTTCTGCTCCTGTGCCTTGTTGGGTGTGGCTGGCTCACCTGCGCTTCTGCCTCTGTGCCTGGTGGATGGTGGCTGGCTCACCTGCGCTTCTGCCTCTGTGCCTGGTGGATGGTGGCTGGCTAACCTGTGCTTCTGCCTCTGTGCTTGGTTGATGGTGACTGGCTCACCTGCGCTTCTGCCTCTGTGTCTGGTTGTCGGTGGTTGGGTCACCTGTGCTTCTGCCTCTGTGCCTGGTTGACTTTGGCTTGCTCACCTGCGCTTCTGCTCTGTGCCTGGTTGACGGTGGCTGGCTCACGATCGCTTCTGCCCCTGTGCCTGGTTGCTGGTTGATGCTGGCTGGCTCATCTGTTCTTCTGCCTCTGTGCCTCGTTGATGGTGGCTGGCTCACCTGCGCGTCTTCCTCTGTTGCTGTACGATGGTGACTGGCTCACTTGCGCTTCTGCCTCTGTGCCTGGTTGATGGTGATTGGTTTACCTTTGCTCCTGCCTCTGTGCCTGGTCATGGTGACTGGCTCACCTACGATTATGCCCCTGTGGCTGGTTGATGGTGGCTGGTTCACCTGCGCTTCTGCCTCTGTACCTGGTTGATGGTGGCTGGGTCACCTGCTCTTCTGCCTCTTTGGCTGGTTGACAGTGGCTGGCTTACCTGCGCTTTTGTCTTTGTGCCTGGTTGACGGTGGCTGGCTCACCTGCCCTTCTGCCTCTGTGCCTGGTTGATGGTGGCTGGCTCACCTGTGCTTCTGCCTCTGTGGATGGTGGATGGTGGCTGGCTCACCTGTGCTTCTACCCCTGTCTGGTTGATAATGGGTGGCTCACCTGTGCTTCTGCCCCTGTACTTGGTTGGGGGTGGCTAGCTCATCTGCGCTTCTGCATCTGTGCCTGGTTGATGGTGGCTGGCTCACTTGTGCTTCTGCCTCTGTCGCTGGACGATGGTGGCTAGCTCACCTGTGCTTCTGCATCTTTGCCTGGTTGATGGTGGCTGGCTCACCTGTGCCTCTGCATCTTTGCCTGGTTGATGGTGGCTGGCTCATCTGTGCTTCTGCATCTTTGCCTGGTTGATAGTGGCTGTCTCATCTGTGCTTCTGCCTCTGTGCCTGGTTGATGGTGGCTGGCTCACCTGTGCTTCTGCGTCTGTGCCTGGTTGATGGTGGTTGGCTCACCTGTGCTTCTGCCTCTGTCGCTGGACGATGGTGGCTAGCTCGCCTGCGCTTCTGCATTTATGCCTGGTTGATGGTGGCTGGCTCACCTGTGCTTCTGCATCTGTGGCTGGTTCATCTGTGCTTCTGCCTCTGTGCCTGGTTGATGGTGGCGCCTCTGCCAGTGTCTTCTGCTGCTACTTGTCCGTCTGTAGTTTCTTCTCCTTATCGACCTGTTTCTCCCCTTTTCTTTTTCTCACCTTGCCTAGTTCTTGTTCTACGAAGTGGTTGATTAAACTTAGACCCTCCCTTATTCCTTCCACTTCAGGTGGAGGGGAAGCCACAAGCAAGAACGGTGGCCGAGACGCCACAATCTGCTGTTCTGTACGGTGATCTCGTTGGGGAGGTGAGGGGGGGTGGCCGACTCCACTGGCGGCAAACTACCTAACACCCACAAAACTGATAACGCATGGTCCGTGTCCCTTTGGAGCGGAGTGGATGCGCAATCCATCCTCACACAAGGTCGCAGTCAAAAAATGATTCCCTGCATCCCAGGCACAACCGCCAACATCATCATGCAATTCCTTGCCGCCTCCCAAATTCCCAAAGCAGAGAGGGTACTTCCTGTCTGCCTGCGCAGGGCCCACATTCTGCGCTCACTTGCCCAGTTCTCCACTCATCTGCTCTGTGTTGCATTCACCATCCTTGTATTCTGTACCCTCAAGCTCTGTATTCTCAGTCCACTTGTATTCACCTGTCCTAGTCTGCAGTCACCTGTCCTGCACTCACCTTTCCTACACTCACTTTTGTTGTACTGCACTCACCTGCCCTGTGCTGCGCTCACCGGCCCTGTTCTGCACTAACTTTTCCTGTATTGCACTCACTTTTGCTGTACTGCACTCACCTGTGCTGCACTCTTTTGCTGTCCTGCACTCACCTGCCCTGTACTGCACTCACCTTTGCTGTCCTGCACTCACCTGCCCTGTACTGCACTCACCTTTGCTGTTTGCACTCACCTGCCCTGTACTGCACTCACCTTTGCTGTCCTGCACTCACCTGCCCTGTACTACACTCACGTTTGCTGTTCTGCACTCGCATGCCCTGTTCTGCACTCACCTGCCCTGTACTGCACTCACGTTTGCTGTACTGCACTCGCCTGCCCTGTTCTGCCCTCACCTCCCATAAGTCACTAGTCACCTGCACTGTTTTCTGCTCATCTGCCCTGTACTCTCTAGCCACTTGCCTTCTCCTGCCCTATTCTGCACCCACCAGCCCTGTGTGCTTACATTCTCCTGCTCTGTGCTTTCTTGCCTTCCCTGTGCCCTCACCCTTCCTGTGTTCCCTGCTCACCTGTTCTCCCTGTTGCTCTCCCACATGTACAGGGCCTCGGTGATGACCTGGCTGAGGACGGGATCCTGCTGGGACAGTTTGTATATGAAAAGGAGCTGGAGCCCACCCAGACCTGGGTCCTGGAGGTGGGTGATCGTTTACCTCATTCTTCTAACTCTTCCATTCTCTGTTCCTTTCCTCCCATTGCTTTTAGTCTCGAGAGCAGCCCAGAGCCGGGAAGGATGAACGCCGAACCTCGCACGTGCGGACAGTTAGTGGTGCACTCATATACTTTTCTGAGCCCAGGGTTGGGGAGTCTGATTAAGCCCAGTGTAATCATGGCAGAGGCACAAGATCACACGGATCAAGGGGTGGTAGCGCAGCTCTGTGGCTGCCCACTTATTCTACCAGTTTTCTTTGAAAACAAAATTTGCTGTGTGAGAAGTGCGCATGGTCTTGGAGGAGGGAGGGATTTTGTGCTGAGAACTATCTTTGAGACCCGTGTGCCCTGTGCCCCATCGACCTACTTTTCCCGCCAATAACACAAAAAAACACAAAGCTTGGTGGATCTGCAACCGATGTCCTAGGGCAGTGGTTTCCAACCTTTTGACTTCTGTCGACCCCCACCTTATCATTACTGGAACCCAGGGACCCCCACTGAATCATTATTGAATCCGGGGAACCCCCAATAAGTCATTACTGAAAGCTGAGAACCAAATCTGTTAATAATATTTAATTTTCTAAGCAGTCGTGGACCCCTGAGGAGGCTTCGTAGACCCCCAGGGGTCCCTGGACCACAGGTTGGGAGCCACTGTCCTAGGGTGTTTTCACACTTCTTAATAGACTTCGGCGGCTTACAGCATCCAAAAAGGAGCTTGAAATCCACACTTTTCAGTGGTTTCGTACTCCTCTTACCTGCCACCCTGTGATTTTGGCTCCTCACCCGGTGACCCCATGAATAGAGTTGAAATCGTGTGACACACGATGGCACTGTGTGAGCTGGCCGGTCCGCTTCTTCCCAGAGAGCGCAGTGCTGGTATTTTAAGCTAGGCCATCATTTTATGGCAGAGACAAGATTTGCATAAGGTGAGGACACAGACAAGCTATAAAAAAACTATGGACCTGAAAGCAGCCCAGAGTAACTGCCAGTGGCTGACATTAAATCAAGCATTCACCCATCACTTTTTGTGCTGTTATTCAGAACACGTCCATCAGAATATCGTATTGAGACAACAGTCCACATTATGAATGCCTACAGAATGTTGAAGTTGTATTCGTCCTGGCACAGCATTCTAATGCCCCTTTTACACATCAGGAGACAGTATGTAGGTACTGTTCCATAATACATAAAAGCAGCATTAGAGTGTTGTGGATGCAGTGGATTACAAAACCAGTATCTCAAACCCTTAACAGATATTTTGTCCTGTAGAATGGTGATGGTTATTTTTTCCTGATTAATTCCTTGCTTTCCTTATCACTGTGGCCACTGATTTGAGTGCCCATGTGATAAAGGGACGTGGTACTCCAGTCCCGTACATGGTATGTTCCTGTTTTAAGATTGCCGTAAAAGGGGTAAGACCTGCACCACTCGAGCGCCTGCACGTAACATTTCTGGGCTTCTGCTGTTTGGCGGGGTGGCCACTTTGTACATTTGACTGATGCCACATTATTTTGATGGTGTAGTTTAAGCAGGCGATTGCTTGTTAACCCATTGCTCATGGCAAATAATTATCTGAAAGCTTCCTGTCACAGCACCATGAAACTATCTTTATCCTGCATATGTCTCACATCATTGTAATGGAGCTTGCAGGCACGTTACTGTAGCACACATTAACCTATGAATGAAGTGTATGATGTACAGTAAATATTTACAAATTACTTTACAATTCGGGGTGGAAAGCTTATGTTGGTGTTTCTGCACCTTATTTTTAAAAACGAGTTTCTTTATTTTTTCATAATATGCTGGTATACATTTTTAGAATCCTTAAATATGAAATGCATAGTTTGCATTGTGTTGTATTGGTATGTATGTAGTTCTTTCCATACTAGGTGGTGAGGCCTAAAGCGCTATCTGGTGGCACAGTTGCATTATTTATATAGTTCTTGACAGGGGCAGCTCCTCCATAAATGCGTAGGAGCGTCGCCCCCCGTTCAGTCAGGCAGTGACAAATAAAGTGATAATAAAGCCAAAGTTATTATCATTTTGTCACTGTCTCTCTGAGAGCCACAGAATCTAGGGCGGGCCTGGCCATAGGGAGGAGGAGTGGAGGGCACTGTAACGTGTGCACGTTGGTTTGGCCGGCTGTCTTAGGATGGCCAAACTGACATGAGCACTTACATTTCTCGAACCCTGCTGTGTTGCACAGCCGGTGGAGAAATGGCACAGGCTCCCTGTGCCTGAGGGAGTGTCAGACCAGCCCGCTCAGGCCAGCCCCAGCGCTGATGCCATGCTTGGTTATAGCAGGAGAGCAGCATCTGGATTTGGAGCTTGTGCTTTGTGCCCCAGTGACTGCTGAGACGACAAAGAATACTGAGGCCGCCGGCACCTGGACCGGGGCAGTAGGTACGTTTTGTTTTTTTACAAATTATTTTTAAGCCTACCTACCCCTCTACTGCCCCGTCCCACACACACACCTGCCCCACTATTTATGTTTGGCAGCAGCCGTAACTGGTCCTTGATACTCTGCATGAAGTCATTAAGCTCTCCCACTTTTATCGTGTTTTTTGGCACCCTTTGGGGTGCACGGTTGAAAGTTTGGCGTTTTTAGCTTTGTCTATATCACACATGTTGTATGAAGAGCGAGATGTTGAAAAATGTGGTGTAAGTAAGATGAGCCTAATTATGCTAAGATGTTGTGGAGAACAGGAGATATAGATGCAGTTATACTTGTAGGTACTTACCACCCTTAGGGGTCACATTACCTTAGGTAGAAAACTGTTTATGTGCCTCAGTAGAGTCCCCTGGTGTATATGCTTACCTCCCAGCAGTGTCAACGCCCTACCCGTTGGAAGTGCTGTTAAACCACCAAACTGTACCCTCTTCAATCCACCCAGACCAGTGAGAAGACCGCCCCTCGTGCAGGCACTGTTTAGCCAACAGGGATATGATATGGACTTAGCGACTTGGCGATTGGAGAGGGGAAATTCCAGGAGAGGATAATTAGTGGGTAAATAAGGCAGGGTTTCTGTCTCGAGACCCTTTTCAGACTGTAACTGGCCCAAATACGGAAGATGCCACAGAAAGTGCCCTTAATCTCTGCTCCTCAGCTGGTTGCCCGGGTCGGCTGGTCTCGGGGGGAGGTTAAGAAATATCAGGTGAGTGTGGGAGCAGCAGATCATGCAACTAGGGCCACCAAAGAGATCAAGGGGTGCGTGCAAGAGGGGGTGGAATAGTAGGGTCGGCCCCACAGTCCGATTAGCTTGGCGCGCTTGCAAAATTAAGCAAACCTGTGGAGGGAAAACAGCTTTTACAGACAGACAAACCATCACCCAGTTTTTGAATGCATTTTCAACCAACATACACTGCTTTAGAGCAATCTGTTCTTTTTACGGTTTAAATATATGCAAAACCACAAGAAAATTAAACCTAGTCAGGTTCTGAAATAAAGTATAGCTCAAGGACATATTGCCACAGCGTTTCCACGCTTGAAACCTCAGTGGGAGATAAAGCATATTTTTTAAATTTAAAAACATCACGGTGAAGTGTTTCCCAGTCGTGGCTAACATTTGTAATGTTTGTCTGTGATTATAAAGTATTATAAGGGAAACTGCGGATTTTCTGATTTTACAACCTCTGATCAATGTTAGTTTAAACATTGAACTACAGAAGCGGAGCCGGCCGGTTTGCAGCTCGTACAGAATGGTCCGTGCTGTATAAGTAGTTTGCCTACATGACGTGTTTGAGGACGAAGTCCCCTCTCCTCCTCACCAAATGTCTTGAAGAGAATCCTGAATGGAGGCCGGCAGACGACGTACAGGGAAGGCTAGGACTGAAACCCCAGTTTACAGCCTGGGGTCACAGCATCAGTGTACCCAGGAGCAGAAGACTCATGGTTCAGTGGGGTCTTTAAGAGCTGTCATGCCGTTGCTTCCTGAAACGATGAATGTAGAGAGCGCTATGCTCAGTGTAGGCAAGGCAGCCTCCCTCATGGTTTGGGAATGACTAAAGGCCGAGGACCCTGCTCTAAACAATACACTGCCCCAGTGCTTAATTCGTGTTGGTGGTTTCCGGTGCGGGGCACCGGCGCTTATTTCTGGGGCCCGGCTCTTATTTTTCTTCCTCAAGCATTTGCTACGAGTAAAAGACACAGATGGGAAAGACGGAGGAAGAGAAAAACAAAAAAGCGTCACAACGGGAGAAAGCAGAAAGCTGCCAGAGTGAGCTAAAGGGGCACGGAGTGGCTGTACATGGATTAAAGAGGCCCGAGATGGCTTCAGGATTAAGCTGCCTCAGTATTCTGTGTTCACACATTTAAGTGCAGCAGCTGCGTGTTTCAGAGGAGAGCTTTGGGCACAGGCACCTTTTTATTTAAAAAATTAAGCCCTGCTTGTCCTCTGTGAGCAGGACATGTTTGACATTACTAAAATAATTCTTCCCCCTACTGCTATGTTTAGATACTTGAGTGGCGAAGCTCAATGGAATTAAACAAAACATGGACCGAGCAGAAGTGACTTGCTGGTCTAGACTATTGGACACTACAGAGCCGCCCAGTAAAGTAAGGAGCCGTCTCCCAGGTATCTCGGTCACAGATGATGTTAAACCAGGAGAAAGTGGTCACCCCGCGGAAAAAGCAGAAGTGCAAAAATGTGACCTGGAGGCTTTCTAGGGAAGTGGATCGTACCCCCACAAGGGTAACCTAGAGTAGGAAATACCATATTCTGGACTGGAGCACCACGCGTACCCCTTTAGCACAGGGGCACATGAATCAGTGGCCACACTAATGACGAAAGCAAGATATTTATACAAAAAAGGAACTTTATCAGTCTATTCTAGGTCAGTGGTTCCCAACCTGTGGGCCGGGGACCACTGGGGGTCCGCGAAGACTCCTCAGGGGGTCCGTGACTGCTCAGAAAATGTAATAATATTAGGTTCCAACTATCAGTAATGACTCAGTGGGGGTGCCCTGATTCCAATAATGATCCAGTGGGGGTCCCCGGGCTCCAGTATTGATAAAATGGGGGTCCACAGAAGTCAAAAGGTTGGGAACCACTGATCTAGAGGACAAAATATTAGAGTCTGAGAGACTGGCTTCTCAACCCACTACATGGAGGATGACTGCGTAGAATTATATTTAAGGATGCATGACTGGTACAAGGAAACATTACAACTCGAACCTTGTGCCCACTCTCCTCCATACAGTGCAATTCTGATCAAAAGGACATGTGCATACATGACAAGGTCAAGGGGTAACATTAAGACACTCTACAGCCCCTGGATTAGACACGGGACTGGAAAAGGAGGCGCCCACAGTTAATCTAGGGCGAAGACATTCCCCGTAGACATTAAATATGCCTCTGATTATTCTCACTTTACCTAAGACTGTTAAAAATCCCACCCACTAACCTTTCTAACGACCCAAATGGAATGGTAATTTCTGTTAACAAACGAGTGAAGAGCCCATTTGAAGCAAAAGAAAACAGGGACGAACCCTCTGAATTCGGGTGCACAATGGCTGCATCTAACAACCGTGTAATTGGCAATGATTTTACACTGCCCCTTATATTTGGATCTAGTAGGCAGAAGCATGCATTATATCAACCAATGAATCTCAACTTACAGACAATGCGAAAGTGTTTTTATACATTTGTAAAAAGGAGTTACATTTTATGTAGACAAAACAGTTTATCTCCCAACCATTATACACGTACTCTATACGAACAAAACGGCATTTAAAGATGCAATATATTCTCTTCCCAAAACCCGGGTATTGGCAAAGCTGTATCTGACCAGAGTTTTGAACGCAACTGACGTCACTGATTCCGTTCGCCTTGTGCAATTTCAATTTCGTCTAGGCCTGTGGCGCAGATTAAATTCATGAGGTTGCATTGAAAACGCCTGACGCAGTGAGTGGGAGACCCAGTGACTGCGTGTCTGTTTCCTGCGTGGAGAGGAGAGGCAGTGAAGAGGCCCAGGAAAACGGAAGCAGCTCATGGACACTGATGATGCAGAGAGGCTGTTTACTTTTAATTCATCTAAAAGGTTTCACCCGCCGTTTTCAGAAGAAACACTGCTCAATGCTTCACATTAATACACAATAAGTACCTGACCATGATGTCAGTATTACAGTCTTCAGAGCTGAGAGATTTGTTGAGCTGTCAGCATGAACTGTGCAGAGAGTCAAAGCTACTGCTAATGAGGGCTGAAAACGCAATCTTCAAAGTGAAAGGAAAATACCTGCCCCATATGATTTTCTGAATCCCTAGTTAAGGAAATGCTCATTTTGTTTGTATATTTCTTCACTAGCTTTTAGACAGAGAACACAAAGCACAACTTGAAACAAACCCATTACCCTCACACCATACCATACAGCATGGGTGTGAGGATTTGGGTGTATTATATGATATGACTGTGGGGCTTTATCTTGGGATATACATGCAAAAACTGTCTTAGGTCCAGTCATGTTCTTTTGTATTACCTTTAGCTCAACCCTGTGTAGCTGTGGCTTCGCACAGGAAGGCTTATCAAAGGAACTTAGTGTTAGAAATGGGGTCTTTGGTTGACAGTCTGCTTACCCCCTGTTCAAGCAAGGACCCTCACTCTAGTCAGGGCAAAAGAGAATCACCCTCTGCTAACCCCTGCTTATCCCCTTGGTAGCTTGGCAGAGCAGTAGGCTTAACTTCAGAGTGCTAGGTGCAAAGTATTTGTACCAACACACACAGTAACTTAATGAAAACACTACAAAATGACACAACACCAGTTTAGAAAAATAGGAAATATTTATCTAAACAAAACAAGACCAAAACAACAAAAATCCAACATACACAAGTCAAGTTATGAATTTTTTAAGATTAAACTCAAAAATAGCGCTTAGAAACAAAAATGCTTCGATGAGGTGTTAACACGGCGTCATGATGGAGTCGTTCCCAACAAGCCGACACCAGCGGCGCCGGACACAGAGTCGCGTAGACCCACAAGTACAGTACCTTTGGTGAAGAGTGAAAACAAGCCGATGCGCGAAGTCGGGGATCGCGGCGTCTGTGCGAAACGTTGAATCCACGCACTTTGAGCGGCGTCGGTCACGACGTGGTGCGGCGACTTCCACAGAATCGCTGACTTCAGCGAGGCTGCAGCGGCGTCGGCCTGCGAAGAGCGTCGCGTTCCAGCAAAGGTCACGGCGTCGGGTGCAGGCGGTGTCACCAGATTCACCAGCAGCGTCGATCCGAAGTCGATTTCCTTGGATTTCCACCAGCCTTCCTTTCAAGGGCCCAGGGACTGAATAGGGCACCACTTGTCAGAGCAGGAGTCTCTCCAGAGACTCCAGGTGCTGGCAGAGAGAAGTCTTTGCTGTCCCTGAGGCTTCGAACAACAGGAGGCAAGCTCTAAATTAAGCCCTTGGAGATTTCTTCACAAGATGGAAGGCACACAAAGTCCAGTCTTTGCCCTCTTACTCTGGCAGAAGCAGCACTGCAGGAAAGCTCCACAAAGCACAGTCACAGGCAGCGCAGCACTTCTTCCTCAGCTATTCAGCTCTTCTCCAGGCAGAGGTTCCTCTTGGTTCCAGAAGTGTTTCTAAAGTCTGTGGTTTTGGGTGCTCTTCTTATACCCAATTTCTCCTTTGAAGTAGGCCTACTTCAAAGTAAAGTCTCTTTTGTATGTGAAATCCTGCCTTGGCCAGGCCAGGCCCCAGACACTCACCAGGGGGTCGGAGACTGCATTGTGTGAGGACAGGCACAGCCCTTTCAGGTGTGAGTGACCACTCCTCCCCTCCCTCCTAGCACAGATGGCTCGTCAGGAAATGCAGACTACACCCCAGCTCTTTTTGTGTCATGTCTAGTGTGAGGTGCAACCAGCCCAACTGTCAAACTGACCCAGACAGGGAATCCACAAACAGGCAGAGTCACAGAAATGGTATAAGCAAGAAAATGCTCACTTTCTAAAAGTGGCATTTTCAAACGCACAATCTTAAAATCAACTTTACAAAAAGATGTATTTTTAAATTGTGAGTTCAGAGACCCCAACTCCACATGTTCATCTGCTCCCAAAGGGAATCTACACTTTAATCAGATTTAAAGGTAGCCCCCATGTTTACCTATGAGAGGGACAGGCCTTGCAACAGTGAAAAACGAATTTAGCAATATTTCACTGTCAGGACATATAAAACACATTACTATATGTCCTACCTTAACCATACACTGCACCCTGCCCTTGGGGCTACCTAGGGCCTACCTAAGGGGTGCCTTACATGTAAGAAAAGGGAAGGTTTAGGCCGTAAGTGGGTACACTTGCCAAGTCGAATTTACAGTGCACATTTACACACACAGACACTGCGTTGGCAGGTCTGAGACATGATTACAGGGTTACTTGTGTGGGTGGCACAATCAGTGCTGCTGGCCCACTAGTAACATTTGATTTACAGGCCCTGGGCACCTCTAGTGCACTTTACTAGGGACTTAACAGTAAAACAAATATGCCAATCATGGAGAACCAATTACATACACATTTTAAACAGGAGCACTTGCACTTTAGCACTGGTTAACAGTGGTAAAGTGCTCAGAGTAATAAAAACAGCAAAATCAGAGTCCAGCACACATCAATAACCTGGGGAACAGAGGCAAAACGTTAAGGGAGACCACGCCAAGGATGAAAAGTCTAACACTTAGTGTAAAGCATTTAACGGTACCAAACATTGAAATACGAAAGTCACACAACATGAAAGAACCAGGGCACCAATCCATAGGTGGGGGCTTGTGTCCTTTGTGGGTGACGAATCATGGATCTGATAGTACCCCTGGGTCCACAGACACAGGTGCAACTTTTGGCTATCTCAGCTTTGTCCTTTGGGGGGGGGGGGGGGGGGGCGGCGAGTGATAGTGGCAAAACTTCTTTGGTGGCCACCAACTTGCAGGTTTAGGCTTCTTCAGCTTTTTTTTGCCCCTGGAACTGGTTCCAGGGGGTCAGCCAACTGATCCTTAGAGTCACTACCAACTGATTCTTGGAGTCACTGTTTTGATCTGGGACCAGGAATCCACTCTTTCCCGAGCCAGGAGCCATAGACACAGTCCAAACTTAACTAGCCCAAAGTGAAGCAAGTGCAGTCCTTCCGACAGTGCAGCCTCTCTTTGTGCATGTTCAAGGACAGCTTGGCAGTCCTTCTTCAGTTCTTTTTCTAAATCAAAAGTGATCTGAGGGGCAGGGTGCAAGGGGTGTCATATATATCCCAGGAAAGTTCCTTGAGGTGGACTATGTGGTCACTAGTCAATGGGCTGCTAGTTCCCCTCACTTCTGGTGACGTGTTTCCTGCAATGTGTTGCATCTGGGTATCCCAGAGTGCGCTATTCTAGCAACTGTCAAAATATCGGGACCCCTCTTCAATTGTCAGGCGCTTGGTAGCCCATCCTAGTGGTGTGGATACACTACATGTCCACAGGCCAACCAGTTTGGGCACTGGGTTTACCTCTCTGTCCTTGTCCTCAACTTGTCTACATGAACAAAAGGAGGATCATCACCATTTGCCCAACAAAGGCAGCTTCCCCTTTGAAGCACACCTTTTGGGCTAACACCCCGGTGGCAATCCTGGGAGAGAAGGTCACACCTCACTCTGCGGCAGCTGCCTTTGTTCTTAATCCTGGGAGTCATTCACATGTCTCCCCAGGTGGGCAGAAAGCTGCCTGTATACCAGAGCCTGTCTGATGCTACTGGACCATCTGGGACACTGTATGGCAACTTTCTGAATGTTGCAGACCTTTAATTGTGACTTTAAATTCAATCTATGCATCAGATCGGATTTAATGCCACAGTTAATATGGTACCTTACAGTACCCAGTAAGGTTGTTCCATTCAGGAGTTAGCCAGCCTGGGGTGCCGGCTGGTAACCCTGTGTTAGCCTGAAGGACTACAAACTTGTCCCCAGCAAAATGACAATTTAGGAGTGTTGCTGTTAAGACATATGAAAATTAGGGCCCTCATTCTGACCCTGGCGGTCTTTGACCGCCAGGGCGGAGGACCGCGGGAGCACCGCCGACAAGCCGGCGGTGCTTCAATGGGGATTCCGACCGCGGCGGTAAAGCCGCGGTCGGACCGGCACCACTGGCGGGGTCCCGCCAGTGTACCGCGGCCCCATTGAATCCTCCGCGGCGGCGCAGCTTGCTGCACCGCCGCGGGGATTCTGACCCCCCCTACCGCCATCCAGATCCCGGCGGTCGGACCGCCGAGATCCGGATGGCGGTAGGGGGGGGTCGCGGGGCCCCTGGGGGCCCCTGCAGTGCCCATGCCACTGGCATGGGCATTGCAGGGGCCCCCGTAAGAGGTCCCCTAAATGTATTTCACTGTCTGCTGCGCAGACAGTGAAATACGCGACGGGTGCAACTGCACCCGTCGCACAGCTTCCACTCCGCCGGCTCGATTCCGAGCCGGCTTCATCGTGGAAGCCTCTTTCCCGCTGGGCTGGCTGGCGGTCTGAAGGAGACCGCCCGCCAGCCCAGCGGGAAAGTCAGAATTACCGCCGCGGTCTTTCGACCGCGGAACGGTAACCTGACGGCGGGACTTTGGCGGGCGGCCTCCGCCGCCCGCCAAGGTCAGAATGAGGGCCTATATGTCTTACTTAAGACTATATAGCTCCCTGCCATGTGACTTCATAGGCCTTTCTCTGGGTAGACTTGCATAGAAGGGTAAGGAAAGTGTTGGCTTTGCCATTGGTGTAAATGGCAAAGTCAGACTAGCAGTGTGAACACTGCTCTTTCAGTCAGCAGTGGCAGGCTGGAAGCCATTTTGTCCTTTTTCACACTCAGGGTGGCACAAAATGTGCTGTTTCCTTGGGTGGGCACTCTAGCCCAGATTTACTTAATAGTGAGCTAAAAATGCTGTGAGACGCTCTGTAAGGAGGAGAGAGCAGGACAGTGCCCGATTTACAGAAATAAGCCTCTCTCCTTCTCTCTCCCTAGCGCTGTCACTGAGTTTAGCTGCTGTGTGTAGGAAAGTACCATCTTGCCTGGCATGTTACCCCCATTTTTCACTGTATATATGTTGTTTTAGTTGTATGTGTCACTGGGACCCTGGTAACCCAGGGCCCCAGTGCTCATAAGTGTGCCTGAATGTGTTACCTGTGTAGTGACTAACTGTCTCACTGAGGCTCTGCTAATCAGAACCTCAGTGGTTATGCTCTCTCATTTCTTTCCAAATTGTCACTGACAGGCTAGTGACCATTTTTACCAATTTACATTGGCTTACTGGAACACCCTTATAATTCCCTAGTATATGGTACTGAGGTACCCAGGGTATTGGGGTTCCAGGAGATCCCTATGGGCTGCAGCATTTCTTTTGCCACCCATAGGGAGCTCTGACAATTCTTACACAGGCCTGCCACTGCAGCCTGAGTGAAATAACGTCCACGTTATTTCACAGCCATTTTACACTGCACTTAAGTAACTTATAAGTCACCTATATGTCTAACCTTTACCTGGTAAAGGTTAGGTGCAAAGTTACTTAGTGTGAGGGCACCCTGGCACTAGCCAAGGTGCCCCCACATTGTTCAGAGCCAATTCACTGAACTTTGTGAGTGCGGGGACACCATTACACGCGTGCACTACATATAGGTCACTACCTATATGTAGCTTCACCATGGTAACTCCGAATATGGCCATGTAACATGTCTATGATCATGGAATTGCCCCCTCTATGCCATCCTGGCATTGTTGGTACAATTCCATGATCCCAGTGGTCTGTAGCACAGACCCTGGTACTGCCAGACTGCCCTTCCTGGGGTTTCTCTGCAGCTGCTGCTGCTGCCAACCCCTCAGACAGGCAGCTGCCCTCCTGGGGTCCAGCCAGGCCTGGCCCAGGATGGCAGAACAAAGAACTTCCTCTGAGAGAGGGTGTGACACCCTCTCCCTTTGGAAAATGGTGTGAAGGCAGGGGA
Organism: Pleurodeles waltl; assembly: GCF_031143425.1. Classification (NCBI taxonomy): domain Eukaryota; kingdom Metazoa; phylum Chordata; class Amphibia; order Caudata; family Salamandridae; genus Pleurodeles; species Pleurodeles waltl. The sequence goes on from NC_090443.1 coordinate 313,328,177, forward strand.
GGAGTAGCCTCCCCCAGCCTCTGGAAATGCTTTGTTGGGCACAGATGTGCCCAATTCTGCATAAGCCAGTCTACACCGGTTCAGGGACCCCTTAGCCCCTGCTCTGGCACGAAACTGGACAAAGGAAAGGGGAGTGACCACTCCCCTGACCTGCACCTCCCCTGGGAGGTGTCCAGAGCTCCTCCAGTGTGCTCCAGACCTCTGCCATCTTGGAAACAGAGGTGCTGCTGGCACACTGGACTGCTCTGAGTGGCCAGTGCCACCAGGTGACGTCAGAGACTCCTTGTGATAGGCTCCTTCAGGTGTTAGTAGCCTTTCCTCTCTCCTAGGTAGCCAAACCCTCTTTTCTGGCTATTTAGGGTCTCTGTCTCTGGGGAAACTTTAGATAACGAATGCATGAGCTCAGCCGAGTTCCTCTGCATCTCCCTCTTCACCTTCTGATAAGGAATCGACCGCTGACCGCGCTGGAAGCCTGCAAACCTGCAACATAGTAGCAAAGACGACTACTGCAACTCTGTAACGCTGATCCTGCCGCCTTCTCGACTGTTTTCCTGCTTGTGCATGCTGTGGGGGTAGTCTGCCTCCTCTCTGCACCAGAAGCTCCGAAGAAATCTCCCGTGGGTCGACGGAATCTTCCCCCTGCAACCGCAGGCACCAAAAAGCTGCATTACCGGTCCCTTGGGTCTCCTCTCAGCACGACGAGCGAGGGACCTCGAATCCAGCGACACCGTCCAAGTGACCCCCACAGTCCAGTGACTCTTCAGCCCAAGTTTGGTGGAGGTAAGTCCTTGCCTCACCTCGCTGGGCTGCATTGCTGGGAACCGCGACTTTGCAAGCTTCTCCGGCCCCTGTGCACTTCCGGCGGAAATCCTGTGTGCACAGCCAAGCCTGGGTCCACGGCACTCTAACCTGCATTGCACGACTTTCTAAGTTGGTCTCCGGCGACTCCTTTGTGCAACTTCGGCGAGCACCGTTTCACGCATCCTCGTAGTGCCTGTTTCTGGCACTTCTCCGGGTGCTACCTGCTTCAGTGAGGGCTCTTTGTCTTGCTCGACGTCCCCTCTCTCTGCAGGTCCAATTTGCGACCTCCTGGTTCCTCCTGGGCCCCAGCAGCGTCCAAAAACACCAAACGCACGATTTGCGTGTAGCAAGGCTTGTTGGCGTCCATCCGGCGGGAAATCACTTCTGCACGACTCTCCAAGGCGTGGGGGATCCATCCTCCAAAGGGGAAGTCTCTAGCCCTTGTCGTTCCTGCAGTATTCACAGTTCTTCAGCCTAGTAAGAGCTTCTTTGCACCAACCGCTGGCATTTCTTGGGCATCTGCCCATCTCCGAGCTGCTTGTGACTTTTGGACTTGGTCCCCTTGTTCCACAGGTACCCTCAGACAGGAATCCATCGTTGTTGCATTGCTGATTTGTGTTTTCCTTGCATTCTCCCTCTAACACGACTATTTTGTCCTTAGGGGAACTTTAGTGCACTTTGCACTCACTTTCCAGGGTCTTGGGGAGGGTTATTTTTCTAACTCTCACTATTTTCTAATAGTCCCAGCGACCCTCTACAAGGTCACATAGGTTTGGGGTCCATTCGTGGTTCGCATTCCACTTCTGGAGTATATGGTTTGTGTTGCCCCTATCCCTATGTTTCCCCATTGCATCCTATTGTAACTATACATTGTTTGCACTGTTTTCTAAGACTATACGGCATATTTTTGCTATTGTGTATATATATCTTGTGTATATTTCCTATCCTCTCACTGAGGGTACACTCTAAGATACTTTGGCATATTGTCATAAAAATAAAGTACCTTTATTTTTAGTATAACTGTGTATTGTGTTTTCTTATGATATTGTGCATATGACACTAAGTGGTACTGTAGTAGCTTCACACGTCTCCTAGTTCAGCCTGAGCTGCTTTGCTAAGCTACCATTATCTATCAGCCTAAGCTGCTAGACACCCTATACACTAATAAGGGATAACTGGGCCTGGTGCAAGGTGCAAGTACCCGTTGGTACTCACTACAAGCCAGTCCAGCCTCCTACATTGGTTGTGCAGCGGTGGGATAAGTGCTTTGAGACTACTTACCACTCTTGTCATTGTACTTTTCATAAGAGAAAAATATACAAAACAAGGTCAGTGTATATACACATAGCCAAAAAGTTTTGCATTTCCTCTTTTCACTCTTTTCTAAGTGCTGAAAAGTACTTCTAAACTTTCAAAAAGTTCTTAAAAGTTTAAAAAGTTTTTTCTGTCTTTCCAAAAAGTTCTGAAAACTTTTTTCTCTTTTTCTATCACTTGAACTCTCTCTAAAAATGTCTGGCACAGGCCAAAAAGTTGAACTGTCCAAACTTGCATATGATCACCTTAGCTGGAAAGGAGCAAGGAGTCTCTGCATAGAGAGAGGTTTGAGTGTAGGGAAGAATCCTTCCTTAGAACTGTTAATTAATATGCTTAGAGTACAGGATAAGGCCATAAGTGCCCAATCTGTAGAAAAAGTAGCTAATGGTTCTCAATCTGATCCAGGGACTCCCCAGGAAAAGGTTCAGGAAAGAAACTTCTCAGCCTGCCCATTACTAGACAGTCTAGCATAGTTGGTACAGAGGTTGAATCACATCATACTGATGATGTGCTCTCACATTATACTGGTAGCCAAGCTGTTAGGGTGCCCTCTGTAAGGGACAGGTCTCCTTCTGTTCATTCCCATCATACCTCTGTATCTAGAAATGTCCCTCCCACCCACCCTGATGACAGATTGTTAGAAAGGGAGCTCAATAGATTGAGAGTGGAACAAACCAGACTGAAGCTCAAGAAGCAACAGCTGGATTTGGATAGACAGTCTTTAGAAGTAGAGAGGGAAAGACAGAAGTTGGGTTTAGATACCCATGGTGGCAGCAGCAGTATTCCCCATAGTCATCCTGCAAAAGAGCATGATTCCAGGAATCTGCATAAGATAGTTCCCCCTTACAAGGAGGGGGATGACATTAACAAGTGGTTTGCTGCACTTGAGAGGGCCTGTGCTGTACAGGATGTCCCTCAAAAGCAGTGGGCTGCTATCCTATGGCTATCATTTACTGGAAAAGGTAGGGATAGGCTCCTTACTGTAAAAGAAAATGATGCTAACAATTTCCAAGTTCTTAAGAATGCACTCCTGGATGGTTATGGCTTAACCACTGAACAGTACAGGATAAAGTTCAGAGATACCAAAAAGGAGTCTTCACAAGACTGGGTTGATTTCATTGACCAGGCAGTGAAGGCCTTGGAGGGGTGGTTACATGGCAGTAAAGTTACTGATTATGACAGCCTGTATAACTTGATCCTGAGAGAGCATATTCTTAATAATTGTGTGTCTGATTTGTTGCACCAGTACTTGGTGGACTCTGATCTGACCTCTCCCCAAGAATTGGGAAAGAAGGCAGACAAATGGGTCAGAACAAGAGTGAACAGAAAAGTTCATACAGGGGGTGACAAAGATGGCAACAAAAAGAAGGATGGTAAGTCTTCTGACAAGGGTGGGGACAAATCTAAAAATGAGTCTTCATCAGGCCCACAAAAACACTCTGGTGGGGGTGGTGGGCCAAAATCCTCCTTTAATCAGAACAAGGAAAAGAAACCATGGTGCTATTTATGTAAAATAAAAGGCCATTGGACAACAGATCCCAGTTGTCCAAAGAAAGGCACCACAGCTCCTACCACTACAACCCCTACTGCTACACCTAGTGTCACTACTAATAGCAGTGGTGGTGGGAGCAAACCTACTAATAGCCAATCCAAGGGAGTAGCTGGGCTCACTTTTGGTAATTTAGTTGGGGTTGGTCTAATTAGGGAGACCACAGAGGCTACTTTAGTCTCTGAAGGGGCTATTGACTTAGCCACTTTGGTTGCTTGCCCCCATAACTTGGAGAAGTACAAGCAACTAACCCTAATAAATGGTGTTGAGGTCCAGGCCTACAGGGACACAGGTGCCAGTGTCACAATGGTGATTGAGAAACTGGTGCACCCTGAACAACACATACTTGGACACCAGTACCAAGTAACCGATGCTCACAACATAACACAAAGCCACCCCATGGCTGTTGGAAATCTCAACTGGGGGGGGTATCTGGTCCAAAGAAAGTTGTGGTAGCTTCAGATTTACCTGTAGACTGTCTATTAGGGAACGATTTGGAGACATCAGCTTGGTCAGATGTGGAGTTGGAGGCCCATGCAGCAATGCTGGGCATCCCAGGGCATATTTTTGCTTTGACAAGGGCTCAGGCCAAAAAGCAAAAAGGACAGGGAAGCTTGGATCCTGGAACAATGGACCAAGTGCTCCCTAAAGCTAGGGCTAGTAGAAGCAAACCACTTCCTACTATCCCTCCCTCTACAGTGGATTCTACTTCTGAGGAAGAAGAATTCCCTCCCTGTGCAGAACCTACACCAGAGGAGCTGGAAGCAGACACTGCTGAGCTTTTGGGTGAAGGGGGGCCTGCCAGAGAGGAGCTGAGTGTGGCACAGCAAACCTGTCCCACATTAGAGGGTCTCAGACAGCAAGCTGTCAAACAGGCTAATGGGGATGTCAGTGACTCACACAGAGTTTACTGGGAGGACAACCTCTTGTACACTGAGCATAGGGATCCTAAACCTGGAGCTGCCAGGAGATTAGTGATTCCTCAGGAGTACAGAAAGTTCCTCCTAACACTGGCACATGACATTCCCTTAGCTGGGCACCTGGGTCAAATGAAAAGTTGGGACAGATTGGTACCATTGTTTCATTGGCCTAGGATGTCTGAGGACACAAAAGAATTTTGTAAGTCCTGTGAAACCTGTCAAGCCAGTGGCAAGACAGGTGGCACTCCAAAGGCACCCCTTATCCCACTGCCTGTGGTTGGGGTTCCCTTTGAAAGGGTAGGGGTTGACATAGTTGGCCCCCTTGACCCTCCTACTGCTTCAGGCAATAGGTTTATCTTGGTGGTAGTGGACCATGCCACAAGATATCCTGAAGCTATTCCTTTAAGGACCACTACAGCTCCTGCAGTGGCAAAGGCCCTCCTGGGAATATTTTCCAGGGTGGGCTTCCCAAAGGAAGTAGTATCAGACAGAGGAAGCAATTTCATGTCTGCATACTTAAAGGCCATGTGGAAGGAGTGTGGTGTAACTTACAAGTTCACAACACCCTATCATCCACAAACAAATGGACTGGTGGAGAGATTTAATAAAACTCTCAAAGGCATGATTATGGGACTCCCTGAAAAACTCCGCAGGAGATGGGATATCCTTCTACCATGCCTCCTTTTTGCCTACAGGGAGGTACCCCAGAAAGGAGTGGGCTTCAGCCCCTTTGAACTTCTTTTTGGACACCCTGTTAGGGGTCCACTCACACTTGTAAAGGAGGGTTGGGAACAACCTTTAAAAGCTCCTAAGCAGGATATTGTGGATTATGTACTTGGCCTCAGATCAAGGATGGCTGAGTACATGAAAAAGGCCAGTAAAAACCTTCAGGCCAGCCAAGAGCTCCAGAAGCAATGGCATGATCAGAAGGCTGTTTTGGTTCAGTACCAACCAGGGCAGAAAGTGTGGGTCTTGGAGCCTGTGGCCCCAAGAGCACTCCAAGATAAATGGAGTGGACCCCACACAATTGTTGAAAAGAAGGGTGAAGTCACCTACTTGGTTGACTTAGGCACTGCCAGGAGTCCCCTTAGGGTGCTCCATGTCAACCGCCTGAAACCCTACTATGACAGGGCTGATCTCACCCTGCTCATGGCAACAGATGAGGGACAGGAAGAAGACAGTGATCCTCTACCTGATCTCTTCTCTTCCACAGAACAAGATGCTCTTGTGGAAGGTGTAGTTTTGGCTGATTGTCTTACTGCTGAGCAGAAAGATAATTGCATAAATCTCCTAGGACAATTTTCAGAACTCTTCTCCATTGTGCCAGGCACCACTTCTTGGTGTGAGCACACTATAGATACTGGAGACAGTTTACCTGTCAAAAGTAAGATCTATAGGCAGCCTGACCATGTCAGGGACTGCATAAAGCAAGAAGTTCAGAAAATGTTAGAACTAGGAGTGGTTGAGCACTCTGACAGTCCATGGGCTTCCCCCGTGGTACTGGTACCAAAACCCAATTCTAAAGATGGAAAGAAGGAAATGAGGTTTTGTGTCGACTATAGAGGTCTCAACTTGGTAACCAAAACTGATGCTCACCCTATACCCAGGGCAGATGAGCTCATAGATACACTGGCATCTGCCAAGTATCTAAGCACTTTTGATTTGACTGCAGGGTATTGGCAGATCAAATTGTCAGAAGATGCTAAATCTAAGACTGCATTTTCTACCATTGGAGGACATTACCAGTTTACTGTAATGCCTTTTGGTTTGAAAAATGCACCTGCCACTTTTCAGAGGTTGGTGAACACAGTCCTGCAAGGGCTGGAAGCTTTCAGTGCAGCATATTTGGATGATATAGCTGTATTTAGCTCCAGCTGGGATGATCACCTGGTCCACCTATGGAAAGTTTTGGAGGCCCTGCAAAAGGCAGGCCTCACTATCAAGGCTTCAAAGTGCCAGATAGGGCAGGGTAAGGTGGTTTATCTGGGACACCTTGTTGGTGGGGAACAGATTGCACCACTTCAGGGGAAAATCCAAACTATTATTGATTGGGTTCCCCCTACCACTCAGACTCAGGTGAGAGCCTTCCTAGGCCTCACTGGGTATTACAGGAGGTTCATTAAGAACTATGGCTCCATTGCAGCCCCTCTTAATGACCTCACATCCAAGAAAATGCCTAAAAAGGTATTATGGACAGCAAACTGTCAGAAAGCTTTTGAGGAGCTGAAGCAGGCCATGTGCTCTGCACCTGTCCTGAAAAGCCCTTGTTACTCTAAAAAATTCTATGTCCAAACTGATGCATCTGAATTAGGAGTAGGGGCAGTCCTATCACAACTTAATTCTGAGGGCCAGGATCAACCTGTTGCTTTTATTAGTAGAAGGTTGACCCCTAGAGAAAAGCGTTGGTCTGCCATTGAGAGGGAGGCCTTTGCTGTGGTCTGGGCTCTGAAGAAGTTGAGGCCATACCTGTTTGGCACTCACTTCATTGTTCAGACAGACCACAAACCTCTACTTTGGCTAAAACAAATGAAAGGTGAAAATCCTAAATTGTTGAGGTGGTCCATATCCCTACAGGGAATGGACTATACAGTGGAACATAGACCTGGGAGTAGCCACTCCAATGCAGATGGACTCTCCAGATATTTCCACTTAGACAATGAAGACTCATCAGGGAATGGCTAGTCTTATTGTCCTTCGTTTGGGGGGGGGTTGTGTAGGAAAGTACCATCTTGCCTGGCATGTTACCCCCATTTTTCACTGTATATATGTTGTTTTAGTTGTATGTGTCACTGGGACCCTGGTAACCCAGGGCCCCAGTGCTCATAAGTGTGCCTGAATGTGTTACCTGTGTAGTGACTAACTGTCTCACTGAGGCTCTGCTAATCAGAACCTCAGTGGTTATGCTCTCTCATTTCTTTCCAAATTGTCACTGACAGGCTAGTGACCATGTTTACCAATTTACATTGGCTTACTGGAACACCCTTATAATTCCCTAGTATATGGTACTGAGGTACCCAGGGTATTGGGGTTCCAGGAGATCCCTATGGGCTGCAGCATTTCTTTTGCCACCCATAGGGAGCTCTGACAATTCTTACACAGGCCTGCCACTGCAGCCTGAGTGAAATAACGTCCACGTTATTTCACAGCCATTTTACACTGCACTTAAGTAACTTATAAGTCACCTATATGTCTAACCTTTACCTGGTAAAGGTTAGGTGCAAAGTTACTTAGTGTGAGGGCACCCTGGCACTAGCCAAGGTGCCCCCACATTGTTCAGAGCCAATTCACTGAACTTTGTGAGTGCGGGGACACCATTACACGCGTGCACTACATATAGGTCACTACCTATATGTAGCTTCACCATGGTAACTCCGAATATGGCCATGTAACATGTCTATGATCATGGAATTGCCCCCTCTATGCCATCCTGGCATTGTTGGTACAATTCCATGATCCCAGTGGTCTGTAGCACAGACCCTGGTACTGCCAGACTGCCCTTCCTGGGGTTTCTCTGCAGCTGCTGCTGCTGCCAACCCCTCAGACAGGCAGCTGCCCTCCTGGGGTCCAGCCAGGCCTGGCCCAGGATGGCAGAACAAAGAACTTCCTCTGAGAGAGGGTGTGACACCCTCTCCCTTTGGAAAATGGTGTGAAGGCAGGGGAGGAGTAGCCTCCCCCAGCCTCTGGAAATGCTTTGTTGGGCACAGATGTGCCCAATTCTGCATAAGCCAGTCTACACTGGTTCAGGGACCCCTTATCCCCTGCTCTGGCGCGAAACTGGACAAAGGAAAGGGGAGTGACCACTCCCCTGACCTGCACCTCCCCTGGGAGGTGTCCAGAGCTCCTCCAGTGTGCTCCAGACCTCTGCCATCTTGGAAACAGAGGTGCTGCTGGCACACTGGACTGCTCTGAGTGGCCAGTGCCACCAGGTGACGTCAGAGACTCCTTGTGATAGGCTCCTTCAGGTGTTAGTAGCCTTTCCTCTCTCCTAGGTAGCCAAACCCTCTTTTCTGGCTATTTAGGGTCTCTGTCTCTGGGGAAACTTTAGATAACGAATGCATGAGCTCAGCCGAGTTCCTCTGCATCTCCCTCTTCACCTTCTGATAAGGAATCGACCGCTGACCGCGCTGGAAGCCTGCAAACCTGCAACATAGTAGCAAAGACGACTACTGCAACTCTGTAACGCTGATCCTGCCGCCTTCTCTACTGTTTTCCTGCTTGTGCATGCTGTGGGGGTAGTCTGCCTCCTCTCTGCACCTGCAGCTCCGAAGAAATCTCCCGTGGGTCGACGGAATCTTCCCCCTGCAACCGCAGGCACCAAAAAGCTGCATTACCGGTCCCTTGGGTCTCCTCTCAGCACGACGAGCGAGGGCCCTCGAATCCAGCGACACCGTCCAAGTGACCCCCACAGTCCAGTGACTCTTCAGCCCAAGTTTGGTGGAGGTAAGTCCTTGCCTCACCTCGCTGGGCTGCATTGCTGGGAACCGCGACTTTGCAAGCTTCTCCGGCCCCTGTGCACTTCCGGCGGAAATCCTGTGTGCACAGCCAAGCCTGGGTCCACGGCACTCTAACCTGCATTGCACGACTTTCTAAGTTGGTCTCCGGCGACGTGGGACTCCTTTGTGCAACTTCGGCGAGCACCGTTTCACGCATCCTCGTAGTGCCTGTTTCTGGCACTTCTCCGGGTGCTACCTGCTTCAGTGAGGGCTCTTTGTCTTGCTCGACGTCCCCTCTCTCTGCAGGTCCAATTTGCGACCTCCTGGTCCCTCCTGGGCCCCAGCAGCGTCCAAAAACGCCAAACGCACGATTTGCGTGTAGCAAGGCTTGTTGGCGTCCATCCGGCGGGAAAACACTTCTGCACGACTCTCCAAGGCGTGGGGGATCCATCCTCCAAAGGGGAAGTCTCTAGCCCTTGTCGTTCCTGCAGTATTCACAGTTCTTCAGCCTAGTAAGAGCTTCTTTGCACCAACCGCTGGCATTTCTTGGGCATCTGCCCATCTCCGAGCTGCTTGTGACTTTTGGACTTGGTCCCCTTGTTCCACAGGTACCCTCAGACAGGAATCCATCGTTGTTGCATTGCTGATTTGTGTTTTCCTTGCATTCTCCCTCTAACACGACTATTTTGTCCTTAGGGGAACTTTAGTGCACTTTGCACTCACTTTCCAGGGTCTTGGGGAGGGTTATTTTTCTAACTCTCACTATTTTCTAATAGTCCCAGCGACCCTCTACAAGGTCACATAGGTTTGGGGTCCATTCGTGGTTCGCATTCCACTTCTGGAGTATATGGTTTGTGTTGCCCCTATCCCTATGTTTCCCCATTGCATCCTATTGTAACTATACATTGTTTGCACTGTTTTCTAAGACTATACGGCATATTTTTGCTATTGTGTATATATATCTTGTGTATATTTCCTATCCTCTCACTGAGGGTACACTCTAAGATACTTTGGCATATTGTCATAAAAATAAAGTACCTTTATTTTTAGTATAACTGTGTATTGTGTTTTCTTATGATATTGTGCATATGACACTAAGTGGTACTGTAGTAGCTTCACACGTCTCCTAGTTCAGCCTGAGCTGCTTTGCTAAGCTACCATTATCTATCAGCCTAAGCTGCTAGACACCCTATACACTAATAAGGGATAACTGGGCCTGGTGCAAGGTGCAAGTACCCCTTGGTACTCACTACAAGCCAGTCCAGCCTCCTACACTGTGTGCGAAGCACACACCTTAGCGCCGTAGTGCTAGGGTGTGTGCAAGAGTCTAGCATAAGGATAGCCTTCCAGTACAAAATACTATGCTTAGACTTAATTTAAAACTTTTCCTACGTTGAATGTGTGCTGCACAGTGTGGCTTGTTAACTCCTGCTTTTCAGTGGCATTATTTTTTGGCACTAAACCCTTTCTACTAATGTTAGTAGATAGGGTTTAGCTTCAAAAAGCATGAGTAGTTGCATGGGAACGCCCATGTAGCACCCCCTTGGTTCTCAGCAACGCAAAGCAGTGCTTCATGCTGCTTTGTGTTACTTTTAGGGTACCTTCCAGTGCAAATAAAGTTTTGCGCTAGAAAGTAAATAGGTAAAAAAAGATTTTGAGTCACTTCTGCCATGGGTATAGTAGGGACTTATAAGTAAGTCAGCACTTGCCAATTCGGTATAGCCAATTCATCGTATATTTTGTAATGGGTCAGAATATTGACACTGAGATCTGGTTAGCAGGCCTCAGTGCACTCTCAAAGTCTAAAAACCAGCAGCTAATAGTCCACATGGTGGCAAAAAAGTGGGGAAAACCTGCATTATGCATGTTTCTTTACAATGGGGACTCACAAACATTTTCCCAAGGGTCAAAACGTTTGCTGTGTGGTGTGACCGAGGGCCGCATTGATGCCAGCAGGGTGGTGGCTTAGGGAGTAGGAGTGTAAGGTGGTTGTAGGGGAAGTGAAGCATGCACATCTAGTGGCTGAATTGGAGAATGTGAAACTAATAAACATGGGGTTATTCCTGACTTCCCCTCTTGACCAAATAATGTGATCTGGTGCAGTTGTTTTATCTCACTTTCCCTCCTTTTCTTTGTTATCACATATAAGAGGACCTTGAAATACATCACTTCAGGATGTGCGCTGTACAAAACCTTCACCTATGTTTGAATTAATAAACTATCAATTTGTCCATGTATAATAGCAAGCAGGCCACCCAAAGGGTGCGCATAACTGACTTGCCTCCTAGTTCACTATGATTGTTATTGGGCTGCGTGGACGCGTAAATGTTTTTTAAATCATGTTTAAAACTATCACTTTTAATAAAATACTTCTCAATGCACTGATATAATCTGATGTACTAAAGAAAAGCTGTTCTGTATGTTAATGAAATATACTTCTTTAATTTTGAAGACACTTTATCTTATTCGTACATGTTAGTTGCAAGATGTCTTCAAAATTAAGGTGTTCATAAAATAAGCGGTACAGGACACCCTACGTACTTCTTTTCTTTAACTTCACTTAACCTGTAAATAAATTCTTGCCCATTTATTTACCATCTTCTTAATGTTAGTGCTGAGTCGAGTAAACAACATCCCTGTGCTGCTGTTGACCAGAGGGCTGCATGTAAGGCCAAGAGGGCTGCATGAGGCCCCGGGCCATACTTTGAGTATCTCTGCCTCACAATAATGCAGACATGTTTGAGCATTTTTCTTACAACATGGTGAATCCGTCAAAATTCTCTATGCAACAATAGTCACTTAACAATATATTCAATGTTTATACATGGCTATTAAATACTGTAACTATCATTAATGGCCTTTCATTTATAAGGTTTTACCGTCTAGTGCACTTGGAGTCAGTACAATATGCAACTTTACCATTAAAGATGATATTCATACTTTCTCTTGCCATAATGTCTGAATTTTATCTCATTCCTGCCGCTTGTTGATGCACACCCATGTGTTGCATCTTGATCATTCAGTATTTTTTGGGTTAAACTTGTACATTATTTGTGGGATCATATGCACTCTGTATGTAAGTTTACATGATGGGCTAGCATAAGGTTTGCATTTTTAGTTATATGTCCTATTTTATTCTCTGTCTCTCAGTTCTACTTTAGTTTAAGTGTATTAGTGACAAACCATAAAATACATGCTTTATAAATCATTGAGATTCACTTACCTCCTTCCAGCAAACCCATCAACATCCAATTGTTTTTATGCATTTCCGGTTCTTTGGGGAATTCTAGCCATATTTTGTGTGTAACACAGCCATCTTTGCTTATAAAAATAGAAAATAATGTTACCTAAATCCCACCTTATAATAAATATTTGCAGTTCCCAGAAGCCTATGAAGCCCTCATACACTCGCCCCACCTTGCCATTCATATACTCTAATATTCTTAGACCTCCTTTGCCTGGCTGGTGGGGGAAGAAATCTAAGCATTCTCATATGTGTTCCATATTGAAAATAGTTGCATCTACATAAATCTATATCTCCTGATCTGGGTCGCCCTCCTCCTTACCTCATTGCATCTGCTTGCTGGGGAATCTCTTTACGTTAATCACACAGGACAAGTGCCAATGCACCCAATCTTCTCAGATATAGTAAGTCTTGCAGGAGATGTCCCTGGATCCAGTTGACCCTCAGCAATTGAAGGAAGCACATATTGCAACTGGATAATAATACCGCATAAAATCAGATACTAGCATCCTACTTCTTTCCCAGGGCAGTTGTAATGTCTTCAAAGCTATTCTTGGTTTTCCTCACCCCACAGCAGCTACTATAAGTAATCATCCTAACACTTAAAGCAGGACTTGGAGATTGCCATTGGCATGGGTTGAAATTGTTGTTGGGAACTACTCTGAAGGTGTAGCTTTGCAGTGGTGGAGGAGGAAGATCTACAGAAGAAGAAAGACTGTGCTCCATGTATTCTAATGGTGGGTGTCTCTGACGCATCGTTATGTTTATACGTTCCACGGGGTACAGTAGCCAGTGACCTGTTTATTCTGGCATTGTTTACTATCACTGTATCATGATAAAAACATTTTTGCACAGAACCATAATGGCATTCTCATGGTCTCCTTTGTTAATGGAATGTTCCTCATGGCATAGTATTCCATCACTTAATAACCCTGCTACAGTATGCTGACAGTATATAGTTCCCAGTATAGTATATATTGAATTGTTTCCAACAGTATTTCAGTTATATGTAAAATATCATGGCAAGCTGTCCCTGTTTCAGATATTGATCATAGGTTCATGTAACTCACAGTGATGCTCATCAAACAAAACCTGCTAATAATCCAAATTGTCTGTCTCCAACCGCGTTTTTAGGGAAACCATATTGGGACGTATGGATATGTGAAGCTGCAGATACTGAGCAACTGGGGTCACCCAGACTATACGTGCATCTACCGTATTCGGGTGCATGGCGATCCAGACCCTTCCAAAGCTCATGCAGTCCCGGCCTAACCAAATTGAGGCACAGCAACAAAATGGCTTCCTGCTCTCTGGACAATGCAGAAGGTTAGTCCTCTCTGGAAGATGAAGCGCTGTCGCCCTTCTGCTGGCAGACCAATGCAGATTTCCACAGGTTATTAAAACATTTGTTAGAAGTTCATAAAAAAAAGTACATGGGAAAACATATTCTACAGTGCAAGATATCGATTTTAATAAAAATACCAGATTAACAGAAAAAGAGAGTGGCCATGTTTTTTCTCTACGTAAGAGGTACACATGATGAAACCTCAATGGATTGTCAGTCAGGTAATAGGTATTGGCAGGTTATTTCAATTATTCATTCAGAAATATCTGCTAGGATGTGTTCTTATTTTTATGTTTAACGTCTTGCCCTTACTTCTCTGGAGTTAGTTCTCCTAATATACTTTGGAATAACCATTTACAGATTTTGTTCTGCAGGTAAAACGCCACCCAGTTGAAGATGCTGTCAATTGATTTGTAGAAAGACAGAATTCAAGCTATACTTTTAGTACCTGTGAAGGTTTATACTCTTAATTTATCTGAAACCTCCAATTATTTGCAAGACTGCTTGAACACATAATCAATTCTCTCAATATATAAAAGAAGCTCTTAGGACATGCATCAGCTTTGGTGCAGAACAGACCCATCTCCCTACCCCCCACTTCCTCTTCACTGACATGCAGCCACATTTCTAAACCACTAACTAACAAGGTGTTTTATTCTTGTGGTAATGATGGGCACAAAAGCACCTGTGTGGAAATAACATTTATTTCAAGTTTATATTATTCGTGTTTATAATTTGCCACTTAGGCAAAACATACATTAAACAATCACAGTAAAGTTATTCTTACAAAATCCTAAAAAAGTAATACGTTCACCCCACTGCGTTTGACAGAAGTGAAAACATTTACAGCGCCTTATGTTCACTAATTTCCGACCAAGCCTACCCGAAATACATTATGGGCTGGCTGTATTCTGCCAGTCAAAATCTATAAAAATGAACAAAGGATTCTTCTAAAATATTAAAACGCAGAAACTGCCCAACAATTCCTAACCCCACCATTGTAGCTAAATGTGACCTCACCTAAGCGAAGGGTTATAGAGAATTTGATATGCAACATCATTTCTCACTAAAGAGATCTTATTTTTAAGATTGAGCACCCCAAAAGGTTTGGGAAGGCCGCAGTACTTAAAAGTGCAAGTAAGAGATAGTACTTCTTTTCTCTGACATGTTTGTGAAATAATCTTTGAGGATATATCATGCAATTCCTTTGTTGTTTATTATTCAGAAAAATGCTAAAAAGTCCTGAAATGAACCACTAGGCAGGTCTGGTGATCTAATACTGCTCAAATGTATAATTTGTACTGGACTATTCTGTATTGTGCAGGACTGCTGCAAAGTGCAGAGCAAAGGGGCTTGTCTGAATTAAAAAAAGAGTGCCCGTTTGTCCACATTGTGGTAACAAAAGTTACTCTATGTAAGAAGTTATGCTGTTGACCACTATTCAACATAATCGTGTGCTACTTATTAAGTAAGTGGTAATGTACAAACTCTGCAATAGTTTAGTAACGGGAACGTTTTTAAATGTCAAATGTGCGTTTATTTATTGTATGTTGTGCTAATCAGTGTTATATGGGTAAGTTATTCGGAAATAGTGGACTGGTTGTCTAGCGCCACCCTTGTTTTTACAAAGACTAATTTAGTGTGAACGTATTCGATTGGAAAGTGTTTCCTGCTCTGTTACCATTTCAAAATATTTCCCAAGTTTAAAACATAACCTTAAACTTTCATATATCATCAAAAATGCCATCAATTCATCTCCTTAACAAATCTGCAAGTCTCTCTAGTAACAGCTATGTGCAAAAAACAATCAGATGTAGTGGAGTTGCTGTACCAGTCTGATAGAAAGTACAAGTTGGTACTTCGGAAACCTGCTGTGTGATCTCATTCTTGTTCGTACTCCATTTAATGAATGCAGACACTTGCCTAAGTCTTAACTTCAGGGTAGGTCTATTTGGTCTCTTTAACAAGGGAAACTCAAGGATCACTGGGGACCAGTGGGTAATAACCATATCATAGTAAACAGTGGTCCCTAGCAATATACTGTACAATGCAAAGAATCCAGTGGCAATTTAATAGATAAAAAAAAGAGAAAACAAATTATCTTTTTAAGAAAACATATTGTGGCGCAGTGATTGTGGGTGCCTGAAAACATGATTAGTGCTGTTTTTTTCTAGTGATGCACTCAGGTGGTAAAGGGGTAACAACATGTGTATCTGTAAAGCAAAATAGCACGGCCCAGCTGCAAAATCCCATGTATTCAATCGTTTAGGGTCAGTATATTTTAAGAGTGGCTGTGTTTTGATCTAATTATGAATTGTGAGATCAACATCTGGACTAAAAAAAATTGTAAGCCTGAGACAGAGAGAGTCAAGAAGAAGGCAAGTGCATTGGTAAAGGCGCGGGGGTTCTCGAATAATGAGTTCCTTAGGGGGACAATGGGAAGGAGCTGGGTGGGCGTGGTAAAAACAGAGGTCCAGCAGGAAGGGAGCACACTGCTTGATGAGCAGAGTTGTTCCTCACAAAGTGGGAGGCTACTATTAACAGGCAGGGTTGAATGTGCACAGTCAGCCAGGAGGATGCAGAAAGTGCTACGGAAATTCGATCCCAGCGGTGAGGTGGAGAAATCCGACTGAGTACCTTAGGTTCTTACTTGCTTATTACTAGCAGATGCTACTTGAGGATCATGGTGAGATCCCAGCACTATCACCTCATAGTTCTACTGTTCAGGCTAATGACTACTCTGGGTGTTTTGACAGAAATGCTGTTGCGGCTTTATGATACATCAAGAGTCTATCTATTTCCATACCTGGATGACTGGCTGATGACAACGAGTTTGCGGAGCTGGTAAGGGATCACCGCGAGAAGGCGAACACTCTCATCCATGACTTGGACATTATTATTAATGCTAAAATGCCCTCCCTCTCTCACTCAGAGGCTAACGTTCTTAGGGGTGGTTGGCCATGACCTACATGAAGGCTTTTCCTCCTCCCCCTCTTAGGATCACGTACATTTGGGAGATGTTTCCCAGATTTTCTACTAAGGCTCGGCTCCCGGCTCTGCAGGTCTTTAGTCTGCTTGGCCTTATGGCCTCTCGCAGCCTCTTAGTGGCGGGTGCGGTTAACCACCAAAGATGGCGGACGCTTGAGCACTCTGTACCGGGGCCCGAGAATTTATTTGCAATTCCCCGTGCTGATGCCATCCGGCCCACAGTGAGTGGGCTCTCACCCGCACCGTGCCTGACGGTCTGGTGCCGCCCTCAGGTACCATTATTTCTGGTCTCCTGTGGGCCGGACTGCTGAACTATAGCGCCTGGACCCAGAGGCGGCCCTGTAGACGGCAGAGAAAGGAGACGTGAGCCGATTTTACTGTGTGTCGCTGGGGTGGGGGGTTTCCCCCTCCTGGTCCTGTGGAGTATTGCTGTCCTGCTGTGCGATTGGAGCTGACCTGCGGTGCGGCAAAGGCTGAGCCAGCTGCTACCCCAAGTGGAGGGGGGGCCACAGCCTTCTGACAAGCTTAGCGGTGCGATGCTTGGGCCCATCCCCACCCCCTTTTTCCTGCTGAATGCGGGATCGCGGCTGTGGTTGCATGGCAGCTGAAGAGGGGGGCCCTGGAAATGACGCGGTGACCCACTGGGAGGCCAGCGACAGAGCAGCGAGCTGGGGCTGCTGAAGAAGACAACCACGGGCAACTCAGCCTGTGGCGTAATCAGATGGCCCGAGCAAGTCTAAATCACCCACCCACAGCAAAATTCCTCAAACACTTGACAACAGCTGACTGATACCGGCTCTGGGGTGAGTGAGGCATTCCGCTCAGGAGCTTACCTGGGAGACTGAACACCCCGACCCCCGTTGATCTAATTTACAGGGACAGGAGAGTAGTGAATTGAGAGCTGGATCCCAGCATTATTACTGCAGGGAGACAGGGGGTCTGGCGTGGGTCCCCTTCCCACCACCCCTGCTGATTTCCCTAGTTGACTGGCTTTAAATCCTGGATCTGACCTAGCTGGCTTGGTCTCACACTGAGGGGTCTGTTCACTTTGGAACGCAGATTGCAGTGTGACAGGCTATGACTTGGTGAAGGACACTAACTGGAGCCCTCAATGGTGGCCTGGCTGGACTGTGGTGAAGCGGTGGTGCACTCTTCCCCTTTATACCAATGAGCGGGACACTGAGGTGAACAACAGGAACCTTGCAGCCTGCGCTAGTACAGTGCATTCAGCTATACCGTCTCCCTGTGGGGCCCAGACCCTGTGCCATGGACACTGTGGGAGCACTGATACACTCTCCCACAGTGCCGTGCACTGGTGATTACTGCCTCATATTGCCTCCATAACCCAAAATACCCAACCAACAACACGGGGCGAACAAAGTCCTCCGCAGGTGGCCAAAAGTCCTTGTCTTATTTCAGATCCACCCCGCCTAAGGCTTGTTGACCCCTACCCCCAGAGGACTGTTTTCCCCTACAGACTTAAACCCACAAGTGGATAAATTAGACCTTATACTACAAGAAATGCAAGATTCCAGGATCTCACTTGAATAACGGCTGTGGTCTATCATAGCAGACATTACTCTATTTAAAGACTATCAACGTACACTAGCAGAGAAAGTCAAATCAAATGAACAGTTGTCTGCCATTTCTCCTGTGCAATCCGAACACACTGAGCAGATTGCGCGATTGCAATACCAAGTAGAATACCTGCAGGATCGGGTGGAGGATGCCAAAGGATGGTCCCATAGGAAGAATATTTGTATTGTAGGAATACCAGAGGGGACGGAGGGCCCAAGCCCCACTCAACTCAGAGGATTGGCTGAAGTTATCGGCATCGCCGGAACTTCCACCACTATTTGTCGTGGAGACAGCCCACAGAGGGCTCATGAGGAAACCACTACCTGGAGCACCCTCACACCCCCTGGTGGCCAGGAGCCTGAACTATAGAGATCGTGACACACTGTTAAGCATGGCCCGGAAAAAGGCACCCCTCCTGTTGGCAAATTCCCAGGTCTCATTGTTTCCAGACTACACTATAGCGGTGCAGCGTAAGTGCTTTGGTTTTCAAGAAATTAAGAAACAATTACACACCAGTGGTCTGAGGTACACCTTGCTGTTTCCAGCCAGACTGAAAATCAATTATGACCCGAAGTCTCTTTTCTTTGATCTACCAGAGGAGGCATGTGAATGGCTAAACAGAGTCTGCAGGCTTTAACTCACAAACGTCCACCTCATCTAGGTCGCGGTAAGCCCAGAGGAAGCGTGGAATGCGACAAACTGATGTGATCCACACCACGACAGCCCCCACTCCGCAGCAGACCCTGGAGGACCGTCGAGAGGCAATACGCTCAGCGAACTCTATGAGACTTTCTAAGAAACCGAGCAGCTCAATCTCCTCGCATGGCAGCATATCGGGCTCGGACTCAGGTGTTAGTATGGTTCTTTTTTCTGCCATTACTCCAAAGATGTCACACGACCAGCTAGTTGAAAGGTAGTAAGTGTTGACTCTGTCACCAACGTTTTTGTGTACACATAATAGTAAATGAAGGTAGCTGTGGGTATGGGTGGGTATCGTACATGCTATTACGAGTAGCCTTATCATGTTGGAAAATGGCCCCTGTACTCCCCTATACGCCAAATGCCCCTTTGAGAAGGTTACCTACGATGTCTGGAATTGTGACATCGCGACAGCTCGCTCCTTAGAAGGGGAGATTAATTGATACTGTGCTTCTTGTTTCGCGATGATAACCTAATGCCACATGCAGATTGTGTGCACACACATGACCTTCCTTCCTCCCTCTTCCTATTACATGCGAGCATAGTGTGCTATGTACGTACATTTTTTGCTCCAGATGGATGTGAACCTCCTACACATGAACTATTGCAGGCACTGCACATTGTGGGAAATGGTAGACACCTGGTCCGCTGGCTGTATCGTGGGATCAGAGCACATTCAGGGACATCCCTTCAAACATTGAAACTTAGATGGGAACATGATTCAAATCTCCAGCTATCTGACTGGGACTGGACACAAATACTACATTATCCCAAATATGGCTCATGCAGTGCACAATTCAAATTTATACAATTAAATATATTACACAGAGCGTACTTGACACCACACAGGCTCAACACAATATTTGCCATTAATACAATGATATGCCCACACTGTAAGAATCCGGATGTTGGCCTATTACATATGTTATGGGCCTGCCCCAGGCTTGCCTCCTACTAGAAGGATGTGGTCTGGTTTTGTCCAAGGTCACAGACATACCACAATGGAATGCCCCAGAGCGGTGCCTGTTAGGCTGGCACCCTAGACCCAGGGGCCCTTAGGGGGTGCTTAGATTTGCTAATATGGCCCTGTCACTGGCAAAACGATTGTTGACTAGGAATTGGAACTCCTCGAGGGCTCCTCAGTTGTCAGCGGTAGATCGCTGGGGTTTGGCAGAGAGCATGGGTCTGCGCTGAGATAAATGTAGGGGCCTTCGCAGACAACCTATTTCTATGGCATTGGATGAGCTCTTGGAAGTCTTTAAGGGATATGACTCGGACCCTGACACAGAGTTGAACACCGCACGTACTACCACTCGGCATTGGATGTGCTCCACCCCTCCTCCGTGGCCCCATCTGTTTCATTGCAACCTTCTTTAAACGTCTCAGAATAGTATTATCAGCGCAAAATACTCCTTCAGGTGACAAGTTGGTAAAAGTTAATGTGGGGAGGGAAGGTTAGGGGTTATGGTATAGAATACTATTGTTGACTATTATGTCCTATTTATGCATACTGTATTCTATTAACAGACTAAGATTATTTGTTTCTATGTGATATCCTGTTGATTCTACTGATGCACAGATGTACAAAAAACTCACATGTAGAGAATGTATTGAAGTAAGAAACTCAAATAAAATTTGTGTTAAAAAAATTGCAGCCTCTTAGGAGCAGATTTAAGAGCCCTTCGCGCCTCCTTGCGCCACATTAGCGTCTTTTTTTTTTAAGGTAATGTGGCCCAAAGAGGCCAAGATTGCTGTACCAAAGTTACAAAGTGGCACAATGCATGCATTGTGCCACTTTGGAACCCTTTGCGCTACATTATGCCTGCCTGCTATGCAGACAGTGAAAAGCTGCATGGGGCCTTGTCAGGGGGCCCCATGACTCCCCGTACCGCCAGATTATAAACATCAAAGTGTATGTTTCTGACATTTCTGATGAACAAATAAGGAAGAGAGATGTCAATTCAGACTACACTCTTTTAAGTAAATATCTATATTGGTTGTTTTTTATCCTTGACATAATGGGGAATCAACTTTTCACCCAGACGAGTGTTGAATTAGATGTTGTATCTATGTCATTGATCAAAGAAGTTGGTGATATCACAGTTGTTAGAAGGATAAGGTCTGGCAACAACAGTGCTAAAACACAGACATGACAATGATTCTGCAAATCATGGGACATGGTGATGTTGAATGTCCAGGACAGAGAAGATGGGGGCATCCATGACTTATGATGGAGTCGGACCTAGTTTAAGATGCAGACAGACCTTAGGGACTTTACATTAACAGGTTTATAAGTATTACCAGACCCCCTACCAAAGTTGGGTATTTAGGACCACATTGCAAATGCACCCTAGAACATTTATTTTACTTTTCATGTTTATTTTGGATCAACTTGCTCGTTTTTGAAATAGTGGAAAACCACACCTCAATATTTGGTTGTCTGAAATGAAAAGAACAGAACAAATACTTAATTATGTAGCTAAGAATGTAGACTCGTATGAAAAAGCATGTTTTACATTGTTAAAACACTTTCTGTCTGTAGAAGTGAGAGAAACAGTTGTCTGGCAGTTCCACCTAACAATGGGCATGGATGGCAATTAGAATATTCAGTTTTTTTTTTTTACCTTTCATGAATAAAATGTGTTGGTGCGTGCAGTGGCGTAGCGTGGGTTGTCAGCACCCGGGGCAAGGCAAGTAATTTGCGCCCCCTAACACGTGGATTTTAGCACTCGCGAGTGCGAGCGTGCCCCCCCCAGATGTTGCGCCCAGTGCGGCCGGCCCCCCCTGCACCCACCACGCTACGCCACTGGGTGCGTGTCACGGGTGCTGGGCCCACTATAGAAGTCCCAAGAAGTGTCAAATGGATCGCCGACAAAGCTTGCACTCCAAGGCCGTATTTCAAAATAATATTCTCAAAGTGATCTTCCTCACTGCCACAAACCAAAACTGTGTACTATCATCCTTAAAAAATGATACTCCGGTCATGATGAAATGTAGAAATTTTAAAAAGACTTCTTCCTGAGCCTGCCAAACCAGAATTATAAACAAAGGAAATACTTAATGCTTATAATATAATGTTCTATTTCACTGTCACAATTATATGCATTAGAATGGCATATTTATAAACATTTGAATAGTAGGGCATTTAACAAAATTCTTAATCCTGAATAGAAAAATAAGATCCATTTGTGGCCAAGTGGCCAACTAAGCCCCACATCAACACCCAAGCTAAAGTATAAAGAAACTTCCAAATAAGTGTGAGCCAATTGGCCATGCATGTCATAAAATATCATATCACAAAACGGTAGGAAGAACTCACAATTCACCTAATACGTGTATTTTATGTCACTCCCCAAAAGATATAAAACTAAAAAATGTGCACAATTCAAATCTGGACGACAAGAGCATAGTGGGACTCATGGGCACACAGCCTGTGAACATACCATGATGACCCTGGTAGCTAAGGCCCCAATACAACCTATGGTCTAACCAAAAACAGGTATATTTATGGACAGCTATATGTTGTAGGGAAGGAAACAACCATAATGTTATTCAGTATGTAAGAAATTTACCAAGAGAAACAGAGAATCATAATGAAATGTACATATTCTGAGTAATTCAAAAATTGGGGAGTGCATGATTAATACCATTGCATTAATAAATATTTACATAAAGCTCTTTGTGCAGGTTAAGTCCCCCTGGCTGCTTTGAATTGAGACGAATTATGTATTCCAATTCCAAAATCTGTAATCTCTTATCCCTGTCCCCTCCTCATGACGTCGTAAGTACCCTGTCGATTCCAGACTGTCCATAGGTGAATGAGGGGTGGTTTGGCATTCTCTGACCTATTATGGGATCTGATTTGACCAAGTGCAAATGACTGGAGACCATACTCCTGATCTCAGCATTACTGGTAGTAATCAATCTCACTGGTTGAGCATTCTCTTGCGACCGGTTTCTCTTTACCAAGAGGGCATCCCTGGATCAGGAAGCAGCTTTCTCTTTGGCAGTCTCTAGGACTCGGCGGGAATAGCCTGTAGGCCTGAAACGCTTGCTCATCCTCAGCTGTTCAAATTGGTACAACTCTGCCTGACTGCAATTCCTTTTAGCCCTTAGAGATGCCCCATAGGGGATGCTCCATTTCAGTTTGTCAGGATGATGGCTGCAGGCATGAAGGATACTATTGCCTGCCGTCTCCTTTTGAAACAGAGAAGTGTGTACCACCCCTTCTTTAATTTCCACTCGTACATCAAGAAAATGTATTTCCCTCTCATGGATTTTCTGTGTAAAAGCCAAATTGGTATTAGTGTTGTTAATAAATGTCAAAACTCCTATAAAAGATGTTTCGGGCCATCCCACACCACAAAGAGGTCATGAGTGTATCTTGTCCAAAGAATTATATGTTTGGTCCACCTGTCAGTTTCTCTATCCAGACATGTTGCTCCTCCAATCAGCCCATGAAAATCCCTGCAAAACGTGGAGCAAAGCAACTGTCCATCACTGCCCTGATTAGCTGTCAGTGTCAGGACTCGTCAAGCAAGAAGAAATTATTCTCCAAACAAAACTTAAGCATGTCCAACAACATCATAGAGTGGTTATATAAATGATTGGGCTTATGTCTAAAAAAAAAAAAATGTCTACAGGCTTGAATACCTAACGTATGGTCTATACAAGTATACAAAGAGACCATATCAATAGTGGCCATCAGACATGTAGGTTGCCAAGGTATCTGCCCTATCTTGGTAAGAAAGTCAGTACTGTCCCTGCAATATGAGGGAAGGCTAAGGACATATGTTAAGAGGTACAAATCAAGATAGATGGAAGTAGCTTCTAGGAGACTACCATTCGCTGATATTGTGGGTCTGCTTGGTGGGTTTACTTTAGTTTTGTGTGTTTTTGGCAACATATAGAAACATGGCACAACAGGTTTCTGGACCTAAAGAAATTGAAACTCCTCCATGCTAAAAAGGCCTTTATCTTTCCATTCACCAAGCAAAGAGTGGTACCCCAAAATTACCTGTTTGGAGGCCTCAAGGGTATTAAGGTCATAATCCCCTGACTTCAAAAGTTGTGTCTCTGCCTCACGGTTATATTTTTGGACATCCCACATTATATTGCCTCCTTTGTCAGAGGGCTTAATGACAAAATTACTGTCCTGTGCCAGGGAATTCAAAGCCTCCCTCTTTTCCATGTTTAGGTTCTCTGCATAATGGTTCTTGCTATCCTCCCAAATCTTTAAAAGGTCCCTAGAGACCACTTCATGAAAGGTATCACTGTTCTCATGGGGTGTGAAGGGGCTACACCTAGACTTGGGTTGTAGTAGGATTGACACTAGTTCTGTCTAATTCTAGGCCCAAAGAACACAAAAGAACACTTTCTGTAGCTCAAAATGCTTCCCCACCTTCTAATTCATGCAGTGCTGCCAGACCCTCAATATTCCCCAGACAAAGGTTGTCAAAAGTGTGGTCCTAAGTGGTTAAACCAGAGGGGACAGGGCCATGCTTATTCTGTTGTTGTAAAAAGGCTTTCATAAGCGAATGAACAAAAACATGTCTATGCGGGTCCTCATTTAATTCATGCTAGCCACTGAATAAAAGATTAGCCCCAATTCAAGAAGAGACTGTGCTCCCCTTTAGTTA
This sequence comes from Pleurodeles waltl, assembly GCF_031143425.1. Lineage (NCBI taxonomy): Eukaryota > Metazoa > Chordata > Amphibia > Caudata > Salamandridae > Pleurodeles > Pleurodeles waltl. The sequence continues at coordinate 313,352,687 of NC_090443.1, forward strand.
AGAGACTGCCTCCACCCCACCCCTCAATTCTATGTTGGCACAGGGTGTCTTCCAGCAGCATAGAGAACCCTGGCTGGAATTTATGGAATTTATTGCCATTGTCGAGTATGCTCACTGTCAAAATTGCTATAGTTCCCAAGGGGCCTGTTTCTGAGAGACTCATTCCAGCTAGAGTGGAGCACAAGACTCTTATACACCTTTCCACCTCTTCTGCCCCATGTTCTGGAGATGATTCGGAACGACCAGGCCCCCACGTCATCCTAATGGCTCCAGATTTGACTGGGTGAGTGTGATACCTGGAACTTCTGGGCATAAACATCTGTCATCTGATCAGTCTACTACTTTGGGAGGAACTTCTCTCACAGCAGCAAGGCAGAGTTCTGCCCTGAGCTTGCACAACCCACACCTCTGTGAGTGGAGATAGAGTGGCTGCCATTGACTGTGTTCAGTCTACCACCTGAGGTTGTGCATGTTAACCTTGCTGCTGGTGCCGTTCTACCAAGTCCATTTACATTGGGTACTGGGACTAGATTGTGGCCTAATGCAGAATCTGCCACACAAGTACTTGGGCCAGCAAGGTCTTGCAGTGGTTATCATTACTATTAAAGGCTATTTCAGCCCTTCTACATTTCAGCCTTTCTACATTTGTCGGTTGAGCTGTTTAAATCACCTGTTGTGATGTAGTTTATTAAACGTTTGACAAATATGTTCCCTCTCAAAACATTTGAGATGCCACAGTGAGACCTTAACTTAGTCATGACATTCCTTATGTGCACCCCTGTTGAGCCAATGCACAGCTGTTTGTTACATCTTCTGACTCTCACGACTGCCTTCCTCATTGCAATTACTTCAGCTCAATGCTTTTTCAGTACAACCACCTCACACCACTATTTTTCTGGACAAATTGGTACTCAGAACCCAGGCAACCTTCCTGCCGAATGTCAAGACTTTTTTTCATGTTGGACGATCCATCACTCTCTCAGCGTTCTTTGCCCTGTTTCAAATCCTGAAAGAAGAGAAGACATTCCATCTGCTGGACCTCAAAAACCTTTAAGCTTTTTCATTGATTGGACCAAAGACCATCGGTTGGACGGTTAGCTTTTTGTGGGATTTTCTGGGGTAAAGTAAAGCAGGGCTGTGAAGAAAAGGACTCTTTTGAGATAGATAGTCCTCTGCATTAAGATATTCTGTGCACTGGCCAAAAAGCAGCGCCTGAAGGGTGTGAAAGCCCATTCCACCAAGGCAAAGGTTACCACCACTGTGTTGGCATGCGGAGTGCCTGTCTTGAATAGGCTGTGACATGAACATCAGTACACATGTTTGCGTAGCACTAGTGTCTTAACAACCAATGGGCTTTTTGCCCATTGGATACTACTGGACTTTTTTGTTCCATTCGCAAAACCTTCCACCTTCAAGAGGTACTGCTTTGTTATTAAGTCAAGTTAAGTTTATTAGCATAGTTAATTAAAACCATTGCCTACCATAAAATCAATTGACATACATTCAAGCAACATAGCCACTCTAAAAAATATCCTTTACATCATTTGGTTAAAAAGAAGCATTCCAAATTTATGTGAAATAATCAATCCTAAAAGTGTTATTTTAAAAACGACTTTATAAAATTAACTATTAGTATGCACTCGAACCTTTGTGCAGGATTGTTTATTTAGAGCAGTAAAGCACCGATACTTACTCAGATCATAGAGAGCGCCTTATATAAACTGTGCTCCAGGCCTACTGATTCCTTTTCCCACTAACAACTGATCCTTGAATACAGGGCATAAATCAATTTACCAATTAAAGTGCCAATACCTTGCGCAACATAGAACATAAAACTTCAGTAAAGGAGAATCGATAAAAGTTCTAAACTAGGGAACTGTTGGCTAGGAAGGTGGTTTAATAACAAAAGGATCTTCGGCTTGCTGTAATACAGACGAGCTAATGGTGGCTGTTAAACAAGCAATTTTCTTAGGAAGCACCAGAGCACACTTTTCAGAATACCTGAGGGTGGCTAACCACTAAAATGTTTGCACTTGGTAAGTGCTCCTGTCTTATGCCAGACCATGCTCATCTTTTTAGGCATTTCTTGGAGTGACATTAAAAACTTTACACCCCTGCAGGCCAAAGGAATTGAGGTGCCACTTAGCCAGGTGATTACCGCTTCTTAAATAATTAAATGCCAATTTCCCTATGCACCGGGCCCATGCTTCTTGGAAGCATAGGCCCATATTTATACTTTTTTAGTGCCGCATTTGCAACGCTTTTTGACGCAAAAGTGACGCACACTTACAAAATACAATTGTATTTTGTCAGTTTGCACCTCTTTTGCATAAAAAAATTACACAAATCCGGTGCTAAAAAAGTATAAATATGGGACATAGTTCCTTAATTGCTTGATTTGAATGGTGACCCCAGGAGCCTTGTAGATTACTATGTTGTTGCTCCTCAGTATCTGAAAGTTACTAATGGAACCACCTTCGGCAGCGCGAAGTCATCTGCATAATTTAATGTAGGCACATTTACGTTGGAATACTTGATTTTCCAAGCCAAATTCTAAATGTACCTTAGCTGGCTATGCTGATTTTAGAATCTGAAACAAGGATTTGTAAACCTTCGTTTGAATTTTGTTTAGGGCTGCTATTTCCTTGCACTACATAGTTTCTTCCCTGTAAGCGCCACCATTAACATTAGCCGAGCCAACATTACAAAAAGCAGATGACTCAATGATGGACAGCACAGTTTCTGTTTTAGTAGTTTAAACCCATAGGTAAACGGCTGTGCTTTTGCGTGAATAGCTACAAGTTGATGTTTAAAGGTCATTTGCTGGTCCACTATAAATCCCAGATACTTACATGAGGGAATTACCTCCACCTGTTGTCCTTTAACAAACTAAGCATACAACTTATATTTAGAATCTACCAGCCAAAGTACCTTGGTTTTATTCAGATTTAGCTCTAGTCCTTGCTTGTCCATATAACTTAAGGCATTCATACTGCGCTGCAGACCGATTCGAGTTTAACTCAGTAGGACGATATTGTCTGTATATTGTAAACAACCTAATGCTTCAGAAGCCAGAGTTGGCAGGTGGCTGTTGTCCAGCAGAAGGGAGCCTACTAAGTCTGCGAGGTATGAATTAAACAGCGTTGGACCAAGACACACCCCTGTTTAAGACCGTTCACTGTTTTAATTTTGTTCATGACTTGGCCACCATCACCAATTTTAACTTGCACCCAGGTTCCTGAGTGTAATTCAATGATTGCCCTCAATAGACGGCTAAGAAGACCCCAATCGTCGCCACAGTCGTGCTCGAGGAACACGATCAAAGGCCAACTTGAGATCTATAAAACACACAAATAGCTGAGATTTTCAATACTTAGCCTTCTCAGCTAAAAGAGTCAATGCTGTTAAATTTGTTAGTGTCCCCATGCCTGCTCTGATTCCTGTCTGACTTTGTGGTATAAGCTGTTTTTCATTTACCCAGTCTTTTAAAAAATGGAGTAGACAAGATGCATAAAGCTTTGCTTCCGTGTCAATTAGAGCTACAAACCTGTAACTTAATGAAGAGGCAGAATTTCCACTTTTATAAATCGGATGAAAGATGTTACCTTTCCATGAATCTGGCAATCGATTTGTGTGTTGAAAGTCATTAAAAAGTAGTGCAAATTAATAGGCCTAGTACGTTACATCTCATCTGAATAGTGCATTCGGAATACCACTGGGACCAGCAGTCCCTTCCAGTTTTAATTTCTTTATAATTCCCTTCAGCTGTTCTATATCTATGATAGTGGAAAAATGCTCTTGGTTATGAAATGCCATGCGACTATCAGACTTCACTTCAAATCCAAGATTGGCTGCAATCAAGCCTGTCTTACTTTTGGTCATGGCCAGCTGATTTTCTCCCTTTACCTCTAACACTAGCGCTGAATACATTGTAAGAACGTGCTTCCCAGGTAGCTGCATCGATCCCTGCGTTAAACCGTCTAGCTTTTCCCAATGACAACCAGTTCACCAGCTACCAGAACGTTTTACTATTCTGTGATTTACTGGACAGGAAGAGGTTAGTCCACAGATGCTTTTGGTGGTGTCTTTTCTCCAACCAGCAGTTTTTCTTGTATTGTGATTTCAAATTACAGAGGCTGGTTTTTATCTGGTTTCTTGCCAAGACTTAGCTCCTTTACCACATTTCTTGTTTCTCGTTAAATTTGAGCTTTAGATTTCACAGCTCTCTGTCATAACATAATTGTCTTGTATAACCTCCTCTTTTATTTGTCCTGTTTAGTGATGTTAAGAGTTGTTTGTTTACAGGGAATGTTGTCAATAGTCCCTTAAAAGTAACCATTTCTTTTCCTGCTCTCCTGCTTCAGTTCAAAATGTTGCCTGCCTTTCTAAATCACTTTTAGTGACTGTGATGGCTCCTGCACAACAAAAGACCTCTTCCGTCCGTTTCTTTACCCCACAGCCATGCCATTTTAAACTTTTTGTCTTGTAGGTTAATGGGGCGGCAATTATGGAATGTGTGGGGCACAGCTGCTGAAATTTACACAGAATCCGGATAGATTGTGGAAAGTGATTGTTTTTTGTACGGACAAGTATTTGGTAGGAGGTGATCTGAGGCCCAGCAGCTTCACTGATTAACGTTAATTCAATTGTTGAACATTTTTGCCATTGCTGATCAAACGCCTTAGCCCATAATTAACAAACCTCTTTCCCAGGTTTATTCCATCCACTAAGTTTAGAGCCCACGATTGTACTGGCCTTGCCTAGATATGTGTTAATGTCACCGGAAATAATAAAGGATGCATGCTTATATTACATCTGTAAAAGTTTTGTGATTTTAAGCAACGTTTCCATGTTTTCTCTTTTTTTCTTGCTTTATTGGGATGAATATAGACATTGATAAGCAGCATTGGCATGCAAGTGGAGCATGCCTACTTAGGCACCAGATTAATTGGAAGCACCCAGTTAACTTTAAGATCTATTTCATCTATGGCTCAAATATATTTGGTAGAACAAAACGTTGAACAAAATATCAGGGTCTTTTTTGCTGGAACATGATACCCAACATAGCCAATAATTTGTGTTGGCTCTATGCACCAAGTTCCTCGCTTCCCCTTCCTGTAGTAAATTCTCCAGCACATGAGTGTTCCAAAAACAGACCCTTATGTTACCCTCCTCCTTTACTGCACTGTTTTTTTTTTATCGGGACCAGATGATGACTTGACCATTCAAAGGCCGATGCCTAGCCTGGTTATTAAGAGCCAATGAGCCAATATACACTTGCTGAACTGGACCCTGATGGGGCGTAATCAAGCACTTCATGATTGTTAGATTTTCAAATCTTCTCTGGGTGTAAATAGCTTGATTTGCCAAAGTAAAAGCTAGTTTCTGACAAGGCCCAAGTTGTTAGTGTTGCCTCTCTGTCACTTCTATCTGGATGTGGTGTAAACTCCACTGACTGCAAGTCTGCAGACATGATATGTGCTAAGGCCTGAATTTAATTTATAAGTTTTTGTAGGAAAGTACCATCCTTTTTTAGCATGTTACCCCCAATTTCTACCTGTTTCTCAGCGTGTTTTTACTGTCTCACTGGGATCATGCCAGTCAGGACCCCAGTGCTCATAGTTTGTGGCCTATATGTCCGTATGTTTTACTGTGTTCTCAGTATGCTTGACTGTGTCACTGGAGTTCTGCTAATCAGAACACCAGTGCTTATGCTCTCCCTGTTTCCAAATGTGTCACTATAGCCTTGTGACCACTTATTTCACTCCAGATTGGCATACTGTACACCCCTTGTAAGTCCCTAGTATATGCTACCTAGGTACCCAGGGCATTGGGGTTCGAGGAGATTCTTATGGGCTGCAGCATTTCTTTTGCCACCCATAAGGAGCTCATACAAACATTTCTTCAGGACTGCCATTGCAGCCTGAGTGAAGTAGTGCAATCACTGGTCCACAGCCATTTTCACTGCACCAGGTAACTTATAAGTCACCTATATGTCTAACCTTCAGTTACTAAAGGCTAGGTGCAAAGTTACTGTGTATAAGGGCACCCCTGCACTATAAGAGGGGCCCCCACATTGTCGAGGACCAATTTCCCGGACTTCGTGAGTGCGGGACACCATTATAAGTGCCCACTACATATAGGTCAATACATATATGTAGCTTCAAAATGGTAACCCCGAATATGGCCATGTGAGGTGTCTAAGATTGAGAAATTGCATCCCCAATCCGATTCTGGTACTGGGGGGCCAATTCCATGCACCTTGGAGCTTCACCATGACCCCCAGTACTGCCAAACCAGCTCTCTGAGGTTTCCACTGCAGCCCCAGCTGCTGCCACCTCACAGACAGGTTTCTGCCCTCCTGGGACGTGGGCATCCCAATCCCAGTAACGCAGAACCCAGCATTTCCTTTGAGACAGGGGTGTTACACCCTTTCCCTTTGGAAATAGGTGTTACATGCATGGGAGGGGTATCCTCCCAGAGCCTCTGGAAGTGCTTTGAAGGGCACAAACGGTGCCCTCCTTGCATAATCCTGTCTACACCGGTTTAGGGACTCCCAGTCCCTGCTCTGGCGTGAAACTGGAAAAGGAAAGGGGAATTACCACTCCCCTGTCCATCACCACCCCAGGGGTGGTGCCCAGAGCTCCTCCAGAGTGTCCCTGGGTTCTGCCATCTTGTTTTCAGTATGGTCAGAGACCTCTGGGAGCAACTGAGTGGCCAGTGCCAGCAGGTGACATCAGAGACCCCTCCTGATAGGTCCATACCTGGTTAGGTGACCAATCCCCCCTCTAAGGGCTATTTAGGGTCTCTCCTGTGGGTGTTTCCTCAGATTCGGTTTTGCAAGACTCCTCTGCAACGTCTGCTTCACCTTCTTCCGTCGGATCAACCTCAGAACTGCTCCAGGAACGCTACAGCTGCAATAAAGTATCCAAGAAGGCTACTGCAACTCTGTAACTCCAGCTCCTGTCAGCAACTGCAACAGTTTGTCTTCATCATGCACATGAAGGACCGAAGGAATCTCCCGTGGAGTGACAGAGTAACTTCCCTGCTTCAGCAGGCACCGCTCTGCAGCAACAACCGGACTCCTCTCCTGGCGACGAGCGTGATCCCTAGAACACAGGTGGTGGACTGAAGTGATCCTGACTGTCCAAAGGTCCAGTTGTCCAAATTTGGTGGAGGTAAGGGTTTGCCTGCCCGAGCCAGATAGTACCCCTGTGCCCTTCATGTTTTGCAGCTCCCAGGGCTTCTGTGCTCTTCTCCAAGAAATCCTTCATGCACAGTGAAGCCCGGGTCCCCAGCACTCTATCCTGCGACACTCAGCTCCCTGACTTATTCTCGGCGGCGTTGTATCCCTTTGTGTAGTGCTGCGATGACTGTGATTTGCAACTCCTTTGTCACCGTGTCCTGGGACTCCTGAGGGTGCTGCCTGATCTTCTGAGGGCTCTCTAATGTGCTGAGAGCCCCCTCGGTTTGCTCAGTCCAAGTTGAGACCCCCAGGTCCCTCCTGGGCCCAGGTAGCGCCTTTTCCCGCCAACCGCAACATTTGCATGAGCCAAGGCTTGTTGGCGGAATCCAATGACGAAAACCAGCCTGCATCCAATGACTCGACGTGGGACATCTCTGACTTTTTCTTCCAATCGGAGAATCCACTTTTGCACCTTCCTCTGAGTTAGCAGGGGCTCCTATTCTTCCTGGACTCTTCAACTGTTCTTGGGTTTGGTCTCCTCTCTCCACAGGTCTTCAGGTCCAGGAATCCATCGTCGGTGTCTTGCAGTCTTGCTTGGTTTTTGCATAATCCTTTACCACGACTCCTAGTGTGTTCTGAGGAAACTTGCTATACTTTACTCCTGTTTTCCTGGGGTCTGGGGTGAGGTACTTTACTTACCTTTGGTGCTTTCTTACACTCCCAGCACCCCTTTACACACTACTCTTGCCTAGGTGGGGAACCAACTTTCGCATTCCACTATTTTAGTATATGGTTTGTGTTGCCCTTAGGTCCATTCTAGTCTATGGTGATTTTCATTATTTGCACTACTTTTTGACTGTGTGCTTACCGTATTTTGGTTAATAGTGTATATTTTATGTGTTTTACTTACCGCCTAAGGGAGTATGGCCTCTAAGATATTTTTGGCCTTGTGTCACTAAAATAAAATACCTTTATTTTTGGTAACACTGAGTATTGTCCTTCTTGTGTGTGAGTATTCTGTTACTACAGTGATATTGCAAGAGCTTTGCATGTCTCCTAGTTCAGCCTTGGCTGCTCTGCCTACAGCTACCTCTAGACAGCCTGGCTTCTAGACAATGGAGCTTGTATGAGGTGTAAGTACCATAGATACCCACTACAAACCAGGCCAGCCTCCTACAGTTTTATGATGGGTCCTCTATTTCGCATATCAAATGCCCCCATAGAAATATAATAGGGAATTAACAATAATTAATTTTCCGATGGGCCCCCTCTTGTTTGCTGCATTGCAGAATGTTTAGGCCGTAAAAACCCAGCCGCTTGTGGTTGCTGGTCCTTATCCGGCATTAGGTGTTGCACCTGCCCTGGGGCTCACGTTGATGTTTCAACTTGATGTAGTTGATTATTCCTCCAACTCATTTCTGCAGTAGACGGTCCGCGGACCTGCTGGGCTCTTCGACCCTCAGACTGCTGATAAATTAACTCCTGATCCAGGGACTGGATTGATGCTTCATCCTGTTTGTGTTGGCTACCTCCCCAGCTTGTTCTCACATTTGGGCTTCCTTTTATTCAGTAAACGATTTTGTTGATTCATGCTATCGGATGCTAAAATCAATAAATGATCCTTGGTGGTTTCCTGAATTTTGGCTCTGTAATCATTATTTTGATTGTCCATTTCAGAGTTGGAAGCCGTCAGACCTGCCTACCTAAAAACTAAGGGGCAGATTTATGGAAAGTGACGCTGCACTGAGTTCAGCGTCACTTTCTCTGCGCCCCTTAGCACCCCCCTACCATCACCATGTGTGCGCAGTATTTAAAATATGGTGCAGGGTAGGGGGGCAATAGCATAATTATTTTTTACACTATTGATGTACTCTGCAGGAGTAGCACCAAACGGTTGGCTCTACTCCTGCAGAGTACATAAGGGCCCATTTTAAAGAATGGAAGCCTCCTTTTAACGCCTGCTCTGAGCAGGCGTCAAAAATGGCATAAAAAATGGCGCAAAGAAATCTCATAGATTTCCTAGTGCCATTTCCCCCCCCCCCCCCCCCCCCCCCCCAAACTGGGGAACGCCTCTTAACATGCATTATGCCTGGCGCAGGCATAAAGTAGCGCAAAGGGTTACAGAGTGGCACAATGCATGCATTGCATCACTCAATAAAAACGGCGCTGTGACTTCAGCCATGTTGGGCCACATTAATGTAAAACATATTTACTTTAATGTGGCGCAAGGTGGGGTTAGGGCATTATAAATATCCTTTCAAGTCTTGACCATTTGTAGGCTGTACTAAGTTATTTACCTGCATGCTAGTTGGCATACGCAGGGGGATTATCGCTGTTATCTTCCTCTTTGGGATCCGATGTGAATTCCCCTGTCAAAAAACTTTTATTTTGCTTTCTACCTTTTCTCCCCTTTGCAGAGTCAATAGCCTGCAGGATTCTGGGTTTTGAAAATAATTTCTATATACGGTTTTGCTGCGCCACCTTACCTTTCTTATGTGCTTTCCTTTGCCTTTTCTTTTCCCTCTTAGTGATTACTGTCCCTTTCTGCTGTTTCTGCAGCCATAGCAGCACAATTCTCCCTCCCAGTAGCATCTGTGTCTTGTACAAGGGAGCTTATTTTGTTTTTATTTGACATAGGTCCCTTTACCTAGAGGGGGCTATCAGTAGGCTGTAATCCTCTTACTTCTGAAACTTTAGTATCTGCTGTATCTTTTACTTCTACTGTTTACTTTGCCTCTAATTCTACGACGCAATGCCTATTAAAGGATCTAGAAGCTTGGGCCCTTGCTTCTGTCAAAATGTGGTTAAGAATTGATGACATCACTTGGGGTTTATCCCCTGAGAGTGCACACTGACATGAGACGTGCTGGGCCTACAAGTAATTTTGAGCCGTCCTTATCAAATGATTGAGCACTTGCAGCTTCTTATCAATACCCACTATGTGCATTGCTAGGATGTTAAGATCTGCCTGAAGTTCCTGTTTATCAGCTTGATGGTGGATTTCTGTGGACATTGCGTCCATGGTTGACAGAAGAGCCCACCATGTAGCCACTGGCTCAACCAATACATTGTGTTCAGGGATTTCCCTGCTGACTTTGGTTGAATATGAAGAAGCAGGTAGTGAGCTACTAGATTCCCCTTGATGGATGGGTACAATATCCCTTTGCTCACCCTGCCTGTTCAATCTCCTAGAGGTCGCAGTATCAAAGGAAAATTATGTCTTCACTGGGGAGCTCCTGCTACATATAGAAAACGGACTTAAGCTGACTCTTGTGGTTTCTGTGAGTCTCCCCTCTCCTTGCAAGAGGACTGGAGGCTGTGCCGAAGGCGAGTTGATATGCATTACAATCAATGGGATACTGCTTGCCTAATATACTAAATCTGAAGATTGATTAGCAGTTGGTCCTGTGGTCCTGCACCTACTGGTTGCCCCTTCTGATATACTATGGAAGACCTCGGGCTAAAGTTATCCCAGTTATTGAGATTTAAATATTCAAAGGTCTCGAGCGGATCACAGTTGTGACCGTACACCTGAATTGTTTGACTGGAGTTGCTGGAATAAAACTTTGCCACTTTGCTGACTTCAGACTCTCTGTGCCATCCTCCTTTCACCATGAGGGCCTCATCACTTTCTGCTAGTATGGCTTTGGTTGCTGGAATTGAGGTTTGGGGTGTACTTCTCAATACAGCAATAGGGTTACCTGAAATTTTTGATGATAAAAAGTCAGTGATTTTGTATCCCTCTTTCTTGATTGTTACTGCCACTTTTGCTTTCTTAGAAGCTGCTGTTGTTGAGGGCGTTTTCAAGACTGTGGTGTCACCCCAATGTGTTACTAGGTCCTCCTCTGGGAATCCCGGAGAACCTTGCCTCTGTCTCTCTATTGCTTTGTCCCTTCCCGGGCCAGTGTCATCCTTCTTTCCCAGACCGCATTATTGCCCCCTTTACTCAGTAATTTTGCGACTTCTAAAACGTAGAAATCGCCCTTATGGTGTGGATTCTCAGTTGATCTGCTGTATTAGGTTATTGAAGGTGGAGGTGTATTTATAGTTTTCTGCGTTGTTGAGCACGTATTTCTGAGCCTTCTATGCCTTTTTTGCCATTACTGTGCCGTTACCATGAATTATTGCGGAAACTGACCAGCTTGGGATGCTGGTTCAGATGGACCAAATCTGGGGCCGCCTTTTCCCAAAAGTCATCAATTAACACCCCTGATGGAGTGAAAACGCAAGCAAAACTGGGAGGCACGAGCTCCCCCTATCGTTGTCCTCCACCTCTTGCCAACTGAGCTGATGAGCCTTTGTGAGCCTTTATAAGATGGCTAGCAGTTTGCTGAAGCAGTTACCAAGCACATTCTTGTTTCCTCCAGATATGTGCCGTGATGTGCCAGCAGTAAATACACTGTGGACGGGGTGATGTTTCCAGGCTTGCCATGGTAGAGCAATCCTCCACGTGCGCACAAGCTGCACCGGACTAATGCCGACCGCTCCCATGCGATGCTGGCGGGCGGCGGCCTAATACCCTTGTACCACACATGGCTGACTCCCAGTGCCTCCTTGAATCACCCACACAGCCACTCTTCGCTTCAACCCTTGCCTGAATTCAAGACCACTTGTACTTAATGCTTAAGTCGTGGTGCCACCTGGACCCAGCCCCACTCCCCCTCTGAAATGACCCAGGGCCTCCTGTTTCAGTCTCAGTAGAAATCATGGAGTGGGGCACGAGTACGCTGTTAGCTCGCAAATTAAAAGGTGCTTACTTGGCTAAAGGCAGTATGGTGACAGAAAGGGAGGCTGTATGATGTCACTGGAAATGCCACGCCTCCTCTCGCACCTCTGAGGCTCCATGGCACATGCCGCATGGGGAAGCCGCAGCACACGCCGACACACACGAATGATGGCTGCTTGCTCACCCTCCTGCCTGCACCCTCGACCCCCAGACTGCCTGCATCTGATCGGGCCGTCAGTGGGCAGGGGGCATGCAACGAAGATCAGATAGAACCGGCAGCAGTAGTGAATTTGGTGGCAGCAGTGTCTCCCGCCAGCAACAGCCTCCAACGCCCACGTTCAGTATCCTTCGTCAGGCAGCTACACAATCACACATCACTGATCACTGCTTTGGTATCAGTTCTAAAGGTGGCTGAAGTGAGGTGAGAAGTATGCATCAGAAGAGAAGTACTTACCTTCGATAGCACTCTTTCTGGTGGGCCCTCTGTCTAACCGTAGTTTCCTCACTGTCCTCCTACCTTCCCGATCTGCACGGACATCATTTAGGGGTTGCCAGTGGTCACAACTTCGACCCCTGTCTTCCCCCTAGTGAACCCTGACACTGCCTAATGACCCCTGGCCTCCGAGGTGGCAAAATATGCACCAAGAACACGGGGGCGGATCCGTATTCCTTATTTTCTGAACGTTTTTTAATTACACCAGTAGTAATTATTATTTTATTATTTACTCTTAGTGTAATAAAAAACGGAGCACACTTAGCTGAAACAGGACCTTTGGTGGCAGTTGTGGTAAGAAAAAATGCTGTGTTCATGCTTGTGGGTGAACCTGCATGTATGTGAAAGTTAGTGTGTGTAGGAGTGAGTATGTGTAAGCATGTGTGTAAGTGAAACTGAGTAAAAGTCAGTGATTGAGAGTGAATGAGACTGTGAGATTTGGACCGAGATTTACTAAGATTTTGTGTTGAGGTTGTCACTTTTTTGACTCAGCCCGTGCAAAATCCTTTATGGCATTTACAAAGCCACACAAATGGCAGCACACTGCACTGCCATGCGTTACTTTTTATCAGGTAGGCATTCCATGGGTGGTACATGGTCATTCCCATACATCCATCAAAGGATTTTGTCGCAAACCCACATGTACAAAGAGATGTAGACATAGTGTTGTGCCTTCCTCAAGATAGTGTAACAAGAAGAAATATCTTCATTTCTCATTGTTACTTCCTCTTTGTGTGTGTGTGCTGTACTCTGCAGCACACATACAAAGAGGAAATAGACCCAAAGGATAGTTTTTGTGAAGGTGTAACTTTATGGACAAAAACTATCCTGACCACAATGCAGACACCCTTGCACTATGGCACAAGAGTGTCTGCATTGGTGCTAAACAACCTAAAGTGTGCCAGTGCAAGGAGAGAGCAGACCAACACAATTTCTTTGACTATATGGCGCTGTTCTGCTCTCTCCAAATGATACTAATAAAGTTGCTGAGCTGCGTTGCACCAATTCTTCATATATATATATATATGCCACTAAGTGCCAGTGAGAATGAGTTACTGAGATTAAGAGTGAATGCATACGAGCCAATTAGAATTATAAAAATAAGTGAAAGTTGGATTACAAGAGTGTAAGTGACAATGCTTGTGAGTTTGTCGTTGGCCTGGGTATACCAAGGAGAATTATTGTATTAAAGAGACGCCGAGCCTAAAATACCAGGATTGGCATACTAGAGGCAATTATTAGCATGACAGACACCTGTGACAAAATACAGGCATACTTGAGGAAATTCTTGGCTTATGGGCACTAGTGGCAGAATGCTTGTACTAGCACTCTGGAGGTAATTCTTGGCATAAAGGTGGAAAACGTGGCATATCGGAGGGTTTTTAACCATGGCACAGTGCTAGCCCTGGCATACTGAGGTAATGTTTGACAAAAGGGTCACATTTGGTATATGGCCAGCATAATTGTTTGATGTATGGGAGCACTTATGCACATTTTGAAAAAAGTGAGGCCAGCTCCTGGGCAATGTCAGATTTCACTGGCTTGGCACACCATGAAATGGAGTTGAATATTTAATGAGTGTTCTTTTAGTGTCTATGGTATTTTGACACAATTCTGCAAAAATGGTGCTTTGAAGTACTCTATTTCATCCTGTTCTTTTCAAATTTTTCTTGGAGGAAGATACCCTCTAAAAGAAGACTGCCTCACTTGTGTCTCTTGCGCACTTTAGATCAGGGGAAGTTTAAGTCCCCAGGTCTTTCAGAGATCAAGTCAGCACTATAATATAGGCAGCATCTAAAATAAGCGGTTTTCTGTTATTTTGTTTTACTAATCATGTATTTATTATGGAACTTCAGTGATGTCAATTGTTGTGATGTTCGGGTCATGTGACATGCCTTCCTGGAAATAAGCAGTGTCAAGGGTCATATGATGTCAATTCTTGTGATGTCATTACGGTTAAAGGGTATGTGATGTTGCTTCCACTATCCATCGCATTTTGGCGAATCAACGGCAATGCTGTTCTATGGAGTGGTCTCTTACAATCTAAAAAAGTTCCAGATTAAAAATTTGCACACTTGTACCAATGATTTTTTGACATCTGCATCAGACAGTGCTGTAAACGTCCAGCAAGAACCTGACTTTGGTGTGTCGGGGTGGTGCTTATATGCAGCTCCACTCCGTAACTTCCAGGGTAGAAGAAATCCAACATGGAGCCTCACAGCGCCACCAACAGTGCATAGGAGCACTGTTCAAAACATTTCTGTATCTAGCCTGGTGCCTGGGGATATTCTAAAGGTAAGGAATGTACAGTTAGATAAGTATCCACCAGAAAGAGCATTTCCTGGGGTTGGCAGAGTGCTATTCTTGGTTAATACCAAATACAGCTAATACAGTTGTAACCATGAAGAATTTAATGACAAAATTAGAGTTTTGTATGGTGTGAGGGGGAGTTCACATAGTTAAAAAAAAAAAAAAAAAAAACATTATTTCAGTATCTCTGTTGAAACCACTGAACACCCCGGACAAAAGTATATTAAGTTGGGATACCAGTAATGCAAGAACTGGTACAACATTGGTACAATATTGTCCCAAATTAGGTATGTGAGAAAAGTCACCATTATTTATACTTCCTTGCTTTTAAAAGATGCATACTAAAGATAATTCACTACAGAAAATAAAGATTTTGGAATGCTGGAGGGAGGTGTATTATTTCAATAAGTATGTCTAGGCCCCATATCTTTTTTTAAAAATCAGGAGAGACCATCGGTTGATGTTTTTATTACCAAGAAAGTGGGTCTTGTAACTTCAAGAATCTCAATGTGGTGGTTGTTGAGATTGTATAAGTGCAGTTTGAAATGCCAGTTGAAAGCTGTGTGTAGGAAATCCAACTTTTCTGAATAGTCACCCTGGATTTTTCACCTTTTGCTGGACCCTATGGGGGTCATTCTGACCTTGGCGGACGGCGGAGGCCGTCCGCCAAGGTACCGCCGTCAGAACACCGCACCGCGGTCGAAAGACCGCGGCGGTGATTCTGACATTTGCCCTGGGCTGGCGGGCGGCCGCCAAAAGACCGCCCGCCAGCCCAGGGAAAATCAACCTTCCCACTAGGATGCCGGCTCAGAATTGAGCCGGCGGAGTGGGAAGGTGCGACGGGTGCAGTTGCACCCGTCACGTATTTCAGTGTCTGCTGGGCAGACACTGAAATACTTTTTGGGGCCCTCTTACGGGGGCCCCTGCCGTGCCCATGCCATTGGCATGGGCACGACAGGGGCCCCCAGGGGCCCCGCGGCACCCCCTACCGCCATCCTGTTCATGGCGGGAGAGCCGCCATGAACAGGATGGCGGTAGGGGGTGTCAGAATCCCCATGGCGGCGGAGCGCGCTCCGCCGCAATGGAGGATTCAGACGGGCAGCGGAAAGTCGGCGGTACACCGCCGACTTTCTGTTTCTGGCCGCGGCTGAACCGCCGCGGTCAGAATGCCCAGCGGTGCACCGCCAGCCTGTTGGCGGTGCTACCGCCGACCTCCGCAATGGCGCTAATTACCGCCATGGTCAGAATGACCCCCTATATTTTTACTGATTTTACAACTCTGTGCACTTTACCTCAGCTAACCGGTGGTAAAGCACTTCTGCTCCCCATTTGAAAATGGTGAATTGGCATATTCCTTATTGATAAATTGAGCTTACATATAAGCCCCTAGTATATGGCACAAAATGTACCCAGGTCCTGTAAGTTAAATGTCACTAGTATGAATGCAGCGCCTATTGTGCCATCCACTACAGTGACACTATATTGAGTAGCTAATCAAATCCAGTGATGCTTTGCATTGCTGTTGGCACTTTTCTATCCCATCTTCACTTACTACTCATTATAACGGATAGATATCAGCAATGGCATATAAGACCAAGCTCTCTTATCTACCATAAAGCAACCTTCAAGTCTCTAAGTAGCATCAAGAGAGAGTTACAGCCCAGTTACCAGAAACAATGTAGTACATTATCATATGGTTTGTAGTAACACTGCTAAAAACAGATCACATACAAAGGCCATCATTTCCTAAGGTATCTCAGTACAAACCATGACATCAGGTAGTACCCCAAGCTACGTTTTTACAAAACCTACTTAACTGTGGACATTCTGCACATCAAAGCATACCTGAGCTCTTTGATAGGGATAAGGATAGCAATAGTGGGTGTAGGCCAGATAGTGGTTGAGATGACTTTAGAGAAAGCTACATGTACACTTTTAAAGTTAACTCTAAACTCCATTTCGCAGTTGATAGCTTGTTGGTTTGGGCAAGAGAAAATCACACACTAGAGGCAGTCTCCTTCTCAAGTGGAGGTGAGGCCCCCAAAAGTTCCAGTTGTAGCAAGAAGATTTTACAGTGCTCTTCAAACTAGGTCACTGATTTAGGAGCTCCTTAAGAGCCCTGTCATCAGTGCTCAGTAATGTACACTCGTCCACCCTTTTGCTGACTCCAAGATGGAGTAGGTCACCATGAAAAGAAGTATCTGGATCAGCATCACATATGCACCCTGACTCCTCAACAAAACACGGTTTAAAAGAGATCCGCCAAGAAGAGAATTTAATGCTAGCGAACAAATCCCCCAGACCCTTCAAGAAATCAGGGCAAGTACAATTAGCTGAGGCCAATATTGTCTACGTTGCTGATGAAGGCTAAGAAACTGTGGACCCTGGTCTACGACACAAGAAACATTTTGATTACAAATGTTCCCAAAATCACAAAAATGGAGCCCAGGCTGGACAAAATCATCATGGCTTAAAGAGAAGGTGGGACAAAGCTATTTGTGGTCTTAGGATCGAAGGATGGTTCACTAGATAAATGAAGCACAGTTAGACCAATCTAAAGATTGTGTCATAGTTTGTGTGGGCAAAGTAATTACCATTTTTTCTGAGAAGATGCAAGAGTTTCTGGAACTCATTTGCAGCATGAAGGTACTCAGGTGAGTTGGAAGGTATTTGATCCATTTAAAACAGTCCGTACAGAACTGTGGCATTCAGGAGTGGCTCTCGCGTGTGGCGGGGGTGGAGTAGGCCGGCGCGTGGCGGGGGGGTTGAGAAAAATTCATTAAAAAAAACGAAACAAGCGTACCTGAATCGCCATCGCCACTACCGTGCCACTCCTCTTGACTTCGTTGCAGGCTGCAGGGACAGGCTCCTAGCCTGCCTCACGGCCAATCTGAACGGTAACATGACAGCAGTGTTTAGATTGGTCAAAGCGCCCAGCCAGGACACTCCAAGGCAGAATGGGGGAGTCTGCCTGCTGTCTCCAACCCAGCAACACAGTGCCGGGTTAGAGAGAGCCAAGTGCACATATGTGTTTGGCCGGCCTGAGACGGTTGGCCAAACATACATGCGCATTGAGAGGGAGTGCTGTGCCGTGGCCCGGCCCCTTTTACAATAAAACAATATTAAACATAGTGTATTATCATTTTATTGTAAATTTTGGCAGCTGCTGCTGGCTGGGGGCATTAGTGGAGGAGCCGCACCTGGTGGCATTCCTGCACCTGGGCAGAAACCATGGCTTGCTTCAAAAACTAGATGAATGGGACCTTATCCTGTCATTCTTTGGAAGTCAAGCTTTAGCCGTGCTCTGTTTGATTTTTATAGGAGACTTTGGATATTAACTCCCTTAATTGTTGTCCCTGTCGTATATTTCTTGCATATTTTGCTATATAATAAGTGTATCAGGAATCCAGTTTTCCTATAACTTGATGAAAGCCTTGATGTATTTTATTGTATATTTAAGAAGGACTGTTGGACAAAAGCGTTAATATTAATACTTGGAGACTACTTCTCACTGTTTTTTTTCTTATCACACACTTGTAATGCAAATTAATGTGCAGTAGCAAGAAGGGCCGCTACCTGTACCTTCTTACCAGTATATCGGTAAGACCTAGGCCCTCATTACCAGTGGCCACGTTAATTGCAATATATATATATATATATATGATAACTCCTGTTCCCATCGATATTGCAAGTAGGAGTTTGACATCTCCGGCGCTGGTTTGCGTAAAATTTTTTACCGCCGGCTAACGCCATTCCTACGCGCCATGCGGGCGCCCTATTTAAGGATTGACGTTAGCCGGGGGAAATGGGAGTTGTGCGTCCAAAAATGGTGCAAGTCAGGTTTGAGTCAAAAATCATGGCTCAAACCGGACTTGCGTCATTTTTGGACGCACAACCCCGATTGAAATGACATGCCCCCTTGCCCAATGGCCATGCCCAGGGAACTTCTGTCCTCTGGGCATGGCCATTGGGCACAGTGGCATGTAGGGGGGTCCAAATTAGGACCCCTATGCCACTTAAAAAAATAAAAAAATAAAAAAATAATACTTACCTCAAATTACCTGTACTTACCTGGGATAGGTCCCCCTATCCATGGGTGTCCTCCAGGAGTGGGCGAGGGTGGCAGGGGGTGTCCCTGGTGGCAGGGAAGGGCACCTCTGAACTGCTTTCATGATCTGAGACCATGGAAGTAAGCCTACAGGTCCCTTAACGCCTGCCCTCACCCAGGCGTTAAAAAACAGTGCACATCAGGCTGTGCGCCGTTTTTTAAGGCCCGCCCCCTCCTGTGCGTCAAAATGATGCAGGAGTATAAATAAGGTGCACAGGCCTTAGTCATTTTTGGGACGGGAACGCCTACCTTGCATGTCATTAACGGAAGGCGGTTTCCTGCATCCAAAAAAGGACGCACACTGAGTTTTTTTTTTTACGTCTGCGGGGTCGGGCGTCATAGTTTAAAGATGGGGCAAGGTTTGCGCCAAATGTAAGTCAAAATTTTTGACACACATTTGTCGCAAACAGAGTATAAATATGCCCCTGATTGCTTCTGTGGTCATCCCAGCCCTTTCACATTACAAGTGGATCATAACTATTTGCCTTTATAGAGTGCTATTTTTGGATGTACCATTCTACTTTGTAGAGCACATATATAATGCTTTGAGTATCCCTTGGAGTGATGAGGAGGACAACTGGATTGTAGCTTTCAGCAACATGGGTACTTGCTTGTGTGGGTGGGATACCCAGTTCAAAGAATTCCTTAGTCACCAACTTTCGGTCAGCCGGCAATGGGCAAGCCAACCATTCAACTCTGTACTCCAGGTCCCAAGCATTCCGTAGACCACAAACATGGGGTGTCAAAATGATAACGTGGCTTTCACTTAATGGAGGGTGGCCATGCAATGTCAAGGTCCTTCTCAGTGGTGTTCCCGCAAATAGCCCTGGTTATGTTTTTTTTTGGGGAGGTGGCGGGTCACTGAAATAGCACAGGTGGGGAATACTAGAAGTAGTGCCCCAATGATTCCCCACCTGAGCTAGATGGTAGCCAGTACGTTGTCCCACATAGGCCCATATTTATACTCTGTTTACAACGGATTTGCGTCCTTTTGTTTTACACAAATTCGGCGCAAACTTAACTCCATGTTTATACTTTGGCGCTGGACCCGTCCAGCGCCAAAGTTATGGAGTTTGAGTCATTTTTTGTACGTGAAAACCTACCTTGTGCCAATGACATGCAAGGTGGGCGTTCCAGTGCAAAAAATGACTCTAAGGCATGTGCGCCCTATTTAAACTCCTGCATCAAAATGACACACAGGAGGAGGCGGGCCTTAAAACAAGGCGCCCAGCCGGATTTGCACTGTTTTTTAACGCCTGGGTCATGGCAGGCGTTAAGGGACCTGTGGGCTAATTTCCATGGTAGGAGGCCATGGAAGCAGTCCACAGGTGCCCTTCCCTGCACCCAGGGTCACCCCCTGCCACCCTAGCCCACCCCTGGAGGACACCCATGGATGGGGGGACCCACCTATGGTGAGTGCAGGTAAGTATTCTTTTAAAATGTATTTTAAGTGGCATAGGGGGGCCTAACTTGGGCCCCCCTACATGCCACTGTGCCCAATGGCCATGCCCAGGGGACAGAAGTCCCCTGGGCATGGCCATTGGGCAGGGGGGCAGGGGGGGCATGACTCCTGTCTTTGCTAGGACAAGAGTCATTTCCATGAGGGTTGGGCGTCAAAAAATGGCGCTAGTCAGGTGAGAGAAAATATTTTTGACTCTAACCTGACTTGCACCATTCTTTGGCGCACAACCCCCAGTCTTCCCTTCACCTCCAATGCCCGGTTACCGTCATTTATTTTGACGCAAACCAGGCCGCAGCGCCGGCTGACGTCATTACATAAATAAGGCACCCGCCTGGTGCGTTGGAATGGCGTTAGCCGGCGGTAAACTTTTTGACGCAAATCTGCCCTGGCGCTGATTTGTGTCAAAAGTATAAATATGGGCCATAGTACTTGTACAGGTGTGAAGGCGGCTTTTCCAATGCCGCCCCAGCCATTAGTGGATATCATCTGATGTTTGTGGTGTCACTCGTGGCAGTTGCATGAACTTGCCCAGTACTGGATCCTTTATGTTCTCCCTCCGAGTCCGTGGTGGAAGGTGTGGGAGACTGCCTATGGAGCGCAGCTGGCAACTCCAGGGCAGGACATCGGCCAGTGCGGACGTGACCTGCCAGGGCCCTGTACCGCTTTGTGGCCCCCAAGGGTGCTGTCTACTTTTTAACCTTGGCTGCTTGCCCCATGCCGATTGAGCTATCTCCTCTCTATTCGTTCCCCTATGATGTTCCTCCACCCAATCCCAGGCATCTTCAGGTCTAAGAAAGAAGTAAGCCCAGTCGAAGTCGACTATTTTCATTCTCTGCAGGAATAGTAGTGCATATGTGAGGCCCAAGTCTCTGAGGCATTTCTTTATTCTAGTAAACGTTGCTCTTTGGTGCTGGACTGCCCTTGTGTAGTCACTAATGATTATTATTTGTATGTTTCCACAATAAGGTGTTATTGAAAGTGCTATGTCTGGAGTATGTGGTCTCGGTCTCTACATTCAGAAATCGAGCAACTATTAGTCCGGAAGTGGCTCCGATCAGTGGGTGCTATAACAGCACACAATGTGCCCTTTTGAACACAAATGTCAAAGACAGGTACTGTGGTGAGACCTCCTGTAGGAGCCAATTTTTGATGTCTCGATGAAGTCTGAGCCTACCATGCCCGCCGGCAGGCCCACTATTCTTGGGTTGTTGCATCTGGCGTGGTCCTCTGTGTCACCAGTGCACTCCTCCAGTAGATCAACCACCACGGCCAGGTCTGTCAGGACCTGAGCGTGTTCCTTAGTTTGTGGCTCCAATACCTTTATGGTTTTCCCTGCGACCTGAATTTGCATCTGCAATTTGAGCTAATCTTCCTGTAACAGATTTAAGTATGATTCCATTTTTGTTCTAAAGCCGTATGTGTGTCTCCGATGGCCATTAGTAGTCAGTCCAGTTTATCATCCCCAGTTTATTCTCTCCAGTTTCCTGTCATGAGGGTGGAGCAGTTGAGGCGATAAGACTCGTGGTGACTTCAATGTCTGACATGGGTGGCATGTCCAGACTCTGTTGGGTAGATTTTGCTACGGGGGTTGGTTTTGCCCATCTTAACATTATTGATGTAGACAAGAAATTTCTGAGTATTGGGAGAGGGAATGTTCCTGTGATTCCTCCCCGGCCCTGAACATGGTTCAGTCAGTGTTCTAAGGCAGTTGATGTTTGACTCCTACTCCAATGAACAGGCCTGGGGCTCACAAGCTCCCATACAAGCCCACTCAGGATGCCAGAGTACTGCATGGCCCACTCACCTATGAGACCATCCACCCTGCATGCTGATTCAGTTACAGGCCTGAGACCCAGGCCTCATGAGCCTTCTCGCACTCCCCCAGCAAGGCTCCACCTAGGGTCACTAGTCCTTGTTTTTAGGCCCTCTGCTCTCCATTGCAGAGGAGGGTGTCTGGCAAACTGGGCCCTCAGTGCCTCCAGATGGCCTAGCCCCACCGTTAGCCACCATCTGTAAAGTCAGTTGCAGCAACGCAAGCCCCAAGCTGACTGCGGCTTGGGCCCAGTCTCGTCTCCAATCCAGACCGCCAGCCTTCTCACAATTCCTTTGAGGGCGGTGGGGGGTGGTATTATATGTGACAAATTCCCTAAAATGTATTGGATTATACAGGATCATATAAGCCAGTCGCTGGAGCGTTTCTGCTACATAACCTCCCTCTTCGACGGAGAGCCGCACATATTGTCCGCCAACGTAACAGTCTGTCCACCCTATATATGATGGGCAGACCTTTGATGTAACTACGGTGGAGACTACTCCATCTCCACTGTGGTTACACCTCTCAGATGGCCCGACATAGATGGGCAGACACACAGGTCAGTTTTCACTGCCAGTCATCGCCATTGCAATCAGCTTAGGAGTCCTAATTTAAAAAATGATGAGCATTGAATCTACAAAATAAATAGTAGAGTAGAAAATGATTTAGATTCAATGCTCATCATTTTTTAAATTAGGACTCCTAAGCTGATTGCAATGTTTTCAAAATTAAGGCCCATATTTATACTTTTTGGCACAAACTCATCTGCTGATTTCAGTGTTTGCTATGTATAGTTGAAAATATGCCTGATAATTTTAATTCTGTACGCATCTGCTGATTTCAGTGTCTACAAAATAAATAGTAGAGTAGAAAATGATTAAGACACTGAAATCAGCAGATGCGTACAGAATTTAAATTATCAGGCATATTTTCAACTATACATAGCAAACATTGAAATCAGCAGATGAGTCCTGATTATGGAGGTGATGGATCCTGAAGTCAAATAATGTTGATATCAGCAGATGACTCCTGATTTCAGAGATGACAAGTCCTGAAGTCAAATCATTTTACAATGTTATTTTGCCAACACTGAAAACAGATGAGTCCAGAATTTGAATCACCTTACAGATTTACAACTTTATTTTGGAATAGTTAAATGAGCAAATGAATCAGAATTTAGATTGGATGGCATATTTATGACTGTTTAGCAAACATTGAAGTCAGCAGATGAATCCTGATTGTGGCGATGATGAATCCTGAAATCGGCGTGTTGGTTACCAACTCAGCTTTCAAAGCATTGAAATCAGCAGATGAGTCCTGATTTCAGAGATGATGAGTCCTGAATCCAAACCATTTTACCATTAAATATTTTATTTTACTGACATTGAAATCAGCAGATGAACCCTCGTTGTGCAGATGGAAAATCCTGAATTTAAATCAGTTTGTCGATTTACAACATAATTTTGAAAAACCTGAAATTAGAAGATGAGTACTGATTGTAGAGATGATTAACCCTGAATTCAAACCAGCTTATTGATTTACAACATAATTTTGAAAACACTGAAATCAGCAGATTAAAGCTGATTTCAGAAATAATGAGCCCAAATTAAAATCATTTTACCACATCAATTTTTCATTTTATGGACACTGAAATTCTCAGATAGGTCCTGGATTCAAATAATCTTACTGGTTTACTGTCATATTTTGTGAACACTGGAATCAGCATATGAGTTCTGAATTAAAACCATCTTACCAATTTACAACTTTATTTTGTGAGCACAGAAACTAGCAGATGAGTCCTAATTATGGAGCTGATGAAAAACATTGAAACCAGGAGATGAGTCCTGACATCAGAATTTATAAGTCTCGAAATCAAATCATTTTGCCACTTTAATATTTAATGGACAGGTGAGACGTGGATTCAAATAATCTTACTGATTTACAATTATCTTTTGGGAGCACTGAATTCAGCCTATGAGGTTTGAATTCAAATTAGCAGCTGAGTCCTAAATTCAAATCAGCTTACCAATTTGCAACTTTATTTTGTGAACACTGAAATCAGCAAATGAGTCCTGATTGTGGAGATGATGAATCCTGAATTCAAATCAGCTAGTTGATTTGCACCCTGTTTTTAAAAACATTGAAATCAGCAGATGAGTCCTGATTTCAGAGATGATGAGTCCTGAATTCAAATAATGTATAGAAAAAGCCAAACACCATTAATGATTGATTATGTGCAGGAAGGGACCCCCTCCTGCACATAAACAATCATTAAATAATGACGATTTGCTACTTCTATGAGTGCGGCAGAATGCAGCACATATAGAAGTTACAAATGACCATTATTGATTGTCTTGTGCAGGAAGGCAAACCTTTTTGCACATTAACAATCATCCCTACAACGCTGGTACCCTGGCACTATGGTGCAAGGGTACCTGCATTGTTGCTAGGCAGCTAACTTTAACACCAGTGTAGGGGGAGAGGACAGAAATGCGCCATATCTTGTAGATATGGTGCATTTCTGTCCTTTCCTGGTGGCACAGAGCGGCACAGAAGACACTGGCTGTACCACCCTGCACGACAGGGGCTTGGAAATAAGTCCCTTTATTTTATGGTCACTGAAACCAGCAGATGAGTCCTGGATTCACATCATCTTACTGATTTACTGTTATGTTTTGTGAACACTGGCATCTGCATATGTGTTGTGAATTAATTATACTGATTTACACCTTTATCTTGCAAACATTTAATTCAAAAGATGGGTTCAGGCTTCTTGTCTTGAATACACCTTGTGAGTTTACATCACATAAATCTTGATTTCAGAGATGAGTCCTGATTGCGGGAGATGAATCTTACATTCAAATAATCTTGCTGTTTTATTTTACGGATGCTGAAATCAGCAGATGAGTCCTGATTTTGAAGAAAAGTCCTGTAATCAAATTGTCTTGTAAAGTACAACTTTATTTCACAAACACTGAACCCAGCAGTTGAGTCCTGATTCATCAGATGAGACGCCAATTCAGGAGATGAATTGGAGATTCAGCTAATTACTTCTTAAACTGACTTTTGGTTACATTTAAAATACATTTATGAGGGGTACTCCTGATGGCAGAAGATGAGCCCTGAGGACATTTTTAACAAAAGTACTGGGAGTATCACAGGCATTAATCCCATATTTGTAGGCTTTCATACCACTTTCATGTTACAGACAAGGCACAGGGCACTAGTGTACCCCGTTTGAAATATATTTTACTCAGACACACATTTTGTGCCAACATAAGGGAAAGAGTTTATCTTCCCTCATTGCCTTGGGGGCATGGCACCTCTTTGCTTGCACAATATTATCAGTGCAGGTTCACAAGCGAAGAGGCCCTTTGTAGATACATTAACTGTGGCACACCATTACCGACAGGGGAATACATTTATGGGGATTTGCTGTAGAGCAGCACAGCAAGTCACCTTGCTGGGCTGCCTCACAGTAAAGCGAAAAGGCAATAATGCACCATGTTTATGCAATGGAATGCATTTCTGCCTTTTTCCCCTGCGCTGGTGCCGTTTCAGCAGCTGAGCACCAACACAGGCACCCTTGTACATGTTGCATCAACATGGTGCAAAGATGCCTGTGTTGTCGGCAAGACTGTTTTTGTATAAGAAGGTGCACCTTCCTGCACAGAAACAATCCGTAGAGGTGTTTTCCTCTTTCTTGGTGCTGCAGAATGCAGTACACATGTAAAGAGGGGAAAAAAAAAACGAGGAGAAATAAAAAATATTTCTCCTCGTTATGCCTGCCCTGGGAGGCTTAAGGTTTTGGCACATCCCTAGATTTAAGGCTCTCACAAATCTTGGGATGTGTCAAAATCCATGCGTGCTGCGAGAAAACCTACTGCAAAACCCATGGAAAACCTCCCTGGTGCAGAGTAAAGCAACAGAGCGGCTTGGTCTGCCTTGCCGTACTCCATATCTATGAGGCCATTCAAAGCACTGCAGAGTGACTTTGCATGGCCTCGTCGATATGATTTTGTAGTATGCGCTGCCACAGCATTTAAATAAATAAAAAATAAAAAAGTGAGACTTCAGCAGGGCTCGTAAATATGCCCCAGAGTTGCTAACTTCTTGCAACGCAGCACAGCAACCAAAGTTACTGCTTTTGGTGAGCGGTAGAGAGCAGAAAAGCAACATATCTCCTAAAATATAGTGCTGTTTACCTCTTTCCCAGCGCTGGAGCACTTTAGGGATACACCCTTGGACAGTACTGTAATGCTGTGTGCATTCTATTACACATAGATTTTATACTGAAAGGGGACCCTTCCAGTACCAAAACATGCTTTAGTACTTTTCCCACTTTACATGTGTCCTGCACTGTACAGCACACATACAAAGTTAAAACTTTCCATATTTTTTTTAAACTTGCTGCACTGTTACACCTGCCTCAAGAATGTGCAATTTATTTAATGCAAATCTGTCTACAGCGTTAGTAGATAATGATTTGCACTAAAAACCCTTGGGTGGTTGCTCCCAGTCTACGCCCCCCACCTGACCAGAGAAAATATCAATTCAGCACTTTGTACTGGGTTTGTGCCACTTTTGTGATGCAAACCCAGCACACAGTGTCAGTAAATCTGAGCCTTAATATGTGTGTACCCCGAATAGTCGCTCTTTGAGGTGGCACGGAGGTTCCAACAGACCCATCCTGATAAGGGACTTGAAATGGAAAAATAGAAGTGCATGTACTCTCCTTTTCCAAATGATGATGTGCCGGTACTGAGTTCCTTACACTACCTGCCCATTTAAAGTATTGCTCCTGGCTACAGGTCCAGTCCCGGGCCCACAACGCACCACAGGAGAAACCTGTGAAGACAATGACAGTACAAGAAGGTATTACATTGCTATTTTTCTATAGACGCACCCTGCACATTGGCCTAAAGGATTCAGGGAGGTCCCTGTAGAGAAGCGCATTTGACTATCTGATATGTTTTTTGCGCACAGTAGACGTTTGTGGTCCTATGACTGAATGCCCTTTTTTGATAACCAGGACTCTCAATGATTTCACCCCTCTGACAATTAAGGTGGTAACTAAACAAACCGAATCAACTAAATCTGGAGCATGAACAGATCCATGTCCTCCCAGAATCCGACATCTTGTCCCAGAGGCAATAGCCTTACAGCTTACCAAGCTCTTGAACAGTATGTTTATCTCAGGACACTTTCCAAGAGTTAGGAAAAAGGATTCTGTTTTACCATTAGTAATAAAATTAATTAAAAAACTTTGCTTAATCCACATGAAGTAAGCATCTATTGTCCCATCTCTCAACTTCTTTTTGCCAATCGAAACAGTGAAAAAAGATATGAATATTGTCATTTCCTCTTTTCTTAATAGTAATCATCTGCTAGATTCTTCACAGTATGGCTTTAGAAGCACTCGAATCTGCTCTGATTGTAGCAACTGAAGAAGTCAGATCAATAGTAGATAAAGGTGGTAAGGCTGCACTTATCCTCCTGAATTAGTCGGCAATGTTCGACACCGTCAAGCACAAAGGGCCATATTTATACTTTTCGACGCACAACTGCGCCAACGCAGTTGTGCGTCAAAAAATCTAACGCCGGCTAACGCCATTCTGAAGCGCCATGCGGGCGCCGTATTTATTCAATGACGTTAGCCGGCGGCGCTGCCTGGTGTGCGTAAAAAAAAATGACGTACACCAGGCAGCGCCGGCGTAGGGGAATATGGAGCTTGGGCGTCAAAAAATGGGGCAAGTCAGGCTGAGGCAAAATTTTCGCCTCAACCCGATTTGCGCCATTTTTTTCGACTCCCAACCCCCATTGAAATGACTCCTGTCTTAGCAAAGACAGGAGTCATACCCCCTTGCCCAATGGCCATGCCCAGGGGACTTCTGTCCCCTGGGCATGGTCATTGGGCATAGTGGCATGTAGGGGGGCACAAATCAGGCCCCCCTATGCCACAAAAAAAAAAAAAAATTAATACTTACCTGAACTTACCTTATGTTCCCTGGGATGGGTCCCTCCATCCTTAGGTGTCCTCCTGGGGTGGGCAAGGGTGACGGGGGGGGTCCCTGGGGGCATGGGAGGGCACCTCTGGGCTCCTTCCGAGCCCACAGGTCCCTTAACGCCTGCCCTGACCAGGCGCTAAAAAAACGACGCAAAAGCGGCTGGACGTCATTTTTTTTGACCCGCCCACTCCCAGGCGTGATTTTTGCCCGGGAGTGTAAATACGGCGCACATGCCTCGGAGTCAATTTTTTAGACGGGAACGCCTACCTTGCATATCATTAACGCAAAGTAGGTGTCCACGCTAAAAAATGACGCAAACTCCATGGACTTTGGCGCTAGACGCGTCTAACGGCAGAGTATAAATATGGAGTTCGTTTTGCGTCGAATTTGCGTTAAAAAAAACGACGCTAATCCGGCGCAAACGGAGTATAAATATGGCCCAAAGTGTTCATCTGGAGAGCACAGGTATTAGGGGCTTTGCCTTTGCCCTTTAAAGCTCCTTCCTCTCAGACAGAGAACAATCGGTTTCTCTTGGCGACAATCCAAGCCTTTAGGGGTCATCACTAAGCTCAACACTATTCAACGTGTATGTTACACCTTTGAGAAAATGAATTCGCTCCAGTGGGTTCTCTATAGTTTCCTATGCTGACGATCCACAGATAGTGGTCTCCATTTCAAGTACGCATTCCCAATTGCATGTTGGAGGTGGGTAGATGGATGAAAAACGATTGCCTCAAATTTTACTCTGGTAAAACTGAGGTTCTTTTGTTTGGGAATGACACTTCGGCCCATACTTATACTTTTGTAGCGCCACATTTGCGCCGGTTTTTGACACAAAATCGGCACAAACTTACAAAATACAATTGTATTTTGTAAGTTTGCGCCGATTTTGCGTAAAAAAACAACGCAAAAGCAGCGCTAAAAAAGTATAAATATGGGCCTTCATGTGATGGCTGCAGGATTTTGGTTCTCTTCCTTCTCCGGCCGGAAAAGTCAAGAATTTGGGAGTGCTTTTTGATGACAAGCTGACCATGAATCAAATCACATTGAACTATTTTCTCTTTTAAGAGCTCTGAGAAGAAGGGGAAACATTTTCTCATTCAAGATTCAGAAAACTATTGGCCATATTCACGAGAAAGTGGTGCATCACTAGTGATGCACCACTTTTCTTGCAGCCACCTCATGTCCCCTAATGCCACCATGGTAGAGCCATATTTACAATATGGAGCATCATGGCACATGTTAGGGGCAGTATCGTAATTTTTATTTTTACGCTATTGTAACGGTATACTGGATTAGTGTAAAAAAATGACACTAATCCCTTATAGTGTTAAGAGACCCATTGAAATCAATGGGAGCCTCATTTTAACACCTGCTTTAAGCAGGCTTTAAACATGACGCTAAAAATGGCGCAATGGAATTTTGTAAATTCCATTGCGCCATGTTCAGTGACCCTCTAACGAGGGAACACCCCCTTTGCATACATCATACATATATTATGCATGATGTGGCACAAAGGGTTTACAAGTACCTTGATAATATGGCGCTATGGTAGTGGCCCAATAGTATCAGATTTGCGATAAATAAATTGCGGCTAGGGGGCACAAGGGCCTTGTTAATCTGCCCCTATAATTGTTGCTCTAATGCTATCCAGATTCACAATGTAATGCTTTCTGTACTGACATTCAATAATGATTATTAAACAAACTCCAGGTCAAAATATAGTTGCCCATCTCCTCCTAGCGATTCCAAAATTTCAGCCAGCTTCTCAGGCTTTAGTCGAGCTTCACCGGCTGCCATAAAAGAACAGGTTGCTTTTAAGGCCCTTTGCCTTGCTCATAGAGCACTGCACGATTCTAGCCTGGAATATCTAAAGACTATGGGGCATATTTTGACGCACAATCGGCGCAAACCTGCACCATATTTAAACTTTGACGGCCGAGCCCGCGAACGCCAAGATCTCGCCGTGTGCGTCATTTTCTGGATGTGGGAAACCGCCTTGCGTTAATGACATGCAAGGTAGGCGTTCCCGTCCAATAAAATGACTGAAACGCTCATGCACCTTATTTATGCTACCGTGCAAAAATGACGCACAGTCGGGAGGCGGAGGCGGGAAATGACCCACAACCCAATTAAAAAACTGGGTCAGGGCTGGCGTTAAAATGGAGCAAACACACAGAAGCAAAAGCAGAGCTCCAAAAGGAAGACATGGAGGTGCTTTTCATCCAGCATGCACGCAGAACACAGGACCACCAACAACAGCAGCTTCCCCAACACCAGCAGGGACCCCAAAGGCAACGCAGAAGGCAGGAGAGGATATTCCACAGAAGGACAACTCTTCTGGGACTCCGCCAACAAGACATCATTCAGAGGTACAGGCTTAACTGGCAAGCCATTCAGCAGCTGCTCGCAACATTGAGTCACAGTTGGTACCCAGCTTGCAGACACCCCGCACAATTCCACCAGAAACCAAGCTGTACTACACATGTTGGCAAGTGGCTCCTTTCAAACCACTGGCGCCCTGGTTGCTGGGATCTCACAGCCATCATTCTCCGCCTTCCTACCCAAGGTACTGGATGCCATTATCTCACTCACACCCCGCCACATCAGCTTCCCCAACACACAGCAGAAGCAGCAGGAGACAAAACAGGGGTTTTACCAAATTAATGGCTTCCCCACACATCCTTGGTGCCATAGACTGCACACATGTATGCATTGTGCCACCTGCTTGAAACCGAACATCTATACTGCAACAGGAAGCACACACACTCCATTAATGTGCAGGCCACTGTCGATCACCGGGGTTTGATCACCAACATCGTGGCAAAGTATCCTGGGAGTGTACATGATTCATTCATCTTCCGTCACTGCACCATCAATCAACACTTCCAGGATGGACAATATGGCAATGGCCTACTTGTTGGTAAGTACAGAAACCTACTTATTTACACACTGCACAGCAACCCTCTAGGACACACAACACATACACCACAACATCGACACGTGGACAGGAACACACTGAGGTTGTGACACCGCTAGGCATGTTTGATATCCTCACCCAGTGGAAGACACACCTAGGGACAAATGACAGTTCCAAATAACAACAGATGCCACTCCACAGATACAAGGGAACAATTTAAAACAACACAATGACAAACACATGGCCCCAACTGGCAGAACATTTGGGAAGATTAATCTTTTAATATCACATCAATAACACTCAATCCAACACCCTTCAAACCAATACGTACTGTGTAAGGGGTGTGTAATGTGTTTTGCTGCAGGTCAAACACCATGACACACATAGCATGATGATGACTACAATGAAGGTCACGTACAATCATTGAGGCGGTACCAATATCTCACATCACTCCTGCTCTCACATTGCCCACTACCAAGAAGCAAGTGAACTGTGCGAAGAACACATCTTGATGGGACAATATTGAAAGTGCACATTCCTACACATACGCATTGTGACAAATTAACACACACACACAACAGATGTACTGGCATACGGACCTTCTGAAACTCTAAATAACAACCTCACAACCAAGTTAGCCATGTGAACTAGAGCATGTTCAGTAGTATAGGTACACGTTACAACCTGCGTCGACTTGGCAAGGGCAGAGAAATAGGTCTGCAGTGAACTTGTCACACATGTGAAATTAGTGCATAGTCAATTGTTAACACATCAGTGCTCACAACGTACGGAGATGTTTTGCACATTGTCACCTTGCAAAATCTAAGGGTCTCACTGATGGTTAAATAAATCTATTGCATATGTCAAATTGTATGTGATGTCCAGGGTACATAGATGCAACCGTGTTACCACCACTGTCGAATTGATTCTGTGTATGGAAGTATCATCTCACCCCCAGTTAAGACACAGGGACACCTATTTCACAAGTCACAATGCAAGGGAGTATACACTGTACTGCAACTCTACAAAAATACTGCTGACATCCGGTCAACAGCCAAACACCTGTTCAGATAAGGAAACAACCCAAAGCAGATGGTACATCCTAGATGCCTAGGAATCCACACAATAACACAAATACCAATGAGTCACAGACAACACAAGAGAACAACTGCCATGCAAAGTGATATTTATGGTGCAAGCTACATCAACATGTTCTCACTCATTTTCTCTTTCAGCTGATCAGGGGTATGGGATCCAGCCATGGATCATGAACCCATTTGCAAACCCAAGCACTGCAGCAGAGTGTGCCTATAATGAGGCACAAAGGAGAACAACGCCATAGTCAAGTGGACCTTTGGCATCCTGAAGTCAAGATTCAGGTGCCTCGACATCACCGGAGGCAGCCTCCTATACTCACCTGAAATGGTGTGCAAAATAATTTTGACTTGTGCCATCCTGCACAATATATGTGTAAGAAGGAACATTCCCCTATATGAACCCGACCCACAAATGTCTGAAGAGGAGGATGCTGTCCATCAACATGAGGGGGACCATCCAAACACAGCTGCAGGGTTGCGTCTGAGACAACATATTGCTAAAAATTTCTTTTAACTCTACTCACCCATCACCACTGTCTTACCATATGTAAATAAACACCTATACTAAGCACTATATCATGGTCTGGATAATCATTTTTGCATAACATTATCTCTAACTATCAGAATCAGAGTGTAGCCTCATGGAGCATTGCTGAAATACCGATTAGGACACAGAACATTCCTAAACTAGTTTGGTGCGTATGAATGTACAGCCACATTCACTCACACAGTAAATGACAGATATCCTGTCTATTTCACATTTGAAGGGCATTAGCAGAGGACCACACCTATTTCACACATACATGTTGGCAACATGGTTCATCGCAGCATATGGCACACAACTAAAACACCATCAGTCAATAAGGTAAACAGGAATGTATGACCAGACCCTTGACAGCAGTAAGTCGTACATCACCTATCTTTGCAAGGACTATGAGTGACTAGATTTCCATATAAGCAGCAAATTCATAGCACAAGTGCCCCAGGTATGACTAGCATTGCTCACATGACATCCCCTGCACATGGCAGCCGGTGTCCTAAGTACTGACACACCCATGTTCCCGGTCCTACCCCACCCTTCTTCAGAGGTCCCTGGAATGGTAATATGTGTCCCCAAATAATCCCTCCTCTACACACTCCCAGACTCACAATGTAAATCCAGTGTGCTTCCCTCTTTAGTATGGTATGCCATAGTCATTGTACTTCTGTCTGCATGGACGTCATGTTAAATAATGCACTGGCTTGTAGTCTCTAAGACCTGTTATCACCTGTACATTGCTTCCCATGTGAAAGGTACTGTTGGCCCTTTGAACTTGAATCTCACCTACAGGACATCTGAGAGACTGATGCTGCACACACCTGTGAGCACCTCCATGGAGACCAGCCATTTGAACATGCACTGCCCTTGCAGCTGCTTGCAACAGCATAGAAGCAGCCATTTCATCTATAACACTGTTATGCCTTGCTGTATAAATCAGCTGTGTAACACAGCCCTTGGGTTAATGAGTTACGTTCCAACACACAGGACAAACACACTTTTCCGTTTCCACTGTCTTGTTCCTCCTTTGACCACTCTCAGTCTGACCACTGTGTATTTACCTTGTGAAATGTTTGGATCCTGATTGACCCTGCATCCTGTTAGCCTGACTGGCTCCTGTCTTTGCATTACCCTAAAGGTTCCTTGGGCCTACATTTGTATCATAGTTGCTTTCCCAACCCTCATATTCCTCCTGGGGTATTGTGTCAGGTGGGTCTACAATACATACTCAAATACATTGGATAGCATAATCAGTTTATTTATTGTACCATGGGGGGGGGGAACTTGTCTCCAAATAGCCGAATCATGGCCTATCCCTTGTCAGGGTCTCATGAATGCATGAGTGACAAATTGTGACAGTGTACCATGGCTCTATGCATGGATTGGGTATGGTGCCTCCAGCACAACAAACAATGTCAGATAATGTGCATGAAATGTCTACACATGTTAGGACCCCGACAGTCCACACGCTGATTCACATTGCTCCTAACATATTGATGGGGCTTGTGTGGTGAATAGCTGTGAGAGTAATCAGCACAGAGGCACTGATGTTTCCAGATGCTGTGGGAATTTTAGAGGCCAACCTGTGTACAAATGTTGTGAGGAAACCTGCAGGTATAAGAATCCTGAGACATTAACTTTGTCAGCTCACCAAGGTTGCCCTGTTGACAGTCTCATAACACGTCTGCAGTGACAAGGTTGGGCCATCCCTATGTGTGTTCTCAAATCCTCATTGGCTTTCCTTCTATTGATCTGCGAAGGATACTTTGTAGATACAGGAAATAGCTCCACAGACTCATGACTAGACCTGCACGTAACTGTGACAACATAGACCCCAATAATTATACAGGCTAAACATTGGCCAACACACATGAACCAGACACCTCTGTGCATTTTACCACTGGAAATATGTGAACACGTGCTGCTTGGTCTGCTGGTCCTCCACTGCCACAGGAGAGACATGGCTCTGTTATATGACTCCAACTGTGGCGTAACATTACAACTGTGTATCATATTTGGGATTCCGTGTCACAAACACGGTACCCACATAGTATGATCCCATGCCTGACTCATGGTGGGTTAACAAACAAGTGCCTAGGAAGTAGTATCCAACATTCCAGGACATGTGATGGCTAAGTTTTGGAACATTGACATGAACAACCGTCTGCTATCTATCCAGTGCATGCTTTGTCATTGGTGGTGTTTATGTTCCAAAAAACCTAGGAAGGGCACATAGCAGTTGTTGCTATGTGTATGACTAACACATGTCCTCTCTCATTTCCACACTGACTTGCATCTGAGGGTTGGACACATTGACTCCACATGCATACAAGCAGATTAGCAAAAATGCATCTTGTGATGTTCACACAGTGGGTCAACAACAATAGTAGTAGCCAAATCACACACATTGACCCATAGGCATTGAGTTATTGTAGTGAGTTGCGTCGCCTTGCTATCCTCTCTTGACGCAAAACATGGCCAAACTGGGTAGTACATAATTGTATCCCACACGTTTGGCCATCTATTGCGCCAGTGAAGCATGAAAATCCGGTACACGAAGTAGAGGATCATGGTCCGCAGTAGTATGATCTATCACATGTGCCCATACACCGTAATGCCCAATGTGGGTGCAATCACCCTATCTCTGTATTCTCACAACTGTCATGTCCCATCAAAATGAGAAATGACCCAAACCCTGTTAATGACAGAAATTTTGACGCATATCCGTCGAATTATGACGCACAATGCCCTGAAACATCCATTGGCCCTGAGCGGTAATTCCCACACTGTCCCCCCCGGAAATTGGTTAAGTATGAAACATATTTAACAATATGGATGCAGGCGTATTTCTTATCATGTGCGTAAAAAAAAATGACGCACAGACTGTCAGCATCATAATATTTTGACGCATAACAAAAAAAAGCACCACATTTGTGGCAGGAAGTGATGTAATAGGATATCCTGTTTACAGATTTGGTACAGTGGGTGTACTTTCACTTTCACTTTGCAGTCTGTGATATTTCCTGACTGTGTGGCTGTGTATAGACTTGCCTCTTTGTGCATTTTGTGATTTTGTCTCCAGTGTGGTCTTTAACCCCTTCGCTGCCAGGCCTTTTCCCCCTCCTGTGCAAGGCCTTTTTTTGGCTATTTGGGGCAGTTCGCGCTTAGGCCCTCATAACTTTTTGTCCACATAAGCTAGCCAAGCCAAATTTGCATCCTTTTTTTCCAACATCCTAGGGATTCTAGAGGTACCCAGACTTTGTGGGTTCCCCTGAAGGAGGCCAAGAAATTAGCCAAAATCCAGTGAACATTTTTTTTTTTTTTTTGTAAATGGGAAAAAGTGGCTGCAGAAGAAGGCCTGTGGTTTTTCCCCTGAAAATGGTATCAACAAAGGGTTTGCAGTGCTAAAATCACCAGCTTCCCAGCTTTCAGGAACAGGCAGACTTGAATCAGAAAACCCATTTTTTTTAACACAAATTTGGCATTTTACTGGGATATACCCCATTTTAAAAACATTTTGTGCTTTCAGCCTCCTTCCAGTCAGTGACAGAAATGGGCATGAAACCAATGCTGGATCCCAGAAACCTAAACATTTCTGAAAAGTAGACAAAATTCTGAATTCAGCAAGGGGTCATTTGTGTAGATCCTACAAGGGTTTCCTACAGAAAATAACAACTGAAAAAGAAAAATATTGAAATTGAGGTGAAAAAAACATCACTTTTTCTCAACGTTTTACTCTGTAACTTTTTCCTGCAATGTCAAATTTTCGAAATCAATATACCGTTACGTCTGCTGGACTCCTCTGGTTGTGGGAATATATAGGGCTTGTAGGTTCATCAAGAACCCTAGGTACCCAGAGCCAATAAATGAGCTGCACCCTGCAGTGCGTTTTCACTCTATACCGGGTATACAGCAATGAATTTGCTGAAATATAAAGAGTGAAAAATAGCTATCAAGAAAACCTTTGTATTTCCAAAAAGGGCACAAGATAAGGTGTTAAGGAGCAGTGGTTATTTGCACATCTCTGAATTCCGGCGTGACCATACTAGCATGTGAATTACAGGGCATTTCTCAAATAGATGTCTTTTTTACACACTCTTATATTTGGAAGGAAAAATGTAGAGAAAGACAAGGGGCAATAACACTTGTTTTGCTAATCTATGTTCCCTCAAGTCTCCCGATAAAAATGATACCTCACTTGTGTGGATAGCGCACTTTTTTGAAAGAAAACAGAGGTGTTTTTTGCAAAGCGCCTACCTGTAGATTTTGGCCTCTAGCTCAGCCAGCACCTAGGGAAACCTACCAAACCTGTGTATTTTTGAAAACTAGAGACCTAGGGGAATCCAAGATGGGGTGACTTGTGGGGCTATGACCAGGTTCTGTTACCCAGAATCCTTTGCCCAACCTCAAAATTTGGCTAAAAAAAACATGTTTTCCACTCATTTCGGTGACAGAACGTTGTGGAATCTGAGAGGAGCCACAAATGTCCTTCCACCCAGCGTTCCCCCAAGTCTCCCGATAAAAATGGTGCCTCACTTGTGTGGGTAGGCCTAGCGCCCACAAAAGGAAATGGCCCAAAACACAACGTTGACACATCACATTTTTTCACAGAAAACAGAGGTGTTTTTTTGCAAAGTGCCTACCTGTGGATTTTGGCCTCTAGCTCAGCCGGCCCCAGGGGGGCGGGCAGGAATGACCTAAGGAGTGACCCTTGCCTACGGGCTCGCTCCCCCGCGTGACATTGGCGCCCAAAAAAAAACCCCGGTGCCTAGTGGTTTCTGCCCCCTTGACCTAAAATCGGGCAATCTGCCCCCAAGGGGGGCAGAAATGGTCTAAATACAATTTGCCCCCCAAGGGAGCGACCCTTGCCTAATGGGTCGCTCCCCATCTCTAAAAAAAAAAATAAAAAAAATAATAATATTAAATTGCCCTGGCGCCTAGAGGTTTCTGCCCCTGGGGGAGCAGAAATGGCCTAAAATAATTCCCCCCCCCACCCCCCCCGGGGAGCGACCCTTGCCTAAGGGGTCGCTCCAATTGCGGGAAATTCATGAAAACAAAAAAACTCCCTGGTGTCTAGTGGTTTCTGCCCTCCTTGGAGGCAGATTGGCCTCATCAAAATAGGCCAATCTGCCCCCAAGGGGGGCAGAAATGGCCTAAATATAATTTGCCCCCTAGGGGAGCGACCCTTGCCTAAGGGGTCGCTCCCCACCTAAAAAAAAGAAAAAAAAATGATCCCTGGTGCCTAGAGGTTTCTGCCAGGGGGGGCAGAAAAGGCCTTCCAAAAAATGCCCCCCATTGGGAGCGACCCTTGCCCAAGGGGTCGCTCCCTTATGCCAGTTTCCACCAATAAAAAAAAAAAAAATGGGGTCTAGTGGGCGTTTCAAAAGCCAGATTGCAAGCAATCCGGCTTTTGAAACGCTCGGAGAGACTTCAAAGGGCAGGAAATACATTTCACCTCGTCCAAGGCACCCGACTGGTTAAATTGTCTTTTTGTGTATAATTACTGTCTGTGGTATCCTGTCTGAGTGTTTTTGTGGTCATTTGTGTTGTCAACATGTCTTTGTTGTTGTGTTGGGAGTCTGTTGTGGGTAGTGGTAGTTTGGGAATAGTTGGGCTGTGTTCATAGGTATTTTGCATTTTCCTGTCCTACTTTCCCTCTATTCTCCTTTGTACCCTTTTATCCCCTCTTTATTTTTGGTGAAATAATGTTGGGCAGGATGGGAGAGGAGGGGCTGGGTGGGTTTATTTAGCTGGTGTGCCACTTCCTACCCCTGATGATAGAGGCAGGTGGTCGGGTGATCCAAGGCTCACACAGAGGCAAGGAGGCTCCGGTGGGCAAAGGTGTTGTACCATCTGCAGACAATATACAACACACCACGAAATGACCACCAGCTGAAGCACCGCTGGGCTGACCTTGTTACGAGGGAGCAAGACCTGCTGGACCACCTGGGGAGTGTGATTGGTGGCCCTGTTGGTGAGTACAAATCAGAGTAATGTGCACGTTTAAATGCTCTGTAGTGACAGTAGTTGATTTGTTCTTATTCTGCCGGCAATGTTTTTGAACATGTGGAATGCTAGTGAAACATACAGGGCCATATTTCTACTTTGTTAGCACCGCAATTGCGACCTGTTTTGAAGCAAGAGCGGCGCAAACATACAAAATACAATTGTATTTTGTAAGTTTGCGCCGCCTTTGTGTCTAACAGCAACACAAATGCGATGAAAAATATGTATAGATATATGCCACAGTTGCCTGTGAGGTATACAAATTTCCCTCACATTACCGTCATTTGTTGACGCAACAGCTACACTAACTTTCTAAACACAACAGGAGCCCGAAAATTAGTGCTGGCTTCACGTCAATTGATGATGGCAATGTTGCTCAAACATATGTTTCATGTATGGTCGGTGAGTGTATCAGAAAACATATCTTGGAAATCCAGACATTTTCCAGAAATATTGTGTCCCTCAATTGTTTTCAGATACATGTCTGAACTGGATTCTGACACATACGTAACAAGTTATAGCTTACTTCATGTAACATCTTAGATTGATATTTTCAGTTTGTAGTGACACATTTCAATTAGGGATGGCTGGCAAAAGTTATGCACACATGCTCATATCTCTATGGCTGGTGCAACTCACTATAGCTGTGGCACATCAAATGAAGAAAAAGATACAAATTGAGGGCTAACAACTGTCCATGGCCCTCTGTACATTGTACCTGTGTGACTAAAATTGGTCTTAGTCACAATGTCTGAGTGACTGGTATTGCAGTCCTCACAGAAAGTGGCTTTGGATGTCTCTCATGGATACATATGATGAGAGGAATACACTCCATGATTTTGTCTGCTCACTAATGAAGGAGCATGTTTGCCACCACGTGATAGTTAGGGCAACTGCATGTGTGCGGATATGTGTGTATCACTCACTAGAGTCGCCAGGTCTATACATGTTTGCAGTGGTATGTAGGATGCAGTATCATCAAGTGAGAGGCTTTACTTTCTGAGTTAATATTACACATAGTATTTGTATTTTGAAGTGTTGTACAGTGCACAGACATTGAGCACATTCTCCCTTCCATGCCTTACAGATGGACCTCCACCCTACACTATTGGAGAGGTGGCTCGATTTGCAGACCCAGGCATCTCCAATAAGTGTTGATATTTCTGTTCTGTGTTGTGTTTGCTGATGATGTGTGATTGACTGCTGTGTGTTGGACACGTAGCAAGGTGTGATGCACTGGTCAATCATCTGTTTTGTTCCTTGAGTGGAGTATCATTTTATCACCATCTTTGAGTTGACCAATCCTTATCGTATTGTCATATTTTGGGATTCTAGGTCAGTCCTGTAGGCACAGCAATGTGAATAGGGATGAGTTATGTGGATAAAACTTGACATCAGAAAATGTAGCAGTGGACCATATTAGTTAATTAGTCAGCCAGTCAGACCCTGATTCTCCCAGAATAGGGATGCCAAAGTCTTACCCACAGACTTCAGCTTCCCTATTCACTAATGAACATGTTTGACTGTATGTTTAACTTCCTAGCAGCATGTAGCTCCACATGTTGTGCTACGAGTATGAGGCACTCAAGTACAATGGCCTAGGTGTACATGCAGCTCATGGCCAGAGGTGTGCTTGCATCTATCTGTTTGTTGTAAGTCATGGCTTACTGGTAGGAAATGATGTAGACAATGGTCTGCATTTACAAAGATAAGTATTGATAGGATACACCCAAACCTTGGACAATCCCATTTGGAGTTCCTCCTTACCTGTGGTGTGCTGGCCAAACCCATGTACAGCTTTCCAAAGCTTCCTGGGTGTCCTTGTTGTTAGAAATTATTAGTTGCTTGTCCACCCCCCGCCCCCCAGACACAGGCGTAGGGTTGTGAATAGTGTACCTTGGACTGGTGATCCAAGTTTGGTACACAGACATGTAAATCAGTAAATCACTTGTCCAAACCTAGGATACCCACTCATGATTAGCACATGCATTCTATACTGGCAATTCCATTTACAACTCGCAGATCTTGTGGCCCTAGATTGCCATCCAGAAAATAGGTAAAAATGATGCTGCATATCCTCCACCACTGACAGGCCAACAAATTTCTGACAACTGGCAGAACAATGATGCCAAAGCCTTTCCAGTTGTTACCCATCTTGTAGGGTTTGGATGTGCTATTTGATGATAGAACATGTGTAGGCTGGCTTGCCATGTACTTACTCAGGGACTATCAGTGATCTGTATGATGATAAGGGCTGTTACAGGTACATTAGATGTATTGTCTGATTGACTTCTTGAGCCATTTCACACAATGCAGTACCTAATGTTTGGTTTTCTATTTGTCTTAACAGCTGCCAATATGACTCCCATCCAGCTTCAAGAGTTTCAGCAAAGGGCAATGCGTTACCGCCACATTCTGGATGTGGAGTCTGGGTACCGCAACATGGCAAGACGATATCGCCATGAAAGAGCCTCCGGAGTGTGGAGGGCATTTGTACAAGAGGGCCCTTCCGTGTCCACCACAGCCACCACCACCAGCACCACCACTACCACCCAGGTGGCACCAACAGTAGCTGGGACCTTTGCTGGACCATCTACAGCAACAGCTCCAGGACCAGTCACAGCACCACCTGCACCTGAGCCTACGGACATGGTACAGACAAGGGTCCATACTTCATCCACTGGCACCCAGACCGCCCCTGCTGCAGCCATAGACACTGCAGCTTTTACCCAGATGCAAAGGAACTTAGACCGTGTCCTACAGAAAATGACCAGACTGCAGCAGGAGGTGGCACAAGTTAACCGAAGGGTGCGTGCCATCAAAAAGACCCTGAGGAGGGCCAACTTGTAGGCTTATACTCAGACATGATTCCCTCCCCTCCCTCCTCTTTCCTGGTTCTTTAACTTAGTGGGTTTAGTGTTAGGTTAGTATAGGCTGTTAGTTTAGTTAGTAGTAGTGGGTGGGGGGTGGGTGTTTCATACTTTTTTCAACTGTTTTTTATTATGTGTGTGGGGGGGTAGGGGGCAATGTTGGGGTTTTGGTGTTTTAAAAAATGAAAAAAAAAAATAATAATAAGTAAAATTACAAACAAATATATATTTGTTTAGTATTAGATAGTATGTGTTTATGTTATTATCTGTTGTCCTCCATGTGTCCCGGGGGTGTGGAATTGATCTTTAGATTGTTTTGTTAAATGTGATAAGTAGGTTTAGCTTAGGTTAGTTAGGGACAGTTGTGGGTTATGTGTAGTTAGAGTAGATTAGGTTAGTTTAGCTTAGGTGTTTCCCCTGGTTTTAGCTTCTGTTTTTACTGTTTAATAAGTATCTAAGTAACCCTTTACAGTAAGAGTCAAATGCTTGTAGATCAGGGCCTTACCATGAGTAAACAGTGTCTCTTTTGTATTAGCTTTTGTGTCCCATGCTGCAACCATATCCCAACTGAGCTGTTACATTGTCAGCTACACCAAAGCTACTTAGCTAAGATTCGGCCATCCATTGCACCCACCACTCACGATTACTATGGATCCCAAAGTGTGGTTATTTTGTGCTGTACGTTTTCAATGTCACATACATTGCTACCAGATTTGGTATTGGGGACACTGTGTTAAGTCTGCCTGCAGCCTGATGTCCAAGCAAATCCTTATAAGGTGAGTGGTAGTATGCTCTCATGTAGTATGGTACACATAACTCCCACATATCATTTGTTACAATGTTCAGAACGGTTACTTATTTGTATGGAAACTCATACACATCCTTTCATGCTGTTTAGTGTGTGTTAGGTAAAAATTGGCGAAAATGTCACATACGTGAGTTTTGACTTTCAGTAACAATCAAAGGCACTATTTTCTGGCTTAGACATCCCTTGAGGAGACGTTATTCTGTACAACACAGCATTTTGGTGGATAGTTTCTATTTTCCTCAGAAATAACCCTCAGGGAGGGCAGATGATGGTACAATCCAGGCCAGTGTGCATAGTTATCAGCCAAGAATCGTTCAGGTAGGTGATGGCCATCACGGTTTATGTGTCACATTACACAGAGACAAAGTAGTTGTGTAAGTGCTATTTATTTAAAAGTGCTGTAGTGCTATATGTACATTGTCCATGATTGTGAGTCCATTAGTGTGACATCTTCCATTGTGATCCTACACAAGTGCAAAAGGACATGTCATTGGACATGCTGGGGTGAAGTGTCAGACAGTGCAGAGGGACAGGATTTGCTAATCAGTTAGTGAGAGACAATCACAGGGCAGGCTGACAAGATAAACAGTTGGTTGAAGAACAGTGCTGGAGTACAGCGGCTGCAAGACGGGCATGTTGCAAAGCACAGGACCTTGGTAATAGGTGGCCATGTGGCAGGGACTAGTGCTACCGGGTACTCTTACAGGTGAAGGTGATCTGCTCCACGTCTTCATCTTCTGATGTGTGTGTAATCTCCTCTGCCCTTGGTGGTGGTGGTTGTGAAGGGACAACACACATCTCAGTGTTTGAAGACGTGGAGTCCGACATCCCGGTAGCTGCCAACTGTGGGGGTCTTAAGGGCAGTACTGCAGCAAGGAGGAGCTGCTGGTTCTCAAGATTATAGCCACATCACAGTGGTAGGCAGCCAGGTCAGCCCTGAGGGGTTCAATATTTCATTTGGGCACACGTTGACAGGATTGTTGTTGTAGGTGTTGGGTCAACTCTATTACAGCTGTGCTGATTTCCTTCAACCTTTTTTCAACTTCCTGCAAGATCGTTGTTCGCCCTTGCATAGCTGCTGCCTGTTCTTCAGTTGACATCATGCACGAACGCACCCCCTCTAGGCTGGCTGCCATAGTTTGCATCCCCACCTGCACATCCTTGGCCAGCTCCCGCTGTACTCCAACTACAGTTGGGTCAAAGCTGGTGCCAGGGTCGTCAGAGTCCTCAGCTGTGTAGGAGCTAGC
This sequence comes from Pleurodeles waltl, assembly GCF_031143425.1. Lineage (NCBI taxonomy): Eukaryota > Metazoa > Chordata > Amphibia > Caudata > Salamandridae > Pleurodeles > Pleurodeles waltl. The sequence continues at coordinate 313,396,279 of NC_090443.1, forward strand.
AGGTCGTACAATTGGGGTGGTGGGTGGGTCCTCTGTGATGGCTGTTGTATCTGTGCTCCTCCTTGTGACTGAAGGTGGGGTCTGGAGGGTTCCAAGGACATCTTGGAGGGTCTGCTGGCCGATGTTTGTCAGCTCGTCATCCATGTCATCAGGGAAGTCCAGGACAGGCATATCCACAGGAGAGCCATCATCCTCTGCAATGAGATACAGTACAATTAGTGTGTCTGTGTTGTGGGCTTTGTAATGTGACATGCCTGCCTTCCGATTATTTTAACATTGTGATCTTGGCTCCTGTTCATTGTTCCTGTCTTTCATATTAGCATTCTCCCAGGCCTATGCCCCACCTGCATGTCACATGTATTGTGGTCAATTTGTGGACTTGTCAGCATCACATCCTCTAGGTGTTGGTTCAGGCCAAATTGTGATTTGCCACCTTCTTGTCCTGCTCAACCCTCTGTCTACCTCCATTCTCATGGTGAGGCCTTTCACTGGCTGTGGGTGCTCTGATGGCAGAAGCACCACACTTAACAATATGGACCTGCCCCAGTCTCTGATCTTTCACATCCACCTATATGTAGTTGAGATGTAGCATATACTATGTCTTGCTTTGTTATGGCACAATATGGATGTCAGCATTGGTAATGTGTACTGCTGATGTTGGGGAATGTGTGGTACATTGGATTGCACTGATAGTCGTAGCAGTCTTCTATTTTTGCCTCTGACTGTGCAGATGTATTTCTGTAACCAGTTACACGTGTCCTCCCCCTCAATGCTGTTGTCTGAGCAGTATGACATTTGGCATGTTGCATGGTGTCATTGGAGCTATTGTGACCCAGGCACAGGGTGGACCCTGACATATGCAGCATGGGTATGACAGTAGTGCAGTGTACCTCATAATGTTAATGACAATGGCTGATGTTTGTAGCAACTTTGGACAATCACATTTGACTGGATTGGAACATTTGTCTTGATTTCAGGGGATTGATAACGTTGTCATCCTGAACCCTCTAATTTGGGTGTGTTTGATCCATGGGGACGTTACTGCCATTAGCTACTTGACCTGCACACACAGCAGAGGTGGTAGTGGCAACTGTTGTCAATGTTACATTCCACTTGCAGGTATGGCCAGAGGTTGTTAATTGGGCCTTAGTTACTGTAGGGAGAATACTGACTGACGTGTGACGGGCTGCCAGTTTTATGTTGTACCCTGCCCTCCTGGCCTGGCTTTACCTTTGCAACATCCTTGGCATGGCAGCATACCCCCATGCAAAGGTCGTTGGTGTTGTGTAGTAGTGTGCCCCAGGTTTCCTTAGAACGGGCCATGCCCCGTGCCGTGCCTCTTTACCCATTCCACTCCCTGAAAAACATGACTTACATGCATTGTGTAGTAGGTATGTCCACCCCACTGCTTACAGTTAACATTTGTGCATTTTAATTCCCCATGCGACTTACCCTGCATGTGCGTTGTCTCCTGGTAGTCTGTGCTGTCCCGTCCTTGAATCCCTGTGACGACCACATGGAGGAGATGGTCACAGCCGTCATCCCTGAGGAGATCAAGGGCCTCCTGGTGTGCTGGACTCCCACCTCCAGTCTGCAGTGCTGCCTTCCTGTTCCTGGCCATCTTTTCCTTGGTCCTGCGCTTGCAGTCATGCCAGCGTTTCTTGCACTCAATGACTGTTCTCCACACTTCTGCCACACTGTTGATCATGTCAACAATTTGTTGCCATATTGCCTCTCTCCTACTGATTGGCAACTTAGAGGTGACAAACAGTTGGTGCTGGTGTTCCGTCACCTCCTTAACCAGAATTTCCTGCTCCTCTGCACTGAAGCGACACTTTCTTTTCTTCTTCTCCCTGTCCTGGGTCTTGTGTGAGTCCTCCTGGCTGGTTCCTGGTCTGTTGTCATCTTCCTGGGGTCTGTGCAAGCATCTGGGATCCATTTTGGCTCTCCTATGCACATTTTGCAGTGTTTGCGGCGCTTTTTGACGCAATTGCATAAAAAAATGGCATGTATCCGGTTTGCGACATCGTAAATCGGCTCACAGTCATTTTCGCCACGTTAACGTCGTTTTCCTTTACGAAGTGACGCAGTGGTTTAAGTAAAAAAAATTACTCACACCTGTGGTTTGCGCCGCCGTGCATCAAAGTATAAATTTGATGCCCGCATGGCGCAAATAAATGGCATTAGCCGGCGGTAATATTTTTGCCAAAAAGTATAAATATGGCCCTAGAATCCAATAGTATGTTCCAAAGAAAATGCTATGGTCCACATCCTCTAAGAATATAGTAATACCCAAATCCAAGAGGGTACTTTGGGGTGGTAGAAGTTTAATTTCACCACTGGAAAACTGTGGAACAGTTTACCTTTGCAGCTTAAACTTCAGACCCATCTGACCTATGTTATGAAATCAGTCAAAACCTGGCTGTTTACACACTAACAGTTCCAGTAGGTTTACATTCCACTCCAGAGTATTCGCTGGAGCCAAGACGCCTATGGGCATATGTGCACTTTATGAAATATTAATTCATTTGCTGAGCTTTCTTTAGTGCTTGTGCTTGAGAGAACATGCACCAAGCACACAGCCGAAGTATGCACCAGAGTCACCAAATTATGGTGTATCCAGCAGAAATGGGCCTATGTGCTTACACTATAAACTTCAATTCAATTAGAGCACTCAAGGACCCCACCTCATATCATAGGATTACTTTATTCCAGTCAGTGTCCCAAACAGTACAGCCCTCATTCCATTAGTCTTTCATACAATTATTCTTCATTTTGAACCAACGTAAGTTACATATTACATTCCTCGTATTTTTGTTTCTTGGTGTACAACTCCTAATTTGAGGAACATGCACACATCTGTCATGCTGATTGTAACAATTATGACTGTTGACATAGTCTGCTACCTGCAGGCTAGGTGCAGAGGTCAAAGTTGGTGTCAGGTTTTCAATGGAATCTTATGAGGACTGGGGGCACTTGAAGAAGATCAGTCTGCAGGTAAATACCTGCACTTCAGGGCACAGGCCTGGGGGGGTTTAGCTGAGCACCGGTGAGGCCACGGGTCAGCACGAACCACACCCCCTCAGCGGCACAGGGGGGGCCGGGTGCAGGGTGCAAACACAGCATCCAGCACCCAATGCTTTTCAATTGGGGAACCCCAGGGGTCAAAAAGATGCTATCGGCTATGTCCAGCTGGTGAATTGCAGAAAACCAAAGGCTAGACAAAGAGGAGAGGTCCCACTGGACATTGCTTGACCCCCAGTCAGATTCCCCAACACCAGGGGACTGTGGGTGCAGGGTACCTTTGGGAATTGGGAATCTTCGTCAGATCCGATCGCGGTCAGCGGGGCAGTGGCTTGTAGGCATGGCACCTAGAGGGGGAGGCCATGTCGACTTTACCTTTTTCTCCCCAACACACACCATATGCAATGGCAGTGCGCATGTGTTTGGTGAGGGATCCCTTATGGTGGCACAATATATGCTGCAGCCGTTAGGTACCCTCTTTGTCCACAGGACCCATGGTACCACTGTTACCTTTTAAAAGGGTCTTATCTGTGTGGCATGGGTGTACCCACTGTGGAAACAATGGTACAGTTTTAGGGAAAGAATACATGTGCTAGGGCCTGGTTAGCAGGATCCCAGCACACACTCAGTCAAGTTAGCATCAAATATCAGGCAAAAAGTGTGGGGGGTACTGCAACAAGGGGCCAGTTTCTTACATAATGCTCTACATTATCTAACCAAATAAGAAGTGCAGTGAGCGACTCACATCAGGTCACAAAATCTCTCTAGTGACTACCACGATCAAAGATCAATAACCACCTGAGAGTGAATCTTTACTTATTGGCTGTTTTCCACATTGGACTTTCATTGCCTCATAATATTATCAGATATCCTTCTAGACTCCACAACTAACCATCCTAATCTATTTAATAAATCCTAGAAGACCTCAACACCTGGTTTGATGGACAAAATGTGTTATAACACAGAACGTCAGAAACCTTGAAGGGCTTAATTGCCACCAGCTGGTCACTGAAGCCACATATGATGGGTCATACCTTCAATGCTATAATCACCTCAAAGGATCTTATCTCAACAAAGAAATAAAGCATATCACCTGGAGCAATCAACACATCGACCCTGGACAAGTTTCATCAACACATTCCAAAAGGACTTCATGCTGACATGGCCTAGAATCCACAACTGGCTTACTGAGGTTTTAACAAGGCTCTACCTCTTAAATTCTCAAGGCTTAGGAATCACATCACACTGTCAATCAGACCGGATCATGACAGCAATTACACATCCACAACAGGGTCATTTAAACTGCTATCCTTAAAAGAAACAAATCGATTATTAAGGCTATAGGCATCGCTGGATTATCTACTGATCCATGTCCCTCAAAATATAATCAAGAACATTATTAGGACTATCTTTGTGGACAAAGAGCTCATGAATGAATCACTATTGTCCAGAGAATTCCACAGTGAATTGCACCCGTCGCAGGGGGTGGATAAGAGGAGATACACCATAAATAAAAAATAAAAAAAACATACCACAAGGACACATTTTTGGGGAGCAAAAATAGTCCGTAATGCAATGAAGATGGGAAGAGTAACAGGATTACTTTAAATATTCCAAACATTACCTCCATGTCTCTCCCATATTTGTTCCATTACTGACTTATTCAGGATATACCAAAGCACCCATACCAAGGTTTTGGCTTGTGCTTCCCTTAGACAGCCCACCAATACCACAGCAAAACAAACAAAACACTTTATTCAACAAAAAGCATTAAGTAACTCAGGACAGAAAGCCAGAACCGTCATACCGACTTGAAACAGCTGACCATGCATAATCTGCAGACGATAATGCTGCAAACAGCAGAGCCCAAGCAGCTGCACGACACACATGCAGCAGGGGAATGACTGTGGCTGACACACACATTGTAGCAATCATACGAATCAAACACCCTTGAATCACAAGAGGAACTCTTGCATCATGTAACTCATAGGCCTTAAAAATGTGCATAAAAACCCACCAGCATATGGTAGCTAGTCTAGTGCCGGTTTCAATCCCTTCAAGAAAGACCCACAGTGGGCCAACAGTTCCGCACCTGCAAGGAAGAAAGAAATTCTGTGACAGAGCTGGGCAATCCACCTACTAATCAAAATGAAACTGGGATAAACCTTGGAAAGGAATGATGGGTTAGGGACTCGAGATCTACACACCCAGCAGGACACATAAGCAGGATTCTGAACAATCCAAGGAACCCAGATGCCCCAAACATAGGAATGCCAGGGCTACCAGGAAACCTCCTGTATAGGACAAACAATCTAAAATAATCAGAGATGGGGAACCAGAGCACTCAGAACTTCCAATCCACTCTCCACCGCCAAAAGGCTGAAAGAAGCGCTTAATGGCATCCCACTGTGTTTTGTCTTCTGTTGCCGGTTTGTGTTGGCATTTCCACCCTGCGCACTTTCTCCCTGCTATCCAGCAGTAAGCAATTGTACTTTCTCACAAAAAACATGGTACAATCTGCATCTACCAGTCACATTTAGGCCCAGACTTAAGAAAATGATGGAGCGCGACACTGCGCCAAAATTGGCAGCGTCGCTCTCCGTTATTTTCATAATGCAGGGATGCGCTGTATTTAATAGAATGTGGTGTACCCCTGTGTTGTTCCCTGTGTCGGCACTCAGTTTGCTGCTGAGCGCCAACGCAGCCACCCTCTTTCCATGCCATGGTGCAAGCATGGCTGCTTTGAGTTGGGAGATTGTTTTTGTGCAGGAAAGGACACCTTCCTACACAAAAACAATCTTAAATGGCGATTTGCTAATTCTATGTGTGCTGCAGAATGCAGCACACCTAGAAAGAGCAAAAAACGAGAAGAAATAAAAGTATTTCTCATTGTTGCCCATGCTAACACCACCCCTGGGGTGACGTTAGATTTCGGTGCTGCCTCAGGTTTACGAAGACTCGTAAATTTGGGGCAGTGTCAAAATGCAATGGGTGTTGCTGTGGCACGCCCACAGTAATGCCCATTGCATTTCCCTTCCCCATACAGTGCTGCTTGTGTAGGGGCCGTATTTACAAGGTGGCATTAAGCCACAAAAAGGGGCTTAACGCCACCTTGTAAATACGGTGCAGGGCGGGAACATGGCCAAGCGAGCCATCATGGTGGCTGCATTTTGAAGGAGCTCCTGCTCCTCCGATCCGCCAAATGATCCTGCCTGACAGCGGAACATCCCCACCAGGATACTCTGGTGGGAGAAGTGCCTGGTAACGGGGGGAGCCCGCCAAAGCCAACGGTGGAGGAGAGGACCGCGGGGGAGCTGCGGATGAGGCACCTCCTTAGCTGGCCTTCTGAGGCCTGGGTCCAGCAGACCGGAGTGGCCGAGGCCCGGAGGAGGGTGAGGCTCGAACGCATGCTGGCTGCCTCACCAGTGCAACTGGTGACTGTGCTGCTGCCGAGCAGGAGGTGACTGCGTCCCCAGCAGTGCTTGGGTGCTAGAATCTGGCAGAGCCAGGCGGAGCGTGTGCAACTGGGGCCTGGAAGAGGGCGTGGAGCGGAGATGGTCCTGCCATTTTGCGGGCTAAGAATAAGAAGGAGGTAACAGTGTGGCCCCAAGGGCGGCTGTGAGTGACCCGCAGCCACGATGGCTGGATTGAGGCTATGTGTAGAAACGCGCAGCTGCACTGGTGGTTGAGAGCAGCCTATGACAGAAGGAGCATCAAGGTCTGGGGACTGAGGCAAGGTGAGGCCTGCTTTGGGCCGTGGGTTGGCGCAGAGTGTGGGGCAGGGTTAAACCTTGTACTTGAGGCCTGGGGGTCCTAAGGCATATGCTTGCAGGCTTCCTGGTCCCCCCCGCCCTTCTCCCGCCCAAATAAAGGCCACAAGCAGAGTTGCGAAACAGCATCAACCTGCTGGGTGGCACCAGTTTGGTTGCAGCATCATGACCGCAGCTGCACGGACAATGTAGGGTCGTGACCTGGCTGGCTCTGGTAGAGTCGGATGTCTCCTGCCCTTGGGAGTGGCAGTTGGACCAGCTTACTTCCTTGTGGTCCGCAAACGCTACCTTGTTCAACTGCACTTGAAATTTTAAGACACATTCACGGCTGGCCAGGACTAATCTTCAAAGAGACACAGCGAGGCCGGGCATGGCCCGGAGGCCCAGTGATCAGATAGATAAGACTTCGTAACAAGTATTTTGTTGCACTCCATGCAGATCCACAGAATAATATCCCACCAATGCCAGGCGGGTGTCTGTCGGTGTGCACAGTGAAGGCTTGGGGGTTGCGAAGTGCCGTGGGCCCTCCCAGCCCTGGGGAGTCATGCTTCTGCCCTGGTGCGTGGCGACTGATAAACTGAGTGGCGGCGAAGTTATCGGCCCTGGGAGTGCTTGCCTATGCTCCTTGACAGCCCGTTCTCCTTTGGGGGGCGGCCACTCATCTGAGCATATCCAGGGATATGGGGCGTGACAAGCCCCCTCATAGTAAAGCGGCGCAGACAAAAATTAACCAATACACTGCACCCAGAGAGACGGGCGCAGGCCTAACGACAGAGGCAGTGGGGATGCCCCACCCACCGGACATGGCAAAGCTTCTAAAGGTAAAGGCGATCCAGGAATCAAGGGACGCCGTGGAGCCCAAGATGGACGGCTTCCATGTGGACCTCTACCTGGTGCGCCAGAACCGAAGGCGAGTGGCTGAGAGAGTGACTGAGACCGAGACTAGAATTTCCACAGCTGAAGATGCGGTGACCACCTTCCAGACAAGAGTCTCCAGGTTACCTCAAAGGTGGCTGCCCTGGAGGAGAGGGCTGAAGATGCCGAGAACTGTTCCCGCAGAAACAAACTTTGCCTGGTGGGTTTGCCGGAGGAAATATCAGGAGACAAAATGGAGGAGCTCATGGAGACCTGGCTCCGTTCCTGGGTCCCTGCGGACAGGCTGTCACGTTGCTTTGTGTGGAACGTGCGCACCGAGTGCTAGTGAAAAGGTCCCCGTCTGGGGCTCCTCCCCGGCCTGTGATCAGACTCCTCAACTACAGAAACTGGGACACTTTTCTACAGGACGCCCGCTCCCAGGCAGAGGTACGGTACTCCAGTGCAAAAATTCTGATCTTCCCATACTACACTCGAGCTGTTCAACAACGTGGATGCTCGTATGAGAAAGTTAAACAGAAACTACATGTGCTGAATGTACGCTACTTGCTACTTTTCCCAGTCAAGTTGAAGGTTATCTACGGAGCTCCGACCCTTTTTTTTTTATTTAAACACAGCAGCAGGCATGGGAATGGATGACAGAGCAGCAGGAATTGCACCCCTGGAGTGGATCAGCAGTGGACCCTGTGGACGGTTCTGATGCCCAACCAAGGCCTGCCAGAGAGGCCCATGAGCGCTTTCGGAGGTCTAAGAGAAGGCACCCCCGCATGGAGATAGAGGGGATGCCTTGGCAAGCCCGGCTCTGGGAGTGGAACGGTCATGGGCAGAGCCCCAGGACTCCTCTCTGTCTGACACACCGGCCACCTTTAACTCTGAAGGAGGTCCTCCTTGATTGATGCCCTGGAGCGGCCTAGAACCAAGACATTAACACTGTAACTGTACTATGCACTGCTGTATGTCTGAAAAGGATTGTTTGCTTTAGTGGGTCATCTCCATCATGGGAAGGTTTGGGGGAGCGGGGGTGTCGACACTTGAGAGGGATTGATTGTGCTAGGTACTTGCTTCCCCCTGTTTGTTCATTTTTAACGTGAATGTAGCTGTCAGGCGGATCATCTGTACATGGGCAGGAGGTATCCAGATGCAGGTTGCTGAGCCTCTCCAAGAGTTAACACAGTTTTCAAATGTTTATGGAGGTGACAGGTGCATCTAGGGAGGAAGTGTGGGGTAGGGGTGAGTTGGGGGAGGGGAATTGTTCTTTCTAGCATAGAAAGTTTTTATCAAATGCTTTAAGTTCAAATGAAGGTTACGTGTACCACTGATGCTCAGCACACACATGTTCTGGGACACCGAAGCAGAGAATGTATTGGTTTAAAGGTCCCAGCCTTTGTGGTCCGCCGCCCTCATGGGTCACTCTTTTGTCCATTGGGGTGCCTCGTGAGCTGCACACATCCATTCCTACACTCAGCTTGATCTCAGTAATTTTATGGAACGTTATGGGCTCCTAGATCACATTAAACGGACTGCAGTGCTTCGATACATCAAAAGACATGCCCTGGGGGTGGTCCTACTGCAGGAGACACATTAACTGGAAACTCACTGCTCCTTCTTAGGGCGTTTTGGATATGACAGGGTCTACCACTCAGGCTTTACGCGCGTGGTCCTGCTGTTGCATACGTCGCTACCACTGACAGTGACAAAGGTTCATGAGGACCGCTTGGGGAAGTACATTGGTGTGGAGGGTCAGATAGAGGCCAAGCAATATAATCTAGTGTCCTGCTATATTCCCCCACAATTTTTGCAGCCCACCTGCGAGGCGCTTGGATTGCTTTTGGCTTCGCTCCCAGCTGGTTTCACTCTGGTGGGGGGGAGACTTCAACGTGGCACCAAACCCAATTGGCGATGCCTTTGCGGAACCCAGTCCTACCCGACAACTCAGATCTGCATGCTTTAAAGCCTGGGCAGACTGATGGGGACTTTGTGATGCCTGGCAGGTCTGGCACCCCCATGAGTGTGCCTACATCCACCGCTCTGTTGCCCATCACATCGAGGCCCGAATAGACCTCGTGTGGGTCAAGGCAACGGACATAATGAATCTGAGATCTGTTTGAATCCTCCCTAGGGGTATATCAGATCACACACCAATTTTTGCACATTGGGGTGCGAGGCACCAGGCACAGTGGCCGACCTAGAGACTCAATGCATGGTACTTAAAGTCTCCTGAGTGTGGCAATTTTGTAGAGGGGAAACTCAAGGCTTTCTTCTGCTGCAATGAGGACTCCGTGGACTCGGGCGACACTGCGGGCAGCATGTAAACCAACAATCCAGAGAATTATCAAAAGCTACATCTGCAGTCAGGAGCAACGCCAGAGGGCACAATGTGTTCAGCTAGAGGCCAAGATACTAGAGTTGGAGGGACAGGCCAGGCGCTTTGATACACAGGTGATACAACATCAACTGGCATTGACACGGTCTGAACTACGTCAAATATCCCTTGAGGAGGCTAAGCAATGCTGGCAGACGTTAACCACCAGAGTCTATGGGATGGGTGACAAATCAGGCAAATTGCTCTATTGGCTGGCAATGTGCGAGGCAGCCACCAGAGTCGTGCCATCCATACGCGTTAGGGAGGGAAACACCCAAGTGGAATTGGAGGCGATTGCTCAGACCTTTGCGAATTTCTACCAAGATCTTTATGCTAGAGACCCCTCCACCGCACTTGACAGTGGAGGGCTATATAGTTTGGGACCTTCCCGTACTGACTATCCCACCCAATCTTGCTCAAGGCTTAGATCAACCATTGACGAAAGAGGAAGTTGAAGCTGCAATATCTGAGCTTAAAAGGGGGAAAATTGCGGGGCTAGATGGTTATCCAATAGAGTACTACAAAAGGTTCCATTCATTGCTGGTGCCTCATCTACTAAATTTTTACAAAGAGGCGCTGTCGAAGGGAGCTTTTCTCCCTGAACTAGATTGTGCCACGATTGTGGGCCTGCCAAAGAAGGGGCTGCCCCCGGACCAGTGTACATCGTATCAGCCAATCTCTCTCATCAATGCTGATATAAAGATATATGCCAAAATACTGGCAACATGTCTTTCCCCCTGCGCTGGCCCATCTCATCCATACAGATCAGAGCGGCTTTATGCCAGGTAGGAGTACGAGGACTGCTCACAGTCCAGTGGTCCCATGGCCCTGCTTCTGATTGATTTTTGCAAGGCATTCGACACAATCTCATGGGAATACATGGAGGTAATCCTACTACATTTGGGGCTGAGGAAGTGGTTCCGCCGAATAATCCGTATCCTTTATCAACATCCCAAGCCCCAGGTCCGGGTAAATGGAGTGCTCTCCCCTACATTTCCTATCCAGCGAGAAATGTATCAGCTATGTCCCTTATCCCGCTGCTCTTCACGCTAGCTATTGACCCCTGGCATGCCGGTTACGGAGCGACCCTCTGATGTGGGGTAGGAGATGGAGGTATGGGGTGGAAGATAGTGGTGCTGTATGCAGATGATCTCCTGGAATTCCTGGGGGATCTGCCCACGTCAGGCTCTAGATGCGTGGAATTATTGGAGAGGTTTGGGGAGTTATCCTGGATTCTAGTTAACACCAATAAAGAAGAATGCGATTATATATCTGGGGATCTACATCTCCCATATACTTGAATTGGCGTGGGTACTAAACTTTCGGGGCCTATCTACACACTTGGAGCGGGACCTGCAGCATTGGAAGGACCTACCCTTAAACACAATTGGGCATACTGCCCTTCTTAAAATGAGGTGGCTCCCCCGCTACCTGTATGCCTTCACAAATTATCCCTATCACATACCAACGGTTTGGTTCCGAACACTCACATCTAAATTTACTAATTTTATATGGCAGGGAGGCGACACAAAGTAGCCTTTAATACAGCACGGAAGTCTCCATATGAAGGGTGATCCCAAATCTATACGTTTATTATTTAGCCGCACAGTTTGTACCTATAAATGATTGGTTTGTGGGGGTTGGGATGACCCTGCATTCCGGCTTGAAATCCATGTGGTGGGCTTTGGCAGCCTGTTTGGAATGCTTTAAGGAGGCAGGATTCCCGACCAAACAGCTTCATGTATCTGGGTTATTGTGGGTTGCTGGAGGGCAGCCCTAAGATTAATAAAATGGGACCGGCGCTTTACTCAAATGACTCCACTGGGCATGGGGAATGGCTACACCAACTTACTACACTTAAGAGGTTTAATTGCTGGGACTCAATAGGGGTCACCTACTTAAGGAACGTGTACAAAGTGGGTAGGCTTCTATTGTTCCAGGACCTAAAAGAACAGTAAGGATTGCTCAAGACACAATTTTTTCGAAATCTGCAGCTGAAGCATGACTTGGAGGCCCATATTCCTTCAGACACCCACAGCCCTGACTATAGCCCTCTAGAGGCGAAACTATTAACCGGGAAACTGGGGAATAAAGCAGTAGCCCACATTTATAAGTCACTACTCACGAACGCCCCTAATGGTCTGACCACCTGAAACAGAAATGGGCACAATGGGTCAGGGAACTAGACTACGACGACTGGCTAAAGGCATCACTGGCCCCCAGGGAACTAGCCATCTCAGCTAGGCTGCGGATGATACAATTTAATTGCCTCCATGCAACTTACATAATCCCAGCAAGACTATCAAGAATGTCCACCAGAATGCTTTCAACCTGTGCCAGGTGTGGCCTACCAAGGGAGACTTTTTTTTATGTGATCTGGAGTTGTCATCAGTTAATGCCCTTCTGGGAGGGGGTCGGTAAAGAATAGCGGAGGTACTAGGGTGCCCTATAGAAGTGAGTCCTAAATTAGCAGTGCTGGGGCTACTGGAAGAATTGGGTGGCCACAGAGCAGATCAGACATTCGTAGGGTTGGCATGCCTTGAAGCCAAAAGGGATATAGCCCGCAGGTGGAGGCAACCCAGAAGTCTATCGTTGGCCGGATGGAGGGCGGGGTGGACTGATGCGCACACCAAGAAAAAATGATCTATGCTGCCCGTGGGTGCCCAGAAAAACATGACAAACTATGGGGAAGGTGGTGGACCGCCCATGGAGTTCTATTGTAATTTAACATTTAATGTTGGTGGACCAGTAACGCAATGTGAGATTTGCTATGTAACCTTGGCTGTTGATCCTGTCTAGGCACAGTGTGTGTACACCTTTCAAAATTAATAAAAATGTGGGTATTTAAAAAAAAAAAAAAAAATAAAAAAAAAAATGACACAGGGCATAGCACCATCAAAGCGTCACAAAAAGTGATGCTCCAGTGGCGCTAGGGGCTCTTAAATATGCCCCTTCATTTACGTATCAGTCCCTAATATATGGTGCTATATGTACCCAGGGCCTCTAACGTAAAGGCTACTAGTGGGCCTGCAGCACTCACTGTGCCACCCACTAAAGTAGCACTTTAAAACATGTCTCAGGTCTGCCACTGCAGTCTGTAGTGCAGTTTTCAACTGTCATTTCCATCTAGCCCATAAACGTTTGTCAAACCTAAACCCTCCTTTTTAATATATATGTTACCCCTAAGGTTGGCCAAAAAGGCTCATAGGGCAGGGTGCAAATATATAAAAACCAGGACATATGTACTGAAGTTTTACATGTCCTGGTAGTGAAAAATTCTCAGTCGTTTTTCACTACTGCAAAGCCTATCTCTCTCATTGACTTGCATTGGGTTGCCTTATTACATTACATTTAATAAGTGGCAACTTTTGATTAGGAGCAAGTAGAAATGCCATGTTTAGACAAATGGTTTGTAATTTAGATTCTCTTTAATGGTAAAGCTGGATTCTAATTCTGAAAATGGCAATTTAAGAATGTTGCATTTTCTTGTCCTAATCACGTGTCTTCTGCCAGTGTCCTGGGTCTAATGGCAGTGAATGGGTTTGTTCTTGGGTTTTGTGTATTCATCCCAGTAAGTAAGACAAAAGGGGACTAGTTGTTGGAAGGATAGCCATCCTGCCAGGGTGGCTGTGGCTGAGCGGTTCCCTGTCCCACTAACAATTCATAGGGCTTGCCTCTAGCACACAGAAAGGAAACTGACATTAGACTCTTGTCACCCCAGACTTCTCAGAGCCTTGATAGGGGACAGAAGAACTTTCCAGAACCAAACACAGGATAGCATAGGGAATCCCCCCACTTCAAAGGCTGGCATGAGGTATAAATACTAGACCCTCTAAACAACTCTTCAGTACAGTCCTGGACCTGTGGATACTACAGAAGACTGACTGTTTTGTTCCACAGAGGACTTCCTTGCTGTTACCACAAGATTGTCCTGCTGCTTGACCGTGCTCTCTGAAAAGGAAGACTACCCTGAGTGACTACAAGAGTCAGTTGGCTGACCTCCTGCTCTTTGCGACAGTGAATGGGTCTGTTTGTGCTGAGACTCCGTCACCCATGATGACCGGCAATGTGAAGCTCTGGTGAACCAGACTCTGCGCTACAGCGATCGCAAGTGATGACCAGCAAAGCAAGATACTTCGTGCTACAACCCATGGTGACCGCTAACACGGAGCTCAAGCAACAACCGTCTGTGATAACTGCCCAGATCTTTGTACTACAGTGGTGACTGTCCATTACATCAGGCTTGCTCTTCACACTGCAACTACATCCATGCTTGAAACTCTCCCAGCTCCTTGCGACCTTCTCCAAAGTGAACTGAACTCTTCCTGCTGGGCTTTAAGAAGGTAACTTTTTCAGCTAGACTAATCTGGACCCTATGGCGGGCCCGTGCGCCATCACGCCTGTCCTGAATTTGTGAGTTTCCCCCACTCTGGCATGACCAGATGACCATGAGTGGCACTTTGTGTTTTTAGTCACTATACCTACCTAAAACTTTGAAATTGCATATATGCAGGTCCACCGATTGGATGGTTGCCATTCTGGTATAATTTTATTTAATAATATTTACTCTGGTTTTCTACATTGGCTGGAGATTTTCTTTGGGTTGTGTTTTGACTTTATAACAGTTTGAGTGTTGCATACATACTTTAAACTTTGCCTCTAAGTTAAGCCTGACTGCACTGTGCCAGGCTAGCAGTGGGTTAAGTATAGCTTAATTTAGTGACTTTTGTGGTTCACCCAGACAAGGATTGTGCCTACCACCACCCTCAACCAAGAACACAATTTCTTGCACACTGAATTTTGAAATTAGCCACTGTCAGGCCCCTATGTAGCCTCCTCAACCACAAAATTAAGTATTCTGGTTGACAGAAAGAGGTAAGGGACTGCACAGAAACACAGTAAGAGATGTAACAATGTCTGGACTGCTGAACTACCAAGGCCATGGCATTCAAACAATCCATCTTCTCCCTCTGAATCTTCTGTAACACTTGAAAGATCAATGGGAATGGAAGAACTGTATAAAATAAAGAAGCACCTGAGGTCAGAGCAACATGAGCACGTTCCCTCCCTAAGTGAATGGCTCATGAAACCTGGTCCTGAAGCATTTCAATTAATCAGTTGCCCCTCAGAGGTCCATTGACAGATGACTAAATGTGAGACAGAGGTCAGAGAACACCTCCTACCATTGACAATAGCCCTGGTAGGAGGACATTATTGACTAAGCCAATCCGCCTAATTACCTTCAGCATCCCTCAAATGCACCAACGGGGGTGGAATGAAGCCCTCTGTCCAATTAAAACATGAGTTTGCCATCTGCACCAACAGTCTGAAGCTTGTGCCACCCTGTCTTTGGACTTATGCTTTGGCCTGTCTCAAAACACAGATGACCATGCAAACAGGGCGCAAATGCCAACAGATCGCCCAGACCCCAGGATTGCCTGGGGCTCCCTCCCATTGGATGAGGCCATACCCTCACCCGGCAGAGACTCCCCTGAGCCTGCAAAGAGTTGCCCCCAATGTGATAACACAATGTCAACATTTAAATATCAATCCACAATAATATCAACTGCAAATAATGGCTTTCACAATATGTTTAAATGAACAGCATCCTAACATAGATGGAGCTGGCATCCAGAGATGGAAAAGCTATGATGTCAGAGCACTTGTCCACACTGGTACTGACGCCATGGACTGATCTGCTGGGAAAAGTTACTTTGATGGGAGATGCCATCAGTGATTAAATGGGCAGCATTACAAGTAATGGAGAGCCTGACAGTGCTGTGAAAGCTGATACACAACCAACAACTATGTTAAGCCAGTTCTGAAGCTCCAGAAACCAACAATTGTCTAAGGTAGCAGTTGCTTATCAGCTAATTCTTCAGCTGCCATCAGTTGTGGGAGTAAATGCGGCACAACAAACTGGGTGGCAAGAGAGCATGGCAGCCAGTAGCTTAGAAACGAAAGATAAATCTTTAGGGAGAGCAGGAGCCAAATATGTTTGCAGAATTACAATTCTCCAGTATTTTATCTTTTATAGATTCACATGTTTGAATTTTCCCTGTCGTCATTGTGGGAGTCCCATGGCAACATTTATAAAAGCAGTGGATAAGCATTGGCATTAAACTCCATTGAAAAAAACAATAGTAGTAGCAAATTTGCATTGATTTAATACACCCAAACTTCAGCCAATTAGAGCAGAGACCCTGAAGCACTCATCCCCTGCAGAGCCACCATACCTCAGATTTCTTACTGCACGTAGTGTTAGGGAGTATCCTTGAGCTCTGCTCAATTCACAGTGTGTCATTGTTAACCTTTTGACCTGTAGTCTCCAGGTCATTTCTTCAGCTACTATTATCATCTGAGGTACTGTTTGGAAAGGTGTTTAGCTTTTTTTTTTTTTTTTTTTTCTTTTTTCAGAGAATGTCTGTCTAAAAAAGGGCTGTTTAGGCCTTGCAAGACTTGTGGAAAATCCAGGCTATATTCAGAGGATCCACACAAAGAATGCCTGTACTGTCTTCATCCTAAACATCAGGCCAAGGAATGCAAGTACTGTCATACTTTTTCTGCTAAAAACCCTCAAAGATCGTGAGGGAAGACTACTTCTGTGGCTACAGAAGAAGGCTGTCTCTGACTCAGGTTCAGTGTGAGGAAAAGCCTAATACCACATCATAAAGAGGAAAGAGGGAGAATTATCGTCCTCTCACAGAGACTCTAAAAAACCTAGGTCTCACAGTAGAGACTAATGAGGAGAAAAGACCAAATAAGGACCCAGCTGGCTCTTCTTCTTTGCATCAGAGATCAGTTTCAACATCCCCATCTGCTCTTCATACCCCTTTCAAGGATACGTCGTTAGGAAAAACTCACCCACTGACAGCACCGTTGAAGAAGATCTTACCATTAATGGACAATGGCAACAGCTTTGTTGGCAAAATATTTGACTATGCCATTGTTGTTGACGTCATCAAGACCTTTCCCGATGACGATTTTATCGTCAAACACCTCAATGACAGGAGGGGGGGGGTCCACGCCTACACTGTCAATGAAGATTCCTGTTAGTGCAGCCTTGTCGACAGCCCTGTCAACGGTAGGAAGAGACACACTGCATGTTCCTACAACATCTTCTATGCCTTAGGATTTTGTTTTTATTTCCCCTTTGCTTCCAGCTCATCTCCCAGAGTAACAGGAGTCAAAAGATGATGGTATATTTGGCCCTGCGTACAGCCCTTCACAGTTGAGGCTAAAATGTAGAGTCAGAGGAAGAAGAAGCAGGTGGTGATCACTCCGCATACATGGAAGGCAGCTATTCTTTCTCTGATGGGGGACATTCTTCTAGCTATTGGATATGTTCCAGGAACATTATCCTTATGAAGAACAAGAAGAGGAGCAACATCATACTCAGGAACCTTCTGACATTATTCTTATAACGCTGGTCACAGACTTATGTATGGTGATAAATGATTATTATGAAAGATTTCCGGAAGCCAACCCATGTCAGCCACCTCCACTGAGTCCGGAAGCACTTAACGTAACTCCTGCTCCACGAAGCACGCATACGTCTCAAAAATACAAACCTATACCACCACCTATAACAATCCCTGACACTTTCCACGACAGCGATGATTAGCAATTGGAAAAGGGAGAAATACTATTGAAACCCACTGATAATGACGAGTAGGATGATTATGTTGCACCAGTGCCAGACTCTTCTACCCCACCAGCGGCGGACTTGCTGCCTGCAGATTTTGGCAGTTTACATGGTTTACTGGACAGGGTGTCTAAACGCTTCGACCTTCCTAGGAGAGCCAAGCAAACAGTGTTTCCTCTACAATTTCAAAGCAGGAACACAACTCACTACTCGATCCATTCATATTGTGGACTTTATTTGGCAGGAAGGCTTAAAATGTCTGTCCAGAGTCTGTGGCAGCTGTCATTCCAAAGCTCGACAAGAAAAACAAAGCTCCTGAGAGTTCCTCTACTTGTCTTATTGACAATCCACGACCAGATTCGGTCATCATGAAAGCGGTTTAGAGGACAGCAAAAAGCCCTGCGTCACCATGCACAGCTCCTCCTGATAAGGAAGGACGCTGGCTGAACAACATAAGCAAGAGGCTTGCCACGATGGCTGCTGCTTCGATCAGAGCCTTCAATGCCTTGGCTATCCTGGGGAGATACAAACTGCATAAGTGGTCGGACATCTCATTGCTGCTGGACTATCTTCCTGAGGTCAAGAAAAAAAAGGCGAGAGAGATCGTGGCAGAAGGTGAAAATGCTTCTTCCGAGATAATAAATGGGGCCACAGACATTTTTTCCACAGCATTCAGGCAAATGGTTGGAGTTGCAGTATTAAGTCACCAAGGTTGGCTTAAAGCCATTTCTTTCCGACCAGAGGTGCAGGTCAAAATACTGGTTATGCCATTCGACGGAGACTACCTATTTAGGAAACACCTTGACGATGCACTGCAGTCAATCAAATCGGACACAGATACAGCTAAGTGACTGGCAAACTTGCAACGGAGAAGGTTCTAGCCCTTTCAAGGCAGAGGTAAGGGCCCGTACAAAATCCAGTTTTAGCCCTACTCACAACAGGGTTTTCGTTCCCAGTATTCGGTGCAGTCTTACAGGTGGACCACACTGGCCACATATTATAGGCGGACAGGGCGTTGACACCCTTCATTAGGAGGAAAACCTCAAGAAAGATGCCAACAGGAGACAATGAAGTACTGCAGGTCCCTGTCACCACAGTCCCATGTCAATTTGGCTACATATTCTCCAAATTCTTCAATCCCTGGAAGCTCATATCGTCCGACAAATGGGTGTGGGACGTATTCCAGCACAGCCACAACTTGGAATTTGTTCACAAACCTCATAATTTTCCTCCTCTGAAGACAATCCATCATCATCTTCCAGTTCTGAAAAAATTAATCGGATTACTTCTCTCAAAACAAGCAATAGAAGAGGTGCTGCACAACCAGCACAATCTAGGATATTATTCTCACTTTTTTCTGATCAAAAAGAAGTCAGAAAAGGGGTGGCAGGTAATACATTTCAGATTATTGAACAAGTTAATCAAAAAGCAACCTTTCAGAATGCTGTCTCTTCAAGAGATTTTTCAGTTGACGGATACAGGGAGCTATCTCACTTCCCAGGATCTAATGGATGCATAATTTCACGTATCAAAACATCCCAAAGCACAGAAGGTTTCTCAGGTTCAAGGTGGCAGGGTGCCTTTATCAGTTGAAGGTGCTCCCCTTTGGCTTAAGATCAGTGTATGGCACCAGTGGCGGCTTTAGTCTGACGGTCCGGTCACCAGGTATTTCGTTACCTGGATGATTGGTTAGTCAAGGGTCCCTCTTTTCAGTCGGCAAAAAGTCTACAGAGGCCTGCCTACATCTGTTCCAATCCCTAGACCACAAGCTCAACAGCAAAAAATCATCCATTGTCCCCTCTAGATCGCTGGTGTTTCTAGGAGCAGTCCAGGATACCACGTTTTCTAAGGCCTTTCCCACAGTAGAAAGAAATACCCGTCTGCAATTACTAATATGATCACTCTTCAAAAAGGTCAGTTTCTGTAAGGACATTCAAATTCATGCTGGGGATGTTTTCATCCTGTATCCCATTCATTTCCAAATTCTGCCTGCGCATGAGACCTCTTCCAGAACAGCTCAATGTGCAGTAGACACAATCTCCGGGTTCTTTTGAGGACAACATTTCGATAACCCCAGAGATGAGGTTATCGATGTCCTGGTAGACCATCTCTCAGGGACTATCCTTCCTGCCTGCAGTGCCCCAAATATTGATGACAGCGGACACATCCATGGAGGGATGGGGGTGCACAACAACAGGATCTGGAGGTCCGTGGAAAATGGTCCAGTCAGGAACAGTTATGCCACAAAAATATACTGGAATTGAAGGCTGTATTTCGACGTCTTCAGGCATTTCTTCGGAGGTTAAGAGGTTTGTGAGTTCTCGTCAGGACAGACAACACTACCACCGTGTTTCATCTGCAAAAACAAGGGGGTACAAGATCTCAAGTTCTCTCCCTTCAGGCACAGCAAATATAGGAGAGGTTGATAGCCAACGACCTATCACTGAAAGCAGAACATGTCCCAGGAGTGCAAAACGAGTGGGCAGATTCCCTCAGCAAAGAAAACAAGCAATGCCACGAGTGGGAAATCAGCCAGAGGCAACTGTCAAAGGTTTTCCAGTCTTGGGGGTATCCTACCCTAGATCTATTCCCTACACACCTCAACAAAAAAAATCAAGTTTTTCGCCAGCAGATATCCTCAGCCAGGATCTTGGGGGAACACCTTCCACTTTTCCTGGGAAAGGATGTTCGATTACGGGTTTCCCCCGTTTTTTTCATTCCAAAGGTCCTACAGAAAATGAAAAGGGAGCCATGTCAAATAATTTGAATAGCCCCAGCGTGGGCAAGACATTTCTGCTACACAAAGCTTCATTGCCTATCAGAGTGCTCACACATACAGTTCACGCTGACGGAGAATCTTCTCTCAAGTAACCAGGGCCAAGTGGTTCAGCCACAAATTCACCCTCTCAACTTGTTGGCTTGGCTCCTCACCATGCAGAATGTGGAGCCCTAATAATCGCTGACAAATGCAAGTCGATTTTTCAACAGGCTTGAGCTCCTGTTACACTTAAAAGTTATTCAGCAAAATGGAAATGATTCTGCTCATGGTGTGGTTCCCAGTCTTACCATCCATTTTCATTGACACCTGAGCAGATTCTGCCTTATCTATTACATCTCGCCAAATCAGGTCCTGCGCATTCCTCAATTAAGATACATCTAGCGGCAAACTCCGGATACAGACGACATTCTATGCAAGTGTCATTGTGGTCCAATAAGCTTGTGAAGGAGTTTATGAAAGGTTTATTCAGAGCCTATCCTCCTATCAAACCTCCTACAGTGCTGTGGCAGCTGAACACAGTCTTGTCACATTTGAGTCCATTCATAAGTACGAGCTGAAATGTATTTAATGGAAAGTGGCATTTCTTTTTATTATTACATCCACCAGACATGTTAGTGAGATTCAGGCTTTCATCATAAAAGAACCTTACCTTTTTTGGAAGAGAGTAATTTTATGTAAATCCTTCATTCATTTCTAAGGTGCCTACAAAATTTCATCTCTATGAACCAGTCATTTTGCCTTCTTTATTCTGTAATCCATCCTCGCCGGCAGAGAGAGCTTTGCATTCGCTAAGCATTAAGCATTGTTTGAAGTTCTACTTGCAAAGGACAAGAACTTTCAGAAAATCAAATCAATTGCTCATGTCTTTCTCTGCTCCAAGAAAGGATCACACCTTGACAAGGAATAGCATTGCTCGCTTGGTTTCCTCAAATATAGTTGTCTGTCATGAGAAGGCTTGACATCGCTGGTTACAAAGGTGAAGGCTCACTCAACTTGATAGCTTACAACATCATCAGCCCTGTTCACAGGACTGTCTCTTCCAGACATCTGCAGGGAAGCAACATGGGCGAATGCCCATATATTCACAAGACATTACTGTCTGGATGCCTGGAATAATTCAGATTTAGAGGTTGGCCAAGCTACCCTCCATAAGGTATGCAGTTTTAAAACTCTAATCTTCTGTATTTTTCTGCTTCCAATTGTTTACCAGTTTGCAAGATATTATTATGGTTTCTTCATGCTATGCTGTATTTTTCTTGATTTTATACAATTTCATTGTCTTAGTGGATTGTTGGTATTTAAATTTATATCTCATGGTGGGATGGTTCGCCTAGCCAACCACCATTATTCATTGTAATCGTATACCTCTATTACTTTATTTACACTTTTGCTTGACATCCCAGCTATGGTGGCTCTGCAGGGGATGACTGCTTCAAGGTCTTTGCTCTGGCTGTGGTTTAGGTGTATTAAATCAATGTGAATTAGCTACTAACCACTAATGTTTTTTCAATGGAGTTTAATACAAATGCTTTACCATTGCTTTTATTACTGTTAGCGTGGCGACAGGGAAGTTTCAAGTATGTGAATCTATAAAATATATCAATACTGGAAAACCACAGTGTACAGGTAAGTAACATTTTCTTAACAAGCACTGGCAAAGCCAGTAGGTCTGGCTCTGGCAGCCAGTCTCTCAATTATGTCAATGCTTGGTTTGTTTGTCATGGTTTTTGTATAACTTTATTGATGGGCAACCTGCCGGGCCCTCATCAAAACAAAAAAAGTTAGCTAAAAGTAAAAAAATATTTTTGGTCTGAAAAAGCAGACATTGCCATGGCAGTCGTTGGCACGTAAGGAAACTACTGTGTGCGGATGTGCTCTCTGTGGAAGGGAAGAATGCTGCCACTCCCAGTGAAGTTAACCAATTGTTAGAGTGAGATGACCATTGCCCCATGCTCTATATTGTAGTGTGTGCTACCAAAATGTGAATCACACAATAATAGACCAATGAAGAGGTCCGGCTACAAGGCATTTTAAATAAGTATATTATACATAAAATTATAGTAATATCAAAAGGTCACTGATGCCAGACCTATAAAGAGAACAGTCAAAGACAGCATTGATGGAGAAGTTGACCGTGAAGTCACTGCCTAAGCCACCGTTGGAAAGTATATGGCTGCGGCAGCCGCTTACAGTGACGAGCATGTAAAGGCTGTTTCTTGATTTTGTTTTTCATGGGAATTTGTCACACGCGGGAAACTGACCTTTTATTGGTTTTGTGGGTCGTTCTCATCTGGGCTTCTGCCCCCGTGACAGGTGGCATTTGCAATGCTGTTTGTGTTTTTGCCAGGGTACAGTGACTAATCAGACGTCTGAGTCGTAATCGCATGTTCAGAGGGGCCCTTTGGCCTCGGAAGAAGTCAATAGTTTAGATTCTACTTCGCATTCACAGGCACCAAAATCTTAATAAAAATAATAATAAATAATAAACAAGCAAACATTTTTTTCTTCTTTGTGGCAGGGATTTCTTTCCCTCAAGCACAGCAAGGGACAAACGTCTGCTTGTATCCTCTAGGGCTTCTTTGGAAAGGTGACACCAGTGCCATAAATCGCACAGTGCGTGTTTGTCCTCCCCGTAATCCTCCATTTTTCTAATAAAAGTTGTGCTTTTTTTTTTTTAAACAGGGATTTCTTTTAGATTTTTCAACTATTGTGAACAGGGGCCCCATGACCACAGATAATGTTTCATAAACGGAAGCGTGAGCGTTGAAATAATCCTATCCTTTAAAAATGGAGCTGGATTACAACAAATTCAGAATTAAATGGTTGAAATGCTGAATACTGGAGCAAAGGGCCTAAGGGTTCCGTCATACTAAGTAAGAGATTGAAAATCTGACTATCGCAGCCTCTGGGAGAGAAACTGAGTTCGGTCTCTACCTCATTGGTCAGTATTGGCCGCAAAAATGCTGTGGACAGGCTACATATAGCCTATGAATGTTTTCAAATGAATGTTTTCAAAGTTATTGAGTGTACATGTATATCCAGCTGTTGTGACATTGTTTAAGCTGACGACGTGGAATAACTCCAGCCTATGAATCTACAAACTATCCAGGGCTGGAGATGTTAAAGATATTTACAGATCAAATCGATAGCAAAGAAATGGGGGGAAAAAAACCTAAAAGAGCAAAAAACAAACAAAAAGAATGGCCAAGTAAAAGATGCTCAGATTGGTCCTATTACAATTAATGCTGAGAGGACTTCACACTATCTTTTCAGAGATTAAAGCTCTTTGGAGTCATAGGTGTTATCATCAGTCTGATCGAATTGTAAATTGGTGCAGCGCTCGGCATGATATAATCATTCATCTACAATGTCATAATGGTGGGTGAGATGTATGTTTTCATTTTCTTCTGAAGTGGCGACGTCTGCTAGTTAAGCACACAAACAATTGTCCTATTTTTAATAAGGCTAATAGAGAAGATGACACTTTTCAAGTAATATATGTTAACTGGTTCCCCACAAGTATCGTGTCATCTTGTGCCATCTTCTGATCTAAGATTCTCTCTTCATTCCTTCCAATATCCGGTGCCTCTCCCTCTGATAATTTGGGCAGTAGTAAAAGGTGTATAGGACATCTGTTTTCCAGCTTTGGCAAGAACATTGATCAGATTTGTCAATCTTTTTTCTCTAGAGTTTGTATTTGGTAGGTTAGACCTTGCAAGAGGAAAATTATGTCTCATGTCTGGGTATTCCAGCTTGATAATGCAAGAGCTGACCAAGCGATGGTGGTCAAATATATCCTCCTCTCCAACAGTGCAGGAACATCTTTTACCATTCTTTAATTCATATCTCTGGAGATGCCACGGAAAATAGTCTAACTGAATCCCTTTTACCATTCCATGTTCATTCTGTGGCCCACTCGATTTAAAGACAGAAAGTTGGGATGCGAACACAGGGTCCCAAACACATGTCGTCACGGACTATGTGCTGGCCATTAGAAGAAAGGTGGCCTAGTTACTGCACAGGGTGAAGGAAAACCTTGTTGCTAGTAAACATGTGCCATGACCACAAGCCAACACTTAGTAGGTACAAGAAGCATCAGGGAGTCGAGGTCTTTAAGGCACTGGCTCTCAAGCTCTGTACGACAACTGGCACAGTCCACAAAAGATAATGAAAAAGATAAGTGATTTAAAGTGCTTAGTTGACACTGGTGCAACCAGGGAATTACACAACGTTTACCTTGTTGAGTGGGTGAAACCATAAACCTTGACAAAGAAGCAGCTCTGTCAGCCACTGATAACACTGACAACCTGCTACCTGCAGACCCTCTAGGTGAAACAGGAAAAGACAACTTGATAAAGGGAATGTACCTTGAATATACAGACTGCAGCATATTTGGGAGCCCAGTTCTTGTTGACCAAGTACTTTGTGATTGTAAGTCTTCCCTAAAATCCACTGAACCTGTTTGAGAACATGGGGTTAAATGCCCACAGCTGGCCAAAAGTAGAGCTGTTGTAGTCACCAAGGTGTGAATATCCTCGTTCTGCAGTAAGCTATCTCAGCTGGCAACATTTTAACACCTTTGACATGATGCCATGGTAGCGGCTAGTTGTATTTAGGTCCTCATGATCACAGTTACTTGTCCTGGATTGGTGTCCGTTTGCTCAGGCCAGTACTTGCAAGGAGGAGGCCTTCGAGATGGACCCAATAGGGAATCTTCCATCCCTCAAAGCCCGCCACGATGGGACAGAGACTGAAACGGGCAGCTGCATAAAGACCTCACCTATCAATGTCAGTAAGAGAAACTGATACTGTAAGCTCAGTATTTGGTCTTGAATGCTGCATTGCTGCACCACGATCTTGAGACGGAAGCACTGAGGTTGTCTCTCTTGCCTTCAATTTTGCACTCAGAGAATCCAGGAACAACTGTGTGCTAAGGATCGAGGACATGATGAATGCAAATCTGCTGCAGGCACCAAGGGGTTAAAAGGATTTGGCAACTCCGGGACAGCTGATCCTTGTTTGATGGATCAGATAAACTTAACCTCTTTATGATGCAGCCTACTTTCTGGGGGGTATCGGATGAGACTCGTGAGCTATGTGTCTACCTACCTGGGGATACCGGGATAAGTCCTGCTCCACTAGAAACTCCACTGGTCAAGAAGGTCGAGCGTGTGCCTTGGGTGGTGGGGAAATCTACCAGCAAAATATGTAGTAGTAAGGAACGAAGAGCCTAGGACAGTCAGGGGACAGTGTTTCCATTTCTCTTTATGCCTTTTGTCTTTCAGGGGGCACTGATGGTATTGCACTATCTATTGCCTTCTGCACTTGATGAGCAGGGGCCCTCTTAGTTGACTGGGTGACAATCACCCTCTTAACTGCTACCTTAAAAATGTGAAGCTGGGCTCAAACATGGAGCAGAAGTGTACTCAGGATCTGGACTTACCTGATCAGGCTCTGCTTTGGCAAATCTGACCGGAGGAGTTGTGCTCGACTCGCTGGTGTTAGTCTCTGGAGTGAAGCAGGTGTGGGTCTCCAGGCTCCGCCGCCTGGCACAAGTATACAGCACTACGTCAGTGCTCGAGTTGACTTCATGGAACAACAAAGTCTATGGAGCAGCAGATGACTTGATTCCGAAACAGCCAAAGAGTCCTCTTCTCCTGGGTGTTTCAAGCCCATTTCCTAGACCTAGAGCAGTGTGCAGCTTGGACAATTTTTAACAGTTGAAATGGTTTTGTGACCACGTACTTGTATCGCCACTTTGACTTGCAACAATTCCATATGGCCAGTGATGTTACCCGCTATGCAGGAGAAAGAGGCTCCATTCTGTGCAGAGCAGCCTTGAGTCACTGGCAGGAATACTTTGTACCACACCCACTGTCTGAGGCCCTATACTTACCCTCTGACTTCTGGTTATGAAGAGCCACTTCTCTTAAAGGATTAGTAGAGTCATGTTCCGCATGAAAGTCTGGCAGATCTGAAAAGACCTTACACTAAAGATGGCAAACTGAGCAGATGTGGAACAGAGGAGTGTTCCTTTGACTCAAGATGGAAGTTATGGAGGTCAGCTTCTGCAAAACTATCCAACCCACGCTTAAAGAAGCCTAGAATGGCAAGAAGAAAACACAAACAAACACAAATAAAAGGTTTGGGACACAACATTATCACAGAATCCAAGAGTAGCAGGTTCTGATCCATGTTGCCAGAGGAAATAAGTTGAATGTGAGAGAAGAACGAGTTACTTACCTTCGGTAACACCTTTTCTGGTGGATACACGAGCTACCTGTGGATTCCTCACTCACTGAATTTTCCCCCTGTGCCAGCTTCCGACAAAGTTTATTCCTAGTTTCTGCACGTTGAAGAGGACGTCACAATTGCCCACGCAACGCCGTCTGACGTCATACAGGCAATAAGAGGTCCTCGCCGACGTGCCGACGTCAGTACCAACATTTTTTACGTGTCTCTGAGACGAACAGACAAATACCAGCGAAATATATATATACAATTGAAACAAATATTTATACAACAATATTTAATTAAATGAAATAGATAAAACATCAGCTCAAATATGGAAATACGCAAAATATTATATATATATATATATATATATATATATATATATATATATATAGACTATGTGTAGCATCTCTACAATACCAACAGGAGCTCACCCAAGGATAACTTGGTAAGACCAGACAGGCAACGGGGAGGCGGGTGGGACCGTGAGGAATCCACAGGTAGCTAGTGTATCCACCAGAAAAGGCGTTACCGAAGGTAAGTAACTTGTTCTTCTGATGGATACAACTACCTGTGGATTCCTCACTCATTGAATAGAGTCCCAAAGCAGTGCCGCACTCGGTGGAGGGTGCCTGAATGGTCAAACCAAGAAATCCTGCAGCACTGACCGTGCAAAATGGCCATCCCTCCTAACCTCCGAATCTAAGCAATAATGTTTTGCGAAAGTGTGGAGGGATGACCAAGTTGCGGCCTTGCAGATGTCAACCACAGGAACACCCCTAGCCAAAGCCGAAGAGGCCAACTTAGCTCTGGTGGAATGAGCTCTTATTCCATCAGGGGGGTTCTTTCTTTGCCAGAGAATAACACAGCTTAATGCAAAGAATGACCCACCTGGAGAGTGTTCTCTTGTGGACGACCCTTCCTCTCCTCTTTCCCAAGTACCCGATGAAGAGTTGATCCTCCAATCTAAACTCCTTCGTTCTGTCTACGAAGAAGCTCAGCGCTCTTCTCGGGTCCAAACAATGTAACCTTTCTTCCTCTTTCGAAGGATGAGGTGGAGGATAAAAAGAGGAGAGAGTAATAGTCTGACCCATATGGAAGGGTGAAACAACCTTCGGCAAGAAAGCAGCCTTGGTCCTCAACACTACCTTATCTACATAGAAGGATGTATACGGGGGCTTAACAGAAAGAGCCTGCAGCTCACTCACTCTTCTAGCAGAAGTGATCGCAACAAGGAAAACAGTCTTTAACACCAATAACCTTATGGGGCAAGAATGCATCGGCTCAAACGGTGAGCCCATAAGAAACGTTAAGACTAGGTCCAAATCCCACTGAGGTATAATGAAAGGAGTGGGAAGAAATTTATTAATGAGGCCTTTTAAAAACCTCAATACTAAGGGAGATTTAAATAAAGAAGGCTGGTCTGGAAGACACAGAAAGGCTGACAGAGCCGACAAATAGCCCTTGACTGTAGCAACTGCACAACCCCTCTGTGCCAGAGACAACGCAAAAGACAAGATATCTGATAAGTGGGCACGTAAGGGATCAATTTGCTTCTCTCCACACCAATTCACAAATTTAGCCCACCTGCTAGCGTAGATAGATTTAGTGGAGTGTCGCCTGGCCAATAAAATAACATCCACTACCTCGGGTGGGAGAGAAAAGGAACTCAGGTTGCCCCGTTCAATCTCCAGGCATGAAGGTGCAGGCTCTGGAGGTGGGGGTGTAGATCCTGCCCCTGCGACTGTGAGAGGAACTCTGCCCTGTGAGGGAGACAGAGCGGGGGGCACAGAGAGAGCTGGAGAAGATCAGAATACCATACCCTCATTGGCCAATCCGGAGCTATTAAGAGGATTTGAGCTCGGTCTTGGCGAATTTTCCTCAGAACCCGAGGAATCAAAGGTATGGGGAGAAACGCGTAAAGCAACTGGTCGCACCAGGATATCTGTAACGCGTCCCCCAACGCCCCTTGTACCGGATACTGGAGGCTGCAGAACAACGGGCAGTGCGTATTCTCCCGAGTGGCAAAAAGATCTACCCGAGGGATTCCCCACACCTGGAAGATTTGCTGGACTAGATCTGGATGAAGACGCCACTCGTGATCGGTCGAGAAGTGCCGACTGAGACCGTCCGCACGCACGCACATTCAAGACTCCGGCCAGATGGTTCGCCACCAAGCAAATCCGATGGTCCCTTGCCCAGGACCATAGACGCAGAGCTTCTCTGTAGAGAAGATACTACCCTACTCCTCCCTGTTTGTTTATATACCACATTGCGGTAGTGTTGTCCGTTAGGACCTGAACTGACTGACCGGGAAGGGAGGAAGGCCTTGAGAGCCAGACGTATTGCCCGCAATTCCAACAGATTTATGTAAAACATCTGCTCTACTGGAGACCAATGACCTTTGACCTCCAGTTCCCCCAGGTGAGCTCCCCACCCTAGAGTGGACGCATCCGTTATCACTGTGGTCACTGGGGGAGGCTGCGAGAACGGCCTTCCTTGGGAAAGATTGCCGTCCGCAACCCACCATCTTAGATCCACTGCAGCGTCTCTGGAGATCTTTACCGATCCCTCGAGATCTCCGTTGTGCAGAGACCACTGCTTTCGGAGGCACTACTGAAGAGCCCTCATGTGCCAGTGAGCATGAGTGACCAACAGAATGCAAGAAGCGAACAGATCGAGCAGACGAAGGACCTTGAGGACTGGAATGGCCGCTCCACTTTGAAACATTGGAACCAACGCCTGAATGTCCTAAATCCGCGGAGGAAAGGCACGATTCAATGTTGTGTCCAGTACTGCCCCTATGAACAGGAGGCGCTGAGAGGGCTCCAGGTGAGATTTGGGCACGTTCAACGAAAAACCCAGATCGAACAACAACTGGGTTGTCGATCGCAGGTGACGCAGCACAAGCTCCGGAGACTTGGCTTTGATCAACCAATCGTCCAGGTAAGGAAATACCGCTATCCCCTTCCTTCTGAGCTCTGCTGCAACCACCGCCATCACCTTTGTGAAGACTCGAGGTGCTGAAGTAAGACCAAACGGAAGGACCGCAAACTGATAGTGCCGCGATCCCACCACAAACCGGAGATACTTCCTGTGCGACTTGAGTATACGGATATGAAAGTAAGCATCCTGCAAGTCGAGAGACACCATCCAATCTTCTTCGTTCAATGCCAAAAGCACCTGAGCTAGGGTCAGCATCTTGAACTTTTCCTGTTTGAGGAACCAATTCAAAATCCTCAGGTCCAGGATTGGTCTCAACCGACCATCCTTCTTGGGGATCAGGAAGTATCTTGAGTAACAACCCTGACCTCTCTCCTGCTCTGGAACCAACTCCACCGCACCCTTTGAAAGGAGGACTTGAACCTCCTGTTCTAGTAACAGGTGAGGCTCTTCTGAACAGTAGGATGGGTGGGGCGGGATGGGGGGAGGAAACTCCTGAAAGGGAAGGGCATAGCCTTTCCCCACAATGCTGATGAGCCAGGAGTCTGATGTTTTAACCTCCCACTTGCGGAGAAAGCTCAATAACCTCCCCCCTACAGGAGTGGTATGAGAAGGAATTGGTGGATGACTAAGGCTGCTTCCCATGCTGCACCCCTCCAGAGGAAGAGTGCTGCTGGGCGGTTCCTCTGGTTCGGGCCCTACCCCTCCCCCTGTATGATCTATAGGGAAGAACAGTGGTGGGCTGCTGCTGAAATCTGCCCCGAAAGGAGGAGGAGGATGAGCCACGACCAAACCCCCTAAATCTTCTGAACAGTCTAGAAGAAGCAGAAGAGGAGGCTTGCAAGCCTAATGATTTTGCTGTGGCCCTACTCTCCTTAAATCTTTCAAGGGCTGAGTCCGACTTGGATCCAAAAAGTTTATCCCCATCAAAGGGAAGATCCAGCAGGGCTGACTGGACATCAGATGAAAATCCAGAAGAACGAAGCCAGGCCTGTCTCCTTATAGCAACGGTAGTGCCCATAGATCTGGCCACAGAATCAGTAGTGTCCAGCCCCGACTGAATTACTTAGGTTGCCGCAGCCTGAGCATCCGAAACCAGGCTCAACACCTCCTAAGACACCTCTGAATGGGACGACTTTATCTCTTCCATAAGGGCGTAGATGTACCTGCACAAAATGCATGTGGCATTAGTAGATTCGAGAGCCATACTGCAAGATGAAAACGCTTTCTTGGAAGACTGGTCCATCTTTTTTGAGTCCCTGTCAGAAGGCACCCCTGGAAAAGAGCCTGGGGCAGTGCGAGATGAACATGAAGCCTGTACAACCAGGCTCTCTGGAGTCGGGTGCCTAGACAAAAAGCCTGGATCCGCAGGAGCCACACAATATCTGTGTGCCAGTGATATATTAACGGCCGAAGATGACACCGGCTTTTTCCAGATCTCTAAAATTGGGTCCAACAGAGCCTCATTAAATGGCAGAAGTGACTCTGCAACTGTTGAAGCAGGATGTAACACCTCCATCAATATATTGGGCTTAGATTCAGACACCGGCAAGGGAAGGTCCAAAAAGTCAGCTGCTTTTCTTATTACAGAGTGGAATGAAGCAGCCTCCTCTGTATATTCTCCAGGAGATAAGTCCCACTCTGGAGAGGTGTCTAAACCACTTGCCGTATCCAAACCCTGGAGATCTCCCAGAGGTTCTTCAATCTCCCCTTCCTCCAGGGCCTGCTTCCGATACTCTTGCTCCTCAAGGAGGCGAAGAGCAAGGCTCCTTGAATGCAGTCTGGCTTCAATCCTCGGCGTCAACAGGGATTCAGCCGACGTCGATGCCTGGCGCCGATCCTCCGATCCATCTGACGCCGGATCTATTGGCGCCGTGGACTTCTTCGGCACCGCCAAGGCAAAGGATGAACAGGAGAACTCTCCGTCGCCGGAACAGCAGATCTACTTGGCGTCGCAGGCTGTGAAGTCGACGCCAAAGGTACCGGTGCTGAACCAACACCTCCCAAAGGAAGGAAGGGCATGAAAGGTGCCGGACGTAAAGGAGCCAGAGCACCCATATTAAAGGCCAACGGCCCCGAAGGACGAGCCGGTCCACCACCTGGAGCCATTTGTTGGAAAATGGCAAACATCGCAATTAAAAATGCGGAACTGTCAGCCCCTGGAGCCGGGAAAGCCGGATACTGTGGAGCCTGAGCTCGAGGTGACAACGGCGCCGGCCCTGGCGTCTGAGAAGCCGGTGAGAACTCCTGACGTTGAGGAACCTCAAAAACAGATGGTGGAGTCATAGGCGAAGTTGGCGAAGCAGGAGGCGTCTGAGGTGTGATGGTGGGACTAACCTCCCATGTCTTTCGGCGCCGAACCGAAGGCGACCACGAGCGTGACCGCTCCCTACTCGACCGGCGCCAAGATTCACGGTGACGCCGGTGGGACCTAGGCGATGATGATTTGCGCCGATGCCGCTTCTCCTTCTTTTTGGATTTCGCCAAAAAGAGTTTCGCCTCGCGCTCCTTCAATGCCTTCGGGTTCATACGTTGACAGGAGTCACATTCCTGCACGTCGTGGTCGGAACTGAGACACCACAAGCAGTCTACATGTGGGTCCGTCACCGACATCTTGCCTGCACACTCCCTGCAGGGCTTAAATCCCGACTTTCACTGAGACATCTTTTCTCTCGAAGAAAGAAACAGTAACTGTAACTACGTAGAGTAGAAACAGTAGCTCCCTCGAAGAATAACCGCCGTTTGAAGGCATGGAAAAAACGGAACTGACGTCGGCGAGGCCCTCTTATTGCCTGTATGACGTCAGACGGCGTCGCGTGGGCAATTGTGACGTCCTCTTCGACGTGCAGAAGCTAGGAAGAAAATTTCCGTCGGAAGCTGGCGCAGGGGGGAAATTCAATGAGTGAGGAATCCACAGGTAGTTGTATCCATCAGAAGCAGTTTTCAATTGCACCTTTGGTGGAAAAAAGAAACCCACCAAGGACACAAGTACATACATCAGCTACAGAGGCCAGCAAGCTCTAAGCATTATCTGCAGTAGTGCCTTACACAGTTTTCTATCACACTAAAGTACAGATGAGAACCCAATTTCACCCAAAGTTGTTTTGAGTTTTCATATTAATTAAACAGTTTCTCTGAAAGTATATTTAAGTAATCCTTACACCCCAGCAGAGGGATCCCTGGTGTCATTAGATGTTAGAAGAGTTCTAAACATTTACTTGGAATAGACAAAGCACATACAACAATGTAATCACATTGTTTGTAATTTGTGGATCTTTCTGTATTGATATGGCATCCACTTTGCAGATCATGTTAAATGGATAGTGTACTGCACAGTCTGCGTTTACCAAGAGGCTAACAAACCATTGCCTGGTAAATCAACGGCACATTCAACACGAGAATAGGCAGACACTGCTGCCAGTTGAGAGAACTTTTTCTGAAGGAACGCTTTAAAGCCCCTACATTGAGGTCTATTCATACATTCACTCAACATTAATGTTTGGATGAGGATACCAAAGCTGACACATTGGTTGGTTAAAGTCACCAAATGTTGGGGTCTACAGTAAATCTGTAAGAATTGCTATGAAATATTAACATCCACTTCGAAGGAGAAACTTGCTCCTCTTTTACATGTAAGACTATCAGTTAGGATCTTACGAAACAGAAGGGAATGCTACTTGTCATTCTGCATCAGAGGAATCATCAGTAGTATTTTAAACAACCCTTCCTCCTGCCCGCATGTCAATAATTCCATTAGTAATTATGCCTTAATAAATCACACACTGCCCTCCGAAAACAACTAAAGCCGTGAGGAAAACTGCCAGTACAGTACATGCTGGGAGTTGAAAGCTGCTGGTTCCTTCAAGAAGTATCTCTTTTCATGTAATGCACTGTTAACCTATGAGCCAGATTTTGCCTCAACTTTTCCATACAGCTGTATAGTAACACTAGAGTTTGGAGGTTTTTAGGCTAAAGGGTTGACATTTTTCAGTTAGGTACTGCAAATGTTAAGTTACCTATTCCAGAGAAAAAAATCTGTTTGAGCTGTCATGCTTACTGCTATAGAGGCAAAATATGAATTGGGAAGTTTGGAATGTCTGCCTCCAGTGAAACCTTTTCATACCATACAAATGAATGTCTTCTGGGGCCACAAATGCTGTTGGTAATGTTCTATGTTTATGACCATCAATGAGGATTCTAATGCAGGATGTAGGGTCGGCTTGAAACTGAGAATAGTGTAAAATACCCTCAATAAACCTAATTCACTGAATGTCTAGCAAGTGCTTTACTTGGTAAAATCGAAAATTAGTTTAATATACAACTACATATAAAATATACACAAAAAATCCAGAACTTTCTCGACCCTTAAAAACAAGAGATCATAGTCCACGCATTACGTTATCTCTTATTCATTAATCATGAGATTCTCTCATATCAATATGAACGTTAAGTGCTGGAGCAATATTTTTCAATGGTTCTTATAAATACCCGGTCAGTGGAGCCCAATCGCGTGTGTCAGACCAGACAGTGAAAACAGCAATGTGCGCAACCTGAGTTTTCACTAGACCCACGTCAGCGGCCACACGTTCTGGTCGCTACATTTTAAAAGGGAATGTGTCAACGTGCGTCACTTGACTGTGATCGTGGCCACGCATGACGTTGAAGGATACATGCCTCTGCACAGAAACCATTCTAGCACAAACCAAAACACACCTCCTGTCCAGAAGAGCTTTGTACCACCAATCAAACACAGACAGCGTGGACAGCCTCAGCATGTGGAGGTTGGTGCTGCATACAGACATTCCTAGATTTTGGGGCAATAAAGTGGATTCCAGTGCCAGAACACTGGACTCCACACGCCTTTGGAGGTTTTAATTTAAAGTGCTATGTACCTGAAACTGCCAGTCGCTGCTGGACTTTTCAAGCATCGGGAGTGACCCCATATCCAGGCACCCGGGCTCCAGAAGCAGGACAACAATAGTTATGGGCTGTGGTTTCAAACTGATGTTTCTGCAACAATTCAACTAATTCTGATGAGATATGCAGCAGTGGATTAACTGAAGCCTCACCTATCATTCTGCCTTCTTTAAATCAGGGGATGGAACCTCAAAATTCTGAAAAGACAAGGAAGGGCATAAACAGGTTTTTCTCCATCACTTGCGGGATGAGGAACAAAGGGAGTGGTGCCCACCTAACACTGTGCAGCTGACAGGCCCCTAAGCTAAGCAGACAGCAGTTTGTGATATCTCCTCTTGCACAGCAGCTTGGCAACATCATATCATGGAGATCGCAGACTTTAAAACATTTACCAAAGATCCTCAGGCACTTCGACTAATATTTAGGTAGGCTTTTGTAGAGTACAGTAGAGCAACACCAATCAGAGCAGACAGGGTGCTTCTCTCAAAAGTGGTCAAAAAGCTCTTCCAGCAAGATTCTTGAGCTCAAACATCTACCTGTTTCAGTTAGGAGCGCTGCCACCCATGGAGTTCTGTTCCCTCCTCTAACTCAGATCTCTCTGCTACTCTGGTGTGCAGTCCACCATGGAGTAAAGAGCGGTCCAGATATTTACCTCCTCAACTGACCAATCAACTCTTGCTCCTCTAATATTAACTGCAAGGCTACTACATGATCAGTTCACGTCCAGATCCATGGACAATACAAGCCCTTCCTAAACTGGTTCCAGCTAGCTCAGGTACTCAGGAGAAGGAATGTCGAAGGTGCAGGCGCCCAGGCCAGCAGAGACCTAACCAGCCTTGCACAAAGACCTCTATTGCCTTAGGTTGCCGTAATGGATTCTTTCTTTGTAATCTCTCTGACAAACATGCATATAGGCTTCATACTTTTTCTGCACCATACACACAGTCTACATACACCCTTTACTCATAACTCACACAGATGGAAGTTAATGACCCTGGCTAGTGGAGCCTGGTAAAACCTCACGTAAGCACCTCCCTCTAAAAGGGAAGAGGAAAAAGCCATGTCTCTTCACTACAAATTAAGTTGACACCATCCCCAGAACCAGAAAGCCAGTAAAAAGGGAAACAGCCACTCTCTCAGGGAGGAGACACTCTTGATGCCCACATTGACTTTAAGGTACTGCTCATTCGTCTTAGTCTAAATTACCAGGGACACCCCAGAGCGAGTTCTTATGATTATTGGGCTCACTGATGGGAAATATAAAAACACAATGGTGGCACAAACAGGGAGAACAAAAGAGCAGGAAAATAAGCTCCCCAGAGCCAAGCATGGGACCTTTCATACTAATATCTAAGAGTCAGAGTGGAGTTTCACAGCTGTCACATTTTCATTGCCCAAGACCACACCTCTAAAAACATAAAGCCTTTATTTTCACGTTGAAAGGAGGAAAAACAAGGCAGTCCAGTGTGTGTCACAAATATGGAACTGACTGCACCAGTTTTTTAAGGTAGTGCTTTTACTTTCATAAGGTCCAATGGTTTTGGCAGCCTAGCGGCGTAAACGAGAGCTTCCCAAAGCAGCAGTGTAGCGTTTGGAAATGTGGAGAGGACACGAGGCTTTGAGAAGATCTTATGATGGTAGTAAAGGTGAGATATGCATATCACCAAGATAAAGTAACTCTACCACCTTGTCGTCTGGACTCCATGCTTCTAGTTCTGGTCTTTTCAGTTAAAAAACACTGCCATCAGATTTGTCTGTCCAATTGAATCCATGGAAGCAAGCCATGGCTCAACTCCCAGAACACATTTGGGTGTCCAATGCAAGCTCAGCCTGGAAACATGGTCTCCTTACAACAGGGAATGAGGCTGAAATATTATTCTCAGGGCTGATGACAGTTGCACTTGGGACAGAGCCATGGCACTGACATGGCTGAAGACCCTGCACCGTGACACATGTTGAGAACACAGCTGCAGGCGTGGGAAAGCCTTCCGGTATCCAGAACCTCAAGTTTTCCCTGACAGAGTCCTCTTAGATAAGCTTCACCGTGGTCCCAGAGAATCTACAGACAGTGGACAAAAATCGCATACTCATCCAGGAAAGTCACTGTAACCTGGTTCCTGCTTCTCGCAACCATGGGTAGATGCGGAGTTAAGCATAAGGCTGGTATCTACTGCTCCCTTACTGTCCCAAACGTCGGGTTGGTATCCCACCTTCACCCAATAGTGCATAACGCATTATCAGTTACAGTATAGGGTATAGCATGAGACTCATGACAGAAGGCAGACAGAACGCTGCTTTTAGCTCAAGCTCGGCTCCGGAACTGGACTACAGTTCTCTACTTTGCTCCCCAACATTCTAACAATTCCTGGGTCAGTGAGAGCTTCCGGGAAATGGCAAGAACTTGAGGCTGATGTGGAAACAACCACAGCTGGCCAGAATAGTTGAAAGCAAGAAGAAGTGCAGTGATGGATGCAAGGGCTTTGGCAGTGGAGTGAAAGTCTGAGTGTTTTTCAGTAGTGTTTCTGTTGAGTCCAAGGCTGGCCTGCCCTTGACGCTGCTTATATCCAGTCCATAGCATCCTCAAAGGGGCCAGGGTTGGGAGATGGGGTCAGCCGTCAATGTCCCAGCTGAAAAGATGATGTTTCACCAGCATGTCCTGCACACCTTCCTTTAGCGGTGGCTTCTCCTTCTCCTGTAGACAAACATAAATCTATTAATGACAAAGCAGAAGAATGTTATTAAAACAGTATTTCAGACCCAGGTGCTAAACTTATCGATTTCTGCCTTTGTTTCAAAGCGTGAATTTGTACAAATTGACAAGCAGCAGATCTGGCTGCCTTGCTGCTCTCTTGCTGTTATGCTGCCTTTTGCCCCCTCTTATGGCATTAAAGCCCTGGTCTCTCACAAAGCGCCTTGCAATAACATGTATGTGAGTTATCTGGCACACTTCAGCTGATCCTAATCAACCATGTCTGCTGACAATACTAGGATCAATCGTTCTGCACACACTCTTACATGCTGTCTTCAAATTTCCCTTTCACCAAACAGGGGCCGGATGTTTCTTTTCAGATTTTGCACCCCATCTATTATACAAGCTTTAAAAGTGATCTTTCACTCATGTTATTGCCCCCTGGCATTGCACAGAGGATAAGCACAGATATTTAGCTGTCACTAGAGAGTTTAAGACAGGTTAATGGAGGAAACTGACCACGTCTTCCATTATTTTCAAACATCCAACGAATCAGAGTGGGAGGGCATTCCGTAGCTCAGCACAAGGGACACAGGAATAGTGGTCACAGAGTTCAGACGCACTGTAGGTAGGTGTTTTTAAAAGATATTTGTTAATGGAACAAAGGGAGGCAGGGTGTTGAAAGACTCACAAAGGTATGTCTGGAAGAAGACTTTATGCATCAAGCGCATGACTCAGAATAATTCTCTTCCTCAATAGAAGCCAGTCAAAAAAACAGGAGCTTATCAGAGAATTGATCAAATGTTTTGCATGAAAGGAGCTCTTGTTGGCATATTTTTAATATGTTGCAGCCAATTTATGGAGGGTGCAGGAAGGTACAGACAAAGAGCATATCCAGCCTAGACTGAACAAATGCTTTAGGATTCTGAAGGAAAGACAGAGGCTGATCATTCTCATAATCCCAAGATGAAAAAAGGAGCTTTAGGAAACAAACAGCATTTGCGGTTGAAATGACAATACTCAAAGTACTGAGTGGCAAGTTCCTTGCTGTTTTGACTTTTGTCTTAAAATCGGCACTTATCGAGCAGGAAACCAATCGTTTAATGCCACGGCATGTTAATAGGATTTCAAATTTGCTGGGCTTTGACTTTAGGATTTTTGTGTTCATCCACCACCAAGTGACCTCAGGAGCAGAGGACCATTTATTAGCAGTGTCAGGCAACTTGAGCTCAGTATGACCTGGTGTCTCCAGCATATATGAAACATTTTATACTAAAAGACTGGAGGAAACATCCCAGGGCAATGGCCAAACCCTCATGGACCCTGCAGTTCACTTGTTTAGGCTGACAGTTTAAAGAACCAAGCTTATTTAAGATGAAAGACTCAAACTACTTTAGGGATGATCCGCTGAAGCTGATTTTATTCCAACGATGGGCAAGCGGTTTGTTGTAGGTTATGTTGAAGGCCACTGACAAGTCTGATAGAATCAGGGCCCTGACAGTGTCCTTGCCTGGATAAGTTAGTATGGAGATCTGCCTAAAGATCCCTGGGGTGGAGGGATCGAGGATCTATTTTTTTTTTTTTTAAGAGTCTTACCATAGCAATTTTGAAGTCATTTCAGTTTATGCTTAAGGATAAAGGCAAACATATCATATGATGGAGAAATGGCTCAATAGTTTCTTTCAGAGTTTTAACAAGTGGATCCTGTGCGTTTTACTTGAATAGCCAGAGAATGTGGTCATGGAGAAGAGATTATTAAAGTATTTATAATTGATAGGTGTATATTAAATACAACTCTTGACTAACAAATAGTGGGAAAAGTTCAGAGGGTGAAACATTGTTTTCTTTAAAAAGTATGCCAGAGCCACCACTCTCTTCAGTCAATGTGGGAATAACAGGATTCACATGTGCAGGTGGAGTGGAAAAGGCTTCAATATTTTTGAAAACCTCTCAAGAGATGATGGAAGCACTCATAATTGTAGCTAATAATTATTTAGCTAACAGAATACCTAATTGTAATGAGAATCTTTCAATTTGTCACGCATGTTTCCTCTTCCAGTTCTATTAGAGCTTTCTCAATATTAACAATCAGGACAAGTGCTGGATACAGACTTCGCTCTCATAGACCACAATCTTCTGCCTCAAGTGGTTCTCTCTTCTGACTGATGAGGTGGACTACCATAAACAATGGCAGATGTGGTTGTCATGTCAGTGCAAAGAAAAGGATGGTATCACCTTCTATGCTTCAATATGCTACTGTCAGCTACATAAAATATTTTCTGTAAGCCACCTTGAACTCTTATTAAAGGAGCAAGAAAGACTGCCTTGCAAAGGTGCTGTAGCATTCTACTTGGTGGCCACTGTGCTGAGCACCATGTTTGCCTATGGGTGGGAGCTTGGTCAGTGGTACCCTTTCTGTTGAAAACCATGATTAGGAGTGGGTTTTGATGTGAGGAGCCCATCTTCCCCAGGGTCACACAACAGAACTATATGATCTCAACAACACATCTGTGAAAGAAGCTTGGTTTCCTTGGCCTACTGAACGTGGAAAGGCTTCATGTTCACCAGCATTCTCCTCTCCTGGTCTGACTAGCAATGCAGGCTTTCTCCTAAACCAGGGCATTTTCCACTGAATCATACATACTTCTTACCTCTCGCTTGACAGGAAGTTCCCAATCCTGGGACAGGCTGAAAGCAAATTTACACAGGATCCTGGAAGGCAACAAGGGTATAAATAAGTTCATTCAGGTTAAATGATTACCTCCCTTCCTATCTTTTGAAATAGACACTCTGCCTCCACACATAGCGAAACCCGGGGGAGAATCCGGTGCTCCCTTCTTTTAGTAATAGGGCTAAACACCTCCAAACCTGATGCGACGTGTCTGTCCCCTACTAACAACTGGATACCCAGAAGCCCAGTAACTTTATGGGGGGTGGGGTGGGGGTGCTACCTATCTTCGGATTTTGTCTCTCACTGCAGGCCACATGAGGTAAATGTGAGGTGCTTGATTTTTTTATGTCTGATCCCAAAGTCAAAAGGCCATCTTCCATTTAGCAAAATGCTCCTGGCCTTTGTTCGCTCACTTCAGGAGTTTGGCTTCCTTCTCTTATATCATTCATTTTTCCTTTACTCCAGAGTTCATGTCTAAGACTTTTACGCTTCCCCCCCACAGGGTTTGTGGCTGCTTCACATCTTCCACAGACACAATACTAAAGAAGTGGCCTCCAGAACTATGCCCAATACGGCCGATGTGGCCTTCAGAACAGAGCACAGCATTCCAGATGTGAGCTCCAGAACTGGACACAATGCTCCGGAAGCTGCCTCCAGAACAGGAAACAATGCTGCAGGTGCAACTTCCAGAGATCAACAATAGACTAGATGTGCTGCATAAAAATAGGATATCACTACAGAAGTCATATTTGCTTTTCTAGGACACTGGGCAATCTGGATTACTTATGGAGTACCATTTCCCTCCCAGGTGCTTCTAACACAGCATCACACCTCCCCTATGAACACAAACCAACTGACCTGAGTTCGCATTTTATCTGGACCCAGCCAGGGCTGCGCAGGAATGACCAGGGCTGGTACCACTTCTCTACAGTCTGCAGGCTGGAGCACAGAACCTCCAACCACAGATGCATCACCTGCTCACTAGTGGGCAAGAAATAGAGACCGTATGAGAGACAGAATGAGTGTGTGTGTTCACACGCACACTTGTTGTGTAAGTGTGTGTGTGTGTGTGTGTGTGTGTATAATATATATAGAGAGGAAAAACAGGGAAATAAGAAAAGAGTGAAAGTAAAACGGGAGAGAATAAGGAGAATCAGAGATAGAAAAAAAGAAAAAGATAGGTGATAAGAGGAGAAAAAGACAGATAGATAGTTGATGAATGAGTAGGGAATAAGTGAAAAGAGGGAAGAAGGATATAGTTGAATGAGAGATGACTGAAATAAAGAGATGTGGACATAAAGGACGGAGGTGAGTGAAGGACAGATGATCAAGCGGAAAGAGATACACAAAGGAATGAATACAAAAGACTGGTCCCAGTGGACCCGTATATATATTAATGTGGCCTCTGGCTGCAAACATTTCCTAAGAGCCCAAATATTTATATAAATACATATTTACCCACTTAAAGGCTCAGTTTAACAAGTAGAGAAGTCCTACACACCCTTGGACTTTTTTTTTATTTGTTTATTTCGGATAATTTAATCCATAAAACACCCTTGGATTTAGGTACTCACTTGAGCCCAACACAGATCAGGGAGCGCAGCTTGACATCCATCTGGGCATGGGCTGAGTCATGGCTCATGTTCACCGACTGCACTGCCTGGTGGTGGGAGACAGAAGGCAGTGTGAGTAGTAAGGAGTTCATAGGTAAATCATGATGGTAAAATGATAGGAAGGTATGTGGTTGTCAGACAGAGTGAATTGTGAAGTAGGAGAGGGGTGGCGAGGCTATCGGACAGAAAGGGCAGGCCTGTAGGACAGTAGCTGTGGGGCTGAGCTGTTAGGCAGAAAGAAAGAGGTGGAGACTGTAGTGTTGGTACTTTGTGATGTCACTCAATTGATGTCAACTAGTCTTGCTAGGAATTCTTTGTGGATTGATGGGGGTGAATTCCATCAGTTGGTGAGCAGCCGTTGAAGTTAATGGTTGTTGAGAGAGGCATCTCACAACTCTACACTATTTTGATGAATAAAGCAGTTTAATTTGGATTCAGAGTTTGTGTCATTACAAGTTTGGTGAGGAGCTGTCCAAACAGCCGACGGCTCTAAGCATGTTAATCCCCCAGTATCTTCAAATCTTAAGATATTTCTAAGGTACAATGTTAAAGTTAAATGATTGCTTCTGAAACTTGAGCACCACCAATCAAAAGGTGTGCCAGGTCAACTTACTTTTTTTGTTAGAGATAATGAGACTGACCTCTACCAATAGTCACTCATTCCTGGGTATTGCGCTGTTGCCAACACACGCCTGCACGTACCCAACACCTCATGTGACTTGCACGTCATTCCACAGAAGCTTCTCTTGTATTCTTTGTCCTCCCTGGTCTCCTCACCATGCTGGACGATGCTGTTCTGTGCTTAACATACACTCTCTTTTGTCAGCTGTTTTGTAAGCTATGAAGCTAATATTTCCACATGGCAAAATATTCTATCAAGATGGGCAACTCCTTGTCTCTGCTCTCAGAAGAAATACATGTTTTCTACTTAGAGGCAACTTTTGTGGCACTATATTCTGAATTAAATGATTCTGATATACTAGCTACTCCTACATATTAAATTACTTCAGTGCAAGTCCTTGAACAGACTGGCTCCAATTCTTGTGGAGAGC
The DNA here is from genome assembly GCF_031143425.1 of Pleurodeles waltl. Lineage (NCBI taxonomy): Eukaryota > Metazoa > Chordata > Amphibia > Caudata > Salamandridae > Pleurodeles > Pleurodeles waltl. The sequence continues at coordinate 313,438,851 of NC_090443.1, forward strand.
CATGAATACGAACCCTTGATATAGCTTCACCACGTACTTTGATTGTTTGGAAATGCAAGGGACAAAAATAAGATAAACTTGGGGTACTTGGTGTACTTCATCACTTTGTTACTATTTTTCATTATCTGCTATTCATATCATGACCACAGTGCATCACATCAACCTTATTCCTCCAAATTAAGTTCTTTCAGTAGTGGGCAATGCTCACCTGTCATTGACCAAATAGAAAGAATATATTTTTAATTACATTGGTACAACTGAGGATGAAAGCATGGCAATATCTTCAGAAAAGCAAGAGTTAAATAACTTCGGGTCAGAAGGTTTAAGAGCGTATAATCAAATGCAAAAAAAACCGAAAGAGGTGCCCTAAATACTAATGTGTTTGTGAATGCTATTAATGACTTAGATAGAGAAAAAATGTTAATCTGTTTGTATTGCTGTCACATGCTACAATTTTTTTCCAACCTACCAATAACAAATTGGTCAACTGATGGCTGTATTAAAAAAAACGTGGCTATTACCTACAACTTTGGCATTTTACAGGAAGTGCCGATTGGTGATCAGGTAGGACTGCACACAAAAACAAGTAATCCAATGGAATCTCTGGGCTAGAGGAGACTCTCCTTTGTCATTTTGGTAAACAAATGGTGAATTGCTGGAAAAATGTGCTAAAGGTGCTTTACAACCAAATGAACAAGTTACCTTTGGTAAAGCTCTTTCTGGTGGATAGCAGATTCCTCAACTTTAGAATATCCCCAGGTGCCAAACTACATCCGGAAGATTAAAACAGCATTTTTTTACCATGTGCCGATAGGTGGTTTTGTGTGGTTTCGCACTAACTTTCTTTTTTTATGGAAGTGATGAACGGAGAGCATCCACCTGTATGAATATGTCAATTTCTTTCTTAACTCTGCCCATGCCATCAGATGCAGAGTCCAACAACAATCAGAGGTAACAATATTCAGATTCCTGGAAAAAAGCCATTCCTCAGAATAGGGAGGTGGGAGGACAGTGAGGAATCTGCAGTCAAATAGAGTACCCACCAGAAACAGTGTTACAGAAGATAAGTAAATTATTTTACTGAACAATACTTCTAATGGCAGACACCATAACAGTACCTCCCAAGGTGGTAGATCTGTGAAATGGCTCATATCAAAAAGCCCTGCAGTACTGAATGGGCAATTGCTCTTCAGTCAGACCTGGCTGTCAAGGCAGTAGTGGTTTGCAAATGTGGCATGGACACCCATGTCATGGTCTGACAGATGTCAGGGGCAAGAACTCCATGACCCAAGTGCTAGGAGCCTTGGCCCCAGTGAAATGGACTCAGAGTTCTTCTGGGGATTGCCTCTTAGCCAATGCATAGCAGATCTTCAGGACTATCCACATTGACAGAGTGCTGTTCTATACTGTATTGTCTTTCTCTGCCCGCGAGAACACCACAGAAGCTGATCATCACCGAGTAGTCTTTGATGCAATCAATGTAAAAGTCAAGGTCCTCTTAAGATCCAGCCAATGAAGTCTCTCCTCTTTCGAGGAGTGAGGCAGAGCAAGGAACATTGGAAGAGTAACTGATTGTCCATCATGAAAAAGAGTGACAACTTTAGATAAAAAGGCCCCCCTGGTCCTCAACATCAGTTGTCTGATGCAAGAGTTGTAGTTATCCTGACCAGGAATATAGATTTCTAAGTCAAGAGATGCAGAGGACAGCTGTGCATTGGTCGAATAACTTGCACAAGAGGAAAGTGAGACCAACTTAAGATCCCACTGTGTCATACCAAACAGTTTTGGGTAACATTTGTTAAACCTTTTAGAAATCATATCAGAACAGGTGACCTAAGCAAGTACGGCTGGTCTGGCAAATGCAAAAAATAAAAATAAAAATAAAAATAAAAGCTGACGGGACTGACAAAAAAGCCATTATTAGTGCCCAATGCAAGTCTTTGCTGGGCCAGAGATAAAACAAACAAGCTATCCAACAGTTTGGGCGGTTAACACATCTGTATTGCGGGTGACACAGAAGGCCACAAATCTGTCACAGCGCCTGGCGTACAAAGGTTTTGTAGAGGAACGCCTAACAGCAAGGATGACAACCATAACTTCAGGACGGAGATCCTATGCTGTCAACTGCTGCACTCATTCTACATGCAGGAAGGTGTACATAGTGCAGACATGAATGCAGAAACCTGCCCTGCTGCAACAGAAGACCCTCCTGAAGCAGGTGCCTGCTTAGTAGATGTTTATACCCAGAAGGTCTGGGTACCATTATCTCCTGGTCCAATCCAGAGCCACTAAGAAAACCTGGGCCTAGTCATTCCTGATCTTCCTCAGAACTCAAATATGGGAGAGGCTGAGACGGAAAGGCATACCAGAATCATGTGCTCCACATTAACGGGAATGCATCCCTGAGAGACAGCCTTCTTGGAAGCTCCAGCATTCAAATGTTTTGGCATTGTGTGTCCTTGACGGAGGTGAAATGATCTAGCCAGGATTCTTTCCACTCCTGGAAGACAATCTGTGCCACCTCATGTTGTAGCTGTCATTTATGATTCACTTATTGCTGCTGACTGAGTTTGTTCGCTCTGGCATTCAAAAACAACCTGCCAGGTAGTTCACAACCAGGGAAATACCGTGATGCACCAGAGACGAAGAACTTCTTGGCACACAACCCACAAATCCACCCTGCTTGTTGTAATACCATATGGCTGTAGTGTTGCCCTGGGAAACCTGAACCAGTCTCCCCTTGATGGACAGTAGGAAGGTGTTCATCACAAGGCAAATGGCCCGCATCTCCAACAGGTTGAGGTGGAGTCAGGTCTCTGGCAGAGAACAGAGACCATTGATGTTCACCTCTCTCAAATGACCTACTCAGCACAACAGCAACACATACATCCCCAACTTCAGCTCTGGGTGGGGCAGGGAGAGTTGTCTGCTGCTGGTTTATCTGACATTTGATATCTGTTGCAGTCTGCTGTGAGAGCTGAATCGAATCTGGCAGGTTCCCCAGTACTGACCCACTGAGACTTCAGCTTACACTGCAGAGCTGGCCTATGCCACCTGGCATAGTCGACAAGTAGCATCCAAGAGGCCAAGGGTTCTCAGAGCCACTCTCACTGAGGCCCAGGATGAGGCTAAAACATCAGGATCATGGCCCAAATGTTCTGAATTAGTTGTAATGGAGGGAAAGCCAGAGATCACACAGTATCCAGGATGGCTCCAATTAAAGGAAGCCTCTGTGAAGGAGTCAGGTGTGACTTCGGTAAGTTTATAGTGAACCCCAACGTTGTCAGGAAGTTCATTATTATCTAGAGGTGGCCCACGTCAGAGTGAGGCAAACCACCCCCTTCAACAGCCAATCGTTGATGTAGGAGAAAATTAGATTCTCCAATTTCTGAAGGTGTGCTGTGACCAGAGTCAATACTTATGTGTACACTCGAGGGGCACTGGTGAGGTGAAAGGGGAGCACAGCATCAACAATCAGAGGTAACAGTTTTCAGATTCTTAAATTGGGCCTTTTTAAAATCGAAAAAGGCCATTACAAAGAATATGGAGGTGGGAGGGCAGAGAGGAATCTGCAGTCAGGTAGAGTAACCACCATAATGAAAATGTCACTTACCCAGTGTACATCTGTTCGTGGCATCAGTCGCTGAGATTCACATGGTATGCATGAGCTCGCCATCTGGTGTTGGGTCGGAGTGTTACAAGTTGTTTTTCTTCGAAGAAGTGTTTTCGAGTCACGGGACCGAGTGACTCCTCCTTCTGTGCTCATTGCGCATGGGCGTCGACTCCATCTTCGATTGTTTTCCCCGCAGAGGGTGAGGTAGGAGTTGTACTATAGTAATAGTGCCCGCGCAATGAAAAATGTAAGTATGTACCTATTAAAGGATTTAAGTAATATATATACAAATGTACAAAATTGAAGGTAACTTCTGAACTGCTACAGGCTTCCGGGGAGGTGGGTGGGTCCATGTGAATCTCAGCGACTGATGCCACGAACAGATGTACACTGGGTAAGTGACATTTTCAGTTCGATGGCATCTGTCGCTGTAGATACACATGGTATGCATAGACTAGTAAGCAGTTAGTTCCCCATAAGCGGTGGTTTAGCCTGTAGGAGTAGAAGTTGTCTGAAATAGAGTTCTTAATACAGCTTGACCTACTGTAGCTTGTTGTGCGGATAGCACATCTATACAGTAGTGTTTGGTGAATGTGTGAGGCGTAGACCAAGTGGCTGCCTTACATATTTCCTGCATTGGGATGTTTCCTAAAAAGGCCATTGAAGCACCTTTTTTCCTTGTTGAATGTGCCCTGGGAGTAATGGGCAGTTGTCTTTTTGCTTTAAGGTAGCAGATTTGGATGCATTTAACTATCCATCTGGCTATACCTTGTTTTGATATTGGGTTACCTGCATGAGGTTTTTGGAATGCAATAAATAGCTGTTTAGTTTTTCTGATGTTCTTTGTTCTGTCAATGTAGTACATTAATGCTCTTTTGACATCTAATGTATGTAGTGCTCTTTCAGCCACAGAATCTGGCTGTGGGAAAAATACTGGTAGTTCTACCGTTTGATTTAGATGGAATGGTGAAATAACTTTTGGTAAAAATTTTGGATTAGGTCGTAGGACGACCTTATTTTTATGTATTTGTATAAAAGGCTCTTGTGTTGTGAACGCTTGAATTTCACTTACTCTTCTTAGAGATGTAATGGCGATGAGAAAGGCAACTTTCCAGGTTAGGAATTGTATTCCGCAAGAGTGCATGGGTTCGAAAGGTGGGCCCATGAGTCTTGTTAGAACCACGTTTAGGTTCCATGAAGGAACAGGTGGTGTTCTTGGTGGTATAATTCTTTTAAGCCCTTCTATAAATGCTTTGATAACTGGTATCCTATACAAGGAAGTTGAATAGGTAGTTTGCAGGTATGCAGATATTGCTGCAAGGTGTATTTTAATAGAAGAGAAGGCTAGCTTTGCTTTTTGTAAATGGAGCAAGTAATTTACTATATGTTTTGGAGTTGCATCTAGCGGTTGTATCTGATTATGATGGCAGTACCAAACAAATCTTTTCCACTTACTTGCGTAGCAGTGTCTAGTGGATGGCCTTCTGGCCTGCTTTATGACTTCCATACACTCTTGGCTAAGTTGTAAGTGTCCGAATTCTAGGATTTCAGGAGCCAGATTGCTAGATTCAGCGATGCTGGGTCCGGGTGTCTGATCTGTTGGTTGTGTTGCGTTAACAGATCTGGTTTGTTGGGCAGTTTGATGTGTGGTACTACAGACAGATCTAGCAGTGTTGTGTACCAGGGTTGTCTTGCCCAAGTTGGTGCTATTAAAATGAGTTTGAGTTTGTTTTGACTCAATTTGTGTACTAGGTAAGGAAGGAGAGGGAGAGGAGGAAAAGCGTAAGCAAATATTCCTGACCAGTTCATCCATAGGGCATTGCCTTGGGATTGCTTGTGTGGGTATCTGGACGCGAAGTTTTGGCATTTTGCGTTCTCTTTTGTTGCAAATAAGTCTATTTGTGGTGTTCCCCAGAGTGTGAAGTAGGTGTACAGAATCTGTGGGTGGATTTCCCATTCGTGGACTTGCTGGTGATCTCGAGAGAGATTGTCTGCCAGCTGATTCTGGATCCCCGGAATAAACTGTGCTATTAGACCAATCTGATGGTGGATTGCCCACTTCCATATTTTTTGAGCTAACAAGCTTAACTGCGTTGAATGTGTTCCTCCTTGTTTGTTTAGATAATACATCGTTGTCATGTTGTCTGTTTTGACAAGGATGTATTTGTGGGTTATGATTGGTTGGAAAGCTTTTAGTGCTTGAAAAACTGCTAATAATTCTAGATGATTTATATGCAGTTTTGTTTGATGTATGTTCCATTGTCCTCTTATGTTGTGTTGATTGAGATGTGCTCCCCACCCTGTCATGGAAGCATCTGTTGTTATTACGTACTCTGGCACTGGGTCTTGGAAAGGCCGCCCTATGTTTAAATTTATACTGTTCCACCATAGAAGCGAGAGGTAAGTTTGGCGGTCTAGCAACACCAGATCTAGAAGGTGACCCTGTGCTTGAGACCACTGTGAGGCTAGGCACTGTTGTAAGGGCCTCATGTGCAGTCTTGCGTTTGGGACAATGGCTATGCATGAGGACATCATGCCTAGGAGCTGTAGTATTGTTCTTGCTTGTATTGTTTGGTTTGGAGACATGTGTTGAATGACCCTGTTGAAATTGTGGATCCTTTGTGGAGTTGGCGTTGCTACTCCTTTTGTCGTGTCTATTATGGCTCCTAGATATTGCTGTACTTTGCTTGGCAGAATGTTTGATTTTGCAAAGTTGACGGTGAACCCTAGTTTGTAGAGGGTTTGTATGACTTGATTTGTGTGGTTTGAGCATTGTGTGAGCGAACTGGTTTTGATTAGCCAGTCGTCTAGATACGGGAACACATGTATTTGCTGCCTTCTGATGTGTGCAGCGACTACTGCTAGGCATTTTGTGAATACTCTTGGAGCGGTTGTTAAACCAAAAGGCAATACTTTGAATTGGTAATGTATTCCTTTGAATACAAACCTTAGATATTTCCTGTGTGATTGATGTATTGGTATATGGAAATATGCGTCCTTGAGGTCTAGGGTTGTCATGTAGTTGTGTTTTTTGAGCAATGGTAACACTTCTTGTAGTGTGACCATGTGAAAGTGGTCTGATTTGATGAATGTGTTTACTACTCTGAGGTCTAGAATTGGTCTCAGTGTTTCGTCCTTTTTTGGTATCAAGAAGTACAGTGAATAAACTCCTGTGTTTATTTGTGTGCTTGGTACTAATTCTATTGCATTTTTTTGCAGTAGTGCTTGAATTTCTATCTCTAGAAGCTGTGAATGGTATTTTGTTAAATTTTGTGATTTTGGTGGTATGTCTGGAGGGAATTGCAGGAATTCTATGCAATAACCATGCTGGATAATTGCTAGGACCCATGTGTCTGTAGTTATTTTGTCCCATGCTTCGTAATATTGACGTATCCTCCCCCCCACTGGTGTTGTGTGGGAGGGGTGTGTGACATGTGAGTCACTGCTTGTTGGTAGTGGTTTTGGGGCTTTGAAATCTTCCCCTATTCCTAGGGAATTGCCCCCCTCTATACTGGCCCCGAAAACCTCCCCTGTACTGTCCCTGGTAGGTGGGCGGTGCGGACTGTGAGGTGCTAGCTTGTGTGGCCTGACCCCGAAACCCTCCTCTAAAAGGTGTTTTGCGGAAGGTGTTATAAGATCCTCTGCTCTGCGGGGAATAGAGTGCGCCCATGGCCTTGGCAGTGTCAGTGTCTTTCTTGAGCTTTTCTATGGCTGTGTCGACCTCCGGACCGAACAGAAGTTTTTCGTTTACTGGCATGTTAAGCACTGCCTGCTGAATTTCTGGCTTGAATCCAGACGTCCTGAGCCATGCGTGCCTACGGATGGTAACCGACGTATTAATGGTTCTTGCGGCCGTGTCTGCTGCATCCATGGAGGAGCGTATTTGATTGTTGGAAATGTTTTGACCCTCCTCAACAACCTGTTTTGCTCTTTTTTGCAGATCTTTTGGGAGATGTTCAATGAGATGCTGCATCTCATCCCAGTGGGCTCTGTCGTATCGCGCTAGCAGCGCTTGTGAATTTGCGATGCGCCACTGGTTTGCTGCTTGGACAGCAACCCTCTTCCCGGCTGCATCGAACTTCCTACTTTCTTTATCTGGGGGAGGTGCATCCCCAGAAGTGTGTGAGTTTGCCCGTTTTCTGGCAGCCCCTACCACCACAGAGTCTGGTGGCAGCTGAGAGGTGATGAATACAGGGTCCGTAGGAGGCGCCTTATACTTTTTGTCCACCCTAGGCGTCACTGCCCTACTTTTAACTGGCTCCTTGAAAATGTCCTTTGCATGGCGTAGCATGCCTGGGAGCATCGGCAGGCTTTGGTAGGAGCTGTGGGTTGAAGAGAGGGTGTTAAATAAAAAATCATCCTCTACTTGTTCCGAGTGTAGTTCCACATTATGGAATAGTGCTGCTCTAGCCACCACTTGTGAGTAGGCTGTGCTGTCTTCCGGTGGTGATGGCCTAGTTGGGTATGTGTCTGGGCTGTTATCAGACACTGGTGCGTCGTACAAGTCCCACGCATCCTGATCTTGTTCATCGTGGCTCATGGCGGTGTGAGCTGGCGAATGTGACGGGGTGTAAGTTGGCGAAGCCGGAGTTACAGGTGGAGGCGAGGGAGGAGGTGTTACCTTTTGTGCTGTTTGTTGCTGAGGAGTAAACTGAAGCGTTCTCTTTCGTTTGACAGGTGGAAGGGTACTGATCTTCCCAGTCCCCTGCTGAATAAAGATACGCTTTTGCGTGTGATCCACGTCAGTGGATTGCAGTTCTTGTTCAAATCTATGTTTCTTCATTTGAGAAGACATAGAATGCTCTTCAGTGTAGGAGCCAGAAACAGGGTCTGATGTCGCTTTTTTCGGCTCCGAAAACCCTGTCGATTGTTTTTTCGGCTCCGAGGTAACCTTCCTCTTTTTCTGTGCCGAAAATTCTTGGCCTCTATGGTCTTCGGCGCCACTGTCTCGGCGTCGATCCGTGTCGACACCGAACTCTCGGTGTCGATGCTTCTGTTTAGCACTCTCTCGGTCTCGAGGAGGCTGCGTGCCGGTGTCTCGACCGGAGTCGGACGATCTCGGCACTGAATGGGCCTTTTTCGGTGCCGATTGTTGGTCACCGAGAATTTGGGTGGAGCCATGGCCGGTTGGCAGTGGCGTCCCCTGGGCCTTCTTTCCTTTTTTAAGGTTTGATCTCGACGTCTTACTCACAGTTCTTGTAGAGTGTAGCTCGTCGGAGTCTGAATCCTGGATGGAAAAGGATTCCTCCTGTTCCTCTTCTGTCTCGAACTGTCGACGCTCTTTTGGCGTGGACGCCATCTGCAGTCTTCTCGCTCGACGGTCGCGCAGAGTTTTTCGGGACCGGAACGCCCGACAGGCCTCACAGGATTCTTCGCTGTGCTCGGGTGACAGGCACAGATTACAGACCGAGTGTAGGTCCGTATAAGGATATTTGTTGTGGCATTCGGGGCAGAATCGAAACGGGGTCCGTTCCATCGGCGTTGTCCTCCACGCGGTCGGGCCGACTAGGCCCCGACGGGGTGCCGAAATCTACCCCGAAGGGCACCGAAGCGCTTCGATGTTCAACGCGTCGTCGTATGTGTCTATCCCTAACCGGATCGCAACGATACCGTCGAAAATCTTCCGTTTTCAGCTATCTTTCCGTTCCGAAACTCGGAGCGACAGGAACACGTCCGAACCCGATGGCGGAAAAAAAACAATCGAAGATGGAGTCGACGCCCATGCGCAATGAGCACAGAAGGAGGAGTCACTCGGTCCCGTGACTCGAAAACACTTCTTCGAAGAAAAACAACTTGTAACACTCCGACCCAACACCAGATGGCGAGCTCATGCATACCATGTGTATCTACAGCGACAGATGCCATCGAACACAGTGTTACTGAAGGTAAGTAAATTGTTTTTCTGAACAATACTTCTAATGGCAGATTCCTTACGTTTAGAACACACACCACAGCAGTACCTCCCAAGGTTGTAGGTCTGAAATGGCTCATATCCAAAAAGCCCTGCAGTACTGAATGGGCGATTGCCCTTCAGTCAGACCTGGCTGTCAAGGCAGTAGTGGTTTGCGAATGTGGCATGGACACCCATGTCATGCCCTGACAGATATCAGGGGCAGGCACTCCATGAGCCAAAGCAGTGCTAGCAGCCTTAGCCCTATTGAAATGGGCTCCGAATCCATCTGGGGACTGCCTCTTAGCCAATGTGTAGCAGATTTTCAGGACTTATCCACATTGACACTGTTCTATACTGTATTGTCTTTCGCTGCCCCAGAGAACCCCACAAAAGCTGCTCATCACCCAGTGGTCTTTGAAAATGGAGTGAAAACGCTCTTGGTCTATTCCAAACCTCAGGCAGCATTTGGGATACTGCTGGATGGGTACATGAAAGTATGCATCTTGCAGATCCAAAGCCACCATCCAGTTGCCTAAATGTGTGGAAAAGAGAACCTGGGACAACGTGAGCACTGTGAATTTGTCCTTCCCCAAGTAGGCATTCAGAGGGCAGAGATCTAATATATGATGAAGGCGCCCATCCTTCTTCAGTACAAGAAAACTGAAGGAGTACAACCAGTTCCCATTTCTAAGGCTGGATCCCTCTCTATTGCTCCTTTGGCCAACAGAGGCTCCAACTCTGGAACAACATTGGAAAGATACTCCTCTGAAAACTGATTTGATGTAAGTGAATGATGATGTGATCAGAAAGGAAAGGCATGGCATAGCCAGTCAGAGTCTCAAGGACCCTCTTTGGGATGGTATGCTTCGTTATTCCTGGATAAAATGTCTGATCCAGCCTTACAAAGGGTGGTTGTGTATGACTAAGGGCAATCTAAAGTGGTTTGGAGATTGCTGCTGTAGGGCTAGGAGACTGAGAAGTTTGTTGCCCCATGTCATCTGGACATTGCCTGCTTGATCCACATTCCCAATCCCAAAAGGAACAGAGTGCCTGTTGTGGAGGCCATAGGCCCTGGCACCAGTGGTACACCAAACTTTTGGCGTATCCCCAAAAGGGAAAAAACTGCTGTGAAAATTGCCTAGTAAGAGAAGAAAGACACAAGGATGGGCCATGGCCCTGCTGACTTTTAAGCGTACAGGGCTGAATCAGCTTTCTCGGCAAAAAGAAAAGATCTGTCAAAAGGCAGGAACACAAGTGATGCCTGCATGTCTCCAGAGTGGGTCTCATCCAAGTGTGACACTGCAGCATCAGCTAGTTCAGACTGCTTTGCCCAAACAGTCGTATCTAGTCAAGAGGTATTTGGCTGTATCCAGACTATCCTGGATGGTCTGAGCCAGCAAGGCCCAAAGTTCTTTAGGGACTGCCAGCAAGATCTCTCTGAACGTGTCCCAGAGGGTATTGACCCAAAAGACAGCTGCCACTTATCGACCACAGGGCTAGCCTGGCCAATAAAAACATTGGTTTCCTGAATGCCTCAATTCTCTCGACTTTTTTTTGGGGGGGGTATGGAAATAAATGAGGTTAACCCTGCTGGTGAAGCTTGAGCAACCAGACTTTCTGGGGTATGATGTTGCATTCAAAAGTCAGGGTTGAATGATGCTGGAATATGGCATTTGTCTACCTGCTAGTTCACCGGAGGGCAAGAACAAGCCTTAGCCTGGTTACCCAGTAATAGGTCTGTCAGGACCTCACTGAATGGTAGTAGACGTTCAGAGGAAGCTTGTCGAGGCTAAAGAACTTCAGTAAGAACGTTTGTTTTGACTGCTGTAGGAGGAGTCAGCTGTATCACTTTTCACCATAGCAAAATAAATGCTCTCCTTTGTTAATAGTCCAGGAGGCAAACCAGCCCAGTATCCAGGAAAATGTCCAACCCCCTGGCCTCCTCCATATCTCTGTGAAAGTTGTCATCATCATAGTGCAGTGGTAATTCATCCAATCATCTCCATCATAATCTTCAAAGGCTGGCAGAGTCAGAACCAAAAAGCTGCTGAAGGGCCGTTCCGTGTCAGAGGCATTGTCCTGTCAGATCTGGATTGTACACTGAATATGTGTAGGAGGCTGGCCTGATTTGTAGTCGGTAACAAAGGTACTTACACCTTATACCAGGTCCAGTTATCCCTTATTAGTGAAATGTAGTCAGTGTCTAGAAGCCAGGCTGTCTAGAGGTAGCTGTAGGCAGAGCAGCCAAGGCTGAACTAGGAGACATGCAAAGCTCTTGCAGTGCCGTTGTAGACACAGAGGGGGTCATTCTGACCCGGGCGGGCGGCGGATGCCGCCCGCCTGGCGGGAACCGCCAAATGGCCGCTCCGCGGCCAGAAGACCGCGGAGGCCATTCTGACTTTCCCGCTGGGCCGGCGGGCGCCCGCCAGCCCAGCGGGAAAGGCCCTGCAACACAGAGGCCGGCTCCGAATGGTGTTGCAGGGGTGCGACGGGTGCAGTTGCACCCGTCGCGATTTTCACTGTCTGCTATGCAGACAGTGAAAATCATGCTGGGGCCCTGTTAGGGGGCCCCTGCACTGCCCATGCCAGTGGCATGGGCAGTGCAGGGGCCCCACGACACCCGTTCCCGCCATCCTGTTCCTGGCGGTAAAAAACGCCAGAAACAGGCTGGCAGGAAGGGAGTCGGAATCTCCATGGCGGCGCCGCCATGGAGGTTCAGCCCAGGCAGGGGAAATCAGGCGGGAAACTGCCGGATCCCCTTTTCTGACTGCGGCTTTACAGCCGCGGTCAGAATGGGCACTGAAGCACCGCCAGCCTGTTGACGGTGCTTCCGTGGCCATCCACCCTGGCGGTCCATGACCGCCAGGGTTGGAATGAGGGCCAGAGTACTTACACACATGAAAGACAATACTCAGTGTTACAAAAATAAAGGTACTTTATTTTAGTCACACAATGCCAAAAATACTTTGTAGGCTATACTCCCTTAGGAGTTAAGTAAATAACACAATATATACACTAGTAACCATAAATAGGTAAGTACACAGAAGGAAAACAGTGCAAATAGTGAAAATCACAATAGGTTGCAATGGGCCGAGGGGGAACACAAACCATATACTAAAATAGTGGAATACAAAAGTCGTTTTCCCACCTAGGAAAGTGTAGTGTGTAGAGGGGTGCTGGGAGTGTAAGAAAACACCAAAGGTAAGTAATGTACCCCACCCCAGAGCCCAGAAAAGCAGGAGTAAAACACAGCAAGTTTCCTAAAACACAATAGAAGTCGTGATAGAAGATAATGCAAGAACCGGAAGAGACTGCAAGATGCCAACAATGGATTTCTGGACCTAAAGACCTGTGGAAGAAGGGGACCAAGTCCAAGAAGCACTGAAGAGTCCAGGGAGAACAGGAGACCCTGCTAACCCGGATGAAGGTGCAAAAGTGGAACCACCGGTGAGAAGAGAAAGTTGGTATTGCATCAAAGAAGACAGATATGGGTTTCCGTTGGTGCAGAAGATGTCCCAACCGAATGGATGGATGCAGTCTGGATTCCGCAAACAAATCTTGGCACACGCAAAGCTCGCGGTTAGCGGAAAATGGCACTGCCCGGAACCAGGAGGGACCTGGTGGACTCTACCCAGGAGGCAGAGGGGGCTCTCAGCAACTCAAAGAGCCCTCAGAAGACCAGGCAGCGTGCACAGGAGTCCCACAGCACGGGGACAAAGAAGGTGCAAATGGAGGCCTACACAGCACAACACAAAGAATTCCCACGCTGCCGGAGACCCACTCAGGAAGCTGTGTGTCGCACAATGAAGTGCTGGGGACCTAAGCTGTGCTGTGCACAAAGAACTTCTTAGAAGGTCGGACACAAGACTTGGCAACTGCAAGTCACGTGGTGCATGGGGGGTCTTGCGTGGGGAAGCAAGCCCTTACCTTCACCAAAGTTGGACAGCTGGACAGTGGGACTGCCGGAGTCACTTTAGTCCACCACCCGTGTTGCTGGATCCACACCTTTTGTTTTGAGAGGGGTCCAAGCCACCGGTCGTCGTGCAGAGAGGTGCCTGCTGAAGCAGAGAAGTGACTCCGTCACTCCATGGGAGATTCCTTTGGTTCTTTTGGTGCAGGCTGAAGACAGGCAGCCCTCGGAGGATGCATGACCTGGAAACTGTTGCAGTTGCTGGCAGGAGCTGAAGATACAGTGTTGCAGAAGTCGTCTTTGCTTCTTTGTTGCAGTTTTGTAGAGTTCCTGGTGCAGTCATCAAATGATCCGTCGGTAGAAGATGAAGTAAAGGATGCAGAGGATTCCCGCTGGAGTCTTGCAATCAGAATCTGAAGAAACACCCAGAGGAGAACCCCAAATAGCCCTGAGAGGGGGATTGGCCACCTAACCAGGTAAGCACCTATCAGGAGGGGTCTCTGACATCACCTGCTGGCACTGGCCACTCATGTGCTCCCAGAGTGCCCCACCAACTTGGAATCCAAGATGGCAAAACCCAGGGACACTCTGGAGGATTTCTGGGCACCACCCCTGGGGTGGTGATGAACAGGGGAGTGGCCACTCCCCTTTCCTTTGTCCAGTTCCGCGCCAGAGCAGGGACTGGGGGTCCCTGAACCGGTGTAGACTGGATTATGCAAAAGGGCACCATCTGTGCCCTTCAAAGAATTTCCAGAGGCTCTGGGCGGATACCCCTCCCATGCCTGTAACATCTAGTTCCAAAGGGAGAGGGTGTAACACCCCTCTCCTAAAGGAAATGCATTGTTCTGCCTTCCTGGGATTGAGCCCACAGGAGGGCAGAAGCCTTTCTGTGAGGTGGAAGCAGCTGGGGCTGAAGTGAAGACCTCAGAAGACTGGCATGGCAGTGCTGGGGGGTCCATGGTGGAGCCCCCCAGGTGCATGGAATTGTGCAACCAACACTGGAATCAGTACTGGGGTACAATTCCCAGTTGTTAGACACCTCACATGGCCTTACATATTCAGAGTTACCACTTTGAAGCTGTACATAGGTATTGACCTATGTGCAATGCATACTTAAAATGGCGTCCTGCACTCACGAAGTATGGGAAAATGGGCCTGGACAACGTGGTGGCACCTCTGCTAGTGCAGGGGTGCCCTCACACACAGGTATTTTACCCCCAGCCTTCAGGGTCTGAAGGTTTGATAAAGAGGTGTCTTATAAGTGACCTGGTGCAGTGAAAATGGCTGCGAAATAGTGCATGCACTATTTCACACAGGCTGCAATGGCAGTCCTGAAGAAGCCTTTGTATGGCTCCTTATGGGTGGCAAAAGAAATGCTGCAGCCCATAAGGATCCCCTAGAACCCCAATGCCCTGTGTGCCTAGGTACCACATTCTAGGACTTATAATGGGGGACCAGTATGCCAATCTGGAGTGAAATACTGGGTTACCAGTATGTTATTACAAATTTGGAACCAGAGAGAGCATAAGCACTGGAGTTCTGGTTAGCAGAACTCCAGTGACACAGGTAAGCATACTGACAAAAACAGTGAAACAGACTGACAAGTAGGCCACAAACCATGAGCACTAGGGTCCTGTCTAGCAGGATCCCAGTGACACAGTTAAAACACACTGGCAAACACTGACAAACAGGCCCAAAATGGAGGTAACCATGTTAGAAAGAAGCTACTTTTTTCACACTGTGTGCATCGAGGTGAACTGAGTCATGACCTTGGTTGAGACAGATGAATTTGCTAGTAGTCAGACAACTACTGGAACAGCATCCTCCTCCAGCACCGATGGCCTCAGAAATGGTGCGGATTCTGAAGGGACCAGCTTGGACTTTGGAGCCAGAGTTGGAGGCACCAAAGCTGGTGTAGAACCTGAGGTGGGTTCAGGGGTACAGACAGCATGCAAGACTGATCTGCCAGCAGTAACACAACTGAAGGCTCTGTAGATACTTGGGGTATAAAGGTGCACCAAAGGGAACCTTCAGGGTGCCGAAGATGCACCATATGGCTTCCTTGAAGACCTCAAACAGAGGTGATGTCACCAATCGCTGAGGAAAATCTTAGTGCATCAGGATCGCCAGCGGAATTGCCTCCTCAGCACAGGACCAAGATCTAAGAGGCACCCCAACCTTCTCATAACTTCTCAGGAAGAGAAATGCAGGTTACTTACTTATGGTAATGGTGATTTTGTAGAGACTATCTAGCTGCAGATTCCTCCCCTTTTGAATATTCCCCTGGTGTCAGATTGAGTCTGGAAACTTTTCAGCAGTACCTTTGAGTGCTGATATCTGGCACTGTGCGGCTCTGCACTAAGGTGTTCCGCCCTGGAAATTACGTATGGAGTCTATACTACTGCCACTTGCATGTGGACATCAGCTGCTTTAGACACTGTACATGCCTTCAAATGCAGAGTCTCAAAAGCAAACTAGTGTGACCAGCGTGCAGATTCCTACAATCAAGATCTTACTCATGGATAGAGGCCAACCACAGAATAGGAGGATGAGAGGGCCATGGAGAAATCTGTGACTAGATATACTCTCTACCAGAAAGAGCCTTACTGAATGTAAGTACCTTATTATTCTGACAGAGATGTCTAGTCGCACATTCTTAATCTTTTGAACAGATACCAAATAAGTACCTATTCAGATGTTGGTCTGTGGATGAATTCAAATCAGAAAGTCCTGCAGGACTGAGTAGGCAAAATGCCACTCTTGGTGAACCTGACTGTCCAGACGATAGTGCTTCGAATAATGCATGGAGGCCCATGTAGCCACCTGGCAAATGTCCAGGACAGGGACTTTGCTTACAAACGCAGTGGTAGCAGCTCCTCCTTAGAATGAGCATGCAGTCCTTACGGAGAGCATGCAGTCCTTACGGAGGCTGCTGTTTAATCAGTAAGTAGCAGATCTGAATGCAGGGCACAATCTGGCGAGAGATGGTCACCTTCTGCATAGCTTTGCCTTTCTGCACTTCAGAGCTGATAACCCACTTGGTGTCTTTGGTACGATCCAAGTAAAAGCTCACAGCTCTTTTGGGGTCCAAGAGACGGTGTCTTTCCTCCTCTTTAAAGAACATAGATCGCTGGCAAGGTGATGTTTTGACTGAAGAACAGCTGTGAAGAGGTTTAAATGGAGTGCACATCAGAAATGTGAGGACCAAGTTAAGGCCTCACTGTGGCATGGTAAAGGTACTTGTAAATCTTTTTTGAAAAAATATAACTGGAGGCTTTAAACAAAGAGGGATGATCCAGCAAGCGCAAAAAAAAGACGAAACAGCAGAAAAGTACCTTTTAATTGTGCTCAGAGCAAAGTCTTGGTGGGCAAGGTACAAAACAAACAACAAAACGTCAGTCAAATAAATTTGCCTCAAGGGGGGTCTATTTGCCAAGTACTACACCAAGCCACAAATCTTATTTGTCCCAAAGACAGCCGTATAGATTTTTAATCAAGTGGCACCTGACTGCCAAGGTGACATCAACCACCTCCAGAGGAAGGCCTAAAGAGTTCAGCTGCCACCGCTCAATCGCCAGCCATCAAGATGGAGATGAGGAGGCCCGGCTGCAGAACCCTACCTTGCTGCTGTGACAGATCATCCCGGAAGGAGCTGCTTAATTGGAGGACAGATGTCCATGCCAAGGAGTTCTGAATACTGTAAACTCTGTGCCCAGTCCAGAGCCACTGGATTACTTGGGCCCGGTTGGTCCTGATCTTCTTGAGAACTTGGGGCAGGAGTGGCATTGGCGGAAAGGAATACCGGAGTCTCGAGTTCCACTTGAGGCGCCTTGGAAACTGCAACGTGCAGAAGTGCTGGCAATGCGCATTCTTAGCAGTAGCAAATAGATCATGTCAAGGTTCCCCCCATTCATGGAAGAGATCTCACTCCACCTCTGGGTGTAAGTGCCACTCATTATCTGCCAAGCACCGATGGTGGAGTTCATCCACCCAGGCATTCAATGATCCTGCCAGGTTGTTCACCATTAGGTAGAATATTCTGTGGTCCAGCCAATTCCAGAGGCACAAGGTCTCCACGCACAGGGACCATGATCCCACCCCCGCCCTGTTTGTTGAAGTACCATATAGTGGAGGTGTTGTCCATGAGCATCAGTACCAGTCTCCCACTGATGTATGGAAGGAAGGCTTTCAACGACAAGTGGATGGCCCTGAGCTCCAGAAGGTTGATATGGAGCCAGGTCTCTGCTGGAGACCAGAGGTCTCTGATCTCTACCTCTCCCAGATAGCCACCCCAAACTAGAAGCAATGCATTGGTCAATACTGTCAACTCTGTGTGGTGAAGGGATAGGGGCCTGCTCCTGACCCAATCACAGTCCAGTAACCACCACTGCAGATCTTTTGGCGTCTCTTCCAAAATCTGAACATGGTCAGTGAGATCTCTGTGAAGTTGGACCTAGCAGAGCTTCAGATGCCACTGCAGAGGACTCAAATGCCACCTGGCATTTCCAATCAGCAGGATGCAGAAGGCCAACAATCCCAGTGGCCTCAGTGGGCCTCACTGACATCCAGGACCGAGGCTGAAAGACCCGGATCATAGCCTGAATGCTACGGACTCTATTTCCTGGGGGAAGGCACAAAAGTGAACCATGACCAGATCGTCTCTGATCTGGTGGAGCATCTGAGAACGAGTCAGGTGTGAATTTGACTTGATCGTGAACCCAAAAAAAATGACAGGAGGTTCGCTGTAGTCTAGAGATGGTTGATGACTGCCTGGGGCCAGCCTGCTTACAAACAGCAGGTTGTCAAGGTAGGAGAGGACTGGAACCCCTGACCTCCAAAGATGTGTTGCCACCACTGCCATGATTTTTGTCAACACTGGAGACCAAAGGAGAGTGCAGCAAACTGAAAATGTTTCTGTCCCACCACAAATCGCAGGTAGGGCCAATGAACCTGCAGGACAGGTATATGGAAAATTGAGTCCTGCAAAGTCAACGCCAACATACAGGCTCAATGGTTGAGGGCAGACTACACATCTGGGACAGTGTGAGCATTTTGGATGTGCGAGGTGGGGCAGCAATGGGATTAGTGGACTGGGCAGCCAGTTGACCTAGACTGCAGAAGCAGTTGGCACCACGGCTGTGAAACAGCTGGGATCAATGCTGGGGATGGATTGGCTGATGGTATGGGGTACCTCCCTCGCAGCCACAAAAGGAACAGTACGGCTCATGTGGTTAGCGAGGTGGGGCAGAGAGGTCCAGGGAGAATGCCTTAGCCCTGCTCTCCTAAGAAGTCTGCCTTGTCCCCAAACAGGCGCGTCCTGTCCAATGGCATGTCCATGAGAGATGACAGGACACTGCCTGAAAAACTGGTGGACTGCAGCCAAGTGTAGTGCTGATTGGCAATAATGCCAATAGTCTGCCCAATGGACTCGGTGGTGTCCAAGCTGCAAAGAACTGTAACTTTGCTCAACACAACCATCCTGTATGGTTTAGGCAAGGCCTGATTGGGGATTGTCAGGGACCCCTGGGAGGATTTGAGTCACAGAGTCCCAAAGGGCATTAGTATTGTGCCACAGCAGGCAGTTGGCATTCACAGAACTGTTCACTCAGCTGGTGGATAAAAAGAATCTCTTCCCGACCATCCATACTCATTTTTACTTCTTATCCAGGGGAGTAGTCGAAAGGTGTTGGGATTGGGTTCCGAGGTCGACTGACTTTGGAAGTGAGATCAGGATGTAGGGTACTGCCCCTGCATCTTCACAGGAGAGTGTGAGTGCTGGAGAGGGGCAGAATTCCACTTACATTTCTTGTGTTTTTTTTCTTCAACTTACCATAAGTTTTGGATTTAGAAAAAGACTGGCCCCTTGAACGACTCCGGTGACTTCTGGATCTCGAACATGACCAAACTTTCGACTGGACCCGTCTTGTCATGGAGCCTTCCTGTGCATGGTGATGTAGAGTGTCACCTCACAGTCTTGAATGGCTTTCAGGTTCATTGATGCACAGTCACTGCAGGCCTTGGAGTCATGGCTTGACCCAGCTCACAACAAGCAAATTTTGATGAGGAACTGCAGCAGAAATTTGTTTGCAACATTCCTTACAGGGTTTAAAAACTGTTTCAGGAGGTGCTATGTCCCTTGGACGCTATAAAACAATTTTCTGAGTCAAGGTAATGGTCTCAAAGAGACAAGAGGTTGCCCGGGATCGGCATCTGGTGGAGTGAAATGAAAGTGACCAACGTCAGCACATGGGAGTGACACCTATATATTTATCTCTGCACATCATTTACAGAGCAGAATGGCATCAGTGTTGAGCCTCACAATGCTGTCTACTAACATGCAGGGGTACTGCTGAAATGTTTTCAGATCCAGTCTGACTGCTGGGGAATATTCAACAGGTAAGCAATCGGTGAATAAAAGTCTATCAGTGGGGTGACACTGGGATGAATCCCGCTTAGCCTTCTGGTGGTTCAACTCACTGAAATGGCCCTGAGAGTGGGAGTGAGACTTGCAGGATTTCTTATGACGTTCGGTAACATGCAGCTTCACATTACATTCCCAGATCGCCTTCGGATTCATGACAGAAGTTACATCCCAGAACACAAACATCAGATACAGAGCTTAAACCCTGTGATTTTAGGAGGGGACATGTTTCCTTGCACACTTATTTTTCAGAAAAACTATGGAAAAAAACTTGTAAACTAATGAGAAAAAGGTGGGCGTTAACTCTGGATCCACGTACAAAAGCGCGGAAAGAAAAGAACTGAAATCAGCACACAGATGTTGCGCTTGTATGCAGCTTCATTCATCACTTCCGTGGCAAAAAGACATTGGTGTAGAGCGGCATTAAGCCATGTAGCAGCACGCAAGAGCAATGCTGTTTCAAAACTTCAGAATCCTGTCTGGCACCATGGGATATTTTAAAGTTGATGAATGTGTGGTTAAAAGTATCCACCAGAAGACAAAACTCATGATGACACTTGATAAGATTTCTGAAGCAAATCGTGTACACATCTTGCTATTGGTGTGGAAATTTACAAAGCACATTTAATTTCTTGAAATGTCCTGAGTGCAATGCTAAGTCTGAGGAGTGTGCTCTCGTAGGGATCTTTGCTAGAGCTTCTAGGAGACAATTTACAAAACATGTCTTCTTCAAGAAATGATGATATTTTAAAAGGTAAATGTTGTGTCTGCAACAAATCTCCTTGCTGGGTAACTTTGATGCGATCGTACTTCACATGGCTGTTGATTCAGGGTCACCATATACAATTATAGCAGAACAAAGTGTGGGGAAATTAATTAATTCATAAAACTGGTGGTCATATGAATCCTCCTGATATATAACTGTGAAAGTTATAGTGGGGAAACAACTGAAATGCTGGGTTACTGTTCTTATAATTTTCAGGGCCAAGGGTGGAAAAGCCTTGTGCAAATTGTACATTGCCTTGGATGGATCAACATTACTGGGTCGGAGGGATGAAAGGATACTATATATTATTCTTGACCCCAACAGTGTTGATCAAGTACTTGTCACCTGTGAGAGAGAGCTGACTTTTTTTCCCAGAAAGTGGTGTTTAAGTGGAATGTAGGCAAGTTAAATGGTTTTTCACATACGATTATGCTAAAGTCAGACGCTAAGCTACATATCCATAAAGTACGTAACGTAACATACCTCTGATTATCAGAGTAGAAGTCAAAACCGAACTTAAGAAATGCTTGAGTTTTAGAAATTCTCTGGAATTAAATGTAAATTCACTTCTTTTCGGCAGAGGTAATAGTGCAGTGGAGATGATGAGCAGTGTCATTAACGCTGCCTTAAATCTTGTGAAACTAAATGAGAAAAGGCCCAAAGAAGGTGTGTTCAATTTGCCTAGGAAGATAGCTAAGGTGATTAATAATGCATTCCAACTGGATGATGCGACGGGTCGGCACAATTAGGACTGCTATCACTAATAATAATGTAAGAAGGTCCATGATAAGCATAAATGGTCCATAATGTGGACAGGTCATTCTAGTGCCTTGTGGAGGATCATCTGGGCAAGGAAGCGAATGGTGACAATGGCAATAACGTTTATGATACCACTAATAGTGGCAGAATTGTTTGGGAAACATTCTGAATTATCACCTGTGCCTAAAGTTAGTGCTGTTGAGCATTTATCTACCCCAGAGTTTCCCAGTATCCCTTAAAAGTTAAAAGGTTTACGTTTCTGTGTCATATAATGTTCGGTGATTATTGTTGCACTTGGAAAGTTTTGGGGTGATCCTTCAGGCAGGGGCAGAGAAAAGGGAAGGAGGGGTCAAAAAAGTGTGTTTCACATGTTAATTTCCGTAGGATATATATATATTTTTTTAACAAGAATACAGCTCGAACCGTTGGACAGAATTACACCATATTTGTCAGAAAGCTATCTTTTGTACCTCAGATTGTGTTTTTTAGGGGCAAGTGAAAAGCGCTCTATCCCCTGTAGTAATCTCTCTTTGGGCTTCCAACCACGCCCATATCAAGTCAGTCAGTTTCACTGGTTCGTGAGCTTGCCTTTTAAAATCTGCTTGCTTTCATTTGTGAAAGGCATGCTTACATAAAGCATTTTCCGATGTTTAGCCCACCTACACAACACTGGTAAACTACTGAAAACATATGAGACTCAATGTTTTCAGCATGATTTCCGGACTACTTTATCTGTTTATTTTCCACGGAGAGCGAACGCGCTGGGGTTTACATAGCACGATCACGATTGGTTTTCCCCGTTTTCAATTTCAGCACAATCGCGCTGCATTTTACACAGTGCGATCGCGCTGCGTTTTTTTTTCTTTTAATTTGTGTGGCAAGAAAAGTCCGGTTAGGAGTTTACAACAGTAATAGCTTTAACTTGAGCAAATGCGAGACCCGTTGCATTGAAATGAAAATGTCACTTACCAGTGTACATCTGTTCGTGGCATCAGTCGCTGAAGATTCACATGTTGTGCATAGCCCGCCATCTGGTGTTGGGTCAGAGTGTTACAAGTTGTTTTTCTTCGAAGAAGTCTTTCGAGTCACGGGACCGAGGGGACTCCTCCTCCTTGTCTCCATTGCGCATGGGCGTCGACTCCATCTTCGATTGTTTTCTTTCCGCCATCGGGTTCGGACGTGTTCCTTTCGCTCCGGGTTTCGGAACGGAAAGTTAGCTAAATATCGGAAAAATTACGTCGGTATTGTTGCGTTCGGGATCGGCTTAAATAGAATCGACACCGAATCGAAGAGTGAAGAGCTACGGTACCCTTCGGGGTAGTTTTCGATCCCCCGTCGGGGCCTGGTCGGCCCGACCGCGTGTAAAACAACGCTGATGGAACGGACCCCGTTCCGTTTCTGTCCTAAATGCCACAACAAATACCCGTATACAGACCAACATTTGGTCTGTAACCTGTGCCTGTCGCCTGAGCACAGTGAAGAGACTTGCGAGGCCTGTCGTGCGTTCCGGTCCCGAAAAACACTCCATGACCGTCGAGCCAGAAGACTGCAGATGGCGTCCACGTCGACAGCTCACCGAGAGTTCAAGGAACAAGAGGAAGAAGAAACCTTCTCGATCCATGAATCGGACTCCGAGGAATTCGACGACCAAAGAACTGTGAGTAAGACGTCGAAGCCAGCACACAAGAAAAGTGACAAGGCCCAGGGGACGCCACTGCCAACAGGCCATGGCTCGACCCATAAATTCGGTGACCGACCATCGGCACCGAAAAAGGCCGAAATAGTGCCAAGATCGTCCGACTCTGGTCGAGACACCGGCACGCAGCCTTCTCGGGACCGAGAAAGTGCTGCTGAAAAAGATCGACGCCGAGATATCGGAGCCGAAACTGCTCGACGCAGAGACAGCAGCACCGAGGAAGATCGACGCCGAGAAGGTTCGACTCCGACAAAGAAGAAGGTCACCTCGGAGCCGAAAAAGAGTACAGACAGGGTTTCGGTGCCAAAACGACCCGCAACCTGAAAATGCTTGTTATTTGGTGTAAATGTTTTCAGTGGTTTTCAAGATATTAAAGGGAAAATAAATTTGTATATCTAGGGATCTAGGCTGCGGATCCGTTGTGTCGAATTTTTGACAATCGCTGCATGTTCGTGAATGTGTGCGCCGTCACTAGAAATGCTGTGATTGGCTGACTGCAACCTAACCAGAAAGTTGCGAACGCCAATTTAAGTTATGGGACACAGTCCCCAGGGTTGGAAAATAAAATTTAAATAAAAGTGGTACAAGGGGTAAGGGTGGAGGTACCCAGACCCCAAGAGTGGTGATATAGTGGTGCTTGAGGGTCACATTATGAGTTTTAAAAAATGATTTCTTTTTCACCACACGTGATACTCGCGAATACGTCATAGCGCTCAGCGTGGCCCCGTGTATCATTGCGACAAATTTGTGATTAACACTGACATTTTACAAAAATTCAGACTCATTCATACACTTATTCATTCACTCATAGAAGCACTCACTCATACACCCACTCACAGACTCACATGCACCCACTACTCACAGACCCACTCCAACACTAACACACCAACTCATAGACCCACGCAGACACTCACAGACCCACTTGGACACTCAGGCACCCACTCACAGACCCACTCATATACTCACACACCCACTCACAGACCCAGACACTCATGCACATACTCACAGATCCACTCAGGCAGTCATGCATCCACTCACACATCCACTCAGAGACTCATGCACCCACTCACAGACCCATGCACCCACTGACAGACCCACTGAGGTACTCAAGCACACACTCACGGACCCACTCAGAGACTTGGTTTATAGGTGGTTCGAAGCAGGGCCTGGCCACAGACCAGGCCCTGCGGCCAATCCCCGCTGGGCACAGGCAAAGGCCGTGTGTGGTTGGATGATTATAGGGGGGGTGGCCGTAGGGCCTGGACATATGTCAGGCACTGCAGCCAATGCCAGGCCCTGCAGCCCACCCCAGCCACAGACAGTTGAAGACCATGCATGATGGTGGTTACATTAATGTATAGTAAATAAATTACTTTACGTTAAAACAAACATAGAAACTCACTGAAAAAAACAAAGGTTACAGGGACGTTATAGTTAGGAAGTAGTATTTAAAAAAACAAAGAATTCACTTAAAAAAACAAAGGTTACAGGGACATTATAACTAGGATCTGAATTTACTGGCACAAAACCACAGAAATTCAGCAGTTATTGTTATGGCTAGATCAACTATGACTCATGCCAAAGGTAACTATTAACTTGTGTCCTCGCCATGCACTGCTAATCACCCCACATATTACATCACACATGACATCTTTGATAACATCATTGATAATATCGATGAAACATTTGCAGTAAAATTATTTAGCAGAAAACTGTGCAGAGCGGGGGTGCGACTTAGGTATGGCGCACGGGTTATAGATAACTGAGCTAACCATAACTATAACTGCTGAATTTATATGGTTTTATGTGAGTAAATTCAGATCCTCGCTATAACATCCCTGTAACCTTTGTGTGCGTGTGTATATATGGAAAATGTCACTTACCCAGTGTACATCTGTTCGTTGCATGGGACGCTGCAGATTCACATGCTGTGCATTATCCTGCCATCTATTGTTGGGCTTGGAGTGTTACAAGTTGTTTTTCTTCGAAGAAGTCTTTGAGTCACGAGACCGAAGGACTCCTCCCTTTCGGCTCCATTGCGCATGGGTGTCGACTCCATCTTAGATTGTTTTCCCCGCAGAGGGTGAGGTAGGAGTTGTGTATATAGTAAAAGTGCCCATGCAATGGAGTGAGTATGTAAGCACATAATGTGTATAAAAATAGTATATATTTACAAATTTACAAATGTACAAGTTTCATCAACTTATAACGGCTACAGGCTCCCGGGGAGGCGGGAGGGCGCCTGTGAATCTGCAGCGTCCCATGCCACGAACAGATGTACACTGGGTAAGTGACATTTTCCGTTCGATGGCATGTGTAGCTGCAGATACACATGCTGTGCATAGACTAGTAAGCAGTTATCTCCCCAAAAGCGGTGGCTTAGCCTGTAGGAGTTGAAGTTGTCTGAAATAATGTTCGTAATACAGCCTGTCCTACTGTGGCTTGTTGTGTTGTTAACACATCTACACAGTAATGTTTTGTGAATTTCTGATTTCTGTCATAGGTATATTTCCTAGAAAGGCCATTGTGGAGCCTTTCTTCCTAGTGCAGTGCGCCTTTGGCGTAACAGACAGATCTCTTTTTGCTTTAATATATCCGGTCTGAATACATTTCACTATCCATCTGGCAATGCCTTGTTTGGATATTGGATTTCATGCATGAGGTTTTTGGAAGGCTACAAACAATTGTTTTGTCTTGCGAAATTGTTTTGTTCTATCAATGTAATACATTAGTGCTCTTTTGATGTCTAATGTATGTAAGGCTCTTTCGGCTACTGAGTCTGGTTTTGGAAAAAAGACAGAGTTCCACTGTTTGGTTTAGATGGAACGGTGATATAACTTTTGGTAAGAATTTTGGATTTGTACTGAGAGCCACTTTATG
Organism: Pleurodeles waltl; assembly: GCF_031143425.1. Taxonomy (NCBI): domain Eukaryota; kingdom Metazoa; phylum Chordata; class Amphibia; order Caudata; family Salamandridae; genus Pleurodeles; species Pleurodeles waltl. The sequence continues at coordinate 313,464,789 of NC_090443.1, forward strand.
TTTATGTATTTGTATAAAGGGTTCTTGTATAGTAAATGCTTGTATTTCACTTACTCTTCTAAGAGATGTGATAGCTATTAGGAAGGCTACTTTCCAGGTTAAGTATTGCATCTCACAAGAGTGCATGGGTTCAAATGGTGGGCCCATGAGTCGTGTTAATACAATATTGAGGTTCCACGAGGGAACTGGTGGTGTTCTCGGGGGTATGATTCTTTTTAAACCCTCCATAAATGCTTTAATGACTGGGACTCTAAAGAGTGATGTTGAATGTGTAATCTGCAGATAGGTAGATATTGCTGTGAGATGTATTTTGATAGAAGAAAATGCTAGTTTTGATTTTTGTAAGTGTAATAAATAGCTTACAATGTTTTTTGCAGAAGCATGTAGTGGTTGAATTTGATTATTATGGCAGTAATAAACAAATCTTTTCCATTTGTTTGCGGAACAATGTCTTGTAGCAGGTTTCCTAGCTTGCTTAATGACCTCCATCCATTCTTGTGTAAGGTCTAAATGTCCAAACTCTAAGACTTCAGGAGCCTGATCGCTAGATTGAGCGATGCTGGATTCGGGTGTCTGATCTGCAGTTTGTGTTGAGTTAACAGATCTGGTGTGTTGGTAGTTTGATATGAGGTACCACTGACAGGTCCAGTAGTGTTGTATACCATGGTTGGCGAGCCCAGGTTGGTGCTATTAGTATTAGTTTGAGTTCGTTTTGACTCAATTTGTTTACCAGATACGGAAGGAGTGGGAGAGGGGGAAAAGCGTAGGCAAATATCCCTGACCAACTCATCCATAACGCATTGCCTTTGGACTGAGGGTGTGGATACCTGGACGTGAAGTTTTGGCATTTTGCGTTTTCTTTGGTTGCGAATAGGTCTATTTCTGGTGTTCCCCCGCGTAGAAAGTAAGTTTGTAGTATCTGGGGATGAATTTCCCATTTGTGTGTCTGGTGGGGAGCTCGACTGAGATTGTCGGCTAACTGGTTTTGAATCCCTGGGATGTATTGTGCTATTAGGCGAATGTGATTGTAAATCGCCCAATGCCAAATCTTTTGTGCTAAGAGACACAGTTGTGATGAGTGTGTCCCTCCTTGTTTGTTTAAGTAATACATTGTTGTCATGTTGTCTGTTTTGACAAGAATGTGTTTGTGGACTATTAGCAGTTGAAATGCTTTCAATGCTAGAAACACTGCTAACAGCTCTAAATGATTTATCTGCAGTTGCCATTGTTGAGCGTCCCATTGTCCCTGTATACTGTGCTGGTTGAGGTGTGCTCCCCACCCCATCATGGAAGCATCTGTTGTGATCACGTATTGAGGCACTGGGTCTTGGAATGGCCGCCCTTGGTTTAAATTTATAGGATTCCACCATTTAAGCGAGAAGTGTGTTTGGCGGTCTATCAACACTAGATCTTGAAGTTGATCCTGTGCTTGTGTCCATTGTGTAGCTAGGCACTGTTGTAAGGGCCGCATGTGTAGTCTTGTGTTTGGGACAATGGCTATGCTTGAAGACATCATGCCTAGGAGTTTCATTACAAACCTCACTTGATAGTGTTGGTTTGGGTACATGTTTAGTATTACATTTTGGAAGGCTTGTACCCTTTGTGGACTTGGAGTGGCAATCCCCTTTTGTGTGTTGATTGTTGCTCCTAAGTATTGTTGTATTAGACATGGTTGTAGATGTGATTTTTGGTAGTTTATAGAGAACCCTGGTTTGTGAAGGGTTTCTATGACGTATTTTGTGTGTAGAAGACACTGTTGCTGAGTGCTGGTTTTTAATAACCAATCGTCTAAGTAAGGCAATACGTGCATGTGCCGTCTCCTGATGTGAGCGGCTACTACTGCAAGGCATTTTGTGAATACCCTTGGGGCTGTTGTTATGCCGAATGGTAACACTTTGAATTGGTAAGGCACGCCTTGGATTACAAACCTCAAGTATTTCATGTGGGAAGGATGTATGGGTATGTGGAAATAAGCATCCTTGAGACCTAATGTTGACATGTAGTCCTGTTGTTTGAGCAAGGGAATCACGTCTTGAAGTGTTACCATGTGAAAGTGATCTGATTTGATGTAAAGATTCAGTGTTCTGAGGTCTAATATGGGTCTCAGTGTTTTGTCCTTTTTTGGAATTAGGAAATACAGGGAGTAAACCCCTGTTCCTTTTTGATGGTTGGGTACAAGTTCTATTAACAGGTCTAAGTGTTGTTTGGACATATTGTGTGCTCTTGGAGGCACATCTGGTGGCAAATGTAGGAATTCTATGCAATAACCATGTTGGATAATGGCTAGGACCCACGCGTCAGTAGTTATGTGTTCCCAGTTGTGGTAATAGTCTGTAAGTCCCCCCCCACTGGTGTTGTGTGATGGGGGATTGTGACATTGAAGTCACTGTTTGGTTTGTGGGGTTTTTGGGCTCTGGAATTTCCCTCTTGTTTTAGGGAACTGTCCACCCCTATATTGTCCTCGAAAACCTCCTCTCTGATACTGGCCCTGATATGTGGGTCTGACTTGTGAGGTGGAAGGCGCTGTGGTTTGGGCCCGAAACCCCCCTCTAAAGTGCAGCTTCCTAAAAGTGCCTCTGCTCTGTGGGGAGTAGAGCGCGCCCATGACTTTGGCCGTGTCTGTGTCTTTTTTCAGTTTTTCTATCGCCGTATCCACCTCCGGCCCAAACAATTGTTGTTCGTTGAAAGGCATATTCAGCACAGCCTGCTGGATTTCTGGCTTAAATCCGGAGGTTCGTAACCATGCGTGTCTACGAATGGTTACTGCCGTGTTCACTGTCCTTGCCGCCGTGTCTGCTGAGTCCATAGCCGACCTTATTTGGTTGTTCGAGATAGCTTGGCCCTCCTCAACAACCTGTTGGGCACGTTTGTGGAACTCTTTGGGAAGGTGTTGAATGAGATGTTGCATTTCATCCCAATGTGCTCTGTCGTATCTAGCCAGTAGAGCTTGGGAATTGGCAATCCGCCATTGATTGGCTGCCTGTGCTGCCACCCTCTTGCTTGCTGCATCGAAATTCCGACTTTCCTTGTCGGCGGTGGTGCGTCCCCTGAGGTTTGCGAATTTGCCTTTTTTCGGGCTGCTCCTACTACCACTGAATCAAGAGTTAATTGTTGTGTGATATAAACAGGGTCATTAGGGGGAGGTTTATATTTCTTCTCCACCCTAGGCGTGATGGCTCTGCCTTTTACTGGGTCCTGAAACACTTGTTTGGCGTGTTTTAACATGCCTGGCAGCATTGGCAAGCTTTGGTATTGGCTGTGTGTAGATGACAGGGTGTTTGAACAAAAAGTCGTCCTCTATGGGCTCCGCATGCAATGCTACATTATGGAATGTAGCTGCCCTTGCAACGACCTGCATGTATGCAGTGCTGTCCTCAGGTGGTGACGGCCTTGCCGGGTAGCAATCAGGACTATTGTCTGAGACCGGTGCATCATACAAATCCCATGCATCTTGGTCATCTTGGGACATCCCTGTGTATGTCGGTGACTGCATCATTGGGGGTGTTGCTACCGGGGACAGATGTGGCGAATGTGCTGGCAATTGCTGTGGCAAGAATTGTGGTGGTGTCTTTTCTTTAGCCACTTTAGCTTTTGGCTGCATTTCCGTTTCTTGGAATGCGAGCTTGCGCTTCATCTTTATTGGAGGAAGAGTTTGTATTTTCCCCTGTGTCCTTTTGCATATGCAACCTCCTTTGGGTATGGTCTGGCTCTCCCATGCCCAGTTCTTGTTCGAATCTGTGACCTTGTAATTGAGTTGAAAGGCCTTGTTCTTCTGTATAGGAGCCTGGTTTCAGCTCTGAGGCTGCATGTTTCGGCACCAAAGTCTTTTCAACAGTCTTTTTCGGCTCCGAGGAAACCTTTTTGACTTTCGGTGTGCCGAACTCTCAGTGTCGAGTTTGGTCGGAGCCGGTATCTCGACCGGAGTCAGATGTCTTCAGATGCTGGGAGGCCTTTTTCGGTGCCGATGTTTGGTCACCGTGCTTTCGGGTTAAGCCATGGCCTGTTGGCGGTGGCGTCCCCTTGGCCTTCATTATTTTGGAGAGAGTTTTTGCCGGGGCAGGTTTACTCACGGTTTGCTGAGTCTTCGGCTGCTCACTCTCGGACTCGTCCGAGTCCGAATCTCGAATGGAGAATCTCTCCTCTTCGACGTTGATGTGCCCGGCCGGTGTCGACGCCATCTGGAGTCTTCAAGCTCTTCGATCTCGCCGTGTTTTCTTGGATCGAAATGCCCGACAGGCCTCGCAAGTATCCTCTTTGTGTTCGGGGGACAAACACAGATTACAGACCAAGTGTTGGTCTGTATAAGGATACTTTGCGTGGCAGTTGGGGCAGAATTGGAAGGGGTTCCGGTCCATGAGGTTTGAAGATGGACGTGGTCGGGTCGATCCTGCCATCTAGTGTTGGGCTCGGAGTGTTACAAGTTGTTTTTCTTCGAAGAAGTCTTTTTGAGTCACGAGACCGAGGGACTCCTCCCTTTCGGCTCCATTGCGCATGGGCGTCGACTCCATCTTAGATTGTTTTTCCTGCAGAGGGTGAGGTAGGAGTTGCGTATATAGTAAAGGTGCCCATGCAATGGAGTAAGTATGTATTTACATATTGTGAATAAAAGTGATATATATTTACAAATTTACAAGTTTCCTCAACATATAATGTACAATTTTCATAAACTTATAACGGCTACAGGCTCCCGGGGAGGCGGGAGGGCGCATGTGAATCTGCAGCTTCTCATGCCACGAACAGATGTACACTGGGTAAGTGACATTTTCCGTTCGGTGACATGTGTAGCTGCAGATACACATGCTGTGCATAGACTAGTAAGCAATTATCTCCCCAAAAGCGGTGGCTTAGCCTGTAGGAGTTTAAGTTGTTTGAAATAATGTTCATAATACTGCCTGTCCTACTGTGGCTTGTTGTGTTGTTAACACATCTACACAGTAATGTTTTGTGAATGTATGAGGCGTAGACCATGTGGCTGCCTTACAGATTTCTGTCATAGGTCTATTTCCTAGAAAGGCCATTGTGGCGCCTTTTTTTCTAGTGGAGGGCGCCTTTGGCGTAATAGGCAGGTCTCTCTTTGCTTTAACATAGCAGGTTTGAATACATTTCACTATCCATCTGGCATTGCCTTGTTTGGATATTGGATTTCATGCATGAGGTTTTTGGAAGGCTACAAACAATTGTTTGGCAAAATTGTTTTGTTATATCAATGTAATAAATTAGTGCTCTTTTGATGTCTAATGTATGTAAGGCTCTTTCGGCTACCGAGTCTGGTTGTGGAAAAAAGACTGGGAGTTCCACTGTTTGGTTTAGGTGGAACGGTGATATAATTTTTGGTAAGAATTTGGGATTTGTGCGTAGAACCACTTTATGTTTGTGTATTTGTATAAAGGGTTCTTTGTATAGTAAATGCTTGTATTTCACTTACTCTTCTAAGAGATGTGATAGCTATTAGGAAGGCTACTTTCCAGGTTAAGTATTGCATCTCACAAGAGTGCTTGGGTTCAAATGGTGGACCCATGAGTCGTGTTAATACAATATTGAGGTTCCATGAGGGAACTTGGGGTGCTCTCGGGGTATGATTCTCTTTAGACCATCCATAAATGCTTTGATGACTGGGATTCTAAAGAGTGATGTTGAATGTGTAATCTGCAGATAGGCAGATATTGCTGTGAGATGTATTTTAATGGAAGAAAAAGCTAGGTTTGATTTTTGTAAGTGTAATAAGTAGCTTACAATGTTTTTTGCGTACGCATGTAGTGGTTGAATGTGATTATTATGGCAGTAATAAACAAATATTTTCCATTTATTTGCGTAACAATGTTTTGTAGTAGGTTTTCTAGTTTGTTTAATGACCTCCATACATTCTTGCGTAAGGTCTAAATGTCCAAATTCTAAGATTTCAGGAGCCAGATTGCTAGATTGAGCGATGCTGGATTCGGGTGTCTGATCTGTTGTTTGTGTTGAGTTAACAGATCTGGTCTGTTTGGTAGTTTGATATGAGGTACTACTGACAGATCTAGTAGTGTTGTGTACCATGGCTGGCGAGCCCAAGTTGGTGCTATTAGTATTAGTTTGAGTTTGTTTTGACTCAATTTGTTTACCAGATACGGAAGGAGTGGGAGAGGGGGAAAAGCGTAAGCAAATATCCCTGACCAACTCATCCATAACGCATTGCCCTTGGAGTGAGGGTGTGGATACCTGGACGCAAAGTTTTGGCATTTCGCGTTCTCTTTTGTTGCAAATAGGTCTATTTGTGGTGTCCCCCAGCTTCGAAAGTAAGTTTGTAGTATCTGGGGATGAATTTCCCATTCGTGTGTTTGTTGGTGATCTCGACTGAGATTGTCGGCTAACTGGTTTTGAATTCCTGGGATGTACTGTGCTATTAGACGAATGTGATTGTGAATCGCCCACTGCCAAATCTTTTGTGCTAAGAGACACAGCTGTGATGAGGGTGTCCCTCCCTGTTTGTTTAGGTAATACATTGTCGTCATGTTGTCTGTTTTGACAAGCATGTGTTTGTGGGCTATTAACGGTTGAAATGCTTTCAATGCTAGAAACACTGCTAGCAGTTCTAGATTATTTATATGAAGTTGGCTTTGTTGAGCGTCCCATTGTCCCTGTATGCTGTGCTGGTTGAGGTGTGCTCCCCACCCTACCATGGAAGCATCTGTTGTGATCACGTATTGAGGCACAGGGTCTTGGAATGGCTGCCCTTGGTTTAAATTTATAGGATCCCACCATTGAAGCGAGGAGTGTGTTTGGCGGTCTATCAACACTAGATCTTGAAGTTGACCCTGTGCTTGTGTCCATTGTGTTGCTAGGCACTGTTGTAAGGGCCGCATGTGTAGTCTTGCGTTTGGGACAATGGCTATGCATGAAGACATCATGCCTAGAAGTTTCATCACAAACCTCACTTGATAGTGTTGGTTTGGGTGCATGTTTAGTATTACATTTTGGAATGCTTGTACCCTTTGTGGACTTGGAGTGGCAATCCCTTTTTGTGTGTTGGTTGTTGCTCCTAAGTATTGTTGTATTTGACACGGTTGTAGATGTGATTTTTGGTAGTTTATAGAGAACCCTAGCTTGTGAAGGGTTTCTATGACGTATTTTGTGTGTAGAAGACACTGTTGCTGAGTGCTGGTTTTTATTAACCAATCGTCTAAGTAAAGGAATACGTGCATGTGCTGCCTCCTGATATGAGCAGCTACTACTGCAAGGCATTTTGTGAATACTCTTGGTGCTGTTGTTATCCCGAACGGTAACACTTTGAATTGGTAATTCACGCCTTGGATTACAAACCTCAAGTATTTCCTGTGGGAAGGATGTATGGGTATGTGGAAGTAAGCATCCTTGAGATCTAATGTTGACATGTAGTCCTGTTGTTTGAGCAAGGCAATCACGTCTTGAAGTGTCACCATGTGAAAATGATCTGATTTGATGTAAAGATTTAGGTGGTCATTCCGACCTCGGCGGTCTTTCTTCCAGACCGCCGAGGCCGGGGGAGACAGAATACCGCCATTGCCGGCGGTATTCATGCCTCCCTATTCCGACATTTCCGCTGGCCCATCGGACGGTAACAGCGTTACCGTCCGATGGCCCAGCGGAAATGGCACATCAACATTGCCGCCGGCTCGTAATAGAGCCGGTGGCAATGTTGATGTGCAGCGGGTGCAGTAGCACCCGTCGCGCATTTCACTGCCCGAAATTCGGGCAGTGAAATGCGCGACGGGGCTACTCCTGGGGGCCCCTGCACTGCCCATGCCAAGTGCATGGGCAGTGCAGGGGCCCCCAGGGGCCCGTGCGTCCTCTTACCGCCAGCCTTTCCATGGCAGTGTCTACCGCCACGGACAGGCTGGCGGTCGGGGACTCATAATCCCCAGGGCAGCGGTGCTTGCACCGCTGCCCTGGGGATTATGCCCGCCAGGCGGAAACCTGGCGGTAAATGGAGGGGCCGGCGGTATGGCCGTGGCTTTTGCGCCACGGTCATACTTGCTGGCGGGACACCGCCAGCCTGTTGGCGGTGTTCCCGCCAGCAAACCGCCGGCCGTCAGGGTCGGAATGACCCCCTTAGTGTTCTGAGGTCTAATATGGGTCTTAGTGTTTTGTCCTTTTTTGGAATTAGGAAATACAGGGAGTAAACACCTGTTCCTCTTTGATGGTTGGGTATAAGTTCTATTGCTTCTTTTTGTAACAATGCTTGGACTTCTAGTTGTAACAGATCTAAGTGCTGTTTGGATATGTTGTGTGCTCTTGGAGGCACATTTGGTGGTAATTGTAGGAATTCTATGCAATAACCATGTTGGATAATGGCTAGGACCCACGCGTCAGTAGTTATGTGTTTCCAATTCTGGTAATAATCTGTGAGTCTCCCCCCCACTGGTGTTGGGGGTTTGTGACGTTGGAGTCACTGTTTAGTTTGTGGGGTTTTTGGGCTTTGGAATTTCCCTCTTGTTTTAGGGAACTGTCCACCCCTATATTGTCCCCGAAAACCTCCTCTTTGATATTGGCCCTGGTATGTGGGTCTGGCCTGTGAGGTGGAAGGCTCTGTGGTTTGGGCCCAAAACCCTCCTCTAAAGTGTGGCTTCCTAAAAGTGCCTCTGCTCTGTGGGAAGTAGAGCGCGCCCATGGCTTTGGCCATGTCAGTGTCTTTCTTCAGTTTGTCTATTGCTGTATCCACCTCCGGCCCAAACAATTGTTGTCCGTTGAAAGTCATATTCAGCACAGCCTGCTGGATTTCTGGCTTAAATCCGGAGGTACGTAGCCACGCGTGTCTCCGAATGGTCACCGCCGTGTTTACTGTTCTGGCCGCCGTGTCTGCTGAATCCATAGCCGACCTTATTTGGTTGTTGGAGATAGTTTGGCCCTCCTCTACAACCTGTTGGGTACGCTTCTGGAACTCTTTGGGAAGGTGTTCAATGCAATGTTGCATTTCGTCCCAATGTGCCCTGTCGTATCTTGCCAGTAGAGCTTGCAATTTGGCAATTCACCATTGATTGCTGCCTGTGGTGCACCCTTTTGTCTGCTGCATCGAATTTCCGACTTTCTTTGTCGGGTGGTGGTGCGTCCTCAGAAGTTTGTGAGTTTGCCCTCTTCTGGGCTGCTCCTAATACCACTGAATCAGGAGTTAGCTGTTGCGTAACGTACACAGGGTCCGTAGGGGGAGGTTTATATTTCTTCTCCACTCTAAGTGTGATGGCTCAGCTCTTGACTGGGTCTTGAAACACCTGTTTGGCATGTTTTAACATGCCTGGTAACATTGGCAAACTTTTGTATTGGCTGTGTGTTGATGACAGGGTATTGAACAAGAAGTCATCTTCTATAGGTTCTGAATGCAATGCTACGTTATGGAAAGTAGCTGCCCTGGAAACCACCTGCATGTAAGCAGTACTGTCCTCTGGTGGTGATGGCCTTGCCGGGTAGCAATCCGGACTATTATCAGAGACTGGTGCATCGTACAGATCCCATGCATCTGGGTCATCTTGGCTCATCCCTGTGTGCGTTGGTGACTGCATCATTGGGGGTGTTGCTACTGATGTGGTGAGTGCGGTGGCGATGGCTGTGGAGAAAACTGTGGTGGTGTTTTTTCTTTAGTCACTTTTGCTTTTGGCTGCATTTCCGCCTCATGGAATGCGAGCTTCCGCTTCATCTTAATTGGGGGAAGAGTTCTGATTTTCCCCGTGTCTTTCTGTATATGGAGCCTCCTTTGGGTATGGTCTGGCTCTCCCATCCCCAGTTTTTGTTCTAACTTGTGGCCTTGTAGTTGTGAGGAAAGGCCCTGTTCGTCCGTATAGGAGCTTTGTTTCGGCTCCGAGGCTGCGTGTTTCGGCACCAAAACCTTTTCAGCAGTCTTTTTGGGATCCGAAGAAACCTTTTGGGATTTCGGGGTGGCGATCTCTCGGGCCGAGTCTGGTCGGAGCCGGTATCTCGGTGCTGAGTATATTCGGAGCCGGTATCTCGACCGGAGTCGGATGTCTTCGGCTGCTGTGAGGCCTTTTTCGGTGCCGGTGCTTGGTCACCGTGCTTTCGGGTAAAGCCATGGCCTGTTGGCGCTGGCGTCCCCTGGGCCTTCATGATTTTTGAGCGAGTTTTTGCCGGGGCTGGTTTACTCACGGTTTGTTGCCTCGTCGGCTGCTCACTCTCGGGCTCGTCCGAGTCCGAATCTGGAATGGAGAATGTCTCCTCTTCTTCGACGTCGGGGTGTCCGGCCGGTGTCGACGCCATATGAAGTCTTCGAGCTCTACGGTCCCGCAGCGTCTTCTTGGACCGAAATGCCCGACAGGCCTCACATGTATCCTCTTTGTGTTCGGGGACAAACACAGATTACAGACCAAATGTTGGTCTGTATAAGGATACTTAGTGTGGCATTTGGGGCAGAAGCGGAATGGGGTCCGTTCCATGAGCCTTGAAGACGCACGCGGTCGGGCCGACCAGGCCCCGCCGAGGAGTGGAAGCCCCGAAGGGCTGCCAGAGCTCTTCTTTTCTTCGGTGTCGATATGCTATCACTAACCCGATACCGAGCGCAAACAATACCGTTGAATTTTCTGATTGTTAACTAACTTTTCCGAACGAAACACGGAGCGAAGAGGAACACGTCCGAACCCGATGGTGGAAAAAAAACAATCTAAGATGGATTCGACGCCCATGCGCAATGGAGCCGAAAGGGAGGAGTCCCTCGGTCTCGTGACTCGAAAAGACTTCTTCAAAGAAAAACAACTTGTAACACTCCGAGCCCAACACTAGATGGCAGGATAATGCACAGCATGTGTATCTGCAGCTACACATGCCACCAAACATATATATACACATATACATATACATATTGGTTTACACCTAGTTATATGACTATATATCAATATGTGCATGTCTTTATATTTTTTTATACAAAAAAAAAAAACACCTTTCTCGTTTCTCCTTCCCTCTACTCCCTGACTCATTACATAGCTTTTAGTCTACAACAGACTCAAATATTCTTTATACACGCTTATTTCTTTCGACCTACTCATCCAACTAATACACTCATATGCCAATCGCTGCGAATATCATCTCACATCTTCCCTTTACTAATTCACTTCAAATAATGTAAATGCATGCGATCTCAAGAGCACAAACCTAACACAACTAACCCTACAAGGAAAAGGAAGCACGTTACTAGTCTACTACCTATTTACCTCTAACCTTGAGTTCCGAAGAAGGTACACACTGCAAAGGACATCAAAGCCTTGTCAGAGGTAGTAACTGCTCCATAAAAAAACAATTTACAATTACAAGAGGGACTTTTCACAACCCTGCGTTGTTTGGATGAATAAAAAAGTGTAATGTGGAATGCCATGTTTGTGGTATCATTTCAAGGATGTCGAGTAGAGAGAGATCACAAAGAGGGAGACAGTCTAACCAGGAAACAGGGAGAAGAAGGAAGGGAAAGGTGTGGACGTTGGAGAGGGAGGGGCCAAACTGGCATGGATGGAAAAGGAGGGTCTGATAGGAGTGGCAAATATGGTGGGCTGGTGTGGAAAGTACACTTACCCGATAGAGCAGTTCTTCTGGTGTCAGCACTTTTCCATCTTCATCCAACCTAATAAAAATATTTATGAAGGAAATCAGCAGGAATTAGTCTCATTCGTACTGTGAGAGGGAGCAGGGAGTCAGTACTCAAACGTTAGACCATGTGTTGTAGAAATGAGCACTGAGGCTATGCTAAAGCATGGCCTGTGCTGAAGCTTAGGTGGAAGCTTCAGTGTATGCTGAGTCTACGTTGATACATCACTGTATGCGGAGCCTATTCTGAAGAATCAGCAAGCACTGAGCCTACACTGAAGCCTCGGTGTGGGCTGAACCTACGTTGAAGCATAAGTGATGGCTGAGTCAATGCTGAATTATTAGTGTTGGCCTATAGTGAAGCTTCAGTGAGTGCTGACCTTACACTGAAGCATCAGTGAATGTTGAGCCCATGTTACAGTGTTAGTGACACTGAGTTATGCCTATTGTTGTATCAATTAAGTCCTTGACCTATGTTAATATATCAGCGAATGCAAAGTCTAAGGGGAGGACTTAAGGTGACCTCTCCCTATAATGATGTCTTAGTAAGTGGCGAGCATATGTTTTGGTATTTGTGAGTTCCGAGTGTGTGCACTGAAGTGCTAGTGGCTGCTTAGAAGCAGTGCGAAACAAGTCGATATTGCAATACTGATGCGTGCTCAGTACGTGTACCATAATCAAACAGCGCTGACTCCATGGTTCAGGGGTAGGGTGTAAACACCTCGCACAAGGTCTACGGTTACAGATGACTCTCACAAGGAGTACCTCACCTGTACGTCTTGCAAAGCACCAAGCGAGAATACACAGAGTCGAAGTCTCGTTCAACCTCCCTTCCAGCAGCCTGGACTCCGTGTGAAGAAGAAAGAAGAATTAAAAGTGACATTCAGGAGCCAGGAGGGAAACTCATTCACCACAGATGCCCACCCATGAACAGGGTTAGCGTTAGGGCTAGTTCTGCTCCCAATAGACACCATTCTGAGAGCCCAAACTCCTTCTACACATACTGGTGGCAGACCACTGTGACACTACCCAAGCAAACTCAGACACCTATCTTATCCCTCTACACCATACAGTGTTATGCCCAGCACATCAATGATAGGTGTTATATAGCACTGTGCTCAGAATTTGTAACCCTCTTCAGTATACTGCGTTTTGTCTACCACTTTAAACCCCTGTCCTAAACAGCACCCTGTCATCCACTTTGACTCTTTGCACCATAAACATGCACAGTCCTCTGCACTATAGAGCACTATAACCGTGTATATTATATATATGCCCAACAATATAACCCTGTGCGCTATAGAACATTGGGTCCAGCATTTTAACACTCTGGGATAGATTGCATTCATCCAACACTAGCACTATGGCTTTATAAAAGTGTGTCTTGCGCTAACCCTTAGTTACATACAACACAGAGTCCAGTAATAATCCTCTGGGTTATACAAAATTGTGTCCAGCACTTTAACCCTATGGCTATACAACACTGCATCCAGTGCTAATCATCTGGGCTATACAGCATCACATTTACCAGCTTAATCCTCTGTGCTGTACAACACTACCTCCAGGCACTGTAACCTTCTGGCCTATACAATATTGCATATAATACACGAATCCTCTGGGTTAATCAACACTGCATCCAACACTTTAACCTTCTGGGCTATACATTACTGTGTCCAGCACTCTAAGCCTCTGCATTCTGAAGGATTGTGTCCAGCACTTGAATCCACTGTTCTGTGCATTTTTAATTTATATAGCACTTTCACCCCTGCAATGTACAGTACCTTTTGTTCACCTTTCGATGTGTTTAACAGTACCACTGTGTCGCTGCACTTTATCCCATTGTGATATAGGAATTAATGTCCCCAGCACTTCAACACCATTTGCTACATAGAATATTAATCTGCCTCAGCACTTCTTCAGTAGTATTGTGTCCCATCATCTCAATATCTGTTCTCCGCAGCATTTAAAGTGTCTTAGCACTCTTCTGAAGTTATAATGTAATAATACATGGGAGTCTGCAAACACTATGAAGCCAGCCTCTTGGTTTCATATTATAGGTGACTTGTTGCGTCTCTAGATACCGTAATAAAGAAATGGCTTAAGTGTTCAACTGTAATAATGTATTACAGTTGAGTTCTGAGGTTACAATGCCTGCTGCCAGAGTCAACTGAAGTCCATGGCCAACAAGAGGGTCACTGATAACACAGAGTGCATTTAGTCAAGATATTTTGGCGGCTATGATATATGACACACTAAATCAAAACATAAGAAACACGCCAGCTCTCCTTCCTCAAAGCTGAAGTAGGGTGTACCAGATCTCTTTCCTCAGAGATCGAGTAGGTTACTCCATCTTTGAGGAAGGAGAGCCGGTGTGTTTGATTCACGGATACTGGTATGAGTTCTTCCACATCATACTAGAGATGATGCCTACCCAAAATACAATTTAGGACTCTGCCATGGGCACCTATAACCAGTGTTAATTAATCAAATCTGGTCAATTTTTCTCATCCCAATGGGAATTATATCTTAGGAGGCTTCAGATATCACAAATACATGTAGTCCTGAGGATGGTCTCATACACTTAACACTAAAGAGACCAAAACGTTGACACACAGTTCCACTAAACTTCTGTTATTCACTTACCAGTAGAACTAATTTTACAGCTCATGGATATGTTCTAATTGTTTTTTGAGAGTGGAGTTGCCATACATTTGTTTCACATGTGATTATTGTAACAACATGGACAAACTACACACTGGAAGTGTGTGTCTGATTGCTTTTCTCTGTTCCCCTCCTTATGTATGCTATTCTGTAATATAAAGTGAATGCAATAGATTTTTTTATACACCTCTGTTTCATTTTTTTCATTCATTTTGTTACCCATGATTGATTTGGTTTATTTAATTAAACTGATTTGTGTATGTGCTTTAATATGGTGAAACATCTGCTGCGTTTAATTCTTATGATTCAATGTGTCCCACGTGGGCCATTGACTTCAGTTGACTCTGCTACCGAAGCTCACAAGGGGTTATTGGGTTGCCCTTCCTTTGCTATCAGAGCCAGCAGCCAGCAGCCAGGGTAAAAGGCAGGTGACGGACCATAATTACAGCTGCAGTTTAAACAAGGAAAACGGGAAATGGTTTTTCCTTCTTCTGGTATCTTTTTCTAAATAGAAAAAGTGATCACAGAAAGGATATATTTATGGCAACATGCTTCTTTATTGCACACCTTTATAGGTCATTACAGGAAAGACATTCTCACCATTTTACTACATAATCCGCACCACAGCATTTGTTAACCTGATATACATTATGTGCAGTTTAACTTTTTTTTTGAAAATGTTAACTTAATTTTGTTGTGCTCAATGTCACAGTACAGCTTCTGGGTTTATTCCTCTTGTCTGCAATAAACATGGAAGAGCAAGGCATCCAGGATTCGAGTGGTTTGTTTGAAGAGGTGTGGTAGGACCATGAATTATAAGGAAAAAGCACCCACTGCTTTGCATTATAAGGATACTGCGATTCACATCAGAGTTCCATGGCCTTATAATCGTACTTGCCATTTGTTCCTCTATATGGCCATGAAACTCCTTGGTGTCTTGCAATGTCCTTGTAACGTACAGCAAAGGGAATTTTATCCCATATATCCTCTGCAGACCTGCTTTCCGCATTTAATCCTGTAAAGATTAAAATTTGCACACACTACTTCCTTAAAAACACCACATTAAGGCTAAAAGCTAGAGACAGCATACCTCTTCGATGAAGAGCCATGGGTGGCAGGGACCCCCGAGCAGGGATGGCTTCTTCAGGCCATGGTCAAAGATGGCTTTGAGGCTGGGGCAGAGAGTCCCGCGCACCAGATCAGTCACTCCTTCTGTCACCGAGTCATCTCCTGCAATGGAATACTGCAGATGCAAGAAAAGAGGGTTAAAACTGCAAACTGGTCCTGGGATGTTATTTCAGAGAAAGAGATTTGTTTATCAAGCCACCAAGACACTTTTCTCTCCAGCTACCACGTCCTTCTCGACTATATAACATAG
Organism: Pleurodeles waltl; assembly: GCF_031143425.1. Lineage (NCBI taxonomy): Eukaryota > Metazoa > Chordata > Amphibia > Caudata > Salamandridae > Pleurodeles > Pleurodeles waltl. The sequence continues at coordinate 313,480,363 of NC_090443.1, forward strand.
GATATAGCAGTTCTATTTTATACACGTGTGGGACGTAACTAATTATTATTTGTCTTTGGCAGTCAGAAATGTGCACAAAGGGGATCTGGAATGTCCATGTGGTCACCGGTCTCCTAATACGTATCCATGGGAGCTACTGTGTTAATGGCTGTAGGAGGCTTGCCTGGTTTGTAGTGGGTACCAAAGGTTCTTACACCTCATCCCAGGTCCAGTTATCCCATATTAGTGAAATGTAGTCAGTGTCTAGAAGCCAGGCTCTCTAGGGGTAGTGTGGGTGAGCAGCCAAGGCCTAACTAGGAGTCATGCAAAGCTCATGCAACACACCTGTAGTCACACAGTATTTACAAACATCAAAGAAAATACTCAGGTGCTTTATTTTGGTGACACAAATGCCAAAAATACCTTAGAGACTATACTCCCATAGGAGATAAGTAATATACGCAGTATATACACTAGAATGCAGTAATAACTGTAAAAACAGTTAGAAAACAGTGCAAATAGTGAAAATCACAATAGTTAGAAATGGCCTAGGGGGAACCCAAACCATATACTAAAATAGTCAAATGCAAAAGTCTGTTTCCCACCTGGGCAAGTGTAGTGTGTAGCGTCGCACTGGGAGCGTAGGAAAATACGAAAGGTAAGTAAAAGAAACCACCCCAGAGCCCAGGAAAGCAGGAGTCAATAAAAGTAAGTTTCCTAGAACACACAAGAACACGTGATAGAAGAGTTTGCATGAACCAGAAGAGACTGCAAGACACCAATGATGGATTCCTGCAACTGAAGACCTGTGGAAGAAGGGGATCAAGTCCAAGAAGCACTGAAGAGTCCAGGGAGAACAGAAGCCCTTGCTAACCCGGATGAAGGTGCAAAAAAAGAACCACAGGTTAAGATGAACAGTCAGTACTGCACCCAAGAAGACGGATCAGGGTTCCTGGTTGGTGCAGAGGATATCCCACGTTGGACAGATTTTTGCAGTCTGGTTTGCATCGCTGGATTCCTCCAACAAGCCTTGGCACATGCAAAGCATGCGATTAGCGGAAAATGGAGCTGCCCAGGACCAGGAGGGACCTGGTGGCCTCTACTTAGGAGGGGGTGACAGAGGGGGCTCTCAGCAACTCAGAGAGCCTTCAGAAGACTAGGCAGTGTGCACAGGAGTCCCACAGTACGGGGAAAAGAAGGTGCAAAAGGAGGCCCACGCAGCTCTGCACAGAGGGATCCCACGCTGCCGGAGAACCTCTCAAGAAGCTGTGCGTCGCAGGATAGAGTGCTGAGGGCTGGAGCTGCACGGTGGAAGGATGCCAACAAGCCTTGGCAACTGCAAAATACGCAGTGCACAGGGGTACTGTCTTGCGTGGGGAGGCAAGCTCTTACCTCCACCAAAGTTGGACAGCTGGACTTCAGGACCGTCTGGACCACATCAGTCCACCACCCGTGATGCTGTACCCACGCACTTCTTCAGGAGAGGAGACCCAAGCCACCAGTCGTTGCTGAAGAGAGGTGTCTGCTGAAGCAGGGAAGTGACTCCTTCACTTCAAGTGAGATTCATTTGTTCTTCTGGTGCAGGCTGAAGACAGGCAGTCCTCAGAGGATTCACAACCTGGAAACAGTTGCATTTGCTGGCAGGAGCTGAAGATACAATGTTGCAGAAGTCATCTTTGCTTCTTTGTTGCAGTTTGTAGAGTTCCTGTAGGGTCCAGATGCAGTTTACTCAGTAGAAGGTGAAGTAAATGATGCAGAGGATTCCCTCTGTTGGCTCGCAATCTGAATCTGAGAAAACACCAAGAGGAGAGACCCTAAATAGCCCTGAAAGGGAGATTGGTCAGCCACACAGGTAACCATCTATCAGGGGAGGGCTCTGACGTCACCTGCTGGCACTGGCCACTCATATGCTTCCAGAATGCCCCACCACCTTGGAATCCAAAATGGCAAAACCAAGGGACACCCTGGAAGAGCTCTGGGCACCACCCCTGGGGTGGGGATGGACAGGGGAGTGGTCACTTCCCTTTCCTTTGTCCAATTTCGCGCCAGTGCAGGGAACCCTGAACAGGTGTAGACTGGATTATGCAAGAAAGGTACCATCTGTGCCCTTCAAAGCATTTTCAGAGGCTCTGGGAGGCTACCACTCCCATGCCTGTAACACCTATTTCCAAAGAGACAGGGTGTAACACCCCTTTCCCAAAGGAAATGCTTTGTTCTGCCTTCCTGGGCTCGAGCTGCTTGAGCAACAGGAGGGTAGAAACCTGTCTGTGAGGTGGCAGCAGCTGGGGCTGCCAGGAAAACCACAGAGGGCTGGTTTGGCAGTACTGGGAGTCCACTGTGGAGCCACCAGAGTGTGTTGAATTATACACCCAATGTTAGAATCAGCATTGGAGTATAATTCCAAGATGTTAGACACCTTACATGGCCATATTCGGAGTTACCATTGTGCAGCTGGACATAGGTATTGACCTATGTCCAGTGCACACGTAAAATGGCATCCCCGCACTCATGAAGTCCGGGAAAATGGTCCTGGACGACATGGGGGCACCTCTGCTAGTGCAGGGGTGCCCTCACACACAGGTAGCCTTCAGGGTTGGAAGGCCTGACATATAGGTGACTTGTAAGTGCCCTGGTCCAGTGTAAATGGCAGTGAAATGGTGCATGCACCTTTTCACGCAGGCTGCAATGGCAGTTATGTAGAAGTCTTTGCATGGGCTCCCTATGGGTGGCAAAAGTAATGCTGCAGCCCATAGGGATCGCCTGGAACCCAAATGCCCTGGGTACCTAAGTACTTGATACTAGGGACTTATAGGGGGTGACCAATATGCCAATTTGGGATGAAATACTGGGTTACAAGTAAGCAGTGATGAAATACAGAGGAGAGAGAGCATAAGCACTGGGGTCCTGGTTAGCAGGATCCCAGTGACACAGTCAAACACACTGACATCAGGCAGAAATTGGGGGTAACATGCCAAAAAGAGGGTACTTTCCTATAATGGCCACTTCTGGGTGGCGGACTATTAACATGCACTGGTGGATTAGCGAGTGGGGAGAAGTAGAACTGGAGATTCACCTGCCTGTGGTATGAAACAAAACGAATTAGCATTGGCAAAGCCAACAGGTCTCAAGTTTGAAAGGCATCTGCCAACTTTTGGGGTTTGTCTGTGCATGTTGGCGATGATAAAAATTAACAAGTTGTCAGCAGATGAGGCCTAAAAAGAGATAATATTTTATACATATTCTACTCAGACTAACTATAACCAAAGACTGTCATCATGTAAACTCCGTACAGACCAAAAGCTGCTAGCATTATCTTAATGTTGGCTAGGTAGAGGCTGTGCGCTTTTGGCTGGAGTTACGTATCTTTGATAGAAAGTGGGATGGGTGCTTTAGGAGGCGGTCCCCTTGTTTATCAAGTTGACTACCATAGCAAGGAAGTAAAAATGGGAATATTCTGAATAACTTCCACAACTCCCCCTTATAATGATAGCACATTACTACTGTCTTCCTAGGCCTATGAGTGCCACCTTGACGAGGAGCAGATGGAGACCTCAGTGTGTGAAGGCCACCACATTCTATGGTTGCTGCAGGAAACTCACCAAGCACCTCATACAGGGTGCCACAGAATGACCATCAGGAGATGTTAGAAACCCTTACATTTCTGCACCCCTCTTATTAATCCTATTGACTGTGAAACCCCGAAAGGCCAACACCAGTCACATTCACACCTGTCCTTAGCAGGGCCGCACTCACCTCCTTACTGCGCTCGTCCAGAACGTCCACAAACTTGGCAGGAAACCAACCTGGGAGACACATAAAAACAACTATTATAAAAAAGAGCAGACATGAGCTAGACGGAAGAGAGGAAAAGGAAGACAAGGGAAAGAGGAAAAGGAAGTCAATGGAAAAAGGAAGGAGAAAGGAGTCAGGAGAAAGGAGGCAAGCGTATGAGTGTGTGAAAGGGGAAGGAAGAAAGAAGTAAAGGGGGAAGAAAGAAGGTGGCAGAGAAAGAAAGAAGGGAGATAGGTAAGTGAAGAAAACGTGAGAAAAGAAGTTAAACCAAGGGGAGAGTTAATAGGGAGTTAGAAGAGGAAAAGAGGAGGGTCATGAAGGAACAGGAGGAGAAGGGTTTTGAGGAAATGGCTACAGTGCACCCCACAAAGCTGTGCTCTCCCCTCCCCACTTCATCATACCGTCATACACAGTGCAGAGACAACCATTAACGCTGCATATGCTGCAACATACACACATCTCCCATCCGAAAGGGAAAATATCCGACCTCCAGATATCACAGTCCTTACTGCAAATACACATACCCTTATAGAGAATATCAAAGAGGATCAGGGGGCATTTCCCTGTACTAAAGCATGCATAGGGCGACTTAATATGACTTATTAGATAACGGTGCTACTGGTTTAAATCGAGTGTACATGAGCCAGTCAGGATTTGAACAGCTCCAAGGAGAGGTCTGCAGAGGACTCTTAGCTAACCAAGTGACAGTACTGGCTTCAACCTGCCTGCTCCTGACACAAATTACCCACCTGTGTTCTTGCTGTCTAATTTCAATACAGATATAGTTGAAACACATGGATCCGTAACATGGGAAGTGATTTTTTATATGACCAAATAAACAGGAAAGTGCAATAACTACAATCCACAGTTACTCTAAAATTCCAGAATTTTATCTAGAGCAGCTCTTCTCTACTTTTACGATATGGGGCATACTCAGGTCTTTAGTGGTCTTTAACATATTATTTTTGAGCGCTATAATTGTACAACGGCACCGAGACTTGTGATTTGCCAACATTCTCCGGTACAAAATGTTAGTATGTTAAGCACCTAGGCGTGAACAAGAACAGTAAAAAATTAATTCATAAAACTTTTACACAATGTAGCATAAAGAGGGGGTCAAGGACACACAGGACATCCTGACAAGAACAGCCTGCCCACAAGCTTTCACTACAATAGGCAAAAAGAGCAAAGCGTTTGTCTAGGTTTTTTCCGAATGCATTTTTGATTATTACTTTATTTCACAACTCAACCTAGACTGGGAGTCAATGTAAGTTACAAGTAACTTAACATTTTAGAGCAGAAACTCTCCTTAGAAAGAAACTAAATAATTAGATACTACCAAAAGATACAGTCGTCCTAAAGTGGCAAGCGTGGCACAAGAGATGAGTAGAACACAATGGACAGATTGGTGTAACCTATAGGAGTTTAAAGGCGGGTTAGAACAGTGGGAGGGGATTGAGGGGTCCGGGGAATGGAGCAGGACAACACAGAAATGACAGACAGGAGAGGATACAGAACGCACTGATAGCTGACACTCAGTACAATAAAAGTGAGTGAATGTGTGAAAAGCAAATAAGTACCAAGGAAAAGAGAGAAATAAAAGGAACAGGAGCCCTCAGAAAAATCATGGTTACACAATGCCAAGATAGTGAAGCAGCTGAAGTGACTATTACAGAGATGTGAGTGAAGTTAGTGTAAAGTGAATTACTCTGTGGCAAAGTGAGTCTTTCAACTTCCTAATCTGTAAACAATAAGAATTACTGATAATAGTGGATAACACTAAGTCCTATCTTTGTGTGTATGGTGCACAAAAGTGTTCCTTCGGCAGCACATCCTCTCACCTCGGAGCCCATTCAATTCACCCACCCAGCAGTGCTCGTCTCGCTGTGAAATGATCTGTGGAGGAAAAAAAAAAACTTTAGAATACCTCATCAAGGAAAACAATAAATAAATACAATTAATAAAGAAATGTCTCTATAGAGGAGAGGTGTTGATTAAAGAAGCTGTTTTGTTACTCAAATAACTTAATAATGGAGCACAGTAGAAATACCATGGTCAAACTGAGAAATCAACAAGTGCCTTCCTTGTTCAAATATTGCAGTAGACACTAGCGCACCCGGGAGTGACGAGAAATGGCCGCCTAACTGCAACTCTCCTTATCCCACGGAACTTTTTCGCACAGGAATATCGAGCTGATCTTCTTTTCATGCTTGGTGAGCGGAGATGGTGGGGAAAGCAAAGGGGAATGGCAGGTTTAGTCTCAAAACCTTTTTTTAGGTCTTTGCGCTCTCCTGCTGATTACCGCCGGCTGCTCCCCTTGCTCTGCAGTTGCAGCCACTATGCTCCTCTGTTTCTCTTCAAAGACTCACTCGAACTCTGCTTTCCCACCCCACTAAAAAGACCCATAGCTACAAGATGCTTGTTCATAAGGGGAATGAACTATTTTTAGATTGTTCTCTGCTCATTTATTTCCTTCAGCTGGTGTTGCCAATCCAATATAACACACAACAGTGTCATTTGTTTCAAGGCAGTATACCACTATTTAACATCATATAGCAGGTTCTTTCTACTAGTGACACCAAATTACAAGTAATAATCGTTGCTTTTACCATAAAAGAGGTCCACATGCCAGCTCTTCAAAACCTTTTGCTTCGCCTATCTCCATAACCAACTCCTGAAAGGAACCCACAGGCAACATTAACAAAAGAATAAAAAAAGGACCCGACTTCTCCCGCAAAATTGCCATTGCCACTGATCCTGGAAGATATCATGGAAGAACTTAGGATTAGAAAGCCATTTCTTGTGGAGACTAATGTGGCTCTTCAGAGAATTGAAGATGAATGTACTCATTTGGATTCTAGGCTCACAGTGAGCTATTGATGCCCAGGATGTTATGGCTAAATTAGATTCTCTGTCCAAAGAAGTCAATCTTTTAAAAAAGCAGGCAGATCATCTAGAAAAGTGCAACAGGCGCAATAATTTGTACATTTCTGATATTCCTGAGGGCACAGAAGGACCAGATATTATTTAAATCCGTAGTTTCAGTATCCCCAAGATTGTTGCCTGAAAGAATCCTCTGTTCTCAATATTCAAATAGTCCATTGCATTGACCCTTCACCTGTGAAACTTTCAACCTCAGCCAGATCAACAGCGATAACTGTATTTTCCTGCAATACTCCAATCTATGAAAGTTCTTTCTGCCGCAAAATAACGCAAACAAATGTTATGGTCTGGTCACAGGATTTACTTCAGTCAGGACGCTACCAGAAAGAAGGTTGCTTGAAGGAATGAATTTTGGGATTTACACCTACGTATGCAATCCAAGAACGCTAAATTTGGTCTTATTGAGCACTTTTTCTTTAAAGTTAGCTACAAGGACAAACTACTGACCAGCTGATCTGAAGCAGTTTATCCATGCACATAAGGAAGAGGTGATGGAACTTGACAAAACTTGATCTTGGCCTTCCCCATTTACCAAGGACTTCATAAGTTGTTATTTGGGTTTCAAAATCTTCTTTACTCTACACAGGTTTCCTGTGTTTATAGGATGTTAACAATGAGCTGTTTTCTGTCCCTGTATGTGCTTGGTTTAATTTCTTTTCAACCATCAGTGTCTTGACCTACTCATGTCGGTAAGTCTCTCATTTTTTCACTCCTCATTGTTTGTGTTTCTCTTTTTTTCTTCCTTGTATCATATTTACTAGTCATTCTTCCTCCAATGCATATCTTTTTTTTAATAATCTTTGGGGGTCTGCTCTCTGTTGGCCTTTGCATCTATGCGCCATCCTTCTATACCTATTGCACCTTTTATTGTACTATCATCCCTTATGGCTAAAGCCTTCCGGCTTCCTGCCATCTCCCCTTTATTATTGCCAGGGAGTCATTGTACCTCCCTGATTTCTCTTTTCTCTTCTAGTTTCTGCCTGTTCCTTATATCCTTTCCTTTCTTCTTTTCTTACTCCTTTCACTTAATACAACTCCTCAACCGTCTTGTAGCCTTTAAATGTTGGTGTGTCATTTGTATGTGCCTTATACATTTCCTTGAAGTTATTGTTATAGTTCACATAGGTTTAGTTATGTTTTTGAGGTACACTTATCTTCTTCCATGTATCCGATGAGAGGTTTGCTTGTTATTTCATTACATGTTAGAGGCCTCATGACCCCATTAAAGGGCAGTATTCTTACTCATTTATCCATGTCAAAATGCAAAATTGCTTTACTACAAGAATCTCTTAAAAAAGAGGACAGTTTCCCTGCGAAGAAACTGGATTGGATATGTAAAATGTGATAAAAAAAATGGCGTGGTCATTCTAATTCATAAAACTTTACATATTCAGATAGAAAACAAAGTTAAGGGTGACGAAGGTAGATTTTTTAAATTCTTAAGATAAACAACACCCGCTCTCTATTTATAATGTCTATGGCCCCACAGGTGGTGATTCTCAATTCTGGGATCACTTTTGCACCCAATCATTGTCTTGCCCATCAGACAGTCTCTTTGTAAGGGGGGGATTCTAATCAGCTTATGGCCCCCTTTATTCATAGAAGTTCTCAGACTCAATACATACCCATTAAATTGCAAAAAACTTTTTTTAAAAATCAGTTGTTTTAAGGGGGTTAATTGATTCTTGGAGATTTTCTCACCCTTATGTTCACAGATTCAAAAATTTGGGAATGTCTCGCAGAATACTACAGTCAGTTATATACTCCAGAGTCTTCCCCCCCACTGAGGATGTTCTGGATGTTTTTTTCCCCAATCTATGCCTAAAATTGTAGAGCACATGAACGCTCTCTTCCCTGGATTGCGCAATTTCTGTGGCAGAAATGATGACCGCAATCACTAAACATCCAAAAGACAAAGCTTCTGGTCCAGATGGCATTTCAGTCCAATTACCTCATCTTTTAATTCCAAAATGATTGCTCTTTAGTCAACATTTTCGTTCCCGGTATAGGGCACATAGCACTTTTTTCTGAAGCTACGTTATATTTGCTTCCTAAAAAGCTAAAGATACAGACTTATGCTTGAGTTACAAACCAATTTCACTTATAAACGCGGATGGTAAGATTTTTGCAAAAGTACCTGCTGTGCACATTATCGAAGTCATTCCAGACCTAATTGGTAGAGAGCAGTCGAGTTTGGTTAGGGGAATATTTATATAAAATAATAACCGAACCTTTTTAAATGTTCTCTACTAGGACTCCAAATCTGCATCTCCTACTGCCACCATCACAATGGATGCAGAAAATGCGTTCAACAGGGTTCATTGGGATTTTATATTTGCAGCATTAAATTGGCACGGTTTCAGTCCTCTCTTCCTCAAATATATTCACTTACTATAGTCTGAACGTTCTACCTCTAGTTTTGTTAATGGCAGGCAGTCACAGTATTTTCACCTGCATAGAGGCACTCAGTAGGGTTGCACGCTATACCCTCTTATATTTATTTTATCTCTGGAACCCTTTTTGGAGAAAAAAAATGCAGATCTCCTACTTTTTCTGTTTCCAAACACAAAGAAATTGAGGTTAAATTAACTGTGTTTGCTGATGACATTTTGCTTTTTGTCTTAGAGCCTCAATACTCTATTTCTGAATTTCTCGGTTTACTCAATGACTACTCTGTGGTTTCGGGAAATAACATCAATGTAGATAAATCAGAAGTTCTCCTGTTGAACAAATACTGTTTTCTAGAAAAGTTTAAAGAGAGTATTCGCATGAACTCTAAAAATGTTAAATGCATTTTCTATTCCAGTACTATCAAAAGATTCTATTTTGGTTAACCTTAATGCAGTTAAATCAAAAATATCAACTTTATCTGATCTATCCATATTTTGGTCTTGGTGGGGAAAGATTAACTACTATTAAAATGATGATGCCAATTATTCATTTCCATCTATCCATGCTTTCTGTTACTCTTCAACATGGATTTGTTAAATATCTTAATAGTTGAATGATACAATTTTTATGGAACAAGTGGAAGGCAAGCATCCCTATAGCTAAATTACAACATGCTATCGATGCGGGTGGGGTTAATTTTCCAACCTTAAAAAGTATCATTCCGCTTTTACCCTCAAACAGATCTGGATTTCCCTTTCAAATCAATCCCACTATAATTCTACAGTTTGGTGTACACTGGAACACTCCTTAATTTCTCCTTTTTCTGTTCACAGTCTGGTTTATGTTTCACAACCTTCAAAGTTGTTTCTATCCCCAATACTTACTCACTCTCTTTCTATAGCTACACCTTTGAATACGTGCTCCAACTCAAGTTTAGAAAACCTTATGCTTTCTTCTATGTGGCATAATAAAGATATCAAATTAAACAACAGGCTCCTTTATTGGAAAGAATGGATAAATAAAATGATTATAGCAATAAGTCAGCTCTTCCCTGATGGGAATCCCCTTGAAATTCAAGTCATACAACATCAATTCCAAATTCCCTCCCATTATGCTGGCGGGTATGATCACCTGAAAGCAATTCTCTTACAAATGTTTTCTCACCCCCACCCTTACAATCCAATTCTTATATATCATTCTCTCTCCTTAATTTCTAAGTATGCACACCCCATACCTATACCATCCTAAACAAATCCTCTGCTGATTGAGTCCAAAGAATCCAAAGTCTACTGTTGAATTACAAAGGGAAAATGATCTTCAACAAGGTTTCTCTCCTTATTTACGGGAAAAATACTGGTTTAAAATCCATTCTGCCTCTTGCTCTGCTAGTACAACACAAATATGATTATTTATTTATGTATTTGCAACAGGCTATTTTCTACCACCATGTCCCTTCACAGGTTTAAACACTCCACTGACAACAGATGATGGACTTGTCTCAAAGACAATAATGACCTTCTACATATGTTTTTTAAATGTCCACATGTACACGTTTTCTGGTTACAAGTTTGGGATAAGATCACTGAAATATGTTCTCATAAAATACCTTTTGATAAATTACATATTTGTAGGAGGTATTTCTCATATAGGGCACTCTCAACTTATAGTTGGAAAATGTGTTGACTTGCTCATGGTTATTGCTTTGGAGATTATTATTTTAGTTGGAAGGATACTATGAAAAATGTTTTTATCGGCTGGTGGTGTATGGGCTATCATAATCACAGAATGGACAGAGCGAAAGCTAAAACCACACCCCATATGATGAAACTAGGCCTGCTGTGGATGCCGCTCACATCCTTATCTAGAAAATCATGTCACTCCTTCGGCTATCACTACTGTTTTTGAACCACCATGACCCTTAGAATTACTTCGCTATATTATTAACTGTGTAGTATAATGACACTGTTAATATTTACACTTATCTTAAATTATTATATTTTTTCTTGTTCCTTCTCCTTTTCTCTCTTCTTTTCCCCATCTCTTTTCTTCCTTCTACTCTTTCAAGACCTTGCTATTTGAAGGAGTGGCTGAGACCTGCAAGCACCTGGATACACTTTAGGGTGATTAGTCGTGCTTTACAAATTCTGTTGGATTGATTGATTTAAAATTGGTAAAATGCTGATATGTTGAATGAACTTAGTGTAGTAACATCTTTGTATTTCACATTTTTGTTATACACTTCATGATCAATTCAATTACATTTATGATATCCAAATGTAATTGCACATGTTCCTATCAATTATAATACTCTATTTTACTTATGTTCTTCACTAAAGCATTTTCAAACTCAAATATTTCACAGAGCTAGGTGAGAGGCTGCCCAGACCTCCAACACCACCAACCTCATGCATGAGCCACATCTGTATACTCTACATCACAGATACTATGAAAAACATCAGACGGTGTCAAATTGTGACGGGTAACTACTGCCTCCGACCTGAACTAATGTACTGTGACTGTGTACTGGGTTTCACTGCTGCACTGGTATCCCCTCCCTCCGCACCTAAACCAATGCTGTATTGTGACTGGACACAGTATCTCTGCCCATTAGTACCTGTGTGAACCCTCCAAAAACAGAGCTAATGGTGTACTATGACTGTCTACCATGTGTCACAGCTGTATCAGTATCTGCTCCCTTCCCTACCTTAACCAATACCATACTTTGACTTAGCACAGATACACTATTGCCTCAGTGCCAGTATGCACCTTGAAACATATGAGCCAATGTTGTACTATGAAGGTACACCAAGTGTCACTGCTGCATCAGTACTTGTTCCCTTCGGTACCCAAACCGGTATCATACTGTGACTGAGCACACAGTCACTGTTGCTTCAATAATGGTCTGCATCTTCCAAGACCTGAGCCAATGCTTTACTGTGACTGTTTATGGGGTGTCACTGCTGTACCAGTATCTACTGTCTCCAGCTTCTATCAAATGCTATACTGTGACTAGACACAGCATCATCTCTGTCTCAGTGTCTGGCTGCACACTCCAAGACGAGAGCCAATGGTGTACTTTAACTGAATACTAGATGTCACTGCTAAACCAGTGTCTGCTCAGTTGAGCACCTTACCCAATGGCATACTGTGTATGGACACAACATTACAGCTGCCTCAGTGTCTCTCTACACCCTCCAAGACCTGAGCTAATGTTGTTCTGTAACTGTCCACTAGGTATCACTACTTCACCGGTATCTGCTCCCATCAGTACCTAAACCAATGCCATACTGTGAATGAACACAGTGTTGCCACAGTGCCATTTTGCACTCTCCACAACATAAGTCAGTGTTGTACTGTGACTTCATACCAGGTGTCACTACTAACCCAGTTGTCTGCTCAAGGGAGCACCTAATCCAATGCCATATTTGATTTGAAATTTGTAAAGTGCTGTACTGCCCAGAGGCGTCTAGATGCTTTTACAGTTTGAGGGTGAAGCTGAATAGGTTACTGAGAAAAGCGGTTCAGTGAGGGGACGGGTTAGGTGCATAGCAAGCGCCTCCTTTGGCGTTTGTGTGACTATAAGGGGACACTCCCCCCTCCTGGTGTCCTGGGGCTAGTAGCCTTCAGGTATATGGCCTCCACAAGGTAATTCCTTGTTCACAGGTAGGCCTTGTATCACTTCTTACACCATTTCACCCACACTCCCATTGAGCGGAGTAGGTTTTCCTTGCATTGCATGACTTTGAGGGATCCCAGGCCCTGAAGAATGCCCCCAGACCTTCCTTGGCTCGTTGTAGAGGGCAGAAACATGTTGGCCATTAACTTTTAGATAGGTGACCCAGTGAGTCCTTGCTCTCACAGAGACGTCCCATCCTTGTTTTTAATCACACCAGCAGACACCACTAATAAAAGTGTACTCTCACACAGGTGAATGTCTAGGTGTTTTTATATTTAACCTAGTTTAGCTGGATCCCACATTTTTCAGACAGATAAAATGTATGCACTCCCTCCTGTTCTTTTAACGGTGAGGTTGAGTCTGCCCAGGTGGCACTGTCCTACCTGGGTGGGGCTAGGTGGTCATATGATGAAGCATGACATTATATAGTGTGTGAGACCACCTAGTCCGTAAAGGAAACGCCCCCCACCATCACTACACAACCCTCAAAAGCACTTAACACAACCAACTCATTAAGTGAGTTCAAGGAGCCCCAGGGGATACTCCCCTTGTCAGTAGCTCCTTAATATAAGTGAACCCCATACTCTTTTGTATTTTTGGTTTTATATATAGGGAGAAAGTATGGGTTGATTCCTTCTGGTTTGTTTTATTTGTTCTCTCCCGGACTCTCTGTATGTGTTGTGATACTGAGAAAAAAACCAAGTGTTTAGGGATTTCCTGAGAGAAGGGAGATTGGTGTTTTCCCTTAGTTATCATTGGAGTGAGTTCCACAGTTTAGCGGTGCCCATTATGAAACCTCTTCCTACCCAGGAATTTAGCAGAGGAAGAGTGGAGTAGCTTGGGAGGGGTATACCAGACAATCGTGTGCCTCACAAATTCTTGACCAACATCATGTGGCGCAATGAAGTCCTTGCAAAGAGCTTTAAATTATATCTGCTTCTTCATAGGCAACCAATGAAGCTTAACCAGAGCCTGAGAAGTGGATTTGAACTTGGGGATTCCCAGTAACAGACGAACTGAAGCATTTTGCAAAATTGGTAGTTTGCAAAGAACTGTATGTTGTGCATTCAGGAAAAGAACACTGCTGTACTCCAATTTGCATACAGCCAGTGAAATCACTACATATTTCTGAATATACCCAGGGATAAAAGGGCAGATTTTCCTGATGATCTTCAAGATTAAGAACACTGAGGTGGTTGAGCATTAACCTGGTCTCCGAACGTCAGCTTGCTATAAAAAATTATTCCTAAATGTCTGAATTTGTTCACTGAGGTTGATTTTGGGTATAGGTCTTCCGGCCACCACTTAGGGACCCAGAAGGAGGCTTTGCTTCCTAGAATAAGAGTTTCATTTGAGATAATTAGTTCTCATCCAATTGTCTATATGTTTCATACAATTATTGCATTGGATCACTGTGTCATCAGGGTTGCCGGATACTGACACCACAGTTTGTGTATCATCAGCATAAGAGACAACTGTGAAACCAAAGGATTTGATGAGCCTGGCCAGTGGGGTGACATATCAATTTTAAAAAGTGGGGCTCAGATAAGAGCCCTTTTGCACCCTGCATGGCAATTGGAATACATCCGAGACAAATTCGCCCGTCGCCACAAATTGGTCCTGCTAGGAGAGGAAGGATTTGAATAGGGTAGGGCGGTACCTCTGATATCCAAGTTGAAGAGATGGTCAATCATTATATCATTATTGACTGTATTGAAGGCCGCGGGAAAGATCCTGCAGGATTAAGGTGACTTTTCCTCCCTTATCTAGTGTGGCCCTTAGTTCTTCTGAGGCCATAATTAAAGCTGATTCGGTACTATGACTGTAAATGGATACTATGCCACTGATGTTTCAGTGTCTTTCTACACCCTCCAAGATCTGAGCCAATATCAGAGGGTGACAATATGCTGGGTGTCACTGCTTCATTGATATTGGCTCCCTAAAGTACCTAAACCAACATTATACTATGAATTGGCACAGCGAGACTGCTGCCTGTGTCTGTTTGCACCCTTTGTCTCCCTGTACCAATGTCCTCCCTTCACTGTACACTGGGTGTCACTGCTGCACCAGTGTCTACTTCCTCCAGCACCTGAAACCAATGCAACACTGTGATTGAAAACAGCGTCACTATCACCTCAGTCTCTACTGCATTGCCGAAGACCAGAGCCAATGTTGTACTCTGAATGTCCACCAGGTGTCTCTGCTGCACCGGTATCTGCACCCTCCAGAACCCCCAATCAATGCTTTACTGTGATTGGCCACTAGGTCTCACTGCTGTGCCTGATGTACTTTGACGGCACAGGCTGCATATGATCCAATGACGAATGTCCCTCAGTCATTTGGCTCTGGCCCAACCACTAAGTCTGATTTACATGATATACAACAGATTAGAAAACAAAGAGCGGTTCTTAGGACATCATTCACTGGAGGTCATGGAGCATCTCTTAAAATGTTTTTCATCCCATTGCAGAGGTTCTAGCTCATCAAGAACAAAATGAATCGTGTATTTCCCACACATGAGGATACTCCAAAAATATATGCTGGGCTCCAACTTGTACTAAAAAGAAAATGTTAGGCATGTCTGGAGTTCTCAATTTATTTTATATATAGCACTAAAGAAACTAAGTGCTTGGTATTCAGGTTGGAGTTTATTAAAATAGGTGAATCTGTAGTGCCTCCCTGTGGGTCAAAATATTCTGGCATTCCTTTAGTTGTTCCAGCAGTGTGTTCTACTGGTCACTTGTATGATTCGGGATTACCTGCCCTTAATCTCTTTTTTTTCTTTGAATGAGTTTATTGCAGGTTATTACTAGGACTACATATTCTGGGGGTATTTTAAGGTACCCCAAAGCCAACACATCCCCTAATTTCTGCACGAATGTCCTAGTTGTACATATAATCGTATCATCCGAGTACAACCAGTGCAGCTTCTTCAAAACAGAAATGATGTGGATCCTATCATTAACTATTTGTTACAACTCTAGCTGCTGAATTATGCAAAGCTGCAAATGTTTTTTACATCCTCAAACAGAGGGTGTTACAGTAAAACATTTTATGGGAGTCTACAATCCCTGTAGAGAACCCGGTGTCCAATTTCCTGATTACATTCAAGTTGTGACGTCTCTAGATTCGTGTAATAATGAAATTATACAGGTCCTCAACTGTAATAAACTGTTATATTCCAGTTGTGACGTCATGATTCTCGCTGCCAGAGCCATCATCCAAGGTGAAAATCAAGTCACAGAAAAGAATTACAGCTTCAGTTTTTAAACAATGAAAATGAAAACTGGCCAGAAGAAAGGAGATAATTAGCAACATGTTTACATTTTTGCATGCAAAAGGATATTACCAGAACTATAAAATGTCTCTGCATGTTTGTAACATTCTGACCTACAACATTTTTCTTACACTAAACTGATGCTGATATATTTTTTTCAAAAAATTACTAACTGGTTTTTGGTGTGTTTAAGGTCACATATAGATTCTGCTCTGAATCTTCAAGTCTCCAACTGGGACAGAGCGTAAATTGTTTGCAGGGAGAGTGATGGAGTGAGTCTATGAAAATGAATAAAGTACCCCACCGTACAATATAAGGATATTATAAGTCATCTCCGAGTTCCAATACCATATAAAGGAACTGGACCTTCAACCTTGTTCTTCTGTATCATCACAGAATTCCTCAGTGATTATCTGTACAGAGGGGAGTTCATCACACATGTAACAGTAAGATCACCCTTAGTGCATTGGCTCAGTTCTCATGTGTAGCAAATATGGTATCAGGAGCTATAAATTCGAGTTGGTGCAAGAAATTAGATTGTTAACATTCATTTTCAGTCATGAGTCTAAACCTACTGCCTGGGACTTCACTTTGTCCTTTGGTCTTACGGTGTTGCCAACTTGAAAGTCTGACTACACTCTGTAAGGGAATGCCTCTTTCCCCCTCCCCCAAGTTTGTGGACTGATGCTGTTGATTCTTCTACTCTGAAGGTGCACTGAGGCCCGCTAAACAGACCTTAGTGCCAGAGCTCTGACCCTTAGAAGGTATATAGCTGATTGGTTCACACACAATAGACATGTTAACTAACTTATAAATTCCTAGTATATGATACTAGGGGTGCACAGGGCCTACACGTTAAAGTGACTCCTGTGGAGAGCAGCACCTGTTAAGCCATCACCAAAATAACAAAGTAAAGTGCGACTCCCTGGCGGCCACTGCTGGCTGGCAGAACATTTTTAAACTTCCAACTCGACTGTCCCCTTTAATGTAATGGCAATGCACAAACCTTCCTTTTTACAGTTTATCAGTCAACCCTAAGGCAGGCCCCACTAGCGAGTACAAGGTAACATGCTGACAACTCTGCAGGACTAACCTCTCAATGGGGCTACTAAAGTTGATACTTCAGGGTATCAAACAAATTGTTGCATTAAACCTGACATGCAGTACAAGTCGAAGTTAGTGTAACTTTTGCACAAGTGGCAACTTTAGTAAGTATCTACTCTGTTACCCAAAGGTTTCCAGTTACTCTTTATGGTTGCTGGCCACGAGACAGCCTTCTGCCCTTCAGGGGAGGGGAGTGTGAATGACTCTCAGAAAGAAACACAATAGGCCTTCCTTTGGGAGAGGTGTGACTTCGACAGGAAGGCCAAACACGGTGGGAGTCCTAAAGGCAAGGTTCTAAGGAGAAGCTGACTTTAGTGTGTGTCCATCATATACTCATCAGAGGGGCTCCTCTTTTGTTTTTGCAGACGTGTTAGTGTTGAGGACAGAGGGGTAACCCATGGTCAAACTCATTTCCATGAGTATGCAGCCCCCAGTTAGTCACACCTCTGGGGCAGGCTAGGAAGCTTCACATACCAAGGGAAGTGAGTGGGTAGAAAAGTGCATTCTGGGCTAGCTAGCTGCCACACTTTGCAGGAAGTCATCCTTAGCCAGGAGGAGACAGAGTAGCCTATTGGCTAATATTCAACAAATCTGCTAGGGCATTAACTGGGCATAAAAGTGACATCCCTGGCACCCATAGCTAGGATCACTTCTGTACTGGGGGGAAAGGATCAAAGAAGGACTTCTCTGCTGTTCCTTGGGCCCAGCAAAGAGATACCGTGCCGAGTCTGGCCTGCACCAGCTTCTCCTAGGGCTAGGAAACAGAGGACCGTGTCTGTGATGCCCTGCACAGGGGAAAATTTGCCCCCAAGTTTCAGACAGAAGAAGTGACTCAAAGAGTCAGTTGGCTCACTTCATGTTATAGATACAGGGCAAGGGGCACAAAAGCTGAAGAAGCATGCCTTAGCGAGGTGGCAGCCAAGAACACTTGACTGCTGCTGACTGCCAAGTCTAGCCTGGGAGATCGAGACCGAAACTCAAGAGTTGCACTGATGGCCTTCGGAAAGTTGTTGGAGTGCAGCTTGGCCGCTCAGGACAGAAGTTATCACCAGTTAAAGGGAACCACTGGTTTCGCTGTAACCGGAGACCAATAGACCAGTGGCAACTGTTTTTTTGTTTTTGGCTGGACTCCAACCAAACTCCAAGGGATATCAACACCCGTGGCCAAAATAAACCCAGCATATTCAAGGCCCAAGGAAGGCCCCCATCAGCTTTCAGCATCCTGTATCCCTTGCATCAGGGTCACCCCACTGAAGTCTATGGCGGTCCACCCTTAGAGCCTGGAAATGGATTGGAGACTCCTTTGACTGCAAGGTAACTGTTGACCCAAGCCTCTTTGGCCTCTGTGACTTACTCCCTGCTGGAGTTGGTCACCCAAAGTAAGCTGGAGCAATAGTTTACAACTTTATAAAAGTTTTCCAAAGTTTGCAAAGTCTGATCACTGTCCATAACAATGATGTATTGCATTGAATGAAAAAGCAGTGATTTACTGGTCCTTTAAAAAATATATATCTCTGGAACCCTCAGGTGGATTTTTGTCATTGAGGTGTCATTTTGAAAATAAGACTACAACCTATTTTTTTAATTGGTGTAGATTTTTATTGTCTTGTTTCTTTCTTATTCAACTGTTTTGGTGCCTAGTGTTTTCCACTTGTTCCTTTGATAAAGCCTCACTGCTCAGAGCCATAGCTACCCAGGGCTGAGCTAAGATTTTTCAAAGAAATCTGGCTGGACCCAGTACACGTAGTAAGTTTATTACACAGAGAGCTCTCACAATCACGCTATTTAATAAACCACTTTCCTCTCACACTGCTATTGCTTTGTTGTGTGATGCATCAGAGATAATGAAAATGTCACTTACCCAGTGTACATCTGTTCGTGGCATCAGTCGCAGTAGATTCGCATGTTCTGCAATAGCTCGCCATCTGGTGTTGGGCCGGAGTGTTACAAGTTGTTTTTCTTCGAAGAAGTCTTTCGAGTCACGGGACCGAGTGACTCCTCCTTTTGTCTCCATTGCGCATGGGCGTCGACTCCATCCTCGATTGTTTTTCCCCGCAGAGGGTGAGGTAGGAGTTGAATTGTAGTAATAGTGCCCATGCAATGGAGTGACTAAGTATGCACTTATTTAAGGTTGAGATGATACATATATAAATAATTGAAGGTAACTTCCAAACTGCTACAGGCTCCCGGGGAGGCGGGTGGGCACATGCGAATCTACTGCGACTGATGCCACGAACAGATGTACACTGGGTAAGTGACATTTTCAGTTCGATGGCATCTGTCGCTGTAGATACGCATGTTCTGCAATAGACTAGTAAGCAGTTATTTCCCCAAAAGCGGTGGATCAGCCTGTAGGAGTGGAAGTAGTCTGAAATAATGTCCTTAATACAGCTTGACCTACTGTGGCTTGTTGTGCGGATAACACGTCTACACAGTAGTGCTTGGTGAATGTGTGAGGCGTAGACCATGTGGCTGCCTTACATATTTCTTGCATTGGGATGTTTCCTAGAAAGGCCATGGTAGCACCTTTCTTTCTGGTTGAGTGTGCCCTTGGTGTAATGGGCAGCTGTCGTTTAGCTTTAAGGTAGCAGATTTGGATGCATTTAACTATCCATCTGGCTATACCTTGTTTTGAAATTGGGTTTCCTACATGAGGTTTTTGAAATGCAATAAAGAGTTGTTTAGTCTTTCTGATGTTCTTTGTTCTGTCAATGTAATACATTAATGCTCTTTTGACATCTAATGTATGTAGTGCCCTTTCAGCTACGGTATCTGGCTGTGGAAAGAACACCGGAAGTTCCACTGTTTGATTTAGATGGAACGGTGAAATAACCTTTGGCAAAAATTTAGGATTGGTCCTTAGGACGACTTTATTTTTGTGTAGTTGTATAAAAGGTTCCTGTATAGTAAACGCCTGAATCTCGCTTACTCTTCTCAGGGAAGTAATGGCGATGAGAAATGCCACCTTCCAGGTTAGGAACTGTATGTCGCAGGAGTGCATGGGTTCAAAAGGTGGACCCATAAGTCTAGTTAGGACAACATTTAGGTTCCATGAAGGAACAGGTAGTGTTCTTGGTGGTATAATTCTCCTAAGGCCCTCCATGAATGCTTTAATGACTGGTATTTTATATAGGGAAGTTGAATAGGTAGTCTGCAGGTATGCAGATATTGCTGCAAGGTGAATCTTAATGGAAGAGAAAGCTAGGTTAGATTTTTGTAAGTGAAGCAAGTAACCCACTACATGTTCTGGAGTTGTGTGTAATGGTTGTATTTGATTAATATGGCAGTAGCAAACAAACCTCTTCCATTTACTTGCATAGCAGTGCCTGGTGGATGGCCTTCTTGCTTGTTTTATGACTTCCATACATTCTTGGGTAAGTTGTAAGTGCCCGAATTCTAGGATTTCAGGAGCCAGATTGCTAGATTCAGCGATGCTGGATCTGGGTGTCTGATCTTTTGGTTGTGCTGTGTCAACAGATCTGGCCTGTTGGGCAATTTGATGCAGGGTACCACTGATAGGTCTAGCAGCGTTGTGTACCAGGGTTGCCTTGCCCAAGTTGGTGCTATCAATATGAGTTTGAGTTTGCTTTGACTGAGTTTGTTTACCAGGTAAGGAAGGAGAGGGAGAGGAGGAAAAGCGTAAGCAAATATCCCTGACCAGTTCATCCATAGGGCATTGCCTTGGGATTGTTTGTGTGGGTATCTGGATGCGAAGTTTTGGCATTTTGCGTTCTCCCTTGTCGCAAACAAGTCTATCTGAGGTGTTCCCCAGAGTTTGAAATAAGTGTTCAGTATTTGGGGGTGAATTTCCCATTCGTGGACCTGTTGGTGATCTCGAGAGAGATTGTCTGCGAGTTGATTTTGTATCCCTGGTATAAACTGTGCAATTAGGCAAATTTGGTTGTGAATTGCCCAATGCCAAATTTTTTGTGCTAACATGCTTAACTGCGTGGAGTGCGTCCCTCCCTGCTTGTTTAGATAATACATTGTTGTCATGTTGTCTGTTTTGACGAGAATGTATTTGTGAACTATTATTGGTTGGAAAGCTTTTAGTGCTTGAAAAACTGCAAGAAGTTCTAGGTGATTGATATGCAGTTTTGTTTGATGTACGTTCCATTGTCCTTGTATGCTGTGTTGATCGAGGTGTGCTCCCCACCCTGTCATGGAAGCATCTGTTGTTATTACGTATTGTGGCACTGGGTCTTGAAAAGGCCGCCCCTTGTTTAAATTTATGTTGTTCCACCACAGAAGCGAGAGGTAAGTTTGGCGGTCTATTAACACCAGATCTAGAAGGTGACCCTGTGCTTGAGACCACTGTGATGCTAGGCATTGTTGTAAGGGCCTCATGTGCAGTCTTGCGTTTGGGACAATGGCTATGCATGATGACATCATGCCTAGGAGTTGTAATACCATCTTTGCTTGTATCTTTTGTGTTGGATACATGCGTTGTATGATGGTGTTGAAATTTTGAATTCTTTGTGGACTTGGAGTGGCTACTCCTTTTGATGTGTCTATTATGGCTCCCAGGTATTGTTGTACCTTGCGTGGCCGAATCTTGGATTTTGTGAAATTGACGGTGAACCCTAGTTTGAAGAGGGTTTGTATGATATGATTTGTGTGATTTGAGCACTCTATTAACGAATGGGCCTTGATTAGCCAGTCGTCTAGATATGGGAACACATGTATTTGCTGCCTTCTGATGTGTGCAGCGACTACCGCTAGACATTTGGTAAAGACTCTTGGTGCGGTTGTTAATCCGAAAGGCAGTACCTTGAATTGGTAATGTATTCCTTTGAATACAAACCTTAGGTATTTCCTGTGCGATGGGTGAATTGGTATATGGAAATAAGCATCCTTGAGGTCTAAAGTTGCCATGTAGTCGTGCAGCTTTAGCAATGGCAATACTTCTTGTAGTGTGACCATGTGGAAGTGGTCTGATTTGATGAAAGTGTTGACTACTCTGAGGTCTAGGATTGGTCTCAGTGTTTTGTCCTTCTTTGGTATCAGAAAGTACAGTGAGTAAACTCCTGTGTTTATTTGTGTGTTTGGCACTAATTCGATTGCATTCTTTTGCAATAGTGCCTGCACTTCTATCTCTAGGAGATTGGAATGGTGTGTTGTTAAATTTTGTGCTTTTGGTGGTATGTTTGGAGGGAACTGTAGAAATTCTATGCAGTAACCATGTTGGATAATTGCTAGAACCCAAGTGTCTGTAGTGATTTTCTCCCATGCTCTGTAATAATGACCTATTCGTCCCCCCACTGGTGTTGTGTGGAGGGGGTGAGTGACATGTGAGTCACTGTTTAGTAGTAGGGGTTTTGGGGCTTTGGAATCTTCCTCTATTTCTAGGGAATTGCCCTCCTCTATATTGTCCCCGAAAACCTCCTCTATACTGTCCTTGGTAACTGGACGGTGTGGCTTGTGAGGTGCTGGCTTGTGTGCTTTGACCCCGAAACCCCCCTCGAAAGGGCGTTTTACGGAATGAGCTGTAATTCCCTCTGCTCTGCGGGGAGTAGAGTGCGCCCATGGCTTTGGCAGTGTCCGTATCTTTTTTGAGTTTCTCAATCGCTGTGTCCACTTCTGGACCGAACAGTTCTTTTTCATTAAAAGGCATATTGAGAACTGCTTGTTGAATCTCTGGTTTAAATCCAGACGTTCGGAGCCATGCATGCCTTCTGATAGTTACAGATGTATTAATTGTCCGTGCAGCTGTATCTGCAGCGTCCATGGAGGAGCGGATCTGGTTGTTGGAGATGGCCTGTCCCTCCTCAACCACTTGTTTTGCCCTATTTTGGAAGTCTTTGGGCAGATGTTCAATGAGATGTTGCATCTCGTCCCAGTGGGCTCTGTCATAGCGCGCAAGTAGTGCCTGGGAGTTCGCGATGCGCCACTGGTTTGCAGCTTGTGCTGCGACTCTTTTACCAGCTGCATCAAACTTGCGGCTTTCTTTATCTGGGGGTGGTGCATCTCCAGATGTGTGAGAGTTGGCCCTTTTCCTAGCTGCTCCTACAACAACAGAGTCTGGTGGCAGCTGTGTTGTGATGAAAGCCGGGTCTGTAGGAGGCGGCTTATACTTTTTTTCCACCCTTGGTGTGATTGCCCTACTTTTGACCGGGTCCTTAAATATGTCTTTTGCGTGCCGGAGCATACCAGGGAGCATAGGCAGGCTTTGGTAGGAGCTGTGGGTGGAGGAGAGTGTGTTGAACAGGAAATCATCCTCGACCTGTTCTGAGTGGAGGCTTACGTTGTGAAATTGTGCTGCTCTAGCCACCACCTGAGAGTACGCGGTGCTGTCTTCTGGTGGAGATGGTTTTGTAGGGTATGCCTCTGGGCTGTTATCTGACACTGGGGCGTCGTATAGGTCCCATGCGTCCTGGTCTTGGTCACCCTGGCTCATGGTGGTGTGAGCTGGGGAGTGTGATGGCGTTTGTGCTGGTGAAACGTTAATCACGGGCGGAGGAGAGGGTGGTGGTGTAACTCTTTTCACCACTTTTGGTTGTGGTGCTTGTTCCGTCTGGAACTCCAACCTTCTCTTTCTCCTAATGGGGGGAAGGG
The DNA here is from genome assembly GCF_031143425.1 of Pleurodeles waltl. Lineage (NCBI taxonomy): Eukaryota > Metazoa > Chordata > Amphibia > Caudata > Salamandridae > Pleurodeles > Pleurodeles waltl. Next base: position 313,504,080 of record NC_090443.1, read on the forward strand.
TGCTTATTTTTCCTGTCCCCTGCTGAATGAAGATACGCTTTTGCGTATGGTCCGCATCAGTTGCTTGTAGCTCTTCCTCAAACCTATGCTTCTGCATTTGGGAGGTTAGCGAGTGCTCTTCTGTATAAGAGCCTGAAGCTGGGTCGCTTGCAGTTTGTTTCGGCGTCGAAACTGTGTCTGCGTGTTTTTTCGGCTCCGAGGTGACTTTTTTCCTTTTCGGGGCCGAAACCTCTCGGCGTCGATCTGTTTCGGTGCCGCTGTCTCGGCGTCGAGCCGTGTCCACACCGGCATCTCGGTGTCGAGGCTTGTCTCCAGCACTTTCTCGGTCCCGAGAAGGCTGCGTGCCGGTGTCTCGACCGGAGTCGGACGATCTCGGCACTGTTTGGGCCTTTTTCGGTGCCGACGGTCGGTCACCGATTTTATGGGTTGAGCCATGGCCTGGTGGCAGTGGCGTCCCCTGGGCCTTGTAAATGTTTCTTTGTGTGGTTTTCGACGTCTTACTCACGGTTTGTGTATCGTCGAATCCTTCGGAGTCTGAGTCTTGGATCGAGAAGGTACCTTCCTCTTCCTGTTCCTCGAACTCCCGTCGGGCTGTCGGTGCGGACGCCATTTGAAGTCTTCTGGCTCGACGGTCTCGGAGTGTTTTTCGGGACCGGAACGCACAACAGGCCTCGCAGGTGTCTTCGCTGTGCTCAGGTGACAGGCACAGGTTGCAGACCAAGTGTTGGTCTGTGTAGGGGTATTTATTGTGGCATTTGGGGCAGAAACGGAACGGGGTCCGTTCCATCGGCGTTCTTCAGCACGCGGTCGGGCCGACCAGGCCCCGACGGAGGATCGAAAAATTACCCCGAAGGGCACCGGAGCTCTTCGATCTTCGATGCGGTGTTGAATGTAAGTATGCCGATCCCGAACGCAACAATACCGACGAAAATCTTCCGAAATTAACTATTTTTTCTGTTCCGAAACTCGGAGCGACAGGAACACGTCCGAACCCGATGGCGGAAAAAAAACAATCGAGGATGGAGTCGACGCCCATGCGCAATGGAGACAAAAGGAGGAGTCACTCGGTCCCGTGACTCGAAAGACTTCTTCGAAGAAAAACAACTTGTAACACTCCGGCCCAACACCAGATGGCGAGCTATTGCAGAACATGCGTATCTACAGCGACAGATGCCATCGAACTCATCATTACTCCAATATGTGATTTACAGAGGTTCATTTAGTTACTGTCCACCAACTCTCCTCCTTTCTACAGTCCCCTTCAGGGTTAATCTCAATATGAGCTGAGTCTTATGAACATAGCTTTAAAAATTGGCTCTACAACACCAAATGGTTTAATGAAGGGACTTGACAAAACACTCAAAATCGGGGACGGCAGACAAGAATGATGGTGCACATCATACTGCACTTGTCCTGGATTTAACATGGCTTGCTCAATCTGGATTCTTCGCATGTCTATCGAACAGAAATGAAATGACCCAGTTGCTTGCTGCTCCAGATACCCTGACGACATCTCCCAATCTCTGAAACATGTTAGGTTGCATCAACAATGGTATTGAGGCGCCACGCTTGGTTTAGGACTTCTGGGTTTTCGGTGGATGTCCAATCCACTCATATGGACATGCCCTTTGATGTCATCCGTCTCTTCAGAGGCAAAGCAGACTTGGCGCTCGAGTCCTTAAGAAGTCCCGGGCTATGGCCAGTTCGTTGGGCCTTGCAGCTCCCCCTTGCCCCCCTCAGTCTGCTTCTTGCCCCTATGAAAGGGTTGTCCCACCACATCAATTTCCCTCCAGCCACTATGCCGTGCATACTGCCTAGTTTCTGTATTACAGGGTATGTGGGATCTAATGTCCTTTAGGATCATGGAGCCAGCAGTCTAGAGAGTCCACTTCCCTCCCCAACCCACAGCCTCCAAAGCTTCCAGTCTGACGCTTCCCCACCAGACCAGTCAGAGGCAGGATTCGCCATTATCTACCCTACTGGCAGTCTATCACATCAAGACAGGTGGGTTTTGCAAATAGTCCGAAGGGGCTACTCTCTCCCCATCGAGACTTCTCCTCCATCCATGCCACCATCCTATGAGCGGACGATGAAGGATCACTTGGATCTCCGCAAGGAGGTTCCAGCTCTCTTGGTCAAGGGAGCCATAGAGAGGGTCCCTGAGCCAGAAGTAGCTTGCTGTTGTTATTCCCACTACTTTCTGGTGCCAAAAAAGGGCAAGGGCCTCCGCCCTAGCCTCGACCTCTTGGCCCTCAATCTCTTCCTCAGGAAGGAGAAGTTTAAAATGTTCACTCTGGCTCAGGTTCTATCCGCCCTGCACCCAAGACACTGAATGGTAGCGTTTGACTTGTAGGATGCCTATTTCCATATTCCCGTCCTGCCTGCCCACAGACGTTACTTGCAATTTATGGAATGCCACAAGAATTTTTAGTTTACCGTGCTCCCCTTTGGCCTTACCAGCGTCCCTCAGGAGTTCACCAAAGTGATGGCAGTGGTCGCAGCTCCCCTGTGCAGGTCAGGAGTTTCAGTCTTCCCGTACCTCGATGACTGGCTGTTGAAAGCAGGCTCGTCCCAGGCTGTTATCTTCCTTCTCCAGACTACGGAGGACTTCCTGCATTCAGTGGGGTTCACTATAAAAGTCACACCTGACTCCCTCTCAAATGCTCCCCTTCATTTGAGTTGTTCTGGACATGGGTCAGTTTTGGGCTTACCCTCCCAAGCGACAATTCCACGATATTCACATTATGATACGGATGTTTCACTGTCTATCCTGGATTTCTGTGAGAAAGACTCTAAGGCTCCTGGGCCTCATGGCTTCCTGCATTCTCTTAGTGACACATGCCAGATGGCATTTGCGGGCTCTACAGTGGGATCTAAAGCTCCAGGGGGCGCAGCAGCAAGGGAACCTCTCCGACATGGTCCAGATCTCGGATGGAACTGCACCAGATCTGCAGTGGTGGCTTTGAACCGCAATTGGGTCAGAGGTAGATCCCTCTCCCTTTCCCAATAAGATCCAACAGGAGTGACGGATGCGTCATTCCTGGGATGGGGTGGCCACATGGAAGGGACGGAGATCAGAGGCGCTTGGTCTCCGGAAAATTACGGGCTCAACATCAATCTTTTGGAGTTCAAGGCGTTCAAACTGATATTGAAAGCATTTCTTCCCTCTCTGAAAGGGAAAGTAGTGCAGGTGTTCATGAACAACAGCACCGCCATGTGGAATTGCAACAAGGGGGGTGGGGTTGTGGACTCTTTGTCAAGAGGCTCTGTGCCTCTGGACAATGCTGTAGCATCAGGGCATCTCCCTGGTAGTTCAACATCTGGTGGGCTCTCTGAATGCCAGAGTGGACTAACTCCGCCTCCAATGCCTGGTCGATCACAAATGGCGTCTCCATCCAGAGGTGGCATGACGTCTCTTTCAGCAGTGGGGAGAGCCTTGGTTAGATCGGTTTGCCTCCACAGAGAGCAAGCAATGTCACTGGAGTTTCCAAGGCAGCACTCGCTCGGCGACACTTTTCATCTTCAGTAGAGCTCAGGCCTCCCTTACACCTTTATGCCCATACCTCTTCTGCTCAGAGTTCTCAAGAAGATCAAGAATGGACAGGCCCAAGTGATCCTTCTGGCACTGGACTGGGCACAAGTCTGGTAGCTCGAGCTATTAAGCATGGCCATCGATCCTCCAATCAGACTGACCGTTCTGGAGAATCTTCTATCACAGCACCAGGGTAGGGTTCTCCACCCAAACCTGTCCAGTCTCCGCCTTCTTGCGTGTAGATTGAGCGGCGGCAGTTGAAAGCTTTCGACCTTCTACCCGAAGTCTGTGACATCATCTTGGCAGCCAGGCATCCCTCCACCAAAACAGCATAAAGCCGATCAATGGAACAACTTTGTGGCATGGTGCAGAGGCAAGTCTGTTGACCCTCTGCCCCCTTCTGCCCCTCTTTCCGAGGTACTTTTGTTTATACTTTCTTTGGCCCAGCGGAGCTCTGCTTTGGGTACCCTCAAAGGTCTGCTAGTTCTGCTTTTCTGAGATTACTTGCCCAACCTTCTTTGTTTAAATCTCCTATTGTTAGTAGATTCCTTAAGGGTCTTACCCATGTTTCATCCAATCACCATTCATAATGCCCCAATAGGATTTGAATCTGGTTCTTACTTTCTTAATATGCGCTTCCTTGAAGTCGCTTCATCACTGACCTCTCAGGCTTCTGACGTTAAAAACAGCTTTCCTTGTGGCCATCACATCTGCTCATAGGGTAAGTGAGCTGCAGGCATTGTTATCTGAGCCACCCTATCTTTCCATCTATCCTGACAAAGTAGTGCTCCGTACCAGGGCTTCCTTTTTACCAAAAGTGATCAAGCCCTTTCATGTAGGCCCATCCAACACCTTGCCTATTTTTTACGCATCCCATCATCCTTCTAAGGAAGAGGAGAGCCTCCACCGCCTGGACCCAAAAAGACCGTTGGTGTTCTACCTTGATCGCACCCAAGAGTTCCGGGTGGATGATCAACTCTTTATTGGATACGTGGGTGCGAAGAAAGGTCAGGCAGTGCAGAAGAGAACTGTCTCTAGATGGGATGTTCTCTGCATTAATCGGTGCTACACATTTGCTAAAAAGCAACCCCCGGAGGGTTTGGGCGCTCATTCTGCCAGAGCGACAGCTGAGTACCAGTCCTGGACATCTCTCACGCAGGAACGTGGGCATCCCTGCACACGTTTACCAAACACTACTGCCTGGACAGTCAGGTCCATAGTGAAGGGTACTTTGCCTGTTCAGTCCTGCAGTACTTCATAGAATGATCTTGGTTTGCAGTCTCTCCTACGGGGATGGTATTGCTTGGGAATCTATTCTAAGGTAAGGAAACTGCAACTAGAAGTCTCTATCAGATGAACAAATTGCTTACTTTGGCTAATGTTTTATTTGGTAGAGACATATTTTAGTCACAGATGCCTTACCGACCGACCCACCCACCCATCCTCCCCATTATGTGAACTGATTTCTGAGGACAGGGACTTCCCTTTCAGGGCTCTAGTTCTGACACACCAGTGGTCAGTGTTATTTATAGCTCTGCACTGTGTGGAAAGTCATGAAAAGAAACTGATGTCACCATGCTGGAGTGGCGCCTATGCAGGTCCCGCAACGTCATATCCGGTGGAGCTGACCAACCCCAACTAACTGCGTGCAGGGGTACTGTTCGAGTCCAGAACGACGCCTGACGCCTGAGTAAATTCTAAGGTAAGGAATCTGCTACTAGAAGATGCTGCAGTTATATTGGCATGGCCTGAAACCCGATGGTCATTCGGCTAGAAGCCTCGTTTTGCAACATATGTTTAAAGTTTGAGTGCGGAGGGTTACTCTAGTGCTTTAAGCACAAAAGAGATGTTGGTTATTGGGTGGTAGTGTTGTGGATCATCTGTGGGAAGTGTGTCTTTGTTAATAAGAGGGGTCACCGAGGAATTCTTCTAATCAGATCAGAACAATGTCAGTCCTAAACGGTCAGTTAATGATCAACAGAGATATATGCAGTCAACAATAAAGGATAACGGATCACCTGGATACGTGGATAGATTTAGAGGTCTCATTACAGATGTAATTTCCTATGTAGTTATTTTGGTTAAGAAGATGTTACATGCAGTCTTTTCTGTTCATACTTCTATTACTTGGATCAGTTATGATCTGTATTTCTTGTTTCCTATCCATCATATAATTATGATTTTGTCTGAAAAATAATTTGGAAACATATTTACGTCTCTCTACATGTTGGGATGTTAGGTAGGCATGGTATTATAAGCGAGGAAAAGCCATTGTGGGTTTTTTGTATTGTCAATTATTGTCTGGACAGAACAGCTTCTTTCTCTTCATAAATAATTATTTAAATAATTGGTTCTCACATTCCTTTGCAATGTCGGACTAGTCCTCATTTGTTCTTTCCACCCTCCCCATTCTTGCTTTTTAAATGTTCTTTTTATTGTGATCGACTTGACTGGATGTCAGTCATTTTGTTTCTCTTACTCTTTCTCTCTTTATCAAGGCATATTCATCAACATATTCTGAGATTAGTGTATTATTTTATCTTTTCTATGTTTGGCAAACACTCCAGGTTTGTCTCCTGCTTGAAATCACCACATTCACCTGCCTTCTGACCTCATACTCATAATACAATACATTTCTCAGTAAGTCTCCTTGCCAAAGAAGGTATATCAACAGAAACATATGTCAAACAGGAAAGCATTTTTATGTTTAAAAAAACAAAAATAAAAAAAACAGTTGGATCCAATACCACCTGTTAAAGGTCTCCCACACATTTGAGCTCTCCTAGTAAAATAAAAGCATACTGATGCTTCAGAATGAATAACAGGCATATAGTCTCTATTCATGAGAACAGCTAAAACAAAATGACTTTGGAAACATCAGACACAAAACCTCTGGAAATAAATGGCCTACCCAGAGACACACGAAGGCAATCTGTGGCCTACAAAGATAGGCATTTAGTGTAATACAGGCAAAATCTTTGCTGATATCGTGTGTTATATTATGTTATGTTTCTTTGTAGAGCATACAACTTACCCAGGAGAGCATTCTTGTACTAGTACGCAGGTGCTATGCAGACTGGGTCTGTGCCACTTCTAGGTGAAGAGCCAGGTATTCAGTTCCTTGAAGAACTTAAGTACTGAAGAAGAGGCTCTAATGCAGGGGTAGGTTGTTCCAGGCTTTGAAGAGCGGTGGGAGAAGGAACAGCCACCAGATGATGACCCGCAAAAGACCCAGAGCAATAAAGAGTAATAAAATGCCTACTGGACAACATGCTCTAGACAGGGCACAGTAGAAACAAATAGGACACACTTAGGGCCATGTGACACATCTACACAGCCCAGTCTACCAATGAGGTATATATAGGGCAACACAGGACTAACAGACGAACATGGGGCACTGAAAGGTCAGAGGCACTTGCTGTAATAATTAGCAGACTGGAAGGCACACCCAGGCAATCAATCACTTATTAGAAGGAACACACAGGATAACACCGATCCAACTGGGCAACAGAGCTGGAGCAATAAAAGGTCAGACACACCAGGATAACAAAGGGCGCACCGGTAGACATACCCAAGATAATGAATGACTCATTAGAAGGGCAAGACAGGACCAACTGGGAGAGAGGGTGGGGTAATTAAGAGCACACTGGAGACAGATTCAGTAGAATATAGGATCTTTTAAAGATATGTACCCAGGGAACTACTTGGCCTTCTGCAAGACCTAGCTACTGAGTACAGTTCCACCCACAAGGCATTGCTAGGGCAATGCAGAGCCATCCATCTGACTGGAACACAAAGGGCATTTCTTGTAGAGACACCTAGGTCAGGTTTGGGCCTATTGGCAAAAGCAAAGGCATTACAGATTTTAAACAGACACACACTGTAATTGCCTAATGGGAGCAACACCCATGGCAGGGAAAGGCCTATTAGAAGGCACAGCGAGGACAATCCTAGAGCCCTCCTCCTAAAGCCCATTTGACAGGTGGTCATTGTAGGCTACGCTGGCAAAAACAGCTTGGGCAAAAGCGGCTTTTGGGGAGGCCATTCAATAGGGCATTATAAGCCATTGCAACCCAGGCCGATGCACACATTGTAATAATGAAAGAAAAACCTTGGGCAAACTGCACACTTGTAGAATAGCACATTGAAGACTAAAACACAAAATACGCCTCAGCAAACATTGAGGGCAGTTAGAAATATGCCAATCATGTAACCCAAGAACACAGAGACACAGATGTCTGTGGAACAGCACTCAGGGTACTTCTGCAGTATCATCCTGCCAAGGAAAATAATTGCACCAGGAAAATGAATATGTCCAGGATAAAAATGAGAAACTCGGTATACACCTTGAATAAGTACTTTATAAAGGTAAAAAATGAGGGAAGGAGCTCCAAACTCTGCTCGGCAGCGTATCAAAAGAAAGGCCTCAGAAGAGGACCACAACCTTGAAAATGCAATATCCACAAAACATTAGGGGCCAGATGTACGAAGGTTCCCTTTTGCGAGCAAATAGGAAGGGCACACCCCTTCCTATTTGCGAGTCGGAAACACATTTTGCGAGTCGGTTCCGACTCGCAAACTGTGTTTCTGAATCGCTTGAGGCCTTTTGCGCCTCGCAAACTGAGTTTTTCACCGTTTGCGAGGCGCAAAAGGCTACTTACATCTGGCCCTAAATATGTTTGATTCCATACGCATCTGTCTGACTTGTCAATGTTTCCCATCACCTTTAGACATGGAAGCCCCATGCAATCTACAGTACCCTTACCTGCTATCCTTCTGCAATGCAGTATGCATTAGGCACCCTCCTGCACCCATGAGTCTTCCGTTCTTCCTCACTACTGTACTCTACCATCATTCATATCACTATGTGCTTTGCAATTTCACTACTGTTCTGCTCTCACTCTCCTCTCATTCACCACATTTTATTGTATGTGTTTTGTTTGTACGGCCTCTGTTGCTTTGTAGTTTGCTCTATGCTATATAAACAAATACACATACACACAAACAAGCCTTCCTTAACAAGTACATGTTTTTTAGTGGGCATATTCAGTCAAACCTGGGAGAAGAATAAAACATTTATTTAATCATGTCAAAAGAGGGAAGCAGACTGTTTGTACAGTACCGTTATAATATCATTCTTTCGGAAACCCAGCTCGTCATCATCGTGTCTTTCAAAATCGAGGAGAGCCTTAGCTCGTCGCCGGCGCCTGCGTGAACATGCCACATAATTTTCATGATCTCTCTGGTGGCTTTCCATAGTGTAGTCTGGAGTGAGTTCCTTCAAAGAGAGCAGGAGAGATAAAGGCCATAAGTATGAAAAACAATTAGAGAACTGAGTGTGACTTCAGAAACTTGACACACTCTCCACACAATCCAATTGGGCATAATAGACTAAGCACTTTTAATCAGTAATACAAAACTTGAGGTATACACTTAATGTATGGTGACCTGGCAGGTAAAGAGACTGAATGACCGTTGTTTCTATACAACTCATAACTTCTTAGTGTCAGAGGTTTATCAGAATAGTGGATGCTGAGAGAGGTTGAAGGAGTGTGATTAAAATGTACTCACTAGAGCAGCACCAGTACTTATTCTCCAGCAAGAGATAATTCTCACCCTCAAACTTTATTTCAGCTGAAGCCATAAAAGATTCAATAAGATCAGATGATAAACAATATATGATTAAAACCATTACTAAAAACATCTCATTACACTAAAGTATCACGGGTGCCATGAAAAATTATAAAACATAATATGGTTAAAACAAGTGGTAAGAAACCTGTCATTAAATTAGAATATCACAAGTAACAGCAAAAGCATGATTAAAAAGAAAAATGTAGCTCATAAAAAAAATGACAGCCCAATATAGTCACCACAAGTGGGTAGACAATCAATCCAATATAACCACTAACATAGAGCCATTGGAATCTTAATCACTGGACCATAAACCACCTTTTCGCCCACATCAGGCCTAAAAATGTTGCAACCCCACAAGACCCTGCAAGGGTCTGATCTCAAAAGCTGCAAAGCGACAGAATGGCTGGTGGTGCTCAACTGCCTGCAAATAGGTACCAACCAATCTGAGCAAGCGGGACAAACAAATAGCACATGCAGCATCAACTCAATATGGTTACTACAATAAGGACACACTATCAACTAAGAACCAGGTCACTTTGCAGTGAAAGACCTAAGGGGAAGTGATCTTATTGGAATTGATGATATAGCTTCCCATCAAAAGTGGTGTTAACCACCTCCCAATATTTATCTCGCCCATATTTTGATAGAAAGTAAAAATAAAAAAATCCCCAGTCAATGTGCCCACTGCCTTTTGTTCCCCCTGCTTGTTAAGAATGCCTCATACTGTTATTTAAGAACAACCTTGGACAGCATATGGGCAACAGAAGGGTGCGACCAGCAATCACCAAGGTCTAAAGAAATGAAAATGTCACTTACCCAGTGTACATCTGTTCGTGGCATCAGTCGCTGAGATTCACATGGTATGCATGAGCTCGCCATCTGGTGTTGGGTCGGAGTGTTACAAGTTGTTTTTCTTCGAAGAAGTGTTTTCGAGTCACGGGACCGAGTGACTCCTCCTTCTGTGCTCATTGCGCATGGGCGTCGACTCCATCTTCGATTGTTTTCCCCGCAGAGGGTGAGGTAGGAGTTGTACTAAAGTAATAGTGCCCGCGCAATGAAAAATGTAAATATGTACCTATTAAAGGATTAAATAATATATATACAAATGTACAAAATTGAAGGTAACTTCTGAACTGCTACAGGCTTCCGGGGAGGTGGGTGGGTCCATGTGAATCTCAGCGACTGATGCCACGAACAGATGTACACTGGGTAAGTGACATTTTCAGTTCGATGGCATCTGTCGCTGTAGATACACATGGTATGCATAGACTAGTAAGCAGTTAGTTCCCCATAAGCGGTGGTTTAGCCTGTAGGAGTAGAAGTTGTCTGAAATAGAGTTCTTAATACAGCTTGACCTACTGTAGCTTGTTGTGCGGATAGCACATCTATACAGTAGTGTTTGGTGAATGTGTGAGGCGTAGACCAAGTGGCTGCCTTACATATTTCCTGCATTGGGATGTTTCCTAAAAAGGCCATTGAAGCACCTTTTTTCCTTGTTGAATGTGCCCTGGGAGTAATGGGCAGTTGTCTTTTTGCTTTAAGGTAGCAGATTTGGATGCATTTAACTATCCATCTGGCTATACCTTGTTTTGATATTGGGTTACCTGCATGAGGTTTTTGGAAAGCAATAAATAGCTGTTTAGTTTTTCTGATGTTTTTTGTTCTGTCAATGTAGTACATTAATGCTCTTTTGACATCTAATGTATGTAGTGCTCTTTCAGCCACAGAATCTGGCTGTGGGAAAAAAACTGGTAGTTCTACCGTTTGATTTAGATGGAATGGTGAAATAACTTTGGGTAAAAATTTTGGATTAGGTCGTAGGACGACCTTATTTTTATGTATTTGTATAAAAGGCTCTTGTGTTGTGAACGCTTGAATTTCACTTACTCTTCTTAGAGATGTAATGGCGATGAGAAAGGCAACTTTCCAGGTTAGGAATTGTATTCCGCAAGAGTGCATGGGTTCGAAAGGTGGGCCCATGAGTCTTGTTAGAACCACGTTTAGGTTCCATGAAGGAACAGGTGGTGTTCTTGGTGGTAGAATTCTTTTAAGCCCTTCTATGAATGCTTTGATAACTGGTATCCTATACAAGGAAGTTGAATATGTAGTTTGCAGGTATGCAGATATTGCTGCAAGGTGTATTTTAATAGAAGAGAAGGCTAGCTTTGCTTTTTGTAAATGGAGCAAGTAATTTACTATATGTTTTGGAGTTGCCTCTAGTGGTTGTATCTGATTATGATGGCAGTACCAAACAAATCTTTTCCACTTACTTGCGTAGCAGTGTCTAGTGGATGGCCTTCTGGCCTGCTTTATGACTTCCATACACTCTTGGCTAAGTTGTAAGTGTCCGAATTCTAGGATTTCAGGAGCCAGATTGCTAGATTCAGCGATGCTGGGTCCGGGTGTCTGATCTGTTGGTTGTGTTGCGTTAACAGATCTGGTTTGTTGGGCAGTTTGATGTGTGGTACTACAGACAGATCTAGCAGTGTTGTGTACCAGGGTTGTCTTGCCCACGTTGGTGCTATTAAAATGAGTTTGAGTTTGTTTTGACTCAATTTGTTTACTAGGTAAGGAAGGAGAGGGAGAGGAGGAAAAGCGTAAGCAAATATTCCTGACCAGTTCATCCATAGGGCATTGCCTTGGGATTGCTTGTGTGGGTATCTGGACGCGAAGTTTTGGCATTTTGCGTTCTCTTTTGTTGCAAATAAGTCTATTTGTGGTGTTCCCCAGAGTGTGAAGTAGGTGTTCAGAATCTGTGGGTGGATTTCCCATTCGTGGACTTGCTGGTGATCTCGAGAGAGATTGTCTGCCAGCTGATTCTGGATCCCCGGAATAAACTGTGCTATTAGACCAATTTGATGGTGGATTGCCCACTTCCATATTTTTTGAGCTAACAAGCTTAACTGCGTTGAATGTGTTCCTCCTTGTTTGTTTAGATAATACATCGTTGTCATGTTGTCTGTTTTGACAAGGATGTATTTGTGGGTTATGATTGGTTGGAAAGCTTTTAGTGCTTGAAAAACTGCTAATAATTCTAGATGATTTATATGCAGTTTTGTTTGATGTATGTTCCATTGTCCTCTTATGTTGTGTTGATTGAGATGTGCTCCCCACCCTGTCATGGAAGCATCTGTTGTTATTACGTACTGTGGCACTGGGTCTTGGAAAGGCCGCCCTATGTTTAAATTTATACTGTTCCACCATAGAAGCGAGAGGTAAGTTTGGCGGTCTAGCAACACCAGATCTAGAAGGTGACCCTGTGCTTGAGACCACTGTGAGGCTAGGCACTGTTGTAAGGGCCTCATGTGCAGTCTTGCGTTTGGGACAATGGCTATGCATGAGGACATCATGCCTAGGAGCTGTAGTATTGTTCTTGCTTGTATTGTTTGGTTTGGAGACATGTGTTGAATGACCCTGTTGAAATTGTGGATCCTTTGTGGAGTTGGCGTTGCTACTCCTTTTGTCGTGTCTATTATGGCTCCTAGATATTGCTGTACTTTGCTTGGCAGAATGTTTGATTTTGCAAAGTTGACGGTGAACCCTAGATTGTAGAGGGTTTGTATGACTTGATTTGTGTGGTTTGAGCATTGTGTGAGCGAACTGGTTTTGATTAGCCAGTCGTCTAGATACGGGAACACATGTATTTGCTGCCTTCTGATGTGTGCAGCGACTACTGCTAGGCATTTTGTGAATACTCTTGGAGCGGTTGTTAAACCAAAAGGCAATACTTTGAATTGGTAATGTATTCCTTTGAATACAAACCTTAGATATTTCCTGTGTGATTGATGTATTGGTATATGGAAATATGCGTCCTTGAGGTCTAGGGTTGTCATGTAGTCGTGTTTTCTGAGCAATGGTAACACTTCTTGTAGTGTGACCATGTGAAAGTGGTCTGATTTGATGAATGTGTTTACTACCCTGAGGTCTAGAATTGGTCTCAGTGTTTCGTCCTTTTTTGGTATCAAGAAGTACAGTGAATAAACTCCTGTGTTTATTTGTGTGCTTGGTACTAATTCTATTGCATTTTTTTGCAGTAGTGCTTGAACTTCTATCTCTAGAAGCTGTGAATGGTATTTTGATAAATTTTGTGATTTTGGTGGTATGTCTGGAGGGAATTGCATGAATTCTATGCAATAACCATGTTGGATAATTGCTAGGACCCATGTGTCTGTAGTTATTTTGTCCCATGCTTCGTAATATTGATGTATCCTCCCCCCCACTGGTGTTGTGTGGGAGGGGTGAGTGACGTGTGAGTCACTGCTTGTTGGTAGTGGTTTTGGGGCTTTGAAATCTTCCTCTATTCCTAGGAAATTGCCCCCCTCTATACTGGCCCCGAAAACCTCCCCTGTACTGTCCCTGGTAGGTGGGCGGTGCGGACTGTGAGGTGCTAGCTTGTGTGGCCTGACCCCGAAACCCTCCTCTAAAAGGTGTTTTGCGGAAGGTGTTATAAGATCCTCTGCTCTGCAGGGAGTAGAGTGCGCCCATGGCCTTGGCAGTGTCAGTGTCCTTCTTGAGCTTTTCTATGGCTGTGTCGACCTCCGGACCGAACAGAAGTTTCTCGTTTACTGGCATGTTAAGCACTGCCTGCTGAATTTCTGGCTTGAATCCAGACGTTCTGAGCCATGCGTGCCTACGGATGGTAACCGACGTATTAATGGTCCTTGCGGCCGTGTCCGCTGCATCCATGGAGGAGCGTATTTGATTGTTGGAAATGTTTTGACCCTCCTCAACAACCTGTTTTGCTCTTTTTTGCAGATCTTTTGGGAGATGTTCAATGAGATGCTGCATCTCATCCCAGTGGGCTCTGTCGTATCGCGCTAGCAGCGCTTGTGAATTTGCGATGCGCCACTGGTTTGCTGCTTGGACAGCAACCCTCTTCCCGGCTGCATCGAACTTCCTGCTTTCTTTATCTGGGGGAGGTGCATCCCCAGAAGTGTGTGAATTTGCCCGTTTTCTGGCAGCCCCTACCACCACAGAATCTGGTGGCAGCTGAGAGGTGATGAATACAGGGTCCGTAGGAGGCGCCTTATACTTTTTGTCCACCCTAGGCGTCACTGCCCTACTTTTAACTGGCTCCTTGAAAATGTCCTTTGCATGGCGTAGCATGCCTGGGAGCATCGGCAGGCTTTGGTAGGAGCTGTGGGTTGAAGAGAGGGTGTTAAATAAAAAATCATCCTCTACTTGTTCCGAGTGTAGTTCCACATTATGGAATAGTGCTGCTCTAGCCACCACTTGTGAGTAGGCTGTGCTGTCTTCCGGTGGTGATGGCCTAGTTGGGTATGTGTCTGGGCTGTTATCAGACACTGGTGCGTCGTACAAGTCCCACGCATCCTGATCTTGGTCATCGTGGCTCATGGCGGTGTGAGCTGGCGAATGTGACGGGGTGTAAGTTGGCGAAGCCGGAGTTACAGGTGGAGGCGAGGGAGGAGGTGTTACCTTTTGTGCTGTTTGTTGCTGAGGAGTAAACTGAAGCGTTCTCTTTCGTTTGACAGGTGGAAGGGTACTGATCTTCCCAGTCCCCTGCTGGATAAAGATACGCTTTTGCGTGTGATCCACGTCAGTGGATTGCAGTTCTTGTTCAAATCTATGTTTCTTCATTTGTGAAGACATAGAATGCGCTTCAGTATAGGAGCCTGAAACAGGGTCTGATGTCGCTTTTTTCGGCTCCGAAAACCCTGTTGATTGTTTTTTCGGCTCCGAGGTAACCTTCCTCTTTTTCTGTGCCGAAAATTTTTGGCCTGTATGGTCTTCGGCGCCACTGTCTCGGCGTCGATCCGTGTCGACACCGAACTCTCGGTGTCGATGCTTGTGTTTAGCACTCTCTCGGTCCCGAGGAGGCTGCGTGCCGGTGTCTCGACCGAAGTCGGACGATCTCGACACTGAATGGGCCTTTTTCGGTGCCGATTGTTGGTCACCGAGAATTTGGGTGGAGCCATGGCCGGTTGGCAGTGGCGTCCCCTGGGCCTTCTTTCCTTTTTTAAGTTCTGATCTCGACGTCTTACTCACAGTTTTTGTAGAGTCTAGCTCGTCGGAGTCTGAATCCTGGATGGAAAAGGATTCCTCCTGTTCCTCTTCTGTCTCGAACTGTTGACGCTCCTTTGGCGTGGACGCCATCTGCAGTCTTCTCGCTCGACGGTCGCGCAGAGTTTTTCGGGACCGGAACGCCCGACAGGCCTCACAGGATTCTTCGCTGTGCTCGGGTGACAGGCACAGGTTACAGACCGAGTGTAGGTCCGTATAGGGATATTTGTTGTGGCATTCGGGGCAGAATCGAAACGGGGTCCGTTCCATCGGCGTTGTTCTCCACGCGGTCGGGCCGACTAGGCCCCGACGGGGTGCCGAAATCTACCCTGAAGGGCACCGAAGCGCTTCGATGTTCAACGCGTCGTCGTATGTCTATCTCGAACCGGATCGCAACGATACCGTCGAAAATCTTCTGGTTTCAGCTATCTTTCCGTTCCGAAACTCGGAGCGACAGGAACACGTCCGAACCCGATGGCGGAAAGAAAACAATCGAAGATGGAGTCGACGCCCATGCGCAATGAGCACAGAAGGAGGAGTCACTCGGTCCCGTGACTCGAAAACACTTCTTCGAAGAAAAACAACTTGTAACACTCCGACCCAACACCAGATGGCGAGCTCATGCATACCATGTGTATCTACAGCGACAGATGCCATCGAACGTAAGAGTTTCTTTATAGCCCTCAATCCAGGGTTCTTATTACATTGGTCAACCCTGACAATATCAAGAAGGGCAGCAGCATAGTGGGCCAGCTCTGGGGTGGTCCATTAGTTTCACCAGATAAGTAATGGATGCAAAGAAACCTTCTGTGCTACATTTTTAATGCTGATATCCAAAAATACAAGAAACAGCTGGGAATTAGGAGGAAGGGAAGCTAAAGAGCTTAAAAAATAAATGTCAGATCTCTCTAAACCAGAAACATCACAAAAGTTCCACAGCTCAGCATCATAAAGTCTGGCGCCAAGGGACTTGACCTCATAAACCTGCAATGCGAGGGTTATTGGTTTAGTATAAAAAATGTGGCGTTCCTTCAAAACGGTACCCACAATATGCCTATGTTTCAACAAAGCAATACTGATGTGTGGACACCATGACATGGTGGGTGAAAGTTTAACCCTTAAATAGTTAAAGGTATCTACCCTCTCTAGGGCCTTGCCCTCGAGTGCTAAATTACCCTTTAGCTTCTTGTGATGTGTAAATATCATGAATTTTGTCTTAGCTACATTTATTTCTAAGCCACAGTCCTGGGGAAAAGCACCACATTCATTAAGAAAAAGTTGCAGACAGCTCAGGTTTTTAAAATTAAGAGGATGTCATCTGCGAATAACAATATAGGGATTTCAGTCTTAGCTAAAGGGGTGCATTCCCAAAGCACTCAGACAAATACTCCATCAGGCCATTTAGGTCAATGGAAAAAAGAGTGGGGGTGAGTACACATCCCTGACGTATGCCCTTTGCTACAGAAATCTTCTCTTCTCAGCTGGCGCTGAGCTACCCATCTAACTCGGACATAGTTTTTATCATGGAGCCTGATCAGTAAAGATAAAACTTTAGGGGGCATACCCATCTCCTTCAACATCCACCACAGTCTCAACCGTGGGACCAGGTTGAAGTTGGATTTTAGGTCAACAAAGGCAATGTATAAGTCCCCACTGCTGATAAAACCGTCTTCCTAAAAATCAAAATAAACTGGAAGACCTGGTCATTTGTTGAGGTTTTAACCCTAAAGCCTGTTTGTAGTGGGCTTAAAATGTCATTTTCTGTCAGACAGACTTGGATTTTTGCCAAAACCATATGGAAAAAAACCTTTTGCACACTATCAATTAGATTGGCCTATAATTAGGTTTAGCCCCCTTTTTAAAGGCAGGGATGACCTCTGCTCCCAACCATGACTCACGAACGGGAGTACCCAACGCAATTGCATTTGATAATACTAAAATGTAATCCGCCCAGATGTCAATATCATGCACAAAAACATCTACTGGAAGACCGCCCAGGCTGGGGGACCTCCCTCTTGCAAAGGCAGAGAGAGAATCAATAATATCTTCTTTAGTAAAAGGGGGAAAAACAACGTGCTGGAGGGAGCCACATGGCAATGGGCCCTCACCACCTCTTGGTTGAGACTAGAAAAAAAGGAGTACCACTCAGAAAAAGAAACATGGTTCTGTAGTACTGATCCCTGAGAGTTAGCACCACTTACAATCTGCTTCCAGAAGCATAAATAATCCTTTATGGAACTTGCCTCAGCTAAACTACACCATCTATTATTGTCCCAATCCTTCTTGGCTCTCTGCATACTGCACTTATACTTCTTCCTAACAGCTGAGATCAGCCAAGGATCTTTTATCTTAATAGCCCTGGCCTAAGGACACCTTAGCTGCCTGCACTTCTTATTGAACCAACCACTGTTTTATTTTGGTGGGAGGAGGGGGCTCCTTCTTAGTAGCGGAGGGAACTAAAAAGAAGGTAGCAATTTCTTGGACACACTCTTTATGCACCACACTAAGACCAAAGGAGTCACCCTCCTGCACCATCCGAGGTCATAGCTAATGTCACCTTTTACCGTATCTCTAATCTGTGATAGAATGTCCAGATGTGCCATGGGCTGGCACCATTTAAGGTGGCGCCTATCGGGCGAAAGTGAAACATTACCAGTGCAGCTAAAGGATAGAGGGTCAAACAAACATTTAGCAAATAATGCAGGCATAGATAAACAAAGGGGATTAGGGTCACTCTTCACTCTTTCCTGGACTACCATATCCATGACTCAGAGCCACAATCTCATATCAACTACAATACAATCAATTCGACTCATGGGCAAATAATTGTTAAATGTAAAGGCTCTCTTGGAATCAGATTTAGTGCAACCATTAGTCACCCTAACTCCTTGTTCTATTGTTTTTAATTGGAGAGCAGCCTGGGACCACCTTTTAATAGGGTTGGGATCCAGCAATGGGACACCCCATGATTCGTCCTCCTCTATGGTTATTCCAACATCGTCCCAATCTAAGGGCTCAAATGTAGTGATGAAACACCCGGCAAGAATCAGAGTAAAACGCAGCCGGAGCTTGCCCGTAAAGGCTTCAAGAAGCTGGATGGTCTGTGAGGGTTGCCCACCTGTTACCAACATGAATAAATACTGAGAAGCACCACACTATGCCCCCCCCTTGCTTAATTCAATGCCTTGAATGTCAAGGCAGTCAATAGGTAATGGATGGAATTTACAGTTTAAGGAAGTCCTCACCCAGATTAATAAACCAGCCATTGATCTCCCACAATTACTTGGTTTGGCCCGGATGTGGTGATATAAATAGCCTACTTTAAACAAGGGTTCTGTTGCCCAAGTTTCCTGGAACAGGCATATATCATTAGTCAATACATTTGCAGCAAAGGGGTTGAGAGAGTTTGGCCCTAAGGCCAACCACATTCCAGGAATCCACCACAGTCAATGCTAACAACAAATGAGTGAGCAAATAGATATCCACTATTTCACAATACCCATCCAAACCACTGGTTGCACAGCAGGCAATTTTGGAAACCTTTAGGTTGCCCTGGTACAAAAACTGAACTGAAGCAACCAAAGTGTCTGAAGGGTGAGAGCTGGCTACTCGAGAAGAACTGATATCCCTGGCAGACAACCACTGCGTAAAGGGAGAGGAACTAAATATAACACTATATGTACCCTGAAAACGAGCAGACTGATCAGATTTGGTCCAATCAGGCACAAAGGAGAAAATCTGAGTATGAACAATGGACCCATTAGTGACCACACCGGGCATCAAAGTGGAAATGAGGACAATACTAGAAAAAGTTTTAAGCTAGCTCACATGATTCCTACTAACCAGAGTCTTAGGGCTACCTGACTCACCCGTCAACTTGTCAATAATATCCCCCAACCCAGAAAGCACCCCAAACCTATTTCCTGCCAGGAATTGATCTGTGTGCAGTGGATGGCAGGTCTCCCTAACAAGACCAACCCCAACATTGCCAATAGTGAGCCCAGCTACACCCTTGGACTGGCTATTTGTAGGTTTTCTCCCACCACCACTGCTATTACCAGGGGCACTAGAATTTGCAGCAGGGGTTGTGGTAGTGGAAGGTTTGGTGTTTTTCTTTGGACAACTGGAATCAGTTGCCCAATGGCCTTTGACTTTACACAAATAACACCCAGGCTTTTTAGGTTGATTATTGGAAGAGGATTTGGACCCACCACCCCCACCAATTTTTGTGGACCTGATGAAGACTCTTGTTTTATTTTTGTCCCCACCCTTGTCAGAAGACTTACCATCCTTCTTCTTGCCATCCTTGTCAACCACTGTATGAACTTTTCTGTTCACTCCTGTTCTGACCCATTTGTCTGCCTTCTTTCCCAATTCTTAGGGAGAGGTCAGATCTGAGTCCACTAGATATTGGTGTAACAAGTCAGACACACAGTTATTCAGAATATGCTCTCTCAGAATAAGATTATACAGGCTTTCATAGTCAGATACTTTACTGCCATGTAACCACCCCTCCAAGGCCTTCACTGAACAGTCCACAACGTCTGTCCAGTCTTGTGGGGACTCTTTTCTGGTGTCTCTGAACTTAATCCTGTATTCTTCAGTGGTTAAGCCAAATCCATCCAAGAGTGCATCCTTCAAAACTGTGAAATTGTTAGCTTCACTTTCTCTAACAGTAAGGAGCCTATCCCTACCCTTTCCAGTGAAAGATAGCCACAATATAGCAGCCCACTGCCTTTGAGGGACCCCCTGTACCATACAGGCCCTCTCAAGTGAAGCAAACCACTTGTTGATGTCATCCCCCTCCTTGTAAGGGGGGACTATCTTGTGCAGATTCCTGGAATCATGCTCTCTAACAGGATTTCTATCAGGAATACTGCTGCTGCCACCATGGGGTCCAAACTCCTCTCTCTGTCTTTCCTTCTCCAGGTCTAGGGATTCCCTATCTAAGGCCAGCTGTTGCTGTTTAAGCTTCAGTCTGGTCTCCACAAACCTCAATGTTTTGAGTTCCCTTTCTAACAAGGTATCCTCAGGGTGGGTGGGTTGGTAATGCTTTGACACAGAAGACAAGTTGGAAACTACAGAGGGGGTCCTGTCCCTAACTGAATGAACCCTAGAAACTTGGCCTCTAGGAATAAAGGCTTCCCTACTGTGATGGGAACCTCCATTACTACCAACATTACTAGGTGTTCTGCTATGGGGCAGATCCTGTTCAGAACCCTCCCCACCTTCCTCAAGGTGTTCTCCTGAGTCAGAATGGGAACCTTCTATTAACCTCTCATCTGATGGGCCAGCTTGGGACTCATCATTTACAATAAGCATGCTAAACAGAAACTCTTTTGTAGGGTTTCTTCCTATTACTATACCTCTAGCTAAGCAGAGACTCCTTAGGCTCTTGTAATTCAAATTGTCATAAGTTGTATTGACAGTTTTAAGAGCTGAATCTACTACAGACATGGTAACAAAAGGTTTAGAAATAGTGAGAAGAAATAAAAAGTTTCAGAACTTTTTAAAGAACAGAGAAAAAAACTGTTTCTAACTTTTAGAAACTTTTAGAAATTTGTAGGAAACTTTTCAGAACTTTGTAAAAGGCTTGAGAGAAGAAAAGCAAAACTTTTTAGTTAAGTGTACATATAATGAACTGTTTAGTATATGATTCTCTTATGAAAAGTACACAATGACAAAGTGGTAAGTAGTTACAAGTACTTATCCCATCGCTGCTTCCAATGTAGGAGGCTGGCCTGGCTTGTAGTGGGTACCAGAGGTACTTACACCTTGTGCCAGGTCCAGTTATCTCTTATTAGTGTAGAAGAGAAGTTTCTAGCAGCTTAGACTGATAGAAGGTAGCTATGGCAAAGCAGCTTAGGCTGAACTAGGAGACATGCAAAGCTCCTACTATACCACTTATATCATATGAACAATATCATAAGAAAACACAATACACAGAGTTACTAAAAATAAAGGTACTTTATTTTTTATGACAATATGCCAAAAGTATCTCAGTGAGTATCCTCAGTCAGAAGATAAGTTATATACACAAGTTATATGTACACAAACCAAAATTAGGTAAGTAAGAGCAAGAAAGTAATGCAAACAGTGTAGAATTACAATATGTTGCAATAGGAGCACATAGGGATAGGGGCAACACAAACCATATACTCCAAAAGTGGAATGCGAACCAAGAATGGACCCCAGACCTATGTGAGCTTGTAGGGGGTCGCTGGGACTGTAAGAAAACAGTGAGGGTTAGACAAATACCCCACCCCAAGACCCTGAAAAGTAGGAGTAAAGTACACCTACTACCCCCAGAGAGCACAGAAGTCGTGATAGGGGGATTCTGCAGGAAGAACAAACACCAGCAATGCAACAGCAGTGGATTTCCGGACCTGAGTACCTGTAAGACAAGGGGACCAAGTCCAATAGTCGCGACAGTGTTGAGAGTGGGCAGGAGCCCAGGAAATGCCAGCTGAAGATGCAAGGAAGTTGCCACCGGTTGGAAGAAGCTTGGAGTTCTGCAAGAAAGAACAGGTCTAGGAACTTCTCCTTTGAAAGCCGATGTCCCACGTAAGGATGAAGCTTGCAGAGGTGTTCCCACGCAGAAAGACCGCAAACAAGCCTTGCTAGCTGCAAGGGTCGCTGTAGAGTTTTTTGGGTGCTGCTGTGGCCCAGGAGGGAGCAGGATGTCGCCTTTTGGAGGAGGAGATAGAGGGGGCGCCCAGCAACTCAGGGAGCCCTCGCAGAAGCAGGCAGCACCCGCAGAAGTACCCCAACAGACACTTAGAAGAAAAGTGAACCAGAGTCCACGCGAAGTCACAAAAGGGAGTCCCACGACGCCGGAGGACAACTCAGAAGGTTGTGCACTGCAGGATGGAGTGCCGGGGACCCAGGCTTGGCTGTGCACGAAGGAAATCCTGTAAGAGTGCACAGGAGCCGGAGCAGCTGCAAATCACGCGGTACACAGCTTTGCAGTCTAGCGTGGGGAGGCAAGGACTTACCTCCACCAAACTTGGACTGAAGAGTCACTAGACTGTGGGAGTCACTTGGACAGAGTTGCTGTGTTCCAGGGACCACGCTCGTCAGGATGAGAGGGGACCCAGAGGACTAGTGTTGCAGTCTTTTGGTGCCTGCGTTAGCAGGGGGAAGATTCCGTCGACCCACTGAAGATTTCTTCGGAGCTTCTGGTGCAGGGTGAAGGCAGGCTACCCCCAGAGCATGCACCACCAGGAAACAGTTGAGAAAGCCGGCAGGATTAGGTGCTACAATGTTGCTGGTAGTCGTCTTGCTACTTTGTTGCGGTTTTGCAGGCGTCCTGAGCAGTCAGCGGTCCATCCTTTGGTAGAAGGTGAAGAGGGAAATGCAGAGGAACTCTGTTGAGCTCTTGCATTCGTTATCTGAAGAATTCCCCAAAGCAGAGACCCTAAATAGCCAGAAAAGGAGGTTTGGCTACCAGGTTAGGAGGATTGGCTACCAAGAGAGGTAAGAGCATATAGTCCAGTGTGCCCCCAACACCTCTGTTTCCAAGATGGCAGAGGTCTGGGACACACTGGAGGAGCTCTGGGCACCTCTCCTGGGAGGTGCAGGTCAGGGGAGTGGTCACTCCCCTTTCCTTTGTCCATTTTCGCGCCAGAGCAGGGCTGGGGGATCCCTGAACCGGTGTAGACTGGCTTATGCAGAGATGGGCACCATCTGTGCCTATCAAAGCGTTTCCAGAGGCTGGGGGAGGCTACTCCTCCCCAGCCCTTCACACCTATTTCCAAAGGGAGAGGGTGTAACATCTTCTCTGAGAGGAAATCCTTTGTTCTGCCTTCCTGGGCCAGGGCTGCCTGGACCCCAGGAGGGCAGAAACCTGTCTGAGAGGGTTGGCAGCAGCAGCAGCTGCAGTGGAGACCCCGGAAAGGCAGTTTGGCAGTACCCGGGTACCTTGCTAATGACCCAGGGGATCATGGAATTGTCCCCCCAATTCCAGAATGGTATTGGGGTGACAATTCCATGATCTTAGAGATGTTACACGGCCATGTTCGGAGTTACCATTGTGACGCTATACATAGGTAGTGACCTATGTATAGTGCACGCGTGTAATGGTGTCCCCGCACTCACAAAGTACGGGGAATTTGCCCTGAACGATGTGGGGGCACCTTGGCTAGTGCCCGGGTGCCCACACACTAAGTAACTTTGCACCCAACCTTCACCAGGTGAAGGTTAGACATATAGGTGACTTATAAGTTACTTATGTACAGTGGTAAATGGCTGTGAAATAATGTGGGCATTATTTCACTCAGGCTGCAGTGGCAGGCCTGTGTAAGAATTGTCAGAGCTCCCTATGGGTGGCAAAAGAAATGCTGCAGCCCATAGGGATCTCCTGGAACCCCAATACCCTGGGTACCTTAGTACCATATACAAGGGAATTATATGGGTGTACCAGTATGCCAATGTGAATTGGTAAATTTAGTCACTAGCCTGTTAGTGACACATTTGGAAAGCAGAGAGAGCATAACCACTGAGGTTCTGGTTAGCAGAGCCTCAGTGAGACAGTTAGGCATCACACAGGGAACACATACAGGGCACATACTTATGAGCACTGGGGCCCTGCCTGGCAGTGTCCCAGTGACACATAGACTAAAACAACATATATAGAGTGAAATATGGGGGTAACATGCCAGGCAAGATGGTACTTTCCTACACTACTGTCCTAGACCTTGGAGTTTTATAGTTAAAAAAAAGTAACACAAACGAACAAGAAATACTCCCCCTGGCTGCACAATACCACAATTGGATAACCAAAGATCTTTTCTTACTACAGAGGGCCTTCAGAAGTTGATAAGTACACAGTTTTCCTGCAAATGGCTAGGTGGACACCCTTTAACTACCCCAACCAAAAAACTCTCCTGACAAAAAAAAGTCCTCATGGAAGTTAAGCCACTTCCCACATTGCTGTATAGCCTCTGAGTTACTCTGTTTTTAAGCTCAAGCGTGGACTCTATATTTCCAAGAGGCAGTCTCGGGACCTTGGCTAAAATGGCCACATAGGGGCAAGAAGCTGGAGGTAAATTTATTACTGGGAGTCTGTAGTCATTAGAGGAAACCCCCGCCACAGGAGGGGGAACCTAACCTTCTTTGTCTGTGCATGGTTAAGACGGCCATTACATATTTGGACAGGCCAAGGATCAGAGTAGGCAACACTGCTCATTTCATTAGGTCTCCCTCTTCATGGGTGTTTCTCATACTAGAACTGCAGGGAGTGTCCTCCAGCCTAACATGGAACAGAGAGCACAATCACTGGCGTCCTGGTTAGCAGGATCCCAGTGGAGACAGTCTAAACGCACTGATAAACAGGCAAAAAGTGCGGGTAATCATACCAAAAAGAGTGACTTTCCTACACCCTACCCTGCTGATGCGACAGAAGATCCTCCCGAAGAGGCAGTCTGAGTGGAGCTATCATTGCCGATGATAGAGTAGGGCTGACAAAAGGTCCCATTCCCAAGGGAGTGAGTTCTCTTGAGTGCACAGCTCTGGATACATCTTTCCTCGACTGGTCCAGTTGCTAAACACAGGAAGGTGGTAAAATCAAAGACCAAATTGGGAACTACTAACCCTCTCTCGGACATCTTAAACTGGCAGTCTGCACCACCACGTTCCTTGACTCCTGATGGTTCTGTGTGAGAGTCTATTAGTAATCACCTAAGTGAGCTTCTGGAGTGAAAACTTTGCCCTTTTTTCGAGAGACTGCTCTGGGCAAAATATGTAAGAGGGGGGCAAGCCTTGTCTAGTCGCTACTCCCAGGGCAGAGCAAAGCACAGGCATTAGTTCAATCTGAGTGGAGGATCCATGGCCATGCTCAGTAGCTTGGGATCCCATACTCTCTGAGTCCAGTCCGGAGCTACAAGAATTACTTGGGCCTGGACATTCTTGACCTTCTTAAGAAGTCTGGGCAAAAGTTGTATTGGTGGAACGACGTACAGGAGGCCTGACTTCCACTTGAGACAAAAGTGTTGCTGAGTGAGTGCCACATTGGAAACTCCAACACGCAAAACAGCTGACATTGCATGTTCTCTGTAGAGGCAAACAGATCTAACCAAGGCTCTCCCCACTGCTGAAAGAGACCTTGTGCCACCTCCGGATGGAGATGCCATTTGTGATCGATCATGCATTGATGGCTGAGTTTGTCTGCTTTGGCGTTCAGAGAGCCCGCTAGATGTTGAACCACCAGGGATTTGCCCTGACATTCTATCCATGTCCAGAGAAGCAGGGACTCTTGACAAAGGGTCCACCACCCCACCCTGCTTGTTGCAGTACCACATGGCAGTGGTGCTGTCAGTGAACACCTGCACCACTTTCCTTTTGAAAGAGGGAAGGAATGCCTTCAATGAAAGCCTGATCGCCCTGAGCTCCAGACGTTTTATGTGGAGCCTGGACTCGCTGGAGACCGGACACCTCTGGTCGCTGCCCTATCCCAGGAGTGATGCATCTGTCACTTCTGTCTGACCTGGGTGGGGAAGGGAGAAGGATCTGCCTCTGACCCAATTGTGGTGCATTAGCCACTACTGCTAATCTTGTGCAGTTCCCTTCAAGATCTGGACCATGTCGTATAGATTCCTCTTATGATGCGCCCACTGGAACTTCAGGTCCCACTGCAGAGCCTGCATATGACATCTGCCATGTGTGACCAGCAGGATGCAGGAGACAATGAGGCCCAGCAGCTTCAACATCATTCTCACCAAAACCCAGGATAGAGGCTGAAACGTCAATATCATAGCCTGGAGATAGTGGACTCGCTGCTCGGGAGGATAGGCCTGAAACTGCACAGTGTCCAGAATAGCTCTGATGAAAAGGAGTGTCTGAGAGAGAGTCAGTTGTGACTTTGGCACATTTATAGTGAACCCCAGTGAATGCAGGAGGTTCGCTGTAGTCTGAAGGTGGGAGACAACAGCCTGGGGCGTGCCCGCCTTCAACAGTCAGATGTCGAGGTAGGGGAGACTGAAACCCCTATCCGGCCCAGATGAGCTGCGACGACCACCACCACTTTCGTTAGCACTCGAGGGGTGCTGGTAAGGCCGAAGGGGAGCACGGTGAAGTGAATCTACCCAGTGAGTCGGTGGTGTCCAGTCCACATAGAATAGTGAACTTGGCTGCGTCTCTCCAGTCAGCAATAGCTTGGGAGAGAATGGCCCGGGCCTCCTCTGGGACCTGTGGCAGAACCTATGCAACCGCATCCCATAAAGTATGGGTGTAACGGCCCAAAAGGCATGCACCTCAATGCCAGACTGGAGGGAGAGAACTTTTTTTCCCAAATTGGTCCAGTCTTTTTGATTCCCTGTCCGGGGGTGCAGAAGGGAATGCATCAGAAGAGGAAGAAGCCTGAATGACTAAGCTCTCAGCCTTGGGGTGTTAGGTCAGGAATTTAGGGTCGTTAGGCACAGGCCTATGGCGGCGGGTGATTGCCCTGTTGACAGGAGGGCCTCATTGAAGGGCAATAGGGGTTCAGATGTGGAAGCCCCGGGCTGAAGCACCTAAGTCAGAAGGTTAGTCCTGACTGCCACTGAAGGCAGCTTGAGGCCCAGGACCTCAGCAGCTCTTTGCACCACCATCGAGTAGAAGGCTCCCTTCTCCGTAGCCACAGTAGAAGCCTGTGGAGAAAGCATGCCAGAGTCAGGGAAGGTGTCCAACCCTTGGGCTTCACACAAATCCCATTCTATATTAGGGTCTTCAAGCTGGTATTCTGGAAGGTCCAGTGACCCCTCCATACCCTCATTGTACCCATACCCATAGGTATAAGGGTCAGGATTGAACCTTGAGAGAAATGTCCCCTAAATAGGAATCAGCATCGGGCAATGTGATTCCTGCTCTGGGTCGGAGTCGTGAATAAGTATGGGATAGACGTCGTTTATGGGTCCAACCGATGTCTGGAGTGTTGACTTCTGCACCGGCTCTGGGGACAGTTGCAATGGCATAACTGGCTTCGCAAGGATCCGGAAACGGATCCTGGGGTGCCCTATGCTGCAGCTGGTGCATAACCCGAGGGGTCCCCGCCGACCGTTCTGGACCCAAGGGCATCACAGGAGGGTCGGTCTACCCAAATATGAGGCACACAGCCTCATAAAACTCCCTGAGTTGGGCAGGGGTGGATCCGGCTCCCAGAAACTTGGGGAAGCACGGAGCCGACCCAGAAGCAGGCTCGGAGGACAGAGGCCTAAAAGGAAGAAGCTCCTCCAGCATTGCATCAGCCGAGTGATGGGTGAATTTGAAGAACGCTTGTCTTCTTCAACTTCTGCTTGTGACCTGAATGTCCCAATGATTTGAAGTAGGACAAGGACAAGAGGTGTTGGCTCAGCCAATGGTCTTGTGACCCAACTCTTCAGCAAGATCAGGAGCAATGCAGAGCCAACCGCCAAGCCGCTACGAGCTTTAGGGGCAGCACTCTCAAAGCCTTCTGATTCATTGCCCGCCAGCCAGAGCACGACTTTGAGTCGTGGTCGCCCTCCAGACACCACAAGCACACAAGGTGCAGATTTGTCACTAACATCATGCAGAGACTGGAGTCACAGGGCGTGAATCCAGGCTTACCGGAAGAAATCTTAATGCGTCAAGTAGTCAAAACGCTTGACAAAAGGGTTGAAAAAGTCCGTCAAAAAGTGACAGAGGGTAGCTCTTCTCCAGATCTGTACATAGGCTGCTGTGAAAAAAAAATGATGTAAGCACACCAGAGTGGCGCCTATATACGACTGTGACATCATCACAGCGACCAGGGCACCAAAAATGGACACAGAGTCCACCAATTCCACCTGATGGTGGGCAAGGGTGTTGCTCAAAGAAAAATCTCTGGATCCAGTCTGACGTCAGGGGGAATTCTAAAGTAAGAAATCTGCAACTAGAAGTCTCTATCAGATCAGCCACACTAAGAGGGAACCAGATTTATCAGCAGATGCGTGGGTCTTGGAAGGGTGTACCTCATAGTTAAGGCAGCAAAGGCAGGGTGTACCTCATAGTTAAGGCAGCAAAGGCATTCCAGCAGGGTTGCATGTGTGTGTCACATTTCAGTGAGGGCAACAGAAGTCGAAGGGTCTTCTACTGTTTGGGTTTCTAGATTTAGGAGAGTGCACTCAATCTTGTAGCATCAGTGCATTGGAAGTGGCCATAGTCTGAGGAAAGGGGGGGAATGAACGATCCAGATCGACATTTAACACACCATTACAGTCACCGACTATCAGCTACGGGATACTGCCCCAACAGGAAAGCACGTTTGAGATAGTAGAAAGGAGTGGAAGGTCTGTTTTGGAAGCGTATATATTCCATATATACGCTTCCAAACCTTTGACAAAGACACACCTACCCTAAGGGTCTGTGACTGCCTCCTCCAACGTAAAGGGGACACTGGGCGCACCCAAATCAGCACTTCACGTGCACAGAAGTGAGTGGTGTACACCTGTCAAAGCCATCTGTGCTGCAGTCTGGTCGCCTTCAAAAGTGTTCTATGCGATTCCTGTAGTAAAGCAATGTGTGCTGCGCGACGTTTAAGGTATGGGTAAACCGCGTAACGACGTGAAGGGGTGTGCATGCCTCGCACGTTCCAAGTTATTATGTTAATGTGGGTGGTAAGGGCTATAGCCATGAAGTTAAGCAGACAGCATAGGCTGGGTGTCTGTTTCCTCCATGTACATACGGGTGGTGCAAGACCTGAATAATACACTGAACCAACAAACCATGAAATCAACCAAAAACAAATATTTATAATACCAATAGAGCAGATCCGCAACATGGGTCCGCCTAAACTTGTGGCCGTCATGTGCCAAGAACACAGTGTCCCGGGCTCACTATGCTACTGGATTCAAGCTAACCTGGCTGATGAAGTGTGATACCCTGAAACCAGTCCCAGGATGCTTGTTTCCGGTCCAGGGAGGACCTGGCCTGGCCCATAGGGAACAGGGTCAAGACTGATTTGCATCTGGATGGGTCTAAACTGGGGAGGCATGGTGAGCAAAATAATTGTTGGATTAAACCCAGATCTACGGCTGGGGGTGATTGTTTGATTGGTTCCGCATTCCGTCAGTTATTGTGTTTGTTTGCTTTTGACAGTGTAAAGAGCATTCAGAGTGATGCTTGTCCTTAGACTGGAGGAGGAAGGCTTATTGGGACAGGTACTTGCATGCAGACAGGGTCGGGCACTGAGTTCTGTTGGCTCTTGTTAAATTTAAATAATTTCATCCGATGTCTGAGGGATCACATCGGGGACAGTTCTGTGATCTGGTCTAGGAGGCAATGTTGCAGATGATCCCTCATCAATGGAGTTATTTCCCAATGTAGTTTCTGGGCCTTGGCCCGGTGTAGTTTTCTGAAGTTGGGTAGCCACCTGTAGGGCATGTTGCTTCTCAGTAAGCTTCTGTTCCAGGTCTGGAATTGCCAAGCTGGAGAGATCTACGTGGTTGATGACGGCAGCCTGTGCAACTTACCTCCTTGTTTCAGGCCTGTGCATGGTCTTTCGCTTTGGCAGGGGGTATAGTGGCCAGCACTGATGCTTCCAGCCAGTCCCATTTCTCTTGTGGTGAATCAAAGAACCGCACCTTCCCTTCCGATACCACTCTAAGGTGTGCAGGGAAAAAGCAATGAGTATTGCAGCTTCAATTCACATAATCAATGCTTAACTGCTAGGAATGAGTTACACTGGTGTTGCGCCTGTATTGTTTAGTCAAGGAAGAACATTAGACGTGCACTGTTCACTTTGACATCAGAGAGCTTACAGGTTTCCCTCAGTATTGAGTCACAGTCGTGGAAATGCAGCAGGCAAAATATTAAAGGTCTAGGGTTGGAGCCAGGTATAGTACCTCGGGTTGGGATGCAAAGCGCCTGCTAAATGAAGAAGAATGGTGACAATGTCATGCTGGAAGGAGCCTTCGGAGACAGGTTTCAACATATGTCCCTGCATCTTGTCCTTCTGCAAGCTCTATTATTGGGATATCGTAGTGTCTGGCGCTTCCCACAGAGTCTTCAGCTCACGTATCCTGGGTGTGAATTAATTGCATGGAGGCCTTGAGGTCTGTTAGTAATTGTTGTGCTTTCGGTTGGATGTCTGTGAGCGTCACTTCTGTTGAGTGCACACGATCCACCAGTTTACCGTGGTCTGCATGTAGCAGGATGAGGTCAGATGCTACGTGATCAATTTTGGATTGTAGCGACATGCAGGGTTATTAAATGGCAACTAATATGTCAAGTTTGCCATACGCAGATGATGGCTTCTCTGTGTCGGTGGGCGTGGCAGGACCTGTGGTGGTGGGTGAGCTTGACGGTGTCCCGGAGGTGTTGGAGCAAAAATAGCCCATGAGAAAATAGTCTGTTCAAATGTAACAGCCTGCGATGCTGCAATCTAGGAGTTGAGGGAGTGGGACCACTTGCTGATGCCTACGGCTTTGGCTCAGGCAACACAGCATGAGCAGCCCGCAAGTCCCTTTTATTCTACCCAAACTGGTGCTGGTCCAGGTCCTTGGTTACTTAGCAAGTGGGCTTCCCACCTACTCATGGGCCCATCCGCATGGCTATCACAGGGGCCTGTCTTCTTGCAAATGTGTGTACTGGTGCCTGGGCGCAGTGCGCCCTGCTGAAAATTGTGGAGTCTCTCCAACTGCCCCCCCTCCTGCAGCCTGTACAGGTTGGTGTAATAGGCCCCGCATTTGTGCTCTGGCTAACACATGCATGCCACAGGACTCGACCTGTGTCCCCAGTTGAGCGGACGTGTCGGCATCGGAGGCCAGGGAGAGGAGCAGAGGCACTGTAGGTCCAGAGAGCAGCCTTTATGCCGGCGCATTAGGGCTGGTCGTTCCTACCTAGAGTACAGACCACAGGTGTGCGAGCACCTCCAGTAGCGGTCGCTCTTCTCCAATGCCATCCCTGAGCTTCGCCGATGATCACGGGTGGTGCACCGTCACCGCAGCACCTGGCAAAGCTCAGCCTTTGTTCCAGGCCTTTGCGGCATGAGAGGCCAAGGCCGCTTTGTCTCGGCAAGTCGCTGTTTCAGGTCTTTGTGGGTTTCTATGGACTGGTTCTTAGGTGGGCTACTATTGCAGAAGCACGTGGAGAATAGTGTGGGGGCAGATGGCTAATGTTTAGTGGGATAAAAAGGAGGATAACTGTGGTTGCGGGCGAGGAGCGTTGCTAAAGCATGTTGCCATCTTGGCTTGCCAAACAAAGCAACCTCCCTCCTCCCAGTGACTCCATGTTGCCAAATAAAACATTTATGGATGCAGTCTTGCACCTGGGTCAGGTTATGTTTGGCTATGACTATTTGCGGAGCATAAATCTCACTTGTGGAGGTATTCAGGCACTACATAAGGAGGTGACTGTGCTGGCTGAGTCTGTGGTACAGGTGAAAATCCAAGTCTTCAGTTTCTTGTGGAACTCAAGGACGGAGAAAGTGGCTCTGATGTGCAGGGGGAGACTGTTCCAGACTTTGGGGTCAAGTTGGGGATTGTGGTTCACATAAGGAATCTGCTGGAGCAAGTATACGTAAAAGAACTTCAAAATGTGGCTATTTTCTGTTGTCAAGTCTGGTAGCGTTGCTAATGCCCCAGTGAAACTACTGGGACATGGTTCAAGCAACTTGATATTTTGCTCCGGGAACTCATTTGCAATGGGGAAAGACACAAAGTCGCACTTCACATATTGCAAAGGTCAGTGGTGCAGGGTGGTTGTGGGGTACCTGACCAAATCGTACTACTTGGGTGCCCATTTACAATGGGTGGCGAGGTGGCTGGACAACGCTAATGACTGGGTTTTAGACCATCTGGGATTGCCACCCCACCATCACACTCTCCTTGTCAAACTATTGTGCCCTGGAACCTCACTACACCATCAGGGAGTACTACTACAGGTGGTGTTGCATGGGTGGTGCAGGGGTGTGGGGCAAAGTCAAAGAGCCCAGATGTATGTACAAACACTGCCATTATTGAGTCCACCACATGGGACAACAGTTAATTACTTTAATGAGAATCAATTACAGGCATGTACTGCTGCAGGAGTAACAATCACCGTAGACTGCTTCGAGATGGGGATCCTTGTCCCCATGGCAAACCTGGTTGACAAATTCCACCTACCCACCAGCCAATTCCTGTTATACGGGGCACTGGTACGATCATTTCAGGACCTATGGGGAAGTGGGAGAGAAGAACCCCCACAACATCCAATAATGTGTGCCCTACTCTCATTGGTCTCCGCCAGACGACAAGTGACTTCGATATACAAAGCACTGACTGACATGGTGCACTGGCCTTTGGACACACTTAGGACCAGATGGGAGAGGATGTTCGGTCATGCATTACAAGAAAGATTCTGGGACAATATACTCACATACCCACAGACAATATCTTGCAACGCTAGGTTAAAGTATATACAGTTAAATTATCTTCATACAACCTACCTCACCCCACACAGGCTCCAGGTAATCTATGGGGGAATGTCCAGCTTTGTCAAATACCAGACGCTGATTTTAAACACATGGTGTAGGATTGCCCCCTTATTCAAACCTTCTGGGTTGCAGAACAACAACGTATTGGGGACAGGATTGGGAGGGCACCTCCTCGGACCATGGAAGCGTGCCTGCTGGGGAACTTCCCAAGACCTGTAAAATGCAAGGTAGGCACGAGGTTCATAGACCTAGCCATTTCCTTAGCTAAACATAAGAGCAATGGCCTGGAGGTTCACATTAGGGATTCTAGTAGAGAGATGGGATAAAGACGTCTCCACTTGGACTGGGGCAGAGGGACCTATTAAGCGCTGGGAAAACGCACAAGGCGTCTGACAGCAGCCAATGGTTGAACTATGGCTAGAGGTTTCAGACAGCTGCAACACCACTCCAGGGTGGAAGTCAGAGGGGGGAACCAGACATCGCAAGCGATGTGAGTGGGGAAGATGGTCATAACCTGATAGAAGCCTGAATCTGGCCTCAGGCACACTGAAGTTACAAAACAGCTCCCAGAAGCAACAAACAAAGACTGAGCGTGCACACACTGCCTCCCTACCTTCATGCACGTACTATCCATGCTGGGAGTACTCCGACTATGCCAGTACTGACAACCTGCACAAATGACCCCTTAATACTAATAAATTACAAAAAGAGTCATATTTGCAAGTCAAGTACCTTTTCTCCTACCACACTACCCTTAAACATCAGAAAAACCCAGAGATTACTGTTTTAGTTTATAGTTTGAGTTTAAGTTTTAAAACAAGAACCGCAAGTGATTACAGTTCTCTCCCCATAATCGGT
This sequence comes from Pleurodeles waltl, assembly GCF_031143425.1. Taxonomy (NCBI): domain Eukaryota; kingdom Metazoa; phylum Chordata; class Amphibia; order Caudata; family Salamandridae; genus Pleurodeles; species Pleurodeles waltl. The sequence goes on from NC_090443.1 coordinate 313,537,517, forward strand.
ATTTGCTAAGGAGGACTAATAGATCAGCCATACCCGATCCACATGGACCAACAGTGCAGTGGATAGTATACACCCCTCGCGCGAATTGGCCTGTTTAGATAATCAGATCAAATCCTCATTACCGCAAACCTCTATCATTAACACATCATATAGTGGATGTATGCGAGGAGACACACTTTTATGGGAAGACATCTAACCCAGAGGCTGCCATGGTGGAAACTGTCATTGAATGTTGGTGCCCATTTAATCTGTTATATATGGTACATGAAACATAGTCAAGCAGAATTGTAATTGTGATCGGTAATGCAAAAATGACAAATAAGGTATCTGCAAAAAAAATAAAGTCTGGTAGCAGACAACAGAAAACAGCCAGGAGGTTTTCTAATGCTATGAGTAGAGGAAGGGTATTTTAGCTGGAGATATACTACTGCAGGTAAGCAGTCTTTTTTTTTATCAGGCCCTCATCAGAGGTCAGCTCTTCCACATCTTTCTGTCACCCTGTGGCAAGGCAGAATTTTTGACTAGCAGTAAGCATGGACAAAATTAAATTTAACTTGTGTAATTTGTATAATTTTGCACTACATATGAAATTCTCAACATAACACAATTATGTCACATTGTATAAATATGTGCCATGCACAGTTAAAGTTTACCACAAGTGTACTGGAATAAAGGGAATGGAGAGAATTCAAGCAGCTGTTGCTTGCATCATTGGTGTTTTTCATGCGAGTTTGTAACCATAAAATGTATCATCGTGTCAAAAATTAATGACAGGACCAATTTTGAGCTAAAATGTAGCACCACATGACAGATTTACATTGTGTGTAATTTTGTATAATTTTCCCACACTTTCTCATAATTGCATGACAGCTAATTGCATTAATTCCGTACACCCCTTAGGTAGCAGCTAAAATGCAAGACTGTGAAACACAAAGCACAGCTCTAACCCATCCACATCAGTTTAGAACTAAGTTGACCAGGGCTGCAACGTTCCATAAAGTGAAGCAGATCAAGGAGGAAGACCTAATATGTTGGGTGTATCAACAGACACAATTCTGTTCAAGGAAATGTTCTGCTCAGCCCCAAGGTGGCAAAAGGAGGAGCTGGGAAAGGTACAGACATTCTCTTTTAGATTTTCTGTACCTGGGTGAGGAACCACAAATTCAGATTCACAGCCTTAACAATAGAATGTTTAATTATCCCTTTGAGTTGGTTTTGCATGTTATGACTTTGCATTAGTGTGCAGATTCAGTCATGGGCATCAGAGGAGAGGTGGTCTTTAGCATACTCACAATATTGCAGTTCTTGGGGTCCACACACTGGAAATGCCGCGCCACCTGTAGTATGGCATCTCGTAGGTCCGCCACCAGCTCAGTCTGTTTGATATTTTTACACTTTAAGGACTCTACATCGTCCTCACCTAGCGAAAGACAGAGGGTTAAAAATCTGCTCAGTACACTGCATCTTAGTGATGTGCATAGACTCCAGCAACATGGATACTACAGCTATTGCCAACACTACCAGCTTGAACACATAGCTATCCTGTCCTGTTCATAGCCAACCCTGCCAGCTGAGAGATACACTACGGCTAACACTGCAAGGCCAGAGAGTATACTGGATAGTAAAACTGCTAGCCTTAGAGGCATACTTGGGACTAATATTGTCATACAGCAGAGAGTATTCTCTCTGTTAACACTGTCAAAATGGGCTAGTATGGAAAAATAAATCTGAAGTGTAACAATCAGTTTGAAGCTATAAAGTCCCATGCTAATAGTATCAGAAGTCTATTGCTTAAAAAATCCTCAGACATACACAGATATGTATAGATCCACATGTGAGCAGTGTCTGTTGTGTATGTATAATACAATATGTATCAATATTCAATTGTAAACCTACTGTTGATTCATACGAGTTGCATTCCAATCTACCGGGGATTCTACAAAGTTTGACACGCTGTTTTGTGCCCGCTGCTGGCGCTGTGTTATTGCAATTATGTTGTAACGTTTAATGAATGGAAAACAATAATATATTTTTTTAAAACGTTGCACTGTGTGTAGAATTATGACATTTTGCCTAAAGTCCTCTAGAACAATTTGAATGCCTCTCCTTAGCAAAGCAGGGATAATAGGGAGCCTATTAATGAAGAGTCCAAAATAATCATTAGCCAGTTCTGCTTGAATCATCAGTCACCAAGATTCCACCAATGCTCAATCTAGTTCCAACTGGCAAGGGCTAGGAACTTTCTACAGTAGTTACAAACCACTCCAAATAGCCATCTTCTAACTCAGTCCTCCAACACTTTCAGCAAGACTTTTGACAAGAGGCAGATTTGGGGAAATACATACTGCAGGCCCTCGACCAACTGAACCTGAAAGCATCCTCCAAGAGAACTATTCAGAGGGAAATGTACGGCACAACTATTGGGATGCCTGCCCCGGAATGTAGTGAAGAGATCCACTTACGGACACCCCTATCAGACGTTCTCATATGTCACTTCGGGTGTAGTTCCCCAATCGTGGTCTTCCAAGAAAAGGCACCTGAGAGCATCTGCTCTCACACTAAGTCAACCTGCAAGATGAGCTGCTACCTGGAAAACTTTGCCAATGCTGAGCTGACCTTTACAGGTGGATTGCCTCCTAACACACAGTACCTGACACCCATGTTGTGCTGTCTTCTGATACAGTGGAAGGTGGCAGAGTTTGCTGACAGAATCAGAATTTTCCTTCCTAAGATAGGATGGATGGATGCATTCATGGCAAGGCACACCACATACAGCTCCAGCACATGTGTGTGACAATACAGATCCAAGGACCAGCAAGGAAGAATCCATGACTACAGGATCCTTTGCTTGCGTAGAGCTGAAGGGATGACCCATCAAACGTTTGGTGGGATCCAATCCACTAGTGTATATCCCTATAAACTGATTGGAAGATCTGCCCCTGATCCGAGAGGCTCCTGAATGCCGGAGTCACAGTTTTCTTAGAAAGACTGACATGTCCTCAACTTTCACAAGGAGTCTGGTACAACTTAATGCACCAGGCCAAAGGGCCAAGCAGATTTATGACATGTAGAATCAGAAGCTGTGCCTGAGTCAGTAATCTCTGAATTAAATCCCAAATATCCATGATCCACTGAAGAGGAACAAAAGCTTTCAGCTGCCAGTTGTCTACGTATGGAAATACAAGGACTTCTGATCGTCACAGTGAAGTTGCCACAATCGCAAGAACTTTTGTAAAGATGCACGATTCAGTTGTTGCCCAAACAGTAAAGCCATGAACAAATAATGCTGGCATCACACGGTGAATGTCAGGTAATGTCTGTGGGCAGGAAGAACTAAACGATTATAGGGATCCTCGAGATAAATTCACAGCCAGCAAGGCTTAGCTCTGGGGCAGTATCTTGAATGTGTTGTGCCAAATGAACAGGTTCAGAAAGCTGAAGTCCAAAATGGGTCTTAAACTTCTAGCTTTCTTGTGATCAACAAGTAAAGTAAGGAAACTCCTCTGTATCTTTCTTTCAGAGGCACTACCTCTATGGCCCCTTTGCTCAGCAATGTGAGGATTTCTGCCTCCAAAATAAAAGCTTGCAACAGAAAGCACATCCTAATAGAATGGTGGTGTTCCAGAGGGAGCGACAGGAAGGGTACAGCAGAGCCCTTGCAGTTTACCCAGTGCTCAGTCCTATGTTATCAACAGTGCTAACAAAATGGCAATACTCCCAAGTATAGCAGAGCCAACTGCTACTCCCTTACCAGCTACATCAAGCTTCTTGCTTTCCATGGCAGGGGTGGAGTGTCATCCTATCCTTGCCTGAAAGCATGTTTTGTAGCTTTGTAAACTCTACATACAGTTCATTTACACAGAAGAACTTCATGATCTGCTGATATATCGGCAGGTGGAAAAGCCAGAGAAGGTATGATTCCTGTAGTTCCTCATCTTGGGGGTCAACCCTATAACAATGCCATGTGTCATCTTTATCTTCCAGTACCAGTTGGTCTTCATATGGAGGAAGTCGATCTTAAGACACCATCTGGATCACTGAGAACAAGTTGGCAAAAGGGAAGGTGTTGCTGGGACAGCAGTTGCATTTTAACTTGTTTTCTTGGGAATATGGGAAGGACTAATCTCACAAGACACAGCCTTCTCAAAAGTGAGCCTATTTTTTGATGGCATGACCTTGTGCCTCTATGCGCCAGTGTCTGAATCAATTTAGATGGTGTGTTGGCAGGTTTCCAGCAGCAGAGGTAGTGATACATTCATGCCACCCTCTTTGGATGTCAGTTTTGAATGGCAAAGCTTGCTAGGCTTTTTGAGCATGAAAAATGTTTTGGGATCTTCTTAAAGCTGAGGTTCATCTGTTGGTTGAGACTTGTCTTGAGGCGGAGTCTCCTTTGGTGTAAAAGGGGCTTTTTTATGCCAAACCTCGTATGTGGGAATAATGGGTTGAAATCCCTTCTTTCTGGCATGGTTAACGCCACTTTTTTGCCTGATGTCAGTGTGCTTAGACTTTTCAAAGGGACCCTGCTAACCAGGACCCCAGCGATTGTGCTCTCTCCTACAAATTGAGGTGCTTTGGTACTTCTTACACCTCACAATTAGCATACTGGTGTATCCTGTAAGTCCCTAGTATATGGTACCTAGGTACCCAGGGCATTGGTACACTGGGGGGCCACCCATGGGCTGCAGAATGTATTATGCCACCCATGGGAGCCCAAGCAAACTGTGACTGCAGACTTGCCATCTGCAGCCTGCATGAAAAGGTGCATGCACCCTTTCACTGCTGGTCACTACACCAGGTCACTGTAAGGCACCCCTATGGTAGGCCCTTCCAGCCCAAAGGGCAGGGTGCAAGTCCCTGTGTGTGTGGGCACCCCTGCATGAACAGAGGTGCCCCTACGAACTTCAGTTCCAATCCCCTGGACTTTGTAAGTGTGGGAAAGCCATTTTAGCTATTTACTGGCCACCTTTGGCCCAGCTACATAAATGGTAACTCTGAACCTAGGCATTTTTGGTATTAAACATGTTGTAATCATACCCCAATACTGAGGTCAGTATTGGAGGCATGATTCCATGTTCTTTGGGGCTCCTTAGAGGATCCCCAGTACTGGTCCTACCAGTTTTGTAGCGTCTGTGGGCTGCCCACGCTGCTTCAGTCCTTCAGACAGAATTCTGCCCTCCTGCTGCTTGACCAGTTCAAGCAGGGGAAGGCAGAACAAAGGAGTTACTTTGAGAGAGGGGATGCAACCTCCTCTCCTTGGAAATAGGTTTTTGCAGGTCTGGGGAGGGGTAGCCTCCCCACGTCACCAGACTGCTTTGAACGGCACATTTGGTGTCCACCTTGCAAAATCTAGTTTGCACCAGTAGAGGGACCCCCGGTCCCTGCTCTGGCACGAAACGGCAAAAAGGAAAGGGAAGTGACCATTCCTTTGTCCATCACCACCCTAGGGGTGGTGCCCAGAGCTCCTCCAGGGGGCCACTTGATTTTGCCATCTTGGAAACAAGATGTACAGAGGCCGCTGGGAGCATCTGACTGGTCAGGTTAGGTAGCTGACATCAGTGACCCCCCTCTGATTGGTGGTCACCTCAGAGAGTGACCAAGCCCTTTTTTGGGCTATTTAGAGACTCTCTTGCAGGTGGGCCCCCAGATTTGTTGTGCAAGACTCCATCAGGACCACTCTACAAAAACATCTTCTGCTCCTGGCCACCGGATCCGCTGCAGGATTTCACAGGGACCGAACAAGACTGCAATGCCTGAGACGACCTCTCCCTGCAAACAGTGTTTCCTAACAAGGGGGACTGTGAGCACTTGCCTCTTCCACCAAGACAGGACCTCTGTGCATTCAACTGTTTCAGCAATCAAGTCTTGTTGACTCCTGCTCCGAGGGTTCTTCAGGCTCCAAGTAGCCCCGGCCCCCAGCACTCTACCTCTGCAAGGACAGTCTCCTCTTTGCTGCTCCAGCGACCTGGGAATCTGCTTTAGGTGTGCTGACTGGGCCTCACTGCGATTTACAGTGCCTCCTGCCAGTGGGTTGCTCGTGGGGGCTCCAACTGCTTCTACTGCCTCTCCTGTCGTCTAAGGGTCAGCCTGGACTCCCCTCCAAGGGGTGAGTCCCCAGGACCTTGCTGGTCCTCTTCAGCTCTGCAAATCTCCAACAGCTCCAGCTGCATTTGCTTGTTGGTGGTCCTCCTGGCCACTGACCCATCTGCAATCCACAGACCAAAGAGGGACAGCTCCTAAATGACTTCAGGGACTCCTCTACAGCTCCTGGGCCCCACAGCTGGACTTCATCCATCACCGACGACCCAGATCTTCACCCACATAGGGGTGGGAAAAGCTTCCTGCCTCACCTGGATACTCCTGCGTGGACTGGACTCTGTCCCCTTCTTTTGCAGGTCTTCTTCATCTGGAATCCACCGTTGGGTTCCACTGGCCTGGTCCTGCTTTTGCAATATTCCATTTACGAGTCCCCTTGTTAGCCTAAGGGATGACCAGGTAACTTACCTGTACTTTCCTGGTCGCTGGGGAGCTTCTTGATACTTACCTCTTGGGGTTCCACTGTTTCCCAGCCCTTGGCTAACTACTCCATATCCTCTGGCGGGGGACCTATTCTCGCATTCCACTTTTTTAGTATATGGTTTGGCCCCCTATAGGGCCCTTGCTATTTTATGCTATTTCCCAATACTTACCCGTGTATATTTTGTATGTACTTACCTCCAGAGGGGGTTTTCCTATAGTAATCTAGTTTGATATGTGTGACTACTGTGGTATTGCAAGTGCTTCACGCTCCCCCTAGATAAGTCTTGGCTGCTCACCACAACTACCACTAGAGAGTACTGGCTATCTAGACACTGTAACACAATCTAATAAGGGTCGCCGGGACCCAGTTTAAGGTGTAACATCATAGGGTATCTTTTGCTCCAGACCTGAAGTTATCTGAAATATAGTGTTTACTCTGCTTGTGCTGAATTTCCAGGGTACTAGATAGTTCATTTAATTGTCATCAGACGAAAAACAAGATGTAATCTACAACAGCCTCCCTGGGGGACTTGGTACGATCTTGGTGCTCCGTATAAGGGAATACTACTCCAATCTCCTCTCTCTTTAGGACTGGGTGTTATTTTTCAATCAAGGCCACTCTACTTGTGGTCCCTGGACCGCCAGAAATTATAGACTTAGAGTTTCTCTGATCACTGAAATGTGTTGATACAATTGGGAAAAATTCAATGAGAGAGGGCATACAGAGTGTAAAACTACCAGCCTGGAGTGTATTCTCCCTATAACAGGGGCAACCTGAGGTTATACTTACTACTAAATCTGCCATAATGGAGGACCATACTTGCTGCTATTACAGCCTGCCACTGAGGTATACTACCTGCTGACAGTGACAGCCATGTGATATTATACCTTCTGTCAGACCAGACAGGTAAACTGGGTGCTAATATTGCTAGCCTTGAGGAGTATATTTTCGGTTAATGTCAGTAAAGAGGGGTTATACCTGCTGCCAATACTAATAGCCCAGAAGGCATACACGCTGATAATGCAGCAACATGTGAGGGTTACCCTCACTCCTAACACTGCCAAACCAGAGGGGTATACTAATTGTTAACTGCATCAGCATTCATGAGTGTACTCACTGCCAGTACTGACAGCAATGAGGACAATATGTGCTGCAAACACTGCCAGCCATGGGGTTATACCTGGTGCTACCACTCCCAGACCTTTCATTATATTCACTGCACTGGCAGGATACTCAATGACAGTTGTGTTTTTTGGTGCAATCCAGGAAAAGAGTCTGAATATGTTTATGGCTTGAAACGCAATGTACAGAATATCCCTCTCCTATACCAGTGCACATCTAAGATCAATTATTTGGAAAACTTTGAAACAGAAACCTCATCCCTGGGAATCTAGATCATTTCCCTTCAAGCATCCATTTTAAGGATGCATTAGGAGGCAACTTGGAGGCTTCCTCTCTTACCAAAAAGCAGAGTGGTGATCCCAGATTTTCTACGCTGGCTTTGCCGTCTGACAATCTACAGGATGGGAAAAAAAAAAAAAAAAGAGAGACGAACTTTTATGAGGGAATTTAAAACAATTATACAACTGCAGTAACAATAATAAATCACAAGGCCATGACACAGATTATGCCTAGTAGACTATGCAAAATGCTTTCACAAGCATTCTGTATAACAACCACGCTTGCAACCTGAAAGCGGGAAAAGTTGCATTAACTAAGCAAACTGCTATTTTAATCGTACTTCCAGAAACTTTATGCACAAAAGGCGTTCTTCTAGGGCTGTGGGTATGAGGAACTGCGTGCACCATAATTATTTACACATTATCAGCTGTAGGCAAGCTAAATCATAGCACAAGGAGTGCAAACTATGGATGATAACTGACACCATAACTGCCTGATGGGGCATGGTTACTTTTACATCAGCTGATGGGCATGATTACAGGCAGACCAACTGATAGGGCATGACAAACTGCTGGGGCATGTTTACTGGCATAAAAGCTGATGGGTCATGGTTACTGGCACATAAACTGGTGGGGCATGGTTACCGGCACATCAGCCGGTGGGGGCATGGTTACTGGCACAATGTTCAATAAGCCATAGTTTCTGGCACACCAGCTGATAGGACATGGTTACTGAAACACCAACTTATGGGACATGGTCACTAGTACAAAAACTGACAGGGTTTCATTAGTGTCAATAACAACTGATGGAGTGTGGTTAGTGGCACAATAACTGTCTGATGCGGCATGTCTACTGGCAGCAGGAAGATGACTATAACCCAATAATTGTAAATTTCTCTGTATTAATAGCAAAAGAAATACAACAGAGTGGAAGGCACAACATAAAGACAGCAAGTTAAATCGATCATGGTAAAATAATCAGGTACATATATAGACAAAGTAAAACAGAGTAGTGTAAGTCATGGCATTTCCTTGATAAACATGCAATCATTATCGGGTCGCCACATGAAAAGAAAAAAAAAAAAAAGGTGTGTGAAGGAAGTCACTCCGGCAACAATTATTGTGTATTTTCAAGACACAATCAATCCCAGAGAGCTGCTAAGTATCATGCACTGAGATGGCGAGTTAACTGTGGAGAAGCTTTCAAATATCTCAATCAAATTATGTGTCATTCAAGAAATATCTCAATCAAATTATGTGTCATTCAAGTAAACTGTATATCATAACCAATCTGTTTGCATCTGGAGAGAATCCTGGCGCTCACCACTGCCACTCAAGTTTTCACTTGTTACAGCAGTAGAACAGTTAAACACCTGATCTGTTTAAGTAGATCAGAAACCTATTTCAGCAGTGCAATATGCAGGTATGGCTCTATAAGAGTTTGAATGATCTCACCTTAAAATAACTATTTAGGAATAAATGATGGCATAGTAATGCCCGACTTTGCAAGACTGGCCAAGTGTTTTGGTTTTATTCACTTTCTCGAAGAGATTACATTTTATTAATTAGATATTTGAAGATGTTATATTTTACAAAAAAGTCAAATAAAAGGTGAATACATATTGTTAATACAAATGAAAAACAAGGAGTGAAATGACTAGTATATAAATACTGTCAAGTATAAATTCCTGAGGCAGTAGTGCTGCATCTGCTGCTCTAGGTCTTCTCCTACCAGTCTTGGTCCTAGGAAGTTGCCAGAGAAACAATTGGACATGGAGCAGGTTAAATGGTATCCTACCCCAGCTACTTTCTAACCAGCAAGCTCACCTTAGACAGGTTGCTCACACCGCTTACTGGGCTTAGCAACTGCCCCTGGTCGGCGATGAGGTATGCTAGATGCTTACGTCGCTGCACATCCACAGCCACCTCAGTCAGAGAGCCAGCTACTCGCATGGCCTCCGCCAGCAGCAGGTCAGCATCTTCAATCTGGCATGGAATGTCGGACAGTGTATTAAAGATGGAGGCAGAGTTCTCTGACTGAATCAGCTCCTCTTCCTAAGGGGGGAAATAACATTTAATGAGTCAGTACTAAAAAGCAAAGTTTAAAGGTTATTGTTCTTTGAAAAAGAAGGGAGAGAGCAATTCTCCTTGTTGCTTCTACAGTTCTTGAGTTTGATAGATACACAGTTGCAGAAGTACACCTGGACCAGATTACATATTGAGCTGCACAGTACCCTCAAGTGGGATTAGGCTCCACCAAAATACAACTGGACTAGTGCAACACATAGGGGCACAATATTACCATTCAGAAAATCTGAATAGTAAAATTGGTTTGGAATTGGGTTAAAGAGCTGTCCAACTCTGGTACGTCCTCCAACAAACTCTTAGGCAAGACACAAGTAATGCTGTACTTTGCCAAGCCATGTCCTATCCTTCTCTCTGCCACCCTTCCATCAACACCGCACCCTCATTTATCAACAATGGAAGTGTAAATCACCAAGGAAAAAGGAGTCCTATGTGGAACTTCACCTAGAAAAACAGGGTCCGTATGCTTAATGCCCATGCCCTGAGGATTTATTTGTAATACAATGATTTAGGCGTGGGGATACTGGCTGGAATAAATTCAGTGCCCACTACCTCCACACATATCTGCCCTACTCGCACTCATGGCCAAGTGTCCAAATGCTGTATTGACCAAGGTCTTTGAGGGATCATACACCAGTGTATCACAGTGTCCCAGCATAGTAATGCCCGAGGATTTGGATGAACCAGACATTTAAATATCAGTGACACCCTCTCTCCAGTCACACTATAGCATTAGCTGAGATGCTGTAGGAAGTAGACACCTGTGCAGCAGTGACACACAGAGGTCAGTCACTGTATGGCATGGACTGAGCCCTGAAGGGGGCGAGATTTAGTGTAGGAGTGACACCAAGTGTTCACTGAAGGAGCGCCCTAGCTGAGGCCTTGGCTTTTCCCCGAGATAAAAAAGTAGAAAACCCAGAACCGCGACTCCAGATTGAACAGCAATTGAAACTAGAAAAGGATACATTTCACAATCATCACAGAAACATTCAAACTGGACATTGTTATGGCCGGCCGGCTGTTTTCAGAGCATGGTTGAAGCCCAGCAGTCACAGGAATATCATAATCGGGCACAACTATAGTAGGCTGTAATCAGCGAGACCGGATAACAGACGTGTCCAATTGTGGTTGAAGTCACCACATCTGCATTCTACCTTTGCTGACTATAATCAAAATAGGCTAGATGACGACAAAGCTCATAAATCATAGGAACAGTCACAATGAGACTCTACCACAGAAGACTGTAACCAGGGTGGCTTGAAAATAGCCTAAAAACACTCCTATACTAGCTGGCAAATACTACAATAACCCAGGCCTAACACAGGACACATTTATATTGTCAAAGAACCACCACCAACCCACCTAATTCAAGACAAACATTAACAATGAGGAAAAACCCAAGGCATGAAGAGATCTGTCAAAAACAGTTGACAGACTGGAGGACTTTACCAGAGTCCATTTCTACAGATTCTGCCCACAGCCCTTCCAATATTAAAACTTCACAGAGCAAAGCAGTATTAACATAGTGATGTCCACTGTATAGACCATACAGGTGGATCTCTGTTTTCTTTCTGATCTTGCCCTCACCTCCGCAGTCTGAAATGACTTATAACCTAGACAATTTGGTTGGGACTAACATGAAAATGTTTTCTATATAAACTCATAGCATGTACTACACCGTTCCAACGAGGCACACCCTCGCAGGTAAAGCATACTACCTGTTGATAATGTTGATCAACACTCTACAATGAGGAATGAAACAATATAAATGCAATTAAATTAAAATACATCTGCCAGGTGTTTTAATGGATGGCAAAGCTGATTAAGGAAGCGAGAATAGGGCATCACTAACTCCTAGTGCTGTGATACTTCCAAGTGAGACCAGAGATCACACGAAGACCAGGCTTTACAAAACAGGGGACTCACCTTCATCTTGAGCATACCGAGGGTGGTCTGGAAGAGCACCATGGAGCCTTGGTAGAAAAACAGGTCCCATATCCTCAGTAGCAGTTTGATGTGCACCACACTAGCAAATGCTGTCAGGAACCAGTGCAAAGTGATGAGAGAGAGCTCTGCAGGTGCGAAGAAAAAAAGAAAACGGAAATAAGTATTAGCTACAACATAGTGTGAGGAAGAGCGAACACATGATCATTATCAATACAAAGCACACAAGTGGAAGGTGGCAAGAGAGGACGAGTGGTGGGAATCTCAGAGAGAGATGTATAAATATGTTAGTGAGGAGGATGTTGGAGGGCAGGGCTAGGGGTACAAGCATATTTTCAACTTGGACTTTTAAGGTAAAACTATTTCTGTTTTAAGTTTCTCCATTTTCCCACCTTGAAGGCTGCTGGGGTAGTTTAGCAAACAGGTACAGGGCAGGATGGACACAAAGAAACAGGAAGGAAAAGTAAGAGGCTTACTAAATCAATTCAAATCTGGACAGAGGTGTGAATGTGAGGAGAAAGCTGTATAAACGTTTAGAAGCGTACGCTATGCAAACTCACTCAAAACTGACTCAAAGTGACAAAATAAATGACTTGTGTTAATTATGAACAGGCCACAATGGAGAAATTAATACAATAAAGAGTCTGTGAGGGCACCCTGTGGTACCAAGAACAGTTCCTTAAAACACAGAACCTAGAAGGCGCACGGAGCACCACCGACACTGACAAAGATGAGTACTGTCCATAAAACTTTTTTCGGACAAGCATGCAAATGACTTACACCTTCAGTGAATTAATAAATAAATAATAATTCTGCAGTTCCCTAAAACAGGGAATCCCCAGAAGGGCACACAAGAAAATTAATAAATAGACTTCTTTCTCTTTGTTATGAGGGAGATCTAACTCAATAACCCTTGAACAGGGTCTTTAGATCATCATACGCTGATGAGAACAGAAAGGCACCAAGTTGATAAGCAATGCAGAATGTGCCTTTCGTTTCTTCCCACAGAAAAGGGATTTTAATTGTTTTGGGGTCTTCTGAGCATTTCAGAACTTTTCACAAAGACCTCTAGCCTCACCGAAGGTACAGTTGCAATTTATTTTAAATGTTGTCTTGTCTGCATTTACTACATTTAAAACATCACTTAGCAATTTCTTTAAGGTGCTTTTAAAATAAATGTTTTATTAAATCATAGACAGGTACCTTCAAATGGCAAGTAGTAATCCTAGTAGCCCAATTGACAGAGATAATGGAACTCCGGTGAGAAGCCATGAGCTACAAAGGGCATGGATGACCTTCTTTCCACCCAGTGATTATCAGGGTCCCTAACCTACCGATAAATGCTGCTGTAAGCACAAAAAGAAGGTGTGCCGCAGAGTAATGCATGAACTACCAGGGTGTGCTGGACTAGAATAATGCTAACATTCTTCTACTTGCCTCTCCACCAACTTAATCACAAGTCTATTACTCATCCATCTGCTTGCTGCCAGCTCTTCCTCCCTACACCAGTCCACCATACCTCACTCACTCCTTCCCCACATTCCCCGAAAGATACACTATCTGTAACCCTCCTTTTTTGCCCACCACACCCAAAGACTACTAGCTGATCCAGAAAACACAAAGTTCAGCCTGAATTCTCAATTGGGTCTTCATTAGCTGTTCTCTGCCACCAAGTCGCAAGTTGCCCTGTTTCTTCCCTATAGGCTCATAGGTGTCCTGCCTCTCACTCACCGATGTCGTGCTCTTGTAGAAGCTTGTCTAGCCGGGGCAGATACTGAACAATGAGCTGGCGCAGCACCCGCTGGTCAGTTTGTACTCCCATCAGAGTGGTGCTGAAGTAAGAGGCGGGCACAAGGTCTTCAATGATGGCAGACATCATCCAAAAGGCATCTTCTTCCTCCAGGAAGAGCAGGAGGCAGGCGGCTACCTGAGGGGGCAAGAGACAGAGAGTTAAATACTGAGAGTAGTTCCATGCCTGGGAGGCCTTCATCACGTTAAGGAGAAAGGAAAAACGCAGGGATAGGTTTATTGTTATGCATAAGATGGGACCTCCTATTACTTGAAGTGTATAAGGCATGTTAAGATGGAAAAAACTGTGGTTCTTGGACAGTGCCCGTACGGCTGACCTCCAAGGGGGATGAACTGAGGAAGTTCCATTACTTTGATGAATGGGCAGGGATTGATTAAAGCTCAAGCCAGACTTGCATCTTTATTTCTGTCTGGTTGTATTTTGTACCTTAAACCAAACTCAACAAATGGACAGTCCATTTAATTAAGCTCTATGTCACAATTATTCGGGCAGGGTATCAGTGCAGCTCCTTGCAAAGAAAAAGATTCTGTCTAGTACTGCAAGGAGCCCATAGGTGGCCAGCAGTTCAGAAAAAGGTGATCATGAGGTGGGGAGCAGAAGTTTGCGGTTGAGACAGACTGCACGAGTAAGTTAACTCAATTACAACTTTGTGCAAAACTAATCATATGTTATTATTGGCCTTTAATTTGTTCAACCAGACAATTTCAAAAGGTCTGTAAAGAAATACCTATTCCAGCCAGCACCATTTTGACTCCCTTTCAAAGCAGAAACTGAATAATGTGCCCCCCCCAGCTCAAAACAGAGGAAATACAGTCACATGAAACTCTGCAGAAGATAACATGCTTGTGAGCTAGTGTTACAGGTAAGAAACATTCTCTATTCCAGCATCAAGTGCATGTTTATTAACCAGTTCCAAGCAGACAACATTTAATTAAGGAAAGAATAAACAATGACCCTTCCCTCACCAATATTTGGAAAAGAGACAACTCAGCTTGAACAACTGTCCTGAAAACACTACTTTTTGGGTCAAGTTGTAGTTTTCAAAATATGCTTTGCAGATTGCAAAATGTTTTTAGGCAAGAGTGTTACTTCCTGTAGAGTCTGCAACGTTTGGGGAAAAGATGCACGTTCTTTTGCAACAGATTTTCATTTAAAAGTCTATCATCCGGGATTTGCCTGGTATTCAACTACTTTTCTTTTGACCATCAACCCATCGGCTGTGAAGAGTCGTGCTGTTAGTTTGAATACTTCTGTACTATCTTAACAGTAAACCATTTTCACGCAAGAAAACCACTATCGTTATGGAGAATGGAGCAGATAGCCCGATTAAAGTGGATGAGATGAATTGGTTGAAAATCCGTACAAACTATGAAATATTTGCATTGCAGGAAACTTGGACAGCAGAGCTGTGGTACGTCAATGCTTGTTTAAATTTCACTACATTGGCCCACCCTCAAAAAAGGGTAAGAAATTTAAGATAGCTTTAGCCATTATACAGGCTGTCTGCAGGGAAGTAGGCATACTTGATACAATTCACAAAGACATAAAAATGTTGAACATCAAGTTACCAGACAATGTCCTAGGTGAGGCAAATATCTATACATAAAATGTAAAGTGACAGAATCTGAATCAAAACTGAACAAAGTAAGTGGTTTAAACAAGCTGCTCTCATCCCCCAAACCCTGACTATCTACTGTTAAGAATCCAAGTGGGGTGAAGTCACAGAGGAAATGACTTATCGAGTATGCCCTCGATCTAACCTACCTACCTCTTGATTTCCTAAAACTAAAGAGAAATTGGTCAGTGCTTTTTGCCCAAACGATGTCACAGAAGCCTTTGAAAAGCTCATCATGATGGTTCCTCCTTGCCGCTAAAAATCACAGAGGAACAGAGAGAAAGCATGTTAAGCACACTGGCAATGTTGCCTGATTTCATGTTCTAGGATGTGTTAAAGATGAAGAGCTATAGTACATTAAGCATAATCCAGAGACTCTACAAATGTCCTTGACTGGGGGAAAAAAAAGATGACCCAAGATTTGAGATGGAAGCGGCTGAGCAGCGGAACGTAAACCCCTTCAAAACATTGTAAGTGCCTGTCAAGAAAATGACTAGGGCCCAGATTATGTTTTCACCATATGAATGACATAGGACGTCCCATAAAATATCAAGGGGGTGAAGGTCTCATTACCAACGTCACAGTATGATTCAGAGAAATGTTTTAAAATCTAGTCAACGTGTGTTTCAGGTTCTTGCCAGTGCTGGTCAGAAAAAAGGGCCTACAAACAAAGACAAATTCTATCAGCCAATCCTTCTGGATGATATTGACCAGAAGGTCTACAAAAAGCGGATATGTGCCTCAAAGGAGGATTGAGTGGAAGAGAAAATCATCCTTAACCCTGCACAACTCAACTTGCTCTCCAATCCCCAGTGGGGCAATCAGTCTAGTAATCAAAACCTCCAAATTAAAAGTCATTGTATTCGGGTAGCACCCAAAAAGGCACAGGCTCCTCTAGGGTCATCTAGATGAAGGCAGCCATGGGGAAGTTTGAGTTAACCCATACCTTGGTATCTGAATGGATAAAAAAGTTCACTAGAACCCCCACATATGCACCACAAAATCTAATGTTTGAAGCTAGGCTAAAGGCAATTGCACCGTTTGTCAGGATAAGTGGCAATACATTCTTGGAACACACTGACAAGCTGGTACAGACCAAAGAGGAAGTTTTATGCCATAAATATGGTGGCCGGCACCAACACCCACATCGTAGATATCTGCCAAAGCCTTTCTGGAAGAAACCCCTGCTTCTGCTTAATGGGTTATTAACAACACTCTAGGAATCAAACCTTGCACACTATCCAGATGGAAAGCCTCTATACAGACTAAGCCAAAGAACTCATTACACAGCACAACACTAAGGACAGCATCCTTGTAGATCAATCATGGAGTGATTAACTAATTGCTCCACATCTTGCCAAAGTGAGGACTATATTCAAGGGGAAACTATGACCTAATGTAAATGACTCAAATACAATTTACAAGAAAATGGTATCTCCAAAGAAGGCCGAAAAGTGCACAGTTGCAAGTTATAAACAAAGGTGGTGATCTGAAACTGGAGACATTGAATTATTTGCACTGGTAAGGAGTCTGATTTTTACAGCAGAACCACAGAATATCACTAACTCTTATAAAAACGTCAGTAATGAAAACCTTTTGTGTGGGATAACACCAACATACTCCTAATTGCAGTATTTCTAAGAAACGGAATGAAAACGAGGAAGAGAGTATTAGCTATACAGCAGCAAAAGAAGTTATTTTGTTCTTTTGAGCCTAGTGTAAAAACTTCTCCAAAATAGAAAGGTTTACAACACTTGAAGAAAGGTGGTGTCAGAAACAAGACTACAGTAAGTCACACAATCAATGGGTTTCTACCTCAGTTAGGCATAGAAGATAAGAGAGCACTTTGGTTGTTCTACCACAATGCAGAAGATGGCATCTTATAGATTTAATGACTGGCTTAAAAAAGCACAGTCACAGAAAAAGAGACATTCCTCCAACAGACCCTCGTCGCTATAAACTGGGCACTCACAAACCTTTTATCTTAACCTTTCCCAAGTTACAATCTCATGCAGTCAATATGACACACTTGGCGTGTTTTTCATGTGTTTCGTCACAGAAAACCAAAATGATTGCCCATCTCGAGACCTAACCTGTCTGTGTTTGTCCAGCAACACCATGGCTTTCATATAACAGAGAATGGCACATGCTGCACACTCTACGGAAGATGGATACTTTGAACACTATAGGTTTTAGTTGGTTTATCTCTAGGGAAATCATGAAGCAATGCTTTTAGCAAAATGTTTTAATTTCAAACATTTTTATTTCACACAAAAGATTTGGCACAACTAAAAGAGTAGTACAAATGTTAAACTATCCCAACAGTAATAAAACCCCTTCTGACATTAAACGATGCCAAAAGGAGGACTGAAACATCCAAAACAAGTTTTGACTTTTAAGCTAGACCAGTCTTAGGAACTACTGTATTCTAATGAAAATCATTAGGTGGTTCATCAAATTTTACTAACCACTTCGAGCATGGGGTAGATGGATTTGATCACAACTGTCAATTTGTTTCCAGGTGTTTTCTAAAGTGATGATTGATTGTAGGACATGGTGACTTATTGGAGGGAATTTCCTATTTCCATCCCTCAAGAAAAAGAACAGGGTCACGTTGCTAGACGTACCACAATCTCTTCTGCCATGGTCTTCCTTTAAATGTCAAGCAGACTGACTATCGCAAAAAGGAATAAAAGTGCAAAGACCATTTTGAACAAGTCTCCCAAAGAGCACAACTCAGGTGCTCCAGTTACAAACAATTTATTTGGTATTCCTTTCTATCGTCTAATATGTCTATAAATTTTTTACGCAACTCCTATTCCCTTGATTTTCAACTTTTGAGGTGATGCCTTCTGTGCAGCCAATTTTTCCTAAAACAATATGCTTTCAACGAGCAGGTACAACACCTCTCATTGGCTGGTAAGTAGTGGAGAGCTCCATGAAGGCCAAAATCACAGGTCTGAAAAATTGAGCTCCACCTCAGCCCATGACAGAACAACCTTTTACTCATGACCGAATCCTTTTGTACTGGAGATGTATACATTCCAAGGGATACTGTCCTGACCCAACTGGTGCCTACAACTCTAGAGTGGGTTATGGTGGTCACCTTCCTGGCACAGATTCATGCACGAAATATTAACCTAGAGATGAAAGATACTTAAGGGCTTCAGGTCAAGGAGGGTTTGAAATTCTTCCATGAGGGCGTAAAATCAACTTAATCTTTGTAGTGACTGTATCTTGTCTTCATTGGATATTGGCAAACTATTGTAAAATTCAAAGTTCCCTTAGGAACTGGAAACATTAAGAGGCAAACACTTCTCCACAGGAAGCATCAAGAGAACCTCCATGGCAGTGAAGATTACAAGAGACGATGAAGAAAAGGCTTTTACAGCTCAGAGTGAAAATAGAACGTCCTCAAGCAATTAGGAGTTACTTCGTTATTAATCACTGTGGAGTACTGATTATCAGTGTATTTATAGAAGAAAAAACCTCCACATAAAAAATAAATCGGGTTGTGGTCAATATGGTGGGCTGCTAAGACGTGTTTCCCTGTCTCTCCACCACCCACGCATCAGCCGGCGCTGTTCCCACCAAAGCCTGTGCGTTCCCCCACTTCCTATTCGACAGGAGTGGAGGCTATGGTTCACACGGGGGCCTCCAAAGTGCTTGTTCCTGGCTCCAGCAGCCTGTAACCTGATGTGATGGACCTAGGAGCGATGCCTGCAGACTAAACATGGCATGGGTGGGCTGCGCTGGCTGTCTAGCGTGGCCCTGAAGGGCTGACTAGTCTTCAGGTCTGTGGGTAACACCGGGCGCCTGCGTGCGCAGAGACCCTGCCGGCAGACCGGGAGTTGGCGGCGAGTGGTGCATCCTCCCTCTTATACTGGGGGATCCTGGTGACGCCCTAGCTTTTTAACCCAACGAGGCGACCGCCTGACTCTGTGAACACACTCGCGGGTGGCGGCGATGGGCCCTGGATTTGCCATTCAGGGGCCCACCTGCATCTACCCATTGTTGACTAAGCGCAGGGCCTAAGGGATTCCTGCTGACTCTGGTGCAGCCTACTGGTGCACCGCAGCCTGCCTGACACCCTGCCTTGAACAGAAGGGCCTAGTTGTGCACACCAGTTTGCTGATCATGCTCCGCAGAGCGATGGCCCCCACGGGCAGCACTCTCAGCTGTTTCTGCCTGCTTAGGGGTTTTTTGAAGGAGCCCATGGACTAAAAACACAGGGCAAGACAGGTGTGGCCCCCAGTATCTCCTATGCTCACTATACAAGGATCCTTGGAAGACGACCTCATAGACAATAATAACTATTGCAAGCGATGACCTTCCTTCAGTGCTCCCTGCAGTCCTTGTAAGCACAGCGGGCAAAAGCTAGGACAGGGCCTAGGATTGCACTCAGATGGGGAGTACTGACAACACAGCTGATCCCCCTACATCCGGTGGCTGCTCCCTGGGGGCCTGTGCAGAGAGCTTGTTCTCCACCTCTCTTATTAGGGTCTCTTTGGGGCCTGAAGGCGACTGAACGCTCTACTATTTTCTTTGGCTGTGGGTGCCTCCCAACTGGGAGTGAGCTCTGCCACCATGTCCACAGTCCGGAACAAAAAGGACTGCTCCCTCAGAGACATGCAGACGACGGGGTGCCTAACTGTAAGGCTGAGCGACTGCTGGAGAAAGAGGACGAGGACAGCCCAGTGCTGCGCGCCTTCTTGGAGCCCCTATTCGCCTCCCTCCGTTATGAGCTACAAGTGGTAAAGAAAGTCCTCTCAGCCGATTTGAGGGACATACGTTGTGACTTATGATGCTAGTCACAGGGTTTGCGTGAGGATAAAGACAATGGCCGCAGCAAAGAGATAGAATGGCACCAACAAGAAACTCTTTGGCTCCAGGACCAACAACTAGACCTCCAGGCATACACAGAAAACCTAGAAAACTGCTTTAAATAGAATAACAACCGTATCAGGGGGGTTTCGACTAATGCTGAAGGATCCAACTTAAGCAAATATGTCACTGCCCTCTTTTGGCACATACTTGAGGATTCCCCCGAAAAGGAGATAAAACTTGATAGGCTTCATCCTTAAGGCCTGCCGTGGCCAGTGAAGAGCCCGCGGCAGATATCCTGGTGTTCCTGCATGATTTCAAATTGAAAGAATCCATCCTACGCAAGGCCCGCCCCCTGTACCCAACTCCAGTTCAGAGGCCACACTCCTCTGCTTTTCCAAGACCACGCCGCCATCACGCTTCAGAAGAGATCTGCCCTGTCACCATCCACCTGTAGAACAATGGCATTTCATAGTCCTGGGGCCATCCCTTTCGGATTGTCTTCCATCTTCAAGAGAAACTCCATCAGATCTGATCCATTAGCGAGGTCTGCTGCATGCTGGGTATTGAGGAGCCCCTCTTAGATGGCCGCCCAGCTAGCCTCAAAGGCCCAACAACACAGAAGCAGGTGCGGAAACGGCGACTGAACTGCACCACAGGTAGCACGCCTGGATCCCAAGACTAGGCCCTCGAGAGAGAGGCTGTCCTGGAATCATTATCAGGGGACACTGACAAGCTAGATCCATCTTACGGACTGGGGTCCCCACCTTCCACTTTCTTCCTTTGGCGGCAGGGCATATATGAGTGGCGGTGGGGATTCTTTTTACTTGACTTAGAATTACCACTCTGACTCAGATGAGGTGGCCTTCCCTACCTAGATCCTTTCCAGCTGTGATCTGACTGCCTGGTTCATGTATTACTCTATGTTTCCATGGTTAATGGACTGTTCTTTGAGTATGGGGTTTTAATTCTGTTTGTTTCAAGGTTACCCTGGTGCCTTCAGCTGACACATTTTTTTTCCTGACCTCATGTTCGGCACTGCAAAGCATGGTGCTGAAGCTCGACGATCCTGAGGGGTGTGCTCCTTGGGTCCTCAAGAGGACTTCTCTGAACGATTGCCTAACTCTTTTAGGTGTTATGGAGCTCAAAATCCTTTGTTTTAACGCCCGGGGTCTTAATAGCCCCACGAAAAGGTTGGCTGTCCCGTCTCTCATTGAGCAATCAGGATGTGAGATCTGCCTCTTATAGGAGACACATTTACACTTTAAAGATGTACATAGGATGCACTCCCACTGGTTCCCACGTCCGTTCTGGTCCTCTGGCCCTACCAAAAAGGGCGTCATTGCCTTTCTTTTTTCTCAGGGTTTCAAGGGGGACATCCACTCCACAGCAGCAGATGTAAAAGGGCACCTACTGGCATTTAGGATTAAGATAGGCTCCTTCCACTTCACTCCAGTGAACATCTATATGTCCCCAACACACACCTAGTGTCTCATCATGAACTCACTAGCGCCAGTGCTTCAAGCTCCAGACTTGGCTATTAAGGCGGGGGGAGGGATGGGGGCATGAACCTGGTTATGGATTCCAACACAGATCAATCTGGACATCGTTTGGGCCAAACAGGGGCCTTCTCGCCCGCTGGCATACAATGGCTTGCAGAGTGTGGCCTGCAACAGCACTTACACCCTACTTCTAGAGACTACACATACTACTCTGCCGCCCATAAGACCTATGCACGTATTGATTACTTTTTCGCCACACCTCCCATGCTAGCACCTACATCAGATGCATCCATAGCCCCAAGCTCCCTCTCCAACTATGCCCCTCCTAACTCTTACACTACACCTGCCCTCGCCCAGGCCTACCTGCTCCATCTGGCAACTGCAGGATTCCCTGCTCCGCTCCTTTGAGAGGGTCGACTCTCTCTGCAAAACAATTGTATCCTACCTCCAAATCAATGACATTGGGGAGACATCTCTAGCGTCTGTCTGGGAAGCTTTGAAATTGGTAATCCGCAGAGAAGTAATAGCTACGTCGGCGGCCGAGAATAAACATTGCTGAGAGAAGAGATGCAGCTTAGAGGGCACTGTCTTCTGACTGGAAGCAATCCATAAACGCAATGGAGCTCACAGAATCTGGCTGGAGCTAGATTATGCCAGGCGCCTTTCTCTGTCTGAGACTTAGACAGGGCTGAATACGCAACTTTGCACCTTAAATAGATTCTACCTAGGAAGTCATCAATATGGGCGGATGCAGCACATGCCTCACGTAGCAATACCCTTTCTGGCTCTGTCAAGTCGATCCGTACCCCTTCTTCCGGGGAAGCCGGTTCTGCTGAAGCCATAGCCTTGGCCTTCCAGGCCAACTCCGGTACCCTATACGTGAATGACGAAGTTCTGACCAGCAACTCCTCAGGATATATTCACCCTGCAACCCTTGCCACTCTGCCTGAGACGTAGGCAGATACGTTGGATCAGCCTATCCGGATAGAACAGATGATCTAAGCAACAGCCCGCCTTAAAACATTGAATTTACCCAGGTCAGATGGTTTCACCACACAATTTTACAAGACTTTCTGCCACGACTGGGTTCCACTTCTAACCCAACTATTTAAGTCCTTTGCTGAGACAGTATCCTTTACTGATTCTATGCTAGATGCTGCCATATTGGTGATACCCAAGCCAGGCAAAGATCCAACTCAATGTGGGTCTCATAGACCCCTTTCTCTCCTAAACATTGACACGAAACTCTTCTCCAGCATTCTGTCGCACCCCCTTAACCCCACTAATGCCTGGTCTAATTGATCTGAACCAGTCCAGCTTTATCTCCTCCAGCCAATGCAGTGACAATACCAAGCGTTTTGCATCTTATTGTCAAGACGCATCGCTCACGCAGAGGCGCACCCCTCTTGTCCATAGATGCGGAGAAGGCATTCGATCTTGTTCACTGGTCATGCCTCTTTGAAATGATGCATCACTTTGGGATTGGAGACCACTTCTGTAAATGGGTTCAAAGCATTTACAGCGCACCTACAGCGTTGGTCTAAGTCAATGGTGCTTCTTCCCCCTCCTTTCCTATACGACAAGGACACGAACCCCCGACTTATCTTCCCGTGCGAGTAGACGAACTCGGCTAATCTCTCGATAGAGTATCCAGGTGCTTGCAGGTCCCAGAGGATAATTTAAACAGCCAGGTTTTGAGGGCCCTTCGGAATTCTGGGAGAGAGGTGATGGTCCAGAGGTGTGTGGGGAAGCTGTTCCAGGTTTTTGCTGCAACATGAGAGAAGAAGCATCCACCCCTTCTGCATTGGTAGATGCAGGGGGTATGGGCAAGTGAAAGGGAGGCGGAGTGCAGTCTTCCCAACGGTTGTTGGAAGTCCTATCAAGATTCATAAAATGTTGAGAATCATACATTTAGAATGAAAGACTGCAGCACTATGGGCAACATGCAAATAAGCAATTAATAGTGAAGGGGGAGTGTCTCTGATGAGCATTGCAGGAGGGCTGCCATGGCATTTCACATTCTTCCTACTAAGAAAGAGGTCACTGTGATAAGGGTGAAACCTGACACATTCACCCAATCTCAGCGTCTACCATGCTGAAGGCCATTCACAAACCCCAAATCATTACCACTGGCAAATGACTTTCTGTAGGAAAGGGCAAGAGTTCTAGTTACTGCCAAAGACTCAGGCGGTAGTGTGGTACTCATGTGGTTGCTTGCTGTGGGCATGGTTATGAAAGCCTGTGCACCTTATGAGGTCTAAAAGGACACAAGGGGTGATGGACAGTCCAACTAAAGTGGAAATAGCTTTCCTGATCCCCCCCCCCGCTCCTCCACCACATCTCAACAATTAATCTCCTAAAAGATATTACACAGGGAGGATAAAAGATATATGATGTGTTGCCAAATACCAACACCAGTTCCATCTGTACGCATTCTAATCCCACCAAGCACTCACAGCATATGTATATGCTGCCTGTACCTATGATGTTACAAAATGTTCCACTAAACTGAATGTCTTATTTTACTGAGATGTACCAGTCAGCTGTTGTGGTCTGTTGTATTTACTAAAAAAGATAATAAGAAAAAAACATTCTTGATACCAGTAACAGTCAATGAAGTACATTTGTGAAGAAGGGATTGGGAGGAATCAGTCTGGTGGCATTGGAACCTGAAGGAAATACAGTGCTTACTATTGTTCAGTGGCTTCTGTGTCAGTGCAGAGCTGGAGCAGAGGATGCCTGAGTTGGTCTGAGTTGGTCTAGCTTCTCAATTGCTTTCTGTGTGGAAGGAAGATGAGGCATTATCTGACCTCACATCTCCAAGGCCAGCTTGTTTCTCTCCCTCCAAGTCTTACACATATTTGCAACTCACCTATTATGTGCAATTGAGCTATTTTAATTTACTCAGGCAAACATTTCAGAAATCAACTTAATTTTGTTTTAATAATCAAGAGTGAAGTGCAGTAATGCATACAATTTTTGTAAAACATGATCAGTGGTGTCTAGAAGAGGACATCGAGAGAAGCGAGTTCTCACCATGCCGGTGCCCTGGCAGTAGCCAATCTCAGGATACAGCCACGCCAAGCCCCTTAGGATCCGGCGCAGGCGAGGTACTCCAATGCTGTTCAAGTTGGAGAAGCAGGCGTTGCTTGGCATGGTCCGGAGGAGGTCCTTCTCAATCTGAGGAGAACAAAGAGACCTATGAACTCTGGCCATGGCTGTAACAAACATGCACAATCCCTACAACACTTGTGTTATGCCTGCAAGACACTAGTTCAATAAACATAGCGCCAGCCTCCTAGACTTAAATGGAATCTCACTCACTTCCATATCCCCCACTACTTGTTTAATCACTCATTATTCACACTTCAAACGCATTGCAGTAATTGTTCACTTTAATATTCCTCCCAATGCTTGGAAGAACTGAAAACTACTTCGACATCCACTGTTATTTCTAAAACTACCAAAGAGCTATCAAACAACTGCAATAAAATATTTCCAAAATCATCAAAAATATAATCCCTCTCATTGAGAATCAAAGAAAAGAGTCATTGATCAGGTATTCCAAAGAGGTACATGCATGACAAAATATAAATGATAGGGAGAAACTACAAACATCACACTCAGTGTGACTCCCCGAATAAAATAAATAATTACAAGAACTTCAAAATCCACAAAAAAAACTAAATTCAAATATCTCACCAGTGTTCCCGCAAACCATTCCAGAGCTATCTTTCAAACAACCACACATGGTCTGAACCCAGTACAAAAATCCACCAATACATGCATAGCAGCAAATGCCTGCGACATAGTCAACATATCCTTTCTGAACACAAAGGAACACCCCAAATAATCATGTTTTCAAACACCTGATGCACACTCCTTACTCTAAACCACTGCTTCGGTAAATTCCTCTACTTATGCTAATTATCCCCAATTCCCTGAATCTATTAAATAAAACAGATCCGACTCGGCTCTTATACTCCTAAAAACTCTATATAGACCTTCTTAAGCGAAAGAAAATGTATTTACTCTCTGAAGTCAGGTCTGAACATCACTGTTCTGAAAAAGGCCAACCTAGAGCTTCTACACCACCAGAATTTCTGCTCAGACTCCAAATGTATTGTTCTGGAAAGTAAATAATGTAAAACATAAGTGATTTCAACTCCTAACTCATGTATTTGATCACAAGCTCCTGAACACATCTCAATCCAGATTCTGCTCCAGCAAATGACATATTGCGTGTCGTGGACAAAGGCAATGCCTGCTTGCCTATATGGCCCTCATTAACATTCAAAACAATGAATTACAATACAACATATAGTACCATTCTCCTCGGATGAGACAGGATGGGACAGTTCTGAAATGGTTGCCTTTGTCCTCTCATCTACAGAACAATTTCTAATAGGCAAGCTCAATCCTATCATCCTTTCATCTCAAGCTCATAAAGAAGCAATCTGATCTGATGCTATTAGATATTATTGCAGCCATCCACCAAAATACAGGTGACACAACACTCTACAGAAGAGAGTCACAGCCAAAGTCATGCGACATGGCATCCTTACAGAACTTCAAACAGAGGCTGTTCTGAGCCTCAGCCATGCAAAAATGGAAGCCCTTATCCTCTACACACAAGACATCCATCTTCCAATCCAAAAATTTATGAAAGCCCTGGTCATTTATAATCTTATCCTCATAGGTGCCCTAAGCCATATCACTGGGCTTCACCACTGACTGAAACCAGACTAAGGTACCACCTATTGCAAAATTCAGCAAACTGACATTCTTCCAGCTTATCTCCTCAGATACCTGAAATCCATAATTCCACCTACAATGGCAGAGCTGTGGCCCAATGCTTGGTGCTCTCACACATCAATATCCTATCAAGCCCACTCAACTCCTCATGTGTACCATTAAAAGGTACACTCCAAGCAAAACCCAGCATTTCCATAGGAGCAAAGAAGTCAGATTGCATCACTCCACTGTGAAAGAGATTCTCAGGCTCCCAATTTAAGTCTGAATTAACTTCAAAATCAGACGATTTTCTTACAGTTATCCAGTCAGGTCTTACCAGCTACCTGAACAACAAACTACACATTGGTGGAGACCAGATAAAGACCAGATGAAAGTCTTGTCTATTTCAAGAAATAAAAAAAGTAAAAAAACACAAGGGCAACAACCTTCTCCAACCAAGCACACGAATCAACCTATTAGAAGGATTAAGTTAAGCCCAGGATTTCTTGTGCTTCCAAAAACTAACCCCAATCCTTTTCATCCTTAATTGTTCCATCAAAGTTTTCTCACTAATGTAATTGTCACACACTCAAGTGCTTTGCTACCACCATGGCTACATCTTTGCTATATAAAGATTACAAAGAAGCAAATTAATCACTGGCCTCATATCCTTTGCTGGAGTCTTGCTGTTCCACACATGTGCTCTCTTCTCCGCTCACCTGCTTGGCAGAGACAGTCTCATCGTTAGAGCTGTTTTTGATTATGTCTCGGTAGGACATTTCTGAGTTGCGCTTTTTCTGCAGGGCTCCAGAGAGACGCATCCATAGCTGCGGGCAAAGGAGACAGTAATGAGGCAGGGGATGAGAGACAACAAGAATTAAAGATGTGGTGGCACACGAGAATGCAGAAGATAGCAAGAGTTTAAACAGTAGCAGTATGGGAAGGGTTAATGAGGTGGGACAGAGGGCAGTATAGGATAATCAGGTAGAAGTGGAGGGGCGGGAATATTTTGTTCAGTTGAAGTAGGGCAATAGGTTGAAGAGGTGGAAGAGAGGCACAGCAAAGGCAGTGATGTGCTCAGAATAACTAGTAGAGTCTCAAGTGAGTTGTTCCATTTGCTATATTTCATTGAACCATCTTGGAAAAGTTGAGATGAGAGTGGGTTCCCGCAGATAAAGAAGAACTAAATGCTATCAATCCAAAGGCTTTGGCGCACAGGATGGCAAGTTAGTTTAATATGTCAAGGTGTGTAATGGTCAAGGAAAAATCGGCTTCAATTCCAGCCCCCTCTTACCTATAAATGGCAAATAGTAAGCATATATCTGTTCCTGTAGGGTTCTTTGCAGGATGAGGCCGGTTACACTGTTGTGGTCAAATCAGCAGAGAACAGCATCAAGAGAAGATGTATGCCTGATGCCATCACCATTCCCCAACAGAAGGTGGGGTGAATCAAAACGTTAATGCAGGTCCTGTGTATGGCTGCATGGTAACAGCAGTGGTACAGTATGGGAATTGGAGGGATTAAGTATTGGCTGTGCCGTATTAGGATCTAGGTGCAGCCTCAGTTAAAGTCTAGACAAATTTGGCTCAAAGTTGAAGATTCGGATAGGACCTGGCTCCTTCTTCACCACTGGCAGCATCGGTTTCGACTTCCAAGATACTGGGGCAAATTTCTGCATCAGACCCAAAGTTGGCAGCACCACCACTGTGGAACCCAAAGCAGGTCTGGAAGGCACAGTTGGTGCAGAGGACCGTTCTAATGGAGTTAACATAACTGGAAACCCTTGCATGCGGATCCTTAGGTTCCAAAAGCACACCAGAGGGAACAGGAAATATGCTGAAGGTATCTCACCAACAGACCTGGGAATTCTAGGTGTACCTGGCCCAGAGTTGGATTCGGCTTCTTGTTCCAATGTAAGTGAAACTTGAAGGCATGGAGATAGTCTTGCACCTTCTTGGGAGATGAAGAGTGACAGGAAGGGCCATATCTCACTTGGACTTCTTGTGGGGTTTTTTGGACTTACCCGAAGACTTTGTTCGTGGGGTAGATCTTCTTTAATGTCGAATTCCAGCGCATCACCCTCTCTACTTCGGCTGGAAGCACGACCTGCATGGAGTGTTGCAGTGTTTCACCAAATTTATCCTGGCTTCACGCTCACGGATGCCCTTTGGGTTCATGCAGGTACAGTGGTAAAAGGTCCTAGAATCTGCATGGAACCCAAGCACCAGAGGAACACCTTGTTGGGATCCGTCACAGACATGTTTGCGACCCTCACAACAAGGTTTGAACCCTGCAGATTTTCAGCTGTGGCACTTTGCCTTGCCCACTGAAAAATTGACAAAGAATTGTTCTTCAAAAAAAGAAGAAAAGAGTAGTGGAGCTACATATATGCGTCTGAAGGCATCAAAAGAAAGGAACTTAAGACAGTGAGCATGGGTGACACTTGTATGCGGCTCTCTTCATCACTTCCAGATATGATCGACGATGGCATACGGAAGTGCACCACCCACCAACTGGCGCTCAGGAGCACTGCTTTTTGAGTTTCTGAATCTAGTCTGGCACCTGGGCATAGTCATAAGGTTAGGAATCTGCGGGTAAAAGCATTTATCAAAACTTATTTACATGTAAATAGGTCTTCAAGGCAATATGTAGGTAAGAAACTGCCGTCTCAGAACTGGGAGAGCTGGGCAAAACAACCTGTTTACATATGCAACTCTTAATGGATCAGCTCTGTTCTCATGATGGGCAGCAGTATACACCAAGCAAACCATTCTGAATTTGAGGCAATAACCTCATGTCATTAGAGCTAAGCACACGCTGTCTTGCTGTGTGTAAAAGGTGAGTACTAAAGGCCTACTATCAGGCACAAGGAAAATACCTGTGGCCTCATGCTGTGTGGGATGCCAGCCAGAATGAGGGAGCGCAGTTTATCGGAGTGTGGAAGTGAAACGTCAATTTTGTCCCAGGTCAGGTCTCCCACATCATGGTTGTGTGTGAACTCCAGATGGGCCTGCCACTTGAGTCTCTGCTGAGGATCCTCAGTTAGGGGGACGCCGAGGAGCTTACTTGAGTCAGGCTCTGCACCATCTGCAAGAAAAGGGTACATTGTGTTTAAAAGGAATTGTGGTTGGCTGAAATTTAAACCCCGATTAGGTTTATGGTGTGAGTAATCTCTCCAGCTAAGAAGAGTCAGGCCTCAATATAAGAGCTGATTTGAAAGGCTCCCCAGGTTAGCAGGCACAGAGCTCTCTAAAGAGATTGATTCACAAGAATCAGACATCAGAGGGCTGAAAGGTTGTCCCTGCCTCCTGAAATTTGATCCTGTGTGCTGCAGTTTACAAACAGATCCCTTCAGTGGGCATCACTAGTTGAGTTGATCTTTACACTCGGGTCCCAAAACAATCCCCTCCGAAAGAAGACAACCTCTTGAAATGGAAGGCTTTTGTGTAGTCTAGTAAATTTGCCTAAATCATGAATGTGTGGAAATCTGTGAAACTTTGGACACAGAACCAAATGCTCAAAGTAATCTTCCTCTCCTGCCCCCTGCCGCTGTAAAAATTTGCAATGAAAGGAGGAAGAGATAAGGTATTCACCAGGACTAGAGCAAAATTTGGAGACAAAATGAATCAGTTTTTAATCTTTTAAAAACATTAAGAGTCCAATGAAGTTTTTTTTTTTTTTTTTTTTTTTTTTTAAAAAGGTGTGTAGTGATAGGAAAGGAGTCACATCTGCCACCTGATTATCTTCTCAATGATGTATGTCTGACAATTACACTGTGATGGCAGAGATAGAATGGAGAAACTGCTAGTAGGATCACCTTATTTCATGAACGGCCTTTTAGGGCTAGGAAGCCAGTGACCATGGGGTCAGGGCCACAGGATGAGCATAGTGACAGCCAGGCCCACTCATCAATGTCCCTCACAGGATGGGTTTTGTCCTGCCCCTGTGTTGTGCAAAAATGCAGTAAAAATAGGCCTTTCGGTCTGAGCTTAACATTTGAGAGCTTTTGGAAGGTGTGAAGTGGGCTTATTAAATGAAAGCAGGACTGCAGTAAATCATAATGGCATAGGCCTAAGACGTCCAATTCACATCCTGGAGAAGTTGAGCCATGTCAGATTTGCAGGTTATACACACACAAGTTAAAGTTATAGAAAATTAATGTTAGCAGAAATCATTTTCATAACGAGCTATTTCCCTAAAAAGATACAGCATGGATGAAGCTCCCTATACCTAGGCTGGACACCAACTATTTGTTTAGGTATTTTATAATGCACTTCACACTGCTTTAAGACACTTTAAGGACAAAGAGAGATCTAAACAGTTACAGGGAGCAGAGTGAAAGTCACATGTCGAGGGGTATGCGCTAGGCAATGAACTCTACTAGTGATCCCTGATCCCTACCTGCTGACCCCCAAATGGCCACAAACAGCCAGGTTCTATATGCATGTGAACTACATAGAACTAGGGGCACACGGATAAGTGTGGGTTTCAAGTCTGAGTGCAAATGCTTTGACCTGGAGACTACTCAGGGCAAACCTGCTACAGACAAGGCTTTGGCCAGTGCAGGGACACGACTCATCTTAGGCCAAGTTGGGCTTCAGTAGCTAAAGTACAGATGTGCTACACTAACTTACAGAGAGATGTAGTCTTAAAAGAAGTCTAGTCTCTGCTTAGAAGAGCAGATATTGTAGCACCTAATGACTACTGGATTAGCAATAAGTGGGGAACAAGGCTTACCACATCTTCTGATCATTGTGTAAGTACATCTTCTATGTATTTCAACAGTATCACTCAAGAAGAATCTGAGCTTCTCTCCTAGAATAACATGGAAATCAAAGTCCTTCCACTTTATTTAAAAAACTTGAGCTTACAAAACTGAACGGTCTCCAATCTGTATAATGAACAATCATCTTGTAGGAAGACGTTGTAAAAAAAAAAAAAATGTTAAGGCTGAAAGTGCAGTATATCAGGGCAATTTCAATAAATACATTATACAGCCATGCATGAGTTATTTCTGGGAAGGCAAGTGAGCATATTTATTACGTTCACTGCCAAGTGACCAATTCCCCACAGTCCTCAAAAAAGACCATGGTGGCCATGATACAGGACAAAGACCGGGAGTGTAACGTTTCAGTGTACTACTCTCCCAGTTCTGCAGAAACTGGACGCCATGCTGATTTTCTGAAGAAGCAAGGTATGTTTCGGATCCAGCCTAAAATCAAAGGATCAATGGTCTAGGTAGGCCAATCCAATAAAAAAGATGATGATGGAAGGAACGCCTGATATAATTTCCGACACTGGTGAATGCTTGGAGCTGTATTCTAGTCCATTGTTTTTCACCCACTATGCCACTCTAAAGAAAGACCTATAATATGCAAATCAGTATTGGTCCTAATTCAACAGAACAGGCCCGAACTGCCAGATCATGTCTCCTCCAGATGGGAACATAAGCACCCCCAGACCTGTTTTGGCCATGTTGGTGATGCACAACTATAGCCTTGAGGCACGGGACCCAAATCTTGACATATCCTATTGCACTTGGGGCATCTACTGCAACAAAAAACAAGGTGATAGAAGGAATGCTTGAATTATTCATACGGAATCTGGTATAGCAGTTCAGGGCTGCACTGTTCCTATTAGAGGACATCCTGGGACCATCTGCCTATGGCTGTTATCTGTCTGAGCTGGCCCAGTAGGCAAAAAAAACAATGGTATGGAATGCAGCCCCAAGTAATGGCCGAGATTAATCCAAGCATTCCACCCATCACTCTTGTTATCCCCTATGGATATGCCAATGCGACAGCAGAGGTGACTTGCTAGAAGGATAAGATCTACTAGACTGGCAATGCTGTTGAGGAGGTGTGTGAAACACCAAGTGTGGTGTATTTGGTCAACAACCATGCTTTGCACTCTTATCAATCTCCTAGCTAATTTTGGAGTTTATTTGCATGACAGAGACAGTAAGTCGTGAACTTTAAAAAGGGGCTAGATAGGGTGATGATGGAATAGTCAGTCAACAGTGGGTTGAGTTACTTGCTTCATCTCTCCGCACTCCTTATACAAACTAATGTTATTTTGTTATGCCAAAAACAGTCCAATAGTAAGAGCAACAACATCTTGGTAGAGATACCGTCTATGCCTGGCAGATAAAAGACTAAGGGAGGGCACGGGCAGACAGGCTAATGGCAGAGAGGGTAAGGGCATCTTCTTGAAGTATCTCTATCATTTGGGCCTTTTGGAGTCCGAAATAAGGCAGACTGCCAGAAACTCTGCTCTTTTGCTCAGATCATCCACTTTCATCTTTTACTCCTGCTCTCTATTTTTCATTAATTTAAACTAATCCATTCCTCCTAAAGGTATCCTTAACATGACCACAGAGCCTAACATTCCAACGCTGCACCTCAGCTGTCCATGTCTCTACTGTGTAGTTGTCCATCTAAATAATTTATATTTACTTAGGTTGTATATAACAGCGTCTAGATACTCCACAGTTCATCACGCACACGTAGAACGGTGCCAGGAATGATGTCGACCTGGGTATCTATTGTCTCTGCAGTTCCCTCTCGCTCCCCAGGATCAGGCATCGACAAGTTCGCAGTGGGACTCTGACTGTACTCCTCTATCATCCATACCTGCATTGTGTCATCCTCGTGTATGGTCACCCGCTGTGGTCACGGGGGTCCGTGCGGGCCTCATTAACTGTTGCTCGGGGGATGCAGCCCCACCTCTGATGTTAGGACCCCTGCTCCTGACTCCAACCCTCGCCCGGTCTGGAGGAAGATGGCACCTTCTGCATGCCTAACCAGTCACAGACCGCCTTCAGACGGTCAAAGAATAGAGCCTTCCCCTGAAACAGGGCCTGCAGCCACGCTGGGTACAGCAGCATATGCTGCAGATGGAGGGCTCACGACTTGCTTCGCTGCTTGGAATGTTTTATGCCACTCTTGTACCTGTTTCGTATAATATGGGTATATAGTGATAGGGCTACTACTGATTCATGGTATCTGGTGTTCTCGGGCTGCCCGTAGAATACAGTCTCTGTTCCTGTAGTTTAATATCTTTGCAATCAGTGCTCTGGGTGGTGCTCCCGGAGGAGGAATGCAGGGACCAGGGCACTCATTCTACAATGAAAATTTGTGACGGCCCTGAGGTTTTAATTCAGTACGAATCCAATTTTCCAAGAAAATCTCCAACCTCGTCCTCCCCATCTTTTCCAGGGCTCCCAGTACTCAAATAATATTGTGGCGGGAGCGTCCTTCTGCGTCTTCCACCCTCTTCTCCAGGTCTTGGGTAACTGTGGTCATCTGCGTCATTTGTCGCTTCAAGGTGAACACCTGTAGGTCAAGTAAATTTCCTTCAGCTGTCTCAACCTTGTCCATCACCTTTCTCAAGTCTGCACGCAGCAAGCAGACGTCTATTGAGACCGTTTCAATCTTGTGTTCCAGTGCCATTCAGGTGCCTTGCATAACACCAAGTAGGTCAGCTCGTGAGGGCTCTGTCTCCTCTCCTTGTGGGCTCCCCATTGACTCGTCGTTCCCTTGACGCATTCGGCTTTGTGTTGACTGCAGCAATGTGATGTACTGAGTGATAGTATTGGTAGCTTGCGATCGTGTCACTCTATCCTTACCCATGGTTGCCGTTTTTCTATTTTGTAGATGTAATGCTGTGTAGGGACCACACAAGTGGCGCATGTCTTGAAGACTCTTGAGCAGTGGTGGCGCCGGACCGCTGCCCGGACCGAGCACAGGTCAGGGCTATCACTGGGTCATTAGTCTCGCACTATCTAAGTTACACGCTTGGAAGTCTGAAAGCGCATAGTGAAGACACCCCCAGGGCCAACAAGAACCATTCTCAGTCTCCTTGCTTCAGTAGCTTCTTGTCCAATGCCTGCAGACGGCTAGTCCTTGAACCTTCAGGGGCTTCCCTCTGCCGGACCCCCGGGCGTCCACAGGGCTGCCACTCACGACCCCACCATCTTCGTAATGGCGGGCTGGAGACAGTCCCTACAACTTTTCTCCTCCGGTTGATGCCACTATGGGGAGGCTCACCAGGCCAGACTGAACCGGAGCTGGGCGTGACTCC
This sequence comes from Pleurodeles waltl, assembly GCF_031143425.1. Lineage (NCBI taxonomy): Eukaryota > Metazoa > Chordata > Amphibia > Caudata > Salamandridae > Pleurodeles > Pleurodeles waltl. The sequence continues at coordinate 313,572,031 of NC_090443.1, forward strand.
GCACGGACCAGAGGGGCGGAGGACCACAAGCACACTCCAGGCTCCTCCACAGGCTAATTCTGGGGGGGGAGGGGATGGGACCATCCTCCTATCCACGCCCTCACCCGGGTCCCATGGTGCAGGAAACATGCGGGGGCAGTGGTGTCGCACCGACAAGGCCTGGAGGCCAGCAGCACCAGTCCAGCAGCTTCCCAATTGCCGCTTGCTCCCCACTAGGAACACTCACCAGACCTCTCTTCCATCCAGCATCGCCAGGCCCCTCGCTAGGCGGGGCCCACCCCCATGCCAACAACCACAGGGCTGGGCCTCCGATCACCATTCACCTCGCTCCAGGCTCTCACTCCAAGTCGGCAGTTGCCAGTCTCCCACATCTTCATAACCGGCCCCTTCGCTTCGCTTAGCAGCGGGCACCAGCACCACAGGGGGGCAATCACAGTGCAACTCTTTGCCGCTTACGCTCTGCTCCGCTTTGCCCAGGTTCTGACTAGGCCGCAAGCTCAGGCCACTCCGCCGTGGGCTGTAAAACCGCGTTCTCTGCTGATAGCCCCAGATCTCCCGCTGTTTCAGCTGCTTCATGTCTGCCCGTTTGTTTTGGTCATCAAGGTTAAGGAAATGCTGCACTGAGAATCAGGATTATATAGGATTTATGGATTTGCTGGCCAGGAGCCCAGGCGTTCACTTCCTGTCGGCCATGTCAGACCACGCACCCCCTTAGCTTTTTTAGATATAGAAAAAAAGCATTTGAATAAATTAACCGGGAGTACATCTAGCAGGTAAACAACAGGGTAAGACTGGGACCTAAATATATCGCTTGAGTGTGTTTAATGTATACCCAGCCGCTGGCAAGGGTGCGCACTTGGAGCATGGTCTCGGAGGAGATCCGACTTCTGAGGGGTACTAGAAAGGAATGCCCCCTTTACTATTTGCCCTGGCAATGGAGCCTGTGTCATGCAGACTGCATTGGGTACTGCACGGATGGGGGATACCAGTGGGGCATACAACTCCTACTGTATCACTATATGCAGATAACCTATGGTGTACCTGCAGCAGCCAGATATTTTGGCCCCAATCCTATTGAACCGGACGCCGGAGGCAAAATCCACTGCCTGCATGTTAATCACACAAAGTCTGCATTGTTCCCAATGGGCCAACGGCATGGGCTGGAGGCGGCCAAACTCCCCGCTTCGGTATTCCTTGGAGCGGTGATAGTGTCTGGTATTTGGGTATGCACATCACCAATTACAGGCAAAAGAGCCACTCTCTGACTATGGGGCGTGTACTTGCCAATCTTAAACAGCCCATAGTGTTCTGGAATTCCCTTAATCTCTTTTGCATTAGGCAAAATGGTTATCTTACCTCGTGGGTCGTGGACGTGGGTCCCGTGCTTCCCATGCCACTGGATTCAAGCTAGCCTGGCTGATGAGGGGTGAAACCCCAAAACCGGTCTCAGGATGCTTGTTTCCAGTCCAGGGAAGACCTGGCCTTGCAGTTCCGGCTGGACTGTTCACATGGGGAACAGGATCAAGACTGATTTGCATATGGCTGGGTCCAAACTGGAATGGCATGGGCAGCAAAAAAACGATGGATTTAGGCCCAGATCTCTGTACTGGGGGTGAATGTATGACATTGTTCAGCATTCCGTCCATCATTTGTTCTTTTTGCATTTATCTTACCTTGATGCCTGTACGTATTACAGCATACTATGCATGAGATCCCGCAATGGGTGTTCCGGGATCTTCATAGACACCCTGTGGAATTATTGTGGGTAGGGAAATGCTGTACAGTTGGACATGCCACTTTGACGCTGGAGTGGGATTAAGGGGGGATGGAGGTACATGACCTGGAATTATACTACTACGCAAGTCACCTGCAACATGCAGTACACTGGTTTGATACTATATCCAACTGGAAGCGATCTCTCCTGGCCAGCACTATTGGTGCTTGTGACCTTAGCTCTCTCCTACTACATGGCTCGTGGGCACCCAAAACTTTACCACATGTGGTGACCCTCATGTGCAAAATCTGGGAACAAGTAGTACGTAGGTTGCTGTGCAGAGCACCTTTCACTCCAGACATCGAAATCAGGCCTTTTGTGCAAATTGCTGACATAATGACAGTGACTAAATGGCAACTGGAGGTGCACAACCTTAGCGGATCTCTATCCGTCTGGTTTATTGCTCTTCCAGAGGCGATCAACTCTTTTGGGATGGGCAGGGGCCAATTTCTCCAATACACTACAATTGCGGCCATGGCACCGGAGATTTGGCCTGACTTCCCAGATGCCCTGCTCCCCACTCAAACTATAATGGCGCTGTTACCGCTACCAGGAGGTAGGAAACTTATCACTAACATATATTGTGCATTACAGGTGGACGACCTAGAACCCCTTCCTTAGGGTGGAAGACACCTGGAAGAGACTGAGTGGACTAGAATACATGGAGGGGTGTGGGAGGTCTGGACAAATGTGCACTTCAAGCTCACACACGATAATGTGATTCATCCCACTTATCTTACACTGTAGCGACTACACAGGATGTACTCCTCAAAAAGTGCAGAATGCCCACGATGTGGGTACATGCAGACAGACTTCATTCATATAGTGTGGACCTGTCCACATATTATAGACTACTGGGACACAATCTTAGTCCATTTACACAGGGTGACTGGAAGACCTCAAGCGTGAGAAATTAAACACTGTCTTCTGGGACTGATACTGGACCAAAAAAAACAAAACAAAAAAAACAGGAAGCTAAGCAGAAAATGAACACTGCTGGGCTTGACCTTGGCCAAAAGATGGATAGCCAATAGATGTCTCAGCCCAACACCCCACTCACCCGCCACTGACGAATAATTGGCTACGGGACATGACAGAATGGGCAGCAGCAGAGGAGAGCCATATGAAAAGGGGCAGACGTGACGATAAACTAGTAAACGACCTACTGGCATGGGGAGCCATGATCCAGGACCTAGCGGATGATGTGCATACTACCTCTGCAGTTGTCCCAGAGAACTAGACCAGGAACCCTGTAGAGCCCTGACCTGGCAGGCACCCACAATAAAGGGGGAATTACATCACTGGAATAAGCATATAGTGACACTGACCCACTACATAACAAGCTCTGACGGTTTAGTGCCCACACTGAGTGATATGTACATCCTACTGTTACTGCCAAGTATAATGAGCCAAGCAGGCTGGGGGCGGTTAATGTTTAAAGTTGGTATATTCATACGTACTTTCTACATGGTTCGCAATGAACGCTACACTGTTTACCTTTCCACAAACAAAAATTGACTGTATTATTAATGCATACATCTTCTGATGTTGTGCCATGTACGACCAAAATAACAAAAATAAATATACAAAAAAATGCATGTTCACAACATATTTTACTACAGCAACCAACATATTTGAGTTCTATGACATGATCAACATGCCCACCATTCCCTCTACCTTACCTTCTTCATCTACGCGGAATCCAAACTCATCATAGCGGTACTCGGGCTGCTCCTCCAGCTCCTCCTTCTGAAAGGGAAGAACTCCAAACTAAATGATAAAGTACTCTTTCCTCCTAAAAGCTAGCCCAAAGTCCACAAAAATACCTCTCCACCTGGTGAACTCATAAATCACAGTAGAGAGGTGCTAATAATAGAAGGGGCATCGAGAAATTAACTTCTCAATCGTAGGTGAAAACCTATTCACCATAAAGGATTAAAGGGCTTAAGGAACATTTTTGAACTGGCTTTGTGGATACATTCCTGTTGATGTTTAACAGTTTTCATGGGTTCCCAACAAGTATGCTGACACGCACCTGGGTGTACTTGGCTAGAATATCCTGGGGCCACATGCTTGGCGTGAGAGCTGAAAAGGGCCCGCCAGGGGTTGGTGTGTGATTGCCTGGAAGAGTCAAGAAAATAGCATGCGAAATATACATGACACAAAAAGTTGATAATGTTCACAGAGCAACCACTGACAGAAACGCCTAAGAATGGTCCTTGCATGCCAAGAATAAAGTAATTGTTTCAGCACTGCATAACCAAACCCCCGGAACTGCCCCAACATGCTGAGACAAAACACAATGTTTCAGCTCCTCAGGCTCAACTCAACTAGTCAGCTCCTTCCAATTGACAAGACATGTTGGCATCCTAGAATCGATCAAACCAATACAAGCATATTTGAAAATGAACACTTTAAATCAACCCCAGAATGGACCCAGTATGTCAGCATCATAAAATGTTCACAAAGTATTTTCACCAGAGAACCAACCCATGGTACTAACCACAGAATAGACCCAATGTGTTGTAACCTTAAATTGAACCCAACTTGTAAGCATCATAAAATAATCAAAACATTTCACCTCGCTAGAATCCACTTTGTACTGTAAAACCCTAGAAAACCCTCCCATACATCAGCAGCCTGGAATTCAACTACAGTACAGGCACCCTTAAATCGACTCAACCTGTCAGAAGCCTGGAACTATCCCAATAGATGACCATCCAAGAATTAACCCAATACATCAGCACCATACAATAAACACAACGTTTCGGAAGGCCAGAAACAACCCAGTGCGCCAGACCATTCCACTCAAATGTGCCAGCATCGGAAAATCAGCCCAACATGTCAGCAGCATCGATTCAACCCAATAGGTCATCACAACTGAATCAGTCCAACTTCAACACACATAAAATCTAGATGAAAATACTGCACCACTTGTACAATCAATATTTCCCAGGTAACGTGTGAAACAATGGCATAATTTCTGAACAACCCACAGCAAGAGGCTCCACATCAGCAGCTCAAGAACTTACCTGACATAATTCCTGCGCTACTTCAGAAGCAGTGGCTAGAATTCAGTAACCTGGGAACAGAAGATATGTCAGTGAGCAAGGAAGATAGTGATCGGGTGTTTGTTTTTAAAGTGTGGATTAAGGGTGAGTAAGCCCATGCTCCAAAAAAAGCACATTTCCAAACAACCCTCGTAGCGTGTACTGTGTATATGGCATCTTCCAGTGGGTTTGGCAGTTTTGGCTGTGGTGCTGTCCCATATAATGCATCACTCATATGAAGGCGCTAAAGTGACATTAACATTTTAGTACAATTCACAACTGCTTAAAGCTTCATTAGAAAAATGTTTCCCTGTGTTTTTAACAATTTTGTATTATTCTAAAGAGTTACTGGCAGAGCAAGCATGATTGAGATCATCGAGAAAAACTCAAAAGAAGACCTATTTTTCAAAAGTAAAAATAAATAGAAACAGAAATACAGATATTTACTCTCTACTTATCTCTAAAAATCAGTAAAAAAGAGAAACTTGGAGCCTTAGTCATCATCCAAAAGTACAAAACAACATCTACGCCATTCACATGGGATTCCCCTGAAACGGTCCTATTCCAACAGAGTACAGTGGCCATATTGCCTTCTGTCTGCTTTAAGTCACACTCTTTTAGTGCAAGATTTACTGACAAATGAATAGGGCCCATGACAATGTGATCTGAAGCTCACCATTAAATTGGCTGTGAATGTAGCTTTCTGAATGCAATAACGATTTTAGAATCATTCAAGGCAGCATAGTTAGTAACTGTAACTTGCACCTTACAGGATTGGGCATATTTGGAAATTTTGTTCTACTTTGTGACCGACCAAACCAAGGGTCTCGTGACATCTGAATATATGTGTGGTGAAAGATGATAAGGCACAGCCCCAACCCGAACCCCTTTATTCCAGTACGCACCTCTATCCTAAATGGAAAGTCACAAGGTGGGAGGGCGCACACTGCCTCTGTGAACTGTGCTGGGATGAGAGGTAGTGTGCTCCCTCTCCCCCTTGTGTTTAAAAGGCTCCCTTGAGCCAATGTGCTAACATGCTCACCTGGGATGCACCTGTGTGCCTGTGGAGTGGTACCGTGACCTGTGAAGACTTGGGCAGCATGCCAGCAGCCCTAGATGACTTTTCTCTACTCTCTACTACTTCTGCTCTCTACTGATGAAGGGCTAAACCCAGAAACATGTGCCTAGAGATAACAGCACCACCTGCACCAACTTTGGTGAAAACTACAGCAACTTTGAAGTAAATACACTGCATTTACCAGGATGCTATGGGGTGAACTGTGCTGGGATGACTGGTAGTGCACCCCCACCACCCCTAAATAGGGAACTGTCTGGCAGTACTACTAGTGGGGCACTGGGGATAGAAGAGTGAAGTCCATGGAAATTGATTTTCTACATACAGGTACCATAACTTTGCTCTGAAGTCTGGGCCACATTGTCCTTCTAACCCCTGCCAGAGAACAGATTTCCAGACAGGAAATGAGGGTGACCATCTGAACCTGGAATCAAAAGTCATAGCACTGTCTTGGTAAAGTGAGCTTCTGCTCTCTGAAGCTCACTTAACCAGGGTAACTTACTACTGCATTAGAATCTGCAATATCCTTCCAGAACACAGTCCATAGACTGAAGTACACATCTGAAGGCTATCACCCCACAAATGTGAAGGCAGGTGCAAGGTTAGGAAGAGAGAAAATGTATGATAGGCCAGGCTCTTGTGGACAGTGGAGGGTGCCTTTTGAGGCCTAGATGTGCAGGTCTACCCCATATTCTCTGATATTCATAACCGATACAATCGGTTGGTGGGTGATCAGACTAAAATCATGCAAGCCGTGAGAGGTTTGCATAGCGCCGATATCCCATAGCCTCCACTCAACGGCAAACTGCCCTCACGGACACGCATACAAACATCAACTGTAAACCATGGAAGTAAGACCAGGAGACTAACAGATTGTTGGAGAAAGCTTTGCTGCAGGTTTATTGTTGCATATGCAGGCAAGACGAAATTGGTTTAACTTATGAGCGATCCAGAACAGCCAGCAAACAAACCCACCTATGCTGACCGTCCACCTGATTGGCAAACTAACACCTGGACTACACAAAATTGGGTGCTATGCCTTTTGGGGTCTTCCACCCTGTGGACCCCTTAGAATTGAACTCACCCCAGTGGCGGAGCGGTAGAGGGGAAGCCCCCAGTTGCTCAGGTTTACAACTGCCCATGGGAGTAACAGGGCACCGTCGCTTTCTTCCAGGGTCCTGCCGCAAGGGCTCCTGGGGAGTTTGCCCAGAGCACCCATCTGTACTCCCTACTTGGTTGATTTCTGCACCAAACTTCTTTGGAAGTCTTGTAACTCTGCCAAGCCCCTGGGGGTGGATGCTGTCTGCTCTAACCCCCCCACTCCACCACCCCAATGCTGCCTTGCCTACCCTCCTTCCATCCATTAACCTGCATCCTGCTGTCTCCAGACTCTCCTACAAGTCTAAGAAGAATATATCCGTGCCCACATCTGATAAATAGACTCCATCCTCCATAAAGCAACCCTTGGTGTGCACACTGATCAGGCCTTCGTAAAGAAACCTCATCATCTATGCTCAGTGAACTTCTGCAGAGCAATGTTAATGGGTCTGCAAGATAGTTCTTCAGCAGCTTCAGACCTTTCTCCCCTCCAAAACCGGCATGGGATTATCTCTGACCAAATTATCTCACAAGACTCCCCGAGTTTACGGAGCTAAACCAGCACTTCTTTCATGGCCTGAAGTAAGGGGCGCTGGTCCAATGTAGTTAAATCATCTCTAGCCAAGAGATTCACAAGCACGTCAGAACCCCTGGACCATTAACCAGACTCTGACGTAGATTATTCGAAAAGTATGCCCATGGCATGGTTCCAACTTCTTGCCTTAGCCCGTTGTGCCGCTCTTATGATGAGAGTGATGATGACCTATACTTTGACCCTTGGCAAGAAATAGGCACTGATCAAAGGTATTTTGATAAATGAAGGCATTCCTTGTTGTGTATTGACACTCATTGCATTTTGCAAAACTCTCTTCCCGTTAACCAACAAACATGCTTTTATAATACAAAACTGACCTTGGTGTTAAACACATACAATTCGCAAATCTGTTACCATAGTGTGGGTTCTAGAACATGGTCTGCACGATACACACAGTCCACCTCCATATTGGTCCTTTGAACCTATACCATACTCAGGGCGCGCTGCTCCCTTGCTGTGGGTCCCTCCCCACAACTGGGATACCATTTTCAGGGCTTGATGTATAGCTATTAACGGTCTGAGTCCCACTGTCCCAATTTCTTGATCCTGCCCGCCAGGAGGTCTGCTTTGTATGCTGAGGTAGCTACCCATATCCTGAAGAAATGTGTGGAGTAATATTTGGTTGTGTGGCTTGCTAAGCGCAGGCAACCCTCCAGTACCTGACTGAACTGGTGGCGATTAATGGGGAGCCGTCCCCGTAGATGGCTGCACGTCCAAGTATACTGTAACCAGCGCCACCAGGCAGTAACAAGGTTCCCCCAGGATACTTAAATGAATGGTCCTGCCCTGTCCTCTTTGATCGGTTTTGGATCTGCAAACACTTATCTCCAGCGACCCACTCGTGGCTGTGATGTTGACCAAGGCCAGAGCATGCATGTTGGTGTCCTGCTTGGATCCGGGCAGTAATTCACATGAAAGCCCCAAAGAAGGCTGATGCATAGGATGCATAAAAAAGAGCTGCTTTATAAATAGAATAGATGGCTCTTTCAACCCAGTTTAACATGTCCTTCAAAATGTGAAATTCGATGGGACTCTACGGTCTGTCATTTTTTGCTCAGACCACCCCCAACCCTTCAAAGCCGTTCTGAGCAGAAAAGAGGTGATTGGCTCTGCAAAGCCTTGAAGCATGGTGTGATAGGCCACCGCTGCAAGGTGGCGTGTTACCCTGGCATGGTTCTTTCCCTCCTTTCTAGCACACAATACAAAGTCTTGCACTCTCGCTGCCAACTGAGACATGCAGTTGTTCCTGGTCGCTGTTACCCTTGCAAATGTGTTGACATAATTCCTATACCTAACCCGTGTGCCCGGGGTAAGGGTAGCTCTCTTAAGCTGGTAAGCCACGGGTCCACTGAAGGAGGTGCCATAGTTGGAGCGGGACAGGTACCATGTAGATGTTCGCCTGCAACGATGCTGCCCAGAAACGTTGCCACTGGAATTGAGAAAAAGCATCTGCAGCATTATTCCTAGCCCTTTCTATGCGCTTTTCCCTAAACTCTATATTTTTGTACAAGCACCCCGTCACCAGTTCCCTCAACAAGCTCAGTACCATGGGGCAGGTGGCAGAGTGTGAATTAGTGGCCTGCATCACTGCCAGGTTATCGGAACAGAAAAGGACCCTCCTGTCTGTTAGATCATTGAGCCAAATGTGGCGGGCGGCCACTATGGGGAAGAGTACAAACACCATAATATTTGCAGTCACCTTCTTTTTTCGACAGGCACTGGGCCATTTTTGCGTGCACCACTCCTTACCAAATACGATACCAAAACCATCCCTGCTGGAGGCATCTGTAAATAAGGAGAGTTCTGGGCTTGATGCCAAAGGTGCTCTCCATATAAAGGAGCAATTAAATTGTTCCAGAAACTGAGCCCACATTAGCAGGTCTTCCTCCAGTCGTCTGTTAAGTGTCATTAAAATATGTTTTCAGGTGACTTTCAAAGTCGCCCATGCCAATCTCGCGGCAAAGACTCTCCCCCAGCTGGGATGACTCTAGCTACAAAATTCAGCTTACCCAGCATGCCCTTCTCCTTGCTGGCGTTCCTTCAGTTGTTGGCTGTGTTGTGTGAGCTTTTTGGATTTCCTTGCATTCTAATGCTGGCTGTGGGGAGGGGGGGACGCGGAGCAGTTATGACTGAAATTGCAAGCTTTTCCAGGTAGAAGAGCCTTTGTTGAAGAGCCTGCAAGTGCCTGAGGCAAATCTTTTGAAAAAACCCTTTTGCCCAGCCACGTGCCCCCACCCTCCTTGAAGGCTTGCTTTCCAGTCTGGGAGAAGGACTTAAATGGGGCTTGTATCTGTGGTGCCCTGCTATAGTAATCCCTCTGTAGGGGAATTAACTTCCCCATGTATTCCATCCCGAGCTGGACCTCCTTCTGGTCCCAGCCTAGGTCAAGACACATGGCTATCTTTTTCCTGAATTCCCTGTTGTAATAGAACCAACGGACCCCCCCCGCACTTGACAATCCCGCCTACCAACCTAGAATACTGGAACAAAGCCGGGCCTTGTACTTCTCCATGATGCCGGCTGATGGAAAAGGCGTTTAACCAGTCCTCTATAGTTTTGTCTGGCCAAGCTTGTCACCTGCCCTTCTTGTACTTCTCACCCATGTGCCTCATGTACGCCTTTGGTATGCATAAAAAATGTAAGTATATCAATAAATTCCCTCCTCCATATGCCCTCCTTTGCTGCCAAAGGTACCTGCAAGGCCAGTGAACATCAGCCTGATACTAACTGTACTATAGTTACCAAGAGTGTGCTACTTGGGCCACCCAGCGCCTGGCTAGGCAATGTTCTGGGGACTGGTATCCTTGCCGCGGTTACTTGTTGTCCCGGTGCCTCCGCCGAAGGAACAGGTGGGCCTAAAGTGCCTGTGGCCAGAGGTTGGGTGGGTGCTGGAGGGGTGGGGAGATTGGTGGTGTTTGGTTCCACCTACATCTGTGTGTCTATTGCAACCCTGGTACTATCTGTGCCGTTGGGGTGTCATTCACCAGGTCGGTTAGGTTGTGACATTGCTTGTTGGCCCACCCTATCGCCTAAGCTGACTGCAGTGGCAGGTAATGCTGCTGGGGGCACTGTGTTTAAGGGCTGGTGCGTGCTGGTTGACAACGCTGTTCCAAACCCATTGCATGTGTGTGGCGGTTCTGCCAGTGGTGCCTGGGCACGGTGACTGCTGGCAATTCTTGGTAGTCTCCACTAATTACTTGAGTTCACCCATGATCCTGATCATCGCTTCTATAGCTTAACCATCATGTTCAAATTTTCTTAGCCAGGTTCCTCTCTGGGAGTTGCCATAAGTATTTGGGGTGACGCGGACAGTAGAGGGGGGTTTTGGACCTCCTTTGCGTGGTTCACGTTGACACCTTGCTTGGCACATTGGCCGTCTTTTTCCTGGTGAGTTGTTTACTGTTGGCCTTAGACTCCTTCTGCACCTTCTTGGGTTTGGGGGGTCCCTGCTCTGCCTGTTGATGCTGGTGGACAGCTAGCTCTTTGTTACTCTCAGTCAGTTCCTTCTCTTGTTCCTGAACATTCATGATGCCCATCGCCCAGTCTAAACCCCTTGACTGAGTCATTTCCATAAATGCTGCCCAAGTCGCAACTTGCGATGAGCCAAGTTGTGATTCATCCACTGATGTGATCTGGGAAAAAATGAAAGGTGAGCCTTGGCTGTCCATGGTGTCGGCCATTTCCATGAACTTGAGACCCAATTAATTTGTTCAAAGTTAAGCAGCCATTGCGGTTCCTGAACCCTTTGACATGGGAAGCCTGCGCCAATCCCAGTCATGCTGCCAAGCCTTAGGAGTTACTTACCAAATGCTAGAAAGTGCTGCACGTTATTGCTAGTATCAGCTGTGCCAGAGTGTGACTGTACTGCTCCACCTTGGACAGAAAGAAAAGGAAAGGAAATCGGTTACAAAGCCGGACAAGACTGTAAGCAAATCAACACAATTCTGCTATAGCGCAATTACCCCATGTGCCAACCAGGTGTATCAAACCACAATACGTATGCTCCCAGCTCACCCAAAATCGAATTGTGATTTGGCACATGCATCATCTACAAAATATGTGCCCCTATTAGTTGCGCTACAAGCTTGCGGTCCTTGCGTCTGCCCTCTGATTAAAGTGTGACACTCTGTTACTCTGACAAAGAAGCTAAACCGGTTACATTTAGCTGATAGCCGTCTCAGCCTAAAAAAAAAAACATGGATACATAGGTTGACTCTATGCCCATGGGACCGACCAGGACAGACAGCAGGGCCATCAGGGGCACCCACTCAAGATTCAGCTTCCTGGATTGGAATTTACACCCTCACTGGTATGCATGCAAATGTAATGACCTGCCCTGGTTTGCAATTTACCTAATAACTGGTGTGTATACATGTGCAATGACTGTTTTTTGACCTTGCCCACTGGTATTTGCCCAACCAGCACCCATATAAGCAAATCACCTAAACTCAGTATTTTGAGCCTTTATCCAGAGATACTTTAAACACCCAATATAACTAGACAGTCTTTAAATGCGCTCTAGAGCTGTGTTCATAATCCATGACCGATTGTTAAAAGTAACAAAACAGAAAAGTAATTTTACAAGTTAATACCTACAGTTTTTCTCATGCTCAGTCGTTTGCAGACTCTATAACAACCACAAATGGCCGGTACTTTCTCTTGAAAGCAAACTAAGTAACTTATGTACTGGCGCTCCACAACTTCCTTGAACCTCGGTGATCGAGAACCAAGGCTGTTAAAATGAAAAACGCCCAACTCAAAATACTCACTGGTTGTTTTAAAACCTGAATGTAAAAACATTTTTTGTGGATTTGGCAGAAGCCGCTCCCAAAGGAGGCATTAGTGGTCAGTGCAATTTCATACGCTGGGGACCCAGAGATTACCAGTTTAAGCTGATTTAGCGGCAAACCAACAAGGGAAGGGACATCCCGCTTCCCCCACCCCCTTCAGGGGGAAGGAAAGTGGCAAAGTTGGTGCTAAGACAACAGGCCAATGAGGGCACATTAAAAGCAAGTAATATTTTAACTACCCCCCCCCCCTTTTTGGGGGACACAACCGCACCCTCAGCTGGGGCATGGGGGGGGGGTTAAAAGGACTGCGCTGCCCTGCGGAAGTTAAATTCATGGGGCAGGGGCAGCGCACAGGAAATTCAAGACCCGCTCATCCACACCAGAACACCACCATTGTTACAGGCCTTGGAGGGCAGGCAAGCGGTGGGAAAAGGGGTACCTTCGTTAGTAAAGGAGGCACACCAAAGGGCAGTGTGCTGGAGGAAGGCCAATTACCTTGGGTTGCCTTACGGTAGGGTAAGTAGGCCGACTGGGGAGGAAGCGGAGCACGGCACTAGCAGTCCAGACCAGCCAGATGGCAAGGCACAAAATGGACAGACAAGGTAGCGAGTTGAGCCTAACAGCAGTAAGAGGCTACCCCCCCCTCACAATCAGAGAAAGAACCAACAAACACCATCAAAACGTTATTACCCCAAAAAGCGGCATGGAGGATGGCCTCAACAACAAACGGTGTTGGAAATATAGTAATATAGTAAACAAATGACAAGGACTTGATTGATATATGGCAGAGATGATTTAGGACATGCCAACCGTGGTTGTTTATGACCTGTCATGCAGCGAAGTGTTTTGATCCTGTCAAAATGATTTATGCATAGTAGAGATGATGCATGACTGATCAACACCTATCGACTGTGATTTGTGGCCTGTCTCCTAATTATGATTTATGATCATGTCAAGGATAATGTGTGGCACTCAGAATGAGTTAAGACACTGTAATATTGTGTTATGGCCTTGCCATTGTAATTTATGACTGACTACTGTGTTTTACGAGGCCAATGATGAAACAAAAGAGTCCTTGCATGTAATAAAACTATGACCAAATATTCCCACATCAAAATGCAAACATGGCAGTGGTACAGTGTAAGTTTATTCATGGATGTATAATGTGGAGTTGCATGAATTGAAGTGGGCCAAGTGTGGGGTTTAATGTCTTTGTGTGGCCTTCTGCAACTCTAAATCTATAACTCTGTGAAGAGAAGGCCACTTGGGGGCCGAGAGCACCTGCTTTGCGCGTTATATATTTGTTATTTCAAATAAGCACAAGCTTCTTATGTGGTAGGCTGTGCTGCAGTTTGTTTTTTAAATTTATTGAATAGAGCAAACTCGACCCAATTGTGTTGGAGCACAGTATATGAGCACCAGTTACATTACAGAAAGACACGCTGAACTGCTTGTGGGGGACTATATATCCCAGACTCCTCTTGGCCCCTGGAGGCGGTCATTTTGGGGACCAGCGGATCACACTTGAGACCACCAACAAGCGCTATAAAGTGCGAGCAAATCACGTCTGCGCTGGACATGCTGAACTACTTGTGGGGGACTACATATCCCAGACCCCTCTTTGCCCCTGGAGGCAGCCATTTTGGGGACAAGCTGCTCACACTTGAGACCACCAACGAGCGCTATAAAGCTCGGGCAAATCACCGCTGTGCGGGACACGCCCGGGCTAAGCCTGGGCCAAAGGCAGGCCCATCTGCGCTCCTCAGCAGCCTGAAGAGGCTGGGTTGGGCCCACTCTCTTGGCTTTTTTTTATTACTGTATCTTTTATGTTTCATGTATAGACACTGAATGTTGACTCATAGTACAGAAAGATTTTCCTATTATTCCTGCCCTGCTACTGCTTCTCAATTCGGGACAGCTAGTGGCGGGCGTGCTATTTGAATTAAGACTAAATATCAGAATTACTGTTACAATTATAGATACAGGAAGCTCTGCTTATCAGGCCTTATTTATTAGAGACAATCATCAAGCTTTTAGTTTATATTTAATACATTTTATAACAAAAACGTTTCCAATACTTATAGTGAGTGACCTGTTTGAGGAGCTATTTGGCTTTATTGGAGGCCTTCTATGGGAAGAGCACCACTCAGCAACCAGGCATTTTAATTTGTGGCAATTTTAATGCTAAAATGGGCATTGATAATATGGATTTTGGTCTAAGGAGTAAGGTTACGGAAGAAGTACCCTATGATGTGAGAGGACTGTATCTGCAGAATATAATAGCTGAATATGATTTGAAAGACATAGTTTTTTCCAAGGCTCTGACCCAGATAAGCCAACGTACAGAGGAGGGGGGTGAGGGGGTCATGGTTCTGTTACTGATTATATTGGTGCCACAAAAAACTGTCATCAGTAGTGTAAAAGTAGCATGGTGATAGAAACTTCATGGAGTGACCATAATGCCATCCACCTAGATGCTTGTTTTCCTTTAAATAAGGACGCCAACCCAAAAGTGTCTGATGGCATCAATAAACAAACATACAAGGGGTGGCTTAAGGGTAGTGTGGCTTTTAAAAGACCCTATAGCAACACTAACGGACCTTATAAGAGATAATCTCTCGATTATTTTGGGTTGTTTAGAGGAAGGTTCTGTGGCTGAGTTGTTCTAGTTCTATATGCTATTGTGTGAAGCAGTCAAAATATGTTATCACAACGTTTTAAACCTGAAACAAATAGTCCCTGTAGGTTTGATGCAAAGTATTCCTTTGCTAATCGGCATTTGAGATCAGTGTTAGTGAAGCTCCCCAGGGATAAATAAAGAGGTTCAGGAGGCAAGACACTTTCACAATGCAGTCATAAAAGAAAGGAAGCACTTTCTATTTAACAAGGACTGGGAAATGTTGGAATGAGCTGCTGCTCAAAGCAATAGTAAGATATCAATGTATTTTGGGAGAATGTTAACAGGCTTTATCAATGGGATGAACCACAAACAAACCATTTAAGCAGCAGTACTTCAGGTCACGACAGGATAATACACTTTAAAAATGTTTACTCACAGGCAGCTGATAGAGAGCTAGAGACCGTATTGCGGATAGCACTTGCCTCTGCTGGCTCGCTGCAAGTAACAGCTCAGGATGTTGAGATGGCCAGTGTTTCGAGCACCAGTGGAAAGGCGCCAGGCCCGGATAGGATCCTTAGGGACCTATTTAGATACCATCCGGGTCTTTGGGGACCCGTAATTGCGAACTTATTCAATTATTCATTATGCAATAGGATTCCCGAGTCTTGGTCACTCTCTACAATTGTCCCAATTTTTTAAAAAGGAGACAGGGGATCACCTAAATGTTACAAGCCCATATCTTTAGTTGATAGCTCTATTAAGATATTAGGGAGAGTCATTTTTAATCTTTTGCAGGCCTGGGCCACAAACAACAAAATATTGTCTCCCTGTCAATATGGGTTTTCGACCTGGTCTTGGAAATGTAGAGCAGTGCTCCAATTTAGACCTCATTGTAAGTAAATATACTGTTGGCAAGCGTGGCCCAATGTATCTGGCATTTATGGATCTGTCTACTGCGTTCGACAGGGTAAATAGAAGTAAGCTCTGGATGATGTTAATCAGTTTAGGATTAGATGTTGCCCGAGTGAACTTTTGTATGGTTTACATGCAAATTTAGGTGCGAGGGTGCGTTATGGTCAGCAGGGTGACCTATTGGACACCTTTTCTCGAGAAAGCAGTGTACGGCAGGGGTGTGTTTTAGCTCCTCTCCTTTTTGTCCTTTATATAAACAAATTAAATGCCAGTCTCTCTAGCTCTGCACGGGATGTACCATTAATTGCTAGTCTCCCTCTGCCGGCTCTGTTGTATGCCGACGTGGTTCTGTTGGCAAGAACGTCGCACACTTTACAAATCTTAGTTGATGCTTTTGTGACCCTTATGCATAACCTAGACATGAACATTAATTTTAGTGAATCGTATATTATGTCCATCGGACATGGAAAATGACCAGTAGTGGCCTTGAGAATGGGTGAAAATTCCCTCAGTGCTGTCAGGATTTTTTGTTATCCAGGACTACAGGGAGTGCAGAATTATTAGGCAAGTTGTATTTTTGAGGATTAATTTTATTATTGAACAACAACCATGTTCTCAATGAACCCAAAAAAGTCATTAATATCAAAGCTGAATATTTTTGGAAGTAGTTTTTAGTTTGTTTTTAGTTTTAGCTATGTTAGGGGGATATCTGTGTGTGCAGGTGACTATTACTGTGCATAATTATTAGGCAACTTAACAAAAAAAAAATATATACCCATTTCAATTATTTATTATTACCAGTGAAACCAATATAACATCTCAACATTCACAAATATACATTTCTGACATTCAAAAACAAAACAAAAACAAATCAGTGACCAATATAGCCACCTTTCTTTGCAAGGACACTCAAAAGCCTGCCATCCATGGATTCTGTCAGTGTTTTGATCTGTTCACCATCAACATTGCGTGCAGCAGCAACCACAGCCTCCCAGACACTGTTCAGAGAGGTGTACTGTTTTCCCTCCTTGTAAATCTCACATTTGATGATGGACCACAGGTTCTCAATGGGGTTCAGATCAGGTGAACAAGGAGGCCATTTCATTAGATTTCCTTCTTTTATACCCTTTCTTGCCAGCCACGCTGTGGAGTACTTGGACGCGTGTGATGGAGCATTGTCCTGCATGAAAATCATGTTTTTCTTGAAGGATGCAGACTTCTTCCTGTACCACTGCTTGAAGAAGGTGTCTTCCAGGAACTGGCAGTAGGACTGGGAGTTGAGCTTGACTCCCTCCTCAACCCGAAAAGGCCCCACAAGCTCATCTTTGATGATACCAGCCCAAACCAGTACTCCACCTCCACCTTGCTGGCGTCTGAGTCGGACTGGAGCTCTCTGCCCTTTACCAATCCAGCCACGGGCCCATCCATCTGGCCCATCAAGACTCACTCTCATTTCATCAGTCCATAAAACCTTAGAAAAATCAGTCTTGAGATATTTCTTGGCCCAGTCTTGACGTTTCAGCTTGTGTGTCTTGTTCAGTGGTGGTCGTCTTTCAGCCTTTCTTACCTTGGCCATGTCTCTGAGTATTGCACACCTTGTGCTTTTGGGCACTCCAGTGATGTTGCAGCTCTGAAATATGGCCAAACTGGTAGCAAGTGGCATCGTGGCAGCTGCACGCTTGACTTTTCTCAGTTCATGGGCAGTTATTTTGCACCTTGGTTTTTCCACACGCTTCTTGCGACCCTGTTGACTATTTTGAATGAAACGCTTGATTGTTCGATGATCACGCTTCAGAAGCTTTGCAATTTTAAGAGTGCTGCATCCCTCTGCAAGATATCTCACTATTTTTGACTTTTCGGAGCCTGTCAAGTCCTTCTTTTGACCCATTTTGCCAAAGGAAAGGAAGTTGCCTAATAATTATGCACACCTGATATAGGGTGTTGATGTCATTAGACCACACCCCTTCTCATTACAGAGATGCACATCACCTAATATGCTTAATTGGTAGTAGGCTTTCGAGCCTATACAGCTTGGAGTAAGACAACATGCATAAAGAGGATGATGTGGTCAAAATACTCATTTGCCTAATAATTCTGCACTACCTGTAGATTTTTCTACAAACAATTCCTGGTCAAATCAAGTATCAATAGGTCGCCAGAAACTGGGTAGATCTGCTGGTTCTCTGCTTAACTTACTAAGACAGAAGGTCCACAATCATAAGATTTATGAAAATTTACAAAAAGCAATGAATACGACTGCGACTTATGGCGCAGGAGTATGGGGTTATCAAAATACCTCAGTAATTCGGTGGAAGAAAATAGAATCTGTAGGTGCATACTGAACCACCCGCTTTCGAGTGCCAGTTTTATTTTACACTCGGAATAGAATAAGGAATACATTACGGATGTGATAAAGTGGGCTCCTCTCTTGCTCTGGGTTAGTGTGTGGTGCAATAATAAGGCGAGCCTTAACAGGGAAATATTTAGGGATTTGAACATTGAAAAAAGACCCAGCACATCAAAGTGTTTTTTTTAGTATCCAGAACAACGATAGAATCAATACCATACGGTGAAATGGTGAGAGCAAGGCTTAATTGTAGCCAACAGAAGGATTTTGAAAAAAAGACTGTTGACAATGGAACTTGAATTTCTTAAGATAGGATACAGTGAGGGTGTCCTGAAAAAGGCAAGAATGAAAATTGAAAAAGTGGATAGGAAATACACATTGAAAGAAAAGTACAGGGAGAAAGAAGTGAATAAAAATAAGGATAATAAAAAGAAATGTGAGATATGTTTCATTACTAAATATGATTTATGCAGCAATCATATTTTTAATGCATTAAGGAAGAACTGGCATATCTTAAATTCAGTTACATTACCAGAAGGTACTATATCTAAAAGACCAAAAATAGTTTACCGGAGAAGTAATACATTGAAAAACATATTGTGTCACAGTTATGTAAAAGACAACCAAAATAAGTCTGAGGTTGGAACAGGGTTAGATGTGAAACCGGAAGGCTTCTTTACGTGTGGAGTTTGTTCCATATGTAAGATGGGAATAAATAAAATAAAAAAGTTTAAACATAACACTCAGAAGGAATATACAATCAATTCCTTCATTAACTGTAATCCTACATTTGTGATTTATGCCTTAGGTTGTTCATGTGGCAAGTTATACATTGGTAGCAGTATACGGAGTTTAAAGATCAGAATAATAGAACATCGAAGAGCTATAAAGAATGGGGATGTAAGATATCCCGTGGCCATGCTTATACCACAGATTCATCCTATGAACACACAGATATGGTTCCACGGTGTTGAACACATACCTATTCATGAAAGCGGAGGTACTAGAGAACTGATACTGAGACAAACAGAGGCAAAATGGATAAGTCGTTTACGAACAGTACAGGAAGGTTTAAATGTCAATAATGAACTTCATTATTTTTTGGAAAAAATTGAATTCAGTAAAAGCCCCCCAAAAATGGGGATTATAATTAATATCATGATTTTGATAACTGATTCAACTTTCAAAATTAACAGCGCATTTTATTATGGGATTGTATGAATATAGATGTAATCTTAAATTGGCTGCCATAAATACATGACCCACAATCGGATTGTAATTAATAAGTGCCTAATTAAAAGAATATGAGTGCTTTGGTCTTTAATATGGCTGTCATTTCTTTTAATAATATGTGATAGCAATTTTAGTAAAAATAATTTCTGATATATACATTTTGTATTATTAATCATGGAGTATGAATTTTTATTGTAATATGAGTTTTTTGAACTGATGATCTATCTTTTTCCTATTTTGTCTATCTCTAGTGTGTATATATATATATATATATATATATACACACACACACACACATCATAAAATCAGGATGGTGTGAATATAAAACTGAAATTGTTATGTATATATATTGAGTATATATAAGAGTTGATTAAAATAAATGTGCCTAATCATTAATCATTAATGAACAGTAGATTTGTATAGAACATTTAATATAAATATAAAATAATATAGACCTATAAGACAATGGGAGATCACTGAATGGAATAATATAACTTATCACAGTGATGGCAGTATGTGGTTTTAATGTTTTTACACTATATTTCAATTGTATAGCACTTTAGGATTTAGGTGTAATGTCATATTGATATATGGTTTTATATGTTTATATTTCTTTAGCCCTGAAGAAGTCCGTGTAGGACGAAACGCGTTGGCTATGGATTATGTATTTTTATTCTGGATCAATAAAAAGCAGTGATTCTATGAAATTGGATTGTGGAACTGTGTGATTTAAGATGCAACTCAAAGATATGGGACAATAATATTTTGGATACTAAAAAAAACACTTTGATGTGCCAGGTCTTTTTACAATGTTCAAAACCTATGGTTCTTTGAGGCCTATGGGGCTGGTCCTCAAGACCTGAGCACCAATAGTGTTACTAACCGTGTATACAAATATATGAACTTGCGGCAACGATCACCTCGACCCCTGAGCTATATCGAAAAAATATTTAGGGATTGTTTGAAATTGGATAAAGGACCCACTATCCCATAGCTAAAGTGCATAGCTAACTCCCTGGCCAAAATGGGCCTCCCAGACCTGTTTAAACAACCCAGATGTGATTGCTAAATCAGATAAGATGGTGGTGAGGCAGAGATTAGAGGAGTACACCACCCAACAGAGGATTCATGATGCTCTTAGAAAACGGAGTATCTGCAATTTTTATTTTACTCTGGCGGTTGGTGATACTCCCTTGTACCTTATGTTAGAGTTACCTCGATGGGAGAGATCAATACTTTTTAGGTTCAGGTCAAGTACTGCATGGCGACTAGTCTGTCTTAATGATAGAAATGATGTGTGGGGTACTTTGTTACCACCCTGTCTCTGCAATGGTAATGCAAAATAATCCCTACTTCATTCTATGTTTTTTTAGTCTTTTTACAGGAGATTTTTTCAGATATGCCTCAGGCCCTTGTTTAAAAAAAAAAAAATCAGCTATTTGAAGGTGTGAAGAGGCTTTAACCTTTCTTCAGTTGTCCGGTAATACAGATGTCTGCATCGGAGTGTGTAGTTTTTTTAAACATGCTATCCGCAGTAGGAAAAAAATGGGGGCAACTAGTAGGGTATTCATTGGAGTGGTTCCATTTACGATTATATTGTATACTAATATTCATCATTAGACTCCCTAGTAGACTATACATGATTTGCCAATTAAATACATATGCACTTTATGTGGTCATGTCCCCCAGCTGAGCTAAGAGATTTAATGTAGTATGGTTTTTCATAACCGATAAGTTTGAAACAGACACCAAAATTGGAATTATATAGGTTTAAGCACTTTAGAAAGATTTTAATATACCATGTAGTATGTTTGTAATTTTATGATATGAATGTATTTTACTGGCATAGTGTTTATTGAATGCTGTATTTATAGACAATTAACCGGGTGGCTTTTAATAGAGTCCTTGGTATCAGAAATATATTTTAAGTATTGGCCAGATTACATTGGTTGAGGCCTGCGGAACAAACAGCAAAACTGAAATTTTGTAGGATTTTAACTGACTATTTTTTTTCGTACACTTTTATGGTTTTTTGATAAGCTGAATAAAGTTATTTTTAACTATTCCAACTACAGAAAGACACATTCATTTTGGTAAGCATGGAGGGTTAAGCGATATCCCCAGAATCACGGGCTGTTAAGCCGATGCCATGACTCGAACCTGTTTTCCCAGCGCCAAAGTTGGCAATCCTGGCCGTTAGGCCACATCTTCTCCTCTAACAAGCTAAGGGCATCAAGCGCTTCCACCAACATCGCTGTTCTCCCGTCCTTTATCGCTTCCAAAGCTCCCGGGCGATCCAGTGCTTCACTGCCAGGATGGAGTGGCACTGAGCCATGAATCCGTAAACAGTGAGGACCAGAATAACAGGTCTTGGGTTGAGAAACAGCTATTTCCTCCCTACCAACCCTCTATACACTGTGGGTAGGGAGCAGGCACTGTCATGCTTTATGACCATTCTGGGTACAGGAGTGTGCTTTTTCTGCGCTCGGGTGGGGTAGCATGCCCGCACCTAGAGCCCTACGGAATTACACTGAGTGCTGGAGCGGGTGTCTGATCGACATACTTTGCCACAATACGGTATCAGAGTTCACAGACACCTAGCCGGGACTATCCATTAAGTTCTCATGCTTATGGTTCTTAAGCTTGTTCCAATCTCCTTCTCTTCCAATGATTATTGGTATTGTGTGCAAACTGTGTTTGACGCTTTGTATTCTATGCCGGCTGCTGACTATTGTAAAATGCCTGTATAACAGTTGTCATACCTTGAGCACGTTTTGGCGTGCTGTTAATAAGCATATTGAGCTTCTCTGTATTACGGCCTGGCTGGAGATAACTAAAAATCAATTAAGAGATACGGAGAAAAAAAATAATTTCATCTCTACAAAAACTTCTATGCAATAGCGATCCACGCTAGCACATACGGAGAGTTCAGACGATAAATTACTAAGTTAGTTATGAGTATTTGCATGGTGCACATCTGGTCATTGGCATGGCTTCCCAGATTTGTAACCTTCTTGTTGTGGTTTTGAGGATTCCACTGAACTCTGTGTCTGGTGGTTCTTGTGGAGATGTTTTGTTTTATTGTTCATAATCAGATGTGTTCTAAGTGTGGTGTTTGTTGTGTGCAGCCAGATTCTGACAAAAGTGTTTTTTGGCTCCCTCTTTGTCAGACAGGTTTAAATGTGTGAATTAACTGCTGGTAGTCAGTGGTGCTGTAGAGCCCAGATATGTATCTGATGGGTTATCTGGGCTGTGCTGGGAGGAAATAGTTCTGCATTGCCTGTTACATGATGTACATGTTGAACGTGAGTGAAAATGGCATGAATGAATGTTTTTGTTGACATGATATACCAAAGACAGAATAGGTGATGGGAGGATGCTTGCAATAAAGTCTAATCACTAGAAATCGTTCGGGGTAACATTCCAATTCATCATTCCTTTGCCCACCATGGCACCTCAGATTAGACTCAGAAATATGCAAATCAGCCTTGACCCTGCTCCAATAGCCTGAGTTGCCAAGTAAGGTTTTCTCTGAACCGGAATGCAAGCAACCCAAGAGTCAGCTCAAGACAGATTTGCATGTGGCTGAGTCCAAACTGTGGTGGCATGTGTGCAAAATAATAGACTGGGATGTAGATCGAGTAATTACCAGTGACTGAGATTTATTGAGGCATTTCATCCATAATTTTTTTAATACTTTAGTGTGTCGTCCTAAGTGGGACACAGGCCCTGTGCACTCTGTCTCACTGGAACCAAGCGATACCTGACTGATGAGCCCTAACAAGTTCAAAAGCAATACTAGGTTGCTTGTGTTCTGGTTTAGAGGGGATCTGGCCTGGCAGTTGGGACTGGGCTGCTCCCTTTGGAGCAGGATCAAGACTGATTTGCATATAGCTGGGTCCAAACTGAGGTAGCATTGTAAGAGAAATAATGATGGTGTGGGGGCTGACCACAAGCAATTATCAGTGGCTGAGATTAATTCAAGCATTCCATCCATCATTTATATATTTTTTGTATATTGTTTGTGGGCATAATGGCATCCTAATTGGAAGGCCTGTGCTATGTTAGTTGTGTGCAGCGTTCTCTCAAATACACTGCGAAGATAATTTGTGTGAGTTATTAAGTAGGACCACCTGATGAGAGCACTTTGATACTCTGGTTCAACCACCATTCACGGCCTAGAGCAGCTTTGTAGGAGGCTGGCCTGGTTTGTAGTGGGTACCTAGGTACTTACTCTTTATACCAGGTCTAATTATTCCTAATTAGTGAAATGTAGTCAGTTTTCTAGCAGCTTAGGCTGTTAGAAGTAGCTGTAGCAGAGCAGCTTAGGCTGAACTAGGAGACATGCAAACCTCCTGCAATACCACTATAGTTACACAATGCTTATACACAATGAAAGACGATACTCAGTGTTACCAAACATAAAGGTACTTTATTTTAGTGACACAAGGCCAAAAATATTTTAGGGACAATACTCCTTCTGGAGGTAAGTATTATACACAATATATACACTAGAGACCAAAATCAGGTAAGTAAATAGTCACACAATAGTCTAAACAATAGAAAATACCATAGAATGGAATAGGAAGAAATAGGCCTAGGGGCAACACAAACCATATACTAAGAAAGTGGAATGCGAATCACGAATTCCCCCCTAGGCCAGTGTAGTGTGTAGAGGGGCGCTGGGAGTGTAAGAAAACCACAAAGGTGAGTAAAACACCCCACCCCAGAGCCCAGGAAAGTAGGAGTAAAGTACTGCAAGTTTCCTCAAGACACACTACAAGTCATGATAAGAATTATTGCAAGAACCAAGCAAGACTGCAAGCAACAAATGATGGATTCCTGGACCTGAAGAACTGTGAAGAGAGGAGACCAAGTCCAGAAGTCACAGAAGATTCCAGGAAGGTCAGGAGCCCCTGCCAACCTAGAGGATGGTGCAAAAGAGGATTCTCCGGTTGGAAGAAGTCAGCAGGAGAGCACCAAAGAAGATAGCTGCAGGTTCCTGCGTGACGCAAAGGATGTCCCACATCGAGATGTTTGACGCAGGCGAGTTGCAGCGCTGGATTCGTCCAACAAGCCTTGGTTCAAGCAATGTCACGGTTTGCGTCAAGATGGTGCTGCCTGAACCCAGGAGGGACCTGGGGGCCTCAACTCAGACTGGGGAGGCAGAGGGGGCTCCCAACACTGGAGGGAACCCACAAATGACCAGGCAGCTCCTCTGGGAGTCCCAGGACACGGGGACAAAGAAGGTGCAAATTGTGGTTCCTGCAGCACTACAAAAGAAGGTCCCACGCTGCCAGAGAACAACTCAGTGAGTTGAGAGTCACAGGATAGAGTGCTGGGGACCTGGGCCAGGCTGTGCACGAAGGATTCTTGCAAACAGTGCACAGAGGCCTCAGGAGCTAGAGATTACACTGTGCACAGGGGTACTGTCGCAAACCGGGAAGGAAAGCTCTTACCTCCTTCAAATTTGGACAACTGGACCTTAGGACAGTCTGGGTTGAAGATGTCCACCACCTGTGTTCCAGAAAACGCGCTTGTCATCAGGCGAGGAGTCGCAGAGAACCGTTCGACATCTTAGAAGGTGCTTGCTGAAGAAGGGAAGTGACTCAGTCACTCCAAGGGATATTTCTTCAGTCCTTCTAGCGCAGGGTGAAGACAGGGAGTCCTCAGAGCGTGCACACCTTGGAAACTTTTGCAGTTGTTGGCTGGAGCTGAAGTTGCAGGGTCACAGTAGCCTTTCTGGATACTTTGTTGCAGTTACAGCGGTTCCTGGAGCAGTCTGCGGTCGATCAGACGGTCAGAGGATGAAGCAGGAGTTGCAGAGGATTCCTGGTGGAAACTTGCAAGCTGAATCTGAAGAGGAACCCACAGGAGAAACCCTACATAGCCCTAAGAGGGGGATTGGCTACCTAACCAGGTATGCACCTATCAGGAGGGGTCTCTGATATCACCTCCTGGCACTGGCCACTCAGATCTCCAGAGTGTCCCCACACCTTGGAAAACAAGATGACTAACGCCAGGGACACACTGGAGGAGCTCTGGGCACTACCCCTGGGGTGGTGATGGACAGGGAAGTGGTCACTCTCCTATCCTTTGTCCAGTTTTGTGCTGGAGCAGGGACTGGGAGTCCCTGAACCAGTGTAGACTGGCTTATGCAATAGGGCACCATCTGTGCCCTTCAAAGCATTTCCAAAGACTCTGGGAGGCTACCCCTCCTAAGCCTGTAACACCTATTTCCAAAGGGTGAGGGTGTACTACCCTCCTCCCAAAGGAAATGTTTTGTTCTGCCTGTTGGGACTGAGCTGCTCAGACCCCAGGAGGGCAGAACCCTGTCTGAGGTGGCAGCAGCTGTAGCTGAAGTGCAAGCCTCAGAGAGATGGTTTGGCAGTACTGGGAGTCCATGGTGGAGCCCCCAGGATGCATGGGATTGGCCCCCTATACCAGATTTGGAATGGGGGGGGTCAATTCCATGATTTTAGAAATCTTACATGGCCATATTTGGAGTTACCAATGTGAAGCTACATATAGGTATAGACCTATATGTAGTGCACGCGTGTAATGGTTTCCCCGCACTCACGAAGTCCGGGGAATTGGCCCTGGAGCGTGTGGGCACCTTTGCTAGTGCAAGGGTGCCCTCACACTTAGTAACTTTGCACCTAGCCTTCAGTAAATTAAGGTTAGACATATAGGTGACTTATAAGTTACTTAAGTGCAGTGAAAATGGCTGTGAAATAGTGTGTGCACTATTTCACGCAGGTTGCAGTAGCAGTCCTGTGAAAAGATTTGTCTGAGTTCCTTATGGGTGGCAAAAAAATGCTGCAGCCCATACGGATCTCCTGGAACCCCAATGCGCTGGGTACCTAGGTACCATGTACTAGGGACTTATAAGGGGGGGTCCAGTGTGCCAATTGCAATTGGTAAATGAAGGCACCTAACTATAGTGACTATTTTGGAAGCAGAGAGAGCATAAGCACTAAAGTTCTGGTTAGCAGAACTTCAGTGACGCAGTTAAGCACTACTGACAACACACACATTAGGCCACAAACTATGAGCACTGGGGTCCTGGCCAGCAGGATCCCAGTGAGACAGGCAAAATTGATAAACAGGTAGAAATTGGGGGTAACATGCCAAGAAAGATCGTATTTTCCTACACAGCTGCCCTGGGTACGGGCAATATATTCTGCCTTAAGTGGTTTGTTCGGCTAACCTGTGGAGCATCACAAAAGATGATAACGGATATGCTCACAACAAAAGCTAAATCGAGCAAACAAATGTGATTACTAGAGAGGCAGTCCACCGAAAAAAGATTAAGCCTCTGAGCGGGATTCTAGGGCTGGGGAATGGCGGTTCAGACAGACTGATGGGGTGACTCCCAGGAAGTCCATGTCCGGAGCATGCGGGGGCGAGAACGACTGCCAGGAGTCTGATAGGGGGCTGGTGAGGCGGGAGTCCCAGTATACATACATATTCATGAAGAAGGGGCGACAGCGGTTTTACCGAATGGAGGGGACTGGCTTTGGCTATAGTGAAGCCGCAGGGATTCGAGTGCAGTGGGGAAATGAGACTCTCTCAGTTGGGGCTGGTGCGATGCAGGCGCACCTGTCTAGTCGGCGACCATGGCCAGGACCTGGCTTGAAATGGAGGGTGGGGCAGCCGGCTGGACAGGATATTCAGGTTGGTGCTGCTCCCTCGAGGAAGTACAAGTAATTCAGCCCTCGGAGCAGCTCTGGTTGCCACTTCCCCGTCCATGCTCATGGGATGTTCTAGCCTGAAGGCAGAGTCTTGGCAGGGCGAAGGGAATTGTGCGTTCCTGCCACGGGGTGCGTCCCGGCTTAGGGCAATGCAGTGCTTTAAATTGGCCGGTACTGTCCGGTACTTAGTACCGGCACTTTTTTTTATTTTGAGAGGGAGAGTACCTGCTCTTTTCAAGAAAAACGTAATACTTTTAACTGGAGAGTACCGGTACTTCTCAGAAAAAAAGCAGGTACTTTTATACAGAGTACCTGCACTTATTTTTTTCCATTTCAAGCACTGGGGCAATGGCATGATAGCATAAGTCCTGTCCGACTCCTCGGGGATAGTCACGGTCCCGAGCAAGTCCCCGGATCCTCAGCGGCACGCAGGACGCAGCCCCCAAAGATCGCTTTACTGCTCGGGATCTATACTTTCTGTGCAAGTCAGCAATACCTTTAACTGAACCCTTCGCTGATGCACTTTACAAACTGCGTATATACGACCTTTAAGTCCAACCCAGGAGCAAATGTACCCTTGGGAGCAGATGTTTAATCCATCGCACATCTGCCCATACCATCTACAATCAAACCCGAACCACAGCCTGTGCTGGCCAAGCCCACTCTGTGCCGGGTCCCATTTTACTCCAACCCGAGGGCTAGACAGCGGAGCTTTCAGAGAGTGATGGTCCCAGGTTACCGGGAAACTCAAGCTTCGAGTTGTAACTCATAGGGGCCTTTTTTTTAAATCGTCATCTCAATCATGAACTGCCGACTCGGCCCTGGCGGGATGAGATACGGTCACCCGAAACGTGATCTCTGAAACGAGGCTCACCCCAAGACGATATACTTTTGTTAGAGATGAGTCTTGTCAGATTGGTAAAACTTTGACAACACTCGAATACAAAGGGCAACATTATCCAGCTATTTTGGTCGTTTAACATAGATTAATTCAAAAAATGACCCCGCCACTATTAAAAACACACAGGGCTCATAAAACGGAAACTGCTCTTACAGCAGATCACATTCAAGATGTAATTCCTGAAAGTTGATGCTTTTGCGTGGAAACAGAGGAACACTACTTTATTAACACTGACCCTTCTACCTTCTAGAGTAAGATACTAAGTGCAAGTCACTCAGTGTTGCAGGCAAAAGAAACAGGCCTAGGTGTACACGCTTCTTCTATTAAAAGTTCTGCTTCACACATCTACCTCCCAAGTAAGTTTTAAACTCGGTCTGTCGATTGGGTTTCTTCTGTGTTCACACACAGGTCCTCTGGAAGCAATACTTGACATTAAAGTAGAGACCTTCCAGGTAACACTGTACAATTCATATTTGTGATGAACATGTATCACTTAAAGAACCTTTAAGGTTCAATAAATATATGTTACCTCAAAACGTGACGCAAGGTGTTTTGTATTTTACTGAACTGTAAACTCCCTCTGGTAGTAACAACAGCTTTGAGAATTGTGCCAGTAAAATAACCGCAGCTTTGAGGACAGAGTGAGTAAAATACCTGCAGCTTTCAGAACAGCACATGCGGATTTAACATGAATTTGCATAAATGATGAAACGAAACATTTTCATCACAAGGAAGGAATCGGCATTCCCTCCATGCTTAACCTAACTTGAAACAATGAAAAGCTAATTTTTTCCTACTGCAGATGACAGTCCACCAAAGATCACCATATGCGGTTGTTAATTTTCTCCGTATTTATTGTTTTATACTGTCCGGAAGGATCACATTATCAGTTATTGTTTCCAAGAATGAGTTCCCAGAATGCAGTGGCAACGGTGCTTAAACAGCAAGTGCCAGAGTGCCAGGCGTAGCTTCACAACTCGCGCCTCAAGAGCCTCGAAGGCTCTGCTCCCCTGCCCAAGGCGCTAAGTGGGCATAACTGAGCTGGCATCCTTAGCTGGTCTTGGCAGAGCACTTAGAAAGCTGCGTATATTGCCCAAATGCTGGAAGACACACGCACTGGACTCTCGAGCCGCTGGCCTGATGAAGAGATAGCTTTGAAGGCCTTTAACCTTCGAGACCTCTTGCCCAGTGACCCTTGGCAGAGTCTCTGCCTTCTTTGCAGCTGTCAGCCTTGTGGTAGTTCTCAGTCAGCACCTCTTCCTGCCCTCTTCTCACAGTCATGCCTTCTACGTTTCTAGCGCACTCAGTTAGCTCCCGCCTTCTAGGCGGTACTGCCTGTTCCAGCTTGCCTCGTCTTAAACACATTTCTTCCCGATTCAGATTGCCTCGTCTTGCCTTCCATCACTCACACTCCTTTATTAAAAATATTACAGCTTCGTACCTTTTGTCTCACTATATCCCTCACTGGTGCTTCTCCATCCGAGGCCCAGATTTCATATAGTTTTCCTGTGCCCTCTGAGTTACCTCTTTAGGGAGGGCCTAGGGATGAGCAATGACAAAAGGTTCACTTCATAAACAAGCATCGTAAAATACACAGGTCAGTCACTCCTGGCTTATATTCAACAGCATTCCTCAGTTGCCAACAGGCGGCCCCAGTCGCGTGCTACCTTTTCACAGTGACTGACCGCTAGATTCCCAGGAGGAAGCCTTTGTCCCATGCTTCCTTTGTACATGCGACTAGCACCGCCCCTTCCTTCCTTGGAACAGGTGGCGACCCCTACTTCCTTTTTAAAAAACTGCCTCTGGATACTCAGGAGATGGTCTATGAACCAAGCTCCCTTGATACAAGTAGGGCGCAGGCTTCCCTTTGAGAAGGCTCCTTTCATCCTTTGTACTGGAGACGTTGCCTGACCCTTCCCTTCTATGTAGAGGTGGCGTTCAATGCACCATGCCCCCTTTGTACAGGCGATGGCCCAAGACCCTGTGATACAAGGGGAGATTGTTCCACTGTGCCTTTGTACAGAAAATATATCTGAATTTCTAGACGCCCCTTCCTTCCTTTGTAAAAGTCTATCCCTGACAGGCTCCTATGTTCATGGAAGGCGGTGGTCAATGTCCTTGGTCTACTTTAAACAGGAAAAGCCCCCTGCCCCTTGCTTCTATTGTACCCGAGGCAGTCTATATCCCACATCCTTTGTATAGACTGCCCAGGTGGCCTTGTGCCTCCTTTATCCAGGTGGTGTCCATGCCCTTGCTTTATGCAGGAGGTTGCCTCTGCTTCCTTTGTAAAAGGGCAAGGGCCCTGCCCAGTACTTCCATTATAGAGGAAGTCCTTCCCGCTGCTTTAATTTAACAGGAGCTGGTTCCTGCCCCGAGCTTCCTTTGCAGAAGAGGCAATCTCTTACCTATGGTTCTTTTATAGTGGGCCAGGTCTCTCCCTGCCCATGCTTCTATTATGCAAGGGGAGTAGTTACCCGGTGCTTCCTTAGTTGGGGTCCCCTGCCTTGTTCTTCCTTTGTACACAAGTGGGTGCTGCGCCATGCTTTTTTTTGGTACAAGAGTGGGTTACTGCCTTGTGCTTCTATTATACAAGAGTCGGTGCCTGCTCCATGTTTCTTTTGTACAAGAGTGGGTCCTCACCCTGTGCTTCTATTATACAAGAGGGGATGCCCGATCCATACTTTTGTACAAGAGTGGGTCCCCGCTGTGTGCTTACTTTGTACAAGAGGGGTGCCTGCTCCATGCTTCTTTTGTACAAGAGTGGGTCCCCGCCTAGTGCTTCTATTATACAAGAGGGGTGCCTGCTCCATGCTTCTTTTGTACAAGAGTGGGTCCCCGCCTAGTGCTTCTATTATACAAGAGGGGTGCCTGCTCCATGCTTCTTTTGTACAAGAGTGGGTCCCCGCCTAGTGCTTCTATTATACAAGAGGGGTGCCTGCTCCATGCTTCTTTTGTACAAGAGTGGGTCCCCGCCTAGTGCTTCTATGATGCAAGAGGGGGTGCCTGCTCCATGCTTCTTTTGTTCAAGAGTTGGTCCCTGCCTTCTGCTTACTTTGTACAAGAGGGGTGCCCGTTCCATGCTTCTTTTGTACAAGAGTTGGTACCCACTTTGTGCTTCTATTATACAAGAGGGGGTGCCCGCTCCATGCTTCTTTTGTACAAGAGTGGGTCCCCGCCTAGTGCTTCTATTATACAAGAGGGGGTGCCTGCTCCATGCTTCTTTTGTTCAAGAGTGGGTCCCCACTTTGTGCTTCTATTATACAAGAGGGGGTGCCCGCTTCAGGCTTCTTTTGTACAAGAGTGGGTCCCTACCTAGTGCTTCTATGATACAAGAGGGGATGCCCACTTCATGCTTCTTTTGTACATGAGTGGGTCCCTGCCTTGTGCTTACTTTGTACAAGAGGGGGTGCCCGTCCCATGCTTCTTTTGTACAAGAGTTGGTACCCACTTTTTGCTTCTATTACACAAGAGGGTGTCCCTACCTAGTGCTTCAATGATACAAGAGGGGGTGCCCGCCCCATGCTTCTTTTGTACAAGAGTGGGTCTTTGGTCCACTCACCCTTTTTTCAAGAGAGATCCCTGCCCTGCGTTTCCTCATACACAGACTGGCGCTAGACTCAGAGTAGGCAGTTTCGACCCTTGCTTGCTCTTCCTTCCAATTACCAGGGTGTTGGCCTAGAGAACGCTCTCTTCACGGGAAGCATCCGTCAACTGTCTGCGCCTTTTCTCTTTACACCACTGACTCCACTTGCACACTAGTCCCCTTCCACTGCCTGCAGGGCATCTGTTAGAGTACAGTGCAAAGGGGGGGAGATGACATCAGGGGAGGAGTGTATGTTGGAGTACCTAGACCAAAGAAACAAGCACTGACAAAGGCAATAGGTCTCGCCTATGCGATTGTGTTTTAGCCATGCTATACACCACTGTGGCTGCTGTTCACCATAGCTAAAAGTTAGTGGCATGGGTTGGGGAAGGGTAGAATGCAGTGAGGTATACTGGGTGGAGTTGAATAGGGTAGACTGAGGTAGAGTCGGGTGAGGTAGCTTGGCACAGAATGGAGTGGGGGCAGAGTGTGGTAGAATGAGATGGGTGGATTGGGGTAGACTGGAGTGAGGTAGATTGGAGTTGGGTAGATTAGCATGGTAGATTGGAGTGGGATGGAATGAACAGAGGTATATTAGGGTAGATTAGAATGCGGTGGATTAGAGTGGGGTAGATTGGGGAAGAGTGCAGCACAGTGGATTGGGGATGATTGGATTGTGTTAGATTGGAGTGAGATAGATGGGGGGAAGATTGCGGTAGATTAGAGTGAAGTGGGGTAGAATAGAGTGCAGTAGGTTTGAGTGGAGTTGGATAGAGTGTTGTGGACTAATTAGGGATGGGGTAGATTTGAGTGGGGTACACTGGAGTGGGATACATTGGGTTAGGGTGGGGTAGACTGGAGTGGAGTAGATTTGGGTAGACTGGAGTGGAGCTGATTGGAGGGGGTGGATTGGAGTAGGGCAGTTTGGGGTAGAGTGGGATAGGGTAGATTGCAGTGGAGGGGAATAGGGTGGATTTGGGTGAAGTGGTTTAGATTGGACTGGAGTGGAGCGGACTTGAGTGGCACATGGTAGTATGGAGTGAAGTGGAGTGGGGTAGATTGAGGTGGGGTAGAGTAGAATGGATTATGGTAGGTTGGGGTAAAGTGAAGTGGGGTAGGTTTGGGTGGACTGGAATGGGAAGATTGGAGTGGAGTAGATTAGGGTAGCGTGGAGTGTGGTAGACTGGAGTGGGGTGGGGCAGACTGGGTTAGGGTTGGGTAGACTGGAGAAGACTGGAATGGAGTGGACTGGGGTAGATTGGAATGGGGTGGATTGGAGTAGGGTCGTTTGGGGTGGAGTGGGGTAGGATAGACTCGAGTGAGGTGGAATGGGGTGGATTTGGGTGAAGGGGGTTAGAGTGGACTGGGACAGATTTGAGTGGCACATGGTAGTATGGAGTGAAGTGGAGCGGGGTAGATTGGGAAGAGTAGAATGGAGTATTTTAGAGTGGAGTGGAGTGGGGTAGATTGGGTGGATTGGAACGGGAATATTGGGGTGGAGTAAGACTGGGTTAGAGTGGAGTGGTGTAGAATGGAATAGAGTTAGGTAGATCAGAGCGGAGTAGAGATTAGAGAGGAGTCAAGATTGGAGAGAGAGATTTCGGAAGAGTGAAGTGTAGTGAGGTAGACCGGGTGAATTAGAGTACGTAGGTTGGAATCAAGTGGGGTAGACTGAAGAGGGTTGACTGGAGTGGGGTAGACTGGTGTGGAGTTGCCCCCACTTTTTGCCAGGTGTCACTGTGTTTTGACTATAGTACACTGGGATCCTGCTAACCAGGACCCCAGTATCAGTGTCCCTCTCCCATAAATTCAGATTGGCAAGTACTTCTTACACCCAACAATTGGCATACTGGTGTACCCCAGTAAGTCCCTAGCATATGGTACCTAGGGACCCAGAGCATTGGTACACCAAGGGTCCCCCCTTAGGCTGCAGCATGTATTATGCCACCTATGGGAGCCCATGCAAACTGGGTCTACAGGTTTGCCATAGCAGCCTGTGTGAAATGGTGCATGGTTTACCTTATAGCGCGGTCACTGCATTGTAAGTGACAGCGTAAGTCACCCACTGCAGAAGTCATCCAACCTTCTTCCTGGGTTACTTATGGGCTCCCCTGAGGGTAGGACCCCCTCAGATTCACCTGTAAGATTCTTCTTCAAGATACTTCTGTGACCTGGACACCGGATTCTGCTGCTGGACTTCACTGGGAACCAAGACAAGACTGCAACTGACAGGAGGGCTTCTACTCGCAACTTTGTCCCCGAGTATTGCAAGGACTCTGCAACTTCCGTGGCCGTGTATCCTCCAGAGTCACAAGGACTTTGCTTGCATTAAGGACATCCAGAAGGAATCTCCCTTGGAATGAAGGAGTCACTTTCCTGGAACCGCAGGCACCTCAACTTCGACGACCAGCTAGTGGATCCTGCTGTCCCACGGATAGCTCAAGGCTGTGCAACACAGGTGGTGGTTCTGTGGCTCTCTCAAGGTCTGACCGGTCTTCTTTGTAATTGAGAAGTCGATGGTCCCTCGTTGGAGCTGCTGGAATGGAACCCCTGTGCACCTCATCTGTTGTTGCAAAGGCTTGCTGGATCTTCAGTCCGGAGACCTCCTAGCTCCAAGAAGCCCCAGCCTCAAGCATCACACAGCTGCAAGAACAACGTCCTCCCTGCAATTCTTGCAACATGGACATCACTCTTTTTTGTGCTGCTGAAGCCTCCTCGCTACTCCCTGTGCCTGCTGCCAGAGGGTTCACTTGGGGCCTCCATCGATTCCTGCTGGCTCTCTTCACTGCTGAGGACTGGCCCTGACTTACCTATGAAGGTTTTGCAACTCCGTGCATTTTTCCCTTGCATTTGCCAAGGCTTGTTGGTGGCCCTGCTGGTCACTGACCCCCTCAGCAATTAGACAACGGCGTGGAACAGCTCGTGGACGACTCCTGGGGTCCCTCTGCATCGCCTGGATGCCACAGCTGCTTCTCCACGACCACCAACTTACAGAGAAGTACTCCCAAGAAGGGAGGTCATTGCCCTCCTGAACCCAGTGGGTGACTCCGGGCAGTTTGGACTCTGCCCCCTCTTTCTTTAGGCACTCCTTGTCCAGAATCCATGCCTGGGTTCCACTGACCTGGTCCCCGGGTCACTTTAACAGCTTGGCAGCCGAGGTCCCCACTGACTTCAACTGGAGTTTCCGACACAACTTCACCCCATGCACCTGGGATCCCTGGTGTAGGTACTCCACTTCTCAGAGTATCCACGGGTGGAGGCATTCTTGAACCTTCCTTGCTCCAACGGGTTTCCTCAAGGTCCTCTGGGAATGGTCCTTCTGCAATCTTTTTTCAACCGCAACTATCCCATGTTATCCTATGGACACAGACACTGAGTAACACCTCTGCATCTGGGCTTCTGCGGGAACTTTGCTACTTACAACTAGTGTTCTAGTAATTCTCCAGTCCTTAAAATCACTAGTATTAGTCTTGCCTGGGTGGACTGTTCTCATCCCATTTTTTAAGTACATGGTTTGCAAGGAGTGAAGTAATTTGGCGTGGAGTGGGGTAGACTGGGGTAGAGCGGAGTGGAGTAGACTGGAGTGAGGTAGATGGTGGTGGAGTAGGGTAGATTGGATTGTAGTGGAGTAGACTGGAGTAGATTGGGTTGGAGTGGGATAGATAGGGTTCAAGTGGGACAGATTGGGGTTGACTGGAGTGGGGAAGACTGGAGTGGGGTGGGTGAATTGGGGTGGGGTAGACTAGAGTGGGTTGTTGTAGAGTGGAGTGGGGTAGATTGGAGCAAAGGGGAGTTGAGTGGGCTAGATTTGAGTAGACTGGATTGAGATAGATTGTAGTGGGGTAGAGTGGAGTGAGGTAGAGTGGAATGAGGTATGTAGTGTGGAGTGGAGGAACGCAGAGTTGAGTGGCGTTTTGTGCCATGGAGTGACTGACATAGTTTGGAACCGCATGGAGTCAAGTGGCATGGCATGTGACAGTGTCTTAGGGTGGAGGGTCCTAGAGTGGAATGGTCTGTCGTAGAGGGAATTGGAGTATCGTAGAAGGGAGGGGCGTGGCAAAGAGTGAAAAGGCATAAAGTGGAGTTTAGTATCATGGTGTGGAGTATGCATGGTGTGGTAGCGCACTGCCATTACAGAGACACATTTCAATTGAAATGACCATTGAATTTGCACCGAAATATGGTTTTACTGCCCACACATGATAATGTGTGCAAATTTAATCACTTAGTGTATTGATGTGTTTTGATCGTATTCAAATATTTGTTTCCACCACACTTTGTAATTACAAAAAATGTGCTTCATTTGTAATAAATCTGATATAGTTTAAAACATCTGCAGTGTTCATTGTTTTTGTTGTGCTAGGAAAGAAAATCCATTATCATCTTTCAGGTTTGTCACATTATTTTTCTTTCCCTGACTTAAAGTGAAAGAAATTAACACCAAGATCCCTCGAGGAGTGTGCCCGACATTCAACCGGTCTTTAAATGCATAGCAAATGTGGCAAGATAAGAACAGGATTTAAAGTTCTGTTTTCAGAATGAGAGGTCACGGAAGGTTAAGGTTTGGACAACGGGAGAGACAAACTCAAAGATGGACAGACTAAAGCAAATAAAGCTAGCAAATACAATGCCAGAAAATAAATGTGAGTTACAGACCACAAAGCCAATGATAAGCAATGGGCGGAATGGGTACCTAGGTCAGTTTTCTGAATGTCCTCAAGATGTCTTCAGCAGGTTATGACCTAAAAAAATGGATAAAGTGCCTGTGTCGCACCCTGAGTGAAAGAACAAGGTGTGTGAGGTTGGGGGGGATGAAAAGGGGAGTGCAGACTTAGCTTATGTAGGTAGATGTGAATGTGTCACAGTGTCTTGCATGGGTAAGCCGACAGCAATTCAGGTGTCCTGTTATCCTGATGAGTCTAGTCAGAGTCTTTTCAAACACTGTCTAAACTGAGCAAAGGATTTCTGCAGGGCACAAGTCCTAAACAACAGAAGTGGGGGACTAACCAAGTTAGGCAGTATGCAAGTGACATTATGGCGCATGACATAATGGTGTGTAACATCGCACATGGTATCAAAGGAAGTGACATCACAGGAAGTGGCATCACAATTCATTAGCTCGCAGGAGGTGACATCACAAGAAGTGACATTAGATCTTAACACCTCAGACATAGGTTTAGCAGTTTTATCATGAGTATTTTTGAGCTAAATATGAGATTTCAGTGAGATTTTGCATCAGGGCTGTGCCAGAAAAAGTAAAGCAACCATGATATAAAATCTGGGCCTCAATTATACATTTTGTTTTAATTTCTGCCACAAAGAAATTGTCATCAAGGATAAATGTGGCAGTAAATCTGTTCTGCTTAACAGGTTGTAAGTATGCATTTTAAATAATCTTACGGGGTTAAACACCTGCTGCAGAGCTCTTTGTGTGCCCAGTAAATCTCAGGGAATAATAATAATGGTAAAATAACTCTGGAGAAAAGTGCATTTGCTGGAGAGATCTGTGTTTTGTCTAGTCCAAATTTTTAATCAAAGTAGCATAGAGGGCCAATATGTCTCTGCAAAGCACATAATGTAACATGCAGATGACAGATTTTTATTTTATGTACCTAGGTAAATGGATTACTGCTTTTAACAGAAAGATCCGTTTGTTACTTGTGGTCCATAAATTGTATCCTTCTCATATAGCACAATGAGCTATGAAGGACATGTGACTCCTACACCTTGTAACCCTCACTGTCTTGTGTAACACATTATGTGCATTGATTTACACACATATGATGTACTTGGAACGTATAAACTTTACATCAGTGGTTCCCAACCTTTTGATTTCTATGGACCCCCACTTTAACATTAATGGAACCCAGGGACCCCCACTGAATCATCATTAGAATTCAGGGACCCCCGCCTGAGTCATTACTGGAAGCTGGGGACCTAATTTGTCAATATTTGTTAATATATTTTAATTTTCTAGGCTCTCGCGGACCCCCTGAGAAGGCTTCGCGGACCCCCAGACCACAGGTTGGGAATCACTGCTTTACATGATATACACGCTGACGCACTGAGATGAGTAGCTATTAAAAAAATGAAACATAATAGTGGTATTAAAGTTGCCATCTGACATTCTTACAGTGCATGTGTATCGGTTATATACAAGAACTGACAAAGTCAAACTTATGCCTCTCTTAAGTACCTGTGAAGCGATAAGCTGTATCCCTTTGTTTCCCCTCCACTGGATTCAGGTGTGAGACTCCAGATTGTTCCCTGCGAAGATTTCCGAAGAAAGTACCCCTGATGCCTCCTTAACTTCGGCCTTTACTTTGGGGCAGATGGAATTTAAAATAACGAAGCCCCCTCCCCGCCTGCACATCGTCGCTTGGATTGAAAGCAGACAACATTCAAGCACTGCTGAAAGTGTCCCAGTGTCTGAAACTTACACTGGGACAAATTCAGCTTATTTTAGGGGGTCCACCTGCTTGGTAGGCTGGAGGGGGTCAACCCTGTGAAAGTAGTGTGTGGATGCCGTCTACCGGTGCCTACCTCTGACTTGTGCCCTGGATTCCTGAGGTTAAAGGGATGTAAGTTCCATGTTTTGTGGGGATTCCCTGAGGAGGTGTGTTTAAGTGTAAAGGATTTCTCGGAGTTTGGTATACTGAGATGTAAGGATGCCTCGTCTCTTGGACGTTTCGTTCGGCCAGTCAGAGTGAGTTGAGGCAGGATAGTGTGTGCAACTCGAAAGCATTGTATTTGTTGTGCACAATTTTGTAAGCGATTCGAGCCTCAAGAGGTAGCCAATACAGTGATGACAGAATAGGGTTGATATTGTCTAATTTTCTCATGCCAACCCTGAGTGAGTCAGTAGAGTGCAGCACAGCTTTCTAAAGTGCAAGTCAGGATTTGGGTTAATCAGTGAATAGATAGTTGCTAAATTCAATGATGGAAATAAAGTTTCCCAAGAAGTTTAAGGTCTGATCTTGGGAGAAATTGTCTGATGTTTCTTAAAATTCTAAGGTAAAGGACTGTACCTTTCACAATTGCCTCAATATGCAAGTCTAGGTTGTGTTGAGAAACTATCACAACACTGAAGGATTTTGATGAGGTGATTGTTTTCGTGTAAATGCCTTTGTCATTCAGGTCCATAATACAATCTGTTGGTGTACCACTGTTAGTTTTGGGAGACAGAATAAAGAATGCAGATTTTTGGCCGTTCAGTCTAAGCTTCGTGTTATTCACCCCACTTAGGATGTCAGAGAGGCAACTGATCAATCTTTGGAGGCTTTCTAGACAGTCCATTTGCATACTGATTTGGTGTTGTCAGCATATTGATAGAATGAGACACTTTGCCTATGTAAGAGGTCTCTGACAGGCTTTACATAGAGAGTTAAAAGGATAGTGACAAGGATAGGACCTTGACGTTTTCCAAATATAGATGAGGTAAGTTTCAAGCTACGGCTGCCTATTCTTACCTGCTGATATCGATGGAGAGATAAGATCTGAACCAACTTAGGACACCAACATCAATGCCTATACGTACGCCAAATACAGGACTACTAGGACGAAGAGTCAACGTTTATCTTGACTGAAGGATTGAAGGGAGTAAACTACTATCCTGAGTAGACCATTTCAGTGCTATGACGTGCTCTGAAACCTGACTGGTTAGCTTCATAGAAGTTGACTTTTGCTAATGTTCTCGTTTAGTTGTGAGCCTGCATATTACTGAAGCAACTTCTATATAACGGGTAGTTAAATTATCAGTCTAAAGTTTCCTGTCTTCAAGGATTAAGCTCACATTTTTAGAGTATTGTGTACAGAGCCATGCTGGCAGATAGACATTTATGCAATTTTAACAATACAGGTGAAATTGCATCCTTTGAGTGCTTCAGCCTTGAGAGCAGGGATGGAGTTATCACAAAAAGAAACAGTAGGGTGCCAGAAATGCTTTTGTTAAAATTTGAGGGAAGACAAGGGTGAAGGTAATCCAAGTGGATTTTGGCTTTATTGGCGTAAAGACTTGCGCTGGCTCAGAAAAGCCAGGGGAGCCAAATTCTTGCCTGAGATCAGTAATCTTGTTTAAGAAGAAACTAGTAAAAACCTCACATCTAGACTCATCAGGTAGGTAGGCTGGATTGGAGGATTGTTGTCTTAATACGTTGAACAGTGCCATAGGATGGTTCTTGGCACTAATAATTGTATGTGTGGGCTGCAGAAGCTTTTAGTTTTGTAAAGTATCTTTTTGTAGTAGCTTCTGGCGTCTCTGAGACATGCAAGATTGGAGATATTTCCAACAAGTTGTTCTCTCATTATTGTGTCGCAGCCTACCAAACAGCATAGCTGTCTGGTGTGCTAAAGACATCTTGGGGACTTTCAGAAAGTTGACCTAGGAATGCATTCTGCTCATTGATTACCATTAGCTGTGAGGTTTATAACTCACTTTCTGGCTTTCCATGTGTTTGCTTTATTTGCTTTAGTCCCTTCTGGCTCAGAGTGTCCCTACCATTGCCTAAACTGTGATTTCTGAATCCTTCCACAAACTGGCTTTCTGTTAACAGGCCTTTAAATCTTGTTCTTATTGCGTCACATTTGCTGTGCACTCAAAGACCGAGGTGAAATGTCAGGCCCCATCTTCCAAGGGCGTTTGTTTACTTTTCGGTCTCTGACTTCAAAGTGAGAGGATTTATGTGACAATCTTGCTGGATACTGTGGGTAGGAAAGAGTTATTTTCAAGCATAAAACAACATTTAAATGAAGTGTATTTCAGAATATGTAAGAATTATGAACGCACAACTGAAGCACATTTTTTGTTATTCCTGAAGTGTGCTGGGAACAAATACTTTTCATTAAACTAGGTGATGCAATTTCCACACATTTTCATCTGTGCATGGTATAGTTTTATTAGTAAAACTGTATGTCTGTGCAAATGTAATGGCATTTCAATTGAAAATGAGTTGTCTCTAATGGCAATGTGCTTCCACAACCTGAATACGCCTCCCTACTCTACTCTGCACCACTCCACTTTACACCACTATATTCCACTGCACTCTACACCACTGCACTCTATGCCACTTCATGCTACAATTCTCTACTCTACCCTGTACCGCTCTACACTATGCCAATGCACTCTTTGCCATTCTACTCTATACCACTGCACTCTTCACCTTGGCACTCTACACCACTATAGTCTAGGCCACACCAATCTACTCTGCCCAACTCCACTCTATGCCACTGTACTTTACGCCACTCTGCAACACTACACTGTACGCCACTGCACACTGCCAATATACTCTACGCCAATGCACTTTACTCTGTAACATTCAACTTTATGCCCCTGCACTCTACGCCAATCTACTGTACGGCAATCTAATCTACTCTGCACCACTGCACTCTATGGCACTGTACTCTGCACCACTTTACGCCATTACAATCTATGCCACTCTACGCAACAGCACTCTACCCTGCGTCACTCCACCCTGTGCCACTCTACTGTATGCCACAGCACTCTACTCTGCATCAATGTACTCTTCACCATTGCTCTCTACTCCACTTTACACCACTGCACTTACCGAACTCTGCAACACCGCACTTTCCAACACTTAACTCTACGCACTCTCCTTTGGACTACTCCATTCTATGCCACTATACTCTACACCACTCTACGCCACTGCATTCTATGCCACTAGACTAATGTGCACTCTACACTCTGACACTCCACTCTACGCCACTGCCCTGTGCATCACTCAACTCTACACCAATCTACGCCACGCCACTCTGTGCCACTGCATGTGCCACTCCACTCTATGCCACTCCACTGTCTGTGCCAATGCATGCGCCGCGCCACTCCACTCTACTATGCAGCACTCTAATCTATGCCACTGCATGCTATGACGCTGAATTGAATGCCAATGTACTCTACACCACTATACTCTGCAACACACTTGCTAATGCATCATACACCAATCCACTCTACACTATGCCACTCTACTCCACACTATGCCACTTTAATACACAACACTCTCTGTCACTACACTCTACAACATTCAACTCCATTCTTCGGCATTCCACTCTATGACATTCTTCTCCATGCCACGAACTCTTAGCAATGCTTCACATTAGCCACGCTGATGAACAACATGGCTGAAACACATAGGCAAAGCCAAACACTCTTGCATAGGCGAGACCTATTGGCTTTGCTAATGCTTGTTTCTTTCAGTGAGCCTTTGTGAATGTACTTGTTCAGTATAACAGAGAGACAACCTATTACAGTTTGTTTTCTTTTCAAGAGAAGCAAAGTAATCAAGGGTTCCCTTTAGTTTCTGGTTATAGTCCTGCACTAGAATCCAAGGGTATAACTGGTGTTAAAGGCATTTAGTAAGGGTGACAACAATTAGAAGGTTGTAGAACTAAGTTTTTCGGTTCTGTGGATCTACCAGTAGGAGGGGGCAGAAACTAAAGTGAAAGGTTAAAAGTGGCCCACTGGTCTAATAAACTGGGCTCTAGAAATGTTATCTTGTTTTGCTATGCGTGATGTGGTTACTGGTGAGAAATGCTTGTGGTAAAACCAAGGTTTTTTCTCGTCATTCCAAGGCATTCTGAAACCACCAAGAATATATGATCGAGTGGAGAGAGAGCAACTGATCTGTCATGAATTCTTAGAGGACATCTGCAGTCATTCAGTTGCTTGAAGGGAGATAGATAACGGATTATGCACGGTCTGTCTCTTTGGTTGGTAGGTTGCCAGTCAGCTATTCGGAGAAGGTTTTAGTTTCTATGTTAGTGCACTTGCAGTGATTTCTGAAGAGGAGAGCAACACTTCAAAATTCTGTAAACATTTGGGACTTAAGATTCTATAGTAGGTTGGGGGGAAGGTCTCGATCAGGTCTCTCTGATAGCTAAGATGTACAGGTCTCTTTCATGGAAGATAATTGTAAGTGTATCAACTGACTGTTCTGTGTTAAGTGTTGTCTGGATATAATTACATTATTAAGTGTCCAACATCAGAGGCCTAGGTGGACAATGTGCATTATACTGTTTCTTACAGCTCTACACCACATTAGCTACATGTCAACATAAAACCACGCTAAACAAGTGTAAAAGTGATTTACACAGAAATAGGATGCAACCGAGTGCCTCTGACTAATGGCTATAACTGTAGCAGTAGCGAATAACATTGGTATACCATTTTGTATTGTAATTAATTAACATACAATCAGGGGTGTGGAATTTATTAAACTTTCTACTTGTCCAGGGGACAGGTTGCTTCTCAAATCTACTTGTCCTGTTAAAAGATCTACTTGTCCCTCTGGCGCCATGAAGTGTGGCGACAAATTATGGCAGCAATCTCATTATGTAAGAGCTCTGATAATAGCCTCTCTGATTATGCCAGGGCTACTACCATAGTAGGGTTTGAATACTTGCATTTTCAATCCCTAGTGTAGCAATTTCCTTATTTTGCCACCTTTCTGCAGATCTGCATACTGGGGCTGGAGGAAGCAGTAAGCAATAGTTCCAGGGCTGGAATGCCTTTGAGTCTGCAAACCTACTAACCTGCATGTTTTAAAGATTTTCACCAGCTTCTAATATTTTCCCATAATAAGAAAGGTTGGAAATTTACTCCTGACAATGGCAGAATTAGAACTTCTTCCAGGGTTGGGAAGAAAGTGGCTGGAAGGAAAATGAACTTGCAAATGCTCAATAGATTTTCACATGAGCAATCTACACATGCGTATTTACCCAGGCTAAAATACAGTTCACAAATATTTTATTGGGGTACGATTTCCTGGTATACTTCTCTTGAAAGCCACTAATTCAAAGACATATACCATGGGTGCACTTTTGTGACTTTCTTTAAGAATTTGGGGCCACATGTAGGTAGGTTCAGATTTGCGACTCGCAATTTGCGAGTCGCAAATCCGAATGTAGGATGGTGTCCTTGACACCATCTGCGATTCGCAAGGGGGTCGCAAATGCCCACCTCATGAATAATCATGAGGTGGGTTGCAATTTGCGACCCCCTTGCAAATGGTGGCCCTCACAGGGATGGTGGC
This sequence comes from Pleurodeles waltl, assembly GCF_031143425.1. NCBI lineage: Eukaryota > Metazoa > Chordata > Amphibia > Caudata > Salamandridae > Pleurodeles > Pleurodeles waltl. The sequence continues at coordinate 313,615,747 of NC_090443.1, forward strand.
CTGCTGGAGACAGCAGACCACCATGTCTGTGACTGCTTTTCAACAAAGCAGTTTTTTTTTTTTTTTTTTTGTAATGCAGCCCGTTTTCCTTAACGGAAAACGAGATGCATTACAAAAACGAAAAATGAAATGAAATGCACTGCCTGCTCTGAAAAAATGTTTACAGTGACATTCACAACGGGGAAGGGGTCCCATGGGGACTCCTTCCCTTTTGCGAATGGGTTAACACCCATTTGAAATGGGTGCATACTGCGATTGGTTTGCGCCCGCGGTCACAAAACAATCCTACATTGCACTGTGAGTCGCAATTAGGAAGGGAACACCCCTTCCTAATTGCGAGTCGCAAACCCGTTTTGCGATTCGGTAACCAGGTTACCGAATCGCAAAACTGGGTTTGTGCATCGCAATGTGCTTTTTGCACGTCGCAAACAGCGAAATTCGCTGTTTGCGACATGCAAAAAGCTACCTACATGTGGGTCTTGGTCCCTAATTAGGTCTGGTGTTAACAAAGACATTTTGTTTTTATTAAACTTCTATTTCTCTCTCTATCGGCTGGCTTTACTGTGAGTGATCGCATTCTGCTCTTCAACAAGGAGCATATTGACACACAAAGTAGTTTTGTTCAGTGTCAGGAACTACAGCGGCAATCAGTGACTTAACAAAACTGGAGGGTGCCCCTTTGCAAAGAACATGGAGGAGCCCCCTCCTCAGACTCACTCAGGGCAGGTGCTGTGCTGAAGGGGTCCCCTGGAGGGCGGCTGCAGGGCCTTTGTTATGCCACTGGTGGCAACGTGTGCTTCTAGAGTTCAAAAACTTTTGGGGGGGTTTTGCCAGTGTTTGTTACAATGTTAGCTCCCACAACAATAAAGTGTTACAAAAGCCATGTCAAAACAAGACACGCATTGATGAAACTAAAAGACTTATATAAATATGTCGGATCAGTTGACTTTTTTCAGTGTTTTTTATTTTCATGCTTCCCATAATCATGTTGAAAATAGTTACACTGATTTTCCATTAGAAATATTTTTTGGAAATACTAGCATGCATCAACACATTTTACTAAATGACACTTCAAAGAAATAGCACCTAAAATTTCACAGTAGCAAAACTTTTTCCCTACTTGCATTTTTTCGGAACATTTTATTTTAAAAGCAAAGATCCTTCTCTCTTGCTTACAAGCTTCTGCAAACATTTGCATCTAATCAGAGAGCATTCTGGGAGCATTATACTTAGCCTCATAGCCTAAACTTTTCAAACGTGTGTACACGTTTTTTTTTGTTGTACTGGAACCAACGTCAGTAGTGAAGTGTGACCTTAAAAAATTTAATTACAGCACTCACTCTAATAATGAAGGCTTTCAAATAATGAACCATAAATACAAGTTTGAACAGCATTATCTTTTGGAAACACATTACCTCAACTGCAGAGAGTTCCACTCTCTGTAAACTGGCAGCCAAAGGGGTTGTGCTGCAAAGGGTTGGGCCTACTTGTCCCAAGGACAAATTTAAACATGAAAACTTGTTGCCCTTGACCCCAAACAAGATGTCTCGGGCGATAGGAATTCCACATCCCTGTACAATACAATTTTTATATATGCTCATTAAGTTTTTATTGCTTTATATTATTGTAAGGCTTGTAACTGAAACAATAAATAATAAACTGAATTGTTAAAACAAACTGAATATACATTTTGTTTGAACCAGGGCTGCTGGCTTCCCTTTAAAAACGTTGTGGCGGAGGGGACTCGAAGATGGTGGACAGATAAGGAGGAAACCCACCTTCTCACTCTGGGGTTTCCCGGCCTCTGGCCCCTTTGGGCGGTTTGCTGCAGGCCCCCCCCCCAATTCTCCTGGCTACGGGAGCACACCAGCTGTGAGGGCAGCAGGAGGCAACAACAGGACGACGAAGGCAGGGGGTTAGAGCCCCGCGAGCAGGGGACCCAGGGCTTAATAAAATGGCGGCGCCCAGCAGATGCTAGAGGCCTCCCCCACAGCCCCTTGGGGTAGTTTTCTGCATGACCCCCATCTCTCCTGGCTACGGGAACACACCGGCTGAGACTTAGCGGGAGGCAATGGCAGGAGGACAAAGACAGGGCGTCAGAGCCTGGCAAGCAGGGAACCCGGGGGCTTAATAAAATGGCAGTGCCCAGCCGACGCTAGAGGCCGCCCCCACGGCCATGAGGAGAAGGCAGCCCACAGCCCAGGGGGTGGTCAGAGGGGCTCCATGGGTAGAAGTGGGGCAGAGCAAGCGGCGGCCGCTCGCAAGCAGAAAAGATGCTCGCAACCTACCTGCCGGACCTTGCATCATGACCCGAGAAAGAAGAGGGCGCGGCACCGGAGGAGCAGCCCACATTGCAGGAGACAGCAGGCGGAGGCTTGAGGGTCCCCTAGCTGGAGAGGGTGTGCTGAGCCGTCCTCCGAGGGGCCCCATTGTTTGTCCAGTAAGTGGAGCAGAGGAGAGACAGAGCTGATGGTGACCGTGAGAGGGGGGGCTGGCTGGACCGCGCTGCGCCTGTGATCAGGCTGGAGAGGTGCAGCCTGAGAGTGCTGTGTAGCGTGCTGGGTCCCCCCAACCATCCTATTCCGGAGGAGCTTTGGTGGACTGAGACAGAAGCCAGCCCGAACCCTGAGGCGGTTTGAGACGTACCGAAGTCGCCCTGGAGGGTGCACCTAGGGGCCCGTTTCTTCTGAGCAGTGTTGGGGCCCTGGACTGGCCTAGTGTAATCCATCGGACTGGGATGTAGGGCAGCTGTTGATCGGCGGACCCCCTTGTCCTTATCGGAGTCTCGGGGGAAGAGGGCGTGGCGGATCCTGGTCGCTCCCCGGGGGGGTGATGAGTCATAACAAATGCTTAATAAGGATCTCTCCAAGCGAGGCCGGCTGTTAACTGGAAGCTATCCGGATCCAGGAATGAGACGGGACGGTGACCGGAATAGCAGCGAATTTCCAAGTGGAGGAGGTTGGCAGTTGGTAGTGCCCCCTGAGAAGAGGAGGAGTAGAGCAGAGCCCGATGGAGCTTGTTGTGAGCAGTGGAAGGGTAATGGCCGCAGCGCAGACCAATAAGGACAGAGCTGTGAAAGACATGCTGACCAGGCACACAATGGGTAAAGCTGAGGTGGATCATTCTACCAGGGGGCGGTACAGGCGAATAGGGACAGACGAGGAAGGAGAGGGCCCTACTACACGGGTCTTCCTTGAGGGACTAAATCATATCACTCAGGGAGGACCTGCAAGCTGTGAAGAGGGAACTGTCACAGGACTTGAACGAGGTGCGACGCAAGCTGGAGGAAGTCAGAGAGAGATTGGCCACCCTGGAAGAATATCAGACAGCCGAGAAGATAGTGCACCTGCAGTAGGAAATAATTCAGCTGCAGGGGCAAAAGATAGAGCTGCAAACCCATTCAGAGGATCTGTAGAATCGCTTGAGGCAAAATAATATACGCATCCGTGGTGCACCAACGGGGCCGAGGAGGATGATATTTTCCTGTATGTCGGTCCCTCTTCCGACAGATACCGCGTGAGGACTCTGACAAGGAGGTACAAATGGACAAAGTACACAGAGTGGGCCTGCCAAGGCCATCTCATGTAACTCCTGAGGATATCTTGGTCTGCGCTTCCACAATTTCCCCCTCAAAAAACGTATACTCCGGGTGTCGAGTGAGCAACACCCCCTGGAAGTTTTGTGGCCACACACTGCTCCTATATCAGGACCTAGCAGCAATCAACTTGCAAAAGAGGAGAGATTTTTGCCCAATAACATCCCACCTCACAGACAAGGGGTCTCCTATTCCTGGGGCCACTCCTTACACCTAATCTTCCAATGGGGGGGTAAATACCATCAACTGCACTCGTTGAAGGAGGCTTACAATTTTCTGGAGGAGACCATGGAGGAACGACCACACTGACTGAGGCGCACCCACTGGTAGACAGTCCGGCCGGGGAGTGCCAAGCCAGACCTAGAGACTATAGCATTTGAAAGAAGGGCGGTCCTGGAGTGTTTATCAGGGGACAGGAACAAGTCTGATAAGGAGTGAGAGAAGAAAGGCCTAGACTGTGGGGGCCAGGGGGAGGGATGGTGGTTGGGGGAGCGGTAGTAGGAGGTAGACGAGCATCCAGGGCACCAAGTTCCTTGTACTCGGACTCGCTTTCAGGACTACTCCTGACAGCTCCGACTCCCCTTAAGGGAGTAGTTAGAGTATGTTGTTTGGTTTCACTTTGTTTATCATTGGGGTAGGGGGCACAAAGTTCTCATACAGGTATACACAATTAGAAGATAGGAATGTAGTCTCCACTGCCACTCACTTGTGTAGGAGAGGGGGAGGCAGGTCACATAGGGGCACCTACCAGGAAGCGATACTCCCCTGGCCCTACCTTAAAAATTCTTTAAGTAGTCGCACTTAAAGTAAAGAGGTTAAACAACCTAACCAAGCGTAGAGCTGTCCTCTCCTATCTAGAACATACGCAAGCCAATTTGTGCCTCCCACAAGAGACTCGCTTAATCCCTGAGATCACCACAGGCTAGGCGCTCAAGATTCTTCCCAAAACAGTATTTTTCTTCACGGAAGACCAAGGTGGCATGGGTGGCATCCCTCGCCTTGCGTTCCTTTTGTGTGAGGGTGGGAGACAAGATAGCCGAAATTAAGGGTCACTTGCAGGCATTCAGGATAAAGCAGGCAACTTTCAGGTCGTAGTGGAGTCTCTATATACGCCCAATGAGAGCCAGGAGGTGTTCCTACATCAAGCGCTGGCCGAGGAAATTACCATGCAAGACAGACAGGTGCTCTCAGGGGGCGACTTTAACAATGTCTTTAACAACGACTGGGACAGGTCGGCTTCTCGATGTGGTGGAACGGGAGCCCTGTCCCCGTCAGGTAAAGGGATGCTGGAAGAGCTGGGCCTTAGAGACTTAGAGAGGGTAAGGAACCCTACAACTAGAGACTATACCTTCTACTCCCATGCGCACAAGACTTATGCCCGCCTTGACCCTTTCTTGAGTTCTAAGGAAACCTAGCAGATTGTGAGGGAGATATAGTACCTTGTGCGTTATCAGATCATGCAGCAGCCTCGCTAGTACTAAAGTTTCCTCCCCAACCCACAAGTCACCGCCCTTTGCGGTTAAGAACTACCATCATGCAGAGGACAGAATTGTGTGGCACAGATAATGAAAGCCATTGCCACCTATCTAGAGATTAACGACACAGCAGAAACATCTATTTCCCTACTGTGGGAAACACTGAAGGCAGTCATTAGAGGTGAATTTATAGCAATATCCGCGGCGGATAACAAAATCCGACAGGAGAAAAGGGTCCAATTGCAGCAACAGGTGACAGAACTCGAGAGGATACACAAGAGAACCAGGGCCCGAGAGTTTGGAGAAAGCTTGGCACAGCAAGGACGCAGCTTGCGGGTCTTGATATCGACCGGGCGGAATATGCAGCTCTTCGACTGCGACACTCCTTTTATGTGGGCACAATAAATACGGACACCTTTTAGCTAACAGGCTCTGAGCCCAGAGGCAGACGATGGCAGTGGTAGCAACTCAAGGCCCCAGATGGGACAGAGGTGGTGAGTGACACCCAGATTGCCTCTGCCTTCTGCGGGAATAATTAGGACATCTACTCTCCCCAGCAGTCCAGCCCAGATGCCTCGTGCCAGTACCTCAACCAGGCCCACATGACTAAATTGGCGGCTGTAGAGGCAGCTCCTCTTGAGGCCCCTATCAGGATAGAGGAGGTAATCTCTGCAATAGCCAGGCTGGAAGCCTCAAAATCATCAGGCACAGACGGGCTTCCCAGGCCTGTTCTATAAAACGTTTTGTAATAGCCTCAACATGAGCCGGACCTGCAACTTTAATGATATCACGGGGCCTGGCACAATACCGCCCTCCATGCTTGAGGCGTCCATTTTGGTAATCCCTAAGCCTGGGAAGGACCCCACACAATGCCGGTCTTACAGACCAATTTCTCTGCTCAACGTGGATATCAAGTTACTCATGGGTATCCTCACTTCCTGGCTAAACCCATTGATGCTGGACTGGTGGACCCACATTAGGGTGGCTTCATCCCACACCGACAGTGTGGGTACAATACTAAGCGGATCATGCACATACTAGACAAGGCGCAGCGCTCGAGACAGGACCTAATGCTGCTGAGCATAGACACAGAGAAGGCATTGAATCGAGTCCACTGGTCGCAACTTCAGGCTACATTGGAAAATGTTGCTTCGGTTCTGGGTTCCGAGCCTGGATTAAGAGCATTTACAGCCACCCGGGGGCCTCAGTTAAAGTCAGTGGTGTGAATGCTGCCTCATTTCCTATCGGTCACGGGTCCCGTCTGGGGTGCCCGATATCCCCCTTACATGGAGCCCTACGCCCAGCGGGTGAGGGAAAGCCTAGAGATTAGCGGGCCAGTCTTTGGCAGAGAAGAATAGACTATTGCACTCTATGCAGATGATGTGGTGGTTGCATTGGATGACCCGCTAAAGGCCCTTCCTGCTTTCCTGGGTGAGGCGGAGGCTAGTGGGAAGGTGTTGGGCTTTCATATAAAACTTTCGAAATCTCAAGCACTCAGTCTAACGCTCTCGAAGGAGAAGGTGGCCTTTCTGGCTCAGCAGTACCCGTTCCAGTGGCAGACACATTCCTTCCCATATTTGGGTACCCAGATCACTGGGACAGTCCCAGAGTCATCAAAGATGAACTATAATCTTCTACTTCAGAGTGTCAAAAAAAGATCTGACCCATTGGAGACTCCACTCAATCTCATGACTTGGCAGACTAGCCCTACTTTCTGGGGAGTTCAGGGAGCTGACTTGTCCTAAATACTTGCGACTTCTACACCTCCTTGACAGGGATGGCCACCTAGGGACTTGACCCGGGTAGGAGGCCACTTCATAAGCTCTGGGCTCTTTCCTCATGGCTTGATTGCCTAATTGTGCACCCGGATATGGGGGGGCAAGGGGTTGGGGGTTGGTTAGTTGATTGTTTTTTCTTTTAAATTTGGTGGATGCTGTGTCCCCTCCCCCCCTTGATTTCTCATATAGAAATTAAATCAATATTTGGGAGTTCATAGTAGTAAAATTAGGTTTAGGATAAATCAAAAGAGGGACAGAGGAGGGAAGAATATTAGGGAGATTGCAGTATTACAACAAGTTTTGGGATGAGTCAAAAGAGGGATGAGTCTAGAAAGTGTTAGTTGTAAGATCACAGTAGTAAAATGAGGTTTGGGATGAGTCAAAGGAAGGCTAGAGGAGGGAGGAGTCTAGAAAGGGTTTTTAGGGAGATCATAGTAGTATAATGAGGTTTGGGATAAGTCAGAGTGGCGGTAGAGGATATATTGTAAGAAGTATAGAATGAGAGTGTAGTGAACTGGAAAGAGTAAACTTACAAAGGATAGGATCTGGGAACCATGGTTGTGTTGCAGCCACACACTGAAGAACTTGTTGCCATGTTGTGCAAGTGGCCTTTTTTTTTTTTAAAGTTACATACACAAGGCAAATGGGTCCCTAATGTGTAGATTGATTTATGAGAGTACACCACTCCTACTGGCCGCAGAAATACTAGGGCAAATATCTACCTGGACTAAGTGGTGTCTCATACGACTATATCTAAAAGAGAGAGGGGCTTCATTCTAGGTCTTTGTTTTTGGGACCACAGTCGTGGTTTAGAAGTGCTAGGGATTTTGATCAGGTCTTTGACCTTTGGATTTTGCTTCTGGCCCATGGAGGCCTGAATCTTTGGGGAAGCCAGAAGAAAGAGCTGGAGTATGCTGACCAAGGGGTGAAACAAATCAGAAAACCTCCTTCCAGAATTCAGGCTAGGTAAATATGAAAACAAGACTGTGGGGGAATGCTTTGTGACGGTAGCTAGCCACTAAGATGCCTGCAACTAAATTCACGTCCACTAACACAACAGTAAAAAATCTGTGTCACTAACAGAAGTGTGGAATTCCTATAGCCCGACTCCCAGGACATATTGTTTGGGGTCAAAGACAACAAGTTTTCATGTTTATTTTGTCCTTCGGATAAGTAGGCCCAACCCCCTGTAGCACAAATCCCTTAGCTGCCAGTTTAAAGGGAAGGGAGCGGTCAGCAGTTGAGGTAATATCTGTGTCCATACGGTAATGCTGTTCAAGCTTGTATTTATTGTTCATGAATGCAAAGCCTTTATCATTAGTATGAGCACTCTAAATAAACATTGTAAGGTCACACTGCACTACTGACAGTAAAAAAAAAAAAAGTGTGTACACACATTTGAAAAGTTTAACAATTTGAGGCTCATTATAATGCTCCCAGAATGCTCTCTGATTACATGCAATGTTTTCAGAAGCTTGCAAGCAAGATTGAGGATTCTTTGCTTTCAAAATAAAAAGTTATGAAAAATAAAAGTAGGAAAAACGTTTTGCTAAATTACTGTCGAATGTTAGGCACTATTTCTTTGAAGTATCATTTAGTAAAACTGTGTTGATGCATGCTAATATTTCCACAAAAAAAATAATAATAGAAAATCAACGTAACCATTTTCAACAAGATTGTGGGAAACATGAGAGTAAACAACCACTGGCAAAGCCAACCTATCCAACATTGGTGGTCAGATTTAAGATTGGTCAATGCCTGTCTTGTTTTGACACTGCTTTTGTACCACTTTATTGTTATGGGAGCTGCCAGGCCCTCACCATTTAAACAAACATTGGCAAAAAGCAAATACAAATTTGGTCTTACAAAGCACACATTGCCACAGTAGTTCCTGGCACTGAGCAAAACTACTTTGTGTACCAATATACTCCTTGCCGAAGAGCAGAATGCTATCACTCAAAGTAAAGCCAGTTGATAGATGGCTAGAGAGAGGAATAGAATTTTTATAAAAACAAAATGTCTTAGTTAATGCCATGCTTAATTGGGGGCCCAATTCTTAAAGAAAGTCAAAGTCACAAAAGAGCACCCATGGTATATGTCTTTGCATTAGTTGCTTTCATGAATTCACAAGAATTTACAGCAGGAAATCGTACCCCTAGAAAATATTTGTAAACTATATTTTAGCACAAGCAAATATGCGTGTGCAGATTCGCTCATGCAAAAATCTATTGCACATTTACATGCACACTTTCCCTCCAACTACTTTTTCCTAACCTTGTAAGAACTTCTACTTTTGCCCTTGTGAGGAGCAGATTTCCAACCTTTCTCACTATGGTGAAAGATTATAAAAGAGCTGGTAAAAATCTTTAAAACATGCATTTTCTAGGTTTGCACAGACTCCAAGGCATTCCAGCCCTGGAACTATTGCTTACTGCTTCCTCCAGCCCCAGTGTGTAGATCCACTGGAAGGTGGCAAAATAAGGAAATTGCTATAGTAGGGCTTAATTTGCTAGTATTCAAGCCCTACGATAGTATTAGTCCTGACCTAATAAGAGAGGCTATTTATCAGAGCTCTTACATAATAAGATAGCACTACATGGTACCAAAGGAACAAGCAGAATTTTTTTTTTACAGGACAAGTACATTTATGAAGTAAATTCCACAACCCTGACTAATTTTTGCAATGGCAAGTACGGTATCTCACACGCATAAATTGCATATATAAATTACCCTGAGCTCGTCACTGGAAACTTTCCACTGTCTGAAAGCCCAGAGTAAGTGATTGCATGGGCACTTTTCAACTGGTTCATTCTTTTAAATAAAGGATACACACATTTCAGTCATGCAGACAACCCCATATTACTGCAAGTCAGGTTAAAAACACATACATATTCCGTACACAGGTTCTTGCAGTCAGTGTTTGACAGTGTGCTGTTTGTTTTCAAAGGCATATGTCGGGGAAAGGACTACTTTAGAATGAAGACTTGGGCTTAATAATGTATGATCACGATCTTTGGCTGTTTTTGTTTACTGAAGTGGGGAACAAATCTGAATGGGCCTTCTTTGTATAAAAGCTCATTCAAAAAAGTGCACATTAAGCTGATGGAACACTTAAAATGATTTAAACTGAATTCCGTCCAAATGAGATTTAGAGCATTTTTAGAGGCATCTATTTAAATGTGATAAATGAATTGTCTTGCTAAATGTAAACATGCAAAGGAGCTATCAGCAGAAAGAGAGCTAGTGTAATTGTTTTAGATCTAAAACGAAAAATACAGACATATTTCATTTAGGAGTGAAATTAACAGACTCTGGCAAGGCCAATTACTTTTAAATTAGGAAACAAATGCTTTGTTTTGAGTCCTATTTCTGGGCCTGTAAATAAAATATTTGATGCAGCCTTGAGGATGTGAAAGGAAAGCCTTGCACACTTTTGCACTATTTTTTAAAAAGGGAAATGTCACTTTTTCTGATACAGGTGCAAAGAAATTGCCTTTACTATGGCAACAACGGCTCATGGAAGGCATGCTGCTAACAATCAGTAGCTTGGTTGAAAATTGTTTAATCCAGTGTCAATGTGACTTTGGTTGTGTGGTCTTCTCAAGACCCGAGGTCGTTATAGGCTACGCTACGCAAACCCGGCCATGATCTGGTGTTTGGACCTTTTGACATTATGAGGGTAGATTTTCGGTCTTGTCCTCTGGCTTTTAGTGGAGGGGGGAAAAGAAATGGCATATCCTGGTTCGAAGCAGGGCCCAAGCATTCTCGATTTAAAAAGGAAGAAGAAAACCATTCGCTAATACCTATTTTAAGTTGTCAACTCACTGCTTAAACCTGACTCCCTTCTTCTTAATTAAACAAATCTGGAGATACTAGTTGATCCTAAAGGTGTACGCCATCCAGGATTGGAGGAGTCTCTTACTTTTAGAATCGCCTGACATACAGGCTGTTTACGTCCTCTGTTTTTGGTCCTGAAGAAGGCTCGCCGTGATGTATAATTACCAAGACATACTCGCAGGGTCGAAACGTCAACAACAATTTCATTTGTCCATGTCCTCTGTTAACCACCCTAAAGAAGAATCAATAGTGATTTTTTTTTTTGGGGGGGGGGGGGGGGGCTAAGAGAAGGGTGACGCAGGCCTACGCAGCCTTTGACTTCTACAGCTAAACTATTGGCAATTCAGAATCAGATGTGGTGTTGAATATGACATCTTATCAATGTTTAAGTCCTTTGGACATGCTCAACGTTTTTTTAAGTAAAAAGTAGAAGGAGGTTACACCTAAAATGTATTCCCATGCATAGGCCTTTCAGGCTGTGACGGATGGCTGTTGGCAGATTACTTAAATGCTGGAGCCCGTCCTTTCTTACTTGTAGCCCTGGAGGAAAGAGGGACTTCCAGTGTCTCCCTTAACCACACAAACACACCCCATGTGTAGTGTTCTCCATTTCCTCTAATGGATGTGTGGGAGCACTACAACCTACAATCACGTTTCTTTTCAATTTTGCGCCTGGTAGACCTTGTGCAGGGTGAATGGTGACCTTGGTATGACATTGGGTGTTTGCACAAAGGGGAGGTTTTCCTAATAATTCTTTACCCTACCCAAGAACAGAACACCTTACTGCTGCTGCTACTGACCATATTCTTTAAATACCCAAAAGGTGTCTCTGTTGCTTTGGTGCCTCCATGATTTATAAGAGCCCAGTTATGCGAGTCCGACCCGTCAGGTAACTAAGCAAGCAGGTTCCACTAGGTGATGGTCATCGGGTCTCCATCCACAACATGTATCCATTTCATGGTCCACCCTCTGCATATCTGAAGCCTTGGAAAATGGAGTCCATGACAGCAGAGAGAGCATTACCAGTTTCTTATATGCGTGTTAACTGTACTATAGATTACTATTAACCCCTGTTATTTGGACTTTTCCGTGTGGCACTCACTTCCTCTTGGTTATCCACATGCAAGGAACTAGTGTAAGTGGTCCTTGGTTGCCAGTGATACCTAAAGACACCCAAGTATGAACACTTCCAAGTGGCAGTGGCAGAAAGGGAGGCACTGAGGGACCCTATTTCGGCAGCTGAAATTCATGAAGCCAAAGAACTTGCGTGCAACAAAACCACAGGCTCCAACGGTTTACCAGTGGAATTTTATTCCACATATGCTGCGCGACTGGTCCCTCGCCTCGAGAGGCTGTATAATGCTTCAGTGGAGAAGGGGGTACTCCCGCACTCAACTGGTGAGGCTGTAGTAACTTCTCTTCTTAAACCCAACAGGTTCCCCACCGACATGCCCTACTATAGACCTCTGTCTATATTAAACAAAGAAAATAAAATCTGCTGTAAGGTACTAGCGCACCACCTCCTTCCATTCCTTTCACAACTATTGCACATAGACCAAAGTGATTTTGTTCTGTGCCATAGTACGTCATTGAACATACCTCAGCTATTTCAACTAATGGATGAGTATAAATAACGTTACCCTTATGCCAGATGCTTGTCACTAGATATACGACAAGCATTCGATACCATTAGTTGGGACTGTATGCTAGCAGCACTGGTGGCCTTTGGAAACCCCCAGAATATATCCGATGTATTCCGAGGCCACAACCAGAGACAAAACTGGCCCACACATATCAGCCTGTTACCGAATTTTCCATGGGACCCGACAGGGGTGTCCCCAATCTCCTCTTCCATTAGTATTAGCTATGAAACTGCTCACACAGCATATCCGTCACTATGCAGTGACATGGGCAATCATAGTGGGCTGCACTACCCACTCCATTTCATTATACGTGGACCATATGATCCTAAACTAAGGATTTACAGGAGGATTTGGGACAAGTGGCACCGATACTATCTACATTTGGGGACATCTCTGGTCTACAAACTAATACCGACAAATCGTATTCATATTTATTTACCCACACTTACCCAGAACTATCGATATAACTCAGACCCATGAACACTGCAACAGCACCTGTCTCCTTCAGTTACTCAGCATCGGAATATCCTGTGATCAAACAGACTTGTTGGAGGGTAACCTGATACGTGTGCTCACAACACTCAGATCTCAAGAGGGCTTTTGGACCACACTGTCACTTTCCGTATCAGGTAGATTGGCCTTATCGAAAATGGCGGTATTATCATGTGTTTTTTATTACTTTGTCAATCTGCCACCCCTAGTACCACCCTGTGTATTTCACACATGAAACTCCATGTTGATCAACCTAATAAGGGGGAGCGGTTGCTGCAGAATTAGTCTGTCAAAGCTATAACTGCCACTCAATGAAGGTAGACTGGGCGCCCCCGGGTTTAGGGCCTATTGCATAGCGGGAAAGATGCAAAGGCTGGCATATTGGCTGGCCGATCATTATTTGAGAGAAATCAATTACACCGCTACAATGTTGCAAAAGGCCTGCTCCACTGCTTGCTGTGCCCGGACCCCATCCCCCAAACTAATAATAGGTACTACACTGCTGCTACTATGCATAGCCCTGACATACTGAAAAATTGCGATGATATATATGGCCTCACCAACGCCATGCGCACCGAATGAGCCACTCTGTGGGCTTCCTACTACCTCCAGTACTATAACAGATGCCATGCTCCAGGTCTAGGAACAAGGGGGAGTCCGCTACCTGGGTGACTTGTTAGAGGGTGGCATGTTAATGCCACACTTGGACTTCGTGCAAGCCCATGGGTTGCCCAAGACTATTTTTAATCCATGCCAAAATCCTAGGCTATGTTCGCAAACACTGGGCACCTGCAGGCATAGAACAGACAACACACAAACTCCTACAGGCCCTTCATACCATGGGACACAGTAGATGCCTTACTCAATGGTTGTACCGTGGACTCCATTCGCACCTCAAAATATCATTGCATTTGATTCAAACAAAGTGGGCCGAAGATCTTGATCACGACATCACGCCTAGGGTATGGATCTTCCTTCTGCAATACTCTAAGAAAGTATCCCGCAATTCCAGATTCAAACTGATACAGTTCTTCATCTTCCATTGAGCATACCTTACACCATAAAGGCTCGACACGATGTTCCCTACGGCATAGGCCTATTGCCCTCAATGTCACACCCATGATGCTGACCTCATACGCCTCACTCTCAGAATACCGGTCTGAAATAGGAACGTCATTAAGGGACCTCACAGGCACAAATATGGGGCAAACACCAGACCAATACATACTAGGATTATATCCTAGACCCTCTGGTTCTAAAGAGACTTCACCCTTTGTAGACCTAGCTTTACTTTTAGTAAAGCGACAACTAACTAGGTGTTGGAAGACACCCTGGATTTCCCCAATCACTTACTGGCAGGAAGAGGTGCTGTACTGGGGCAAAGCAGAGAGCATGGCACTCCACAGCTAGAAGTACAGAGGGCTACTTCGGAAGCAGATATCGCTGGAATAGGACGACCTGCTAGAAACATTTTCTGCACAATCTGATGTAGAGGAGGTAGAACACTGAAGACCACAAAGCCCATTAGGGCTAATCCCTGCCATTACTGGACTCTTGACCCTTCAGCCTCCAACTCTGAGAACTACCCGCCCCTGTAGGAGGCTGGCCTGGCTTGTAGTGGGTACCAGAGGTACTTACACCTTGTGCCAGGTCCAGTTATCCCTTATTAGTGTAGAAGAGGTATTTCTAGCAGCTTAGGCTGATAGAAGGTAGCTATGGCAAAGCAGCTTAGGCTGAACTAGGAGACATGTAAAGCTCCTACTATACCACTGGTGTCATATGCACAATATCATAAGAAAACACAATACACAGATATACTAAAAATAAAGGTACTTTATTTTTATGACAATATGCCAAAAGTATCTCAGTGAGTACCCTCAGTATGAGGATGACAAATATACACAAGATATATGTACACAATACCAAAATTATGCAGTAATAGCAAATGGAAGTAATGCAAGCAGTGTAAAGTTACAATAGATTGCAATAGGAGCACATAGGTATAGGGGCAACACAAACCATATACTCCAAAAGTGGAATGCAAACCACAAATGGACCCCAAACCTATGTGAGCTTGTAGAGGGTCGCTGGGACTGTAAGAAAACAGTGAGGGTTAGAAAAATAGCCCACCCCAAGACCCTGTAAGGTAGGTGTAAAGTGCACCTACAACCCCCAGAGAGCGCAGAAGTCGTGATAGGGGGATTCTGCATGGAAAACCAACACCAGCAATGCAACAACAGTGGATTTCCGGACCTGAGTACCTGTAAGACAAGGGGACCAAGTCAAAGAGTTGTGACAGTGTCTAGAGTGGGCAGGAGCCCAGGAAATGCCAGCTGAGGGTGCAAGGAAGCTGCCACCGGATGAAAGAAGCTTGGTGTTTTGCAAGAACGAAGAGGACTAGGAACTTCCCCTTTGGAGGATGGATGTCCCACGTCGTGAAGAAGCTTGCAGAGGTGTTCCCACGCAGAAAGACCGCAAACAAGCCTTGCTAGCTGCAAGGGTCGCGGTTAGGGTTTCTGGATGCTGCTGTGGCCCAGGAGGGACCAGGATGTCGCCACTTAGATGAGGAGACAGAGGGGGCACCCAGCAAGTCAGGGAGCCCTCACAGAAGCAGGCAGCACCCGCAGAAGTACCGGAACAGGCACTTAGCAGAGGAGTGAACCAGAGTCCGTGCGAAGTCACAAAAGGGAGTCCCATGACGCCGGAGGACAACTCAGAAGGTTGTACACTGCAGGTTAGAGTGTCGGGGACCCAGGCTTGGCTGTGCACGAAGGAAATCCTGGAAGAGTGCACAGGAGCCGGAGCAGCTGCAAATCATGCGGTACCCAGCAATGCAGTCTAGCGTGGGGAGGCAAGGACTTACCTCCACCAAACTTGTACTGAAGTCACTGGACTGTGGGAGTCACTTGGACAGAGTTGCTGAGTTCCAGGGACCACGATCGTCGTGCTGAGAGGGGACCCAGAGGACCGGTAATGCAGTCTTTTGTTGCCTGCGGTTGCAGGGGGAAGATTCCGTCGACCCACAGGAGATTTCTTCAGAGCTCCTGGTGCAGAAAGGAGGCAATCTACCCCCAGAGCATGCACCACCAGGAAACAGTTGAGAAATCCGGCAGGATGAGCGATACAAGGTTGCTAGTAGTCGTCTTTGCTACTTTGTTGCGGGTTTGCAGGTGTCCTCAGCAGTCAGCGGTCGATCCTTTGGCAGAAGGTGAAGAGGGAGATGCAGGGGAACTCTGGTGAGCTCTTGCAATCGGTATCTGAAGAATTCCCCAAAGCAGAGAAGGAGGATTGGCTACTAAGAGAGGTAAGAGCCTATCAGAAGGAGTCTCTGACATCACCTGCTGGCACTGGCCAATCAGAGCAGTCCAGTGTGCCAGCAACACCTCTGTTTCCAAGATGGCAGAGGTCTGGGGCACACTGGAGGAGCTCTGGGCACCTCCCCTGTGAGGTGCAGGTCAGGAGAGTGGTCCCTCCCCTTTCCTTTGTCCAGTTTCGCGCCAGAGCAGGGCTGGGGGGTCCCTGAACCGGTGTAGACTGGCTTATGCAGAGGTGGGCAGCATCTGTGCCCATCAAAGCATTTCCAGAGGCTGGGGGAGGCTACTCCTCCCCAGCCATCACACCTATTTCCAAAGGGAGAGGGTGTTACACCATCTCTCAGAGGAAATCCTTTGTTCTGCCTTCCTGGGCCAGGGCTGCTTGGACCCCAAGAGGGCAGAAACCTATCTGAGGGGTTGGCAGCAGCTGCAGTGGAGACCCCGGAAAGGCAGTTTGGCAGTACCCGGGTTCTGTACTAGAGACCCAGGGGTTCATGGAATTGTCCCCACAATGTCAGAATGGCATTGGGGTGACAATTCCATGATCTTAGACATGTTACATGGCCATGGCCATGTTCGGAGTTACCATTGTGACGCTATACATAGGTAGTGACCTATGTATAGTGCACGCGTGTAATGGTGTCCCCGCACTCACAAAGTCTGGGGAATTTGCCCTGAACGATGTGGGGGCACCTTGGCTAGTGCCAGGGTGCCCACACACTAAGTAACTTTGCACCCAACCTTCACCAGGTGAAGGTTAGACATATAGGTGACTTATAAGTTACTTAAGTGCAGTGGTAAATGGCTGTGAAATAACATGGACGTTATTTCACCCAGGCTGCACTGGCAGGCCTGTGTAAGAATTGTCAGATCTCCCTATGGGTGGCAAAAGAAATGCTGCAGCCCATAGGGATCTCCTGGAACCCCAATATCCTGGGTACCTCAGTACCAAATACTAGGGAATTATATGGGTGTTCCAGTATGCCAATGTGAATTGGTGAAATTGGTCACTAGCCTGTTAGTGACAATTTGGAAAGCAGAGAGAGCATAACCACTGAGGTTCTGGTTAGCAGAGCCTCAGTGAGACAGTTAGGCATCACACAGGGAACACATACATATAGGCCACAAACTTATGAGCACTGGGGTCCTGGCTAGCAGGATCCCAGTGAGACAGTGAAAACACCCTGACATATACTCACAAACAGGCCAAAAGTGGGGGTAACAAGGCTAGAAAGAGGCTACTTTCTCACACCCCCACTGCTTCTCCTCCCTCCACACCAGTGTGACATTCATACACAGTTAGTCCTCAATCAGACTTCTACCTCAGTGACACAACTGGCCCCAGCATCGATTATTCATCACTTACGCTTTCTTAGGATTAACAACACACATGTACAGTTACTAATCAGGCAGATGTAGGAGGCTGGCCTGGTTTGTAGTGGGTACCTAAGGTAATTACACCGCATACCAGGTCCAGTTATCCCTTATTAGTGAAATGTAGTCAGTGTCTAGAAGCCAGGCTGTCTAGAGGTAGCTGTAGGCAGAGCAGCCAAGGCTTAACTAGGAAACATGCAAAGCTCATGCAATACCACTGTAGTCACATAGTACTCTTACACATGAAAGACAATACTCAAGATTACCAAAAATAAAGGTACTTTATTTTAGTGAGACAATGCCAAAAAATCTTTGGAGATTATACTTCCTTAGGAGATAAGTAAATTACACAATATATTCACTAGTAACCAAAAACAGGTAAGTAAACAGTCAGAAAATAGTGCAAATAGTGAAATTAACAATAGGTTGCAATGGGCATAGGGGGAACACAATTCATATACTAAAATAGTGGAATGTGAAAGTCGGTTTCCCACCTAAGCAAGTATAGTGTGTAGAGGGGAGCTGGGAGTGTAAGAAAACACCAAAGGTAGGTAAAATACCCCATTCCAGAGCCCAGGAAAGCAGGAGTAAAACACAGCAAGTTTCCTAAAACACACTAGAAGTTGTGATAGAAGACACAGCAAGAACCAGGAGAGACTGCAAGACACCAATGATGGATTCCTGGACCTGAAGACCGGTGGACAAAGGGGACCAAGTCCAAGAAGCACTAACGAGTCCAGGAAGAATAGGAGCCCCTGCTAACCCAGACTAAAGTGCAAAAGAAGAACCACCAGTGAGAAGACAAAGTCAGTATTGCACCAAAGAAGATAGATGTAGGTTCCTTGTTGGTGCAGAAAATGTCCCACGCCGGATGGATCTATGCAGTCTGGTTTTCGTCACTGGATTCCACAAACAAGCATTGGTAAACGCAAAACTCGCGGTTTGCGGAAAATGGTGCTGCCCGGGCCCAGGAAGTACCAGGTCGCCTCTACCCAGGAGGGAGAGAGAGAAGGGGCTCTCAGCAACTCAGAGAGCCCCCAGAAGACCAGTCAGTGCACACAAGAGATCCACAGCACAGGGACAAAGAAGTTGCAAATGGCGGTCGTCGCAGCACAACACAAAGGGATCCCACGCCACCAGAGAACAACTCGGAGCTCAGCGTCGCAGGATAGAGTGCTGGGGAACCGGGCTAGGCTGAGAACAAAGGAATTCTTAGAAAAGCGCACAGAAGCCCTAGGAGCTGCAAAACATGCTGTGCACAGGGTTACTGTCTGGCACAGGGAAGCAAGCTCTTACCTCCAACAAATTTGGATAGCTGGACCTTTGGACAGTCAGGGTCACTTTAGTCCACCACCTGTGTTCCAGAATCCACACTCGTTGTCAGGAGAGGGGACCCAGAGTACCTGTCGCTGCTGCAGAGAGGTGCCTGCTGAAGCAGGGAAGTGACTCTTTCACTCCTCAGGAGATTCTTTTGGTTCTTCGGGTGCAGGATGAAGATAGGCAGTCCTCGGAGCGTGCAGGGCCTGGAAACTGTTGCAGTTGCTGGCAGGAGCTGAAGTTACAAGGTCGCAGAAGTCGTCTTTGCTTCTTTGTTGCAGTTTTGTAGAGTTCCTGGAGGAGTCAGCGGTCAATCCTTCGGTAGAAGATGATGTAAAGGATGCAGAGGATTCCTGCTGGAGTCTTGCAATCCGAATCTGAGGAAACACCCGCATGAGAGACCCTAAATAGCCCTCAGAGGGGGATTGGCTACCTAACCAGGTATGTAACTATCAGGAGGGGTGTTAGACTTTTCATCCTTGGCGTGGTCTCCCTTAACTTTTTGCCTCTGTTCCCCAGGTTGTTGATGTGTGCTGGACTCTGACTTTACTGTTTTTGTTCCTCTGGGCACTTTACCACTGCTAACCAGTGCTAAAGTGCAAGTGCTAAAGTGCAAGTGCTCCTTTACAAAATGTGTATATAATTGGCTTATCCATGATTGGCATATTTGATTTACTACTAAGTCCCTAGAAAAGTGCACTAGAGGTGCCAGGGCCTTTAAATCAAATGCTAATTGTGGGCCTGTAGCACTGGTTGTGCCACCCACATAAGTAGCTCTGTAATCATGTCTCAGACCTGCCACTGCAGTGTCTGTGTGTGCAGTTTTGACTGTAAATTCGACTTGGCAAGTGTACCCACTTGCCAGGCCTAAACCGTCCCTTTTCTTACATATCAGACACCCCTAGGGTAGGCCCATAGGTAGCCCCAAGGGCAGTGTGCAGTGTATGGTTAAGATAGGACATACAATAATGTGTTTTATATGTCCTGACAGTGAAATATTGCTAAATTTGTGTTTCACTGTTGCAAGGCCTGTCCCTCTCATAGGTTAACATGGGGGCTACCTTTAAATCTGATTAAAGTGTAGATTCTCTTTTGGAGTGGATGGACATGTGGAGTTTGGGGTCTCTGAGCTCACAATTTAAAAATACACCTTTAAGTAAAGTTGATTTTGAGATTGTGTGTTTGAAAATGCCACTTTTAGAAAGTGAGCATTTTCTTGCTTATACCATTTCTGTGACTCTGCCTGTTTGTGGATTCCCTGTCTGGGTCAGTTTGACAGTTGGGCTGGTTGCACCTCCCACTAGACAGTAACACAAAGAGAGCTGGGTTGTAATCTGCATTTCCTGATGAGCCATCTGTGCTAGGTGGGAGGGGAGGAGTGGTCACTCACACCTGACATGGCTGTGCTTGTCCTCACACAATGCAGTCTCCAACCCCCTGGTGAGTGTCTGGGGTCTGGGCAAGGCAGGATTTCACATTCAAGAGAGACTTTGCTTTGAAGTAGGCCTACTTCAAAGGAGAAATTTGGTATAAGAAGGGCACCCAAAACCACAGACTTTAGAGCACTTCTGGAAACCAAGAGGAACTTCTGCCTGGAGAAGAGCTGAAGAGCTGAGGACTAAGAGCTGCCCTGCCTGTGACTGTGCTTTGTGGAGACATCCTGCAGTTGCTGCTTCTGCCAGAGTAAGGGGGGAAAAGACTGGACTTTTTATGCCTTCCATCTTGAGAAGAACTCTCCAAGGGCTTGATTTAGAGCTTGCCTGTTTGAAGTCTCAGAGACTGCAAATACTTCTCTCTGCCAGCACCTGAAGTCTCTGGAGAGACTCCTCCTCTGCCCTGTGGTGCCCATCCAGTTCCTGGGACCCTGAAAGGAGAAGTTGGCAGCCTAAGAGGAAGAAATCCATGCACAGAGCGCCGTGCGGGGAAAAGATCAACACAACTCCAATCTGCGGCTGAAGAAACAACGCGCCGCCCGCTCTGCGGCTGAAAATCGATGCTCGCTGGAAACGCGACCGAAGAACGAACGCACAGAGCTGGAGAAATTACATGCAGCATCGCGGACAGAGGCTGGGAGATCGCAACCTGCGCTGCGTGGGTTTCGGATCATCATGCGGCTGGATTTCCGACACAAACACAGCTGGGCTTGTAAAAACAATGCAAGGCCTGCCTGGACCCGAGAGTGCTGACTGGATCGACGCATCACTCTCCTGCGGAAAGAAGAAACGATACGCCCGACCCGACAAAAGGAGAAATGACGATAGGGATCGCTTGAGAGTGAAATGACACACCGCAAGCCCTTTTTCATGCATACTCGCCTGTGCTGGGTTATTTTTGACGCACCCAAGGTACATATTCACGCTGACAGTGTTAGTGTGTGTTTTAAACTACATAAAGGCTCTTTTTGCTTTTTAATTGATAACTTGACATGTGTATTGTGGATTTTTGTCGTTTTGGTCTTGTGTTGTTTAAGTTAAATATTTTCTATTTTACTAAACCTGTGTTGGGTCATTTTGAAGAGTTTTCAATGAGTGATTGTGTGTGTTGGTACAAATACTTTATACCTAGCATTCTGAAGTTAAGCCTACTGCTCATGCCAAGCTACCAAGGGGGTAAGCAGGGGTTATCTGAGGGTGATTCTCTTTTACCCTGACTAGAGTGAGAGTCCTTGCTTGAACAGGGGGTAACCTGACTGTCAACCAAAGACCCAATTTCTATCAAGGGGTTCTCTGAGGTCACCTGCTGGCACTGGCTACTCAGTTGCTCCCAGAGTATCCCACCACCTTGGAATTCAAGATGGCAAACCCCAGGGACACTTTGGAGAAGCTCTGGGCACAACCCTGGGCTAGTGATGGACAGGGAAGTGGTCACTACCCTCTCCTTTGTCCAGTTTTGCGCCAGAGCAGGGACTGGGGATCCCTGAACCAGTGTAGACTGGATTATGCAAGGAGGGCACCATCTGTGCCCTTCAAAGCATTTCCAGAGGCTCTCTGAGGATACCCCTCCCATGCCTGTAACACCCATTTCCAAAGGGAGAGGGTGTAACACCCCTCTCCTAAAGGAAATGCATTGTTCTGCCTTCCTGGGGTTAAGCTGCTCAAGCCCAGGAGGGCAGAACCCTGTCTGTGAGGTGGCAGCAGCTGGGGCTGCAGTGAAAACCTCAGAAGGCTGGTATGGCAGAACTTGGGGGCCATGGTGGAGCCCCCAGAGTGCATTGTATTGTGCAACCAATTCTGGAATTATTATTGGGGTACAATTCCCAGTTGTTAGACACCTCACATGGCCATACTCAGAGTTACCACTGTGAAGCTATATATGACCTATATATAGTGCACACTTATAATGCTGTCCCTGCACTCACAAATGGGCCTGAACAACGTGGGGCACTTCTGCTAGTGCAGTGGTGTCCTCACACAGAGGTACTATGCACCTAGCCTTCAGGGTCTGAAGGTTGGACATATAGCTGACTCATAAGTGACCTGGTGCAGTGAAAATGGCTGTGAAATAGTGCTTACCCTACTTCACTAAGGCTGAAATGGCAGTCCTGAAAAAGTGTTTGTATGAGTTCCTTATGCGTGGCAAAAGAAATGCTGCCCATAAGGATCTCCTGGAACCCCAATGCCCTAGGTACCATATACTAAGGACTTATAAGGGGGGTCCAGTATGCCAATTTGGAATGGAATACTGGGTTACCAGTATTTAAGTACAAATTTGGAACTAGAAAGAGCATAACCACTGGAGTTCTGATTAGCAGGACTCCAGTGACACTGTCAAGCATACTGACGAAAACAGTGAAACAGACTGACATGTAGGGCATAAACCATAAGAACTGTGGTCCTGACTAGCAGGATCCCAGTGTCACAGTCAAAACACACTGACAAATAGGCCAAAAATAGGGGTAACCATGCTAGAAAGAGGCTACCTTCTCACAGCAGACATGTTCGTTCGGGTGAAGGGAGGGGATGGGACGGTTTACACCTAACAGCATTGTTGGGATGAAAAATAACCATAATAACCTATTATATATACTTGCTTCACAGATTCCACTACCTATATACTGTAATGTTCACCAATACATCCGAATGTTTAACAGCAGATGTATGCATCTATCAAAATGCTAATAAAGTTTGTGTTTAAAAAAAGACGGCACTGAAGTATGAAATTGCCCCAGAACCCCAAGAAAAGATATCAGGTTAACCCACCAACCTATTCTAAAGGGATGCAAATCCGAACACGACGGTATACATACAGATTTCTGATGCTGGTGCATTAGCAATACCGAATGCAAAGCTGTGACATTCGCAGCTTATATATCGATAAACCCCGATGTGCAGCAAATCAATAAAGAAGCACAACTCATGGATCAATAAACCATCAGGGTTAAGACATAAAATTCACTCAACACCTGGCGCGCTCACACACAAACCATGGTATTCTTAATCATTAACTCAGCGTGTGCAATCGATAAAGCAACACCCCTAGTATATTAGTTAACCAACGCCGTCACACTTCGATTAACCGATCACGCCTCGCACATCAATACAAAGATTTGAACACAAAAATGAATTCACCTACCTCGGAATTTACCACTCTGCAGCGCCTGTGCTCACTAGGTTGCCAATCTGACGCTCAAGTACCCTAAGTACACCTTCAGTGCCTGGGCCCACTGGGTACCTACCCTGCTGCTTCCGCTTCGCCTTAGGTACCACTAAGAAACCATTATTCTACACCTGGGCCCAGGAGGTACCCATCATACTTCTCCTGTGCCCTTAAGAAACAACTCTGCTGCTCATGTACTACGAATTGTTCACCATACGACTCACATATCCACCATACGGCTCCTATACCACTAAGCAGTAAACCTTCAGGGCATGTACCCACTAGATACCCATCGTGCTGCTCCACTACCAAGTACCCACTCGGTCCCAAACTTCGATCTCGTGTAATAACTCCGTGCCACTGCTATTCCACCAAGTACTAACCGAGAGGATCCTCTGGCCTCTAGGTACGCACCGTGTCACGCTTCTATACTGGACAGCCCTTCTGTAACTCCCTGCAGTGGCTGTGAGCTCTAGGTAGCTACCCTGCCACACCTCTACCACCAAGCATGTACCACACAGTGCCTATGTATCCACCCTATATAACCTGTAACCGACTAGTACCTAGCCAGCGGTCCTCTGTCACATCTGGTCGCTCATGTACCCACCATGCGGGGTCTGTGCCCACAAAGTGCCCACCTAGACGCTCCTGCTCCCTCGAAGTACTCACTCTGTGATGAACGTGGCGACGTATCCCTCCTGCTGCTTCTGTACACCTGAGTGCACCACCTTCAATGTCTGTGCTTATTTGGTTGCCGCCCTCCTCCGGCACCCCCCCCGCCCCCCCCCCCCCCCCCAAAGTACTCTCGCTCTGCCGTTCCTTTACATCAAAGTACCCACCTCGACGTTACTCTGCTCAGTGCGTACATAAATGCGGCGAATGTACCACTAAGAACCCCCATGTTTTACCTGGGCCCATAAGCTACCGTTCCTCTCTTGTACCAGAAATTACCCACAGTGTATTTGCCCAAAACGCAGCCATCTTCTCTGCCGTACCCACCCTGCAGTGTATGAGCCCTCTATGCCGCTTCTGCACCATATAGTACGGCGCGGTAGTGACTCTGCCAACCAACCCATTCTTGTACCCACTAAACACTCACCCAGCAGAGCCAGTGCGCACTAGGTCCTACTCTAGTCCTGCGCCCATTAAGAACGGATTATGTGCCTCCTATACACTTTAGGTAACCCTGCGTAGCTCCTGTGCTCGGCCACTACCCGTGTGCCTCTTTGGTACCCACAGTGCGGTGCCTGTGCAGACCCATTAACACTTTGAGGTGTCTGTACCTAACCTGCGCGCCTTTCCCGTTAAACCACACCGGCAACCCATATGCCTGTTAAGTACCTACCTTGCAATGCATGTGTCCATAGATAATACATTATGTACCCGCTGAGTCGCTAGAACACCTGAACCCACAAATTACACACCCTGCAACTCCTACCCACTAAATATCTTCGTTGTGAATCACGCACCCGGTAAACATCCACCCTGCGGCTCGCGTGCATACGAAGTACGCCACCCAAGGGCTCCTGCAGCCAGGAATTAATCCGCCCGGAAGCCTCTGTGCCATGAAGTTACCCACCCTGCCGCGTCCGGACCGAGGAGTTGTTAATGAACGCCCTGCGGCTTCTGTACTCGGTAAGCACCCACGCAGCGACTCCGGAAGCAAACAAGGATATTAGGCCCAGGCTCCAACTAACACCAGGCGGCTCCGTTCCTGGTAAGGTCCGACATGTAGAGAGGTTCTGTAGCCGTAGATCTCTTAAAAGCACAGCCGGCAGGAAGGCAGCTTTTTCCTGTCCTCCCCCATGTCAGACCCGCTTGACACACATCCTGGTACTCCTCACAGTGTTTGTTCACTGAGGGCGAAACCTGTGGGCCCCGCCCGGTCAAGGAATAGAGGCGGGGTGCTGCTTCTCTCAATGCGACAGAGGTGTTCAGTAGTCCGGTACACGCCTTGGTAGAGGCCTCCCGTCTGCCTACATGCATATTTATAGAGGTCTCCTCTCTGCTACTATATCCAAGAAAGAGGCTTCCCGAGTGCTCCTATGGACATACGAAATCTACAATGTGTCTATCTACATATACAGACACATTACATATACAGAGCAAACGTAGCAATGATTAGGTTTTATTGACAAAAACATTTTTAACAACATTGGTGGCGTCTAACAAGTGTTATGTGGATGTATATAGCGTGGCTTTGCCCAGTAATAGATCCAGGCGCTAAAGCACGAGTATTGCCTACGGACTAAGTGTGTAATGAGTCCGCCTCAAAGAATTAGATGAAGAGCCAGGTCTTCAGCTTCTTGCGGAATTCAAGAAGCAAGGAAGCGGACCTGATGTGCAGAGCCAGCGCATTCCTCGTTTAGGGTGCAATGTGGGAGAATGCCACACCTCTCATAATGCTGCTGCCGATGCGGGGTGTGAGCGCAGGTGTCTAGTGTGTTGGTGGAAGTGAAGGGGGCTGTTAAGGTATGTTGATCCCGTGTTGAGCAGTGCCTTGTATGCATGTGAGTTTGAAATTACATGAGTTTATGTATGGGAAGCGAGTAGAGCTCTACGAGATGTGATGTGATGTGGGTGCGTTGTAGGAGATAGAGGATGAGTCTTGCTGAAGCATTCTGCATGGTCGGGAGTCAATGGAGGAGATGGTTGGAGATTGTGGCATAGAGTGCATTGGTGTAGTCTAGTATGCTTGTGATGAGGGCTTGTCACATGGCACATCTGGTTTTTACGGCGTATCCATGTGAAGATCTTATGAAACATAAGGAACCTGGAGGAGCTGATTGTGTTGACCTGTGCTGTCATGTCATCTGCACACATTTTTTTTTTTTTTAAATAGTGTTCATCAGATTGGGCTTCAGCATGGCAAGAATCATGCAGAGCTGTCAAGCAGTACACCCCCCCCAAAATAAAAAAAATAAAAGGGGGAGGGGTCATAAAAGTGGCCTTTCTCATAACTCACACGTGAAGCTTTTGACAGCACTACTAATAAGTTACACAAAACTTGGTGACAAAGAAGAACTTCGCTCAGGAAGTGCTTTTGATGGTTTAATGTACACCTGTTGAGTTGTTAACAATAAATTAGCATTAGGAAAGTGATTTCTGTAGGTTTCAAATTGAGCAGACCTGTCAATCACACTTATATTGCACTATCTAGACCATTAGTGAGCAGACAGTTTGCAAATCTGGGCGTGTAGTCCCATATTTAAAAAAAAAAAAAAAGAAAATACAATTGAACAAGGGGGCTTTTACCTCCCTTCATCCTTTTTGTGCCTGAAAACTCACGCCGATTTCACGGACCCAAAGCAGCCCAGAATGTCTAGCTCCAAATTTAATAAAATTGTTGGTCTCACTATTAAAGTATGCAAGGCCTTTGTCCCGGCATCCTGAACAAAAAAAAATGAAGGCACCATAAGGGGTTCAGGGAAAGAATCTCCTGAACCACTGGCGCATGGTGGGGGGCGGGGGCTCAAAGAAATACCCCTTATATCAAGATTTGTTATTTTGCCACAGAAATTTGTAGGACCCAAACTATGTGCACCCAGGCCAAGTGTCTGCAAATTTGAAGCCAAAAGTCTTCAACCCTTGCTGGATAGGTGGGGAGTCTGGTCATAAGCCTGCCCCTGCAATGAACCCACACAGAGCACGCCTATGTAGGGGTTGGCTTGTCACAGTATGTTGGGTGCAGGGCCTGGCCACAGGTACCTCAGCTAACTGCTGCTGCACATGGACAAAAGGTATGCATAGATGGTTGGACATTCGCAATGGGTTGGATACCATGATGGGTCTGGTGCAAGGCCAATGGCCATGCACATCAGAGTTTTTTTTTTTTTTTTTTTTAAACTGTTTGTATTAATTTTACACAAAGAACAAGCACACTTAGTGCGTCAACAGCTTTACTCAGAATACATTGCCAATTGAAGTTCAGAGTACAATCATTTAATACATCGGGTAAAAGCGGACACTTGATAAAGAACAATGAAATATCTAGTGAGAACGACTGGCCAATGGTGTGACCAGATCATGAAACAACAAAGCACTTTAAGGTTCTGTATTTCACCCTTGATTGCCAGGAAACTATAGCAGGCCAATAATCCAGGAGATTGTCAACCCTCCCCCTCAGAGCTCTCCCCTGATGTCCGGTCGTCATCTTCTGGAAGCCTACCCAATAAGTGAGCCCAGAGTTGTATGGCCACAGCCAACCCCTCATCTGTGAGGGATACTCTCATGCGATGTTCCTCTGCCACTCCCGATTTCCATTCCAATATGTCACGAAGCCAGTATGTAAACAATGGGACCTTTGTACTCATCCAGCCGATGGCCATCCGCCTCTTTGCCAGTAATAAGACAAATTGGGGCAACCTATAGCAAAAACCTATGCCCCTGAGACACCACCATCTCCAGGAGACAGGCAAGTGGGGTCAATGGTACATTCATTTCAGTAACAGATTTAACAAGTGACACAACCTGCCCTAGGGTAAGCCCGAATCTGCGCACAGCAGCATGCAATGTGCAAAAAGTTGGCTTCAGCAGCCCTGTAACATGGACAAGTGTCCCACCTAGTAGGGTCTATTTTATTAATCCCTTGTGGTGTATGAGCCGCTAAGCTCTCCCTGTACACCTCTGCTGTGGGGGGGGGGGGGGCCCTACCTCTGAAGATCAGCTAATTGGTCCTTACTTTTTTTTTTTTTTTTACAGGTCTCCCATGAGTCTCCTGCGTGTTCAACAAATCATACATATGCACTCTCCCCCCCCCCGACTACCGCTTTTAAAGCCTCCCACTCCACTGCTCTGTATCCATAGTTCCCCACTTTGTGGTCATGTTGTTCATTATTGCTGTACCCAAGTCTGCCCCACAGGCTACATCTGATAGTAAGTCAGATGGCATATGCCATGTCCGCGCCCTGCTCAGCCTCTCGCTCCAAGCCATAATCAGCAAAACAGATGCATGATCTGAGAGGAACCTTGCCATGTGCAGCAACGCATTTATCTGAACATCATGTAATCCTCCCACCAGGAAGCGATCCAGTCTACTGTAAGTATTATGGGTCCATGAGCAACACGTGTATTCCTGGAGATCCAGATGTAACTGTGGCCCTCCATCCAGTAGCCCCAGCTTCTCTATTGCCGACTGCAACACGCCTGTCATCAGGGGATTGGTACCACCCCTGGGCAGACGACAATCCCTCTCCCCTTCCAACACACAATTGAAGTCCCCAGCCCAGTTTATGGGGGTACCCACACTATCTATTAACAAGCCCTGTAACCATTCAAAGAACCCTCGGTCGTCATTGTTTGGGGCATACAAATTTAAAAGCGCAAACTCTTCCCCATTCAAGGCGCCCTGAAGCAGGACATACCTTCCCTCCTCATCTGCTTTGCTATAAGTGAGTCTGAACGGAACCCGGGGGGGGGGGTCACCCAAATGATCAGCCCTCTTGCATAAGAGTACGAGGCAGAAAACAATTGAACTCTCCATTTTCTATGTAATGTCTGTGCCTCGTCCATCACCAAACGAGTCTCTGTAGGCAAGCAATTTGGATCTTATTTCGTTTGAGAAAGGAATGCACTCTAACATTTAGTGTACCCACGGAGCCCTCTGACATTGCATGTTATTATATTGAATGTCTCAGCCATGAGTCTAATAATGTCCCACTCTAAACGCCGCTCCCATTGCTGCCTCTCCTGTCCCATTGCTGCCTCTCCTGTGGACCCAGTCAAAGGACACCAGCCCTCAGGAATTTTTCGCTGTCTTGGGACGCATACTACAACAATAACTAAGAAAGCCTCTTTAACTTTAGAGGCTATGAACAATCCTCCCCATTCCCGGAAAAACAGCATAACGACATTTCACACTGCAAATCCAATGATTTCTTGCTGTCAGATGGAGAGGCAACCCACCCAAGGTCAACCCCTTCAGAACATATTTCTCCAGCAAGGAATACAATTTAAGTAGGATATTGGTAACAGGGCCCTCCACTCCAAGTTCTGAAAGTGTATATCCACTACCTCCAGCCTACGTCACTACTGCTTGACATCCATGTGACTGCAGCAGAGCCAGCCCAACTACCTGTAGAAGAAAAGAAAAACTCAAAGGAGTTATTTAGCCAAGGACACCATGACATGTCATCACAAGCCCCAGATTCCTTCTGGATCACTGCCTCTTCTCGCATTGATTAAGTAGCATCGGTCCGCACTGCCAGCCCTGAGCGGCAAGGGCCATGGTTCCATCCACCTAAATATCCACTCTACCAGGATCAGTCCTGTCAGGGGAATACTGGCCAGCCAGCCACCACCAATGTGTCTCTCGTCGCCCCCCCCCCCCCCCCCCCACACCACCATCCCCACCCAGTCCCCGGCCAGTACCTGCCTGAACAGTCAATCTGCGTGATCCAGATCTCCATGCAGGATTGTGCTCCATAGGTGCTTTGTCCCAGACCTCCAGCCACTGCCACACAACCTCAGGTATATCAAAGAAATATGACATGCCTCCCAAAAGAACCTTCAGTCTGGCCGGGTACAACAGCATATAACGTAGGCCCATGGAGCGGAGCTTGGTTTTGACCTCTAGGAAAGTCTTCCGAGCACCTTGCACTTTGTTTGTATAGTCCAGGTAAATGGCGATCTTCCAATTCTCAAACCTGGCAGTGTCAGTGTCCCTTGCTGCTCTAAGGATGCGGTCTCTATTCTCATAATGCAAGATATGAGCAATGATAGTCTGCGGTGGGACCCCCAGGTTGCGGAAGCGCAACCAGTGCGTTGTGCACCCTCTCAATAGCTAACATGAAACAGAGACCATCAGGCCTCAGGGTGTCTTTGTTCCAGGCTTCAACAAACCGCTTGAGATGTGCCCCTTCGATTCATTCAGGGAATTCCAACAACAGCTCGTTATTGTGGTGAAAGGGGCCCTCCGCATCCTCCACTCTGGCCTCCAGAGCCACAGAGCATGACTCATCCGCAGCCACCTTGTTCTTCAGGGTGGTCATCTCTGCCTGGAGTTCCTCAATGGATCTCTCCACCAGACGAACCTTATCTAACACCTTACGAAGGTCAGTGCGCTGACACTGACCTCTAGGGCCACAGTTCTATCTTATTTTTCAGGGCCAACCGGAAGCCCTGTATGGCCTGCAACAACTCCGCTATCGAGGGCTGCCCAGTCTCATGGCGGGTGCCCAGACCCCACCCGGTCAGAAGTATGGCACGTGGTGCGCTGGGATGCAGGGGCCGGCAGTGCATAATGATCCACTGTATTGCCCTGGGGTGCCTGTTGCTTATTCTTCCAAATGTGCTTGTTGGAAGGTAGCCTCTTTCTAGCCTTGTTACCCCCACTTTTGGCCCGTTTGTGAGTATATGTCAGGGTGTTTTTACTGTCTCACTGGAATCCTGCTAGCCAGGGCCCAGTGCTCATAGTGAAAACCCTATGTTGTCAGTATGTTTGATATGTTTCACTGGGATCCTGCTAGCCAGGACCCCAGTGCTCACAAGTTTGTGGCCTATATGTGTTCCCTGTGTGGTGCCTAACTGTATCACTGAGGCTCTGCTAACCAGAACCTCAGTGTTTGTGCTCTCTCTGCTTTCTAAAATTGTCACTCCAGGCTAGTGAATAATTTTACCAATTCTGATTAGCACACTGGAACACCTTTATAATTTCCTAGTATATGGTAGCTAGGTACCCAGGGTATTGGGGTTCCAGGAGGTCCCTATGGGCTGCAGCATTCCGTTTGACACCCATAGGGAGCTCAGACAATTCTTACACAGGACTGCCACTGCAGCCCGAGTGAAATAACGTCCATGTTATTTCACAGCCATTTTACACTGCACTTAAGTAACTTATAAGTCACCTATATGTCTAACCCTCACTTAGTGAAGATTAGGTGCAAAGTTACTTAGTGTGAGGGCACCCTGGCACTAGCCAAGGTGCCCCCACATCGTTCAGGGAAATTTCCCCAGACTTTGTGAGTGCGGGGGCATCATTACACGCGTGCACTACATATAGGTCAATACCTATATGTAGCGTCACCATGGTAACTCCAAACATGGCCATGTAACATGTCTGGGATTGTGGAATTGTCATCCCAATACCATTCTGATATTGGGGGGACAATTCCATGCATCTCCGGGTCTCCAGCATAGAGCCCGGGTACTGCCAAACTAACTTCCCGGGGTTTTCTCTGCAGCTACCGCTGCTGCCAACACTCAGACAGGTTTCTGCCCCCCTGGGGCCTGGGCAGCCCAGTCCAAGGAAGGCAGAACAAAGGATTTCCTCTGAGAGAGGGTGTTACTCACTCTCCCTCTGGAAATAGGTGTGAAGGGCTTGAGAGGAGTAGCCTCTCCTGGCCTCTGAAATGCTTTGAAAGGCACAGATGGTACCCTCCTTGCATAAGCAAGTCTACACCGGTTCAGGGATCCCCCCAGCCCTGCTCTGGCACGAAACTGGACAAAGGAAAGGGGAGTGACCACTCCCCTGACCAGCACCTCCCAGTGGAGGTGCCCAGAGCTCCTCCAGTGTGTCCCAGACCTTTGCCATCTTGGATGCAGAGGTGTGAGGGCACAACGGACAGCGCTGAGTGGCCAGTGCCCGCAGGGGACGTCAGAGACCCCTCCTGATAGGTGCTTACCTTTCTCTGTAGCCAATCCTCCTCCGAGGGCTATTTAGGGTCTCTCCTGTGGGTATCTCACCAGATACCAAATGCAAGAGCTCACCAGAGTTCCTCTGCACTTCCCTCTTCGACTTCTGCCAAGGATTAACCGCTGACTGCTCCAGGACGCCTGCAAAACCGCAACAAAGTAGCACGAAGACTATAAGCAACATTGTAGTGCCTCATCCTGCCGGCTTTCTCGACTGTTTCCTGGTGGTGCATGCTTTGAGGGCTGTCTGCCTTCACCCTGCACTAGAAGCCAAGAAGAAATCTCCTGTGGGTCGACGGAATCTTTCCCCTGCCAAAGCAGGCACCAACCTGCTGCATCACCAGTCCCCTCTCATCTTGACGAGCGTGGTCCCTGGAACACAGGAGCTGGATCCAAGTGTCCCCGACAGTCCAGTGGCCCTTCTGTCCAAATTTGGTGGAGGTAAGTCCTTGCCTCCCCACGCCAGACAGTAATCCTTTGTACCGCGTGAACTGCAGCTGCTCGGGCTTCTGTGCACGTTTGAAAGACTTCCTTCATGCACAGCCTAGCCCAGGTCCCCAGCACTCTGTCCTGCATTGCCCAACTCGCTGAGTTGGACTCCGACTTCGTAGGACCCTCTTTTGTTGTGCTGAGTCGACTGTGGTGCTCAGATTTTCTGAACGCCTGTTCAGGTGCTTCTGCTTGGGCTCTCTGTGTTGCTGAGTGCCCCCTCTGTCTCCTCCTCCAAGGGGCGACCTCCTGGTCCTTCCTGGGCCCTGGCAGCACCCAAAACCTTCAACCGCGACTCTTGCAGCTAGCAAGGCTTGTTTGCAGTCTTTCTGCATGGAAACATTTCTGCATCCTCCAGCACGCCATGGGACATCTTCTGACCAAAGGAGAAGTTCCTGGCACCTTCCGTTGTTGCAGAATCTTCGGCTTCTTCCACCCGGAGGCAGCCCTTTTGCACCTTCATCCGGGGTTTAGTGGGCTCCTGCCCCCCCTGGACACTTGCGTGACTCTTGGACTTGGTCCCCTTCCTTTACAGGACCTCAGGTCCAGGAATCTGTCTTCAGTGCTTTGCAGTCAGTTGTTGTCTTTGCAGAATCCCCTATCTCGACTTTACTGTCTTTCTGGGGTAGTAGGGTAACTTTACTCCTACTTTTCAGGGTCTTGGGGTGGGGTATCTTGGACACCCTTAGTGTTTTCTTACACTCCCAGCGACCCTCTACACTAGGCCTGGGGTCCATTCGTGGTTCGCATTCCACTTTTGGAGTATATGGTTTGTGTTGCCCCAGGCCTATTTTTCCCTATTGCATTCTATTGTGTTCTACAGTGTTTGCACTACTTTTCTAACTGTTTACTAACCTGACTTGGTTTGTGTGTGTATATTTTGTGTACATTACTTACCTCCCAATGGAGTATATCCTCTGAGATACTTTTGGCATATGGTCACTAAAATAAAGTACCTTTATTTTTAGTAACTCTGAGTATGGTGTTTTCTTATGATATATTACTAAGTGATATAAGTGGTATAGTAGGAGCTTTGCATGTCTCCTTGTTCAGCCTAAGCTGCTCTGCTATAGCTACCTCTTTCAGCCTAAGCTGCTAGAACACTTCTAATCTACTAATAAGGGATAACTGTACCTGGTACAAGGTGTAAGTACCACTAGGTACCCACTATAAGCCAGGCCAGCCTCCTACAGTGCTCCAACTGGCACAAGCTTCATTACAAGTATACAATAGCGCAGCAACCAGCACCTGTGGGCCACCCCTCCACAATGCAGACCAGGTCCATGCACCCACCCCGGGCCTCCAGTCGTTTCTCCAGGGGCAGGCAGCCCCCAAGCATGCAAAGCACCATGTGTAGTCTCCAGATCCCACACCGTTCCCTGCAGATCACAACCAGTGGAGTGGCGCCCTGGGGAAAAGTGCAACTATTACAGCTGTCTCGGGTCCAACAATCAAGCCGCAGCACCCAGCCCAGCTCCACAGGCCAGGCACCGCATCTAGCGCCCCGAGAGGCCAATCACTTCCGGGTGCCCGTCCGCCTCACATACTGCCAGGAACAGGGGCCTCTGAGCCGTCGGTCAGCCCTGCTCCACTCGACGTCGGTCCCTTCATGGAGGGACAGATCACCATCCAGCTCAACCAGCCAGCTCTGCACAGGCTGAACTCAGAACGGGACCAGGTGCGTCCCTCCGGTCTGGGTCTCCACCCCTTCTCCACCCTCCGCTAGTCTCAGGGGAGAGGTTGCCACCCACCCCCCTCGCAGGCACAGAGGTCTGCCAGCAGTGGGAAAACTCTGGCCCTGCCGGGGACCAAGTCTCTGGCGATCACAGTCTTTCTCGCTTCAGGCCGCTCCTCAAGATCGCCATAACAACCAGCATCACCAGGGGCGCCCCCGTGGCTCATGCCCACCGAACAAGGAAGGCAGCACGAGCGCGGAGTGTGGGCCCACGTTTCAGCGGTCAGAGAGCCCTTGTTCGTCAGGATTATTCAGGGTCGGTCGGGTGCCTCTCAGGCACGCGTCCTATTGGCAATCTTGCATGGACATGCCCCCCATGCACATCAGAGTTGGATGCCCACAGTGGGTTGTGTGCTGCCACGGCTTCCAAGCCATGATCTGCAGCAAACCACCACTGCATATAGTGTGTTGGAAGCAAATGTGGATGTGATACATGATCAAAAACGGTAAAAATTACCATCCAATTGCCTTGGCCAGTTAATTACCACAACACATCTATGTGCCAGCTTAGGACACCCTTTTCCTTCAAGTAATTAGTCTCTATTTATTTCCTTAGTTTTTGTATCAAAATGTACTAAATTACCTACTTAATTTTCATATGTTGTGTGCATAGCATCAAAAGTTTAAATTTGTCATGCTTTAATGCATTCCTGCGGAATACCATTCGCCAGGGACCAAACATTGGTGCAAGGATTCTATAAGGCAAAACAAAGACACAATATTCATTGATCAATGCGCAATAAAGGTGGTCAATGAAATACTTACCAAAATTGTTGTTAACAAGTAAGACTTACCACATCCATAGTACATGTTTAGTACAGCTATACCCGACCAATCGCTTCATATTTAAATATATCGGTAATAATAAGTAGTGCATACTGATCAAAAAGCCTACTGATGCCAAGAACCCTAGATTACTCATTTAATTGGACAGTAATCCATTTATATGAAGAGATATCAATGGTAAGGTAATCACAGTGATCGATTCTACATTTAACTAAGCTTATATTTCAGGTACAGTCCCAAAACGTTAAATCAAGTACCTATATGTATGTCAAATGCCAGGTTTATGGAATCAATAATAATCATACAGACAGTTAGTTGTGGTACCAACATGTCACAGTGTACCTTTCAAGCACATGAATGACTTCACACCACATGTTTAGAGGGTGATATATGGAATGGGGCATCTGAATTTTGGATGCTAGAAGGTCAAAATGCTCTTGTCTAACGTGCATTGTTAATTAAAGGACTGGGACCCCACAGAGCGTTCCACGTTTAATGACTAGATTACGTGAAACTGCAACTGAAAGAATCCATCACTGTATTGTAAATGCATTTATATAGCGTTTATTAATCTTGATGTGACATTGAAACACCTTACTCCAGGCAGCATGCTGCTCCAGGAACCCAATGTGGTTAGTGCAGTGTTACTAGTTATTGTTGGCTGCTGGGATTAGTGGTGTGCACTCAATCAAACAATTCAATGTGTTCACTTCAGTTTCTTTGTAGTAGATTTAATTAATAAGAGTTAAGTGTGATCATTTGTGAGGGAGCATGTGAACTCATATAGATTGTTGGTGGGATTAGTAGACACTCTACAATAGATAAGGTATTGTTAGGTTGCAGCGGTATGATTTTCAGAGAAGGAGAAATTGTACTCTTGTAAATAAGAAGTGGACAATTTACAGCAATACAATAATTAGGGTTGCAGCAAACATGCATGTGACAGAGAAGGTTTTGCTCAAAGATAGGAAGTATATAGAGAATGGAAGGGAAGGAGAGGACCATCTGAAAGAAAAAGGAAAGGAGACAAATCAGTAGTTTTATGTAATGGGCAGTTTTGCATGCCAGATTTTAGAAGTATATGGGATGTTTTTTGCGATAGCGTGCAATTTGAGGATGCAAAACGTTAAAATTAAACAACATTAAGTATTTGTGCTCTCACTAGAATCAGGCAAACAGTCTGTCCATTAATAGGCTGCCACAAGATCACTGTTTAAGTAAGGTTAGTTGATCAACTCAGGGATTGAAAGCGAAAAGTAATGACTGGACACATATATAGTGAAATAGCAAGAGCTTTAGGCTGCATTCAAAGGAAGCAGTAACCTTGAGATCATAGCAATGTGAGGAAATAAAATAGAAGGGTAGATAATGAAAACACTGAAAAGGAGATTCTATAAATGCAGAAGCAAATGTCTTCTGGTGTTAATCATCGAGCATACCTCATACTATTAATTACAAAGCAAAGTGGGGTCCATTTTGGATGCCTCTGCTTTTACATTGCACAAGATGGATGGCAAGGACAGCTTCTCCAGGCAGTGGAAGTGTATTACCTGCATTCTTGTGGGTGGAGATGCAGATACTAACCTGCAGTGGATGGGGACTACCTTCCTTTAGAAATTCAGTGAAGACTTTATTAGCAAGTTGAGCTGATGATGGCAAAGTGGAGCAAGTTAACACCTCTGTGTATGTCTGTTGTGGGAGCTCCAGAACAGAGACTAATCTTAAGTGAGGGCTTTACTTGACATAAGGCCGTCATTGGACAGCAGCCTGGAAATATATGTATGTGTAGGTAGCTCAGCAACGTTTTGCTGAACTCTCTCACCTTTATTGCTACTGATAAAAACTCTCATGAATGTATATCTTATTGACTTTACTTGTATCGTGTTTTAGGATTGCAGAGGTCCATAAACTCTATTGTGATATAAATGCGTTTTTAAGTGCAAGGAAAAAAAACTGGCCAAAATCTGTTTGCATGTTAAAAAGGAAAGCCACAGAGTGAAAGGATGGCTAGTTTCTACATGCTACAAGAGCTGCAGAGAAATATCATCTTATAATGCATGGATTTACCTAGATTAGAACCTCTCCTGCTCAAGAAAGGATTTGGGCTTGTGAACAAATACCATAGGGAAACCAGGAACCACTTTTATATTTTGCAGATTGGAAAAGATGCAGTATATTGTACATCTATACCCCATATGTTCAAGATATGAGGAAATCCCTGGGCAAAAAACTCTGTCGTCTCACAGTGGAATGGCCTCACTGGAAGGACTTAAGAGCTAATAGAAAGAGTGAAACCTGGTCATTCAATTCATAAGTAACACGGTTGGTAAAACAAAAAAAATACTAAATAGAAAGTATTTTATTTAGACAATCATAGTATAGGGATTAGAAGAAAAAGGGAACTAATGATAATATTCCCACCAGAATCCATTCAAATAAACTAGATGAAGTTGTAGATTTCCAACTTGCTTCTATGACACACCTAAAACCCTTGTATAAACCACTCGCACCCCAATATTATGCACTTACAACTTCTCTACAGCACACTTAAAATTCCTCCATAACCAAGCGACTACGACAACTCCTCTACAACACAGCTGCGATCCCTACATTACTCCCACACTACGACCTACAACACCTCTATAATACCACTCCAACTTCTTTTGAATAATCGTTTCACAGTACAATTACTACAATTCATCTGCAAATACCTTTGAGGCAAATCTAAACGCCCCTTCACAATAACGTCTTTACAAACCCTTAATAACACACCTACAACAACCCCTAAGCAACCCTTCCCAGGTCCAGGTACACCTTTTAACACTCCCTTTGTAAGTCACCAAAGTTGCCATGCTAGATTTGTGCAGTGGAGGCTGGATGCAGGGCATGGCCTATGGACCTTCTACAGGCAGCCAAGCAGTATTGTGCATGGCCTTCAGCTGCGTGAAACAGAGGCTGTCTGCAGGACACGACCTACAGGCAGGCCCAAGCCAAACCTTCCATGGGTGGCTAACTCCTACTGCACATTGCCTTAGACAAGCGCAGCAAGAGTTTTCTTAAACCCTTCATCGGCATCCAAGGCCCACTACGCAAGGTCCGTGGCTGTGCATAGCAAGGGTTGGCAGGATGGGCTGGTATATGGCCATGCCTTGCACACAACCTCTCATGGGTGTCCAATCCAGGCTGCGCACAACATTCGACCTATGAGGTCATTTAACATATTGAGTGAAGTCTATGTAAGGTCATAAGCAACGTATGGAAGAGATCATAATATCTCACCATAACCAGTGAAGTTCAATGGGTTTTTATGGTTGGTTTTGTACACTTAATTGGATTTAAACATGTTATCAGTAAATTTCTAAGTTTTTCTCAAATGTGCATTGAGGTCCAATAAGCAAAACTTAACTTTTACTTTTTCCTCCAAGCAATTTCTGGGGTTTTTCCATCATAGTTCCCATTGAACTGTTCATTGCACCTAACTTCCGTAGTATGGCCACAACAGAGAGGAGTGGGTGGTTAGCCGCAGGGCCTGATTTCAAAGTCATATGCAGCAGGGTTTGGTCAAGGACAGATGTAGTGCATCAAGTTAGTTGAGATTTCTTTTTCAGGATTCGCAAATCCTGACACCCTAGGTGATGGTCTAGGATTCACAAAACAGCACAGGATTCACAAACCTCTCAAATTGATCTTTTGTTTAAAAATTTTAATTATAAAGCCTGAGTGTCCCTTTGTGGACCTGCAAAATGGGACTGCGGGTCGAGGTAGGCTCGCTGTGCCCTCTCACACACTTATTTTTTCAACACGGGGTGTTCAGTGCACGGTGTTGGGTAATTGTGGCTGCACAGAAAATGTTCTGTCACTGCCAGATAATCAAACCACAGCAGCTTTGAAAATCTGCAGTAGGGGGGTTTGGGGGGGGGGGGCTGGGGGGGGGTGACAAAGTTCTCTATTCCACTGGTTGCCTTTATTTTTTTTTTTAAATAGATTCACACATCTTCATGGACTTCCAAATCTGCAAAAGGATCCCGGGAATAGCTGTCCACATATCTCTAAACTATAACCTTTTCATGCACAGACAGAACACGTTGTACATGCACATTTTTTCAAACACAACTGAGACTGCATTTTTACTTACATGCCAAGTTTAGTGTAGTTCTGATAGCCTTTTTTGTATCAATGAGCAAAGAGTCCTATTGGAGGCAAAATGTAATGTCACTTTTGTGTGACTTTCCCTCCCCCTATTTTTTTTTATTTTTGCACCCGCTTGGTGCATAAAAACTGAAATAAAAAAGCAGAGTTCCCAAAAAGAAGAAAAAAAAAAAAAAAAGGAACCAGGGTAGGGACACCCTGACCCCTTAGCTCTGGTGCAGGAAACCCACAAGGACTCCCCAGAGGAAAAAAAAGAAACCCAGCACAGGCTCCTGCGCTTGTTTAAATGAAGTCTCTGGTTTGATCCGGTCCCAGGGGCATTGAAATTTTGAATTGGGGGACGCCTGGCCCCTCCGAATCCCCAGGAACGGCCATTCTCCCTGGGGTTAACATCAAATTAAATATTGTCTCCCCTCCACACCCCCCCACCTGCAGACGCAGGGATCAACACCTTACCAGGGCAGATTATATAATGAAATGCAGGGGGACACCTGGCCTCCCCTCCGCAGGTCCCATGGACTGCCCCCTCCCTGGGGATAACATCTAATTAAATATAGGGGGGCTTTCCACACCCGCAGCCCAGGGGACAGCCCCCTCCCCGGGGCAAAATATATAATGTAATGCAGGGGGCTTCCTATCCCACCTCACCCCCAGCAGCACCGTAGACTGCCACCTCTCTGGGGCTAAATTTAAAAAAGATAGTGGGGTCGGTTTCATACTCTCCCCGGGACCACCATCTCCCTGGGGCAAATGCAATGTTGGGGGGGGGGGGGCACAGCCCCCCTCGTGGAGCCAATAATAGCCCTGGGGACCCCAACCCCCCAGGGGCAGCTCCTGTTATCCTGTGCCCACCCCCAGGACATAGCTGTTTGGTTTGACAGTAAACATTCCTCTTTCTGCAAGTAAGAGAGCTGAGTTTTCACCTATTTCCTGCATGCAAACATGTGTGTATGAAAACAGATGAAAACATTGCTCCCACAGGACGCTCGTAGGCAGCTAGGACATTTTTAATAAGTCTCAGTCTCTCTCTATCTCTCTCTCACACTCTTCGACTGTCGCTCAGTAGGTAGAACGTTCAAATTATTGTATGGCTGTGTGTCTGTTTATTTTCCAGTGTTTTGACTGTTAAACATTCCTAATGATGTAACAATTAAGTCTTTTCCCACTTAAAATCAATGTCATAGCTAAGTCTGGACACTACATGCTAAGGAATCACTTTTGGCCTAGTGGTTAAGGTCTCACACACACCCATAACCTGAAGGTTGAGGGTTCAAGTGTATGTGTGTCTGTGGCAAATTCCCTGGGTCCCCAGGGCTGAAATTAGCCGGGGTAGGAGGGCAGCCTGGCACCCTCCCCTGCAAAAAAACATTTTTGAAGGCCGCGCCCCGGGGGATGGGGTCCCTGCGGCAAAAACTTAAAAAAAATAAAATAATAAATAAATAAATCCAAGCGAACCTGCGGCCAACTCCCACTGCGCATTGCCAAAGGCCGTGTACAGCGTCGTGTTGTGTTATTAGAGGGGTTGCCGCAGGGTCTGGCCACGGCGGTTCGATTAACATATAGTAATGAAAATTACTTTACCCAAAAAAAAAAAACATAGAAATTCACTGAAAAATAAACAAATGTTACAGGGAAGTTATAGTTGGGTTCACAATTTAAACCTACAAAACCATGCATTTTTCACCTGTCATCTCAAGTAACTGTAACTCGTGCCCTAAGGTAACTATAACTCATGCCCTCGCCATGCACTGCTAATTACCCCACAAATGACGGCACCCATGATACCTTTGATAACATCATTGATAATACCAATGCAATATTTGCATTCAAATTTTTGAAAAAAAAAAAAACTGCATGGCGGGGGCACGAGTAGTAGTTACCTTAGGGCACAAGTTATAGTTACTTGAGATAATTAACTTTAACAGGTGAATTTCTATGGTTTTGTACGTTTAAAATGTGAGCCTAACTATAACGTCCCCGTAACCTTTATAAAAAACACACGCACATATATTTTATATACACACACACACACACACACACACACACACACACACACACACACACACACACACGGTCTCCTCAGTGTCTATAATAACTTGAAGAAAGTACACAAGAGTACAGGGATAATTCATTCATCTCAGCAGACTTTTGTGTCTAGGAAGTGTTGGGGGTGGGGGCAGGGCTAGCCACCATGTAAAGCGAACACTGCTATGGACCCCGACTGATATCGCAGTGCCCTGGTGCTTTGGCTGCCATCCTTTGTACGGGGGAGTTGTCTAACGATAGTGACAACCCCCTGAAGAACATTTGAGGGCTGGAATAACACGAATGAGCCTCATGCACTGTCATGATTGAAACTTCATCTTACCGCAGGCACGGACAGCTGGACCCTTTATCCTGGACAATGCACGAGTATCCATCTTCCTTGACTTCACTGTAGCTGTACAGCAGTAAAGAGACTCATTCCCGGGGGCAAAATGGAGGATGAGAAAGTTGGGGGATCAAGTACACTATGCTGTTCCTGGCTACACTTTCTATTCGGATGGGGGAAATTACTTTTTTCGCCACATTGGAGAAAACATGGCAGTGGTTAGATTTGGACATCTCGGGGAGGGTGAGGCCCTTGTGCCCGGAACCGACAGCCGCTGGGCCACGAAGGCGCCGGGGCACCCACCACTCAGAATGCAGAGGAGCACAACCCACCACCCGCAGGAGAGAGAGGGTAGGAGGGAGGCAGTGGCCACTGTAGCAACCTTGTCCACCTCCAGAGGCGATGTCAAAGGACCCACCAGCTCCAAAGACGTCACTCACTCAGATACTGGTGGTGCCACAGATTCCAAACTCAGTCAG
Organism: Pleurodeles waltl; assembly: GCF_031143425.1. Taxonomy (NCBI): domain Eukaryota; kingdom Metazoa; phylum Chordata; class Amphibia; order Caudata; family Salamandridae; genus Pleurodeles; species Pleurodeles waltl. The sequence continues at coordinate 313,657,808 of NC_090443.1, forward strand.
AAATGATTTAGCATTGCACTCGGCACTGCTGATGAAGTAATTTGAACGTATATGTTCTGGTTACCGCACTGTTTTTCTTTGGTTGTATTACGGTATGTGACTCTTTCTTACAATTGTCATTGCATCAAAACCCATATTGTCTTTAATATTCTATTGTTCTCCTCGGGCTACACACAGGGTCTGATCCAATGACTGGTCAGACACCTGCCTGCCCCCCCACTCCCAAATGTGTCCCAGAAGTCGGACAGGAAGCAGACTTCTGTTGGAACACTAAATTCTACTGTCAGACTGTTTGGACAATGTGTGGCAGCGTAGTTGTACTGGGTGGGAATTGTTTGGGGATCGTTTGCTCAGTTTTTGTTATTTGTCCTGTTTATTGCCTATTGAAGGGTTTGCCATATCTAGGATCCTGACTTCTGGACTAAGGGGTGGGCCATGGGCTGGGGCTTGGGGTGGGTAGACATATCGGTAATGGCTAATGTGTGGTCCACTGTTGGGCTGCTCACTTGGAACATATGGGGTTTAAGCTCCCCTAGCAAGAGGCAAAAGGTCCAGATCTACATTAGGAGGAGTAAGGTACAAATTGTCCTGTTGCAGGACACACATCTCACTAAAGCAGAGAGGCGGGGATGGTGGTGGTCTATTTCCATTCATATTCCTCTTCTGCAAGAGGCATGTTTATTGGGATCCTACCAGATGTGCTCTTCTTACCTCAACTGGAAATCATAGACCCAGAGGGGGACTATGCTGTATTAGGGTGTAAATTGGATGGGAAAGATGTAGCGTTAATCAATGTTTATGCGCCCAACACTGACCAACTACCCTTCATAAAATCCTTATCACCACACCACAGTACCACATTACAACTCAGTGGTGGTGGGGAGACTTCAACAGCATAGCAGACACATCCATCGACAGATCGCACCCGTCCCTTCCAACCTTACCAATGTATGCAGTGGCCAGGGCCTTTTGGGCCTGGAAGCATCAATGGGGCCTGGTTGATGTGTGGAGGGGCCCATGACCTCCAACATAAGAGACAGTCTCATTACTTAGGCATGCATGGTCTCTTTGTACAATTAGATGTGCCGCTCTGTGGGGGGGGAGGAGGTTTACTATGCAGTATGCCAATACATTCAGAATACCGTGCCAAAACACTTTTGGATTAAAATCCATTCCTGCTGGCAATTTGCTGGGAGACCCCTAGGCCCTCAATTCCATCCTGGAAACGGATCACAGATGAAATGGAGGACCCAGTGTTCCAAGACTCCTTGACAACCAGTATCCAATACTATATCACTAACAATGAGGAGACCGTCTCTTCCGATTTAGCTGAGTGGGGAGCATTTATGGTAGTAATTAGTGACCATTTTATCTTTAAGACAGCGGTGATCAGAGGACAGCTATTGCAAGAGATCACCCTACAGGTGCAACTGCTCAAACTGCTGGCTATGGAAGGCCCGCATAATCCTGCTAAGACCCAACGTTTGCCGGCAGAGAAGGAAAATTTGCTGGAATTGTCAGAAAGGCTAAGGGGTTTCAATTATAATCAATTTGTTTGCTAAAGCCTACAGTGGTTGGGACAAGACTGGCTGCCTCCTTGCTTGGCTTGCTAATCCCACCCGAGAGCGAAGACAGATTCTGTCAGTCATCACAGCACCTGGGTGTGCACCCAGGAGGACATCAATACGGAGTTTCGGGACTACTATACCCACCTCTACATGTTCAGCCCAGGCATTACATACCTCCATTTTAAATACTTGGATGGTAATAGTGAGTCACGATGTGGCAACAGTGATAGGGTGTGATATTCATATACAATCGGTACAGGGGCTGTTAGGTCCCTTGCCTGGGGTAAAACCCCTGGAATCGATGGCATGCCCCTTGAATTCGACTCGACATACAGCAACATTCTGCCTCCCAGGTTCACTACGCTTTATAACTCAGCACAACACCTAGGTTCCTGGCCACCATTTGCAAGGCCCGACTGGTGCCACTCCTAATACAAGGGAAAGAAGAACACAGCTTAATGTTTTACGGATCCCTCTCATTTCTAAAAGTGTATTGTAAAATCCTCAGTAAGATTCTTGTGTCTAGATGGCTACCTCATCTCCAGAACTGATACACTCAGATTAATCAAGGTTTGTTCCATCCTGCAGTACAGCCCCTAACATTCAGCAACAGATACAGGCCCTACATTCCTCACCCCCTCACCTGTCCCCAGGCATTAGTAATGCTGGTGGACATGAAGGCTTTCCACTCCCTCCGATGAGATTATTTATAAACCATCATGAATAGTATGGGGCTAGGCAGGGATTATCTCACATCGACCAACTCCTTTATACTGACCCTGTCGCCTGTGTGAAAACTGGAGATTATATCTCAGACACCTGTCAAGTTGATAGGGGCAGCAAGTAAGGGTGCCCCTTGTCAACAAAGCTCTTTGCCATGGCGGTCAAGCCGCTTGCTGACATGCTTCGGCAGGGCCAACCATATCATGAGCTCTGAGTTTACATTACTACTTTCTACATCTCGTTGTATGTATAGGACTTATTATGTTATCTCTACGAAAAGAACACCGACGTGGAGGGTGCTATCGTGGCACTCACTGAGTTCAGCACAATCCCAGGCCTAGGTGTAAACTGGAACAAATCTCTTAGGTACCCTGTTTCAAAACCCGATCCAAAGGCACTGCCACCAGACATGGAGGAGAGGTTACTCTGGGAACGCCTTCGCTACTTAGGAGCAATGATCTATTGATCAGAAACTCAGCTACTGGAAGGTAACATATGAGCAGCACTGGCCTAACTGCTCCCAACCATTGCCTTCCGGCACACCCTACCCTTATCGGTCATGGGATGGGCCGCACTGGCCAAGATGTTAATATTACTATGGCTACTTTATTTATTTTTTACGTCTCTTCCCATGCTGGTGCCCGTACCATTTTTTAGGGAAATGGACAACTTATTACAGACTTTACTTTGGGGTGCACAGCGAGCCGGATTTCCCTATCTAAGCTTCGGCTCCCCTCAACCGTGGGTGGCCCGCACTGCCTGAGTACGAGTTATATTACCTGGTAGCCCAGCTGGTCTCGGTGACCAGGTGGAGGGAGACCTGCATCATGAGCCAGGTGGCAGTATCCCCAAAAGCTCTACATGGTAACAGATCATGCTTCACCCTCTGCATCGGGCACAGGGCACTTCTCCCAATGTCACTACTTTTAAGTATAGCTAGACTTGAACACTCTAGAGAACACACTCTCAAAGCCCTTATGCTAAAGGCCTCCCATTTGTAGCCCCGTCCTTACATACTGGCAGGTGCTGGATGGGTTTACAGGATTGGGTGAGAGCAGGCACTGGTACCCTAGTCAACCTTTTTGAAAATGATGTACTGAGAGCTTTCAAGGATCTAGTTGAAAACTTCAAGACACCCCCCATCACTTACAAGGAGCACAATTCAAGCATACTGACACACAGGGATTGAAAAGACGCCCTCCCATGATGCCCTGCAGAATACAATGCACTACGACCAGCAGGGTAAAAGCCTTCATATTACACTATAATTCACTTCTCGGGCACACTAAGGGGGCTTTGGGAGAGCTGCTGGAATGCTGGGCAACAGATATCGGACTTCCGATCACAGTCAAGGTTTGGGTCACAGTTTTAGAACACACCCCATGCACCTTAGGAAATATCAGATTTAAACTTATCCAGTATTTTTTTTTTTTGCATAGAATATACATCACACCAGAACAAACCAAACTCATGTTCCCAGCAGCCCATGCGGTGTGCCCACTTAGCAACGCGCTGAGTGCTGACTTCTGTCATATAGTATGGGGCTGTCCCATGTTCTCACAGTACTGGGAAATGACTGTCAGAAAGCAGCCTTGCTACGGAGCATCACATCCTACCACTACCTTCCAATTGCCTATTGTGACTGGCCTAGACCCAAGGCGAGATCAATTGCAACCTGATTCCTTGATTTTTCTTTGCTATTTTTGAAGGAGGCATCCCTCTATGTAGCGTGCAAAACTAGGCAGACTGCAGGGGGTCCAGGCAATCACAAGTTGGTTTACAGAGGTAAAAACTAGACCACTTAATGCTCTAATGTTTATGGTAGCTTGGTCGAGCAGCTAGGCTAATCTTGGGGAAGTGTAAAGCATCTGTTGTACTCACAGAATCAATAAATGAGACCACACACTCAAAAGAATAATTCAAGACCAATTTACAAAAATACTTCAGATTTTTTATAAATATTTTAAGACCAAGATCATCAAAATCGGATAAGTGCTTTGTAAGTTAGGAATTTCTGAAGTTTTAATAAAAGTAGTCTTTTTGTGTGTAATTATGCACCATAGGAATCCATGAAGAAAATACTTTGAAAATGCATATAAAAATCAGGCTATGTGTTTACCAAGGCCTCCTTTTGCAGATATGTCAAGGTCATCGATGGGCACTATGGACTAGCTGGAGAAGTTTGGGCGGCTTCCAGTTTCAGCAGGAGGAGCTGCAGAAAGTCGCTGGAGCTGGTGCCAGTCCACTGCAGAGGACCACTTGGAAAAGCACTGCAAAGGTTGACTTAAAGGTAAATACAGTGGAGCCACTTGGAGTGTCGAGGTCGCAAGGGTCAGGGGACCCTTAGGGCACAGCTGGATCTTTGGTGCAGGGCACAGGGCGGCAGAGTCCAAGCGAATCGGTGAGTCAGGAGCTGTGCGCAAAGGAGCCCTTGGAATCAGGAGGTAGGTCACTTTGAAGATCGTTTGCAGGTCAGCAGGGGCACTCTTGGGGGAGGTCCTGGTGGTTTCTGAAGTCCCTCGACTGGGGCTTCATCCTGGTCCTTTTATAGTCCAGAATGGACTGTCCTTCCAGATGTCTGACGTGAGGTGACCAGTACCTAGTGCTATTAGATGGTTTAGCCACTGAAAGTGCCACCCCAATCAGCACACTTGCAGGGTTTGTCCTCATGGTCCGTTGGGTGGAACTGGGTTTGACTGCAGCATCCGGTTCCTTGGTCAGCAGCCGGCCAGTGAAGTGGCAATCACTGGGTCTTTGGTTCCTTGTTGCAGGAGAGTGATGTCTTCACTCTGGAGGGAGATCTTTGGCGATTTGCTAACAGTGGAGGTCCTCTAGGGGTTTGTAGAGTGCACCCAATGTACATGCAACCCCTCAGTGGCAATTGTTGAGCCCTGGGTGCAGCAGGCAGGGTTTGAAGCATTTTCTTGGTGTAGCAGGAATTCAGGTCTCAAGCCATAGGTCATCTTTGTTGTTGGTCTTCTTTTGCCCTTGGCATCAGATTTCTTGGCCTAGGGATGCCCACTAAATACTGTATTTAGTGGGCGTTTAGGGGCGTACCCTGTAGTGACCAATGGGTCATCTACCTTAGGGTGGCTATACCCACTAAGTGACCACATCCTGTGGCCAGAGGTCACTTCCCTACAGCCGATTGGCTATTTTTCTTCTATGCAAGATGGAAGAAAATGAAATGGAGGGGTCACCTCGCATGCAACACCTTAGGGGTGGTGCAAGCTGGGGTTGAACACTTCTGTCCTTTTTGTGGTTTTCTCGCCGTTGTCCCAGACAAAAGTGGGGGTTTGTAATGGGGGCAGCCGTCTACTGCTAGCAGCAGGCGTGGGAGTTGTGTTTCAAGGGTGGTAAGCCCTTTGAAGCTCACTAGGGGAGCAGCGCACATTCCTTAGGGAGGGGGTGTTTGCACCTCCACCCAGGAAGGGCTTTGTTCTGGGACCCTAGAGTTCCAGAATCTTGTCTGGTGGTGGCAGGCTGGTTTTGACCAGCCAGTGACCATGCCTGGGTAGTTAGCTTTTGCTGGGGGCACCCCTAGGGTGATCCCGGGGTACATTTTGTAATAAATCCAATACTGGTACCAGTTTAGATTTATTATTTTGAGTTGTTTGATACCAAACAACACAGGGTTCAGAGTAGCCTTCGTGTAGCTGTGAAACTTGCATTGACCAGTGTTCAGCACATGTATTAAAATGACTGCTCTGTACACCTACTATGTCCTAGGTTTGGCAAGGACACAGTATGGGTATACTGCTCATGCACCAATGCCCACACATACAGGACAGTGCATTCTGCCTTAAGGCTGTGCCAGAGGGGTGACTTACCTATAGTGCATGCAGTGTGTAGTAGACAGGGCACACAGGCTTTGTGCCATCTCAAGTTTGCCTTTTAGGATCGCATCAGAACACTCAGCCTGCAATTGCAGTGCTGGGTGCTTCTGGATGCATGGCCCTTGAGGGTGGCACAATCTGTACTGCTGCCCTCAGGGGCCTACCCAGAGTTCCCCAAGCCCTGAGTACCCAAGTACCATTGAGTAGGAACTTACAATGGCAGCTAAAGGTATTGCCAATTGTCTCAATACCTATGCAATTTTTAGGGAAAGAACACTGACGTTGGGGACCTGGTTAGTATGATGCGCTACGGAGCCTGAAGAGCGAACTGCTGTTCCACCAGTGCCTTTTGTGTCTTACCACTCTTAACTAAGCTCTGCCATTTTGGGACTTTCTGGGACAGCACTAACCTAGAGAGACCCCCGCAGAAAAGGATGTGTGTTTTAATCAATCAATCAGTGATTTCTAAAGCATGGCTAATCACCCATAGGTTCTCAAGGCGCTGTTTGCAGGTGTGCTGCTCATCCTACATTGATGCTTGCCAGATCTCCTGAGGCTCATCAGCTTACTTGTTTTCTTGCAAATTTTCTTTTACCCGCTCTGCTATTACGATCCCTCAAGGTGCACTGAGGCACTTGTTAAAGTTGGGCTGCAAAGCCTAAATCTCAAAGGGCTGAAATCCTAAATCTCAAAACCTGGAGACTCTGCGTATCACTCTTGGCTTTGGAACTTTGCTGTGCTTCTACTGTTGTTTTCAGTGATTCTAGGCACTTAGAAGAGCTCTCGTAATGAGCAGCATTTTTGTTATGCTGAGACTGCTAAATGTTCTTGCATGCCTGCTACATGATAGTCATATAGGTGCTAGAGTGACCACTATTGTGTCCTCAAATAAGGTCACAATAAAAGTCCTGGATGAAATTTGGCAAATATTTAACTGAGCTATTTGTCTGTTAATTCTACTATACTCGTTGGCTGCCTTCAAAAACAGCTGAATATGAAATTCTCTTAAAAACGGAGAACAAGAAAAATGAAGTAAAACAGGAAGTACTCAGTTGGTTCTAATCCTTCCTGGGTGTTCTCTCAAACCTTGTTGAATTAGTAACTTTCACACCTAAAAATACTAAAGGGTACATGTGGTGTTCAGCAAAGATTATTTTTTAGCACTGTTGCTCTTTAAGCTATATGTAGAACTCAATTGCCAACTTCTGAAAATGTCTACCATTAAACTGCATAAACATGCAGATTATACACAAATATATTTAAAAATATCTACTTTGAAAGACATCACAACTCTAAAAGGATAACTCTTTAAAAGTCAAGACGCAGAAAACTGAATTCATACCAATTGCTGGACTCCAACAGAAAAATCAACCCAGCAGTAATTGCCACGCTTACAGCCTATGAATGTCCACCTCCACCACCACACAGGTCAAACAAAACACTTGGTTTTATTATTGATAGCACCTTTTTCTTCGAACATCACATCAACAAATATGCACAAACGTCAACTTTTATTTTCACCAACGGAAAAACAAATAATTAAGCACTTACTCTCAAATGATCAACTAAAGATTGCTGTTCAAACTCTGGCCACCATCAGATTAGACTCCGGCAACACCATACTAACCCGCCTTTCAGTCACCACACTACCACCTCTCAAAGCAGTCATGCATTCTAAAACGATATTCATCACTGACAAAAGCACATATGGGCACATCTCCCCAATGCTGAAGACCCTTTACTGGCTTCCCAGAAGCTACAAACAAATTAATCTCTGCTTTTTAAAGTACAAAGTCTTCCACCTAGCCGGACTCAGTTACCCATCTGATCTCCTGAGAGGACTCTCTTTGGAGCCCCCAAAATTTCAAATGATGCAAGCTCAGTGACAATCCTTTTTCAGAGCTGTACTTACAAATAGGTATACCATACCAATCCCTTTAAGAACGGCTTCCAATAGCTTTTTCTACAGCAAAAGACTCCAGACTGATGATTCACAAGACACCTTAAATAAGAGCTCACTACAGAAAGCTCAACCAAGATATGTTTTACGTTACAGTGCCCAACTTGGCCAGCTTTTCACGGTTCAGTCTGCCACCTGCACAAGATATTAAATTAGTCATTTTCCACTAGGTTTTCAACTCCATTCTCCTTCACCCACCGCAACCCTTTCTTATTCTCTTCCCTAAACTGTTAGTTTTTCTATTGATATTGCTGCATTATGTAAACTTATTGAGCTTAAAGCAGCTAATGTTACATGTAAAACACTCCAATATCTACTGGAGTGGTTGAGACACTACAAAAACAATGTAAATAAACACTAAATAATCTTCAGGAACCCGTGAAGAAAGTGTGGACAGAGCACCTTTTAAGAGTGTTAATCTGATTGCACTAAGTACCCAGCACTATTCACTTCAGTCCACAATGCAGACTTGTCATTTTCAAATCACTTTGCAGATAATATACTACCTTGCTGTCATACTCCTTCCTGGAGGTTATTTGCACTACATTATGGCTCCATTTTAAATATTGTCTTGTTGATGAAGTTTTATAGTGTGGTCGTTTTAATATTGTGATATTTTTATAAGGCTTACGCTTTGGTAAAATGTATTTTCATACAAAATATTCCTACTAACTAGCACACTTGATTCACATAATTGATTTCTCATTGGTTAAGAAACACTCACTACCAGATTTTATACACTGATAATCTTGGACACCTGGTTGCAGTACCTTGTGTATAACTCCATGAGACCTCTTCCAACTAAGACATAGCAAATTACAAAGTCTACATGTGGCAGAAATATCTAAAGGCAATGTATCTCAGACTTGCAGAATTACTAGATGACCATAAAACAGCATCTAATGCAAACCATCAGGGTATCAGGCTCATAATGAGTCCCTCCAGAAGGACATGTCAAGTGTGCTTGAAAGAGAAAAAGAGGGTAAGATCAGGTTCTCCGCTATCATCCAAGAGCATTTTTAAAGCAAACAATCTTAAATTATATACAATTTTTACATACAAGGCTATATCTGGCATCTCTTCATGTAGCTCATTTACTGATCCAGCTAGTCCCGTTATTCAAGAGATAACGATGTTATAATCTAAGTTTATTATCGATGAAGTGTCCCAGGGGTGTGTGAATCTTACTGGATTGTCCTAACACTTAACTACTAAAAACGATAATTCAACTGATTTATTTGATCAAGACACATATGATCTGATAATGGCTCAGGCTGCATGTTTCACATCAACGTCAGAGCTATCCCCTTTATGATCATCTATGGTACTACTAAATTTACTAAGAAGTCAGCAGTTACAAGTATAACTACAGATACAGCTGTGGCTCTTCCTGAAAAGTCAGATCTAGTTAGTAGGAATGTTGAAGTTCATCTGGTAAATCAGTTTCCTGACTACCGCCATAAGCCATCTCTGCTTTGGTCTAATGTTTACTGTATCCTGGGAAATTTACCGTAATTCTCAAGTGAGTCAAAACAGATTGCTTTAGGGAGGTTTAATGAAAAGAGTAATGGTCATAAGGACAAGCATGGTTGTAGGGTATATTTTTATTCAACAGCGTTTGTCACCTTGGTGCTCTAGCCATCAACCTCCTTTAAAGCTCAGGGTTTTCACATCAAGTTAAGTTTGCATAAAAAGACCTAGAGAGCAGGGAAAGAAACTGTGAAATACAGTCCATCCAAGAATGAGCTAGACACGCTATTTCATAGTCCGAAGTAGCTATGTCTCATGACAAATCTGCAAATCACTACACAGAGGAGCCAATGGCTAGATATGGTCCCTAAACATCTTATGGGGCTGTAATTAAAGGAGGACCCGGGCTGGTGTTGGCTCCAAGGACTGCTGCAATCTTTTTAATACAGAGTTGCAGTGAAGACCGCCACCTTATAACATGCTAATGTTAAACATGGTAGGTCAGATGGCGTATGCTGTAAATTTATGTTTTAGGATAGAACAGCTAACCAAATTCCAAGAGGACTTACAAAAATAGGAGTTAGCAGTTATGTTTGTTTCATGCATCACAGAGATTTGTTCAGGTTGTGTTAGTATCTAGTCAAACTGTTTGATTCGATATTAAGGATATTACTAGTCCACATATTGTTCAACTGCCCTGGAAGATGGCAAAATGTTTCTATTGTAGGAAAGTGCCCCTTTTGGCATGGTTAACCCCCACTTTTTACCTGATATCTGATGCTAACATGACTGCGTGTGTACTAGGACCCTGCGAACCAGGCCCCAGCACCAGTCATTTTTCCCTAAACTGTACAATTCCACGTTTGGTAAACAGCTAAGCCCCTTGTAAAAGGGTACCAGTGGTACCAAGGGCCCTGTGCCAGAGAGGGTCGCTAAGGGCGGGACCATGTATTACACCACCCGAAGGGGCCCCTCATCGAACACATGCACACTGCCATTGCAGCTTGTGTGCGCTGGTAGGGAGCAAAAGGTAAAGTCGACATGGCATTCCTCTCTGGGAGCCATGCCCACAACCCACTGCCTGTGGCATGGGTAAGTCGCCCCTCTAGCAGGCCTTACAGCCCTAAGGAGGGTGCACTATACCACAGGTGAGGGCATAGCTGCATGTGCAATATGTCCCTACAGTGTCTAAGTCCATTCTTAGATATTGTAAGTGCAGTGTGGTCATTTGAGTACATGGGCTGGGGGTTTTTCATTATGAACATTATGAACGCCACAGCTCCATGATGGCTTCACTGAAGACACTCCCCAGCTCAAGAAACCCATAATGATGCCATAATGGATTTTTTTTTAAATGCACACAGACAGCATCTTAGAGATGCCCCCCATATTTCACCCAATCGTTTAGTTTAAGGCTGACCAGTATGTGCTGGCCTGCCACTAACAGACAAGTTTCTGATCCCATGGGGTGAGAGCCTTTGTGCTCTCTGGGGTCATGAGCAAAGTCTGCTCTGGGTGGAGGTGTTTCACACCTCCCCCTGCAGGAACTGCCTCGTGTTACACTGCCCCAGGGCACTTCAGCTACTGGAAGATGCCTGCCCCCAGGACCAAGCCCCGCTTTTGGCAGCAGGTTTGGGGAGAAAATTAGTAAACACCAGGAGGTGTACCCACCCCAGCTAGGACCACCCCTAGGTTGCCCAGAGCTGAGGTGAACACCTCCTGCCTTAGAGAATGCCAGCCAGTAAGGTTAGGAATGTGCCACCCTCCCCAAAGAGAGTAGGCACAGGAAGAGTGTAGCCACACTCAGGGACAGTAACCATTGGGGTACTGCCCTCTGACCCCTGCAACACCCCTAAATCTAGTATTTAGGGGAAACCCTAAACCTTGCTCTTCAAATTCATGGCGACCTAACAACAAGAAGATGAAGGACTGAAGAGCCACACCAGCAGAGAAGACTCCGGATGACAACTGACTTGGCCCCAGCCCTACTGGCCTGTCTGCAACTTCAAGAATACTGCTACAAGAAGATGACTCGCCCTGCAGGATCAGCGACCTCTAAAAATGCTCAGAGGACTGCCGGTCAAACCAAGGACCAAGATCCCCCCCAAGACAGTGACCTTGCCCACAAAGAAACCTCCAAAAGGACTCCAGAACTTCCCCGAATCCATGAGTCTTGCCCATTCTGCACCTGACACCCGCAGCCCAATTCCAGGTGGCCCATCAGAGAAGGAAGAGTCCCCATGCGATTCCAACCTTGAGTCCACCCTGGGTTCACCCATCCTGAACAATAGGACGATGCCTGCTGCCTAAATCCAGAGGACCGCCCTGACCTCAACAGGCTCCGGTGAAGATTACCTGACACATAAAGGTACCCCTGCACCCACAACCCCCTGGCCTTGGGGAACCCAACTGACGGTCAAGCAACGTCCAGTAGGCTCTCTTCTTACCTGGCCAGCAGTTGGTTTTCTTCAGTCAACTCCCTGGACGACGCCTACAGCATCTTTGGGACCCCGAGGTACCCCCATTGAAAAGCACTGGGTGCCCAACGCTGTGTTTGCACCCTGCACTGGGCCACCCCTGTGCCCCTGAGGGTGTGTTTTTGGTGCTGACCTGTGCCCCCCCCGTGCTGATCTAAACTCCCCAGGTCTGTGCCCTGAAGTCACGGGTACTTACCTGCAAGCTGCTCTTTCCTGAGTGCCCCATCTCCATGGGATTCCATTGGGCGCCTGACACCAACTTTGATCTTTGCATCCGGCCGGCCCAGTGTTGCTGGTGGTGCACTCTTGGGGCCAGATGTACAAAAGGATTTTACCCATTATGTGTCTGGCCCTAAGTGTCTACCTAAAAGTTGTCTTTTGGACACCCTAACTCCCGAAGTCTGTGATTGTAAGTTATGTACTTACCTGTGATTTGTATTGTTACTTTTCCTCCCGTAGGACTGCATTGCTTTCTGTGAGAAAATGCATTCAGGGTCTACTTTTGAAACTGAAAAATATTACTTATCTTTGAACTGTTTTATCTGTGAATTCTAAACAAACTGTATTTGACACTTGAAAGTGATATATTCTTGAAACTGTACTTACCTGCAGCAAAGATCCTTTTGGTTCTAGAAATAAAGTAACAAAGTATGTTGTTGATAAATAAAACATTGGCCTGGAGTTAGTCATTGAGTGCGTGCCTCATTTCATGACTGCGTGTACAGCAAAGCTTAGCACTACCCTCTGGTAAGCCTAACTGCTCGACCACACTACCACAAAAGAGAGTATTAGTATTATATACTTTAGCCTCTGTAAAGCCTCTGGGGAACCCCTGAACTCTGTGCACACTACACCTTACTTTGGCATAGTATATACACAGAGCCAGCTTTCTACATCATTACTTGAAAATTTCCTTCGTGAGAAATAATATACAACTTGAAAATGTCCTTTAGTGAGAAATAATATACAAGGAGCATCCAACTGCAATACTAATTGCTGTGGTCGATTTCAATACCAGGGCTTAATCTAATTCCTTTATTGACTTTCTGGAGGTCCAGAATTCAATTAGGGGTATTGATTGAGCTGCAAAGTTTTCACAAAAAAAGTAAATGAGCCCCGGACAAACAATCTTTTGAATTAGCAGCTGAAAAAGAACATTGGAATTGCCAATCGTAAAATTACTGAAAATACCCACACTATGCCTACATTATGAACATGTAGCATTTCAACTAAAGTATCTAAAGTGAGGTTATACTGGAAGGTTGGAGTGATCACAACACGCTCTTTTTTGCATTGTACTTTTCCATGTCGGATTACGTGCACTTAGAGAACCATAGGTGGACTCATATGAAGAACTCACAGGAGGATTGCATGGAGAGAAAGGGGTTGAAATCATTGTGAGAAGAAGGAAAAAAAAAAAAAATCGATCTTCATCCTTAAGCATAGTTGTTTCATCACCATGTAAACACAAACCATTCTTTAATACAATATAAAAATAGGATGTGATTTCTTCAGCTAACTGGGAGTGTAATGGATACTATTCGGAAGAAGGGCTTTAAATTGGACCTGAACTCAAGCAAATTAATAAAAGTAATGTTGTAATGCAAAAAAGGAGAGATGAGCCTTAACTAAATGACACCCCTAATCTTGAACTGCAAAAAGAATCAGAGAAGGCTTTACAGTTCCTCTGAAAACAAAGCCACATAACAATGGAAAAATTATGGAATGTGTTAAAATCGGATTCAAGCATGTGGAATGTCCAGAATTTATGGAAATGTGTGGCATATGCACTCATTAAGCACATTATAATTCAAGCTCCTCCAGTACTCAAGTCTTCTTGCTCAGAGTATTTATTAAATTGTGATCAAGGCATATACTACAATTGATTGTCCAGTTGATTCAATACCAGTTTCCTTTTAAATTGGTAATCTTGTGTGGGCTCTGATGGAAATTTGATAGCCATCCAAAAGCCAAACATCTCTACAGATCACGTTCCCAAATAACATTCAAATTACAGCTTTAAAAAGAAAAAGCACACTAAACAAAGTTATTACATATTTTCAAAGCAGTCTACAAAATAAAACTTTCCAGATTATGGAAAAGTAAGATAATAACTCCTTTCTGTAAATAGGGGCAGAGATGTGGAATTCCTATTGCCCCAACCCCCAGGAACTTTTTTTTGTGTCAAGGACAAGTTTTCATGTTTATTTTGTCCTTGGGAAAGGTAGACCCCACCCCTTGCAGCACAAATCCTTTGGTTGACAGTTTGAAGGGAACTGTCTGCAGTTGAGGTAATATTTGTGTCCATATGTTAATGTTGTTGGAACATGTATTTATTCTTCATTAATGCAAAGCCTTTATTATTAGGGTGAGCGATCTAAAATGCTGTAAGGTCACACTGCACTACTGACAGCAGTGGTTCCAGTAAAAAAATAAAAAAAATAAAAAAATAAGTGTACACATGTTTGAAAAGTTTAACAATATGAGGCTACCTATAATGCTCCCAGGATGCTCTCTGATTAGATGCAGATTTTTGCAGAAGCTTTCTAAGCAAGATTGATGATTCTTTGCTTTTCAAAATAAAATGTACAGAAAAAAAAAAATGCATGAAGGGAAAAAACATTTTGCTAAATTGTTGTAAAACTTTAGGTACTATTTCTTTGAAGCATCTTTTAGTAAACTGTGTTGATGCATAATAATATTTGCAAAGATATTCATAATGGAAAAATCAGTGTAACCATTTTCATCAAGATTATGGGATGTATGAAAACAAACAAGCACTGGCCAAAACCAACCGATTCGAAATTGATGGTCAGTCTTTTGGTTTTGTCAACACGTGTCTTGTTTTGACATGGCTTTTGTAACACTATACTGTTGTGGGAGCTGTTAGCCCTCACCATTGTAACAAACTTTGGCAAAAAGCTGAAAAAATAAAGTTCCTGGTCTCAAATAGAACACATTGCCACAGTAGTTCCTGGCACTGACCAAAACTGCCTTGCGTGCCAATTTGCTCCTTGTGGAAGAGCAGAAAGCTATCACTAACAGTAAAGCCAGCAGATAGAAGGATAGAGAGAGAAATACAATTTAATAAAAACAAAATGTTTTAATTAACGCCACACCTAATTGGGTGCCCAATTCCTAGAGAAAGTCACAAAAGTGCACCCATCGCATATGTCTTTGCATTAGTGGCTTTCATGAACTCACAAGAATTTACACAAGCTGACCAGGAAATCATACTCCTAGAACATATTTGTGAACTGTATTTTAACATGAGCACATATGCAAGTGTATTTTTGCTCATGAGAAAGTCTATTGAGCGTTCATCAAATTCACTTTTCTTCTAACCACTTTTTTCACAAACCTGGAAGAACTTCTGCTTCTGCCCATGTCAGGAGTAAATTTCCAACAACCTTTCTCAGAATGGGAAAATATTAGAGAAGAGCTGGTGAAAATACTTACACAACATGCAGTTTAGTAGGTTTACACAATATCAAAACTATTCCAGACTTGGAACTTGTGCTTATTGCTTCCTCCAGCCCCAGTAAGTAGATCTGTGGAAAGGTGGCAAAATAAGGAAATTGCTATAGGAGGGTGTGAAAGTGCTAGTATTCTAGCCCTACTATAGTATAAACCATGGCATAATCAGAGAGGATATTATCAGAGCTCTTACATAAGGATACTGCTGCCATAATGTGTCACCAGGACAAGTAGATTTATGAAGCAACCTGTCCCATGGAAAAGTAGATATTTTAATAAATTCCACACCCATGTAGGGGTCTCAATCAATTAGAAAAAGTTAAGAGTTAAATGGTCTATTTAGATTTCAGGGGTACAATATTAAACCCCTGACTATTAATCTCCAGGAATGGATGGAATAATCACATTTCTCCAAAGTAGAAAGGATTTAAACCAGAA
The DNA here is from genome assembly GCF_031143425.1 of Pleurodeles waltl. Classification (NCBI taxonomy): domain Eukaryota; kingdom Metazoa; phylum Chordata; class Amphibia; order Caudata; family Salamandridae; genus Pleurodeles; species Pleurodeles waltl. The sequence continues at coordinate 313,673,757 of NC_090443.1, forward strand.
CAGTCAACTACCGATAACCGTCTAATACTCCAGAATTTAACACAAAATATGTGACATTCAAAGGAATGGAAATGTGTGCAGGATTTATCGACTAGACTAACTTGTGATTGTGTTGATCACTCGTTATTATTGGTAAAAATAAGGTTTTAGTTATTTCACCCAATTGGAATGGCTTGAGTAAGATTACATTTCAACACATTGTTCATGATTTAGAATTGCCTAAGATGGTGATTTAGCATGTCTATTTGAGAACAGGAATGATCTCAAGCAGAGATGTATCCTACTTTGTCCACCATCTATTTTGCAGATGTATCCAAATACCTTTATTAAGTGCACTCATTTCCACTATCTACATGAGACTTGACAACATCGAATGTGCTCAATGTAACATGATTTGGCTAGTGTTGTGAGAATCTACCTCACTACTGAAGCTTGCAGACTGATTCTATTCATTGAACTTGAATTTTACACTTTAACTTTAGCAGAATAATGAGTGGTGCCTGTGTAGGTGTCTTTAGCACTGCTGGGACAAGCTGCAAAAGCTGAACCCACCACCGGATTGATGTCTGTTAATGATAGCCCTGCCTGCTACCCCTCTAAATGTGACAGAACCATGGATCATAACAGAGATATCAGCACACCAAGGGGATCATTATGACCCCGGCGGTAGGTGGTAATGTGACGGTAGTACCGCCAACAGGCTGGCGGTACATACCACCACATTATGACATTGGCGGGTTGGCTGCAGCCAGCCTTCCAATTTACTATTCCTATCGTCATGGCGGTAGCAGCTGCTGGGCCGGAGATAATCTCCAGCCCGGCAGCCGCCATTGTACCGCCAGGGGCATTTTGAGCCTCCCTACCGCCATGGTTTTCGTGTCATTCGCAACGCCATGAAAACCATTGCGGTAGGCCCTACCAGTGACAGGAACTCATTCCCTGTCACTGGTAGGAGGCTCACCCACCCCCCCCAAACACTCCCCAGACTCCCCCACCCCACTCCATCCATGCTTCCCCCTTCCAAACCCCTCCCCGCCATACACGCACACACTCACCACGCATACACCCACTTACACTGGCATACACGCATTAATTCACGCATACATCCATTCATTCTCGCACACATCAGTACACACATTCACACTGACATGCAGACACGCATTCACATTTCAATTTTTTCATGCATTCACACACATGCATACACCCAGGCAAACAACACTACACACACACACACAGATGCATTCACGAACACACTCACATATTCATGCACAGTATGAGTCAGTGATCACTGAAATCACCAAATCTATTTGCACATCCCTTGTCATTAATGAAACACCAGATACCCCAATCGCTTTACTCTGGGATACCTTGAAGGAAGTGGTTTGAGGCACATTTGTAGCAATTTCAGCTCGATATTACAAGGAACGTAAGGACAAAGGACTTTTTTTTTTTTTTTTTTTTTAGAGGGCAGAATACAAGAACTTTATACACCTTATTGTGCCTTAAACAAATATTCTGCTCTGGGGGCAATAATGCAGGTAGACTGCTTGTGCACCATTTAGATGCGCAGATGGTCCGTCATAGGATAACGGTAATTGAAGTAGTCCAGGGCGATAAACTTTATCAGGACTGTCATATTGCCCAGGCGGTTGAACCCTACTATGCCCGACTTTACAGAGCAGAGGTTCTGAACGACACCAATACACCCCAGTAAGTAGTCCCCATCCACCTAGATTCTATGTCTACTGGTGACTCCATCCATCTAGATAGAAACATACATACAAAGTCTTAGAAGCCATAACCAAACTGGCACCAAGCAAAGCCCCTGGACAGGATGGTTTTCCAACAGACTTATGTAAGTGCTTTGCGCCGACGCTTGCCCCCTTACTGGCCCATTTATATTCTTTGTTTAGCGCGACCGGGACCCTTGCAGACACCATGCGACACGCCACTATTACTGGGATTCCTAAACCCGGGGAGAACCAGGAACAATGAATGTAGTTGCCAAAATCTTTACCAGTGCCCTGGCAGCACTACTGGCTCCCTACATGCAAGGGTTCATAGACCCACACCAAGCCAACTTCATACAAGTCAAGTATCAAATGTATTAATGGTTTGGAACTCCGAAGGAGATCCACATTAAAATATCACAACACATGTATATGCAACAGACTGAACAAAAACATAATTGCATACAATTTAAAAATAAAAAAGCCAAATTTCCACAGAGAATACTTTAAAAACTATCCGTAAATACAATACAGTTCATAACCCTCGGTGGGAATACCACATGATTCAGAATAGCTACATCAAATATCGTAAAAGGAAATTGGCTATCATGTGCACAATCACGAACAAGCCTAACACAGGCTTAAAAAAATGAAAAATGCCGAAACAGAACATTTTATTTGGAAGTTGGAACAAAAGATTGAGAGCGACACTAGAAGATCGAACATTAGGTTTTAGAAAGAGGGGTTTCAGCCATCTTTTCCTCAACGAGCTCAAGAAAGGACAAACAAAGAACACATGCTTGTTGTGGGAAGCTGGCTCTGTATATACTATATCAAAGTGAGATATAGTGTGCACAGAGTCCAGGGGTTCCCCAGAGGTTTTACAGAGGCTAAAGTAGCGAATACTAATGCTCTCTTTTGTGGTAGTGTGGTCGAGCAGTTAGGCTTAGCAGAGGGTAGTGCAAAGCATTTGTTGTACACACTCAGAAAATAAAGGATGCACACACTCAATGACCTAACTCCAGACCAATGTTTTTTATATTGTAAAAATATATTTTCTTAATTTATTTCTAGAACCACAAGATTCAAGTGGCAGGTAAGTACCTTAAAAGTTTCGTATTTCACACATGTATCAACAGTACTTTGTTTGAAACAGGTAAGCAATACAGTTTTTGAATTATTGGCAATAAGCAATTTTAAAATTGGACAGTGCAATTTTCAGAACAGTTCCCGGGGGGGGGGGACGGGGAGGGAGACATGTTGGGTCGGTTTACATGAAAGTACAACACTTACAGACAGTTTAATTCTCCAGGTTTTAGGAAGTTCACCGGTTGGGGTCAAGTTAACCATAAACACCCACCACCAGCAATACGGGGCCGGCCGGGTGAAGAGGTCATAGTTTAGCATTTAGAATGTGGGCTCCTATGGAGACAGAGGGTACTTGGAATCAGGCCTGCCTGCAGGTAAGTACCCGCAGCTCGGATGGCAGACAGGGGGGGATTACAAGAGCACTGGAGGGGCCACAAGTAGGCACCAAGCACACACCCTCATCGACACAGGGACGGCCGGGTGAAGGGTGGAAATAGGACGTCAGGTTTCCAATGCTGGTCTATGAGGAGACCCCAGGGGTCACTCAGAGGCTGCAGGTGAGATCCAGGGGGGTGTCTCGGGCTGACCACAAGTCAGACAGGGAGGAAGACTGCCTGCCTGCCTGATTGAGGCACCAGGGGTCAGTTTCTCTAAGGCCTGGGAGCTACGGGTGCAGCGTGTTCTTAGATGTCGGATATCTTAGTCCGGAGCTTCCCGGGCAGGGGGGTCCTCTGCATTCCCTCTGCAGGTGTCATCATGGAGGGGTGGAGAGGTCAACCCAAGGTTAGTACTTGATCGCAATTGCCTGGGGACCCTCTCTTGCTTGGTGGACCACCTGGACAAGGGCGATGGGCGTCGGGTGCACAGGAGTCAAGACTCAGGCATCCGCAGTGAGGTGGGAGTTCTTGGTTGTAGGTTTCTTCTGATAGAGCCACTGTCCTCGGGACTGCTTGTTCCTTTTGGGTGCGGGGGTGTCCTATGGAGTTGGCAGAGGTCGCCGGCCCAATGGATGAGTTGCTGGTCTTTTTGCAGGTTCTTTGAAGCAGGAGACAGGCCGGTAGGGCAGGGGGCCAAAGCAGTTGTTGTCTTCCTTCTTCTCTGCTGGAGGTTTCAGCTTAGCAGTCCTTCTTCTTCGTGTAGGTCACCAGGAATCTGATGAGCTGGGTTAAGGGAGGCCCTCAAATCCTAGATTTAGGGGTGTTTCAGGGGTCAGAGGGCAGTAGCCAATGGCTACTGTCCCGGAGGGTGGCTACACCCTCCTTGTTCCCACTCCCTTTGGGGAGGGACACACATTCCTATCCCTATAGGTCCCTGTCCTCCAAACAAAGATGGAGGATTCTGCATGGAGGGGGGGGGGGGGGTCACCTCAGCTCTGGACACCTTAGGGGTGGTCCTGGCTGGAGTGGTCACTCCACCCTGTTTTTTCTATTTTTCCCGCCGGACTTGCCGCCAGAAGTGGGGCTTTGTCCGGGGGGCAGACTTTTCCACTAGCTGGAGTGCCCTGGGGCACTGTAACCCGAGGCTTGGATCTTGGAGTCTCACTGCCAGGTGTTACAGTTCCTGTAGGGGGGCGGTGTGAAGCACCTCCACCCACAATAGGCTTTGTTTCTGACCAAAGAGTGCACAAAGGCACTCAGCCCATGTGCTCAGAAACTGGATTGTGCTGAGGAGTTTGATACCAAACTTCCTAATATTCAGTGAAGCCAATTTGGTGCTATGGAGTTCGTAATGACAAACTCCCAGACCATATACTCAATATGGCTACACTGCACTTACAATGTCTACAAATGGACTTAGACACTGTAGGGGTATATTGCTCATGCAGCTATGCCCTAAACTGTGGTGTAGTACACCCTGCCTTAGGGCTGTAAGGTCTGCTAGAGGGGTGACTTACCCATGCCACAGGCAGTGGTTTGTGGGCATGGCACCCTGAGAGGGGTGCCATGTCGACTTTGTCTTTTTCTCACCAGTACACACAAGCTGCAAGGCAGTGTGCATGTGCTGAGTGAGGGGTTCCCTAGGGTGGCATGCTGCAGCCATTAGAGACCTTCCCTGGAGTGCCTTACTCCTTGCGGGAAGTTCCAAGGCAGGTATGGCTGAAATATACCTTGTGTCACTGAATTTGTCAAAGCTTCAAACCTCTCTTTTTCTCCATGCATAATTCAAGATCCCACTGGAAGCTTTTATGCAGCGTGACCAGCTTCAGGCGCATTTTCAGCTGTGTGGGTGAAAGGGCAAGCATAGAATCTAAGTAAAATTCCAATCATTCCAGCGCACAACTAAAATGTCTAAAAAAAATTGATATGTATGTCTCAAAATGGTAAAAACCTCTCTGTAAATTAGGTGCCTCAAGGACAGTTTGTCAGTATGGAATAAACAATATGCCTTCCTACGCACACCGCCAGGCATAATAGATGAATACTTTTAAGGCTGAAATCTAATGTCAAAGCCAGCGAAGAGGCCAGAGTATTACAGAGACAGACAACGTAAAATTTTCCCCTTAATTCAATCCAGGAAGCCCCAATATATTACATGTATTAATTCCAGCACATAGCAATGGAGCAAGGATCTTAGCCTTATAGACAGATAAAAGATGGCCAAAATGTTGCCCCCCCCCACCCCAACTGCCTTGTAAAAAGCCCCTAAACTGAGGGCTTGTGACTGGGCCTAACCCAATTTTTTGCAATATGTTCTGAATCACTGAGGGCAGAGGACATAACTTCCCACAAAAAAACAATACGATTTTACAAGTTCAAGCTTTACAAAGCTTGTTTTTTTTTTTACATATTTTCTTGCCCCTAAAGCACACCACTTGCAACTTTTTGGCATTTATCTTCAAATGGTGTAGGTCTACATATGTATTCAGGGCCGCCAACCAATTATTCAACCACTTCTGGTTCCGGTCTATATCATCTGCATATAATAAACAAGTCACCTGACACCCACCAATACTAGGTGCAAACCCAATGCTGTTGGATAAGACAGTTGGCAAGTCATGGATATACAGCGAAAATAACAGGGGGGCAATAAGGAGCCCTGCTTTAGACCATTTTTTGTTGCAATTCTGGCTGATAAACCACAGTCCCCTCCCAACAGTATTTTGCACCAGGTTGGAGAGTGTAAAGATATCAGCAGATGTAACACAATCGCTGGAATGCCTAAATTCGTCCATAGAGTGGGTTGATCAACCCTATCAAAAGCTGTAGAAAAATCAATAAAGCAGCACAGACTACGCCTCCTCTTAGCAAAGCATACTTTTTATTTATCACATGCAGGGCGGAGATGTTATCTAAAGTGTTACGACCCTTCTTAAAACCAGACTGCTCCAGAAGAAGAATATAACTGTTATCAACCCATGACTTTAGATGCTCTAGGAGGGTTTTTGCAAAAAAAAATTCCAACAGCGTGCAGTAAGGCAATTTGTCTATAATTTGCAGGAGAAGATCTATCTCCTTTCTCATATAAAGGGACAAAAACGCTCCAGCACCAAGAAAGTGGGACTGCCCCATCCACATAACAGAGGTGGAAGACAGGTAACAGAATCTTAGCCTGAAGCTTGGGTTCTTGCTTGATTAGAGAAATAGGAACCTCATCAGGGCCCACTGCACCAGATAAACCCATGGAAACTATAGTAGCCTCAATCTCCGCCACAGGAGAAGGACCAAAGTCATTTAAAGAGACTTTACAATCTGCCCGAATAATAACATAATTAGAATCAAGGGCAGAGTGTGAAGCATACAAGATCAAAATATAGTCTTTCCACAAGGCCTCCAACATGGGAGGCGCAACACTTGATTTACGGGTCCCACAGCAGTTAGCCACAATCTCCCAGAATTTATGGGAGCTTTTTAACTGTGAGGCTTCCCTTATGTCAATCCATTTCCGCTCATGGTTTCTCTTCCTAATGCAGCCCCTCATCCAAGCCCTCCTTTTCTTCAGTAATGAGTTCAGGCTGGCCCTTCCAGGGTCTGCAAAAAATTAACTGTAGTCTCATCAACCTATTTATTTCTTTACTCAGCAGCCACAACGATGGATTCTTATACATAAATCTCCTCTCTCATATCATAGACAGATCATTAGCAACTTTAATCTGATTATTATTTATTAAAGTTCGCATATACACGGTGAAACAGTCGAAGGCTTCCCTACTCCAATTTTCACTGCGATAGCCCTTTCAAGCTATTTTTTCACAAACCATCTTTTTGAAGGAGCCAAGCATGTTCTGCCAGAATTACTGACAAAATTAGTCCTAGTGCTAGATAATTGCCAGGATTCCATTGCAAAAACATGCATCTTCCGGGAAAGTATAAGTATCTTATGATCACATAGCCTCTTCTGTGCCCAGGACGTAATGGTTACGTCCTGAGGCACAGTGCTCGTGTGCTCAGGACGTGACCATTACGTCCTGGGCACACAGACCAGAGGGAGCACTAGCACCCTCTGTGGGGTTCCCCCCCACCCCACCAAAGCAGGGATGGAAGGGGAAGACCTTCCCCTTCCACCCCGACCCCCCACCTCCCCGTGATGTCAGCGAATGATCGCGCGCTGATTGTCACAGAAGGCCTCCTCCAGCGATCGAAAGAGAAATGCAAAGCATTTCTCTTCCGATCACATGGAGGAGGCCCGAAGAGGCTTTAAAGGGAAGGAAATTTATTTCCTTCCCTTTGAAATGCCCACTAGACACCAGGGATGTTTAGAAAATGAAGTTGGCATAATGGGAGTGACCCCCTGGGCAAGGGTTGCTCCCAGGGGGAGCTTTTTTTTTTTTTAAAGGCCTTTTCTGCCCCCCCCCCTTGTGAATTTCACGCAAGGGGAGCGACCCCTTAGGCAAGGGTCGTTCCCCTGGGGGGCAAATTTATTTTAGGCCATTAGATCTGCCTATTTTAATTAGGCCGATCTGCCCCCAATGGGGGCAGAAACCACTAGGCACCAGGGATCTTTTTTTTTGTGCCGTCATGCAAGGGGAGCAACCCCTTAGGCAAGGGTCGTTCCCCTGGGGGGCAAATTTATTTTAGGCCATTAGATCATCCTATTTTAATTAGGCCGATCTGCCCCCAAGTGGGGCAGAAACCACTAGGCACCGGGGATTTTTTTTGTTTGTTGTTGTTTTACAGATGGGGAGCGACCCCTTAGGCAAGGGTCGCTCCCCTGGAGGGGCAAATTGTATTTAGGCCATTTCTGCCCACTTTGGGGGCAGATTGGCCAATTTTAGGTCAAACTGCCCCCAGGGGGGGCAGAAACCACTAGGCACCAGGGATTTTTTTTTTTTGCGCCGTCAAGCAAGGGGAGCGACCCCATAGGCAAGGGTCGCTCCCCAGGGGGGTGGGGGGGCAAATGTATTTTAGGCCATTTCTGCCCCCCTGGGGGCAGATCGGCCTATTGTTATTAGGCCGATCTGCCCCTAGGGGGGGCAGAAACCTCTAAGCGCCAGGGCAATTATTTTTTTTGTGTTTGTTTGTTTTTTTAGAGATGGGGAGCGACCCATTGGGCAAGGGTCGCTCCCCTGGGGGGCAAATTGTATTTTCTGCCCCCCCCCCCCCGGGGGCCGGCTGAGCTAGAGGCCAAAATCCAGAGGTAGGAACTTTGCAAAACACAGCTCTGTTTTCTGTGAAAAAATGTGATGTGTCCACGTTGTGTTTTGGGCCATTTCCTGTCGTGGGCGCTAGGCCTACCCACACAAGTGAGGTACCATTTTTATTCGGAGACTTGGGGGAACGCTGGGTGGAAGGAAATTTGTGGCTCCTCTCAGATTCCAGAACTTTCGGTCACCGAAATGAGAGGAAAAAGTATATTTTTGGCCAAATTTTGAGGTTTGCAAAGTATTCTGGGTAACAGAACCTGGTCAGAGCCCCACAAGTCACCCCATCTTGGATTCCCCTAGGTGTCTAGTTTTCAAAAATGCGCTGGTTTGCTAGGTTTCCCCAGGTGCCGGCTGAGCTAAAGGCCAAAATCCACAGGTAGGCACTTTGTAAAAAACAGCTCTGTTTTCTGTGAAAAAATGTGATGTGTCCACGTTGTGTTTTGGGCCATTTCCTGTCGTGGGCGCTAGGCCTACCCACACAAGTGAGGTACCATTTTTATTCGGAGACTTGGGGGAACGCTGGGTGGAAGGAAATTTGTGGCTCCTCTCAGATTCCAGAACTTTCGGTCACCGAAATGAGAGGAAAAAGTATATTTTTGGCCAAATTTTGAGGTTTGCAAAGGATTCTGGGTAACAGAACCTGGTCAGAGCCCCACAAGTCACCCCATCTTGGATTCCCCTAGGTGTCTAGTTTTCAAAAATGCGCTGGTTTGCTAGGTTTCCCCAGGTGCCGGCTGAGCTAAAGGCCAAAATCCACAGGTAGGCACTTTGTAAAAAACATCCTTGTTTTCTGTGAAAAAATGTGATGTGTCCACGTTGTGTTTTGGGCCATTTCCTTTCGTGGGCGCTAGGCCTACCCACACACGTGAGGTACCATTTTTATCAGGAGACTTGGGGGAACGCTGGGTGGAAGGAAATTTGTGGCTCCTCTCAGATTCCAGAACTTTCTGGCACTGAAATGAGAGGAAAAAGTGTTTTTTTGTCAACTTTTGAGGTGTGCAAAGGATTCTGGGTAACAGAACCTGGTCAAATCCCCCCAAGTCACCCCATCTCGGATTCCCCTAGGTGTCTAGTTTTCAAAAATGCGCTGGTTTGCTAGGTTTCCCCAGCCGCCGACTGAGCTAGAGGCCAAAATCCACAGGTAGGCGCTTTGCAAAAAACACCTCTGTTTTCTGTGAAAAAAATGGGATGTGTCCACGTTGTGTTTTGAGACATTTCCTTTCGTGGGCGCCAGGCCTACCCACACAAGTGAGGTACCATTTTTATCAGGAGACTTGGGGGAACACAGGATAGCAAAACAAGTGTTATTGCCCCTTGTCTTTCTCTACATTTTTTCCTTCAAATAACCACTGCTTCTCAACACCTTATATTGTGGCCATTTTGGAAATACAAAGGTTTTCTTGATACCTATTTTTCACTTTTTATATTTCAGCAAATGAATTGCTGTATACCCGCTATGGAATAAAAACCCATTGACAGGTGCAGCTCATTTATTGGCTCTGCGTACCTAGAGTTCTTGATGAACCTACAAGCAATATATATCCCCGCAACCAGAAGAGTCCAGCTGACGTAACGGTATATTGCTTTTAAAAATCTGACATTGGAGGAAAAAGTTACAGAGTAAAACATGGAGAAATATGGCTGTTTTTTTCACCTGGATTTCAATATTTTTTTTATTTCAGTTGTTATTTTCTGTAGGAAACACTTGTAGGATCTACACAAATAACCCCTTGCTGAATTCAGAATATTGTCTACTTTTCAGAAATGTTTAGCTTTCTGGGATCCAGCATTGGTTTGTCACCCATTTTGGTCACTAACTGGAAGGAGGCTGAAAGCACAATAAATAGTAAAAATGGGGTATATCCCAGTAAAATGTCAAAATTGTATTGAAAAATTGGGTTTTCCAATTCAAGTCTGCCTGTTCCTGAAAGCTGGGAAGATGGTGATCTTGCCACCGCAAACCCTTTGTTGGTTGTCATTTTCAGGGGGAAAAACACGAGCTGCCTTCTGCAGCCCTTTTTTCCCCATTAAAAAAAAAAAAAAATTCGCTGTATTTTTTCTAATTTCTTGGTCTCCTTCAGGGGAACCCACAAAGTCTGGGTACCTCTAGAATCCCAAGGATGTTGGAAAAAGAGGACGCAAATTTGGCGTGGGTAGCTTATGTGAACAAAAAGTTATGAGGGCCTAAGCACGAACTGCCCCAAATAGCCAAAAAAAGTCTTGGCACAGGAGGGGGGAAAGGCCGGACAGCGAAGGGGTTAACAACGAATCTAGCACACTCAGTTCACCAACTGACTGTGCACGATGATAAGAAGAGACAAAGAATAAATTATAGAGTCACCCTTCTGTGATTTATGCATTAATGAAGCTGGGTAATCCGAGGGGAATCTCCTGTTTAGAATCAAGTAACCCTACTTCTGCAAACATTTCAAAAGGTAATATACCCTTTTGTCAGTTTTAGTTTTTGAGGGGAACATTGAAGGACAAACTTTGAAAGCATAATATCTGGATTTAAGGTCAACATTCAAAAGATGCAAATTCTGAGACCAACTGTCACACAGGTTGACCAACAACGCCTCACCCAGCAGTTCTCTTTCACTTAGGCTGCACAGGGTATTTGTTACTTGGGCATCCAACTCTACTATACACTAGAACAGACAGCTGAATGGAATTACGCTGAGCTACTTTCTACCATCAGGTCAGATTTACAATCCTGGGTGAGAGCTACCCTTTTCTGATTGGGGCGGTTGGCATTGATAACAATTGTGCATCCCCCTAAGCTGTTATATGTGATGGAGATGGTACCCCTCCCACCCCCGCCCCACACTATAGAAAAGATGCAGGGCCTAATTGAATCTTATATTTGGGGAAAGAAAAAAGCTTGCATCTCGAAGAAACAGGCCTACTGGCCTCTGAGGGAGGGAGGTCTGGGAATTCCACATTTATTCCATTATTACAGTGCTGTTCAGCTTCAATATATGGTGGAGCGGTCCCGGTCTCAGACAGAGAAGTACTGGTGCTTCATTGATCAGGCGATAGTCGGGATCCACAGCTGGAAGATTCCCAGGCTCCACAAGCCTTATAGGCCAGTCAGAGTATATCTGTCTCCAGTTCTCCGAGAAACCATAGGTACAAGGGATAAGGTGCAGACCACGAAATCCCTGTCAACACGACTGTCCCCACCGACAACAGGTAAATCTGACTTCCCACCGGTGATGCATGACACATCATTTAGGCATTGGCAGACTTCTGGATGCAAAAGGATGAGAGACTTCTTTGATCAGGCAGGGGCCTTGGAATTCAAACAGCTCCAAACAACTTTTGATCTTCCCTCCCTTACCCACTGGCAATATTTTGCGATATGTTATTGTCTCTTCCAACCTCAAATGTGCCCACATGCTAATCAACCTCTCACACCCTTTGAAAGGTGGCTCTGAACCAAGCACACAGACACACATCTTATCACGGATCTCTACGCATTCATTAACACACCCACACAGAAGACACTGTCCTTTGCACAGAGACAGTGGGAATGGGAGCCCGGGCGTGCTTTTACACCCAAGGAGTGCTCAGACATTCTACAGCAAACTCGCACGACGGCGCGTAGTGCCAATGACCTTGAACATTTTTTGAAGCTGGTACACTACTGGTATTACACTCCTGCTAGACTAGTGAAATAAAAACAAGACACAGCGGATACATGCTGGCAAACCTGTGGGAACTATGGGACGTTGACACACATTCTCTGGCATTGCCCCAAACTACAAGACTTCTGGCAAGAGGTCTTAACTGGCATTGACCAATTTTATGACACAGACCTGCCACGCTTCCCTAGCTACATCCTACTGGGACTGCCCAACACACTACCTTACCCTCTACACTCAGTGCGAGCCGAGCCATCTCATTGGCGTTGGGTGCAGCCCATTAAGTCATCCTGGCGCAGTAGGGTACAGATGCTGGAGTGGTGTTGTATACTATGGGGCATATTGGGTATACAGAAATTAACAGCAGGGATTGAAAGCAGATTAACTCAATTTGATGGAACTTGGGGACCCTGTATTAGTTATTTATCCCAAGAACAACTCTACAATACTTTCACTCACACACATAGATAGAGTTTCGCTTAAAAGCCCTACCTCGCTACACAGAATGTATGGACCATGCCCACTTGTACCTATCCTATGTCTAGCAGTCGGGTGCAATGTTGACCTTACATGTTTCCCTACTACGTCTGTCTTGTTCTCCCTTACTCTCCCTCCTACCCAACAACAAACTAACCTGTTTTTACTGAGCTGCCGGTCAGTGGATATAGGCAGGGAATATTGTAATGTTATATATGTCTCTTAAAATCAATAAAACATAGTTGATCCATAAAATTATTGGCAGATACTGACTCTTTGGCTTCCTATAGTAATCCAAAAAGAAAATATTTCACTCAAAAAAGGAAGACTTACAAAACTACAAGGGGATATTAACTTTTCAGAGTACTAGCTATTACTCCCCTTCACTTATTTGACAAGATGACTTCTTTTTCAGGAGGATACTCAGAAGGCTCTCTGGCGAACTTCAATTGTGTAAGATTTAGTATCTCCATATGGCTTAAGAGCAGCTCTGCAATTTTTCAGTGGAAAGGATACCGGTCAGATATCATATCTACACAGATAAAGCATCAAGGTTCACCTTGTGATTTACTGTTATTGTCACTTTATTTCAAAACATCTCAATACACAGTATTTTATTGACATAGTTCAAAACAGTATCAACAGTTACTCAAACACATTCCTATGCATAACACATCTACAGAAAATGAATCACAGTCTAAAATCCAAAAAACATATCCAACCATCCCATCACTCATACGCTAACAATCCTACCTGTTGAAGGGACACCGCAAGGACTCCTATGACCTTTTATTTGATAATCTACTGACATATTTACATATAAATCAGCAAATTCCTCTTCCCAGAGCCAATATTCAGCAGGTTATCAAACATGTAAACATAGTTCTGACTCTTTAATAGTAGCATGCACCTGTTGATTTTGCCTTGTTACGTTAATGCTTTTTGCCTGTAGAATCTCAGTAGGGCCCCGTATTGCTGTTTATATGTCTTGTGTATTATTGCCAAATGAATAAGGAAATACTGCTCCTTTTTCTCTAATAAAAAATAAGGATTGGACAGTACCTATGCAGCATTTGCTCATTTTCATTTGAGAAATGTAAACACCAACTGAAACAGTTATCCTTGGAGCACAAAATATTAAGGATCACTGTGTATTTGGGGGTGAGGCCACTATCTCTGTGCATGCAGACAAATTCACTTGATCTGTACAACCCCGAATAATGCCTCTTTCACACTTCTTTCTTTATGTATTCTCCCTTCTCCGATTGTATCCCAGAGCGGCCGGTCATCCTCCTCCATGTAAACTACCCATCTCCTGTTATCACCTCATTGTAACCCACCCTCGTCTACAACCCAACATGTTGGCCACTCTCTCTCAACTGCCCACACCCTCTGCCCCCTGTTACATTGTTATAGGCCCGCTTTTAGTTGCCATGCTTTCCCTACTCTATCCCCTGCATACGGTCCCCTACCACGGGGCCTATCCTTAAGCTGCCTAGTGCTGCTGCCTAGTGCTGCTTCCCACTTTCTAACGACCCCCTCCACGGTATCCTCGCCGACTCACCTGTGTAGATGCGGATCTCCTGCTGTCCTTCCCCAGCTGCTGCACCTGTGCCTGTGACAGCGAAATCTCATCAATGCGCACGCACAGAGTACTACAGTGCATGGCATGCCGGGGATTGTAGTCAACGTTTTGCTGTAATGCTTACGTACCTTACTGAACGTAAGTTAAGGATCACACCCTTGGCAAAGGCGACGTGCGTGGAATGGGCGGTGTCAGAGTTCATGACGCATTTGAACAGCGTGTGACGACAATGAAGTCTCCGTGCTATTCCAGGAGTGCAGCGGAAACAAAATAAGGGACCGGGAAACATCAGGAAACCATAATCCTTTTGTGAAAAGAATAGTTAAACGTATGTCAGTCGACATTTTTGAAACTCTCCTCTTTTTGTAATGGTATGCTGTTTATCATTCCTATTTTCGGAAAACATTGAAATAGATAATAAACCGGGCATTCGCGAGTGGCTTGCAGTTTAGAATGCTGCTTGCTCCTAAACACTAAATAGGACCAGTGCTTCCTTCGGCCATCTTGGAATACAGTGTATCAATTCAGTGTCACCAGTTGGGGGTGGGGACGACGCTCAGATTATGATAAAATCTTTCTTTTCTGAGATCAAAGCTGCCAGAGTTAACAATAAACCACAGTATCCGAAAAGCATGTGCACAGAGGACTACAAAACGCGACTAGGTACCAGCCCCGCCAAGTTTGCCAGTTTATGCGAGATGTGCTGCTCTAGGCCAGATTTTCCCTTTCAATTCTGGGACTTCTAGTTTTATTTATTCCATTATAAAACAGGACTCAATTCAAAGAATGATCCCTGGTCTGGAGCAGCACATAACACATGGAACTGGGACTTGGCAGCTGTGAGGTACAACCATTTTATTTTGTTCCTCTTGTCTGGATTTTGTGTTTGGTTCAAATACAGACACTCGTCACTTTCACGAAAACCTGTTACTCATAAGTGGTGGGTAACAAACTTGACGTGTGCAAGCGATCTCTTTGACCTTTTACCTGTTAAGTCAAAAACTCCCATTAGTCAAAAACAATACACTACACCTGTCTTCATGTGTATGCTCTTCTCCCAGATCCTGGAGTAAAGAGAACAAGAGAAACAGGTTAGTAGTCCGTATAGAACCACCACACCCAGCTGGGTAGGGGGCCCCCTTCGGGCCCTTAATTGTCATCTTCGCTGTTGTCATCTTATCTGGCCAGTACCATGTAGTCACGCAGGAGGCGGTGGATCATCTTCCAGCAGACCAGGATCAAGGTCTCCTTTTTCTCTACTACCAGGCAGTTTCTGGAAAACAGAACATCTTTGAAACAGCACAGGAGCCTCCAGCAGTCCTGGACGTTTCCAAATGCGTGCATCCCTGGAAACAAACCATGTATTTCTGAATCCATGGTGATGCACTTCGCGGGTATCAGCCCCCCTCAGCTCTGTGCTTACAGCCTTCAGTAGGTCCTGGGTGCAGGTGCATTTCCAAAAGAGATAGTAGGACGCCCGGTTTGTGGTGCATCCCCTCAGGCAGGACTTGGATCGGTTGAGATCACTTGAATGCAGGAAGATTCTCACTGGCAGACCGCCTTGGATGGCCATCTAGGCAATGTTTTTGGTTTTGGTGGTTGCTCAGATGCTTGGAGGCAATGTTCTCCCACACGTGGCCTGCTGTAGCAGAAGAGAGGGCGCTGATCGGTTCGCTGGCATGTCTCACACAGATTAGGCATTGAAATATACAATATGGGAAAGGTGCACTCCAAAATTCAATGATTCAAAACCTCCAGAAGGCACAATACTTTTGTTTCTTTTATTTCTTCAATGCAAAAACAGCCAATGTGTTTCGTTCATTTGAACTTCATCAGGTCTCATTCTGGAAATGTTTTAAGCCTTTTATCCCTCAACTAGTTGTCCACCCCCAAAGGTATATGTAGGCAAAGTCTCCTTTTTATAATGGACACAAGAGTCTGTGTCCAAGGCCATCTATCCGGCCTCCACTTTCATGGTCGATCCAAGATGACACGAAAAGCTTTGGCACTGGACGATCTTCGGAATCCACTGGTTTGGGGCAGCCCCCACCAGACCAAATTCCTTCACAAAATGTTCCACTTCCTTATAAAACCATGGAGTATCCCAGTTGTAGGGGATAGCACTCACCCACTCTGCCCATCCAAGGATTCTCCACGCTGGGAGTAGGAAGAAGCCTGCCCTCAGAAAGCTGACATGGCTTTAGTCTTCGGTCCGTAGGGTGTGCCCCACGCAGTGGTACATGAAGATTGCCCTCAGGATGGTGGCAATGTTAGACACTCCTTTGCCTCCCTTGTCACGGGTCTTGAACATCAACTTCCTCTTCACTCTGTCCATCTTGGAGTTCCAGATAAAGTAGAAGATCATTCTTGTGATGGCCTTGTCCGTTCAGGGCTGCACTGGCAATACTTGGATGACAACTTCCCTTCGATCAGCAGCTTCTGGAGGCTCCAGAGTACAAGCTTCTGTTTCGTCTTCACCAGTCTCTCATCCCATGTCTTCTCTGCCACACGTCTTCTCTGAACCAGACTCCAAGGAAGTTCCGCTCGATGTACAATGGCACAGGGTTTTGGGTTGGGGGCCAGTGGATGAAGAACAGGGCCTTTCGAAACTCAATGCAGGTCCTCGTCAGTTTCTTCACGAGTGCTTGTTCGCACAGAAAACTGAGATGTCATCCATGTTGAAGGAGCATTTCACTTTGCCCTTCCCATGGCTTCCTGGTACAGTCACAACCCTAATGTTATGTTCCTATTCTGACTAATGCTTTTAGCAAGGAGCTCTGTAACACAAATGAACAGAAGAGGTGAGAGTGGACACCCATGCCTCACCCCTGACAGGGAAGGGGTCGGTTTTCCATCAGTTAATCAAAGCCATGTTATAGATATCGCTATACACTGTGGTCACCATGTCATGGAATAAGTCACAAAATAAGTCACCCAGTCCCAGTGCTTTGAGTCTCCAGCTCATGAACTCTAATGCCTTTTCCTGGTGTAGACTAACCAAGGCGGTCTGAACCTTTTGGCTTGTGACGTCCTCAATTGTGTCCCAAACCAGGGTAAGACTGTGCGTAATTTGTCAGCCCGGACACGTCAGAGTGAACTATCTTTGGTATTACTTTCTTTAGACAGTTACCCATTACCTTTGCTAGGAATTTTTATTCCACATTAAGGAGTGAGATGGGCCTCAAGTTCTTGAAGTCTTTTTCTCTCGCCTACTTATACAAAAGTGTTATCATGCCTTCTTGCAGGGATTGCAGTATACTGCCTTGCAGACCATTTCCCCATAGAGTTATAGCAAGTCTGTCCGATCAGGTCCTACAGTTCAACATCAAGGTCCACTGGGAGACCGTCACTTCTGGGGTCTTGTTACTCTTGGATGTCATAGGGGCCCAGTGCAGCTCTTCCAAGGTGGAGGGCACATTCAGGCTCTCTCTCTCTTCTGCACCCAGTGTTTTTGAGTTGGCTTCCAGGAAACTGTCCACCTGGGATCTCTCTGATGACTTTTGTGAGTAAATCCCCCCCATAAAAGTCAGTCACCACTCTCATTACTTGCTCTTTCCCACTTTGGAGGTTTCCCTCTGGGTCGCGAAGCCCTACCAGCAAAGTGTGGTTTCTTAAAGAAGAAGGTGTTGCATTTCTCATCCTTCTCGAGGTTCAAGGATCTGGTATGGAAGTTGATTTTCCTGGATTCTTCCCTGAAGTGCTCTGCAAGCCCTTTTCGGGATCTCCAGGTCGTCATCCACGTCCCATCCTCTGAGCTTGAGTTTGAACAGTTGCTGTAGTCCTCTTTGCAGCCTCCTGAATTCAGTCTTCTCTTCCCATGCAGCGGCACTGCTTGCATCCTGGAAGAAGCTCTGGAACCATCCTTCACCCATTCCCACCACCAGATGGCTGAATAAAAGAGGTTCCTCATGTCCCTCCATGCTACATATGTGACTCTGAGGTTTGCTACTAACTTCTCGTCTTCCAACAGTGAGCAGTTCAGCTTCCATGAACAGGGGCCAGTGGGGAACTGCCATGAATGTTCCCCTTCAAAACTGGCTGCTCTGTAGTCAGAGAAGTGAACAGCAACCATGGAGCTTAGCCCAGGCTTCACCATTGGGGAGATGAATAGGAACTCGATCTGTGAATGCACAGATCCGTTCAGCCTACTCCAGGAGAAATTCCTGGCGTTCGGCCCCCACGCTCCCGCTGACATCGCACAGGGATGCCTCAGATATCCTCTCTACCAACAGCCTGAACTTCAGGTCCATCCCCACAGAGACTGACATAGTGAGTCCGTCCACCTCCACTATGCAGTTGAAATCATTAGAAATGGGGTCTTTGGTTGGCAGTCAGGTTACCCCCTGTCCAAGCAAGGACCCTCACTCTAGTCATGGTAAAGGAGAATCACCCTCAGTTAACCCCCGCTCTCCCTCTTGGTAGCTTGGCGTGAGCAGGCAGGCTTAACTTCAGAGTGCTAGGTGTAAAGTATTTGTACCAACTCACACAGTAACTTAATGAAAACACTACTAAATGACAACAAAGGTTTAGAAAAATAGAAAATATTTATTAAACAAAACAAGACCAAAATGACAAAAATCCACAATACACAACTCAAGTTATTAATTAAAAAGCAAAAAGAGCCTTCCTGTCCACTTAAAACACAGCGCTAACGCTGTTAGCGTGAAAATGTACCTGGGTCGCATCTAAATAACCCGCACAGGCGAGTGTGCGTTGAAAAAGGTGAGCAGTGCTTCGATTTCTCACCCGCAAGCGAGGTCGTGCGTCGTTTCTCTAGTCCGATCAGCGTGCGTTGTTTCTTTCCCCACAGGAGAGAGATGCGTCGATCCGGACAAAGCACCTCGGGTCCAGGCAGACTTGCCTTGCTTTTCCACGGCCAGCGATGTTTCGTTGCAGCCTCCGTCAGAGATGCCGAGCATTGTTTCTCCAGCCGCGTGTGTCGATTTCGCAGCCGTGCTGCAAGCGCTGCGACAATTTCAGCCACAGAGCCGGTGGCGCGTTGTTCTTTTAGCTGCTCTCGGAGGTTGCGTCGGAAATTTCCCCGCATGGCGATCTGTGCGTGAATTTCCAAACTTGGTCCACCAGCTTCACCTGACAAGGCCCCAGGAACTAGATAGGGCACCACTTGGCAGGGCAGGAGTCTCAGCAGAGGCTCCAGGTGCTGGCAGAGAGAAGTCTTTGCTGTCCCAGAGACTTCAACAACAGGAGGCAAGCTCAGTTTCAAGCCCTTGGAGAGCTCTTCACAAGCAGGAAGGCACACAAAGTCCAGTCTTCATCCTCTTGCACAGGCAGAAGCAGCAACTGCAGGATAGCACCACAAAGCACAGTCACAGGCAGGGCATCTCTTCTTCCTCAGCTCTTCAGCTCTTCTCCAGGCAGAGGTTCCTCTTGGTTTCCAGAAGTGATCTAAAGTCTGTGGTTTTGGGTGCCCTTCTTATACACATTTTGCCCTTTGAAGTAGGCTTACTTCAAAGAAAAGTCTCTCTTGTTTGTGAAATTCTGCCTTGCCCAGGGCAGGCCAGGCCCCAGACACACACCAGGGGGTTGGAGACTGCATTGTGTGAGGGCAGGCATAGCCCTTTCAGATGAGTGACCACTCCTCCCCTCCCTCCTAGCACAGAGGGCTCATCTGGATATGCAGGTTACACCCCAGCGCCCTTTGTGCCACTGTCTAGAGAGAGGTGCAAACAGCCCAACTGTCAAACTGACCCAGAAAGGGAATCCACAAACAGGCAGTCACAGAATGGTTTAGGCAAGAAAATGCTCACTTTCTAAAAGTGGCATTTTCAAACACTCAGTCTTAAAATCAACTTTACTAAAAGATGTATTTTTAAATTGTGAGCTCAGAGACCCCAAGCTCCACATGTCTATCCGCTTCCAAAGGGAATCCACACTTTAATCATATTTAAAGGCAGCCCCCAGATTAACCTATGAGAGGGATAGGCCTTGCAACAGTGAAAACTGCATTTAGCAGTATTTCACTGTTACGACATATAAAACACATTAGTATATATCCTACCTTAAGCATACACTGCACCCTGCCCATGGGGCTACCTAGGGCCTACCATAGGGGTGTCTTACATGTAAGAAAAGGGAAGGTTTAGGCCTGGCAAGTGGGTACACTTGCCAAGTCAAATTTGCAGTTTAAAACTGCACACACACACACACACACACACACACACACTACAGTGGCAGGTCTGAACCATGTTTACAGAACTTCTATTGTGGGTGGCACAACCAGTGCTGCAGGCCCACTAGTAGCATTTGATTTACAGGCCCTGGGTACCTCTAGTGCACTGTACTAGGCACTTACCAGTAAATCAAATATGCCAATCATGGATGAACCAATTACATACACATTTTGTATAGGAGCACTTGCACTTTAGCACTGGTAAAGTGCCCAGAGTAACAACAACAGCAAAAACAGTCCAGCACACATCAACAACCTGGGAAGCAGAGGCAAAAAGTTAAGGGAGCCCATGCCAAGGCTGAAAAGTCTTACACGTGTCCCCCCCCAGCTGACAGTGGGGAGCAACTGCCCAACCTCATGGGAGTTCTCATGACTAAGGTGGAAGAATCTGGACAGACCATCAGCATTGGCGTGTTCTGTACCAGGGTGGTGTTCCACCGTAAAGTCCATCCCCTGTAGGGAAATGGACCACCTCAACAGTTTTGGATTCTCACCCCTCATCTGCATTAACCATCTGAGGGGCCTGTGGTCTGTCTGAACCCGGAAGTGAGTCCCAAACAAGTAGGGTCTTAGCTTCTTCGGCGCCCAGACCACAGCAAACGCTTCACGCTCTATGGCACTCCACCTACGTTCCCTGGGAAGTAACCTCCTGCTAATGAAGGCTACGGGTTGATCTAGGCCCTCTTCATTAAGCTGTGAGAGTACTGCTCTAATACCATGCTCTGAGGTGTCTGTTTGCACAACAAACTCCTTGGAGTAGTCAGGTGCCTTTAGCACAGGTGCTGTGCACATGGCAGCCTTCAAGGCATCAAAAGCGGTCTGGCAAGCCTCTGTCCAGATCACCTTCTTTGGTTGCTTCTTAGAAGTCATCTCAGTCAAGGGGGTAACAATGGTACCATATCCCTTGACAAACCTCCTGTAGTAGCCAGTGAGACCTAAAAAGGCTCTCACCTCAGTCTGGGTTTTGGGAGGCTCCCAAGCCAGAATGGTGTCAATTTTGGGCTGTAGGTGTGCCACCTGGCCATTCCCTACCTGGTGTCCCAAGTACACCACAGAACCCTGCCCTATTTGGCACTTGCTTGCCTTAATAGTGAGGCCTGCCTTCTTCAGGCTCTCCAACACTCTGCAGAGGTGCTGCAGATGGTCCTCCCAGGAGGAACTAAAAACAGCAATGTCATCCAAGTAGGCGGCACTGAACTCATCCAGCCCAGCCAACACCTGGTTGACCAACCTCTGAAAGGTGGCAGGGGTATTCTTCATCCCAAATGGCATCACTTTGAATTGAAAGTCCCCATCTGGGGTAGAAAATGCAGACCGCTCCTTGGCCTCCTCAGCCAAGGCAATCTGCCAATACCCAGGTGTTAGGTCAAACGTGCTGAGGTAGGTGGCAGCTCCCAACCGATGAATGAGCTCATCAGCTCGGGGAATGGTGTGTGCGTCAGTCTTGCTGACTGCATTGAGTCCCCGGTAGTCTACACAGAACCTGAGTTCTGGAGTGGCACCAGGTGCAGCAGCCTTTGGGACCAATACCACTGTGCTGGCCCAAAGACTGCTGGAATGCTCAATTACCCCTAGGGTTAACATTTTGGATACCTCATCCTTAATGCTAGACCTGACCCGGTCAGTCACCCTGTAAACTTTCTGTTTAATGGGTGGACTGTCCCCAGTGGCCACATCATGTGTGCACAAGTGTGTGATCCCCTGGATCAGGGAAAACAGTGAGGCGAACTGACCCAACGCCTGGCGACAGCCCCTCTGCTGCGCTACAGTCAGGGAGGGGAAGAGGATCACTCCCTCCACAGCCCCATCTTTTTCTCCTGGAGACAGGAGGTCAGGAAGAGGCTCATTCTCCTCCTCCACCCCATCATCTGTTGCAAGGAGCATGGGCAGTTCTGTCCGCTCAAAGTGGGGTTTGAGGTGGTTAACATGCAGGCCCCTAAAGAGTTCCTGGGAGTCTGCAAGTCCACCAGATAGGTGACTTCACTCTTGCGCTCCACCACCTCATAAGGCCCAGTCCACTTGTCTTGGAGCGCCGTAGGCTCCACTGGTGCCATCTCCCACACTTTTTGACCAGGTTGAAACTCGACCAGATTGGCATTCCGGTCATACCATCATTTCATATCCTCCTGGCTTGCTTCCATGTTCTCCTGGACGAGACTCCTGAAGCGGGCAGTCTGGTTTCCCAGAGCCAGCATTTAGCTAAATACATCCTGGGGGGGGTTTACTAGGAGCTTTTTCCAAAGCCTCCTTCACCAGACTTAAAGGTCCCCTCACAGGGTGGCCATAGATCAGCTCAAAGGGACTAAACCCAAGTCCTTTTTGAGGCACCCCCTGTAAGCAAACAGAAGGCATGGCAATAGGACGTCCCACTTCCGCCTCAAGGGCTCTGACAGGCCCATGATCATGCCTTTTAAGGTGGGGTTGAATCTCTCAACCAGATCCTTACTTTGGGGGTGGTAAGGGGTGGTGAATTTGTAGGTTACCCCGCATTCTTTCCACAGAGACTTCAGATACGTGGATATGAAGTTGGTACCCCTATCAGGTACCACTTCCTTGGGAACCCCATGCAGGTAAAAAACCCCATCAAAGCACGACCCACCACAGGGGAAGTGATTGACCTCAGAGGAATGGTTTCTGGGTATCGGGTGGCATTGTCCCATTGTCCATCAAGACCAGGATAAACCTGTTGCCCATGGCTGTCTTGGGATCCAAAGGCCCCACAATGTCAATGCCAACCCTTTCAAAGGGGGTACTGACAACAGGAAAAGGTTGGAGGGGAGCCTTATATTTGCCCCCACTCTTGCCACTTGGCTGACAAGTTTGGAAAGACCTGCAATGTGAATCTGAGTGCCTGCGCATTAGGGGCCAGTGAAAGTGGGTGACAAGCCTCTCAAATGTCTTGTCCCGCCTCAAATGTCCAGATAAAGGCACATCATGAGCCAACCCCAGTAGGAAGGCCCTGAAGCACTGGGATACCACCAGCACATGGGCTGACCCAGGCTCAGGAACCTTAGGCTCAGTATACAGGAGGCTGTCCTCCCAGTAGATCAGGTGAGATCCTGGCTCCATGCCAGCTGCCTGGTCTGCAGCCTGCTGCTGCAAACCCTCTAGAGTGGGGCATGTCTTCTGTGCTGCACAGAATGCTTCCCGGGTGGGCCCCCCTGCCTGCTGCCACTGCAACAGCTCAGGGACCTCCCCCAGTTCAGCCACCTATTCCGCTGTAGGCTCTGGGGCGTCACCCTCAGGCTTCGTGTCCTCCCAGACCGTGGGAACTTCTGGGGCGGGTTTCCAGTGCCTCTTGCCCTTCCTCTTTTTGGCGGTCCCCCGGGCCACTGTTTCACTCTCCAGGAGACGGGCTGCCATTGACCTGGTGGATACGCATACCCACCCAGGCAGACCCAAAATCTCCAAGTGTGACCGGTGTTCCACCTCCTTCCGAGGGGAATCCTCCAGGTCATTGCCAAGCAAACAATCTACAGGCATGGATGGACTCACAGGTACTTTCAAGGAACCTAAGACCCCACCCCACTCAAAAGGAACCTGCGCCACTCTGCGCAGGCGCTCTGAGTTGTCCACTGCAACTACTTGGTGAAGTACCTGGGGCTCAATCTGCTCTTCAGACACCAAGTGACTCCTCACTTTAGTCACACTGGCTCCTGTGTCTCTCAGACCCTCCACCCTCTGTCCATTGATGGTCAGCCACTGCCTGTACTTTTGAGTGTTCTCAGGCACGAGGGTTCTCTGGACCATCTCACTGTCCCCTAGTGAGACAAGGGTCAACTTAGCTGGCTCCTAGCCACCTGGAACCAATTCCTCCCCAAGCGCTACACTAGCCAAACCCTGGGACGGCGCACCAGTGGGTGCCGGTGTACTCTTGGGGGATTTGGGGTCCCTCCCTCACATGGCCCACCTGGTCACATGCATAACACTTACATGGTGGTCCCCCTGCCACTGGTTTCCCTTTGGATAACCATGGCTTCTTCTCACTGGGGGTCAGGGAATCTTTACCCTGGGAATCAGTTTGGGACACTCTAGAGAATTCCCCCTGTTTACCCTTACCCCCCCCTTTCTTCTGAGAGGGACCCGGCCCACCCTTGGCATGGTCTCCCCATACCTCTTGAGGACCCTGGTGCTCTCCCAGCGGTCCGCTTCCTGGGCAAGCTTCCTGGGATCAGTCAGCTTGCTGTTAATTAGGTGCTAAAACATAAACTGTACAAGTGCTCCCAAGCAATCAAATTGTAAAGCCACTCATGTGTTGTTACCTTACTGCCCTTCACTCAACCATCCAGCGACCTGCAGAATGAATCAACACACTCCAACCATGTTTGGGATTCCGTCTTCTTATAGGACCTAAACTTGTCCTTATACTGCTCAGGGGTGAGACCACATCTGGTGAGTAGGGCATTCTTCATGATAGAGTAAGTGAACCCCTGAGAATCCCCCAAGGATGTCAGAGTATCCCTTCCCTCTACCTCAAAGTGCTTCCCCAGACCCACCCCCCCAATGAGCTTCATGGACCAGATTCATGTGGAGAGCAGACTCCCCTTGAACCACAAGTATATGTCATCCTCCCTCTTGTAATCCTTCACTAGGTCTTTTGGAATGTGTACCCTTCTCTCAGGCTGCACTGTGCTGTGCTGTTGCTGCCACCATCTCTACTGGACTGGCTCCTCTGATCTAGCTCCCTCAAGCTACGCTCATGTGCCAGCAGTATCTTCTTTTTCTCAATGGCCATCCTTCTGTCCTCCCTCTCCCTCTCCATCTTGAGCTTGTCGCGTGGGCTCTCATTATCCTAAATGAAACTACTGGATTTCTAGGTAGCAGGATCGTTCACGGTGTGGGGGACTGAGTCTGACCCACTTGGAAGGACCTCTGTCACCCTAAATCCGGTTTTGCTCCGGCTAACTAGCAGTGCCTCATCTCTCCCAAGGTGAAGGGATGATTGGGCAGCAGAGCGCATGACATCTTCGGAACTTCTCAGGGAAGTCGTGGTCACTCAGATCCAAACCAGCTCTCTCATTTACAGTATGATCTCATATACAAATGACAAAGGCAGTTTAAGTTTTATATATTGTTTTAATAAAATGACTGCATTTTAGATATTAAGGCGTGAGCCGCAATAACCAGAACCATACAACACAGTAGGATTGAAATAGTCACGAGGAGAGTGAAACATAAGAATAACTCTATCATGGTGTTAACAATTTCTACTCTCTCTCAGTTCTATTTCGAGCACAGCATGTTAAGCTTCTAACTTGCCTTTCAGATTCCCTGGGAAGACATCCACCCTCATACCTGACCAAAGGCCTGTGATCTGGTTCAGCATCTGCAACGAGGCAGTCAGCGTCTAGCTGTGGTTCTCTGGTCGGAATCTCCCTCTTACTTGTGTTTGGACAAGGAAGTGTTTTTATAACTAACATGTCAGCGTGATCACAAAATGTCCCTACGCAAGAACGCCAAAGACTAAACTCCTACCACGTCTATCGACAATGTACCAGACTGTATCCTTGACTGAAGCACAGAGTGAACAGGAATGTGTTATTGAGAACTCCAGTGCTGAAGTAGGCTAAACAGTGTGATATAAAAAATAAAACAAGACCGTAGAACTGGTTATTTGAAAAAGAACAGTACGAAGCCGAA
This sequence comes from Pleurodeles waltl, assembly GCF_031143425.1. Lineage (NCBI taxonomy): Eukaryota > Metazoa > Chordata > Amphibia > Caudata > Salamandridae > Pleurodeles > Pleurodeles waltl. The sequence goes on from NC_090443.1 coordinate 313,699,693, forward strand.
TAAAAAGCATTTAGAGCAAAGTGCACAGAGGCTCTAAGCTGCGAGCAAAGGAATAAAATACATCCGGGGCAAAGTGCACAAAGGCCTAAAGCCTGAAGCTAATGCGCAAAGGATACATAAAACTGACCACACTACAAGCTTGAGCCTCTCCAGCTCCAATTGGTAATTGGTACTATCTCTCTGCCTATCTGTCCTGTAACTCTTCAGATGTCAGACCTTTGGAGGACACACTGCTACCTGCCCTGGAGACTCTCTCCCTGGGCATAACAGGCCCACACACTACCTCATTGTGAGTGACTTGCATCCTTTCCTCCTCTTCCTGCTCCTCCTCTGTGTGCCCCTCAGATTCTTTGGCTGTCACCCAGGCCCTCAGCGCCTTTTGCAGCTCCTCCTTCTTGGATGAGCTCTTAATGGGACAGGCAGAATCTTTGCAGAACTGCTTCAACCGAGCCACTGTGTAGCTCTCCAATTTGTCTATGTCAAAATTAGCTCCAGCCGATGCATCTCCAGATTGAGACATGATCAACAGTTAAAGAAGTGAAAAGTTCCAAAGTCAATCAAGGGATCAGCAAGAAGTAGAAAAAAAAGAAGTCCCAAAGAGAAAAGCAAAAATCACAAGACAAGTAGTATGTGGTCACGTAGTGGTCTGATCTCAAAACAGTAGTGTACACTTAATCACTGTATGTGAAGTACAAATACAATCCCAACCGCTGATCACCAATGTTATAAATGGGGTCTTTGGTTGGCAGTCAGGTTACCCCCTGTCCAAGCAAGGACCCTCACTCTAGTCAGGGTAAAGGAGAACCACCCTCAGGTAACCCCCTGCTCACCCCCTTGGTAGCTTGGCACAAGCAGGTAGGCTTAACTTCAGAGTGCTAGGTGTAAAGTATTTGTACCAACACACACAGTAACTTAATGAAAACACTACAAAATGACACAACACAGGTTTAGAAAAATATAAAATATTTATCTAAACAAAACAAGACCAAAATGACAAAAATCCATAATACACAAGTCAAGTTATTATTTAAAAAGCAAAAAGAGTCTTCATGTCCTTTTAAACACAACGCTAATGCTGTTGCGTGAAAATTTACCTTGGTCGTGTCAAAATAACCCGCACGGGCAACTGTGTGTCGAAAAAGGTGAGCAGTGTGTCGATTTCTCACCCGCAAGCGAGGTTGTGCGTCGTTTCTCCTTCTCCGGTCCCATCGGCGTGCGTCATTTCTTTCCCTTCAGGAGAGAGATGCATCGATGTTGCAGAGATGTTGCGTCGTTGCAGCCTCAGTCAATGATGGTAAGCGTCGTTTCTCCAGCCGCGTGCGTTGATTTTACAGCCGCGCTGCAAGCGCTGCGTTGATTTCAGCCACTGAGCCGGCGGCGCGTCATTTTTTTAGCTGCTCTCGGAGGTTGTGTCAGAAATTTCCCCACAGCGTGGATTTCCAAACCTTGGTCCATCAGCTTCACCTAACAAGGCCCCAGGAACTGGATAGGTCACCACTTGGCAAGGCAGGAGTCTCAACAGAGGCTCCAGGTACTGGAAGAGAGAAGTCTTTGCTGTCCCTGAAACTTCAACAACAGGAGGCAAGCTCAGTTTCAAGCCCTCATAGAGTTCTTCACAAGCAGGAAGGCACACAAAGTCCAGTCTTTGTCCTCTTGCACAGGCAGAAGCATCAACTGCAGGATAGCTCCACAAAGCACAGTCACAGGCAGGGCAGCTCTTATTCCTCAGCTTTTCTCAAGGCAGAGGTTCCTCTTGGTTTCCAGAAGTGATCTAAAGTCTGTGGTTTTTGGTGCCCTTCTTATACCAGTTTTGCCCTTTGAAGTAGGCTTACTTAAAAAAAAAGTCTCTCTTGTTTGTGAAATTCTGCATTGCCCAGGCCAGGCCCCAGACGCACACCAGGAGGTTGGAGACTGTATTATGTGAGAGCAGGCACAGCCCTTTCAGGTGTGAGTAACCACTCACCCCCTCCCTCCTAGCACAGATGGCTCATCAGGATACGCAGGCTACACCCCTGCTCCCTTTGTGCCACTGTCTAGAGAGAGGTGCAAAAAGCCCAACTGTCAAACTGACCAGTACAGGGAATCCACAAACAGGAAGAGTCACAGAATGGTTTAAGCAAGAAAATGTTCACTTTCTAAAAGCGGCATTTTCAAACACACAATTCTAAAATCAACTTTACTAAAAGATGTATTTTTAGATTGTGAGCTCAGAGACCCCAAACTCCACATGACTATCCGCTCCCAAAGGGAATCTACACTTTAATCATATTTAAAGGCAGCCCCCTGGTTAACCTATAAGAGGGATAGGCCTTGCAACATTGAAAAACAAATTTAGCAGTATTTCACTGTTAGGACATATAAACTACCTTAAGCATACACTGCACCCTGCCCATGGGGCTAGCTAGGGCCGACCTTAGGGGTGCCTTACATGTAAGAAAAGGGAAGGTTTAGGCCTGGCAAGTTGGTACACTTGCCAAGTCGAATTTGCAGTTTAAAACTGCACACACGGACACTGCAGTGGCAGGTCTGAACCATGTTTACAGAGCTAGTATTGTGGGTGGCACAACCAGTGCTGCAGGCCCATTAGTAGCATTTGATTTACAGGCCCTGGGCACCTCCAGTGCACTGTACTAGGGACTTACCAGCAAATCAAATATGCCAGCAGATATCTCGATTCTTGAATGCCAGGAAGTGCAGGACCAACACATTTGACCTGATCCTTCATACTGCTGATGCTTAGGGTGAACAATAATATAGTCAGTGTCTGGACCCCTGTCTCCACAGAAGACACCTGGAAACTCATGAGCTCATCCATTCAGGGGCACCCTTGGACCCGTGCCCACATTACACCTTCAACCTGGCCAGCTCCACCATTGCCCCGAGTTATGCTCGACTATCAATCGCTTCATCGTAACCGCCACCTTCCCATCCGACTGGAAGCATGCAGAGATAAATCCGCTCCTAAAGAAAACCTCTGCCGACCCAAGGGAGATGAGGAATTACAGACCCATCTCTCTGCTCCCCTTCTCAGCCAAGGTAATAGAAAAGGCTATCAACATGCAACTAACGGAGTTCCTTGAGGCAAACGGCATCCTAGACCCCTGCAACTCCGGATTCAGGAGCAAGCACAGCACCTTTCAGAACCTACTCGCAGCCACCGACGACATTTGTGCCATACTGGACCATGGAGACACAGCCACCCTTTTACTCCTTGACCTCTCCACCGCTTTCAACACAGTCTCCCACACCACCCTATGCACCAGACGCAGCATCTGCGGCAAGGCACTGGAATGGATCCTATCTTTCCTCACGGGAAAAACCCAGAGTGTGTGACTTCCACTGTTCACCTCGGCACTCAAAGAAACCTTCTGCAAAGTACCCCAGGGCTCCTCACTAAGTCTGACCCTCTTCAACATCTACATGGCTCCACTTGCTAAAATTGTCAGATTCCATGGCCTAAACATCGTCTCCTATGTTGACAATAATCAAATGTTCCGCTCCCTAACCGACGACCCATCAACAGCCAAGAGGAACTTTCACAACAGAATGAGAGCAGTCGGCACCTGGATGAAAGCTAGCTGCCTCAAACTCAACACAGACAAGACAGATATGCTCGTTCTGGGCTCCACCCCCTCCACCTGGGATGACTCCTGGTGGCCAAACTCACTAGGTAACGCCCTTAGCCCCACTGACCATGAACACAACCTGGCCATCATCCTGAACTCCACGCTATCCATGACCCAAGTCATCGCCATCTCATTGTGATGCTTCCACACTCTCTGTCTCCTCCAGAAGATCTTCCAGTGGATCCCCATAGAGACAAGGACAGTCACCCACGCACTGGTCAGCAGCAAACTGGACTACGGCAACGTACTATACGCCAGCATCACAAAGAGGCTACAAGACTACAGAGAATCCACAACGCAGCAACCAGACTCATCCTGGACATCCCCGCCACAGCTACATCTCCGCCCACCCCCAGAGACCTCCACAGGCTCCCTATCAACAAACGCATCACCTTCAAGGTACTGACACACACTTTCAAGGCACTGCACAATATCGGACCGGCCTACCTCAACCATCACCGAACTTTCTACACCCCTGCCAGACAACTCCAATCCTCCCAACTCGAATTCAACGCCATGCCCAGAATCAAGAAGAGTACAGCTGGTGACAGATCCTTCTCTTACCTCGCAGCTCAGACCTCCAACACGCTCTCACTCAGCCTCAGACAGGCCCCCTCAATGACGCTGTTCAGGAAGGACCTCAAGACCTGGCTCTTCAAATGATCAGCACGCCCACAACAGCTCTATACAAGTATCTGATTGAACACTAGCTGTCAGTGATCACGTTTAAAAAGCAACCAATACCAAACATCTCAGTCCGATAAAACAAGTGCTTTATATGTCTTCTTCCTCTTTGCTGCTTGCAGCAGCCAAAATAAGTGTTTTTTCAATATTAGAGTTGCTTTACATCTGGCTTCTTGGCCTACAAAGAGACTTTTCTCTGGGGTTAAGAACCTCTCATTTCTACAGGTGTGGACATGCAACTGCAAAGCTTCAAGTCTCAAGTAAATGCAAATTAGAAGCATAGATGCCATGATTTCAGATGGCTTATGTGTGACATTTTCATAGTTTCCATGTGTATATGAGTGACATTCAATGACCAAATGTGTGACACTTTCTTGCGAGTAGAACTAAGCAATGAAGTCCATGGGAATTGAATATCAGATTACACCTTTTTGAGCAATGAGAAGCTCCAAAACGATATTGAGACTGTTGGAGAGCACCTGAAATGGAAAGTCACTATTTATCAAAAGCCTTGTTTGCCTTTTTACAACCAGGTGTACTTTCCATGCTGGGATTTATATGCCCACATAGTATGATAGGAAAAGAGAAAACTTCTACTCCCAGCATGCAAAGTGTTTAGGATTAAAACATCAGAATTCACAGTGCTAGAGTTCTCATGAAGTGCACAACAGACAACATTTGGGGATCATCCACATTACAGTCCTTGGTGTCATGTGCACTCAGTTACCCTCTGACACAAATGTGAGCTTGAAAGTAATTTAAGGCCTCCTCCCCACAGCAACAATGAGCTCTAACCAAGCCTGGACTGGCCTAAATGCTGCTCTGTCTGCACATTCATACTCTTCCCAATAATAACTGATGCATGAGCCAAGTGCTCTGCCGGGCATGCAGCAGCCATCAGGGAATATTATAAAAAATTTGACCCAAGTCTCCTGGGGCCTCACTGACCTGTCTACATGAGAGGTTATCACTGAATTTCAAGGTCCCCAGGACCAAAGCTTTTGCTCTTGGACCCTTTGTAGGAAGTTGGCTCTGTATATACTTTCTCAAAGTGAGAGAGAGTGTGCACAGAGTCCAAGGGTTCCCCTTAGAGGTTAGATAGTGGCAAAATTAGATATTACCAATGCTCTATTTTGTGGTAGTGTGGTCGAGCAGTAGGCTTATCAGAGGCTAGTGTTAAGCATTTGTTGTACACACACAGGCAATAAATGAGGAATACACGCTCAAAGACTTAACTCCAGGCCAATAGTTTTTAATATAGACAAATATTTTTTCTTAATTTATTTTAGAACCACAAGATTCAAGATTTGAAGTAAATACATAAAATGCAAGGTACTCCACATAGGTAAGTAAGGAACTTTGAATTAGAGCAATAACATACACAGTATAGGTTAAAATGGCAATAAGCTATTTTAAAAGTGGACACAGTGCAAAGCTCAACAGTTCCTGGTGGAGGTAAGTATTGGTTAGTTTTTCAGGTAAGTATGACACTTACAAGTTCAGTTCCCTGGGCATAGGCAGCCCACTGTTGGGAGTTCAAGACAACCCCAAAGTCACTGCACCAGCCACACAGGGCTGGTCAGGTGCAGAGGTCAAAGGAGGGCCCAAAACACATAGGTGCCTACGGGAACAGGGTTGTTCCGGTTCCAGTCTGCCAGTAGGTAAGTACCTGCGTCTTTAGAGGGCAGACCCGGGGGCTTTTGTAGAGCACTGGGGGGGGGGGACACAAACAGGCGCACAAAACACACCCTCAGCGGCACAGGGGCAGCCGGGTGCAGTGTGCTTAGCAGGCGTCGGGTTTTCAATAGAAGTCAATGGAGTGAACCGGGTGTCACTCTAGCGGTGCAGGCAGGGCACAAGGGGGGCTTTTTGGGCCAGCCACCGACTGGGCTAGGCAGAGGGTCGCCTGATGGTCACTCCTGCACTGGAGTTTGATTCCTTTTGGTCCTGGGGGCTGCGGGTGCAGTGCTTGGTCCAGGCGTCAGGTTCCTTGTTCCAGGCAGTCGCGGTCAAGGGGAGCCTCTGGATCCTCTCTGCATGCGTCGCTGTGGGAGTGCAAGGGGGGGTCGTCTCAGGTTACTCATGTAGTTGCAGTCGCCTGGGAGTCCTCTCTGCAGTGTTAGTTCTCTGGAGCTCGAGCCGGGGGCGACTGGTGCAGAGTCTGAAGTTTCACGCATCCGGCGGGAAGAGTGAGTTCTTTGGAAGTTTCTAAAAAGTTGCAAAGTTGTTGCTGTTTTTGAACAGTGCCGCTGTTCTCAGGAGTTTATTGGTCCTTCGGTTTCAGGGCAGTCCTCTGAGGCTTCAGAGGTCGCTGGTCCCTGTCAGATGCGTCGCTGTACAGGTTCTTTGAGTCTGGAGACAGGCCGGTAGGGCTGGGGCCAAAGCAGTTGTCGTCTCCGTCGTCTCTGCAGGGTTTTCAGGTTAGCAGTCCTCCTTCTTTGTGTAGGTTGCAGGAATCTGATTTCTTGGGTTCTGGGTCGCCCTTAAATACTACATTTAGGGGGTGTGTTTAGGTCAGGTGGGCAGTAGACAATGGCTACTGTCCTGGAGGATGGCTACACCCTCTTTGTGCCTCCTCCCTCTCGTTATGGCAGGTCATTTTTTATCAGGTCAAGCTATCTTTAGGACCTACTTGCTCCTTCTGGCAACTTGACAAAGAACAGATGTGCTGCTCAATCAGAAAGTGAAAAAGATGTGTTTAAATCATGTTCTTGTTACATTTGCTCTGTGTTCAGAAACTGAGGTAAAAAGTATTTTTCCATTCTGACTGCAGAGTTCCAGGATTGTCTAAGGTGACCTGTCTGACCTGCTGTAAAAACTGTGAAATGAAAGGCTAGGTGGCTTTTTCCTAACACACAACATTTAAATAACTCAACTGTACAAACATTTCAAAATACATGTCGGTAGCTATAAAAACAATTTTTTGTTCATCAGTGTGATGAAAAAATATTTTAATAGGATGAAAACAAATAAGAACACTTTACTTGGTGATGTGCACATGATAAATATGTTTCCTGAAACCCATTTTTCACAGATTATTATGCATACATAGTTTTATCAGTAAAGCTGCAAGTTAGTGGGAATGTTTGTGTACATTTCTTGGAAATCTACTGTATGTAAATGGCAGTGTGCTACTACATCATGCATTATTAAAATATTTATTGAAAGTGAGTGTTTAAACATAAACTGGGAAATACATCTGCCCTGGAGGCAATACAATTAGTACCTAAAGTAAGTCACAGAGCTGGGGTGTTGACATGGAGAAAAGGCGCTCACCTACTGAGTGTACTATGTGGATATACAAATTAAATCCCAATATCAGCAGACGGTGCACATACAAGGTACCTCCCCTAATAAGCCTTGTTAGTTAAACAATCAAATGATTGTTAACTATATATGCAACAAACTATGCACATATCTTCTTGTATCTCAATTCATTCACATATAATTCAGTCCCAATACAGTCCTCAAAATCTTCTTTATTCCTTCATGTATAAATCACTCCAGCCAAAGCCAACGCGTGTTTCATCTGGGGTGTGTCACCCCACAACTTCCTCGTGGCTTATATAGGCTGTAAACAACATATAACATATATTCTTTGAGTATAATGTCCAAAATAATATTTTTGAATTTTAATTTTAATATCAGAGCCACTGCGTAGTTTTGTGCTGTAAATATAGTGATTTAAATATACATTAGGTGGAGACCAGTCATTTACATTAGTTTTTTAATCTTACCATACAGTTTTTGATCAATATGAAATAAACCGTATTTATTGTATTTTTGTGTTTTTTGTATTATCTCACCTCAATGAGATGTGTGTACACTCTCAAGTTAACCTGTGACCCTATATATGGGGATTTAATGGATATATTTACATGCAGAATCCATGCAATGCACCCTTCCCCTTAGTTGACCTGTTTCTTTGCTAAAAAGTTAAGGAATTGAGATCCTGGATTGTTGAAGTTGGATATACCATTTTGTGGTATAATAAGGATGATGAACCAGGTGTTACCCAGTTATATGGTTGATGTCCTGAGGAAGACCCGCAGTTGAGGCAGAGGGTGGGCCCTATATATTTTGTTGGGTCGAAACGCCGACAATACAGATTCAGCCTGTACTGGTTTTCTTTATTGATCAACAAGGGGCAATAGTGATCTGGTCATTTTACCCCTATTTAATTGTGATATATAATGTTGTAAAATGGTAATCTGACAGGCTCCAGTGTAAATACTTTATATCTTAATAATGAACGTGGTTTTTGATACTTTTTCTGTTCTTTCTTGCATGAGCACTTTTCTTCAACACTATTTTGGGTGTTTTGGGGCAACTAACCGATTTTAAATTAGTTTTGTACATATAATCAAGTTGTATAGTCTTTCGAATTGATGAAAATAAAACAAAAATGATTGGTGAATTGATGAAAATAAAACATAAAAAATAATTTGAATTTTAATATATGAATGGATGCTGCATGTTTTTTGTCTTTTGAGTATTGAGATCTTTCTTATGTTAAAGATTTTCCATTCAGACCACTGTATTTGTGGTATATGCAAGCCTTCTTGCGGCACTGTGTCAAAACAAAAGGGCAGGAATGCACCATATCTCCAAGATATGGCGCAATCCTGTCCTTTTCCCCTGCGTTGATGCACAAATTGCTGCAGTGCACCAACGCAGGTACCCTTGGAATTTGAGTGGAACAGAATGAAGTCAAGTTTGCTTCCAGAGCAGGAGAGGGACTTTTTAGGTTTTCAGAGTCAGACATTGGATTGTGTGTTTAACCGGTTCTGTGCCTTGGACGAGGTGACCTCGTCCAAGGCTACAGTTCCTGTGTGCTTTGGACGAGGCACAGAAACTGGGGGGAACGCTAGCGCGCCCCCCCTGTGCACCCCACCCACCCCCCAAAGGCGGGGATGGAAGGGGAAGCCCTTCCCCTTCCACCCCCCGTGACGTCAGCGCGCGAGCGCACGCTGATTTGTCACAGTGCCTCCACCATCGCACTTGAAGCTCAGCTTCCAGTGCGATCGAAAGAAAAATGCAAAGTATTTCTCTTTCGATCACGTGGGGGAGGCAAGGAGAGGCTTCAAAGGGAAGGAAATGTATTTCCTTCCCTTTGAAGTCCCTCCAAGCGTTTCAAAAGCCAGATTGCTTGCAATCCGGCTTTTCAAATTCCCACTAGACACCAGGGATGTTTTGTTTTTAAAAAAAATAGAAATAAGGGAGCGACCCTTAAATAAATCCCCCCCCCACCTCCCCCAAACCCCCCGGGAGCGACCCTTGCCTACGGGGTCGGTCCCCCTGCGTGACATTAGCGCCCCCCCTGTGCAAAAGGCGGGGATGGAAGGGGAAGCCCTTCCCCTTCCACCCCCCCGTGACGTCAGCGCGCAAGCGCACGCTGATTTGTCACAGGGCGCGATCGAAAGAGAAATGCAAAGCATTTCTCTTTCGATCACGTGCGGGAGGCAAGGAGAGGCTTCAAAGGGAAGGAAATATATTGCTTGCAATCCGGCTTTTGAAATGCCCACTAGACACCAGGGATGTTTTTTTTTTTTTAAATAGAAATAAGGGAACGACCCCTTGGGCAAGGGTCGCTCCCAATGGGGGGCATTTTTTAGGAAGGCTTTTTATGCCCCCCGGGGGCAGATCGGCCTATTATTAGGCCGATCTGCCCCGGGGGGGCAGAAACCTCTAGGGCACCAGGGATCATTATTTTTTTTCTATTTTTTTTTTTTTTTTGTGGGGAGTGACCCCTTAGGCAAGGGTCGCTCCCCTAGGGGGCAAATTATATTTAGGCCATTTCTGCCCCCCATGGGGCAGATTGGCCTATTTTGATGAGGCCAATCTACCCCCTAGGGGGGCAGAAACCACTAGACACCAGGGAGTTTTGTTTTTTTTCGTGAATTTCATGCAAGGGTCGCTCCCCTGGGGGGGGGAATTATTTTAGGCCATTTCTGCCCCCCTGGGGGGTAGATCAGCCTGTTTTGGTTAGGCCGATCTGCCCCAAGGGGGGCAGAAACCACTAGGCACCGGGGATTATTTTTTTGGCGCCAATGTCACGCAGGGGGAGCGACCCCGTAGGCAAGGGTTGCTCCCGGGGGGGGGGAGTTGGGGGGCAAATTTATTTTAGGCCATTTCTGACATCCCCCCCGGGGGCAGAAACCTCTAGGCGCCAGGACAATTTTTTTTTGTGTGTTTGTTTTTTGTTTGTTTTTTTAGAGATGGGGAGCAACCCATTAGGCAAGGGTCGCTCCCCTAGGGGGCAAACTGTATTTAGACCATTTCTGCCCCCCCAGATTGGGCGATTTTAGGTCAGTCTGCCCCCAAGGGGGCAGAAACCACTAGCCACCGGGGATTTTTTTTTTGGCGCCAACGTCACGCAGGGGGAGCGACCCCGTAGGCAAGGGTCGCTCCCGGGGGAGTGGGGGGGGAATTTATTTTAGGCCATTTTTCCCACCCCGGGGGCAGATCGGCCTATTGTTGTTAGGCCGATCTGCCCCCGGGGGGGAGGCAGAAACCTCTAGGCGCCAGAGAAATTTTTCTTTTTGTGTTTTTTTAGAGCTGGGGAGCGACACAATAGGCAAGGGTCGCTCCCCTGGAGGGCAAATTGTGTTTAGACCATTTCTGCCCCCCTTGGGTGCAGATTGGCTGATTTTAGGTCAATCTGCCCCCAAGAGGGCAGAAACCACTGGGCACCGTGGAAATCCACAGGTAGGCCCTTTGCAAAAAACACCTCTGTTTTCTGTGAAAAAATGTGTTGTGTCCACGTTGTGTTTTGGGCCATTTCCTTTCGTGGGTGCTAGGCCTACCCACACAAGTGAGGTATCATTTTTATCGAGAGACTTAGGGGAACGCTGGGTGGAAGGAAATTTGTGGATCCTCACAGATTCCAGAACTTTCTGTCACCGAAATGAGAGGAAAAGGTGTTTTTTTGGCCAAATTTTGATGTTTGCAAAGGATTCTGGGTAACAGAACCTGGTCAGAGCCCCGCAAGTCACCCCATCTTGGATTCCCCTGGGTTTCTAGTTTTCAAAAATGCGCAGGTTTGCTAGGTTTCCTCTTGTGTCGGCTGAGCTAGAGGCCAAAATCCACAGTTAGGCACTGTTTTCTGTGAAAAATGTGATGTGTCCACGTTGTGTTTTGGGCCATTTCCTTTTGTGGGCGCTGGGCCTACCCACACAATTGAGGTATAATTTTTATCGGGAGACTTGGGGGGAACGCTAGGTGGAACGAAATTTGTGTCTCCTCTCTGATTCCAGAACTTTCTGTCACCAAAATGTGAGGAAAATTTGTTTTTTAGCCACATTTTGGGGTTTGCAAAGGATTCTGGGTAACAGAACCTGGTCAGAGCCCCACAAGTCACCCCATCTTGGATTCCCCTAGGTCTCTAGTTTACAAAAATGCACAGGTTTGGTAGGTTTCCCTAGGTGCCGGCTGAGCTAGAGGCCAAAATCTACAGGTAGGCACTTTGCAAAAAACACCTCTGTTTTCTTTCAAAAAATATGATGTGTCCACGTTGCGTTTTGGGGCATTTCCTGTCGCGGGCGCTAGGCCTACCCACACAAGTGAGGTATCATTTTTATCGGGAGACTTGGGGGAACGATGTGGGTGGAAGGAAATTTGTGGCTCCTCTCTGATTCCAGAACTTTCTGTCACCAAAATGTGAGGAAAATGTGTTTTTTTAGCCAAATTTTGAGGTTTGCAAAGGATTCTGGGTAACAGAACCTGGTCAGAGCCCCACAAGTCACCCCATCTTGGATTCCCCTAGGTCTCTAGTTTTCAAAAATGCACAGGTTTGGTAGGTTTACCTAGGTGCCGGCTGAGCTAGAGGCCAAAATCTACAGGTAGGCACTTTGCAAAAAACACCTCTGTTTTCTTTAAAAAAATGTGATGTGTCCACGTTGCGTTTTGGGGCGTTTCCTGACGCGGGCCCTAGGCCTACCCACACAAGTGAGGTATCATTTTTATCTGGAGACTTGGGGGGGACATAGATTAGCAAAACAAGTGTCATTGCCTCTTGTCTTTCTCTACATTTTTTCCTTCCAAATATAAGAGAGTGTGTAAAAAAGACATCTATTTGAGAAATGCCCTGTAATTCACATGCTAGTATGGTCACCCCGGAATTCAGAGATGTGCAAATAATCACTGCTCCTCAACACCTTATCTTGTGCCCATTTTGGAAATACAAAGGTTTTCTTGATAGCTATTTTTCACTCTTTATATTTCAGCAAATGAATTGCTGTATACCCGGTATAGAATGAAAACGCACTGCAGGGTGCAGCTCAGTTATTGGCTCTGGGTACCTAGGGTTCTTGATGAACCTACAAGCCCTATATATCCCCGCAACCAGAGGAGTTCAGCAGACGTAACGGTATATTGCTTTCGAAAATCTGACATTGCAGGAAAAAGTTACAGAGTAAAACGTAGAGAAAAATTGCTGTTTTTTTCACCTCAATTTCAATATTTATTTTTTTCAGTTGTTATTTTCTGTAGGAACCCTTGTAGGATCTACACAAATGACCCCTTGCTGAATTCAGAATTTTGTCTACTTTTCAGAAATGTTTAGGTGTCTGGGATCCAGCATTGGTTTCACGCCCATTTCTGTCACTGACTGGAAGGAGGCTGTAAGCACAAAAAATTGTAAAAATGGGGTATGTCCCAGTAAAATGCCAAATTTGTGTTGAAAAATTGGGTTTTCTGATTCAAGTCTGCCTGTTCCTGAAAGCTGGGAAGCTGGTGATTTTAGCACCGCAAACCGTTTGTTGATGCCATTTTCAGGAAAAAAACAACAAGCCTTCTTCTGCAGCCACTTTTTCCCATTTAAAAAAAAAAACAAAACGAAATTTTCACTGTATTTTGGCTAATTTCTTGGCCTCCTTAAGGGGAACCCACAAAGTCTTGGTACCTCTAGAATCCCTAGGATGTTGGAAAGAAAGGACGCAAATTTGGCTTGGCTAGCTTATGTGGACAAAAAGTTATGAGGGCCTAAGCGCAAACTGCCCTAAATAGCCAAAAAAAGGCCTGGCACAGGAGGGGGGAAAAAGAAGATTGTGTCCCAGCAGTTTGAGAGTTGTAGGTTCATTGTCAACATCAATTCAGGCAATTTATCTAGTCCCTCTACATTGTTAGGTATTATCTCAAACAAAGGATCAAATATTTGGGCAGAATTATGGTGAGTCAGGAATTTCAAGAGTGGGACAATACGGAGGCTGGAGTGGTCTAGTAATTTTTGGGAAGGTTCCAGAGTTGGATGATAAAGTCAGATGTCAGTCTGGAGGGCCTGGATACAAGATATGGAGAGGTAACTACAGGCAGTTGTCCAGACTGGAAAAGACAATGCATATACGTTTCTTGGAGTAACTGGCAGTGTTATTTGTAGTAAGGATTTTGGTTAGAGATTGGAAGAAGTGTTGTAATATGTTGTAAATGGGCAATGTATCAGCAGTCAAATCTGTGAACAAAAAGGGCAGCATGAGGTCAATAGGTTTGGCAGAGACAGCAAATACTTGTTTGCATAATTGTATGAACAGGCCTCACGAACACAGTCTTGGCCCCCACACTTCAGAACCCTAGAGCAAAGGCAAGAGCTCTAAGAGTGCTTTGGAGGCAAACCCCTCCAGTGATCAGGGATTAATTTATGTGGAAAGGATAGGGGGCCTCTTGTAAAACATGCTGGATGGTGGCTGAGTTCCCTGTAGCCCCCTTAACAACGCTATAAAACCACTGGTGGTGCCCTCTGGCCTCCGTTAGGTACCAAAAGAAGTCAACATGTGAGTTTGAATCCCCTCGAAGGGGATCACAGGGTGCCCCTCGCTAGAGAAGTAATTACCAGGTGAGTGGGTTCGCCTGCCCTCAGGAGTTGCTTTTTGACTTGAAGTAGCCTTCCCTCACACTCTTTGATTTCCACATTGGGATGACTCAGTCCCACCTGGGGCACCCATAGCCTTGATTTTTTCCTCCCCCACAAAAGGCAAGACAGGGAGCTGATTGTGCGCTGCCAGTCCTGCACACCACCAGGCTAACACTTCCTGGTGTGCCAGCACCTTTATTCTCCCCACCCACTCTGAGCGCGCAAGGTGTGTGTCTGTGGTGTGCACCCCTCACTCCCCGGTCACTGGCATGGATTGCAGGAGTGGGCGTGTGTTGGTGCCCTTCCCCTCTCCTGTCTTTGGGATCCAGGGATCCCATTGTTAATTCACCAGCCCTTGGGGAGATGGAGGCGCCTCCCTAAGAGCAAAACATAGCTCCACAGGGGGCTCCACATACTGCCCTCCCCACAATCAGGATATGCCGACCACTGGCGCCCAAGCAAGTGAAGTGCCATTCACTGTCCTACTCAGGAATAGAGCTTTGCAGATTGTTTTCTGTGGCCCTGTAGGCCAGATTGTGGTGTTCTTGGGCTCATTTTGCTCCTGGTGGCCAGCACTAGGCATCAGTAGCATTTTCTCCAGGCCGCTTTGCCTTTGGTGCTTTTTGAATAGAAGCTAGATTGGCTCTCTTCTCCAGACCTGTCCTCTGCATGTGCTCCTGAGGATCTTTTCTGCTTGGGGGTAAATCCTCCACATTCCTTCCAGAGACAGCAAGCAGAACGCTCAACCTGTTAAACGTCCCGGGCCGCATGGCCTCCTGGTCGTCCTGGAGGGCACCAAATGACTCAGTAGCAGTGTCAAGGGACAATCCACAGAAGGTCAAGGGGAACCATCCAGGATCCCCTAGTAGTTCCTGTCCCCAATTGCTCCTCAGGGGGCATAAGAGGGCCAATGCCACTGCCCCTGGAGAGACAATCCTAGTCCTGGGGATCAACTGAAGTCAAAGCTTCAAGGTCTATCCTTGTTCAACATGAGGTGGCTTCTCCATCCAGATGGGCATCCTCGCACCATTTTCTCTCCCAGGTGCTGTGTCTTTTTAACTGCTTTTTCCCTTGTGCAGGGGTGGGAAATTCTAGAAGCCGGTCACCCCTGGCCAATCCTAGGATGCCACCTCGCACCGCTCCTGTCCCAACCATCCTGCAAAGCTTTCTGGGACAATCTAATATGGGAACATCAATTTGTTTGTGGGAAGAGTTTCCATGACAGCCTCAGTTCTTCCCTAGCTGCCACAGGTACCTGATCCTGTTTCCACAGATCTTCAAAGGCAAGTCTCTCCTGTATTGGCACCAGAGGACCAGCCCTCCTCCATTGTTCTAGTCGGCCTGGACTGTCCCAGCTCAGCCCCGCTGCAGTTTGAAAAGCTAAATACAAAATGCAGGTTTCATTCCCAGAGTATTTAACTTGGCCCCGTAGTGGTGACAAAGCCCTGGAATCTGATTATGAGCTGTGCCAAGGAAATAGGATAAATCTTAAAGTGGCAGAGTAAGTGTAGGTATGAGGTTGGGGCTGTAAATCTACTCTCAAAGTGCATGATTAACATCAGATTTGTACCTCAGTGGACTGTGTAGACCTAAGTGGCATGAAACTGTACTTTACTGCAGATTTCCCATATAATATATAATAAAGTGTAAGCACCGTAGACATTTAGTAAGCACTACAGACCTACACTATGAATACCCCCTCACATTATAAGGCCTACCCAAGGTCAGTACCAATCCCCGAAGAGTCCCATCTGTAACAGGCTACCTGTGTATAGATACTGAGCAGAGCAAGAACGTAGTCTTACACATGGGCACACACGTGTTCATTTGTACAGGGTCGGATTGGCTGATAGGTCAATAAGGCAGTGGATGAGATTGTCTGACAGATCAATGTGTAGGGCATTTGTTTAGCAGTTTCTGGCCTGTTTTCTGGCCAAGTGGGCCATTTTTCTTTTACTGATTTTCCTAATATTACTGTTTTTGTTTTAACTATATGATTTGTTAATGTGGGCCACTTTTATTTTGTGCCCGTGTCTATTTTATGTCCCAGTCTGACCCTTCACATGTAACCAGCCCATAGCCACTTACTCTAGCTGTACAACAGCAACTTTATCATAAAAGGCATGAACTGCCAGTTAACACTCAGTCCAATTACCATGAATTTAACATGAGTGAGACTCAGTAGGACTTGATCAAAGTAAAAGTAAAAAAAAAAAAAAGGGTACTCAACTGAGAAAAATCATGGGGACAAATGGGGTGGAACACAATTTGCTACTATGTCAATGTGACTTTCTTCAATTTTTATTGTAATCAAATGGTTGAGATCCCTTTTCTAATATGTTTTTTTTTTTATCTCTGAGGCTTCAGCAGACATGTTTTGCAAATTATTTTACTTCCTTGGGTACATCCCAGGTAGTTTTGTACTGCTGTCTCATCCTTTCTTATTTTTTTGCATTATGAGCTTTACGCATTCTTTTCGCATCTATGAGAACCTCTTTGATAACAGTAGATATTTTAGGGACCATTGTAAGTTGTGGTTAAGAACTGCAGTAGAAATTAGTCTCTATTTGACACTTCTTTAGACTCTGCCTCTAAAGACTCAGGGCCTGTTTACAGCCTTGGCGGATGGGATACTCCATCACAAACGTGACAATTATCCCATTCGCCGTATTACAAGTTCCATTATATCCTATTCGACTTGTAAAACAGCGGGGTGGATATCCCTCACATTTGTAACGGAGTATCCCATCTGCCAAGGTCGTAATCAGGCCCTAAGTTACTTATTTTGATCTATAACTGCTGTACTTGCAGTTTCTCTCCTTTTAAGTGGATCTTATTAACTTTTGTATAGGGACGTTACACAGACTTATATGTAGGTATTTGTCATTCTGTCATGCTTCTTTAATAACACCAAATCAAACAAGTTATATACATTTTTTAGCAATACTTCAGATGGATATTGCATCTTCCCAGAGATTCCTCACCTTAGAATACAACTCCATGTTCATGGCTCGATGTGCAAAGCAATTTCCCCAATAATGGCCTTCTAGTACCACCAGCTGGGGCCATACAGCTATATCCCTGTAGCTGCCAGCCAAGGATATGATGGCATCAGAATATATAGGGAACCAACAGATGTGCTTACATCAGTTCTTGGCACTGTTAATAAGTCCTATTGGGGCATGCAGAGATAATCCAAGAAAGCATTAACAACAGTAAAAAGACAAAATTATATGCATACCTTGGGATCTTATTAATCATGGCACTAACTCTGCAGGAAGATCGGCTATCTGGCAGAAGGAATAGGTATCATAAGCATCTGTTCGTGGTGTGTAGTGCTGTAGATTCATATGCATCGCATACTCCTGCCATCCAATGTTGAGTCCAGGCGTTACAAATTGTTTTCATCCGGAGAAGCTTCAAGTCACAGGATGTAATGTGACTCATACCTTAGTCCATTATGTGCATGGGCATTGACTCCACCCATAGGTTGTTTTTCTTACAGCGGGTTAGAAGTAAGAATGAAATGGGGTGCCTCAGTAAATATAAGAGTCAGGTGTATTGTAGCTAGTTATATTGAGGAAACCTATCCTTTTCATTGCCAATTTCTGGGGAGGTAGACGGGTGCATGTGAATCTACAGCACCATATGCTACGAACAGATGTTTACAGGATAACATATTCCATATGTAGCATGTGTGTTGTAGATACACGTGGTTTGCGTAGACTATAAGGCAGTGGTTAGTGGGCAGATGTTTGAAATAAAGTTATTAGTACTTTTTTGTAAGCCACATCTTACTGGCTCCCTAATATGTCCACATCATACTTTTTTGTGAACATGTGCGTTGTTGCCTACATTGCTACCTCTCATAAGTCAGTTAAGGAGAGGTTACAGAAGAATGCCACATGATCTCCCCTTCTTATGAGTAGAATGTGCTGTAGGAGGTATTGAGAGCATTCTTTTCATCTTAGTGCTACAGGACCGATTGCATCTCACAATCCATCTTGTAATACCTGCTTTAGAAATTGCCTGACAATATAATGTCTTGTGTGTGCAAAGCTTTCTAGGCAACCAAATCAGATTGTGAGAAGAAAACGGGCAACTGAATAGTCTGATTCAAATGGAAAGGAGAAATCACTTGGGTAAAAACTTTGGATTAGTACGAAGGACCAACCGGTCACTATGTACCTGTGTAAAGGGCCCCTAGACAGTGAATTCATGTAACTCACTAACACATCTTCAAGAAGTAATAGCTACCAAAGACTTCTTTCCATGAAAGGAACTAAAAATCTCCTGAATGTTTATGCTCAACGTTGGTCCCTGGTGCCTAGTAAAACCACACTCAAATTCCAGGCACATGCTGAAGTCATTCTAGGGGGGGTTATGACCCTTTTTGTGACCCTCCATAAAAGTTTTAATTACAATAATTTTAAAAGAGAATTCCCTATCCTGCACCTATGCAGCAACGGCTGTGAGGTGGAGGTGTGCAGAAGGCGTATAGCAGCCCTGCCTTTTGTAAATATAAAAGGTAGAAATGATATCCTAAACAGTTACATAATAAGGATCAAGCTGATTTGCAAGGCATTAGTTGCCAAATTGCTTCCACTTTGCTGCATAGCATGCAACCATGGTAGGTCTATGTGCCTCACACAAAATAACTATGCATTCTTATGGCAGGGTTAAGTATCCAAATTCTAAGACCTCAGACACCAAATTGGTAGATTTAGTTTCCTGGCATTCAGGTGTCTGATTAATCCCTGATGTTGAGTGAGGAGGTCTGAGCTGATGGGGAGCTTCTTCTCAGGGGCGATCGATATCTCTAACAGCACTGAGTACCCCTGCTTCTCTGGCTCATATTTGTGAAACCAGAATGAGGGTGATGAGCTGTGAGCCATAAAATCATGAATAACATGAGCCATACATGAGCATCTTTAAAAGCTGCCACCTTTCCCCAAAGCAACTTATGCTTGATTATCTTTAGCGTCTCAAAATCCATTCAAGCTCCAATAATGTCAATTATTATAGGACTGGAGGCGGTAATAGGAATCATACACCAGAAGTGTCAGGAATTCTGGATCAGTATTCTGCGGTGCCAGAACCAAAGCTTTCAATCCAGCCAGCTGAGCAGTACAGTCACCCAAAATTTCTCTATATGTCTTTTGTGGCTGAAATTCTCTGTCTTTCATGACACCCTTCAGTGCAGCACATGCTGCAGAATATTTACGCTTAGTACCAACTGGGGGCTGGGTGGAACTATCAATATATATTATGAATTCATACTGATCTAGAAGCAAAATTTCATTCAACATGGGGTTTTCTTGTTCATAGAGGAGACATTTCTGTGTCGTTAGTGCAGGGCTGTCAAGGAAGAGGCCCATTGGAACCATCATAGATGTAAGGCTTTTACGTTAGAAACGCTTGCCTTTGTGACAGCCTCTAAGGCTGGAATGGGAGAAACCACAAATATGCATTTCCCCTGAGCCAATGGACGTTCCTTTTCGACATCTGTTTGAACTGCAGTCAGATTTTTTTCTGTTGATGCAAAATGCATGTCTGAATTAGAATATAAATGTGATTTATATGCAACCTGTACTGCTTCACCTTCATTAGAGGTGATGTGTAGCCTGTAGGACCCGCAATTATACAGATAACTACATTAGTGGTGTTAACACAAGTGTGTAAGTGTATGGATGCAAGAATGTCTGTTTGCAATGTTCTGAGAATAGTAGTATGTTCTGTAGTCCAACATCTGTCTGAAAAATAAGGACAAATTAAATTATACAATGGTTTAACCCGTTGTGCATAATCTGGTATGTGTGTTCTACCAAAAGATGGAAAGCCTAAAAGTGATTGTAACTTTTTAAATGTATTTGGTGGTTGTAAGAGAGCACACTTCTCTAAGAAGTGTGGTGCAAGGCTTCTGCCTTCATTGAATAATTCATATCCTCCTAAAAACAGGATACCAAGAAAAGCAATTTTGCAAAATTGTATTTTTAGCCATGTACAGTAGATCATAGAACTATACTGGTAGACCTGACAGCCTTAGCGTGGTCACCCCTAACCTTTTGCCTGCCTCCCTCCACTTTTTGGATACTGTTTTTGGAGTCTGCGCACTTTACCACTGCTAACCAGTGCTAAAGTGCACATGCTCTCTCCCTTTAAACATGACGACATTGGATCATACCCAATTGGATTAGTTAAGTTACTTATAAGTCCCTAGTAACATGCACTATATGTGCCCAGGGCCTGTAGATTAAATGCTACTAGTGGGCCTGCAGCACTGCTTGTGCCACCCACTTAAGTAGCCCCTTAACCATGTCTCAGGCCTGCCATTGCAAGGACTCTGTGTGCAGTTTTACTGCCAATTCGACTTGGCATTAAATAATACTTGCCAAGCCTAAAACTCCCCTTTTTCTACATATAAGTCACTGTGCAGACAACAGGCAGGACATGTACCTGTGTAGTTTACATGTCCTGGTAGTGTAAAACTCCTAAATGAGTTTTTTGCACTGCTGCAAGGCCTGCTCCCTTCATAGGCTAACATTAGGGCTACCCTCATATACTGTTTGAGTGGTAGCTGCTGATCTGAAAGGAGCAGGAAGGTCATATTTAGTATGGCCGATATGGTAATACAAAATCCTGCTGACTGGTGAAGTTGGATTTAATATTACGATTTTAGAAATGCCACTTTTAGAAAGTGAGCATTTCTCTGCACTTAAATTCTTCTGTGCCTTACAATCCACGTTTGGCTAGGTTCAGTTGACAGCTCCCTTGTGCATTCACTCAGACAAACCCCAAACACAGGAAGCTCTGCCTCACTTGCATACAACTGCATTTTGAATGGGTCTTCCTGGGCTGGGAGGGTGGAGGTCCTGAAACTTACATGTCAAAGGACAGTAGCATGCCATCACACAAAGGGCTGCCACACCCCCTACTGGGACCCTGGCAGACAGGATTGAACTGAATGGGGACCTGGTGCACCTGTAAGCCACTCTTTGAAGTCACCCCCACTCCAAAGGCACATTTAGGTATTTAAACAGGGCCTCTGCCCCTACCAACTCAGACACCTCTTAACAAGACACTCTTGTCAAACACACCTCCAGGAGAAGAGGAAGTGAACCAGAACCTGCAACCTGCCAAGAACTGCTTGGCCGCCCAAAGGACTCACCTGACTGCTTTCTGTGAAGGACTGCTGCCTTGCTGTTGCCCTTCTGCTCTCTGGCTGTGCGGTGAAGTGCTCTCCATTGGCTTGGATAGAACTTGCCTCCTGTTCCCTGAAGTCTCAGAACCAAAAAGACTTCATTCCTGCAAGAAGAACTCCCTGTGTGGTGAAAATCGACTCACAGCCTGCCAGAAACGAGACACAGCTGCATTGCGGTGAAAAATTCACTGCACTCCGAACCAGAACGACGCAGCCCGATGTTGCAACGAGAAGATTGACACAGCCGCAGTGTAGTGACTGGGAATTCGATGCACAGCTAACTGGATTGACGCACAGCTGAGCAAGAACGACGCAGCCTGACTTCCAGAGAGGAATCGATGCAGCGCCTGCTGTGTGGTAGAAATTTCCACGCAATGCCCAGCGGATCGATGCAGCCCCTGTGACTTCGCCCTGTCAGTACCGGAAGTTAACCCATCGTCCCCGGAGCGTCCGAAAACCCCGCAACCTGAAGAGGACCCAAGACCGAGCGCTGGAAATCGGCGCAAAGCTTTCCCTGCGTGAAAAATAAACTATGCATCGCCGTGTGTGGCACAAGAAATCGACACAGCCCCTGTTTGCAGCGCATCTCCTCCTCTGTGGTTCCTTGTGGAGAATTTGAAGGCAAACCAGGTACTTTGTGCTTGCAAGAGTCATTTGTTGCTTTTAAGAGATTAAAGACACTTTATATCATTTTTACAGTGATATCTCAAAATATACTAATTGCATATTAATCGTGTTGACCTGCATCTTATCAGATAAATATTATATATATTGGGGGAACGATGTGGGTGGAAGGAAATTTGTGGCTCCTTTCTGATTCCAGAACTTTCTGTCACCAAAATGTGAGGAAAATGTGTTTTTTTAGCCAAATTATGAGGTTTGCAAAGGATTCTGGGTAACAGAACCTGGTCAGAGCCCCACAAGCCACCCCATCTTGGATTCCCCTAGGTCTCTAGTTTTCAAAAATGCACAGGTTTGGTAGGTTTAGCTAGGTACCGGCTGAGCTAGAGGCCATAATCTACAGGTAGGCACTTTGCAAAAAACACCTCTGTTTTCTTTCAAAAAAATGTGATGTGTCCACGTTGCGTTTCGGGGCGTTTCTTGTCGCGGGCGCTAGGCCTACCCACACAAGTGAGGTATCATTTTTATCAGGAGACTTGGGGGAACATAGATTAGCAAAACAAGTGTTATTGCCTCTTGTCTTTCTCTACATTTTTTCCTTCCAAATATAAGAGTGTGTAAAAAAGACATCTATTTGAGAAATGCCCTGTAATTCACATTCTAGTATGGTCACCCCGGAATTCAGAGATGTGCAAATAATCACTGCTCCTCAACACCTTATCTTGTGCCCATTTTGGAAATACAAAGGTTTTCTTGATAGCTATTTTTCACTCTTTATATTTCAGCAAATGAATTGCTGTATACCCGGTATAGAATGAAAACGCACTGCAGGGTGCAGCTCATTTATTGGCTCTGGGTACCTAGGGTTCTTGATGAACCTACAAGCCCTATTTATCCCCGCAACCAGAGGAGTTCAGCAGACGTAACGGTATATTGCTTTCGAAAATCTGACATTGCAGGAAAAAGTTACAGAGTAAAACGTAGAGAAAAATTGCTGTTTTTTTCACCTCAATTTCAATATTTTTCTTTTTCAGTTGTTATTTTCTGTAGGAAACCCTTGTAGGATCTACACAAATGACCCCTTGCTGAAGTCAGAATTTTGTCTACTTTTCAGAAATGTTTAGGTTTCTGGGATCCAGCATTGGTTTCACGCCCATTTCTATCACTGACTGGAAGGAGGCTGAAAGCACAAAAATTTTAAAAAATGTGGTATGTCCCAGTAAAATGCCAAATTTGTGTTGAAAAATTGGGTTTTCTGATTCAAGTCTGCCTGTTCCTGAAAGCTGGGAAGCTGGTGATTTTAGCACCGCAAACCCTTTGTTGATGCCATTTTCAGGAAAAAAAACACAAGCCTTCTTCTGCAGCCACTTTTTCCCTTTTTTTAAAAAAAAAAAAACGAAATTTTCACTGTATTTTGGCTAATTTCTTGGCCTCCTTAAGGGGAACCCACAAAGTCTGGGTACCTCTAGAATCCCTAGGATGTTGGAAAAAAAGGACGCAAATTTGGCTAGGCTAGCTTATGTGGACAAAAAGTTATGAGGGCCTAAGCGCAAACTGCCCTAAATAGCCAAAAAAGGCCTGGCACAGGAGGGGGAAAAGGCCTGGCAGCGAAGGGGTTCAGTTGCTGAGAGAGAAGTTATAGATGATTTGCAGGGAGATAACGCAGACTGTGTCCAAGAAGATTGTGTCTCAGCAGTTTATGAGAGTTGTAGGTTCATTGTCAACATCAATTCAGGCAATTTATCTAGTCCCTCTACATTGCTGGGCTATTATCTCAAACAAGGGATCAAATATTTGGGCAGAATTATGGTGAGTCAGGAATTTCAAGAGTGGGACAATACGGAGGCTGGAGTGGTCTAGTAATTTTTGGGAAGGTTCCAGAGTTGGATGATAAAGTCAGATGTTAGTCTGGAGGGCCTGGATACAAGATATGGAGAGGTAACTACAGGCAGTTGTCCAGACTGGAAAAGACAATGCATATACATTTCTTGGAGTAACTGGCAGTGTTATTTGTAGTAAGGATTTTGGTTAGAGATTGGAAGAAGTGTTGTATTATGTTGCAAATGGGCAATGTATCAGCAGTCAAATCTGTGAACAAAAAGGGCAGCATGAGGTCAATAGGTTTGGCAGAGACAGCAAATACTTGTTTGCATAATTGTATGAACAGGCCTCAAGAACACAGTGGAGGACTGGAATTCAAGAAAATGTTGGGATCCCAGCAAATGGATGTTGACTTCTAAGGTTTTCAGGTTGTTGGGAGGAATTTGTAGACCCTTCATTGTGTATCTTTTTGAAAGCAGGTTGAATTCTCAGTTGTTTTACAGATGGAGACCAGATCCGGAAGCCAAAGGGTTGGAAGCATTAACTTAGTTTAGGGACGGAATGAATCTGAATGCAGCCTTCCATTTGCAATGATACAGCAGGTTCTGATAAGGATGAGGAGACAGACAGAATAGATTTGGTTTTTGACTCTGTTTTGGCCATCTGAGCTGTGGTTTCCAATGGTGATGGAAATAGCAATAGGGGATTCAGCTCTATTCCCAATGGGAATATCACAGCTTGGTGCTAGAGCGAATGGGGAGTTGATGGTGTGGAGGATTTCTGCGGGGCGTATGGTAAAATTATCTGAAGATGCCACAGTTCTCAGAAAAGAGGCATGGGCACAAGGAACAGCAAAATGCCTATCAGTTAGCATTCGTTATAAGTGTACATTAGCATGCTGATAGCAGTTTAGATCCAATTTCTGTGCCCATAGTGCATGTGAGGAACTTTATGACAGATGTATTTGGCGCTTATGCTGCCTATTGCACGGGAACTGCATTGGTAAGGAGATTGATACGGAGCTTGAGGCTGAAGGTGCAACCATCTCTATCGGATATTAAATCAGGTGACAATTTAAAGTTTAAAGATTAGTCAGGAGATTCAACTTTTGAAAACTTTATTTTAATTATATAGATTGCAGTTTGGATAATGTTATGGCAAAGCTTTGAACATGCCTTGCCTTAAGATGCTGATTTTCTAGCCTGAAAGGAAGAAAATCAAAATGTTATTAAAGGGGTTGTTATTATCCATCCCTTGTTAATCTCACCCTTTAAAGTCTATTTATTTTTTAGGTTAATAGTGGTGCAAGAGAAGCAGAAATAGAGGGTTCGGATGAAGTGGCAAGAATATGGGGGGAAATGATATATCAGATTTCAGAGTTTTCTACATGACCAGTTTCATTTGCAGGAAAAGAAGGAAAATGGCTGTGGGTTCCAGGGTTTTAAACATGTTGATGTTTGTTGGAATTTTTACATATAGAAGTTCCATCTTTGTTGCTGCTGTGTGTGGGAACAATAAAGGAGGTAATGTATAATATTAGCCTCAGTGTCTTTAATAAAACCATGATTTCCTTGCCACTAGGCTCCAGAAAATCTGCATTTGAGGATAAACCCAATGTAGGCAACCTGGCTGTGACCTATTTCCTATTCCTTGCAAGAATTGCATTTGCTGGACGAACAAATTATGTCTCTGTCGAACAAAGGTGCCAACTAGGAAACTTCAGGTCAACCCACCAAGTTTATCACCAATATCTACACCTTCCTAAAGAAATGCATTTGGTCCTAAACATACATAAGGCTTCAACGGCTGAATCCTGTAATGCCATTTCAAGAGGGGAGGCACTATCTTCTGCAGGGTTTACTTCAACAATGGGATTGGATTGGATCACAATTCCCATTTTTTCCACTCTTGAGAGATGTCTTCAAATTTGTTGGAAGAAACAAGTGTATTAATTTCAAGCACTTGCTTTGAACCTGACATCAGCACCACGGTGCTGCAATAAAGTGATATGACCCCTGAAGAAATATCACAGGATGAGAGGAATCAGCCAGATATATTTTGGGATGACATGATCTTGATGTGAAAGGATCCCCAGATTCTAGGTGATCAGCTTTCCCCATCCATAATTATGGTGTACATTTTTGTCCTTAGTTCGGAGTTAGCCCCAAAAAGCAGTTCGAATTTCTGGAATTTACAATTGACACAGGAACTCTTCAACTGCCCTAATTAAATATCTAGGTGATCAAGAAGGAGTGCTCTCTCTGAATTGAGTATCGGTGAAGCAATTGCAGAGGACAGTCGGGCTTCTGGAGTCTTCCACACAAGCTATTTTGTCCAGGAACCCTTCACTGCAGGGCATTCCACCAATTGCAGAGTAGCCATCTTCACAAAGGTTTATCCTACATGTGCTTCATATGGTTGTCAGAAGAAGCCAAACAGAAAATTAAGTGGTGGTTTCACCAAACCAACTCATGGATCATCCTCAGATGTAGTTATTGAGTCTAATGTGTTTATTATACATACACTACTAAATACTAAACATGAACTTACAAGTATGTACATTAGGTATATGGAAATACCTTAGGTGACACCCTCCTATCATGGTTATATCCCCTTATTGGTTATGAAGCCTCTAACCACAATACTCCCCAACTATTCTAGAAGCAATATCACAATTGAAGGTGGTATTATTAGACATAATTCAAGCCTCTGTCAGGGTGTTATCACATTAGTACGAGAAGCCACATGTGATATTTAACATTACACCACCATTAACATCAATGGGAACAGCGCCATTAGTTAAAACCATTATTTTCAAGGGAAACCATTGCATTACCAATATTTTTCAATAAAGCACTGACATTCAAAGTGTGTATATGAGTCTTTTTTCACTGTAATCAGAATGCCACTGAAGCTAGAGGACCATCCCCTTGGGCCCCCACACTTCAGAACCCTAGAGCAAAGGCAAGAGCTCTAAGAGTGCTTTGGAGGCAAACCCCTCCAGTGATCAGGGATTAATTTCTGTGGAAAGGATAGGGGGCCTCTTGTAAAACATGCTGGATGGTGGCCGAGGTCCCTGTAGCCCCCTTAACAACGCAATAAAACCACTGGTGGTGCCCTCTGGCCTCCGTTAGGTACCAAATGAAGTCAACATGTGAGTTTGAATCCCCTCGAAGGGGATCACAGGGTGCCCCTCGCTAGAGCAGTGATTACCAGGTGAGTGGGTTCGCCTGCCCTCAGGAGTTGCTTTTTGACTTGAAGTAGCCTTCCGTCACACTCTTTGATTTTCACATTGGGATGACTCAGTCCCACCTGGGGCACCCATAGCCTTGATTTTTTCCTCCCCCCACAAAAGGCAAGACAGGGAGCTGATTGTGCGCTGCCAGTCCTGCACACCACCACGCTAACACTTCCTGGTGTGCCAGCACCTTCATTCTCCCCATCCACTCTGAGCGCGCAAGGTGTGTGTCTGTGGTGTGCACCCCTCACTCCCCGGTCACTGGCATGGATTGCAGGAGTGGGAGTGTGTTGGTGCCCTTCCCCTCTCCTGTCTTTGGGACCCAGGGATCCCATTGTTAATTCACCAGCCCTTGGGGAGATGGAGGCGCCTCCCTAAGAGCAAAACGTAGCTCCACAGGGGGCTCCACATACTGCCCTCCCCACAATCAGGATATGCCGACCTCTGGCACCCAAGCAAGTGAAGTGCCATTCACTGTCCTACTCAGGGATAGAGCTTTGCAGATAGTTTTCTGTGGCCCTGTAGGCCAGATTGTGGTGTTCTTGGGCTCATTTTGCTCCTGGTGGCCAGCACTAGGCATCAGTAGCATTTTCTCCAAGACGCTTTGCCTTTGGTGCTTTTTGAATAGAATCTAGATTGGCTCAATTCTCCAGACCTGTCCTCTGCCTGTGCTCCTGGGGATCTTTTCTGCTTGGGGGTAAATCTTCCACATTCCTTCCAGAGACAGCAAGCAGAACGCTCTACCTGTTAAACGTCCCGGGCCGCATGGCCTCCTGGTCGTCCTGGAGGGCACCAAATGACTCAGTAGCAGTGTCAAGGGACAATCCACAGAAGGTCAAGGGGAACCATACAGGATCCCCTAGTAGTTCCTGTCCCCAATTGCTCCTCAGGGGGCATAAGAGGGCCAATGCCACTGCCCCTGGAGAGACAATCCTAGTCCTGGGGATCAACTGGAGTCAAAGCTTCAAGGTCTATCCTTGTTCAACATGAGGTGGCTTCTCCGTCCAGATGGGCATCCTCGCACCATTTTCTCTCCCAGGTGCTGTGTCTTTTTAACTGCTTTTTCCGTTGTGCAGGGGTGGGAAATTCTAGAAGCCGGTCACCCCTGGCCAATCCTAGGATGCCACCTCGCACCGCTCCTGTCCCAACCATCCTGCACAGCTATATGGGAACATCAATTTGTTTGTGGGAAGAGTTTCCATGACAGCCTCAGTTCTTCCCTAGCTGCCACAGGTACCTGATCCTGTTTCCACATATCTTCAAAGGCAAGTCTATCCTGTGTTGGCACCAGAGGACCAGCCCTCCTCCATTGTTCTAGTCAGCCTGGACTGTCCCAGCTCAGCCCGCTGCAGTTTGATAAGCTAAATACAAAATGCAGGTTTCATTCCCAGAGTAATTAACTTGGCCCAGGAGTGGTGACAAAGTCCTGGAATCTGATTATGAGCTGTGCCAAGGGAATAGGATAAATCTTAAAGTGGCAGAGTAAGTGTAGGTATGAGGTTGGGGCTGTAAATCTACTCTCAAAGTGCATGATTAACATCAGATTTGTACCTCAGTGGACTGTGCAGACCTAAGTGGCGTGAAACTGTACTTTACTGCAGATTTGCCATATAATAAAGTGTAAGCACCATAGACATTTAGTAAGCACTACAGACCTACACTATGAATACCCCCTCACATTATAAGGCCTACCCTAGGTCAGTACCAATCCCCGAAGAGTCCCCTCTGTAACAGGCTACCTGTGTATAGATACTGAGCAGAGCAAGAACGTAGTCTTACACATGGGCACACACGTGTTCATTTGTACAGGGTCGGATTGGCTGATAGGTCAATAAGGCAGCGGATGAGATTGTCTGACAGATCAATGTGTAGGGCATTTGTTTAGCAGTTTCTGGCATGTTTTCTGGCCAAGTGGGCCATTTTTCTTTTACTGATTTTCCTAATATTACTGCTTTTGTTTTAACTATATGCTTTGTTAATGTGGGCCACTTTTATTTTGTGCCCGTGTCTATTTTATGTCCCAGTCTGACCCTTCACATGTAACCAGCCCATAGCCACTTACTCTAGCTGTACAACAGCAACTGTATCTTAAAAGGCATGAACTGTCAGTTAACACTCAGTCCAATTACCATGAATTTAACATGAGTGAGACACAGTAGGACTTGATCAAAGTAAAAGTGTAAAAAAAAAAAAAAGGGTACTCAACTGAGACAAATCATGGGGACAAATGGGGTGGAACACAATTTGCTACTATGTCAATGTGACTTTCTTCAATTTTTATTGTAATCAAATGGTGGAGATCCCTTTTCTAATGTGTTTTTTTTTTTTAAATCTCTGAGGCTTCAGCAGACATGTTTTGCAAATTATTTTACTTCCTTTGGTACATACCAGGTAGTTTTGTACTGCTGTCTCATCCTTTCTTATTTTTTTGCATTATGAGCTTTACGCAAACATTCTTTTCGCATCTATGAGAACCTCTTTGATAACAGTAGATATTTTAGGGACCATTGTAAGTTGTGGTTAAGAACTGCAGCAGAAATTAGTCTCTATTTGACACTTCTTTAGACTCTGCCTCTAAAGACTCAGGGCCTGTTTACAGCCTTGGCGGATGGGATACTCCATCACAAACGTGACGGATATCCCATTCGCCATATTACAAGTTCCATTATATCCTATTCGACTTGTAAAACAGCGGGGTGGATATCCCTCACATTTGTAACAGAGTATCCCATCTGCCAAGGTCGTAATCAGGCCCTAAGTTACTTATTTTGATCTATAACTGCTGTACTTGCAGTTTCTCTCCTTTTAAGTGGATCTTATTAACTTTTGTATAGGGACCTTACACAGACTTATATGTAGGTATTTGTCATTCTGTCATGATTCTTTAATAACACCAAATCAAACAAGTTATATACCTTTTTTAGCAATACTTCAGATGGATATTGCATCTTCCCAGAGATTCCTCACCTTAGAATACAACTCCATGTTCCAGGCTCGATGTGGAAAGCAATTTCCCCAATAATTGCCTTCTAGTACCACCAGCTGGGGCCATATAGCTATATCCCTGTAGCTGCCAGCCAAGGATATGACGACATCAGAATATATAGGGAACCAACAGATGTGCTTACATCAGTTCTTGGCACTGTTAATAAGTCCTATTGGGACATGCAGAAATAATCCAAGAAAGTATTAACAACAGTAAAAAGACAAAATTATATGCATACCTTGGGATCTTATTAATCATGGGACTAACTCTGCAGGAAGATCGGCTATCTGGCAGAAGGAATAGGTCTCATAAGCATCTGTTTGTGGTGTGTAGTGCTGTAGATTCATATGCATTGCATACTCCTGCCATCCAATGTTGAGTCCAGGCGTTACAAATTGTTTTCATCCGGAGAAGCTTCAAGTCACAGGATGTAATGTGACTCATACCTTACTCCATTATGTGCATGGGCATTGACTCCACCCATAAGTTGTTTTTCTTACAGCGGGTTAGACGTAAGAATGAAATGGGGTGCCTCAGTAAATATAAGAGTCAGGTGTATTGTAGCTAGTTATATTGAGGAAACCTATCCTTTCATTGCCAATTTCTGGGGAGGTAGACGGGTGCATGTGAATCTACAGCACCATATGCTACGAACAAATGTTTACAGGATAACATATTCCATATGTAGCATGTGTGTTGTAGATACACGTGGTTTGCGTAGACTATAAGGCAGTGGTTAGTGGGCAGATGTTTGAAATAAAGTTATTAGTACTTTTTTGTAAGCCACATCTTACTGGCTCCCTAATATGTCCACATCATACTTTTTTGTGAACATGTGCGTTGTTGCCTACATTGCTGCCTCTCATAAGTCAGTTAAGGAGAGGTTACAGAAGAATGCCATATGAACTCCCCTTCTTATGAGTAGAATGTGCTGTAGGAGGTACTGAGAGCATTCTTTTAATCTTAGTGCTACAGGACCGATTGCATCTTACAATCCATCTTGTAATACCTGCTTTAGAAATTGCCTGACAATATAATGTCTTGTGTGTGCAAAGCTTTCCAGGCAACCAAATCAGATTGTGAGAAGAAAACGGGCAACTGAATAGTCTGATTCAAATGGAAAGGAGAAATCACTTGGGTAAAAACTTTGGATTAGTACGAAGGACCAACCGGTCACTATGTACCTGTGTAAAGGGCCCCTAGACAGTGAATTCATGTAACTCACTAACACATCTTCAAGAAGTAATAGCTACCAAAGACTTCTTTCCATGAAAGGAACTAAAAATCTCCTGAATGTTTAGGCTCAACGTTGGTCCCAGGTGCCTAGTAAAACCACACTCAAATTCCAGGCACATGCTGGAGTCATTCTTGGGGGGGTTATGACCCTTTTTTTGACCCTCCATAAAAGTTTTAATTACCATAATTTTAAAAGAGAATTCCCTATCCTGCACCTATGCAGCAACGGCTGTGAGGTGGAGGTGTGCAGAAGGCATATAGCAGCCCTGCCTTTTGTAAATATAAAAGGTAGAAATTATATCCTAAACAGTTACATAATAAGGATCAAGCTGATTTGCAAGGCATTAGTTGCCAAATTGCTCCCACTTTGCTGCATAGCATGCAACCATGGTAGGTCTATGTGCCTCACACAAAATAACTATGCATTCTTATGGCAGGGTTAAGTATCCAAATTCTAAGACCTCAGACACCAAATTGGTAGATTTAGTTTCCTTGCATTCAGGTGTCTGATTAATCCATGATGTTGAGTGAGGAGGTCTGAGCTGATGGGGAGCTTCTTCTGAGGGGCGATCGATATCTCTAACAGCACAGAGTACCCCTGCTTCTCTGGCTCATATTTGTGAAACCAGAGTGAGGGTGATGAGCTGTGAGCCATAAAATCATGAATAACACGAGCCATACATGAGCATCTTTAAAAGCTGCCACCTTTCCCCAAAGCAACTTATGCTTGATTATCTTTAGCATCTCAAAATCCATTCAAGCTCCAATAATGTCAATTATTATAGGACTGGAGGCGGTAATAGGAATCATACACCAGAAGTGCCAGGAATTCTGGATCAGTATTCTGCGGTGCCAGAACCAAAGCTTTCAATCCAGCCAGTGGAGCAGTACAGTCACCCAAAATTTCTCTATATTTCTTTTGTGGCTGAAATTCTCTGTCTTTCATGACATCCTTCAGTGCAGCACATGCTGCAGAATATTTACGCTTAGTACCAACTGGGGGCTGGGTGGAACTATCAATATATATTATGAATTCATACTGATCTAGAAGCAAAATTTCATTCAACATGGGGTTTTCTTGTTCATAGAGGAGAAATTTCTGTGTCGTTAGTGCAGGGCTGTCAAGGAAGAGGCCCATTGGAACCATCATGGTTGAAGGCTTTTACGTTAGAAACGCTTGCCTTTGTGACAGCCTCCAAGGCTGGAATGGGAGAAACCACAAATATGCATTTCCCCTGAGCCAATGGACGTTCCTTTTCGGCATCTGTTTGAACTGCAGTCAGATTTTTTTCTGTTGATGCAAAATGCATGTCTGAATTAGAATATAAATGTGATTTATATGCAACCTGTACTGCTTCACCTTCATTAGAGGTGATGTGTAGCCTGTAGGACCCGCAATTATACAGATAACTACATTAGTGGTGTTAACACAAGTGAGTGTATGGATGCAAGAATGTCTGTTTGCAATGTTCTGAGAATAGTAGTATGTTCTGTAGTCCAACATCTGCCTGAAAAATAAGGACAAATTAAATTATACAATGGTTTTGGAAAGCCTAAAAGTGATTGTAACTTTTTAAATATATTTGGTGGTTGTAAGAGAGCATACTTCTCTAAGAAGTGTGGTGCAAGGCTTCTGTCTTCATTGAATAATTCATATCCTCCTAAAAACAGGATACCAAGAAAAGCAATTTTGCAAAATTGAATTTTTAGCCATGTACAGTAGATCATAGAACTATACTGTTAGACCTGACAGCCTTAGCGTGGTCACCCCTAACCTTTTGCCTGCCTCCCTCCACTTTTTGGATACTGTTTTTGGAGTCTGCGCACTTTACCACTGCTAACCAGTGCTAAAGTGCATTTGCTCTCTCCCTTTAAACATGACGACACTGGATCATACCCAATTGGATTAGTTAAGTTACTTATAAGTCCCTAGTAACGTGCACTATATGTGCCCAGGGCCTGTAGATGAAATGCTACTAGTGGGCCTGCAGCACTGCTTGTGCCAGCCACTTAAGTAGCCTCTTAACCTTGTCTCAGGCCTGCCATTGCAAGGACTCTGTGTGCAGTTTTACTGCCAATTCGACTTGGCATTAAATAATACTGCCAAGCCTAAAACTCCCCTTTTTCTACATATAAGTCACTGTGTAGACAACAGGCAGGACATGTACCTGTGTAGTTTACATGTCCTGGTAATGTAAAACTCCTAAATGCGTTTTTTGCACTGCTGCAAGGCCTGCTCCCTTCATAGGCTAACATTAGGGCTACCCTCATATACTGTTTGAGTGGTAGCTGCTGATCTGAAAGGAGCAGGAAGGTCATATTTAGTATGGCCGATATGGTAATACAAAATCCTGCTGACTGGTGAAGTTGGATTTAATATTACGATTTTAGAAATGCCACTTTTAGAAAGTGAGCATTTCTCTGCACTTAAATCCTTCTGTGCCTTACAATCCACGTTTGGCTAGGTTCAGTTGACAGCTCCCTTGTGCATTCACTCAGACAAACCCCAAACACAGGAAGCTCTGCCTCACTTGCATACAACTGCATTTTGAATGGGTCTTCCTGGGCTGGGAGGGTGGAGGTCCTGAAACTTACATGTCAAAGGACAGTAGCATGCCATCACACAAAGGACTGCCACACCCCCTACTGCGACCCTGGCAGACAGGATTGAACTGAAAGGGGACCTGGTGCACCTCTAAGCCACTCTTTGAAGTCACCCCCACTCCAAAGGCACATTTAGGTATTTAAACAGGGCCTGTGCCCCTACCAACTCAGACACCTCTTAACAAGACACTCTTGTCAAACACACCTTCAGGAGAAGTGGAAGTGAACCAGAACCCACAACCTGCCAAGAACTGCTTGGCCGCCCAAAGGACTCACCTGACTGCTTTCTGTGAAGGACTGCTGCCTTGCTGTTGCCCTTCTGCTCTCTGGCTGTGCGGTGAAGTGCTCTCCATTGGCTTGGATAGAGCTTGCCTCCTGTTCCCTGAAGTCTCAGAACCAAAAAGACTTCATTCCTGCAAGAAGAACTCTCTGTGTGGTGAAAATCGACGCACAGCCTGCCAGAAACGAGACACAGCTGCATTGCGGTGAAAAATTCACTGCACTCCGAACCAGAACGACGCAGCCCGATGTTGCAACGAGAAGATTGACACAGCTGCAGTGTAGTGACTGGGAATTCGATGCACAGCTAACTGGATTGACGCACAGCTGAGCAAGAATGACGCAGCCTGACTTCCAGAGAGGAATTGATGCAGCGCCTGCTGTGCAGTAGATATTTCCACGCAATGCCCAGTGGATCGATGCAGCCCCTGTGACTTCGCCCTGTCAGTACCGGATGTTAACCCATCGTCCCCGGGGCGTCTGAAAACCCTGCAACCTGAAGAGGACCCAAGACCGAGCGCTGGAACGGCGCAAAGCTTTCCCTGCGTGAAAAATAAACGATGCATCGCCGTGTGTGGCACAAGAAATCGACGCACCCCCTGTTTGCCACGCATCTCCTCCTCTGCAGTTCCTTGTGGAGAATTTGAAGGCAAACCAGGTACTTTGTGCTTGCAAGAGTCATTTGTTGCTTTTAAGAGATTAAAGACACTTTATATCATTTTTACAGTGATATCTCAAAATATACTAATTGCATATTAATCGTGTTGACCTGCATCTTATCAGATAAATATTATATATTTTTCTAAACAGTGTGGTGTATTTTTGTGGTGTTCTACTGTGTTATTGCATGATTTATTGCACACATTCTTTACACATTGCCTTCTAAGTTAAGCCTGACTGCTAAGTGCCAAGCTGCCAAAGGGTGGGCACAGGATAATTTGAATTGTGTGTGACTTACCCTGACTAGAGTGAAGGTCATTGCTTGGGCAGGGGGGTAACCTGACTGCCCACCAAAGACCCCATTTCCAACATATACAATCCACTTTGGCATAAGGGGTGTTTAAATCATCATCTGTGAGGTAAATGTCATCAACAGAAGAAATTGACTCAGAATCGTTGTCTTATAACGTTTACATTACACTGGCAGCAAACAGCTCTGGACGGTTATTATACCCCTGAGGGAACCTACATATTTGTCTCTGGGTCCCTAAGGCAGTAACACAATCAAGTTTCTGCTTTCAGGCGCTATAGTTTAACAGAAAAAGCCACAGGAAATGTCTAATGTCGTTTGTTTTTACAACAATGGTGTTCATCAAAGCTATACTATGTGAATTTTGTATAGTAAAGGTGCATGTATGACTGTTTAATGTCTATAGTCTAAGACTATGCAATGAGAATGATTTGGTTTAGCAACAGGAAACAAAGTATTATTCATAGGAAAGATCAAAGGCTCAATCACACTTTGGTATTCTAGTTGTGATAGACTATCCCTGGCAACCTGTTGTGACCGCTACTGTGCTGTTGAGCAGTGTTTTTGCCAAAGTCTTGTTCAGAAGAAGAGTCCTGCCTTTGTGGCATATTTAGCAGAAATTCAGTTTCACATACTTCCTGTGTTTGCCTCGTTCCACTCTCTCTGACTTTCTGTCTGTAGAGTCCTGAATGGAACAAGAAAGACGTGTATCAGAATATTGATATCTATCATGCTGTTTAATTGTATCACGGTTAAGTAAATTGTAACTTGTCTTAGTGGACTACGGTTGTGGAGATCCACTCTGTGTTTTTGTTTTAGAAGTTTTATTTTTATCCCAGTGCTTCATAGAAGACTTAGGTGTCTGCTTGGTGGTAACTGTATAAGATTTTGTTAGAAGTTGTGGCTTACCAGGCCTGGTTCCCAAATCATCATGACCTATAGATGCACAGGTCTAGAAATCATTTTAGGTAGTTTGTGTTCCTGATGCACAGCAGGAACCAACGCAAGACACTGGCATATTGCCAAAGATGCTGCCTCCACTTGAATGTTACTTAAAATCATTGAGGATACCATGGCAAAATTGCCATTTACCTTCATCCCCAAATCCAAAGCAGGTGCCACCCAGTGTTAATGTTGAGTTTGCTTTAGCACTTCAGGCAAAACAGCAATTGGTGGGGTACCGTGTGTTATGGTATGCACAGCAGAAAAGACAGTACTCCATGTCTCACAATCTTCTACTGTGGGAACTGCACAAACTATAAGACAGTGAAAACTCTAAGTTTGACTTGGGGTCCCAAATGGGTAAACACTGCTTCAAGGTGATTTGGTTTTTGTGCAGTCCAAAACGAGGTATCCTCCCGTTTGGTGAATATCTTACCCACAATAGCATTGATAGTAAAGGGACTAATAGCAGGCACAGCTAACTGTGGCTGCCCAGCTTGAACAGCCATTGCTAGGGCTGTAATTATTGTACACAAACTGCATTAGACAATGATACAATCTAACTAAATTAGTATATAGACCAAGCACATTGCGATTATTTAATGTTCATTCATTTGGATGTGGTAAGTAGCTGGCTAAGATTGGATAGGTCGCCCCATCATTATTGAAAGGACCCACTCTTAGATGTTGCAGTGTGTGTGGGAGGACACCTTGAAACCAATTTTAATATACCTGGTATGTTAATGGTATTTCTAAATATTCATTAGGTCTATATGCAGCTGGAACTGCTGCCCCAGTGTATGTATGAAATGTTCGTTTACTGGCATCGACTAAAAGAAATTTAACCCAGGAATAAAAAATCTTCACATTTATAAACTTCTTATGCCTCAGTCAGGAAGGTAACTTCTTCCCCGCCATTGACAAGCCCATGTGAAGTTAAATGAAAATGTCACTTACCCAGTGTACATCTGTTCGTGGCATCAGTCGCAGTAGATTTGCATGTTTTGCAATAGCTCGCCATCTGGTGTTGGGCCGGAGTGTTACAAGTTGTTTTTCTTCGAAGAAGTCTTTCGAGTCACGGGACCGAGTGACTCCTCCTTTTGTCTCCATTGCGCATGGGCGTCGACTCCATCTTCGATTGTTTTTCCCCGCAGAGGGTGAGGTAGGAGTTGAATTGTAGTAATAGTGCCCATGCAATGGAGTGACTAAGTATGCACCTATTTAAGGTTGAGATGATACATATATAAATAGTTGAAGGTAACTTCCAAACTGCTACAGGCTCCCGGGGAGGCGGGTGGGCACATGCGAATCTACTGCGACTGATGCCACGAACAGATGTACACTGGGTAAGTGACATTTTCAGTTCGATGGCATCTGTCGCTGTAGATACGCATGTTTTGCATAGACTAGTAAGCAGTTATCTCCCCAAAAGCGGTGGATCAGCCTGTAGGAGTGGAAGTAGTCTGAAATAATGTTCTTAATACGGCTTGACCTACTGTGGCTTGTTGTGCGGATAACACGTCTACACAGTAGTGCTTGGTGAATGTGTGAGGCGTAGACCATGTGGCTGCCTTACATATTTCTTGCATTGGGATGTTTCCTAGAAAGGCCATGGTAGCACCTTTCTTTCTGGTTGAGTGTGCCCTTGGTGTAATGGGCAGCTGTCGTTTAGCTTTAAGGTAGCAGATTTGGATGCATTTAACTATCCATCTGGCTATACCTTGTTTTGATATTGGGTTTCCTGCATGAGGTTTTTGAAATGCAATAAATAGTTGTTTAGTCTTTCTGATGTTTTTTGTTCTGTCAATGTAATACATCAATGCTCTTTTGACATCTAATGTATGTAGTGCCCTTTCAGCTACGGTATCTGGCTGTGGAAAGAACACTGGAAGTTCCACTGTTTGATTTAGATGGAACGGTGAAATAACCTTTGGCAAAAATTTAGGATTGGTCCTTAGGACGACCTTATTCTTGTGTAGTTGTATAAAAGGTTCCTGTATTGTAAACGCCTGAATCTCGCTTACTCTTCTTAGGGAAGTAATGGCGATGAGAAATGCCACCTTCCAGGTTAGGAACTGTATTTCGCAGGAGTGCATGGGTTCAAAAGGTGGACCCATAAGTCTAGTTAGGACAACATTTAGGTTCCATGAAGGAACAGGTGGTGTTCTTGGTGGTATAATTCTCCTAAGGCCCTCCATGAATGCTTTAATGACTGGTATCTTATATAGGGAAGTTGAATAGGTAGTCTGCAGGTATGCAGATATTGCTGCAAGGTGTATTTTAATGGAAGAGAAAGCCAGGTTAGATTTTTGTAAGTGAAGCAAGTAACCCACTACATGTTCTGGAGTTGTGTGTAATGGTTGTATTTGATTAATATGGCAGTAGCAAACAAACCTCTTCCATTTACTTGCATAGCAGTGCCTGGTGGATGGCCTTCTGGCTTGTTTTATGACTTCCATACATTCTTGGGTAAGTTGTAAGTGCCCGAATTCTAGGATTTCAGGAGCCAGATTGCTAGATTCAGCGATGCTGGATCTGGGTGTCTGATCTTTTGGTTGTGCTGTGTCAACAGATCTGGCCTGTTGGGCAATTTGATGCAGGGTACTACTGATAGGTCTAGCAGCGTTGTGTACCAGGGTTGCCTTGCCCAAGTTGGTGCTATTAATATGAGTTTGAGTTTGTTTTGACTGAGTTTGTTTACCAGGTAAGGAAGGAGAGGGAGAGGAGGAAAAGCGTAAGCAAATATCCCTGACCAGTTCATCCATAGGGCATTGCCTTGGGACTGTTTGTGTGGGTATCTGGATGCGAAGTTTTGGCATTTTGCGTTCTCCTTTGTCGCAAACAAGTCTATCTGAGGTGTTCCCCAGAGTTTGAAATAAGTGTTCAGAATTTGGGGGTGAATTTCCCATTCGTGGACCTGTTGGTGATCTCGAGAGAGATTGTCTGCGAGTTGATTTTGGATCCCTGGTATAAATTGTGCTATTAGGCGAATTTGGTTGTGAATTTCCCAACGCCAAATCTTTTGTGCTAGCAGGCTTAACTGCGTGGAGTGCGTCCCCCCCTTGCTTGTTTAGATAATACATTGTTGTCATGTTGTCTGTTTTGACGAGAATGTATTTGTGAACTATTATTGGTTGGAAAGCTTTTAGTGCTTGAAAAACTGCTAGAAGTTCTAGGTGATTTATATGCAGTTTTGTTTGATGTACGTTCCATTGTCCTTGTATGCTGTGTTGATCGAGGTGTGCTCCCCACCCTGTCATGGAAGCATCTGTTGTTATTACGTATTGTGGCACTGGGTCTTGGAAAGGCCGCCCTTTGTTTAAATTTATGGTGTTCCACCACAGAAGCGAGAGGTAAGTTTGGCGGTCTATTAACACCAGATCTAGAAGGTGACCCTGTGCTTGTGACCATTGTGATGCTAGGCACTGTTGTAAGGACCTCATGTGCAGTCTTGCGTTTGGGACAATGGCTATGCATGAAGACATCATGCCTAGGAGTTGTAGTACCATCTTTGCTTGTATCCTTTGTGTTGGATACATGCGTTGTATGATGGTGTTGAAATTTCGAATTCTTTGTGGACTTGGAGTGGCTACTCCTTTTGATGTGTCTATTATGGCTCCCAGGTATTGTTGTACCTTGCGCAGCAGAATTTTGGATTTTGTGAAATTGACGGTGAACCCTAGTTTGAAGAGGGTTTGTATGATATGATTTGTGTGATTTGAGCACTCTATTAACGAATGGGCCTTGATTAGCCAGTCGTCTAGATATGGGAACACATGTATTTGCTACCTTCTTATGTGTGCAGCGACTACCGCTAGACATTTGGTAAAGACTCTTGGTGCGGTTGTTAATCCGAAAGGCAGTACCTTGAATTGGTAATGTATTCCCTTGAATACAAACCTTAGGTATTTCCTGTGCGATGGGTGTATTGGTATATGGAAATAAGCATCCTTGAGGTCTAAAGTTGCCATGTAGTCGTGTAGTTTTAGCAATGGCAATACTTCTTGTAGTGTGACCATGTGAAAGTGGTCTGATTTGATGAAAGTGTTCACTACTCTGAGGTCTAGGATTGGTCTCAGCGTTTTGTCCTTCTTTGGTATCAGAAAGTACAGTGAGTAAACTCCTGTGTTTATTTGTGTGTTTGGCACTAATTCGATTGCATTCTTTTGCAATAGTGCCTGCACTTCTATCTCCAGGAGATTGGAATGGTGTGTTGTCAAATTTTGTGCTTTTGGTGGTATGTTTGGAGGGAATTGTAGAAATTCTATGCAATAACCATGTTGGATAATTGCTAGAACCCAAGTGTCTGTAGTGATTTCCTCCCATGCTTTGTAATGACTTATTCTTCCCCCCACTGGTGTTGTGTGGAGGGGGTGAGTGACATGTGAGTCACTGTTTAGTAGTAGGGGTTTTGGGGCTCTGAAATCTTCCTCTATTTCTAGGGAATTGCCCTCCTCTATATTGTCCCCGAAAACCTCCTCTATACTGTCCCTGGTAACTGGACGGTGTTGCTTGTGAGGTGCTGGCTTGTGTGCTCTGACCCCGAAACCCCCCTCGAAAGGGTGTTTTACGGAATGTGCTGTAATTCCCTCTGCTCTGCGGGGAGTAGAGTGCGCCCATGGCTTTGGCAGTGTCCGTATCTTTTTTGAGTTTCTCAATCGCTGTGTCCACTTCTGGACCGAACAGTTCTTTTTCGTTAAAAGGCATATTGAGAACTGCTTGTTGAATCTCTGGTTTAAATCCAGACGTTCGGAGCCATGCATGCCTTCTGATAGTTACAGATGTATTAATTGTCCGTGCAGCTGTATCTGCAGCGTCCATGGAGGAGCGGATCTGGTTGTTGGAAATGGTCTGTCCCTCCTCAACCACTTGTTTTGCCCTATTTTGTAAGTCCTTGGGCAGATGTTCAATGAGATGTTGCATCTCGTCCCAGTGGGCTCTGTCATAGCGCGCAAGTAGTGCCTGGGAGTTCGCGATGCGCCACTGGTTTGCAGCTTGTGCTGCAACTCTCTTACCAGCTGCATCGAACTTGCGGCTTTCTTTATCTGGGGGTGGTGCATCTCCAGATGTGTGAGAGTTGGCCCTTTTCCTAGCTGCTCCTACAACGACAGAGTCTGGTGGCAGCTGTGTAGTGATGAAAACCGGGTCTGTAGGAGGCGCCTTATACTTTTTTTCCACCCTTGGTGTGATTGCCCTACTTTTGACCGGCTCCTTAAAGATTTCTTTTGCGTGCCGGAGCATACCAGGGAGCATAGGCAGGCTTTGGTATGAGCTGTGGGTGGAGGAG
This sequence comes from Pleurodeles waltl, assembly GCF_031143425.1. Classification (NCBI taxonomy): domain Eukaryota; kingdom Metazoa; phylum Chordata; class Amphibia; order Caudata; family Salamandridae; genus Pleurodeles; species Pleurodeles waltl. The sequence continues at coordinate 313,741,035 of NC_090443.1, forward strand.
AGTGTGTTGAATAAAAAATCATCCTCGACCTGTTCTGAGTGGAGGCTTACGTTGTGAAATTGTGCTGCTCTAGCCACCACTTGAGAATACGCAGTGCTGTCCTCTGGTGGAGATGGCTTTGTAGGGTATGCCTCCGGACTGTTATCTGACACTGGGGCGTCGTATAGGTCCCATGCGTCTTGATCTTGGTCACCCTGGCTTATGGTGGTGTGAGCTGGGGAGTGTGATGGAGTTCGTGCTGGTGAGACGTTAATCACGGGCGGAGGAGAGGGTGGTGGGGTAACTCTTTTCACCACTTTTGGTTGTGGTGTCTGTTCAGTTTGGAACTCCAACCTTCTCTTTCTTCTAATGGGGGGAAGGGTGCTTATTTTTCCTGTCCCCTGCTGTATGAAAATACGCTTTTGCGTATGGTCCACATCAGTTGATTGTAGCTCTTCCTCAAACCTATGCTTTTGCATTTGGGAGATTAGCGAGTGCTCTTCTGTATAAGAGCCTGAAGCTGGGTCGCTTGCAGTTTGTTTCGGCACCGAAACCCTGTCTGCATGTTTTTTCGGCTCCGAGGTGACTTTTTTCTTTTTCGGGGCCGAAACCTCTCGGCGTCGATCTTCTTCGGTGCCGCTGTCTCGGCGTCGAGCCGTGTCCACACCGGCATCTCGGTGTCGAGGCTTGTCTCCAGCACTTTCTCGGTCCCGAGAAGGCTGCGTGCCGGTGTCTCGACTGGAGTCGGACGATCTCGGCACTGTTTGGGCCTTTTTCGGTGCCGACGGTCGGTCACCGAATTTATGGGTGGAGCCATGGCCTGATGGCAGTGGCGTCCCCTGGGCCTTGTAAATCTTCCTCTGTGTGGTTTTCGATGTCTTACTCACGGTTTGTGTATCGTCGAATCCTTCGGAGTCCGATTCTTGGATCGAGAAGGTACCTTCCTCTTCCTGTTCCTCGAACTCTCGGTGGGCTGTCGGCGCGGACGCCATCTGAAGTCTTCTGGCTCGACGGTCTCGGAGTGTCTTTCGGGACCGGAACGCACGACAGGCCTCGCAGGTGTCTTCACTGTGCTCAGGTGACAGGCACAGGTTACAGACCAAGTGTTGGTCTGTATAGGGGTATTTATTGTGGCATTTGGGGCAGAAACGGAACGGGGTCCGTTCCATCGGCGTTCTTCAGCACGCGGTCGGGCCGACCAGGCCCCGACGGGGGATCGAAAAACTACCCCGAAGGGCACCGGAGCTCTTCGATCTTCGATGCGGTGTTGAATCTAAGTACGCCGATCCCGAACGCAACAATACCGACGAAAATCTTCCGAAATTAGCTAACTTTCCGTTCCGAAACTCGGAGCGACAGGAACACGTCCGAACCCGATGGCGGAAAAAAAACAATCGAAGATGGAGTCGACGCCCATGCGCAATGGAGACTCCAAAGACTCGTGACTCGAAAGACTTCTTCGAAGAAAAACAACTTGTAACACTCCGGCCCAACACCAGATGGCGAGCTATTGCAAAACATGCGTATCTACAGCGACAGATGCCATCGAACTATGCAGTTACTGCTTGTCTACAATTGACAGGAACATTCACTGGTTGGGCAATATTAAATGAATGGAATTCAAAGAAAGGTAGTATTATTGTGGGGTAATCCTTTTAAAACGTTCAAGCTTGAATAACCTACAGACATAAATAGGTGCATCCTCTTAAGCAAAGGAGGATTAATCCTTTTCACCATGGACATCTCTGTGTAGAGGTGAAAAGGCAGCCTTGGGCACATGAGAGAAAACCAAACTGGAGTCCGATTAAATAAGTGCTTGACCTAAAATGTTGGTGGCACCATGTTACACCATTCCTAGGAGGTTAGCAGGATGGTATATATTCCAACAAGAATGTCAGAATCTAGAGATTTAGGCCCACATTTATACTTTTTGGTGCAAAACTGTGCTAACGCAGTTTAGCATCAAAAAGTTTACCGCCTGCTTGTGTCATTCCAAAGCGCCAGTCAGGTGCCAAATTCATGGAATGCCAAAAGCCGGCGCTAAGCTTCTGCTACCAAAAAAAACAAAAAACATTAGCCGGGTGGGGGGGAAGTGGTGGTAGGGGTGAAAGGGGTTTGCCTCAAAAAATGATGCTAGGCTGGTTAGAGGCAATAAAAATGCAGATAACCAGCCTTGTGTCATTTCTAGATGCACAACCATCAAAAAACATGACTCTGACTCCTGTCTTTGAAAAGACGAGAGTCATGCCCACCACCCCAATGGCCAGCACAGGGGACCAGTGTCTCCTGGGCATTTCCATTGCACCCAGTGCCATGCAGGGGGCCCCATGTTAGGGCCCCCGATGGCACATTAAAAAAATTACTATAAATACTTATCCTACTTACCTAGGATGGGGTCCCCCATCCTCTAGTGTCCTTCTGGTGTGGGTGGGGGTGGTCCTGGGGCTTGGGGTGGGCACCTGTGGGCCATTCCATGGGGTTGGCCATAGAAATGGGTCCACAGGTACCTGAATGCCTGGTCTCACCCAGGCGTTAAATGACTTTAATATTTACCCTTTTGTTTGGTCACTCTTGCATGCTCAAGATAAACACAAGAAAGATATGAAAATGCATTTTTTAACATTTATTGAAATTATTGTATTCTTGAAAAGAAAACATGAGCTACGATTATTATAAAGATGAGACATTACTGTAATAAGCATTGTTAGAATGGTGAACAATATAAACAATTCAACCATGTCAATTGCTGCTAATGTTGGCTCACTCCTATCTGTATCTAATACTATACTAAAGAGCGCATAGCAGGATTACCCTCTGCCATATCTGTTGGGATAGTCTAACCCCCAAACCTTAGTCGTGGGTGTCAGGAAACCGGTTTAAGTGTACAGGTTATTATTATTTTTTTTAAGGATAAAAGTTGGAGTCAGCAAGGCTGCATCTCAGTGACTGTTCACAGTGCGTCCATGATCATCTGGCATGAAGTGCTCCTCTCAATGAGTGTAGCATGGGCATGGTTTATATAATAAAAAAAAAACTCTCCCAATTACACTGTGGCAAAGGTGCAGAACAGCTACTCTGGTTTGTCTAGTGAAAACAGGTTGTCTCCTAATGAGCACAAAAAGGAAAACAAAGGCACTATGTTCTGATTGTACATCCCTGGGCTGAATGTGCAGTCTAGAGAATGACAATGTCTACCAAGAATAAATGTGTGTACAGCACATTCTTTTGTTAGCAGAAAAGTATGCAAAAAGTCACAATTAGAAAGCAATGTCAAGCTAAAAATGAAAATCTAAAAATGGAGACCTAGCACTGGCCATTCAATAATATTGAGGAATCTTCTGAGGTGTACCACAATCATAAGGAGGAAGTCTTTTATAGCAAGACCACCCAATCACAGTTCCAAACTATTCGTGTTTAGTTCCTGCTTCAATAGAGGCCAAACGCCCCGGACCCTTATGATGTGCAGAAAATGCCGTGGCCAGCGAGGAGGGAACTACAACTTTGTTAACCTGCAACTCTGGAAGACAAATGGACAACCGACCATACACTGGACTGGCACATCTAGCAGTGCAGATCCAAAATGACAAAGTCAAAAGTCTGCACCCAAAGTGAGAGGATTCCTGATACTAGAGATGTTGCTTCCTTAAGCACCCCTGAAAAGCTCTCATTGACCCTCTGGTATGTGGCATCAATATAAGACACAAGACTATGAGACCAAAATCAGTATGTAAATTAGAGCTATCAGAATCATATCTTAAATAGCTAAAATCCTCAAATAAGGAGGAAAGGCCTTACTGAAAGTTGATTCTACCAGTGCTCCTATGAAGGTTAGCCTCTGCCTGGGGATGACATGAACCTCTAGGGATTCCTTGAGAAGCCCAGGTTGTTGAGATGTTCTGTGATTAGTGCAGTGATGCTGCCTTCATGGCCATCACCTTAAAGAATATGAATGGAGCAGTTAGTCTAAAAGTCAGATCTGTGAACTGATCATGCGGAGATCACATGGCAATCCTGTGATCAGCAGATTAAAGCAGGTGTTCTGGAGGTTCACTGATACCAGCCAATCATTTTCACTGAGGGCCAGCAAGACCTGGCTCAGGGACAGCAAGCCTCCATCTTAGTTGAGGGAAAGAAATATAGGGAACACACTACAGTGCCCCTATCATCCATGGGCACGTTTTTTAGGTACCCTTTGTTTAGCAGGGCAAGAACATTTGCCTCCAAAACATAGACAAGTCGGAAGGCCCATCTTTGTGGAAGGGAGACAGTCTGGAACAGATGACAGAAAAGGTCCGTTGTTGCCTTTACAGTTCAGCTGGGTGACCCTGTGATCTGTTGTAATCATATCCTAAATGAAGGAAAAGTAGAAGACTCTCTACTGGAGGTTTGTGGCAAGAGGGAAGAAGTCTGAGCTTTTGAGGCAATGGAGCCAGCAGAAGATGGCAGTGATTGGAACTGTTGCTGTAGTTGGTGATGGTGTCTCCTAGATTCACCTGTGCAGCAAAAGGAGCAGTACATTTGTCGGGGGATTTGTATCAGCTGAAAAAGTTGGTGCTTCTGGGATTGCTATACCCTTGAGTAGCCTCAAAACCTTCAGTACTGTTGATGGTGAAACTGAGCCTAGTCCGGGCATGTTCCTGACGTTTTTCAACTGCTACAGGAAGAAGTTGGCCTTCTTGCTGAATACCTGGTCACTATCGAAGGGCATGCCCATGAAGATAATAAAGACATTGCATTAAAAACCAGTTGGATGCATCCAAGTATGAAGAGGCACAATGACAGCTGTGCCCCTGGATTGAGCTATGGTATCAGCAGAATCCAGACCATACTTAAGGACCTGTTTGGAAAAATCTAAGCATTGCTGGCCAGTTCAGAAAAGGGCTCTTTTATATGATCAGATAAACTGATAACAGTTTTGCTAGTTCCCACAGGGCATGGACACAGTGGCCTAGAAGGCACATGGCATTTGCAGTGTGATAGGCGAGAGTGCCAGAAACAGACTTTTTACCACATAGAATTAAATCTCTTAGACTCTCGGTCTAGAGTAGCAGCAGGAAATGCATTTAGGTTCAGCTTTCTACAGAAAGACTGAACGATCAGGCTCCTCTGAAGACTGTTGTGACAGCAAGAATTTTCAGCAACACAGTAAGTATACAAAACAGTGATGGATGGAATGCAATAATCACTCGGGCCACATCCCAGTCCATTTTTACTTTGCACACCATCCCACCTCAGTCTGGACACAGTTGTGTGCAAATCTGTCTCGACCCTGCTTGAATCAGAACAGTCCAGCCTGAACCGCAAAGCCAGGCCCTGCCTGAAACGGATCACAAGCAACCTAGGACTGGTCTATCCTACTTATGGGCTCATCAGCTGGGTATACCTTGGTTACAGTGACACAGTTTGCACAGGGCCCATGTCTAGGTAAGGTGAAACAGTAAGTATAGAAAACAGTGATGGCTGCAATGCTTGAATTAACCTCAGCCACTGGTAAGTAAGGATTTTGGGTCAAAAGAGACAGGCCTTCGTCATCTAACAATTTGATAAGCCGCTGGGCCCCATGAAGTATTACAAAAACAAACAAAAAAAAGTTAGCAGAGGCCCTGACACTGCAGAGAAGGCTGCGGAATATCTGCTGAAATGTTAATGTAGGCTTCATCAGTAGACAAAATCCATTATAGCGTCTCTTTATGGGCCCTGTAGAGCTGTTGGGCCAACCGTCATCATCAATGCAGGACCAAATGTTTTCTTTTGCCACCCAGATAAACTCCACCGACTTCGAGGGCTTCAAAAGTGTCACTCAGATTATTTCAGAGGCCACATTAGAAGGGTAAGAACATATGGAGCTCAGAAATTTGGAAGACAAAGGGTTTCTTGGAAAAGGCAACAAAACTAGGGGCTTTAGAAGGGTGTAGTTTAGAGGTATCAGAGTCGGAGCCAGAGCTGCCAGAATCAAGTTGCAGGACGAAGAAAGGCAGAAGCTGCATGCACGCCTGATGACGCTCGACAGTTATTACTGGGGAAAAGTTTCCCAATCAAGCCTGATGCCTGGAGGATAGTGCTATAAGCTGGGGAATCTCCAGGAAGAAGTATCCGCCACAAATGACTCTTACAATGAGAACTGTGATCTTGACATTGTCTGCAAAAAAAAAGAAAGAAGGCCAAAAAACCAACAAAAAACAGCAGGTTCTTTTTGAAGGTCCTTCTCGTTTTGAGGTAACCTCCACTGAAGATTTCCATCATTACACTCCCAAATTCAGAGTTTTATCCTGTTTATAATAGACGAGACAAGAGACAATATGTAGCACATATAACCACATGCAACACATATTGAAAGGAAGAAAAGAATTGCAATCAGAAGAAAATCCACACCACACATTTATTCTAATGGATTTCAAACTTCTAGCTGCTCTCCAGTTCGTTTCCATCCTTTCCCTCGTCATTACCCACCAAATTAGTAACCCCGGGACGTTTAGGTAAAACAAAGTTTCAGTGAGAAAACTTGGTCTTGCTCCTGGATGCAATGACACAAAACCGCAGGCTTTCCATAGATTTCAGTATTTAACCACCACCAAATCTACATTCAAGTCACAGAACTACTTAGCAATGGTCTAAGACCAATCTAATAAAAAAAATATTTTTTTAATTAAACCAGACCAGTGAAATCAATAGATATTTTTACAGAAAATGTCAAAAGGTGTTGAAAGAACAATGAGGGTACAAAAGCCAGTCACTAATTTACGTGCATGACCAAAGATAACCACCAGAGTTCACTCTTTCAGCAAAATCAAACAGTCAGCAGTAAACTCTACAGTTTCACACGAGCCACGAAATTTAACACATCCTTTTTTAGGGTCGAGCCTGCATTGCATGCGCTTGCATGACGCTTTAGGAGTTAGAAAAGGGCTAGGAGCCCCGTCCACTCACGTCAGTGTCTTTCATTGGTTCGTGGGCTTGCCTGTTAATATCTTCTTGCTTTCATTAGTGGAAAGCACGCATACGTCATGCCTTTTCCGGTGGTTAGCACTCCTTGAGCACAGAGACCAAGTACTGAAAACATGCCAGGCTGGCTGGGTTTGTGGACTACTTTTTCTCTATTTTCACAGCACGATCTCGCTTGGCAGAAGTCGAGCGCTTTGCATAATATCAACCCTGGTACGTAGTTAATTGCACTTTTGCCAATAGGTTTCATTAAGAGTGAACTGTAGCAGCGCGATCGTGCTGTTTTTTTCTTTCAATCTGGCAAGAAAATTCCGGTTGGGAGTTTACAACTGGTAATAGCTGTAACTCGGACAAATGCGAGACCCTAGTGCATTGCAAATGCTTGTTTTAAGAGATTTCCACTCTCCCCTCAGCTAGCGATCCAAACTGGCTCACAACTCGGAAGCTCCCACTAGGGTCAAGATACAACTAGGCTGGGAGCAGGCCAACATCACAAGTGGGCATGTTCAGGCTAAACATGCTACTTCTGACAGTTCCTCAAGTTACTTGTGGTGGCCATCTGTCACTATTCACTCCAGACCCCATTGCATTCCAAGATTAGTGTCCAGTAACAAACTCCCTCAGCCAGCATGACAGAAATCTGCTGCAGCCTTATGTCTTTTGTTCTGCCAGGAGAACCATATCACACCTAATCAGTAGAGTTAAGGACTTGATTGCTGTCACTGGAAGAGAGAGGGAGGTTAGCAGAACTGATTTTATCACTGCCCATGCTATAGGCAAAAATGAACATGCTTTTATAAACTCATCCTTCAAATGCATTTATTAAAACTCTAAGTTCACCATCATATTAGATTTCTGATAAATAAAAGGTGGCTTACTCACATGTAGGTTTTTGCCCACAAGTAGACATTGTAGCCTATGCAGTGAAACAGTATTGTTAATCATCACTGCCGCGACAGGCCTATATCGTTATTCAGAATGTTCTATACCACAAAATAAGATACTTTAATGTGTGGTGGCTGCAGTTTCTACTGCAATTCAAGGCTCCATTGGTAATTATGATACCATAAAGATTCTCATAGGGATGGCATAATGCAACACTGCAGGCCATCTCTAACCTTTATACCACTGGTGGGGATTCTTCACCTTCGTACTGTAGCTTTATCAAAGATACTTCTTAAGAGACATTTTTTGTATCGTTCAGCCATAACTTGCTATATAGATATTCCCAGTAGTTATCTGCGCTTGTTGGAGCAATCTAGTTATCGCTCTATTTGTGCCGTGCTCTGTGGTGATAAGGTGGTTTACCTTATTTGACATAGGTTGTCAGTCTTATTTCACATAAATGATAGGGAGCCCCTTATGGATCTACTCTATTCATTTTTGCAGTGACATGGTTATATGTAGAATGCATTACCATTTGACATGAGTTGCTTGGTGTGTTATAAAAACATACCATAGTGAGCGTCATATGGCTTTATTTACCCGGCATTTTTTGGCGGCAACGCTTCACTAAAAGTGACTGCCTCTTGTATCATACTAGTCCCATTTCCTGGCGTCCCGATTTTTATCCATTTTGGTTCACTTTGCTCTTAATACTGAGATTGGACATAGACCAGGCACTGTGTTTCCTTTTCTTACCTACATACTATACATACATACATTGCTTATCTAGTACACACGGCCCCTCTTATGTTCTTTCTGGTCCATCAGCAGAGATGTTAATTTACTATTAGACCCCTACTCCCACCATGTATTTAATCAACGACACTACTAACACATTTTTTGTATTCATGTAGAAGCAACGATAGTCCTTGGTACGCATGTTCCCATGGAGCACTATCCCTAATAGAGGGTAAGCAGTCATTACCTTGAGTTCGCCACTCAGCACGGCAGCATGTCATCACCAAGTGCCACAACACGTTTTGTGTATCTAATTGTGTATGTATATTTGATCTCACATTTGTTGGTCTATAAATTGTGTTTTCTCTCCACAGGACTTCACCTATCTAGACTGTTAGATACGTAGCTTTTTGAGTAAGTGAACTCAGAATCTCTCTCACCTAACCCATGACACGAGGTACATAGTGTAGCTTAGGAGAAGTTGATGACATTGGTCCTAATGAAGCGCCATTAGATCCTTGAGGACTTTTTTAGGTGCGAACATGTTGACCTTGACTAGTGGTTGAAGGAAGAATTTTCCTTTACCCCCTTGTGTTTTGGTAGAGTGTTGGAACATTATTACCATTCCTCTCCCTTTTGTTTTTTAAACTTGACCGAGACCCTTCACGATCAATAAAATCTAGGTTTTTGAGGTTCTCGAGCCAGCTTTAACTTTTTTCTCTCCAGCTTTTGTCTGTAGGTTTATATTTATCCCTACATATTCTAACCATGGCACACAATACCAATTAAGATCTCTGGCAAAGAGCCCCCTTGTGGGGCCCATCATACATTGCAGCGCCAGACTGACAAGGAGCAAGCCCTATGATGAAGCACAACATCCAAATGGATGTGTGAGGGCTCTTACTTCTATCTTTAGAAGTGTCTTGTGGGCTATGTTTTCTTGTGGAACAGTGTATCTTTTTGATTTGCTTTATCAAAGAGTCAGTTATGTCAATAATCAACCATTGCTAACATGTATAAGGGGTCAGAGAACATGCACAGGGAGCTGTTTAACAGTCTTACCAGTGCCCAGGGTAAAAAATAAAAAAATGCCAGAAAAAGCAGTCAACAAGAAAAAAAAAAGCATTTGCAATTCAACAGGTCTCACATTTGCTTGAGTTAGAGCTGTTGGCATTGTAAATACATAACTGGACTTTTCTTGCCAGATAAATTGGTCAACCTTTCTGCATATTTTGATAATCTCTGTCACATACCACCAGTGGCCCTGCAAATAACTAATGCACTTCTATTTACCTTCTTCTTCTATCTTCAACAAAAAATGAAAATATTGCTATTATTTATTATATTTGTTATATTATTTTGAAATTCCCCCAAGCTAGTGTCAGGACCCAGAGATGACCTAGACAGAAAGAGCACATACATGCGGTGATTTATGGACAAAAATGTTTTGTAAAAGGAATGCCCCGCAAAGCATTATGAGCCAAGTTTCCAAGTGCAGCAAATATCGTTGTATCTTGACTGTAATGCACAGAACAGCGCCCCAAGGACATCATAATGAAAATAGCATTTGTAAGAAACAGTCATGTAACCATATAGTAAGCCCCTAGAGAGCATAACAACATGAAAATAGAATGACAGAAAGTTATGCACTGTAACCATATATGTAACCCCTAGAGGACTTAGTGCTTTACACATTTTCAGGTCTAGCACACCTACTGCAATACTATTACAAACAAGGTTCTTAAAATATAAACTACTCCCAGCTGTAAAACAAACGTTCCAGCCATACACACACACACACAGACACACTAAACAACTCATCAGAATGAGACCTTAAGACACTGGAGATGCACAGACCTGGTGAACTAGGTGCTTAATTTCATCAAGTGGTTGCCAGTGGGCAGACATTTTCTGCAAACAAGAGAGGGATAAACACACAAAGGGGAAAGATGAAGGAAGTGAAAGACGGAAAGCTCACAAAGGAAGAAAGCAGGAACCCTCAAAAGAGAGCTAAAGGGGCACAGAGTGTTTGGCAGTGGATTAAAGAGGCCAGGGGTACGCAACCTTGCTACCCAGAGCGTTGACATTTAATAGTGCCGGAGTGTACTTATGTTTTTCAGTATGGATTTATGTGAAGTGGTTTGGAATGGAACTATGTGTAATGATGTGGAATTCTATTGTGTGGACTGCAATTAGGTGGTGTGGAAGTATGTGGGTTTGAGTGTGTGTGGCATGGAATGGTTTGTCTTTGAATTGTGTGTGCTTGAATTGGTGTTGAGTGGAGCTATCTGCATTGGAATGATGTGGTTAGGAATGATGTGGTATTGTGTGTAGTGGAATTATGTTGAGTGGGATTGTGCGTTGTGAGTGTAATTATGTGGAGTGGTATGTGTTGTGGAGTGGTGTGAAGGCGATTTGTGTGGCACAGCATTGAATTATATAGCATGATGTGGAACCGTGGTGTGTATTGGATGCATGTGGTTTGGTGTGGAATTATGTGGTGTGGGTGGAATTGTGTGGACTGGAATTATGTTGAGTGGTGTGGAATTGTGGGGCGTTGAATTGTGAGTTGTTGCGTTTGATAAGGGCCAGTAGAGCCAGTCAAAATGAATGATTTGTAAGTGGGGATAGTATTTCTGCCAGTTATCCATAAGAATCTGCTATTACTGAATGGCCAGTAAGACACATACATTTTGTAGCACATAAATCATAAATCCCATGTAAAAATATTGCTATATGTGTGTTTAATACTAAAATCAGTCTGGGCTTAAGAATAAAAAAATGGAGCATGATGTGCAGAGTGCCAGCTAGCAACAAGGCACCATAAATATAATTTTAAACATACTGATGCAGAATCAACCATATGAAATGTATTTAGTGTTTTGCTAAACTTGCAGCAAACAGTTCTGTAAAAGGCCGATAGAGCATCAGAAATCACAAGCCCTTGAGGAGACAAGATGACTGCACTACCTCGCGTTGTGTAAACATCTGAACAGAAATTGGAAAATAAGGCTGGAAAAGTATTTTATTTTTATTTTAACAGAATGAAAAGTCTTGGAAGCATTCTTGCCCCACATTTCAAGAGCAGAGCAGCCTAAGGAGATTTATAGCCCCAATAAAGGAGATAAGCAATGCCCTGTGTGCGTTATTAGTGCTGGCAAGGAGGGTCTGGACAGAGAGACTCCAGAGTTGCAAAGCAAGTTTTACATCATTGCTTCTAGGTTTAGATACATTCTACCAGAAAGAGCATATTGTGGCTTTCATGAGTAGGGAGCTAAACGACTGGGTGTTTCTTTTGTAAAATACGTTTATTTTAGGAGCCGGAGGTAATCAAGGACAGCACTGGAATAAAGCCAAAACAACTGTCAGCAACATGGGAGGAGATGGGAGGAACAGAATGGTGCAATAAAACACAGGGAGCTACCAGCCTAAATGACCCACAGTGAAAGGGGAGCACCAAAGAAATACCAAAAATAGTCTGTCACAGCAACATATAAAGAAATCGAAGTGGAATAATACACTAATTAGTCACTGCTCTGAACAGAAAAAGGAGGGAGGAAAAAGGCAGAACTGACCACTAGCGAGCAAACTTTTTAAAAAGACACTGCAACCAACAAATGAAATTGCTTTAAGCCATAAGAAGTATACAGGAGGTTGAATGCTTACGCTCTACCTAAAAATGGGGAGGCTGAATAGAGGGGACCTTGAGCAAAACAACAGCATATTCTTACACTCATCCTGGGGAGGCCGACAGTAGTGCAAGGACAGATAGGGGAATCAGGACCGAGCATGGTGCAAAGGCAAGGCCACCACCCAAAGCCAAGGGAAATGCAAGACTGCAGGAACCACACTGCTACAAAGGAGCAGGCACAGGAGAAAATATGGATGAGTCCTTCTGCAACACAGATGTGTGTGAGAGGGATGAAAACTATAGGCCGCTTTACTGCATTGTTAGCTTATTCCAATATACCTCAAATAGGTGCAGATCTTTTTGAGGTTTCTATTTAGGTTTGCCCTAAGTGCACAATAAAATTGCATAAGTCTGTGACAACTTGGTCCAGACAGTGTTGAGAGAGTGGGTTTTTGCCTTATGATATGCTATACCAATCATCACATTTGGCTAAGGTGGTCAGTGCTATTTTTTTTCTCACGATCCTGAGCTCTTCTGTCATGGTTAGCATGCTTTTCATTAACAATTGGACCCAAAATCACACACCACTACAGATCATTATTTAGAGAGGTGAACCGTAGCCACCTAAAGTTACTGTGCTTGTATGCCATTGCTATGCCCTTTTAGTATTTGCAGGCTGACTCTATATTTATTTCCAGTATTCTGGATATCTTCAGTGTGTAGGAATGCACAGATTTGGACTAACATAGTCTAAGTGGAAGAACCTGGAAAGTCCATTTGCATTAGCATAGGCAGTCCCAGGTCTGTGTTCCACTACAAAATCCATTCCCTGTTGGGATATGGACCACCTCAAAAGTTTAGGGTTCTCACCTTTCATTTACATAAGCCATCTGAGAGGTCTGTGGTCAGTTTGAACTACAAAGTGAGTGCCATTGAGGGAGGCCTTTGCTGTGGTTTGGTCCCTGAAAAAGCTGAGGCCATATTTGTTTGGCACTCACTTTGTAGCTGCTCCCTGGGGAGTAACCTCCTGCTAATGAAAGCATCAGGCTTGTCAAGGCCATCATCATAGGTTTGTGACAGGACTGCTCCTATCCCATGTTCACACTGAACTGCCTATAATAATCTGGAGCTTTGAGAACTGGTGCTGAGCACATTGCTTCTTTCAGGGTGTCAAAGGCCTTTTGACAGTCAAGGGTTCAGTTTACCTTCTTTGAGGTCAGTTCAGTGAGGGGAGTCACAATGCACCCACATCCCTTCACAAACCTTCTGTGGTACCCAGTCAAGCCAAGGAATGCCCCGACTTGAGTCTGGGTTTTTGGAATTTCCCAGTCCAGAATTGTCTGGATCTTGGGTTGTAAAGGTTGCAATTGGCCTCCACCTAGAAGATGGCCCAAGTATACAACTGTGCCCTGCCCTATCTGGCATTTAGATGCTTTGATAGAGATGTGTGCTATTTGCAAGGCCTGCAAAACCTTCACCAGGTGATCCTGCCAGCTGGAGCTAAAGACCGCAATATCATCTAGATATGCTGCACAAAATGACTCCAAACCAGCAAGGACTTGATTCACCAATCTTTGGAAGATGGCAGGGGCATTCTTTAAGCCAAAGGGCATAACAGTGAACTGATAATGCCCATCAGGTGTAGAGAATGCTGTCTTTTCTTTGGCTCCTGGTGCCATCCTAATTTGCCAGTACCCTGCAGTTAAGTCAAAGGTACTTAGAAATTTGGCTGCACCTAACTTATCAATCAGTTCTTCTGCTCTGGGTCTGGGGTGTGCATCTGTCTTAGTGACAGAATTGAGTCCTCCGTAGTCCACACAGAATCTCATTTCTCTCTTGCCATCTTTGGTATGAGGTTTGGGGACCAAGACCACTGGGCTAGCCCAGGGACTGTCAGAGTGTTCTACTACCCCTATCCCCAGCATTTTGTGGACTTCCACTTTGATGCTCTCTTTGACTTGGTCAGACTGTCTAAAGATTTTGTTCTTGACAGGTAAAATGTCTCCTGTATCTACATCATGGGTACATAGGTGTGTCTGACCAGGAGTCAAAAAGAAGAGCTCAGCATACTGCTGTAGAACTTATCTGCAGTCAGCTTGCTGTTGGCCAGAGATGATGTATCAATAGACAACTCCATCTACTGATCCATCTTTAGGGTCAGTTGAGAGGAGGTCAACAAGAAGTTCACTCTTTGCTTCCTGATCCTCATCAGTAACCATCAACATGGTTATGTCTGCCCTATCACTGTAATCAATGTAGAGTTTCAGGCGGTTAACATGGTACCCTCTTGGGTCTCCTGCTAGTCCCCAGTTCCACTAAGTAAGTGACCCGACTCTTTTTCTCTAGAACTCAGTAAGGGCCACTTGATCTGTCCTGATGTGCCCCGGGAGCCACAGGCTCCAGAACCCAGACTTTCGGCCCTGGCTGAAATTCAATCATTGCAGCCTTTTGGTAACACCTTAACTTCTGGAGTTATTGGCTGGCCTGAAGGTTTTTAGATGCCTTTTCCATGTACTCAGCCATCCTGGAGCGGAGGCCAAGCACATAGTCCACCACATCTTGTTTAGGCTCATGGAGAGGTCTCTCCCAGCTTTCTTTAACAAAGGCCAATGGTCCCCTTACAGGATGACCAAACAGAAGTTCAAAGGGGGAAAACCCTTCTCTCTTCTGAGGCACCTCTCTGTAGACAAAAAGCAAGCATGGCAGGAGGACATCCCATCTCCTTTTGAGTTGTTCAGGGAGCCCCAGGATCATGCCCCTCAATGTCTAGTTGAATCTCTCAACAAGTCCATTGGTTTGTGGATGATATGGTGAATTTATAAGTCACCCCACACTCATTCAACATGTGTTTGAGATAAGCTGACATGACGTTTGTACCTCTGTCCAAAACCACCTCCTTAGGGAAACCACCTCCTTTGGTAAAAATACCAATTAGGGCTTTAGCTACAGCAGGGTCAGTAGTTGGACTAGGGGAATTGTTTCAGGGTATCTGGTAGCATGATCCACTACTACCAGTATGTATTGGTTCCCTGAAGCTGTGGGAGGTTCAAGTGGACCCACAATGTTCACACCAGCCCTCTCAAAGGGTACCCCACCACTTGAAGTGGAATGAGGGGGGCCTAGGGTGTCCGCCTGTCTTGCCACTGGCTTGACAGGTGACACAGGAGCTACAAAACTCCCTAACTTTCTGGGGGACATGTTGGGCCAATAAAAATGGTTCACAAGTCTGCTCCATGTTTTGGTTTGTCCCAAATGCCCAGCTAGGGGGATGTCATGGGCCAATGTGAGGATAAACTCTCTGAACTCCTGAGGCACTACCACTCTCCTAGTGGCACCATGTTTGGGATCTCTGGCCTCAGTGTAAAGGAGTCAATCCTACCAATAGACCCTATGGGAGCCACTGACATCTCCCTTCTCCTGTTCAGCAGCTTGCTGTCTCAGGCCTTCAAGAGTGGGACAAGTCTGGTGTCTCTAGCACAGCTGTTCCCTTGTGGGTCCCCCTAGTCCCAAGAGCTCTACCTGATAAGGCTCCAGCTCCATGGACTCACTTCCGTCAGGGGAAAATACATCTTCCTGAGAAGAGAGGTCTTGCTTCTTTTGCTGTTCAGAGGCTGGGCCCCCAGTCCTCTTACCTTTTCTCTTGGAAGGTTGGGCCATTATTCCAGGCTCCAACACTTCTTTTTCACCCTGTGCTCTGCTCTGTGCTATGGTTTTCACACACACTAGTTCAGGGATACCCAGTATGGCTCCATGGGTTTTAAGTTCTACCTCGGTCCAAGCTGAGGACTCCAAATCATTCCCTAGCAAACATTCCACTGGGAAAGACCACTGCCTGTTTCAGGTCAGTAACCCCTCCCCATTCTAAAGTCACCATATTCTTGGGATGGACTTTAGTCACATTGTCAGCATTGGTAACTGGATAAGTCTGTCCAGCCAAATACTGTACTGGGGAAACCAGTTTCTCTGTCACCACGGTGACACGGGCACCTGTACCCCTAAGGGCTTCTACCTTTGTCCCATTTATCAAGGGCTGCTGCCTGTAATTTTGCATCTTAGGCGGCCTGGTAGCCAGTCTGGCTATATCCACCCCACCCTCAGAGACTAGTGTAGTTTCAGTGTGAACCCTAATTTGCTCTGGGCACACTGTTGATCCCACCTGGAGACTGGCTATTCCAGTACTAACTGGAGTCGAGCTAATGGGATTTTTCTTGGGACATGCCATGTCTTCAGTTTGGTGTCCATGTTGTCTACAGTTGTGAAACCAGGCCTTCTTGGGATCAACGTTTTTACCCTTGTACCCATTTGTGGACTCTGAAGAGGCTCGGGCCCACCCTCCCGAGCAGGATTTTGGGGCCCTTGAGAAGACTTTGTTTGTGTCCTTAGGTGTCTCACCACCCTTCCTCTGGGGAGGCTTTGTGACCCCTTTTGGTAACCCCCCTGTGGAAGTTTTGGTCTCCCTAGTCTTGACCCAATGGTCTGCCTTCTTTTCCAATTCTTAGGGAGAAATTGGACCTAGGCCTACCAGTTGTTGATACAACTTATCATTGAAGCACTTATTTAACAGGTGTTCCTTCATAAACAAATTATAAAGCCCATCATAGTTATGCACTGCACTACCAGTTATCCAACCATCTAGTGTTTTCACTGACTAGTTAACAAAATCAACTCCGGTCTGGCTCTGGGTTTTGTGAGCCCCCCTGAACCTAATTCTATACTTCTCAATGGTGAATCCAAAGCCCTCAATTAGGGTAGCCTTCATGAGGTCATAGGATTATGCATCTTTACCAGAGTGTGTGAGACGTCTATCCCTACAATTGCCAGTTAACATTTCCTAAAGAAGGCCTTCCCAGTGAGATCTGTTTAAATTTCTGGTTGCACAAGCCTGCTCAAAAGCTGCGAACCATTTGGTGATATCATCACCTTCTTCATATTTTGAGACAATCCCTTTGGGGATTTTTAGAATATCAGTATTCACTCTGACCCTATTTAAGTTGCTGCCACCATTAATGGGTGCTAAGCCCATTTCTGCTCTTTCCCTTTCTATAGCTAGGAGTTGTTGCTCCAAAGCTAACCTTTTGGCCATCCTTGCTAAAAGGATGTCCTCTTCATTGATGCTGCCCTCAATGTTCCCAGAGGAGCTGGACACCCCTGTGGAAGATCCAAATCCAGTGAGTTATATCCTTGGAGATAAGGGTCTGGGGAACCTGGTCTCCCTATTTAGGTGAGGAGGGGGAAGATCATCCATCTCATCTCCAACATCTTCCCTGTCTGAGTGAAGTTCTTCTTTCTCAGCAGGGTGATCCATGGTGTACTTTGCCAAGAGCTCCTGGAGCTCGACCTTGGTAGGGTTGGAACCAGTGCTAATCTTTTTCAGCTTACAGAGGGACTTTAACTCTGCCATCCCCAAGATGAGGTAAGGAGTGAGGTTGAGTTCCATCACTATTTCCTCTGAGCTGCTCATTATGCTACTAAAGTTGGGATTACTTTTTCAGAAACTAAAACCTACTTCTAGTAACTAAATCCTAACTTTAAAATAATTTGTAAACTTGAAAGAGATGCTAAGGGGTCTTAACCAAGGCCCTAGCAGGATTTTTTTTAAATTAAAAAAAATAGTCAAATTCAAAAATCAGTTTCTAAACGCAATTTTGGAATTTAGTTGTGTGATCAGGTATTGGCTGAGTAGTCCAGCAAATGCAAAGTTGTAGACCCCACAGCTGATCCACCAATGTAGGAAGCTGGCTCTGTATATACTATATCAAAATGAGATATTGGGCCTCATTATGACCCTGGCGGCCGGCGGTACACTGGCGGTTACACCAGTGTATTATGACCATGGTGCATTAGCCACGGCCATACCGCCGGCCCCTCCACTTGACCGCCAGGTGGTCATAATCCCCAGGGCAGCGCTGCCCTGGGGATTAGGAGTCCTCAACCGCCAGCCTGTCCATGGCGGTAACACGTAACAAAGGCTGGCTGTAAGGGGGACTCGGGGTGCCCCTGCACTGCCCATGCACTTGGCATGGGCAGTGCAGGGGCCCCCCAGGCACAGCCCCATCGTGCATTTCAATGCCCGAATTTCGGGCAGTGAAATGCCCGCTGAACATCAACATTGCCGCCGGCTCTATTATGAGCCGGCAGCAATGTTGATGTGACTGGTCTGCTGGGCCAGAGGATGGAAATGCTGATTCCATCCGCTGGCCCAGCGGAAATGTCATAATAGGGAGCCACCAATACCGCCGTCGTAATGAGGGCCATAGTGTGCACAGAGTCCAGTCCAGGTGTTTCCCAGAGGCTGAAATAGATAATACTAATGCTCTATTTGTGGTAGTCTGGTCGCGCAGTTAGGCTCATCAGAGGGTAGTGTTAAGCATATAGACGAAACACACACTCAATGACTTGACTCCAGACCAATGGGATTTTATATAGAAAACTATGTTTGGTAATTTATTTCTAGAACCACAAGATTCAGTTTGCAGGTAAGAATATAAAATAAAAGGTAATTTGCACATATATGATCAGGACTTTGAATAGAATTGACAATGTATACAGTTGTTCTTAAAATGGCAAAAAGCTATTATAAAAGTGGACAGTGCATTTTTCAACAGTTCCTTGGGGAGGAAAAGATAGTACAGTTTTGCAGGTAAGTATACAATGTACAGTTCCTATCTCCGGGGTTTAGGTAGTCCGTCGTTGAGGATTCAAGTTAACCCCAAACACCCACCACCAGCAACAAGGGGCCGGTTGGGTGCAGAGGGTAAAGAGGCACCAAATTAACGTGAGCTCCTATGGAGACAGGGGGCACTCGGTCTGCTGGCAGGTAAGTACCTGCAGTTTCAGAGGGCAGACCGGGGGTTGGGTTCAAGAGAGCACTGGAGGGGCCCCCCAAGTAGGCACCAACACGTACCCTCAGCAGCACTAGGACAGCCAATGCAGGGTGCAAACAGGGCATTGGGTTTTCAATCCAACTCTATGAAGGGACCCTGGGGGTCACTCTAGAGCAGAGGTCTTCAAACTTTTTGATGCCGGGACTCCCTCTCAAAATGTTTTAGGTGTAAGGACCCCCTCTGACTAAAATTTCTAG
The DNA here is from genome assembly GCF_031143425.1 of Pleurodeles waltl. Taxonomy (NCBI): domain Eukaryota; kingdom Metazoa; phylum Chordata; class Amphibia; order Caudata; family Salamandridae; genus Pleurodeles; species Pleurodeles waltl. The sequence continues at coordinate 313,760,291 of NC_090443.1, forward strand.
AACCTGGTACCCCTAACATTGACAATCATAAACGTCTCCAATTCCCACAGCAAATCATTTTTACGGTGAGGAAATAATATTAAACAGTGTTTAGCAAACCAAAGGCCAGTGTGGGGGTGTGGTCAAAGGTGTGGCTAAAAACGAAGGTCCAAATATATGAGGAATTGGCATAGGGCAGTAGCGCAAGTCTTCTGGCACTGCCCTACAGCAATATAAAAGGGCAGGAATAGACTGTATTTATGAAATACAGTGCTTTGTCCTTTCCCCTTGTGTTGTGCACAAATTGCTGCCTATCACCAACGAAGGCAGGATTGTTTTGTGCAGAAAGGGGCACCTTCCTGCACAAAAACAATCCAGAGAGGCGTTTTCCTCTTTCTATGTGTGCGGCAGAATGCAACACACATGGAAAGAGGAAAAACGAGGAGAAATTAAAACATTTCTCCTCATTATGCCTGCTCTGGGGAGGCGTACAGTTTTGGCACTGCTCCAGTTTACGTGATTTTGTAAATCTGGGGCAGCGTCAAAATCCATTGGTGTTGCGTGGGAACACCCACTACAATGACCATGGAAGGCCTCCTTGTCGCAGAGTAAGGCAACACAGCGGCTTGCACTGCTTTGACGTACTCCATATCTATAAGACCAATCAAAGCCACGCAGGGTGGCTGTGCGTCACCTCATACGTATGATTGAGAGGCTTGTGTCGTCGGAGTGTCATTAAAAGTGATGCTGACAGTGCAAGCCTCTCATAAATAAGTCTCAAAATATTCTGTAAGGTTTTTTTTTTTTTTTTTTTAAAGTCGTTCACCATCAGGTAGCTACATGTAAAATAACAGCCAGCTTAAATGAGATGCACTGTAGTGCATTATGAAACCTCTATTAGTTAGTGCACTGCAGAGGTCTCTGGGTATCCGAAGAGCAACAGAATTAAATCTTGTTCAGTGCAGTGGAAAATAGCAACTTGTGTATTTTTAGCGCCACAAGGTCACAGCCTGTGACAGAAAGCACTGTGAATATGTAAGCATTATTTTATACTTGCATTACACACAGTATAAGATAGGCCACAACAAAAAGGTTTAAGATAAAACGGTGCTTCCAAAATGTAGATTTAATTAATATCAGAGCATATGTAATGATATATTTAATAGCTGTCCCTTCAACACCTCCAGGTGAAGTAAGCGCTATATAAATAAAATTACAATTAAAATCACACACTTCACAGTACAGTTGTTCACTCTGCACTACCACTCATAAAGAGTAAATGTTTGTCATAATAAAGCTTTGAGTGACTCAATCATTTAATGCCAAGAACCGGCACCCAAGCATCCTTTACAGTCGCAGAGCAACTTCATTCAGAAAGCAGGCACCCTGGCACGAAAGCGTTTTTAACTGTCTGTGTGGCTTTATTTCACAGCACAGGAGACTCAGTAAATCAAAGTTCAGCTGAGGCATTTTAATGATGGGACGAAGTGAGGCTGGGGGAAATGTGCGACCCCCTGCCCATGTCTCCGCGGCCCCCATGGGGGTCGCGACGCCCAGATTGAAGACCTCTGCTCTAGAGGCTGCAGACGAGGTCCAGGGGGGGCTTCTTAGGCAAACCACAGGCTGGGCAGGGAGGAGGGCCGCCTACTGGTCAATGCTGCATCGGTGGTCAGTTTCTCCAAGGCCTGGGGGCTCGAAGTGCGTTGGTTCTTCATGCGTCTGTTATCTTCGTCTGGAGCTCGCCGTCAGGGGGGTCCTCGGGATTCCCTCTGCAGGCGTTGTCGTAGAGGTTTGGACGGGTCAACTTAGGGTGGGCTCTTGCTCACAATTGCCTGGGGACCCTTTCTTGCTGGGTGGACCACCTGGGCACGGGCAGTGGGCGTCCGGTGCACAGGGGTCAGGACTCACACATTTGGAGTGAGGTGGGAGTCCTTAGTTGTAGGTTTCTTTTAGACAGAGCCACTGTCCTCTGGAGTTCTTGGTACTTTTGGGTGCAGGGCAGTGCTCTGGAGTTGGCAGAGGTCGCTGGGCCCGCTGGATGCGTCACTGGTCTTCTTGCACGTTCTTTGTCTTCTTTCTTCTCTGCTGGGGTTTGCAGCTTACCAGTCTTTCTTCTCGTAGGTCGCCAGGAATCTGGTGAGCTGGGTTCAGGGAAGCCCTTAAATCCTAGATTTAGGGGCTTGTTAGGGGTCAGAGGGCAGTAGCCAATGGCTACTGTTCCTGAGGGTGGCTACACCCTCATTGTGCCCAATCCCTTTGGGGAGGGGGGGGCACATTCCTATCCCTATTGGTCCCTGTCTTCCAAACCAAGATGAGGATTCTGCAGGAAGGAGTCACCTCAGCTCTGGACACCTTGGGGGTGGTCCTGGCTGGGGTGGTCTCTCCTCCCTGTTTTCCCTTATTTTTCCCACCGGACTTGCCGTCAAAAGTGGGGCTTTTGTCCAAGGGGCAGACATATCCAGTAACTGGAGTGCCCTGGCGCACTGTAACCCGAGGCTTGAGCCTTTGAGACTCACCGCCAGGTGATACAGTTCCTGCAGGGGGAGGTGTGAAGCACCCCCAACCAAGACAGGTTTTGTTACTGGCACAAATGCACTCACCCCATATGGTCAGAAACTTGTCTGAAAGTGGCAGGCTGACACAGACCAGTCAGTCCTACACTAGCAGTTGTGCTAACATACAGGGGGCATCTCTAAGATGCCCTCTGTGTGCATTTTTCAATAAATCCCACACTGGCATCAGTGTGGGTTTATTGTGCTGAGTCGTTTGATACCAGCCTTCCCAGTATTCAGTGAAGCCATTACGGAGATGTGGAGTTCGTAATGACAAGCACCCAGACCATACACTCAATATGGATACACTGCACTTACAATGTCTAAGTAGAGGCATATTGTACATGCAGCTATGCCCTTACCTGTGGAATAGTGCACCATGCCTTAGGGCTGCAAGGCCTGCTAGAGGGGTGACTTACTGATACCACAGGCAGTGGTTTGTGGGCATGGCACCCTGAGAGGGGTGCCATGTCAACTTTGTATTTTTCTCCTCACTACCACACACAAGCTGCAAGGCAGTGTTGCATGTGCTGAGTGAGGGGTCCCATAGCGTGGCATAATACATGCTGCCGCACTTAGAGCCCTTCCATGGCCACAGGGCCCTGTGGTACCATGGGTACCTTTTACAAGTGACTTAACTGTGTGCCAGGGCTGTGCTAATTGTGGAAACAAAGGTACAGTGTTTAGGGAAAGGCCACTGGTGCTGGGGCCTGGTTAGCAGGGTCCCAGCACACTTTCAATCAAAGTTGGTTTCAACACTAGGCAAAACGTGTGTGTGTGTGTGGGGGATGGGTTAATTATGCCAACAGTGACACTTTCCTACAAACTGGCTGACATGGAAAGGAGTCACAACTTTGGCACTAAGACTACACAGGTCTTGAATACCAATTTGTCTGGAAAAAAAGGTAGGGCAGTTGCACCGAAAGTGCCTGATGTTGTGCTGACGTGACTGAAACGAAGAAGACAGTTTTCAACGTTAAGAGCATTAGGGGGCTGTTGTGCACAGGCTCAAGGGACAGGCAAAATGGAAATGTCAAGACCATGCTAAGGGCCCATTGAGGTATAACAATGGGTTTGAGAGGAAACATACAAGTCATTCCAAAGAAGGTTGATAAGGTAAACAAAGAAAGGTTGAAATGGCCAACAAACACATTCACTGCGTCCTGTAAGACTTAACGAAAGAACAAACAGTTTGGCTTGGGTGTGTGTAGGGTAAGGAGGGGGGCTCACACTCCAGGCACCAAAGCAACACATTTGTCTCCAGCACCCAGTGCAGAGTGACTTTATGAAAGGTATTTGGCCGCGAGTATGACCTCAACCACCACATTCACAAAGTCGAAAGTATTTAGCTGCCGCTGTGCAACCTTCATGCATACAGGCTCTGCACTGCTGCTGAGACAGGAAGTCCTCCCTAAGTGGGATGGAAAAGTTATTTGCATGGTAAAGATGTGTACCCCTGCCTTGAGTGCCCAACTATTATCTTGATCTTCTAATGCTGATATTTTGTCATAGGCAAACACAGACCATTCATGTGCACCATGTCATAGGCCTGTCTCACAGATTATGGTCTTGTTGGCCGAAGATGGGTGCCAAAAACACTACCCTCATAGTAGTGAAAGCTACTGCCTACAAGACCTAAGCAGCACAAGTGCTGTGGTGGCAGCATACTATGTGGTGATTAGTAGTAGTGAAAATGACTTTTTGCCCTGTGTCACTGGAGTGAGGCCTATAGGCTCAATCACCTTTTTAAAAGTTACGCTGCTACATGCTTAACTCACCCTTGCCCTACATCAGGTAGATGTGGAGTGCTGAATAACCCAGTAGTAGTGTCTCTGCTTGCCTAAGAAGGGTACGGTACAGAAATAGAGCAGTACTGTACAGTTCATGTGGTGTTAGTGCATGTACTGGGTGTTTGTATGCCTATGAGAAATACATGACATGAAAGATGTAGTGCTATGAAGCATGTGTGCAGTGAGAGCATGTGCTGTGTATATATACATGAAGGGGGGGAGTGGTGTGCAGCACGCACATGCCGAGTGTGTGTCCTTGAAAATAACACACCCTGGTTAAAGATAGAGAAGTTTCAGTGCTGAACAGTGTGTGCAGGCAGAGTGTGTGTACTGAATGCATGTGTACATGTAAGGGTACAAGGCATAGAGGTAACTGCTGGACAGAAAAAGTGCCTGCAGTGGTACATTACATGGAGGACCCTGGATTCCATTTTGAGAAGCCCTGACTTAAGGATGAGAGGAATGCCCCCAAAGAGATTTGTATATTGCTGTATTACAGTGGGCTGGGTGGGTGAGGCACAAACTGGATAGAAAACAGAGACCCCTCCCCCTTTTCCACTTCAAACAACTGCTCTAAAAGATCAGTGATAAATTACAAGGAAGTGGTGTGGATACAACTCAGGAAGAGAAATGGGGCTGATAAGGAAGTCATAGAGTAGGGCTTGAGGTCTGGGATTAATTTTTTGATGCATGTATTACTGTGGCTGACATCCAGGTGTGGACTCTGGTCACTCCCATGAATAGTGTTGTGGGACAATCAGTTTCAGAGTCTTGCCTACTGTGGAAGACATCTTTCATGAGGAAAGAAGAAAGAGAGAAGTGTCCACTTCAAAAGCAGTAGAACCCCAACATAAATCTTCAAAGACTCAGACCCTAAATCACATTTGGTGTCAGGAAAGGACTATAAGAAGGGGAGATTGAGTCCCCAGATATTTGTCTTCTACCTAGTAGCCAGACGGGGTGTGTGAGAAGGGGAAGCGCTGCAAAACTTCTGCCTGCAACCAGGACCAGAGGCAAAGTCTGCTAGTCTTGCTGAGTGAAGGGACATCATCCAGGGAAACCAAGATCACCTGTCCTGGAGCACCAGCGCTTGCCTGGTTGAAAAGACCAGTGTGCCCTGTGAGGAAGAAGATAACGCTGTAGGGAGTGAGAGACAGTGGGGTAGCCCTACTGTGTGGACTCCCTGTGTGAGGATTCAGCAGAGCACCTATTGGGTCAGACGTGTGCAGGATTGCTTTTGGTAACCATTGTATGCCAGGAGAGGGCCGTCGTAGACTGATCCGAGCGTTGGGCGCTGTGCAGATCTGCTAGGCCTGTACCACCGTGCTGCAATGACCCTATATGCTAGACGGGGCCACTGGTAAAGTTACTACTTTGAGTAATTCCAAGACTTGTTACTGTCTGGACCAGGTGATAGTGCTAGAAGAGCCTGCACCCGTATTACCAGGTACCGGGGCAACACCATATGCCGGGAGGGGCTGCTGGTACAAGCATGCCACAGGATTGAAGCAGCCACCAAAAAGATAGACTGAGATACGATCAGTGGGTTGGACTCTCACCACGAGAGAACTGCCCCCGACTCACCACTGAGGACTGCCAGAGATAGCGTGGACTACTTCCCTCTGTTGTTGGTTACGGCCAGGAGCTTTAGAAAGGTTTCCAACATCACCCCACCCACACAATCCACTCCCCACAGGGTAAAAGCCAACTTCCTGCATCCTCGCAAGCTGGTCTGACAACTGAGACCCCTCTGGCAGCATCGCTCAGGAGAGCGAGCGTGCAAGGCCAGATACTGCTGCATGGGCTGCGAGCAGCCTGACTTTTCCAAAATGAGGAGGACTTGCAAGTTCCCGTTTAAGGCACCCGCTGCCCCATTGAACTTTTTCGTGCTCCGAGAGAGGGGAAGGCGTGAATTGGGCCAGTTGAGCCCCATGGGATGCGCTGCTAACGGTGCAGCGGCACCAAACCCTGAAGTCAAAGGGGAACTTTTGAGTACAGCCAAATAGCAAGCATTCCCTATATATCTCCACCACTGAATGGGGAATATCCCTGCACACGTTACACGAAGGTGGGTGGGGCAGGGATTTGACTGACTACTACAAGAGCCCCATCCACAAGGGGATTAAATTACTGTTTGTGAATGTCGTATTACCCAGCCTGTGTAGAGTTAATAATAAAATATAATTTTTTGTGCAAAAAGCAAGTATTTGGCTGGACACTGATTACTAGTACTGTTTTAACTGAGTTATGAGTCGTGTCAAAGGCTTGTAGATACATCCACCCACAGGTAAACTTGACTGCTCGACCACAGCTACCACTGGAAGTCAAGTATAGAAGTGGTACTTGGCTCAGTCAGGCCCCAAGACATCAGAAGTAAAATACCTCAACACCACAGTTGGGACCCAGTAACCTCTGCGTGCCCCGTGGCCCTCTGAAAGGGTTTCTGACAAGGTAGCACTGGGAATGTGTATTAGAGTCCTTACTTCAATTTCAGCCAGAATGCATTGCCTAATGACTGCTTTGAGCAAACTCCAACGTGCAGAGTTGTTAACAGTGACTACGTATTCTATGGTAGCAAACAGATTTAGCCAAGGCCTAACCCAAAGATGCCCTGCGCCACCTAAGGATGAAGATGCCCCACAAATGGTCTGCCAGGCAATGCCTGCTATTTGTTAGGTCTGGCATTCAGAAACACCCCCAGGTGCCTGCCTACCAGGAAGAGGTTCTGCTGGTCCAGCCACCTCTACAGGTGTTGCGCCTTCCAACACTGGATCCAGAACTCAACCTCACCCTGCTTGTTGCAGTCCCACATGGACGTTGTGTTGCTCATAAGAACAATGTATCAGCTTCTTTATTGGATGGCAGGAAGGCTTTTAGGATCAATATTGCCTGTAGCTCGGAAGGTTAGTCTCTAGCAGAAATCCAGTTTCTTACCAGAGGCCTCTGATCTCCACCTCTCCGAGATGGTTCCACCCAACCTAACTGACACATCTGTCACCACCACCATGAGCTCTCGGTGTGGCAGAGACAATTGCCTGCCGCAAGTCATGTTGACATCCACCAGCCACCACTGCAGATCTTGTGTTGTCTCCCTTGAGACCTGAAAAGAATAAAAGAGGAATCCCTGATGCTGGGCCTACTAGAAACTGAGGTTCCACCACAGGGCCGGCATGCTTCATGTGGCATTCAGGGTATGAAGGATGCATGAGGCCAAAAGATCAACAAGCCTCCGAACCACCCTTACCGAAATGGAGGCGTGCTCCTGAAACATCAGGATCATACCCTGAGTGCACCAGACCTGCTGCAGCAAAGGAAAAGCCTTGCACACCACCTTGTCAAGGATTAGCCCAATTACTGGAAATCTCTGTAAAGGGTTCTGGTGGAATTTTGGCTTGTCAATAGTGAAAGGAAACAATGTCAGGTGTTATATTGTTGTTAGGAGATGGTAAACAGCTGACTGTGGTAAGTCTGCCTTTAGGATGAAGTCATAGAAGTATGGGGAATATTTGTACTCCTGACTGACAAAGGTAGGCAGTGACAAACCCCATCATCTTTTTCGTGGATACCTAAGGTTAGGGGCTAAGGTTAGGCCAAAAGAGAGCATAATAAGTGTTCTTGGCTCACCTTGAGCTGCCGGACAGGTATATGAATTTGCTGGGTCTAGAGCTGACAAGATCTGAGTCATAGTGATCATTGGAACCTAACTGTCCTCAGAAAGGCATTCAGCAACCTGCAGTCCAAAATAGGCCCCTGGCAACCGTCCTTAACACGAATAGCATTCTTTACCCATCTCAAACTCTGGCACCCGCTCTACAGTAGCCTTGGACAACATAAGGTGGATTTCTTGCATTAGGATTACAGAATATTCTTCTGAAAGGAGGTGAATGGCAGGGCACAGTCCTTTTGCACGATATGTAAGACCCAACTGTCTGACGCAATGGATCTCCAGCCAGAAAGAAAATGTTGTATCCTGCCTCCTACCATCTAAGGATGAGTCTAAGAGGGCAAACTAAAGCCTCTTGATAGCCACTGCCGCTCAGAGGAAGAACTGGATAATTGCGGTCCCTGATGGTTGGAGAGGCTTTTGCCAATGCCACAGCCTCAAAATTACCGTGTTGGTTGCTGCAGCACACGTTGAGGGATAGCACTGTCTTTAAGCTAACCCGCTGAAAAAGCCTCTTAATTTTCTGTACTGGTGGAGGAAAGGAGAGACCGTCCATGAACCATTCTACAGCCTATTGAGCCTTTTCTCCAAATAGCCTAGAGCCATTGAAGGGCATGTCAATTAACAACGCTTGCATGTCTCCAGAAAAACCCAGCTAATCAGCTGCTGGTATGCTTTTTAATCACAACACTGGTGCCATTATCTCCGCAGATGCAGTCTGTTGTATCCAGTCTAGCTCCGAGCACATACTTGGCCGAGCGCTCACCATCATGTACTAACTGGGTTTAAGGGGCCCTGAGGTACTATGAGATGGCCGACAAGATATCATTGGCCATGTCCAATAGTGCATGGGTGTACCTCCGCAGCAGGAAAACTGCATTAATGTATTGGGGGGCCAAACTACCCTAAAAAAAAAAAAATCTCCTTCTGAAAGCATGGATTATTTTCAATTCCCTGTCCAGAGGTTTTGACAGACAGGATTGGATTAACCTTGCTTGTTGAGACTTGAACAATCAGGCACTCCGGTATAGGTGCTTGGTGTTGAAGTCGAGTCTCTTAGCCATAGCCCAAATCAGTGACTTAGAGACCATGCAGCCAGAATGGCATCAGTAAAGTCTTCATTAAATTACATTAAGGACTCAGAGGAAGCAGGCCATGGTTGAACAATTTCAGTTCTTACACTGGTTTTCATTTGTATACTGGGCAGCTGCAACTCCAGTGCCTCAACTGTTCTCCTAAAGACCAGAGCACATGAAGCACTTTTTTTATTGGTGGCAAGTCTAGTTGTTTCAGGAGATTAGTAGAAGTCAGTGCTGGGGGTTGCTGGGCTCAGTAGCAGGCCCCACTAGGACAGACCGTGTCAGATGAGGTCCTTCTGCTGGATGTCTGACTGGAGACACCTGTAGCCCAAAAGTGCATCAAAAAGAGCTATAATCACATCACATATCCTCTATGTGGCCTGTTTGAAAGCTACTATTTACTGCAGTATTAACCCCTTCCCCGTCACGGACGTAATGGTTACGTCCATGGCAGCGCCCGTGTGGCGCCATGGACGTAACCATTACGTCCTGAATGCTTCCCTCGGGAGAAGCGCTAGCTCTCCTCCCGAGGGCCGCCCCCCCCACCCCCCTAGGTCAGGGCTGACCGGGGAATCCCTTCCCCTTCCACCCCCGACCCCCCCCACCCCCCCCGTGACGTCAGCGCGCGAGCGCACGCTGATTTGTCACAGGGGCCTCCCTAGTCGCGCTGGAAGCTCTGCTTCCAGCGCGATTGAAAAAGAAATGCAAAAGCATTTCTTTTTCAATCACTTGGGAGGCCCGGAGGGGCTTCAAAGGGAAGGAAAAGTATTTCCTTCCCTTTGAAGTCCCTCCGAGGGTTTCAAAAACCGGATTGCTTGCAATCCGGCTTTTGAAACCCCACTAGACACCAGGGATTTTTTTTTTTTTCATTGAAATTGACCAAAGGGAGCGACCCCTTGGGCAAGGGTCGCTCCCAGGGGGGGCATTTTTTTGAAAAGGCCTTTTCTGCCCACCCTGGGGGCAGAAACCTCTAGGCACCAGGGACCATTTTTTTTTTTTTTTTTTTCATTTTTTTTATTGAGGTGGGGAGCGACCCCTTAGGCAAGGGTCGCTCCCCTTGGGGGAAAATTATATTTTGCCCATTTCTGCCCCCCTTGGGGGCAGATTGGCCTATTTTGATGAGGCCAATCTGCCCCCAAGGGGGGTAGAAACCACTAGACACCAGGGAGTTTTTTCTTTGCGTGAATTTCACGCAAAGGGAGCGACCCCTTAGGCAAGGGTCGCTCCCTGGGGGGGAGGGCAATTTATTTTAGGCCATTTCTGCCCCCCCTGGGGGCAGATCGGCCTATTATTAGGCCGATCTGCCCCCAGGGGGGGGAAGAAACCTCTAGGCAATTTTTTTTTAGGCCAATTCTGCCCCCCCGGGGGACAGATCGGCCTATTATTAGGCCGAACTGCCCCCCGGGGGGGGGGCAGAACACTCTAGGCGCCAGGGCAATTTTTTTTTTTGTGTTTTTTTTTGTTGTTGTTTCTTTTTTTAGAGATGGGGAGCGACCCATCAGGCAAGGGTCGCTCCCCTGGGGGGGCAAATTGTATTTAGACCATTTCTGCCCCCCTGGGGGCAGATTGGCCAATTTTAGGTCAATCTGCCCCCAAGGGGGCAGAAACCACTAGGCACCGGGGATTTGTTTTTTGGCGCCAATGTCACGCAGGGGGAGCGACCCCGTAGGCAAGGGTCGCTCCCGGGGGGGGGGTGGGGGTTGGGGGGGCAAATTTATTTTAGGCCATTTCTGCCCCCCCGGGGGACAGATCGGCCTATTATTAGGCCGAACTGCCCCCCGGGGGGGGGCAGAACACTCTAGGCGCCAGGGCAATTTTTTTTTTGTGTTTTTTTTTTGTTGTTGTTTCTTTTTTTAGAGATGGGGAGCGACCCATCAGGCAAGGGTCGCTCCCCTGGGGGGGCAAATTGTATTTAGACCATTTCTGCCCCCCTGGGGGCAGATTGGCCAATTTTAGGTCAATCTGCCCCCAAGGGGGCAGAAACCACTAGGCACCGGGGATTTGTTTTTTGGCGCCAATGTCACGCAGGGGGAGCGACCCCGTAGGCAAGGGTCGCTCCGGGGGGGGGGTGGGGGGGCAAATTTATTTTAGGCCATTTCTGCCCCCCCGGGGGACAGATCGGCCTATTATTAGGCCGAACTGCCCCCCGGGGGTGGGGCAGAACACTCTAGGCGCCAGGGCAATTTTTTTTTTGTGTTTTTTTTTTTGTTCTTTCTTTTTTTTAGAGATGGGGAGCGACCCATCAGGCAAGGGTCGCTCCCCTGGGGGGCAAATTGTATTTAGACCATTTCTGCCCCCCTGGGGGCAGATTGGCCAATTTTAGGTCAATCTGCCCCCAAGGGGGCAGAAACCACTAGGCACCGGGGATTTGTTTTTTGGCGCCAATGTCACGCAGGGGGAGCGACCCCGTAGGCAAGGGTCGCTCCCGGGGGGGGGGTGGGTGTTGGGGGGGCAAATTTATTTTAGGCCATTTCTGCCCCCCCGGGGGGCAGATCGGCCTATTATTAGGCCGATTTGCCCCCGGGGGGGGGGGGGGGGGGCAGAAACCTCTAGGCGCCAGGGGAATTTTTCTTTTTTTTTCTTTGTTTTTTTTTTTTTTTTTTTTTTTGAGATGGGGAGCGACCCATCAGGCAAAAGTCGCTCCCCTGGGGGACAAATTGTATTTAGGCCATTTCTGCCCCCCTTGGGGGCAGATTGGCTGAGTTTAGGTCAACCTGCCCCCAAGGGGGCAGAAACCACTAGGCACCGGGGATTTGTTTTTTGGTGCCAATGTCACGCAGGGGGAGCGACCCCGTAGGCAAGGGTCGCTCCCGGCGGGGGAGGGTGGGGGTTGGGGGGGCAAATTTATTTTAGGGCATTTCTGCCCCCCCCCTGGGGCCGGCTGAGCTACAGGCCAAACACCACAGGTAGGCACCTTGCAAAAAACACCTCTGTTTTCTGTGAAAAAATATGTTGTGTCCACGTTGTGTTTTGGGCCATTTCCTTTTGTGGGCACTAGGCCTACCCACAGAAGTGATGTACCATTTTTATCGAGAGACTTAGGGGAACGCTGGGTGGAAGGAAATTTGTGGCTCCTCTCAGATTCCAAAACTTTCTGTCACCGAAATGAGAGGAAAAAGTGTTTTTTGGGCCAAATTTTGATGTTTGCAAAGGATTCTGGGTAACATAACCTGGTCAGAGCCCCGCAAGTCACCCCATCTTGGATTCCCCTGGGTTTCTAGTTTTCAAAAATGCACTGGTTTGCTAGGTTTCCTCAGGTGTCGGCTGAGCTACAGGCCAAAATCTACAGGTAGGCACTTCGCAAAAAACACCTCTGTTTTTTTACAAAATTTAGGATGTGTCCACGTTGCGCTTTGGGGTGTTTCCTGTCGCCGGCGCTAGGCCTACCCACGCAAGTGAGGTATCATTTTTATCGGGAGACTTGGGGGAACGCTGGGTGGAAGGAAATTTGTACCTCCTCTCAGATTCCAGAACTTTCTGCCACAGAAATGTGAGGGACATGTGTTTTTTTAGCCACATTTTGAGGTTTGCAAAGGATTCTGGGTAACAGAACCTGGTCCGAGCCCCGCAAGTCACCCCTCCTTGGATTCCCCTAGGTCTCTAGTTTTCAGAAATGCACAGGTTTGGTAGGTTTCCCTAGGTGCCGGCTGAGCTAGAGGCCAAAATCTACAGGTAGGCACTTCGCAAAAAACACCTCTGTTTTTTTCCAAAATTTAGGATGTGTCCACGTTGCGCTTTGGGGTGTTTCCTGTCGCCGGCGCTAGGCCTACCCACGCAAGTGAGGTATCATTTTTATCGGGAGACTTGGGGGAACGCTGGGTGGAAGGAAATTTGTAGCTCCTCTCAGATTCCAGAACTTTCTGCCACAGAAATGTGAGGGACATGTGTTTTTTTAGCCAAATTTTGAGGTTTGCAAAGGATTCTGGGTAACAGAACCTGGTCCGAGCCCCGCAAGTCACCCCTCCTTGGATTCCCCTAGGTCTCTAGTTTTCAGAAATGCACAGGTTTGGTAGGTTTCCCTAGGTGGTGGCTGAGCTAGAGGCCAAAATCTACAGGTAGTCACTTTGCTAAAAACAGCTCTGTTTTCTGTGATATGTCCACGTTGTGTTTTGGGGCATATCCTGTCGCGGGCGCTAGGCCTACCCACACAAGTGAGGTATCATTTTTATCGGGAGACGTGGGGGAACGCTGGGTGGAAGGAAATTTGTGGCTCCTCTCAGATTCCAGAACTTTCTGCCACAGAAATGTGAGGAACATGTGTTTTTTTAGCCAAATTTTGAGGTTTGCAAAGGATTCTGGGTAACAGAACCTGGTCCGAGCCACACAAGTCACCCCTCCTTGGATTCCCCTAGGTCTCTAGTTTTCAGAAATGCATAGGTTTGGTAGGTTTCCCTAGGTGGCGGCTGAGCTAGAGGCCAAAATCTACAGGTAGTCACTTTGCTAAAAACAGCTCTGTTTTCTGTGATATGTCCACGTTGTGTTTTGGGGCATATCCTGTCGCGGGCGCTAGGCCTACCCACACAAGTGAGGTATCATTTTTATCGGGAGACGTGGGGGAACGCTAGGTGGAAGGAAATTTGTGGCTCCTCTCAGATTCCAGAACTTTCTGCCACAGAAATGTGAGGAACATGTGTTTTTTTAGCCAAATTTTGAGGTTTGCAAAGGATTCTGGGTAACCGAACCTGGTCCGAGCCACACAAGTCACCCCTCCTTGGATTCCCCTAGGTCTCTAGTTTTCAGAAATGCACAGGTTTGGTAGGTTTCCCTAGGTGGCGGCTGAGCTACAGGCCAAAATCTACAGGTAGTCACTTTGCTAAAAACAGCTCTGTTTTCTGTGATGTGTCCAGGTTGTGTTTTGGGGCATATCCGGTCGCGGGCGCTAGGCCTACCCACACAAGTGAGGTATCATTTTTATCGGGAGACGTGGGGGAATGCTGGGTGGAAGGAAATTTGTCACTCCTCTCAGATTCCAGAACTTTCTGCCACAGAAATGTGAGGAACATGTGTTTTTTTAGCCAAATTTTGAGGTTTGCAAAGGATTCTGGGTAACAGAACCTGGTCCGAGCCACACAAGTCACCCCTCCTTGGATTCCCCTAGGTCTCTAGTTTTCAGAAAAGCACAGGTTTGGTAGGTTTCCCTAGGTGGTGGCTGAGCTAGAGGCCAAAATCTACAGGTAGTCACTTTGCTAAAAACAGCTCTGTTTTCTGTGATATGTCCACGTTGTGTTTTGGGGGATATCCTGTCGCGGGCGCTAGGCCTACCCACACAAGTGAGGTATCATTTTTATCGGGAGACGTGGGGGAACGCTGGGTGGAAGGAAATTTGTGGATCCTCTCAGATTCCAGAACTTTCTGCCACAGAAATGTGAGGAACATGTGTTTTTTTAGCCAAATTTTGAGGTTTGCAAAGGATTCTGGGTAACAGAACCTGGTCCGAGCCACACAAGTCACCCCTCCTTGGATTCCCCTAGGTCTCTAGTTTTCAGAAATGCACAGGTTTGGTAGGTTTCCCTAGGTGGCGGCTGAGCTACAGGCCAAAATCTACAGGTAGTCACTTTGCTAAAAACAGCTCTGTTTTCTGTGATGTGTCCAGGTTGTGTTTTGGGGCATATCCTGTCACGGGCGCTAGGCCTACCCACACAAGTGAGGTATCATTTTTATCGGGAGACGTGGGGGAATGCTGGGTGGAAGGAAATTTGTCACTCCTCTCAGATTCCAGAACTTTCTGCCACAGAAATGTGAGGAACATGTGTTTTTTTAGCCAAATTTTGAGGTTTGCAAAGGATTCTGGGTAACAGAACCTGGTCCGAGCCACACAAGTCACCCCTCCTTGGATTCCCCTAGGTCTCTAGTTTTCAGAAAAGCACAGGTTTGGTAGGTTTCCCTAGGTGGTGGCTGAGCTAGAGGCCAAAATCTACAGGTAGTCACTTTGCTAAAAACAGCTCTGTTTTCTGTGATATGTCCACGTTGTGTTTTGGGGGATATCCTGTCGCGGGCGCTAGGCCTACCCACACAAGTGAGGTATCATTTTTATCGGGAGACGTGGGGGAACGCTGGGTGGAAGGAAATTTGTGGATCCTCTCAGATTCCAGAACTTTCTGCCACAGAAATGTGAGGAACATGTGTTTTTTTAGCCAAATTTTGAGGTTTGCAAAGGATTCTGGGTAACAGAACCTGGTCCGAGCCACACAAGTCACCCCTCCTTGGATTCCCCTAGGTCTCTAGTTTTCAGAAATGCATAGGTTTGGTAGGTTTCCCTAGATGGCGGCTGAGCTAGAGGCCAAAATCTACAGGTAGTCACTTTGCTAAAAACAGCTCTGTTTTCTGTGATATGTCCACGTTGTGTTTTGGGGCATATCCTGTCGCGGGCGCTAGGCCTACCCACACAAGTGAGGTATCATTTTTATCGGGAGACGTGGGGGAACGCTGGGTGGGAGGAAATTTGTGGCTCCTCTCAGATTCCAGAACTTTCTGCCACAGAAATGTGAGGAACATGTGTTTTTTTAGCCAAATTTTGAGGTTTGCAAAGGATTCTGGGTAACAGAACCTGGTCCGAGCCACACAAGTCACCCCTCCTTGGATTCCCCTAGGTCTCTAGTTTTCAGAAATGCATAGGTTTGGTAGGTTTCCCTAGGTGGCGGCTGAGCTAGAGGCCAAAATCTACAGGTAGTCACTTTGCTAAAAACAGCTCTGTTTTCTGTGATATGTCCACGTTGTGTTTTGGGGCATATCCTGTCGCGGGCGCTAGGCCTACCCACACAAGTGAGGTATCATTTTTATCGGGAGACGTGGGGGAACGCTGGGTGGAAGGAAATTTGTGGCTCCTCTCAGATTCCAGAACTTTCTGCCACAGAAATGTGAGGAACATGTGTTTTTTTAGCCAAATTTTGAGGTTTGCAAAGGATTCTGGGTAACAGAACCTGGTCCGAGCCCCGCAAGTCACCCCTCCTTGGATCCCCCTAGGTCTCTAGTTTTCAGAAATGCACAGGTTTGGTAGGTTTCCCTAGGTGGCGGCTGAGCTAGAGGCCAAAATCTACAGGTAGTCACTTTGCTAAAAACAGCTCTGTTTTCTGTGATATGTCCACGTTGTGTTTTGGGGCATATCCTGTCGCGGGCGCTAGGCCTACCCACACAAGTGAGGTATCATTTTTATCGGGAGACGTGGGGGAACGCTAGGTGGAAGGAAATTTGTGGCTCCTCTCAGATTCCAGAACTTTCTGCCACAGAAATGTGAGGAACGTGTTTTTTTTAGCCAAATTTTGAGGTTTGCAAAGGATTCTGGGTAACCGAACCTGGTCCGAGCCACACAAGTCACCCCTCCTTGGATTCCCCTAGGTCTCTAGTTTTCAGAAATGCACAGGTTTGGTAGGTTTCCCTAGGTGGCGGCTGAGCTACAGGCCAAAATCTACAGGTAGTCACTTTGCTAAAAACAGCTCTGTTTTCTGTGATGTGTCCAGGTTGTGTTTTGGGGCATATCCTGTCGCGGGCGCTAGGCCTACCCACACAAGTGAGGTATCATTTTTATCGGGAGACGTGGGGGAATGCTGGGTGGAAGGAAATTTGTCACTCCTCTCAGATTCCAGAACTTTCTGCCACAGAAATGTGAGGAACATGTGTTTTTTTAGCCAAATTTTGAGGTTTGCAAAGGATTCTGGGTAACAGAACCTGGTCCGAGCCACACAAGTCACCCCTCCTTGGATTCCCCTAGGTCTCTAGTTTTCAGAAATGCACAGGTTTGGTAGGTTTCCCTAGGTGGCGGCTGAGCTAGAGGCCAAAATCTACAGGTAGTCACTTTGCTAAAAACAGCTCTGTTTTCTGTGATGTGTCCACGTTGTGTTTTGGGGCATATCCTGTCGCGGGCGCTAGGCCTACCCAAACAAGTGAGGTATCATTTTTATCGGGAGACTTGGGGGAACATAGAATAGCAAAACAAGTGTTATTGCCCCTTGTCTTTCTCTACATTTATTCCTTCCAAATATAGGGGTGTGTGTAAAAAAGACATCTATTTGAGAAATTCCATGTAATTCACGTGCTACTATGGTCACCCCGGAATTCAGAGATGTGCAAATAACCACTGCTCCTCAACACCTTATCTTGTGCCCTTTTTGGAAATGCAAAGGTTTTCTTGATAGCTATTTTTTACTCCTTATATTTCAGCAAATGAATTACTGTATACCCGGTATAGAATGAAAACGCACTGCAGGGTGCAGCTCATTTATTGGCTCTGGGTTCCTCGGGTTCTTGATGAACCTACAAACCCTATATATCCCGCAACCAGAGGAGTCCAGCAGACGTAACGGTATATTGCTTTCGATAATCTGACATTGCAGGGAAAAGTTACAGAGTAAAAAGTAGAAAAAAATTGATGTTTTTTTCACCTCAATTTCAATATTTTTCTTTTTCAGCTGTTATTTTCTGTAGGAAACCCTTGTAGGATCTACACAAATGACCCCTTGCTGAATTCAGAATTTTGTCTACTTTTCAGAAATGTTTAGGTTTCTGGGATCCAGCATTGGTTTTATGACCATTCCTGTCACTGACTGGAAGGAGGCTGAAAGCACAAAAAATTGCACAAATGGGGTATGCCCCAGTAAAATGCCAAAATTGTGTTGAAAAATTGGGTTTTCGGATTCAAGTCTGCCTGTTCCTGAAAGCTGGGAAGCTGCTGAGTTTAGCACCGCAAACCCTTTGTTGATGCCATTTTCAGGGGAAAAACCACAAGCCTTCTTCTGCAGCCACTTTTTCCAATTTTTTTGAAAAAAACAAAATTGTCCCTGTATTTTGGCCAATTTCTTGGCCTCTTTCAGGGGAACCCACAAAGTCTGGGTACCTCCAGAATCCCTAGGATGTTGGAAAAAAAGGACGCAAATTTGGCTTGGTTAGCTTATGTGGACAAAAAGTTATGCGGGCCTAAGCGCGAACTGCCCCAAATAGGCAAAAAAAGGCCTGGCACAGGAGGGGGAAAAGGCCTGGCAGCGAAGTGGTTAAAGACGGCCTAGGGAAATCAGTGCACGCAAGAACCAATTATAGGATTGGTTCAGAGTTAGGGGGCATGGAAGGAGTGCGATCTTCAACTTGACGCCTTTGTACCTTCTCACTAGATGTAGAGTGGAAGGATGGAGTAATCTCGTTTGGTGTTCGTGCTTGGATTTCAAGAATTATCAGAATACTTCGACCAGGAAGTGGACTTTGTGCAAGAGAGGTCTTATGACTGTTTGTCGGGCAGATGGACTGAATTGCAATGTGTGTTGTGACTGCTGCCTCTTCCTATGTTTAAACCTGATTTTTCTCTTCCCTATTCCAAACTGCCTTTGGGTGTATAAAGGCACACTTGTCACACGACTCGAGTCATAGCCAGAGCCTAAGCATCACAGGCATACCAGAGTGTCCATGATCAACATATGCTTCTTGCAGTCTCCACACAGCTTAAATCAAGTCATTGTCATAGGGGACGTTATTCCCTAGCACACAATTCTCTGTGCCTAGAAGTAGTCCCACCAAGATACGGACATTCCACACAGCCATTGCCCGTATGAAATGTACCTGTGATAGCCATGACCTACTGTAGTAAGACCCTATTATTCAGAGACTGGTTATTTCACGCTCACTTCTGGTCCGAGAGATCTAAGCTCAGTCACTGTTATTACTGAAATTACGAGAGGGTACTAGGAACAGGAAAGACTTGGAAACACCTGGGAGCCTAGTAACAACTCCTTTATAAATATCTAGTAGGGGCTAACACAAGCTTCCATACAGACAACAGAGGGTCAGTGGACCTTAATGGAGGTTTACAAGACAGATTCCTAGGGCCAAGCCATGTAGTGTACTGCCAAAAAAAGAAGGTGCGATGTCAGTCCATGGTCACTTGGATATGGGGATTCTAGTGGCTGCAAACCTACATCAAACGCCCTGGAGTCTGGGTGATGGAGAGTTTTGGATAGGTTAAGGAATAATTATAGAAAAACAATTTATAAAGCTGCCAGGGTTTCATACATGGGGAAACAAGGATGGGAAACATTAGTATGGACATGTAAGCCAGAGATAGACGCCCAATGGATAGAGGGTGTAACTCGCTTAGACATATGGTGCCGTCTAAAATTGGTAAGGCACAAGAATGTATGAAATGCTACGAGAAACAGTTTAATTTCTGTCTTCAGGATATAAAGCACAGGATAAGGATATAAAGCATGTTTTTTGGAAAAATCTAATAGACACCCAATGGATAGAGGGTGTAACTCACTTAGACATATGGTGCCGTCTAAAATTGGTAAGGCACAAGAATGTATGAAATGCTACGAGAAACAGTATAATTTTTGTCTTCAGGATATAAAGCACAGGATAAGGATATAAAGCATGTTTTTTGGAAAAATCTAATTAACTGATACTGATGCTGGAGATAGATAGCTTCAGCAATTGACCAATTGCAATCATCAAAAGTCTCTGGCCCCAAAGTCCACCCCGTGGAATTTTTCAAATGTCTCTCAGGTTGGCTTTGTTTGGAACTGTTAAAACAAAGTGCTAGAGTAGCGTGTTTTATGTCCCCAGATATGTGTCATAAGATCACTGTGCTAATAAACAAACATGGTAAACCAGAAAACCCATATTATTAATATAGACCCATCTCCTTTCTTAATGCTGAGATGCAAATCCTAGCAAAAGTACTAGCAAAAAGTGTTAAGCAAGGCCTCGTTCCTTATTAAACCTGTAACAGTTCAGATGTACTCTAGGGCTAGATGAATTAATATATGCTGCCCTCTTAACTGCATGGACTATGCGGGATCCCTAGATGGCACATTAGTGATTTGATCTCTCGATCCAGGAAAAGCTTTTGATTCAACTGAGTGGTACTTTAGGTTTGTCTTGCAGGTGATGAGCTGGAAATTTCTGTCTTTGACCTTGTATGCCTATCTTACTGTACATCGGGGCCGTCTGTATGACCTCATGATAGGCCATGGTGTCATCTTGTGGGGATGCCCTAACCAGATAGAGCTCCAAGTCAGGATCATTGAAGGAGGAAGGGGGGGGGGGTGTTTGTGTCAGTCAGTCATTTGACAGCCTTCCCAAGGATCATCAGTAGGACCTGGGTCTAAGGCCTAGACATATGGGTGAATGGGATAGTATGGACTGCCAGGGTCAGAAATGGAGCAAACATTCAAGCTCAACACTAGAAGGCAGGACATGCAGAACACGTGCTTTTACAGATACAGGTGCTACGAGCATATTATCTGCTTTGGGGCTACAGTCAATTGGTGAAAATCATCTCTCCCTTTTGCAACACTGCGCGAGGAAACGTGTTTGATTAACTATATGGGGCCGGTGGCTTTTGGTACTCTCAGATGGAGCTTTTTAGGCACCTTCATAATTTTTAGGACTACAAAATTGTCACTCTCCTCTAAGGTTTTATATATTATGCAACACACTCAAATTAGCTGTCTCCATCAATACTAAATCGAGCAGCTTTATCCAAAGTGATTTTGCCACGATTTCTATACATCATGTAGAACAACCCTTTTTGAGTCTCAGAGACCTTCCTCCTTCAAGTGAATGCATCTTGCATAATAATTTATTAGAGAATAAGTTCCTTGTATTACATTGTCTAAACTCTATTGCTCAATTTATGCAAGGATATAACGCTGTCATACTGAGATTATATTATTGAGCATCTCAGTTTATGGTGTTGAATGAATTGACATATATTCCCCTTGGACAAACCTTGTATTAGGTGAGACAGATTATTTAGGGACCCGAAAATGTATCTGCCCTTAAGCAGTGAGGGATCAATGAGGGAGAAACTACAGACAACTATGGTGACTAATCACTTCATGGTATGCTGCAATAAAACCAATTGGTCGGAAACTATGCTATGGCAACTAAGGATTTGAGGGAGGTGATAGCTTTGAAATAATTCAAATCAAGGGATCATAGCTGCATTTCTAAACTAGATGACTTGATACAACCATTCCCGACTTACACTGGGGAGCACAAATTGGCACAAAAGGAATATTTCAAATATCTATGGATGAGGCCCTCCTAGGGTAATCCAGCGATAGGCGTGTCCGAGGTGAGGGTTACTCCCTCGGAGAGTCCAGGGCCCTGTAGAATATAGAAAGGAGGCTGTTATAATATAGTAGGATAATCAGCCCAAAAGGATGCAGGGCCTGAGGTATAAAGGGCTGATAGACATGGGTGAGTTTGAGGATAAGGCACTTTTATACTTGAGCTGTATTGCCATCCAGTCTTCTTTCATGCTAACTCAACTTGCAATAATGCATTGGGTATAATGGTGTTGAGTGACAGTTTACTGAAAGGGCCCAATAACAAGTCTGGTATGTTTATGATGTTGAACTGTTTCTTTCATGCAACCTGTAGGGGTCCACTGATACACAATTTGTGGTTGAAAACACAGGAAGCTGACAGTAAAGTTAGGGGTACAAATAGAGTTGTCTTCCAATGTGGAGCTGCTGGGGTAACAAAGACTGAACGGGGGGGGATGGAGGGGTTTGGGGGGCTAAATCAATATATGAGGGACATGGATCTCCAAAAAATACGACATGGAATACCTGACTGGGCTCTTGAATTAGAGTAACTGAAATATATTTGTAATTCTTTTAGATAAGGACGTACAAGAGGACTTGGGATAATTAGAGATATTAGATGATATGTGTTAGATCTGACAGCCTTAGGGCGGTGTTCACCCCAACATTTTGCATACCCCCTCCACTTTTCTGACCTCTTTTCTGCTGGTATTAGGACTGCTAACCAGTGTTACGGTGCTTGTACTCTCTCTAATAAACATGGTAATATTGGTTTATCCCCAATTGGAATTTTATGTTCATCTATAAGTCCTTAGTAAAGTGGTACTATGTGTACACGGGGTCTGTAAAGCACTGACTGTGCCACCCACTTGAGTGGCCCCTTAACCATGTCTCAGGCCTCCCATTGCAGAGCCGGTGTGCGCAGTTTTACACTTCCATGTCGACCTGCCAAAATAACTAAGGGTGTGCAGGGAGCTCTGCTCCACCGGCAGAGCTAACGGAGTTTTTGGAACTCCACGGTCCAGTACGTCCCAAAACTCCGCTAGCCCATCCCAGCGGAATGGAGCTCATCCAGTGCGCACTGCAGCCCAGCTATGGGCGGCACAGTGCAAGCGTAGACAGCCATAACTGGGCTCCAGTGCGCACCGCAGCCCTGTAGCAGAGGCCAGAGAGAGGAAGCCGCTGCGGACTAGGAGAGAAAAACGTCAATGAGGAGAGAGAAGGACCTCCTGGAAGACCCAGATAAGTCCTTATCTCTTTTTTGTCATTGTTTGTGCACACTGGTGCACAAACAGGGTGAAACTGCAGCTTTCTCTGCCTACCACCCTGACCTGAATTCTGGCCAGGGCTGTAGGCAGGGAAAGCTGCCCTTTCAGGCCTCTAGCGCAGCGGCCTGTCCCGTGTGCAGTGCACACGGGAAACGCACACGGGAAAGGCCGATGTACAAGAGGCCTGAAACGACAGCTTCTACTGCCCTCTCCTGAATGTGCCCAATTTTGGAAGCGCTAAGCATGGTCGGGCGGCCCTACTAAGCACTTCAGAGATCTGGCACATTCAGGACTCTGTGGGTCACGGAACTCCGCCTCCACAGAATTCCACTGAGTTTTCAATCAACTCCGCTGAGTTTAGCGGAGTCGAACTTTGTGAACTCCACCCAGGCCTAAAAATAACCCTTTTGCCAGGCCCAAACCTTTCAAGTTTGTTGCCTCTGGAATCACAATTTAAAATCCAAATTTATGATGAAGTCAGATTTTAAATTGCAATTCTGAAAATGCCACTTTTGGAGAGCTGCCATTTTCTTACTTTAGCCACTTTGGTGCCTCCTGCCTGCCTCTGATCACTTCTGGGTCGGTAACAGCTGGGCTTTGTGTATTCCCCCCCCCCTCCCCAACAATCACACACAGTGGGAGCTTAGGTGTGATTTGATGAGCCATTCTGGCAGGATGGTTGGGAGGAGCTGGACCCAGCCTCACACCTGAATAGGCTGTGTCCGTCCCCACACAAATGGCGGCATACCCCATTGTCTGGACCCAAGGCAGCAATGGCAGTGCCTTTGTGCACTTCAAAGGCCTGTCTTTGAAGACTCCCCAACTTTAAAGGCACCACTGGGTATAAGAACAACCACCAATTCAGTACACTTCTGGACCATTAGATACTCTAAGGAAGAATTACTGCTGTGCTGCTGAAGGAATGCCGCTCTGCTGGACTGCTGCTTTGCTGACCTGCTGCTCTCTGCTTGGGTGAGGACTGGGACTGCATCACTTGAACCCAGAACCTAGAGTGACTTCAATGGCTAATTGGCTGGCCTTCTGATCAGACGTCTTGGGGACATAAAAGGCTTCCAACCATCCTGTTTCTGCACCTGGACTGCCATGTGTGAGTCTACTCCGCCAAGTGGTGCCACCTGAGTCTGGACCCTTGAAAGTAGGCATAAGCATGCTTTGCTGAGCGATGCATGCCCGAGCAGAACAGACGCATCTCCTCAGCTAAGCAGCACATTCTCAAGTAGAACAGATGTATCACTGCTGTTGTGTGGACTGGATCTGTCCCAACAAACCTGAATCACTGCCACATCACGCATCTGGAGTTTGACACATTGCCTTCAGAACCACCACTGTGTGAAGTTTTTCTCTGTGCAAGCTCCTCGCATTTCCCCATAGACCGCAGCCTTAACACCACCAAAATTCCATAATGGAGCTTCACCCCTCATCCGAACCGACGCATCACCTCAACTGTGCAACGCCTTCTCAGCACCAACCTTACCCTCACAAGCCCTGTTGACAGGATCCTAGACGATGACGCAACAGCACCTCACACTGCAGCTTCACCACATTTTGGAACCAAGGCATCGCATTTTCGACATGGATCCACGCAATGCTCTGCAACCTGAATTTAAGATACTTCAAAGGGCCTAACTTGGTCCCTGCAGCCGGCCTGCACCCCATCGCAGTCGGTCTGCACTTTTGAGTGTCACGGTTCAGCGCAACCAGATATCCTCATTAGCGCTATTTTTACTTAAAACTTTAAAATTCAATAGCTCCAGCCAGTTTTACTTATTGGATTTTTGTTGTTGTTGTCTTATTTTATTTAATAAAGTCATATCCGTTCTTCTAACCTGGTGTGGAATTTGTTTGTGTCGTGTTTTCACTGTTTTTGTGTTTGAAGTGTTGTATAAACACTTTACACATTGCCTCAAAGTTAAGCCTGACTGCTACCAGAGTGTGACCACAGGTTAATTCAGGGTTTGCTCATGCCTCTCCCTGACTAAGACTATAGTTGCTGTTTGAACAGGCCTTACACCCAAGTCAACCAAAAACCCAATTTCTAACAATATGGTGCAGCAGGGTAAAGCGCAGAGAGGATTACAGTCTGTTGTGGCATTTGTACTAAGGGTTGAAAACAATTAGGTGATTTCCCACTGTAAATGTTATCCACGAACAAGCATTCTGTATATTTATTGCAAACATTTATGAAGTAAAAAGACATTAAAGAAATATGTACTCACCATGTTAACAACATTTTTGTTCACAGTCCTTTCTTTCACATTTCACCTACACTGAGTGATAGATGAACATAAATTATTCAGTAGAATGTTAACCTGACTGCTGTTTACAACAAGCTGTTGCAGTGCACCAAACTTCGCCAGATCTCTCCAAAACCACATATTCAGCAGTCCTTGCAATTTGCAGAGGAAAGACCACTGTCCAGTCCAAGGAGCAGATGGAGGTCAGCAATTGAACTGCTTGGAATAACGTCCAGCTGTAGCTTCTAAAACATTGGGCTTCAAATAGTCCCCATAGTTCGGGAAGAATGCATGAAAGTCTGGAGGTCATGCAAGTATAGGCGAGTAGCACATGTGAGAAAGGATCAAGGCTGCTCACCAACAGGTCCCTGAAAAGGAATGCTTACCATGCCAGACACACAAGATTGTTTTTATTTACAGGAGAATTTCGCTTTAGTGTCTTATCTCTAGGGGACTATTTACCTG
The DNA here is from genome assembly GCF_031143425.1 of Pleurodeles waltl. Classification (NCBI taxonomy): domain Eukaryota; kingdom Metazoa; phylum Chordata; class Amphibia; order Caudata; family Salamandridae; genus Pleurodeles; species Pleurodeles waltl. The sequence continues at coordinate 313,785,378 of NC_090443.1, forward strand.
AATCAACTTAAACACCCCCTCTTCTTGAATTCCTAGGGTCACACTAGTGGCACCCAAAGTCCTTTGTCACATTCCACTTCACTGGCCACCTCCCAGCTACCTTGTGTACATACTTTGCTATGCACACAGCTGTGTTTAGGACAGTCTAGATGGCTGTCTTACTGATTTCTGGAAAATCAATTCCTGGCTGTTGAGACCACCACTCAACAATTCAACTCACTTAAATGTATGCTTTGAATAATGTATTTACTCGAAATCCCTTACAGAAGGTTCTATTTCCTGGTTTCCTCGGGATTGGTTTTATTCTCCACTCTTATTTTGTGAGTTGAGCACAGATTCCCTGCAACATTTTGCCCAGAACCATTTTCACTTGTTAGCCAGGTCCCCTTGGACAGTTCTGTGCCATTACAGAGGCTAGTTGGACCTCGTATCACAGCATTTTGAGTTTTAGAATCGTTTCTGTTGTGATGTATGTTTTATTGCACTTTTTAGTTCACATTTTTGGGTATTAAATGTCTGAATTAGCAACGTTTTGCTGTGTTCGAAGTGGAAATGCCAGCTTTGAACAATTCAAATAGGTTTACTTCTTCCACTACTTTTCACAGCCTTTCAAAGCAATCAGGTTAGGCCTTGCTTTCAAGAAAGGATCCTGCAAAAGGCCTAGTAGGAGCAGCCTTTCAATTTGGAGGTCTGTGGGCCCCTTGCCATGCTACTGGCGCCAGCTAACGTTTTATGACAAACAAGGGAGTTTCTGTCTTTCAACGGTTGACAGGTATACAGTCTACAGCAGTTCTTTGCTTTCTCTACAGCTATGAGCACACCTTTCATCCTTAATTGTGGCATGTTCCTTGTTACTGTCCTCGTGCTAACACAAACTCGCCAATCCTAAATTTTTCAATAGTGTCAATTCTGATATCCGGAAGGAGATTACACCTGTTTTGAAGAAAGGATGAGAGTGGTAAAAACACTTAACTTGTAGCAATATTCGAAGAACGTTTTTTTGTGGCTTTCTGCAAATACAGGTACTATTTCCTTTCAAACTGGGACAGGACTGAAAAAAAGACTCCTGATGCTACATGGCATGCACTTTCATATCTTTATTTCCAATATATATTAATGTCTTGCAGCAGCAAATCTATAGTTCCAGCTCAACCTTCACATCAATTTTGCCCTGGTACGGGGTGAGCATGGGAAAGACCTCCTCCTTCAGGAAGCGGGTTACCTGCCAGGAGAGACGAGAGTTGTCAGACCTACCAGTTCTATTATTATTGTCTTTTGGGAGTCATCATGTATCCCCTGCACCCTTTCTTCTCACCTGCTGAGGAGCCCGGCCTGTGAACGACTTGGGGTCCAGGAGGCTGTCCAGCTGACCCAGTATGGGTGTGAAGTAAGGGTCAGCACGGATGCGGACGATGAGGTCATTGTCGCCACCTTCCTGTTTCACGACAGAAGCGGCTTCCTGCGAGAGCACACGGATCCGCTCATGACAGTCCTATGGAGAATGGAAGGCAACGGAGAAGAACAAAGGTGAGCAGTGAAGGAGAGAAAAGAAATATAAGAGATTAAATCAGTTGGAGAAGATTCAACTTTGAAATACCAGAGAATAACAAGCAGGCGGGACACACACACACAAGGGAGCAATGGGATGTGAGGGGGATTGCAGCTTAGGCGAGCTGGGCTCAAGAGAACTGTCACCCAGACCCAAGTTCCCAGCACAATGCAAAATGTAATTCACAGTAGCCTTCCACAGCAAAGCTCTGACCAGAATTCTGGTATTGCCTAGAATTTCAAATAGGTGAAGGGTTATGGAAGGCAGCTGTGGAAATGTGGGGGGGGGGGGGGGGGGGGAGTCCCGCATGGCACTTAATGTCAGGCACATATATGTAGATCAAACACTGGAAACCATTTTAACTAAATTCAAGAGCTGAATCTGTTCTAACAAAGTAGCAATTGATGAATTGATGTTAGATGGTTTCTACATTTAACGTCTCTCAAACTAATGCTCCTCTTGCATAAAACCAAACAATACAGAAGGGGTGAGTGAGTGAGGAACAACCTGGGCTACTTCAAAGTAGCTGTGAGTGGGATAACATCTCCTTAGACGTGGATGCTCAGGTTCTGTCCCATTGTTGATTGTCAAAGTAAATGAATCGGAGTGTCTCAAAATTGTTCTAAATAAATGTGAAATTCATAAGGCACTGGCTCTGATAAGCGCCGAAAATATTCCGGTGGGATACAGTGTTGTATCAAACTTTTAAGAACAGGCCCAAATTGTACCATTGTACATTTTTTAAAATATTTAGATAGCATGCTAGGTCTTCTCTTACTCATTTTAGGTCGAGCTTGGCAGTACTGCTGTCTTAATTATTTAATTAATAATTTAATTATTTAAAATATGCCTAGAGTGGGCTTTGGCTGCACCCATAGGGGTGTTCCTCCCTCACCTCATGTTATTGGTTGTTTGCCTCCTAGGGAGTGTTTACACTCCATGAGGGACTATTTTACATCTTGAAAGTACCCTGAATTGGCACATACTAAATTCTTTATCTCCAGATCCATTATATACATGAAAACAATCATGTTTGTATTGCTCTTTTTCACTTTCCAGCTTTAATGTTTTTCAGTCAGGACTCAAAACGCAAGCCAGACCTGCTGGATTTGCCAATGTTTTTTTAATGTAACTGCTGCTAGCGACTAGATTAGGGCGGGTGTTAGCATGAATTGCACCGGACAGATTTTACAGAGAGGATTGTTGTACAGTATTTTAGATGGGGTGATGTTAAATCCCTAAAGCCACTCTATAATTGGCTTACTTTGAGAGTCCTGTGGTCAGTCACATGATGTGCATGCAGAGATAAATCCCTTGTCTTTATAAGTCTGTGCCTCCATTTATAACAGGAGCACACAAAATATCCAGCAGCCTGCCAGACAGACAGAGCTGGTGTGACAGACTTGGAGTCAAATCCAGTCAATCTTTCTAGATGTCACGCTGAACTTGCAATGAGTAGTGGTAGCCAAGGGACAGCTTGTGTAAAGGCCTCTTATAGAGCGTTTGGGCAGCTAGTAAGCCCTACCTGTCGGTTGCCTCCTGATTTCACCATGGCCATGATTACATTCTCAGTGGCCATGAATGGCAGTTCTTGGCGGATTCTTCGTTCGATCACCTGGAGTGGTGGAGAAAAAAGCAAGTTGTCAGACATTCAACACTAGAATATTCACACAGCTCTTGAGATGCAACTAAACTTGGCTTTAGGTACTCACTGAATTTCTGTTACTGAAACAAGACAACTGCTCTGGTTCACTCAAAGTCACTCTGCAACTCCTTTACTTTTCCTACTTGTAGTCCAAATGCAGCTCCACCAAAGCAGAATCGTAGCAGACACTGGGATTCTGGCACCGGAACCCACAAAGATCTGCAAGTGGAGCTCAGAACTGACCTTCAACACCCATCCTACTCGAGTGCTTGTGCTTAGCTACTGCACCCCAATCCTGATCTGTAACCCTGACACTTGCAGGGGCGTAACTATCAGTGCCACAGCCAGTGAAGTAGCTCTGGGGCACAGGGGCTGAGAGGGACAGATCCCTTGATCCCTTTCACCGAGAACAGTTTATGTATCTTCCAGCTAATTTATTTTGTTACAAGACCCTATTGAGCCGGGCTTTGGGTTTGAGTTTCCCTGCTAGGGTGCTCGTCTGTGGCATAGCAGTGCAGTAGGACAAACACTGGAAAACCCAATAGGTTTTGCTTATGCAAAATGCATTTGTTTTGTCATTTTTTTTTTTTTTTTTTTTTTTAGAACACTGCACAGCAGTGCTGGCTGCTATACAACACGGCTTAAATGGGAAAAAAAAGCGAGTGACGCGGTTAACCCTGGAAGCCTTATAGCAGTTTTTTTTTTTTACTTTAAGCTATGTTGCACAGCAACATGGCTAATAAACATTGACAAAGCCAATAGATTATGTTAGGACGAAACCTCTTGGTTGTGCTTCTCCCAACTGGATGCAGGTTACTGATTTTCCAATTTTGTCGAACGATATTTAAGGAACAACACTCAAGTACATTTCTATCACGTTTGCCGTTCTGCCAGGCCAAATAAACATGGTTTCCTTCCCAGCTTTGAAGGAGTATTTCCTCCGTAACTAACCAAAATCCTGAATGATGGGCTGGAAAATAAGCACAGACAAAACTGCGCTTTGAGCATAACTTGGGATTGAAATAGTAGCTCCTGCCTATAAAGCAGGCAAGCAACTGCTCGACCTAAAGCACCATTACCAACGACCAGTAGAAGAACTGGAAAAACTCTTAAATCACGTATATATGGAGTGGGATATTTTGAACTCTTACCTTTTTTTTTAATGGGTCGCGCAATTACTCTTTCTGTATGACAAGGGTGCATCCTCGTTTACACGAGTATAGTGTTCAGGCACGATTGCAGCCATTACTGTTTCCTCTACAGTGAGCCTTTGACATGATGCAACCAGCAACCACCCAGGCTCTTAAATGTTAAGTGTAAACACCATACAAGCACTAGGTAAATAAGCCACACTGTCATCTCGCCTACCGCACCTGAAAAATAACTGGCGTCATACTAGGCACCCAACAATGCGAACACAGTAGATGACACATATCATGCTCAGACATGACAGCATCCGGAAACAACTGGATAAATGATGTTGGGGCATAATTTCAGAAAAACTTATTTGGCAGCAGGCTTGCACTGGAACAATGGGGCAGTGCAGGCAAACAAAAAAATGATTCAATATTCATAATTCACAAATCTTAAAAGTAGTCTCGCTCAATAACAAGCAGTCTGGCATGTGAACATCTAGCACAAACAAAGGCTGCTTCCGAGTTGCAGACTATTAACACTTATTTCAGCTTCACGCCATAAATATCACAGCCAATCCCCGACCCCGAAAATGTTAGCACTCTGGCTTTTTAGTCACGTCAGAAATAACACCCGCGCATCTCTCACCGAAAGCCGCAATCCGTTAAAAAAGGTAAACGCTGGCGCAGCCACTGTGCATAGGGAACCCACCCAAAAGAGCTAACAGTGCAGAAACAAGCCGTTTCTAAAGCACAAAAGAGGACAGTACACTTATTTCACTTTTCATAATCCGAATACATCTCCAGCAGCGGAGAAAGCAATAACGGAGCAGGAACAGGGGCAGAGGACCTAGGAAAGGGACTGCAGGCAGAGAAACTCCTAGGAGAATGTAAAAAGCAAATTAAATCTGAAAATATTTGAGAAAAAAAGACGGCTCAGCCAACCTGCCACTAGTGAGCACCGCCACTTAGCTGAAGTATTTTGACGGGCTATTAGTGTGGGTGACATCACCGAAACACACTGCGGACTAAGGGGGCAGATTTATGAAAAATGGCGCTGCACCTAGTGCAGCACCACTTTTCCTGAGCCCCTTAGTGCCACCCTAATGCCGCTGTGTGTGTACTGTATTCAAAATCTGGCGCACCATGGCAGTAGTAAGGGAGACTAGCGTCAATTTTTTGGGATTAGTGTAAAAAATTATGATGCTAATCCTGCAAAGCACTCAGAGGCCCATTGAACACAATGGGAGCCTCTTTTTAACGCCTGCACTTAGCAGGTATTAAAAATGCAGCAAAAAATGGCTCAGAGTAATCTCATAGATCCCTTTGTGCTCTTTTTATGCTCCTCCCCAGGGCCGGAATGCCCCCTGGCATACATTATGCCTGGCGCAAGGGGTTACAAAGTGGCGCAATACAAGCATTGCACCACTTTGTGGATATGGTGCGGTGTTTTTGCCCTTCCAATGCCACATTAACTTTAAAAAATGACGCTAATGTGGATGTGGAATGGCGCTAGGCCACCATAAATCTGGGTCTAATTGTTTTAGTTCACTTCCTTACAGTAAGATGGTGTCTGCTGTTTTGGATTGAGTAAACACATCAGTTAATAGGGGCACAACATACCTTACTGGTATTCTAATTGTGACTAGTTATAGTATTTTTCAACAGGGCACGCTGCACAGCTATGAACAACCACCATTCTTTATGTCTCTGTTGTAAGAAAACTATGATTAAAGTGGACAACGTGGAATGTGCGAGGGAGGATGTAAAGAGAAGGGCAAATCCTCTCCCTTGCAACGCATCTGTTGCCCCCTCCCCCATTCATGCTCGCACTTCCAGTTGCCCACTGCCGCCATACCATTATCATAACCCCATTTCCTCACCGTTCACAATCCCCTGTGCCCCCCCCCACCCTGTCTAGGGGCTCCATTTCTCTTCGGGTTTGTAATCTGCTCAACATCACCGCATGAGACAAAGAAACAAGACCACAGTGAAGTGTCATGAAGACAGAGGCAGGACACCTCGGCCTTGCAGCAGCTGTCTCTCAATCAGACCCCCCCCCCCTCCTTTGTCACAAAATATAACAGAAGCAAAGGAACATTTATTTAAAAAATCCATATATTGTCAAAAAATGAAGTGGGGTATGAAAGAGAAATCAGAAACAAACGTAAAAGGAACAGATGGCTAAGTCATGTACCAAACAGAAGTAATTGTGACGTGACCCATTTGCAGGGCAATGAAGCGAAGGGAGAGGATGTGGCATACCAACCAGAGCTGCTGACTTTGAAGCTAGTGAACCAGGTTTGAGTCTCTGCGTCTGCTCAACATGCTGTGATTCTGGCCACATCACTTAATCTCTCCATGTCTGCCTGAAATACAACAGGTGCTCAAGTAAAGTGCTCTGTTACCTTCAGTCGAGTTTGTGCTAAACACACGCACTCTATGGAGTGGGGGGACAAAAGTTTTTAAAAAGCAGACCTCTGAAGTGCATGCAGCTGGTGAAAATACACCAGCTAGCAGCCACTGACCACCAACCAGAAGAGGTATTGGGTCCAAGCGCCAGGGAACAGCTGACGCCAAAGAAAGAAAAGAGGAAGTTCTGCCTGATGATCTCAGAAGCGGCTGCTGGCCAGTCAGAAGCAAGAAAAGGAGAGTGAGCAGTGAAGCCTACAATTGGTAAGTAATGCACAGCCTGTGGGCGGGATGTAAGACCTTTTAGGATATTTTTTTATATTAAAAATAAAAAGACTTTGCAAGCACGGTGCAAGCGCTGTGCAGGTGAAACCTAAACATTTTAGAGCTTGCAAGTTTTGCATCACTAATTTGTGGTTTTTGGAGCCAAGTGGGATACAATCGCCTTACTATTCTCCAACTCCTAGTCCCAACTGGTTGTCCCCTTCCCAAACCAATACAACTATGCTACATAAATGATGCATGCCCATATAATTGCTAGTATCAGGTCACACCTAATTACCTGCTGCGCTGTTTCCTCACTAACTCCAACTTTCTGTAAAATAGTTTATGAATTCCCTGCTCTATGTCCCCTTTGACCCCTTACACCTAGATGCATATTTGTGCCTGGTGTGTACATGGAAATAGACAACAGGCATCATTCATGTAAGCATCTCCGGGTCTAGAATACAAAACCAGCAACTTCGGAAAGGCAGAATCTCCAATTACCTTACTGGTATTCTAAATGGGGTCAAAGTAATGGTAAATTATATATTATATGATATTAAAAACCTGTGACCGTTCAAAAGTACATTTTGCAATTAAGCATCTAATAATTAACCATCATAAATAAAGGAAAAAGATTAAATACCCTGCGTAATTCAATCATTTTACTATACACATTCCTTTCCTCTATCCGAGAACGTCCTGTTTTGAAATAGAAAGCAGCTCCGCTTTCACTGCATAACTTGCAAGCTCTCGCAGTCCACACAGTGTTAGCCCTTCGTCTATGTCGTTCATTTTCCGTACAGGTGATGAACATGACCGCCATTTTGCAACAATGTTACTTTCATTGCATGGAGATTAACCCCTTCGCTGCCAGGCCTTTCCCCCCCTCCTGTGCCGAGCCTTTTTTGGCTATTTGGGGCAGTTCGCGCTTAGGCCCTCATAACCTTTTGTCCACATAAGCTAGCCAAGCCAAATTTGCGTCCTTTTTTTTCCAACATCCTAGGGATTCTAGAGGTACCCAGACTTTGTGGGTTCCCTTGAAGGAGGCCAAGAAATTAGCCAAAATACAGTGAAACTTTCGTTTTTTTTTTTTAACAAAATGGGAAAAAGTGGCTGCAGAAGAAGGCTTGTAATTTTTCCCCTGAAAATGGCATCAACAAAGGGTTTGCGGTGCTAAAATCACCAGCTTCCCAGCTTTCAGGAACAGGCAGACTTGAATCAGAAAACCCAATTTTTCAACACAAATTTGGCATTTTACTGGGACATATCCCATTTTTTCAATTTTTTGTGCGTTCAGCCTCCTTCCAGTCAGTGACAGAAATTGGCGTGAAACCAATGCTGGATCCCGGAAACCTAAACATTTCTGAAAGGTAGACAAAATTCTGAATTCAGCAAGGGGTCATTTGTGTAGATCCTACAAGGGTTTCCTACAGAAAACAACAACTGAAAAAGAAAAATATTGAAATTGAGGTAAAAAAACATCACTTTTTCTCTACGTTTTACTCTAACTTTTTCCTGCAATGTCAGATTTTCGAAAGCAATATACCGTTACGTCTGCTGGACTCCTCTGGTTGCGGGGATATATAGGGCTTGTAGGTTCATCAAGAACCCTAGGTACCAAGAGCCAATAAATGAGCTGCACCCTGCAGTGCGTTTTCACTCTATACCGGGTATACAGCAATTCATTTGCTGAAATATAAAGAGTGAAAAATAGCTATCAAGAAAACCTTTGTATTTCCAAAAAGGGCACAAGATAAGGTGTTAAGGAGCAGGGGTTATTTGCACATCTCTGAATTCCGGCGTGACCATACTAGCATGTGAATTACAGGGCATTTCTCAAATAGATGTCTTTTTTACACACTCTCTTATATTTGGAAGGAAAAATGTAGAGAAAGACAAGGGGCAATAACACTTGTTTTGCTAATCTATGTTCCCCCAAGTCTCCCAATAAAAATGATACCTCACTTGTGTGGGTAGCGCACTTTTTTGAAAGAAAACAGAGGTGTTTTTTGCAAAGTGCCTACCTGTAGATTTTGGCCTCTAGCTCAGCTGGCACCTAGGGAAACCTACCAAACCTGTGCATTTTTGAAAACTAGAGACCTAGGGGAATCCAAGATGGGGTGACTTGTGGGGCTCTGACCAGGTTCTGTTACCCAGAATCCTTTGCAAACCTCAAACTTTGGCTAAAAAAAAAAAAAAAAAAACACATTTTCCTCACATTTCGGTGACAAAAAGTTCTGGAATCTGAGAGGAGCCACAAATTTCCTTCCACCCAGCGTTCCCCCAAGTCTCCCGAAAAAAATGATACCTCACTTGTGTGGGTAGGCCTAGCGCCCGCCACAGGAAATGGCCCAAAACACAACATGGACACTTCACATTTTTTCATAGAAAACAGTGCCTACCTGTGGATTTTGGCCTCTAGCTCAGCCGGCCCCAGGGGGGGCAGAAATGGACTAAAATAAATTTGTCCCCCACCCCCCCCGGGAGCAACCCTTGCCTACGGGGGTCGCTCACCCTGCGTGACATTAGCGCAAAAAAAAAAATCTCCGGTGCCTAGTGGTTTCAGCAAAAATCAGCCGATCTGCCCCCAAAGGGGGCAGAAATGTCCTAAATACAATTTTCCCCTCCAGGGGAGCGACCCTTGTCCAAGGGGTCGCTCCCCATCTGTAAAACAAAAAATCCCCGGTGCCTAGTGGTTTCTGCCCCCCTTGGGGCTGATCTACCCCCCCAGAGGGGCAGAAATGGCCTAAAATAATTCCCCCCCCCCAGGAGCGACCCTTGCCTAAGGGGTCGCTCCCCTTGCGCGAAAAAATATATATCCCTGGGGCACCTCTGGGGGGCCCCCCCTTTCTGCCCCCAGGGGGGGGCAGAAAAGGCCTTCCCAAAAAATGTCCCCCCTGGGAGCGACCCTTGCCCAAGGGGTCTCTCCCTTATGTCAATTTCAAAAAAATAAATAAATCCCTGGTGTCTAGTGGTTTCTGCCCCCCTTGGGGGCAGATTGGCCTCATCAAAATAGGCCAATCTGCCCCCAAGGGGGGCAGAAATGGCCTAAATATAATTTGCCCCCTAGGGGAGAGACCCTTGCCTAAGGGGTCGCTCCCCACATAAAAAAGAACCAAAACAAAACAAAAAGAAAAAAATAATACGCCGATCTGCCCCCGGGGGGGGGGGGGGGGGGGGGCAGAAAAGGCCTTCCCAAAAAAATGCCCCCCCTGGGAGCGACCCTTGCCCAAGGGGTCGCTCCCTTATGTCCATTTCCAAAAAATAAATAAAAAATCCCTGGTGTCTAGTGGGGTTTCAAAAGCCGGATTGCAAGCAATCCGGCTTTTGAAACCCTGGGAGAGACTTCAAAGGGAAGGAAATACATTTCCTTCCCTTTGAAGCCTCTCCGGGCCTCCCCCACGTGATTGAAAGAGAAATGCTGAGCATTTCTCTTTCAATCGTGCTGGAAGCAGAGCTTCCAGCGCGATGGGGGAGATCCTGTGCGCTGACGTCACGGGGGGGGGGTGTCGGGGTGGAAGGGGAAGGGCTTCCCCTTTCATCCCTGACTTGGGGGGGTGAGGTGGAAGCACATAGAGGGAGCGAGAGCACTCCCTCTGGGCTGGGTGCCGAGGACGTAGTGGTTACGTCCTCGGCACAGCAGCACTGTGCCAAAGGACGTAACCACTACGTCCTCGGCACAGAAGGGGTTAAAATGAGCAAAAGGACAAAATATTATGGGTTTACTGAAGAGAAATAAATGACCATGCCATGCATAAGCGGACGGACTCCGCTCGGTATAAAATATTTAGCAAATAGTGTTCGTATTTGTATTACTAGTGACACGTGAAATCAACAAAAGCATAGAACAGCAGCATTTTTAAGCTGGGGAACCGGGTTTGAGCCTTGGATCAACATGCTACGATTCTGGACAAATCACTTAATTTCTACCTGTCTGACTGAAATACAACTTGTGTTCAAGTAAAGTGCTCCGTTACCTTCTGTCGAGTTTGTGCTGAACAAACGCACTCTGTGGAGTGGGGGACAAAATAATTAAAAATAAATAAATAACATAGGACCTCTGAAGTGCGCACGGCCAGTGGAAGGATGGCAGTCACTGACCGCCAACTGAAAGGGGTACTTGATCCAAGTGCCAGGGAACAGCCAATGCCAAAGAAAGAAGAAATACGTTCTGCCTGATGGCGTTAGAAGCGGCTGCTGACCAATCAAGAAAAGGGGAGTAACTGGTGAAGCCTACAAATGTTAAGTAATGTGTGGCCTGTGGGGAGGACATAAGCCCTTTTATAATTGTTTTTATTGAAAACAAAAGACTTTGCAAGCACAATGCAAGCGCTGTGGAGGCGAAACCTAAAAAAGGATGTAGAGACTGAAAGAAACAGTAAACAGTCCTCTTGGGAACCCCAGACGTGTTGAAAGGCAAAAAGTCAGACTGTAGTCGCATGCCTGCCTCTGGAGGAAGAAGTGAGAGAAAGGGACAGCAGACATGGTGAGGGCAGAGGAAGATAGCTTTAGAGAAAAGAAAACAAACTATCACGAGAGAGAAAAGGGGAAGAATAAAGATGAAAAAAGGAAATCACAAGAGCAAAATGGAGAAGGAGTACAGGCTATAAACAAGCATTTACAATGCAATGGGTCTCGCGTTTGCTCATGTTAGAGCTGATCGCGTTGTAAACTCCTAACCCGACTTTTCACTTATCGGGCAAAAGTGCATTTATGTACATAACCCGTAAAAGTGAAAGTAACTATGTAAAGCGCTCGACTTCTGCCAAGCGAGATCGCGCTGGTAAATTAGAGAAAAAGAAGTCCACGAGCCCGATGGAAAACAGCGAGCCTCGCATGTTTTCTGTACTTGGTCGCTGCGCTCGAGGAGGGCTAGCCACCGGAAAAGGAATGAGCTATGCCTGCCTTCGACTAATGAAAGCAAGCAGATTTTATTAGGCAAGCCCACGAACCAATAAAAAAACACTGACGTGAAGTTGACAGGGCTCCGAGCCCTTTTCTAAATACAAAAGAGTCTTGCTGCGATACGCATGCGCGAGCGCATGTAACCCAGGCCCGACCCTAAAAAGGAGCGCTTCAATGGTTGCAAGGGAAGGAGCAGAAAAGAGTAGGATGACAAAGAGAAAGAACGAAAGAGAACAAAGAAGCAAAAGGTGAAAGAGGATGATGGAGACAGTGGAAGGGGATAGAGAGGAGAGAGAATGAAAGGGGGAGGTGAAAAGAGGAGAAAGGAAAGAAGCTACAGAGGAGAAAGATAGAAGATGGGTAGAATGGGGATCCTGGAGCCCAATAAGAAGGGACATTAGTGTAGTAGCACTGGTGCAAAGGTAAGCAAGAGTCCAATGCCTCAATCCTTTCTATTTTTAATATCCACCACAGAGGAAAAGGGGAACGTTTTTCTTGTTTATATTAGGGCCATGACACCTCTGCTATGTCACTGCACACTTTCCATGTACCAGGGTTCACACAGTTCTACTAACTCACCAAAGCAGACCCACAAAATCCCTTTATTTGAGTACCTGGAGTCAAGACACAGCTATGCCAACGGGCCTCCATCTTTATCTGCCACATTCCTTGCCACTCTGCAATGGGACTAACACACAACTCTTCTAGTGCCCCTGAACAGTGCACTCCTTGCTATGCCAGCAGAGAGCTCTGCCTGTGCACCTTAGACACCACTTGTAGTACCTTGCCCTATTCCAGACCACAGGCCCAGATAAAGCTCCCCAAGTGTACCTTGTAAGAGGCTGGCCTGGCGTATAGTGGGTACCTGATGGTACTTACACCTTGTGCCAGGTCCAGTTATCCCTTATTAGTAGATTAGTAGTGTTCTAACAGCTTAGGCTGATAGGGGTAGCTACAGCAGAGCAGCTTAGGCTGAACTAGGAGACATGTAAAGCTCCTACTATACCACTTATATCATATAGCACTATATCATAAGAATCACAATACTCAGTGTTACTAAAAATAAAGGTACTTTATTTTAGTGACAATGTGCCAAAAATATCTCAGAGGATATACTCCCTTAGAAGGTAAGTAAAATATACAAAATATACACACAAACCAAAATCAGGTAAGTAAACAGTTAGAAGAGTAGTGAAAACACTGTAGAATACAATAGGATGCAATAGGCCTAGGGGCAACACAAACCATTTAATAAGAAAGTGGAATGCGAACCACTTAGGGACCCCCAGGCCTAGTGTAGTGTGTAGAGTCGCTGGGAGTGTAAGAAAACACTAAGGGTGTCCAAGATACCCCACCCCAAGACCCTGAAAAGTAGGAGTAAAGTTACCCTACTTCTCCAGAAACACACTAAAGTCGTGATAGGAGATTCTGCAAAGACAACTGACTGCAAAGCACTGAAGACGGATTCCTGGACCTGAGGACCTGTAAAGGAAGGGGAACAAGTCCAAGAGTCACGAAAGTGTCCAGGGGGGGGGCAAGAGCCCACTAAACCCCGGATGAAGGTGCAAAATGGCTGCTTCAGGGTGGAAGAAGCTGAAGATTCTTCAACAACGCAAGATGCCAGAACTTCTCCTTCGCATAGAAGATGTCCCACGGCGTGCTGGAGGATGCAGAGTTGTTTCCACGCAGAAAGACCGCAAACAAGCCTTGCTAGCTGCAAAGGCCGTGGCTGAAGAAAATGGGTGCTGCCTGGGCCCAGGAAGGACCAGGAGGTCGCCCCTTGGAGGAGGAGACAGAGGGGGCCACTCAGCAGCACAGAGAGCCCACGCAGAAGCAGGCGGCACCCGCAGAAGCACTTGAACGGGCGTTCAAGAAATCTGAGCATGGCGGTCATCCCAACACTACAAAAGAGGGCCCTACGAAGTCGGTGGTCAACTCGGCGAGTTGAGCAATGCAGGATGGAGTGCTGGGGACCTGGGCTATGCTGTGCACGAAGGATTCCTAGCAAAAGTGCACAGAAGCCCTAGCAGCTGCAGTTCACGCAGTACACAGGATTACTGCCTGGCGTGGGGAGGCAAGGACTTACCTCCACCAAATTTGGACAGAAGGACCACTGGACTGTCGGGGTCACTTGGATCCAGCTCCTGTGTTCCAGGGACCACGCTCGTCGAGATGAGAGGTTTGCAGAAGCAGAAGTTTGGTGCCTGTGTTAGCAGGGGGAAGATTCCATCGACCCACAGGAGATTTCTTCTTGGCTTCCAGTGCAGGGTGAAGGCAGACAGCCCTCGGAGCATGCACCACCAGGAAGCAGTCGAGAAAGCCGGCAGGATTAGGCGTTACAATGTTGCTGGTAGTCATCTTGCTACTTTGTTGCGGTTTTGCAGGTGTCCTGGAGCAGTCAGCAGTCGATCCTTGGCAGAAGTCAAAGAGAGATGCAGAGGAACTCTGGTGAGCTCTTGCATTCGTTATCTGAAGAGAAACCCACAGGAGACACCCTAAATAGACCTCAGAGGAGGATTGGCCACCTAACCAGGTAAGCACCTATCAGGAGGGATCTCTGACGTCACCTGCTGGCACTGGCCACTCAGAGGCCTCCATTGTGCCCTCACATCTCTGCATTCAAGATGGCAGAGCTCTGGGACACACTGGAGGAGCTCTGGGCACCACCCCTGAGGTAGTGATGGACAGGGGAGTGGTCACTCTCTTTCCTTTGTCCAGTTTCACACCAGAGCAGGGGCTGGGGGATCCCTGCCCCGGTTCAGACTGGTTTATGCAAGGAGGGCACCATCTGTGCCCTTCAAAGCATTCCCAGAGGCCAGGAGAGGTTACTCCTCTCAGGCCCTTAACACCTACTTCCAAAGGGAGAGGATGTAACACTCTCTCTCTGAGGAAATCCTTTGTTCTGCCTTCCTGGGACTGGGCTGCCCAGACCCCAGGAGGGCAGAAACCTGTCCGTGGGTTGGCAGCAGCGGTAGCTGCAGTGAAAACCCCAGAGAGCTAGTTTGGCAGTACTCGGGGTCCATGCTGGAGCCCCGGGGATGCATGGGATTGGCACCCCAATACCAGATTTGGCATGGGTGGACAATTCCATGATCCTAGACATGTTACATGGCCATATTCAGAGTTACCATTGTGAAGCTAGATATAGGTATGACCTATATGTAGAGCATGCATTTAATGGTGTCCCCGCACTCACAAAGTCTGGTGAAATGGCCCTGAACAATGTGGGGGGCACCTTGGCTGGTGCCAGGGTGCCCTCACACTTAGTAACGTTGCACCTAACCTTCACTAGGTGAGGGTTAGACATATAGGTGACTTATAAGTTACTTAACGGCAGTGTAAAATGGCTGTAAAATAACGTGGACGTTATTTCACTCATGCTGCAGTGGCAGTCCTGTGTAAGATTTGTCTGAGCAATGAAAGAAATGCTGCAGCCCATAGGGATCTCCTGGAACCCTAATACCCTGGGTACCTAGGTACCATATTCTAGGGAAATATAAGGGTGTTCCAGTGTTCCAATCAGAATTGCTGAAAATGGTCACTAGCCTGCAGTGACAGTTTTAAAAGCAGAGAGAGCATAAACACTGAGGTTCTGGTTAGCAGAGCCTCAGTGACACAGTTAGGCACCACCACTTAGGCCACAAACTATGAGCACTGGGGTCCTGACTAGCAGGATCCCAGTGAGACAGGCAAAAACAAACTGACACACAAGTAAAAATGGGGGTAACGTGCCAGGCAAGATGATACTTTCCTACAGAATTCAATCCTGCTATGCAATACTCCTTACTATCGGAGTACTGGGACCTATAAAGCTCTGACAGTGCACCTCAATCTCAACCTGCGACCTCTATACTCTCCATGTACCGGGAAGCTGATCTCTGCCAGCAGTACCCAGTGCCATCTTGAGCCCACTGCAGCCCCCTTTCAGTATGATAGTGTTGGCTCTTACCTTAGGGTACACCACCAGCCCCTCGCTAATGTTCTGCAGGGTGCTCAGAATGATATCTGCCGTCAAGAATCCTTCGGCTAGACAGATGCGCCTGGAGAGAGAGAGGCAGTTTTGAGCACTCCGAAGATCCACCAGTGATGATTTTTAGCCATGAAAACATAGGCAGCCACCCACACACCCTCAAAAACACAAACACTGCCTACCCCCAACCAGCTGCCCATCTCCAAAGTCATAAACATTGCTTGGCACCCACCACCCAAGGCATACACCACTGGTTCATTGTCTTGCGCTATACTGTATTTGCATTGATATAATGCTTTACCCTTGAAATACCCACGTGAGGATCAGAGTTGTGCTCTTACACTGTATGTGTCCCTGGGCATATGGTGTGTAGTGAAGTGAAAGGAGAGACAGGGTGCTTAACCTTATAAAGAGCTAGTGTATGGATGGACAGGTGTGTGAGCGCAGTGTGGCCCGTGGGCGAAATGGTGTAACGTGCATATAGGGCAAATGCTGCTCATGTTGAATCTCTGCATGAAATTAATTAAATGAAAATGAGAGATAGCTGCACATGTGCTTGTGCTTACCATCCTTGAAGGAGAGTAGGGAAGGATCCCACTAAGGCCTGCACAATCACACAAATTAATATTGACTCAAAGAGGGGAGTTGAATAAACCCAAAGCCAAACCCAAGCATGTCCAAAACATGCACAGATGCCTGTGCTGAGGGAATCGAACACACCCAAAGGCTGAGTTAATGCCACAAGGTAGCTGAAACCGTTCCTAAAGTGGACTCACGGAAGCAACTCAAAGACCATTTAAACATGTCCAAAGCTACTTTACAGAACATTCCCAATTCAGTGATAATGTGTTTTGTGGTAGGTGTATGTGGCACAGCTGGTAGTTCCAGTTTAAGAAGCTGTGCCCAGGACTGATCATGGTGCCCACATTTAGGAGAAATGGGAGACGATCCCAATAAACTCAGATTTCGCTTTTTCACATGAGACTTCAGTGAGAATCTGCCCTTCACTGACCATCATAATATCATACCAATCCAGAGCCAACTTCTTCCCCAAAACATTCACTGCTTTCATTCATTTCCATGTAGATGTCAGGTATTGATACTATAAGCACTAGGCAGACTTGTTTCCATTATAACACATTGTTTGTTGGTACAAAATTCATAGCTGCTCAGATACCTTGCCTGGTTCAAGCTTGTGCCTCAATTTCAAATCCCAGGTTTCAACAAGTTAACATGAAACTTGCCATGCTTTATACACATATGCTACTATTCCAAATCTGATCTTAGTGTCCTGAAGTCTCAAGTGATGGCCTCAAAGCCAAACAATGCACACAACCTCAAAAGCCTGAAAATAATTTGGGAAAAGCATTGTTGCTCGTGACACATTCTCCCTCTGAACACACCAGCCTACTGTAGACACAAACTTATCAGCGCAGTATAAACAAAATGCATCTCTGCCAGTACCTGTTGGCGCTATCGTCCAGGGTACGTTCAAGCCACTGCACGGCTGCCGTCTGCAGTGGGTCCATCACCAGCGTCATGAGGTGTCGCGAGAGGCTGCAACAGCGCTCTGAACGCATGGGGTTCCGCTTGTATGGCATGGCGCTGGAGCCTGGCAGGGAGATGGAGACAATAAAAATAGGACATCACCGGCGTTGGGTGAACCAATCAAGTTCATGAGACTATCTTTGTCAAATGGATAGCTCTTTTCTGAGGCCTGAGCCTGCAAGACGCGTTTTACCTGGAGATAGTTTTGCTATATGGGGTCTTAATGTGTAAAATTTGTGCAAATCGAGGAGGCAGTTCTGCTGCTTCACCCAAGAGGTTTTGGTGGTAGATTTAAATAGCTGGGACTTTTAAGACTGTCATTCTAATGTGTGGTCGAAAAGGGAATGGGATTTGTTCAGGGCCAAATCTCACCTAACACCATTCACCCTCCAGCCCAGATTTCCTCCTCACCAATCTGCTCCTTTTCAAAAGGCTCCTCAATCTCCTTTAGGTTCGCCAACAACCTGATATCCGTGCAGATCTTTTTCAGGGATAGGGTGTGGTAGGAAAGGGAGGGGAGGATGGAGACGGGGAAAAGAAAGTAAGAATGGGGCAGAAGGGAACACAACAGGAAGAAAGAAGCATGAACAGACGGTCACTTGCAAGTCTGAAAATCACATCACCATAAAACAGGTAAGAATAATTGATTGACTTGTTAATTTTCTCGACTACAGGAAAGGAAAGGCAGAGAGTAAGGTTCCCACCCAGCCCACGTCCTCCCCCCAACGAATATCATCTGATATACTTAGAATTGCACAATCTCCCCCTCCCCCATATGCCGAACTACACTTTACCAAGCCGTTCGTTCTTAAACTCCCAGGCACCGTGGATAGAATCAGTTTTACTAAATATTAGTAACGGTCTTCCAGGGGTTCACCACATACAATGTCTTTGGACCAGATATGGTGGCAGAGCTGGGAGCAGTCAGCTGAGCCCAAAATGTAGCAGACTTTGGACAGCTCTCTCAGGCTTTTGAAGCACCGACAAATGTATCATCTGCTCTAGGCCACAGACTATAAAATAGTTTCTGGAGAATCGTGTAAGCCCTAAAGAAATCCTACAGTACCCAAAAATGACCCAGCCTTCCATTTACCTGGAGAAGTTTGAGAAAGTACTTACCTTGTGTACAGAAGCACCCAGGCTTGCCAGAACTGAGAGAACTTCAATGTCTACTTTACGGCTATATGTCTGTCCAGTCACCAAGTATGACCTGCCAAGGGAAAGCAACAGTTAAAGGATTAAACAAAAAGTAAAGCAAAGAACAAAGGATTGTGGACTTGGGGAAAGCAACGAGCAAGAACCTGACGCCGGGATAAAGCAACAAATGATGGGAGAGTAACAAGGAAATGCACATGTCTATGCACCTGCACCAGATGTCAGTAGCCCCCATCACCTCTGAAGTCCCTTATAGATCCTCTCTTTCCCTAGGCTTCGTCAACTTCAACATGCAGCTCCTGGAAATCCTACTCCACAATAAAAAGTGAAATCTTTCAATTCTGGAGAGCCACTTCAGAACTGTTATCCAGCCTCTCATGGTCTTGCATCTGGTGGTGACAGTGCACTGCAGTACCTGCACAATGAAAGGCATCCTACACTGCGCAGCACATCTCATCAAGAGCATAAAGATTTTTTTGTACATCACCACACCGTGATAGCAATCCACTGATTCCCTTCATAGCTCACACCCTCTTCAGGACCAGCTGCACTATTTACAACAGCATCATGAACAGCACCCCTGTGTACCCATCCCCATGTATACACGGAGAATCTGGAACATCGGCTCTGTCTCGATCAGGACAGTCCCAATATTTTCTCAATGCAGGAAATAACTGACACCTCTTCAAAGGATACTGCCTCTAGATGTCGTAAAATGCCCTCACTGAACTCAACAACCTCCATACTGGAAACATTCACCAGTTGTACTCATTTTGCATTTGGCCCTATATAGAGCTCTGCTGCCCATAGCCAGATTTGCACTACAAAATATGCATCTACTTACAAAGAAGCATATTTGCTCTGCAAAAAGCAATGTGTGAGGGACTATGGGAAGCAACGAGCAAGAAACTAATCCTGGAAAAAAGTAAAAGACAAGAGATTAATTATGGGGACTAATAACCAAAAGATTCAATTTGGGGACTCCACACCAAGAGAAAGCAACAGGCAAAGTTGGGGAAACCAGTGTTACAGAATTTAAGATCCCAGGAAAAGCAAGGAGTAGAAAAGCAAGGAGTAGGGAACTCAGGATCCCAGGTGAGGGATTAAGCTAGACGCTTAGACCTCAGTAAAAGCAACGGGGAAGCACTTGGACCCTCAGGAATGCAATGTGCGAGACTCAGATCCCGGGAAAAGGGGGCAGGCATATGTCTCTGATACCTGAGAATGCATAGAGCAATGGATTCAGACCATAAGGGATAGCAACAAGTGAGGGAATAATACACGGGGTATTCAACAGGTACCAGGGTGAGACTGCAGGGACATCAATGAGTGAGACTCCAGCCTGTGGGCCTAAGTCTCGCACTCTTTACAATCAACCTCTATGAGAAACCGCTAAAGGCTGTTTTTAAGAGTTTGAAGAGGACATGAAATCTCATATAGCCAATTAACAACTGTATTGACGTCTAGAGAAAGTACAAATATCTTACGGAACTTAAATCATTTTAGAAGTAGCTCACAAAAAGCAGTCAATGAATAGGAGGTACTATGATGATTAGCAACAGCAGCGTGAGGTTTGCAATCTGTTTGCATCACATGTGAAGGGACTGGTTGTCCTAAACGTTCAACACCTTTTGAAAATGATTTGGGCAGTAGAGTACTGCAGCTGGCTGCATGCACGGTGGGGTTGCATGCTCAAAACACATGCCGCAATGTGATCAAAGAAAATTAGAGATGAAGCGCCAGTGAAACAGACCTGAGTGAAATGGCATAGGCAGAATGCAAAGAGCAAAACAGCAATTGAGAGAACAGTTGCATGTGGTACGAGTGTACCCTGAGATATCTTGGTAGTGGGTGGGAACGGAATGCCCCTACCCGTTGCCAGTAGTACCTTTCAATGTCCAGTGAGGGTAACCGTAAATGAGAAATGGCTAAACCTCAACAGTTAATCTTGAAACCCTTGAGTGGCAACATGCCAATGTAAAAGACCAGATTAATGTAAGGAGGTGCAGATCCTGGTGAACATTCTTTTGTCACTGTTCCTGATGCCCTAACAGTAAGTCTTCTTTTTAGTGTTGTGCTCACTGCAATCTACTTTTGCCAATCACTATGTTAGAGTCATCAGGTGCTTCAGCTCTTTACCTTACCACTGTAATGGTAAACACAAGAACACAACAAGTCTATCCACAGTCAGCAGAGGAGGCCTGGCGAGCAAAGAACATTTCCCTTACTTTTGCGAAATAAAACAACTTATTTTTTCACCCTTACCTTTTAAAACCCGCCAGCTCAGTCACCAGACGGTCCAGTTCTTCCACCTGGAGGAATAAAAGAAAGGCAGGACTAATATTCTAATTTATGGCTTATAAGCAGAAGCACCTGACAGCCCCACGCAAGCAAGAAATTAGAAGAGTACTGTCTTTTCAGTAAAACTGCTAGTCTCTACCTCTGTGGAAGAATGCTCTGCGATGATACTATCTGCATAGCACCCCTTTTTTTTTTTAAAGATATGGGCGGCAGTTACAGATTCCTGGTATCACTTGGGAGGATTCTGTATGCTACCTTTAACTTCCTATCCCATGCTGAGACCTTACAGCAGCATCACAAGTTCACAGTTCTTCCACTGCTCGCTTTTAGGGAATTACATTCTTCTTTTTGCTTATGCACTCCACAAGATTGCATGCATTTTCTAGCGGTCTCTTTTCCGTGAGTCTCTTTAGCCCTCACTGTGTTGTTCACTCTCGTCCATCTGCTTCTCTCCCACCATCGCTTTCTTGCGTTTGAGTTCTTCCAAGCACTTAACGGGAGTGATAAGAATGCATATGTTTTCCAACTGTCTCCCTTGTGTGCTTCTCTCCACCCGCCCTTCCCGTGATGCTCTCTCTTGTACGCATGCTTCGCTCCCATCGCCACTCTGTCGCCTATGAGCACCACTAAAAGAAACTGACATCTGGCACGGTACATGTCTGGAAGCTCTCCAGCATAGCTCTGTGGCTGTTTGGGGGCAGGGACCCGCACTCGAGGAAAGCGGAAACACGCACTGCTTGTCCTGCTGGGAAAAAGGTGATCTGATTTAAAGCTTCAATTTGGACATCAGTGCGGTGTTTTGCATCCAATGGTAATCATGTATTTTCCGTTACGCTGCAGCTTGTGCATTTGCTACAGGGAGAGGAATTAGACTTTCACTAAGGTAGGGGTAGATCTGCATTACTGGGAGCACTGCCCCATGCTGCAAAGATGCGAGTTCTGTAAACAGACAATGGTGGCCCTCTGCGAAGATAGTACTGTACTGCAACATTTATTTAGCGCTTACTACCCCTCCGTGGGGCACTAAACCCCTTGCCTACATGGGCAGCATGCTACGTGTGGCATGTTTAACGCTTTAGGTAACAGGAAGACTCTACGCATTAACAAGCGAACCAGCGCATCATAATCGTGTTCTCCATGTTTCCAACAATATGGCTTGGTTTCGATTCTGTTGCCTTTTCACACTTCCTAATGCAATACTATGTAAGTGCACTAAGACAAGAGCATACGTGTGAAGGATTGTGCTAAATTGTAAGGCTTTCACTAAACATTTCAGTCATTTTCAGTACACAGAGCGCTTTTTCAGACCAGCACATTTCATTCCATGCACTAGAAATGGGAACAGCACATTTCATAACACGCACCAGAAATGGGAAACTGTTATAGCTCTTATGAACCCATTCCCTCTTCTGCAAGAAGTCTGCCAATCGCAAGAAGTTGAATTTAATCCCTTTTTGATTCGGTTTTATTTCAGGTCATCTTTAAAGGCAAGGCCTCTCATTTTCTTTCCCACAGCTCTAATCTTTCTAATGTAGTGTTTTCTATATATTTTATAGTTTTGGAAAGTACATTTCCTTTAGCCTAGATCAGAGAGCCACTACCGACGCCCAGAGGGTACTTTTCTAATTCGGTTGAGTTCGCCTTGGGTAACAAGGGGTAGCAAGTAAAACCACTAATCATGTATGAGTGGCTACTCCACGGCGCTCTGCATTCAACCTGCCATTTATCATGTTAAAAAACTACTACAAGCACGATCATGAAAAGACTAAAGCCAGAAGTAGATAAGGTACTTTGGGCTTGAACAAACGGATCTGGATCTCTGGGGCAACTTATGTTTGTACTTCAGTGGAGGGGTACGAAAATATATTGGACATAACTTGTACAGTGGGCTGCCTGAGGGTCTCTGTATGTTTGCCAGTATAAATTAGTGTGCCACTAAACATTTCATGTGCATTGTGTAGGAGGCTGGCCTGGTTTGTAGTGGGTACCACAGGTACTTACACCTTATACCAGGTCCAGTTATCCCTTATTAGTGAAATGTCATCAGTGCATAGAAGCTTAGGCTGTCTAAAGGTAGCTGTAGGTAGAGCAGCCAAGGCTGAACTAGGAGACATGCAAAGCTCTTGCAATACCACTATACTCACACAGTACTGATACACAAGAAAGACAATACTCAGTGTTACCAAAAATAAAGGTACTTTATTTTAGTGACACAAAGCCAAATGTATCTTAGAGGCTATACTCCCTTAGGAGGTAAGTATTATACACAAAATATACACTAGTAACCAAAATCAGGTAAGTAAACAGTCATAAAATAGTGCACACAGTGAAAATCACAATAGCTGGCAATGGGCCTAGGGGGAACACCGACCGTATACTAAAATAGTGGAATGCGAATGTCGGTTTCCCACCTAGGCAAGTGTAGTGTGTAGAGGGGTGCTCGGAGTGTTAAACACTAAAGATAAGTAAAATACTCCACCCCAGAGCCCAGGAAAGCAGAAGTAAAGCACAGCAAGTTTCCTAAAAACACAATAGAAGCCGTGATAAAGAATAATGCAAAAACCAAGCATGACTGCAAGACACCAACAATTGAGTCCCGGACCTTAAGACCTGCGGAAAGAGGAGACCAAGCCCAAGAACTGCTGAAGAGTCCAGGGAGGACAGGAACCCCTGCTAACCCGGATGAAGGAGCAAAAGTGAAACCTCTGGTTTGAAGAAAAAGTCAGAATGCACCAAAGAAGACAGCTGTGGGGTCCTGCTTGGTGCAGGAGATGTCCCACATCAAGTAGATAAATGCAGGCTGGTTTTTGTCGCTGGATTCCGCCAACAAGCCTTGGTGCATGCAAGAAACGCGTTTGGCGGGGAAAGGCGATGCCCGGGCCCAGGAGGGACCTGGGAGTCTCAACTCAGGATGAGGAGACAGAGGGAGTTTGAAGCACTTCAAAGAGCTCTCAGAGGACCAGGCAGCACCCACAGGAGTCCCAGGACACAGGGACAAAGGAGTTGCAAATGGCAGTAGTGGCAGCACTACACAAGAGGGAACCCACGGCGGCGAACAACTCAGGAGCCGAGCATCGCAGGATAGAGTGCTGGGGAGTTGGGCTAGGCTGTGCACAAATGAATTCTTGGAAAAGCGCACAGAAGCCCCAGGAGCTGCAAAACACGCCATGCACAGGGGTACTATCTGGCACGGGGACGCAAGCTCTTACTTCCCCCAAATATGGACAGCTGGACCTTTGGACAGTCAAGGTCACTTTAGTCCACCACCTGGATCCAGGCTCGACCCTGCAGAGAGGTGCCTGCTGAAGCAGGGAAGTGACTTCCTTCAGTTCGTCTGGTGCAGGAGGAAGACAGGCAGTACTCCAGGCATGCACAACCTGGAAACTGTTGCAGTTGCTGAATTTACAGAGTTGCAGTAGTCACCTTGGATACTTTGTTGCAAGTTGTAGAGTTCCTGGAGCAGTTCTGCAGTTGATCCGATGGTAGAAGGTGAAGCAAAGGATGCAGAGGAGTCCTGCAATCCAAATCTGAGAAAACACCCTCAGGAGAGACCCTAAATAGCCCTCAGAGGGGGATTGGTCACCTAACCAGGTATGGACCCATCAGGAGGGGACTCTGACGTCACCTGCTGGCACTGGCCACTCAGATGCTCCCAGAGTATCCCACCTCCTTGGAATCCAAGATGGCAAAACTCAGGGACACTCTGGAGGAGCTCTGGGTTGGGTGGTGATGGACAGGGTAGTGGTCACTCCCCTTTCCTTTGTCCAGTTTTGCGACAGAGCAGGGACTGGGGTCCCTGAACCGGTGTAGACTGGATTATGCAAGGAGGGCACCATCTGTGCCCTTCAAAGTACTTCCAGAAGCTGTGGGAAGAACCTCCCCCATGCCTGTAACACCTATTTCCAAAAGGCGAGGGTGTAACACCCCTGTCCCAAAGGAAATGCTTTGTTCTGTCTTCCTGGGATTGGGCAGCTCAAGTCCTAGGAGGGCAGAAGCCCGTCTGAGGTGGCAGCAGCTGGAGCTGCAATAAAAACCTCAGAAGACTGATATGGCCGGCAGTACTGGAGGGCCATGGTGGAGCCCCCAGAGTGCATGGGATTGTGCAACCATTACTGCAATAAGTATTGGGGTACCAGTTGTTGGACACCTTACATGGCCATATTCGGAATTACCACTGTGAAGCTAAATATAGGGATTGACCTATAAATAGTGCACACTTATAATGGCGTCCTGCACTCACAAAGTCTGGGAAAATGGGCATGGATGACGTGGGAGCACCTCTGCTATTACAGGGGTGCCCTCACACACAGGTACTATGCACCTAGCCTTCATGGTCTGAAGGTTAGACATATAGGTGACTTATAAGTGACCTGGTGCAGTGAAAATGTCTATAAAGTAGTGCTTACACTATTTCACTCAGGCTGCAATGGCAGTCCTGAAAAAGTGTTTGTGTGAGTTCCTTATGGGTGGCAAAAGAAATGCTGCAGCCTATAAGGATCTCCTGGAACCCCAACACCCTGGGTACCTAGATACCATACACTAGGGACTGATAAGGGGGGGGTCCAGTATACCAATTTGGAGTGGAATACTGGGTTACCAGTATGTAAGTACAAATTTGGAACCAGAGAGAGCATAAGCACTGGAGGTCTGATCAGTAGGACCCCAGTGATGTAGTCAAGCATACTGACGAAAACAGTGAAACAGACAGGCATGTAGAGCACAAACCATAAGCACTGGGGTCCTGACTAGCACGATCCCAGTGACACAGTAAAAACACACTGACAAACAGGCCAAAAATAGGGGTAACCATGTTAGAAAGAGGCTACTTTCTCTCACATTGTACATCCCATGTCTGTGCTAAGTTTTTGAAAAGCTTCACCTCTGGTGGGCCCAGAGCAAGGAGACTGCCCTATACTTTGAGTGGACAGAAACAGTTATTTGTCCTTAGGCACGCGAGAAAAGTTTTTTTATTCTTTGCTCTATTAGTTTTAATTGAGTCAGTAACAGAGGAAATCAAACCATATTAAGTCAAGCCTACCAGGCCGCAAAAAAAAAAACCAGACCTATTGTCAGACCAACACCTTACAGAGATCTTAAAGCCCAACCATTGCTCACTATTAGTTGGCAATATGGTCAATCTCATTTGCTTGCTTCTTATTCAATGGCTTGCCGAGTTCATCATGTGCTTGTTCTTCACCTGGCGCATGACCTCCTTACTTGAGTCATTCAACTGCATACTTTCAGGGAACTTTTTTTGCATTTTGCTTAAGCACTTCACAAGAGTGCATGTGTTTTCTGGCCGGCTACCTCGTGTGCTTCTTTCCCTCCCACTCAGTATTGCTCTCTGTAATCAGTGTGCTTTTCTTCTGTGCTAATATCTCAAATTCCTTTCTGTATAAGCATTTCATGAGTGCATGTGTTTTCCTGCTGTATTTCTAGGGTGCTTCTCTGTCCCTCCAGCACCATGTTGCTCTACCACATCTGTGCACTTCTCTCCCCACCACCCTGCACTTCACTTCTGATGTGGTCTCTTGTTTCTTCTCTCTTGGTGCTGCGTTTTCTCTTCTTCCTCCCTCGCATTCCTCCATTATTCACAGTACCTGCAGTCCTTTTTAGGTTTCGCTTGAGGTGGCTCATTCGCTGTGACACTTGCAAGATATTTTGTTAGATTAAAGGGGGTTTAGAGCCCACACACTGAATGGCTTCATCGTCACTCTTATTTCTGGGCTTTTGTTTGGTTAGCTGTTTTCTTTTCCTTTGTGTGCTTGTTCCCTCTGTGGTGTATTGCCAAAGTACTGCTTTTGTTCACACCGAGTGTCCTTCAGCTGCTCACGCTTTGATGTTTCCCCGGTTTCTTACTTTTGGAAGAAACATCACCCCATGATTCTTAATCTCTGAGGAAGCACTCAATACTAATAAATATTGGAAAATGGGTTATTGGTAAGGGCAGGTAGGTACCTACACTTAGCAATAGGCCACTAACCTCCACTAAGGTCCAGTTAGGTCTCAGTAAATTAAACCCAGCTCAACCCTTGGTAGCTTGGCAACGAGCGTCAAGGCTTGACTTAGGAGACAGAGTGTAAAGCATTCACATATCACAAAACAGTAATTAAATAAAACACAGGAAACAGTTTAAAAATCAAAAACCAATTCATAAAAATAGATTATATTTTTATCTTTAAAATGACACACAAACGAATAAAATCGGATAAGGGGAACCGGAGATATGAATTTTTAAAGAATTATTGTTTTTTGGCACCTAGAAACAAAAAGCGCCAATCGGGTCATCTGGTTGCACCTCGACCGGGGCAAAGTCAAAGTTTAAGGCCGACCGCGATGGAGCCCTGCTCGGCTACAGGCCGTGGGAGGCCTGGGTTAAAAGTTTACCTTCACACTTAGTCTCTTTTTCGAAGATTTCCTTCAGCGGGACGAACCTGCCAGTCCAATCCGACCTCCTGGAGCCCTTCTCCGGATACACGATGCGGGAATCCGCAGTGGAGATTTTTACCTTCGGACTTAGTCGTTTTTTTCGAGGTGAAAATCCTTCGACCGGGGTAAACCTGGATCTTGATCCGACGTCCCTGGAGCCCTCCTTGGATACACTGGCTGGGAGGTCCCGGTCAACTTTTTACCTTCGGACTTAGTCTCTTTTTCGGAGATTTTCTTTACTGGGACGAGCCAGCAAATCAGGACGGGTCACGGTTGAGGGAAGCTGGCTAGAGTTGCCGCGGCGGGTCGGTCCCTCTATGGAGCTTTTTTACAAAAGTTCTCCAAACTTCTGGGGCTTCTCCCAGATGTCCTTTTAAGGTTCTTTTGAGGTCCACAGCTCACCCCAAGGGTCCAGAAGTTCTGAGATGGTCCTTGGGTGAGCGGACTACAACTCCCAGAATGCACCGGGCGCAAACTCCTTTTTGGCCACTGGGCAGTGGCCAGCTGGTTGATTTCTTCAGGAGTTGATGCAGGGGACTCTGGTTAGCAATTTTTCACCTATAGCAAACGGAGTCCCTCCCTGAACCAGCTGAAGCCAGGCAAAGTCCTTCTTGTGGTGAAGCCCAAGTGTGCAGCTGGTGCAGTCCTTCTGAGTGCAGGTTCCAGGTGCAGGCCAGGGGTCCAGCAGGGCAGTCCTTCTCCTTTAGTCCTTCCTTGATGGAATTTTATGGGGATCTGAGGTGTGGGTGCAGGTCTGCCAGTTTAATCCTTGCTCCTGGGTGAAAAGCAGGGGGGTCCTGGGTCTCCAATCAGGTGCAGGGTCCTTCCCCCTGTGATGACCACTTCCTGGGAAGTGTGGCAAAAATCAATCCCAGGAGGCAACATTATCCAAAAATCCATCATGGCTGAATCTGATTTTTGGAGGTTACACCTGGCTGAGCCCACCCACTGGTGTGGCTAAAAATCATACCCCTCTCCTGCCCTCTCCTAATCTAATCAAGGGGGCACCTAGTTGTCTGGGGTTGCAGGATGTGGGGGTGGTGCTGGGTGCTCCAAATGTCCTTCTCTGCCTTTGAAGACCAGTTTGGCAGCCCTCCCCCTTCCTGCCTCACCATCTGCTGAGGGGAGAGTCCCTCCCACAGGCACATTCCTTTGTGTGAAGCCAGGCCACTTCACACCTCATCAAGGCATCCTGGCCAGGCTGCTAGAGGCTGGCCAATCAGAGCACAGCAGCAAAAACAATGCAGGGCTGAAATTGGCAACTTTTCAGGTAATGTTTAAAACTCTTTACCTGAACAAGTTATATTAAATCCAACAACTGGAAGTTGTGGAATTTATTTCAACAATTAATTTGATACCAAACTCTTGGTACCCATCATTTAAGGAGACTTTAAAAATTAAAATAAAGTCTCCCCATTCTAGCCTATGAAGGCCATTTACTACAATGAGGGAAAAACGAATGTGGCTGTTTTTACCTCACCAGGGCTTATAAAACTATTTGTATAAGGTCCCTGCTTATAGTTACATGGCACCCAGCCCTAGGGGCACATAGGGCACAGGCACACCTTAGGGGTGACTTCTATGTAAAAATAAGGTAGTTTAAGACTTTGGAACTCCTTTTAATTCCAAAGTCAAATTTGCATATAACTTTAATTTAAAAGCAGCCAGCAAGGCAGGCCTGCCTTTAAAATGACACTGGGCACCTCAGCAGTGCACCTATGGGTGCACTACCTATGCTGTGGTCCCTAAACCTACATGCCCTACAATATACTATGGACTTATAGGTAGGTTAACTTAGCCAATTATAATTAGCCTAATTTGCATATCCATTTTACACAGAGCACTGGCCCTGGGACTGGTAAGCAGTACCAAGGGCACAGCCAAGAGTCAGTAACCACAAGTACCTGTCCACAAAGTGTGGGGGGTGAATAGGGCAAAAAGGAGGACTTTCCTACACTGCCCCCCCGATGAAAGGTGATGGGTACTAACCTACACCCTGGTAGTCCTCATCAGCTAAGTGGAAAAACCTGGAAAGGCCATCTGCATTGGCATGGGCAGTCCCAGGTCTGTGCTCCACTGTGAAGTCCATCCCCTGTAGGGAAATGGACCACCTTAACAGTTCTGGGTTCTCCCCCCTCATCTGCATCAACCATCTGAGAGGTCTCTGGTCAGTTTGTACACGGAAGTGAGCGCCAAACAAGGATGGCCTCAACTTCTTCAGGGACCAGACCACAGCAAAGGCCTCCCTCTCAATGGCACTCCATCTTTTCTCTCTGGAGAGTAGTCGCCTGCTGATGAAGGCAACTGGTTGATCTTGGCCCTCTTCATTAACTTGTGCTAACACTGCCCCAATCCCTTCCTCTGAAGCATCTGTTTGCACTATAAACTCCTTGCTATAGTCAGTGGCCATTAACACTGGTGCTGAACACATAGCCTGTTTTAGGGTGT
Source organism: Pleurodeles waltl (assembly GCF_031143425.1). Lineage (NCBI taxonomy): Eukaryota > Metazoa > Chordata > Amphibia > Caudata > Salamandridae > Pleurodeles > Pleurodeles waltl. The sequence continues at coordinate 313,815,140 of NC_090443.1, forward strand.
CAAAAGCTTTCTGACACTCTGGGGTCCAAATGACCTTCTTGGGCTGTTTTTTGGAGGTAAGCTCAGTCAGAGAGGCCACTATGGTCCCATAATTCTGAACAAACTTCCTGTAGTACCCAGTCAGGCCAAGAAAGGCCCTGACCGGAGTCTGGGTTTTAGGAGCCTCCCAATCCAGGATAGTCTGGATCTTGGGCTGGAGAGGTTGTACATGGCCTCCACCAACAAGGTGGCCCAGGTACACAACTGAGCTTTGCCCTATCTGGCACTTGCTTGCCTTGATAGTCAGGCCTGCTTGAAGCAGGGCCTGAAGCACTTCCTTCAGGTGGACCAGGTGGTCCTCCCAGGTGGAACTAAATACAGCTATATCATCCAGATAAGCTGCACTGAAAGATTCCAACCCAGACAGGATTCTATTCACCAACCATTGGAAGGTGGCAGGAGCATTTTTCAGGCCAAAGGGCATCACCTTGAACTGAAAGTGGCCCTCTGGTGTGGAAAATGCTGACCTCTCCTTAGCTCCTGGGGTCAGATCAAATGTGCTCAGGAATTTGGCAGCCCCCAACCTATCAATGAGCTCATCAGCTCTAGGTATGGGGTGAGCATCAGTCCTAGTGACTGCGTTTAGATCTCTGTAGTCCACAAAAAATCTCAGTTCCTTCTTCCCACCTTGGGGATTAGGTTTGGGCTCCAGTACCACTGGACTGGACCAAGGACTGTCAGAGGGCTCAATTACCTTGAGCTCCAACATCTTAGCCACTTCAGCTTTGATGTTGGCCTTGACCTGGTCAGACAGCCTGTATAGCTGGTTCTTGAGAGGCAAGCTGTGACCAGTGTCAACGTCAGGGACACACCAATTGGTGAGTCCAGGGAGAACAGACTAGCAAACTGTTCCAAAACCTGTTTGCAGTCTTTTGTTTCTGGTCTGTCAACTTGGGAGAGAGTACCACTCCCTCCACTGACCCATCTTGTGCATTTGAGGGCAGGAGGTCTGGCAGAGGTTCACTCTCCTCCCCCTTCCCTTCATCAGTGACCATTAGCATGGTCATGTCTGCCCTGCCCTGGTGGGGTTTCAGCCTGTTAACATGCAGGATCCTATGAGGATTCCTGGGGGTGCCAAGGTCCCCCAAGTAGGTGACCTCACCCTTTTTCTCCAGAATTTGATAGGGCCCAGTCCATTTGGCCTGAAGTGCCCTAGGAGCCATGGGCTCCAAAACCCAAACCAGCTGTCCTGGGTGATACTCAGGCATGGTAGCCTTCTGATCATGCCAGAGCTTCATGAGCTCCTGGCTGGCCTCCAGGTTTCTGCTTGCCTTCTTCATGTATACTCAGCCATGCGTGACCGCAGGCCCAGCACATAATCTAGCACATTCTCCTTGGACTCTCTGAGAGGCTTTTCCCAAGACTCTCTCACCAAGCACAATGGGCCTCTTACAGGGTGCCCAAACAGTTACTCAAAGGCGCTGAATCCAACCCCCTTCTGTGGCACCTCTCTGTAGGCAAACAGCAGGCATGGGAGGAGAACATCCCATCTCCTCCTGAGTTTGTCAGACAAACCCATGATTATGCCCTTCAGGGGCTTATTAAATCTTTCCATCAGACCATTGGTCTGTGGATGATAGGGGGTGGTGAACTTATAAGTAACACCACACTCATCCCACATGGCTTTCAGATAGGGGCACAAACTTTATGTCAGCCTATCTGAGACCACCTCCTTTGGGAACCCCACTCTGGTGAACACACCAAGTAGGGCCCTAGCCACTGTGGGAGCAGTGACTGTCCGGAGGGGTATTGCCTCAGGGTACCTGGAGGCATGGTCCACAACCACCAAAATGTACCTGTTACCTGAGGCAGTTGGTGGGTCTAGGGGACCAACGAGGTCAATCCCCACCCGCTCAAAGGGAGTCCCAACCACTGGCAGTGGTATCAAGGGAGCCTTTGGCTTGCCCCCTATCTTGCCACTGGCTTGGCAGGTGACACAGGAGCTGCAAAACTCCTTGACTTTTTCTGATATTTGGGGCCAATAAAAATGGTTGACCAGCCTGTTCCAGGTCTTGGTCTGTCCCAAATGTCCAGCTAAGGGGATATCATGGCTTAAGGTAAGGAGGAATTCTCTATACTTCTGGGGGACCACTACTCTCCTGGTGGCCCCTGGTTTGAGGGCCCTTGCCTCAGTGTAGAGAACTCCATCCTCCCAGTAAACCTTGTGGGTCCCACTGGTATCCCCTTGTTCTTGCCTGGCAGCAGTCTGCCCCAGGCCCTCAAGAGTGGGACACTCTTTGTCCCTGGCACAACTCTTCTCTGGTGGGCCCACCTGCCCCTTGCAGTTCTGCCAAGTCAGGCAGAGCTTGCAGGGGAAGTGTCCCTCCCTCAGAGGTCAGATCCTCCCCCCCCCATCCCAGGGTTGGATTCCTCCTGACCCTCCGTAGTTGTAGGGGCTGGAAAGCCAGACCCAGTGCCCTTTCTCTTTCTTGGAGGCTTGGCCCATTGTTCCAGGGTCCAAGTGTCCAGCACTTCCCTGTTGTGCTGCCTGTGACCTGGTCACAGCACACACCCATTCAGGGAGGTCCAGCATCTGTGCATGGACCCTTCTCTCCACCTCTGACCATTCAGATGCTTCAAGATCATTTCCCAGCAGACACTCTACTGGGAGGGCAGGAGCTACAGCTACCCTCTTAGGGCCAGTCACACCTCCCCATTCCAGACTCACCATGGCCATGGGATGGAGTTTGGTTCTGCTATCTGCATAAGTCACTTGGTGGAAGACACCAGGTAAGACCTGTTCTGGAGAAACTAGCTTCTCTGTGACCATTGTCACACTGGCTCCTGTATCTCTCAGAGCTTCCACCTCAGTCCCATTGACTTTAGGCCTCTGCCTATACCTCTCCATGCTGGGAGGGAAGGTGGCCATAGTTGCAATGTCCACCCCACCCACGGATACTAAGGTGATCTCTGTGTACCCTGATCCCAGCCCTACACTAGCAATCCTCTGGGATTGCCCACCAGTGGGGGGCTTCTTGGAGCCCCCAACCTATCAATGAGCAGATAGCATCTCCTCTTTTGTGTCCAGGTTGATGACACTCAAAACACTTGCCGGCCTTAGCAAGCTCCTGAAACTTTCCTGCTTTAGCAGGATCATAATTCTTTCCCTGATACCCTTTCCCCTTAGAAGTGGAATGGCTCGGGGCTCCCCCACCCTGAGAAGTTTTTGGGGACTCTTGTGAGGACTCCTTGGGCTTTTTATCATCTTTCCCTTGGTTCTTCCCCTGAGAAGGACCATGTCCTCCCTTTTTCTGATCACCCCCTGGGGGTTTCTGGTTAACCCTAGTTCTTAACCAGTCATCTGCAGCCTCCCCCAGCTCTCTGGGGTTGGTCAACTTAGAGTCAACTAGATACTGGCGGAGCTTCTCTTGGACACAATTGGTTAGAACATGGGTACTCACAAACTTTTTCTCGGGGGCCAAAATTGCAGTATGGTTTGCGGCCGAGGGCCGCACTGAAGTGACAGCGGGGGGGGCACTTAGAGGGGGCGGGGCTAAGAGGGGCTAACTTTAGCAATTAGTGATATCTGGCGCGGATAGACTGCTTGCTCCGGTCACCCTGATGGACTGACGGCTCGAATATCGAAACCCCCTGCAGTTCCGCGTGCACCAAACTCATCCCTCCCTCCGGGAACATCAATTATTCCCCTCTGATCCTCCATGCTAAGCAAAATAAACGCTACAGCCAAGTGGGCGCTTTGCTCATTTCAAGGCTCAGTGTGTTTGTTGTGCGTCTCGCGGGCCGCCAAGGTAGGTCCGTGGGGCCGCTGGCAGCCCGCGGGCCGTACTTTGAGTAACGTCGGGTTAGAAGGTGCTCCCTCATAATCAAATTGTACAGCCCCTCAAAGGTACTTACCTTGTTGCCCTGTATCCAGCCCTCTAGTGCTTTTACTGAAATGTCCACAAAGTCCACCCAAGACTGGGTGCTTGTCTTTTGGGTGTCCCTAAACTTGAGCCTATACTGCTCTGGGGTCAGACCAAACTTTTTAGTCAAGCATCTCTTCATAGTGGGATATGAGTCTGCCTCCTCCCCCCTCAAGGTTAGGAGCCTATCGCTCCCAGAGTTGGGAACCAACTCCCAAAGACGTGAACCCCAGTACTAAGGCTTGATTCTCCTCATCTGGAGGGCCCTCTCAAAGGCCCCCAGCCACTTATCTATATCATCCCCCTCTACATAGGCAGGAACCACCCCCTTGGGTAATCTGGGGCAAAACCGCCCACCCATGGACATCTCAGCATCTTTGACGCTGCCACCATCTCTTTTATCTTCCCTTGCCCACTTTGTCTTTTCTAGGGCCAGCTTCTCTGACTCCAAAGCTATGAACGCTAGCTGGGCCTCCAGCTCTCTTTCCCTGAGGGACAGGTTCTCTCCTCCTGAAAGGACCCCCTTCCCCCAACTAGCTTTGGGTCTGCCCCTAGTGACTGTATGTAATGAGGACCGGTCTTCCTAATCCTCACTTAGGCTCAGATGCCCTCCCTCCCCTGAGTGGTTGGAGCTAGCATCCTCCCCTACTTCTCCCTCCTTGGAGCTTCTTCTGAGTCTACCTCTTGGGCCTCAGCCCATGCTGTCAGGGATTTGATCAGGACATGCTTCCTGAGGTCAGTGGTTGCAGGCAACCCTCTTTCAGTACACAACCCCCTAAGCTGGACTACTGTCAGTGTGGGTAGGCTAGCCAGATCAAGCTCCATGGTTCCCTAGTTTTGTGTCAACAAAAACGTTTTGCAAAAATTAGAAACAAGAATTTAGAAAAATCACAAAAATTCAATAATTGAAATTAATCCAAATTAAATATTAAAAACAATTTTTGCACTAGGACAATTTAAAGGATTTTTAATTTGTTTTACTTAAAACTGTAATGTGATACTGAACACAAGTACAGGATCCCACCACTGCTCACCAAAAATGTTGGAAAATGGGTTATTGGTAAGGGCAGGTAGGTACCAACACTTAGCAATAGGCCACTAACCTCCACTAAGGTCAGTTAGGTCTCAGTAAATTAAACCCAGCTCAACCCTTGGTAGCTTGGCAATGAGAGTCAAGGCTTGACTTAGGAGACACAGTGTAAAGCATTCACATATCACAAAACAGTAATTAAATAAAACACAGTAAACAGTTTAAAAATCAAAAAACAATTTATTAAAAATAGATTATATTTTTATCTTTAAAATGACACAAAAACGAATGAAATCGGATAAGGGGAACCAGAGATATGCATTTTGTAAAGAATTATTGTTTTTTAGCGCCTAGAAACAAAAAGCGCCAATCGGGTCATCTGGTTGCACTTCGACCGGGGCAAAGTCAAAGTTTAAGGCCGACCGCGATGGAGCCCTGCTCGGCTACAGGCCGTGTGAGGCCTCGGTTAAAAGTTTACCTTCACACTTAGTCTCTTTTTCAAAGATTTTCTTCAGCGGGACAAACCTGCCAGTCCAATCCGACCTTCTGGAGCCCTTCTCCGGATACGCGATGCAGGAATCCTCGGTGTAGATTTTTACCTTCGGACTTAGTCGTTTTTTTCGAGGTGAAAATCCTTCGACCGGGGTAAACCTGGATCTTGATCCGACGTCCCTGGAGCCCTCCTCGGATACGCTGGCTGGGAGGTCCCGGTCAACTTTTTACCTTTGGACTTAGTCTCTTTTTCGGAGATTTTCTTTACCGGGACGAACCAGCAAATCAGGCCGGGTCGCGGTTGAGGCAAGCTGGCTAGAGTTGCCGTGGCGGGTCGGTCCCTCTATGGAGCTTTTTTACAAAAGTTCTCCAAACTTCTGGGGCTTCTCCCAGATGTCCTTTTAAAGTTCTTTTGAGGTCCACAGCTCACCCCAAGGGTCCAGAAGTTCTGAGATGGTCCTTGGGGGTGCGGACTACAACTTCCAGAATGCACCTGGCGCAAACTCCTTTTTGGCCACTGGGCAGTGGCCAGCTGGTTGATTTCTTCAGGAGTTGGTGCAGGGGACTCTGGTTAGCAATTTTTCACCTGTAGCAAACAGGGAGTCCCTCCCTGAACCAGCTGAAGCCAGGCAAAGTCCTTCTTGTGGTGAAGCCCAAGTGAGCAGCTGGTGCAGTCCTTCTGAGTGCAGGTTCCAGGTGCAGGCCAGGGGTCCAGCAGGGCAGTCCTTCTCCTTTGGTTCTTCCTTGTTGGAATTTGATGGGGATCTGAGGTGTGGGTGCAGGTCTGCCAGTTTAATCCTTGCTCCTGGGTGAAAAGCAGGGGGGGTCCTGGTTCTCCAATCAGGTGCAGGGTCCTTCCCCCTGTGATGACCACTTCCTGGGAAGTGTGGCAAAAATCAATCCCCGGAGGCAACATTATCCAAAAATCCATCATGGCTGAATCTGATTTTTGGAGGTTACATTTGGCTGAGCCCACCCACTGATGTGGCTAAAAATCATAAACACACCCCTCTCCTGCCCTCTCCTAATCTAATCAAGGGGGCACCTAGTTGTCTGGGGTTGCAGGATGTGGGGGTGGTGCTGGTTGCTCCAAATGTCCTTCTCTGCCTTTGAAGACCAGTTTGGCAGCCCTCCCCCTTCCTGCCTCACCATGTGCTGAGGGGAGATTCCCTCCCACAAGCACATTCCTTTGTGTGAAGCCAGGCCACTTCACACCTCATCAAGGCAGCCTGGCCAGGCTGCTAGAGGCTGGCCAATCAGAGCACAGCAGCATAAACAATGCAGGGCTGAAATTGGCAACTTTTCAGGTAAAGTTTAAAACTCTTTACCTGAACAAGTTATATTAAATCCAACAACTGGAAGTTGTGGGATTTATTTCAACAATTAATTTGATACCAAACTCTTGGTACCCATCATTTAAGGAGACTTTAAAAATTAAAATGAAGTCTCCCCATTCTAGCCTATGAAGGCCATTTACTACAATGAGGGAAAAACTAATTTGGCTGTTTTTACCTCACCAGGGCTTTTAAAACTATTTTTATAAGGTCCCTGCTTATAGTTACATGGCACCCAGCCCTAGGGGAACACCTTAGGGGTGACTTCTATGTAAAAATAAGGTAGTTTAAGACTTTGGAACTACTTTTAATTCCAAAGTCGAATTTGCATATAACTTTAATTTAAAAGCAGCCAGCAAGGCAGGCCTGCCTTTAAAATGACACTGGGCACCTCAGCAGTGCACCTATGGGTGCACTACCTATGCTGTGGTCCTAAACCTACATGCCCTACCATATACTAGGGACTTATATGTAGGTTAACTTAGCCAATTATAATTAGCCTAATTTGCATATCCATTTTAAACAGAGCACTGGCTAAGAGTCAGTAACCACCAGTACCTGTCCAAAAAGTGTGGGGGTGACTAGGGCAAAAAGGAGGACTTTCCTACACTAATGCATCTGTCTGGGGCTGTCTATTACCTTTTTGCTCCCTCTCCTGCTTCAAAACATGGTCCCCTGTGGCAGAGAAATGTTATTTTCAGATTGCGCATTTCATTATATTTTTCTGATTTTGTTTTTGTTGTATGACCGACATGTCTTTCCATGTTGCCTTTGACCCCTCCTTTTCACGACCCGTCCTATTGGTCCTTAGCCTTTCTCTTCATATCTCTGTCTTTGTTGCTGCTTCAAACACAACATCATAATTAAGAAAGTTTATTTTCAAAGTCTGTCACTTACATTTTTCAAACTTTTTTTGTTTTAGATGTATTGCAAACATGATATTCCTTCGTGTTAACCTCTCCCCTTCCATCCGTGTTGCTTTTACCTGCGTTCACCTCCCACCCTGTGTCCTTTTGGCTTTTGACACCTCTTTCCTTTACCATACCATATCATACAATACAATGACAGCTCACACCATGCTATACTACAGCATGACAGGCCATACCAAAACACAACCTACTATACAACGACAGGCCATATTATACCATATTTTACAAAGACAGGCCATTTCATGCCATAGGATATAATGGCAGTTTGTCAGACCTGTTAGCTTTAGGGTGGTCTTACCTCTAACATTTTGCCTGCTTGCCTCTTATTTGTGCTCATGCTTTTTGTTGTCCATAGGACTCTGAACACTTTACCACTACTGATCAGTGCTAAAGTGCATCTCCCGTAAACCTTCTAACACTATTGTATACACAATTGGCAAATTTAATTTAGCTTTAAGTCCCTTGTAAAGGGTAATACCATATACCCAGAGCCTGTAAGTTAAGTGGTACTACTGGGCCTACAGTGCTGACTGTGCCATCCACTTAAGTAGATCTTTAAACATGCCTCAGGGCTGCCACTGCAGAGCCTGTGTGTACAGTCTGACTGCCATTTCGACATGGCGCTTAAAAACCGATTGCCAAACCTTAATGCCCCCTTTTATTATACACAAGTTGCCCCGTAAAGTAGGGCCTAGGTAGCCCTAAGGGGAGGATGCTCTGTAAGGTAGGGCATGTATGCTTACGTTTTACATGTCCTGGTAGTGAAAAACTCCCAAAGTCATTTTTCATTACTGGGAGGCCTACTCCTTTCACAGGATGGCATTGGGAATTTCTTAATACACTTTTAAACTGTATTTCTCGATTAGGAAGGACTAGATGCATCATGTTTCATATCTTTGGAATGATAATGATAAATCCTCTTTAATGGTAAAGTTGGATTTAACATTGCTATTTTAGAAATGCCATTTTCAGAAAGTAGGCATATCTCTGCTCTTACTGCTTTGTGTGCCTTGCAGCCTGTCTCCAATACACATCTGGGGTGGGTGACAGCTACACTTTGTGCATTCCCTTTAGACAGCCATAAACACAGAAATGGTAGGTGTGTCTCAGCACTCATCTGCATTCTGAATGGGCGCATCACTCTTGGAACCAATGTTTTGCTTTGAGTGCCCAACGCATCGGAACCATGCGTTGCCGCCACAGCAGTCTACGAAGATTGATGCATCCCTTGACTACATAGAAAAACCCAGCGCACTGGACTTCAGAACCATCCCATCTCGACTCCAGCGCTTGTCTTCAGAACCGAAGCAGCATCTTCACTATGTGGGACAGATCAACGCATCTCCATCCCTGCTAGGGCCCAATCGATGTCTCACCATGCATCTTGCTGTTGCGACCAGGTAAGGTACTTTGTTCACTGAGGCCTAAGTGGGTCCTTTAGCTGTCTTCCGCTCCATCAAGGTCGGCCCAAACTCTGACTCTGCATCGGTCCAACGCGACCTAAAGTAACCCATAGCTCGCTATTTTTACACTTATTCTTCTAAAATTCATAACTCGACTTCTACCTATTGGATTTTTGTCATATTAGTCTTGAATTATTTATACAAGTACTGTCTATTTTTCTAAACCTGTGTGGAGTCTTTTTGTGTTGTTTTCATTGTGTTACTGTGTGTGTGTTGCATAAGTACTTTACATATTGCTTCTTTAGATAAGCCTGAGCACAGGTTATCTCTAAGTATGCATCTAGCTTAACTGGACTAGAATGGTGGTTCCTGCTTATACATGATGCATACTCTGACAAAAAGAAACCCCATTTCTAACACTGGTGATCGGCGGTGAGGATAGGACTTGTGTTTGTGCAATACCATATAGTAACTCATTGTTCACTACAACCCCATACTAAGACCAATTCAAGCCTTTTTCATTTTGCTGATCAGCCTTTCGATTTCTTTTTCTGCTGAAATATGTTTCACTATGGAGAAGCAACATCTGCACCTGAAGTCATTGATATTGAGCTGGCCAAGTTAGAGTCTTACACTGTGGTCCAGCTAAAGAGCTTTTACAAGGAGTTTCAGATTTTCCTGAGAGCCTTCACCTTGAAGATGGAGCTGCAGAAGGCTTTGAGGGCCTGGGCAGAGGCCCACGATGCAGGGGCGGAGATCCCAGGGGAGGAGGAGCCAGAAAATTCAGGAGGAGGATCAGCTGATCCTAGAGTCTGATGTGGATCCGACACTACCTGTGGAAGGAGGCCTACAACTTGCTGGAAGCAACCGTGGTTCCAAAACCAGAGAGCAACATTTCATCAAGGAACCTCTTCTCAGAGAAACTGGTGGGAGGGACGAGAGAAAACTGAAGCTGAACCATGCTAAGCTGGAGCAGACTCAGAAATGTACTTTGTCTGAGAAAAAGCAGGCCCTAGAGGAAAAGAGGCTGGTCATGGAGGAGAGGAAGATGACCCATGAGCTGAGCCTCAGAGAGCTAGACATAAGAGCCCTACAAGTGGAGTCCAGCAGCAGTGGAGGTGGCAGTACACCTTCAGTGTCCAATGGTGAGTCAAGAGGCCAGATACCCAAGGATATGATACCGTATGTAGTGGGGGAATAGACAAATGGCTCGCAGGCTAAGAAGTGGCTCTAAGAGTGCACCAGGTCACAGACAAATCCTGGGGTGGTAGTTTATGGAGGTACATGCCTACAGTGGGGAGGTATACACTTCTCACACTAGATGGGGGTGGGGGGGGATGGGGGGGCGGGTAGTGACTAGACATGCTATACTGCTATGAAGGCCATACTAGTTAACAAGTTTGGGTTGACACCTGAGACATACCGACAGAGGTCCAAGGCCAGTCACACAATTGCATCACAAAGCTGGGTGGACTGCTTAGACTATGCTAGCACTGAAGGGCTGGGTGAGGGACAGCACGGCAGAAGATTATACAGGGGTCTACAAGCTAATTTTGAAGGAGCACATGGTTGAGCTTTGTGTTACAGAGCTGCACCAGCAACTATTGGATAGCAAGTTTTCTGACCCCAGGAAGCTTGCTGAGGAGGCAGACATCTGAGTCAGCACCAGAGTGTCCAAAAAGGTATCATATCAGGATGGGCGGGCGGTTAGGAGGGAACTCCCAAAAGGGTGGTCAGGGTCCCCACCAGAAGAAGGAGGGGAGATCAAAAGACAGATCTCTAAAGTCTCCCAAAACAACTCACAGGGGAAAAGGTCTGGTTCTCATTTTCAACCCAAATACCAGAAGCAAAGCTACCCTGACAAAAGTCAGCAGCCCAAACCCACAAGTGCTATGAGTGCGGTGAGAATGGACATTACATAGGGTATCCTAAGTGTCCAAAAAGAGCACAACCTCCCACTGGAGGAAAGGTCCCAGGGGTTGTCAGTGTGGTGCTTGGGGAGGAGTTTGTCCCAGTTAGTGGGAGGGAGGGAGGTAGTTTAGTCAGGTTACCCTAGCGTCCCTGGGTGACAGTCTGATGGTTCTTAAGATCCATGTGCCCTCTAATACTACCAAGTATAGGTGATGAGCCACCTTCAACAGGCAAGGTGTGGAGTCTCTGAGGGACACAGGTGCCAGCATAACTAAGGAGTCCGATGGTGTACCCAGAGCAAGAGCATGTGATGATAAATACATTTTACCAAGTTGTGGTGGCTGACAACAGATCGTCTGCCCACCCCAGACCACACTGAAGAGGACATTGCTCCCCTTGCTGACCTGTCAATCTTCCCATGCACAGGAGCCTTAGGATCACTGTAAAGAAGATTTTCCTCCAAGTAAATGTGATCACTATAGAAGCATCGTCTGCTGCTTGGGCTTCAGCATGTTCCCTCATGCCCTCTAGGCCAAGGAGGTCCCCCAGTGCTACATGGCCTTCCAACTGGAGCTGGCTTATGAGATTCCCTTGGCCAGACTCCTGGGCCAAGACCAGACCTTTGCAAGGCCTGTCCCCTACATTTATTTGCCCAGGATTAAGAATGCCTCAGATTTGTTATGTAGGACTTGTGTGACTTTCCAGGCCAGTGGGAAGGCATTGCAGAGGCTTAAAGCCCCCCTTAATTCCCTGCCTGTCATTAGTGCACCATTTGAGAGGGTGGGCATGGACATTGTTGGGCCTATGGATCCAAGACTGGTCCAGGCAGCATGTTCATCATGGTTCATGGTGGATCACACCCAGTAGGTACCCAGAGGCCATTCATCTGAGGACCACAACTGCACCTGCAATAGCAAAGTCCCTGATAGGGATTTTTACCCGAGTGGGTTTTCCCCAATGATGAGGTGTCTGACAGGGGCATCAAGTTCATGTCTGCTTATATGCAGTCAATGTGGAAGGACCTTGGGGTAACCTACAAGTTCTCAATCCCTTATCACCCACAACCAAATGGGCTTGTTGAGAAGGGTCATCAAGACTCTGAAGGACATGAATAGAGTCCTCCCTGAGGCCTTGAGGAAAAAGTGGAATATCCTATTGTCATGCCTTCTGTTTGCATACAGAGAGGTGCCACAGAAAGGATTGGGCTTCAGTCCAATCGAGCTTCCCTATGGACACCCAGTCAGAGGATGTCCGAGTTCGGTCAAGGAAGGATGGAAGCATGCTCCCCGTAAAGTTCCCCAGGATGTAGTAAGGTACATACTGGCCTTCAGCAGCCAAATGGTTACATTGTGGAAGCAAGTTTCAGACAACTTAGAAGCCGGCCAGGCTTGTATGACCAACCTTTTACTTTTACGGAATTACAGCCAGTTAGAAAGTGTGGGTTATGGAACCTGTGGAACCCGGGCCCTTCAGGACCGTTGGTCTGGGCCTTAAGGAGGTAACAGAGAAAGGATAAGGCCACCTAGCTTGTGGACCTCAAGACCTCTAGGCAACCCCACAGGGTGCTGCACATCAATTTCCTCAAACCCTACTTTGAGAGATCTGAGCTCACCATGTTGTTGGTGACAGACAGTGAAGAGGAGAGTGGACCTCTATTGATTTTTGGAGTATATTAAGAAAGATGGATCTGTGGAGGGAGTAATCTTTTCCCCCAGTCTAATTCCTTAAAATCAGAGACTGCGGCCAAGTGTTGGGACAGTACTCCTAACTGTTCTCCCTCATTCCTGGGACTATCCACCTGTGTACCCATGATGTGGACACAGGGGACAACCTCTATGTCAAGAATACATTTTAAAGGTTGTCTGATAAGGTGAGGGTCAGTATTAAGAGTGAAGTCTCTAAAGTGCTGGAATTGGATGTGATAGAACCCTCCAGTCCTGTGGTTCAGGTACCAAAAGTTGCCTGACCGGGCACCACACCTGAACTCAGGTTCTGTGTTTATTATAGAAGGCTAACCGCAGTCACCAAGGATTAGCTTATTGATCGGTTAGGGGCTGCCCTGTTCTTAAGTACCTTTGAGCTTACATCAGGTTACTGGCAGATTGCCGTAAAAGAGCGTGCTAAGGGGAGGTCAGCTTTCTCCATTCAGAGGGCCACTGCCAGTTTAGAGTGATGCCTTTTGGACTCAAGAATGCCTGTGCTACCTTCCAGAGGTCAGAGAACCAGGTAATTGCTGATATTCAGGCCTTCTCAGCTGCATATTTGGATGACAGCTGCCATCAGTAGCAGCTGGGAGGACCACCTCTTTCACCTCCAGGAAGTACTTCAGGCGTTGCAACAGGCAGGCCTGCCTATCAAGACCAGTAAGTGTCAGATAGGGCGGAGGTCTGCGGTGTACATGGGGCAGCTGGTAGGCAGGGGCATGGTGCAGCACCCCAAGGCCAAGATCGAGACTATCACGGCCTGGGAGCTCCCCAAAACCCAGTCTGAGGTCAGAGCATTCTTATGCCTCATTGAGTACCACAGGAGATTTGTCAAGGGTATATGGCACCATTGTTGCCTCCTTGACAGAGGTGACTTAAGAATCAGCCCAGAAATGTGATTTGGATAGAGGCATGCCTAAAAGCATTTAAATCCCTTGAGCAGGCCATGTGCACAGTCTCTGTGCTCAAGGCCCCAGACCTTTCCAAGGATTTTATCGTTCAGACAGATGCCTCTGAGGATGGTGTAGGAGCAGTACTTTCACAACTTCACGAAGAAGGCCTAGACCAACCTGCAGCCTTCATCTCCAAGGGGTTAATACCCAAGGAACAAGGGTTAAGTGCAATAGTTTGGGCACTGAAGAAGTTGAGGCCATACCCATTTGGCACTCACTTCCGGATTCAGACTGACCAGAGGCCCCTTGGGTTCAAATTATGGGTGAGAATCCAAAATAGTTGAGGTGGATATTTTCCCTACATGGTACGCCATCAGGGTGGAACACAGGCCATACCATTCCATAAAAATCCATGCAGTGGCAGGCCATACCATACCAGTGATAGTCCATACCATACCAATAGCAGGCCATACCATTTCATACAATGGCAGGCCAAACCATACGGAGTGCATGTGTCACTATACTTATTCTGACACTGTTAGTTTACTTGTATTGCAGATATGATATTCCTTTATGTTGCCTTCTTTCCTATCTGCCAGTGTTGCCTTTACCCGCTGCCATCCAACCTTACTTCCGTCTGTCTGTGCTGCCTTTCTCCCCTGTCCTTCCCACCCCCTGTCCCTGCAGCTTTTGACCCCTCTCTATCTCCTTTGTTACTGCTTCAACCCACTACAGAAAGTTTATTTTCAGAGTGTGTGTCACTTACATGATTTACTTATGTTTTAGTTGTTTATTCCTTTGTGTTGCCCACTCTCCACCCATCTGTCCATCCTTTTGGTCTTTGCCCCCAATCCTCCCACCTTTGGTACCTGTGGCTTTTGACCCCTCTCTCCATTACCAAACCATATGGCAGGCCTTGCAATTCCATACTATACAATGACATACCAGGCCATACAAAGGGAGGCCATACCATACCATGCTAGGTCATACCACACCAAAATATAAAATGACAGGCCATACCATGCAATACGACACTACAACAAGCCATACTATACCATACCCTACTATACAATGACAAGCCATACTATGCCAGATCTTCAGAAAATATGTGCGCCCAATCACTATGGCAAGCCAGATTTGCGCCCAATCACTATGGCGAGCCAGATTTTTTTAGGGAGAGTTATTTTTAGGGCCTACTGGCCCGTTCTGTTCTTTGCCAGCTCTCAACAGGTGTTCTGTTCATTCAGAAAGTTAATGAGCCATAAAGATGCCTTTAAACCTTGTATAAATGTTGTCACGTTTGTTGTGCACTCAAAGACAGCGGTCTAATGTCTTACAAATTGTAGCTTATTTTATCCTGGAGAGTGGTGTTTCCTTTTCTTTCTGGGACTGCAAAGTTAGATGATTTAGTTAAGTGAACTGTAAGAATCGTGATGGGGTACAGGAAGTGTGAAATGAAAGGCTGTAGGATGCCAGTTTTTTCTACCACACAACATTTAAATAGCTTGCAAATGAATTCTACAAATACTTAAAAAGAATCTCAGTAGTTAAGAAAGCAAATTTTTGTAATTATAAAGTGTGACAAGCAAAGATACAAATACAAAAATAAAAAAATAAAATAAAATTAGAACAGTTTAGTTGGTGGTGTACAAAGGTAAATATTTGTTGAAACCCAATTTCCACTAATTGTAGTTTGCACACTATATAGTTTTACCAGTAAAACTGCTTGTCAGGAAGTTTAAAACCATGTAAATGGAAAATGTGCTGTCTGTAAATGACTATGCGGTAACACATCATGCTTAAGTAATATATTTTTTTAAAGTAAGAGTTTTTAAACATGAACTAAGAAACATTCTTGACCCCAACCTTAAGTCAATGCTATTAGTTAACTAAGAGGCAAGTCAGAAGTCACGAGTACCCTATATGTGGGATAGATTCTTATTATACATGGAACAAAAGTTTAGTCTATTCAATCAAACCAAAGCGGTTTCGTTTGTGCAGCAGATATTCTGAAATTAAATATTTGAAGTTGCTCTCATATGTGCTAATGAAGAAAAGGTGATTCTGAAATAAAATATTTGCCAAGGATCAAACAATTTAAGTTTAGGGCCAGGAGCATTATAGTTTGGTGGAGTAGATTAAGTCACTAGAACAGCAGGTCTCGTAACCTATCTATGATTGTGCAAGGCCTGTATACCATACTATACAGTGACAGGCTGTACTAAGCCATACCAAACTATACTATACCATACCATACCATGACAGGCCACACCATACTACAGAATGGCAAACCACACCATACAATGAGAGATCAATACCATTCGGAGTGCATGTGTAAAATTTTTCTGACTTGTTTTAGTTGTGTGGCACACAATATCCCTTTGTGATGCCCTCTCTCCCTCTGTATTGCCCTTAGCTGCTCCCTCCTTACCTGTACCCTCCCCTTCTCCCAACCTTTCATCTCTGTGGCTTTTGACTCCTCTATCCTTTACCATAACATACAATACAATGACTGGCCATTTCATACTACACAATGACAGGTCATACCATACAATGACAGGTCATACCATACCATAACATACAATGAGAGGTCATACCACATTATACTATAGAACGACAGGCTATAGTATACCATACTACACTATACAATGATGGGCCATAACATAAAACAGACCACACCATTCCATTCTATACAACGGGAGACCATAGCGTACCATACTATACAATGACAAGCCATACCATGCTATACAATGACAGGCCATACCATACTAAACAATACACAGCAGCCGCACTATTGTAAAACATGGCTAAAAAAAAACTTTTGACAAAGCCAATAGATATCCTACTGGCAAGTTCTACAGACTTTGCCAAGGCTCATTTTTTTAATTGGCACTTTTGCACTCAAGAAATGCATTATTTTTATTTACTGTTCCAAGTGGGCTCCATAACCGTGGGTTCTGGAAATAAAAATAAAAGCAAATGGCACCTACGTCATTCTGCTGACCAATGCATGTTTTCTGATGCATGCCTACGTTGGTGGAATGTCAAGATTGCCCGTTTTTAAACATTTTTTATGTTGACAATGCTGCAGAGTGTCTCAACGCAATACAGCACTTTAAAAAACAACTGGCAAAAACTATAGATCCCAAAGGCAAGACCTATTGGCTTGGCCAATGCTTGATCATTTTGTGCTTTATTTTATAACCGTTTTAAAAGTTACATATATGTTAACGTTTCAGTAAAAATGTAAAAACAAGCATCACAAATGACCTTTACAAATTTAAATAAGGCAGTACTGCATAGCAGTCGCCTTTCTGGGCTTCTGTATTTAAATATTTGGTCCCCAAGAGTTGAGTGGATATTTTTAGCCACAAGCAACCACTCTGGCTTTGTTAAAATAAATACTATTTTGGAGTGTTTCAGGGCAAAACTACAAAAAGGAGTCTCTCAACGAGGAGTACTGCCAACTGATAAGAATTAAAAATGGGAACCACCTTCTTGAATGGTGAGGTGGAATTTCAGTCTAATATCTCAGAGCTAACTTCAAATTACCAGAAATACCAGCCACTATGAGGTCACTTTAGCAGATGCACATTCTAGACAGCTCTTTACTGCTGATTTACAAGGATTACCAACAGTCTGATCAAAGACCAAGAGGTTAAACAGCCTCCAATATTTTAAGACTAAAATATTCCAAATAAGTAGCCCTACACACATTATCGCAAATATTAAATAACAGAGCTTTCATCTACCGGTTTCATTCCACTCCCACACATGCTAGTAATGAAAGAACATATGCACCAGTCTCATGGCCAACAGCGGCAACCAAAAGACTCAGGCTTGTACATGGTATGACACTCACCTGGGGACTGAACGCTCTAGTCTAACAATCTATAGAGAAGTAAACCAGCTACGAACTGCTAATCGTTAAGCATAGAGAGGGTTTCTCTTGTTCAGCAAAAAAGAAATCCTATTGTAAATGTTAATTCTCATGAGAACCGCGGTCATCCAAAACCTGATATTTCAAACTTTAAATAATTATCCAAATTGGTTGATCTAGTTAGTTGGTATGAGATGTGCACCCAGCACTATACATTGGGAAAGAAGTTAAAATAATTTTGTAGTCTTCGTACGCCAATAGTTGTAATACAAGACCATCCAAATTAGACAATAGCATAGTTACCTTAGAAAAAGTCAATGGAAAATCTGAAAAATATATACACAGTGAAATAAGGGCACAAGAAAGCATCATTTTATTTGCTGAAGGTTGGAATAGCCTAGCATGGTGCTTACCCACACCCATCCACACCTCAGTAGGCATTAACCTATTGCAATGTAATTTAGAGTCTATGTGATGTGCTGCAAGTTTTCTTTTCCTTTTATTTTTTAATGACGACATGCTCATCTCCTAGGTATCCGGAAAGAAGAGCAATGTGCAGAGTGTAGGGAAATTAGGATTTCATCCATGTTGTGGGGTTAGCCTCAGTACTGGTATACCATGACTGGCTATTCCAAAAGCTTTCAAAGTTTAAGATATCTATAAAAAGTGAGGATTTGAGAGGACTCCAGCAGTGAGAAGCTAGTTCCCCAAACGCTAACAGAATATAATAATAGAATATAATAAGAAACACAAGAAGGTTTATATGAACTTACTATACAAGAGTACCAAGCACCCGCACTTTTCTCAAAGAGGCAAAGTGAATCTGTTACCTTGTCATGGTCACCCTCGAAGAGCTGAAGGAAGCTGGCCTGTGTGCCTGTGGTGCCCTTTACCCCTCTGAATCGCAGCTCACTTCGCATTCTCTCCAAGTTGCCCAGGTCCATGCACAGGTCTTGTATCCAGAGACAGCAACGTTTCCCTACCGTGGTGAGCTGAGCTGGCCTGACGAAAGAGGAAAAATGTAGTAAATCCTGAACCTTCATGGAAAACAGCAGATCAGCACCAGAGCGAGCTTGGCCTACCTGGCAATGGCCAGAAAATGTGCGCTCAGAAGGGATATCGATGCAGCACATCTCACATTCTATGCTGATCTAGACTGACAGACCAAACAAGTGCCAGTAGCATCTTAAACATCATGGGGCTGCAAAGCACAATAATTCCAGCTGACCATGAAAGCACAAAGCATGGCAGCTATTCAGTAGCACACGCAACAGAACAGAGAACAAATTTAAGGTATTTAGAGCACCCACATTACATGCTGTCCACCGAAACTAACAGTAGTCCACATACTGCCTGGTCCACCTTGGCCCACCAGTAAGCCAACTGTAGGCCACCAAGACCAACAGCATCCTACCACAAACACCACATACATTTTTTTTTTTAAATCTGTTTATTAAACTTAAAGTCAAACAAGGTCTGGACATAGCAGTACACTACATATATTTTGGTGAAAAGTCACCTATCTACCAACGTTTATACGTTACACAGCTTAGGTACATTTCAGTGTACTGGCTTTCCATAAACATTCTATAACTAATAACATATGACATGATGATTAATATTCTTAGGTATGTCCTTTGGCGTCCATTATGATAGTGGGAGCGTGAAGTTGTACAGGCTCCGAGGGCTACATTTCTGTGTGTGCTCTTTAGTATAGGGGGATAGTTGTGTCATGGGTCGGTCGTTGGATAAATGTGGTGTGGGCTAGGCCTAGTGATGCAATAATTTGGATCTATTCTTGGCAGATTCAGTTAATGTGTGTAGATCTAGGGATAGCGTATTTTAAGGTTATTAAAGGGTATAGTTCATGGGGGGTATTTGTCATCTCTAGATTCAATTCTAACTACAAAGAGATCCCAATTTTCAATCCCACCTTGTATCTGACCTCTATGCTGTGATTGCCTCAGAGTTTGAGCTTCAGCCAATGTGTAATCGTGCAGGTCACGTAGCCAGATGGAATGGGGAGGGGCATTTGGGGCCTTCCAATGTGTGGCTATCAGG
Organism: Pleurodeles waltl; assembly: GCF_031143425.1. Classification (NCBI taxonomy): domain Eukaryota; kingdom Metazoa; phylum Chordata; class Amphibia; order Caudata; family Salamandridae; genus Pleurodeles; species Pleurodeles waltl. The sequence continues at coordinate 313,834,678 of NC_090443.1, forward strand.
CGTTTGTATGTCACAAATGCTAAATCTACAAACTTGTGGGTATGTTTATCTTTTTTTTTTCGGTATCGTATATTGAGTAGACAGGATTCTGGAGTCTGGGTAAGCGGTTGGCCTGATAGGTCTATGGTTGTGTTGACGATTTGGTTCCAGCCAGTGTTGATCGTGCGACATTCCCAGACCATATGATAGAAGGTTGCTGCGGGGGCAGCGCATCTTGGACATATGGAGTTAGCTCCTGGATATATTTTATGAATATGAGCTGGGGAGAGATAAGCCTGATGCACATAATTAAATTGCGTGTATCTTAGTCTAAAGTTGCGTGATACAGACTTGATCGAAGTGAGGGCTGTGTCCCAGGATTTTTGTGCTATTGGTGTAGGAAGAGCGGAATCCCATCGAAGTTTGACCTGGGTTAGAGCTTTACAACTTCTTGATAGGAGTATTTTGTATAATTTAGTAACAGTATGTTTTGCCTCTCCCATAGAAAGTATTGCAGAAAGTAGGAGGGAATCGTTTGGTTCGTTTTGTCCACAGCCCCATATGTTGCGTAGGAGATTATTAATGGCATTGAATGTCAGAAAGGCTTGTGGCTGCATTGCCCCCGCAGCCGTCAGATCTGCGAACTTGATTGCTCTGGATTCATTATATAGGTCTCCTGTATAGAGGGTATTAACCGTTCGTAAGTCATGATGAGAGGATAAGGCGTGGAAGCCCGGGAGCTGTGGTACTGGGATTAAGGGAGAATAGGGGAGGGGTGACATTTTGCCTTGTACATATCTCTTCCAACAATGCCTGGCTGAGCTAAGCAGGGGGGTATTATGTCGTAAATGAGGGAGACCTGTTAGTAACCATGCCAATATCTGTGTAGGGGTTATGTAGTCCATTATTGCTGTAACCTCTGTGTTGGACGGCTCGTTTAGCCATTTGGTGACCCATTGAAGTTGGGCTGCTGTATAATATAGCTCAAGGTTCGGCATACCCAAGCCACCTTCCTCTTGTGGGTATTGCGTGGTGTTTAGAGCTACTCTGCGTCTGTCTCTGCCCCAGAGTAAGTCAGTTAGTAGTGAATGTGCTTTATGGAAAAACGAGCACGGTAAGGCCAACGGGAGTGCAGAGAAATAATACAAGAATCTCGGTAATATTAGCATCTTGACTATTGCTATCCGGCCCATGGGCGATAGGGGCAAGGAACTCCAGAATGCCAAGGAGCCTCGGGTGGAGCGGAGAAGCCTATCTAGGTTACCTTCTCTTAGATCTGCCATAGAGTGGTACACTTGGACACCCAGGTACTTGAAGGTTTGGTACGACCATGGTAATTGATGTATGGGGGATGATGTTTGTCGTTCAGGGGGCAAACGAGTGAGGGGATAGATACAGGATTTAGACCAGTTCACACGTAAGCCAGATACAAGAGCGAAGCTATCCAGTATATGCATTATCTTGGGCAGGGAGTCAGAGTGGTTGCGTAAATATACCAGGGCATCATCTGCATACAAAGAAATTATATGATATGCTTCGAACTCCCTTATTCCCCATTTATGTGCGTACCTCCTGATCTTAATTGCAAGTGGTTCCATAGCGATTGCGAATAGCAATGGTGATAGCGGGCAGCCTTGTCTGGTTCCTCTGCTCACAGGAAAGGTTTCTGACACTACCTGGCCTGTTTTAACTCGGGCTGTTGGTTTGGAATATAGTGTTGTGATCCAATTGATGAAGCCGCTCCGGAATCCGAACATCTTGAGGGTGCTAAATAGATATTCCCAGCCTAGCGTATCAAACGCCTTCTCGATATCTAGTGACACAGTCACACTTTCTGGGTCAGTGGTGTTGTGCATGATACGAATTAAAACACCACATACATGTATTGCACATTGCCTGTGGTGAGCTGGGTCACTTTGGCCACTAATAGAAAATACATTTGTAAGGATCTGGGTGTATTATATGGTATGGATCTGCACACTTACCATGTAATACACTCACAAAAGCTGTCTTGGGTCCAGTTCGGCTCATCTGTATAAACCTTAAGCTAAACCCTGGGTAGCTACGGGTTCGAGTAGTGAGGCTTAAACAAAGGCACCATTGTAAAGCATTTAACAGTACCAAACAACAAAATAAGAAAGCCACACATCATGAACGAACAACACCAATTTATGGAATTCAAATATATTTCATATTTATATTATGAATTTTTAGAGTCAAAGATGAGCAAAATCCACTGCAGGGTTCTGGAGATACAGATTTTTTAAGAAATCTTTATTTTGAGTTCAACTGCAAACAAGCATTGATAACCTAATGTTTGAAAATGTTTACAAAGTTTGTAAGAATCGAGTTTGGTGACTCCGGCCTGGCATGGGTATCCAAATCCGACTGGGAGAAGGTCTGTGGCGGTGGAAGGATTAGGTTTGCAAGTAATAAGAAAGTTTTGGACAGTTACCTGGCCACTCACAGTGTTTCCCAGTCCAGTTACAAACTTTACAGCACAACCGCCATAGACTTCAATGAAGTGATCCTGATGCTGCAGAAGATAGAATATGCTGAAGGATGCTCTGAGTGCTGTGCGGTCGATAGGGGTGCCTTTGCGTTATTCCTCAGTTCATGGGGCAGGTGAGCAACTTTGGCCACAGAGGACTTGGATCCTCAAAGTCCTCTTTTAGACAGTACCCTTTGGTGGAGGCTGGTGTCCCTCTCTGGCAACGAATGTGGGCTTGGTGCAACTTTTAGCAGTCGAGGATCAGTCTCTTGGGACGCCAGTGGCAGCGAGAATATATATATGTATTTATATGGAAAATGTCACTTACCCAGTGTACATCTGTTCGTGGCATGTAGTGCTGCAGATTCACATGCTATGCATAGCTCTTCCGACATCTAGTGTTGGGCTCGGAGTGTTACAAGTTGTTTTTGTTCAAAGAAGTCTTTTTGGAGTCACAGGATTGAGTGATTCCTCCTCTAGGTTACAGTGCGCATGGGCATCATCTCCATTGTTAGACTGTTTTCCCGCAAAGGGTGAAGGAAGGAGTGAGAGTATAAGAATGGAAAATGTCACTTACCCAGTGTACATCTGTTCGTGGCATTAGTCGCTGCAGATTCACATGTTGTGCATAGTCCGCCGTCTGGTGTTGGGTCGGAGTGTTACAAGTTGTTTTTGTTCGAAGAAGTCTTTTCAAGTCCCGAGACCGAGGGACTCCTCCTCCTTTGTTCCATTGCGCATGGGCGTCGACTCCATGTTAGATTGTTTTTCCCGCAGAGGGTGAGGTAGGAGTTGTGTATGTTAGTAATAGTGCCCATGCAATGGAATGAATAAGTATGTACCAACTAAGGTTTAAGTATGAAAATGTCACTTACCCAGTGTACATCTGTTCGTGGCATCAGTCGCTGTAGATTCGCATGTTTTGCATAGCTCGCCATCTGGTGTTGGGTCGGAGTGTTACAAGTTGTTTTTCTTCGAAGAAGTCTTTCGAGTCACAGGACCGAGTGACTCCTCCTTTTGTCTCCATTGCGCATGGGCGTCAACTCCATCTTCGATTGTTTTTCCCCGCAGAGGGTGAGGTAGGAGTTGTATTGTAGTAATAGTGGCCATGCAATGGAGTGACTAAGTATGTACCTATTTAAGGTTAAAATAATATATATACAAATAGTTGAAGGTACCTTCCTAACTGCTACAGGCTCCCGGGGAGGCGGGTGGGCACATGCGAATCTACAGCGACTGATGCCACGAACAGATGTACACTGGGTAAGTGACATTTTCAGTTCGATGGCATCTGTCGCTGTAGATACGCATGTTTTGCATAGACTAGTAAGCAGTTATCTCCCCAAAGCGGTGGCTCAGCCTGTAGGAGTGGGAGTAGTCTGAAACAATGTTCTTAATACGGCTTGACCTACTGTGGCTTGTTGTGCGGATAACACGTCCACACAGTAGTGCTTAGTAAATGTGTGAGGCGTAGACCATGTGGCTGCCTTACATATTTCTTGCATTGGGATGTTTCCTAGAAAGGCCATGGTAGCGCCTTTCTTTCTGGTTGAATGTGCCCTTGGTGTAATGGGTAGTTCTCTCTTTGCTTTAAGGTAGCAGGTTTGGATGCACTTAACTATCCATCTGGCTATACCCTGTTTTGATATTGGGTTTCCTGTATGAGGTTTTTGAAATGCAATAAACAGTTGTTTTGTTTTCCTAATTTCTTTTGTTCTGTCAATGTAGTACATTAGTGCTCTTCTGATGTCTAATGTATGTAGTGCCCTTTCAGCTACCGAGTCTGGCTGTGGGAAGAACACTGGTAGTTCTACCGTTTGATTTAAGTGGAACGTGAAATAACTTTTGGTAAAAAATTTGGATTGGTTCTTAGGACCACCTTATTTTTGTGTATTTGAATAAAAGGTTCTTGTATAGTAAACGCCTGAATTTCACTTACTCTTCTTAGAGATGTGATGGCAATGAGAAATGCAACCTTCCACGTTAAGAATTGCATTTTGCAAGAGTGCATGGGTTCAAAAGGTGGGCCCATGAGTCTTGTTAAGACGATGTTGAGGTTCCATGAAGGAACAGGTGGTGTTCTTGGTGGTATAATTCTTTTCAGGCCTTCCATAAACGCTTTAATGACAGGTATCCTAAATAGTGAAGTTGAATGGGTAATTTGCAGGTATGCAGATATTGCTGCGAAGTGTATCTTTATGGAAGAGAAGGCTAGATTTGATTTTTGTAAATGTAGCAAGTATCCCACTATATCCTTTGGAGATGCATGTAATGGTTTAACTTGATTATTATGGCAGTAGCAAACAAATCTTTTCCATTTGCTTGCATAGCAGTGTCTAGTGGATGGTCTTCTAGCTTGTTTTATGACTTCCATACATTCTTGGGTGAGGTTTAAATGTCCGAATTCTAGGATCTCAGGAGCCAGATTGCTAGATTCAGCGATGCTGGGTTTGGATGCCTGATCTGTTGTTTGTGTTGTGTTAACAGATCTGGTCTGTTGGGCAACCTGACATGGGGTACTACTGACAGGTCTAGTAGTGTTGTGTACCAAGGTTGTCTTGCCCATTTTGGTGCTATTAGTAGGAGTTTGAGTTTGTTTTGACTCAATTTGTTTACTAGATATGGAAGGAGAGGGAGAGAGGGAAAAGCGTACGCAAATATCCCTGACCAGTTCATCCATAGAGCATTGCGTTGAGACTGCCTGTGTGGGTACCTGGATGCGAAGTTTTGGCATTTTGCGTTCTCCTTTGTTGCAAATAGGGCTATTTGAGGTGTCCCCCAAATTCTGAAGTAAGTGTTTAGAATTTGGGGGTGAATCTCCCATTCGTGGACCTGTTGGTGATCTCGAGAGAGATTGTCTGCTAGTTGATTTTGGATCCCTGGAATAAATTGTGCTATTAGGCGAATGTGGTTGTGAATTGCCCATTGCCATATCTTTTGTGCCAGGAGGCACAGCTGTGTCGAGTGTGTTCCCCCCTGTTTCTTTAGATAATACATTGTTGTCATGTTGTCTGTTTTGACAAGAATGTATTTGTGGGTTATGATGGGTTGAAATGCTTTCAACGCTAGGAATACTGCTAACAATTCTAGGTGATTTATATGCAACTTTGTTTGATGTACGTCCCATTGTCCTTGGATGCTGTGTTGATTGAGGTGTGCACCCCACCCTGTCATGGAACATCTGTTGTTATCACGTATTGTGGCACTGGGTCTTGGAAAGGCCGCCCTTTGTTTAAATTTATACTGTTCCACCATAGAAGCGAGATGTATGTTTGGCGGTCTATCAACACCAGATCTAGAAGGTGACCCTGTGCATGTGACCACTGTGATGCTAGGCACTGTTGTAAGGGCCTCATGTGCAGTCTTGCGTTTGGGACAATGGCTATGCATGAGGACATCATGCCTAGGAGTTTTAATACCGTCTTTGCCTGTATCTTTTGTGTTGGATACATGGCTTGTATAACCTTGTGAACATTTTTAACCCTTTGTGGACTTGGAGTGGCTATTCCCTTTGTTGTGTTGATTGTCGCTCCTAAGTATTGCTGTGTTTTGCACGGCAAAATGTGAGATTTTGTATAGTTGATGGAGAAACCAAGTTTGTAGAGGGTTTGTATGACATAATCTGTGTGGTGTGAACACTTTGTGAGGGAGTTGGTCTTGATTAGCCAATCGTCTAGGTACGGGAATACGTGTATATGCTGCCTTCTGATGTGTGCAGCTACTATTGCTAGGCATTTTGTAAATACTCTTGGTGCGGTTGTGATACCGAACAGCAACATTTTGAATTGGTAATGTATTCCCTTGAATACGAACCTTAGGTATTTCCTGTGCGAGGGATGTATCGGTATATGGAAATATGCGTCCTTTAGATCTAAGGTTGTCATGTAGTCTTGTTGCTTTAGCAGTGGTAACACGTCTTGTAGCGTGACCATGTGAAAGTGTTCTGATTTGATGTAGGTGTTTAGTGTTCTGAGATCTAGGATTGGTCTCAGTGTTTTGTCCTTTTTTGGTATTAGAAAGTACAGTGAGTAAACTCCTGTGTTTATTTGTGTACATGGTACCAATTCTATTGCGTCCTTTAGCCGTAATGCTTGAACTTCTAGTTCTAGAAGGTCTAAATGCTGTTTTGACATATTCTGTGTTTTTGGTGGGACATTTGGAGGGAGTTGGAGAATTTCTATGCAATAACCATGTCGGATAATTGCTAAGACCCAAGTGTCTGTTGTTATCTCCTCCCAAGATTTGTAAAACTGACTTAGTCTTCCCCCCACTGATGTTGTGTGAAGGGGTTGAGTGACTTGTGAGTCACTGTTTGGTTGCAGGGGTTTTTGTACTTTGAAATTTTCCCCGGTTTCTAGGGAATTGTCCTCCTCTATACTGGCCCCGAAAGCCTCCCCTTTAGTACTGTCCCTGGTAGGTAGACGGTGTAGATTGTGAGGTGCTGGCTTGTGTGGCTTGACCTCGAAACCCCCCTCTGAAGGTTGTTTTGCGGAAGGTGCCGAAAGTGCCTCTGCCCTGCGGGGAATAGAGTGCGCCCATGGCCTTGGCTGTGTCCGTGTCCTTTTTCAATTTCTCAATTGCCGTGTCCACTTCGGGTCCAAACAATTGTTGTTCATTGAACGGCATATTGAGCACCGCTTGCTGTATTTCCGGTTTAAAGCCAGATGTGCGCAACCATGCGTGCCTTCTTATGGTTACTGCGGTATTTATTGTTCTTGCCGCTGTGTCTGCTGCATCCATAGAGGAGCGTATTTGGTTATTGGAGATGTTTTGTCCCTCCTCAACCACTTGTTTTGCCCGTTTTTGAAATTCTTTGGGTAGATGCTCGATGAGATGCTGCATCTCGTCCCAATGGGCTCTATCATATCGCGCTAGGAGCGCCTGAGTTCGCGATGCGCCATTGGTTTGCAGCTTGTACTGCGACCCTTTTCCCAGCTGCGTCGAACTTGCGGCTCTCTTTATCTGGAGGTGGTGCATCGCCTGATGTGTGCGAGTTGGCTCTCTTGCGGGCTGCCCCTACCACGACTGAATCTGGTGGCAGTTGTGAGGTGATAAAAGCAGGGTCCGTGGGCAGTGCTTTATATTTTTTCTCCACCCTTGGAGTAATCGCTCTACTTTTGACAGGTTCTTTGAAGATCTGCTTTGCGTGCCTTAGCATTCCTGGAAGCATAGGTAGGCTTTGGTAGGAGCTATGGGTGGAGGAGAGGGTGTTGAAAAGGAAGTCATCCTCGACAGGTTCTGCGTGTAACGACACGTTATGGAATTCTGCTGCCCTAGCTACCACCTGTGCATACGCTGTGCTGTCCTCAGGTGGTGAGGGCTTGGTAGGGTACGACTCAGGACTATTGTCTGATACTGGGGCGTCGTATAGGTCCCAAGCGTCCTGGTCGTCTTGGCTCATGGTGGTATGAGCCGGTGAATGTGACGGAGTCTGTGCCGGTGATGTGTGAGTTACAGGTGGAGGAGAGGGTGGCGGAGTTACCTTCTTCACCATTTTTTGTGGTGTTAGTTCTTGTGTTTGGAACTCGAGTCTCCTTTTTCTCCTGATTGGGGGAAGAGTGCTGATCTTCCCTGTCCCACTTTGTATGAAGATCCGCTTTTGTGTGTGGTCTACATCAGTGGTCTGTAACTCTTCTTCAAATCTGTGTTTGCGCATTTGAGAGGACAGTGATTGTTCCTCTGTATATGAGCTGGCAGTTGGTTCGGTTGCTGGTCGTTTTGGCACCGAAACTGTGTCTCTGCTTGTTTTCGGCTCAGAGGAGAATTTTTTCTTTTTCGGCGTCGAGCTTTCTCAGCGTCGATCTTCCTCGATGCCGCTGTCTCTGCGTCGAGCAGCTTCGGTTCCGCTGTCTCGGCGTCGATCTTTTTCGGCAGCACTTTCTCGGTCCCGAGATTGCTGCGTTCCCGTGTCTCGACCCGAGTCGGACGATCTCGGCACCAGTTTGGCCTTTTTCGGTGCCGATGGACGGTCACCTACTTTATGGGTTGAGCCATGGCCTGTTGGCAGTGGAGTCCCCTGGGCCTTGTCTGTTTTCTTGTGTGGTGCTTGCTTCGACGTCTTACTCACGGTTTCTTCGACGTCGAATTCCTCCGAGTCCGATTCATGGATGGAGAAGGCTTCCTCTTCTTCTCCTTGTCCCTCGAACTCTCGGTGTCCTGTCGGCGTGGACGCCATCTGCAATCTTCTGGCTCGCCGGTCACGGAGCGTTTTTCGGGACCGAAACGCACGACAGGCCTCGCACGTTTCTTCCTTGTGCTCGGGCGACAGGCACAAGTTACAGACCAAATGTTGGTCTGTATATGGATATTTATTGTGGCATTTAGGACAGAATCGGAACGGGGTCCGTTCCATCAGAGTCGATGTTACACGCGGTCGGACCGCCCAGGCACCGACGGGGGATCGAAATTACCCCGAAGGGCTACCGGAGCTCTTCACGATTCGGTGTCGATTCTATTCTTACCCGATACCGAGCGAAACAATACCGACGTAGTTTTCCGAAGTTAAGACTATCTTTCCGTCCCGAGACCCGGAGCGAAAAGGAACACGACTGAACACGATGGCGGAAAAAAAAACAATCTAACATGGAGTCGACGCCCATGCGCAATGGAACAAAGGAGGAGGAGTCCCTCGGTCTCGGGACTCAAAAAGACTTCTTCGAACAAAAACAACTTGTAACACTCCGACCCAACACCAGACGGCGGACTATGCACAACATGTGTATCTGCAGCTACACATGCCACCGAACATAAAGATATGTCCATGCAAATGTTAATGTATCTACATATGTACAAATGTTAAACTTGAACAACTACAAGCTTCCGGGGAGGAGGGAGGGTGCATGTGAATCTGCAGGACTACATGCCACGAACAGATGTACACTGGGTAAGTGACATTTTCCATTCGATGGCATGTGTAGCTGCAGATAAACTTGCTATACATAGACTACAAAGCAGTTACTCCTCCCAAAAAATAGCGGTGGCTAGCCTGTAGGAGTTGGAGTGGTTTGAAATGGTGTTCTTAAGACGGCCTGGCCTACAGTAGCCTGTTGCTGTGAGAAAACACCAACACAATAATGTTTTGTAAATGTATGAGTTGACCATGTGGCAGCTTTACATATATCAGTCATTGGTATGTTTCCTAAAAATGCCATTGACACACCTTTCTTTCTTGTAGAATATGCTCTAGGAGTGATTAAAAGTTGTGTCTTTGCTTCGATGTAGCATGTTTGTATACATCTAACAATCCACCTTGCTAAACCTTGTTTAGATATAGGATTACCTTTATTTTATTTTTTTTAAATATATTTTTATTAACATTTTGCTATTACAACGTTACATATTTATTCATTTCACATGCACTTTTATATCTGCTTCTTATTTTGTACTTTTTCGCTTATTGCTCGATCTTTATTAACAGTCGTTTTATTTCTCTTTATTCAACCAGTTACTCTTTTACTTATTCAATCACTTTTCTTTGTTACAGCTCTTTGTTCTGCATAAGCAATAGTCAAGCAACAGGTTTAAACCCCTTCTTCCTTGTAACTTGGAATAATGATATAGAGGGTTAGGTGCCACCCAATTGGGTGTGGGAGGAAGGAGGAAGAGGCGGGAATAAAAAAGAACAGGCCACACAGGGCCAACCATGCGGCTATGTGCAAATGATTTTTATAGTTGTTGAACTGAAGGTGCTATGTCAGATCCATTTTATTTTATTTTTTATTTATTTTAATTTTAAGCAGGGGGTGATATCGACCCAGGGCGCAGGGACGCGCCGTGTAGACGGAGGGGCACGCACACTGCCTATCATGTTCGATGGCGAGGTGGGGATCCACGGCCCAGCTGCCTTCAGGCCTCTACACTTAATGAAAGCCACGTGGAGGTCGGGTTTGTTCTGGGCGCCTATCTATGTGCTACAATCGCCTGGCTCCGACCTCGGCGTGGGTTGGGAGTCGCTGGTTTCTCTTGCTGGGTTCACCAATCTCCTAATTATACTCTCCCAATTCGTCACTAAGTTCTCCCACCCCGGAGCTATGGGAACCCGGCGGATACTCCTGGCTTCTTCTGCTTTTAGGACCTGTAATTCAGCTCTAGCCCACGTTAATGTATCATTCTCCCAGACAGTCAGTAAAGGACAACCCGCAGCTTTCCAGCCCCTCGAGATTAGTCTCTTATATAGTGCCAGGGTGAGGTCCAAAAAGCGCCCCTTCACTTTTCCACGGAGTGCCGTTGGTCCAAGGCCCAGCAAGCACATCTCGGGGCTGGGTCTTAACTCAATCTCAAGCAATTCAGTTAAGGTAGTCAACATTTCCTTCCAGCCAGTCTGGATCACCGGGCAAGTCCAAACCATGTGGTCGAAATTCGCCCCACCCCCCCCGCACCTCGGGCAGGTCGCTGGAGATCCACCGTATATACGGAACAGCCTGTGGGGTGTGAGGTATGTTCTATGCAGGTAATTATATTGAAGGTACCTTAAGCGTGTATTACGGGACACCATCCGGGGGTAAGCCAGTATCTTTTTCCACTCTGAGTCTGAGTTCTCGACCAACCGTGCCCTCCCAGCCTCCTCTCAGTGAATGTAGGGGGTCTAAAGCTGCCTCAACCTGGGACCGATATATCTTGGTGATGAGACGTGTTTCCTCACCTAATGTCATCAGTGAGTGCAAGACCCCGTGTGTGTCAGGTTCCGCATTTGCCGTGTCCCAGTGAGCCCTAAGGGTATGTACCAGTCTCCCGTACAGTAGAAACTGTCCACCGGGAACACCCTCCTCCATCAAGTCAACAAATCCCCTCAGGACTCCCTCTTTGAAAAGTCCTCCCACTACTTCTATTCCCGCTGCTAGCCAATGACTGAGTCCCATACTTCCCGGCCCCCTCCCCCTGGGTTCTATAGCAAGTACTGCCAGCGGCAGAGCTGGAGAATACGGGTGACCAACTCCTACTCTTTTCGTGCATCTTTTCCAACATCCTATTGCCACTTTTATCATTATGTTGTTCCCAGGGAGAGTTATCTTCCTGTTTGCCATGTTTGCCGCAATCCACGCCGTATCAATCACTCCCTGGGCCGTATATAAATCCAATTGGCCCCGACCCGTAAGCCACCCAGCTATCCACTGCAATTGGGATGCAAGGTAATATGCCTCAAAGTCAGGTGCCCCCAGGCCTCCCGCTTGGGGAGGCCTGCAGATGGTCACGAGAGTGGTACGTCTTCGCCCACTATCCCAAATTAGTTCTCTAAGCAATGTGTTCAGATCACGGAACCATGCCCGGGGTATTAGCAGCGGTAAATTGGCAAAGTAATAGAGCAGTCGGGGAGCATGATCATTTTGGATAGCGCCTCTCAAGCCATCACTGACAATTTTAAAGAGCGCCAGAATGTTACTGATGATCTCAGCGAACGAAGCGCTCCACCTAGGTTACCCTCTCTTAGGTCAGCCATACCATGGTAGATCTGGATCCCCAAGTATCTAAATGTACGCGGAGCCCATTTCAGGTCCACCGGGCACGCTATGGGGCGACCATATGCAGACGTCAGGGGGAACACATATGTTTTATTACGGTTAAGTCTTAATCCTGATACTAAACCAAATTCCTCAAGTACGTTCAGGGCCCAGGGGAGTCCACTCGCCCCGTCTCTAAGGTATATCAAAATGTCGTCTGCATATAGCGAGATAATGTGATCCCCTGGTCCCCACCGAATCCCTCTGCCCGCTCCTTCACCTCGCACCCACGCCGCTAAGGGTTCCATCGCCAAAGCGAACAACAATGGAGACAGGGGGCATCCCTGTCTAGTTCCCCGATACACTGGGTAAGCAGCTGAGACCGTCCTACCCGTCTTGACCCTTGCCAATGGGGACGAATATAACAGGTCCACCCAGGCAACCCAGCCACCACCCAGGCCATTTTTAACATTGTCGCCCTCAAGTAATCCCATCTGATCGAGTCGAAGGCCTTTTCAAAGTCCACAGCTAGCAAGGTCCCGGCTGGTGGCTTCGCCTCATCAGGCATATGCATTATAGAGAAAATCCGCCTAAGATTCAAGGAGGTGCTGCGACCGGGAATAAAACCGTTCTGGTCAGGGTGCACCAGGGTCGGCATAAGGGGCAGTAACCGATTAGCTAGTATCTTACTCAAGATCTTAAAGTCGCTATTTAGCATTGATAGTGGTCTAAATTCTGTTACCGATGGATCACTAATGTTTGTTTTTGGGAGCGGCACAACCAATGCTTCACGGAGCGTGGAAGGGAGCACCCCATTCTTTACCGCCTCCATTTACATTTCCTTCAGTCTGGGAGTTAATAAGGATTTATACTTTTTATAAAAATCCATCGGAAGACCATCTGTGCCCGGGGTCTTCCCAGGAGCCAGCTGCGTGATTGCTTCGTTTATCTCTTCTGCAGTCACTGGACCCCCCAGGCCGGCCCCGTCCTCCGGGCTCAAAGCCGGCAGAGACATCCGAGTTAGGAAACCATCAAGGATCCCCACCTCCAAGTCTGTGGGCTTCCTATACAAGTACGTATAATAATCTTTGAATGCGTCGTTAATGGATTCTGGACTAATTCTGCGTGTCCCAGCCCTGTCCAATACACTTGCAATAGGACCACTATCACCATTCGGGCGCACTAGCCATGCCAAAAGTCTACCGGATCTCCCCTCCTCTTATTGCATGGATACCAAGTATCTTTGCACACTGTGGCATCTAAGACGCTCTTCTATTCGGGAGTGCTCCCTACGCGCACTCTCGTACTCTTCATCCGCTTGTCTTGTGGGGCCCTGTCTCAACTCCCCCTCGTGGATGACCTTCTCCAGTGCGTTTAATTCTCTCTCAAGTGTACGTTTTATCCCCACTGACTGTCCCAGACAATGACCCCGCGTCCCCACCTTGAGTGTCTCCCACTCTATGCCTCTGGAGGAAGTGGATCCCCGGTTATCCTCTATGTGTTCCTCTAAGTAGCTTTGTACCCCCTCCCTGTACGCTTGGTCCTCCAAGGCCGACGGAAGCATTCTCCATGCCGGTATAGGAGGTCTGTCCCGAGATACATTCAATGTCATCAATAGAGGATTATGATCAGATATTGTGCGGGCAAGGTACTCCGCGTGGGTCATATTTCGGGCCAGCCCTGCTGTGCAAACTATTCTGTCGATTCTAGTATGTACCTGGTGGAGGCCCGAGTAAAACGAATAATCCCTGGCAACAGGGTGTTGTAGCCGCCAAGCATCCACCAGTCCCCAGGCGTCCAGCCACTCTGCTAGTTTTTTTGCTGCTTTAATTGATGTTGCTCCCTGCAGTGGGGGGTTAGACCTATCTAGGTCGATATCAAGCACTGCGTTAAAGTCTCCTCCTATTAGTACTTCCCCCGTGCATTGACGAGTGAGATGCCCAGACAGGCCCGTCATGAATAATGCTTGTTCCTGGTTGGGGGCGTATATACAACTCAGGGTCAACTGGAGCCCCTGTAGTTTCCCTTCTAGAATGACAAATCTTCCCTCCCTGTCTATGTTGGAGGAATCTAGCACAAATGGAACTCCCGCTCTAATCCAAATTAGGGTTCCTCTTGCGTAAGCTGAATATTCTGTGGCAAATACCTGACCCCTCCATCTCCTCCGTAATTTCTCCCCCTCTCCGGGCGCGAGGTGAGTCTCCTGTAGCATAGCTATATGCACCCCTCTTCTTTTTAAAAAGGAAAGAATTCTATGTCGCTTACTCGGAGTGCCCATCCCCCTAACGTTCCAGGTCATAGTGTTGTAGCCCCCCATCGTATTCTTAGAACCCGTTGTACATGGAGTCTACACGCCCCCGGCCCCGGCCAAGCCCCCCAGAAGCTTGCACCTTCATTATGATCAGCCCACATCGCACATATAGCCGGTATAACTAATAACAAAAAAACCCAACTCCCCTTCCCCAGGGCGCCTCCAAAACTGTAGGCTGCCCAATAAGTCCTACAACACTGCAGATCACACAAACACATCAAGTCAATACTCGCCGGTCAGGGTTGACAGGCGAGAAACAGGTCCGGGGGGGCGGCCAGGTCCGGAGGGGCCACCGTACTTCTTATCTTGACTCGCCTTTCAGCGCCGGTGCGGGTTCTGTTTAGATCAGTTCATCAGCCGTTTGTGGGGTTACCTCCGGTGCACTAGCCGATCCCCCAGAGCCCTCGGGCGAGGACACCACTATGTCTTCTGATTCCTCTTCAGAGACCGCCGGCGGAGACGATTCCACTCCCATCTTGGCTGCCGTTTTTAGGGCTTCTCTCTTTCCAGTCTCCCTTTGTGCCTGCTTGGGTGCTAGCCGTCGGCCGCCCCCTGGCCTTCTCCCTCTCAGGGCCCGCCGGGACCCTCCCCCACCGCGGCCCCCCGGCGCAGGCCGCGCCGGGCCCGACCCCGAGCTCTCAAGCCACTCCCATGCCTCCTCCGGAGTCTGGAGGAAAGTGGTTTTCCCCTCCACAATCACTCGTAGTCTTGCTGGATAGAGCAATGAGTACTGTATCCCTTCTTCTCGTAAAGTTCTTTTAACGGCCAGGAAGGAGGCACGCTTGTTTTGGACCTCCAAGGTGAAGTCAGGGAACAGTGTTGCTTCGCCATTGGCCACTTTAAACGGACCCAATTCCCTGGCTTTCTGCAGGAGGATGTCTCTGTCTCTATAGTGCAGGAGTTTAGCAATTACAGCCCGGGGCGGTCTGCCAGGGGCAAGCGGTCTAGCCGGCACCCGGTGTGCACGTTCCAATGAATAAAAGGGGGTCAGGCATCCTGGTGCCACAACCGTACTTAGCCATTTCTCCAGAAACTCCACCATGTTAGTCCCCTCGACCCCCTCAGGGAGACCCATCACGCGAATATTGTTTCTCCTGTTTCTGCCCTCTGCGTCCTCAGCTCGCCGTTCGAGCTTCGCCACTCTGTCTGCCAGAGAGGTCACCTCCGCTGATACTTCTGCTTGTTTTGGGACAACTTCCTCTAGTGTTGCTTCTGCCTCCTTTACTCTGTCGGCCAATTTGTGGTGGTCGGCTCTCAATAGCCCCACCTCTATCGCCACCTGATTAATGTCACGCTGTAGAGTGGATTTGGGGTCCTCAATGGCACCCAGTATCTTGTCCAGGGTGTCCTGAACCTTGGTTTGTGACTGGCTCTGTGTGGTCAGCTCGTTGTCCGCCATTGGTATCAGTGTCATGGGTTCCATGGCTTTGTTCTTGTGTCTGCCCTTGGAGGGCATTGGATATGCAGATGAGGGCGTCTCAGCGAGGCCGGCGCGCTGTGCAGGTAATTATACTGCCTGCTGTTGGCCTGCCCGTTCACCCAATCTGTTGCCGTCAAGATCTCAGGTTCTGGTCGCTCTAGGAGGAGTCTCAGACACCATGCCAGTCATCCCCAGCTCGTTGGGCCACAGTAAGCAGGTGCGCCCAGGATCCTCGATGTCGCCGTGTAGCTCGCCTCCGCCGAGCGTCCCCACCAGCCGGAAACAAGGTGGTTTGGATCGGGTCGGGGGTGGCGCCTCCCCCAAGACCGCGCCGTCTCCAGCAGCCAGGAGGGACCCCAACCCCGGGCAACAATGGTGCGCAGTCTCAAATTTCGGATGATAACAGCAATCAGCACGGGGCGGACCCTCGCCGCCACACCCCGCGACGGGCGATCAGTGTCCAACTTGAACCGTCCTAGGCGCAGGGGGCCCCCCCGCCACCATACAGGGGGCACCCGGGCAACGACCACCGGCACCGCAGTCGTACGGCCCCCAGGGGGCACAGGAGAAGCGGGATCCCTATCAGTCCTCCTCGGGCGCCTCTTGTCCCCTTGTCTCCTCACCGTCCGTGCCCCCGCAGCCGGGAAGCACCAGGCCCCGCCTCCCGGGTGGGAGGCCGACTTCACTCCGTCCGGCGTCCCCACTCGGCACTCCGATCTGCCCCTCACACCTCGGGGCGGGCCCGCGCACAGCCTCCGCGCCCGGCGCGGCACGCCGCACGTCCCAGGACCGCGGCCGCAGCCCGCCAGCAGGCCCCCGGGCACGATCCCCGCCGGGCCACACGAATCCGCAGGGGGCCACCCCCGGGGCAACGGCCCCTCGCCAGTGGCCCCACCCGCAATCGCCGCTCACCTCCTCCTTCGCTCCGAGCCAGCGGCACCTCAATTCAGCGCGGGGCGGCCCCGCCCGTCAGCTAGGCCGCAGCCGCGCCGCCACCGTCTCCCCACGTCTTCAGCAGTCGTTACGCTCCACTTTGAGCGCGACACTGCCCGCCCCAGCGCGTCTAGGCATACGTTTGAAGTCGGCCCCTCCGGAGCCGAGCGGTTAAGCGTGCGCCATGCTCAGCTCCGTGGCCACGCCCCCCTATAGGATTACCTTTATATGGTTGTTAAAAGGCAACAAAAAGTTGTTTTGTTTTCCTAAAATCTTGAGTATGAAGAGCTCTTTCTGCTACAGAGTCTGGCTGTGGAAAGAAGACTTGCAATTCCACTGTTTGGTTGATGTGAAAAGGAGATACTACTTCTGGTAGAAATTTTGGATTTGTCCTAAGTACAACTTTATGTTTGTGTACTTGGAAAAAAGATTCCTTAAGAGTGAACGCCTGTATTTCACTAACTTTGTAAAGAAGTAATAGCTACAAGGAAGGCAACTTTCCATGTTAAAAATTGAATTTGACAAGAATGAATGGGTTCAAAAGGTGGGTCCATGAGTCTGGTAAGTACAATATTTGAATTCCAGGAAGGAATAGGTGGTGTTCTAGGTGGAATAATACGTTTTAATACTTCCATGAAGGCGTTAATCACAGGAACTCTGAATAGAGAAGTGTGCTGATTATTTTGTAAATACGCAGATATTGCAGTAAGGTGGATGTTGATTGATGAGACAGCTAAGTTTGATTTTTGAAAATGAAGTAAGTAGCATACAATATCTTGCATAGATGCTTTAAGTGGGTCGGTGCTTTTAGATTGACAGTAGTAGACAAATCTTTTCCGTTTGTTAGCATAACATTGTCTAGTAGTAGGTTTATGTGCCTGCCTAATCACTTCCATAGATTCAGATGGTAGTTTTAGATAACCAAATTCTATGACTTCAGGAGCCAAATAGCTAAATTGGGAGCATTGGGGTTTGGGTGCCTGATTTGACCTTTGTTTTGCGTTAACAAGTCTTGTCTGTTTGGGAGTTTTGAATGAGGTACTACAGACAGATCTAGGAGTGTTGTGTACCAATGTTGACGTGCCCATGTTGGGGCTATGAGTATCATGGTCAGAGTTGTCTAACGTAGTTTGCGGACCAGAAAGGGAAGGAGTGGGAGAAAAGCGTAAGCAAATATCCCTGACCAATTGATCCATAGAGCAATGCCCTTGGATAGTGGATGTGGGTGTCTGGATGCAAAGTTTTGGCATCTTGCGTTTTCATTTGTTGCGAATAGGTCTATGCCTGGTGTTCCCCACTTTTGAAAGTACTTGGGAGTGGATCTTCCATTTGTGAGTTTGTTGGTGATTCCTTCTTAGGAGATCCGCTACCAGATTCTGTATTCCTGGAATGGATTCTGCTAATAGATGAATATGATTGTGAATTGCCTATTTCCATATCGTTTGGGCTAGCAGGGACAGTTCAGATGAATGTGTCCTACCCGTTTTGTTAGGTAAAACATGGTGGTCATGTTGTCTGTTTTTATGAGAACAGTCTTCTGTTTCAGAAGGGGTTGAAACGCTTTTAGGGCAAAAAATACAGCCAATAATTCTAGGTGGTTTATGTGAAGTTGTTTCTGTATGGGATCCCATTCCTCTTGAATGGTATGATTGTTGAAATGAGCTCCCCAACCTATCATTGATGCATCTGTTATTATGGTCTGAGGCACACGGTCTTGGAATGACCGCCCCTTCATCAGATTGCTGAGATTCCAGTAATGAAAGGATGTGTGTTGGCAGTCGATCTTGAAGATGACCGTGTGCTTGAGACCATTGTTGTGAGGGTCTCAAATGTAGTCTTGCATGTGGAACTATGGCTATGCAAGATGCCATCATTCCTAGAATTTTCATGATAAATCTTAGTGTATTGTTGATTTGGCTGTATGTGTGGGATGAGATTTTGGAAAGCCTGTATCCTTTGTGTATTTGGACATGCTAGGGCTTTTTGAATATTTAGAATAGCACCTAGGTAAGGTTGTAACTGTGTTGGTTGATGGTGTGATTTCTGATAATTTAGAGTGAACCCTAGTGCATGCAGGGTTTGTATTAGATACTGTGTGTGTTGTTGGCATTGTATAAAATTGCTTGATTTTTTTAACAAATCGTCTAGATATGGAAAGACATGAATGTGTTGTCTTCTTAAGTAGGATGCTACTACTGCTAGACGTTGTGAGAACACTCTTGAAGCTGTTATGCCGAATTGCAAAACTTTGAACTGGTAATGTTTTCCTGCTATGACGAACCTGAGGTATTTTCTGTGAGCTGGATAGATGGGTATGTGGAAATATGCATCTTTGAGGTCTAAAGCAGTCATGTAATCTTGTTTCTGTAGTAGTGAAATGACATCCTGTAGAGTTACCATGTGAAAATGTTCTGACAGAATGTACAGATTGAGAGGCATGAGGTCTAGGATAGCCCTTAGAGTGCCATCTTTTTTGGGAATGAGGAAGTATAGTGAGTCTACTCCTGTTCCCTGTTGAGAATGTGGGACCAATTCTATTGCTTGTTTTAGTAGTAGGTATTGTACCTCCCGTTGTAACAGAATGTTGTGTTCTGGGGACAATTTGAGGTAACGTAGTGGAATGTTTGGAAGGGTGGAAATTAGTTCTAGGCAATAGCCAATGAGGATAATTAATAACACCCAAATGTCTGTGGTGATATTTTGCCAATGAGAGTGAAATTGCTGAAGTCTTTCCCCCACAGGAGATGTGCGTGCCGGAGGGTTGTGCAAGAAGTCACTGTTTGGATGGTGTAGTGGCTTGTTTTGAGGCTTGGAACTAGCCTCTGTTTCTGAAATATTGTCCTCTATAGGACCCTCGAAACCCCCCTCTTTGATATTGTGTCTGTTGTCCGCGTTTTGTCTGGGAGGTAGAAGCTTCAGAGGATTGTGGTTTGAATCCTCCTCTAAACTGTGACCTGCAAAAGAAGCCTCTATATGGTGTGGTGTATAGTGCTCCCATTGCATTTGCAGTATCTGAGTCCTTTCTCAGTTTTTCCATGGTGGTATCCACTCCAGGCCCAAATAAGTGTTTATCAAAAGGCATGTTAAGTACTGCCTGTTGAATTTCTGGTTTAAAACCAGAAAAGCGTAACCATGCATGCCTTCTTATCGTAATGGCAGTATTTCCACTCCTTGCGGCTGCATCAGCAGCATCGAGGGCAGACCTTATCTGGTTGTTACCTATGGCCTGTCCCTCTTCTACAACCTGTTGTGTTCTCTTTTGATGCTCTTTGGGGAGGTGCTGTATGAATTCTTCATCCCAGTGGGCTCTATCATATCTGGCAAGAAGTGCTTGCGAATTTGCAATTCAACATTGGTTAGCCGCTTGCGTGGCTACTCTCTTGCCAGCAGCATCAAACTTTCTACTCTCCTTATCAGGTGGAGGAGCATCTCCTGATGATTGGTTGTTAGCTCTTTTCCTAGCCGCACTCACCACTACTGAGTCTGGAGGAACTTGATGTGTGATTGTGAGAAGGTAGCCTGTTTCTAGCATGGTTACCCCCACTTTTGGTCTGTTTGTGAGTATATGTCAGTGTGTTTTATCTGTTTCACTGGGACACTGCTAGCCAGGACCCCAGTGCTCTTAGTTTGTGTCCTGAATGTGTATACCCGTGTAGTGCCTAACTGTGTCACTGAGGCTCTGCTAATCAAAACCTCTGTGCTTTTGCTCTCTCAGGCCTTTAAATTTCTCACTATAGGCTAGTGACCACTTTTACCAATTTCAATTGGCATACTGGAACACCTTTATAATTCCCTAGTATATGGTACCAAGGTACCCAGGGTATTGGGGTTCCAGGAGATCCCTATGGGCTGCAGCATTTCTATTGCCACCCATAGGGAGCTCAGACAAACCTTTACACAGGACTGCCATTGCGGCCTGAGTCAAATAACGCACACGTTATTTCACATCCATTTTTACTGCACTTAGGTAACTTATAAGTCACCTATATGTCTAACCTTCACTTCCTGAAGGCTAGGGGTGGAAAGTTACTAAGTGTGAGGGCACCCTTGCACTAGCAAAGGTGCCCTCACATAGTTCAGGGCCATTTCTCTGGACTTTGAGTGCGGGGACACTATTACACGCGTGCACTACATATAGGTCAATACCTATATGTAGCTTCACAGTGGTAACTCCAAATATGGCCACGTAACATGTCTAAGATCATGGAATTGTCCCCCCATGCCAAATCTGGTATTGGGGTGCCAATCCCATGCATCCCCGGGGCTCCACTATGGACCCCGGGTACTGCCAAACCAGCTCTCTGGGGTTTTCCCTGCAGTTACCGCTGCTGCCAACCCACAGACAGGGTTCTGCCCTCCTGGGGTCTGAGCAGCCCAGTCCCAGGAAGCCAGAACAAGGAATTTCCTCTGAGAAAGGGTGTTACACCCTCTCCCTTTGGAAATAGGTGTTAAGGGCTGGGGAGGAGTAGCCTCCCCCAGCCTCTGGAAATGCTTTGAAGGGCACAGATGGTGCTCTCCTTGCATAAGCCAGTCTACACTGGTTCAGGCCTGCCTGCTCTGCCGCGAAACTGGACAAAGAAAAGGGGAGTGACTACTCCCCTGTCCATTACCACCCCCATGGGTGGTGCCCAGAGCCCCTCCAGTGTCCCAGACCTCTGCCATCTTGGATCCAGAGGTGTGAGGGCTCTCTGGGGTCCTTTGAGTGGCCAGTGCCAGCAGGTGACTTCAGAGACCCCTCCTGATAGGTGCTTACCTGAGTAGGTGGCCAATCCTCCACTGAGGGCTATTTAGGGTCTCTCCTGCGGGCTTTTACTCAGATAACGACTTGCAAAAATTCACCAGAGTTCCTCTGCACCTCTGTAAGGAAATGCCTCCTTGGCATGGTTACCCCCTAACTTTTTGCTTTTGCTGATGCTAAGTTATGATTTGAAAGTGTGCCGGGAACCTGCTAACCAGGCCCCAGCACCAGTGTTCTTTCCCTAAACTGTACCTTTGTCTCCACAATTGGCACAACACTGGCACTCCGGTAAGTCCCTTGTAACAGGTACCCCTGGTACCAAGGGCCGTGATGCCAAGGAAGGTCTCTAAGGGCTGCAGAATGTCTTATGCCACCCGGGGGACCCCTCACTCAGCACATGCACACTGCCTTACAGCTTGTGTGTGCTAGTGGGGAGAAAATGACTAAGTCGACATGACACTCCCCTCAGAGTGCCATGTCAACCTCCCACTGCCTGTGGCATAGGTAAGTTACCCCTCTAGCATGCCTTACAGCCCTAAGACAGGGTGCACTATACCACAGGTGAGGGCATATGTGCATGAGCACCATGCCCCTACAGTGTCTAAGCAAAACATTAGACATTGTAAGTGCAGGGTAGCCATAAGAGTATATGGTCTGGGAGTTTGTCAACCACGAACTCCACAGTTCCATAATGGCTACACTGAAAACTGGGAGGTTTGGTATCAAACTTCTCAGCACAATAAATGCACACTGATGCCAGTGTGCAATTTATTGTAACATACAACCAGAGGGCATCTTCGAGATAACCCCTGAATACCTACCCGAATTCTAGTGTAGGCTGACCAGTATCTGCCAGCCTGCCACACACCAGACATGTTGCTGGCCACATGGGGAGAGTGCCTTTGTCACTCTGTGGCCAGTGACAAAGCCTGTACTGGGTGGAGGTGGTTCTCACCTCCCAATGCAGGACCTGTAACACTTGGTGGTGAGCCTCAAAGGCTCACCCCTTTTGTTACAGTGCCCCAGGGTATCCCAGTTAGTGGAGATGCCCTCCCCTCCGGCCACTGCCCCCACTTTTGTCGGCAAGGCTGGAGGAGATAATGAGAAAAACAAGGAGGAGTCACCCACCAGTCAGGACAGCCCCTAAGGTATCCTGAGCTGAGGTGATCCCTACCTTGAGAAATCCTTCATCTCGAGTTTGAAGGATTCCCCCAACAGGATTAGGGATGTGCCCCCCTCCCCACAGGGAGGAGGCACAAAGAGGGTGTAGCCACCCTCAAGGACAGTAACCATTGGCTACTACCCTCCCAGACCTCAACACACCCCTCAATTCAGTATTTAGGGGCTCCCCAGAACCTAGGAAACTAGATTCCTGCAACCTGAAGGAACAAGGACTGCTGACCTACAAGCCTGCAGAGAAGGAGGAAGACGACAACTGCTTTGGCCCCAGCCCTACCGGCCTGTCTTCAACTTCAAAAATCTGCTCCAGCGACACATCAGACAGGGACCAGCGACCTCTGAAGCCTCAGAGAACTGCCCTGGACTAAAGGACCAAGAAACTCCATTGAACAGCGGCTCTGTTCAAAACCAGCTACTTCTTTGCAACAAAAAAGCAACTTTTAAAGAATGCATGTCTCCTGCCGGAAGCGTGAGACTTCACACTCTGCACCCGACGTCCCCAGCTCAAGATCCAGAGAACAAACACCTCGGGGAGGACTCCCCGGCAACTGCGAGCCCGTGAGTAACCAGAGACGACCCCCCTGAGCCCCCACAGCGACGCCTGCAGAGAGAATCCAGAGGCTCCCCCTGACCGCGACTGCCTGTAACAAGGGACCCGACGCCTGGAACCAACACCGCAGCCGCAGCCGCCAGGACCTGAAGGGACCGAACTTCAACACAGAAGTGACCCCCAGGCGACCCTCTGCCTTGCCCAGGTGGTGGCTGTCCTGAGAAGCCCCCTCTGTGCCTGCCTGCACAGCTAGAGTGACCCCGGGCTCCCTCCATTGTTTCTACCTGAAACCCGATGCTTGCTTTGCACACTGCACCCGGTCGCCCCTGTGCCGCTGAGGGTGTGTTTTGTGTGCCTACTTGTGTCCCCCCCCCGGTGCTCTACAAAACCCCCTTGGTCTGCTCCCCGAGGACGCAGGTACTTACCTGCTGGCAGACTGGAACCGGAGCACCCCTGTTCTCCATAGGCGCCTATGTGTTTTGGGCACCTCTTTGACCTCTGCAGCTGACCGGCCCTGAGCTGCTGATGTGGTACCTTTGGGGTTGCCTTGAACCCCCAACGGTGGCTGCCTATGCCCCAGGACTGAGACTTGTAAGTGTTTTACTTACCTCCTAATCTAACCTTTACTTACCTCCCCCAGGAACTGTTGATTGTTGCACTGTGTCCACTTTGAAAATAGCTTATTGCCATTTTGACAAAGACTGTATGTGATATTGCTTTTATTCAAAGTTCCTAAAGTATCTAAGTGAAGTACCTTACATTTAAAGTGTTTATTGTAAATCTTGAACCTGTGGTTCTTAAAATAAACTAAGAAAATATATTTTTCAATATAAAAACCTATTGGCCTGGAGTAAGTGAGTGTGTGCTCCTCATTTATTGCCTGTGTGTGTACAACAAATGCTTAACACTACCCTCTGATAAGCCTACTTCTCAACCACACTACCACAAAATAGAGCACTAGAATTATCTACTTCTGCCATTATCTTACCTCTAAGGGGAACCCTTGGACTCTGTGCACACTATTTCTTACTTTGAAATAGTATATACAGAGCCAACTTACTATATTGGTGGATCAGCAGTGGGGTCTAAGACTTTGCATTTGCTGGACTACTCAGCCAATACCTGATCACACAATTCAATTCCAAAAATTGTCCTTAGAAACTGATTTTTGCAACTTGAGCTATTTTTCTAAAAAATGTTAAAGTCCTGCTAGGGCCTTGTGTAAGTCCCCGTTAGCATTTCTTTTGGAGTTTAAAAGTTTTATAAGTTTGGATTAAGTTCTAGAAATAGTTTTAGATTCTTAAAAAGTATCCCAACTTTTAGAAAAATGATGTCTAGCACAGAAGAGATGGTGGTGGAACTCAACCTCACCCCTTACCTGCACCTAGGGATGTCAGAGTTAAGAACTCTCTGTAAGCTAAAACATATAAAGACTGGGTCAAACCCTACCAAAGTGAAGCTCCAGGAGCTTTTGGCAGAATTTGCAAGAGACCACCCCTCGGAGGATAACCCTACAGAGGGGGAAACTAGTGACCTGGAGGATATTTCCCTCCCTCCTGTCCTAGTTAGGGAGGCCAGTGTCCCTCAAACCCTGACTCCACAAGTGTTAGTCGGAGATACTGGTTCTTCCACAGGGGAGTCCAGTAACTCTGGAAGCATTAAGGGCAGCCTCAATGAAGATGACCTCCTGTTAGCCAGGATGGCCAAAAGGCTGGCTTTGGAGAGAAAAGCTCCTAGCCATAGAGAGGGAAAGACAAGAGATGGGTTTAGCTCCCATCAATGGTGGCAGCAACATAATTAGGGTCAGAGAAAGTACTGACATGCTAAAAATCCCCAAAGGGATTGTATCAAAATGTGAAGATGGTGATGACATCACCAAATGGTTCACAGCTTTTGAGAGGGCTTGTGCAACCAGAAAAGTAAACATATCTCACTGGGGGGCTCTCTTTTGGGAAATGTTCACTGGAAAGTGTAGGGATAGACTCCTCACACTCTCTGGTAAAGATGCAAAATCCTATGACCTCATGAAGGCTACCCTGATTGAGGGCTTTGGATTCTCAACTGAGGAGTACAGGATTAGGTTCAGGGGGGCTCAAAAATCCTCGAGCCAGACCTGGGTTGATTTTGTTGACTTCTCAGTCAAAACGCTGGATGGTTGGATTAATGGCAGTGGTGTAAATTATTATGAAGGGCTGTATAACTTGTTTATGAAGGAACAACTTTTAATTAATTGTTTCAATGATAAACTGCATCAGCATCTGGTAGACCTACGTCCAATTTCTCCCCAAGAATTGGGAGAGAAGGCAGACCACTGGGTCAAGACAAGGGTGACCAAGACTTCCACCCACAGGGGGTAACCAAACGAAAGGGGCCACAAAGCCTCCCCAGGGGAAGAGTGTTGAGACATCCAAGGGAAAAAGTAAAGAGTCTTCTACAGGGCCCCAAAAACCTGCTCAGGAGGGTGGGTCCAAAGCCTCTTCACAAGCCTCGTTTGGGTACAAGGGTAAAAACTTTGATCCCAAGAAGGCCTGGTGTCGCAGCTGTAATCAGCATGGACACCAAACTGGAGACAGGGCCTGTCCCAAGAAAGGTTCCACTTCAACTACTACTCCAGTTAGCACTGGAATAGCCAGTCTCCAGGTGGTATCAACAGTGCGCCCAGAGCAAATCAGGGTCCACACTGAAGCAACATTAGTCTCTGAGGGTGGGGTGGACTTAGCCACACTAGCTGCCTGGCCACCTAATATGCAAAAATACAGGCACCAGCTCTATATGAATGGGACTAGAGTAGAAGCCCTGAGGGATACAGGTGCCAGTGTGACTATGGTGACAGAAAAACTGGATTCCCTAGGACAATACCCGACTGGACAAACTTATCCAGTCACCACTGCTGACAATCAGACTAAAGTACATCCCATGGCTGTGGTAACTTCAGAATGGGGAGGGGTCACTGGCCTGAAACAGGTGGTAGTCTCTTCTGCTATACCAGTAGAATGTCTGCTTGGAAATGATCTGGAGTCCTCAGCATAGGCTGAGGTAGAACTCAAAACCCATGCAGCCATGCTGGGTATCCCTGGACTGGTGTGTGTCAAGACTAGGGCATAGTGCAGAGCTCGGGGTGAAAAAGACGTGTTAGAGCCTGGAATAATGGCCCAACCTTCCAAGGGGAAAAGGAAAGAAGGCTGTGGAACCAGCTTCAGCACAGAAAAAGAAACAGAACCTCTCTTCTCAGGAAAAAGTTCTATCCCCTGAGGGAACTGAGTCCATGGAGTTAGAACCTTATCAGGTTGAGCTCTTGGGCCCAGGGGGACCCTCAATGGAACAGCTGTGCAAGGGACAAGAAACTTGTCCCTCTCTTGAAGGCTTAAGACAGCAAGCTGCTGAACAAGAAAAAGGAATTGTCAGTGGAACACACAGGGTCTATTGGGAAGATGGACTCCTTTACACTGAGGCAAGAGATCCCAAACCTGGTGTGTAGGAAGATGGCTCTGTATGCACTATTTCAAAGTAAGGAATAGTATGCACAGAGTCCAAGGGTTCCCCTTAGAGGTAAGATAGTGGCAAAAAGAGATAATACTAATGCTCTATTTTGTGGTAGTGTGGTCGAGCAGTAGGCTTATCAAAGGAGTAGTGTTAAGCATCTGTTGTACATACACAAGCAATAAATGAGGAACACACACTCAGACAATTCCAGGCCAATAGGTTTTTGTATAGAAAAATATCTTTTCTTAGTTTATTTTAAGAACCACAGGTTCAAATTTTACATGTAATACTTTGCATGAAAGGTATTGCAGGTAAGTACTTTAGGAACTTTGAATAATCACAATAGCATATATACTTTTCAAATAAAACACATATAGCTATTTTAAAACTAGACAGTGCAATTTTCACAGTTCCTAGGGGAGGTAAGTAATGTTAGTTCTTGCAGGTAAGTAAACCACCTACGGGGTTCAAATTGGGGTCCAAGGTAGCCCACCGTTGGGGGTTCAGAGCAACCCCAAAGTTACCACACCAGCAGCTCAGGGCCGGTCAGGTGCAGAGTTCAAAGTGGTGCCCAAAACGCATAGGCTTCAATGGAGAGAAGGGGGTGCCCCGGTTCCAGTCTGCCAGCAGGTAAGTACCCGCGTCTTCGGAGGGCAGACCAGGGGGGTTTTGTAGGGCACCGGGGGGGACACAAGCTCACACAAAAAGTACACCCTCAGCAGCACTGGGGCGGCCGGATGCAGTGTGCAAACACGCGTCGGGTTTCCAATGGATTTCAATGAGAGACCAAGGGGTCTCTTTAGCGGTGCAGGCAGGCAAGTGGGGGGCTCCTCGGGGTAGCAACCACCTGGGCAAGGGAGAGGGCCTCCTGGGGGTCACTCCTGCACTGGAGTTTCGATCCTTCAGGTGCTGGGGGCTGCGGGTGCAGGGTCTTTTCCAGCCGTCGGGATTTTAGAGTCAGGCAGTCGCGGTCAGAGGGAGCCTCGGGATTCCCTCTGCAGGCGCGCTGTGGGGGCTCAGGGGGGACAACTTTGGTTACTCACAGTCTCGGAGTCGCCGGAGGGTCCTCCCTGAGGTGTTGGTTCTCCACCAGTCGAGTCGGGGTCGCCGGGTGCAGTGTTGCAAGTCTCACGCTTCTTGCGGGGATTGCAGGGGTCTTTAAATCTGCTCCTCTGAAACAAAGTTGCAGTCTTTTTGGAACAGGGCCGCTGTCCTCGGGAGTTTCTTGTTCCTCTTGAAGCAGGGCAGTCCTCTGAGGATTCAGAGGTCGCTGGTCCTGGAGAAAGCGTCGCTGGAGCAGGCTTCTTTAGAAGGCAGGAGACAGGCTGGTAGGACTGGGGCCAAAGCAGTTGGTGTCTTCTTTCTTCTTCTGCAGAGGTTTTCAGCTCAGCAGTCTTCTTCTTCGGTAAGTTGCAGGAATCTGAGTTCCTAGGTTCTGGGGAGCCCCTAAATACTGAATTCAGGGGTGTGTTTAGGTCTGGGAGGGCAGTAGCCAATGGCTACTGTCCTTTAGGGTGGCTACACCCTCTTTGTGCCTCCTCCCTGAGGGGAGGGGGGCACATCCCTATTCCTATTGGGGGAATCCTCCATCTGCAAGATGGAGGATTTCTAAAAGTCAGAGTCACCTCAGCTCAGGACACCTTAGGGGCTGTCATGACTGGCCAGTGACTCCTCCTTGTTTTTCTCATTTTCTCTCCTGGACTTGCCGCCAAAAGTGGGGGCTGTGTCTAGGGGGCGGGCATCTCCACTAGCTGGAGTGCCCTGTGGCATTGTCACACGAAGCTTGAGCCTTTGAAGCTCACTGCTAGGTGTTACAGTTCCTGCAGGGGGAGGTGTGAAGCACCTCCACCCAGAGCAGGCTTTTGTTTGTCCTCCGAGAGCACAAAGGCCCTCACCACATGGGGTCAGAAACTCGTCTCTCAGCAGCAGGCTGGCACAGACCAGTCAGTCCTGCACTGAACAATTGGGTAAAATACAGGGGGCATCTCTAAGATGCCCTCTGTGTGCATTATTTAATAAATCCAACACTGGCATCAGTGTGGGTTTATTATTCTGAGAAGTTTGATACTAAACTGCCCAGTATTCAGTGTAGCCATTATGGAGCTGTGGAGTTCGTTTTTGACAGACTCCCAGACCATATACTCTTATAGCTACCCTGCACTTACAATGTCTAAGGTTTTGCTTAGACACTGTAGGGGCATAGTGCTCATGCACATATGCCCTCACCTGTGGTGTAGTGCACCCTTCCTTAGGGCTGTAAGGCCTGCTAGAGGGGTGACTTACCTATGCCACAGGCAGTGTGAGGTTGGCATGGCACCCTGAGGGGAGTGCCATGTCGACATAGTCATTTTCTCCCCACCAGCACACACAAGCTGGCAAGCAGTGTGCATGTGCTGAGTGAGGGGTCCCTAGGGTGGCATAAGTCATGCTGCAGCCCTTAGAGACCTTCCCTGGCATCAGGGCCCTTGGTACCAGGGGTACCAGTTACAAGGGACTTACCTGGGTGCCAGGGTTGTGCCAATTGTGGAGACAATGGTACATTTTAGGTGAAAGAACACTGGTGCTGGGGCCTGGTTAGCAGGGTCCCAGCACACTTCTCAGTCAAGTCAGCATCAGTATCAGGGAAAAAGTGGGGGGTAACTGCAACAGGGAGCCATTTCTTTACATGGTGCCACTAGGAGAGTGGTGGTGCCTCAGGAGTTTAGGGAGTTCATTCTGACCTTAGCCCATGACATTCCCCTTGCTGGGCATTTGGGACAAACCAAGACATGGGAGAGGTTAGTCAACCATTTCTATTGGCCCAATATGTCACAGAAGGTAAAGGAGTTTTGTGCCTCTTGTGCCACCTGTCAAGCCAGTGGTAAGGCAGGTGGCCACCCTCATTCCACTTCCAGTGGTGGGGGTCCCCTTTGAAAGAGTGGGAGTGGATATAGTGGGTCCACTTGAACCTCCCACAGCATCAGGGAATCAGTATATCCTAGTAGTAGTGGATCATGCTACTAGGTACCCTGAGGCAATTCCCCTTGGGTTCACTACTGCCCCTGTTGTGGCCAAAGCACTCATTGGTATGTTTACCAGAGTGGGATTTCCTAAGGAGGTAGTTTCTGACAGAGGTACCAACTTTATGTCAGAATACCTGAAACATATGTGGAATGAGTGTGGGGTGACTTACAAATTCACCACACCATACCATCCACAAACCAATGGTCTTGTTGAGAGATTTAACAAGACATTGAAGGGCATGATCATGGGGCTCACTGAAAAACTCAAAAGGAGATGGATGTCCTCTTGCCATGCCTGCTTTTCGCCTACAGAGAGGTGCCTCAGAAGGGAGTAGGGTTTTCCCCCTTTGAACTTCTGTTTGGCCATCCTGTTAGGGGACCACTAGCCCTTGTAAAAGAAGGCTGTGAGAGACCTCTCCATGAGCCTAAACAAGATATAGTGGACTATGTACTAGGCCAACGTTCAAGGATGGCAGAGTACATGGAAAAGGCAAGTAAAAACCTTGAGGCCAGCCAACAACTCCAGAAGATGTGGTAGGACCAAAAGGCTGGTATGGTTGAGTTTCAGCCAGGGCAGAAAGTCTGGGTTCTGGAGCCTGTGGTTCCCAGGGCACTTCAGAACAAATGGAGTGGCCCTTACCCAGTGCTAGAGAAAAAGAGTCATGTCACCTACATGGTGGACCTAGGCACTAGCAGGACCCCCAAGAGGGTGATCCATGTTAACCGCCTAAAACTTTTCCATGACAGGGCAGATGTAAACATGTTAATGGTTACAGATGAGGACCAGAAAGCAGCGAGTGAACCTCTCCCTGATATCCTCTCCACTGACCCTAAAGATGGCACAGTAGATGGAGTGATCTATTCAGACACCCTCTCTGGCCAACAGCAAGCTGACTGCAGGCAAGTCCTCCAGCAGTTTGCTGAGCTCTTTTCCCTAACCCCTGGTCAGACACACCTGTGTACCCATGATGTGGACACAGGAGACAGCATGCCTGGCAAAAACAAAATATTCAGACAATCTGACCAAGGTGAGGAAAGCATCAAAGTGGAATTCCACAAGATGCTGGAGTTGGGAGTGATTGAGCAATCTGACAGTCCTTGAGCTAGCCCAGTGGTCTTGGTCCCCAAACCTCACACCAAAGATGGCAAGAGAGAGATGAGGTTCTGTGTGGACTACAGAGGGCTTAATTCTGTCACCAAGACAGATGCTCACCCCATTCCAAGGGCAGATGAGCTGATTGATAAACTGGGTGCTGCCAAATATGTAAGTACCTTTGACTTGACAGCAGGGTACTAGCAAATAAGAATGGCACCAGGAGCAAAAGAGAAAACCGCATTCTCTACACCTGATGGGCACTACCAGTTTACTGTGATGCCCTTTGGCTTAAAGAATGCCCCTGCCACCTTCCAAAGGTTGGTGAATCAAGTCCTTGCTGGCTTGGAGTCCTTTAGTGCAGCTTATCTTGATGATATTGCTGTCTTTAGCTCCAGCTGGCAGGATCACCTGGTCCACCTGAAGAAGGTTTTGCAGGGCCTGCAAGCAGCAGGCCTCTGTATCAAGGCATCTAAGTGTCAGCTAGGGCAGGGTACTGTGGTTTACTTGGGACGCCTTGTAGGTGGAGGCCAAGTTCAGCCACTCCAACCCAAAATCTAGACTATTCTGGACTGGGTAGCTCCAAAAAAACAGACTCAAGTTAGGGCATTCCTTGGCCTGATTGGGTACTATAGGAGGTTTGTGAAGGGATATGGATCAAAAGTGACACCCCTCACAGAACTGACCTCCAAGAAAATGCCCAAGAAAGTTAACTGGACCGTGGACTGTCAAAAGGCCTTTGACACCCTGAAGCAAGCAATGTGCACAGCACCAGTTTTGAAAGCTACAGATTACTCTAAGCAGTTCATTGTGCAGACAGATGCCTCTGAACATGGGATAGGAGCAGTCCTGTCCCAAACAAATGATGGCCTTGACCAGCCTGTTGCTCTTATTAGCAGGAGGTTACTCCCCAGGGAGCAGTGTTGGAGTGCCATTGAGAAGGAGGCCTTTGCTGTGGTTTGGTCTCTGAAGAAGTTGATACCACACCTCTTTGGTACTCACTTCATAGTTCAAACTGACCACAGACCTCTCAGATGGCTAATGCAAATGAAAGGAGAAAACCCTAAACTGTTGAGGTGGTCCATATCCCTTACAGGGAATGGACTTTATAGTGGAACACAGACCTGGGACTGCCCATGCCAATGCAGATGGCCTTTCAAGGTTCTTCCACTTAGAAAATGGACTCTCTTGGGAAAGGTTAGTCTCATCCTCTTTCATTTGGGGAGGGGAGGTGAGGGGGGAGGGAGGGGTTGTGTAAGGAAATGCCTCCTTGGCATGGTTACCCCCTAACTTTTTGCCTTTGCTGATGCTAATTTTTGATTTGAAAGTGTATAGGGACCCTGCTAACCAGGTCCCCAGCACCAGTGTTCTTTCCCTAAACTGTACCTTTGTCTCCACAATTGGCACAACCCTGGCACTCAGGTAAGACCCTTGTAACTGGTACCCCTGGTACCAAGGGCCCTGATGCCAGGGAAGGTTTCTAAGGTCTGCAGCATGTCTTATGCCACCCTGGGCACCCCTCACTCAGCACATGCACACTGCCTCACAGCTTGTGTGTGCTGGTGGGGAGAAAATGACTAAGTCGACATGGCACTCCCCTCAGAGTGCCATGCCAACCTCCCACTGCCTATGCAGTATAGATAAGTCACCCCTCTAGCAGGCCTTACAGCCCTAAGGCAGGGTGCACTATACCACCGGTGAGGGCATATGTGCATGAGCACCATGCCCCTACAGTGTCTAAGCAAAACCTTATACATTGTAAGTGCGGGGTAGCCATAAGAATATATGGTCTGGGAGTTTGTCAAACACTAACTCCACAGTTCCACTCAAAACCGGGAAGTTTGGTATCAAACTTCTCAGCACAATAAATGCACACTGATGCCAGAGTGCAATTTATTGTAACATACACCCAGAGGGCATCGTAGAAATGCCCCCTGAATACCTACCCGACTTCTATTGTAGGCTGACCAGTTTCTGCCAGCCTGCCACACACCAGACATGTTGCTGGCCACATAGGGAGAGTGCCTTCATCACTCTGTGGCCAGGAACAAAGCCTGTACTGGGTGGAGGCGCTTCTCACCTCCCCCTGCAGGAACTGTAACACTTGGCTGTGAGCCTCAAAGGCTCACCCCTTTTGTTACAGTGCCCCAGGGCATCCAAGTTAGTGGAGATGCCCGCCCCCTCCGGCCACTGCCCCCACTTTTGGCGGCAAGGTTGGAGGAGATAATGAGAAAAACAAGGAGGAATCACGCACCAGTCAGGACAGCCCTTAAGGTGTCCTGAGCTGAGGTGACCCCTGCCTTGAGAAATCCTCCATCTTGTAGAAGGAGGATTCCCCCAATAGGATTAGGGATGTGCCCCCCTCCCCACAGGGAGGAGGCACAAAGAGGGTGTAGCCACCCTCCCAGACCTCAACACACCCCTAAATTCAGTATTTAGGGACTCCCCAGGAAACTAGATTCCTGTAACCTGAAGAAACAAGAAGGACTTCTGACCTACAAGCCTGCAGAGAAGGAGGAAGACGACAACTGCTTTGGCCCCAGCTCTACCGGCCTGTCTCCAACTTTGAAAACCTGCTCCAGCGACGCATCCGACAGGGACCAGCGACCTCTGAAGCCTCAGAGGACTGCCCTGGACTAAAGGACCAAGAAACTCCCGTGAACAGCGGCCCTGTTCAAAACCAGCTACTTCTTTGCAACAAAGAAGCAACTTTCAAAGACTGCACGTCTCCCGCCGGAAGTGTCAGACTTCACACACTGCACCCGACGCCCCCCGCTCGAGGTTCAGAGAACAAACACCACAGGGAAGACTCCCTGGCGACTGCAAGCCCGTGGGTAGCCAGAGACGACCCCCCTGAATCCCCACAGCGACGCCTGCAGAGAGAATCCAGAGGCTCCCCCGGACCGCGACTGCCTGTAACCAGGGACCCGATGCCTGGAACCAACACTGCACCCGCAGCCCCCAGGACCTGAAGGAACCGAACCTCAGTGTAGGAGTGACCCCCAGGCGACCTTCTGCCTTGCCCAGGTGGTGGCTGTCTCGAGAAGCCCCCCCCCATGTGCCTGCCTGCACCGCTAGAGTGACCCCCGGGTCCCTCCATTATTTTCTACCGGAGACCTGATGCCTGCTTTGCACACTGCAGCCGGCCGCCCCTGTGCCACTGAGGGTGTATTCTGTGTGCCTACTTGTGTCCCCCCCAGTGCTCTACATAACCTCCCTGGTCTGCCCCCCGAGGACGCAGGTACTTACCTGCTGGCAGACTGGAACCGGAGCACCCCTGTTCTCAATAGGCACCTATGTGTTTTGGGCACCTCTTTGACCTCTGCACCTGACCGGCCCTGAGCTGCTGGTGTGGTAACTTTGGGGTTGCCTTGAACCCCCAACGGTGGGCTGCCTATGCCCCAGGACTGAGACTTGTAAGTGTTTACTTACCTCCTAATCTAACCTTTACTTACCTCCCCAGGAACTGTTGATTTTTGCACTGTGTCCATTTTGAAAATAGCTTATTGCCATTTTGACAAAGAATGTATGTGATATTGCTTTTATTCAAAGTTCCTAAAGTATCTAAGTGAAGTACCTTACATTTAAAGTGTTTACTGTAAATCTTGAACCTGTGGTTCTTAAAATAAAAATATATTTTTTCAATATAAAAACCTATTGGCCTGGAGTAAGTCTTCGAGTGTGTGTTCCTCATTTATTACCTGTGTGTGTACAACAAATGCTTAACACTACCCTTTGATAAGCCTACTGCTCGACCACACTACCACAAAATAGAGCATTAGAATTATCTACTTTTGCCACTATCTTACCTCTAAGGGGAACCCTTGGACTCTGTGCACACTATTTCTTACTTTGAAATAGTATATACAGAGCCAACTTCCTACAACCTCTCTCTTCGACTTCTGCCAAGGATCGACCGTTGACTGCTCCAGGATGCCTGCAAAACTGCAAAAAAGTAGCAAGAAGTCTACCAGCAACATTGTAGCACCTAATCCTGCCGGCTTTCTCGACTGTTTCCTGGTGGTGCATGCTTTGGAGGCTGCCTGCCTTCATCCTGCACTGGAAGCCACGAAGAAATCTCCCGTGGGTTGACAGAATCTTCCCCCTGCTTCATCAGGTGCCAAACTTCAGTGTCACCGGTACTCTGGGACCCCTCTCATCCTGACAAGCGTGGCCCCTGGAACACAGGTGGTGGACCCAAGTGACCCAGACTGTTCAGTGGTCCAACTGTCCAAATTTGGAGGAGGTAAGTCCTTGCCTCCCCTCTCCAGACAGTAATACTGTGCACTGCGTGAACTGCAGCTGCTAGGGCTTCTGTGCACCTTTCCAAGGAATCCTTCGTGCACAGCCAAGCCCAGCACTCCGCCCTGCACTGCTCAACTCCCTGAGTTGACCTCCGGCTTCGTGGGACCCTCTTTTGTAGTGCTGAGACAACCGCTGAGCTCAGACTTTTTGAACCGGTGTTCAAGGACTTTTGTGTGTGCTACCTTCTTGTGCGTGGGCTCTCTACATTGTTGAGGGCCCCCTCTGTCTCCTCTCCCAAGTGGTGACATCTAGGTCCTTCCTGGGCCCAGGCAGCACCCTTTTTCTTCAACCGTGACTCTTGCAGCTAGCAAGGCTTGTTTGTGGTCTTTTGCCAAAGAAACAACTCTGCATCCTCCAGCACTCCGTGGGACATCTTCTGCACAAAGGAGAAGTTCCTAGCACCTTTTGTTGATGCAGAATCTTCAGCTTCTTCCATCTGAAGGCAGCCCTTTTGCACCTTCATCCGGGGTTTAGTGGGCTCCTGCCCCCTCTGGACACTTTCACGACTCTTGGACTTGGTCCCTTTTCTTTGCAGGTCCAGGAATCCGTCTTCAGTGCTTTGCAGTCTGTTGTGGTCTTTGCAAAATCCTCTATCATGAGTTTAGTGTGTTTCTGGGGAAATAGTAGTACTTTACTCCTACTTTCCAGGGTCTTGGGGTGGGTTATCTGAGACACCCTTAGTGTTTTCCTACACTCCCAGCAACCCTCTACACACTACACTAGCCTTGGGGTCCATTTGTGGTTCGCATTCCACTTTCTTAGTATATGGTTGTGTTGCCCCTAGGCCTATACTGTTTTCTACAGTGTTTGAACTACTTTCTGACTGTTTTACTTACCTGATTTTGGTTTGTGTGTATATTTTGTGTATTTTACTTACCTCCTTAGGGAGTATATCCTCAGAGATATTTTTGGCACATTGTCACTAAAATAAAGTACCTTTATTTTTACTAACCCT
This sequence comes from Pleurodeles waltl, assembly GCF_031143425.1. Lineage (NCBI taxonomy): Eukaryota > Metazoa > Chordata > Amphibia > Caudata > Salamandridae > Pleurodeles > Pleurodeles waltl. Next base: position 313,870,551 of record NC_090443.1, read on the forward strand.
GAGTATTGTGTTTCTTATGATATAGTACCTATATGATATAAGTGGTATGTTAGGAGCATTGCATGTCTCCTAGTTCAGCCTAAGCTGCTCTGCTATAGCTACCTCTATCAGCCTAAGCTGCTAGAACACTAATCTACTAATAAGGGATAACTGGACCTGGCACAAGGTGTAAGTACTATCAGGTTCCCACTGTAAGCCAGGCCAGCCTCCTATTCTTTGTCAATTCTAGGAGTAATTACTCTAGGTTTGACAGGGTCACTAAAGATTTGGTGGGCATGTTTGACCATTCCAGGCAACATAGGGAGACACTGGTATCTAGAGTGAGTGGAAGACAGAGTATTGAACAAAAAGTCCTCCTCCACGGCTCAGTGTGCATAAGCACCCCATGGTAAGCAGCTGCCCTAGAGACTACCCTAGTGTAGGCAGTAGTGTCCTCTGGTGGAAAAGGCTTGGAGGGGTATAGGTCAGGATTATTGTCTGGAATAGGATCAGGGTCATGCAGATCCCAAGGGTCCACTTTATCTCCATGGGAATATTGTGAGTGTGTTGGAGAAGGCAATGGTTATTGACTATGGAGTGGAGGTGAAAAAGAAAGCTGTGAAGAATGAGGAGGAGAAGTAGGGAGAGGTGCTGGTTTCTCCGTTTGTTTTTTTTACTTTTGCCGGTGGTTGAGCAAAGTCCAATTTCTCTTGAAAAGCCAGCTTTCTTTTAGTCTTTAAAGGAGGTGTAGTCAGAATTCTGCCAATCTCTTTATCCATATAGATTCTAGATTGTCTTTCGTCCATAACTTCCAATATTGGCTGAATCTCAGTTTCCTCATCAGAGGGTCTGTAAGATTCTTGCATCGGCTTAGAGATTTGTTTAAGTTTGCTCAAAAGTCCATGTTCCTCTGTGTATGAGGATCTTTTCGGTTCCAAAGTTTGAATCTTTTTCGGTCTCGAAAATGAAGTCGACTGTTTCAGCTCCGAAGCAGGACGTCGAATCTTCGACTCCGAGGACGATTACTGGAGTCCAAGGTGGAACTTTTAACCAACTTGCTCGACTCCCAAGTGGACAGAGGAGTGGGCTTTTTCGGCACCAAATCCGAAGGTCGGTCGACAACAGTCTTGTTTCGGGCCGATCCATGGCCTTCCGGCAGTGGTGTACCCAAGGCTTTCAGTAGTTTTTTTATATATGGGTGTAGGGGCAGACGTACTCACGTGCCAGCCAGCTGTGATAGGCCTATCTTCTTCCGATTCCTGCTCTGAGTCGGTATCTCGGATGGAGACTGCTGTCTGTGCCTGCTCTTCTTCCATGACGTGGAGATGTTCTGTACTTTGACACCATTTCTAATCTTCGGGCTCTGCGATCTCTCAAGGTCTTCTTGGATTGAAATGATCGACAGGCTTCGCAATCTTCTTCTCCTTGGTCCAGAGAAAGGCAAAAATTACAAACCATATGTTGGTCTGTATATGGGAACTTCACGTGGCACTGAGGGCAGAAATGAAATCCGATCCATCATGCTTCCATGCGGTAGACCCAAACAAGCCAGAGTTGGGCGCATGCGCCCAGAAGGGCTTAATCTAGATTCCAACGGTACTATCGGTTCGATGCTAGGTGGAAAACGCAATCGAAACAATACTGACAATTAAATGGGTTTTCCGATTTGAAATCTCCGAGTGAGAGGAAACACGTCTGAACCAGACAGCGGAAAGAAAACAATCTAACAATGGAGTTGATGCCCATGCGCACTGTAACAGAGAGGAGGAGTCACTCGATCCTGTGACTCCAAAAAGACTCATTTGAACAAAAACAACTTGTAACACTCCAAGCCCAACGCTATATGTCGGAAGAGCTACACATGCCATTGAACACACTATATATATATATATATATATACATATATATATATATATATATATATATATATATATATATATATATATATATATATATATTTTCCCGGCATCTGGTGTTGGGCTCGGAGTGTTACAAGTTGTTTTTCTTCGAAGAAGTCTTTTCGAGTCACGAGACCGAGGGACTCCTCCCATTTCGACTCCATTGCGCATGGGCGTCGACTCCATCTTAGATTGTTTTGCCCGCAGAGGGTGAGGTAGGAGTTGTGTATGCTAGTAATAGTGCCCATGCAATGGGGTGAATGCGTATGTATATAATAAAGTTTTAAGTAATATATTTACAAATGTACAAATGTTTAAGATCTACTTCTAAACGGCTACAGGCTCCCGGGGAGGCGGGTGGGCGCATGTGAATCTGCAGCGACTAATGCCACGAACAGATGTACACTGGGTAAGTGACATTTTCCGTTCGATGGCATGTGTAGCTGCAGATACACATGCTGTGCATAGACTAGTAAGCAGTTATCTCCCCAAAAGCGTGGTTCAGCCTGTAGGAGTTGAAGTAGTTTGAAATAATGTTCTTAATACAGCTTGACCTACTGTTGCTTGTTGTGCAGTTAGCACATCTACACAGTAGTGCTTGGTAAATGTATGAGGCGTATACCATGTTGCTGCCTTGCATATTTCGTTCATTGGAATATTTCCTAGAAAGGCCATGGTAGCACCCTTCTTTCTGGTTGAGTGTGCCTTTGGTGTAATAGGCAGTTCTCTTTTAGCTTTAAGATAGCAGGTTTGAATGCACTTAACTATCCATCTAGCAATGCCTTGTTTTGAAATTGGATTTCCTGTATGAGGTTTTTGAAAGGCGATAAATAGTTGTTTTGTCTTTCGAATTAGTTTTGTTCTGTCAATGTAGTACATTAGTGCTCTTTTGATGTCTAATGTATGTAGTGCTCTTTCGGCTACAGAATCTGGCTGTGGGAAGAACACTGGTAATTCTACCGTTTGATTTAAGTGGAACGGTGAGATTACTTTTGGTAAAAATTTAGGATTCGTCCGTAGAACAACTTTATTTTTGTGTATTTGAATAAACGGTTCTTGAATGGTAAATGCTTGAATTTCACTCACTCTTCTTAGAGATGTGATGGCAATTAAAAATGCAACTTTCCACGTTAAGTATTGCATTTCACAAGAGTGCATGGGCTCAAAAGGTGGACCCATGAGTCGTGTTAGGACAATGTTGAGGTTCCGTTAAGGAACTGGTGGTGTTCTTGGTGGTATAATTCTCTTTAGGCCTTCCATAAACGCCTTTATGACTGGTATCCTAAACAATGAAATTGAGTGCGTAATTTGTAGGTAAGCAGAAATTGCCGTAAGATGTATTTTAATGGAAGAGAAAGCTAGGTTAGATTTTTGCAAATGTAGTAAGTATCCTACTATTTCTTTTGCAGATGCGTGTAAAGGTTGAATTTGATTATTATGGCAGTAATAAACAAATCTTTTCCACTTATTTGCATAGCAGTGTCTAGTGGTAGGTTTTCTAGGTTGTTTTATGAACTCCATACATTCCTGTGTGAGGTCTAAGTGCCCGAATTCTAGGATTTCAGGAGCCAAATTGCTAGATTCAACGATGCTGGATTTGGATGTCTGATCTGTTTGTGTTGTGTTAACAGATCTGGTCTGTTTGGCAGTTTGACATGAGGTACTACTGAAAGGTCTAGTAGTGTTGTGTACCAAGGTTGCCTTGCCCATGTTGGTGCTATTAGTATTAGTTTGAGTTTGTTTTGACTCAACTTGTTTACTAGATATGGAAGAAGTGGGAAAGGGGGAAAAGCGTACGCAAATATCCCTGACCAGTTCATCCATAGTGCATTGCCCTGAGACTGATGTTGTGGGTACCTGGATGCGAAGTTTTGGCATTTTGAGTTTTCTTTTGTTGCAAATAGATCTATTTGTGGTATTCCCCACATTTGGAAGTAAGTGTTTAGTATTTGGGGGTGAATCTCCCATTCGTGGATCTGTTGGTGATCCCGAGAGAGATTGTCTGCTAACTGGTTCTGAATTCCTGGAATAAATTGTGCTATTAGGCGAATGTGGTTGTGAATCGCCCAATGCCATATTTTTTGTGTTAGGAGACACAACTGTGTTGAGTGTGTGCCTCCCTGTTTGTTTAGGTAATACATTGTTGTCATGTTGTCTGTTTTGACAAGAATGTGTTTGTGTCTTATTATGGGTTGAAATGCTTTGAGCGCTAGAAATACCTCTAACAGTTCTAAGTGATTTATGTGAAACTGTTTTTGCTGTATGTCTCATTGTCCTTGGATGCTGTGTTGATTGAGGTGTGCTCCCCACCCTATCATGGAAGCATCTGTTGTTATTACGTATTCTGGCACTGGGTCTTGGAAAGGCCACCCTTGGTTTAAATTTATACTGTTCCACCATTGAAGCGAGATGTATGTTTGGCGGTCTATCAACACCAGATCTAGAAGATGACCCTGTGCTTGTGACCATTGTGATCCTAGGCACTGTTGTAAGGGCCGCATGTGCAACCTTGCGTTTGGGACAATGGCTATGCATGAAGACATCATGCCTAGTAGTTTCATCACCAGTTTGACTTGTATCTTTTGATTTGGATACATGGTCTGTATCACATTGTGAAATGTGTGAACTCTGAGGACTTGGAGTGGCAATCCCTTTTGCTGTGTTGATTGTTGCTCCTAAGTATTGCTGTGTGACACGGCAGAAGGTGTGACTTTGTGTAATTGATTGAGAAACCTAGTTTGTGGAGGATTTCTATGACATATTTTGTATGTTGTGAACACCGTCTTAGCGTGTTGGTTTTGATTAACCAATCGTCTAGGTACGGGAACACATGTATTTGCTGCCTTCTGATATGTGCAGCCACTACTGCTAGGCATTTTGTAAAAACTCTTGGTGCAGTTGTTATTCTGAATGGCAACACTTTGAATTGGTAATGTATCCCTTGGAATACAAACCTTAGGTACTTTCTGTGTGAAGGATGTATTGGTATATGGAAATATGCATCCTTTAAGTCTAGTGTTGTCATGTAGTCTTGTTGTTTGAGCAGTGGGATTACGTCTTGTAATGTAACCATGTGAAAGTGATCTGATTTGAATTAGGTATTTAATATTCTGAGATCTAGTATAGGTCTCAGACTCTTGTCTTTTGGGTATTAGAAAGTACAGGGAGTAAACTCCTGTGTTTATTTGTTGTTTTGGTACTAACTCTATTGCTTCTTTTTGTAGCAATGCCTGAACTTCTAGTCCTAGAAGATCTATATGTTGTTTTGACATATTGTGTGTTTTCGGTGGAATGTTTGGAGGGAATTTGATAAATTCTATGCAATAACCATGCTGGATAATTGCTAAGACCCAAGTGTCTGTTGTTATTTCCTCCCAATGTTTGTAAAACTTGGTTAGTCTTCCCCCCCCACAGGTGTTGTGTTGGGGATTTGTGACCTTGAAGTCACTGCTTGTTTGGAGGAGTTTTGGGACTTTGGAACTTTCCTCTGTTCCTTTGAAATTGTCCCCCTCTATATTGTCCCCGAAAACCTCCCCGCTGATACTGGCTCTGGTAAGTGGGCTTTGTTTGTGAGGTTGTGGCTTCTGTGGTTTGCCCTTGAAACCCCCCTCGAAATTGTGCCTTTCGAAATGTGCCTCTGCTCTGTGGGGAGTAGAGTGCGCCCATGGCTTTGGCCGTGTCAGTGTCTTTTTTAAGTTTTTCGATTGCAGTGTCCACCTCCGGCCCAAACAACTGCTGTCCGTTGAATGGCATATTCAGCACAGCTTGCTGTATCTCTGGTTTAAATCCTGATGTACGCAGCCATGCATGTCTCCTTATTGTTACAGCTTTGTTGACAGTTCTAGCAGTTGTGTCTGCAGCATCCATTGCTGACCGTATCTGATTATTTGAGATACCCTGTCCCTCTACTACTTGCTGCACTCTTTTTTGGAACTCCTTGGGTAAATGTTCAATAAGGTGTTGCATCTCATCCCAATGGGCCCTATCATATCTGGCTAGCAAAGCTTGCGAATTTGCAATACGCCACTGGTTTGCTGCCTGTGCCACCACCCTTTTGCCTGCAGCATCGAATTTTTGACTTTCTTTATCTGGAGGTGGTGCATCTCCTGAAGTATAAGAGTTGGCTCTTTTGCGCGCTGCTCCCACTACAACAGAGTCTGGTGTTAGCTGTTGTGTAATGTACACTGGGTCTGTTGGTGGCGGTTTATATTTTGTATCTACTCTTGGAGTAATGGCTCTCCCTTTAACAGGCTCCTCAAACACTTGTTTGGAGTGTTTTAGCATTCCGGGTAGCATAGGAAGACTCTGATATTGGCTGTGTGTGGACGACAGTGTATTAAAAAGAAAGTCGTCTTCAATGGGCTCTGAATGAAGGCTGACATTATGAAATGCAGCTGCTCTTGACACCACTTGTGCGTAGCCTGTACTACCCTCTGGTGGCGATGGTTTAGCTGGATAGCATTCTGGACTATTGTCTGACACTGGTGCGTCAAAGGTCCCATGCGTCAGGGTCATCTTGACTCATTCCTGAATGAGTTGGAGATTGCATCATTGGTGGAGTGGCTACCGGTGATGGTCGCGGAGAGTGATGTGGGGATGGTGGTGGTGTTACTTGTTTAGCCACCTTTGCGTGTGGCTGTTTGTCTTTGTCTTGGAAGGCAAGCTTGCGTTTCATTTTGACTGGAGGAAGAGTGCTGATCTTCCCTGTATCTTTTTGAATAAAGAGCCGTCTTTGTGTGTGATCTGGCTCTATTGCCTGTAATTCCTGTCCAAATCTATGTGTCTATATTTGTGTGGACAGTCCTTGTTCCTCAATGTAGGAACTTGTTTTCGGTTCCGAGGCTGGATATTTCGGTACCGAAACCTTTTCGGCTGCTTTTTTCGGCTCCGACTAAACCTTTTTTACTTTTGGCGTCATGCTCTCTCGGTGCCGACCCGTTTCGGTGCCGGTGTCTCGGTGCCGAATCTTCTCTGAGCCACTATCTCGGGCCCGAGATTGCTGTGTGCCGGTATCTCGACCGGAGTCGGATGACTTCGACACCAGCTCGCCCTTTTTCGGTGCCAATGAACGGTCACCTACTTTTCGGGTTAAGCCATGGCCTGTTGGCGGTGGCGTCCCCTGGGCTTTAGCGCTTTTCTCATGAGTTTTTGTTTTCGACGTCTTACTCGCGGTTTTCGGTGTTTCCTCGGGATAGATCTCCTCAGAGTCCGACTCCTGGGTGGAGAATGTTTCTTCCTCCTCCTCGAAACGCTCTTGTCCTGTCGGCGCCGACGCCATTTGCAGTCTTCCTGCTCTTCGGTCCCTGAGTGTCTTCCTGGACCGAAACGCTCGACAGGCCTCACAAGTATCCTCCTTGTGTTCTGGTGACAAACACAAGTTACAGACCAGATGTTGAGCTGTATATGGATACTTGTTATGGCATTCTGGACAGAAGCGGAATGGGGTCCGTTCCATCAGCCTTGAAGAGACACGTGGCCGGGCCGACCAGGCCCCGACGGGGATGGAAGAAAACCCCGAAGGGCCACCAGAGCTCTTCTTAATTCGGTGTCGATCTGTTCTAACTAACCCGATACCGAACGCAAACAATACCGACGATTTTTCCGAGATTCTAACTAACTTTCCGACCAGAAACACGGAGCGAAAAGGAACACGTCCGAGCCCGATGGCGGAAAAAAAACAATCTAAGATGGAGTCGACGCCCATGCGCAATGGAGTCGAAATGGGAGGAGTCCCTCGGTCTCGTGACTCGAAAAGACTTCTTCGAAGAAAAACAATTTGTAACACTCCGAGCCCAACACCAGATGGCGGGATGTGCACAGCATGTGTATCTGCAGCTACACATGCCATCGAATATATATATATATATATATATATATATATATATATATATATATATATATAGAAAATGTCACTTACCCAGTGTACATCTGTTCGTGGCATGAGACGCTGCAGATTCACATGCTTTGCACATCCCGCCATCTAGTGTTGGGCTCGGAGTGTTACAAATTGTTTTTCTTCGAAGAAGTCTTTTCGAGTCACGAGATCGAGGGACTCCTCCCCTTTTGGCTCCATTGCGCATGGATGTCGACTCCATCTTAGATTGTTTTCCCAGCAGAGGGTGAGGTAGGAGTTGTGTATTATAGTAATAGTGCCCATGCAATGGAGTAAATATGTATGTACACAATGTGGTTTAAAGTGATATATTTACAAATTTACAAATGTTGAAGATCAACTTCGAAACGGCTACAGGCTCCCGGGGAGGAGGGTGGGCGCATGTGAATCTGCAGCGTCTCATGCCACGAACGGATGTACACTGGGTAAGTGACATTTTCTGTTCAATGGCATGTGTAGCTGCAGATACACATGCTTTGCATAGACTAGTAAGCAGTTATCTCCCCAAAAGCGGTGGCTCAGCCTGTAGGAGTTAAAGTTGTTTGAAATAAAGTTCGTAGTACTGCTTGTCCTACCGTGGCTTGTTGTTTTGTTAACACATCCACGCAGTAATGTTTGGTAAACGTATGAGGCGTAGACCATGTGGCTGCCTAACATATTTCAGTCATTGGAATGTTTCCTAGAAAGGCCATAGTAGCACCTTTCTTCCTAGTTGAATGTGTCTTTGGTGTTATAGGCAGTTCTCTTTTTGCTCTGAGATAACAGGTTTGAATACATTTAAAAATCCATCTGGCAATGCCTTGTTTGGATATTGGATTCCCTGTATGAGGTTTTTGAAAAGCATAAAACAGTTGTTTTGTTTTCCGTATTTGTTTTGTTCTATCAATGTAGTACATTAAAGCTCTTTTGATGTCTAATGTATGTAGTGCTCTTTCCGCTACAGAATCTGGTTCTGGAAAGAACACTGGTAGTTCTACGGTTTGATTTAAGTGAAACGGTGATATGACTTTTGGTAAGAACTTTGGATTAGTTTGTAAAACTACTTTATGCTTGTGTATCTGAATAAAGGGTTCTTGTATGGTAAATACCTGTATTTCACTTACTCTTCTTAGAGATGTGATGGCAATGAGAAATGCTACTTTCCATGTTAAATATTGTATCTCACATGAGTGCATGGGTTCAAACGGTGGACCCATGAGCCGTGTTAAGACAATGTTGAGGTTCCACGAAGGAACTGGTGGTGTTCTTGGTGGGATCATTTTTTAGTCCCTCCATAAAAGCCTTTATGACTGGGATCCTAAAGAGTGAAGTTGAATGCGTAATTTGCAGATAAGCTGAAATTGCGGTGAGATGTATTTTAATGGATGAAAAAGCTAGTTTTGACTTTTGTAAGTGCAGTAAGTAGCTTACGATGTCTTTAGCAGATGCGTGTAAGGGTTGAATTTGATTACTATGGCAGTAATAAACAAATCGTTTCCATTTATTTGCATAGCAATGTCTTGTTGTAGGTTTTCTAGCTTGTTTTATGACCTCCATACATTCATGTGAAAGGTCTAGATGTCCGAATTCTAAGATTTCAGGAGCCAAATTGCTAGATTCAGTGATGCTGGATTTGGGTGTCTGATCTGTTTGTATTGAGTTAACAGATCTGGTCTGTTTGGCAGTTTGACATGAGGCACTACTGAAAGGTCTAGTAGTGTTGTGTACCAGGGTTGTCTTGCCCAAGTTGGTGCTATTAGTATGAGTTTGAGTTTGTTTTGACTCAATTTCTTTACTAGGTATGGAAGGAGTGGGAGAGGGGGGAAAGCGTATGCAAATATCCCTGACCAACTCATCCATGCTGTGTGGGTTGAGGTGTGCTCCCCACCCTGTCATGGAGGCATCCGTTGTTATTACGTATTGAGGCACTGAGTCTTGAAAAGGCCGCCCTTTGTTTAAATTTATAGTGTTCCACCATTGAAGCGAGGTGTATGTTTGGCGGTCTATCAACACTAGATCTTGAAGTTGACCCTGTGCCTGTGACCACTGTGATGCTAGGCACTGTTGCAAGGGCTGCATGTGCAATCTTGCGTTTGGGACAATGGCTTTGCATGAGGACATCATGCTTAGTAGTTTCCTCACTAATTTTACCTGTATCTCTTGTTTTGGGTGCATGGCTTGTATTACGTTTTGAAATGCCTGTACCCTTTGTGGACTTGGAGTGGCAATCCCTTTTGTTGTGTTGATTGTTGCTCCTAAGTATTGTTGTATTTGATACGGGTGTAGGTGCGACTTGTTGTAGTTGAGTGAGAACCCTAGTTTGTGAAGGGTTTCTATGACAAACTGTGTGTTGTGAACACCGTTGTTGCGTATTGGTTTTGATTAACCAATCATCTAGGTACGGGAACACATGTATTTGCTGCCTTCTGATATGAGCAGCCACTACTGCCAGGCATTTTGTAAAAACTCTTGGCGCTGTTGTTATCCCGAATGGCAACACTTTGAACTGGTAATGTACTCATTGGAATACAAACGTTAAGTACTTTCTGTGGGAAGTATGTATAGGTATATGGAAATATGCATCCTTTAGGTCTAGTGTTGTCATGTAGTCTTGTTGTTTGAGAAGTGGGATCACGTCTTGCAGTGTCACCATGTGAAAGTGATCTGATTTGATGTAGATGTTTAGTGTTCTGAGATCTAATATAGGTCTTAGAGTTTTGCCTTTTTTGGGTATGAGAAAGTACAGGGAGTAAACTCCTGTTCCTCTTTGTTGAAATGGTACTATCTCTATAGCATCTTTTTGCAACAACACTTGGATCTCTAGTTGTAAGAGTTCCATGTGTTGTTTGGACATGTTGTGTGTTTTCGGTGAGACATTTGGAGGGAATTGTAGAAATTCTATGCAATAACCATGCTGGATAATGGCTAGGACCCACGTGTCTTATTTCTTCCCAGTGTTTGTAGAACTTGCTTAGTCTCCCCCCCACTGATGTTATGTGTTGGGGATTTGTGACGTTGAAGTCACTGTTTATTCTGTGGAGTTTTGGGACTCTGGAACTTCCCTCTACTCTTTGGGAACTGTCCCCCTCTGTATTGTCCCCGAAAACTTCCCCGCTGATATCGACTCTGATTAGTGGGCCTTGTTTGTGAGGTTGAGGGTTCTGTGCTCTGTCCCCGAAACCCCCCTCGAAACTGTGATTTTCGAAAAGTGCCTCTGCTCTGTGGGGAGTAGAGTGCGCCCATGGCTTTGGCCGTATCTGTGTCTTTTTTTTTAGTTTTTTGATAGCAGTGTCCACCTCCGGCCCAAACAACTGCTGTCCGTTAAATGGCATATTCAGCACGGCTTGTTGTATTTCCGGCTTGAACCCTGATGTACGCAGCCATGCGCGTCTCCGTATGGTCACTGCTGTATTTACAGTCCTAGCAGCTGTGTCCGCTGCATCCATTGCTGATCGTATCGGATTGTTCGAGATACTCGGTCATTCCTCCACCACTTGTTGTGCTCTCTTTTGGAACTCTTTGGGCAAGTGTTCTATGAAATGTTGCATTTCGTCCCAATGAGCCCTATCATATCTAGCCAGCAAGGCCTGTGAGTTAGCAATGCACCATTGGTTGGCTGCTTGTGCCAAAACCCTTTTCCCCGCAGCGTCAAACTTGCGACTCTCCTTGTCTGGAGGTGGTGCGTCTCCTGAGGTGTGTGAGTTCACTCTCTTGCGAGCTGCCCCTACTACCACAGAGTCTGGTGTTAGTTGCTGCGTGATGTACACAGGATCTGTTGGGGGAGGTTTGTACTTCTTCTCCACCCTTGGAGTAATGGCCCTGCCCTTCACAGGCTCCTGAAACACCTGTGTTTCAGCGTTCCTGGTAGCATAGGGAGACTTTGGTACTGGCTATGTGGGACGATAGTGTGGTAAATAAAAAGTCATCCTCGATAGGTTCTGCATGCAGGGTGACATTATGAAACGCCGCTGCTCTTGACACCACCTGTGTGTAGGCTGTACTGTCCTCAGGTGGTAACGGTCTCGCTGGATAACAGTCGGGACTGTTATCGGATAGCGGCGCATCATAAAGATCCCATGCATCGGGATCATCCTGACTCATTCCAGTATGAGTTGGGGACTGCATCATTGGTGGAGTGGCTACCGGTGATGGTTGTGGTGAGCGTTGTGGCGATGGTGGCGGGGTTACTTGTCTTGCCACCTTTGCCTGTGGCTGCTTGTCTTTCTCTTGGAAGGCATGTTTTCTTTTCATTCGAATTGGGGGAAGAGTACTGATCTTCCCTGTGTCTTTCTGAATGTGGAGCCTTCTTTGAGTGTAATCTGGCTCTATTGTCTCTAGTTCTTGTCCGAATTTGCGTCCTTGCATTTGTGAGGACAGGCCCTGTTCCTCTGTATAGGAACTTGATTTCAGTTCAGAGGCCGGATGTTTCGTTATGGAAACTCTTTCAGCTGTCTTTTTCGGTTCCGACGACACTTTTTTAATCTTCGGCGTACTGATTTCTCGGTGCCGACTCTTTTCGGTGCCGCCCTCTCGGTGCCGAGGTTGCTCTGACCCAGTGTCTCGGGGTCGAGTCTGCTCTGTGCCGGTATCTCGACCGGAGTCGGATGACTTCGACACATGCGTGCCCTTTTTCGGTGCCAATGGTCGGTCACCTATTTTTTGGGTTAAGCCATGGCCTGCTGGCGGTGGCGTCCCCTGGGCTTTAGTGGTTTTTACGTGAGTTTTGTGTATTGACGTCTTACTCACGGTTTTCGGCGTCTGTTCGGGATCGACTTCGTCTGAGTCCTCGATGGAGAAGGTTTCTTCTTCCTCTTCCAAGTGTTTTTGTCCTGTCGGCACTGATGCCATTTGTAGTCTTCTTGCTCTTCGGTCTCTTAACGTCTTCCTCGACCGAAATGCTCGACAAGCCTCACAAGTATCCTCTTTGTGTTCTGGAGACAAACACAAATTACAGACCAGATGCTGATCTGTATAAGGATACTTGTTATGACATTCGGGGCAGAAGCGGAATGGGGTCCGTTCCATTAGCCTTGAAGTCGCACGTGGTCGGGCCGACCAGGCCCCGCCGGGGAATCGAAAACCCCGAAAGACCACAGGAGCTCTTCAAAATTCGGTGTCGATCTGTTGTAACTAACCCGATACCGAACGCAAACAATACCGTCACATTTTCTGAGATTCTAACTAACTTTCCGAACTGAAACGCAGAAAGAAAACAATCTAAGATAGAGTCGACGCCCATGCGCAATGGAGCCGAAAGGGGAGGAGTCCCTCGATCTCATGACTCGAAAAAGACTTCTTCGAAGAAAAACAACTTGTAACACTCAGAGCCCAACACTAGATGGCGGGATGTGTATCTGCAGCTACACATGCCATCGAACATATATATATATATATATATATATATATATATATATATATATATATATATCAATCAATATATCAGCTTCAACAGGTCCAGGAAAGGCGTGCTCATTTCCTGTTGGTGCCTGCATCAGGGAAGGACCTACTCCCATCAATAATCTTCACACCAGTTTGACAATTAAGGATGCGGCATTCACAGGATTCCGTCAAACTTCTTTTATTACATGAAAAGATCCCCAACAAACTAACACCAACGCGTTTCGACCTTCCCGGTCTTGATCACTGTAATTATTCAATCCATTACGTGCACTATTTATACTAATCCTTTAAACCATGCCCTTATGTGACCCTCTGGGATATGTAGTCTTTATAGTATATACCATTCTACACATCACACCAATAACCTTCTTAACCCCAGTGTATACTACTGACACAAAAGAAAGACTAAAAAAATAAAAATACAAAACCTTTGTACAAACAGACAATAAGGCAAAATGTCATGAACACAACAGCTACTCTACTCATCATTACCATTTGTTATAATATTACACTGTCCTTACTATTTACATTCCCACCTCAGAAATTTCAATAACCATTTTTTACATTTTTAAACAACAATATTTCAACTTATGTTTCATCCTTTAACTATAGGGATACTTCTCCCCACTATTCTAAACTATAGCTGTTTCATTTATTTCAGTTACTATACTACATTGGTTTTTGCGGCGACAGTGAAATCTAGTTCATATTGTACACTCAAACTTAAAGATGACAATACAATTCTTCATTGTAGTTAATCCCAAATGGCATCTTGGTCTTCAACCTAATGATATATCTGGACTCCAAACGTCTCAATCTCTGAACCCTATCACCTCCCCGTTCATGTTTTTGTATTGTTGCAATACCATAATATTTCATGGACAGCCAATCCAATTCTGAATGAGTTTTCAAATGTTTGGTCATAGCGTACGTAGTGTCCTCATTTTGCACCGCCCTTATGTGTTCTAAAATACGCTTTTACACCCACGTATCTAAGACCACATCGACATTCCAAAACATACAACAAAAGATGTTTCACATGTGATTCTTTCTCTGATCACAATTCTTCTACCTCTAAAGTCTGTTATGGCCTTTTTGTGATCAGAGTACTATATGCCCCCTGAAAAATCATATTTAATCTTCAGCTGTGGAAGCAAATGACTGTCTTGAGACATGTATCTTCTTATTTTTAAGCCTAGAGTAAGCCACAACCTTTTCATTTTTAATAAACATATAGAATATTTCCTTTTCGGGCGTTTCAGCCAGCTCCCTTCATCCAGTGGTCAGTCAGTGTGTCATTCGCATCCACTCACCAAAGCATACATCACAGGGCACAGGGTCAACCCACTTTAGCCACTAACTTAAATCTCTGCGTGATGGCACTCTGGTACTGCACAATGTGCACTTACATATAAAAGTTAACCCCCTTTCACAGCTTTACAAAACACATTCACAAACATTGGCGAAGTCTAAAGTTGTTAGCCAAAGCAGAACTATTGGCTTTACCAGTGCTTGTTTTTTTCTTTCCTTTTCATGTTATTTTAAGTTGCTGGCAAAGCATTGCTCCCCATGACTTTTGGCACAAGTAGGTCCGACAATAAAAGCGATAAGCGTTCCCACCAGTCCACAGACATTCACAAGGTCGCTAAGGTTGGCTGGGCTAGACTTGCAATTAGGTGTCAGTAACAGCTCATATAATAAATACCACCACTGTGGCACAGATTGTATTGTACTGTAATAATATTTATATAGCGCTTACTACCCCTGATGAAGCGTTGAAGCGCTTTTCGATGAGTAGCACGCTACTCTGGAACCCAACAAGAATTAATGATGGGTTAGTATCGGGAAATATTGAGTACAGTTTTAGTATTATTATGAGTAAATTTGAGCCGTGGATATGGGAGTTTGTTAGTTAGATTGACTGGAGTAATGGAGGGTGGAGGAGGAGAGAAATCCAGAAGTGTTCATTGGGAGTATATCCTTCATTTACTCAACCCAAAGGCTTGGGATGAGTAAAGGGGGGTGGAGGAGGGAAGAGTATGTGGAAAGGTTAGGGAGAGCACAGTAGCAGGGTGAGATAAATGCGGGAGAATTTAGTAGGGTTGTGTGGGAGGTCATAGTAGTAGAGTGAGGTTTGGTGAGTTAGATGTGGAAGCGGAGGAAGAGCTTAGGCAGAGTTATTTAGGAGATTAAAGTAGTAGAAGGGATTTGGGATGAGTCAGAGTGAGAATGGAGGATAGTTTGATAGAGACATGACATATGATGATGAGTAGATAAGTGTGATAAGATGAGAGCAGGAATTCATAGTTATGTAGTATAACAACCCACCCGGGCCATGCAATTATCCACGAACATGCCAAGCACAGAAACAAAATATACATACATATATATATATATATATATACACACACACACACACACACACACACACAAATACACACACATAGGCACATACAATACATAATTAGAACCATGGGTAAAAAATACTTAGTCAAACAGGTTTAAAGAGTGTGTGTGTATTTTATTGTTATGACATAGTAGCGAAACATATTTTCTAAAGAAACTATAAATAAATAGAAATATACACATAATCTGAAAAAATATTCATCAACATAGGCATATGCAGTTCATAGTTGTTTGAATATGGTGGTTATGAAGGAAAGAGCCAACTCTGGAGTAGTTTTCTGACGACAAGAATGTTATTTGTGGCTCTTATAGTTGGGTTAATGAATTCCATAGTTTGGCTGCTTGGACGGAGAAGGATGTACCACCTATAGTCTTTTTCTTGTATGGTGGTGTTCTAAGGCGGGGCGCCAATCTTGAGCGGAGGTTTCTTTGTTGGATGTATTTGGTAATTTTCTTTCTGATAAAAAGCGGTCCTGTTCCATGTATAGCTTTGTGGGTGATACAAAGCAGCTTGAAAGTGCATCTTCTGGCAACGTGTAACCAGTGTAGTGCTCTCAAGGCAGGGGAGATGTGGGCTTGCGGCTTTACAGGTAATAGTAGCCTGGCTCCAGAATTCTGGATACGTTGTAGTTTTTTCATAACAGATAGAGATGATTCATGGTAGAGGCCATTGGCATAATCCAGTTTGGATAGTACAAGTGAGATAGTAGCTTGCACCTTGTGTGGAAATCCGAGGTGGGGGAAGATGCGTTGTAAAGTCTTCAAGGTGATGAAGCTTGTTCGTGCTAATTTGTCCACTTGGGCATTCATAGTTAACTTGGAATCCATGGTGATTCCTAGGTTTTTAACTTCCTTGGATAATTGAGAGGTGGTCCGAGATCGTCAGGCCAGATGCACAGAGGGTCATAACTTTTCCAGTCACCACATATGAGTATTTCTGTTTTGGAGGTATTTAGTTTGAGATGGCTCCAGGTCATCCACTGATCAACGGCTCTGAGGCAACTGAAGATTGCAAGTTTTCAATGTTTTTGGGGCATTCTAATTTAAGTAGTATTTTTGTGTCATCTGCATAGTTGTAGCATGTGAGATGGAAATCATTGATCAGTTCTGGTAAAGATATCATGTAGATGTTGAAAAGCAAAGGTGAGATGATTGACCTTGGGGGACCCCTGCTTTTGTGAGGTAGGGTTTGGATGAGAAGGGGGGCGAGTGGATGATATTAGATCTTTTTTGAACATAGGAAGTAATCCAGTCGAGAGCAATCCCTTGTGGAGTCTGAGTTAGGGTGTCATGGTCAACCGTATCAAAGGCAGCCGAGAGGTCCAAGAGAAGTAGTGCAGCAACTCCATTGTGGTCGACTGTTTTTAATATCATCCCAGATTGCTATGAGTGCAGATTCAGTGCTTCTTCCTGGGCGGAATCCAGTTTGGAAGTCTGAAAGTATAGAATTGTCTTCAATGACTTGTGACATCTGGGACGAATGCTGCTCTTTCTATCAATTTGCCCAGGAAAGGTCCATTTGTGATTAGTCTGTAGTTGTTGGGGTCTTGCGGGTCTAGGTTTGTTTTCTTTAATAAAGGTCATATGTATGCCTTTTTCAGGTCTACAGGAAAAGTTCCTGAAATTAAAGAGTTGTTGATGATTCTTCTTACAGGTGTGGCAGCAGAAGTAGATAGAAGAATGTTCTTGAAGATTTGTGGTGGGCAAGGGTCAGACGGGCAACCAGAAGGTCTGCTTGCTTTGACCAAATCCATAAATTCATCCTGGGATATTTGTTTGAAGGACTGTAGAGGTTGGGTTGGTTGATTCTTAAAGGGTATTTTAGGAAAGGGGTTGGTGCTGATGGTTTTCTTCTGTTTTAAATAGGAGTCCAATGCGTCTGCCTTGGTTGTGTAGTGAGTTGCCAATTTGTTTGTGAAATCTTGAGTAGTGGGATGACTTCCTTCAATGCTTGTAGGTTTTCGAAATTCATTGAGAATTTTATAAAATTCCTTGGTTGTAGATTGAGCATTATGAATTCTGTCTGAGTAGTATCTTTTTTAGCTTTTTTGATTGATGATTTGTATATGCTGTTAAGTTTGTGTAGCTGCAGTTTGTCTTGACTGTTTGTTTTGAGCCAGGTCCGCTGCAACTTTCTGATTTGTTGCTTTATCTTTTTAAGTTCTGTGTTTCTCCAAGGTGTTGGTTTTCTTTTGTCGTGTTTAGTTTTTCTGAGTGGTATTAGGATATCAAAAGCTTCCTGTAGCCACTCAAAGTTTTGGCACAGAATTAATTGTATCTAGATCTGTGTTTGCTGTTAGTTGTGTTTCTAAGTGATCCAAATTGAGTTTGCTCCATGGTCGATAGGTGTATGTATGTAAGTAGTTGTGGGGTGTGTTGATTTGTGGAGTTGTATGTCGGAAAGTTATATGGTGGTCTGACCAAGTGATTGGCGTGATGCTATGCATAGTAACTAGTTCAGGCTTAGCAAAAATGACATCTAGGATGTGACCAGCGATGTGTGTGGGATTGTGTACAATCTGATGTAGGTTCAATGCGACTAGGCCAGTGGTGTTAGCTTTTGGATGGGGCATATTGGGTTTGTCAAACCAAATGTTTAGATCCCCAAGAATGCATAGATTGGAGTATAGTGTAATAAGGTTTGGGACTGTGTCTAGAAAAGCATCTGGGGATGTGGAGTTGTTAGGTGGAGGTCTGTAAAGGAGGAGAAAGTTACAGGAGGAAGTTGGAGTAGGGTGGCATCTGGTAAAGAGGGCTTCACAACCTTGTATGGAGATGTCTGTTTTACTGAGGTTCATTGCCTGTTTGAATATAATAGCTAGTTCACCTCCTCTCTTGCCTATACGGTTTTGAGTGATGTTTGATAGCCCGGAGGAACGGCTTTGTGCAACACTAGTGCCATGTCATCTCCCAACCAGGATTCAGTTATGAATAGTAAGTCAGGTTGTGTGGCTGTGAGCAGGTCGTAGATGTGGTGCTTGTTTTTTGAGAGTGATCGAGCATTTATGAGCTGGCAGTTTAGAAAAGGTGTGTTAGTGGTAGTATTGTTTTGTTTAGGAGAAGGGTAAGTAGTATAATGTGAGCTTGAAGCAGGAGTGTTGCTAGTTGTGATAACTGTTTGAGGCTCACAATAGTCTTGCTTTTCAATATAGTGTTCCTCTTTCAGCAGGTTAAGGAGGCATTTTGTTGGGTCTGTGTGTGTGGGCGGTGGACTTGGTGGCTGAGAGAGACAGGAGTGTACTGTTTTTTGTAGGGTAGTTTTATTATGTAACAGACAAGGGGATGCGAGGTTGCTATGAGTGGCATGTTTTTTATTTTGTTTGCGTTTGTTTAGTGTGGATGGAGTATGGGTTAGGGGTGGTGGCGGAGCATGTGGGTCATGATGTAAGGCTCTAAATTGTGCAATGGAGGAGAGGCGTGTGAATGAAAGTTGCTGGGTTGGGGTGCTTGTGGTAGGTGTTTGTGAAGAGTGAGAAAGTAGGGGTGGAGATAGGATGGAATTTGTATTCTGTATCTGTAATGTAAGTTTGTGTTGCTTTGATGTGCTGATGTTTGTGGTCGGTACTGGTTTTGTGGAATAGTGAGAGGGGATATTGGTGTAGTTGTTTTTGGTGAGGGATTTGTATGTGAGTTAGTGCTGGTAAGTGGAATTTGAGTGTTAGATGGGGTGTTGATGTGTTTTGGAGATGATTGTACGAGGTGTGTAAGAGGTGATGGGTGTGTGACAGGGGAGTTAGTAGTAGTTGAGATGACTGGAAGAGGTAATATGTGTGGTGAAGTGAAATGTGGGGATTGTATGGTTGTGTGTAATTGGTGAGGAGAGAGGAAGAGTGTTTGTAGATGGTGTGTTTGAAGGCAGGGTTTGGGCACTCAGGTTGCCTGGAATGACAAACATACTCCAGCCATTCTCGCATCACAGTCAAACGCCAACACAAAAAACATCACAGTCCCATCAAGGTGAAAGAAGGCAATAAACTGCAAAACCAAACATGCGTCAGCACAGATCAGATCTGGTAGTAATATTAGATACAAACACACAGCACTGTTACCCTATCCTGGAGCGCTGAGCACACTCAAGAACAAACAGAACATGTCTCAGTGTCACAACACCAAATCAGAGGACAACACTAAATGCCAGATGGGTTAGACGAAATGCCAACATCGATACACACAAGCAACATTTCCTGCTACAGAGGACAAGGCCGGCATAAGAGAAAACCAAACATGGTAAGAGAAATCCAGACACCACTC
Source organism: Pleurodeles waltl (assembly GCF_031143425.1). Taxonomy (NCBI): domain Eukaryota; kingdom Metazoa; phylum Chordata; class Amphibia; order Caudata; family Salamandridae; genus Pleurodeles; species Pleurodeles waltl. The sequence goes on from NC_090443.1 coordinate 313,890,357, forward strand.
TAAAAATCTTTCCCCTCTAACCATATTTAAGCTTTAGCCTTTCAGCATTAACCATTAAGCTTTCTGATCCAGGATCAAAACCTTTGCAAATTCAATATACTTACTGGTAATGGGTGAAGCCCAAGGTGGGCAGATCAGCATACTTCTCTGCGAATTCAGCTAGCCGGCTTATCACTCGGGCAAGCTAAAAAAGGGGGAGAAAAGAGGTAGGGCAGAAATAAAATGGTGGAGCAAAACAAATCATACTACATTTGAGGGTCTAAGAGAGGCAAAATCCCTCAAAGTAGAGCCATAGAGAAGGGGAGAAGAAAGACTTTAAAGGAAGAGTCCAGAATGTCTGCTCTTACAACAAAGTAACACCCTCCGACCTCCCAAAACCCACAGAAATCTTAACTGTGGAACACACTGAAGAGTATTCTTTTTCTTTAGGGAGACTATGTTCTTCGGGGAATCGGGACTTCTCAATTCTCTATTGTTTTCAGCTGTAGTACAATTCACCACATGTGCTCTATGATGTATTACTGCAGATGAAAGACGCTGTCTCAGTCTACAGTTAACAAGGATTGGAGTTGCATCACCCGCCATTAAAGAAATATTATCTTTGGAAAATTAATTTTATGTTGAATGAATCTGACCAGTTGACGGTGGCCAACACATTTGGTTTCACCACCAATGCCCGCAGTTCTTTAGGAGGATTTCTATGCTCTCAGGATAAACGTTTGCTTGCCGGTGATGACTCTACTTCCCCAATTAATGCATCATGTCTGTCAATGGTATCAACATTATTTTTCCTAACCTTATATTGTCGTCCAAATTTTCTAAGGGACTTCACATCACTTGATTTACCTAACCATTTATTAATTAAAACCTGTTTAACTACAAACAAATACTCACAGAGCGATTGGCTGGGTAGCTGTGCCAACAGTTACAGCTATGAAAACCCCAATACAATTCGATAAATCAGGACTCCGGAGGTACAGCTTTCTCAGTCTTATCAGCTGCAGTTGGCCTTGCCTTTGGCCCAGGGCGAAAGCATGGAGAATCTGCACAATCAGGACTATTTAAATGGTGTAATCTACTCTACCCCCTCCCCAAAAAGCTGGAGTGAGGGGCAGACCCCCTGGAGAGCTGCAACACTCCCTCTGCCTTCTGAAACTGAGTCCCAACACACTCACAGACAATCCCTGCTGCCTATCTTCACTGGAGTGGGCACGGCAAAAGCAAGGGAGAGAAATGGAGGCGGAGATAGGGTACCAGGTCCAGCAGGATCCTCAGAGAGGAAACATGCAAGAGGACCCCAAACTGAAGGTACCATAAATCTTTGGTACCTCAGCACAACTTGCACAAACCTATACCCTGGAGTAATCAGGTAATCAGTGAGTTGAGCAGACCTGGAATTTGTGATGGTCAGGTAGGTCAACTGCTTGATAGTCTGACAATGTAATTTGTGATAGATGCTTCAGCTCCACTGAGTTTAACCCTTCTGCCAAGGTATGCAAAGTCTTGGAGCCAATTAGCATTTTGGTTGTGGTTATACTCTTCAAATATATGAACTGTATAAAATGCATACTTTGTTTACTCAAATTATCCATATAATTATAACATGTGCATAAGCAAATCTTTACTGTTAATTAATTAGTATCAAACCAATATACAATTCCACAAGATTAAAATTAAAATACAATTATTCATAATGGCAGGTCTTTGCACTGACAGAAGCTAAAAATGATTAATGATTAATAAAGGCAAAAGACCGCCATTACATAAAAATAAAATATATAATCATCATGCAATGCTCTCACCTTTACTAAAAATAAAAGACAATTGTAGCAGACATGCTATAACACAGATTACATTAAAATCATTTAGCTTTCCATTTAGCCTTTCAGAAGCATATTTAGGACATGAAAAGTTTTGTTTTTTTAAGTTACCGTGCTATACCAATTCCTTGCTTTATTTTGTTGACTTCGATATTAATTTAACAAATCTACCCAAAAATAATAAATGGTTACAATCTAAACAAGCATGGATGGCTTCACTGCATGTGCAAGTCCTGCCCATTATCAGAAAAAGATGCTTAAGTCACTTTCTTCATTGCAATCCCAAACCTGAGCTAGTACCAGAATGTGAGGCAAGGATACCCAAATCAGATAATGCATAAGCAAGTCAAAGGAGGACAAACAGGCCTAAATTCTCTCAAATTAATAAGAATAATCCAGAATCTATCATGTTTTTATTTCAGTTGTGTGGGATAGTTTCTTCTAAGTCAGCTGTTCACTGATCAAGCTACAAGATCGTAAGACATACCCCAAGGTTTTCTTTCACCTCTACAATAGAACAGAATAAACGTTATTTGCTATATTTTGGGCTTTACAAAGCATAGGTTTGACTAAAATTAATTCATTGTCGAACAGTAGTTTTAAATCAATGTCCGTGAATTTGAAAAACTTGAAAGTTAACTGAATATTTTGACCATTCAAACACTGGACCAGGACCGGACTCCAAGTTTTTATTTGCAACTGATTTAAATGTTCACGCAACATCTTTTTTCAGCCAACGATCAAGGCTGGGCACATGCATAAAATGAGCAAGTGTCTCTTCTTTGTGTCCAGATTGTTTGCAGCGTCAGTCAGACCATGTCTTTTCCACTTAAGAACAAACTCCTTTGTGGGAAAATGGTGGTCCTATACGACGGAAACTTCATCTTAACTTCATCTTCATGCTGAACGAGAAGTTAGTTTTGACATTTAGTTATATGTTGGGGCACATAGGAGCTTAGCACCATCGAAGAGTGTGGCTTTTTGGCATTTTCTCTTTATCGCAAATGTATGAGGTTCGTTTTACACATTAACCTTTTGACTGCCAGGAATGAGGCGTTACATTCCACGAATCCTTAAGATTTAACAACATTAAAGTGGTGTCACAGTAAATCCAGAATGGATTGTTTAATTTAGTTTGTATTATTTCAAACCATATTTGGTGACTAGGGGCATCTCGCATTTTCTTTCAGTTTTTTATATATGCCTCTTGTCGAGCTAGTTGCTAGGATACTAAGCCAAACTCCAATCGTACCTGGGCGTGTGCATGGTTATTCTGTAGTTTAAACGGATGCTGTAGGTGGAACCCTGTACAATGTCCACCGTCTTTGCGTCACTCTCTCAGAAGATTTCAGAACCTTAATTCCTTCTGATGTAATTCGCTATTCATATTTTTAATAGGTTCCAGGGAAAGACTACATACGTTTCTTTGTTAAAAAATACAATTAAAAAAAATCAAAGTAAATACCAGGGATCTTGCTTTCAGCCTTAGTGATTGCAGATGAGACTTGGAGTTAACATGGATGTCAAATATTACCCCAAGGAAAGTATATTGAGTAGTAATTGCAGGTTTTATTTGTAAATGGCAAATTGCAGAATTTTGGGTTGCTTGACAAGGGTTAGCAGCTTAGTCTTGTTCATATTTATCTCCATTTTGTTTCTTTTGATGTATGCAGCAAAGGTCTGCAGGTCAATAGAGGTCTTACTTAGAAGCACTATATCATCTGCATATTGAAGGCTTGCAAAGAACTTGTAATCAAGACAGGGAGGGATAAAACTCTTTTCATTGACTTATTTAGGTCAGCAATGTATACGTTAAATAACAAGGGGGCTAACACACATTATTGTTTTAGTCCATACTTCGCCCTACTTTTCTATAAAATAGCGGCTAAGTCACCCAGTTTTGTGACAACCCAGGTGTCTGAGTAGAGCATTTCAATCGTACGTGAGAACGTTATTGGTATGAACCATTGTTTAAGCTTAATAAACATTGTCCTGAAACACTGTTAAGGGCGGGTTTTAAATCTACAAAGAAGAGGGTTTTTGTGAAAGTGATTTCTCTATCAATATAGTTAGAGCTAGGAGGCTGGCTGTTTACCACTTCCTGGTCGAAATCCCTTTTGGTCTGTCGGCAGAAAACTGAGCTGCTCAGCCCAGATCCTCACATCCTCCAGAAGTAAGGTTGCAAAGAATTTGGCTTCAATATCTATTAAGGGGATTAGCCTGTAGTTAGCTGGGTTTCCCAGGGAGCCATTCTCTAATACTGGATGAAGAACAGTGCTTCTCCAGGATTCTGGTATGGAGTTTAAAGAGACACTGATTGAACAATGGAGTGAGAACCTTGGCCCAAAAATAAACATCTCTTTAAAAAATCAGGACTTAAAGCTTTCTCCAAAACCTGACACCTACAGTGAAAATGCCATAAACAGTCAAAGCAAAAAAAACGGACACAGCTCACTCAGAGGAGCCTGTCATGATGACTAAAAAGTTTAACACACAGAGAGACAATAGGCCAGTCTCCCCACAGGGATGCTGGTAAAAACTGATGTACCACACAGGTGTAGATCAGTTGCCACCAACCAATAACTGTGTTGTGACCTGATAATAGTAATACTACTTGGGTGTAGACTATCGGCCAACAGAGTTTAGAACTCTATTTATGAACACGCTCCAAAATTCTGCAGCGAACCCATCAAGGAATTCACAACACGTGTGTCCTTTGCAAAAAAAAGAGGAAATAATCAGTGCAGGACTATGGGGGCTTGGGGGGACAGAGGTTAACCCGGTCTCCCCCGGGCTTATCGGGTGGGTGGAACGGGGAGATCGGGGCACGATTGGGCAAGTTGACAGGATGGGGTGGGTGTTAAGGGTGGGGTATATAAGGGGTACTTTTGGTGCTCAAGGGGCAGGATGGTATTTTACAGTCTGATGTGCAGGTAAGACAGGGGGCTGTTCTTTGGCTATGAGCATGTAAGACTGATGAATTGGGGAGGGGGCAGGAAGTAGTTTTGGGTGGTAATGGTTCTTCCATTTGTCCGGTCAAGTGGTGGGAGTTGTTTGTAAGGTTTTTGCAGACGTCTTCCAGGTTGGTTTTTATTCATGAGGATGGGTCAAGTTTATCAGCTAATCAGTTGATAGTTGTTTTGAGAAGGTCTTTGGTTCTGTTGGGCTTGGATCCGCGGTGTTATGGTACACATTCATTTCGGATCGGAGCGGCAACGGAAGCCAGGGCTTTGGGTAAATCTGATGGTTTTATCATGGGTTTGGGGAGATGGAAGTCGCAATGTTTTAAGCGCTATGTTCGTTAGCATAATACAGGTAGGTTGTTGGGGTGGTCGGTTTCTATCTTGTTACTTAGATTGCTGTGTTTTTTCTTTCTTATTTTCCTTTCCCAATTTCCTGCAGCTGTTCTTTCTTTCTTCCTTTTTAAGTGGGTATTGTGAGGTTTTTCTCATGTGTTTTTTCGCTGTTTTCTTGTAGGTTGTGTCGGGGGACCTGATGGAGGCTGTTCCGTCTGGATATTTGGGCACTCTTTTGTGCGGTGGGCGGAGAAGCAAGCGGCATCCAGGCATTTTGGGAAGCAATTAGGTTTAGATGGGGCGAGAATTAAGGTTCTTTGGATGGGTAAGAGCGGCATGAGATGGGGTGAGTTGTCGTCGGTTCTTTCGAGAAGGATTGAGAGAGGGATTTGCCCAGATCTTTTAGTTATCCATCTGGGGGAGAATGATTTAGTTTCCTTGTCAGGCATAGGATTGTTGAAGACAATGAAGATGGATCTGGTACGGATTAAGGAACGTTGGGCTGGTACGCATATAGTTTGGACTGGTATGGTACCTAGGAGGGTGTGGAGAAGAGCATATTCTTTTTCAGGCATAGAAAAGCAAAGGAGAAAGGTGAGTAGGGAGATGAGGAAATTCTGTCAGGATAAGGGGTTTTCCTTTTTGTTACATGAAAATTTGGTTATATCGTAGGTTGAGTTGTTTCGGCAAGATGGAGTTCATTTGACGTTTATGGGTAACAAGCTCTATTTATTGGATCTCAGGATTATGATTGCGGATTTGTTGGGGAGAAGCTTTGGGATCGTTAATTTGGGGGGTGGGGCAGGAAAACGCCTGGCGGGTTTTCCTGGGTGGCGGGGGATTTACACAGAAAGGCTTTGGGGGGGAAGGGGATGATGCCAAAGATTTGAGGGCAGGGAGGTTTTAGCAAGGGGCACAAGGGACAGATGGGGAAGGGATTGTTCAAGGGCGATTTGGGGAGTGGAAAGTTTAGAGGGTGGGGGAGGGGTTATGAGAGAAATATTGTATAGTGAGGTTGGTAGTTTTGTGAGGCAAAAGCCAAAGTTATTGTTTTATACTAGACCTGTTCTATTAAAGCGGCCTTTTATCCCTTACAACGAGCGTCTGTGGTTTGTTCCTCTTTTCCGCCTGATTACCCTTGGGATTCAAGACCCTACGAGGGCATGGAGAAGACTTTAAAGGACAGAGAGAGAAGAAAAGATTTACTGGGAAGACCAGAGAAAGAGCATCAATAATTTTGAAAGGATGAGGGTTTGAAAAGTGGAAACTGCGATAAAAGTCCTTAGAGGGTGGGAATTGACAGAGATGGAAAGAGTCACATGACATCAAAGTAGGATCAGAGAGTGAGACCAATAAGTGGGACTGCGGAGGACAAAAGAGGAATAGGGCGTCCGAGGATGATTTGAGAGAGAAGTAATTCGGAGGAGAGGAAATACAGGTGCAAAACCTGAAACTTTCTTACCTTGGGAAGCAGCAAGTCAAACCCATCCCGCATTACAATCAAATCCTGGGGAAAGATTAGAAGAGGAGGCATTAGCAGGCAATCTAGACTAGGCACAACAAGTTAATCAGGGTACATTTGATACTAGGTTCAATTAGTGAAAAATGAGCCTGCAATGGGGCACCTTTTCCTAAAGGACAGGAAGTGCTGCAGGTCAAACTTGAAGCCGGAGCAACGACACAGCAGCGTGTTTGGTCCAGTACAGAATTAGCAGGGTGTGCTGAAGTACTGCAGTGGCAGTACTGTGTACAGGTGTTCCACAGCTTGAGTGGAAGAAAATACGCAGAATATGGGTGAGGTGTACTGCCCGAATTGCGTGTGAGTTTCTAAGCACGAAGTTCAAGGAACAGTGTAACTAAGGACTGAGAAGCATTATAAAAGATGTACCCTGGCCCCACTCACCGTGTTATCACCCACATAGCAGGAGGTGGCACCCAGGTGGATGATGGGGGCAGCTTTGGGACAGCAGTGAGCAAATGTGTGCACGTGTGCCATGACATCGTGCCGCAGCTTCTTCTCTTCCTCGGCTGCCATCTTGAAATCGATGTTGTCAAGGTTCGACTCCATCTCCTGGATCTGCTCCTCGGTGATGGGAAGGCCGAGGATCTGGGAAAGCAATATAGATGACAAGGTTACCAGCTGAGTCCAGCCTTCACACCCTACACCTGGAGAAACGCAGACCTAAATGAATGCACTCTAAGAGTGAACTGGGGCACTGCCAGGCTGATATAACAAGTAGTTTAGTAACAGACAAGGATCACAGTCAGTTAGAGACCTAGATCGTGGCACCCTGAATTGAGATTGAAGGGTCAAGCCAGCAGGAAATAATCAGTGGTACTGATCTGCTGAACTTTGTGAGCTCGACTGACTGACATGTTTCCATGTAGAGTGCCCACTGCAGATTAGGGTGACCACCCGTCCGTAAATTTCACGGACTGTCCGTAATTTCGCCCTGCTGTCCGTTATGAAAGCTTTAACGGATGGCATTTGTCCGTTATTTTAGCCTTTCACCTAAAGGGCAACGGAGGCAGGGCGAAATTACGGGCAGATCAGTTTCCCCAGCTGGGCTGGAAGGCAGGGGGTCTCCTGTGCTCTGAGGGAGGGGCAGACAGATAAGAATCAGACCTTCTTGCCAGGGGGTCTCCTTCCCTAAAGACATGCAAATGTGCCCAACTGGTAAATCTGCAAATACAAAGGGGCTTGAAAACCTTCATTGACTTTACTAAAAGGCGTCACTTGAAGTTTTCTGGTGGCAAAGATATTTCTTTTAGAGAGGTATTGTAATGGTGTTCCAAGGTGAGCTGTGGAGTGTGTGGTTGTAGGAAGTTGGCTCTGTATGTGCTATTTCAAAGTAAGGAATAGCATGCACAGAGTCCAAGGGTTCCCCTTAGAGGTAAAATAGTGGTAAAAATAGATAATACTAATGCTCTATTTTGTGGTAGTGTGTTCGAGCATTAGGCTTATCCAAGGAGTAGTGTTAAGCATTTGTTGTACATACACATAGACAATAAATGAGGTACACACACCCAGAGACAAATCCAGCCAATAGGTTTTGTATAGAAAAATATCTTTTCTTAGTTTATTTTAAGAACCACAGGTTCAAATTTAACATGTAATATCTTGTTTGAAAGGTATTGCAGGTAAGTACATTAGGAACTTTGAATCATTTCAATTGCATGTATACTTTTCAAGTTATTCACAAATAGCTATTTTAAAAGTGGACACAGTGCAATTTTCACAGTTCCTGGGGTAGGTAAGTTTTTGTTAGTTTTACCAGGTAAGTAAGACACTTACAGGGTTCAGTTCTTGGTCCAAGGTAGCCCACCGTTGGGGGTTCAGAGCAACCCCAAAGTTACCACACCAGCAGCTCAGGGCCGGTCAGGTGCAGAGTTCAAAGTGGTGCCCAAAACGCATAGGCTTCAATGGAGAGAAGGGGGTGCCCGGGTTCCAGTCTGCCAGCAGGTAAGTACCCGCGTCTTCGGAGGGCAGACCAGGGGGGTTTTGTAGGGCACCGGGGGGGACACAAGCCCACACAGAAATTTCACCCTCAGCGGCGCGGGGGCGGCCGGGTGCAGTGTTAGAACAAGCGTCGGGTTCGCAATGGAAGTCAATGAGAGATCAAAGGATCTCTTCAGCGCTGCAGGCAGGCAAGGGGGGGCTTCCTCGGGGAAACCTCCACTTGGGCAAGGGAGAGGGACTCCTGGGGGTCACTTCTGCAGTGAAAGTCCGGTCCTTCAGGTCCTGGGGGCTGCGGGTGCAGGGTCTTTTCCAGGCGTCGGGACTTAGGTTTCAGAGAGTCGCGGTCAGGGGAAGCCTCGGGATTCCCTCTGCAGGCGGCGCTGTGGGGGCTTAGGGGGGACAGGTTTTGGTACTCACAGTCGTAGAGTAGTCCGGGGGTCCTCCCTGAGGTGTTGGTTCTCCACCAGCCGAGTCGGGGTCGCCGGGTGCAGTGTTGCAAGTCTCACGCTTCTTGCGGGGAGATTGCAGGGTTCTTTAAAGCTGCTTCTTTGGATAAAGTTGCAGTCTTTTTGGAGCAGGCCTGCTGTCCTCGGGAGTTTCTTGTCGTCGTCGAAGCAGGGCAGTCCTCAGAGGATTCAGAGGTCGCTGGTCCCTTTGGAAGGCGTCGCTGGAGCAGAGTTCTTTGGAAGGCAGGAGACAGGCCGGTGAGTTTCTGGAGCCAAGGCAGTTGCGGTCTTCTGGTCTTCCTCTGCAGGGGTTTTCAGCTAGGCAGTCCTTCTTCTTGTTGTTGCAGGAATCTAAATCTTTAGGTTCAGGGAAGCCCTTAAATACTAAATTTAAGGGCGTGTTTAGGTCTGGGGGGTTAGTAGCCAATGGCTACTAGCCCTGAGGGTGGGTACACCCTCTTTGTGCCTCCTCCCAAGGGGAGGGGGTCACATTCCTATCCCTATTGGGGGAATCCTCCTTCTACAAGATGGAGGATTTCTAAAAGTCAGAGTCACCTCAGCTCAGGACACCTTAGGGGCTGTCCTGACTGGCCAGTGGTGACTCCTTGTTTTTCTCATTATCTCTCCTGGACTTGCCGCCAAAAGTGGGGGCTGGGTCCAGGAGGCGGGCATCTCCACTAGCTGGAGTGCCCTGGGGCATTGTAACACGAAGCTTGAGCCTTTGAAGCTCACTGCTAGGTGTTACAGTTCCTGCAGGGGGGAGGTGTGAAGCACCTCCACCCAGAGCAGGCTTTGTTTCTGTCCTCAGAGAGCACAAAGGCTCTCACCGCATGAGGTCAGACACTCGTCTCTCAGCAGCAGGCTGGCACAGACCAGTCAGTCCTGCACTGAACAATTGGGTAAAATACAGGGGGTATCTCTAAGATGCCCTCTGTGTGCATTTTTTAATAAATCCAACACTGGCATCAGTGTGGGTTTATTATTCTGAGAAGTTTGATACTAAACTTCCCAGTATTCAGTGTAGCCATTATGGAGCTGTGGAGTTCGTTTTTGACAGACTCCCAGCCCATATACTCTTATGGCTACCCTGCACTTACAATGTCTAAGGTTTTGCTTAGACACTGTAGGGGCATAGTGCTCATGCACATATGCCCTCACCTGTGGTATAGTGCACCCTGCCTTAGGGCTGTAAGGCCTACTAGAGGGGTGACTTACCTATGCCACAGGCAGTGGGAGGTTGGCATGGCACCCTGAGGGGAGTGCCATGTCGACTTAGTCATTTTCTCCCCATCCGCACACACAAGCTGGCAAGCAGTGTGTCTGTGCTGAGTAAGGGGTCCCTAGGGTGGCATAAGACATGCTGCAGCCCTTAGAGACCTTCCCTGGCATCAGGGCCCTTGGTACCAGGGGTACCAGTTACAAGGGACTTACCTAGGTGCCAGGGTTGTGCCAATTGTGGAAACAATGGTACATTTTAGGTGAAAGAACACTGGTGCTTGGTTAGCAGGGTCCCAGCACACTTCTCAGTCAAGTCAGCATCAGTATCAGGCAAAAAGTGGGGGGTAACTGCAACAGGGAGCCATTTCTTTACACAAGCCCCCCCCAGCCCACAGGCCAGGAGACTCAGCCAAAGCTGGGAGAGTCTTCCTAGTCTGTCAGGCGAGGAAGAGTAGAGGAAATAGGCTGGTTTGTTGCAGGGCCTACTCTGCCTTACATCCTCCTGTTCAGGTCATTCCCTCTGGGGAACTGACCCACTTCCACAGTGATAGGACCTAGTCTGAACTGCCTCTTTTCTGTGCTTTTTAGGTCTTCACCCATTCTCTCTATTTTGGGGTTAGAGGTATCCACCTCTGCTAATCTTATCTTAGCCAGGGTCACCCCTAGCTTACCCAAAGAGGTTACCCAGAGCTGGAGTAACCCCACCATGACCAACAGGGTCAGGGGGCCTAACTTGCTATTTGGCATGGGGTCAGACCACCATGCCAAGGATAGTGCAGCCATAAAGGCTAACACCCAGCAGAGGCCACTGACAGCTGTCAGTGCCCAGAACCACACCTTTAGCTCTTCACCTACAAGGGAAGGGGCTAAGTTACAGGCTTCTTTGGGTTCAGGGTGCCTGTCTGCTGTATTAGAGTGGGGGGTTACCACATCTTGTAGTAAACACCCTTCTTCCACTCTTTCTTCTGTTAGCTGAGGAGCCACCCACTCAGGCTTAACAGTTGCCTGACTAGCCAGGACTTCTTGTGGGTCATTTTGGACTTTATCAGAGCCACTTTTGGAGTTCTCCTCTACTGGAGCAGAATCTCCTTGGCTTGCTGGAACCTTGGCTAAAGGTTGTCCACCTTTCCTACTCTGTTTCCTTTTCTTTTTCTTCTGGGGCCTACTTGCATTTACTGCAGAGGCAGGCACTCCAGAATCCTTGGGAGAGGACTGGCACTGGACCAGTTCCTCTCTTGGGCTCTGACTAACCTCTGGGTAGTCATTTCCAAGGAGACAATCAAGGGGGAGGTCTGTACTGACTACCACCCTTCTCCAGCTAAAAGTCCCACCCACTTCTATGGGCACAAAAGCCACAGGCCTATCAGTGACCCTGTCTGGGCTAACTCTTACTCTGGCCATCTCACCTGGGATGTACTGGTTTGAGAACACCAGCCTGTCATGCACAATAGTGTGACTGGCACAAGTGTCTCTCAGGGCAGTGGCTGGGATTCCATTCACCAGTAGGTGGTGGAAGTGTCTACTTCCCTCTGGAATCTCCAACTCACCTGTTGGGCCCTTTTTCCAGTTGAAGGCTATGAAGACCTCCTCATCTGAGGAGTCATCCCCAATGGCTACACTGGTCACCCCTGGGATTTTGCTAGGGGGTTTGTTTTTGGGACAAGAAGTGTCCTTGGTGTGGTGCCCTGTCTGTTTACAGTTATGGCACCATGCCTTAGTGGCATCCCAGCTCTTACCCTGGTACCCACCTTTGTTTTGGGTTGTGTCTCTGGGCCCACCCACCTGGTCTGGTTTTTGGGGGCCTACAGGGGACTCTTTTTCTTTGTTTCTAGTGTCACCCACTTTCTCCTGGGGAGGCTTTGTAACCCCTTTCTTTTGGTCACCCCCAGTGGAAGTTTTGGTTACCCTAGTCTTGACCCAGTGGTCTGCCTTCTTTCCCAATTCTTGGGGAGAAATTGGACCTAGGTCTACCAGATACTGATGCAACTTTTCATTGAAGCAGTTACTTAAAATGTGTTCTTTCATAAACAAATTATAAAGCCCAACATAGTCATACACTTCATTTCCAGTTACCCAACCATCCAGTGTTTTCACTGAGTAGTCAACATAATCAACCCAGGTCTGGCTCGAGGATTTTTGAGCCCCCCTGAATCTAATTCTATACTCCTCAGTGGAGAATCCAAAGCCCTCAATCAGGGTACCCTTCATGAGGTCATAAGATTCTGCATCTTTTTTTAGAGAGTGTGAGGAGTCTATCCCTACACTTTCCTGTGAACATTTCCCAAAGGAGAGCACCCCAGTGAGATTTGTTCACTTTTCTGGTTTCACAAGCCCTCTCAAAAGCTGTGAACCATTTGGTGATGTCATCACCATCTTCATATTTAGTTACAATCCCTCTGGGGATTTTCAACATGTCAGGAGAATCTCTGACCCTATTTATGTTGCTGCCACCATTGATGGGTCCTAGGCCCATCTCTTGTCTTTCCCTTTCTATGGCTAGGATCTGTTTTTCCAAAGCCAATCTTTTGGCCATCCTGGCTAACTGGATGTCCTCTTCACTGGAGTTATCCTCAGTGATTTCAGAGAGGCTGGACCCTCCTGTGAGGGAGCCAGCATCTCTGACTATTATTTTTGGAGTCAGGGCTTGAGAAGCCCTGTTCTCCCTAGATAGGACTGGTGGAGGGGATTCTTCCTCCAGTTCACTATCATCCTCCTCTGTGTTATCCACATAGGGGTTGGCTCTATCATACTCTGCCAACAGCTCCTGGAGCTGTGCTTTGGTAGGTCTGGAGCCCATTGTTATTTTTCTTATGTTACAGAGTGACCTTAGCTCTCTCATCTGGAGATGGAGGTAAGGTGTGGTGTCGAGTTCCACCACATTCACATCTGTGCTAGACATTATGCTTCTAAAAGTTGGAATACTTTTTAAGAAACTAAACTGGTTCTAGAATCTAATTCAAACTTTTACAAACTTTTTAAACTCTAAAAGAAATGCTAACAGGGACTAACACAAGGCCCTAGCAGGACTTTAAAGAATTTAGAAAACTTTTCAAATTGCAAAAATCAATTTCTAATGACAATTTTGGAATTTGTCGTGTGATCAGGTATTGGCTGAGTAGTCCAGCAAATGCAAAGTCTTGTACCCCACCGCTGATCCACCAATGTAGGAAGTTGGCTCTGTATGTGCTATTTCAAAGTAAGGAATAGCATGCACAGAGTCCAAGGATTCCCCTTAGAGGTAAAATAGTGGTAAAAATAGATAATACTAATGCTCTATTTTGTGGTAGTGTGTTCGAGCAGTAGGCTTATCCAAGGAGTAGTGTTAAGCATTTGTTGTACATACACAGACAATAAATGAGGTACACACACTCAGAGACAAATCCAGCCAATAGGTTTTGTATAGAAAAATATCTTTTCTTAGTTTATTTTAAGAACCACAGGTTCAAATTTAACATGTAATATCTTGTTTGAAAGGTATTGCAGGTAAGTACATTAGGAACTTTGAATCATTTCAATTGCATGTATACTTTTCAAGTTATTCACAAATAGCTATTTTAAAAGTGGACACAGTGCAATTTTCACAGTTCCTGGGGTAGGTAAGTTTTTGTTAGTTTTACCAGGTAAGTAAGACACTTACAGGGTTCAGTTCTTGGTCCAAGGTAGCCCACCGTTGGGGGTTCAGAGCAACCCCAAAGTTACCACACCAGCAGCTCAGGGCCGGTCAGGTGCAGAGTTCAAAGTGGTGCCCAAAACGCATAGGCTTCAATGGAGAGAAGGGGGTGCCCCGGTTCCAGTCTGCCAGCAGGTAAGTACCCGCGTCTTCGGAGGGCAGACCAGGGGGGTTTTGTAGGGCACCGGGGGGGACACAAGCCCACACAGAAATTTCACCCTCAGCGGCGCGGGGGCGGCCGGGTGCAGTGTTAGAACAAGCGTCGGGTTCGCAATGGAAGTCAATGAGAGATCAAGGGATCTCTTCAGCGCTGCAGGCAGGCAAGGGGGGGCTTCCTCGGGGAAACCTCCACTTGGGCAAGGGAGAGGGACTCCTGGGGGTCACTTCTGCAGTGAAAGTCCGGTCCTTCAGGTCCTGGGGGCTGCGGGTGCAGGGTCTTTTCCAGGCGTCGGGACTTAGGTTTCAGAGAGTCGCGGTCAGGGGAAGCCTCGGGATTCCCTCTGCAGGCGGCGCTGTGGGGGCTCAGGGGGGACAGGTTTTGGTACTCACAGTCGTAGAGTAGTCCGGGGGTCCTCCCTGAGGTGTTGGTTCTCCACCAGCCGAGTCGGGGTCGCCGGGTGCAGTGTTGCAAGTCTCACGCTTCTTGCGGGGAGATTGCAGGGTTCTTTAAAGCTGCTTCTTTGGATAAAGTTGCAGTCTTTTTGGAGCAGGTCCGCTGTCCTCGGGAGTTTCTTGTCGTCGTCGAAGCAGGGCAGTCCTCAGAGGATTCAGAGGTCACTGGTCCCTTTGGAAGGCGTCGCTGGAGCAGAGTTCTTTGGAAGGCAGGAGACAGGCCGGTGAGTTTCTGGAGCCAAGGCAGTTGTTGTCTTCTGGTCTTCCTCTGCAGGGGTTTTCAGCTAGGCAGTCCTTCTTCTTGTTGTTGCAGGAATCTAAATCTTTAGGTTCAGGGAAGCCCTTAAATACTAAATTTAAGGGCGTGTTTAGGTCTGGGGGGTTAGTAGCCAATGGCTACTAGCCCTGAGGGTGGGTACACCCTCTTTGTGCCTCCTCCCAAGGGGAGGGGGTCACATTCCTATCCCTATTGGGGGAATCCTCCTTCTACAAGATGGAGGATTTCTAAAAGTCAGAGTCACCTCAGCTCAGGACACCTTAGGGGCTGTCCTGACTGGCCAGTGACTCCTCCTTGTTTTTCTCATTATCTCTCCTGGACTTGCCGCCAAAAGTGGGGGCTGGGTCCAGGAGGCGGGCATCTCCACTAGCTGGAGTGCCCTGGGGCATTGTAACACGAAGCTTGAGCCTTTGAAGCTCACTGCTAGGTGTTACAGTTCCTGCAGGGGGGAGGTGTGAAGCACCTCCACCCAGAGCAGGCTTTGTTTCTGTCCTCAGAGAGCACAAAGGCTCTCACCGCATGAGGTCAGACACTCGTCTCTCAGCAGCAGGCTGGCACAGACCAGTCAGTCCTGCACTGAACAATTGGGTAAAATACAGGGGGTATCTCTAAGATGCCCTCTGTGTGCATTTTTTAATAAATCCAACACTGGCATCAGTGTGGGTTTATTATTCTGAGAAGTTTGATACTAAACTTCCCAGTATTCAGTGTAGCCATTATGGAGCTGTGGAGTTCGTTTTTGACAGACTCCCAGCCCATATACTCTTATGGCTACCCTGCACTTACAATGTCTAAGGTTTTGCTTAGACACTGTAGGGGCATAGTGCTCATGCACATATGCCCTCACCTGTGGTATAGTGCACCCTGCCTTAGGGCTGTAAGGCCTACTAGAGGGGTGACTTACCTATGCCACAGGCAGTGGGAGGTTGGCATGGCACCCTGAGGGGAGTGCCATGTCGACTTAGTCATTTTCTCCCCATCCGCACACACAAGCTGGCAAGCAGTGTGTCTGTGCTGAGTAAGGGGTCCCTAGGGTGGCATAAGACATGCTGCAGCCCTTAGAGACCTTCCCTGGCATCAGGGCCCTTGGTACCAGGGGTACCAGTTACAAGGGACTTACCTAGGTGCCAGGGTTGTGCCAATTGTGGAAACAATGGTACATTTTAGGTGAAAGAACACTGGTGCTGGGGCCTGGTTAGCAGGGTCCCAGCACACTTCTCAGTCAAGTCAGCATCAGTATCAGGCAAAAAGTGGGGGGTAACTGCAACAGGGAGCCATTTCTTTACAGTGGTTATAATGGAGTGCTATACATTTTTTTAGTACTAAGTATAAACTGTGTATTATTAAAATCTGTATTTGAGAAGCACTTTTTTTTTATCTAACCGAAATGTATTTGCGCATTTTGTAGCAGCCTTTATTATGATGTAATTGTATTTTTCACAGTTCTTTCAGGTACCTCAGTACCTCATAGTACTAACAAACATTGGCAAAGCCAATAGGTCTCATCTATGAAAGTTATTGGCTTTGTTAATGTGTTTTAGCCACTAGCCATGTTATACACCAGAGTAGCTGCTGTTCAGCATGGCTTAAAGTTAGTGGCATAATTGTGTGGAGTGGAGTAGAGTGGCATAGGAGCAGTGGCTTAGAGCCCAGTGCTACAAACTACAGTGCAGTGGGGTACAGTGCAGTTGTTTAGAGTGCATTAGCATAGAGTGTAGTCATTTAGAGTGCAGTGGCATGGAGCGGTGTGGGACAGAGTAGAGTGGCATAGAGTGCAGTGGAGTAGAGTGGCATACAATGGAGTAGCAGAGAGAGCAGTAGTGTAGAGTGGTGCAGTGGCATAGATTGCAGAGTACACTCATGTTGCAGGGAGTGCAGTGGCATAGTGTAGAGTGGTGCAGAGTAGAGAAAAGTGCTGTGGAGTGATGCAGAGTAGAGTGGCATAGAGCGCAGTGGCATAGAATGCAGTAGTACATAGTACATTGGTGTATATTACAGTGGTGGAGAGTGCAATGCTGCAGAGTAGAGTGTGTGAGAAAGTAGCCTCTTTTCTAGCCTTGTTACCCCCACTTTTGGCCTGTTTGTGAGTGTATGTCAGGGCGTTTTCACTGTCTCACTGGGATCCTGCTAGCCAGGGCCCAGTGCTCATAGTGAAAACCCTATGTTTTCAGTATGTTTGTTATGTGTCACTGGGACCCTGCTAGCCAGGACCCCAGTGCTCATAAGTTTGTGACCTATATGTATGTGTTCCCTGTGTGGTGCCTAACTGTCTCACTGAGGCTCTGCTATTCAGAACCTCAGTGGTTATGCTCTCTCTGTACAAATTGTCACTAACAGGCTAGTGACCAATTTTACCAATTTACATTGGCATACTGGAACACCCTTATAATTCCCTAGTATATGGTACTGAGGTACCCAGGGTATTGGGGTTCCAGGAGATCCCTATGGGCTGCAGCATTTCTTTTGCCACCCATAGGGAGCTCTGACAATTCTTACACAGGCCTACCACTGCAGCCTGAGTGAAATAACGTCCACGTTATTTCACAGCCATTTTACACTGCACTTAAGTAACTTATAAGTCACCTATATGTCTAACCTTTACCTGGTAAAGGTTGGGTGCTAAGTTACTTAGTGTGTGGGCACCCTGGCACTAGCCAAGGTGCCCCCACATTGTTCAGGGCCAATTCCCCGGACTTTGTGAGTGCGGGACACCATTACACACGTGCACTACATATAGGTCACTACCTATGTGTAGCTTCACAATGGTAACTCCGAATATGGCCATGTAACATGTCTAAGATCATGGAATTGCCCCCTCTATGCCATCCTGGCATTGTTGGTACAATCCCATGATCCCACGGGTCTGTAGCACAGACCCGGGTACTGCCAAACTGCCTTTTCAGGGGTTTCACTGCAGCTGCTGCCAACCCCTCAGACAGGTTTCTGCCCTCCTGGTGTCCAGCCAGGCTTGGCCCAGGAAGGCAGAACAAAGGACTTCCTCAGAGAGAGGGTGTTACACCCTCTCCCTTTGGAAAAAGGTGTTCAGGCAGGGGAGGAGTAGCCTCCCCCAGCCTCTGGAAATGCTTTCATGGGCACAGATGGTGCCCATTTCTGCATAAGCCAGTCTACACCAGTTCAGGGACCCCTCAGCCCTGCTCTGGCGCGAAACTGGACAAAGGAAAGGGGAGTGACCACTCCCCTGACCTGCAACTCCCCTGGGAGGTGCCCAGAGCTCCTCCAGTGTGCTCCAGACCTCTGCCATCTTGGAAACAGAGGTGCTGCTGGCACACTGGACTGCTCTGAGTGGCCAGTGCCAGCAGGTGACGTCAGAGACTCCTTCTGATAGGCTCCTTCAGGTGTTGCTAGCCTATCCTCTCGCCTAGGTAGCCAAACCCTCTTTTCTGGCTATTTAGGGTCTCTGCTTTGGGGATTTCCTTAGATAACGAATGCAAGAGCTCATCAGAGTTCCTCTGCATCTCTCTCTTCACCTTCTGCCAAGGAATCGACTGCTGACCGCGCTGGAAGCCTGCAAAACTGCAACAAAGTAGCGAAGACGACTACTGCAACTCTGTAACGCTGATCCTGCCGCCTTCTCGACTGTTTTCCTGGTGGTGCATGCTGTGGGGGTAGTCTGCCTCCTCTCTGCACTAGAAGTTCCGAAGAAATCTCCCGTGGGTCGACGGAATCTTCCCCCTGCAACCGCAGGCACCAAAGAACTGCATCACTGGTACCCTGGGTCTCCTCTCAGCACGACGAGCGAGGTCCCTTGCATCCAGCAACTCTGTCCAAGTGACTCCCACAGTCCAGTGACTCTTCAGTCCAAGTTTGGTGGAGGTAAGTCCTTGCCTCCCCACGCCAGACTGCATTGCTGGGAACCGCGACTTTTGCAGCTACTCCGGCCTCTGTGCACTTCCGGCAGAAACCCTTTGTGCACAGCCAAGCCTGGGTCCACGGCACTCTAACCTGCATTGCACGACCTCCTGAGTTGTCCTCCGGTGACGTGGGACTCCTTTGTGTAACTTCGGGTGAGCACCGTTTCACTCCTCTTCGTAGTGCCTGTTCTGGCACTTCTGCGGGTGCTGCCTGCTTCTGAGAGGGCTCCTCGTCCTGCTGGGCGCCCCCTCTGTCCCCTGACGCAATTGGCGACATCCTGGTCCCTCCTGGGCCACAGCAGCGTCCAAAAACCCTAACCGCACGACTTGCAGCTAGCAAGGCTTGTTTGCGGTCTTTCTTCAGGAAAACACTTCTGCACGACTCTCCACGGCGTGGGGCATCCATCCTCCAAAAGGGAAGTTTCTAGCCCTTGTCGTTCCTGCAGAATCTTCAGCTTCTACTGTCCAGTAGCAGCTTCTTTGCACCCACAGCTGGCATTTCCTGGGCATCTGCCCATCTCCGACTTGCTTGTGACTTTTGGACTTGGTCCCCTTGTTCCACAGGTACCCTCGTTTGGAAATCCATTGTTGTTGCATTGCTGATTTGTGTCTTTCCTGCAGAATTCCTCTATCACGACTTCTGTGCTCTTTGGGGAACTTTAGTGCACTTTGCACTCACTTTTCAGGGTCTTGGGGTGGGCTATTTTTCTAACCCTCACTGTTTTCTTACAGTCCCAGCGACCCTCTACAAGGTCACATAGGTTTGGGGTCCATTCGTGGTTCGCATTCCACTTTTGGAGTATATGGTTTGTGTTGCCCCTATCCCTATGTGTCCCCATTGCATCCTATTGTAACTATACATTGTTTGCACTGTTTTCTAATACTATACTGCATATTTTGGGTATTGTGTACATATATCTTGTGTATATTTGCTATCCTCATACTGAGGGTACTCACTGAGATACTTTTGGCATATTGTCATAAAAATAAAGTACCTTTATTTTTAGTATATCTGTGTATTGTGTTTTCTTATGATATTGTGCATATGACACTAGTGGTACTGTAGGAGCTTCACTCGTCTCCTAGTTCAGCCTAAGCTGCTCTGCTAAGCTACCATTATCTATCAGCCTAAGCTGCTAGACACCCTATACACTAATAAGGGATACCTGGGCATGGTCCAAGGTGTAAGTACCCCTTGGTACTCACTACAAGCCAGTCCAGCCTCCTACAGAGTGTCAGTTCAGTGATGTAGAGTGGAGTAGAGTGGCACATAGAGCAGTGGCGTAGAGTACAGTGGTACAGAGTATGGGGCAGTGGCCTACAGTGCAGTTGTTTAGAGTGCATTGGTGCAGAGTGCAGTGGCATAGAGTGGCACAGGGTAGAGTTACATAGAGTGCAGTGGAGTAGTGTGGCATACAATAGAGTGACAGAGAATGCAGTAATGCAGAGAGGTGCAGTGTCAGAGTGCAGAGTAGACTCATGTGGCATAGAGTGCAGTGGTGTAGAGTGGTGCAGAGTGGAGTATTGTAGAGTGGTGTAGAGTAGATTATAGAGTGCAGTGCATTGGCATAGACTAGAGTGGTGTAGTGGTGGAGAGTGCAGAGTTGCAGAGTAGAGTGTCAGTGCAGTGGTGTAGAGTGGTACAGAGAACAGTGGCATAGAGTACAGTGGTGCAGAGTAAAGGGCAGTGGCATACAGTGCAGCTGTTTAGAGTGCACTGGTGTAGAGTGCAGTTGCATAGAGTGGCATTGGGCAGAGTAGAGTGGCATAGAATGCAGTGGAATAGAGTATATTGGTGCAGAGTGCAGTAGTACAGAGAAGAGTGGTGTAGAGTATAGTGGCGGCCAGTGCAGTGTTGCAGTGTGTCAGCTTGCAGTGGTGTAGAGTGCATTGAACTAGAATGCAGTGGTCAGAGTGGTATAGAGTACAGTGGCGTAGAATATATTGTTTCACAGTAGAGAGCAGTGGCATAGAGTAGAGAGGTGCAGGGTAGAGTGCAGTGGCATAGAATGCAGTGGCATAAAGTAGATTATTTCACAGTAGAGTGAGGTGGCCTAGAGTGGAGAGGTATAGGGTAGAGTGGAATTGCATAAAGTGGCATAGAGTGTGATGGCATAGAGTAAAGTAGTGTAGAGTGCCGTGGCATAGAGTGCAGAGGTGCAGAGTAGATTTTAGTGAAGTACAGTGTATTGATCTAGAGTGCAGGGGCATAGAGTTGAGTGTTACAGAGTAAAGTGCATCAGCATAGAGTGTATTAGCTTAGAGTGCAGTGGCGTACAGTGCTGCAGAGTGACAGAGAGTGGAGTTGTGCAGCTGAATAATAGCATTTTAAGTCCAGAAGACCTAATCCACCCGCAGTCACAGTTAGCTTTAGAGTGGAAAGAGCTCCCGATGGCGCCACAGTGACCAAATCAGATGTGTGGCCTGTCTGAAGAAGGATGACCAGGGGAAGGTTTGCAAAATAATACTATCATTGGGGTAGTACACCATCTTCACTAGTGCCACATGGCCTCTACAGAAAGCAGAAGAGAAGACCAAAAAGCAAACTGGGCTTGGGGGGACCGTTCGCTCTGCTGAGATTTTCATCCTGGAAACCAGTGTAAGAATGGTATATATTAATCATTAGGTATCAAAGGGTAACTGGTTCCCGGTTCAATCTGAGATCCAGTTGTATGTAAAGGCAAAAGCAGTGCCATATGTTAAAGAAACACTAATAACATTTTAAAATTTGTAAATTTTGTTTGTGCAACTTACATACCAAATATTTTGAAAATCCTATGTGTACTTGACACTTAGGGATAACCCAGATCCCTAGTTTGGCTTTTGCTCAATTTCAAAACCATATAAAGTCATGGACAAAGCGGGCAATTGCCTTGCACAACCTTGCAAGGGGTTTGGCCCCTGCTCACCCTTCAAAAGCACTAACAGCGGACCATTGCACCAAAAGAGTTTGCCAAGGTAGATGGGTGTTGCTTGTTCAACCACTTGACAGTGCCCCTTCTGTTTCGCTCCTGTGTGCAGAGACAACTCCCAAGGTACCCAATACCTTCCAATAGTCTTGGTGGACCCATCTTGTCTGATTTTAGGAATTGTCCCACCTTGTTCTTCTCTTCTTTATTTATCCAGTTTTTAGCAACAACCCTTTGAATTACTTGCCGTGGATCTCCAATTTGCTCTCAATTTCATCCTCTTTTATTATTTTTGATTGGTAGTCCGGGCTCCCATTTCTGAGATAAATATAGAGTCCCAGGCATACACTCTAGTGCAGTGAGACTACAGACAAGTTATGGGTACATCACATCCTGACATTAGGTGTGAGACTGTCGCCCACACCATCTGCCCTGCCTCTTTTAAAAAAAAATAAGGTTGAAAGTCCATGGGCGGTTGGGGTAAGCCAGATGTTTTTGTTCAATTTGTTTAAACTAGCATAAGGTTAATTACCTTAATGTTTCCCAAACTGTTTGCCAGGGGTTTTAAAATGTTCAGAAACATATTCAAAATGTTGCTGTTACTTTCTCTTCAGGAAAGATCTGGTAGAATTGGGTAGGGGTGATGGCCTTGCTGCAGTACTGAAGGGCATTAATTTACTACTGAAAAAGGACGTAATGTGACACCTGAATGTAGCATACCAGGAGGCAATCACAAAAAGGCCACAGTGAATAAATAGTGCTATGTTAAAAAAGAGTGAATAAATACACTGACAACATAGTGAGTCATGGCCTCTCTTGCATGTGTCTTTAAAAATGGCGTTTGTTCTTGCATTTTTGTCCTGAATTTTGACCCTTTGTCCTGAATTTTTGTCCTGAATTTTGACCCTTTGTCCTGAATTTTTTTACAGTCCTGTCCAGAATTTGCCTCAATGCCAGGTGGTCACCCTACTGCAGATTGATGAACTTGAAAAGCTGCATTTCGCACAGCAAATCAGAACTGATGCCACAGGTTCCACGTGCAGAGATTTTAACATTAGCAAGTGACAGAAATCTGAAATATTCCACACCGAAATAAATAAATAAAACACAATGTTCTGAGTAGAATTTAAATGCTTAGTTAAAAAAAAAAAAAAAATAGAAAACAATGCTGGATTATGGTTCACAAAAACATATCTTATTTTAGTTAAATTCTGCAAAGTTCCATAAAAGTTGGTCAAAGTTATGTTTGAAAAAATCTAATTCGATTTGCACGTATGCCTTGACATTTTTCTATTCACAAAAAAAGAGCGTGGACTTTGGTAACAACATCGCACAAGATAACAACAAGACACTGGTTCGAGGCGAAAATGGCTCTCAGTGAGACATTATCTGAGTGAATGTGCTTCATATGTGCAAAAAAATAAAAAAAAATATGTAAAATCCATTTGTAAATTACGTGAACGTTGCCACTTTAATTAGGAATTCGTTCAGACCTATTCTGGATGAAACTTTAACGGAGCATCAAAAGACGGTGCGCTGTCATTTGCAGGTGCATGCCAGAGCACAGCAGACTCTCAGAGCAGATACTGAACTCACATACTCCTGTTGATCATGCCACCATTACTTTATGTTTGGAACTGTAAATGGTTTAATGTTGTCTTGTTCAGAATCCAGCGGCAGGGTTACGTTTGTCCACGAGAACAGAGAAAGAATGGGGTGCTGAAGGAAGGCCAGCCTCTAAAAAACCTTCACCGACATCTTTACAAAATGAATGGGATTTGCAGGTGTATCCATATGGCTTTCTCCCCCCAAAATACCCTAACAGCCACAAAGTTCACACTGAGCATTTGACTTATTCTCTAGGACACCTGATGTATACATTATGTATAGCTTCAAATAAAACTTCCAGGTGGAGAATTGACAATGGATGAGTTGGCGCTGGCTCTCCATCCTTTACTATGTCGAAGGACTAACAAGTGCAAAAGGTAAAAGGGGAACAACAATGTAATAGGAGGCGCAGGGCTTTTTTGGAAATGGATTGTGATGAACGGGGCTGCGAGATGCTAGGAAGATATGAGCTGTGCTATGGACCTTAAGGGACCCGAGGACGGTGTTCTGGCTCCTGAGGGCGTGGAAGCTGGGAGGCATACCGCAGGGTATTATAGCAGAGATGATAGCGGTGTTCCAAGATAGCAGAGGAAATCTGGGTTCTTTCATGTTACAGGAGGAGTGCGTCGGGCTGCTGGGTCTTGTATGACATGGCTGCGAGGCGCGGTCGGTAAGTCAGGGCTCTGCAGTGTTGTATGAAGTGGAGAAGTCTTTACTGACTAGGCCTGTACAGCGAAGTCTATGTAGGAGGGTCGGGGCGAAAGAGTCCTATGGAGAATTGAAGAGGGCGAGCAGACTTCGGGAGTTACAGAATGAGAGCTCGTAGCCGTGGGGTGTGACATGCCGAGGGCAGTCCAGTTGGGTGCTGGAGGGCAGTGTTGTCTTCTTGGGGTGTTGCAGGTGGACGGGAGTTCTATGTGGTGTTGCTGAATAAAAGAAGGGAGTCCCTGTAGGTGTTTGCATGGGAGGGAGGAGAGTCCTGTGGGGTGTTGCCGGAGGCTCAGGGAGCCGTCTTGTGGGTGCTGCATGAGGGGGTGTGGTGGCAGTGGTTGCTGGATGGAGGGGGTAGGTCAGTGGGATGCTGCCAGAAAAGCATGGGTGCGGATTAAGAATGGTGGGGTTTGAGTCATACCAGTCTAATGGGTTGCTTTAAGAGGGGCAGCCACGACGGTAAATCTATCGACTATTCCTGCAGGAAGGAGTCAACGCGCTACAGCAGGTGCTGCCGAAAGGGCACCGGAGCTAAAAATACGCGGGAACATTCCAAGGCGGGGGCGTCGCGGGCTCGGATTCACTGTGGCCCTGCGTCTGGAACCACCCTCCAGAAACGGCCACAGCACTAGGACCAGTCATTCGCCCTCTCAAACCCTGACTTACCACAGATTATTCTCTTAGGGCTCCGTCAGTATGTGTATATGAGTATCTGGACCTCTACACTCCCATTATTGCAAGGTCCCAACATGTAGCCACATGCCTGCCGCTCTGTGCTCCATAAAGTGGGGTTGCACTGTTTGTCTGCTGCACTTAATCACAAAAGCCATACCGACGCAAAGCGCTGCAATTTACTGACTACATCCGTTTGCCTCAAACTCACTAATGCTAAGTCCCTACACACACATTACTAGCACCACCATGCATTTGGTGTATGTGAGGTGTCTGAAATAAGCGAATGTCCCAACCCAGGGTCGGATTGGTAAAGCGGGCATCGGGCGGTAGGTAGGCCAGTGCCTGAGGCCCACTTCTGGGCCGATTATTTTTTTTTGGGTGCAATGATGATACCAGTTTTGAGGTCAGCTGTGTTGTATGGCATTGCCGAGGCGGTGACTCTAAGGGGGCTAAGCGCCCCCTGCAGCAGGGACAAACGGTCTCCTCCCCATACCCTGCGGCACTGTCCCTACCCGTCCCTTGCTGGGTCTGCCATTTAGTGTGTAGGGCTACGGCCACACTTGAGTGCAGATTGATTCCGGTGAGAGAAGAGCAGAGAAGAAGAGCCGCCTCACTGAAGCACAGGTGTGAAGAGCTATTATCACCCCTCACACCTCTCTGTAGGAGGCCGGCAGTGTCCTACATATCCCTTGCCTAGCTCCACATGAAGGGCATCGTGGTGGAGGGGCAGGCGGTCCTAAGCAGCCTCCCTGGAGCCTGGGTGAGGTGGGCCATTTCACGCAGTCACCTTCCCTTAAGAGCCTGGCTTTGCACTGCCCTGATTCCCTGCCCTGCCAGGTTCTATACACTTGCACAACGGAGGGGGGGGGGGGGGACGACGACGACGATGACGAAGGCAGCGTTGTTTGTCCCTGCAAAGCTGTGGAGATTGGGACTCCCTGGAGGAAGGCAGATGGAGGGAGGCTTTTACGATTGATGGGGCGAAGAAAGGGTAGAAGACAAGCTAAAGGGGGAGAGATAGACAGGCAGAGGGGGAGAGCTATGGAATAGATGGAAAAGAGACAGAGCTATGGAAAGAGTAAGAGAGGCAAAGAAAGATAGGAAGATACAATATTAGAAAAATAAAGTGCTGTGTAGGAAGAGAGTACAGCTGTGCTACAGGAGGGAAAACTAAAGTTACAGAAGAAATAGAAACAGAAGTGAGTGGAAGAGGGATTGAAAGATTAGAGACAGTGAAAGACAAGAATGAGAAGTAGAGAGATCGAGTGTGAGAGAGGTAGAGAATTTTGTATGCCTGAAAATATAGCTGGGCACACTCTGCACTTTCGTCCCTATGGCTGGTCACTTTTCTCTCACCTCCCTATAGCTGGGTACCTACTCTCTCTTCTCCCTATAGCTGCACATCTTCCTCTCTCTCCTCCCTATAGCTGTGCACCTTCCTTTCTCTCCTCCCTATATCTGGGCACCTTCCTCTGTCCTCCCTATGGCTGGGCATATTCCTATCTCTCCTTCCTATAGAGGGCACCCCCACACTCTGCTCCCATTGGCTGGGCACCTTCTGCACTCTCCGCCCTATAGGTGGTCCTCCTTCCTCTCTCTCCTACCTATAGCTGGGCACTCCCTTTCTCTCCTCCATACAGCTGGGCACATTCCTCTCTCCTCAATATCTGTGCAACCTCTGCACTCTCCTCCCTATAGCTGGGCACCTTCCGCACTCTCCTCCCTATAGGTTGGCCTCCTTCCTCTCTTCTACCTACAGCTGGGCACTTTCTTCTCTCCTCCCTATAGCTGGGCACCCTCCGCATTCTCCTCACTATAGCTTGGCATCCTCTGCACTCTCCTCCCTATAGCTGGGCACCTTCCTCTCTCTCCTCCTCCCTCTTTCTACCTGTGTTTCTGTGCTTCATTTCTTTCTACCTCATCGGTCACCAAAACCCTGCTAAAAACCCACTCTCTCTGCATACCCCATCACCTTTTTACAACTCTGCCTCACCTATCTTTCTGTTTCAGATCTCTTCCCTTGCTCTTCTACCACAAACCTTTACTTTTTCTCTCTCTTCACCGATATCTAGACTTTATGTACTGACTCCAAATCTCTATTTCACCCCTTTCAACCATATTTCTGTCCACCACACCCCTTTCTTCCAAATACACCTCTCTGAATCCCACCTGTCTCTATCCGTCCCCTACTCTGTGTCTAACTCCACCCCCCCACCCTGTCATTACCTCACCACTTTTCTCACCACCTGGCAGTCCTTTTCATATTACTGCACTGCCTTTCTCCTCCCACCTGCTTTGCCTCTGTCTTTACCGCATATTTTTCATCTATTTACCTTACCACTATCTGTATGTCTCAGCTCTACCTTTCTCACTTATCTCTCTCCCCATCTCACTCTCTACATTTCATCTTTCGCCCCACATATTTCTCCTACTCTCACACTTCCCCAACCTCTCAATTTCCCTAATCATTTGACCACTCCCTCACTTCTTTCTAGCTCTAATCCCACTGCATTGCTTCTCTCACAACCTTACTCTTTTATCACTATAACTTTCTCCATCTCTAGCCATCTTTTTAAACTATCATTGCTTTTCTCTCTGTCTGCCATCTCTTTCTCTCTGGCCCACCTTTAAACACACCTACTGTGCTTCATATCTTTGGCTCGTTCTTTTTATATTCATCTACTTCACCTCTCTGGCTCGTCTTCATACTTTCACTATCTCAATTCCCACTCTTTTTCTCCACCTCACCTATGTCTCTGCTTCACTTCCCTTTATTACAAATAATCTCCTTTTCTTACGTTCACCCTCTCAACCTACCTTTCTCTCTACCCAACAGCCCACTTTGCCTAACCAATCTTTCTGTACATTAATTATCATATTGGCCCTCTCTCTAACTCAGAGCTGTCTCTATCTTGCATTTCAGTATATTTCTGCCTCATATTTTTGCCTGGGTACTACTGCAGCAACCCTCTAACTACATTACATTTCCCTCTACTTCACCCCTCTGTGTACCCCACACTCTTACTTGCCTTTCATTATTCTTAGTTCCTTCTATATGTACCTACCTCTCCAACTCACTCCAAAATCTTACCTATCATTCTACATCCCTTTTCCCATTTACCTCTTCATATCTTTTTCTGGCCTCCTTATCATTCTCTTCCTACCTGTGTGTCCTCATCTCACCCATCTCTCTGTATCATCTCAGTTTTACCCCCCCCCCTTCTCCCTCTACATTTCACTGGAACATTCTTATTACTTCTCTGTCCTTTTCATTTTGCTTACTCAGCAGAGGAGGAGCTTACTGTCAAACTAGAGAAAGAAAGGAAGGGCCGAGAAGCGAGGCAGGAGAAGAGAATTAAGCAGAACATTATTTTATTTCACCCAATATATGGCAGAAACTGGTCAGCCTAGCACCAATAGTTGGGCTGGTATGCAACGGCTATCTCTAAGATGCCCTCTGTGTGCATTTCTCAATAAAGCCCACACTGGCATCAGTGAGGATTTATTGTGCTGAGAAGTTTGATACCAAACTTCCCAGTATTCAGTGAAGCCATTATGGAACTGTGGAGTTTGTGTATGACAAACTCCCAGACCATATACTCTTTATGGCTACCCTGCACTTACAGTGTTTAAGAATTGGCTTAGACACTGTAGGGGCATAGTGCTCATGCAGCTATGCCCTCACCTGTGGTATAGTGCACCCTGCCTTAGGGCTGTAAGGCCTGCTAGAGGGGTGACTTACCTATACCACAGGCAGTGGGTTGTGGGCATGGCACCCTGAGGGGAGTGCCATGTCGACTTAGTCTTTTTCTCCCCACCAGCGCACACAAGCTATGAGGCAGTGTGCATGTGCTGAGTGAGGGGTCCCCAGGGTGGCATAATACATGCTGCAGCCCTTAGAGACCTTGCCTAGCCACAGGGCCCTTGGTACCATTTACAAGGGACTTATCTGTGTGCCAAGGCTGTGCCAATTGTGGAGACAAAGGTACAGTTTAGGGAAAGATCACTGGTGCTGGGGCCTGGTCAGCAGGGTCCCAGCACACTTTCAATCATAACTAGCATCAACAAAAGGCAAAACATTAGGGGGTAACCATGCCAACAGTGGCATTTTTGTCCTACAATAGTGCATTACATATATTCAGGGATAGCAGGCCTATAGCAATTATATTACAAACAAGGCCCTTTAAACACAAGCTACCCTCAACTGTAAAACAAAAGTTCCAGCCATGAGTAAGCTTAAAAAGACACTGAACGGCGGGAGGGGTTATTATTTTGGGGTCCCCAAGAACCTAGTGTGGGGACCAAAAGATGATGTAAACAGAAATAGCAAGTTGCCATGAACATTTTGATGGTGGTCCCATTGTCCTAGGACCACCACAGGCTGCATTATGAGTAAAAATGTCTTGTAAAAGTAATGCCCTGCAAAGCATTAAGGATCGAGTTTTCCCAAGTGCAGTGAATGTTGTATTATCAGCTTTCCTGGCTTTCTGTTTTACATAAAGCATTCACCAATTTCAAGTGTTATAAGGGGAGAGCCACAAGAAATTACTCTGATTAAGTAACTGTGAACAATGTGACCAGAGCTCCAATACCGCAGATCGAGTTCACACTGTACTGCCTGATCGCACTGTGAGTGCAAAGGGCAGATATAAAAGAAAAAGAAAAAAAAGTTATACATCACTGCAGTATATCAGCAATCGTGTAATAATCGATTTAACAGGCGCAGTCTGCAAGGTGTGACAAAAACAGGCTCAAGGCGGGACAAACGTAAAGCGTTTACCAATGACATCAAGTGATTTTTGAAAGGCAAGTCCACGAACGAGTGAAAGTGATGGGCATGAGGCGGGCGTGGTTAAAAGCCCACAATACTTACATCAGGTCAAACCTCTTGCGTGCACGACCTAAAAAGGTGCAATATTACAGTTGCAGGGACTATGTCATGTTGTAGGTGTGGGTGCAACAGGACACTTTTGGGGCAAATCAGCATGCCAGGGACAGCAACACTTGTGGGCAGTGAGAGAAGCATGTGAAAGACAGCCAACATAGAGCACACGCATAAAGGTGAGTTTGGCAGAAGGATGAGCATAAAAGAGAGAGTTTGTAACACCGAGACAGCAACAGAGCGAAGAGTCAGAAATGTGTGGGGGAGAGAACTACAAGAGGGAGACAGCTGGACATTTCAATCTCATGAAGTGCCTTTGCAAAAAGAAAAAAAATAGTACCCCAAAAGAGAGCAGTTAAAGGACAGAAACTAGCCACTCAGAGAGATGCTGAAGAGACTATGGGCCAGAGGAGGGACATACCCAAGATGGACAAGCCGAGACAAGAAAATCCATTAAGAAGCAAATAATTGGGAGCGTCATGCTTAGTAAGCCAACAATAGGTCATTTGCAATTAGACAGATTGCGCTCTCTGGTAGGTTTGACCTAAAAAGCCTACAGTGATCACAGAAAGCACTTTCTAAATCGATAACTGTCAGACAGCATGTCCTGGAAGTGCTTGCCTACCTGCCCCACCAAATGTCCATCATATAATATTTAGAGAGGAGTCAGTGCACGTTAACACTCATATGCATATTTTAAAATTGTTTTTTTTTTTCAAAATGTTGCACATTTTTTACTTTCATATCCTCAATGTTGAGGCAAGGTTTCATAAAAAGCAATCCATGTCAGCAATGTAATCCTTGTGCTGATGTAAATTTCTGGGTGTAACACGTCGGCTAATGTAAGGTTAAAAGTACTTCAATTTGTGAGATTGTAAATTAAATATACTGATCTTGAGAAGCTTTTTACAATATTGAAATGAACTCAAGACATGATGAAAACGAATAAGAAATAATATAAAATCAAAAAGATTTCCCAAATGAAATTGAAAAAAAAAAAAAAAATCAATTAACTTGCACAGTAATAATGATACTCGGGCACACAAGTTTGACAATTATTATATAAAAATGTCTATGCAGCTAAAATAACAACAAACAAGTAAAAATTGTAATGAAATGCAGTTATACTAATACGTGCTGATATCTCAGCATCCCATAAAAAAGCTGGTACAAATGATCCACAGCCATTCACATATGGGTCAACCCAGATAGTGCTGGGTAAAGGTCTGTCATGTGACATGTTACTGAAAGGCTGGTACGACTCGTTTAGACTGAGTCAAAGGGTAGACCGGTGAATGAAAAGTTAATAGGGTATGGGACAATGGATTGTGTGTCAGTATCATATCGGGAAGTCCTAAAGGGTAGAACCGGAGTGACTCTGCCTGCTCTCTTACATGGTGAAAATTATGTATGCAATAATTTGATGCAGTAAATACCCACAATTTGGAAATGTCCATTTGTATGAACGCCCTCAAAATAAATTTTATTCTTACTTGAAACAAACAAGGTCAAACGGCAATCTCATGGTCGAGTAACTTCATGGCGATCCCCAAATTACTGGTCTGGTGGCAATCTTTTTATATTTTAAGCTCTGTGTGGTGTTTGTGTGTGTAGTAATTATGCACTACATAATTAACTACTTTATATGATTACCGGCCATTCATGAAGCAATGATTAGACCCCTGGTTTGAATCCCATTTACCCAGTTACAAGTCCTCCTGTTTACAGTTGAAGTGAATGAGCAGATGGTTTAATGAATGCTTTCATCTTCCGCTTATCAACTAATTGAGGGTCAAAGGCTGGCTTGTCTCGTATATAAATGTATTTGTCATTGAACTGAATGGCGCACGTTGCTTCAGGAGACACTCAAGAGAAAAAATGAAAAGTAAAACAGTGGACACAAGTGAGTCTATTCAAAGCGCCACAGCCACCGTGACCGTGGAGACACACAAAAGGAAAAAGAAGTTCACTCGCAGTCAAACATCAGCAAACATGCAATTATGCATGTAACAGGGTCAGTCCCCCAAGACGGTAACAAAACCGCCCCAAGGAGGGACAAACAAAGCATTTTCCAATGATAACATAGGATTTTTGAAAGGCAAGCCTACAAGTGATGGGTATGAGGTGGGTGTGGTTAAAAGCCCACATAAATACCAACATGTCGGAAAAGCAGCACTTATGTGTTGCTAGGCTCAACCTAAAAAACAACAAACAGCTGTCAGAGCACTCACAAGAGTAAAGTTTTAAGAGTATGGTGATGTAATAAATCCTCTGTGTGAAAGGCAATCACGCCAGGCTCTGGTTCAGGATAAATGTATTTCTTGAAGTAGTTCAATCATAATAGGGAAATGTCCTTGAAATCATGTACAATTAGCCTCCACAGCCAACACGTGTTTCGTCCAATGAGAGATCCCTCTCACGGACTTCATCAGGGCTGAAAGTTGACTCCTAGCCTGGGAGACAACAAGCCAAGTAAGAGTTATCTGAAAACAAAAGTCTGATGCCTTGGTGTATGGTGCCGTAGTCTGTCAGGGAAGTTTTGATGCAGCTTTTGTGTTGGCAGCCCCACTGGTTGTGATCCCGACGTCGGCGCTGGGCCGGCCTCTGAAGCAGAAGGGGCGCCGTCCTAGCGAGAGCGGTGGAGGCTGAACTCAGCCCTGCACTTTTATACGGGGGAACACTGGTAGGCCTAGGCTCGAGCAGAGGGAATCCTAAAAAACACCACAAACATCCTTTACAATTTTTGCAGTGCTTGGATAAGAAGCAACTTCACCAGACCTCTGTTTTTCAAACATAAGAGACAGACTACTTGGGGCTAAATAGTTTGTTCTATTTGTGTACATCGTGCAATTATAGAATGGTACAAAAATCAATGTTTTTTTAATTTTTTATGAAGGGGTTGTTTGCAGGAGATTGTTTCTCCAACAAATGCCATTTTCTCATTTACACAACTTAGGTCATAGGGGTTCTTAACCTGTGGCCTGGGGACCCGTGGGGGCTTGGAAGCCTACTGTGGGCACCCCTGGCTTCTTAGAAAACGAAATATTAGCAGGTTCATAAAAGTGTTTATAAATAAAGAACATAATGTAAAATTGAACATTTAAAAACGTTCTTTAAATGTGAAGAATTTAGAAATTAAAGGCTGAAAATTAAGTTGGTATTCTCAGATTGATACGTGGGAGCAGTCTAAGTGTATCAAAATTAATATAGAATGGATGAGTGGCCTCAATTTAAGTTAGAGGAGCTCAGTCCTTCCCATTAACCTCTTCGCTGCCAGGCCTTTATTTGGCTATTTGAGGCAGTTTGCGCTTAGGCTCTTATAACTTTTTGTCTATATAAGCTACCCACGCCAAATTTGCATCCTTTTTTTCCAACATCCTAAGGATTCTAGAGGTACCCAGAGTTTGTGGGCTCCCAAGGGAGGCCAATAAAGTAGCCAAAATACAGCAAAATGTTGTTTAAAAAAAGAAAATGGGAAAGAAGGGCTGCAGAAGGCGGCTTGTGGTTTTTTCCCTGAAAATGGCATCAACAAAGGGTTTGCGGTGCTAAAATCACCATCTTCCCAGCTCTCAGGAACAGGCAGACTTGAATCAGAAAACCACATTTTTCAACACAATTTTGGCGTTTTACTGGGACATACCCCATTTTTACTATTTGGTTTGTGCTTTTAGCCTCCTTCCAGTTAGTGACAAATGGGTGTGAATCCAATGCTGGATCCCGGAAAGCTAAACATTTCTGAAAAGCAGGCAAAATTCTGAATTCACCAAGGGGTCATTTCTGTAGATCCTACAAGGTTTTCCTACAGAAAATAACAGCTAAACAAATATTGAAATTGAGGTGAAAAAGATAAGGTGTTGAGAAGCAGTGGTTATTCGCACATCACTGAATTCTGGGGTCCCCATAGTAGCATGTGAATTACAGTGCATTTCTCAACTAGACTTCATTTTTAACACACCGTCTTACATTTGGAAGGCAAAAATTTAGAGAAAGAAAAGGGACAATAACACTTGTTCGTCTCTGCTGTGTTCCCCCAACTCTCCCGATAAAAATGGTACCACCTTGCATGGGTAGGCCTAGTGCCCGCAGCAGGAAACACAACATGGACGCATCACATTTTTACATTGAAATCTGAAAAGTGCCTAGCTGTGGATTTTGACCTCTAGTTCAGCTGGCACCTAGGGAAACCTACCAAACCTGTGCATTTTTTTTTAAAACTAGACACCTGGGGAACCCAGGATGGGGTGACTTGTGGGGCTCTCACCTGGTTCTGTTCCCCAGAATCCTTTGCAAACCTCAAAATTTGGCCCCAAAAAAAACCTGTTTTCCTCACATTTCGGAGACAGAAAGTTCTGGAATTTGAGATGAGCCACAAATTTCCTTCCACCCCGCGTTCTCAAGTCTCCAGATAAAAATGGTACCTCACTTCTGTGGGTAGGCCTAGTGTCCGCAAAAGGAAATGCCCCAAAACACTATGTTGACATCAAAATGATCAAACACAAAACGACCTGTTTTTGCAGGGTGGGAGGGGCACCTGTGTTTTTGGTCCTGGGCTCAGCAGCCATATAGGGAAACCTCTCAAACCCAAACATTTCTGAAAACTAGACTCCCGAGGGAGTCCAGGGAGGTGTGACTTGCGTGGATTCCCCCAGTGTTTTCTTACCCAGAATCCTCCGCAAACCTCAAATTCAGCTTTAAAAAAAATATATATATATATCACATTTTTCCCACATTTCTGCGTGGGATCACCACACCGGGACACATTTCCTACCACCCAACGTTCCTCTCAGTAAAAATTATTCCTCACTTGTGTAGGTGGGCCAAGTGCCGGTGACAGGGAGAGCCAAAAACATGTTGAAATTGAGGGGGAACCAAAGAGGGTCTAAAAGGGCAGTTTGAAAAAAAAACATTTTTAGGCTAACAAGTGGAGCAGTATTTTTAACGGTATAGATGAGACAATGCTGGGTGGTAGGAATTTTGTGGATTCCTGCAGATTCCGGACGGTTCCATTACAAAAATGTGGGGAAAATGTGTGATTTCCAGCAAAGTTCCAGGTTTGATGAGCATTGTAGGTAAGAAAATGGTGCAGGGTGCATGTGAAGCACAACACCCTGGACTCACCCAGATGTTTAGTTTTCATGGTGTCTAGGTCTTGTGGATTTTTCTACATGGCAGCGTCCCTAAATCCAAAAAGTGCAGCCCTCACCATTCCAAGTGGGACGATTTTGTGAATTAAACAAGCTCTCATGGCCCAAATGTAAAACCAGAACCCAAAATAATCAAGTGTCCCCTTGCTTGCCGTGGGATAAGATGTTTTAGTGTGCGGGGGGAGAGCTGAAAGACTTACCACCTTCAGTTGGGGTGGGGGCATAACCATGCCCATACTGGTTGGTAGCCACTACCCCACAATTTATAATTTTTTATTTTTTTTAATTCTTTGGCATTTAGGTATTCTGCTCCCCTGGGGAGTGAATCAGGGGTAATTGCCCCATCTGTCCACCGGTGGGCAGAACAACTTTGGCCCCATTTATTTGGGGTGGGGGTATGGCTGGCGCTTCCCCCCCCCCCAATGAATTCACAAGAACTTACAGAACTAGACAAGGAAATCGCACTCCTAGAAAACATCTGTGAACTGTATTTTAGCACAAGCACTTATGCATGTGTAGATTTGCTCATGCGAAAATCTACTGAGCGTTTACAAGTTCACATTGACTCCAACCACTTTTTTTCCCTCAATCCTGGAAGAACTTCTACTTCTGCCATTGTCAGGAGTAAATGTCCAACCTTTCACAGAATGGGGAAAGATTAGAGAACAGCTAGTGAACATTTTTAAAACATGCAAGTTAGTTGGTGTGCAGACTCAAAGGCATTCCAGCCCTGGAACTATTGCTTACTGCTTCCTCCAGGACTGGTACGCAGACCTGCGGAAAAGTAGCAAAATAAAGCAATTGCTATAATAGGGATTGAAATTGCAAGTATTCCAGCCCTGTAATAGCATTTGCCCGGACATGATCAGAGAGGTTATTATCGGAGTGTGGGAAGTACCATCTTTCTTGGCATGTTACCCCCATGTTTACAGGTATATCAGGATGTTTTTGCATGTCTCACTGGGATCCTGCTAGCCAGGACCCCAGTGCTCATAGTTTGTGGCCTAAATGTGCATACCTATGTAGTGCCTAACTGTGTCACTCACGCTCTCCTAATCAGAACCTCAGTGCTCATGCTCGCTCTGCCTTTAAATTTGTCACTATAGGCCAATGACCACTTTTACCTATTTCAATTGGCATACTGGAACACCTTTATAATTCCCTAGTATAGTGCACCTAGGTACCCAGGGTATTGGGGTTCCAGGAGATCCATATGGGCTGCAGCATTTCTTTTGCCACTCATAGGGAGCTCAGACAAACCTTTACACAGGACTGCCATTGCAGCCTGAGTGAAATAATGCACGTTATTTCACAGTCATTTTCACTGCACTTAAGTAACTTATAAGTCACCTATATGTCTAACCTTCACTTCCTGAAGGCTAGGGGTGCAAAGTTACTAAGTGTGAGGGCACCCTTGCACTAGCAAAGGTGCCCCCACATAGTTCATGGCCATTTCCTCGGACTTTGTGAGCGCGGGGACACCATTACACACGTGCACTACATATAGGTAAATACCTATAAGTAACTTCACAACGGTAACTCCGAATATGGCCATGTAACATGTCTAAGATCATGGAATTGTCCCCCCATTCCAAATCTGGTATTGGGGAGTCAATTCCATGCATCCTGGGGGCTCCACTATGGACCCAGAGTACTGCCAAACCAGCTCTCTGGTGTTTTCTCTGCAGCTACAGCTGCTGTCAACCCACAGACCGGGTTCTGCCCTCCTGGGGCCTAGGCAGCCCATTCCCAGGAAGGCAGAACAAAGCATTTCCTCTGAGAGCAGGGTGTTACACCCTCTCTCTTTGGAAATAGGTGTTAAAGGCAGGGGAGGGGTAGCCTCTCCCAGCTTCTGGAAATGCTTTGAAGGGCACAGATGGTGCCCTCCTTGCATAAGCCAGTCTACAACGGTTTAGGGAACCCCCAGTCCCTCTTCTGGCATGAAACTGGACAAAGGAAAGGGGAGTGACCACTCCCCTGTCCATAACCATCCCAGGGGTGGGGCCCAGAGCTCCTCCAGTGTGTCCCAGACCTCTGCCATCTTGTTTCCAGAGATGTGAGGGCACAATGGAGGCCTCTGAGTGGCCAGTGCCAGCAGGTAACGTCAGAGACCCCTCCTGATAGATGCATACCTAACCTCTCCAGTGGGGTTTTCCTCAGATTACGACTTGCTAGAATTCATCAGGGTTCCTCTGCACTTCTCTCTTCAACTTCTGCCAAGGATTGACCGCTGACTGCTCCAGGACGCCTGCAAAACTGCAACAAAGTAGCAAGAAGACTATCAGTGACATTGTAGCGCCTAATCCTGCCGGCTTTCTCTACTGTTTCCTGTTGGTGCATGCTCTAGGGGCTGCCTGTCTTCACCCTGCACTGGAAGCCACAAAGAAATCTCCAGTGGGTCGACAGAATCGCCCCACTGCCAACGCAGGCACCAAACTTCAGCTTCACCGGTACTCTGGGTCCCCTCTCATCCTGACGAGCGTGGCCCCTGGAACACAGGTGGTGGACCTAAGTGACCCAGACTGTCCAGTGGTCCAACTGTCCCAATTTGGAGGAGGTAAGTCCTTGCCTCCCCTCCCTAGACAGTAATCCTGTGCATCGTGTGTTCTGCAGCTACAAGGGCTTCTGTGCATACTTCCAAGAAATCCTGCATGCACAGCCGAGCCTAGGTCCCCAGCACTCCGTCCTGCAATGCTCAGCCCCCTGAGTTGATCTCCGGTGTCGTGGGACCTCTCTTTGCAGTGTTGAGACTACCGCCGTGTTCAGACTTCTTGAACCCGTGTTCAAGGTCTTCTGCGGGTGCTTCCTGTCTGTGCGTGCTCTCTCTACGTTGCTGAGGGCCCCCTCTGTCTTCTCTCCCAAGTGGCGAAATCCTGGTACTTCCTGGGCCCGGGCAGCAACCTTTTTCTCCAACCGCGACTCTCGCAGCTAGCAAGGCTTGTTTGTGGTATTTTGCCAAGGAAACAACTCTGCATCCTCCAGCGCGCCGTAGGACATCTTCTGCACGAAGAAGAACTTCCTATCTCCTTTTGTTGTTGCAAAACCTGCAGCTTCTTCCAACCGAAGGCAGCCATTTTGCACCTTCATCCGGGGTTTAGTGGGCTCCTGCCCCCCCATCCCCCCCCACCCCCCCCCAAGCACTTAGAAGCGAAGTGAACCGGAGTCCACGCGAAGTCACAAAAGGAAGTCCCACGACGCCGGAGGACAACTCAGAAGGTTGTACACTGCAGGAAGGAGTGCCGGGGACCCAGGTTTGGCTGTGGACGAAGGAAATCCTGGAAGAGTGCACAGGAGCCGGAGCAGCTGCAAACCACGCGGTACACAGAAATGCAGTCTAGCGTGGGGAGGCAAGGACTTACCTCCACCAAACTTGGACTGAAGAGTCACTGGACTGTGGGAGTCACTTGGACAGAGTTGCTGTGTTCCAGGGACCACGCTCGTCAGGATGAGAGGGGACCCAGAGGACCAGTGTTGCAGTCTTTTGGTGCCTGCATTAGCATGGGGAAGATTCAGTCGACCCACGGGAGACTTCTTCAGAGCTCCTGGTGCAGGGTGAAGGCAGGCTACCCCAGAGCATGCACCACCTGAAAACAGTTGAGAAAGCCGGCAAGATTAGGCGCTACAATGTTGCTGGTAGTCGTCTTGCTACTTTGTTGTGGTTTTGCAGGCATCCTGAGCAGTCAGCGGTCGATCCTTTGGTAGAAGGTGAAGAGGGAGATGCAGAGGAACTCTGGTGAGCTCTTGCATTAATTATCTGAAGAATTCCCCAAAGCAGAGACCCTAAATAGCCAGAAAAGAAGGTTTGGCTACCAAGGAGGGAGGATTGGCTACCAAGAGAGGTAAGAGCCTATCAGAAGGAGCCTCTGACGTCACCTGCTGGCACGGACTACTCAGAGCAGTCCAGTGTGCCCCCAACACCTCTGTTTCCAAGATGGCAGAGGTCTGGGACACACTGGAGGAGCTCTGGGCACCTCCCCTGGGAGGTACTGGTCAGGGGAGTGGTCACTCCCCTTTCCTTTGTCCAGTTTCGCGCCAGAGCAGGGCTGGGGGATTCCTGAACCGGTGTAGACTGGCTTATGCAGAGATGGGCACCATCTGTGCCCATCAAAGCATTTCCAGAAGCTGGGGGAGGCTACTCCTCCCCAGCCCTTCACACCTATTTCCAAAGGGAGAGGGTGTAACACCCTCTCTCAGAGGAAATCTTTTGTTCTGCCTTCCTGGGCCAGGGCTGCCTGGACCCCAGGAGGGCAGAAACCTGTCTGAGGGGTTGGCAGCAGCTGCAGTGGAGACCCCGGAAAGGCAGTTTGGCAGTACCCCGGGTACTGTGCTAGAGACCCGGGGGATCATGGAATTGTCCCCTCAATACCAGAATGGTATTGGAGTGACAATTCCATGATCTTAGACGTTACATGGCCATTGTCACCATTGTGACGCTATACATAGGTAGTGACCTATGTATAGTGCACGCGTGTAATGGTGTCCCCGCACTCACAAAGTCCGGGGAATTTGCCCTGAACGATGTGGGGGCACCTTGGCTAGTGCCAGGGTGCCCACACACTAAGTAACTTTGCACCCAACCTTCACCAGGTGAAGGTTAGACATATAGGTGACTTATAAGTTACTTAAGTGCAGTGGTAAATGGCTGTGAAATAACGTGGACGTTATTTCACGCAGGCTGCAGTGGCAGGCCTGTGTAAGAATTGTCAGAGCTCCTTATGGGTGGCAAAAGAAATGCTGCAGCCCATAGGGATCTCCTGGAACCCCAATACCCTGGGTACCTCAGTACTATATACAATGGAATCATATGGGTGTACGAGTATGCCAATGTGAATTGGTAAATTTAGTCACTAGCCTGTTAGTGACAAATTTGGAAAGCAGAGAGAGCATAATCACTGAGGTTCTGGTTAGCAGAGCCTCAGTGAGACAGTTAGGCATCACACAGGGAACACATACAGGGCACATACTTATGAGCACTGGGGCCCTGCCTGGCAGGGTCCCAGTGACACAGACTAAAACAACATATATACAGTGAAATATGGGGGTAACATGCCAGGCAAGATGGTACTTTCCTACAACCTGGCATACGGTTTAAGTAACACTGGTACCCACTACAAGACAGGCCAGCCTCCTACGCAGAGCTCTTACAGAATGAGATTGCTGCCATAACTCGTTGTCCACTACATGGCACCAGAGGGACAAGCAGATTTATTTACAGGACAAGTAGATTTAAGAAGCTACCTGTCCCCTGGACAAGTCGATATTTTACTACATTCCACACCCCTAAGTTCACATCTTCAAATTGATGTGTTGGGGTCTCCGGCTTCTAGTAATGACAAATGAGGGTCCACGGATCAAAATAATGACTCAGTGGGGGTCTCAGAAATGATTAAGTGGCAGTCTACGGAAGTCAAAAGGTTAAGAACAACTCTAGGTAATCCAGTGCTACAAATGATGGCCCGTTTCCTAAAATAAAGTGTAGGGGGATAGCCTGGTTTGTGGTGGGTACCTAAGGTACTTACACCTTATTCCAGGTCCAGTTATCCTTATTAGTGAAATGTAGGCAGTGTCTAGCAGCTTAGGCTGTCTAGGGGTAGCTGTAGAAGAGCAGACAAGGCTGAACTAGGAGACATGCAAAGCTCTTGCAATACCACTATAGTCACACAGTTCTTATACACAATAAAATACAATACTAAGTGTTACCAAAAAATAAAAGTACTTTATTTTAGTGACACAAGGCCAAAAATATCTTAGAGGCAATACTTCCTCTGGAGGTAAGTATTATACACAATATATATATACTAGTGACCAAAGTCAG
Organism: Pleurodeles waltl; assembly: GCF_031143425.1. Classification (NCBI taxonomy): domain Eukaryota; kingdom Metazoa; phylum Chordata; class Amphibia; order Caudata; family Salamandridae; genus Pleurodeles; species Pleurodeles waltl. Next base: position 313,930,772 of record NC_090443.1, read on the forward strand.
TTAAGTAAACAGTCATAGAATAGTGCAAAAAGGAGAAAATACAATAGATTGCAATGTGTCCAGGGGCAACACAAACAATATACTAAAATAGTGGAATGTGAATGTTGAATTCCCCCCCTAGGCAAGTGTAGTGTGTAGAGGGCTGCTGGGAGTGTAGGAAAACACCAAAGTTAAGTAAAGTACCCCACCACAGAGCCCAGGAAAGCAGGAGTAAAGTACTGCAAGTTTCCTCAGAACACACTACAAGTCGTGATGAAGAATTATGCAAGGACCAAGCAAGACTGCAAGCAACCAACAGTGGATTCCTGGACCTGAAGACCTATGGAGAGAGGAGACTAAGTCCTGAAGTCGAAGAAGAGTCCAGGAAAAACAGGAGCCCCTGCCCACCTAGAAGAAGGTGCAAAAGTGGATTCCCCAGTTGGAAGACAAGTACAGAAATGCACCAAAGAAGATAGCTGTGGGTTCCTGCTTGGTGCAAGATGTCCTACGTCAAGTTGTTGGATGCAGGCTGTTTGCGTCGCTGTTTTCCGCCAACAAGCCTTGGTTCACGCCAGTACGCGGTTTGAGCCAAAGAGGAGCTTCCCGGACCCAGGAGTGACCGGGGGGTCTCAACTCAGACTGAGGAGACAGACGGGGCTCTCACCACTTCGGAGAGCCCTCAGAAGACCAGGAAGCGCCCACAAGAGTCTCAGAACACAGGGACAAAGGAGTTGCAAAGTGCGGTCATCGCAGCACTACACTGGAGGATCCCACGCCGCCGGAGAACTACTCAGAGAGCTGCGTGTCGCAGGATGGAGTGCTGGGGACTTGTGCTACGCTGTGCACGAAGAACTTTTGGAAGAAGTGCACTGAAGCCCAGGGAGCTGCAGAAGACGCGGTGCACAGGGGTACTGTCGCTGCACAGGGAGAAGAGTTCTTAACTCCACCAAATTTGGACAGCTGGACCCTTGGACAGTGTGGGTCACTTCGGTCCACCATCTGTGTTCCAGGGATCACGCTTGTTGACATGAGAGGAGTCCAAGAGTACCAGTTGTCATCGCAGAGAGGTGCCTGCTAGAGCAGGGAAGTGACTGTCACTCCAAGGGAGATTCCTTCAGTTCTTCTGGTGCAGGGTGAAGACAGGCAGTCCTCAGAGAGTGCACACCTTGGTAACTGTTGCAGTTGCTGGCTGGAGCTGACATTGCAGGGTCACAGGGGTCTTGCTGGATACTTTGTTGCAGTTACAATGGTTCCTGGAGCAGTCTGCAGTTGATCAGACGGTCAGAAGATGAAGCAGAGTATGCAGAGGAGCCCTGGAGGAATCTTGCAAACGGAATCAGAGGAAACACCCAGAGAAGAGACCCTAAATAGCCCTGAGAGGGGGATTGGTTACCTACCCAGGTATGCACCTATCAGGAGGGGTCTCTGACATCACCTGCTGGCACTGGCCACTCAGATGTCTCCAGAGGGTCCCCACACCTTGGAATCCAAGATGGCTAACATCAGGGACACTCTGGAGGAGCTCTGGGCACCACCCCTGGGGCCGTGATGGAGAGGGGAGTGGTCATTCCCCTTTCCTTTGTCCAGTTGTGCGCCAGAGCAGGGACTGGGGGTCCCTGAACCGGTGTAGACTGGATTATGCAAGGAGGGCACCACTGGTGCCCTTCAAAGCATTTCCAGAGGCTCAGGGAGGATACCCCTCCCATGCCTTTAACACCTATTTCCAATCCTAAAGGGTGCAACACCCCTCTCCTAAAAGAAATGCATTGTTCTGCCTTCTTGGGATTGAGTTGCTCAATCCCCAGGAGGGAAGAAACCTTTCTGTGAGGTGGCAGCAGCTGGGGCTGAAGTGGAAACCTCAGAGAGCTGGTTTGGCAGTACTGGGGGTCCATGGTGGAGCCCCTAGGGTGCATGGAATTGGCCCCCCAATATCAGATTTGGATTGGGTGTTCAATTCCACAATCTTAGACACCTCACATGGCCATATTCAGAGATTCCATGGTGAAGCTAAATATATGTATTGACATATATGTACTGCACGCTTATAATAGTGTCCCCGCACTCACGAAGTTCGGGGAATTGGCCTTGGACAACGGGGGGGCACCTTTGCTGGTGCAAGGGTGCCCTCACACACAACAACTCTGCACCTAGCCTACAGTAAATGAAGGTTAGACATATAAGTGAATTAAAAGTTACCTAGTGCAGTGAAAAACGGCTGTGGAATAGGGTGTGAACTATTTCACTCAGGCTGCAGTGGCACTCCGAATGAAAGGTTTGTATGAGCTCCTTATGGGTTGCAAAAGAAATGCTGCAGCCCATACAGATCTCCTGGAACCCCAATGCCCAAGGTACCTAGATACCATATACTAGGAACACTGAACTTTCTGGGGGTTGTAGTTTTATTTTTACCATTTCAAATAAGACCAGTGACTGAAGTCAACTTCAACCCAAGGGCAGATGACCATCTACGTACATGCTTAGCTGCCATGTTGCGCCATGACTAAGAAAATTTCAGGCGGTCATGGCTCACATTACAGATTCTGATTGTGCATTCTTTTCTCTGCTTTAATTAAAACATGGTACAGGGGGCGTGGCCTGGCCTCCGAGTAAGATGGGCGTCATAGTGTGAGGCTCTGCTCTGCATCGGGCCTTTTTTTATTGATTTATCCTACTGGGGCGACGTGGATGAGTCGAATTCCAGCCCTGGGGCCCCTTACGGACCGGTGAGCTGCTGGAGGACGTCTGCGGCTGGCAGTATCCTGTGGGGGCCAGGGCTGGCCGCCACGACCCACTGAGCTGGGCCTCTGTCTGGGCGCGGCCTGCGGCGTCTGGGCGCGTCGGTGGGGGCTGCTCGGTGTTGTTGGCGGGCCTTCGGGGGCGCGGTTCAGTTGGAGCTGTGGCGCCTGAAGATTGGGGGACAGCGTGGTGCTTTCCCCTCTCGGTTTCAGATCGGCAACTGATTTGGGCTGCGGTCCCTTTGTCTGGGCTGCCGGGGCCTGGCCCGCCCTGGCCTTTGGCGGGCCTGTTGGTGTTCCTGGCTTGGCGGGCCGGCTCTCTCTGAGGCGGGCGATGGTCTGGCCGCCATTGGACTGAGTGCTGGTCGGGCGCTCTCCTGTGCGGCAGGCAGAGAAGGTGTGCGGCGGGGGCCGCCTTGTGGATCCGGAGTCTGTCGGGCCTGGGGCCGCAGGGGGGTTCTCCCCCTTGGTCCAGACTGTAGAGTGTGACTTTCACCAGCTGGGTCGGGCCGGGCGGGGGGGGGGCGGGGGAGACAGAGGCTGCAGACAACGGGGCACACCTCAGACACTTACACCTGGCTGCTGATATTCTGCAGGAGACTGCGCGGTCTTATTGAGTGCGGTGCCTGGGCGAGAGTCCACCTGGCTTGCAGAGCTGGGTGGCGCTGAGGAGCTGGTCCACTGTTTGCTCCCCACGAGTCGCTGTGGTGGTGAGTCGCTTGGGAGGATGCGGCGCTGATTGGCAGAGATATCTGGAGTGTTTGGGATGGACCAGGTGACCTAGACAGGTGACTTATGTTGCTTCTGGGTACCTGGAGCTGCCTTGCATGTGACTTTCTCCTGACCGGATATCTTTTGCATGGTGAAACGGAGCTTGTGTTTAACCCGTGATCTGCTGGCAGTCTGATCATGGGCAAATCGGAGCAGAGGCAAGCCAAGCTCACTTTTGACGGAGGGAAGAAGAGGGGTGGTACCTCTGCTCCTTCACTTGGCGAAGTGCCTGCTGAAGAAGGTGCCTCGGAGACCTTGATTAAGGCTATGTTCCTTGACCTTGAAAGCAGCCTTGTAGGCATTGATATTAAGCTGGACCATCTGACGGCGCAGCTCAATAGAATTAAAGCCCGGGTGGACAATCACGATACTCTGCTTGACCATTTGGAAGCGTGCACCTAGGAGCTGGGGTAATCAACGCACCAGTGATCAGGAGCAAATGCTACAAATGGAGCGGGTGCATGAAGTTATACAAAATAAAAACGCCGCAACAACATTCGCATAGTGGTTCTTCCGGAATCTACAGCTATGCGCAGAATGGAAGATTTTGTGGAGGCAATGTTGACGGAGCTCTTTCCCAGAGAACTTTCCCGGATGCTGGTGGTGGAGCGGGCGCATAGGTCCTTGGGCCCTCGGCCCCCACCTGGCACTCCGCCACATCCAATCATTACACATCTACTAAACTACCGGGATAGAGACACTGTCCTTAGACTGTCCAGGGAGCGGAGACCAGTGGTCTACAAGAACACCGAGCTGAATATTTTTCCGGATTATACCCCCACTGTGCAGGCTGCAAGCCGAGCGTTTCTATCAGTTAAACGCACCCTGAGCCAAACTGACGCAAAATTCTCCCTCATTTACCCGGCAAAATTGAAGGTGCAACATGGTGGTAAATTCTTCTTTTTCAAAGACCCCAAGCTTGCGGCTAAGTTTGCCAGAAAGGTGCCTAGGAAGTCGGCGGTGACGCTCCCGGGTACCTCTGGGCCTGAACATGCAGACTTAGTGACACTGACTAGAATGGGAAGGGGTGTAGCCTCCTGGGGTTGCTAATTTTTCTTGATAATGGCTGGGCGTCACTGTACTGTCACTGTGGTGCTGCCCTATTGATCGCCCCATTGTTTTGCTTTTGGATGGCCCTTTGCCCTCCTCCCCCTGTCTTGTTTGTAGTGGCGGGAGGATTGGCTCAGCCTCGCCCCTTGGATGAGTCCTGTTTATCTGATGTATTTTGGAAATGGGATTTCTGATTTTCGGGGGGGGGGGGGGGGGGTTTCGGGGGTGTTTATCGGCTTTGCCCCGGTTGGGGGTGCGATTTATGTCAGCTTACATTAAGCGCCAGGCAATAGATATATGTATGTTGCAGGAGACTCATTTAGTGGCAGATATGCAGCATCGACTAAAGGCTGGCTGGATTGGAGAATGTTATAGTGCGGTATTCTCGAATTACGCTCGTGGAGTGGCGATTCTGATCCATAGGGGTACGCAGTGGCGCACACAGAGGGTTTTTACAGATCCAAATGGCCGTTCTGGTTTGGTACATGGCATGCTGCTGGATAGAGTTTGTAGGCTTGTCTCGGTATATGGCCCGAAGACAGACAACCCCGAATTCTTCTGGGAGGTGTGGCATTTGGTTGATTCGCTGGGCAGCGGCGCGGTGATCTGGGGGGCGACTTCAATGTTGTTCTGGATTCTGCGATGGACCGTGAAAGCCAGGCCAGGGTGCAGCATGTGTCTGCTGCTAGGGCTCTGTTGTCTGTTATTATGGAGGGAGCCCTGGTGGACATCTGGCGGGCTAAGCATGCGACTGTTCGGGAGGGCACATGCATCAATCATGCTCATAATAGTTGGTCCTGCATTGACCGCTGGGTTGGCTCCAGGGATGTGGAGCTCTGGGCGCAGTTGGTGGAGCATATGGTGAGAACCTTGTCAGAGAATTCGCCAGTTAAGTTGGTGCTGGCGTTGCCTGGTGGGCCTGGGCGTGCGGGTCTGTGGCGCCTCCCCCAAGGGGCGCTGAGAGATGATGTATTCCGTGCGGAGGTCCGTGAGGACATTATCCATAATTTTACGGAAAATCGCGATTCCATGAGTTCGGCGGGCACCTTGTGGGAGGCCTTTAAGGTGGTGATCCGAGGTGTCTGCCTTGAGAAGCAGCACAGTGTACTAAAGTTGTTGCGAAGGGAACTGGCTGACTTGGAGGACCGGATTGCCACTCTTGAGCGTAGTCTGGTGACGGACTGGTCGGGGACCACTCTGGCTGCTTTGCGGGAGGCCGTGTCGCGGTACGAGGAGGCCTCACTTCGGGAAATCTGCTTCCTGGGGAAATACACCAGGGCGCGTCGGTATGGTGAAGGCGAGAGAGCCGGGCGTACATTGGCGCATATGTTGCGTAGACCCTGGGCCAGCAATTACATTACCCTAACTCTTGGGCTTGGCAAAGATAAAGCAAGGCTGTGCGCTCCGAGATCCCATAGCAGAAAAAGACCTAGAATCCTTCCTGGAGGTGAACTAATGATGTACTGGAGCGTAATCTGTATCTGACTGTGACGCGCGGGTTCTATCTTCCTCTGCTGGAGACACAGAGTAGAAGGTTCTCCCTTTATAAAGCACCTGTAAGCTCCGCCCGCTGAGCCACGCCCCGTCCACCCTCGAAGTAGGTAAAGGAATTCCCGCCTTTTACCAGGATGATGGACAGCTTTCTAAAACGACCCCAATGCGTTTACCGCCGATTCCGGTGGTGCGTTGTTGATGCTCAGAAGCACGAGGACATCTCCACAAAGACGCACTAGTAACAATAACATTGCCAAAGGCACACAAGGTTGCTGGAGACGTTTACCCTGTGGCCCATCACGTACCCCTAGTGTACAATATAAATAGGGCGTATAAAACATGATAGGTAACGATTACGGACATACTCATAGAAAATACTCCGGTTGGGTAGACCACGATGCTCATTTTACAGAAACTAAACCTCAACAGGAAGCACTTAGAAATATAAACGTAGCAGGTGCCGCAGTTGAAGCTCAGCATCTGGAAAGGACAAGCCACCCTAACTCTTGGGCTTGGCAAAGATAAAGCAAGGCTGTACGCTCAGAGATCCCATAGCAGAAAAGATCTAGAATCCTTCCTGGAGGTGAACTGATGATGTACTGGAGCGTAATCTGTATCTGACTGTGAAGCTCGGGTTCTATCTTCCTCTGCTGGAGACACAGAGTAGAAGGTTCTCCCTTTATAAAGCACCTGTAAGCTCCGCCCGCTAAGCCACGCCCCGTCCACCCTCGAAGTAGGTAAAGGAATTCCCGCCTTTTACCAGGATGATGGACAGCTTTCCAAAACGACCCCAATGCGTTTACCGCCGATTCCGGTGGTGCGTTGTTGATGCTCAGAAGCACAAGGACATCTCCACAAAGATGCACTAGTAACAATCACATTGCCAAAGGTACACAAGGTTGCTGGAGACGCTTACCCTGTGGCCCATCACGTACCCTTAGTGTACAATATAAACGGGGCATATAAAACATGCTAGGTAACGCTTACTGACATACTCGTAGAAAATACTCCGGTTGGTTAGGCCACAATGCTCATTTTACAGAAACTAAACCAATAACAATAAAATACACACACACTCTTTTTAAACCTGTCTGACTAAGTATTTTTTACCCATGATTCTAATTATGTATTGTATGTGCATATGTGTGTGTATTCATGTGTGTGTGTGTATAAATATATATATATGTATGTATGTGTATATGTTGTTTCTGTGCCTGGCATGTTTGTGGATCATTGCATGGGTTGTTATACTAGATATCTATGAATTTCTGCTCTCTTTTTATCACACTTATCTACTCATCACTCTTATGTCATGTCTCTATCAAACTATCCTCCATTCTCACTCTGACTCATCCCAAATCCCTTCGACCACTTTCATCTCCTAAATATCTCTGCCTAAGCTCTTCCCTCCACCTCCAACTCACCAAACCTCACTCTACCTCTGTGACCTCCCACACAACCCTACTAAATTCTCCTGCATTCATCTCACCCTGCTACTATGCTCTCCCTAACCCTTCCACATCCTCTTTCTCCTCCGCTCCCCTTTTATTCATCTCAAGCCTTTGGATTGAGTAAATGAAGGATAAACTCCCAACTAACACTTCTGGATTTCTTTCCTCCTCCACCCCTCCATTACTCCAGTCAATCTAACTAACAAACTCTCATATCCGCAACTCAAATTAACTCATAATAATACTAAAACTGTACTCCTTATTTAAATTATACTAATCCATCACTAATTCTTGTTGTGTACCGGAGTAGCGTGCTACTCATCGAAAAGCGATTCGACGCCTCGTCAGGGGTAGTAAGCGCTATATAAATACGATTACAATTACAATTACTGAGACTGATAGTGCGGAGGGGGTGTGAGGGTAGTGGGCAGTGGGCATGGAGCGGGTGTTTACTGAATTCTTTGTGAATCTAAATGCCGAGCCTTCCGGGCTGGATATTAACACGGCTCGGGATTACTTCTCTGAGATCGCCTTACTCTGGTTTGATGATGTGCATATGGCTTATTTTGATGCCCCCTTCTCTGCCGAGGAGGTTCTGGCGGCGATCCGCAGTCTGCCTGGAGATAAGGCCCCTGGCTCGGATGGTCTGACCCCTGCGTTTTATAAGGAGTATGCTGATCTTTTGGCTCCTCATCTTCTGGAGGTTTATGCGGAGTCTATGGAGACTGGGGTTCTCCCTGCCACTCTGCGCGAGGCTCTGATTGTAACGATTCTAAAGCTGGGTAAGGATCCACACTGCTGTGACTCCTATCGCCCGCTTTCCATGAATAATATTGATAATAAAATCCTGGCTAAGATTGCGGCATGGTTCCAGCCGTTGCTGCCGAAGTTGGTATTGCCGGACCAGTCTGGGTTTGTGCCAGGTAGATCCACTTCTCACAATTTGCGCACGTATTTTGCGATTGCGAGTACGACTGATGTTGAGGATGATGCTGTGGTGGTGTTTTTGGATGCTACTAAGGCCTTCAACTCACTAGCATGGGAGTATATGTTTGCGCTGCTTGCAAGAGTGGGCATGAGTGTGCGTTTTGTACAACTGATCCGGCTGCTGTATTCAGAACCCACTGCTAGATTGCGGCTCAATGGAACTGTCTCGGACCCCTTCAGGATTGCTCGGGGGACCCGCCAGGGGTGCCCTCTTTCCCCGCAGCTCTTTGCGGTAGCGATGGAGCCATTCGCGGTGTATCTGCGGCAACATCATAATCAGAGGGGGCTGCCGTTTCGACAGCGGCCCATTTTGCTGTCCTTGTATGCTGATAATATTGCGCTGTACATGCGCGAGCTGCAGAGAAATCTGGATGTGCTCCTTGATGAGATTGTAATACCGCAGAAAGCACCAAATCGTACAATCAATTGGTCTAAGTCAGTGGTGCTGCCCCTCTCGGGGGGGGGGGGGGGCAGCGGAATTTGTCTCCCGGTATCTGATCGGACGGGCAGATGGCCCGGTGGGTTATTTGGGAGTCTGGCTCAGCCGGGACGTTGAGACACTCTGGATGGCTAACTACGGCAAGGCGATAGCATAGTTGGAGGACAGGGCGGAGGTGTGGCGCTCGTTGCCGCTCTCACTTATGGGGCGCATTGCGATTTTGAAAAAGGTGGTGCTGCCTAAATTTCTATACCCGTTTGTGAATCTGCCTCTTATTCTTACTGCAAGTTTTTTGCGGCGCCTTCGGTCTGCTCTGATATGACTGGTTTGGGCGAGCAGGCAGCCCAGGATTTCCTGGGAGACACTGACGCTACCCTTTGAGCTGGGTGGACTTGCCGCCCCTGACTTGGAGCTTTATTATTACTGCGCTCAGGCCCATTTTGCATATTACTGGTTGCATCCTGTGCGGTATTTACCACAACTGGCGCCTGAAAGCGATGCAGTGTGGCCTGATTGCCTGTCCAGAGTGTTTGGGGCCCTTCCCAGTCGCAGGGTGTGCAACGTGAGCACGGTGCAGTGCACTATCAGGGCGTGGATCGCGGTACTGCGACGGTCTGGTGAGGGTGCACCGTTTGCTCCCTCTATGTCGGTACTGGATGTCCCGGATTAAAGGATGTTCAGAGATGCGAAAATACGTGACTTCCTCCGAGAGTCGTATCTTTCGGAGCTGGGGAATTGGTTTGCGGATGGGCGCTTGGTCTCTTCAGAGACTGTGCTGGGGGAGGGTCGCGACACTGCTTTGCACAGGCTGTATGTGCTGCGTGTTTGCGCGCGCTTCGCTGGTCTTCCTGAGACTCCGCCGGTTTGTCCGGCTTTGGAGGTGGTGTGCCGGGTGCAGTCGCCACGTAAGCTCTTTACTAATTTATACAATTGTATACAGGATTAGAAGGGCGGCGCTGGTTTGGCTGCTAAGGCTCGCTGGGAGGCAGATGTGGGGGAGACTATTACAGAGGAAATGTGGTGGAAATGCTGTGCGCATATGAGGACCTTGTCTCCTAATTACAGACTATGGCTTATACATTTCAAATTTCTTCATCGCATATACTATACTCCAAAGGGCCTTTACGCCATGGGCTTGCGCGTGGATGCGAGCTGTGAGCGGTGCCGCGCTCCGAATGCTGATTTTATACACCTTGCGTGGACCTGAGGGGAGGTATGCAATTACTGGATCGAGGTAATGACTATGGTTGAGGAGATAACCAGGTTACGGCTGCCCTTCTCCCCTAAACTTGCTTTGCTAGGATATGTCGAAGAGGTGCCGTCAGCTCACAGGCGATTGGTGGGCCTAGTGCTGTTGCTTGCGAAGCGCAGGGTTGAGATGTGGTGCGGCTGTGGAAGGGCTGCCCGTGGATCTGATTGGCTGCATTGATGTCTCATTTTGCCATGAACAATTGATGATTTTCTGGGAGCTGACCCCTGGGGGTGCCCGGCCGCGGGATATCTGGGGGCACTGCATACTTATCTGTAATCCCTGGAATAGAGCCACTTGGATATGTGCTGATGGGCCGCGTGTGAGATGGTTCGGATACTGTCGACTTCACATGCATCATGGCTGTTACGTGTGATTTGGTTACTGCCCTGCCTTCCTTCTTTTTCCCCTCTGTTTGTATTGCTTTCTTCCTGCAGTTGGTTATGGATATTTTTGGGCCCATGGATGTGCATTATTGTTCCCTTTATCTTCGGATTTTTGATCCTTGAATTCCTCTTCTATGGAGAGGTCCTGGTCGAGCCGGCTGGATGACGTAGGGCTTGTGTCCCTGCTACAATGAACTTTTATGCAGGGGGCGCGGTTTGGACCTTTCACCTGTTGATGTGGGACTTTATACTGTTTTCAAGTCTGTATGCACCGTCCTAATGGGCTTTTTTGTTGTTTGTTCTATGTTTTCTGAAAATTACAAATAAATATAATTTTAAAAAATTAAAATGGTACAGTAAGTCACAGAATTACTCTTCCCAAAGTTTCTTGTATAACACTACAACTTCCAATACCACCAGCAGCTCTCCAATAGTTTTAATGCAGTCAACAGGCCTATGCTTATATAATCTTCCCTCTTTGCTTCTTGGCAACCATATTATTTATTTTTTCTTATTTATCTCTATTTTGACAGCTTTACTGATGTATATCAGTACTGCAATTGTGCTAACCAGTTGCTGAGTTTTGTTTTGAGCTTGCTCACCTGGACAGACCAGTCGGCGAGCCTTATCTGGTACTTTATTTGTTTTGCTGCGCTTCCCCAAATCCTTGCCGCTGCCATTTTGTAGTACGTTTTTTGTTTTGCTAATAACGTGGGCGCCATTTGACGAATCTTCATGAAATTTTCAAAACTAGTATGCTACAGACTGGCTGGCCGCAACCTGAAAGTAAAGATGCTGCCACCATTTTCTTTCTTGCACTCAGGAGTAAAAACAACATATAAAGAAACTGACCTAAGGAGTCAGGACACAGGTACCCTGCGCCCATAGCAGAGATGGAGGGGCCCGGAGGGACCCCTCAATGAGAAAAACTGGCCAAATTATTTTTTTTGGGGTCACAATCCGCAGATCCATCGCAGCACCCAATGCAACCCTCCATGTAAACATGGAAGGGTTAGCGGATCCAAAAAACAATGGAAAAAAAGACCCTACCCCCCCCCCCCCCCCCACACACACACACACTAAAATCCACTGCGCACAGCTAAAGGCCATGCATGGCATGGAGTTGGGTGCATGTGGCCATTCCCTTCAGCACACAGCCAAAGACCTTGCACAGTGTTGGTTGTATTAACAAGCGGTAATTAGATATTACTTTGTTTAAAAAAAAAAATAGTTCACTGAGAAAAAAACAAAGGTTGCAGGGACTTATACTTAGGTTGACGTTTCACCCATACAAAACCATAGAAAGTCAGCAGGTAGTGTTATACTTACAGCTACACTCATCTAAAGAAACTATAACTCATGCTCTTATGTAACTTTAGGCCACAAGTTAGTTTCTTAACAAAAGTATAGCTATAAGCTTAACTGCAGAATTTCTATGGTTTAGTATGGGTAAAACATCAACATATCTATAACGTCCTTGTAACCTTTATTTTTTTCAGTGAATCTATAAATCATACGTACCTGCAGTTATTGTGCTTTGCTAAGGGAAACCCCCTCTTATTGTTCAGTGGCATCTGAGGCAGAAGTGAGCCCTGCCCTGGGAATAATTAGTGTGTATCAACCAGAGACTTCACCTGAATTGGCCAAAATCTCAGAGGATCACTACGTCACATAAAGCATTCCTATAAATGTGCCTGCTGAACTCACTTAGGATAATGCGCAAGACAACTTCTATGGCTCAGACCATCCAGTGCTTGATCAAGATCTGCAAAAGTATGCCCAACAATTTATCAGCACCTCTCTGGGCCCTATAGTCCATCAACTAAAAAAAAACTTTTTTTGCATTCCTTCATGAACCCCTTTCCACTTTGTCAAACGGAGCCTCTGCTTCAGCCCGCAGAAAAGAAAGATGCCACAGACAAAGCAAGATGCTCTGGAAAATATGAAAAAAAAGGACCTAGAATCTCTGGCTGAAGTCTCGGATGAAGAGAAAGCTACTGCAGAAAGTGTGACATCCTTTCTGGGGCTGTTGAGGCAGATGTTGATTCTATGTCAGGACCGGAGGCGAAGATTATGCTTTCTTTCCTCGCTTTAATTCAACCGAAGCTATAACATAAACAAACTAGAACTCCCATGAATATCAAGCTAGATTTTATCAGAACAAATCCACCAATCAGAATGTCCCAAGTCCATATGGATCCTCGTCATTCCAGATCCTTCCTCATTCTTCGCTGTTCCTCCTAGCCATGAGATAACCACTGGACTCCGACCCCATCGTTATTGCTATTGCGTGATACTATTTTTTTCTGTACTGCATACTTTTCTTGCTCGTCTCCCCGCAAAAGTGGGACTGCTTCTACACAGTGGTCACGTCTCCCTGCGACAAATCGGGGCTGTGCAGTGCAGGCCTCAAACCGATGTGGGGTACAGACACGTCTCTGCGGAGACACTCACACTCTTGCATGGAGAGTCATTATACCAACCTGCCTGTAGAGACGCCCACAGCCACTCTCTAGACTGCCCTGTCGGACTGCATTATGAAGCCCTTAACAGGGTCAGTATTTGCCCGTGTGGGCCTTTCACTTGTTTTCTTTTGTTCGCACAAGTGTGCGTGTTGGCATATGCCTTCTCAGGCTACGTAACTGGGTTGGAGACCCTTATCATTGGCTGCTCCACTCTCATCTAGGGGTCTGTATATTGAGGCTTATGGCCTTGTGCCTGGTTGCAGCAAGCCGCCTACCAAGGGTTCTGCGGCCCCAGTCCACGTATCTACACTCCAGCCAGGGTCGGTATCTCAAAGTGCCTTGTGCTTGGAGCATTTTAGCCCTTTCTCTTTAGGGGGGACACCACTCAGGCCTCTCTCGTGCCTATTGGTCAGTTCTGCCTGCCTCCAGTGTTTACTTTGGGCCCTATGACACTAGGACAGCAGTGCTTCCCTCAAGTATTGTTGCCCATGGGCCCCCATATTTGGCTCTGCCGCTATTTACATACGCCCTCACTATGCAAGAAATTCATGATTTATGTTCAGAGGAGGAAGCCATTACTTACCTCCCCACTGACAAACATTTCTGCAACATCATGGATGCTTCCTTCCACAAGGCTGTCTCGGAAGCAAGGGCGCTGTTGGAGCGCAAGTTGATAAATCTTGCGGCGCAATGCCTTAGACCCCTCGACCAGAGGGCAGACCCAAAGGGGCTTATTCCCCTCCAGCCTGCGCGTGTACCCGAGAAACCCTTACCTTCACAGAAGCACGCCAGCGTCGATCTCGATGCCTTTGCCTGTCTTAAGTGTACCTTCCTTGAACAACCAACCACAGATAAGGCGGGCCCTTCTCTCCCTCCCATACCTGCCCAGAATCCGCCTTCTTCCTCTCAATCCCCTCACGCAGATGATTCCCTAGCCTCAGACGGGCATCTGGAGCCCACAAACCCTGGTGTCCACAGTCTGACTCACTCCCTCTCCGTCACGTGGATGGCTTTTAGCCCTCAACACCTCCAGACTCCAACATGTAGGATCCGGATCGGCTCCTCCCCCCACGCCCTTCAGATTGGGTTCCGGCAGAGAAGGTGGCCACTTACGTGTCGGGGCGCTTAAGGAAGACTCTTGACAAGGAGGTTCACAACCGTCTTACAGCGGAGTCTCCGCGCTCATTGCTTCCAAAGTGGCAGTGACTACGGACATAGATCCACTCATGGCAATCTTTCTAGAAAAATACATTAGGGACTCCATCAAAGGGATCGACCAGTCCTGGTGCTCCTGTTAGGACAAACTCCTGGATTTAGCAGGACCTCTCACAAAAATCCTGGACATGGCAGAGGATGCCAAAGCGTCTGGGGCACTGATCTCTCCTGAAACCCTTTCGGGCTGGGCACAGAGGGCCATTATATTTCTTGGCAATGCCAATTCTGTCCTCTCCACAGAAAGGAGACAATCTCTCCTGATTAAAATCGACCTCAAGCTGGGGGACTTGGCTACCTCGGAGGCAGGTCCTGTTTGGCGACCCATTCATTAAGGAGCTTAGTAAATTCGTTGCCACATTAAATTCATTGGATAAAGCTCAATCGTCAATAAAAAAAGATCTTTACTCCCTAAGTTTTTGCCGGGGCCAGTCATGGAAGAGGGCACTCGGCTTGCCGCGGGCAACAAAACAGGTCTCTCCCAAAGCCTCATCCCCTCGACACAAGCATCACCAGAATTCCACCAGGTTCGAAGGATTTTAATCTATCTGTGGGTACCACAGGCAGAGAGGTTCTAGAGGGGGTTCCTGCAGTGGGCATCAACCAGGAGTCTCACATGGTGAGTGTACTTCCATTTTCCGATGTAAGGCGGGGGTGGTGGTCAGGATGGCAGTTTCTTGACAATTGGCAATCCTTGACCTCCAATGCTTAGATCTTGCAGACAGTCCAGGGGCTTCGGACAGAGTTCACTGACTCCCTGACCAAATAGAAAGCACCTCCTCCACTTCTCTTCTCCAAAGACTAATCATCTTTGGTCGAGGTTTGGAAGTTGTTGTCCAAAGGGGCCATCGTCCCTACCTCTCCCCATCCTCACAGGTTTCTCAGCAGCCTGTTTGTGGTGGACAAACCCGATGGGGAAAAGCACCTGGTCATCAACCTGAAACACTTCCAACAAATCGGTGGTGTATTGCCACTGCAAAATGGAGGGCATTCACCTCCTACGCAACCTCCTCCTTCCCGACTGGCTTGTGCATTTGGATTTAAAAGTATGCCTAACTTACAGTCCCTATTCGGTGCTTCCTCCAGTTCCTATGGCACCACATATACTACTAGTTCATGATCCTTCCCTTTGGGTGATCTTCCACCATGTGGTGTTTCACCATACTTCTTCGCCCAGTGCTGGAACTCCTCTGGCCCGGGGGCGTCCGTCTGATCGTCTACCTGGACGATATCCTCTTGATGCACCAAGATCAGAGAATCTTGACATTCCCTCTCCAGTGGGTTGTTTCCCTTCTCAAATCCTTGAGGTTTCTCGTCAATGCACAGAAGTTGGTGCTGTTCCCCTCACAGTCCCTTGTACTCCTAGGGTTTGTGGTTGATTCAGTCCAAGCCTCCCTTCCCTTCCCTCCTTATAGGTGCCCAAGATTCAACATGCGCTCACTCCTGTCCTGAACAGGCTAATGACATCTCTTCAACAGATAGCCCAGGTGCTAGGCCTCCTTTCGTCTTCCATTAAGGCTTTCTTTCCCGGTCCCTTGCATCATCGGCTCTTCAGCGCCTCAAGTGCGGAAGGGGGTGACTTACTCTTAGAGCATCCCTCTTATGGACGAGAGCAGAAATTCAGTTGTGGCCAAAGCATTTAGAGTTGTGGAACTGTCGCACCATTTTCGGGTCCTATCCCAATCTTGTTACAGAGTCAGATGCCAGCGGCATTGGATAGGGTGCAGGGAGTTCTCCACCGACAGAAAATGGTCCGACATCTAGGGCTCTCTGGTCATCAATTGTGCTCCTGGCCGGCTCCTTTGCAGTCCAGTGCTGGACGAAGAACCAGGTTCATTGCCATGCCCTCCTCAAGATGGACAATGCTGCAGCGGTCCGTTACATCAATCGCCTGGGGGTGGGGGGGGGGGGGGGGGGGTTGGATGCGCTCCAAGACTCTGTCAGACTTACCCGGAAGTATTGTCTGGAGCACCAGATCTCAGTGACAGCAGAACACCTCCCAGGTTCAGTCAAATTGGTGGCAGACTGGCAGTCCCGTAACCTGCGAGAAAATTGGATCTGTCTTCCGGGTGTTGAATTCTCGGTGGGGCCCCATTTTGATGGACCTATTCGCTTCTCGCCTGGACCACCAACTAGACAGGTTCTTCAGCTGGAGACTGGATCTCCTAGCACTGGCTATGGACGTATTCCAGCAATCTTGGGGAAAGGCTCCACCTTTCCTCCCTTCGTGATAATGAAATTACTGACCCATGTGCGCAGCCAGCTGGCGGTGGTTGTGGTGATCACCCCTCTTTGGAGATCTCAAGCATGGTTTCCAGTTCTGATGGAACTTTCCTGGGATTCACCAATCTGTCTACCACTGTTTCCAGATCTTCTCAGGGATCCGTCTGGGAATCCCCACCACCTAGAACTGGAGGGGTCCCTGTCCCTAATGGCATGGGGGATTACAGGGGATGTTGGCATGTCTCGGGCCTTTTGAGCCAAGCTGCGGCCCTCCTGCCCAAAGCGTGGGCAGGTTACATAGTTAAGCGGTATCAATCAGCTTGGTTCAGATAGATGTGCTGGTGTCATCACCAAAACTTGGATCCCGTGGGGTCTTTCATGGACTATATCCTGAACTTTCACATCTCTCTAGCCACAGAGGGCATGGCCTACAGAGCGATCAACACTTTCTGCTCTGCGCTATCAGAGGTGTTTGTCTACAAAAGAGGAAAACCCAATAACCCTTACCTGGGTTCAATAACATAGAGCAACAAAGGGTTGGTCAAAAAGGTCGGATACATTTTCTGAATTTTTTCAAAGAAACGTGATAAGTACTTCCTTTGTGGTTCAATTACTTTCCAAAATGTATTACGAATAACTTTTGCAAGGACCATAGTGACTCATAAAACAATTATTTTATGACAATACCTGTTCAAATAACAACACATAGCACAAACATAACATTACATATAGCCTAATATATTTTTTGAGGGCAACAACAGACTTGTTGGAGCCTAGGAAGCAAAATGGACTGTCAAACAGGGACTGTCCCCAACTCAATTTCTTTGGCAGGAAATAGTGGTTACAGCTAGTATTTGTGCTTGTAATCCACTACAGTGTGATGATTGAAGGTTCGTGTATACGCCTCTTTAGAATACCTGTGTATTTTTTAGAGGTATCTATCCATGTGAGGCAAATTCTTTTTAGGATTGAGTACAAATCAAGAACCCAATCTCGCCAAGGTGTGTGTCGACGCATTTCGGCCTCTCCAATCTGGGCCTCATCAGGACTCTCAAGGGACAACGTGGCCTCTACAAAGATTGAAAAAAGGACAACAAGCTAAAAACAAGGGAATTGCTAGACTCCAAATTTTAAAAAACGCTAAATGGCTCTATTATGTACACTATGTGTTAGGGTAACACCTTTATCTCCCTATTAACAGTGCTGCAGCACCTCGTGGGACACGCAGTATTGTCTTGTGTAAAATTGTGACGGAAAACCTTTTACGGATAGGCGTGGTGCTAACTGTGCAACACGTGGGGGGTATACATGCTGGCCGGAATCATGCAAACTATGTGAATGTGAGGAGGACATGCATGGGTGGGTTCCTTGACATGGCTACAGCCAGTCTCCAGGCAGGGAAACGCAGCGTCTTATAATGCCCTGTTTTATAAAAAAAGAATTGTTTAGTAACTTGAAGGCACTTCTATATGGAGCAGACGTCGGAAAAAGAAAGTGTTTCTACTCACTAAACCGGAAAAGTTATAGGTGGTTCTCACCGCGGGAAGCGGCGGCTGTTATTGCGATGCGTCATTAACTTAGGCACGACCGTTTCGATTCAATAGCCCTAGTGTAGGAAAACATGTATGAACTCTTGGGCGTCTTGGCATCAAAGCACATTGTCGGGAATTGTAAGGGGCGTCGGGGGAACTGAAACTTACTTGTCACAGGCGATCCTCGCTGGGATCAGCAGCACTTGTCCGCGTGTATTCTACTTCCCAGAGGGGGCCGACTGAGACAGCGTGTTGTCTTGGCTAGTCGGCGTCTTTCAGTGAAGCGCGTCTGCCGGTCGAGTGCACTGCTCATTAAGTAGCTGCCGCCTAGACCGGCGCGCGCAAAATTATGGGGAAACTAATGTGCGGCCCCAGATGGAGGCCATCTTGGAGGGGGTCGTAACGTATCCCCAGTTGGTCAGGTTAATATGTGGCCCTGCGCACGATCACGGTGAAATTATCATGGGATGCCTGCCTATGGGACAGTGAACAAATGTCTATAGAAATCAAATAGACACATGAGTCGCTAGAGCCTGCCAGGTTGGCCCGCTATTCTGTGAAATGTCTTCTCTGTAACGACATACCGGTGTTTGCATTATATGCGTGTCCCAGGGGGTGTGTCTATTGTTATAAGATGTGTGACTTGGTGCATTACTGGCATGTGACTACTGAAACTGGACAGTGGTATTGCTCCAGGGTTAAACGTCAAAAAGTGGAGAAAAACATCATCAAAAATGTGACAGTTACATTCATATATATTGTACACTCAATGCATGAATGATACATTGTGCTTTTCCATTGTAATGCCAACATGTTTAGGATAAGACGACAGGGAAAGAAAGCTTTGTATTCCTATTATTAGATCAATGTCCATATTTCGTCAATGTCATTGAGCCCTTGGCGGGCTGTTTGATACTTTTCTATCAGTCTTGCTTCCAGTTTAAGAAGTTTGTCCGGTGTTGCTTGTCCATCTGGTTTGGATCGTACCACAGCCAATACTGTCCAACGAATATCCTCTGTTGTGTGTTTATATACGATGTGTTCCACCAACGGAGCTCCTTTAATTGCACATTTAATCCTTGATCGATGTTGCAGAATGCAAGTTTTGACCTGTTGGGAGGTTTGTCCAATATAGATTTTGTTGCAAGGACATCATATGCAATAAATGACAGTTTTAGTATTGCAATTGGAAAGATCTCTCTGAATATGTACCTTTATTGTCACTTCTTTAGAGTCTTGTGTATATTTACATGCTAGGCATTTGCAACATCTATAGCGGCCTTGAACGGCTGGTAGCTGTAACATTGTTCTCAACCCTTTCAGTTCTGTTTGTGTAATGGCTGCTCTAACCCATTGGTCTTTCAGACTGCGTGCTTTTTTTTTTTTAACACAAAAAGGGGTTTTGTGACACCTAAGTCTTTGACAATTTTCCAGTTCCTTTCTATTATTGACCGGATTTTGTTGGCCTTCAGGCCGTATGTAATGACACAGAGGGGTTTCTTTTGTTTTGACTTTTGGGACTAGAAGTGTCTCTGGGTGTAAACCAGGCTCTTTTAGCAGCTGATTTCACCAGTTTTTTGGGGTTACCTCGGTTTATCAATTTTTCTGTGAGCTACCCTGCATTATGGAAGTAGTCATCAGAGGGTCATCCTTCGATTGGTCACCCGGTGGGTGAACATCAGCTCAATCTGAAGCTCCTTTTTGGAGTTAGTCTCTCCTCTCCCCCCGATCCAGGTTACTCATGTAGGAGGTTGGCCCTCTATGTAGTGTGCAAAGCTAGGCACACTGTGCAGGGTGTCCAGGCAACCACACGGCTTACAGAGGTAAAAACTAGATCACCTAATGCTTTAATTTCTAAGGTAGCTTGGTCAAGTAGTTAGGCCAATCTTGGAGAAGTGAAAAGCATCTGTTTTACTCACAGTATCAACCATGCAACTCAACACATTTAAAAGGAATAACATGAGACCAATTTATAAAAATACCTCAGATTTTTGTATAATGTTTAAGACCAAGATTATCAAAATTGGTTAAGTACTTTTTGGGATAAGGATTTTTGAAGTTTAATAAAAATAGTCTTTTTGTGCGTAACTACGCTCCACTGGAATCAATGGTGAGTCACCTTTAAAAATACATTTAAAAATCACACAGTTGCTTTTCCAAATTCTTCTTTTGCAAGTTGGTCAAGGTCGTCTGAGGGCACACTGTGCCAGCTGGAGAAGTTCAGGCGGCTGATGCAGGGACACTGTGGGGGACCACTTGCAAAAGGGCCGTGCAGGTAAGTTTGGAGGTGGTTCCTTGGGGTCCCTTTGGAGGGTTGAGGTCGCAAGGGGTGAGGGACCCTTAGGGCAAAGCAGGTTCTTTGTTGCAGGGCACCTGGCGGCCGAGCAAAACGGTGAGTCTGGAGCTGTGCGCAAAGATGCCCTTTGGAGCTGGAGGTAAATGATTTCAAGGGTCGCTTGCAGGACAACGGAGGCACTCTGGGCGATTGGCAAACTTTGGAGGTCCTCTGGGGTTCTTGAGGTCAGTCCAGTTGTCCAGTTTCTCCTCAGTGGCGGGTCTTAGGTGCAGCAGGCAGGGTTTGGCGCCTTTTCTTTGTGCAGCAGGTCCACAGTTCTTGTGCCTTGGATCTTCTTGGTGCTGGTCTTCTTTGTATCCTTTGAATTCGATTACCTGGTCTAGGGGTGCCCACTAAATACTGTATTTAGTGCTTGCTTTAGGGGGAACCTGGTAGTGTCCAATGGGACACTTACCTTTGGGTGGCTACACCCACTATAGTGGCCACTTCCTGTGGGAAGGGTCACTTCCCTATCCTTGATCGGCTATTTTCCTTCCATCTAAGAATGGGGAAAATTAAATGGAGTTTCCAACTCGCAGGCAACACCTCAGGGGTAGTACATGCCAAGTGGGGCCACTCCTTCTACCCTTTGTGTGGTTTCCCGCCTTTGCTCCCACCAGAAGTGGGGGTCTGCGAAAGGGGGTCGACCATCTGCTGCTGCTAGCAGCAGGCTGGGGGTCGAGTTTCCAAGGCGGCAAGCTCTTTGAAGCTCGCCTCCAGTGCAGTGCATATTCCTGAGGGATGGGTGTTAGCACCTCCACCCAGGAAGGGAATTGTTCTACAAACCGGAGGGACAGAGCTCTCCCCCAAGGTCTGCAGATTGGGGCCCTCATTACGAGTGTGGTGGTTTTAAGACTGACAATCCCGGTGGCAGCTGGACCGCTACATTACGACTGTGGCAGTATCGCCACGGTCCGACCCCCAGAACCGCCAGTCGACAGCCTCAATCCATCAGGGTAGCGCTGTCATCCAGATTACGAATCTCCATTCCACCTGTCTTTATATGGCGGTTAGATCGCCATGCAAAGGCTGGTGCAAACGGGGTGTCGGGGCCAAATGGGGGACCTTGCTCTGCCCATGCACTTGGCATGGGCAGTGCACGGGCCACCCCAAGGACAGCCCCGGTACGCTTTTCACTGCCCGAATTACGCACCCTATGCACCGCAACATTGCTGCTGGCTTGATTACGAGCCGGTGTCAATGTTGTGGTGAGCCTTCCACTGGTCCAGCGGGAAACTCGTAATAGGGCCCATGGATGGGTGGCCGCATAGACTGTCATCCCGACGCGGGCCACACATCAAAGTCATAATGAGTGCCCTGGTGTCCGGAGGTGGTAGGCTGGATAGAACCAGTCAGGAACCTTGCCAGGGTATTCAGCTTTTGCAGGGGGCACCTCTAAAATGACCCCTGGGTACATTTAGGGATAAATCTAATACTGGTACCAGTTTGGATTTATCATTCTGAGTTGTTTGATTCCAAACAACACAGGATTCAGATTTACCATCATGTAGCTGGGAAACTCGTGTTGACTAGTGTCCAGCACATGTATTAAAATAGCTGCTCTGCTCACTCACTGTGTCCCAGATTTGGCAAGGACACAGTGGGGGCATATTGGTCATGCAGCTATGCCCTCACATATAATATAGTGCACCCTGCCTTAGGGCTATCTTACCCATAGTAAATACAGTGTACGGTGTACAGGGCACAAAGGCAGTGTGCCATGTCAAGATTGTGTTTTAGGTTTTTTGACCAGGACACTCAGCCTGCAGTGGCAGTGCTGGGTGCATCTGGATGCATGGCCCTAGAGCAGTGGTTTTCAAACTTGTTAATGCCACGCCCCCCTCAGTGGGGTGGGGTGGGCGGAAGTTGTCAGCCCCCCCTCAGAATATTTCACAATGTTCAATTAAGTTGCCATTGTTTAAATTTGTATAGGCTTATTGAAACATTTCAGTTAAGTTCTGTTACCATTTAAAAAATGCAATAAACGATTTTCTGCTTACAACGAAAGCACTGTTATCTGCATAATGCTTCTTTTGCCCAGGGCCTGCCCCTCCCCCGGGATCAGTGGAGGCCCCCCTAGGGTGGCCCGCTCCCCAGTTAGAAGACCCCTGCCCTAGAGGGTGGCACAATCAGTGTTGCTGCCCTCAGCGGCCTACCTGCCCTGGGTACCCAAGTATCCTTTTACTAGGGACTTATAGTGGTAGCTAATGGTGTATCCAATTGTGCCAATGCATCACAACAGTTTTAGGGAAAAAGCTCTGGCCCAGGGAGCATGGTTAGCAGGGGCCCTGGGCACTACAATTTGTAGGCTACATCATACATCAGGCAAAAAGTAGGGCGCTAACCATATCAAAAAAAGGCCTTTTCTCACAACTCGTCTCTCTGGGACGTGAAAACTCTGCTGAATCTTTCCTCTCATGGACGAGTCATAGGCATTGTTCCTGTAAACAATTATCGGCTTCTCTCTTATGCTTGATATCTTGCTTGCAGAGTCTCCAATGTCAGAGTTCTGGATATTATGGGCAGGGTCTTCACCTTGGAGAGGGTTACCTTTTATCTGTCAAGGAAGACAAAAACAGATTCCAGAATAATTTCTTATCCAGCTTTTCAGAGTTACCTGAGGCTGTGTGTGGTTAAATGCCTTAAATCCTATGAGACTATGGTGGAGGAGTTATAGCCCATTGGGGAATGTCAGGTTCTCATTGTGCTTACAAAACCTCACAGAGCGGTCTCTTCTCCGACGATCCCCAGGTGGGTGAGGTGGGTCATGCAAGGAGCTGGCATTAATTAACACTAAGGAGTTCAGCGCCCACTCCACTAGAGGGGCTAGGGCCCCAAAAACTTTAACTTTGAGTGCCCAGCGGAAGATATTATGAATGCAGCAGATTGGTCTTCAGACTCTGTCTTTAAGAGCTTTTACTTTAAGCCACTTTATTCCATGGCATCTTTGGGTTAATGCACTTTGAAGAAGCATAATACTCGTCTCTGGTCCAGACACTGAATATAAAATGTCCTAGCTTTTGTAACAGAAAGTTCGAATTCTATTAAGGACACAGGGGTGGGGATTATCCCATCCGAGGACGTGATTGTGCCTCATCATCAGAACCTGTCTGTCCATCCTCCTTACCCTGTACAGTAATTACATGACCTGGAAACAGTGAGGCGGGCCTATCTAGATGGTCTTTTATTTAGCAACCAACTCATCACGGAGGTGTCCAGTTTCATAAACACATTCACCTCCTTGGACAGAGCTCAATCAGCTTTGAAAAAAAGTGTTCCAGCCTTGCTTTTTAACCAGGGTTGGCAGAGGCAGGAGCCGCTCCACCAGCTGTTTCACCTACCAGGCTCTAGCCTACTGAAGGAACTTGATACAGCTTTTATGGAATGAAAACCAGAGGGGTACCCCCTTCATTCCTTCATGAGCCAGCAATGACAGAGGCAGATTCCAAAGTGGAGGCTTCCGAAGCTAGCCTTCAATAAGTGACTTCCAAGATAAGCTTCCCCACTTCTTTCACTCAAGACCTCGGGACAGAATCAGGTTTTTTTCTCCACGTCTGGGAGCAAATAACACAGAACACATGGATTCTCCAAGCAGTCCAAATTTAATGCTTTCCTGGTTCCAACTTTCCCACCCAGGCAAATTATTTTCCCATCTGCATTGACATGCCTCATGTACATAAGGATTACTTACTCAAGAAAACAGCTATAGCACCCAGTTGCCCTCAAGGTTTCTTCAGCCATGTCTTTCTCGTGGACAAAAAAAGTGAAGGTTCTGGCCTAATTATCAGTTTCTGGGAATTAAACACCTGGATCCTGTACAGGCACTTCAAAGTAGAGGTAATAATCTGGTTAAGGGACCTCCCAAGAGAAGGCAAGTTCATGGTCTGGTCAGACCTGAACGACGCCTATCAATTGGTTCCCATTTTACCTCCTCATTGCTTCTTCCTTCAATTCAGTGGCAACAGATTATTTCAGAGTTTCTGGCATTGCCCTGTGAACTTTCATCAGCGCCTTGGTACTCTATCAAGCTACTCAAGTTGGTTATAGATTTCTTGTGGGCCAAAGGGCTTCATCTGGTTATATACCTAAGGAACATCTTTTCATGTCCTCAGACCAACTCCTTTTGAAACAGCAGTTGAACTTGACTATATCTTTCTCAGAGTCTCTATGTTTAGACTTGAACTATCCCAAATCGTTACTGAGCTCACCCAGACCAATGACCTTTCTGGAATTCAGAATAAACTATTGCAGCTACCCTTCTAGGTCACAAGGCCAGAGCTATTTTAAAAAAAACAACAACAAAAACCAGGAGATTCTCAAAGTCCTAAAGAAAGATTCATAACCCTTCGCTGGCTAGCAAGACTTGTCAGCCAGCTAGCTTCCTTAATCGAAATAGTCTTAAGGGGCCTAAATCGTTGCAGAGCCCTGCAGATTCAAGGTCTGTCACTTCTAACAGGGTCTGTCTTACTCACAGCAGATGCTTTTAATGCCAGAGGACTGCCAAAAGATACAGTGATGCCTTGATCACCTGGGCGCATGGAATGGGAGGGCCATTTTCCGCCTTGTTTCGGACATGGTTATAGACTCAGATGCCAATCACCCTGGCTGGGGTGGAAAAAGGGGCAAACTATCAACAGAGGGCAGATGGTCTAAAGACAAATGGAACCTCCATATCAAATGTCTAGAACTTTTGACACGATTCTTCGTGATCCATTCATTCACCCTTTAGCACGTCAGTTGCTGTACTCTTTTAAAAATTGACATTTCAGCAGTTGATATGTCAACTGTCCTGGCAGGGCGAGATCACGCCTTCTAGCAGAGATTGCTAAGGATTTTTGGCACTACTGTTCGACCCCGAACACCTCAGTGACAGTCATGCACTTTCTAGGCAAACAATTCAATAGCAGACTGGAACTCTCAATTCCTTAGAGATTCAAGAGAACGGAAACTGAATTCATCTTTATTCTCCAAGATAATTAGGGCTCCTCGTTTTATGGTATACATTTTTTAAGCATTTACATCTGTATTTATCAATATTTGTTTTTTTGGCCATCTTGTTTATATTTATCCATAATTATTTTGTGTTTTAAGAATAAATGTAGTCGAACAATTGTATATTTCCACACTTACTTAACTGACCAGCATTCACACATAATTTGACGCCTATCGCGTTTTAGCAAATTAAGCACTCAAATACAACAAAATACTACACCCACAGATAAATATTAACATTATATACAAATATATAGACGAACATGTCTCTGTATGTAAGGAAATGTCATCTCGTTTTTAACTTCTCATGCTTGTATCTGCTCAGCTGTTGGCCTCGAGTACATGATTGACAGCATGGAGAGTAACAAGAATCACAATTGTCTGTATTTTTCTGCTTTTAAAAATAAATATTTATCTGCAAAAATCTGTAAAAACTGAAAACTGTGAGCCTTATATACAATGCATCATGTCTGGTGTTCCAGTTAGCCTTGTTTTATAGTTAGAAGTGGATCCTCTACATGGATGTGGAATTCCTATAGCCAAACACCCGGGACATATTGTTTGGGTTCAAGGGCAACAAACCCTTGTGATAAGAAGGCCCAACCCCCTGCAGCATAAACCCTTTGGCTGCCACTTCACAGATAATGTAACTGTCTACAGTTGAGGTAATATGCATGTTCATATCTTAATGCTGTTTGAACTTGTATTTATGGTTCATTAATTAAAAGTCTTATTAGGGTGAGCTTTGTACATAAACATTTAAGGGTCATACTGCACTGCTGACAGTAACCCCAGTTTAAAAAAAAAAAAAGAGAAGTGTACACATTTGTTTTGAAAAAAATAATATGAGGCAAAGTATAATGCTCCCAGAAAGCTCCCTATTAGATGCAAATGTTTGCAAAAGCTTGTAAGCAAGAGTGATGATTCTTTGCTTTCAAAATGAAACGTTCAAGAAAAAATGCAAGTAGGAAAAAAAACATTTCGCTACTATGAAATTTAAGGTGTGATTTCTTTAAATCGTCATTTAGTAAAATGTGTTGATGCACGCTAGTATTGCCAAAATGTATTCCTAATGAAAATTCAGTGTAACCAGTTTCAACAAGATTATGGGAAGCATGAAAATATACAAGCTCTGGCAAAGCCAGCCAATCTGACATTTGTTGCGAATCTTTTAGTTTCGTCAATGCGAGTCTTGGTTTGACATGGCTCTCACCATTGTAACGAACACTGGCAAAAACCAAAAAAACATTTTTGGTCTCAAAAAGCATACACTGCCGCCTTTGGTGTAACAAAGGCCCCACAACCCCTGTGGTGTGGGGGGACCCCTCCAAGGGGGCCCACTCAACACAGCACCTGCCCTAAATGAATCTGAAGGTGGGGGGGCTCCATGTTCTTTGTAGGGAGGCCCTCTCCAGTTTTGTTACACCACTGATTGCCACAGTAGTTCCTGGCACTGAACAAAACTACTTTGTGTGCCAATAAGCTCCTGGTGGAAGAGCAGAATATGATCATTCACAGTAAAGCCAACCCAAGGATAGAGAGAAATAGAAGTTTAATAAAAACAAAATGTCTTGGTTAACCCCAGACCTAATTAGCGACCCAATTCTTAAGGAAAGTCACAAAAGTACACCAATGGCATATGTCTTTGAATTAGTGGCTTTCATGAATTGACAAGAACTTACTGAAGTAGACCAGGAAATCGTACTCCTAGAAAATAATTTGTCAACTGTATTTTAGCACTAGCAAATAAGCATGTGTAGATTTGCTCAAGTGAAAATCTTTTGATCGTTTACAAGTTCACTTTCCCTCCAACCACTTTTTTTTTTTTACCAACCCTGGAAGAACCTCTACTTCTGCCATTGTCAGGAGTAAATTTCCAACCTTTCTCAGGATGGGAAAAGATTAGAGAAGAGCTGGTGAAAATCCTTAAAACATGCAAGTTAGTAGGTTTGCTGACTCAAGGGCATTCCAACCCTGGAACTATTGCTTACTGCTTCCTCCAGCCCCAGTATGTGGATCTACGAAAAGGTGGAAAAATAAGGAAATTGCTATTGTAGGGATTGAAATTGCTACTATTCAAGCACTACTATAGTAGTAGCCCTGGCATAATCAGAGAGGCTATTATCAGAGCTCTTACGTAATGAGATTGCTCCCATAATTTGTCGCCAAACTAGATAGCACCAAAGGGACAAGTAGCTTTTTTTTACAGGACAAGTAGATTTAAGAAGCAACCTGTCCCACGGACAAATAGGTATTTGATTAAATTCTATACCCCTGCTCTAGTAACAACAATGGATGCATTTCGCCAGAGTCGGAGAGGACTGAACAATGCCTTTCCCACTTTTCCCTGCTTTTGAAAGATAGCCATCATGGTCAGACCACAACAAGCAGAACTACTCTTGATCTTGACCTTACTCAAAGTTTCTTTCCTTTTCTTCTGGAATTATCTTGCAAATCACCAATACTCCTTCCTCAGATTCTGGATCTGCTTTTGGACCCTCTGGGACAACCTCATTCAAAAGTCATTGTTCACTAATTGCAACTGGAAGCATGCAGATTTTTCAGAGACTTTGGCAAGTGTCTAGGCATTTCAGACAGGCTCTCATCCTCACTGACACAGCTTGGTCAGACTCGACTCACAGACAATACAAAATGGGCCTGGAAGAGGTGATCTGGCAGGTGCCTGGAACAAGATCTGGATCCTGTGGCAACAGATTTAATATGCATTTTAAATGTTCTAGCCTTTTTAGCCTATGAAGGTCTATCTTACAATAGCCAACAGGTCTGTGGCATCAGATGTTCTGCTCCTCCTAAACCCAGATACTCAACATTGTAGGATAAATCTGTAGTATTTAAATGCCTCTAATCCTGGTCTGATTACTTTCTCCTGCTATGGAAAAACTTTCTGCAAAACTGGGCTTGTAACTTTGTTTGGTTTCCTGTTAACCATTCTCAGATGTGCAAGATCTAGACCTGGCTGGTACGTAATTTACTACAGAAGGAGGTTTCTTAGCAATTTCTAAAAGGACCAAATCAGTCACCTGACAGGTTCCCTTACTAGCCTTTCCAGTAACATTATAGTTAGGTGTGATAAAAAGATGTTTTATCTTTTATTTTAAAAGAAAACCTTAGAAATTCACTGAAAAAAACAAAGGTTACAGTAACTGTGTAGTTAGGTGAATCTGTCAGTGACATCAACCGTTTTGAACTGGAAAAAAAAAAACATTGACCAGTTATAATTGCCAAAGTGAACTACAACTTGCATCCCCACCATGCACATCTTATGACCTCACGTATGATATCACTCATGGACTGTACCCTTGTAGGAGGTTGTGAGAGGGAACCCTGAGGCCCCCGCATGTAGTGAGAGCTGGTATTGCTCCCACCCACAGGGAGCAGCTACTAACGCTGCTGCAGCCAGCGGCAGCAAAAGTTCGATCTTTTTCCCTTCTAGCATCAGTACAGCAGGGAAACAGATTAGAAGTCCGACTGTACTCGTGCCTCTGCATTTGATGCCAAGGCACTCTGCGCCATGGAGCAGACTTTGTGTTTGTTCCAGCTTGGCGAAAAATAAAAAAATGCTCCCACCAAGCAACAACAAACATAGGTTTTTCTGCCCGCAACGCCATCTTACTCCCACAAGAGTGAGGGTACTGACGGAGCAACAATCTGATTGCCCGGCAACAAGATGACAAAAAAGTTGCAGCAGACATTACAGGATTCAGGGACTTAGTCCCATGTCCTGAAAATGTTAAAAAAATAAAAATAGGATACGGTGGCACTGTAGTGATGCCCTGCCTCCCAAACCCTTGTTGTGAGGTCTGGGGCCAAATTTGTTTTTAAAAATGTTTCTTCTGCCCATGATCCTGCTTTAATCCAGTGGGGTTGTAGCAAAAAAATAAATTACAAAAATGTTTTTAAAAAAATAATAATCCTTACAGTTCTTTTTATATGACCCCTGAGTTGGACCAGGATCCGGGGGTCAATACATATAGTTATTTGGGGTGAGTAGTGCGCGTGGAGCCCCACCTCCCCTAGGGGATTTTGACACTGGAGACCGAATCTCCTGTGGCCTGCAATTTAATACAAAGGGCAGGGATGCAAGGCCCCGCTCCCCGAGCCTTCTGCTGCCACAGGGGACCCCATTACACAGTGCTGAATCAATAATCAGGGGTGAGGGGGCATGCGGCCACCTTCCCTCAGCCTCCCTGAGGCCCCAGGAACCCCATCCCCTGGGACCGATATACATTTGAAGGGGGGTGGGAGTGAAGCCCTCTTCTCTGAGACTCTAGAGGCCCTGGGGACCCTATCTCCTCCTGAGGCCAAATTATAGTAAAAGGGGAGAGGGCCATGGGCCCCCCTCCCTTGAGAATTCACACAGCCAGGGGACCCCGTCCTCCAGGGCCGAATTTATTTTAAAAGTGAAATGGTGGAGGGCAACTTGCCTCCCCTACCCTTGGCGATATCGGCACCAGGGACCCCATCCCCTGAAGCTGGATACTGTACAGTGTCCTGAGGAGCATACCCAAGGGTCACACCCTGCACTCATTCTTCATGATAGGGGATTCAACTTGGCTCCCATATGGTGGGAGTAGTAAAAAATGCTGCTTCCACTCGGTCAGGAGCCAAGGAATGTTGCCGGCTCCCACCAACACCCAGAATGGTGCAGCTTGAGGACCCACGACAGAGCCAGCAGTGTTGGTGCCTACCAGAATTTTTTTTAAGTGCTACAGCTCGTCAGGAGAGCCATGGGGTGCTGGGGCTCCCACTGTGGCCCCCAAAAAAGCTGAAATGTGGGTGCCCATCGCACCGACGTAAGAAAAAAAATGCTGGCTCCTGCAGTACCATCTATGAATGCCAGCTGGGTCCACTGCAGCATGTCAGTTATTTTCCTAACAGACAACATTTAAATAGCTTGTTAATTAACTATACAAATGTTTCAGATTAGATCAGTAGGTAGGAAAGTACATTTTTTGTAACTCTGAAGTAATATAGAAACAAATATTTTAATAGTATCAAAACAAATCAAAACACTTTACCTGGTGAATTGCAAATGATGAATATTTGCTGAAACCCTAAACTTTTCTGTTTGTACGCTACGTAGTTTTATCAGTAAACCTGCATGTTAGCGGGAAAGCTTGTGACCATTTGACTGGAAAATGTGCTTTCTCCAAATGACAGTTGTAGGAAGTCAGCTCTTTATATGATGTATCAAAATTAGATATATTGTGCAAAGAGTCCAGGGGTTCCCTTACTAGTGGACGGGGCTTGATCTAGCAATCCCATTGTGTTCTTTTTCAGGGTAGTGTGGTCGAGCAGCCTTAAGCTTACCAGAGATGAGTGTTAGACATCTGCAAATATCCGCACGGTCAATGAATGAAACACACAGCTCAATCAAAAAAACCACACCAACTGACAAAAAAAATAAGTATCTTTATATCTATCTGTTTTGGCACCAGACTCAACAAGTTCAGGTAAGTAAGTTTTGCAAGAAAAATCTTAACAGTTTTGAAAAGTCGACAGTGCAATTTCTGAAAAGCTGCAATGTTATCCTATGGTGAGACAAACAAGTACTGCATTCAGGTATAGTACAGTGACTTACAGGACCAATCTCCTGGACTTACTGTGAGTATTGGGCAAGGCTCAAAACCACATCAACCAGTCAAACCAGGCGGCAGGCTGCAGATGTGTAATACATTGTAAGGTGCCCAATGTTAGTCAACGGGGATCGGTCCAGCCAAAAAGATGGTGCAAGTGAGGACTGGGGATCCAGTCAGTAGGAACCAAGGGCCACTGGGAGCACTCGCAATCAATGGGGCCTGCGGATAGAGGCTGCAGGTGGGGCCGGTGAGTCCACAGAGGGCAAGTCGAAGGTGGGGTTTGTCTCTCGAAAGCTGGGGGTATCACCTGCGCACCGCTGTTCCAGTTCAACTTGGCCTAGGCAGCACGGCTGCAGTGGTGCTTTTAGGTGTCGGGTTTTCTGTGGAATGGAGTCCTTGCAGTTGTCTTGGGGTGCCTGCAAGATGCTGGGAAGCAGCAGGGATAGAGGTCCTGGTCATTGCTGAAGGCATGCAGGCCTCCTAGGCTTTTCAAAGCACAGCAGCTTACAGGACGAGTCTACTTTGGCACAAATCTGCAGGAAAAGCAGACAGGTCAGCAGGGCTGGGGCCAAGTCAGGTGCTTCTTTGTTTCACTGTCTCCTGACGGTCCTTTTTCATAGATCAGCAGGAATCTGCTTTCCTGGTGCCAGGGGCTCCCCTAAATACTGCATTTAGGGCTGTTTCGGGAAGTGTAGGTTAGTAGCCAATGGGCTACTTACCCCTGGGGTCACTACACACCCCTATATGGCAACTTCTTGTGAGAGGTGGGTATAACCTTGCCACAGAGTTCCTAAATCGGACAACACCAAGAAGGCTGATTTTTAGGGTCGAGCGCGCAAAGCGCTCTGCCCCTGTTGTTATCTTTCTACAGGCTTGTAACCACACCCATCACTTTGGTTGGTTCGTGGACTTGCCTTTTAAAATTCACTTCATTTGATTAGTGAAAGGCATGCATACGGCATGCCGTTTCCGGTGTTTAGCCCTACTCGAGCGCACCGGCCAACTACTGAAAATATACCAGGCTCCATGTTTTCCGTATGGTTTCTGGACTACTTTGTTTGGTAGGTAGCGCGTTCTCGTACGCTTTGCATGACATTGATCCTGTTACATAGATAATTGCACTTTTGCCGGTAACATGGATAATTGCACTTTTGCCAATAAGTTGCAAGCTAACTTCTGTTTCCTTTTGTGTGTTTGCTTCACGTCCTTCGGCTCGCCTATGTGAAACTGTTTATCTTTTCATTTTCAGTTTATATGGCAAGAAAAGTCTGGTTAGGAGTTTACAACGATAATAGCTCTAACTCAAGCAAACGTGAGGTCCATTGCATTGCAAATGCTTGTTAAAAGTTGTGTCCACATCAGGCAGTGCACCTTAGGGGAGGGACTGACATGAGGGGTGGAGACACCGCCCTGAATACTAGATTTCCCACCTGTCCAGGTGCCAAATGGGCCGTGGGGCAGGGGGTCTGCATCTCTCCTAGGACTGAATCTAGATCTGCATACCAAGAACAGTAGGCCTCTTTAAAACCATCTGCTTTGGAATGCAGATTTACAGCCCATCATGTTGGTTTGGGTGTGTAAAACACCTCTCCTAGAGCAGGCTTTGTGACTGACCACCCAAGAGCACAGGTCAACACTCTAAGAGATCAAACTTGTATCTAACGGTGTCAGATTGGCTAAA
Source organism: Pleurodeles waltl (assembly GCF_031143425.1). Lineage (NCBI taxonomy): Eukaryota > Metazoa > Chordata > Amphibia > Caudata > Salamandridae > Pleurodeles > Pleurodeles waltl. Next base: position 313,963,353 of record NC_090443.1, read on the forward strand.
ACTGGTCAGTCCCTACTCTGGTAGTTGGTAGATTTTCAGGGGGCACCTCTAAGGTGCCTGTATTAATAAATCAGTTACTGGCATCAGTGAGGGTTTATTAATATGAGCTGTTTGATACCAAACATTCCTATCTTCAGTTAAGCTATCATGTAGCTGGGGAACTCATATTGACCAGTGTCCAGCACATGCATTTAAAATGGCTTTCCTGGTCACTTACTATGTCTGAGAATTGACAAAGATATAGCAGGGACATATCTGCTCATGTAGGTAGCTGGGGAACTCGTAATGACCAGTGTCCAGCACATGTACTAATGGCATCCCTCTTCACTCACTATGCCTAAGAATCGACAGACATAACAGGGGCATATTTGCTCGCGCAGATATGTCCTCACATGCAAATTAATGCACCCTTCCTCAGGGCTGTAAGGCCTGTGCTAGGGTTGACTTACATATATTGCATGCAGTGTTAGGGTGCAAGGTGCACAGGCGGTGTGCCATGTCGTGTTTTCACTTTTAGCTGCACCAAGACACAGAGCTTGCAATGGCAGTCGGTGTGTGCTAGGTGAGGGATCCTTGAGGGTGGCACAATACATGCTGCAGCCCTTGGGGAACCATGAGGGTGCCAATGCCCTAGGTACTAAGAGCACCATTTACTAGGGACTTACAGGGCTCCAAAGATGTTGCCAATTGGGGATTAATTGTACAGTTTTAGGGAAAGACATCTGGCACTGGGGCTTGGTTAGCAGGAACCCAGTGCACTTGCGGTCAAAACTGCATCACATACCAGGCAAAAAGGAGGGGTGACCCTGTCAAAAAGGGACACTTTTCTTCAAGAGTGGGCTGCCATATCCTGCTTTGGTAATATATTAAAAGTGAGACTTTTTAAATATTAACTGAGAACGTTACGAGAAACATGGCAATATGTGTTTGCATGTATTAGAAAACCCTTAGCAAAGGTGGTTAACTGTCCATCTTCCAGTTGCTTATTTATGTATTTGGTTGTTATACTGGTACTCATGAGGTAAAACGTATCCCGGACACTATCATCACGTGCAAACATTACAAAATAATGAAGTAATACCATTTAAAAATATGCAGCATAATTTAACTTTTCATGCCGCCTAATTTAGTCACTCTCACCACATAATTCCAATGACCTTGCCTATATGTGGGCTGCTTTTATACATGGTGCAAAAGCTTAGTCTATTAAATCAAACAAAAGAGTTTTTAACAGCACACATGCTGAAGTCACATATTTCAAGGTGCTTGCATACGTGGTAGTTACGAAAAAGGAGACTGAATAAAATATTTGCTTAGGATTACACCATTGGAGTCCAGTTTATGGGTCACGTGCATTGTGTTTAGGTCCAATGGATTATTCAAGTCGCTAGGTAACATTTTAATATTTTTTTTAAGTGCTGAATTCTCCTTTTGAGAATGGACATACAGGAGCGGCTCGCAGCGCGTTTAAGGGAGCCGGGAATCACGGGGAGGAGAAAAAATATTTTAATGTAAAAAAAAAAAAAACACACACACACTTACCTGAATCAACGCCAGCATAACAGCAGCGTTCAGATTGGTCGGAGCGCCAAGCCAGGGCGCTCCAACGCAGAGTGGGAGTCTCTGCCGAGACAGCCTGCCAAACATACATGTGCACAAAGCCGGCCCTTATACAATAAATGGACAATAAACTTAGTTTGGTAGTTGCTGCTGGGGGGGGGACGATCACGCCTGTGAACATTTAGGTTCCATCTTGCATTCAGATACTGGCGAAAGTGGAGGGGACGCATGACGGACTCCAAGTCACAGCCATTACTTAAAAGCCACTTAAGCAGAACATCAAGCAGCCTTGTAACGGCCCATTGCACTGCCACATAGGACTGAAACTACATGTTATAGAATGCAACTTGCAGCTGTCTATAAAGCAAAGGAGTATAAGTGGGGAGACCTTAACACATGTGCTTATGAACACCCAGATTCGGCACCCATCCGATGTTTCCGATCCCAAAAACAAATCCCTTAGCTTTGGTTAGTTACCCGTTGTGCCCTCGCCAGCTGTGCCCAGAGTACACGCCATGCGCGATGTTTACGCCTCTCGCTGAAATTGAAGGCCATGTCCCGACTCGCATAGCGGGACACTAGAGGAGACCGGTACCGGCTCAGTTCATCGTCCTCCTGGGCCGCCATGGTAGAAGGCAATGTGCACGGACAACCACGATAGGGGCAGTATGTGCCACGCCCCCACCATCTCTGAAAAAGGGCGTGTCTCCGCAAAGTGTCTGCCAGGGACTCGCGCAACCTGATCCAAGATGATCGTGAGAGCGAAGGTACTGCTTACTTTCGGCCATCTTTGTTAGGGCTGCAGAAACATGGTAGGAACTGTAGGGGCGGTAATCTTCACACATGCTTCTCGCGACTCTTCTATTGAGCAAAACTGGACTGAACAATAAAAATTAAACCATCATAAAAACTGCTGCGTTGAAAGCCATCTTGAAATTGCTTTCCATTATACTTCCCAATTTGAGCGTTGATCAGAATACAAGATTTCTTAGTTTCTACTACTCAGTATTAATTATCTTAAGTACGGAGGCATGGATTCTATATCAGGACCGAAGGCTCTGATTATGCTTCTCTATGCTTTTATAAATTTCAGCAGCCAATAAGAAATACTTTTTTATAAGAACTACAAATCCCACGAATCCACCATAACACATGAACAACCATAGAGACCAGCCCTATAAAACCTTCATGAATAAAAGTCTCTTCCTCTTTCTATGCTGCTCCACAGCCAGTTGTCATTTTGCCTTAGCGCGATATCTATATATTCGTTTTTGCTGGTGTTTGTCTTTATAATTGCGCGCTGCTTATTTCCTTATCTTTGCTTATTTGACAGACGCTTCAGTTGCGGCGTGCCGCCCGCGTTTTTTGTGGAGCAGAAGGTTCATTTATGGGAGCTGGGACCGCGCAGCCTTGTTGCACAGTCCTATTTTCATGTTCATAGGGGCAGGACTCGTTTCGGAGTACGTGCGACGCAGCGAGCGTTTTCCTCTTTATTGAGGGTTTGCTGACTCGCACGTTCCGAGTTTCCCCAGTGCGACCGGACACAAGTGTACCCCTGTGCCTACCTACCTCCCTGAAGGCACTTACACCATATGGGGCTCTCCCCTCCCAACCCCTCCCCTCCCTGCTCCCACTGAACGCCCTAACAGACTGACCTGTCAGGGTTGTACAATTATTAGAGGCTTTGGCCTAGAGCTATTTTCAGGTACTTCCTCCACATTCTATCAAATTTGTTCACCTGATTTGCGGTTCTATATTATAGGCTCCCCCTTTTAAGCCTTCCCATTTTCCACAGTGGTGATCATCATTTTAATCTGGGACAGATTGAGTAATCTTTTACCAACCATGTATGAAGAATATCAAGAGGGGGATGAGAACTATTATTTTGAAGAAATGCACACTAGTTTGTTTGAACAAGATCGTGTGCAGGCGCTGGACGCAGGTGTGGCCAGACCATTAATGATGCATTAGCTAAGGCTATAACCCCCTTAAAGAATCACCTTCCCAGGTTTGCTCAACAACAAGGCTGGCTTCCCCCAGTGCTTAATTTGTAAATAAAAAGGTGCCATGCCCAAAGCCCTCCTCTTAAACTCACGGCTGCAGCAATTGAATGTGCGAGCACAGTATACTGAGTTGGCATAATCCTGAAGCCAGATCTGGCCTCTTCAATCCATTTACAGCCACTCACTGCCCCTTCATCTCACTCCTGCAGCTTTCTAATTTCTCCCTTTGTGACGCTTTTTCATTTTTCCGCTCCTCCATCTTTCCCATATGTGTCTTTTGCTCGCAGCAAATGCCTGAGGCTGAAGAATAAGCCCCAGCCCTCACAAATAAGTGCCGGTGCTCAGCACCGGAAACAACAAGCACAAATTAAGCACTGGCTTCCCCCCGCCGGGGGCATGATTGACTAGCAGCTTCTTTGACTATTGAACACCCCTAAAGTATGCCTGTAGAACCCAGTACAGATGGGTTAATGGATGATTCCGACGCTGCCTCATCTCTAAGCTCGTCCAAAGGCGACTCGCAACCACCACGCAAACGCAAGGCAAAAACCCATCATACCTCTGCCAATAAACAGGCAAAACTTTTGACTTTTGAACCGGGAGAAATTATCCATCCCAGATCTACTGCTTGGATACCTCCCCCTGAAGTACCAGACAATGTGAAAGATCACATTAGACAAGAGTTTGATAAGGAGGTGCGTGCACGTTTACACTCTGAATGCCCCAGACCGGATTTCACTGACAAGGTAGCAGAGACTCCGGAAGTAGACCCATCCATGGTGACTTACCTGAAGAAGTATACAAAAGACCGTAAGAAGGGAATCAATAGAGCGTGGAAATTCTGCCAGGATAAACTCTTAGACTTGTCAGGACCCTTGACAAAGATCCTGGAACTAGCGTATTAAGCGAAAGAATCTAACACTCCAGTAGATACCGATACCCTTACTGGCTGGTCACAACGTGCAATTTGCCTGCTGGGCAATACCAACTGCGTTATTTCAAATGAACGTCGCCGTTCTATCCTGATGAAACTGGACCCTAAATTAGCAGATCTTGCATCCTCAGAAGGGGGCCCTACAGCTCAGGGTCTTTTATTTGGAGCCCAGTTTCTTAAAGAGCGGTCTAAATTAGTCGCCACCTTTTCCAGCTTGGATAAAGCTCAGAGTTTGATCAAGAGAGCCCTTCAACCTCTTTTTTCCTGGGCCGGACGCTTCAGGGGGCGATCGTTCAGCAGCGGTTATCAAAATACAACCGGAGACAGCTTCCAAGGCCACAGGGGTAGAGGTGGCCATCAAGACCAAGCCTCCACCTTCTACCCTTCAAGATGGTCCTTCAGAGGCTGCTTTAGTAGAGGAAGGTTCAGTGGTACAGCTGCTGCCATCCAGGATTCCTCTCCTGCAGGTGAGAATTATTCTGTGGGAAGAGGCTTCTTTAGGGGATCGCACTAAACCTTTCTACCACTATTGGCAAAAACTCTCAAACGATCCTTGGGTTTTAGAGTCCATTCTGGGATTCAAGATAGTTGATGGGGGGACTGAAAGAAATCTAACTCCCCCCAGCATGCTGTATTTTTCCCCCTCAGATCAGATTTTCATTAAAAAATAAATTCTTGCTCTTCTATCGAAGAATGCGATAGAGGAAACAGATCTGCATTTTGAGGATTTGTGAGCCCCATCTTTCTGGTAGACAAAAAAGGTGGCGGCTCAAGATTGGTTCTCAGTTTGAAAGAATTCAACCAGTGGATTCTTTATCGGCATTTCAAAATGGAGGGGATCCATTTACTATGGGACGTCCTTCTGATGGGAGATTGGATGGCCCGTCTGGATCTGAAGGACGCGTACCTGTCCATTCCTATTGTTCCTCCCCACAGATGCTTCCTCCACTTTCAGTGGGAAAGAAGGATTTACAAATTCAAGGTTCTTCCCTTTAGTCTGTCGTCAGCTCCGTGGTGTTTCATGAAACTGATGAGACCGGTGGTGGAATGTCTGAGAGCCAGAGGTGTTCGTCTGATCATTTATCTGGACAACATAATAATTATGTCCCAGTCTCGCCAAACGGTAATGCTTCACCTGGAATGGGCGATCTCTTGCCTTCAGGAGTTAGGTTTTGTTATCAACGTCCAAAAATCCATTCTAACCCCTTCACAATCTATAGAATTCCTAGGTTTTTTGGTGGATTTGCCTTTGGCTCAATTGATTCTTCACCAAGTGAAGGTGAGGAACATCAAGAGAGAATTGAGACTAGCTTTGTCCAAGATGACTGTATACTTGAGGTCCCTGGCTTGTCTGGTGGGACTGCTAACCTCTTCTATTCAGACGATTTTTCCAGGCCCCCTGCACTACAGGTCTCTTCAATGTCTGAAGATCATGCACCTGAACAAGGGCTTGTCTTATTCCCAGTCTGTTCCCCTGTCAGAAGAGGCGAGAATCAAAATCTCTTGGCGGTTAACTCACATGGAAGCATGAAACGGCAGAGCCATCTTCCCTTGTTCCTCGGACCTAGTCATAGAGGCGGATGCCAGCCTATAGGGTTGGGGTGCTCGTTGCGGCCAAATCTCCACTGGGGGTCGCTGGTCCCAGGAGGAGCTTTCACTACATATCAATTGCCTGGAGCTCTTAGCAGGTTCCTTTGCAGTTCACAGCTTCACAGTGGGCAAAGCGAGATGTTGCATTCTTCTCAGGATGGACAATGTTTCAGCGGTTCGGTATGTGAACAAATTGTGAGGAACACATGACAAAGACTTTTGGCAATATTGTCTACAGAATCACATTTCCAGGTCAATGGAATGTGATAGAGGACTGGCACTCCCGTCATTTGAGGGATGCCAGCGATTGGAGATTGCACCCTCGAGTTTTCAGGACTGTCATGCGGAAGTGGGGTCCGTGCACCATCAATCTCTTCGCTTCAAGCCTGAACACTCAACTCCCAGCGTACTTAAGTTGGCGTCCGTATCCCGGAGCGAGAGCAACAGATGCTTTCCTCCAGGATTGGCCTCCATTCCTCTCCTATGCATTTCCTCCATTTGTAATGATTCACAGGGTCCTAGCACACCCAGAGACAAGAAGCCAAAATGGTGTTGATCTCCTCATATTGGAGAGCCCAACCTTGGTTCCCCATCATTATGGAGCTGGCCTGTGCTCCTCCCAGTCTCTTGCCCTGGTGTTGGAACCTCCTTCTGGATCCGGTGGGATCTCCTCATCATTTGATCCTATCAGGTCAACTGTCTCTTCTAGCTTGGTGACTTTCAGGCAAAACTGGAGTCTCCCAGGCCTTTCGAGCGAAGTTCAGGATTCATCAATCAAACCTGGGCCCCCAACACAAATAAACATTATGCCTCAGCTTAGAAACACTGGTGTCGTTGGTGTACTTCACGGGGTTCAGATCCCTCTAATGCCGATTGCAACTTGATCTTGAATTTCCTAGCTTCTTTGCCCACCTCAGGGATGGCTTATAATTCTATTAACAATTTTCGCTCAGCCATTTCGGCCGGCCATGTCTTCATTGACGGTAGACCTGTAGGTCAGTTACCTGTTGTTTGTAAATTAATTTGGGGCATTAGGATATTAAACCCCCTTTTACCCAAATATTCAGAACTCTGGGACGTTAATATTTTTCTGCGGTTTTTGGATTCCTGGCCTTCCAATAAATATCTCTCCAAGAAACAGCTTTCTGCTAAGCTTACCATTCTACTTTGTCTCATATCTTGTGAACGTGTGTCTGATGTTAAAGCTCTGGATTTAGCAGGGAGACGCTTCTCCCCTGAAGGTGTTTAATTTGTCATATCTAGAAGAACTAAGTGCAATACCAGGTTGGTATCTTAGCCAGCATTTCCAGATAATAGCAAGCTCTGCGTGGTATAAAGCTTGAAGGATTCTGAAGTAAGTACTGCTGAATTTCAGTCCAATATGTTGGGGCAACTGTTTATTTCGCTTGAGAAACCATTTCGACCAGTTTCTTCGGCAACTCTAGCTAGATGGGTGAAATGGATTTTGTCAGAGGTTGGCTTTGATGTATCCAAATTTGGCGCACATTCTGTGAGAGGTGCTATTGTATCAAAATCTTTGGCCCTTGGTTCTCGTTTAGAAGACATTTTGAGCGCAGCCGATTGGTCTTCTGATTCCACTTTTAAAAAGTTCTATTATAAACCTATTTTGGATGTGTCATCAATAGTAATGGCAAGACTTTAAACTAGCATAATCAGAGCCTCCGGTCCTGACATAAAATGAAAAAATGTCTAGCTATTGCTTTTAGAATTTTCAATTCTATTAATGACATGGAGGTGAGGATTATCCCACCCATTGTTTGAAATTTCATCATTACATCTTTCCTGATTCCTTGTATATATATTTGCATAATGATTGATGTGGTTCTTGCAATTTATTTCCCACCCTGATATTAACATTATATTTTATAAAAAAAAAAAAAGAAAGTGTAATTTAACTCTGTTTATTTGTACATAAGACAGTGTTTATGGCTATATTTCTTTTCTTCATTCTTGGTTTAGATCAAGAGGACAAATGATTGACTTTTCATCGCCTGGATCTCTTCTTGGAATTTCTTCCTCTTCCACTTCGTTGATGAGACGTTCTTCGTCCTGGTTCGGAAGTTTCGTTGTTTTTTCTGGACTTGAGGTTTATTTTGTGTGACACTTACTTCATCAGTGCATTAACTGTGTCTATGTGAAAAGAGTGAAAAGAAAGACGTTTATTCGTGAAAGTTTTATAGGGCTGGTCTCTATGGTTGTTCATGTGTTATGGTGGGTTCATGGGATTTGTAGTTCTTATAAAGAAGTCTTTCTTATTGGCTCCTAAAATTTATTAAAGCATAGAAAGAGAAGCATAATCCTTGCCTCGGTGTCCTTAATAGAAGTTAAAATTCTAAACGCGATGGCTGGAACATTTTTTATTATGCCTTCCTTTGTTGTTTTGGTTATATATTGTCGCTTAGTTGAAAGTCAAATACCAAATACATTAAAGGAGATGTGGCCTAAAAGCCAGAGCGACAAACCGTCCTCACCTGTCACGTTTTCAGACTGCTTATGTATGACATTTCCATGTTTAATGTACTTATGTGTAACATTTCAAAACATTGTGTGTGACGAGTGACGTTTTATTAGTGAGTAGAACAAAATAGGGATGACATCTGATGACAGCAATATCAGAAATTAGCTATTTTGTTGTGTGTAATGGTCTAGAATAAATTTTTTCTAGCTAATGCTTCAAAAATGCTCAATTCTATTAAGGAGTCATATGCAAGGATTAGGCTTCTCTTTCTTCGCTGTTTATTGTACTTTTCACAGCAGCCAATTAAAAGAACTTCAACAAAAACTACATTTTCCATCATTCCTGTATGGCATCACACACTCTCCACCAATCATCATGTCTTGGGTATCATAAAATGCCTCAACACCATTTTGAATCTACTTTCTGTGCCTTATCGGCTGAACTGCTATAACAGAACCATAGTCCATTGAACTGTAATCAACCGTCACAACAGGATAACAACAACATGTCCTCCTGCAGCAGTGCCTAGGAATTAAACGTTTTCTAGCTAGCGCATCAAGAATTTCATATTCTATTAAGGACACAGAGGTAAGACTTATGCTTTCTCGTTCCTTTACTGACAAAACAGCAGCCAAGAAAAACACAGAAAACTTTAAACTACATGTCCCATGATAACCTAATGCCGACCAATCAGGGCCCTTCTCCTAATGATACATAAAGTCTCAGCCACAACGTCCGTCCTCTTTCTTTGCCTTAACGATAAGAACAGAAAGTCACTATTCAACAACTTGCAGACAGCTGATCCAATCATCTGATTCCGGAAACACTGCCAGAAAAACAAATCCAGTTTCTTCCACCAAACTCCATCGAAGATCAGGATTCTTGAACTCAGACAAAGTGACCCAGCTGAATTGATCTCACGAAGCAGATGTGTTCACCCCTGTTGAAATTAAAAAACAAAGCTAACATCCACACTTATAACGGGATGGGTAAATCCATCAATACTATGACTTTCATTGCACACAACATACATATACATTGCATGTATAGCATAAATATCTAGGGTGGGATAATCCTCGCCTCTGTGTCCTTAATAGAATCTAAAATTCTTCACACGCTAGTCAGAATTTTTTTAATTCTATGTCAGGATCGGAGGCTTCGGATTATGCTAGTTGAAAGTTTATTGACCACCTCTGTCACCACACCTACAATTGGTTTGTGATAAAACACTTTAAAAGTAGAATCACTTGACCAATCAGCTGCAGCCATAATATCCCCCAATCTCGCCCCAGTTGAAAAAGCTTTAGAAGCCATAACCCCTCTAACAGAGTGAGCTCCAAATATAGAACTATCTATACCCATTTCAACCAATAACCATCTGACCCAACGAGCCAAGGTTGCTTCAGTAACTGGTCTAAAAGGTTTCTGTAAAGAAATTAGTAATTGACCAGAAACATCCTGTCTGAATTCTGGCGTACAATCTTCATAAGTTTTAATGCATTGTACAACACATAACTTTTTGTCATGGGGAAAAGACAGGTATGCAATACAACGTGAAGATGTTTTTTTACGTCTGGTAATGGCAAAGGAAACCCCTGAGGGAGTAAATACTCTACCTGTTAGATCCAAGGCTCCGACATCCGAAACACTTCTACAAGAAAGTAAACAGAGCAACATTGTGAGCTTCGCCAAAAGTTATTTGCAGGAAAGATCCTCATTACAAGGCCAACTTTTGATAAAACGTAAGACCACATTAACATCCCATAAAGAAGAATACTTTGTTAAGGGAGTTGAACCATCCGAATACCCCTTAGAAGTTTACAAACAAATGGATGTTTTCCCACTGGTTTGCCCTGAATATGAGGATGACCATCTGAGATAGCTGAACTACAGTTATTAACTGTCCTGTAAGCTAAACCCTGTGATGCCAAGTCAGCTAGAAAATTGACCCTGCAGAATAAGAGGATGTGCTCTGCTGGGTTCAACAGAAGATCCTCGCCAACTGGCAACAGCACTGAGAATTTACACGAGAGAGTCATTGCTAAAGGGAACCAAGGTTGTGCTCTCCAATATGGAGTCAGTCAGTTAGTCAGAGATTCTTTATTCGGCAAAATGCCATAAAAGCACAAAACATATTATACAAGTCAGATTAAAATACATAAAAAAATATACAAGGCACCATTCACAAAACATTTCAGCAGCATAGCCCACATCCAGATCTAATCACACTACCAATACAGCAGAATCATGTCGGTCCCTGAAAGCAATATCCAGTCTCATAAGATTGAAAAAATAATACATTGGTACCCTTCAATTTTATGCAGAATCATAACAACCTTAAAATGCGGAACATTTACCCAAGTATGGAATCACCAAAATCATCCCGCCGATTGGCGTAGTACTTGGGCCAGGACTTGCGGAATCATGGAGAATAGGGGAAAGGCATATAGAAGGCCCTTTAAACAAGGTTGAAGAAACGCATCCGTCCCAGCTGCAAGAGGATCCGGCCTTCAACTGTAGAAAGTCAGAATTTGATTGTTCATCCAGGAGGCAACAAGTCTATTTGACAACTTCCCCATTGCTGTTGAAGAGCTCGGAAAATCTGTAGATTGAGCTTCCAGTCACCGAAGTCCCAAAGGAATCGAGAATTCCAATCTGCTGTCATATTGATACGACCCGGGATATATTCCTCTATCACCGTAATTTGGTGATGCAGAAAATAATGCCAAAAATCCTTTGTGATTTCCACCAGTAGACGAGATCTGGTCCCCCTGAGGGGATTTAAATACCTGGCTGCTGACACATTGTCCATCCGAAGGAGAACACAACAATGTGTTCTGCGTGGAGAGAGTGATCTGATCGCAAACAATTGATGTAGTAATTCAGTTCTCCTGGGGACCAATGACCTTCCGTCTCCATTGAGCCACAACGTGCTCTCCAGCCCCATCGGCTGGCATCTGACTCTATCACAAATGTCTGGGACTGAGGAAAAAATCGCCCTGCTATTCCATGCATCCATGTGGAAGAGCCACCAAGAGATCTCGGTCTTGGCTTCTTCCGAAATCAAGATCAACTTCGAGTATTGTAGCTGCTTCTGAAGATGCAAAATCTTCAGCCTCTGAAGCACTCTGTAATGTAAAGACCCTGGAAATAAGGTCTGAATTGAGGATGCAAGAAGACCCACTAACCGTACTAACTTCCTCAATGATACAGTCAGAGAGACAAGGGCTCTCCTAAACTCTTTCTTGATCGCTATTCACTTGGCTAGAGGAAGCAATAACAGGGCTTTGACCGGGTCTATATGAAAACCAGAAAATTCGATATTTTGTGATGGCACTATGCTGGATTTCTCGGCGTTGATGATAAACCAGAGATCTTGTATTAACTGCAGCTTCCAACTGAGATGACCATGTCTCTTTCTTGTGCCATAAACAATAAGTCTTACACCTCTTTCCCTCAGATACTGGACCACCGGGTGCAGAATCTTGGTGAAACACCAAGGTGCTGAGGACAGGCCAGAGGACAGCGCGGTGAACTCGAACCATAGGAGCCCCCATTGGAATTGAAGAAATCATCTGTGAGGTCTGAACACTGGCACTGAAAGGTAGGTATCTTTGAGGTCCAACTGAACCAACCAATCGCCATTTCTTAATAAATCTCTTAGACGATGTATACCCTCCATCTTGAAATGGCGGTATACAATCCAAGAATTGAACTGTTTGAGGGTCAACACAAGACGAGACCCACCCCCTTTCATTTGCACCAAAAATATGGTACTCATGAACCCATGAAGATGAGGTGAAGTCTCTACCACAGCTCCTTTCTGCAGGTGTGCAGAAATCTCTTAGTCTATGAAATAACGATCTTCGAGTGAAAAAAAGAACGGGGGGAGGACCTTCTGAACTGGCATAGCATAAAACTCTAGGTGGAAACCATGAACAGTCTAACACCTATGGAATTTGTGTGATCCTCTGCCATGCCTCAAGAAAATGCTGAATCCTGTCCCCCAAAATTACTTCTGAAAAGGGAATAATTCTTACCTGTGGAATTGGCATCTTGATTGGAACCGCCTCCGCGGAACCACCTAGAGTCACGGCCAAGACCTCTGTAGCCGTTGAGGTAGACATTTGAGGAACCATAGTAATCTCCTCTGCCTCTGTGATGTGGAATTCGTAAGGCCTGGAAACTTCAGGCAGGCGCTCGACCCCTGAAGCGTCCAGCAGGGGCAAAAACACCATTGTCAAAAACTTTCTTTATAGATGATTGAGTCTTGTCCAGTGCTGTGAGTGTTGCCACATATGTGCCCAGGACGAACTTGTCACCAAATAGCATACCATTAGCTAGGGGCCAAGCCTCATTTGTTGCTGAATCAGCTAACTTAGGGTCTAAGCCCATGAGGAACGAGCGCCGATGTTCATTGTACATGGCGCAGTTCGTGTTGCCTGTGTTTTTATTGGCTGCTGTTTTGTGAGTAAAGGAAAGAGAAAGCATATTCTGAAGCCTCCGGTCCCGACACAGAATTGGACTCACCCACAGGATATCAGACTCTGATTGCGGTTAGCCTTTCTGCTGGCCTCTGTCATTGCTTCTGGTCACTGCCCAGAAGAAGCAAAAGTAAAATGCACAATTCCCAAACAATTAAAAGTAGCAGACTGCAGTTATTACTGCATAACAGTATCAGGGTGGGTCATAGCATTAATACAAACTATAATAGCAGTTTGAATCAAATCCTCAGGGTGGGATAATCCTCCCCTCTGAGTTCTTATTAGAATTGAAAATTCTGGACATGTTAGGCAGAGATTGTTTATTCTATGTCAGGACCAAAGGTTTCAAATTATGCTTGTTCAAAGCTGTTCCAACACTACTAAGGCAGCATCTAATATTGGCTTGTAATAGAGCGTCTCCAAAGTGGAATCTGTAGACCACTCTGCTGCTCTCATTATGTAATGTAGCTGGGACCATAAAAGGTATGACTTTGAGGCTGTAGCTCCTCTTACTGACTAAGGGCCAAAATTACTGGTGTCCATACCAGCTTCCGCCATCAGCCATTTTACACATAATGACCATGTGGCCGATGGCATTGGGTTGAAAGGTTTCTGAAGAGAGATTAATAGTTGACCGCCATTGGATTGTCTCAGTTCTCTTGCGCGGCCTTCATATTCTTTCAGACATTGTACATTGCAGAGTTTGGGGTTGCCAGGGAAACAGGTACGTGATCTGCTTTGAAAAGGCTTTTGTTCAGGGAAATACCCTACCTGTTTAGTACAGGGCTTTCACATCCATGGAAGGTGTCTAGGTCAAGAATTTTATGACAAAGGTAATGGGGTCCCAAAGGTGATCCAGACCCATTCGTTACATCACCTAAATCATCTCAGCCATGCTGAGGAGTATCATTTAAGAGTGGCGTTGGACCAAGGACGGAATAGGAAATATTCTGATTTTTCTGAAAGGCCTGGCAAGAACCAGCAGCTCCTAAAATGTGGTAAGCTATGAGATGTAGAGTCTTGCAGTATCAAGGGATGTTGAAGGCCTATTGGGTCTAAGAGGAGATCCAGAAGTAGAGGAAGCCGGACTGGAAAGTCGCAAGACATCGCCAGAAGAACAGGGAGCCATGGCTGAGCTTTCCACAGTTGGGTGATCAGGATTAGTTCCATTTTCTGATTATGAGTCTGGGCTGATAATCTGGGGATCAGTAGGAATGGGGGAAAAGCATAATGTAGTGGTCTATTCCAATCCTGGCGAAAGGCATCCGTAACTTGGACCATTGGATCCAGCCTCCAAAAGAAGACCCTCTTCAACTGAGTGGACAGGCAAGATGCAAAATGATTCGTATAGCACGGATTCCATCGATCCTGAAGAACATGGAAGATTGTCAGATGTAGCATCCACTCAGTGGAATCTCAGCAATACCTCGAGTTCAATTTGGTTGCTATATTGTTCTGGCCTGGGGGGTACTCCACTGTTACCAAGATGCGGTGGAGGAGGCAGTAGTGCCAGAAGCCCTTCAAAATTTCTAATAGGTCTTTGGATCTGGTCCCTCCCAGTCTATTTATGTATTGGACTGCTGAGATATTGTCCATTCTCAGCAAGATATAGCTACTGGATTTGTGAGAAGCTAGTGTTCGTATCACAAATGAACCTGCAAGGAGTTCCAGGCGGTTTATGTGTAGACCCATTTCCTCTGGAGCCCAACGCCCTCCAGTGGACATATGTCTGGACAGGAGCTGAAGATGCCCCTGCCTATAAGCAGCCATGTCATCTAGCCACCACTGTAGCTCCGACTTGGCCTCCGAAGTCAGATTTACTATGTATGAAAAAGAGATACCTCCCTGAAGATGCTGCAGTTGCTGGAGAACTCTGTAGTGTAACATGGAAGGATAAACCATTTGTATTGACAATGCTAGTAGATCCACTAGCAAGAACTCTCAAGACTTTGTTCTTGTGGAGAGCTGATCAAATTTCCTTCTTGTAAGAAAGCGCCTCTTAGTTTTTTGACTGAGGCTGCTGATTTCTCGACTCTGAGAGTCTGCTGAGGCCTGCTAACCAGACCTTAGTGCCAGTGCCCTAGCCTTAAAGTGTATGTCTAATTGGCTGTACCCAACTGGAAATGGCTAACTTACCTGTAAGTCCTTAATAAATGGTACCCTGGTACCCAGGGCAGGTAAGTTAGCAGGGTACCTCAGGGCTTGCATTACTGGTTGTGCCACCCTGGGGCCCCCCAAGTAAAACAAGTCGGACACTGCAGACTAGTAGAGCAGTCGTGCACTGCTAGCCCGGCTTTGCCACTGAGAGCAAAGGCAAAACAACCACTTCCTCTTGACATGTGTGCAAGTCACCACTCTTGCTGCTTTACCGAGCCCTAAAGGCAGGGTGCAACACATGACACAGGCAGGACATATACTTTTCATGTCCTGTCAGTAAAACATGCAAAACTGCATTTTTTTCTGTGGAAAGACTTGGTTGCCCAAATGGTGAGGACAGGGTAAATGGTGACCCCTCATCTGTGCAAACTCCTGAATGGTGCAATCAAATTTGGTACTCCAATGTATCAAACAACTTGTTACATTAAGCCCCACTTGTAGCTGAAGTTGAAATTAATGCAACTTGTTGCAGTGTGCACCTCTAGCATAGCTGCCACTTTGTTGGCTTCAAAACTCCTGTGCCTTCACAGTCACACATGGAGCTTACTCCACAAGACATGCCAACAACTCTCAGGAGAGAGAACAATGAGGGATTGCAGGTCAGGAAGGTATTACCTTCCTCCTACAGGAAGCCGCTTGGGTGTTAGCCCCAAAAGGCAGGCTTCAAAGGTGAAGCTGCCTTTGAAGAGTGGATGTGTAACACCAGGCGGGAGGGCTGCCCCATATTTGAGATAGACAGGCTGGCATAGAAAGCAGAGCGGGGAAGCCAGTTGCCAAACCGTTTTCCCCAGGGGCGGGTAGTGCCGAGGTAGCCACACACTAGGGGTGGGCTAGGGATGTCTGAACACCAAGAGAGGGGTTTTGCCATCTTGAGAGTGGGCAGAAAGGTGCAACCCAGTATAGCCAGATGCCACTCTCCACAGGAAGTGGTCACCAGGTGGGAAGGAACCTGGTAGCGCATTGGCTACCAACCTCATCCTGCCCCAAGGGTACTTTCTGAGCGTTTAGGGGATACACTTGGCACCCAGACCTCAGATCTCAACCGACTTGGAAGAAAGACTGCGCTGCTGCACTGAAGGACCATTTAAGAAAGGCTGCACTGACAAGGACTACACCTACTGCACCTGGTGGCTAGCAAAGAGAGAGAGACTGTGCCTGCCATTTCCTGCTCAAGGATAAGTCGCCTCCTAGAGCCCAGTCAAGCCAAGAAAATTGCAAGGACCAGCTGACTGACCTCCTGTTCGCAGCACAGGGACACAACAGCTTACGAAGCCTGCTGGGACAAGTTGGTAGTTCAAAGTCTTCAAGTCACTACCACCCCAGCCATGTAGCACGAAGGACCAAGGCCCAGCATAGAACTGCACCTGAGTTCGCTGAGCCGGAGGGTGCTGTCTGAGAGTTACTAGGACTTTCAGAAGAGTAGTTATTGACCCAGGAATAATTTTCCTGTGACCGCGACACCAGGTAATCACTTATCCATTGTTGACTGGACTTCGGCCAAACTGAAGAGGACTTATGGGACGTCAACCCTAAAATCAGGAAGTTCTCACCATCTTTGTGGATGAGGAATCCCTACCGGAAGATCCCCATTGACTGTACACCATCCACAGCATCCTTACAGCATTTTCTGCATCCCTTGCATCAGGACCAGCCCATAGAAATCCATTTCAATGCGGATAAAGTTCCTAGAACTGCTAAAGAACTGCTTCTCTTATGAAGGTAACTGTTCTTGAGGACCTTGCTGGTCTCCATGACTAGCTCCCTGCCAAGGTTGTTGCCCCAAGTACTTTTAACTGACCGCATTGTTACTTGCCTATGTTTTCTTTGAAAATGTTTTTGTGACCAATTTATTGGCATTGCCAAGGTTTGTTTAAGGTTGAGTGAAATTCCTTTGATTTATTATTGCTTGTCAAATCTATGTTTGAGAACCATCCAGTGGATTGTTTTCATTCTAGTGTCTAAATTCCTATAAAAATACTGTCTCTTTTTATAAATTAGTGTTCGATTTCTTAAGCGTTGTGTTGATTTCTTCTTCAATTGTTTTGGTGCTGTTTATATGCTTAACACTTATTCCTCTGAATAGGCCTTCCTGCTCAGTGCCACAGCTACCCAGAGTTGAGCTGAGGGTTTTAGAGACAAAACCTACTGGACCTAAAGGAGTTGACAAGTATATTACTTGATGTGGTCGCACAACCACACCATATATTCCGAACATTTCTGAACCACCTTCCACTTCTGTTGAGGGAGCAATAGGAGCGCCACTGAGGAGTTAATCTGAAGACGTACAAATTCTATACGCTGTGATGTAGAAAAAATATTATTTTGTTTGTTCACTAGAAAACCTAGCTCTTGGAGCAGTTGTATCATCCTACTCCTGTGTGTAAACAACCAGAGCCTTTTCTGAGCTATCAGAAGAATATTGTTGAGATAGATGATGAGTCTTACTCCCCTGGCATGTAAGTTTTCAACAACGGGACACAGCACCTTGGTGAAGCACCAAGTGGCGGAAGACAGACCAAAAGGAAAGACTTTGAATTTGTACCAATTTCCGTCCCAGACATACTGGAGGAATTTTCGTTGAGGGAGGAAAATGAGGATAGAGAATTATACATACTTCAGATCAAGACATACCATCCAATCCTTGTTTCTGAGGAGGTCGAACTCCTCTATTTTGAAATGGCGGTAGAGGATCCAACCATTTAATTCCTTCAGGTGGTTGATTAGACAAGAACCTTGGCTCTTTTTGGTCACTATAAAAATATTACTGCAAAACCCTTATGGTTTGGGTTGAGAGGGGCAAATGGCCACTTTCCGTAGAAGCTGGGGGACCTCCTCCTGAAATAAAGCTCTGATCTTGTTGGAAAAAAAGAATAGGATGAGGGGGTTGGTTTGATGGGGAGTACATAGTACTCGATCTTGCAGCCTGTTACTGTCTCTAATACCTAGAGGTAATTTAGGAGGGACTGCCAGTTACACACGAAGAGTCCTGTCCTGCCCCCAAAAATAACTGACAATGGTTAAATGAGGCTTACCTTGGGTACTCCATCCGGCATGTTAAGTTCCTTTGGAATGTAAGAATCCCCTTCTGTATAGGTAGTGTCCTCTGCGAGCTTTGGCGGGATAGAAGGTGTTTCTCGGGGAATCTGCAGAACCGCAGCCTCTGGCATGGAATGGTCTGGAAGAGCTTTGTAGATGTGCATGGCCAGATGATTGCCCACTATAACGGCTGGCCTGGCCATAAAGGTTGTAATTGTGAAAGACCTGGTGGAGTGAGAGTGAGGACTGAGCCTTGTTGAGGGCAGTAAAAGTATGGACAAATTTGTCTTTACAGACGTGTCCCTTAAGAGTAGTCTGTTGGGCAAAAGGGCCTGCATCTGCGGTGTCCAGTTCAGCTAGTTTAGGGTCTATCCTTATAAGGACAGATGTCTGGCGTTCAAGTGATAGAGTGCAATTTGCATTCCCTAGTAAACACTATGCCCGCTAAGGTGTCTGGGTCCACAGACCAGCTAGTGTCTCTGCCCAGTATAGCCATTTCTTGTATTTTGCATAGAGGCCGGGGCAGGTCGAGGTCTTTTTCTTGACAAGCCTTCCAGGAGCTTTCAATCCCTTTTTTTAGGATCTTTAGAGGTTGCCCGGTTTGGATGTAGTTCAGGTGTTTCCACCACTTTGTCAGGAATATCAGGTCGGGGGACTCTCAGAACAGAGACAATTGTGCACATCTCTATAATAGCTCTTTCTGATTCGGACGTGAATATAGCAACAGGGGGAAGTGAGGCCCAGTTGGTAAAGCAAGGGAGTTCAACTGTTTTAGGTTGAAATCCAGGAATGTTATGGGGTTAGGAGGTGTAGGAGGCTGGCCTGGCTTATAGTGGGTACCTGGTGGTACTTACACCTTGTGCCAGGTCCAGTTATCCCTTATTAGTAGATTAGAAGTGTTCTAGCAGCTTAGGCTGATAGAGGTAGCTATAGCAGAGCAGCGTAGGCTGAACTAGGAGACATGCAAAGCTCCTACTTTACCACTTATATCATATAGGTACTATATCATAAGAAACACAATACTCATAGTTACTCAAAAATAAAGGTACTTTATTTTAGTGACAATGTGCCAAAAATATCTCAGAGGATATACTCCCTTAGGAGGTACGTAAAATACACAAAATATACACACAAACCAAAATCAGGTAAGTAAAACAGTAAGAAAGTAGTGCAAACACTGTAGAACACAATAGGCAATAGGCCTAGGGGCAACACAAACCATATACTAAGAAAGTGTAATGCAAACCATGAATGGACCCCTAGGCTAGTGTAGTGTGTAGAGGGTCGCTGGGAGTGTAAGTAAACACTAAGGGTGTCCCAGATACCCCACCCCAAGACCTTGAAAAGTAGGAGTAAAATGCTACTACTTATCCAGAAACATACTATTCTCGTGATAGAGGATTCTGCAAAGACCACAACAGACTGCAAAGCACTGAAGACGGATTCCTGTACCTGAGGACCTGCAAAGGAAGGAGACCAAGTCCAAGAGTGACAAAAGTGTCCGGGGGGGGGGGGGGGGCAGGAGCCGACTAAACCCCGGCTGAAGGTGTAAAATGGCTGCCTCCAGATGGAAGAAGCTGAAGATTCAGCAACAACGAAAGGTGCTAGGAACTTCTCCTTTGTGCAGAAGATGTCCCACTGAGTGCTGGAGGGTGCAGAGTTGTTTCCTTGGAGAAAGACCGCAAACAAGCCTTGCTAGCTGCAAAAGTCGCAGTTGAAGAAAAAGGGTGCTGCCCGGGCCCAGGAAGGACCAGGATGTCGCCACTTGGGAGAGGAGACAGAGGGGGCCTTCAGCAACACAGAGAGCCCACGCACAAGAAGGCAGCACCCGCAGAAGTCCTTGAACACGGGTTCAAGAAGACTGAGCACGGTGTTCATCTCAACACTACAAAAGAGGGTCCCACGAAGCCAGAGGTCAACTCAGCGAGTTGAGCAGTGCAGGACAGAGTGCTGGGGACCTGGACTAGACTGTGCACGGGGAATTCCTTGCAAAAGTGCACAGAAGCCCTAGCAGCTGCAGTTCACGCGGTGCACAGGATTACTGTCTGGAGAGGGGAGGCAAGGACTTACCTCCTCCAAATTTGGACAGTTGGACCACTGGACAGTGTGGGTCACTGTGTTCCAGGGGCCACGCTCGTCAGGATAAGAGGGGTCCCAGAGTACTGGTGACGCTGAAGTTTGGTGCCTGCTGGAGCAGGGGGAAGATTCCGTCGACCCCCAGGAGATTTCTTTGTGGCTTCGAGTGCAGGATGAAGGCAGGCAGCCCCCAAAGCATGCACCACCAGGAAACAGTCGAGAAAGCCAGCAGGATTAGGCGCTACAATTTCGCTAGTGGTCTTCTTGCTACTTTGTTGCAGTTTTGCAGGCGTCCTGGAGCAGTCAGCGGTCGACCCTTGGCAGAAGTCGAAGAGAGAGGTGTAGAGGAACTGTGGTGAATTCTTGCAAGTCGTTATCTGAGGAAAAGCCCACAGGAGAGACCCTAAATAGCCCTCAGAGGAGGATTGGCCACCTAGTGAGGTGAGCACCTATCAGGAGGGGTCTCTGATGTCGCCTGCTGGCACTGGCCACTCAGAGGCCTCCATTGTGCCCTCACACCTCTGGATTCAAGATGGCTGTGGTCTGGGACACACTGGAGGAGCTCTTGGCACCACCCCTGGGGTTGTGATGGACAGGGGAGAGGTCACTCCCCTTTCCTTTGTCCATTTTCGCGCCAGAGCAGGGACTGGGGGTTCCCTGAACCGGTGTAGACTGGCTTATGCAAGGAGGGCACCACCTGTGCCCTTCAAAGCATTTCCAGAGGCTGTGGGAGCCTACTCCTCCCCAGCCTTTAACACCTATTTTCAAAGGGAGAGGGTGTAACACCCTCTCTCAGAGGAAATCCTTTGTTCTGCCTTCCTGGGACTAGGCTGCCCAGACACCAGGAGGGCAGAACCTTGTCTGTGGGGTGGAAGCAGCGGTAGCTGCAGAGAAAAGCCCAAAGAGATGGTTGGGCAGTACCAGGGGTCCATAGTGGAGCCCCGGGGATGCATGGGATTGGCACCCCAATACCAGATTTGGCATGGGGGGACAGTTCCATGATCTTAGACATGTTACATGGCCATATTCAGAGTTACCATTGTGAAGCTACATATAGGTATTGACCTATATGTAGTGCACGCGTGTAATGGTGTCCCCGCACTCACAAAGTCCGGGGAAATTGCCTTGAACTATGTGGGGGCACCTTGGCTAGTGCCAGGGTGCCCTCACACGTAGTAACTTTGCACCTAACATTCACTAAGTGAAGGTTAGACATATAGGTGACTTATAAGTTACTAAAGTGCAGTGTAAAATGGCTGTGAAATAAAGTGTGCGTTATGTCACTCAGGCTGCAGTGGCAGACCTGTGTAAGATTTGTCTGAGCTCCCTATGGGTGGCAAAAGAAATGCTGCAGCCCATAGGGATCTCCTGGAAACCCAATACCCTGGGTACCTAGGTACCATATACTAGGGAATTATAAGGGTGTTCCAGTGTGCCAATTAGAATTGGTGAAAATGGTCACCAGCCTAGTGTCACAATTTTAAAGGCAGAGAGAGCATAAGCACTGAGGTTCTGAGTAGCAGAGCCTCAGTCACACAGTTAGTCACTACACAGGTACACACATTCAGGCCACAAACTATGAGCACTGGGGCCCTGGCTAGCAGGATCCCAGTGAGACAGGCAAAAACAAACTGACATACATGTAAAAATGGGGTAACATGCCTGGTAAGATGGTACTTTCCTACAGGAGGGTACTGAGAGGAGAATGGGCTTGAAAGGCCCAGAGAGTTCTGTTTACGTTGTTTTGGATGTTGAACATGAGAATCACCTGAGTCCAATGTGTGGGTTTCATCTGTATCATCATCTTGTGGTGTCATGAGGTAGCAGACCCACTGGTGGAAGGGTCTAGGGCTGAAAGCATGGCCAGGGCCTAGGAGATGTGTGCCATTGCCGCTGTGTGTGGCTATTTGCCCAACTGCACTACGGCTTAGCCACTTTTATGAGGGACGTCTTTGGGTGTGAGTGCTGGGTCAAGTGGAAGAACAGTCAGGGGCATGTGTAGGACATAATTCTGCAGCTTGCACATAAAAGGTTGAAGGGTCTACTCATGGAGTGGGTAACTGAGGAATCTAAGGAGGTATTCTTCAATTTCTTGGTTGTAGTACATATCCGGAGGGGCGGCTACTTTCAGCTATGGGTGGAAAAAGTTCACCACTATCACTCTTGTGGAGCACAATGGTGGTGCAACCTCAAAAAACAGGCTGCAGTCAGGTGAGTCTCGGAATCACAGACATTTAAACTTGAGTGACAGAATTTCAATAGCCCCTCAGGTAGCAGTTGTATTAATGTTTTTACTTGCCCAGCTTGTAGGGCATACAGGAAACACATTTTAGTTCCTCAGGCAGTCGGCTAACGAATGCAGGCAAAGGAAACACTCTTTCCTGCTAAGTTAGCATGGCTTGCCTTCCTGATAAAAGTTGAGTTTCTTGATGCATGTGCCGCATACGGGTGACGAGGTAGAGAGAGGACAGGAATTGTCCTGAAGCGGCAGAGGGCTCTGCTTCCCAACATCTAGAACGCTCCCTTTGGGTGTCGAGAATTGAAGTGGTGAGCCCAAAGGGATTATGGAAATCACCATAAAATCATAATAAAGTTTTTTTTTTTTTTTTACAATAGTACAGTAAGAGTAAATTAATGCTACTTAGATGATTGAATAAGCAGCAAAAAAGAGGATTTTAAATTGTGTGAAGGCATTTTATGATACCAACAACATAGAGTGTGTATTAACTGCTCCAACACTCCTAAAGTACAACCTGTTCCTTTTCTAACACAGCTTGGGCCACTTGACCATTGCAAATGGCACAAAAACAGAGCCGAAATTTCCCCAACCCTGGTGTTCCTGATACTGGGAGTATGAGTAACTTCTAGATGTGGGGAAATCCAGTCCTTTATGAGTTGGACCCTGAGGGACCACTAAGAAATCAGAAATTACAAGGGAATCAGAAAAACTGGGTTCAGTGCCCCAAGCAATGCAGCATTTCTCCTGTATTGTCATTTGGGGACTGCAGCTGCTTTCAGCATCTGAAATCTCCACATGAAAGTAAAGTGATCAACACTGTTTCAGCAGATCTTACAATTCCTATGGAACCAGTAAAAGCAGTTTCCTGCACCATTGAGATTAGGTGGCCAGTCAAAATGAAGGCCTAAACGTTCTTCCCTTAAGATTTCAGCTGAGAATATAATATGGGTGCTTGCATCACTTCAGTTAATTTAAAAATACAGTGTGGTTTCACAAGAACGACAAAGAGGATGGGTATCAAACCATAGAGTTTTATTAGCAGGTTAGTCAAGTTACAATTTTATTAAATTAGTTAATCATTTGTTATTAAATCGTTCAACTTCAGTATGATTAATCAATCCAACAGAGTACAAATTAATATTTGAGCATAGATTATATGAGTAATGCCAAATGCAAAACAGAGAAAAATTCAATTGCTTAAAGGAACATCCCTAAAATTAGACTAAGAGCACCTAAAGTGAAATGCAGAAAATTCTAAGCAGAAGATGTCAGTTTATTAAATTCTAATTTTGAACCAAGTGAAGGTTCAGAACAATGAGAACGCATTTGCACTCAAAAGTGTAACTCAAGAACAAGCAATATGAAGTCTCAAGTAAAAGAGGTCTGCAGATTTGGAGAAAGGGTCTCTCCTCGTAAAGTCAGGAAAGGATCTAAAATTTTCTAGCTTTCGCGACACGGAGGCGAGGATTATGCCTATTTCTCTCTTTATTGCAACACACAGCAGCCAATAAAAACACAGTAAAACAAAAACTACATTTTCCACAATAACAGAGCCTCACAATGACCCTCCAATTAGGCTCTACTCTCCAATAAATAACATAAAGCAAGCAAAGTCCATCCTCTTTCTTTGCACGTCCATGGCAAGAGAACATAATAACGAACCAATCTCCTTGAAAACTGAGTCCAATCAACGGTTGATGTATCGAACCACTGAAATGTTGTCCATTTTCAGAAGAATGCAACACTTCGATTTGAAAGGGGACAACGTCACTGCAAAAGAACCTGCCAGACGTTCCAAGCAATTGATGTGCAATTAAAGTTCCTCTGGGGACCACCGTCCCCCTGTCTCTATCTGACCAAATCTGGCTCCCCAGCCCCATCTGCTGGCATCTGATTCTATGACCACTTCCGGAAGTGAGGCAAAAACCGCCTTGCCATTCTATGCGTCTGTAGGAAGTTGGCTCTGTATGCACTATTTCAAAGTAAGGAATAGTATGCACAGAGTCCAAGGGTTCCCCTTAGAGGTAAGATAGTGGCAAAAAGAGATAATTCTAATGCTCTATTTTGTGGTAGTGTGGTCGAGCAGTAGGCTTATCAGAGGAGTAGTGTTAAGCATTTGTTGTACACACACAGGCAATAAATGAGGAACACACACTCAGAGACAATTCCAGGCCAATAGGTTTTTGTATAGAAAAATATATTTTCTTAGTTTATTTTAACCCCTTAGCTGCTGGGCCTTTTCCCCCCCAGTGCTGAGCCCTTTTTTGGCTATTTGGGGTAGTTCGCGCTTAGGGCTTCATAACTTCACATAAGCTAACCACGCCAAATTTGCGTCCTTTTTTTCCAACATCCTAGGGATTCTAATGGTACCCAGAGTTTGTGGTTTCCCCTGGAGGAGACCAAGAAAAAAGCCAAAATACAGTGAAAATTTAGTTTTTTCCCAAAAAATGGGAAAAAAGGGCTGCCGAAGAAGGCTTGTGTTTTTTTCCCTGAAAATGCCATCAACAAAGGGTTTCTGGTGCTGAACTCACTATCTTCCCACCTTTCAGGAACGGGCAGACTTGAATCAGAAAACCAAATTTTTCAACACAAATTTGGCATTTTACAGGGACATACCCCATTTTTACTATATTTGGTGCTTTCAGCCTCCTTCCAGTTAGTGACAGGAATGGGTGTGAAACCAATGCTGGATCCCGGAATGCTAAACATTTCTGAAAACTAGACAAAATTCTGAATTCAGCAAGGGGTCATTTGTGTAGATCCTACAAGGTTTTCCTACAGAAAATAACAGCTGAAATAAATAAATATTGAAATTGAGCTGAAAACAACAGCCATTTTTCTTTATGTTTGACTCTGTAACTTTTTCCTGCGATGTCAGATTTCTGAAAGCAATATACCGTTTTGTGTGCTGGACTCTTCTGGTTGCGGGGATATAAAGGGCTTGTAGGTTCATCAAGAACCCTAGGTACCCAGAGCCAATAAATGAGCTGCACCCTGCAGTTGGTTTTCATTCTATACTGGGTATGCAGCAATTCATTTGATGAAATATGAAGAGTGAAAAAGAGGTATCAAGAAAACCTTTGCATTTCCAAAATGTGATCAAGATAAGGTTTTGAGGAGCAGTGGTTATTTGCACATCGCTGAATTCCGAGGTGCCCATACTAGCATGTGAATTGCAGGGCATTTCTCAAATAGACGTCTTTTTTACACACTCTCTTATATTTGGAAGGAAAAAATGTAGAGAAAGATAAGGGGCAATAACACTTGTTTTGCTATTCTATGTTCCCCCAAGTCTCCCGATAAAAATGATACCTCACTTGTGTGGGTAGGCCTAGTGCCCGCGACAGGAAATGCCCCAAAACACAACATGGACACATCCTATTTTTTTTATAGAAAACTCAGCTGTTTTTTCCAAAGTGCCTACCTGTAGATTTTGGCCTCTAGCTCAGCCGGCACATAGGGAAACCTACCAAACCTGTGCCTTTTTGAAAACTAGAGACCTAGGGGAATCCAAGATGGGGTGACTCGTGGGGCTCTGACCAGGTTATGTTACCCAGAATCCTTTGCAAACCTCAAAAAGTGGTAAAAAAACAAGTTTTCCTCACATTTCGGTGACAGAAAGTTCTGGAATCTGAGAGGAGCCTCAAATTTCCTTCCACGCAGCGTTCCCCCAAGTCTCCCGATAAAAATGATACCTCACTTGTGTGGGTAGGCCTAGCGCCTGGGACAGGAAACGCCCCAAAGCGCAACGTGGACACATCCAAATTTTTGGAAGAAAACAGAGGTGTTTTTTGCGAAGTGCCTACCTGTAGATTTTGGCCTCTAGCTCAGCCGGCACCTAGGGAAACCTACCAAACCTGTGCATTTCTGAAAACTAGAGACCTAGGGGAATCCAAGGAGGGGTGACTTGCAGGGCTCGGACCAGGTTCTGTTACCCAGAATCCTTTGCAAACCTCAAAATTTGGCTAAAAAAACACATGTTCCTCACATTTCTGTGGCAGAAAGTTCTGGAATCTGAGAGGAGCCACAAATTTCCTTCCACCCAGCGTTCCCCCAAGTCTCCCGATAAAAATGATACCTCACTTGTGTGGGTAGGCCTAGCGCCTGCGACAGGAAACGCCCCAAAGCGCAACGTGGACACATACAAATTTTTTGAAGAAAACAGAGGTGTTTTTTGCGAAGTGCCTACCTGTAGATTTTGGCCTCTAGCTCAGCCGGCACCTAGGGAAACCTACCAAACCTGTGCATTTCTGAAAACTAGAGACCTAGGGGAATCCAAGGAGGGGTGACTTGCGGGGCTCGGACCAGGTTCTGTTACCCAGAATCCTTTGCAAACCTCAAAAAGTGGCTAAAAAAACAAGTTTTCCTCACATTTCGGTGACAGAAAGTTCTGGAATCTGAGAGGAGCCACAAATTTCCTTCCACCCAGCGTTCCCCCAAGTCTCCCGATAAAAATGATACCTCACTTGTGTGGGTAGGCCTAGCGCCCGCGACAGGAAATGCCCCAAAACACAACGTGGACACATCACATTTTTTCATAGAAAACAGTGCCTACCTGTGGATTTTGGCCTCTTGCTCAGCCGGCACCTGGGGAAACCTAGCAAACCAGCACATTTTTGAAAACTAGAAACCCAGGGGAATCCAAGATGAGGTGACTTGTGGGGCTCGGACCAGGTTCTGTTACCCAGAATCCTTTGCAAACCTCAAAATGTGGCTAAAATAACAAGTTTTCCTCACATTTCGGTGACAGAAAGTTCTGGAATCTGAGAGGAGCCACAAATTTCCTTCCACCCAGCGTTCCCCCAAGTCTCCCGATAAATATGATACCTCACTTGTGTGGTTAGGCCTGGTGCCTGCGACATGAATAGATCACACAACGGTCAATGTTGGTCCTTACGTGAGGCAGCTGTTGACCCTGGGGTGATCCATTCCTGACACAGGCACTAGGTGTAGGCACTCAAGTGGGGTAGTGTTTTTATAAGGACAGGTGAGGAGTCACTGGGTGGTAGGAATGTTGTGGATCCCAGCATATTCCTGTAGTTTGTGTGACCGAAATGCGAGAAAAATTGAGTTTTTTTTCAACATTTCAGCTTTGCAGGGTATTCTGGGTAAGAAAACTTTGGGGAATCCACACAAGTCACACCTCTGTGGACTCCCCCGAATGTCTAGTTTCCAGAAATGTTTGGGTTTAGTGTGTTTCTCTATATGGCCGCCGAATCCAGGACCAAAAACACAGGTGCCTGCCTTACAAAACCAGTTTGTTTTGCCATAGATAATTTTGATATCTCCACAATATGATTTGGGTGGTGGAATTTGGGGCTGAACTAAATTGGGGAGCTCCCAAGAGAGCACTCTCTCTCTGCTTGCCGCCGCATTCACCTGCTCTCTGGGTTGGCCTAACCCACTATTACCCAGTTGCACGAACAGCTTGCGAAGGGACAGCAGGACTGTCCTCATCACCTCCCTCATAATGTACTGGAAGAGGAGTTATCGAATGGGACTCCTCTGACTGAAAAATCACTCCCAGAGTCTGCGCCATTGTCCTATCCCTCAGATGCTGTCTCAGTATCTGATGTCTCAGTCCCTGATCCTATGTCAGAGCGGTCCTCTATAACCCGAGTGCAGGCAGCAGTCATCCATCAAGATGCCATCTCTGCTATTGGCTAAACTGTTGCTCTAAAACACTAGCCTACGTAGACAGTCACAAAATCGATGGTGTGTGAGATACGTGCAACAATAGAGGCCACCTTACCTGCGCTTCTTCCCTCAATCAGCACGTACTTTCAAGACACTCAAAAAACACCTTGTCACATACCATTCGTCACAGTCTTTAGCACCTCCTGCGCCCAGTCCAACAATCATTATTGGTGCTCCCACTCCCTCCTCCTCGGATTCCCTCATTACCACCCAGCAAAAGTGCCCTTCATCTCTCCATAGACTTTACTAATGTACTCCGCTATTTACATAAAATACAGATTTGCTCTTTGCAGTAGGCATATAAACCTTCTGCACTTCTTTATGGCACTAAAACTGCCACTAGACAAGTCGGACCCTTTTCCCCCCAGGGAAACCACACACATATTGACAAAAGTGATATATATATGACAGCCAACCACCTGAAACTCAACTCAAGCAAAACCGAAATAATCCTCTTTGGCCCACACAAAAACACCTGGGACCCCTCATGGTGGACCACCACGTTAGGCCCTGCACCCACCCCCGCCAACCACGCACGCAACCTCAGCATCATCCTAGACTCCTCCCTCTCGATGACCCAACAAATCAACGCTCTCACCTCCTCATGCTTCAACACACTCCGTATACTGAAAAACATTCAAATGGATCCCCACAGAGACCAGAAAAACTGTCACTCACGCACTCATCAGCAGCAAGCTTGATTACGGAAACGCCCTCTACGCTGGCACCACTCTAAAACTCAAGCGCAAACTACACGCATCCAGAACTCAGCAGCACGACTCATCCTCGACCTCCGCCGACACGAACACATCTCTCCACACCTCAAATCCCTCCACTGGCTCCCCATTGACAAAAGGATCACCTTCAAGATCCTCATCCTCGCACACAAATCACTCCACAACACAGGCCCTGCCTACCTCAACGAGAGTCACCTTCCACACCCCCACACGAAACGTCCGCTCAGCTGACCTCTCTCTCGCCTCTGTCCCCCGCATCAAACACACCACCACCGGGGGCAGATCCTTCTCCTACCTTGCACCCAAAACCTGGAACGCCCTCACAACCCACCTTCGCAAGACCCAAAACCTACTTCTTTTTAGGAAGGGCCTCAAAACCTGGCTTTTCGAACAGTGAACCTCCCAGCCCCTTTCCCTCCCCCCACCCCCCCCCCAGCGCCTTGAGACCCTCACGGGTGAGTAGCGCGCTTTATAAATCTCTCTGATTGATATAGATCTACCTCTATATATATATATATCTATCTACATAGATATATCTATAGATATATCCATGTACCTAGATATATATCTACATAGATATATATAGATCTATATATATCTATTTTTTTTTAGTTGTTGTATGGTTTCCTTGGGGCCAAAATGGCCCCCAGGGAAACCCTACAACATCTAAAAAAAAAATATTGCCCCCACAGGGGGTCACCCTGCCCACGGGCGACCCCCTGTAATTTTATTTATTTATTTAAAAAAAAAAAAAAAATCCCCTGGGGGGGCACCTACCTTTTTTTTTAAAAATAAAAATTATGCCGGGGGGGGCGGCCTGTTTTCCGAGGGGGCCGCCCCCCCAAAGTGAAATCCCTGGCGTCTAGTGGTGTTTCCTGGCCCCCGATCGCAGCTGTGCTGCGATCGGGGGCCAGGAAACACTTTCAGAAGGCCTCGTAAGAAAGGGGAGACTCTCCCCTTTCTTACGAGGCCTTCTGAAACTGTTTCTGGCCCCCGATCGCAGCTGTGCTGCGATTGGGGGCCAGAAACAGTTTCAGAAGGCCTCGTAAGAAAGGGGAGAGTCTCCCCTTTCTTACGAGGCCTTTTCAAAGTGTTTCCTGGCCCCCCGATCGCAGCTGTGCTGCGATCGGGGGTCCAGGAAACCTGAAAGTGTTTCCTGGCCCCCGATCGCAGCAGAGCTGCGACCGGGGGCCAGGAAACACTTTCAGGAAGGCCTCGTAAGAAAGGGGAGTGTCTCCCCTTTCTTACGAGGCCTTCCCGAACGTGGGAAAGGCCGTTTTCCCCATCAAAGCAGGAAGCGGCCGCAAGGCTGCTTCCTGCTTTGATGGGGAAAACACCTTTGAAACGTCAGCGCGCCTCGCGGCGCTTTGACGTCACAAAGGGGCGGGTGGGGGGCGGGGTTGAGACACGGAAGCTTCCGTGTCTCCCGGGGGAAGGTTTTTAAAAAAAATAAATCCTCGGGTGCGATGCACCCGAGGATTTATTAATACCCTTCCTGGTGTCGGGCACTGGTCGTGACCCGCACCAGGGAGGGTGTGTGGGCGTCGACCAGTGGCCGACTCCCGCACCCAACAGGTTAAGAACCACAGGTTCAAGATTTACAAGTAATACTTCAAATGAAAGGTATTTCATGTAGGAACTTTGAAATAGCAAAATAGCATATACAGTTTTCACATAAATGACATATAGCTATTTTAAAAGTAGACAGTGCAATTTTCAACAGTTCCTGGGGGAGGTAAGTGTTTGTTAGTTTTTGCAGGTAAGTAAATAACCTACAAGGTTCAAATTTGGGTCCAAGGTAGCCCACTGTCGGGGGTTCAGGGCAACCCCAAAGTTACCACACCAGCAGCTCAGGGCCGGTCAGGTGCAGAGGTCAAAGTGGTGCCCAAAACGCATAGGCTTCAATGGAGAAGGGGGTGCCCCGGTTCCAGTCTGCCAGCAGGTAAGTACCCGCGTCTTCGGAGGGCAGGCCAGGGGGGTTTTGTAGGGCACCGGGGGGACACAAGTCCACACAGAAAGTACACCCTCAGCGGCACGGGGGCAGCCGGGTGCAGTGTGCAAACAAGCGTTGGGTTCGCAATAGAAATCAATGGGAGACCAAGGGGTCTCTTCAGCGATGCAGGCAGGCAAGGGGGGGCTCCTCGGGGTACCCACCACCTGGGCAAGGGAGAGGGCCACCTGGGGGTCGCTCTTGCACTGGAGGTCGGATCCTTCAGGTCCTGGGGGCTGCGGATGCAGTGCCTTTACCAGGTGTCGGGTCTTTGAAGCAGGCAGTCGCGGTCAGGGGGAGCCTCGGGATTCCCTCTGCAGGCGTCGCTGTGGGGGCTCAGGGGGGTCAACTCTGGCTACTCACGGTCTCGCAGTCACCGGGGAGTCCTCCCTAAAATGATTGCTCTCCACAAGTCGAGCCGGGGGCGTCGGGTGCAGAGTGCCAAGTCTCACGCTTCTGGCGGGAAACGCGTGTTGTTTCAAAGTTGCTCCTTTGTTGCAGTCTTTGTGGAACAGAGCCGCTGGCCTCGGGAGTTCTTGGTCCTTCTAGATGCAGGGCAGTCCTCTGAGGCTTCAGAGGTCGTTGGTCCCTGTGGAACGCGTAGCTGGTGCAGTGTCTTTAGAAGTGGGGAGACAGGCCGGTAGAGCTGGGGCCAAAGCAGTTGGTGTCTCCGTCTTCTCTGCAGGGTTTTTCAGTTCAGCAGTCCTCTTCTTCTTAGGTTGCAGGAATCTGAGTTCCTAGGTTCTGGGGAGCCCCTAAATACTGAATTTAGGGGTGTGTTTAGGTCTGGGGGGTTAGTAGCCAACGGCTACTAGCCCTGAGGGTGGCTACACCCTCTTTGTGCCTCCTCCCTGAGGGGAGGGGGGCACATTCCTATCCCTATTGGGGGAATCCTCCATCTGCAAGATGGAGAATTTCTAAAAGTCAGAGTCACCTCAGCTCAGGATGCCTTAGGGGCTGTCCTGACTGGCCAGTGACTCCTCCTTGTTTTTCTCATTATCTCCTCCGGCCTTGCCACCAAAAGTGGGGCCGTGGCCGGAGGGGCGGGCAACTCCACTAGCTGGAGTGCCCTGGGGTGCTGTAACAAAGGGGGTGAGCCTTTGAGGCTCACCGCCAGGTGTTACAGTTCCTGCAGGGGGAGGTGAGAAGCATCTCCACCCAGTACAGGCTTTGTTACTAGCCACAGAGTGACAAAGGCACTCTTCCCATGTGGCCAGCAACATGTCTGGTGTGTGGCAGGCTGCTAAAACCAGTCAGCCTACACGGGTAGTCGGTTAAGGTTTCAGGGGGCACCTCTAAGGTGCCCTCTGGGGTGTATGTTACAATAAAATGTACACTGGCATCAGTGTGCATTTATTGTGCTGAGAAGTTTGATACCAAACTTCACAGTTTTCAGTGTAGCCATTATGGTGCTGTGGAGTTCGTGCATGACAGACTCCCAGACCATATACTCTTATGGCTACCCTGCACTTACAATGTCTAAGGTTTTGCTTAGACACTGTAGGGCCATAGTGCTCATGCACTTATGCCCTCACCTATGGTATAGTGCACCCTGCCTTAGGGCTGTAAGGCCTGCTAGAGGGGTGACTTATCTATACCTGTAGGCAGTGTGAGGTTGGCAAGGCACCCTGAGGGGAGTGCCATGTCGACTTAGTCTTTTTATCCCCACTAGCCCACACAAGCTGGCAAGCAGTGTGTCTGTGCTGAGTGAGGGGTCCCCAGGGTGGCATAAGATATGCTGCAGCCCTTAGAGACCTTCCCTGGCATCAGGGCCCTTGGTACCAGGGGTACCAGTTACAAGGGACTTATCTGGATGCCAGTGTGTGCCAATTGTGGAAACAAAAGTACAGATTAGGGAAAGAACACTGGTGCTGGAACCTGATTAGCAGGTCTCAGCACACTTTCAAATCAAAACTTAGCATCAGCAAAGGCAAAAAGTCAGGGGTTAACCATGCCAAGGAGGCATTTCCTTACAGCGTCCATATGATTCAGCCACCATTAAAGCTCCGTCTGGACTTCTTGAGACAGAACAATCAGTTCGGAGTAAGTCAGATCCCTGCGAAGGTGAAGAATCTTAAACCTCTGAAGAGCACGATAATGTAGAGGCCCCAGAGAAATGGCTTGAATAGATGATGCTAGGTGGCCCACCAATCGGGCAAGTACCCTCAAGGAAATCGAATGAGCAGACAAAGCTTTCTTCAACTCCTTCTTTATAGCTAGTCTCTTGGTTAAGGGAAGTTTCAACAGAGTTGAGACTGAGTCTATCCGGAAGCCCAAGAATTCTATATTCTGGACTGGTTGTAACTGAGACTTCTCCACATTGATTATAAACCCTAGATCCTGCAGGAGCTGCATTGTCCATGAAAGATGGAGACGAGCAAGACGCTCCTCTTGAGCCATGATGAGGATGTCGTCTAAATAAACTCAGATGAACCCCTTTTTCCCTTAACCATTGCATTACCGGTTGCATTACCTTGGTGAAGCACCAGGGGGCTGAAGAAAGGCAGAAAGGAAGAGCGGAAAACTCTTAACATTGGTCTCTCCAAAAAACTTTAAGGAATCTGCGATGTGGGGCAACTATAGGAATGGTCAAATACGCATGTTTGAGGTCCAGACGGACCATCCAGTATCTTTCCATTGAGAGATCCCTGAGAAGATGGATGCCCTCCATCTTGAAATGGTGGTAAAAGATCCATTAGTTGAAATGTCTCAGGTTGAGAACTAAACGTGACCCCCAACTCCCTTCTTCTGGACCAGAAAAATCGTATTTATGAAACCTCTTAGATGATGATGAGAAGCAACAATCGCGCCTTTTTGAAAAAGGGTCTCTATTTCTTGATCTATGAAAACTGTCTCTTGATGGGGAAAACTGAGAGGAGGAGGGATCTTGGTTTGTTGGGGTTCTGAATAAAACTCTAGATGATAACCTGAAATTGTGTCTAACACCCCAGCGTCTTGCATAATCAAAAGACAATTTTGAGCAAATAGACTCACTCTTCCCCCCCAGAACAACATCCCTGGAAGATATGAGTTTTACCTGTTTGAGAGGCGTTTTGACTGTAGTATCCTCCTCTGTGAGGTCCTCTAGGGTTGCGGCCTCTGTATTCACGACCTTTGTCTGGATAGAAGTTGGAATTAGCTTGGTAATTGGACTCTCCTCGACCTCTCTGGTATGGGCGAGAGGTCTGGGAAGTGAAACGGCCGGACGCTTGACCCCTGAAATGCCTGGTCGTGTGAAAAAGGCCACTGTTGAACACTTTTTTAATTGAAGTCTGAGCCTTGTCCAATGCCAAAAAGGTAGCGACATATTTAGCAAGGTCCTTGATGAACCTGTTGCCAAACAAAAGGCTTTTAGCAGCTGGTCCAGCATCCGCTGGGGTCACCTCTGCAAGTTTTGGGTCAATGCGCAATAAAAACGACTTCCTGCGTTCCGTGGACTTCGAGCAGTTAGCGTTACCTAACAGGCAAATGGCCCTTTGAGCCCATTCTAGCAAAATGTTTGGGTCAATGGGTTCTTGCGATTCCTTGGCCTGGACTGCCAAATGAAGAATTTTGGTTAGAGGGCCGGAAATATCCAGTAGTTTATCCTGGCATCCCCGCCAGGGCCTGTCAATACCCTTCTTCGGATCCTTAGAAAATTTCTTAAGAAAAGTCTTCATGTGCGGGTCTAATTCAGGGGTCTCTGCTACTTTCCCCTCGAGAGCTGGGCGTGGACACTCTGAGCGTAGAGTGCTACGAATGTCTTTTTCAAAACTTTTTCTGAGTGGGGATTGCACGTAAGCAGCCACCTCAGGACAAGGAGTCAACTCTGAGGACCTGGGATGTATTATATAATCTGGATCAAATAGGAGATTTTTTGCTGGAGGGGGAAAAGGATCTAAGTTCTCAGAATGGCGCATTTTGCATTTGAGCTTGTCCCTGTGTTTATCAGAAGGTGATTTGTCCTCAGAATCTGAAGTTGAAGATGTGTCAGTGGAATTGCGCACTGAATGCGTCATTGGATCAGCTCCCTGACTAAAAAAAGCACTATATTCATTGTTGTTTAACACCGCGTTTATGGTGTGCTCAAAAGGGTCAAAATCTGACTGGCCAGGTTCATTTAAATTGACCTCATTTGGGGTGGGGTTCCCCAAGCCTGCGCGAAATCATCTGAGGCCAAAATTAAATATAGGCTGCACAAAAGGACGTAAGGCCTTCACTAACGCCTTATTTACAGAGTCCTGCACATGAAAATCTAGGGCCTCCACTAGGCGTTCCTCCATGTGCTGGCCAGGCTGTTCAGCATAGTCCCCATAATAATCATCTGTATGGGCCATGATGGCAGTGTAATAATCAATCTGAGGTCCCAGTATACAGTACACTGCTGCCAAATCAAACAAGGGGGGGAAAACCCTGGTGTCAAAAAGATCAAGGAGACCTTTGCCGGTGAATTATTTGGAAATATAGGGGAATAGGGGGCCTGACACCACTTTCCACTCGAGCAAAGCTCTGTCTAGTATTATTACAGCCACCTACAGGCGTAAAATGGGGAGCGCGGGAGCAACAGGATTCCTAAATTGCCACTGCTGACGATCGCGCACTCACAAACTCGAAAACCCAAGTTAGGTGCGAGCGCGGCGGCAGAAAGCAGACTGCTCAGCAGAGGCCACGCTTCCCCTGAGGCCCCCCACTGGTTTTTGCCGTCACGGTCGAAAGGACTGTTTCCTCGGCAACGTGGCAAATGCCGCCGAACACAAAGCAAACAGGGTGCCTGAAGACAAATTGCTGCGCCTCGAAATACAATCACCGTAAAAAGGATAACCTTCAACAATAATAGTGAACAGATTGTGGCACTTATGTCTTGTGCGAAGCAGCAAAGAAAGAGGACGGACTTTGCTTGCTTTATGTTATATATTGGAGAGTAGAGCCTGATTATAGGGTCATTGTGAGGCTCTGTTATTGTGGGAAATGTAGTTTTTGTTTTACTGTGTTTTTATTGGCTGCTGTGTGTTGCAGTAAAGAGAGAGATGAGCATAATCCGAAGCCTCTGGTCCTGACATAGAATCTGACCTGTCTGTTAAAAGAACAAAAAATTAATACATTCTCTTTCACTCAAAACTCCTTCCAACCAGCTCCCCAACTGCAGGGACAAACCACAATGCGTTGTCTTCTTCGATCAGGTAAACTCCCCTCATTCCCTTTGTCGAACAAAGGCACACACAGCTGCATGATCTTAAATGTATCGGCGGTCCAAACAGTCTGGTACAGAAGGATCCTTCTCATTCCCATGAAGAGTGTAAATCACAAACAACTGTCAGGTAGTACTATCCACTCTAACATTCTCCAAAGGCAAACAGTGAACTACTCTTCTAAGTAGCTAGCACATGACATCTTGCACCTGAAATTAAAAGAAAAACATGAAAACATTCTGCAAGAAACATTTACTTTAAGAGTGAAAGCCATTCGAAGCCTACTCACACTCAAGATAAGATTGGGAAAATACATTTTGTTAAAGATGAATGTACTGTAAAACAAAATGTTATACTTTGGCAATATGAAGTGCACCTTCAGTATACATATATAGCCACATGTTAACAAACGGATCATCAAATAGTTAGTCTAAATTAAAATATATAAAATTCTGCATCTTCACTTCCCCCTCTATTGGCTAGACTAGCCATCGCATAATACATTGAATCACCTTTGTTTCTGCATCACAACTTCGTTGTTATCCACTGCTGTTTATGCTTGGAGTTCTTCAACTCTCATAAATCTAATCAACGCATCATAAATCTTACATTGCTCATCCTGCAACTTTACTTCTTCCCTCTTCCCCTTTGTACCCTTACTTTCTTCTAGTGTCTTCTTTGCCTTCATCAGTCTAAATTTCTTCACCATTGCAAAAGAACAAATCACACAAACAGGTCTTGAGATAGCCTCCAGAAGGCCACCAGAAATATTACTAAGCCAACTACCTATAGCAGAAAACTGTTTCCCAGTCACCTCCCAGTCACCTGTCACTTCCAGTTCTTTCAGTTCTTATGGCAACCCTGTGACATTTCTCATATACTTTGGCAGTGTTGGTGGCACGCCTATCAACTAAAGTAGAAAGCTTTCTAATCTTCAGGCCATTGAAAACTACCCCTACAGAAGGAAACATAGCACCAAAGATATCTCTCTGCTATCTGTGAAGCACTACTACGTTTAGTTCTCCCAGGAAGTGTAATTCCACAATTATTTAAATTAGTTGCATGCTATACTTTAGGAAACCTAAAGCTAAATAGCACCTCCCTATCCAATTTACAGGAAGCTTGAAATAAGCATTATTTCCACATGAGTATTAAACTCCAGGAATGTTAGGAGAATTTCTTGCAAAAAATGATATGTGTAACCCAAAACATCAAATCTGTTAGGATATTCATTCCACCACATCCCCTGGAAATTATAAGCATTCTCTTCTATCCTCATATGGGTTGTCATTCAGGTGTCTTGTATTTCTCCTCTTCCTTTCCCCAAGCACCCTTTGAATCAGTTTACTAACTTTTCACCTTCAAATCAATCTCTTCTCTCCTGTCCTCTAAATCATCCATAAAATTATTTTCAATCTCAATTAACTTGAATGTTAAATCCTGTCTTTGGGAGGGGGCATGGCCAAAGTCATCTTCATCAGAGCTCCTGATCTTCCGACCCATCCTTAATCATCCTTGAGCCCAGAGGAGCTCTCCCACTGAGGAGATCACATCAGGGTTTTGGTTCCTCCACATGCCCCCCCATGGCGCTGCTTTGTGGGATGCCATACTCGTTTGACAGGGGCTGCCTCGCTAATCAGTCAGCCGGGGCCTGCCGGACTCAGAGGCCTTCCCCTTCAAGGAGGTTGTCAAAAGAGGCAGTGTTCAGGGCCGGATCAGAGGCTCCATACTCATGGAGCTGGGCTCCATTATTAACTACTGAGCGGGGTGGACCCTCCCCCCTGAACTTCTTGAATCAGGTGAGGAGGAGAGCACGACCAATTGTTTGTAAGCTATAGTGGTTGGAAGCTACATGCTGGTGGTTTAATTTGGGGTTGTTTCATTCTATACAAAACTCAATTAAGTCTTTTATAAAAAATAAAAAAAATCTGCCAATGGGCATGGGAAGTATCAAGCTTAATCGGAGGTCTGCAAAAGTACCACACAGAGTCCATATATTTGGCATTAGAACGAGAATTCAAATGTTTATACATAGGAACTTCAGACAAAACCGAATCATAATTTGAAAAGTAACATTCAAAATGACCTTCATGATGTAAAAACTAAGGATTATACTATAATAAACATGAGCAAAAGCTCGATATCACAACAAACGGCTGGCGTCAATCGCAACGTTCCGGTCACGTATGCGGAGTCCGTTCTCTATTTAGTTTACGAGAAACCATTTAAATAACCCCGCAATTCACGGCGTTTTTTACCATTTACTGCTACGAAGGTGTTACGATGACGCAGGTAAGGAAATTGACTTGCTCCTTATTCTATGTCAGGACCGGAGGCTCAGATTATGCTTCTCTTTCCATGCTTTATTTTTAACAGCAGCCAATGAACATCATGGAAAGTAAAAAACTACATGACCCAATATTAGTCATAAAACGTGATCAACCATAGAGGAGGAAGCCTATAAAGTGTTGAATCACACCAAGCCACTCCTCTTTCTTTGCTGCTTCGCAGCCAGATAAGTGTGATTTTCGTTTTTTCTTACTGTTACATTTTAACGTATTGGAGCGGGCTTTTCCCCTCCTTACAAGCGTCCTTTGGAACGCTTTTCAGCAGTGGAGTGGGAGCAATGGAGCGAGGGCTAGCGCTTTCTGCACAGCCCTTTTATGCCGGTGAGGTTCTTTTCTTCCTTTCACTTCTTTCGATTTAATTTTATGACCCGCGCTCAACGTGAGCGCGTTTTATGGGTCTACGTTACTTTTGTTTCCTCTCTTATTCGCGTGGCCACAGCGCGAGTAAAAAGCCTTCAGCAATCCTGTTCCGGTCTTGCTAGACCGTTCTTTGAATTCCGCCTCCCCGGGACGCCTATTATTCTACGCTCATATCGGAGCATTAATCCTCCCTTCTCCACACGCTCGATCGGAGCGCTGCCCGTGTCTTTTGTGTATTCCCCAGGGGGCCCGACTTACAGCGCTCATACCGGAGCGCGGCTGGGGCATAATTCATTAATTATTTTCCTTCCCTTTTTCCACTCGAGGGCAAATTCTACAGGCTCTGCCTCGGGCGACTTGAGCGCATATGCGCTATTAACCCCCTCATTACGAGGACTTTATTAGAGGCCCTGCCTCATAAAATTCAAAGCGTTTTTAGCGCTTTTAAGCCCTTTGAAGTTCCTCCACCGGCTCAGCTCCCACTTACGCCCCAGTGCTTGAACACTGGGGTTGAAATAATTCTAACTCAGGCTGTGCCTGGCTTAAGGGTCTTTAACCCCTTCAGGGCTGCTCCCTCCACATCTTAAAATTCTGATAATTGGTTACTGCTCTGATTTATTATATACTGATTATACTGTTTTTCTCCATCAGTATGGCTGGCTATGATGACTAAGCCGAGGACTTATACTATATTGATGATACTGCTGGCTCTTTTGACCAGGATTTAATGTATGCTTTAGATGCGGGTGTGCGTCATTCAGTTAATCAGGCCTTGGTTCAGGCCATTCATTCCATTA
Organism: Pleurodeles waltl; assembly: GCF_031143425.1. NCBI lineage: Eukaryota > Metazoa > Chordata > Amphibia > Caudata > Salamandridae > Pleurodeles > Pleurodeles waltl. The sequence goes on from NC_090443.1 coordinate 314,003,008, forward strand.
AGCATCACCTCTTAGGTTTGGTTGATCAACAAGCTTGGTCAGCGCCCGTGGGCGCCCCTTCCTTGGAAGATCCTTCCTTTGCGGCAGGCCCACAACCATCAAAACAGCCTTCTAATCCACATGCTGCGGATTTCCAATCCCTTATAAGGAATATGGCTAAAGAGCATGATTACAATGCGGGATCGCAAAAGAAGGCTGTGGATGATCCAGCTTCTTCTTCTTCGTCATCTGACCACTCTTCCGAGCAGGAGTAAGCGCCTCCTCGTAAATGCAAGAAGAAAGCCCACCACCAGGAGGCCCCTACCCCTAAGGTGTTGACTTTCGAGCCAGAGGACATCGTACACCCCAGATCCTCCCTGTGGTTACCACCCCCTGAGGTGGCAGATTATGTAGAAGCCCATATCAGACACGGGTTTGATAAGGATATTCGATCTAGATTAATGTCTGAGTGTCCCAGACCTGATTTTCCATCCAAGGTTACAGAGACTCCAGAGTTAGATCCTACCCTTGTTACGTTCCTCAAAAAATCGGCTAAGGATCCTAAGAAGGGTATCGATCGCGCTTGGCGTGGATGTCAAGATAAACTTTTAGACATTTCCGGTCCTCTAACTAAGATTCTGTAATTGGCCTTTCAAGCCAAGGAATCGGGTGACCCCATTAATCCGGATATTCTGGTAGGCTGGGCTCAGAGAGCACTATGTTTCTTGGGCAATGCTAATTGCGCTATCTCATCTGAACGACGCAGATCGGTTTTGATGAAATTAGATCCCAAACTGGCGGGCCTTGCTGCATCGGAATCAGGCCCTGTGGCCCAGGGTTTACTATTTGGTTCGCCCTTCATGAAAGAACTTGCTAAGTTCGTATCCACCTATGCCAGTCTGGACAAGGCACAAGGATCCATCCGGAGAGTGCTGCGTCCACTTTTTCGAGGGGCCGGACGCTACAGAGGGCGAGCCTTCGCCCGTTTCAATCAGCAAGGCCCCCATCGTGGATCCTTCCAACAAGGAAGAGGGGGTTATCAGGGTTACGACCCCTCCTCGTCCACCTTCTACCCATCTAGACGTAGGTATGGTCGAGGCAGATTCCGCAGAGGAAGAGCCAAAGGACAACAATCTTTCTCCCAGGAGTCGGGATCCACAGGTGAGATTGGTCTTGAGTTCAGAAGTAATTTTGGGGGGCAGAACTCAGAAGTTTTTGGAGAATTGGCATCTAATTTCATCGGATGCTTGGGTCTTAGAGACCGTACAGGGGTACAAACTAGAATTTTACGAGACCCCTTATCAAACATGCCTTCCCAGGCAGGGATATTTTTCCCATCAAGAACACAGTCTTATTTCCGCAGAAATTGCGGCTCTGCTCAAGAAGGGTGCCGTTATCAGAGTTCCCCTTCACCCTTCAGGGTTTGTCAGTCCAATATTTCTGGTAGACAAGAAAGGGGGCGGCTCGCGCCTAGTTCTAAATTTAAAAGACTTCAACGTTTTTTTGCTATATCGTCATTTCAAAATGGAAGGTATCCATTTACTAAGAGATGTTCTCCAAGAGGGAGACTGGTTAGTTCGCCTAGATCTAAAGGATGCTTACTTGACCATTCCTATTTTTCCTCCACATCGGAGGTTCCTTCAGTTCTGTTGGGAGACCGAATATTACGAGTACAAGATCCTCCCCTTTGGCCTGTCCTCCGCCCCTCAGTGTTTCACAAAGGTTATGCGTCCAGTAGTAGAATTCCTTCGCTCCCAAGGGGTCAGGCTTATTGTGTACCTAGACGACATCTTAATCATGGCTCAAGATCGAGACCTTCTGTTAGACCACCTCAATTGGTCGGTGTCTCTACTTCAGAGTCTGGGTTTCATAATCAATGCCCAAAAATCCGTTCTGGTTCCCTTGCATCAGATAGACTTTCTGGGGTTCCAGATAGACTCTTTACGGGCTCTTCTGATTCTTCCTTCGGGGAAGATCCGGTCAATCAAGAGAGAATTGAAGTCTCTATTATCCAAACAGACTGTTTCCCTGAGAGCGATTGCTCGCATGGTGGGCCTGCTATCTTCTTCGATTCAGGCGATTTTCCCAGGTCCTTTGCATTACCGAGACCTTCAACGTTTGAAGATTTCGCATCTTCAGAAGGGTCTCAGTTATGCAGATCAAGTTCCCTTGTCGGAGGAGTCCCGTGCGGAGATGCATTGGTGGCTCGATCATATGGAAGCCTGGAACGGCAGAGCCATATTCAGCTCTCTCCCGGATGTAGTGATAGAGTCCGACACCAGTCGTTGGGGCTGGGGAGCCCGGTGCGGCTCAGTGTCCACCGGAGGCAGATGGTCCAGCTCGGAGTTGAGTCTCCACATAAATTGCTTGGAACTCCTAGCAGGCTCTTTTGCAATCAAGAGTCTTTCCCCCATCAGAGCGAATTGTTGCATTCTTCTTCGCATGGACAATATCTCGGCAGTGAGATATGTCAACAAGTTGGGGGGAACTCGTTACCGCATTCTGGCGGAAATAGCCAAGGAATTATGGCACTTCTGTCTTCAGCACAGGATTTGTGTGGTGGCGGAGTACCTCCCTGGGGCCAGCAACTTAGTGGCTGATTGGAACTCTCGTGACCTGAGAGATTTCAGCGATTGGAGGTTACATCCCAGAGTTTTCCAAACTCTGTCTGCGAAGTGGGGTCCTTTTTCGATCGATCTGTTTGCATCTCGCCTCAATCGGCAGATGAAACGTTTTTTCAGTTGGAGGCCAGATCCAGAGGCATCAAAGACGGATGCGTTTCTTCAGGACTGGTCTCAAGAGCTGAGTTATGCATTTCCTCCTTTCTTGATGATTCCCAGGGTTTTGGCCCAGATCAGGCGTCAGCAAGCAGAGTTAGTTCTAGTGACGCCCCTTTGGAGATCGCAAGCTTGGTTTCCGATAGCAATGGAACTGAGTTGCGACCATCCGATCCTTCTTCCCTTCCGGGAGAATCTCCTCCAGGACCCTCAGGGCTTGTTACATCCATTGATCCTGGCAGGCAAGCTATCCCTGATGGCTTGGCGTCTTTCAGGCAAAGATGGGTCATCCCAGGACTTTCGCAGGAGTCTTCCGACTTCATTGCAGGTTCCTGGTCCTCCAGTACTCACAGGAGATACGCCTCGGCGTGGAAGCGATGGAGTGCTTGGTGTAGTTCTAGGAGTGCAGATCCTTCTTCAGCAGGTAGCTGTCTGGTCCTGAATTTCCTCTCCTCCTTAGCAGCGTCAGGTTTGGCATACCGTTCTATTAATAATTACAGGTCCGCTATTTCAACAGGGCATTTACCAGTAGAGGGTAAACCCATTGGTGAGTCCCCTATTGTGTGTAAATTAATGAGGGGTATCAGGTTAGCTAATCCCCCTCGCCCCCGTTATTCGTCCCTTTGGGATGTTAATGTTGTTCTTAGATTTTTAGAATCCTGGCCTGCTAATAGATTTTTGTCTAGGAAACAATTATCAGCTAAACTCTCCATGTTATTGTGTTTGATATCATGTAAGAGAGTCTCAGATGTTAGAGCTCTAGATTTGGCGGGGAGAGTTTTTTTCTTCTGAAGGAGTCTCTTTCGCCATTTCGCGTAGGACTAAATGCAATTTGAAGTCCGTGACTTACCCCTATTTTGTGGACAACCCCAAGCTTTGTGTGGTACAATGTCTTAAAGCTTACGAGGTAAGTACAGAAGAATTTTGTTCTGATATGGGGGGTCAATTACTCAATTCATTAGTTAAACCATATCATCCTGTTTCCTCAGCCACTCTCGCTAGGTGGATGCGTTGGTTGCTGAGTGAAGCAGGTATTGATGTTTCTAAGTTTGGTGCGCATTCTGAAAGAAGTGCTATGGCATCGAAGTCTTTGGCTTTAGGTTCTCGTTTAGAGGACATTTTAAAAGCAGCAGATTGGTCTTCACCTTCTACGTTTAAAACTTTTTATTATAAACCTATTGCTGATATAGCATCTGTAGTTGTGAATCAGCTTTGAACAAGCATAATCTGAGCCTCCGGTCCTGACATAGAATAAAAAAAATTCTAGCATTCGTGCTAAGAATTTTTCAATTCTATTAAGGACACAGAGGCGAGGATTATCCCACCGCACTGTATATATATGATGTCGGAATGTCATGGTATTTTGTTGATATTATGTACAAATTACTGTACGTCAGTGCTATCCCACCCTATTGTTTAGTAATATAAGTATTTCTTATGTTATTCAGTTTTTATGGCCTGGATTTTTTCATTTTTTCTAGGAAATGATGAGAAGTAATGCGATCTGCCGCGATTTTGTTCTTCTTCCAGTCAAGTTCGTCTGCGTTTTGAGATTTCGTTTACAAGTTTTTGATTAAGACTTTGGTTTTTTCTGTTGCGAAATTTGGATTTTGATTTTGAATTTTGAATTTTAGACAAAGAAAGAGGAGTGGCTTGGTGTGATTCAACACTTTATAGGCTTCCTCCTCTATGGTTGATCACGTGTTATGACTAATATTGGGTCATGTAGTTTTTTACTTTCCATGATGTTCATTGGCTGCTGTTAAAAATAAAGCATGGAAAGAGAAGCATAATCCTCGCCTCCGTGTCCTTAATAGAATTGAAAAATTCTTAGCGCGAATGCTAGAATTCTTTTTATCCTTGGATAGATATAGGGGTGTTCCTAACACTCTAAACTAAATAAGCCGATACATAATTGTTACTGGCTTTTGCTAAATTCCTTAAACAGATTTCTGTTCTCTGGCAAACTACACCTGTCACAGTTTTTGAAATAGGAGAACACTATTTGGTTTTTATTTTTATTTTTCTGTTGATACATATGTGATACCGGAGCTCGCTATACCCCTAATTCAGACTCCTGTTCCTAAATGACTTTATTGATCACCAACATTTGTTAAACCTTATCCAAGCAATAACAAAATATTAGCTTATTAAACTAGCTCTACATACATTTTTACAAATTCCATTTAAAAAATATATATTATATTTTCTGCTCTTAAAATAGGACTTATCATGGCCCGCTGATCTACACCTTACTGAACTACCATTTGACTCAACTTACAGAAGATATACTCACTAGAACTACCATTACTTTTCGTGCTCTACCCACATATGGGTCTCTTAGTCCAATGTGACTAGATAACAGGTATTCATCAGGACATTAATATATATTTGTATATCCAAAATCTATGGATATTAATATTACTCAGTTTTATCCAACATTTCTGACCACTACTCATCACATTTTGTCTCCCCCTTCTTTCCTTCCTCTTTTTCCTTTTTTACTTTTTTACAGTTTACTACACCACTATTCAGATGGACATGGTAAATGTTCATGCATTATATAGGTAGGTCTTGCAAATATGGGGTGATTATCTTACACACTGTGCATCTCCTTTAACTCTTCACGGTTCTTGCATCCCTATATGTCTGACTATCCAGGCACTGTGCCCTTCTCACACGGTTTGGTGATTTATACACTATGGGGGTCATTCCGACCCCGGCGGGCGCCGCCCTCCGGGCGGAAACCGTCCAAACACCGCACCGCGGTCAAATGACCGCGGCGGTGATTCTAACTTTCCCGCTGGGCCAGCGGGCGATCTCAAGAAGATCGCCCGCCGGCCCAGCGGGAAAGCCCCTGCAAAGAGGAAGCCGGCTCCGAATGGAGCCGGCGGATTTGCAGGGGTGCGACGGGTGCAGTTGCACCCGTCGCGATTTTCAGTGTCTGCAAAGCAGACACTGAAAATCATTATGGGGCCCTGTTAGGGGGCCCCTGCATTGCCCATGCCAGTGGCATGGGCAGTGCAGGGGCCCCCAGGGGCCCCACGACACCCGTTACCGCCAGCCTCTTCCTGGCGGTGTAAACCGCCAGGAACAGGCTGGCGGGAAGGGGGTCGGAATCCCCATGGCGGCACTGCAAGCAGCGCCGCCATGGAGGATTCCCTGGGCCAGGGGTAAACCGCCGGGAAACCGCCGGTTGCCCTTTTCTGACCACGGCTTTACCGCCGCGGTCAGAATTGCCCATGAAGCACCGCCAGCCTGTTGGCGGTGCTTCCGCGGCCCTCTGCCCTGGCGGTTTCAAACCGCCAGGGTCAGAATGAGGGCCTATATCTGGCTATGTTTTGAAACAGTTAACCTGAAATTTTCACTATATTTCGTATCTACGGGTGTTTTTTTGTTTCTTCGTACCCGAACCACTGAGGTTATGTCTACCTTTCCTTACCTATAATCCATCCATCTCATCATCTTTAACATGGCAAAATTTGTGTGGCATCTACGTTTCTGTACAAATAAGCTTTGCGACCTACATTTCGCTTATGTATAATATATCTTTCTACAGCATTGAAAAAGTCACTGTGTGACAAAACACGTGTTGGCTGTGTTTTACTGAACTCAAATAAATCATCCTTTGGAACATCAAGAAGACTCCTGTAATATACACTTCGGACCTTCTACACCAGCTCTTACTGTCACACTATATGATATTGACTTTTATGGGTGCTGTGGTCTTAACTGTACTACTATAATAAATTTCTTAAGCAAGGAAAATGTGGTGGTAGGTCATAAACTCCGCCACGGATGCTGGTAAATGTGTGCAGATGTAGTAATCCCTGCCTTTCATTAAGCTACTGTACTTGTGAAACAAATTTTAAAAAATACGTTACTTGTAAAATTTCCCTTTGAAGCATCTCAATGCAAAATCATGGAGTCACATCTATGCTGCTCCACTATGTGTGAAGTGGTAGATGTGGGATCAGGATTGAATTTAACAGGAGCTACTTCTGCAGGGGTAGTCCTAGCTATTAGTAAGTTAATCATAAAAATTATTATGACAATAAACACTATAGCCACCGTTACTTTTACATTGATTTTTCGAAAGATCAACATAATTTCTCCAAAGTCAGACATTAAAAAGAACACAAAACTTAAAGCAAAATGATTTCTACTTGTGCAAAGTTCATTAACCCTGTCATTTCCCATACAAGTACATTTTTACACAACTGACTTCATGAATTATCCCTAAACCTATGTTATCTTCTAAAGCTTCTACTCTTCTGCAGGAGCCTTGGCCCAAGAGAAAATGTCAGAAAGGCAATAAATGCTCAGTTCATGTGTACAGTTCGCTTGTAGTGGGAATTACCACGAAAATAAAAAAATCAAACAGTCTTCACTGTGGTAGCCTTATTCATGAGGGTTATCCAGGCACTGTTTGTTGACCCCCAAATCCATCAAAGTCCAAGTCAAATTCACTTTCAACAAAGTATGTCCATTCAGGGGCTAAGTACCTTCAACTAGGCACCATTATTCTCCTTGATCTCTGGGCTACTGGCTGCTCATCTTCACTGTCACTCTGCTAGCCTGGCCTAGGTTCTTTATTGACAGTCTCCAGGATGCGTTCATCTGACACACTTGTTCTCAGTTTCTCACTGTTCCATGGCCACCTTTCTCCTCTGAGATCTCCTCTGGTAACACTGTTTTGATTTTCTCCTGTATTTGAACTGTCATTTACCAATTCACTAGCTTGATTCAATGTGGTTGTGAGAAAACGCCTCTTTTTCAAATGGTTAGCCCACACTTTTTGCCTGGATGTGATGTAGTCTAGAGGATGTTAATGCCCAGGGCCCATGCTAACTAGGTTCCCTGGGTCAGAGTTCTTCCCCTAAACTGTTATGATGCATTGGCACAATTGGAGACACCTTTAGCTGCCCCCATATGTCCCAAGTAAATGGTATTTAGGTACCCAGAGCAGGACGTACTAAGGGTAGTCCCTGGAGGGCAGCAGTACTGCCATGTGTTCAGGTGCACCCATCACTGCCATATACAGGCTGAGTGTCCTGATGCAAACCTAAAATGCAAACTAGACATGTCACACTGCCTGTATGTCCTGCCCACTATACACTGCATGCACTATGGGTAAGACACCACTCTGGCAAGTCTTCCAGCCCTAAGGCAGGGTGCACAATACTATCTGAGAGGGCATAGCTGCATGAACAATATGCCCCCAATGTGTCCTAGCCAAGACCGCAACATAACGAGTAAACAGAGCAGCCATTTTAATACATGTGCGGGACACTGGTCAATACAAGTTTCACAGCTACATGATGGCCATTCTGAACCCTGGGTTGTTTGGTGTCAAACAACTCAGAATGAAATCCAAACTGGTCTAGTATTGAATTTATTACCAAATGTACCCAGGGGTCACCTTAGAGGTACCCCCTGCAAAAGCTAACTACGCTGACATGGTTGCTGGCAAGCCACACCCAGCCTGCCACCTCCAGACACAAATCTGCACCCCTTGGTTAAGGGCCTCTGGTCTCTGGGATGTAGAACAAAGCCTTTGCTAGGTGGAGGTGCTAACACCCCCTGCCTCAGGAATGTGCACTGCCCTGTTGGCGAGCTTTAAAGGGCTTACTGCCTGGAAAACTCGACCTCCAAGCCTGCTGCTTGCAGCCAATGGTCGTCACCATTGCAAACCCCTACTTTTGGCAGGAGCAACAGTGGGCAATTCAAACAAAGGACAGGGGGAGTGGCTCTACCTGGCATGCACCACCCCTAAGGTGATGAATACAAGGTGGACTCTCCATTTCATTTTCATCCATCTTCGATGGAAGGAAAATAGCAGAATAGGTGTAGGGAAGTGATCTCTGCCCACCGGAAGTAGTTACTTACTGGGTTTAGCCACCCGAAGGTAGATGACCAAACGCCCACTAAATACAGTATTTAGTGGGCATCCATAGACCAAGAAAACAGATTTGACTGACAGAAGAAGACCAGCACCAAGAAGATCCAAGGCATGAGAACTGTGGACCTGCTGCACCAAAAAAAGGTGCCAAACCCTGCCTGCTACACCCAGGACCCGGCAATCACCACTGAGGAGCTGCTGGGCAACTGGAAAAATGCTAAAAGAACCCCAGAGGACCTCCAGGCTTTGCAAATCACCAGAGAACTCCCTCCAGAGTGGAGATACCACTCTAAAACCACAAGGAACCAACAAGCCATTGAGGTCCACTTTACTGACAGGATGCTAACTCCGGAACCCGATACTGCGGCTGGACCAAACTTCACACTAATGACCGCAAGGACAAACCCTGTCAGTGTGCCAAGATTGGTGACATTGCGCCCTCTAGCGGCTGAATCATACTAATGTTCTGGGTATTGCTCACCTGACTTTAGACACCAAGAAAGACAGCCCACTTGGGACTGTAAAAGGACCAGGAGAAAGACCCGGTTGAGGGGCTTCAGAAAGAACCTGGACCTCCAACCAGAGTGCCCCCGTTGTCCTATAATCGACCCTTGAACCGACCTACCTCCTGCTTCTGAAGGAATCCTTGCGCACAGCTCCTGCCTCACAGATTCACTCTGCACCCGGCCACCCTGTGCCCTTCACCAAAGAACCATCTGTGCCCTAAAGGTCCCCCAACCCTTGCAACCTTGACACTCCAAGGGGACCCCCAGGATTTACCTTTAAACTTGCCTGTGCAGTGCTTTTCCAAGTGGTACCCCCGCAGTGGCCCTGCACCAGCTCCAGAGACCTTTCCCTGTTGCTCCCGCCGGAACCAGGAGCCGCCTGAACTTCTTCAGCTGGCACAGTGTGCCCACCGACAGCCTCCACCAACCTGCATAAGAAGAACTTGATAAACATACTGTACAATTTTATATGCATTTTTAAAGGTTATCTTCCTTTGATTCCTATGGTGCGTAATTACAAAAAATACTTTTTTATTAAACTTTAGAAATTCATATCTCAAAAAGCACTTAACCAATTTTGATGATCTTGGTTTTAAAAATTACATAAAAATCTGGAGTATTTTTATAAATTGGTCTCAAATTATTCCTTTGAGTGTCTGACTTACAAGATTGATGCTGTGAGTACAACAAATGCTTTGCCCTTCTCCAAGACTGGCCCAACTGCCCGACCAAACTACAGTAAAAATTAGAGCATTAGGTTGTCTAGTTTATACCCCTGTAAATTAACGTGTGGTTGCCTGGACCCCCTACACAGTATGCCTAGCTTTGCACACTACATAGAGGGCCATCCTCCTACAGTGGTTACTCTTGGTTCATTTACCACAGGTTTGGCACTCGCCTCGTCTTGACTTTGAGATGCTTGGGTGCACTCTTCTACCCCACTCCTTCAGGGCGATCAGGAGTTCAACTCGGCGAATAAGTGGTTGTGGTCTCCACATCTTCACTAGCTTGTCTCATTCGTTGAATGTGAGATGCATGCACCCAATTAGGTGACTGCCATATTTCACAACAATGTTGGTAACTAGGATGGCCTGAATGGGGCCACACCAGTGTCCGATTCCAGGCACAGTGTTCTGACATCCTTCTTCATCTGTACACAGTTGCCAGTACCAAGGTTGGGGTGCTGCTGCTTGCTCCAAAGGGCAGTTGCTGCTACGACATAGTGAGAGAGAGAACGCACCACATCAGCCAGTCCTTTCCAGTAATCGAGAACCATATCATGTGAAATATTCACATGCACATCAACAGGCACAGCGGGCATTATCATGGCTCTCCCCATGAGGCTCTTGTTTGGAGACAATCTTGTCCTCCAGTCAGTGTTACTTCAGAGATTTATCAGAATTAAAGGCAATGCATCCATCCACTTAAGTGATGTAGACACAGATACTTTGGCAAGACAGGATTTCAGTGTACCATTGGTCTGTTCAACAGTCCCTGATGCTTCAAGCCAGTAACTACAGAACAGCCTCTGGTCCACTTGGAAGGCTACACACAGCATTTTAAGGACCTCATTATGAAATGAGTTCTATGGTCTGACTCAAGAGAAAGTGGAAACCTAAAACGTGGAATTAATTGACAACGCAATACTTTGTCTACAGTAAGGCTCTCATTTCTGTGAGTAGGGTATGCTTCCACCCAAAAGAAGGAGATACACACCACAACTAAAATATACAGCAGCCCATTGTAAACAGGCATTCCAAGAAAATCATGCTGCATGCGGTTAAAAGCACCTAATCTCCCCATATGACTCAGTTTTATTGCTGTACTTCTTCCAACATTTAACAGTTGACAAGTCACACATCTGTGGCAAAGATTCTCATCCATCACTCTGAAACAAGGATTAAACTGGTTCTGCCTGGACAAGCAGACCTTGGTGTCCCTGTATGCGTGGGACCATTAAAGTGTCTGACCATGAGTGACAGTAAGCCATCTGTCAGGAAAAGTATTTCATCTACTGAAAACCAAATCTCACCCTGATTCTACACTCACCCTGCTCTGACCCAACCTTGTTGCTCACTTTCTGGTGCTTCTTCCTACAACACCTTAAGCTCCTCCCACATATCTGCAACTGTCAACAACAAGTTCATGGCAGCCTCACATACAGATTCATGTGTGAAATCTCCATTGAATGGTCAGGACCCATGAGTGCAATATCAGGCACATTTGTCAGCATGCTAATTGCCGGTAAAGGCAAAATCAGTTCAGCTCCTGTGTGCTGTGCATTTGACAACCACTACTTTCATGGGCATTTGCAAGGCTTCAAGCAGTTGCATAACATAGCTACTTTTTGGTATAGGTGACCCAGAAGATGTCACAAACCCCCTGTGACCACAGTTGGCCAAAATTGTGCCCCACATCAAAGCCATACTGGCTATTCGTGTAAATGATGACTCTTAATTAGTCAGACAAATAGCAAGCTTTAGTAAGAGGAAACAATTCAGCCACCTGGGCAGAGGTTACATAATGCAACCAGGAGGCTTCCACTACATATTCTAAGGTGCAAAAGGCATAGGCTGCTCTCAAGTTCCCTTTTTCATCTCTCAAACAAGAGCTGTTTGCAAACAGTACACAATCAGGCTGTTCAAGAGGGTCATCTTTGATGTCGGGCCTTGGTTTGGTACACAGTTCTATCACATCTAGGGAGTCATGGTGAAATCCCTCCTCATCATTTTCAGCATAAGGCAACAGTAACAGCATAGCAGGATTGAGAGATGAACATCTTCTCAATGCAGTGGTTTCAGTTGCCAGTATGACTTGCTCATACTTGGAAAGACGTCTGTTGTTCATGTGCTGCATTCTAAATCCACTCAATAGGATTTCTACAGAGTGGGGTAGCGTCACTGTGAAAAGTTACTGTATCACAATTCCTTCACATTGTTGAATGCTGCCACAAACTGAGGCAACCCAGCAGCTACTGGGTCAAGAGTGGCTGAGAAGTAAGCCACCGACCTCTTTGAATCACAATGAGTTTGTGTGAGCGCACCCTTCTTTCTCATTGCAAAATAGAATGAACTCTTTACTATAATTTGGCGTTCCTCAAGCTGGGGCACAGCAGAGACTTTCACATAGCTCAAGGAAGACATTCTTGCTTTCGTTCTCTCAGGGTAGCAGATCAGACACATCTTTGTGCGTAAGTCTCTTTAACCCCTTCGCTGCCAGGCCTTTTCCCCCTCCTGTGCCAGGCCTTTTTTTTGGCTATTTGGGGCAGTTCGCGCTTAGGCCCTCATAACGTTTTGTCCACATAAGCTAGCCAAGCCAAATTTGCGTCCTTTTTTTCCAACATCCTAGGGATTCTAGAGGTACCCAGACTTTGTGGGTTCCCCTGAAGGAGGCCAAGAAATTAGCCAAAATACAGTGAAAATGTCGTTTTTTAAAAACAAATGGGAAAAAGTGGCTGCAGAAGAAGGCTTGTGGTTTTTTCCCTGAAAATGGCATCAACAAAGGGTTTGCGGTGCTAAAATCACCAGCTTCCCAGCTTTCAGGAACAGGCAGACTTGAATCAGAAAACTCAATTTTTCAACACAGATTTGGCATTTTACTGGGACATACCCCATTTTAAAAAAAAATTGTGCTTTCAGCCTCCTTCCAGTCAGTGACAGAAATGGGCGTGAAACCAATGCTGGATCCCAGAAACCTAAACATTTCTGAAAAGTAGACAAAATTCTGAATTCATCAAGGGGTCATTTGTGTAGATCTTACAAGGGTTTCCTACAGAAAATAACAACTGAAAAAGAAAAATATTGAAATTGAGGTGAAAAAAAAATCATTTTATCTCTACGTTTTACTCTGTAACTTTTTCCTGCAATGTCAGATTTTCGAAAGCAATATACCGTTACATCTGCTGGACCGCTCTGGTTGCGGGGATATATAGGGCTTGTAGGTTCATCAAGAACCCTAGGTACCCAGAGCCAATAAATGAGCTGCACCCTGCAGTGCGGTTTCATTCTATACCGCGTATACAGCAATTCATTTTCTGAAATATAAAGAGTGAAAAACAGCTATCAAGAAAACCTTTGTATTTCCAAAATGGGCACAAGATAAGGTGTTGAGGAGCAGTGGTTATTTGCACATCTCTGAATTTCGGGGTGACCATACTAGCATGTGAATTACAGGGCATTTCTCAAATAGATGTCTTTTTTACACACTCTCTTATATTTGGAAGGAAAAATGTAGAGAAAGACAAGGGGCAATAACACTTGTTTTGCTAATCTATGTTCCCGCAAGTCTCCTGATAAAAATGATACCTCACTTGTGTGGGTAGGTCTAGCGCCCGCGACAGGAAACACCCTAAAATGCAACGTGGTCACATCACATTTTTTGAAAGAAAACAGAGGTATTTTTTGCAAAGTGCCTACCTGTAGATTTTGGCCTCTAGCTCAGCCGGCACCTAGGGAAACCTACCAAACCTGTGCATTTTTGAAAACTAGAGACCTAGGGGAATTCAAGATGGGGTGACTTGTGGGGCTCTGACCAGGTTCTGTTACCCAGAATCCTTTGCAAACCTCAAAATGTGGCTAAAAAAACAAATTTTCCTCACATTTTGGTGGCAGAAAGTTCCGTAATCAGAGAGGAGCCCCAAATTTCCTTCCACCCAGCGTTCCCCCAAGTCTCCAGATAAACATGATACCTCACTTGTGTGGGTAGGCCTAGCGCCCGCGACAGGAAATGCCCCAAAACGCAACATGCACACATCAAATTTTTTGAAAGAAAACAGAGGTGTTTTTTGCAAAGTGCCTACCTGTAGATTTTGGCCTCTAGCTCAGCCGGCACCTAGGGAAAGCTACCAAACCTGTGCATTTTTTAAAACTAGAGACCTAGGGGAATCCAAGATGGGGTGACTTGTGGGGCTCTGACCAGGTTCTGTTACCCAGAATCCTTTGCAAACCTCAAAATTTGGCTAAAAAAACACATTTTCCTCACATTTTGGTGACAGAAAGTTCTGGAATCAGAGAGGAGCCACACATTTCCTTCCACCCAGCGTTCCCCCAAGTCTCCCGATGAAAATGATACTTCACTTGTGTGGGTAGGCCTAGCGCCCGCGACAGGAAATGCCCCAAAACGCAACGTGGACACATCAATTTTTTTTAAAGAAAACAGAGGTGTTTTTTGCAAAGTGCCTACCTGTAGATTTTGGCCTCTAGCTCAGCCGGCACCTAGGGAAACCTACCAAACCTGTGCATTTTTTTAAACTAGAGACCTAGGGGAATCCAAGATGGGGTGACTTGTGGGGCTCTGACCAGGTTCTGTTACCCAGAATCCTTTGCAAACCTCAAAATCTGGCTAAAAAAACACATTTTCCTCACATTTTGGTGACAGAAAGTTCTGGAATCAGAGCGGAGCCACAAATTTCCTTCCACTCAGCGTTCCCCCAAGTCTCCCGATAAAAATGATACCTCACTTGTGTGGGTAGGCCTAGCGCCCGCGACAGGAAATGCCCCAAAACGCAACGTGGACACATCACATTTTTTTAAAGAAAACAGAGGTGTTTTTTGCAAAGTGCCTACCTGTAGATTTTGGCCTCTAGCTCAGCCGGCACCTAGGGAAAGCTACCAAACCTGTGCATTTTTTAAAACTAGAGACCTAGGGGAATCCAAGATGGGGTGACTTGTGGGGCTCTGACCAGGTTCTGTTACCCAGAAGCCTTTGCAAACCTCAAAATTTGGCTAAAAAAAACACATTTTCCTCACATTTTGGTGACAGAAAGATCCGGAATCAGAGAGGAGCCACAAATTTCCTTCCACCCAGCGTTCCCCCAAGTCTCCCGATAAACATGATACCTCACTTGTGTGGGTAGGCCTAGCGCCCGCGACAGGAAATGCCCCAAAACGCAACGTGGACACATCACATTTTTTTAAACAAAACAGAGGTGTTTTTTGCAAAGTGCATACCTGTAGATTTTGGCTTCTAGCTCAGCCGGCACCTAGGGAAACCTACCAAACCTGTGCATTTCTGAAAACTAGAGACCTAGGGGAATCCAAGATGGGGTGACTTGTGGGGCTCTGACCAGGTTCTGTTACCCAGAATCCTTTGCAAACCTCAAAATTTGGCTAAAAAAACACATTTTCCTCACATTTTGGTGACAGAAAGTTCTGGAATCAGAGAGGAGCCACACATTTCCTTCCACCCAGCGTTACCCCAAGTCTCCCGATAAAAATGATACCTCACTTGTGAGGGTAGGCCTAGCGCCCGCGACAGGAAATGCCCCAAAACGCAACGTGGACACATCACATTTTTTGAAAGATAACAGAGGTGTTTTTTGCAAAGTGCCTACCTGTAGATTTTGGCCTCTAGCTCAGCCGGCACCTAGGGAAACCTACCAAACCTGTGCATTTTTGAAAACTAGAGACCTAGGGGAATCCAAGATGGGGTGACTTGTGTGGCTCTGACCAGGTTCTGTTACCCAGAATCCTTTGCAAACCTCATAATTTGGCTAAAAAAACACATTTTCCTCACATTTTGGTGACAGAAAGTTCTGGAATCAGACAGGAGCCACACATTAACAAAGCCGACGACATCATCGCCCCGCACCTCCAGACCGTCATCAACTCTTCTTTTTCTTCTGCTACCTTCCCCGAATGCTGGAAACACGCCGAAGTCAACGTCCTACTAAAGAAACCTACGGCTGACCCGAGCGACCTGAAAAACTTCCGCCCCATCTCTCTTCTGCCTTTCCCAGCCAAAGTAATAGAGAAGACCGTCAACAAACAGCTGACCACCTTCCTGGAAGACAACAACCTGCTCGACCCCTCACAAACCGGATTCCGAACAATCACAGCACTGAAACCGCCCTCATCTCAGTCACTGACGACATCAGAACCCTGATGGACAACGGTGAAACAGTCGCCCTCATTCTGCTCGACCTCTCGGCTGCCTTTGACACCGTCTGTCACCGCACCCTAATCACCCGCCTCCGCTCCACCGGAATCCAAGGCCAGGCCCTGGACTGGATCACCTCCTTCCTCTCAAACCGTTCCCAAAGAGTTTACCTCCCTCCGTTTCGCTCAGAACCCACCGAGATCATCTGCGGCGTACCCCAAGGCTCATCACTCAGCCCGACACTCTTCAATGTCTACATGAGCCCCCTCGCCAACATCGTACGCAAGCACAACATCATCATCACCTCCTACGCCGACGACACGCAACTTATACTCTCCCTCACCAAGGACCCCGCCAGCGCCAAGACCAACCTACAAGAGGGCATGAAGGACGTCGCAGATTGGATGAGGCTCAGCCGCCTAAAGCTGAACTCTGAAAAAACGGAAGTCCTCATCCTCGGCAACACCCCGTCCGCCTGGGACGACTCCTGGTGGCCCACGGCCCTCGGCACCGCACCGACCCCCACAGACCACGCCCGCAACCTCGGCTTCATCTTGGACCCTCTTCTCACCATGACCAAGCAAGTCAATGCCGTGTCCTCCGCCTGCTTCCTCACCCTCCGCATGCTCCGCAAGATCTTCCGCTGGATCCCCGCCGACACCAGAAAAACCGTGACCCACACCCTCGTCACGAGCCGCCTGGACTACGGCAACACCCTCTACGCCGGGACCACAGCCAAACTCCAAAATCGCCTGCAACGCATTCAAAACGCCTCGGCCCGCCTCATCCTCGACATACCCCGCAGCAGCCACATCTCCGCACACCTGAGACACCTGCACTGGCTCCCAGTCAGCAAAAGGCTCACCTTCCGACTTCTCACCCACGCACACAAAGCCCTCCACGACAAGGGACCGGAATACCTCAACAGACGCCTCAGCTTCTACGTCCCCACCCGCCTCCTCCGCTCCTCTGGCCTCGCACTCGCTGCTGTCCCTCGCATCCGCCGCTCCACGGCGGGTGGGAGATCTTTTTCCTTCCTGGCGGCCAAGACCTGAAACTCCCTCCCCACCAGCCTCAGGACCACCCAGGACCACTCCGCTTTCCGGAGACTCCTAAAGACCTGGCTGTTCGAGCAGTGATAACCCCCCCTTTTTCCCCTAGCGCCTTGAGACCCGTACGGGTGAGTAGTGCGCTTTATAAATGTTAATGATTTGATTTGATTTGATTTCCTTCCACCCAGCATTACCCCAAGTCTCCCGATAAAAATGATACCTCACTTGTGAGGGTAGGCCTAGCGCCCGCGACAGGAAATGCCTCAAAACGCAACGTGGACACATCAAATTCTTTTAAAGAAAACAGAGGTGTTTCTTGCAAAGTGCCTACCTGTAGATTTTGGCCTCTAGCTCAGCCGGCACCTAGGGAAACCTACCAAACCTGTGCATTTCTGAAAACTAGAGACCTAGGGGAATCCAAGATGGGGTGACTTGTGGGGCTCTGACCAGGTTCTGTTACCCAGAATCCTTTGCAAACCTCATAATTTGGCTAAAAAAACACATTTTCCTCACATTTTGGTGACAGAAAGGTCTGGAATCAGAGAGGAGCCACAAATTTCCTTCCACCCAGCGTTCCCCCAAGTCTCCCGATAAAAATGATACCTCACTTGTGTGGGTAGGCCTAGCGCCCGCGACAGCAAATGCCCCAAAACGCAACGTGGACACATCACATTTTTTGAAAGAAAACAGAGGTGTTTTTTGCAAAGTGCATACCTGTAGATTTTGGCCTCTAGCTCAGCCGGCACTTAGGGAAACCTACCAAACCTGTGCATTTCTGAAAACTAGAGACCTAGGGGAATACAAGATGGGGTGACTTGTGGGGCTCTGACCAGGTTCTGTTACCCAGAATCCTTTGCAAACCTCAAAATTTGGCTAAAAAAACACATTTTCCTCACATTGTGGTGACAGAAAGTTCTGGAATCAGAGAGGAGCCACACATTTCCTTCCACCCAGCGTTACCCCAAGTCTCCCGATAAAAATGATACCTCACTTGTGAGGGTAGGCCTAGTGCCCGCGACAGGAAATGCCTCAAAACTCAACGTGGACACATCAATTTTTTTTAAAGAAAACAGAGGTGTTTCTTGCAAAGTGCCTACCTGTAGATTTTGGCCTCTAACTCAGCCGGCACCTAGGGAAACCTACCAAACCTGTGCATTTCTGAAAACTAGAGACCTAGGGGAATCCAAGATGGGGTGACTTGTGGGGCTCTGACCAGGTTCTGTTACCCAGAATCCTTTGCAAACCTCAAAATTTGGCTAAAAAAACACATTTTCCTCACATTTTGGTGACAGAAAGTTCTGGAATCAGACAGGAGCCACACATTAACAAAGCCGACGACATCATCGCCCCGCACCTCCAGACCGTCATCAACTCTTCTTTTTCTTCTGCTACCTTCCCCGAATGCTGGAAACACGCCGAAGTCAACGCCCTACTAAAGAAACCTACGGCTGACCCGAGCGACCTGAAAAACTTCCGCCCCATCTCTCTTCTGCCTTTCCCAGCCAAAGTAATAGAGAAGACCGTCAACAAACAGCTGACCACCTTCCTGGAAGACAACAACCTGCTCGACCCCTCACAAACCGGATTCCGAACCAACCACAGCACTGAAACCGCCCTCATCTCAGTCACTGACGACATCAGAACCCTGATGGACAACGGTGAAACAGTCGCCCTCATTCTGCTCGACCTCTCGGCTGCCTTTGACACCGTCTGTCACCGCACCCTAATCACCCGCCTCCGCTCCACCGGAATCCAAGGCCAGGCCCTGGACTGGATCACCTCCTTCCTCTCAAACCGTTCCCAAAGAGTTTACCTCCCTCCGTTTCGCTCAGAACCCACCGAGATCATCTGCGGCGTACCCCAAGGCTCATCACTCAGCCCGACACTCTTCAATGTCTACATGAGCCCCCTCGCCAACACCATACGCAAGCACAACATCATCATCACCTCCTACGCCGACCACACGCAACTTATACTCTCCCTCACCAAGGACCCCGCCAGCGCCAAGACCAACCTACAAGAGGGCATGAAGGACGTCGCAGATTGGATGAGGCTCAGCCGCCTAAAGCTGAACTCTGAAAAAACGGAAGTCCTCATCCTCGGCAACACCCCGTCCGCCTGGGACGACTCCTGGTGGCCCACGGCCCTCGGCACCGCACCGACCCCCACAGACCACGCCCGCAACCTCAGCTTCATCTTGGACCCTCTTCTCACCATGACCAAGCAAGTCAATGCCGTGTCCTCCGCCTGCTTCCTCACCCTCCGCATGCTCCGCAAGATCTTCCGCTGGATCCCCGCCGACACCAGAAAAACCGTGACCCACGCCCTCGTCACGAGCCGCCTGGACTACGGCAACACCCTCTACGCCGGGACCACAGCCAAACTCCAAAATCGCCTGCAACGCATTCAAAACGCCTCGGCCCGCCTCATCCTCGACATACCCCGCAGCAGCCACATCTCCGCACACCTGAGACACCTGCACTGGCTCCCAGTCAGCAAAAGGCTCACCTTCCGACTTCTCACCCACGCACACAAAGCCCTCCACGACAAGGGACCGTAATACCTCAACAGACGCCTCAGCTTCTACGTCCCCACCGCCTCCTCCGCTCCTCTGGCCTCGCACTCGCTGCTGTCCCTCGCATCCGCCGCTCCACGGCGGGTGGGAGATCTTTCTCCTTCCTGGCGGCCAAGACCTGAAACTCCCTCCCCACCAGCCTCAGGACCACCCAGGACCACTCCGCTTTCCGGAGACTCCTAAAGACCTGGCTGTTCGAGCAGTGATAACCCCCCCTTTTTCCCCTAGCGCCTTGAGACCCGCACGGGTGAGTAGCGCGCTTTATAAATGTTAATGATTTGATTTGATTTGATTTCCTTCCACCCAGCGTTACCCCAAGTCTCCCGATAAAAATGATACCTCACTTGTGAGGGTAGGCCTAGCGCCCGCGACAGGAAATGCCTCAAAACGCAACGTGGACACATCAAATTCTTTTAAAGAAAACAGAGGTGTTTCTTGCAAAGTGCCTACCTGTAGATTTTGGCCTCTAGCTCAGCCGGCACCTAGGGAAACCTACCAAACCTGTGCATTTTTGAAAACTAGAGACCTAGGGGAATCCAAGATGGGGTGACTTGTGGGGCTCTGACCAGGTTCTGTTACCCAGAATCCTTTGCAAACCTCAAAATGTGGCTAAAAAACACATTTTCCTCACATTTTGGTGACAGAAAGTTCTGGAATCAGAGCGGAGCCACAAATTTCCTCCCACCCAGCGTTCCCCCAAGTCTCCCGATAAAAATGATACCTCACTTGTGTGGGTAGGCCTAGCGCCTGCGACAGGAAATGCCCCAAAACGCAACGTGGACACATCACATTTTTTGAAAGAAAACAGAGCTGTTTTTTGCAAAGTGCCTACCTGTAGATTTTGGCCTCTAGCTCAGCCGGCACCTAGGGAAGGCTACTAAACCTGTGCATTTTTTAAAACTAGAGACCTAGGGGAATCCAAGATGGGGTGACTTGTGGGGCTCTGACCAGGTTCTGTTACCCAGAAGCCTTTGCAAACCTCAAAATTTGGCTAAAAAAAACACATTTTCCTCACATTTTGGTGACAGAAAGATCCGGAATCAGAGAGGAGCCACAAATTTCCTTCCACCCAGCGTTCCCCCAAGTCTCCCGATAAAAATGATACCTCACTTGTGAGGGTAGGCCTAGCGCCCGCGACAGGAAATGCCCCAAAACGCAACGTGGACACATCACATTTTTTGAAAGAAAACAGAGGTGTTTTTTGCAAAGTGCCTACCTGTAGATTTTGGCCTCTAGCTCAGCCGGCACCTAGGGAAACCTACCAAACATGTGCATTTTTGAAAACTAGAGACCTAGGGGAATCCAAGATGGGGTGACTTGTGTGGCTCTGACCAGGTTCTGTTACCCAGAATCCTTTGCAAACCTCAAAATTTGGCTAAAAAAAACACATTTTCCTCACATTTTGGTGACAGAAAGATCCGGAATCAGAGAGGAGCCACAAATTTCCTTCCACCCAGCGTTCCCCCAAGTCTCCCGATAAACATGATACCTCACTTGTGTGGGTAGGCCTAGCGCCCGCGACAGGAAATGACCCAAAACGCAACGTGGACACATCAAATTTTTTTAAAGAAAACAGGTGTTTTTTGCAAAGTGCATACCTGTAGATTTTGGCCTCTAGCTCAGCCGGCACCTAGGGAAACCTACCACACCTGTGCATTTCTGAAAACTAGAGACCTAGGGGAATCCAAGATGGGGTGACTTGTGGGGCTCTGACCAGGTTCTGTTACCCAGAATCCTTTGCAAACCTCAAAATCTGGCTAAAAAAACACATTTTCCTCACATTTTGGTGACAGAAAGTTCTGGAATCAGAGAGGAGCCACACATTTCCTTCCACCCAGCGTTCCCCCAAGTCTCCCGATAAAAATGATACCTCACTTGTGAGGGTAGGCCTAGCGCCCGCGACAAGAAATGCCTCAAAACGCAACGTGGACACATCAAATTTTTTTAAAGAAAACAGAAGTGTTTTTTGCAAAGTGCCTACCTGTAGATTTTGCCCTCTAGCTCAGCCGGCACCTAGGGAAAGCTACCAAACCTGTGCATTTTTGAAAACTAGAGAACTAGGGGAATCCAAGATGGGGTGAGTTGTGGGGCTCTGACCAGGTTCTGTTACCCAGAATCCTTTGCAAACCTCAAATTTTGGATAAAAAAACAAGTTTTCCTCACATTTTGGTGACAGAAAGTTCCGGAATCAGAGAGGAGCCACAAATTTCCTTCCACCCAGCGTTCCCCCAAGTCTCCCAATAAAAATGATACCTCACTTGTGTGGGTAGGCTAGCGCCCGCCACAGGAAATGCCCCAAAACGCAACGTGGACACATCACATTTTTGAAAGAAAACAGAGGTGTTTTTTGCAAAGTGCCTACCTGTAGATTTTGGCCTCTAGCTCAGCCGGCACCAGGGAAACCTACCAAACCTGTGTATTTTTGAAAACTAGAGACCTAGGGGAATCCAAGATGGGGTGACTTGTGGGGCTCTGACCAGGTTCTGTTACCCAGAATCCTTTGCAAACCTCATAATTTGGCTAAAAAAACACATTTTCCTCACATTTTGGTGACAGAAAGTTCCGGAATCAGAGAGGAGCCACAAATTTCCTTCCACCCAGCGTTCCCCCAAGTCTCCCGATAAACATGATACCTCACTTGTGTGGGTAGGCCTAGCGCCCGCGACAGGAAATGACCCAAAACGCAACGTGGACACATCACATTTTTTTAAAGAAAACAGGTGTTTTTTGCAAAGTGCATACCTGTAGATTTTGGCCTCTAGCTCAGCCGGCACCTAGGGAAACCTACCACACCTGTGTATTTCTGAAAACTAGAGACCTAGGGGAATCCAAGATGGGGTGACTTGTGGGGCTCTGACCAGGTTCTGTTACCCAGAATCCTTTGCAAACCTCAAAATCTGGCTAAAAAAACACATTTTCCTCACATTTTGGTGACAGAAAGTTCTGGAATCAGAGAGGAGCCACACATTTCCTTCCACCCAGCGTTACCCCAAGTCTCCCGATAAAAATGATACCTCACTTGTGAGGGTAGGCCTAGCGCCCGCGACAAGAAATGCCTCAAAACGCAACGTGGACACATCAAATTTTTTGAAAGAAAACAGAAGTGTTTTTTGCAAAGTGCCTACCTGTAGATTTTGCCCTCTAGCTCAGCCGGCACCTAGGGAAAGCTACCAAACCTGTGCATTTTTGAAAACTAGAGAACTAGGGGAATCCAAGATGGGGTGAGTTGTGGGGCTCTGACCAGGTTCTGTTACCCAGAATCCTTTGCAAACCTCAAATTTTGGATAAAAAAACAAGTTTTCCTCACATTTTGGTGACAGAAAGTTCCGGAATCAGAGAGGAGCCACAAATTTCCTTCCACCCAGCGTTCCCCCAAGTCTCCCAATAAAAATGATACCTCACTTGTGTGGGTAGGCTAGCGCCCGCCACAGGAAATGCCCCAAAACGCAACGTGGACACATCACATTTTTGAAAGAAAACAGAGGTGTTTTTTGCAAAGTGCCTACCTGTAGATTTTGGCCTCTAGCTCAGCCGGCACCAGGGAAACCTACCAAACCTGTGTATTTTTGAAAACTAGAGACCTAGGGGAATCCAAGATGGGGTGACTTGTGGGGCTCTGACCAGGTTCTGTTACCCAGAATCCTTTGCAAACCTCATAATTTGGCTAAAAAAACACATTTTCCTCACATTTTGGTGACAGAAAGTTCTGGAATCAGAGAGGAGCCACAAATTTCCTTCCACCCAGCGTTCCCCCAAGTCTCCAGATAAAAATTATACCTCACTTGTGTGGGTAGGCCTAGCGCCCGCGACAGGAAATGCCCCAAAACGCAACGTGGACACATCAATTTTTTTTAAAGAAAACAGAGGTGTTTTTTGCAAAGTGCCTACCTGTAGATTATGGCCTCTAGCTCAGCCGGCACCTAGGGAAACCTACCAAACCTGTTCATTTTTGAAAACTAGAGACCTAGGGGAATCCAAGATGGGGTGACTTGTGGTGCTCTGACCAGGTTCTGTTACCCAGAATCCTTTGCAAACCTCACAATTTGGCTAAAAAAACACATTTTCCTCACATTTTGGTGACAGAAAGTTCCGGAATCAGAGAGGAGCCACACATTTCCTTCCACCCAGCGTTCCCCCAAGTCTCCCGATAAAAATGATACCTCACTTGTGTGGGTAGGCCTAGCGCCCGCGACAGGAAATGTCCCAAAACGCAACGTGGACACATCACATTTTTTTAAAGAAAACTGAGGTGTTTTTTGCAAAGTGCCTACCTGTAGATTTTGGCCTCTAGCTCAGCCAGCACCTAGGGAAACCTACCAAACCTGAGTATTTTTGAAAACTAGAGACCTAGGGAAATCCAAGATGGGGTGACTTGTGGGGCTCTGACCAGGTTCTGTTACCCAGAATCCTTTGCAAACCTCACAATTTGGCTAAAAAAACACATTTTCCTCAC
This sequence comes from Pleurodeles waltl, assembly GCF_031143425.1. NCBI lineage: Eukaryota > Metazoa > Chordata > Amphibia > Caudata > Salamandridae > Pleurodeles > Pleurodeles waltl. The sequence goes on from NC_090443.1 coordinate 314,027,128, forward strand.
ATTTTGGTGACAGAAAGTTCCGGAATCAGAGAGGAGCCACACATTTCCTTCCACCCAGCGTTCCCCCAAGTCTCCCGATAAACATGATACCTCACTTGTGTGGGTAGGCCTAGCGCCCGCGACAGGAAATGCCCCAAAACGCAACGTGGACACATCACATTTTTTGAAAGAAAACAGAAGTGTTTTTTGCAAAGAGCCTACCTGTAGATTTTGGCCTCTAGCTCAGCCGGCACCTAGGGAAACCTACCAAACCTGTGCATTTTTTAAAACTAGAGACCTAGGGGAATCCAAGATGGGGTGACTTAAGGGGCTCTGACCAGGTTCTGCTACCCAGAATCATTTGCAAACCTCAAAATGTGGCTAAAAAACACATTTTCCTCACATTTTGGTGACAGAAAGTTCTGGAATCAGAGAGGAGCCACACACTTCCTTCCACCCAGCGTTACCCTAAGTCTCCCGATAAAAATGATACCTCACTTGTGTGGGTAGGCCTAGCGCCCGCGACAGGAAATACCCCAAAACGCAACGTGCACACATCACATTTTCTGAAAGAAAACAGAGGTGTTTTTTGCAAAGTGCCTACCTGTAGATTTTGGCCTCTAGCTCAGCCAGCACCTAGGGAAACCTACCAAACCTGTGCATTTTTTAAAACTAGAGACCTAGGGGAATCCAAGATGGGGTGACTTGTGGGGCTCTGACCAGGTTCTGTTACCCAGAATCCTTTGCAAACCTCAAAATTTAGCTAAAAAAAACACATTTTGGTGACAGAAAGTTCCAGAATCAGAGCGGAGCCACAAATTTCCTTCCACCTAGCGTTCCCCCAAGTCTCCCGATAAAAATGATACCTCACTTGTGTGGGTGGGCCAGGTGCCTGCAACAGAATAAGGCCAAAAACTTGTAGAGGGGATAGCACAGCGAGTTGATAAGGACATATTCTTCTTTTATACATCTTTAGGCTGACTCTGCTTTGGGGACCCACACAAGTGAGGTGTCATTTTACTTGGGAGACTGAGGGGAACGCTGGGGAGTAGGAATTTTGTGCTGGAGCGGTGATCGTACAAACAAAAGTCAGGAAAATATGCCTTTTTAAGCAAATTTCGCGGTTTGCAGAGGCGTCTGGGTAATAAAATTTTGGGGGATCCACGCAAGCCACCTCTCCCTGCACTCCTTGGGGTGTTTAGTTTTTAAAAATGTCTGGGTTTGGTAGGTTTCCCTAGATGAAGCCCGCACCCAGGACCAAAAACATAGGTGGCCCCTCCCCCCCAAACACAGGTAGTTTTGTAATATATCATTTTGATGTGTCCACATATGTCTGTGATGTGCCAAACACTAAAATTGTGAAAAGAAACGCACTTAGGTTATGTGAAAAAGACCCCTCACCCACCAACCAAGTTGGTGGCATGCTTCATCATCGGGGTCCCACCTTAGACACCTAGCGTGTCTCAAGTGTGCTGCGACGCCTGATTCCAGCGGAGCAGGTTTTGTCATTTGTACCACACATACTGGTTGGATTTGGCATGAGGGTGAGTGATGGTTCAGTAGATCAAATTTTATTAACAAGAGATTTCATAAGAGTGAAATGCACTGGTAATAACTGAAAGGCCAAAAAACTGAACCAATGACTCACAGCTCGTGAGCTGTAAAGCCACGACAAGGCACCAACCGCTTTACAGTCCATTCACACACCTTTCATACATGACATGCACAAGACCATTCACGCTGCCAGCCACGGGCCCAGCACATTACAAGACTCGCATCGACAGACAGCGCCAGTCAAGGGCCCATCACTTTCATACGCCCACATGCCTGATTCAGCAATCACACCAGCTGATGAGTGTGTGGACTGGCGTTTGGCTGGTGCCACCCCAAGCCCCACCCCACGCACACTGCCAGCCAAGCGCCACCCCACCCACACCGCCAGCCAAGCGCCACCCCACCCATACCGCCCGCCAAGCGCCACCCCAAGCACACCGCCAGCCAAGCGCCACCCTACGCACACCGCCATCACTTTTTTTTGGTTTATAAACAACAAAGAAACCACTAACTAATTATAAAATAAGTACAAAACTACAAACACAAAAGCTCTAACTAAATACATGACAGTGATGCCAACCGTGAAACTCAACATATGAAAATATAAAACAGACAGTTTACGCTCACTGTATTTCCCAAAAGTTTTTCCTTGTGTGGTAACTTCTATAACAGCTGGGCACACACAGCCCAGGCTTTGAAGGGCATTCGGGGCAGTACATCCGGCTCTCCCTCCGGATTAATCTCCGGGCACATACTCTACATTTTTTGTGGGCAAGTCTTTTTTGGGAGTGGGAGGAATGTGATCTGGAAAGTGCCGATCTTTCAATCTAGCCACATCCTCCACCACTTCTACTCTAGGAACTCTTGCCTGTTCCACCACGATAAGGCTTTCTATCACCGACTCCTGAAATTTAACAAATGTCATCCTTGACTCAGGTGAACAATCCTTGAATACAATAAAAGCATTAAAAGTTGCCAAATGAAATAAATGTAGGGCCAACTTTTTATACCACACGTAAGACTTACGAAGAGCAGTGTAAGGTTCCAACCTCTGATCTACTCTATCAACAACACCCATGTGCCTATTGTAGTCCAAAATGCACGCAGGTTTGCGCACTTCCGCAACCTGACCCCAAACAGTCACAGGGGAAGTACTCTCATCATGGATGGTAGGCAGCATGTACACATCCCTCCTGTCTGAAAATGTCAGAGCTAGCAGCTCATTATTCCGCAAGGCACTGCACTGTCCCCTCTCAAGTTTTTTACAGACAAGCTCCCTTGGATAGCCTTTCCGGTTAGAACGGATTGTGCCACAAGCAACAGTGTCCACTCTAAACAACTCCTTGAACAACTGCACTCCAGTGTAGAAATTATCTACGTACAAATGGTGACCTTTGTTAAACAGCCGTCTACCAAGTTCCCACACAATTTTTTCGCTAACTCCAAAAGTGGCCGGACAACCAGGAGGGTCAATACTGGAATCCCTACCAGTGTAGACCCGGAAATTATACACATATCCTGTACTGCTTTCTGACAGCATATACAATATAATCCCATACCATGCCCTCTTACTAGGAATGTACTGCTTAAAAACTAAACGCCCCTTGAAAAGGACCAAAGACTCGTCCACACTTATCTCTTTGCCTGGAACATAGACCTCTGAAAACCGATCTACAAGATGATCAAGGACAGGCCTAATCTTAAAAAGACTGTCACAATCAGGGTGATCTCGTGGCAAGGCTTAAGCATTGTCTACCAAATGCAGCATACGAAGAAGAAGCAAATACCGATTACGTGTCATAGTTGCAGGAAATATAGCCGTTGCCATCAAGGGACTAGTAGACCAATAAGAAGCCAGTGATGGCTTCCTGATCAACCCCATCAAAAAAGTCAAACCTAAAAACCTTTTCATCTCTTCCAGATATGTGGGAACCCACTGAGTAGCTCTAGACTGAGGCTTAAGTCTGGCAGCGTTGTCCCTCAAATATTGCTCTGCATACAAATTAGTCTGCTCCACAATCTCTTCCAAAAATACATTGTCCATAAACAAATGAAAGAAATGGACAGGCAAAAAGTTTTCCGTATTGACTCTACACCCTGGGAGACCAGTAAATGCAGGTAACTGTGGCTGCTCCATGTTTGGGGCAATCCAGGTGTCAGGTCTTCTAATGGGAAACCCTTCAGCCCCAGGCTGCTGCACCCTTGGCACATCAATGTCCTCCTCTATAACAGGCCCTTCATCTGCACTGAGAGTAGCTTCCTCATCAGAAGTATACTCTCGGACAGAAAACTCACTTCCAGAATCTCCCACTTCCTCCTCTGCCTCAGATGCAGAGTCAGTCTCGTAATCATGGTCTGAAGACAACTCAAAGAGCATGCCAACAACCTGCTGAGCGGTCACTCTGCGGCTAGCCATGATCCTCAGTAACAACAAATGGATTGCCAACAACAACTAGCACTAAAATAAGTAATAAACAAAGTGTAGCTTTATCACAAAGAGTTATGTACTAAAAAACTATACCACTCACTTGCCTGAAAAAGCTACTCACCAAGCAACTACTCTGCACAGACACAGCAATCACCAATGATATCCCACTAAAAAGAAAAAAGCAAATTAGACATATGACAACACAAATATCATTGTGCTCAAATCTAAGGACAATTTCACACACAATACTGCATTTAGTACACCACCTACAAACATGTCATTCATGCATGTCAACAATACTCCTTTGGAGTAAATTGCTTTCACTTACCTAAAACATGCAACTATGCAAACCACATGACAACTACTGCCAAAACCGCAAGGATCCACAGCAAAGGAAGCAAAAGCGTTTAACTGGAAGAAAAATAAGAAATAAATTGTTATAATCACAAATACTTCGCCAGTTGACAAACACCCCACCACCAAGAACTTAGAAATTGTCCCTGGTACCTAAGTGGATTCTGCCCCCCTTGGGGGCAGATGGGCGTAAACAAAATTGGCCGATCTGCCCCTAAGGGGGGTAGAAATGGGCAACAGCTCTGTGCCCCCTTTAGGGGGCGACCCTTCCCAAAGGGGGCACCCCCAGCACAAAACAAAAAAAAGGGAAAAAAAATAAATCCCTGGCGTATTGGTGGTTTCTGCCCTCCTTGAGGGCAGATGGGCCTACAAAAACAGGCCCATCTGCCCCCAAAGGGGGCAGAGATGGCCAATACGAACTTTCCCCACTTTGGGGGGGCGACCCTTGCCCAAACACACACCACACAATCCCTGGCGCCTAGTGTGCTTCGGCCCCCGGGGGCCAGATCATCCAAAAACATGGCTGATCTGCCCTCGGGGGGGCCGAAACAGAAAAAAATATATAGCCCCCCAGGGGAGCGACCCTTGCCCAAGGGGTCGCCCCCAAAATAAACATATAAAAGTAAAATCGGCAATCTGCCCCGGGGGGGGGGGGGGGGCGAAATACTAAATAAAATAGCCCCCAGGGGGGGCGACCCTTGCCCAAGGGGTCGCCCCCAAAATAAACTTATAATAAAGAAATCCCTGGTGTCTAGTGGATTTCACCCCCCCACGGGGGCAGATCAGCCGAAAAATCGGCGATCTGCCCCCGGGGGGGGAGGGCGAAACACTAAATAAAATAGACCCTTGCCCAAGGGGTCGCCCCCAAATAAAACATACCCCCAAAAATCCCTGGTGTCTAGTGGAGCAGGAATCTAGTGAAAACAGGCACAGGGGGAAAGGAGAAACCCTTTCCTTTCCCCCGTGTCTGTTTCCCCCCCCCCAAAACCCCCAACAAGGGAAGGACTTACCAAAGGAAGTCCTCTTCCCTCGACGCGCTGGAAGCAAATGGCGTCCCGGCAGCGCAGATTGCCGGGGGGGGTCGGGGGTGGAAGGGGAAGAGCTTCCCCTTCCATCCCCGCCTTGGGGGGGCGGGTGGGGTGCACAGGGGCTCCCCCCAGTTCCCGTGCCTTGGACGAGGTCACCTCGTCCAAGGCACACGGAAACCGCTGCCTTGGACAAGGTCACCTTGTCCAAGGCATGCGAAAGGTTAAAGGCTTTGCCACTAGGGGACTCTATGTCAGTTCTCAGCTAAATAATTCAACAGGGCAATAGTGCCTTACTTGCACGCTTCTTTAGTTGTTGACACCACCAATAAGTTGTCAATATATTGAACTAGGACTGAGTTACATGGCAACTTCAAGGTCTCCAGATTCAATTTCAAGATCTGGTTGAAGATCAAAGGAGTCTTTGTATACCTTTGTGGAACTCAGCACCATGCCTAATTTTGTTTTGGAACTGGAGTGGAAATTGACTCTCTTTGTCCAATGTGATGGACAACAATGATTGACACAAATCAATCATTGTTAACCACTTGGCTTCACAGGGTATCTGAAATAAAATCAAGGCAGGATTCGGTACCACAGGACAACATGGAAAAACAATATTATTGATCTTTCTTAGGTCTTGGACAATTCTATACTTCTAATTTGGTTTCTCTATGCCAGTTATTGGGAATTACATGGACTCCCCAAGATCTCTTTTAAAATTCCTTGCTCTTCCATAGATTCAATCACTTGGGCAATTCCAGCCACAGTCTCTGGTAAGAGATTATACTTGGATGTTCGAGGATTCTCTGTATTCCGTTTGAATGTTATTCTCATGGGCTCTGAAGCTTGCAGAGAAAATCCCCGCCAAAGAGATTAACTGGACTTGAATCACGTACCACGAACAGAAGGTTCTTCCTAAAAAAAAAATATCCTTACAGGAACTTTAGATGACATGCACAGGGTTCACTATTTGATTATTGTAAATGCCCACAACTCAGGAGTAGGAGTACAACTCAGTAGGTCCTGAGAGGAGTAAGTTTGGAACTTCCACTGTCCATACATAAGAGCAAGTAGCACCAGTGTTGATCAAAAAGGACACTCTCTGGCCATTCACTTCACCATCCACAAAAATCTCACTTTGGTTTACATCTAAAACTGCGCCAAGTATACAATCTTCCTATCCTCTAAGGCACCGTTATTGTGACTGGTCAGACCCATGGTCTCCAGAAATGTAAAAGACCAGGAACTGTTGGAACTTCTCATGGATTGTAAAGGGGCTTGGATTAGCACTAGGAGCTTGGTTTGCATTAAACCTTGGGGTTCCCATATTTTGCTGCATCTTCAGGGCTTGGGGGAAACCTGGATTTTGAGGTCTTGACATCTTCATATTTTGCACTGGCAGTTTGCGACCCCATTGCAAGTATGGGCACTCACGGGGATGGTGGCCTGCTGGAGACAGCAGACCACCATGTCCGTGACTGCTTTTTAATAAAGCAGTTTTTTTTTTCTATCTTCAGCCCGTTTTCCTTAAAGGAAAACGAGCTGCACTTAGAAAAAAAACCGAAACCTTTTGTTTCGGTATTTTTCAGAGCAGGCAGTGGTCCATAGGACCACTACCTGCTCTGAAAAATTATTTATTATTCCATTCACGAAGGGGAAGGGGTCCCATGGGGACCCCTTCCCGTTTGCGACTGGGTTACCATCCACCTCAAGTGGATGGTAACTGCGATTTCATTTGTGACCGCTTTCGCGGTCGCAAATGAAATTGCATAGCATTGCGAGTCGCAAATAGGAAGGGATCACCCCTTCCTATTTGCGACTCTGAAATGCATTTTGCGAGTCGGTCCCGACTCGCAAAATGCATTTCTGCATAGCAAACTCAGGTTTGCGACTCGCAAACTGCGATTTTCGCCGTTTGCGACTCGCAAACCGTTTGCTACATCTGGCCCTAAATCTCCAATCCCATTTCCAATGATTTAACTTGTTACTGAAATGACACAGATTGAACCTTTTAAGAGTCACCAGGTCTATTCCAGTACTCAGATCCATCAGCACACCACAACCTCTTTCTTATAGGACACCATTCGCATTGCGTATAATTTGTCCTTCGTCTTGTAAACTGACTCCCTACATTCCAGCACCACTACCAGGATAAAACCCTGTATTTGCAGGCCATTCTAAAATCCCTTCTTTGATAATTTTGTCTGTGCCAACATGAACTTTTCTTTGATCTTTTTCAGTTCATCTCCAATTCATCACTGCAGTACTTTGCATAACGAAGTATTTCATCCAAAGGTTTAACTTACCAACAAATAACATTCTGCTGAATATGTGAACTAACCAACTATATAACAAAAGGGACCAGCTGAAATCAAGGTCCAGCACATACACTTCCATATCTATATTGATTAGCACAACAATGTGCTGTTACTATATAGAGTTAAGATTAATACCAATCGTGTAACCTAACTGGTCTAGGGTTGGAAATATCGGCGCAAGAACCCTAACCCACAGCTAGGGGTGGCATGCTTCATCATTGGGCTACCTCCTTGTTTGGAAAGGTGCTGCAAAGCCCAACAGACCCCTGAAAAGGAGCCCTTTGTTGGAGATCTTTTCTTGATTTTGCTGCCTGAGTCTAAACTTGTATTTCTGTATAAAAGGTTCTCACAACACGCCTATTTTAGGTCACCTATTGAAATTGACATCAAGGTGCTCATGTGTTCATGAATTCTTTCAATCAGTATATGTATGGATTTTTCACTGTTAAACATGTCATCAGGCAACATCATTCAGACTGCCAACCTTGAATATATTTTGCCTGCAGGAAGGAGGGTGGGACATTGAGCCCAACACTGTCTGGCTAGCCATTAAGGGGCCTTGGAGGAAGCAGAGCAAAGTATAGCAACCAAGCGTACCAAGCGCTACAAGTCAAGGGTTAGGATAACACATTTGTATCCACATCACAGCACTAAAATGCATTATTTACACGAAATTAGTTCCTTCTTTCCTTGGAGTTCCTGTAGACACTCAACAATACCTGTCAGTTTTATACTCACTGATACAAAGGCAAAGAACAGGTCAAAGAGAGGTGATTTTTCCATGAACTGAAGTTATGTGGTTAGGGCTTAGAATAGAGAAGGCCCTTCCTTTTCAGATTTTATGTAAAGAGTGGAGGCTCCAGTTAGCTTTCTTTCGTGCATTTATATACAATGGCAACCAAGAATAGGAACAGCAAACTATATTCTCACCATGCTTTGGAACCAAAACTACAAGCACTAACCAGTCACTGAAAATCTCTCTGTATATATACACTAGCTGGAGCATACAAGTCCTATTTCTTGCTGCTTAGTCACTTAAGTACCTTTTGTTTCAAATGGAATGCTACTAGCATTTAATTGTGGGTTTTGGTTCATTTTACTTATTTTGATTGTTAGTTCTTCGTGCTTTACCCACTTAAATGACGTCTACCGGCCTGTCTGTAGAAAGCCCATTTTCTCTGGCTCCCACTGCTTTCTTTACTGACAAGGCATTTGCTTCCTATAGTGAGGGCTGATATCTGGCTGTTTTTTTTTTTACCGGCCTGGCAGTATTTGTAAGTCCAGACCAGTAAAAAATATTGAGATCAAGCACTGACAACACCAATAGGTGTGTGTTAGACCTGGCATCTTAGGCGTGATTTCCCCTGTTTTTGTGCCTTTGCTTCCTGTTTTTTTGACTGTGCTGGATTTCGTTTTTGCTGGTTTTGGTACTCTGGTCACTTTACCACTGCTGACCAGTGCTAAATTACTGGTGTGCCCTGTGTAAATTGTGATTATGATTGGTTATCTATTATTGGTATATTTGATTTACCAGTAAGTCCCTAATACAGTGCACCACGTGTGTCCATGGCCAGTAAATCAAATGCTACCAGATGTCATGCAGCACAGATTATGCCACCTACATGAGTAGCCCTGTAAACATGTCTCAGACCTGCCATTGCAGTGTCTGTGCAGTTTTAAACTGTCAGTTCCACCTGACAAGTGCACTCACTTGCCAGGCCCAAACCCTCCCTTTTACTACTTGTAAGCAACTCCTAAGGTAGAACCAATGCAGCCCCCTGTGTAGGGCACAGTGCATTTAAGAGGTAGGATATGTACGGATGTGTTTTGCATGTTCTGATAGTGAAATACTGCCAACTTCGATTTTCACTATTGCAAGACCTATCCCTCCCATAGGTTGACATGAGATTGCCTTTAAATACATTTTAAGTCTAATTTCCTATTGGGAGCAGATAGAGATATAGAGTTAAGGGTCTCCGGAGTCACAATTTAAAAATAAATCTTTTAGTGAAGTTGGTTTTTAAATTGTAAGTTTGAAAATGCCACTTTTAGAAAGTGGGCATGTTCTTAGTTACCCATTCTGGGCTTCTGTCTGGCTGCCGAATACACGTCTAGGTCAGATTGACATTTGGGCAGTGTGGCGGGGCGTGGATATGGGGCTTACTAGTACAGAGGCTCAGATCAAGTGTTTGGGGGTTTATAAGGCAGAGGCCAGGGTTTTATTAGATAATAAAAAAAAAAATAGACATCCAAAAAAAACGTAAAGTCTTGCAACTGCTCTGCTCTTTGTCTTTCTTTTCCCTTGAGGAGTCTCTGGGTGTCGGTCCGATGGTGTCTGTAGGTCCTCAGTGATTCCTTCTGTCTTTCAGGGTCGTTCTACTGGCGGTTTTTCCTGGGGCACGTATCCTCGACAGAATCAGAGGACAAGACACGGTAAGTGGGACGGTAAGTATTATTTCTGTCTTTTATTACCAGAAGGGAGGGTTGTGAGGGAAAAGCTGATAGGGGTTGGTGTAGGTAGGGGGGGGAGGGGTTTTGTCTTGGTTGACTATTGGGACGGTGCCAGGGTGGTGCCAGGCAATGGATGGGCAGTGTGACTTCCCCAGTTCCCCCTCAAAAACCGCCCGTTCCCCTTCTACCCTCCCCGGTTCCTTCTCCCTCCTTTTCCCTCCCTCCTGCCCCTTTGGTGTAGTTGGCCCTGAAATATCCCCGTACCTTGTTAAGCCACGATCCTCCTGGATCGTGGCGGGATTCCTCGTCTTTCTGCAGTGCTTCTCCCTCCTCCAGGTATCTGCAGGGGTGCTGCTCCTTTCGTCTTGATTCTGCTGCCGTCGAGAGTCCTTCCTCCTTTCCGTGACTCCTTTCGCCCTCTCTCCCCGTCTTTGCCGTGGCGTCCTTTTTAACCTGGGTTTCGGCGTTTTCCTTGCGATAACCCAGAAGTCCGGCCTCTCCCCGAGACATGGCTCCGATGCGTCTCCATGACAACGCGTCATGGAGACGGAAGAAAGACTCCTCCGCTGCCGCTGTTGTAGGTCTGGAGGCGCGGTGTCGGACACCCGCCTACACACCCCATCCCATGAACGGGACTGGTAGAGGCCCGTAGAATCCGGACAACGGGAGAGAAAGTCGGCGGGACACAGGCTGGACCCAGGGATGTGACGGACCTGAAAGGTGAAGGGCTGGAGTTCAAGGAACCAGCGCAACACTCGGGAATTGGTATCTTTATGGGAGGCCAACCACGTTAGCGGGGCATGATCAGTATAAAGTATGAAAGGACGACCCAAGAGATAATACCGGAGACATTCGACTGCCCATTTTATGGCAAGACATTCCTTTTCGATAGTTGGAAAGTGGGTTTCTCGAGGCAGTAGCTTGCGACTGACATAAACAATGGGGTGATCATACCCCAGGTCGTCAGGTTGGGCTAGGACGGCGCCTAGTCCGACGTTGGAAGCATCTGTAAACAGATGAAAAGGTCTAGAAAAATCGGGACACCGCAGTACGGGTTCGGTTGAAAGGGCCTCTTTAAGCAATGTGAAGCTTTTTAGCTGGGTGGGAGAAAAAGAGGGTAAGTTCGTTGGATATTGTTTCTTTAGTAGGTCAGTGAGAGAGGCTGTCATGGTTGAGTATTGTGGGATGAACCTACGATAATACCCGACCAACCCCAGGAAGGACCGGAGTTCTTTCTTTGTTTTGGGGAGTGGTATCTGTCTAATGGTCTCTACTTTGTCTTTTTGAGGACGTAGAACTCCCATACCAATGACATAACCTAAATAGGCGATTTGGGTTTGCCCTAGGGTGCATTTTGAGGGATTGGCGGTGAGTCCGGCTTCTGCCAAGGCGGAGAACACTTGGTCTAAATGATAGAGGTGTTCTGTCCAGGTTGAGCTAAAGATGACAATGTCATCAAGGTAAGCAGCGGTATATTCCTGGAAGGGACGTAAAAGCCGGTCCATTAATCGCTGGAATGTAGCCGGAGCACCGTGAAGGCCAAAGGGAAGGACTGTAAAGTGATATAAACCCGATGGGGTGGTAAATGCTGTCTTTTCTCTGTCTTGTGGGGCTAAGGGAATCTGCCATTATCCTTTCGTAAGATCAATAGTGGACATGTAACGGGCCTGTCCGATTTTCTCTAGTACTTCATCTACTCGGGGAATAGGATAAGTATCGAAAAGAGATATCTCGTTTAGTTTCCTGAAATCTATACAAAACCGGACCGAGCCATCGGGCTTTGGGACCAAAACAACCGGGGAACACCACGGACTGCTGGACGGTTCGATGACTTTTAGGGACAGCATCTTTGCTATCTCTTCCTCTATCAAAATCTTTCTTGCTTCTGGAATTCGGTAAGGACGTAGGCGTACTGTACGTCCTTCAGGGGTTCTAATATGGTGTTGAACTAGAGTAGTGCGCCCAGGTAGGTCTGAAAAGAAACCAGAATGTTTTCGGATTAACGTACCAAGTTGATTTTTCTCTGTACTAGTTAAGGAGTCATTGATATGAGGGTGTTTTTGTTTTTACGGCTGTAAAGTGGGATATAGTTCCAACCCTAGGGGGTTGGTTGTGGTTATCATGCATCCCGTAGCAGGACGGTCGTTCTCGTCCGCCGGGGTTTCCCATTTCTTTAGCAAATTGATATGGTAGATCTGGGTCCGTTTAGGGTTATTATTTGTTTCGATCAGGTAAGTAACGGGGGTGACTGCTTTTATTACGCGGTATGGCCCCTGCCATTTTGCTAGCAACTTATGGTCGGAGGTGGGTCGCATGACCAATACCTGGTCATTGGGGTGAAGAACCCTCAATTTAGTACCCTGATCATAGACAGCCTTTTGGTTTTGTTGAGCTAATTCTAAGTGTTGTCTCACGTCTTCCCAGACCGTCTGGAGATGGGCCTTTAGGTTATGAATATAATCTAAAAGGGGTCTCTCCTCATCATTCTCCTCCTCCCATAATTCTGCCGCCATGTCTAGCAAGTTGCGAGGCTGTCTTCTGAATACCACTTCGAACGGACTATGCCCAGTAGATGATTGTTCATGTGTTCTGATTGCATACAGGACCAGTGGTAGTTTTTGATCCCAATCTTTACCTGAGTCATTAACTATTTTACGCAAAAGGGTCTTAATGGTGCGGTTATATCGTTCCACTAAACCATCAGTTTGTGGATGATATACCGATGTCTTTATCTGGGTGATTCCTAGGACCTTACATATCTGTTTCATGAGCCCAGAAACAAATGGGGTTCCCTGGTCGGTAAGGATTTCTTCAGGAAAACCAACCCTCGAGAAAAATGATATCATGGCTTGTGCAACTGTCTTGGTGGTAGTACTGGTAAGGGGAATGGCCTCCGGATATCTGCTAGCGTAATCAACTATCACGAGAATATGGGTATGGCCCTTGGAAGACGGTAAAAGAGGTCCGACTAAATCCATACCTATTCTTTTAAATGGGGTGTCTATAATTGGTAACGGATATAACGGAGCTCTTCTGGTGATTCCTGGCTCTACCAGTTGGCAATTAGGACATTGCATACAGTATCTTCGAATTTGGGCATATACTCCGGGCAAGTAAAAACGTCTCAACAAGTACTCCTCTGTCTTTTCCCGGCCGCAATGACCTCCTCCTGGTTGGTTATGAGCGAGGAATAATACCTGAGTCCGGTAGGGTTCAGGGACTACTAGTTGTCGTTTTTCCCCATTTACAGTCCTAGATACTCGATATAGTAAGTCCTTATGTACAATAAAATGAGGGCCTACCTCACCGTCAGAGTCGGTTTTGGCATTTCTCCATGCATGCGTGAGGGTGGGGTCTTCGCGTGGGCTTGTCCTAAACGATGTTGGGGCGCTGGTTATAGTGGCTACTATCTTCTCCCCTTCCAACTGTTCCGGACAAGAAGCATACTTCTGTTTTTCAACCCTTTTCTCCCTCCTAGTTAGTCTTTTCCGTTCGGGGACGCTATCAATAGGGGTATTCCGAAATGGGGCTACACCCCACCAGTCAGCGATAGGGTCGGGTTTTCGAGTTTGGTCTAGAATGTCAGTAAATCTCTGATAGTCAGTTCCAAGAATACATTCTTCGATCAGGTTGTCCATGATTCCCATGGCGAGAAAATCATGATTATTGTTCCACTCTAGTTCTACTACTTCAAGGGGGTATTGAGCTCGATCCCCATGGATGCAACAGATTGTAACCCAGTTTTCTGCCTTCGACTCGACTGACTTGAGTATATCTCGACGTATTACTGACTGACTACATCCAGAGTCAATCAACGTCATGACCATTTGTCCACTAATTCGTAGGGGTTGTTTAAAGGATATATCACCCGCCCCAATGCACAAGACTCTCCCTCTAGTAACCCCTATCTCCATAGGTTCTATTCCCTCACGCTTCTTGGGACAGATTCTGGCTATGTGGCCCCACTCCCCACAATTGAAACATTGAGGTTGTTGCATGGGGCTTCTCTCTGCTCCCCGAGAGTACGAGCTTGGCTCCTCTGGGTTTCGTCGTGGTATATATTGAGGAGGAGTTGTAGGGGGCTTGCCTAGGGGTCTGGAAGGTTGGCCTTTTACATCTACGGACCGATGATAGGCGCAGGCCAGATCAACTGCTAGTTCGGTGTCGATCTTAGGATGTTGTCTGATCCAGTTCCGGGTGTTCAAGGGTAAGGAGTCTAGATATTGTTCTAGAATAACGGCCTTGATCACATCTTCTCGTTCAGTCCCTAAGGGTCCCAGCCACTTCAGGCCTAGGTCTTTTACGCGGTAGTAATATGTACGTGGATCTTCCTGCGGTCCCCATTTTACTTTACGGAACTTGGTTCGATAATACTCAGTATCGTGTCCCACTCGCTCTAATATACTCTTCTTAATTTCAGAATAGGGAGTGGTCCCTCCCGGATTGGCGGCCTGATAAGCTGACGGGAGAGTACCGGTTAAGAGAGGAGCTATATATTGGCCCCATCGATTTTCCGGCCATTGAGCAGATGAGGCGACCCTTTCAAAGTTCGTAAAAAAGGCGTTGGGATCCTCTCCCTCTTGATACTTCTGTAACACCGAACTTGGCACATTAGGATGTACCTTACTGGCAGCAATCGTATCAGTCAGCTTTTGCATAGCGGTCTCATGAACTAACTGATTATTGGCCATTATAGTGGCCTGACTTTTCAGTGCGGCTTGAAGAGCCTCTCTATCTTCTTTGGCCTCCCTTTGTTGTGCCTCCCAGACAAGTTGGAGATGGCGTTGACCCTCTGCCAATTGCTTTATCATGTCTTCGAGGGTGGGTTTCTCTTCCATGATTGTAATACCACTGCACAGGCCGAGAGGAAGAGAAAAAAAAACACATTTTTAGCCCCTCAGTACCCCAAAACAAAAATCCCACTTCTGACACCACTGTGGCGGGGCGTGGATATGGGGCTTACTAGTACAGAGGCTTAGATCCAGTGTTTGGGGGTTTATAAGGCCGAGGCCAGGGTTTTATTAGATAATTAAAAAAAAATAGACATCCCAAAAAAACGTAAAGTCTTGCAACTGCTCTGCTCTTTGTCTTTCTTTTCTCTTGAGGAGTCTCTGGGTGTCGGTCCGATGGTGTCTGTAGGTCCTCAGTGATTCCTTCTGTCTTTCAGGGTCGTTCTACTGGCGGTTTTTCCTGGGGCACGTATCCTCGACAGAATCAGAGGACAAGACACGGTAAGTGGGACGGTAAGTATTATTTCTGTCTTTTATTACCAGAAGGGAGGGTTGTGAGGGAAAAGCTGATAGGGGTTGGTGTAGGTAGGGGGGGGAGGGGTTTTGTGGTGGTTGACTATTGGGACGGTGCCAGGGTAGTGCCAGGCAATGGATGGGCAGTGTGACTTCCCCAGTTCCCCCTCAAAAACCGCCCGTACCCCTTCTACCCTCCCCGGTTCCTTCTCCCTCCTTTTCCCTCCCTCCTGCCCCTTTAGTGTAGTTGGCCCTGAAATATCCCCGTACCTTGTTAAGCCACGATCCTCCTGGATCGTGGCGGGATTCCTCGTCTTTCTGCAGTGCTTCTCCCTCCTCCAGGTATCTGCAGGGGTGCTGCTCCTTTCGTCTTGATTCTGCTGCCGTCGAGAGTCCTTCCTCCTTTCCGTGACTCCTTTCGCCCTCTCTCCCCGTCTTTGCCGTGGCGTCCTTTTTAACCTGGGTTTCGGCGTTTTCCTTGCCGATAACTCGGAAGTCCGGCCTCTCCCCGAGACGTGGCTCCGATGTGTCTCCATGACAACGCGTCATGGAGACGGAAGAAAGTCTCCTCCGCTGCCGCTGTTGTAGGTCTGGAGGCGCGGTGTCGGACACCCGCCTACAGGCAGTTTGTGAATTCACTCTAGACATTCACACAAAGGGAGATGAGGTATGTCCTTCATATCCTGATGGGTCTTCCTTGGCTAAAGTGGTAGGAGGATCTGGCACTTGCGCCTGAATAGGGCTGTGCCTGCCCTCACACAATACAGTCTCCAACACCCTAGAGTGTGTTTGGGGCCAGGACAGAGAGAGGCAGGGTCTTGTGCACTACAAAGTCTTTTCTTTGAAGTTTGCCTACTTCAAAGGCAGACATGGGTGTAAGTATTGGACTGCTGACCCCACAATTTTAGAACACTTCTGGACCAAGAGGAACCTCTGCCAAGGAGAAGAGCTGTAGAGCTATGAGGAGGAGTACTGCCCCATTGCTGTGTGTGCTTTCCTGGGTTGGCCTGCAGTTGCTGTTTCTGCTTTGGAGTGGACAAAGACTCAATTTTGCTGTGTATCCCACTTGTGAAGTTTTTCCAAGGGTTTGTACTTAGCTTGCCACCTGTTAAGAAGCCTCAGGGACAGCAAAGACTTAACCTGCCAGCCTCAGGGTTCTCCTGCTGAGGACCCCGACTTGCCAAGTGGTGCCCACTCCAGTTCCTGGGCCCTTGGGAGTAAAAGCTAGCCTAAAAACAAGAAGAACCATGAATTCAGGCCAGGGCCATAGACAGGAAAAGAAAGCTGCCATTTCAGGCCTCTTGTGCACCTGCCTGCCCTGTGTGCAGTACACACGGAACACAGTGCAGTACACTGGTGCACAAGAGGCCTCAAATGGCAGCTTTCACTACCTATGGCCCTCTCCTGAATGTGCCTGATCTCGGAAGCACTAAGCAGTGTCAGGTTTGGCTGACCCTGCTTAACGCTTCAGAGATCGGGCACATTCAGGAGATGGTGCCAATCCGTGGCTCATGGAACTCCCCCTCCATGGAATTCCACAGAGTTTTAAATCCACTCCGTGGAATTCTGCGGAATGGAAATCTGCCCAGGCCTACTAGAGACCCCATTTCTAACAGTGTGGCTTATGAATGAAAATTACCTTTGCGTAATTGAAGGCTTTAGGCACTCAATGCGTCATCATACATGCCCTCATGCATCCCTTTATCCATCCACTAACTTGTGCATGCAGTCACCCTCTGACAGAACTACAACAAAATAGAAACAACACAACATCATATGCTTATAAATTAAAAGACTATAAGTTGAAAAAATATAACATGCTGCCTACTAAACACAACCAGCATATGCTTGCAGTACAAAACTAATCATAGCAGCGGGTGTCTGTCTGGCAGAAGTTTTGCAAATAGCCTACTGTTCTTCGAAGTCCAGCATGCCATTCACATTTGTAATGAGCATCTTGAAATGGTAAATTAATGACACACTATGAGCAAAAGCATTCCATAATGGCTTCCTGATTTAATAAGAAGTGGCCATGTGTAATGCTGCGCAATACAGATTAAATGAGCAGCAGGCAAGCGACCCGTCAGCCTTGCCTGGAGAGGTGTAGTATCCTCTTAAGAAACACTAACATAAAAAGAGGTGACGCAAGTAAATAAAAGTGGAACTACAAATGGAGAAAATTGAAAATGAAAGGAATGGCCAACTAGCCCTGACACTGAAACAGAGTCATTTGCAGCTGGATGTGCATGTGTAATAAAATAGGGGATCATTACAACATTGGTGGTAAAATCCGCTTACCGCCAACACCGCCGCGGCCGCAGAAATCCGCCACAGCTATTATGACCCACAGCTCGGAATCCGCCAAAATTGAGGCACCCACACAAGTCCGCCACACCAAAGGTCAGTGATAAACTGGCGAAAACAAATCCTCCACCGTCACGCCAACAGAAATACGCCCACACTATCACGACACACGAATCCACGCGGCGGTCTTTCAACCGCGGTATTCCATTGGCGGTACACACCGCTGCGCTCAAAATACACACACATCTACAAAACACAGCCACATTGGACAATTCAAAATACACACACCTGATACACATACACACACCACTCCCACACACCCAATACAATATAAAGCACACACCCACATCACCCACAAACCCCTACGACAAAATAACCGAGAGAAGGCCAGAGAGAGACACCACAAACAACCACCAAGCATCCACAGGCACACAATACCATCACCCACATAACTTCCACGCACCTCACACAACACACCACTAAATATCACCCCACTTATCACTACACACACCACCCCACACATCACCCACACCACCCCATGGCACGGCAAAGACACCCCAGGTTCTCTGAGGAGGAGCTCATGGTCATGGTGGAGGAAATCTTCCAGGTAGAGCCACAGTTATTCGGATCACAGGTGCATCACACCTCCATAGCTAGGAAGATGGAGCTATGGCGCGCAGAATAGTAGACAGGGTGAACGCAGTTGGACAGCACCCAAGAAATAGGGATGACATCAGGAATAGGTGGAACGACCTACGGGGGAAGGTGCGTTCCGTGGTCTCAAGACAGCACCTTGCGGTTCAGCGGACTGGCAGCGGACTGGTGGCGGACCCCCACCTCCTCCCCCACAACTAACAACATGGGAGGAGCAAGTCTTGGCAATTCTGCATCCTGAGTGCCTCGCAGGAGTAGATGGAGGAATAGACTCTGGTCAGTCAAATCTTTACTATTACTTTCCCCACCCTACCTGCATGCCATCACATACCCCCACCCTCACCTCCATCACTCCAACTCCTCACAAATGTCCCAACATCACAAACCACACATCCTAACACCAAGCCATGCATGCAACAACAAAGCATGGACACCCTTCCCCAAAGCATGGCCACTGCGAATACCCACACACCCCCCTAAACCACCATCACACAAGGTCCCACACAGGAATGCAAGCACTGGGGTACACGGTCACACGGTCACCCACCTATTGCACACCATGGCACACACAGATGTAATAAACATCCTTTTATACCCCTGCAGGGCCCCTACCCAATGTCACCGGACAGGAGGGTCCACACATGTCCACACCACCAACAGAAGAGACCCACAGTGATGACAGCAGCTCTGTCCTACTGGATCTAGATGACCAGCCCGGCCCATTGGGGACCTCGGGACAGTCGGTTCCCTTCACACAGTCACAGGCCACCACAGAGCTTCCCCCCTCTGGAAACACCAGCACAGCACCCACCCAGCGGGCCCATACCTCTGTCCCCAGGACACGTCAATCAGCAGTGTGTCCACCACTACAGGGAACCCAGGCTAACCCACCACCCCAACAACAACAGGGACCTGGGGGCAGTGGTAGTGGGCACACGGTCCAGGGGACGGAGGCCCAGGAACACAGGGGAACTGGGAGTGCTGCTGTGCGACAGGGGGAGGACAGGCCAAGGGAACCCACTCTCCACGAGGCCCTCTCCAACATCATAGGAGCCTACCACCACTTCCAGGAGACGATGGCAACGGTAATGGCCAAGTTTCAGGAGACCCAGTGCCTGCACGAGGAACAGTATTTAGGCTTCAGGGAGGAACTCAGATCCATCAATTCCACCCTGGGCACCATCGTAGGGGTGCTGAAGAAAGTACTCAACACCAGGAGGGACACTGTGGCACAACAAGGGGCCCCTGACACTAGCCTGGACAATGAACTGCCCACCACCTCCGCCGGCGCTAGTGGATAGGACGCCCTGCCACAGGACCACCACACCAGCACCCCACCCCCTGCAGAGGGAGAACCACCCCGCAAACGGTGCCTGAGATCCAGGACAAAGACAGAGAACGATGCCAAGACCCCGCCAAGAAATGAGACCACCCTGAATGTCATCCTTCTGTCCCACTTTGTCACCCTGTCCATCCTTAAACTGCCCCAGCTCCACTTCCTATGCCCCTTTGAACAATGCACCTGTGAGACTAATAGACTGGACTCTGCCATGGACATTCCTCCACCATCACCCCTCACCATTTCACAACCCCCTCCAATATTGAGCACTTAAATAAACACCCTTGAAGCACAAAACAATCTGGAGTCAGTCTGTGATCTCGAAATTGTGTATTAGCAATTACAGTGTCAAAATGCTCTTTCAAATGTAATGTCAATATACCTATGTCACACAGCTCTAGTCCATGAGGAAACAAAGCAGATATCACACAGTGGGACCCTCATCTGTGAAATTGTAAGGGAAAGTGACAACTCAGTGACCATACACTGGGTGAAAACGACAGACAGTAGAGAGGTAGTAGTGTTAAAGTATATGTAGTAGGCAGGTTTGTATTCTTACCTGTGTCTCACTGGAAATATTGCAGGATCACTGAGTTCCTATTGTCGATGTACTCTTCTTCTGCTTCCTCATCTTCACTGTCCACAGGCTCCACAGCTGCAACAACACTGCCATCTGGACCATCCTCCTGCAGAAAAGGTACCTGTTGTCGCAAAGCTAAGTTGTGAAGCATACAGCAGGCCACGATGATCTGGCACACCTTCTTTGGTGAGTAGAATAGGGATCCACCTGTCATATGGAGGCACCGGAACTTGGCCTTCAGGAGGCCGAAGGTCCGCTTTATTATCCGCCGAGTTCGCCCATGGGCCTCACTGTAGCGTTCCTCTGCCCTTGTCCTGGGATTCCTCACTGGGATCAGTAGCCATGACAGGTTGGGGTAACCAGAGTCACCTGAAAATGGCGAGGGACAACTGTTAGACACACACTAACCTGTAGGGATATCCCCAGACAACCATTCCCACTGACTTGCTTCCAGGTGCTCACCTAATAGCCACACACGGTGCCTCTGTTGACCCATCACATAAGGGATGCTGCTATTCCGCAGGATGTAAGCGTCATGCACTGAGCCAGGGAATTTTGCATTAACATGGGAGATGTACTGGTCTGCCAAACACACCATCTGCACATTCATGGAATGATAACTCTTCCGGTTTCTGTACACCTGTTCACTCCTGAGGGGGGTACCAAAGCCACATGTGTCCCATCAATGGAACCTATGATGTTGGGGATATGTCCCAGGGCAAAGAAGTCACCTTTCACTGTAGGCAAATCCTCCACCTGAGGGAAAACGGTGTAGCTCCGCATGTGTTTCAGAATGGCAGACAACACTCTGGACAACACGTTGGAAAACATAGGCTGGGACATCCCTGATGCTATGGCCACTGTTGTTTGAAATGACCCACTTGCAAGGAAATGGAGTACTGACAGCACCTGCACTTGAGGGGGGATTCCTGTGGGATGGCGGATAGCTGACATCAGGTCTGGCTCCAGTTGGGTACACAGTTCCAGGATTGTGGCACGATCAAGCCTGTAGGTGATGATCACATGTCTTTCCTCCATTGTCGACAGGTCCACCAGCGGTCTGCACACCAGAGGATGCCGCCATCTCCTCACATGTCCCAGCGGACGGTGCCTATGAAGGACAACAGCGAGCACAGAGTCAACCAACTCAGAGGTATGTACCCACAGCTTACACTGAACACGAATCCTAATCCGAAATTTGGCCTGTATGAGTGTTGAGGCAAGGCCTAGGTATGTGTGACGCAGTTAAAAATAAAGCCATGTGGGCCCCTGAAATGGCGGCTGCCTGACCTGTAAAGTGGGACAATGGGATCTGAGATAACTGCGCTGGCGTTGTACACCGTCGCAGTAGGCGGTCGAAGACCGCGGCGCAATTCTGCATTGGTTAACATTGGACCCTATGGGTCCCAGGTGCCAATGACGATGTACGCTTGCGGTGACGGTACGCACCGCCGCGGACATGACCGTCATTTTCTATCTGTTCAATCACTCGATACCTGATCTTCGACAGGAGAGGACCTACACTGCAAGTGCTGCTGTGACCTCGGTCTGGAAGAGGCAATGGCTTGTGCGTCTGGGGAAAGGGCCCCTGCTTCACATCGGAGGAGTTGGAGAAACTCGTGGATGGGGTCCTCCTCCAGTACACACTACTTTGCGGTCCTCCAGACAAACAGGTAAGTACACTGGGAGCATGCCGTATGGGCAATGCCTGTGTGGAGTGGGGCAGATGAAAGATGGGGGGGGAGACTGAGGCATGCATGAAACGACGGTGAGTGCATGTGCCACATGGCAAGGGCAGGGATGGGGGCCAATGACTGTGACGTGCAGTTGGTAATAACTTTTCTTTTCCCCCTGTACAATTCATGTAGGTCAGCGCCCATCAGAAAAAGGATATTTGGCGTGCCATCGCCAAGGACGTCCGGACCCTGGGGGTCTACCACAGACGGAGCACCCACTGCCGTAAGAGATGGGAGGACATTCGCCGCTGGAGCAAGAAGATGGCGGAGGCCCAGCTGGGGATGGCCTCCCAACGTGGGAGGGGTGCCCATCGCACCATGACCCCCCTGATGTTCAGGATCCTGGCGGTGGCGTACCCGGAGTTGGATGGGCGCTTGAGGGCATCACAGCAGCCACAAGGGGGTGAGTACACTCTCATTCTGCTGATTTTGCGTGCAGTGGAGGTGTCTGGGTGGGGGAGGAGGGCTGTGGGTTTCCCTAGGCCAGGGCGAGTGTGCTAGTTAGGTCCCCTTGTTCTGGCAGACCCTGTGGCACCCCACCCCACCTGTGTACAGTGCCAAGTACACCTAGTCAGGCTCCTGTGTCATCCATGTGTGCAGATGTCGGCCATAGCCTTGTAGGCCATGTCCCAGGGATTGAACAGTGGAGCCCAAGTGTGCGGCGTAGTGCAGGGGGCTTCTGTGTCTGTTGTGTCCGCCAACAGTAGCGGTAATGCATGCACTCAACATGTCTTTCTTCTGTCGTCCCCCACTTTTTGTGGTCTCCCTGTTCTTGTGTGCATTAGCATCATCAGGCGGAGGAGCAGTGGCACCGGAGCAGGAGAGAGCTGCATCCCACATGGCCCTGGAGGGCGAGACAACGGAGTCGGAGTTCACCAGTGGGACAGAGGGCGAGGGGAGCTCCACGGCGGGGACAGGAGTTGACACCACTGACACGGATTCGCCCTCTGATGGGAGCTCCCCTGTGATGGCGGCAACATCTGTGCCCCCCACATCTACAGGTACAGCCGCCACCCCCCCCCTACCAGAACCACCCTCCCAGCAGCCCCTCAGCTTTTGCCCCGTGCCCTCTCACCCAGGAGGGTGGGCATCACCTTCACCCCAGGCACCTCAGCCCCTGCCCCAGTCACCCCTGCTGCCCTCAGTGAGGAGGCCATTGACCTCCTCAGGTCCCTCACTGTTGGGCAGTCTACCATTTTGAATGCCATCCAGGGTGTAGAAAGGCAGTTGCAACAAACAAATGCATTCCTGGAGGGCATTCATTCTGGTCAGGCGGCCCTTCAGCGAGCTTTTCAGACTCTGGCCTCAGCACTGATGGCAGCCATTGTCCCTGTCTTTAGCCTCCCCCCTCCAACTTCCTCCACCCAGACCCAATCCCCTCTACCTCAGCCTATCCCAAGCACACCTTCAGACCAGCATGCACACACGTCAACACACAAGGGAATAAGGGAAGCTCAGGCAAACATAAGCACCACACATCCCACAGGCACCCAATCAAGCATCACACACATGCAGACACACCAACATCCACTGCCTCCACTGTGTCCCCCTCCTCGTCATCTCCCTCCTCCCTCCCAGTCTCGTCTACACTCACACCTGCATGCACTACATCTACACCCACTACTTCTATCACCAGCACACACACCACCACACTCCGCTCACGTGCAGTCACCACCCCACTGCCATTCACACGTCCCCTGTGCCTTCTCCCAGTGTGTCTGTGACGCCACCTCCCAAGATACACAAACGCAGGCACCCACCCACCCAACAGCCATCCACCTCACGACAACCTCCAGCGCATGCACCTTCACCCAAAGTCACCAAACGAACACCTCCTACAACCACAACCTCTTTCTCCACTCCCAAACCCCCTCCAGCTACCTGTCCCAGTGTTCCCAAGAAACTTTTCCTGTCCAACCTTGACCTCTTTCCCTCACCTTGCCCACCCTGTCCGTCTCCTAGGGCCCGACTCTCCAGGTCCCAACCTAGCACCTCAGCCACAACATCTCCGGGACCAGTGGTGCCTGCAGTCACCGGAATCTGGATTGCACCGGCCACCAGGGCAGCCAGTGTGGCACGGAGCCACAGCACGGACAGTCCCCCACCTGCCAAGCATCAAAAGTTGGCCAGTGCCCGGCGGGAGAGGGGGAAGACTCCAGCCACCAAAGCCGCTCCCAGGGTACAGGTGGGAGTGTGGAGTCTGCTGCGACACCTTCCAAGGTGGGGAAGGGCCACAAGAAAGTCAGCAAGTCTTGTAAGAGCAGCACGGTGGAGAAGACCGCCATCATCCCCGCTGCCCAGGAGGCCACCGCCAGCACCAGCCCTGCTGCCCAGGAGGCCACCGCCATCAAACCCGCTGCCCAAGAGGCCACCGCCAGCACCAGCCCTGCTGCCCAGGAGGCCACCGCCATCATCCCTGCTGCCCAGAAGGCCACCGCCATCATCCCCGCTGCCCAGGAGGCCAGCACCAGCCCAGCTGCCCAGGACAGGACCGCCAGCACCAGCCCCGCTGGGCCAGATAGGACCGCCAGCACCAGCCCTGCTGGGCCAGACAGGACCGCCAGCACCAGCCCTGCTGGGCCAGACAGGACTGCCAGCACCAGCCCCGCTGGGCCATGAAGGACCGCCAGCATCAGCCCCGCTGGGCCAGTCAGGACCGCCAGCAGCTGAGTCACTGCAAAGGACCCCGCCGCAACAAGCACCGCTGAACAGGGCACCGCCGCCACAAGCACCGCTGAACAGGGCACCGCCACAACAAGCACTGCTGAACAGGGCACCGCCGCAACAAGCACCACTGCCAATGACACTGCCGCAACAAGCGCCGCTGGCCCATGAGCGCCAAGGGCACTGACGCTACTGAGTCCGTCCCGAGCAGGATGAAGCACTCTGGGCACAAAGCCCCCTCCTGAACCAGTGGAGAAAAGCATCCACTACCTCTGTCCTTGGCAGGATGAAGCACTCTGGGCACAAAGCTCCCTCCAGAACCAGTGAAGTATCACATCCACTACCTCTGTCCTTGGCAGGATGAAGCACTCTGGGCACAAAGCCCCCTCCAGGACCAGTGGAGTATCACATCCACTACCTCAGTCCTTGGCAGGATGAAGCACTCTGGGCACAAAGCCCCCTCCAGAACCAGTGGAGACTGTTATCCACTTGAGAGACTGTGGCTTTGCACTCCCCAGGATTGAACAGTGGGCAAACCACCTACTGTAGAGACTTGAGAGACTGTGGCTTTGCACTCCCCAGGATTGAACAGTGGGCAAACCACCCACTGTAGAGACTAGAGAGACTGTGGCTTTGCACTCCCCAGGATTGAACAGTGGGCAAACCACCCACTGTAGAGACTTGAGACACTGTGGCTTTGCACTCCCCAAGATTGTACAGTGGGCAAACCACCCACTGTAGAGACTAGAGAGACTGTGGCTTTGCACTCCCCAGGATTGAACAGTGGGCAACCCACCCACTGTAGAGACTTGAGAGACTGTGGCTTTGCACTCCCCAGGATTGAACAGTGGGCAACCCACCCACTGTAGAGACTTGAGAGACTGTGGCTTTGCACTCCCCAGGATTGAACAGTGGGCAACCCACCCACTGTAGAGACTTGAGAGACTGTGGCTTTGCACTCCCCAGGATGGAACAGTGGGCAACCCACCCACTGTAGAGACTTGAGAGACTGTGGCTTTGCACTCCCCAGGATGGAACAGTGGGCATGTGGCCCCCTCGTGGATTTGGCGTCGTGCACTCAACCGGCTGAGGGGCCCCCCCTTTCGATTCCCCCTGAGGTGCCTGTTTTATTGCTATCTGATGCCCCTGCAGTGTTCTCTCCGTCATGTTCGGGGATTGAGTGTGGGCCTCCCCCATACCGTGTGGGCCCAGTGTTCCACGGACTTCAACGGAGCACTACCTGGACTACTATTCTTGGTGTATATTTTGTTTATAGTGTATATATATTTTTGCGTACTGGATTTTAATATGTTACAATGGTTACACTCATTTCCTTTTGTCCTTGCATTCTTCCAGGGGGGCTTGGGGGGTGTAATGTATCATGCTGTATTAGTGTGTGTGTTGTCGTTGGTGAGGGTAGGGGTGGGGGTGTTGCATGTTGCTTGTGTGTGTCCCTGTTTTTTCCCTCCCCCCTCACCTGTGTCGTAGGTGCAGTACTCACCGTTGTCTTCGCCGCCGGCGTTCGTGCTCCTGGTAGAGGAGCAAGAAGATAAGGGCTGGCAGGATCTGGAGTTCCGGTTCCATGGCGTCCTGGTTCCTCGTGGGGTGTGTTGAGTTGAGCGTTTTCCCTTCGAAGTCCTGTTTCCGCCATGTTTTTGTTCGCAGTGAATCCACCCCGGAAAAGGTTGCGGATTGGTAGGTTGTGATACTGTGGGCGGTACATTGTCCTCCGCCTGTCTGTTGGCGGTGACCGCCAAGCTGTTTGTTTGTACCGCTGTGGCTGTCGGAGTGTTAAAGTGGCTGTCTTTGTTGGTGGTTTCCGCCACGGTCGTAATTCCATTTTTTTTACCGCCAGCCTGTTGGCGGTCTTACCGCTGCTTTAACACCGACCGCCAGGGTTGTAATAACCGCCATCATTCAAAGGGCAAGAGAGCCACTGAATGATGTGGAATGAACCATTACCTCATACAGCAGGGGCAGCCTGTCATTATGGGCACTGGGGCTTCACCCCCCCCCTTAATTTTGAAAAGCATGATAAGTGTCTGTGAGACTGAGCAAAGTAAGCATAATGTACTCTCATTGTGTTAGATGCTTTAAATGCGCTAAATGGACAGGTGCCTGGCAGCCTGAACCAAGCTTTGCGGGCTGAGGATTTCACAGCCCTCATAGCCTGACCTCATCAGCCTGGCTAAGTCTTGAAATAACCTCCCCCTCATGACAAAGGGGAGTGTCACCAGGGAGCTGCAGGGTTAAACTCTAAGTGGCCCAGGAAAGACTGTTTATCAGTGACGCCTCGTCACAGACTGGGGTGGTCAGCAACTCTCAGTGACCCCATCTCACTCTGTGATGAGTTAGGGAAGGTCCTCCTCTCACTGGCTTACTCATTACATGGTCAGCCAATGGCAGAAGGCAGAGGGATCTTTTAGTTTTCCCATCTCTCCTCAAAGTATTCAGCTCCTTCTACTGCTTTCTGCATCCTCTCCTGCTGGGTCTGCAGTCACCACCTCAGCCTGTTAAGGACTTTTCTTTTCATGTTTGTGTGCATGTATGAATATATGTGTAATTGCATGAGTGTGCAAGGTTGTGCGCTTGTGTGTGCTTGTGAATAATGAGTGTGCATATGTGTGGACCCTTGTGAGAATATGGATGGGTGTGTGTAGGCACCTGTGCCTGCCCGACTATTAATAATTACAAGATGCCACTACCATCCAGTTACGCTGTTGTGGATGGAAGCAGAGTGTATATGACATTCAGATAGAACAGTGGTAGAACATAGCTGACTCAATGGCTCTCCAGGTACCTATATGGATATAAATTTATAGATATGGATGTATATAATATGTAATGTTTTTTATTATAAGATTATGACAGACAGCAAAAAGAGATTCTAGTAAAAATTATGACAGTGCAAACCTTTTTCCCTCTAAGGTTTCTCAGGGTGGTGACCAACACCAAAATCCTTCTTTATAAAGATAATGTGAGAAATTCCGTATAACAAAATCTGTAGGCTTTAACAAACAATTCACAGATGACTGCCTATTGACTTTAACTTTCACAATCGCTATTTTAGGCCTACTCTATTTTTCATACCTTTTCATAATTTTCAGATCAGACCTGAGGTAATGAAAATATTTTTCCCTGTGAGCCAAGCAGGCCCATGGCTGTTATCAGTGGCTAGTCAGCATAACCAAACAGAGGTCTCCTGTACTCAGAGTAAGCTTTCTCACAAGACAACCGGGGGCATGCAATAATAAAATTACAGAGTATTCAAAATTACAGTTGTCAAAGCAAAATATTATCTCTCATAAGGCAGCCTAACAAGGATGTTGACAGTGCAAATCTTCTATACCCACGATTTGGCAGAGTGGGTCACCAGCACCAAAACAATTGCCTACTACAGTAATCTGTGAGATTCTGTGTGACAAAATACCTGCCTACATGATTCAGTACTGTGTAATAACCCACATCTTAAAAGTAAGGCCTGCTTGCTGTTTGGAGTTACATTTCATTCTAAACAAATCACACACACGTCTACACTTCACCAGTCACTCGACATTGCACACAACATAGGTCAACTGAAGTATGTTTAAACTGACAAACATTAAGCATACATTTATACAACTATAAACGGCTGCAAAAAGACAGTAGACAATACAATATACAACCCCTTTCAACAGGGAATAACAAATATCATCACAGTGAAATCCTACTCACAGGGCTTATCAGAGTGGGTGCCCAACTCCCAAAACCCTTGCCTTCTATGGTAATTTGTGAGATTACATGTAACCAAATGCCTTTCCACAGCCCATAGCATAATGTTATAACAATCCCCTTTTGTAGGTCTATTGGCTTTTCACAATAAATAAGAAAGGACTACTGCCCTTGTAATAACTTTTCATAATAAACAGGCCAGATATATGGCGTCTGGCACAACTTTCCCTGCACACCAATGAAGCCTATAGCTCTTATTATTGACTTGACTCCATAACCAACTCAGAACTACTGTAGTAAGCAAAGCTTTTCCTCAAGGCATCCATCAGGCATACAGACAAATGTATAACATTACAAAGCAAAATGATATCCCTCCTACCGGGGAATAACAAGGATTCTCAAGACTGGCAATCTACCATTTCAATTCACACACATCAAGATCTTACAGGACTATATTGAGAATGTCCAACAAGGAAGGAAATCATTTGATGCTGTTAAATAGAATGCGGGCCATTAACCTACAATATATGCTGATTTTCCCAGCTAAAAGGAAAGTGATTGATAATACATGAGGCCACTTTCAAGACCCTCGAGGAGGCTTGGGAAGGGCATCTGAAAAAAGGGGCTTTTACACAGCTTCACCCCTCGCCAAGACCTGTTGAAGCAGCAGACTCGGCCAACTCCAGGCTTTTCCCAACCTAAATCATAGAGGAGAAAGAGATCCTGCAGAGGCCGTGTTTAGCTCAAGAGATTCCATGACTCATCTGAGATTGACAGGAGTCTCTCTCAACATGACTCTGATGGCGAACCTCACACTTCCCTGCCCAGGGAAGCTCCACAGAAGTTGATTTGAGAGACCCTGATAGAGAGCTTTAGACAGGACACTTGAGTTGACTTTCATGGCTCCCCAAGAGGATTAGAAAGTGCTAATTTCCATAGTACTGCTGCGAATGTACTCATACACATGCTCCCTTTGATCCCACATACTAACACCTATGATGTTGCATTATCCCAAACCCCACATATGGGGAGGTCCATCACTAATGCCCTGTTGTGTTTCTTATGTTGCTTTATGTAATTGGGTTTTGTTGGATGATGTGAGAAAATGGGTAGTTGGTTGACTAGTGTTATGAGCCCTGGTCAGGCAACAGCCACAGTCCCTTGCAGGGTGAACCTCAAAAAGTCAATAATTTAACCTGTGCTTGACCCTGGGTAGCTTGGCACAAAACGCAGTCAGGCTAAACTTAAAGGCAATGTGTTAAGTATTTATACAGCACACAAAAACAGTAAACACACAATAACATCTAAAACCAATTTAGAAACAATAGAGTGAATTTTAATACATTATTTGACACCAAAACCATCAAAATCTAATTAATAGAACCTGAGTTATGGATTTTTAAAGTTTAAGATTCAAAATAGCAAGTCCTCAGTTTTAGAAAATGGCCATTTAGGCACTTTAGCACCACACCAAGGGTCCAGGAGTGGATGGAGACCACTTGGGGGGAGGGTCAGGTCTTACACAGGCTGAATCCAGGTGCAGGTTCAAGATGGTGGGAGCTTGTTATGTCCCTAAGGCTCTGAAAAGGAGGCCAGTAAAACCAGCCCTTGGAGTAACTTCTGAAGTCCTGGGTGCAGGTAAAGATGCAGGGCTCTACAGCAGTGCTGGCCTCCAAGGGTTCAAGGCAGACTCCACGCAGCAAAGGTACATCAGCAATCTGACAGAGTGCACAGCAGGTCACAGCAGCAGGCAGTCTGCTGAGAGTCTTTCTGCAGGTCCAGTGAACTGAAGAGTGGGTCTTAGAGCTCTATATTTCTACCCTGGTGCCCTGCTCCTAGAAGGCGGAAGAAGTTTCCTGAAAGGCTTTTTGAAGTTCCAGGAGTTTCCTGCCTCTCCTGCCTTGGCTCCTAGCTGGCTGCACTGACAATACATGGTTGTTAAGCATATTGTGTGGTGGTAGAGCACAGCCTATTTAGATGCAAGTGGGGCTGTGCTTAGCTCCACCCCCATCAAGTCAGTTAATGGCCCTTTCAGGCTTTGCTACTCCCACTATTGTGTGACTATCTGAGAGGAATTCACAAAGTCCTGCCCTTGAGGAGGTCCATCCCTGCTGGAGGGCTTCTACTAGAATGGTTTATGAACACAGGAAAAAATCTAAATTACCCCACTTGTTGGTTACCAGAGAGATGACCTCCAATATAGACCTTGAGATCATGGATCACTCCAGTGTGCGTTGATGTTCACTTTATGCTCACCAATTGTGAGCTCAGTGAGACCAAATTAGAACAATTCTGGTGGATATTCCCCTGTCATTGCTCTCCTTATCCTAGATGACTTATCTCTCACAGTGGACGAAATGGGGGATGTTTGACCAAGATGAACTCTGGCAAAACACTTGAACAGATGGCTTCACATTGAATATTACAATAGATTTTGTGATACACTCATTTGCCATCTTTTAGACCTCTATACAGAGGATGCGACTAAAGCCGCATTCCCTCAGAACTCCATATAGCCATCTTACTGGTTGCTAGACCTGACAGCTTTAGGGTGGTCAACCTCAACTTTGTGACAGCCTCCCTCAATTTTCTGACCCTGTTTTTGCTGGTTTTTGGACTCTGCACACTTTACCACTGCTGACCAGTGCTAAAGTGCATGTGCTCTCTCCCTTAAACATGTTAACATTGGTTCCTACCCAATTGGCATATTTAATTTACTTGTAAGTGTCTAGTAGAGTGCACTAGAGGTGTCCTGGGCCTGTAAATTAAATGCTACTGGTGGAACTGCAGCACAGGTTGTGTCACCCACAAAAGTAGCCTCTTAACCATGTCTCAGGCCTGCCATTGCAAGGCCTGTCTATGCAGTCTGCACTGCCACTTCGACTTGACATTTAAAACAACTTGCCAAGCCTTAAACTCCCCTTTTTGCTACATATAAGTCACTCCTAAGGAAGGTCCTAGGTAACCCATAGGTCAGGGCACTATGTAAGTAAAAGGCAGGACATGTACTTATGTGTTTCACATGTCCTGGTAGGGGAAAACTCACAAATTCGTCTTCCCCTACTGTAAGGCCTGCTCCTCTCATACGCCAGCATTACAACTGCTCTTATATACTTTTAAGTGGTAGATTCTGATCTGAAAGGAGTAGCCGTGTCATGTTTAATATGGCCAGATTGGTAATAGAAAATCCAGCTTATTGGTGAATTTGGATTTAATATTACTGTTTTAGAAATGTCATGTAGGAAAGTGCCATTGTTGGCATGGTTACCCCCCATACCTTTTGCCTCATATTGATGCCAACTTTGATTGAAAGTGTGCTGGGATCCAGCTAACCAGCCCCAAGCACCAGTGTTCTTTCCCAAAATCTGTACCTTTCCACAACTGGCACACCCATGGCACACAGTTAAGTCCCTTGTAAAAGGTACCCATGGGACCAAGGGCCCTGTGGCCACGGAAAGTCCCCAGGATCATTACTGATCAGTTCTTTAGCATTGGCCCAGAGGTATGTTTATATTTTTATGTATTTTATGATATATGGCTACACCATATGTTATGCCACCCTGTGGGACCCCTCACCAAGCACATGCCCTGCACCAAGCACCGCCTTTGCATCTTGTGTGTGCTGGGAAAGAGAAAAAGGCAAAGTCGACATGGCACCCCTTTCATGGTGCCATGCCCACATACCACTGCCTGTGGCATAGGTAAGTCACCCCTCCAGCAGGCCTTACAGCCCTAAGGCAGGATGCACTATACCACAGTTGGGCCATAGCTGTATGAGAAATATGCCCCTACTGTGTCTAAGTCCATTCTTAGACATTGTAAGTGCAGTGTAGCCATTTGAGTATATGGTCTGGGAGTTTTATCATTATGAACTTCACAGCTCCATAATGGCATCACTGAATACTGGGAAGTTTGGTATCAAACTTTTCGGCACAATAAACCCACAGTGATGCCAGTGTGGTAGTTTTTGAAAAATGCACCCATAGGGCATCTTAGAGATGCCCCATGTATGTTAGCCAAGCTGGTAGTGCAGGACTGACTAGTCTGTGCAAGCCTGCCACTTCCAGACGACTTTCTGACCACATGGATTGAGAGCCTTTGTGCTCTCTGTGGCCAAAAACAAAGCCTGTCCTGGGTGGAGGTGCTTCACACCTTCCCCATGAAGTAACTGTAACACCTGGCTGTGAGCCTCAAACGCTCAAGCCTCGTGTTACAGTGCCACAGGGCACTCCAGCTAATGGAGTTGCCCGTCCCGTGGACAAAGCCCCACTTTTGGCAGCAAGTCCGGCGGGAAAATTAGGGAAAGCAGGGACGGGTGACCACCCCAGCTAGGACCACCCCTAAGGTATCCAAAGCTGAGGTGACCCACTTCCCTGCAGAATCCTCCATCATAGTTTGGAGGACAGGGACCAATAGGGTTAGGAATGTGCCCCCTCCCCAAAGGGAGTGGGCACAGGAAGGATATAGCCACCCTCAGGGACAGTAGCCATTGGCTACTGCCCTCTGGCACACCCCTAAATCCAGGATTTAAGGGCTCCCCTGAACCCAAGTCATCAGATTTCTGGCAACCTGACAAGAAAGAAGAAGGACTGCTAAGCTGAACCCCAGCAGAGAGGAAGGGAGACGACAACTGGACTTGGCCCCAGCCCTACCAGCCTGTCTTCTGATTCAAAGAATCTGCACTCAAAAGGACCAAGAACTCCCATGGACAGCAGCCCTGTTTAAGAAAAACAACACCCAAGGACTCCATCACCACCCCGGTTGAATGAGTCCTGACTACTCTGCACCCAACACCCACGGCGCGCGTCGAGGTGGCCCAACTGACTAGAGAGGATCCCTAGGCGATTCCAAGCAAGTGCCCACCCTGGGCTGACCTCTCCTGTCCCCCACAAAGGCACCTGCAGTGTGAATCTCGTGGACCCCCTGACAATGAAAGCTCTGGACGAAGATATCCGACGCCTTAAAGACCACTGCACCCGCAGCCCCCAGACCTTGGAGACCCCGACCGCCGGTGCAGTTGCATTCTGCAGGCGACCCTCCTCTTTGCCAAGCCTGTGGTTTGTCCAAGTTGACCACCTAGATCTTGCCTGTAGCATCTGAGTGACCCCCGGGGTCCCCTCATAGACCAGCCTTGGAAACCCGACGCCTTGTTTGCACCTTGCACCTGGCCGCCGCAATGTCGCTGAGGGTGTATGTTTGGTGCCTACTTGTAGTCCCCCAGTGCTCCTCTAAGCCCCCCCAGGTCTGCCCTCCAAAGTCGTGGGTACTTACCTGCAGGCAGGTCTGATTCCGAGTGCCCCAAGTCTCCATAGGAGCCCATGTTAAATTTGCCTTAACTTTGACCTCTGCACCTGGCCGACCCCATGTTGCTGCTGGTGGGTGTTTGGGGTTAACTTGAACCCCGACCTGTGGACTTCCTAACCTCCGGAGACTGGAACTGTAAGTCAAGTACTTATCTGTAAATCATACTACCATTTCTTCCCTCCAGGAACTATTTCTGAAAATTGCACTGTCAACTTTTAAAACACATAGGGGGTCATTCTGACCCCGGCGGTCTAAGACCGCCGGGGCCAGGGTCGGCGGGAGCACCGCGGACAGGCCGGCGGTGCCCTGCAGGGCATTCTGACCGCGGCGGTTCAGCCGCGGTCAGAAGAGGCAAACCGGCGGTCTCCCGCCGGTTTACCGCTGCCCTTAGAATCCCCCATGGCGGCGCAGCTTGCTGCGCCGCCATGGGGGATTCTGACACCCCCTACCGCCATCCTGTTCCTGGCGGTTCGCCCAATGGCATGGGCACGGCAGGGGCCCCCATAAGAGGGCTAAGCAGACACTGAAATACGCGACGGGTGCAAACTGCACCCGTCGCACCCCTGCAACTACGCCGGCTCATTTCTGAGCCGGCGTCCTCGTTGCAGGGGCATTTCCTCTGGGCCGGCGGGCGCCCTTTTGGAGAGCGCCCGCCGGCCCAGAGGAAATGTCTAAATGGCCGCCGCGGTCTTTTGACCGCGGTGCGGTCATTCAGCGGCGGTACCTTGGCGGACGGCTTTCGCCGTCCGCCAGGGTCAAAATCAGGCCCATAATTGCCAATATTTCAAAAACTGGATAACTTATTGATTTCAAAAAAGTATTATTGATATATGTGTGAAATACAAATCTATTGAAGTACTTACCTGCAACTTGAATCTTGTGGTTCTAGAAATACATTAAGTAAACGTATTTTTGCTATACAAAAAACATTGGTCTGGGGTTGTCATTGAGTGTGTGCTTCTTCTATTGTCTGTGTATGTACAACAAATGCTTTGCACTAACCTCTGATAAGCCTAACTGCTCCACCACAAAACCACAAAAGAGAGCATTAGTATTATCTACTTTAGCCTCTGCTAAGCCTCTGGGGAACCCCTAGACTCTGCACACACTATATTTCATTTTGATATAGTATAGACAGACCCAGCTTCCTAGATGCCACTTTTAGAAAGTGGGCCTTTCTCTGCACTTACTGCCATCTGTGCCTTACAGTCGGTCTCAAATCCACGTCTGCTCTGTGCCGGTTGACAGCTCCCCTTGTGCATTCCACCTAGACAGCCATAAACACAGGACACTCAGGTGGCCGCCCGCCAAACTCATTCCCCCCACCTGACTGTTAGTGTAGCCAGGACACCGCCGGACATCTTTCAACTTCACCACAGGGCTGGCGGGTGGAAACAGTGTTTCCGCCCGCTGGCCCCAGCGGTGAAGAGGGCCTTAACATTGACGCTGGCTTGGAATGAAGCCGGTGCCAATGTGGCAGTGCAGCGGGTGCAGCAGCACCCGTCCCGCATTTCACTGCCCGTAATTCTGGCAGTGAAATGCGTGACGGGGATGTGCATGAGGTCCCCTGCAGTGCCCATGCCAAGTGCATGGGCAGGCCAGAGGCCCACAGGGCAGCCCTGCCACCCCCATTCCGCCAGCTTTTCCACAGTGGTGTAAACCGCCATGGAAAGGCTGGCAGATGGGGACTCGGAGTCCGGAGGGCAGCGCTGCCCTGGTGGATTACAACCGCCAGGCTGCAGGCTGTCTGCAGTTTGGTGGTGTCGTTGGTTGGACCGTGGCGGCTCCGCCACGGTCAGAATGGGGCAGTCGGACTGCCACTTCTGCGGCGGTCCGCTACCACCCCGAGTCTGGCCGTCTCAAGACCACTAGACTCGGAATGACCACCTCAGTCACATATGCATTCATCTATATACTGAATGGGTCTTCCTGAGCAGGAAGGGTGAAGGGGGTTCTCTCTTATACTTCAAAGGCCAGTGGCCTGCCCTCACACAAAGGACTGATAACGCCCCACAGGGATCCTGGCAGACAGAACAGGGCTGAAAGGGGTACTTGTGCATTTCAAAACCACTCTTTGAAGTTACCCCCACTTCAAAGGCGTTTTTGGGTGTATATATACTGGGTCTCTGACCCCACCAAATCGGACACTTTTGGACCTACACCTGGACTTTCTCAGAGGGACTGCCTGGCTGCCCAAAGGACTCATCTGGACTGCTTTTCTGGAAGGATTGCTGCACTGCTTGTTGCCCTTCTGCCTGTTGGCACCTAACTCTGCTGGAATACCTCTGCCTTCCTCCACAAGTGCTTTCCAAGAGCTTGGATTGAGATGCTTCCTGCTCTGAAGTCTCAGGGCCAACAAAGACTTCATCTACTAGCTTCTAGCTAGTTCACTGACTTCAGTGACTCCAGCACCAATACTACTGGCTGACACCGCACCGCTGAATGCTCCTCTCTGAACGCAACAACTGCGACCTGCAACGTAAGTCCGACGTCGCCGCTGACATCCTATGGTGTGATTGCAATACTGTGAAGTCAACACATCACGTCTTGACCAACTGTATTCATCGACCCCGCTGGGTCACAAGGAACCGACGCCTCGCCACCAATGCTGCATCAGCTTTCTTGCAACCAGATGAAACTGAAGCCTTACCTCGCCAGTCACTGTAAGGAACTGATGCCGCACTGGCTCCTGCAACGCCACACTTCCCCGACGATGTGAAACGTCGTTGTTTCATCGTTTTCAAAGGTATTGTGTCTGGGGGTCCATGTAACTCTGTAAACGGCACCAGTGGTGTCGGACTGTTGGAAACAACTCCGTCAACGATGTTGGAGCTATTACATTTCTAAGCGCTTTATTGGGATGCAATCTTTTAAAAAAATTGAATCTTGTCTTGTACACATTGTATACTTGCTATTTTGACCTAATTGTTTTCAGATAAAGATTATCTACTTTTCCAAAGTGGTGTGGTGTACTTTTGTGGTGTTTTCACTGTGTTACTGTATGAGTTATTGCTCAAATACTTTGCACATTGCCTTCTAAGTTAATCCTGCCTGCTCTGTGCCAAGCTACCAGAGGGTGAGCACAGGATTATTTGGACTGTGTTGGGACTGACCCTGACTAGGACTGTGGTCCCTACTTGAACAAGGGTGTATACCTCTGCCAACTGGAGACCCACTTTCTAGCAGTGGTCATTCATAAAACGGGGTGTCCCATGGATCAATGCTCCTCTTACAGGCCCATTTCTTTGATCAACTCAGAAATTAAGATTTTTGCAAATGCCCTCACTCATAGGCTCCTTCAGGTGGTGCCCTCTCTTATTCACCCGGGTCAATGTGACTTCCTGCCTGGCCATAGCACCTATGAATCCATTAAGTGCTTACAGTTAGCAGTGGCTCACCTTCATTGCATGCATGACCCCTGTGCTCTCCTTCTTGTGGACTTTGAAAAGGCACTTGCTTCTGTTGTTTTGCTCAACAAAGTTCTAGAGCGCATGGAAATTGGACCTCGAATTCGGCAACATGTCAAGCTTCTCTACTCTGCCCTATCTGGCCAACTGCAGAATAACAGTGTGCTCTCTGGCCCATTACTTATCTGTAGAGGTACTAGGCAGGGCTGTCCACTGTTGCCTCAACTCTTTGCTCTTGATAGAGAACTTTGGCTTGCCTGATCAGATGTGATGCACAGAGACACTGCTTGTGCTGGGAAGGTAGAGGGGAAAACAGAGTTGTGCTTTATGCCTGCAGTATTTATCACTGGCTGATACCCATAACCAACTCAAGCCTTTCATACTGAGCGTAAGCTTTCCAAAAAGCAACTATCCGTATACAGTGATAAAAGTTAAACATTAATACAAAAGTTCAGGTAGCAAAACACAAATCTATCTGTCCTAGGAGAGCACAACAACGAATATTATAGTGCATATCTTCTCTCTGATTTGCTGGGGTGGCTCACCAACACCAAAACCCATGCCTACTACCATATCCTGTGAAATTCCTTGTACCAAATATCTGCCTACAGCTTACCACTTTGTAATGACTATTGATCCTTAAAAGCCCATTGTCTTTAACACTTACTTTTAACAATAAGTAGACCATGCCACTGGCATTGTCATACCATTAAAAAATGAACAGATAAAACCAATAAAATCTTGCATGACTTTTTTCGGTAAACCAATTAAACCTTTACCCTTTACCACTTGCTTTACACCTTACCCAACACTGGCCTATTCAAGTGCACATACATGGGAAACCATCACGCATACAATGATACAATTACAAATATGATGAGAAACACAGCTTGCCAAACAATATACAACCCCTCTTAACAGGGCCTGACTAAAATCATCAGAGTGAAACCTCCTCAGCGTTTGTCAGAGTGGGTGCCCAATACCAACACCCTTTCCTATTACAGTAATCTCTGAGGTTAAATATAACAAAACACCTGCCTACAGCCTGTAACACAATGTGATTGCTTTTGATTTTTTACTGGCTTTAACAAATGCTTTTCACAATTAAATAAGCTAGAACAACTGCCTTTGTCATAACATTTCATAATAGGCAGACCAGATTTATGGTATCAGACACTCCTAGTGCACCAATCAGATATATAGCTTATTACTGTAATCAGCTCAGGTCCACAGTTTAGAGCATAACCTTTTCTGCAAGGAATCCATCAGACACACAGTCATAAAATTAGAAAGGAATACAAAATTACAGTTAGCTAAACGAAAAATGATCTCTCCTAAGAGGGCCTAACAAGGATTCTAAGAGTAAACTTCCTATCTCCATGGTTTGTCAAACAGGTAACCAACACCAAAACCATTGTCACCTATAGTAATCTGTGAAATTCCATTTAACATATAACTGAATGCTTTCATAAAGAATAATAACAATCTACACAGAAATGCCTAATGACATTAACATATGCTTTTCACAATTAATTTGTCAGGCTGGCACTAGGCTCAAAACCGAAATGGAGGACAAAAAAGCTTTTATTTGGAGAGCCATACAAGCCTCAAGAAAACACTACCAACAGAAAAATGTGTGGTTCTCCAACATAACTTACCCTAACAACTCTTCTTTTTGAGAGTCTATTCCAATGCCCTTCCTATTCAGGGCTCCTCCGACATCCCATAGATTTGGACAAGGTGGGCTCACTCACGTAATGTGGCATGCTTCATCATCGGCCACCTTGTCCCACCCTGGTAAGATGATACTACCAGGGTGGACTCAACCTCAAGTGAGGCTATCTTGAGGGAGTTCTAACTGGACAGGAATCTCGGATCCAGATGTAAATGTAAAAATATCCCAGGATAAACCACAAAGAGTGTCCTTTTTAATTAGGTAGTATCCAGGATATGATTAAAATAATACCAACAGGGTATTAAGGTGGTTTTTTGGGGGGGTATTATGCCCAGTCATATCCATAATACCCATAGCCCATAATACTGCCTGCCGACATGTTTCTGCCCTTTAGTGATAAAAAAAGGTCTTGGGCATTCCTCAGGGCTTGCAAAGTAGTTCCTGCACCTAAAAATTATGTTAGGGCGGAGGACATAGGACATAGAATATTCAAGTAGCTGACCAACCTGACACTTTTTGTTAGTTTGCGGTAGTACAATCCGTTCAAACTGAAAAACGGATAAATGGTAGGAAGGGTGAGAGAGCTTGATTATCCACATTTCCTTTGCCCAATCTAAAGGTAAACAGGAGAGAAGCGACTCAAACTCTGGGAGACACCGTAGTTTTAATTTTAACTTTTGAATTTTACATTTTAAAATCAGTGAGTTACACACATGAAGAAAACAGCACACACACATGCATGGACAGGTATCAAGAATACATGTGAATGACACATAACATGCACAATATGTATAAGGTATTTGTTGGGTAGGATACCTATAGTCCCTGGCCTACTCACCACATGGTCTGCCAGGGTGGGCATCTCCAGTAGTCACACTCTAGATAAAATGGCAAAAAATAAGAATGAACTGTGACAAGGAAGAAGCAGCCCCTGTTCACTCCCGGTCATTTAGCAACTGTGAGGGTATCTGCTCACATAGATTTACACAACTCTGGCATCTAAGTTGAATGGCCCCCTTAAGAGATAATAAACAAAATAGCCTACAGGATGCTGTAGTAACACTAAGCAGTTACCGTGCCCCTGATAGTTATCTGTGGCCTTGATGAAACTCTGATAAAAGTTGCCCCTCCCCTGGAATCCCCATTACGGGGTACTTACTTTATCAAGGAGAAACGCCGATGATTTTACCAGCCCCAACCTCCTGGAACAGTTGACTGGAAGCCTACGGTGGCTTGCCGATTGTCATTTTTAAAGGTGACCTGAATCAGTTAGCTGGATTTACATGATCTGCAGCTTACCATAGTTTCTGTTAGCCAATAGCCAGAAAGGGAATTGTTTACCCATTCATAGGTCCCTTTCCAGCCTCGCGCGGTGCAGGGTATGACCGACCAAGTTGTCATGCGTCTCTCATTTTCCTCTGCGTCACTCCGCCCCTCCCTATGTGGGCATGGTAACACGGGGAGAGGAAGACTCTGGGAGCTGTGTTGGTAGGCTTGGACTAGGGACCGGAGAGGAGAAACTAGTGGCCAAAACTCTTTTTGAGGGCCATTTAGGCCCCTCCGTAGCCACACCTCTGGGTTGGGGTTTGGAGCTCTACACACCAGGAGAGGGGTCCTGCCATACTGGAAGTGGGGAGAATGGTGCATTCTGGAATGCCCAGATGCCACACTTTGCAGGAAGTGGTCATCAGGTGGGAAGAAACCTAGCTACCAACCACATCCTACCCTCAGGGCCTTTTCTGTGCATAAGTAGTGCACCAATTGCACCCTGAACTCAGATCTCGACTGGACTGGAAGAAGGACCAAAGAAGGACTGCCCTGCTGCACTGTGGAACCGGCAAAGAGAGGCTCTACAGTCATGGACTGCTGCACTTGTGTTGTATAGCTATTTTAGCCATATTTTAGCCAAGTTATGTTAGTAAACTAGGCCTGCAGTTGTGCACTTTAGCCCAGATACATTTTATTTAGTATTGCTTTATTTTCCTAGCAATAGCCACATTTGCGGTATTGTTTTATTTTCTCTATCTAATTGATCTCTTGCATACGAAAGCATTACATTCTTAGCAGGACATTTATTTCACTTTGTGCTTTCTTCAAGGCTGCAGTCAAATAGGGTTGTCGGCGAAAGTGGTACGCTGTGTCTCCAACATTCACAGAAACATACACATTCCTACGTGGGTACCCTTTCTTAGAATGTCAACTGTTTTATTATAAAAAACTCTCCTTTGTCCCATATACGTTAGAGGGAGATTCCAGCCAGATAACCACGACTGCATACTGATTGCCTCACTACAGCTGCTTGTTTAGACTACCGAATCCCTGGCCTCTATGGGGATGGTGTCTCTTTAGACTACAGGTTTCCTTGCTCAGCTATGAGGGATGATGTTTTCACAGGGGTGGAACCCAAAGAGCAAATTAGGGCTTATTATGCTGTGATCTAACATAGCTTAGTTAGGAAAACTATATATATCACTCCTAGTGACAGTATGGTGGGACTGTTTTTGTGTTTCACATTCCTTGTCATCCTTTTGCTTTTAATGTGTTTTATCATCCTAATTATATATTCTGCCTCTGTTTGTCTTTGCCTATGTGAGACTGAGGTAACTGAGAAAAAGGGACCAGATCTGATCGACCACGATTCCCCTGAGAAGACTTTCTTGTCATGTGTGCAGTTGCTACAATCATCCCTGTTCTTGGGCAGAGATGAGGTGCTGCTAGTTAGCCGGAACACCCAGATTAGGCTGACAGGTGTCACATGGTGTGTAATTGTACTTAGTACCCCACAATCCATGCAATTCTGCAAACCAAATCCAGTAGCCTCAATAGGATAGTGAGAACCTAAGCGACATGGCGCCGTCAATGTTTGGTCAGGCACTAATTTTCTGATTCTCCTAAGTATCTCAGTCTCACTGAAGGCTAAAGATACCTCAATACTATATATGGAGACGTCTGTGGTATTTATGATTTCCTTCTCAACTAAGTAGGTAGTACCTATCTAAAGCTGCAGGTTGTTCAAGCTTGAACAGTCCCCACTTGGTGCCCTTATCTCTGAGCAAACACCATTAACAAGGCGAATACGGAACAGGTAACAATTGCAGTAAATATGCGACCGCCCCTTACTGCACTCCTAACGACCTAGGGAGGTCAAGTCACATTATGCTGTTGAGGCTCATCCAGCCTACAGAACAGAAACATTTTATTCTTGGGTCACTTTTCCAGCAGTTGTTGGGACCACAACTACATGTCATCACTATATACCTGCAAACATACCTGCACAATACAGAGGTTATGCATATTTAGAAATACCTTTATCTTATCAAGACCATAATAATTGGCTTGATGGCGCCCTACCACATACAATATCACACGTAAGGTTAGGTCCTCTGAGCAATGATGGCCCAACCTGGCCTTTATTGGCCACATATACACGGGACCCTGATGCAGCAAACTTAGCGGTAGCTGAGGCTCACCACTTATATTCAGAGCTTACTGGAATATACAGACTGTTAGTACAGTTTGTACTGCAAACACTAAATACTAACCCAGCACGTGCTGCTCCAGCGCGCAACAACATGCAGTTATGCCAGATATTAACCCTGCAACTGTACATTCCATCATGGGTAAAGCACCCGCCAAGCGGGAGTAAATTCCATTTTGGTTAGCTCAAAATATAAATGGACTGAAAGCAGTTTTTTCCCATAGGGTCCTCAGGACAAACATAGAACCCTCACTATGTGCTTGGCATTTGGGATGGTTCCCACAGTAGATAAATGCAAGATATCGGGCACGATATTTGCCCCGCTCTATACTACTGCACACGGTACACCAACAATTGTCAATCTTCCGGAACAAATTCAAGACACATACAGGGCTGCCCAGGCCCTAGACTTGGGGATGCAATTAATGGTCAATTTTGCCACTGTGTCCTCAATCATACTAAGTAATTTTAAAGGGGAAGCAGTTGCATTAGCAGTGTGCATGCAGCTCTGGGACGTTCCTGTACAGTATCAAGAACGTGAGCTGCCAAAGATTATCGCTGAGACCTCCTCCAATATTGGTCAAGATAGTCTGGGGGGCAGACAAATAAAACCACAATTACAAGGTGGATCTAATACAGATTCTACTAAGCAAGCACCTGAAAGCTCCAAAAAGCGCTGGGATAAAAAACAACAAACACCTAAATAAGAAAGGAGAGAATCTCCGTATTTGGAGACGCCTCAAAATAGATATAATCTTAGAAATAGAGATAATATAAAAACGCCTGACAGATATAACATACCGATACATGCCAATCTTGTTCCTTTCAGGACTCACTAGGAAAACATAGTGGGAGAGGTGGGCGGTCAGAGCAGCAAACAGAGTACGTGAAACCAAGAAAGGACTCACAACGCTCGTCTGGAGTTTCTGTGGATGATATCTACCTTACGGACAACAAACTCATGCAACATATAAGATGGGTAGCCTGCATTATTGTAGGATTTGACGAATTCGGCTGCAAATTTAATTTAAAAAAAAACAAAAATAGCCATCCTTAATGTCCTGTTTTTGGGATACAAACCTTTGGATGAAGGCAAGAGCCTTGCGTCCCAATTTTTGAAAAAATGCACACACTTACAACCTCCAAACACAATGAAAAAGCTCCAGTCTTTCTTGTGCTTTTTACATTTTGGCAGAACGTAGATTCCAGATTATGCACAATGCATTAAACTATTATATGACTTGATACGTCCTAACTTTACCAGCAAATACTGGACGGTCAAACACTTACGCATTCTCAGAACATTACAAAAAGACATGCTTGAAGCAAAACACCTACATACAATGGACAGCAAAAAACACCTAGTAATCAGAGTAATTGCTGGTGCCATTGGTCTCACTTATGTAATATTCAACGAGGGTGAGACTGTCCTGATTGCATATAAATCACATTTGTACTCTACAGCAGAACAACGCTTTGCTCCTAGTGAGAAAATTATCACTGCTGTTCAGATGTCTGTCATCAAGGAGAGACCACTGGCCAAGGGGAAACACATAATTGTCGTATCCCCCATTCCAACCCTTGAGGCTGTTACCAAAGCTAGCATTCCTAACGCTAAAGCATTACATCCACGTTGGAAGCAATGGGCAATGTCTCTGATGGCCACAGATGTTGACTACAGTTTTGACTCAAAATTACAAACCCAAGAGTTTTTGCAGTACGAACTTGAATATCCTGTTCCAGCAAACCCATTGCCTATTGAACAGTATCAGACAATTTTGTATACTGATGGTTCAGCCCAACCGGCTTTAGGCACCAAACATCAATATTCCGCTGCTTGCGCATTCATGAGTGGATTCATGAAAGATGGCAGTTTCATCCACAACATACTTACACACAGACCCTAGGGGACTGCACTGCACAACTTGCAGAGCTCAAGGCTCTGGTGATGGCACTGGAAGAAACGGATCCTGAGCAGATGACGCTGATTGTCAGTGACGTGTACTACTGTGTCCAGTCCCTCAATGAATATCTGCATTACTGGCACCAGAATGGGTTCAGAGATTCAAAAAGGAAACACCATTAAATACAGTCTTCTGTGGGGGAAAGTAGACGATCTGAAGGAAACGCTACCCAATGTCTATGAAGTACACACACTAGCACATCAGGGTGTTGGAATACATGGTGCAGGCAATACCTTGGGTGAGGACGCAGCCAAATCAGCAGTAGCTGCAGCTTCTGTTGCTGCAGTAACTACTTCTAGAACGAAATTGGATGATGAAACACTGACAGCTGTTAAAGCTTCAGCTGACGCACACCCTTACCAAAATCATATCCTGCTAAATATTCCTACTGCATATCATGCCTCAATACAGCC
Organism: Pleurodeles waltl; assembly: GCF_031143425.1. NCBI lineage: Eukaryota > Metazoa > Chordata > Amphibia > Caudata > Salamandridae > Pleurodeles > Pleurodeles waltl. Next base: position 314,071,712 of record NC_090443.1, read on the forward strand.
CTAGCATTTATACCAGGGGTGGGTAATCGTGTGATTCTCAATAAAGACCAAAAACCAGAATTGATCAAAGCATCGCATCAGGGGGTTGCTCTTGCCCATGCTGGCGTGGCGGCTACGATATCATTGTTACAGGCATGTTACTGGTGCCCAGGTCTCTACAAACAGACCAAACAGTATGTCCTTTGTTGTGACATCTGCAAAAGCAAATAACAGGATTCATCGTCAAATGCTCACGGCAGACAACCCTCTTAATATCCGACAAACCATTACAATGTATGTACTTGGACCATTGTGGTCCCCTAGCACCTAATAGTGCATACAAATACATCTTAGTCACTGTTGACTCATGCTCTAGATTTCTATGGGTTTGGCCACAATGTTCGGCTGACGCTCAAACTGTTATTAATGATTTGCAAGTCTTTATCGGCACTTCATCTCCATTGACAATATCAAGCCAATCCTGCACAGCAGACCTAGGAAACTCCTAGGTAGTACCCGAATCCCTCTCACTACAGACCAGGATGTTCCTCTACAGGTTTAAAGCAGCAATGCTGACACCTCTTTGAGCTTGGGGAGGGTGGCAAATGAGCTTTCTTTGGTTCCACTAACGTCTACCACTACAAATAAAACCAATAATATTGATCGATTTTATTCAAATTCTACACAAGCAGATGGCATAGTCTACAATAAACCACTGAGGGAGTCTTCTGCAAGTTCTCCTCATCCAAACACGTCTCCAGTTTTTGCACAAACTGCTACTGCATATTTTGCCAACATCAATGACCCTTTCACTGACTCATCTGCTTCTACTGCAACATAACTGTCAAGAGCACGTAAGCTGATAATTTGGCTCAAAATTAACTATTTCATTCTTCCATGGAACTATATATGGTTTTTATTAACTGTACTTGCCGTCCTCCTCTGGATTGGGGTTTGTTGTTTTCTTCTTACTGATACAGGGTCATTACCTTCCTGAACACTCTACAGTTGAATTGGTGGATGAGGTCCTAAAACCACATTTATCTTCTCACAAAGTCCTCATAGATTTGTCCCTATTGAACATTTCTGCTATACCAATTCCTGATGGGATTGTTTGGGATAAAGTATTATTTGAGATATATTGCCCGACGTAGGTCATTCGAGTTCCATATGTATTCAAACTTTCCATTACCGATGTAATCACACCGGAGACGTTTCTGATGATTGGGATGTGAAAACAGTTGATTCTATGATATCTGATTTGAAGTATTATACAGTATTTGAAAATAAAGACATATATCAATCCAAAAGAAAATTATGGAGAAATGTTCTGTTATAATTATTATGGACATCATTGTAATCACAGAGCAAGTACCCCAAAGATTATTTTTAATTACACACAGTGGGAACACTGTCCGACTCCACCAATGGGGAGTTCCAAAACGTATACTGAAAAGTTTGCATATTTCTCTGGGCACAATGTTAAAAATGCTGAGTTATATTATTTTAAATTGCCAGTGATGGAAAGTCAACATATTTTATTGGCAGGCACAAAATTAATTTATTCTGATTCCTTTGTTTCCCGGTTAGCTATAGAAGGCTATGATTACTGGCTGAAGTCGATAGACTTGAGAAGTGTGTAGGGAACTAAAAATTGGCAAATAAGGGGAAAGGATGCTTTATTTAGAGCATGCCTGATACCTGATCAAAATGATATTTTAAAATTAAACTGTACAACAAAGTAGTTGTTTAGGCTTGGCTAAAATGAAGCAATTGAATACGCCCAGCATTCCTATCCCTGCAAAATTTTACGGATGGGAAAAGTATAAAAATTAATCTGAAGATCACCTTGATCAAGGGGTCCAGAATGGAACATTTAACACATCACTTTCACGTCCGGGTGGGTGGTTATTGTGTCCTGTAGACACTAATGTGTGCCATACATGTTTTGTAAACTCCACAGGGTTTTTTAGAACAAATAGGCCGGACCCTCGCTATGTGTCATCGGAACACTCGGCTATAGTGACAACATAGAGCGAAGGAAAATTATGCCAGCAATTATTGAAAAGCTCCTCACTAAATGCTGTTAAAGAACACCTCAGTCTCCTGTCTAATGAAACAGATTTACAGGACTTACTGTTAGGCCCCAGAAGACAATGCAGAAAGTGTTTCTTATATGCAGTATATTATGAAATTTGGAAATTTTCTCAACAAGAAGATGCTGCCCGGTTAAGGCAAATTGATCATGAAAATTTACAGAAAGTATTAGCCGCTGTAGATAATGGTATTAACACCTTGTCCGACAGGATATAGACTTTAAATAACATTGTATCCTCTGCAATAGACATAGTACAGAGTAACATGTCATCATTACACCATGGACAGAGTGAGCTAAGGTCCATTATGCAGGTATGTTGGATATTACAAACACTGAAAGCAGGTCCCGTTCCCTGGCAACACGTTAGCGCAAGGGACATATTTTCAACATTTAATTTAACGCAACAACAACAAATAATGGCTAAGAAGGAAGTGACTTATGTCATGCTAAACATCGAGAAATTAGAAAAGCTGCCTGTTACTGTGGCTGAAATACCATCTGCTGAATGGCTAGTACACTGGGTAATAAATCTGCCTATTTCAACACTTCAATTTACCTCCTGTTTGAAACAAATTCCGGTAGGCAGATATGAAAGGCTGGGAGATAGTTACAAACACAAGGTGTGGGAGCTTCCCTTTTCGTACAAATGCTTCAGTGGCATGAAAGAGGTCTTTCTTAGCGGTAGTGAATGCGAGACTTCTGTGAGCCATTCGATGGTTTGTAAACAGCCGTCCTTGCACAGAGCATGCAATGCCTCAGCAGCAAACTTGGCCTGTTATCTGAAGGGAGTTCCAGTCCCCTTGATTAGACCTGCGTTCCAGGTCCTCTCAAATGGCAGCTGTGCGCTCCTTAACAGTGAGAGCTGTTGTGGAATGTGAGCCGGAATAGCTTATGTCGTTTTAGTCTCCCAAATTGTCACATGCTATGGGAACGTCCTTTTTCCCCTACACAACAATGAGGAGTAGCAGACATTTGGCCTCATATTGTTACTTCAAATGTGAATTTTGACAAGTTGAGCAGACTTTAGGCTTTATTGTTTGAAAAATATGTGGCGCTTACATCTCAGTGCGAGACCTATGCGCTTCAAGTTGCGAGGTCATCTGTAGAAATTCAGTCCAATACAAATTTTCCGAGAGACTTTGGTGAGCTTGTGGGAAGAATATTCAGTGCGTCCACTACTACTGAAATTGCGCATTTCTTTAAGGCTGTTGGTTCTGGTTTTGTTCACATCTTCTCCTCTATGTTTGGCTTAATACCTTCAGCCGTACACTCAATATTTTCAGGGGATTTCTGATTACTTTGGCTATAATAGGTGGCATCCTGCTTTTGCTACTTTTTCTGCACAATGGCTGTCCCTTCACAACAGCAAGAACTGAAAGTCCTTCCACCACCACAACTCTGTTGTGAACGCATGATGCAGTATTTCGGAGCACCACTCCTAGAACAAATAGAGTGCGACTGGTCTTTGTCATTCAGACTGGTTTTGGATTGTGTGCCGTCTGTGTTTCGATGCCTTTGGTGTCTCTTCAAATGTGCACTGAAAGTCGGTCTTTCTACGTGGCACTTATTTTCATTGGATGCTGATATGTTGATGTTCTCGATGAGGGCTCATTACCAGACATGCGCGTTGAGTGTGGGTTTGCTACGGTAAGCTGTTAATGAGTTTCCTTTGACAGTGCAACTCTTCACTCAACATTGGGCACAACACGGAATGCTACTGCCTCAGCTGGAGCTCAGGCTTTGGAATACAAGTGTTCTATGGTTCTCCTTGGCAACGATTTGGATACTTTACCACCTGCGAAGTGGAACATTTCCTAGCTTCAATTGTCCCAGACATAATTTGTGATTTTAAAAACGACATGGACTTTTGAATTTGGTTTTCTTGGTGCCACAGCTGAAGTTTTATAGTGTCTTTTTTTCTTCTTTCTTTTTCTTTCTCATTCATGCTCAAGTGTCTTACCTTCTCATTATTGACATTTATGCTTGAATGATTTTATAATTAGATCTTCTTTTAGGCTTTAAACCACTGTGACCCGGCAAGGGGAGGGAGTTGTACAGCTATTTTAGACACATTATTTAGCGAACTAGACTTGCAGTTGTGCACTTTAGCCCAGATATATTTTATTCAGTATTGCTTTATTTTCCAAGCAGTAGCCACATTTGCGGTGTTGTTTTATTTTCTCTAACTAATTGTTCATGAGGCAGTCAGATAGGGTTGCTGGCGAAAGTGGTACGCTGTATCTGCAACATTCACAGAAACATACACATTCCTACGTGGGGACCTTTTCTTAGAATGTCAACTGTTTAATTTTAAAAAACATTGCTTTGTCTCCCTATACGTTAGAGGGAGATTCCAGCCAGATGACCACAACTGCATTCTGATTGCTGATTGCCTGATTGCCTTGCTACAGCAGCTTGCTTAGACTACTGAATCCCGGGCCTCAATTGGGATGGTGTCTCCTTAAACCTCGGGCTTCCTTGCTCAGGCATGAGAGATGATGTCTTCCCAGGGGGGAAACATGAAGGGCGGATTAGGGGTTAGTATGCTGTGCTCTAACATAGCTTAGGTAGGAAAAAAATATATATATATATATGACTCCTAGCGACAGTATGGTGGGATTGTTTTAGAGTTTCACACTCATTATCACCCTTTTGCTTTTAGTGTGTTTTATCACCTTAGTTATTGCAATAAATGCCATTTTATCTAAGAATCAGTTACTTCAATAAATCCTTATTGAACTATATTCTTCCTCTTATTGAACTATATTCTACCTTTGCCTATGTGAGACTAATGTAACTGAGAGAAAGGGACCAGATCTGATCGACCATGATTCCCCTGAGGAGTCTTCCTTGTTATGCGCACGGTTGCCACAATCATTCCTGTTCTTGGGCAGAGATGAGGCGCTGCTAGTTAGCTGGGAAACCCCGAGTAGGCCGACAGGCGTCACATGGTGTGGAATTGTACTTAGTACCCAACAATCCATGCAATTATGCAGACAGGCGTCACCTGGTGTGGAATTGTATTTAGTACCCCACAATCCATGCGATTATGCCACCCAAATCTAGTAGCCTCATTAGGATAATGAGAACCCATGCAACATTTGCTGCACCTGGGGGCTAGCAAAGGAAAATTATTGTGCCTGCCATGTGCTGCTCAAGACAAAGTCATTTCCAGAGCCCAGCCAAGAGACTCCAAGAGCCAGCTGACTGGCATCCTGTTCACAGCACAGGGACACAACAGCTGAAGAGGCCTTCTGGTTCAAGTTGGTAGCCCAAAGACTTCAACCCGCCCCCAACCGCTGCTGTGCAGCACCAGGGGGAAGACCCAACACACAAAGTTACACCCAAGTTTGCTGAATCCAGGAGTGTCATCGGAGTGCAGCTGGGACCTCCAGAGGACCAGTCATCGATCCAGGAAGGATTAGCCCATGACCGCAACACTGGGCAACTAGCAGACAAGTGGCCACTGGACTTCCGCCAGCACCAAGAGGACTTTAGGGGTTGTTGACTCTGTGACCAAGACCATCTCACCCACTTGGTGGATCACGGAGTAGTTGCAGCAAGACCCCGTCAACTGCATCAACTGCATCCTTTGAACATCTTAAGTATCCTTCATCCCTTGCATTAGGACCACTTCCTCAGGAAAGCCCATCGAAAGATTAAAATGTCTGGAACTAATTGAAGGCTGCTTCACCTGCTGAGGTGACTGTTTCTGAGGACCTTATTGGTCCCCTGTCTGGCTCCTTACTCGAGTTGATCACCTAATGTGACTCAAAATGTCTGTGTTACAACTAGCCCAAACTTTTTAGTGAAGAAGTTTCTAAGTGTCAAATTCCTTGAATTTGCCAATGCTTGTTTCTTGATTGAGTAAAATGCTTTGATTTACTAAACCTGGTAAATTCTATATCTCCGGAACCCTCCTCAGGATCTTTTTCATGTCTAAAAATACATAAAAATGCTGCCTGTTTTTATAAATTGGTGTTGGATTTCTTTGGTGACTTGTCAATGTCTACCTCAATTGTTTTGGTGCTGTTTAAACGCGTTACACTTATTTATTTATGTAAGCCTTGCTGCTCAGAGCCACAGCTACCCATTGATGAGCTGAAGGTTTCACAAACAAAACCTAAGGTTCTTAAAGGGGCTGGTAAGTGTATTACGCTAAGGTCGCACAACCACACCATATAATTAGGGCTCCCAGTTTTATGGTATTTATTTGTTTGACATTGCTGTCTGTATGTATCCATATTTATATTTTGTTGATTTTATCTGGATTTATCATATTTATTTTGGGTTTTGTGAAAAAAATGAAGCTGAAGCTAATATATTTCCACATCTATTTAACCAATAAATGTAACATGTTCACGCTTACTTGAATTCCTGACAGGTTTAACATGACATGACACCGAGAGATGAGAAATCGATACAGGTTTATGAAAGCGTACCAATTTCAGTATCTACTTTGTGCATATCAACTGCTTTTTAAGCCTCATTGGTCGTTTCTTTTTAATTTCCTCACCTGTCTATCTCCACAGCTGCAGGCCCGGTAGTTATGAATGACAACATTTAGAATCTCCTAAAAGAAAGTCCTAGTTTCCACTCTTATCCTCATTTATAGATACATTCAGAAAGGAAAATGAATAGTCTTCTGTATGTATTCATCTGTAAAATCAGTAAAAATGGAAAACATGGAACATTAAAAAAAATAAACCCCATTTCCTCACAATGTGGCAAGTGGTGGGACACATATCTTGTGTTTAGCAGTATGATACAGTTGTTGAAGTTGAGACACTATGAATCTGTATAGGTAGATACGTAGAAAAGAAGTTCTTTCCTCTAAAGTACTTGTTGGGTGTAAAATCATTAAATACCACAGCACTCATAACAAAATTTCAAATTCTTAGTGACCACACATAGATGCATAAATCCGAGTCCATAGATTTATATATCCAAGAAACAAAAGTTTATTCTGTAGCAATACAATCCTTCATGTATTTCCAGATGCTGTATGGCAATAGAACTAGACAGCCAACATGTGTTTTGTCACCAAACATGACTTTTTCAAGAGTGTAAACAAGATCATGCGTGTACATATCAGTTATCAAAATATTACCATACATAGACATCCAAGAAAAATCTGAAGATTAGATAAGGTTGTGCCTAAGGCAACCCCTCGCATAATATATGAAAATCAAAAACCGTTGATCCTATGTATAAATAATGTGCCAATATGGTGGGCGGTTTTGAAGCCACTTCCACACGGATACGTTTTTCTCCCTTTCACCAGGTAATTTAAGTGTATTATATTCTGCCTTTGTATACTTTGTATTGCGGCTACTATGAGATATTTAACAACGCTGACCTTTTATTACCTACAGGGGTGGCTTATCATGGCCATCTGACATATGCAGTAACTTCTACCTGCCTTTTTGAGGTACTTGAGTTTGGATAAGGGCTAAGGCAAATATGTGTTTACAATACGGGTAGCAACTAAAGGACTTTAGGATGATTTTGTGTTAACTCACGGCGGTATTATTCATTGTTACCACCTCCATTATACCTTCCAGCTGGGATTTTTTGCCCATTTTCCTGTGTTACTCACATGGGTTTGAGACCCCGCTTTTATACTTTAACAATCGTTTTTGGATATACAGTTTCGTTTAACTTTTTCTGCTTTAGGGCCATGGATAGGTAGTTTATTACTGACCAGTTTTGCAATTGTGAATTGGCAAACTCTTTACCACACTCTTTAGTTGCGGTCTCTACCACTTTCGTTACATTTGATATACAAGTGGTTTCTTGGTTACATGTATTGGTTCCTACTGGATTATGGGGACTTTGATTTTATAGTGTACACGGTGCACTAACCTTTTCATGGACCGCAGATAGGTTTCTATCATAGGGCTTGGTTTTCAGGAGATTGAACGTTTTACCCTCTAAAGCCAAACGTGAATTTTAATATACCATATTTACCTGGTATTTTCTCTTACGACTAGCTCATATTAAGAACAGCTGATTTTTTTTTCCATATTACTTTCTCTCTATGGAGAATTTTTCTGGACCATCTATACTTTGGATGTGATCTGAACTTACTGTTTAGGCCAGTAACTTTGGATAAAATTGACTTCAATTGGAACGTCTCATACAACTTGGTTGCATTACAACTAATTATTCTATTATTCTATGTCTCCCTTTTTTGTAGTTTTGATATGTAGCCTTTACTGTGTTCCATTACTCTTTCTGGATATGATTCCAAATTTCACATATCGTGTTTTAGGCAAGTTCTTTTCCTCATATCACTGTCCTGGGCTCACCTGGACTTTTCTATGATTTAACTAATAACTTCTTGATGACTACATCTTGCTTCTTTTATTTCTTTGGCACATTTTATTTCAGAAATGCGTTTGGTGATTTATGGATTACAGCTTTCTATCACTTACATTTTATACGGATGAGATTTTTTCTTCCTAACAACTCACGGTTTTTGACTTGCACATATTTTGTGATGGGTTACCTTAGGCACAAACATATTAAATCTTCTGATTTATCTTGAATGTCCATGTATGGGAATATTTTGTTAACTGGTATGTATACCTAAGATTTTGTTTACAGCCTTGAAAAAGTCATGTTTGGTGACAAAAAACATGTTTACTGCCTTGTTCTAGTGCCATATACAGCATCTGAAAATGCATGAAGGATTGCACTGCTACAGAATAAAGTTTTGTTTCTTGGATATATAACTCTATGGACTCGGATCTAGGCAACTACATATGATCACTAAGAATGTAAATTTTGTTATGAGTGCTGTGGTATTTAATGATTTTGCATATTGAGCAGGTTTCTTGGGTAGTGGGGAACTCAATACCACTTTAGCACTAATATAATAACTCTTCTTCGATTTTTATACTTTGCCCCATACTAAATTTGATGTGGGAAGTGCGTTCTATGTACTACTGCTACCCTCTATTACTATACTTTTTGAGTAGGTTGAACTCCAGAGAACTGCTCCCAAGGATTGCAAAAACTTTTGAAGGAGCTGGAAATTTTTTAGAAAGTTATAGCAGTATCCTGCAAGTTTAAATGTTTGAGAACGTTTTTCAAAGCTTTGAAGACGTATCAGGAACCACTCTTGTAGCAGAGGAACGTGGAGCTCAACACAGCAAACCTGTCCTTCAGGAGAGATGAGTTGAGAGCATTTTGCAGAGACAGAGAAATCACACTAGGGCCAAGGCCAAGAAAAAATATGTAGGTCAAGGTCCTCAGAGCCTAGGAGGAAGCCCAGAGTGCACCCCCATGTCTGGAGAAGAAATTGCTCCAAGGTAGTGGGGGAGAAGATGATGTGAAAGACAACCACAGTATCCTGAGCAGAGCATGTGTGGCAGGTGGAAACCTACCCCTGTTTTCTATTCCAAGGTTAGTCTCCAGAGCCAAAACCAAGAAGGCTCTATCACCAGCCAGAATCAGGAGGAGGTATCAGGGAAAGAAGTTTGACACAGCATGCTTGGGATGGTAATTAATATAAACAATTCCCTCAAAAGCGTGAAGAGGGAAAGTACCTAATGTGAACACCTACAGTTTGTTTGTCTTTGTCGCTTGATTTGACGCCTTAGCGCGGTGGCACTGATAACATAAAGCTAAACAAAATGGCCTAACTATAAACAAGGCAGCCATCTTAGAAGAATTAATTAAATAAATGGGATAAGACAGAGCAAGCTAAGTAGGTTAAAAGTCACTAGGTGACGGGGGCAGGAGTCTGCAAGCCAAAGGCTAAGCTAACTCCTGTTATCCCATTAAAACAAACTAGCATTCACTACAGATATGGGTGTGTGTATGGGTGTTATGTATTTGTGTGGGTATGGGTGTGTGTATGGGTGTTTGTATGCGTGTGTGTATGCGTGGTTGAATGCGTGTATGAACTAAACCATCAGGTACATTGCCCCCTCACCTCCCAGCCCCCCTTCTGGTACAGCGCCCCCCTCCCCGCATACATGCACACAGACAACCACACCCACCCCGCATACACTCATTCACCAAACTGACATACAGCATTCACTCACATGCATCCATACATGCATTCACTTTAGCATTCATACACGCATTCAACCACGCATACACACACGCATACAAACACCCATACACACACCCATACCCACACAAATACATAACACCCATACACACACCCATATCTGTAGTGAATGCTAGTTTGTTTTAATGGGATAACAGGAGTTAGCTTAGCCTTTGGCTTGCAGACTCCTGCCCCCGTCACCTAGTGACTTTTAACCTACTTAGCTTGCTCTGTCTTAGCCCATTTATTTAATTAATTCTTCTAAGATGGCTGCCTTGTTTATAGTTAGGCCATTTTGTTTAGCTTTATGTTATCAGTGCCACCGCGCTAAGGCGTCAAATCAAGCGACAAAGACAAACAAACTGTAGGTGTTCACATTAGGTACTTTCCCTCTTCACGCTTTTGAGGGAATTGTTTATATTAATTACCGTCCCAAGCATGCTGTGTTATCTATTGTTTGGTAACAACCTACGTGAGGGGTCCAAGTAGATCTGTATAAATATATTGCACTTTAGACAGATAATCAGAGGGATTCCGACCAGATACCATCACTGCTATCAGTGCTGCACGTCGCCTTGACGCTGACCCGGACTTCGTGTTTTTTCAGAGTCTGAGCATGAGAACTCATTCCCAGGTAACGAGGGTTGGGGGCTCCTTCCTGGGACAGGGCATTGGCAGATTAGGTTTAACATACCCAGCTCTACTCTAGGTAGAAGGTTAAGCCTATTATGATAGGGTACTAGGACATATGATACACTGAGTCTTTTTAGTGCAACTGCAAGATGGTGGGGGTCTTCATAATCATGACTCGTCTTTACACTTCTATTCCTTGCACTGTTCATTATCCTAATCATTGCAGCCCATGTGATTTACCACTGATTGTATTAAATAAAAACTATTGAAACATTACTGCATCTTCGTTATTGCCTGTGTTTGGTTGAGACATGATGTATCTGTGAGAAAGGGGTTATCTGTTTAACCACGACACTTCCTGAGATGTCATACTTCTGAGTCTATGCGGATAGGCTGCCACAAATCACCTTTAACTGTTTGGGTTCTTGGTGAGGTACTGCTAGTGAGCCGGATGGGTTGGGACTACAGTTGCGACTTGTTGTAGGATAGGCATAGTCACCTACAAACATAAGTACTGTCATCCTTAAACCAGCAGTCTTGCCCAGAGCAAGAGTCCAAACTACGACATGGCACCACCAACAATGGTGTTTAGGCACTAATTTACGGACACCCCGATTATCACTGTCTCACAGACAACAAGTACCCTAAGTACCATTATACGGAGATGGCCGTGGTCTTTGGGAAAATCCTCCTCAGCTGAACAGGGAACACCTAATTAGGCTGTAGGTTGTTCGAGCTCGAACATTTAAAAAGGACTTTACTCCCCACTTGGGGTTCCATCTCTTCACCCATTTTACAATATGGCTAACACCATAGACATTCCTGAGAATGCTAGACAAGCATTAACATTACACCTAGTAGCGCATGGGATTACAGAAGAGGGCGGGACGTCACTTTCATAGTAGAAGCTAATGAAGCTTACTAAACAGAAACATTTTACTCTTGGGTCACCTTTCCGGAGGAAGACCGCAGAACAGTTACATTTCACACATATACAATTGCTAATGTACCACAGCGGTACCAAGCATGCCAGTATCATGAAATACCGCTCACTTATCAGGAGCATCAGAACTGGTTTGAAGGCGCCCTACCACATGTAATACAATGTGTGAGATTAGGTCCCTTGAGTAATGACGGGCATATGTTTGCCACATACACACCCCACCCGGGTATACAAAATTTGCAAGCAGCAGATCTGCGAAACTTAAACAATGAGTTAATAACATTATATAGACAGCTTGTTCAGTTTGTAATGTAGACTTTGAACACAACACCAGCGCGTCCAGCACCACCAGCCCATGCTGGATACCAATTGGCTACTGGTATTAATCCACAAACAGTGCATACTATTATGGGTAAAGTACCCACAGAGCAGGAGAAAATACCTTACTGGATAGCCCAGAAAACAAATCAGCTAGAAGCTGTGTTTCCCCATACGGGACCACAGAAAAAACATAGAATTCTCACAATGTGCTTGCCCTTTGGGATGGTTCCCTCTGTGGATGACTGTGCCACATGGGGTACAGTCTTCGCTGCAAAATACACTACCACGTATGGTACCCTGACACTTGCCAACTTACCAGGAGTGTTAAAACAAATACAGAATGAGCATGGGGCAGCACCTGCCCTAGATTTGGGGATGAAATTAATGTGTAATTTCGACACAGTATCCTTGATTATACTTAGTAACATCAAAGGGGAAGCGGTAGCACTGGCTATACGCCAGCATCTCTGAGAAACTCCACATTTGGAACAAGAGAGACAGCTACCAACAATTATTTCCGATATCTATACTCGTATAGTACAGGATAGTCTGGGAGCCAAGCCAAAGAAGCTGGAAGTACAGAGTACCACCCCTAAGGAAGGTACGAAACAGACTCAAGAAGATTCGTACAAGCGTTGGGAAAAGCCAAGACAATTTAAAGACAGACAGAAGCAGAGAGCACACTCTCCACATCCGGAGAACTCCGAAAGGAGATATACTCTCAGAAATAGGGAGAATATTAGAACTCCGGATAGATATACTGATTCACGTCCCTCTCGTTCCTTTCAGGACGCTCCGGATAGGCATAGTGAGAGAGGGGGCCATCCTGACGGACGTCCTGAATATGTGCAACAAAAGAAAGACTCACCACAGTCTACAGTCAAGAAAGAAGACTTCACAACAAAAGCCACAGTTTAAAAAGAAAAAGGTGGCAGCACTATCAGTCAAAAATGCCAATACACTTGAGAACATTGCTGAAGAACAAGACGTGGGCAGTGGCACTACTAGACAGCGCAGCAGAGGTCACGATATGTCGTCAGAGTCTGAAAGATCATCTGGATGCAACAGCAACTAGCGTTTTTATTTCAGTTGAAACAGCGGACGGGCACGTACTCCCACCTGATAGACTTTATGATCTAAAGATCCAAATTGAGGGAGACGTAGAACGCACCATCGGTGTGATCTTTTGGGACAAACAAAATTGTGAGTGACATCCTATTGGCCGAAAGAGATTGGCCACCCGAACACGTCCGTAAGCTCCCACATGGGGAAAATGTCATTTTGCCTTCTTTCTCTAATCTTGATCCAGAGGCGGAAAATGAGGCCTACGCTGTCAGATGGGCTCTAGCGCAGGCACCTGCATTATACCGCAATCATGTAGGTTGGGACAAGGATTCTCCGTGTCAAGTAATACCTATCAGATCTACACCCCAGCCTCATACACAATATCCAGTTAAACACGAGGCTAAAGCTCCAACGAGGGAGATCCCCACTCAGCTAGAATATCAGGGGGTAGTTGAGCCCTGCGCCTCTGCAATGATTAACCCGTTATTCCCGGTTGCGAAGCCAGACCATCCCTATAGAATAGTCTTAGATTACAGACATTTAAACAGCCGTACACGTACATAGGCTATACAAAATTCACATAGCACGGCACAGATAAACAATATAGTGCTAAAAAAATATAAAACAATGTTGGATATTTCCAACTGGTTCTTCTGCCAGAATTTAGCAGAAGAAAGTCGGGACCTGAGTGCATCTCATTTGGCTCACAAAAACCCTTTTGCTGTTTACCCCAGGGCTATAGAATAGTCCAGGGCTGTTCTCAGCCCGAGTAACATCAATATTACATGATATTGATCCTGAGGCATTATCCTATGTGGACAACATTTATCTCACAGACGACGGCCTGAACATTCATCTTGTCAGGGTTGATCGAATAATTTTGGGGTTTGCAGAAGTAGGTTATAAATTCAACTTTAAGAAAAGTAGGATTGCCTTTCTCAGTGTATTGTTCCTGGGATACGAGCTATCGAACAAAGGAAAGAGCCTGGCCCGCACTTCCTAGAGAAGTGTGCACAACGGCACCCAACAAACACACTAAAGAAACTACAGTTGGTTTCTTCAATTTTTGGCAGAACATACATTCCAGACTATGCACAATGTATCAAGCCATTGTACGACTTAAGTCCAAATTTTTCTAGCAGACACTGGACAGTTGAACACACATGCATACTTGGGGAATTGCAACAGAACATGCTGGAAGCTAAACACTTGCACACAAGTGACAATAAAACAAATTTGGTCATCCGAATAATTGCTAGTGCCATTGGGTTACCTTCAGTGAGGGTGACACAGTGCCCATAGCATATAAATCACATTTATACTCAAATGCAGAGCAACTCTTTGCACCCACAGAAAAAAATCTTACTGCAGTTCAGATGGCTGTCATAAAAGAGAGGCCACTTGACTAAGGGAAATGCATCATTGTCGTTACCCCGGTGCCTGCCTTAGAGGCCGTTCCTAACGCTAAAGCATTACATCCACGCTGGATTCAGTGGGCGACTTCTCTGACCGCTACTGATGTTGATTACATTTTTGATCCGAATCTCCAGACACAAGAATTTCTCCAATATGAACAGGAGTACCCCACTCCTCTACATCTTTTGCCTCTAGACAACTACCATACTGTAATTTATACTGATGGTTCAGCTCAACCAGCTGTAGGTACCAAACATCAATACTCAGCCACTTGCGCAGCCGTGAGTGGAGTGATGAAGGATGGAATTTTCCACCCTCATAATACCTACACGCAGACCTTAAGGGACTGCACAGCTCAGTTAGCCGAACTCAAAGCCCTTATTCTAGCACTAGAAAAAACAGAGACAGAAAGACTGACTTTGATAGTCTGTGATTTATATTACTGTGTTCAGTCATACAATGATTATCTTAATCTTTGGAAACGGAACGGGTTTAGAGATTCTAAAGGCAACACCATAAAACACAAGACCTTGTGGGGGAGAGTGGCTGATCTTAAGGCTAAGCTACTGTGCGTCCATGTAGTACATACATTGGGCTGCCAACGTGTAGGAGTACACGTTATCGGTAATACTTTAGCTGACCAAGCAGCCAAATCCACAGTAGCTACGGCTTCTGTGGCTGCAGTGACTCGTGCCCATACGAGATTGGATACTGAAATAGGGACTACCGTGAAATCTTCGGCTGAAGGCAAGTCTCTCCCGAAAGGGTATCCTACAAAGTATTCTCATCACATCAGTGCACAAAATGTTGCTTATGCAACACTTCCTGGGGTTGGAGATCGAGCAATCCCCAACCAAGACCAGAGATTAGATCTAGTAAAAGCAGTGCAGGAGGGTGTCGCTTCGGCACATGCTGGTATTTCGGCCACAGTAACACTCTTACAGAAAAGATTCTGGTGGCCAGGTCTATACAAACAGACAAAGCAATACGTCCTTTGTTGTGATATTTGCCAGAAAATAAAGGGCTCTAATATCAAACGCCCACCACAGACATCCCTCGTAGTGTCCAGCAGGCCATTACAATGTGTGTACCTGGACCATTGTGGTCCACTCCAACCTGATGGTGCATACAAATACATCCTAGTTTCTGTAGATTCTTGTTCTAGATTCCTGTGGGTATGGCCGCAGCGGTCGGCTGACACTCGAACTGTTATAAAAGATTTGCTGATCTTTATCGGTACATATGCAGTTGCAGCATTCCACTTGGACCAGGGCCCTGCATTTGCCTATAAGGCATTCATGGACACCATGGGGACGATGTGTGTTGAACTCCATTGCTCCTCACCATACCATCCCGAGGGAAATTCGGTTGTGGAGAGGCAGAACCATGATATAAAGCAATCCTTAACAGCTGGAGTATTAGGTTCTGGCCGCAGCTGGCTTCATCACCTATATGGGGTACAGAGAACACTGAATAATCTGCCAAGACGGTCCTTGGGGGGACGAACTCCCTATGAGGTTTGTTTTGGGATACCTATGTATGTCCCAGATCTTGATGGTTCTGGTATGGTGGCAGCAGAAACACCTTTTGACATAAATGAACGTCTCACAGTCTTACAGGAGCTTCAGCAATTTCGAGATGATAAATCATCCACCAGTGCTGCCACTTTAGGAATAAGGGATATACCAACAACTTCCACCGGCTGGATTCCTAAAGTTGGGGATCTGGCTCGTGAAAAGATTGCTGTGAAGAAGGAATTTGGTCCATCCTACAGAGCACCGGTCTCAATCCTGGGAATACAAGGTACCAGAACTGTTATCTTGCCACCGTTGCCTGGTTCCCCAGGAAACAGATTTGTTTCGATTGACAACGTCAAACTACACCATGTGCCCAATCCTGCTCAGTAGACCCAGAGGTCCCTTGGGTAGTTTCCGATCACCTCTCACTACCCAACAGGACATACCTCTTCAGAATAGAGTGACCAACACTACTGTGGACTATGCAACAATGTCCAAAAATGCTATAAATTCCTCCTCGACCATGGGGAGGGCGGAAAATGAGCTTGTGCTGGTTCCAGTTACCACTTCAACGACGACACCTGTTCAAGAGTTGGCCGTTTTATACACCAATACAACACAGACAGATGGCACCGTCTATTATGAGCCTCCACATGAAGTGGACCCATCTACAAGTACTGCACTTGCTCCTGTCTTTGCACCGCATACACACATGCATACAAACACCCATACACACACCCATACACACACCCATACCCACACGCATACACACACACATACACAACACCCCACACCCTTCAACCCCCCTCCCCTGTCAGATGCCTGACTTACCTTGTCCGGCGAGGAGGTAGGTAACGGGAACGGGGGCTTCCACCGCAGGAAGTGCCCCGCCATCAGGACACCGCCAGACCGTATTACAAGTCCTAATACGGCTGGTTGAGTCCTTTTGGCGGGGCGGGCCGGTAGTGGAACCGCCCATGTTCCTCCGCCCACCAGCACGACTACTGCAGCATTCACGTCTAAAATGTGGCAGAAATCCTGCAGTACTTGTAATATGGTGGGTGGAAGACCGACAACACTGGCAGGCTTCTGGTGGTCTTCTGGGGCCTGCAGCTTTGGCAGTCTTTCAAAAAGACCACCAAAGTCATAATGATGGCTTAGGTCTTTGATCCTCACTCCAGGATGGCTGAGTACATAAAGAAGGTGAATAGGAATATGGAGGCCAGACAGGAGCTTATGAAGCACCGGCATGCCCATAAGACCTTCATGGTGGAATATCATCCTGGACAGTTGGTGTGGGTTTTGGAGCCTGTGGCACCCAGGGCACTGCAGGATAAGTGGACTGGGCCACATCCCATCATAAGGAAACAGGGCAAAGTCACCTACTTTGTAGAGTTGGGTACCCCCGGGAGCCCTCATAGGATCATCCATGTGAGCAGACTCAATTTGCACCTTGACTGGGCAGACTTCACCATGTTGATGGTAGTGGATGAAGTAGAGGAAAAATAGAGGGAATCTCTCCCTGATCTCTTATCCTATAATGCCCAAGAGGGAAATGTGGAAGGAGTAAGTAGTGCCCTCTTCCACCGTGACAGAACATCAGCAAAGGGACTGTCATCAGTTAATGAGGCAGTTTGCTGGATTGTTCTCTTTGACCCCATGTCTGACAAACATGGTATACCCATGATGTGGACAGCAAAGACAGCTTACCTGTCAAGAGGAAAATATACAGGTTGTCTGACCAGGTCAAGGTCAGCATCAAAGCTGAGGTTGCTAAGATCCTAGCACTGGGGGGTGACTGAGCCCACAAGTAGTCCATGGGCCTGTCCAGTGGTACTGGTTTCCATACCCAATCCCAAAGGCGGAGGTTCTATGTGGAATGCAGGTGATCAATGTAGTCACTAACACTGCTTGGTGGTTGCCGCCTGCGTCCCGAGATTGGGCACACAGTGCTGCCGAAATGGCTCCCAGGGTGTGCTGCTGGGAGCCAAGAAGCACAGTCTAGGCCCACAGTACCGCTCCTGAGGAGATTTAGGTTGCGCCCGGAAGCCAACCCAGTTGCCTGAAATTTGAGAAGTTTCTGTTTAGCATTTTTGCACGCATTTTTAGAACTTACGTTTTTTTAGTAGTTCTGCATAATTTCCTGATATTTGGAAACCTAATTTTTGATTTGCATTTTTTCCCCCATGCTTCCTGGAGATCGGAAACTCTGACAGTATTTTTGTTGAAGAAACCAGTACAGCCGTTTGTTGTTTCTTGTTTAGGAATTCGCTCCCCTGATTCTCCCTGAGAAGGCTTTCACCTGTTCTTGAATTTAAAGAGGTGGTAAGCTTGAGAGTCCTGAAAAGGAACAACACAAAAAGGAATTTTGAACAACAGCAGATTATTCACCAAACCTGGTAAAGTGCATGTTATTGTAGTTAATAAAAGTAACTTACCATTCTGAATGAACTTGCAGTACCCTCCGTGGGTGGTGAGTCCTCCTCTCAACATTGTCGCCTTCAGTGGTTGAAAAGACTCTAAAGGAGGAAATATACAAGAGAAGACCTAATGTATATATTTATATAGGTATTCACAAAAGACTATACTACACTTTGTATCAGAGACAATATAAATTTGAATTACATAAACCATTGAATGAGCTTTTGTAAAGCTCTCTTGGAACTGGTGAAGTTGGATAATAGGAAGGACTTATTTCTTGTATAAGACCAGACCCCTATTGCAGGTATAACTTAAAAGTGGGATCGATACGGGTTAAACAGGATAGAAATTAATCCTACCCCTTCTCCTTTTCAGGGGTTGTGCTATCAGAATTCTAGTGAGAGGGCATTTCACCAGCAGGAACTAAGGGAATGTTGCGGTAAGGCTATACATAGAAGTATAGTGATGGTACCCTCTCAAAATGTAGATATTGTATCATTTAGGAGGGCATTAACAACAAAATCTCTGTTTTCTCCCCTAGATTGCTGAGGTCCTAGATGTGAGCAAGAGAGAGGTTATGTGGAGAACCAAGTAGAAAAACGTGGTGCTTTATCATCTCTCTATCCCTTCCCATTCCCCCGCCGGGGCCTTTTGTGATCATAGGGAAGAATATATATATATTCTCTTGCCGATTGCAGAGTTTGGGTCGATACACACACACTCTTTTCTGAAGACACATCTCACCCCCACATGATCTACCAAGCCTGCTGTAGATAGATTGCGTTCCAGACATGACAGACTGATGCATACCCCATACCAAGAGCTGATGAGCTCATGGATAAGCTGAGAGCAGCCAAATATCTGAGTACCTTTGACTTGACATCAGGGGATTGGCAGATGGCCTCACACCAGGAGGCAAGGAGAGGTCTGCTTTTTCTACACCTGAAGGCCACTTTCAGTTGAATGTGATGCCATTTGAGTTGACAAATGCACCTGCCACCTTCGAAAGGTTGGTGAATAGAGTACTTTTAGGTCTAGAGAGTTTTAGTGCACAGTATCTTGAAAGTACAGCTGTGTTTAGGTCCACCTGGGAGGATCACCTAGTACACCTCAAGGTTAGACCCTGCAGCAAGCAAGCCTGATTGTCAAGGCAAGTAAGTGCCAGAGAGGGCAAGACTTTGCTGTGCACGTGGCCCACCAATTCGGTGGCGGTCATGTACAACCTCTCCAGCCTAAAACCTACAAAATTCTTATCTGGGAAGCTCCTAGGACCCAGACCCCAGTCAGAGTCTTTCTCGGCCTGATTGGGTACGACAGAAGATTTGTAATGGATTATGGTACCATAGTAGCATCATTAACTAAACTGACCTCCAAGAAATACACAGAAAAGTTATCTGGACTGTTGGACTGAACAGTGTCAGAAGGCTTTTGACACCCTTAACCCCTTAGCTGCTGGGCCTTCCTCCCCCACAGTGCTGAGCCCTTTTTTGGCTATTTGGGGTAGTTCGCACTTAGGCCTTCATAACTTTTTGTCCACATAAGCTATCCACACTAAATTTGTGTCCTTTTTTCTGACATCCTAGGGATTCTAAAGGTACCCAGAGTTTGTGGGTACCTCTGGAGGAGACTCAGAACTTAGCCAAAATACAGCAGACATTTTGTTTTTTCCCGAAAAATAGGAAAAAAAGGGCTGCAGAAGAAAGCATGTGGTGTTTTCACTGAAAATGGCATCAACAAAGGCTTTGCAGTGCTAAAATTCCGAACTTCCCAGCTTTCAGGATCAGGCAGACTTGAATAAAAACAAAAACAAATTTTTCAACACAATCTTGGCAATTTACTGGGACATATCCCATTTTTACTATTTTATGTGCTTTTAGCCTCCTTTCAGTTAGTGACAGAAATGGGTGTGAAACCAATGCTGGGTCCTGGACAGCTAAACATTTCTGAAAAGTAGATGAAATTCTGAATTCAGCGAAAGGTCATTTGTGTAGATACCACAAGGGTTTCCTACAGAAAATAACAGCTGAAATAAAAAAAATATTGAAATTCAGGTGAAAAAAACAGCAATTTCTCTCCACGTTTTACTCTGTAACTTGTTCCTGCAATGTCAGATTTTTTTAAAAGCAATACCCTGTTAGGTTTGCTGGAATCTTATGGTTGCAGGTATAGATAGAGCTTATAGGTTCATCAAGAACCCTAGGTACCCGGAGCCAATAAATGACCTGCACCTTGCAATGGGTGTTCATTGTATAAAGGGTATACAGCAATTCATTTGGTGAAATATAAAGAGTGAAAAATAGGTATCAAAGTAACTTTTGAATTTCCAAAATGGGCACAAGATAAGGTGTTGAAAAGCAGTGGGTATTTGCACATCTCTGAATTCGGGGGTCCCCATACTAGCATTATGAATTACTGGGAATTTCTCACATACACTTCTTTATTACACACTGTTTTACATTTGGAAGGAGAAAATGTAGGGAAGGACAATGGGCAGTAACACTTGTTCTTCTGAACTGTGTTCCCCCATGTCTCCGGACAAACATGGTACCTCACTTGTGTGGGTAGGCCTAGCGCCCGTGACAGGAAACGCCCCAAAAAGCAACATGGACACATCACATGTTTACATTGAAATCTGATGTCTTTTTTGTGAAGTGCCTAGCTGTGGATTTTGGCCTCTAGCTCAGCCGGCACCTAGGGAAACATAGCAAACCTATACATTAGTAGACACCTAGGGGAATCCAGGATGGGCTAACTTGCTGGGCTCTCACCAGGTTCTGTTACCCAGAATCCTTTGCAAACCTCACAATTTGGCAAAAAAAAGCACTTTTTCCTCACATTTTGGTGATGGAAAGTTCTGGAATCCAAGAGGAGCCACGAATTTTCCTCCACCCAGCATTCCCCCAAGTCTCCCAATAAAAATGGTACCTCACTTGTGTAGGTAGACCTAGTGCTCGTGACAGGAAATGCCCCAAAACACAACATGGACACATCACATTTTCCCAAAGAAAACTGACCTGTTTTTGGCAAGTTGCCTAGCTGTGGATTTTGGCCTCTAGCTCAGCCGGCACCTAGGGAAACCTAGCAAACCTATACACTTTTTAAAAATAGACATCTAGGGAAATTCAGAGTGAGTGACTTGTTGGGCTCTCACCAGGTTCAGTTACCCAGAATACTTTGCAAAACTCAAAATGTGGCAAACAAAACACTTTTCCTCACATTTCGGTGATGGAAAGTTCTGGAATTTGGGGGGAGCCACAAACTTCCTCTCACCTAGCGTTCCCCCAGGTCTTCCGATAAAAATGGTGCTTCACTTGTGTGGGTAGGCCTAGTGCCCGCGACAGGAAGTGCCCCAAAACACAACGTGGACACAACACATATTCCAAAATAAAAACTGACCTGTTTCTTGCAAAGTGCTTAGCTGTGGATTTTGGCCTCTAGCTCCGCCGGAACCTAGGAAAACCTACCAAACCTGTGCATTTTTTTAACTATACACCTAGGGGAATCTAGGATGGGGTGACTTAAGGGTCTCTCACCAGGTTCTGTTACCCAGAATCCTTTGCAAACCTCAACATTTGGCAAAAAAAACACTTTTTCTTCATATTTCGGTGATAGAAAGTTGTGGAATCTGAAAGGAGCCACAAATTTCCTTCCAGCTAGCATTCCCTCAAGTCTCCCGATAAGAATGGCAACTCACTTGAGTGTGTAGACCTAGTGCCCGTGACAGGAAATGCCCCAAAACACAACATGGACACAGCACATTTTCTTAAAGAAAACTGACCTGTTTTTTGCAAGGTGCCTAGCTGTAGATTTTGGCCTCCAGCTCAGCCTGCTCCTAGGGAAACCTAGCAAACCTATACATTTTTGGAAACTAGACACCTAGGGAAATTCAGAATGGTGTGACTTGTGGGGCTCTTACCAGATTCTGTTACCCAGAATACTTTGCAAAACTCATAATTTGGCAAAAAAACACTTTTTCCTCACATTTCAGCGATGGAAAGTTTTGCAATCTGAGGTGCGCCACACACTTCCTTCTAACTAGCGTTCTCCAAGGTCTTCCAATAAAAATGGTACCTCACTTGTGTGGGTAGGCCTAGTGCCTGCGACAGGAAATGCCCCAAAACACAACGTGGACACATCACATTTTCCCAAAAAAACCTGACCGGTTTCTTGCAAAGTACCTAGCTGTGGATTTTGGCCTATAGCTCAGCCAGCACCTAGGAAAACCTACCAAACCTGTGCATTTTTTAAACTAGACACCTAGGGAAATCCAGGATGGGCTGACTTGTGGGGCTCGCGCCATGTTCTGTTACCCAGAATCCTTTGCAAACCTCAATATTTGGCAAGAAAAAAAAAACACGTTTTCCTCACATTTCGGTGCTAGAAAGTTCTGGAATCTGAGAGGTGCCACAAATTTCCACCCAGCATTCCCCAAGTCTCCCGATAAAATTGGTACCTCATTTGTGTGGGTAGGCCTAGTGCCCGCGACAGGAAATGCCCCAAAACACAGCATGGACACATCACATTTTCCCAAAGAAAGCGGATCTTTTTTTTTGCAAGGTGCCTAGCTGTGGATTTTGGTCTCTAGCTCAGCCGGAACATAGGGAAACCTAGCAAACCTTTAAATTTTTTAAAACTAGACACCTTTACATTTACCTTTACATTTTTTAAAACCAATTCAAAATGGGGTGACTTGTGGGGCTCTCACCAGGCTCTGTTACCCATAATCCTTTGCAAACCTCAAAATATGGTACAAAAAACACTTTTTCCTCAAATTTCGGTGCTGCAAAGTTCTGGAATTTGAGGGGAGACACAAATATTCTTCCAACCAGCATTCCCTCAAATCTCCAGATAAAAATGGTACTTCACCTGTGTGGGTATGTAGGAGGCTGGCCTGGTTTGTAGTGGGTACCTTGGGTAAGCACCAGGTAAGCACCAGGTCCAGTTATCCCTTATTAGTGAAATGTAGTAGTGTTCTAGCAGCTTAGTCTGATAGAGGTAGCTATAGCAGAGCAGCTTAGGCTGAACTAGGAGACATGCAAAGCTCATGCAATACCATTTATAGTCACACAGTTCTTATACACAAGTAAAGACAATACTCAGTGTTACCAAAAATAAAGGTAGTTTATTTGGGTGACACAGTACCAAAAATATCTTAGAGGCAATACTCCTTCTGGACGTACGTATTATACACAATATATACACTAGACACCAAAATAAGGCAAGTAATTAGACGTAGGATAGTACAAACAATAGGAAATGCTATAGAATGCAATGGGAGAAAATAGGCCTAGGTGCAACACAAACCATATACTAAGAAAGTGGAATACGAATCACAAATTCCCCCCTAGACCAGTATAGTGTGTGCAGAATCGCTGGGAGAGTAAGAATACAGTAAAGGTAAGTAAATTATCCCACCCCAGAGCCCAGAAAAGCAGGAGTAAAGTACTTCAAGTTTCCTTAGGACACTCTACAAGTCGTGATTAGAGTTACTGCAAGAACCAACTAAGTCTGCAAACAACAAATGGAGGATTCCTGGGCCTGAAGACCTGCAAAGGAAGGAGACCAAGTCTGATAGTCGAAAAAGTTCCAGGAAGGGCAGGAGCCCCTGCCAACCCAGAAGAGGGTGCAAAAGAAGACTACCCGGTTGGTCCAAGACTGCAGAAATGCACCCTAGGAAGATGCCAGCGGGTTCCTGCATGATGAAAAGGATGTCCCACGCTGTGAAGTTGGATGCAGGTGAGTTTTGGTGCTGTATTCCTCCAACAAGCCTTGGTTCTGGCAAAGTCGCGTTTTGTGCCAACTAGGCGCTATCTGGACCCAGGAGGGACCTGGGGACATCAACTCTGTGTGAAGAAGAAGAGGGGGCTCTCAGCACCTTAGAGAGCCCTCAGAGCACCAGATAGCACCCACGGGAGTCCCAGGACATGGGGACAAACAAGGTACAAAATGCAGTTGGTGCAGCACTACAAAAGAAGGTCCCACGCCGCTGGAGATCAACTCAGCGAGTTGAGCGTCGCAGGATAGAGTGTGGGGGACCTGGGCCAGGCTGAGCATGAAGGAATTTTGCAAATAGTGCACAGAGGCCTCAGGAGGTGAATAAGACGCGGTGCACAGGGGTACTGTCATTCGGGGGGGGGGAGGCAAGGTCTTACCTCCTCCAAATTGCGACAGCAGGACCTCAGGACAGTCTGTGTCGATAGGGTCCACACTCTGTGTTCCAAGGAGCACGCTCATCATCAGGAGAGGAGTCCAAGAGAACCGGTCGTCGACTTAGAAGGTGCCTGCTTCAGCAGTGGAGTGACTTCGTCACCCCACGGGAGATTTCTTCGGTCCTTCAGGTGAAGGGTGAAGACAGGGAGTCCTCAGAGCGTGCACACCGTGGAAACTGTTGCAGTTGCTGGCCGGAGCTGAAGTTGCAGAAGAAAAGTATCCCTTGTGGATACTTTGTGCTTGTTACAGCGGTTCCTGGAGCAGGCTGCGGTTGATCCGAGGTCAGAGGATGAAGTAGTTGAAGAGGAATCTGAAGAGAACCCACAGGAGAGACCCTAAATAGCCCTGAGTAGGGGATTGGCTACCTTATCAGGTAAGGACCTATCAAGAAGGTCTGACGTCACCTTCTGGCAGTGCCACTCAGAGGCCTCCAGGGTGCTCCCACACCTTGCAAAGCAAGATGGCTGCAGTCTGAGACACACTGGAGGAGCTCTGGGCACCACCCCTAGGGTGGTGATGGACAAGGGAGTGTTCACTCCCCTTTCCTTTGTCCAGTTTCACGCCAGAGCAGGGTCAAGGGGTCCCTGAACTGGTGTAGACTGGCTTATGCAAGGAGGGCACCATCTGTGCCCTTCAAAGCATTTACAGAGGCTGGGGGAGTCTACCCCTCCCCAACCTGTAGCACCTATTTCCAAAGGGAGAGGGTGTAACACCCTGCCCCGAAAGGAAATGCTTTGTTCTGCCTGCCTGGGACTGAGCTGCTCCGACTCCAGGAGGGCAGAACCCTCTCTGTGAGGTGGCAGCAGCTGTAGCTGCAGTGCAAGCCTCAGAGAGCTGGTTCGGCAGTACTGGGGGTCCATAGTGGAGCCCCCAGGATGCATGGAATTGGCTCCCCAATACCAGATTTGGAATGGGGGGACAATTCCATGATCTTAGACACCTTACACTGCCATATTCGGAGTTACCATTGTGAAGCTACATTTAGGTATTGACCTATATGTAGTGCACGCGTGTAATGGCGTCCCTGCACTCGCAAAGTCCGGGAAAATGGCCCTGAACTATGTGGGGGCACCTTTGCTAGTGCAAGGGTGCCCTCACACTTAGGAACTTTGCATCTAACCTTCAGGAAGTGAAGGTTAGACATATAGGTGACTTAGAAGTTACTTAAGTGCAGTGTAAATGGATGTGAAATAGGTTGTGCACTATTTCACGCAGGCTGCAATGGCAGGCCTGTGGAAGGGTTTGTCTGAGCTCCTTATTGATGGCAAAAGAAATGCTGCAGCCCATAAGGAGCTCCTGAAACCCCAATGCCCTGGGTACCTAGGTACCATATACTAGGGACTTATAAGGGGGTCCAGTGTGCCAATTGAAATTGGTAAATGAAGTCACTAGCCTATAGTGACAAATTTAAAAGCAGAGAGAGCATAAGCACTGAGGTTCTGATTAGCAGAGCCTCAGTGTCACAGTCAAACACTATACACAACACACACATTAGGCCATAAAGTATGAGCACTGGGGTCCTGAATAGCAGGAGCCCAGTGAGACAGGCAAAAAGATACTGACATACAGGTAAAAATGGGAGTAACATGCCAAGAAAGATGGTACTTTCCTACAGGGTAGGCTAGTGCCCGCGACAGGAATGGATCACACAAGGGTCAATGGTAGTCCTTGCATGAAGGCTACTGTTAACCCTGGAGTAATCCATTCCTGACGCAGGCACTAGGCACAGGCACACAAGTGGGGTTGTGTTTTTATCAGGAAAAGTGGAGAAACACTGGGTGGTAGGAATTTTGTCGATCCCTGCACATTCCGGCAGTTTCTGTGATGAAAAAGCAAGGAAAAATAGTGTTTTTAATCAGCGTTTCACTTTTGCAGGGTATTCTGGGTAAGAAAACTTTGTAAAATCCAAACACGCCACACTTCCATGGACTGCCTTGGGTGTCTAGTTTTCAGAAATGTCTGGGTTTGGTAGGTTTCCCTACATGGCCGCCGAGCCTAGGATCAAATACTCAGGTGACTGTCTTACAAAACAAGGCTGTTTTGTAGTAGGTAATTTTGATGTCTCCACAATCCGTTTTGGGTACTTCCCCGTTGTGGTCACTTGCCCACTAGTGAGGCAGTTTTTCTCTGACGACTTAGGCCCTCATTATTGTATTGTATTGTATTGTAATCGTATTTATATAGCGCTTACTACCCCTGACGAGGCGTCGAAGCGCTTTTCGATGGGTAGCACGCTACTCCGGTACCCAACAAGAATTAGTGATGGATTAGTATAATTTAATAAGGAGTACAGTTTTAGTATTATTATGAGTTAATTTGAGTTGCAGATATGAGAGTTTGTTAGTTAGATTGACTGGAGTAATGGAGGGGTGGAGGAGGAAAGAAATCCAGAAGTGTTAATTGGGAGTTTATCCTTCATTTACTCAATCCAAAGGCTTGAGATGAATAATAGGGGAGCAGAGGCAGAGATATTTAGGAGATGAAAGTGGTCGAAGGGATTTGGGATGAGTCCGAGTGAGAATGGAGGATAGTTTGATAGAGACATGACATAAGAGTGATGGGTAGATAAGTGTGATAAAAGAGAGCAGAAATTCATAGATATCAGGAGCCATGCAATGATCCACAAACATGCCAGGCACAGAAACAACATATACACATACATACACATATATATATATATTTATACACACACACACATGAATAAAACACACATATGCACATACAATACATAATTAGAATCATGGGTAAAAAATACTTAGTCAGATAGGTTTAAAAGAGTGTGTGTATATTTTATTGTTATTGGTTTAGTTTCTGTAAAATGAGCATCGTGGCCTACCCAACCGGAGTATTTTCTACGAGTATGTCAGTAAGCGTTACCTAGCATGTTTTATACGCCCCTTTTATATTGTACAGTAAGAGTACGTGATTGGCCACGGGGTAAAAACGTCTCCAGCAACCTTGTGTGCCTTTGGCAATGTGATTGTTACTAGTGCGTCTTTGTGGATATGTCCTCGTGCTTCTGAGCATCAACAACGCACCACCGGAATCGGCGGTAAACGCAGTGGGGTCGTTTGGAAAGCTGTCCATCATCGTGGTAAAAGGCGGGGAATTCCTTTACCTACTTCGAGGGTGGGCGGGGCGTGGTTCAGCGGGCGGAGCTTACAGGTGCTTTATAAAGGGAGAAACCTTCTACTCTGTGTCTCCAGCAGAGGAAGATAGAACCCGCGCGTCACAGTCAGATACAGATTACGCTCTAGTACATCATCAGTTCACCACCAGGAGGGATACTAGATCTTTTTCTGCTATGGGATCTCTGAGCGCACAACCTTGCTTTATCTTTGCCAAGCCCAAGAGTTAGGGTGGCTTGTCCTTTCCAGAAGCTGAGCTTCAACTGCGGCACCTGCTACGATTATATTTGCAGGTGCTTCTTTTGAGGTTCAGTTTCTGTAAAAATGAGCATCGTGGCCTACCCAACCGGAGTATTTTCTACGAGTATGTCAGTAAGCGTAACCTAGCATGTTTTATACGCCCCGTTTATATTGTACACTAAGGGTACGTGATGGGCCACGGGGTAAACGTCTCCAGCAACCTTGTGTTCCTTTGGCAATATGATTGTTACTAGTGCGTCTTTGTGGAGATGTCCTCGTGCTTCTGAGCATCAACAACGCACCACCGGAATCGGCGGTAAACGCATAGGGGTTGTTTTGGAAAGCTGT
This sequence comes from Pleurodeles waltl, assembly GCF_031143425.1. Taxonomy (NCBI): domain Eukaryota; kingdom Metazoa; phylum Chordata; class Amphibia; order Caudata; family Salamandridae; genus Pleurodeles; species Pleurodeles waltl. The sequence goes on from NC_090443.1 coordinate 314,100,093, forward strand.
CCATCATCCTGGTAAAAGGCGGGAGTTCCTTTACCTACTTCGAGGGTGGACAGGGCGTGGCTCAGCGGGCGGAGCTTACAGGTGCTTTATAAAGGGAGAACCTACTACAAAAACGATTTTGTGTTTATATTGTACACTAGGGGTACGTGATGGGCCACGGGGTAAAACGTCTCCAGCAACCTTGTGTGCCTTTGGCAATGTTATTGTTACTAGTGCGTCTTTGTGGAGATGTCCTCCTGCTTCTGCGCATCAACAACGCACCACTTGAATCGGCGGTAAAACGCAGTGGGGTCATTTTGGAAAGCTGTCCATCATCCTGGTAAAAGGCGGGAATTCCTTTACCTACTTCGAGGGTGGACGGGGAGTGGCTCAAGCGGGCGGAGCTTACAGGTGCTTTATAAAGGGCGAACTTTCTACTCTGTGTCTCCAGCAGAGGAAGATAGAAACCATCGCGTCACAGTCAGATACAGCTTATGCTCCAGTACATCATCAGTTCACCTCCAGGAAGGATTCTAGATTGTTTTCTGCTTTGGAATCTCTGAGCGCACAGCCTTGCTTTATCTTTGCCAAGCCCAAGACTTAGGGTGGCTTGTCCTTTCCAGCAGCTGAGCTTCAACTGGGGCACCTGCTACGTTTATATTTGTAAGTGCTTCCTGTTGAGGTTTAGTGTCTGTAAAATGAGCATCGTGGCCTACCCAACCGGAGTATTTTCTACGAGTATGTCAGTAAGCGTTACCTCTCATGTTTTATATGCCCCGTTTATATTGTACACTGAGGCTACGTGATGGACCAAGGGAGAAGCGTCTCCAGCAACCTTGTGTGCCTTCGGCAACGTGATTGTTACTAGTGCGTCTTTGTGGATATGTGCTCCTGCGCATCAACAACGCACCACCTGAATCGGTGGTAAACGCAGTGGGCTCGTTTTGGAAAGCTGTCCATCATCCTGGTAAAAGGCGGGAATTCTTTTACCTACTACGAGTGTAGACGGGGCGTGGCTCAGCGGGCGGAGCTTACAGGTGCTTTATAAAGGGAGAAACCTTCAACTCTGTGTCTCCAGGAGAGGAAGATAGAACCCGCGCGTCACAGTCAGATACAGATTACGCTTCAGTACATCATCAGTTCACCTCCAGGAAGGATTCTAGATTGTTTTCTGCTTTGGAATCTCTGAGCGCACAGCCTTGCTTTATCTTTGCCAAGCCCAGGAGTTAGGGTGGCTTGTCCTTTCCAGAAGCTGAGCTTCAACTGGGGCACCTGCTACGTTTATATTTGTAAGTGCTTCCTGTTGAGGTTTAGTGTCTGTAAAATGAGCATCGTGGCCTACCAAACCGGAGTATTTTCTACGAGTAATTCAGTAAGCGTTACCTAGCATGTTTTATATGCCCCGTTTATGTTGTACACTGAGGCTACGTGATGGACCAAGGGAGAAAGTCTCTAGCAACCTTGTGTGCCTTTGGCAATGTGATTGTTACTAGTGCGTCTTTGTGGATATGTCCTCGTGCTCCTGCGCATCAACAACGCACCACCGGAATCGTCGGTAAACGCAATGGGGTCGTTTTGGAAAGCTGTCCATCATCCTGGTAAAAGGCGGGAATTCTTTTACCTACTACGAGTGTAGACGGGGCGTGGCTCAGCGGGCGGAGCTTACAGGTGCTTTATAAAGGGAGAACCTTCAACTCTGTGTCTCCAGGAGAGGAAGATAGAAACCGCACGTCACAGTCACAGTCAGATACAGATTACGCTCCAGTACATCATCAATTCACCTCCAGGTAGGATTCTAGATTGTTTTCTGCTTTGGAATCTCTGAGCGCACAGCCTTGCTTTATCTTTGCCAAGCCCAAGACTTAGGTTGGCATGTCCTTTCCAGAAGCTGAGCTTCAACTGGGGCACCTGCTACGTTTATATTTGTAAGTGCTTCCTTTGAGGTTTAGTGTCTGTAAAAAGAGCATCGTGGCCTACCCAACCGGAGTATTTTCTACGTGTATGTCAGTAAGCGTTACGTCTCATGTTTTATATGCCCCGTTTATATTGTATACTGAGGCTACGTGGTGGACCAAGGGAGAAACGTTTCCAGCAACCTTGTGTGCCTTCGGCAATGTGATTGTTACTAGTGCGTCTTTGTGGATATGTGCTCCTGCGCATCAACAACGCACCACCGGAATCGTCGGTAAACGCAGTGGGGTCGTTTTGGAAAGCTGTCCATCATCCTGGTAAGAGGCGGGAATTCTTTTACCTACTACGAGTGTAGACGGGGCGTGGCTCAGCGGGCGGAGCTTATAGGTGCTTTATAAAGGGAGAAACCTTCAACTCTGTGTCTCCAGGAGAGGAAGATAGAAAAACGGCGCGTCACAGTCAGATACAGATTACGCTCCAGTACATCATCAATTCACCTCCAGGAAGGATTCTAGATTGTTTTCTGCTTTGGAATCTCTGAGCGCACAGCCTTGCTTTATCTTTGCCAAGCCCAAGAGTTAGGGTGGCTTGTCCTTTCCAGAAGCTGAGCTTCAACAGGGGCACCTGCTACGTTTATATTATGACTCTGGATGTAAATCCCGCTTACCACCACGCTGATGGCCGCCAACTTACTGCGGCGGAGGATATTCGTTCACCATATTATGACACATGCACACCAATCTGACAGAATTCAGCCACATACACAAATCCGCCAGTCAAATGGTCAGTGCTAAGGTGGCAGTATCAAAACTCACACCGTTATGCTAACAGAACAACGCCTACTACATTATGACCCATGAATCACCACACCAGACTTTCAATGGCGGTAAACCATTGGCGATACATACTGCCGCGCTCACAATGGACACCCACAGACAAAACAACTCCACATTGGCCAATTCAAACAACACACACCTGACACCCTTACACACACACACCACTATAAAACACACATACTCATTACCCACAACCCTTTATGATTACAAATCATTGCCACCAGAGAGACACCAAGACCAATGAGACAACTAGAGCCACACACTAATCACACCCATACACCACTCACGCACTCCACATCACACACCCAAACACATTACCCAACATACCCTCACCAACACACCTCACGTAACACCCATGGCACCACAAAGACACCCCTGTTTCAGAGAGGAGGAGCTAAGGGTCATGGTGGAGGAAATTGTCAAGGTAGAGCCACAGCTATTTGGAGCACAGGTGCAGCAAATATCCATTGCAAGGAAGATGGTGCTATGGAGGAGAATCGTGGACAGAGTCAACGCTGTGAGACAGCACCCCAGAACAAGGGATGACATCAGGAAGAGGTGGAATGACCTACAGGGGAAGGTATGTTCCATAGCAGCAAGACACCAGCTCGCTATACAGAGGACTGGTGGTGGACAACTCACAGCATGGGAGGAGCAAGTCTTAGCGGTACTGCATCCTGAGGACCTGGCCGGAGTCGGAGGAGGACTGGACACTGGTAAGTCAACTCTCTACTATTGTCACCCCCCTACCTGCATGCCATCACATACCCTCACTCCCATCACTCCACTCCATCCCACACACTCCACCATCACATCTCACTAATCCCACAGTCAAGCCCTGCATGCCAATACATGGACACCCATCACAGACCTCCATGGACACCCATCATTAAAGCATGCACAGCATAGACAACTACCAATCCCACCATACACTAACATACAAAAGTGAAAGCTGGGAGGGCAAAACCAACCATAGAATGGAAGCCAGGGATGTACAATATGTCATACACATTAACCATAACACATCATTTACATCCCCACAAGTACCCCAGGCAATGTCACCGGAGAGGAGGTGACAGCACTATCCAGTCCCCCAACTGAAGAGGCCCACATTGATGACAGTAACTCTGGACTTCAGGATATGGGCAACCTACCTGGCCCATTAGGGACCAGTGGACATCCGGTTACCCAAGCCCAGTCACATACCACCACAGGGCCTCCCCCTTCAGGAAACACCACCACAGTATCCACCCAGCGTACCCACACCTCTGTCCCCAGGACACATCAATCAACAGTGTGTCCACCGCAGGACACACCTTGCACACTAGACAATCAGAGACCTGGGGTCAGTGACAGGGGGCACACGATTCAGGGGACACAGGCACAGGCCAACAGGGAAACTGGGAGGAGTGCTGTGAGCCAGGGGGAGGACAGGCCCAGGGAACAGACTCTCCAGGAGGCATTCTCCGAGATCCTGGGAGCCTACCAACATTCCCAGGACCCGATGGGCCAAATCCTGGACAACGTGCAGGAGAACTGGCGGCTGCAGGAGGGACAGTACCAGGGGATCAGGGAGGACTTGCAGGCCATCAACAACACCCTGATCTCCATAGCAGGGGTGCTGGCAGACATGGGCAACATTATAAGGGAGGCAGTCTCACACCAGTGGGCCCCAGCCACTAGCCAGTCATGGAACAGCCATCCCCTTCCGCTGCCGCTAGTGGCCAGGAGGCCCCACCACAGGACTCACAGGCCACCAGCACCCCTCCCACTGCAGAAGGTGAACCACTCCGCAAACGTTCCCTGCAAACAAACAGGAGCCAGAGACACTTGCCAAGTCCCCGCCAGGAAATGAGACTCTCCTGATTGTCCCCCTTGTGACCCACTCAGTCACCCTGTCCACCTTGAACTGCCATTGCTCCCCTTCCTATGTCCCCTTGGACAATGCACCTGTGCTACAAACAGACTGGAACAATACCCTGGACTTTCCGCCATCATCACCCCATCCCATTGCACTTTCCCCTCTATATATTAGCACTTCAATAAACACCCTTTGACAAAAATTGATTTAGAGTATGTCATGTGTATCGAATATGTATTGTTTGAAACAGGTACAAATATTGCAAATGAACTGTACATTTAATGAGCATAGATTTAATGACCTGTAGCTAGCTGTAGTGATCACACCAGGAGTATTTTTCAAATCACTAACATCTGCAAAATGAATAGCCAGAGGGAACAGTAAGTGGCCATTGAATTGGGAATTACCAGCATGCCAATGCAACACAGATTACAACCAAAGTCATTGAAATGTAAAGTTACACTGTCTTACCTGTGTGTCATTGGAAGTACTGATGGATCACAGATGTTCTGTTGTCCTCATCTTCATCCTCTGCCTCCTCATCCTCACTGTCTACAGGGTCCACTGCTGCGACTGGGGCTTCTCCAGTCTCCTCCTCCTGCAGAAAAGGGACATGGCGTCTGAGGGCCAGGTTGTGCAACATGCAGCATGCCACCCCTATCTGGCAGACCTTCCTGGGTGAGTAGCACGGGGATCCACCTGTTAGATGGAGGCACCGAAACTTAGCCTTCAGGAGGCCAAAAGTGATCTCAATTATCCTTGTGGTTCACCCATGTGCCTCATTGGATCCAGTTGGGCACACAGCTCTGTGATTGTGGCCCTGTCCAGTCTATAGGTGAGTATTATGTGCCTGTCCGCAAGTGTAGCCAAGTCCGTAAGGGGTCTCCATCTCCTGTTTATCCACAGTGGTAGGAATCTATGGGACAAAAGAGTGAGGAGCCTGTCACAAACTGAACAATTGAGCCACAACAGTAGTTTGCTTTCTGCGAACATGTAACGGGTCAGTGTGATTTGTCCAGTTTGTGCCTATTTCTACTGTGACGCAGCATTATTCGATAAGGCTCCCCAACCCCTGAAATTACGTCTGCCTGTCCTGTGTGGAGGGACAGGTAGAAGTGAGATAATTAAGCTGACGTTGTGCGCCAGGGCAGGAGGTGGTTGGGAACCGCTGTGCAAATCCTCATTGGCTAATATTGGGCCCTATGGGTTACAGTAGCCAATGACGATCCACGCTGGTTGTTTCGGTATGCACGCTGCGGATGTGTCATATTCCTCACTTGTTACCTGACCTTCCATAGGAGAGGACCTACACGGCATGTGCTGCTGTGACCTGTGTCTGGAACCTACCATGGCCCGGGTGACCAGGGAAAGATCACCCGCCTTCACTTCGGAGGAGTTGGAGCTACTGGTGGATGGGGTCCTACCCCAGTACGGTCTGATGTATGAGCCTCCAGACCAACAGGTGAGTACACTGTGGGCACGATGCATGTGGCATGGATGCATGGAGATATGTGTGAAGGCATTGTGTAAGGGGGGGATTATCTGTTGGCGGTGTACATGTTGTCAGCTGGCCCGTGTATGTTCCAATGGTTTTGGAAATGGGTATGGTGGGCCATGTGTGTCACAGGCTAGACTGTTTGTCTAATGGTGTTCTCCTGTCTGTCTTGCCTCTGCAGGTCAGCGCCCATCAAAAGAAAGGTATATGGCGTGCCATCACCAAGGAGGTGCGGACCCTGGGGCCTATAACAGGCGGAGCACCCACTATTGCAAACGGTGGGAGGACCTGAGATGCTGGGTGCGGAAGACTGCGGAGGCCCGGCTGGGGATGGTCTCCCAACGAGGAAGGGGTGCCCGTTGAACCCTGACCCCCCCTGATGGGCCGCATACTGGCGGTGGCCTATCCAGAGCTGGATGGGCGCTTGAGGGCAACACAGCAGCCACAAGTGAGTGAGTACAGCCTGGTGGGGTGGTATCCGGTTGGTGGGTGTGTAAGGTACACAAACGTAGGCACTCAGACACCCAACAACCATCCACCTCACAACAGCATACAGCCCATACACCAGCACCCAAATCCAGTGGACAAACACCTCCAACAACCACTCCCTCATCCTCCACTCCCATCACGTCTCCCTCTTCCCGCCCCAGTGTCCCTAAGAAGCTTTTCCTTTCCACCATTTACCTCTTCCCTACCCCTCCCCCCCATCCTGCACGTATGGCCAGGGTATCAAGAACCCAGCCAAGCACCTCAGCCACGCAGTCCACGGGACCACTTCCATCCGCAACTACTCATGGTGGGAAGGATTCCAGGCCACAGATCCGGTAGGGGAAGGAAACTGCACCTGCCAGCAGAAAGGGGAAGGAGCCTGCACCAGCAAGCTAGAAGGGGAAGGAACCTGCACCAGCAAGCAAGAAGGGGAAGGAGCCTGCACCAGCCAGCAGAAAGGGGAAGGAGTCTGCACCAGCCAGCAGAAAGGGGAAGGAGCCTACACCTGCAGCTGTCACAGAGCCTCCACCACCAACCGTGGTTGTGCAGCCATCAGTGAGTGCAGGGACTGAGCAGGAGCCTCCCACTACTTCAACCACCACCACAGTGCAGGCATCGCAGGGTGCAGGAGCTGAGCAGGAGCCTCCCACTATTACCACTACCACCACAGTGCAGGCTTCGCAGTGTGCAGGAGCCTCCCCCTCCACCACAGTGCAGGCATCGTAGGGTGCAGGAGCTGAGCAGGAGCCTCCTCCACCACCACCACAGTGCAGGCATCGTAGGGTGCAGGAGCTGAGCAGGAGCCTCCCACTACTACCACCACCACCACCACAGTGCATGCTTCGCAGGGTGCAGGGGCTGAGCAGGAGCCTCTCACTACCTCCACCACCACAGTGCAGGCATCGCAGGTTGCAGGGGCTGAGCAGGAGCCTCCCACTACATCAACCACCACCACAGTGCTGCCATCGCAGGGTGCAGGGGCCTCCCCTACCACCACAGTGCAGGCATCGTAGGGTGCAGGAGCTGAGCAAGAGCCTCCCACTACTACCCCCACCACCACAGTGCAGGCATCGCAGGGTGCAGGGGCTGAGCAGGAGCCTCTCACTACCTCCACCACCACCACAGTGCCGGCATCACAGGGTGCAGGGGCTGAGCATGAGCCTCCCACTGCCTCCACCACCACCACAGTGCAGCCGCCACCGCCACCACTGGCGGACGCAATGTGATCCAGCCTCCATGGGCTACTGTTCGGCCTGTCCCCTCCAGAACCAGTGGGGTATTTACCCACTCGAGAGACTGTGGCCTTGCTCTCCCCAGGACCAAGCACAGGGTATGTTGCCCCCTCCAGAACCAGTGGGAAAGACACCCACTTGAGAGACTGCGGCCTTGCACTCCCCAGGACCAAGCACAGGGCATGTTGCCCCCTCCAGAACAAGTGGGCAAGTCACCCACCTGAGAGACAGTGGCCTTGCACTCCCCAGGACCAAGCACAGGGCATGTTGCCCCCTCCAGAACCAGTGGGCAAGTCACCCACCTGAGAGACATTGGCCTTGCACTCCCCAGGACCAAGCACAGGGCATGTTGCCCCCTCCAGAGCCAGTGGGCAAGTCACCCACTCGAGAGACTGTGGCCTTGCACTCCCTAGGACCAAGCACAGGGCATGTTGCCCCCTCCAGACCCAGTGGGCAAGTCACCCACTCGAGAGAATGTGGCCTTGCGCACCCCAGGACCAAGCACAGGGCATGTTGCCCCCTCCAGAACCAGTGGGGTATTCACCCACTCGAGAGACTGTGGCCTTGCACTCCCCCTAGGACCAAGCACAGGGCATGTTGCCTCCTCTAGAACCAGTGGTCTTGTTTCCACCTCTGGCTGAGGTGCCACCCATCCCCCTGAGGTGCCTGCCTATTTGCCAACTGATGCCCCTGCAGTGTTCTCTCCGTATTGTTGCAGGTAACAATTGGGGACTTGGACTTTGCCCTGTGGCCATGTGGCCCACGCGAACTGAGGACTGGGCAGTGTCCCTTTTTTGTACATTTGTACATATCTGTTGCCTTGGCATATATATTATTTATACTATGTTGATCTTATTACAATCACTTTAGTCAATTCCTGTAGTCCTTGCATTATTCAGCCGATTTAGGGGAATTTACTTGTTTTCTTGGGTAGCTGGTTGTGTGTATGGTGTGTGTGTTGTGCGTGTGTGTCACTCTCGTTTTCCTCCCCCCTCCCTTGTGTGCTAGGCAGCTGTACTCACCGTTGCTTCCTTTGCCGTCGTTGGTGTTCGTGGTGGAGCAGGACGTAGAATATCATCGTGAACACTGGCAGTTCTGGTTCCATGGCGGCGTGGTTCTTCCCTGTGTTTCCAATGGTGAGTCCTTTCACTTCTGTGCAGTATTTCACCAGGCTTTTGATGTCGTTGGTACCGCCCCGGAAAAGGTGGTGGATTGTCTGGTCATAATTTGGTGGGTGAAACTTTGACTTCCGCCTGGCTGTAGGCAGCTACCGCTGTGGTGCCTGTTGTTTCCGCCCTGGCGCTCAGTGTGGTAACTTGGCTGTCTTTCGGAGATCTTTCTGCCATGGGTCATAATTTGGCAGTGGTTACCGCCAGCCTGTTGGCGGTATTACCGACACTTTATCACGGACTGCCAGGGTTGTAATGAGGGCCTTAGTGGAACGCTGGGTGGTAGAAAATTTGTGGCTTCGTGCAGATTCCAGGACTTCCGCTCAATGAAATGCAAGGCAAAAGTGTTTTTAGGCAGATGTTGGGGGTCATTCTGACCCCCGCGGGCGGCGGGAGCCGCCCGCCTGGAGGGAGCCGCCATATGGCCGCTCCGCGGTCGAAAGACCGCGGAGGCCATTCTGGCTTTCCCGCTGGGCTGGCGGGCGACCGCCAGAAGGCCGCCCGCCAGCCCAGCGGGAAACCCCTCCCCACGAGGAAGCCGGCTCCGAATGGAGCCGGCGGAGTGGGTATGTGCGACGGGTGCAGTGGCACCCGTCGCGTATTTCAGTGTCTGCAAAGCAGACACTGAAATACAAAGTGGGGCCCTCTTACGGGGACCCCTGCAGTGCCCATGCCATTGGCATGGGTACTGCAGGGGCCCCCAGGGGCCCCACAACACCCCATACCGCCATCCTGTCGCGGAACAGGATGGCGGTATGGGGTGTCAGAATCCCCATGGCGGCGCCGCCATGGAGGATTCTGCAGCACAGCGGAAAACCGGCGGGAGACCGCCGGTTTTCCTGTTCTGACCGCGGCTGAACCGCCGCGGTCAGAATGTCCTGAGGAGCACCGCCAGCCTGTTGGCGGTGCTCCCGCATCCCCGGCCCCGGCGGTCCTTGACCGCCGGGGTCGGAATGACCCCCTTTGTGATTTCAAGGGGATTCTGGGTGAAGGAAAACTGGTGAGAGCCCCGCAAGTCCTGCACCCTTGGACTACCCTAGTAGTAATATGTTAGAGGTAATCCACAAGTCACACTGTTGGTTTTAGCGCCTCCAGAAATTATGGTTTTAAAGCATGAAAGTATCTGAATATTGAAACCAAGCCTTCTGAAGGTGGGCCATAAAACCACATCCAGGCAACAACCTCTTTATGGTCTATTCACGCACAACAGTCAACCCTTTCGTACCGCCTACTAAGTTCTGATGGAGGATGGACATGAAAAGCAGGTCAAACACTGACCCATAAGTGTCATTGTCCTTCAGTGCTGGGGTGGCACCAATGAGTTTGAATCCCTAGGTGTAGATGTACATCTGTACTACCTTTACTATCTGCTTTTGTACCTGTGCAATATCCCTGTGAAGGCACACCTACCATAAGCTTTCCTTATGTCTCTGTTCTCATCAGAGTCCTGACTAATCCTGTATAATTGCCAAGTGAACCTATACTAGTTTGTGGATGCAAGTTGGGGGTGTACAAGTATGCCTTGGGAGGCCGATTCCTCAAAATGAGTGAGCATATCTACTGTTGAAACCAAGGCAGACATACTGGTGAAAAAATCCTAAGGTCTCTAAAGTAAAAAGTCAAACAAATATCCTGTGGGACTCATTCACCAACACTTCTACTTTTGTTTTGAAAGTGAAACTACAAATTGAGTTTGCACACTTTCAAACAAGTAGAAATGTTGGTGAATATGTCTGACAGGACATTTGTTTGACTTATTACACTGTTACGTGGGTCGGTGATAGAAGGACTCTGAGACTCAGGTAAGTGATAAGGTGGTTCTTATAGGTATCACAGTATCTTGGTGTTATCTCAGTCCGTATTCTCTCTTTGATCTTTTCGCAGCTCCCTGCTTGACTGGCGGAGGTCTTCGGATGCGTCTCCCGACGTACCGGAAAAGAAGGAAAGGGAAGGTAAGTCGGGGTAGGTATTTATAGAGAGCGTATGTACTGATAAGGACAAAAAGGAGAGAGAGAGAGAGAGAGAGCCCGGGTGCGTACGTGGAAAGGAATGAATATTAGACTGTGATGGCAGTCACCCTCGGTGGTGGTTCAGACTCTTGCTACTGCGTCAAGTTTCTGTATTGTATGCTTGACAACAGTGCTGTTCGTTACTTTATTTACTCTTTGGTGCCTCACTACCCCTGCCCGGTCCCACTGTTCCCCTCTCCAATCCCTTCCCTCCCCTCTCCACCCTCCTCCCTCCTGCTGCCCTTTTCCCGGTGAAACAATTGTCTATCCCTCAGAAGGGACCCTACCTTCGTGAGCCACGCCCCTCCTGGGACGTGGCGGGTTCTGAGTGTGTCCTCGCTCGGTTCCTCGTTGCTCCGGCCTTCCGCTTTCTGGATGCCGTCAAGATTCTCCGGTTCCGCTCTGTGTTGCTCCTGGTTGTTCTTCTCTGCGTCTGGGACTCCGATCTGTTGCCAAGCGTCCGCGTTCGACTCCGCCCTCCCCTCTTCTCGTCCGTTTTCTCTTTTTAAAGTTCCCCGACCCCGGAAATCCGGGTGCGTGTCACTGACACCGGCCCCCCGGTCGTCATGGCAAGAAGAGACGCTGTTCTGTAATGGGAGCCGCGTCGCCGGACAGCCGGCTACATACACTTACTCTGGTTCTCGTTGGCAATCATGGTGGTCCTTGTGTAGCATATATAAGTTCACTAACAAGCACTTCAAAATTCAGTCATGCTTTTATGACACACAGGGTACACAGGGTACTGCCGCACAGGGTACTCTGTGACAATGTGGCATATGTTCTGTCCACTAGTATGTGCAGTATGGCAACTATAATGCATGTTAATTGAACAGAACACCTACCACGTTCTGACGGTGGACATGGGTCTCAAGCAGGCCATAAGGAAGTCCATGATTTCCTGAATTAGATGAAGTAATATTCTGTGGCGGCTTGCCTAACGAAGCAGTGGTCAATGGACATTCAGTATCCATGCACAGCCACTGAAAGGATTACCCAATGGCAGCTCCACCTCAGTCGATTTCCCAGAACTTTGCTTTAGTATGATACAATGTAAGGTAAGTAGGGACACAGAGGCCTGGTTGAGGTGGGCAATGGGGACAGTAATACCAACTCTCCTGCCGCTTTCCATGCTTCACGCACACTTTACAGCAACAACATGGACGATCCTTTCTGGGTGTTTTAGGAATGCGATCAGCAAACTGTTGTTCTTGCAGCCTTGCCACATCCTCCAGAACATATGAGGTGGAGGTTGCTGCTGCTTCTGTAACAGCAGTGTCAATTACAGACAACTTGAAGTCAAGGAAAGTTATTATTCTTGCAGTGGTTTTCTGACGCTAAACAATATACGCATTGTATGTTGCCATCTGGATCAAGTGGTTAAACAGTTTCTTGTACCAAGTGCGAGTTTTACTACACACATTGTATGGTTGAAGAACCTGGTTGTTTTTGTCCACTCTGCCCATGTACTTATTGTAATCAAGTAAACAGATGGGCCTGTGGACTTCAGCCATCTGACCCCAAACCTTGATGGAGGAAGTGCTCTCATCATGAACTGTAGTGAGCACGTATACATCATGCCTACCCAAGAATTTGACAGCGAGCAGTTCATTGTAACGCAATGCAGTACTCTGGGATTTCTGGAGCTTCTTGTAAACAAGCTCCTGCGGGAATCCTTTGCGGTTACAACAAACTGTACCGCAGGCCACAGTGCCAGCTTTGTAGAGCTCACTGAACAGCTCTACTCTATAGAAATTGTCCACATAAAGGTTATAACCTTTGTGAAGAAGTGGCTGGCAACTTCCCATACAATCTTACCAGTGACCCCTAACACGGGTTTAGGGTAGAGTCCTTCCCTGTATATACTCTCAAGCTCTACACATAGCCAGAAGAGCTCTCACATAGCATATACAGGTTTATGCCATAGCAAGCTCTTTAGCTCGCAATGTACTGTCTAAACAGCAGCCGTCCTTTGTACAGTATCAAGGACTCATTGATTGCTATATTCTTTCCAGGAGTATAGATCTCTGGAAACCTGCCAGACAAATGGTCCATGACAGGCTGAATTTTGAACAACCTGTCATGGTGTGGATGGTCCCGGGGCAATGCAGCAGAATTGTCATTGAAATGCAGTATGCGCTGCAGTAGCAAAAAATAATCTCTGCTCATGTATGATGCGAAGATGGGGGTTCACAAACCATGCGAGTAGTCCAGTAGGACTGCAAGGTGGGTTTCTGCACTAACCCCATTTTGAGCGTAAGGCCCAAAAATATCTTCAACTCCACAAGCGAAGTGGGAGTCCACTGGCGTGCCCTAGATCAGAGCCCTAGAGTGCCTCCATGCTCCCTCAGAAATTGGTCGGCATGCAAATTTGTTTGCTGCACAATTTCCTGAAGGAAGTCAACATCCAAAAATAGATAGACGTAGTCGACTGGCAAAAAGTTGGCCGTATCGACTTTACATCCAGCGTCACCAGTAAAAGGTCAAATTTGGGGCTGAACTAAACAGGGGGGCTGCCACGAGAGCACTCTCTCTGTGCTTGTGGCCGCATGCACCTGCTCTCTGGGTTCGGCTAACCCGATGTTGTCTCGCTGCACAGACTGTGCTTGCAAAGGGACAGCACGGCTTTCGTTATCACCTCCATCCGAATCACTGGAAGAGGTGTCGTCGGATGGGACTCCGCCGACTGAAAAACCACTCCCAGATTTTGCCCAATTGTCCTCTCCCTCAGATGCTGTCTCAGTCTTTGATCCTGCCTCAGAGCTGTCCTCCATAACCTGAGTTAGGGCTTGAGCAGCAGTCATCCAACGAGACGCCATCTCTGCTACTGGCTAAACTGTCCCTCTAAAGTACTAGCCTACGAAGAAGGCAGATAGAGCCACACAATTGCTTGTGGGTGTGTGCGATGTGTCCAGTAGTAAATGTAGTCAACTTACCTTTGCTTTTTCTCCAATTCGGCAGATTCTCTGAAGACACTGAAAAAAAACAAAAAAGACATAGGGGGTCTCCGCCCGCCAAAGTAACCCCGTCGGAAGACCGCGACGGTCATTCCGACTTTCCCGCTGGGCCGGCGGGCGAGCGCCAGAAGGCCGCCCGCCGGCCCAGCGGGAAAGCCCCGTCAACAATGAAGCCGGCTCCGAATGGAGCCGGCGGAGTTGAAGGGGTGCGACTGGTGCAGTGGCACCGTCGCGATTTTCAGTGTCTGCAAGGCAGACACTGAAAATCTTAATGGGGCCCTGTTAGGGGGCCCCTCCACTGCCCATGCCTGTGGCATGGGCAGTGCAGGGGCCCCCAGGGGCCCCACGACACCCGTTCCCGCCATCCTGTTCCTGGTGGTAACAACCACCAGGAACAGGATGGCGGGAAGTGGGTCGGAATCCCCATGGCGGCGCTGCTTGGAGGATTCCCTTGGGCAGGGGTAAACCAGCGGGAAACCGCTGGTTGCCCTTTTCTGACCGCGGCTTTACCGCCGCGGTCAGAATTGCCCATGTAGCACCGCCAGCCTGTTGGCGGTGCTACCTCCGGCATCCACCCTGGCGGTCTATGACCGCCAGGGTCGGAATGACCGCCATAGTATTACTTCACATTACCACATACCCATCATCACAGCCTTTAGCACTTTTGGCTCCCAGTGCGACAGTAATTTTTGGTGCTCTGCCTCCCATGACCTCCTCTTCTAATTCCCTCAGTACCACCCAGCAAAAGTGCCCTTCATATCTCCGTAGTCCCCCTCGCACATACATTTCATTTGTTTTAAAGCACAGGTAATGCTTGGCTTTACTAATCCCCTCAGCTAAATAAATACATGTATATGCTTTGCAGCAGGCAAATAAACCATCTATATATATATATATATCACTTATATATGTGTGGTTCCTGAGATTTGTCTCTTGTTAAATATATATATATGATATATATATATATAAAGAGAAACTGACTCACTTTTTTTTTTATGCATGTGTGCTTTCCCTGGGGCCGATCGTGGCAAAGCACACATGTATTTTTTTTTTAAATGGCTCCATAGGGCCCCAACATTTTCTTTTTTTTTAAATATTCCCTTGGGGGGAGCGCGATCGCCCTCCCCAGGGAAAATTATTGAGACAAAATTACCCCCAGGGGTCGGCTCCTGTATAAAGGCCCGACCCCGCCATTTTTTCTTTTTTAAATACATGTATTTCATCATCTAGGGGGCACGATCGCCCTACAAAAGAACCCCAAATTATTTTTGATTTATTTTTCTATGCACCCACGGGTGAGGGACGGCCATTTACACGGAGGCCAACTCCCCCAAACAAGATCCCTGGTGCCTAGGGGCATTTCCTGGCCATGGATCGCAGCCGTGCTGCGATCCATGGCCTGGAAACAGTTCCAGAAAGGCATCAATGGAAAGGGGAGACTCTCCCCTTTCCATTGATGCCTCCCTGGCATCTGGTGAGGCCCTTTTGGCCTTTTTTCCCCCACCGGCGTAGGGAGAGGAAGCTTACCTGCTCCTCCACTGCTCCGGTGGGGAAAAATGAGACACCCGGAAGTTCTTCCGTGTCTCCCTGGGTAATAAAAAAAAAAAAAAATCCTATGGTGCATTGCACCAGAGGATTTTTAACCCCCTCCCTAGTGTCAGCCACTAGTCGTGACCTGCACCTGGGAGGTAGTGTGGGCCTTGGCCAGTGACCGACGCTCGCATTCTAGGGGTTAAGGAAGCCCTGTGCTCAGCACCTGTTTAGAAGGCACCTGACATCAGAATTCATTGTCCAGACAGATGCCTCTAAACATGGGATTGGGGCAGTGCTGTCAATCAAGTGAATGATTTGGGCCAGGATCAGCCAGTTGCCTTCATTAGCAGGCGACTCCTCAACAAAGAGCAGTTTTAGAATGCCATTGAGAGGGAAGCCTTGGTATAGCTTAGTCCCTGAAAAGTCTGAGATTCTACCTGTTTGGGACTCACTTCAGCGTTCCAACCAACGACAGACCTATTAGATGGTCAATACAGATGAGAGGAGAAAATTCCAAGTTGTTGAGGTGGTCCATTTCCCTACAGGGTATAGACTTCATGTTATTGGTCTGATGCCACTGGTTTTTTGGCTCTGAGAGTGCACTGAGGACCTGCTAACCAGACCTCAATGCCTGTGCCCCTACCTTTAAACTGGTGTGTCCCATTGACTGTTATCCAATTGGCTCAGCTAACTTAACTGTAAGCCCCTAGTAAATTGTACCCCGGGTACCTAGGACATGTAAGTTAGAGGGTCTTCCCTGGCATTGCAGCACTGTTTGTGCCACCTTCAGTGCGACACGAGTAAACCAGGACTCCCAACCTGTCATTTACAGGCTGGAAGACCAGTGTAAACTGCTAGCCTGACTTTGCCATTTAAAGTAATAGCAAAGCCAGACTTCCCCGTGGCATATGTGTAAGTCACCCCTCTGACAGGCCTATGGAGGCCTGAGGCAGGGTGCAATATATCCCATAGCCAAAACATGTAATTTTGCATGTTTTGATAGTAAAAATGGTGATACAGAGTTACAAGCTGACCCCTCAGCTGTGCTAACTCTAAAATGGTGTGATAAAAGTGGGTCATCCAACCTTTCAACTGGAAGTGGGCAGAATGGTGCATCCTGAGATGCCTAGTTGCCACACATCACAGGAATTGGTCACCAGATGAGAGGGAATCTGGTAGATGAATGGCTACCAACAGCATCCTGCCCTGAGGGGATTTTCTGAGCATTAGTAGGGCACATCTGGCACCACAAACTCAGATCTCGACTGGACTGGAAGAAGGACTGCCCTACTGCATCATGCAACCAGCAACGAGAGGCTTCATCATTATGGGCTACACCTGCTGGTCCTGGTGGCTAGTAAAGGAGAGGGACTGTGCCGGCTATGCCCACCTCAAGGAGAAGTCTATATCCAGAGCCCAGCCAAAGGCAAGAAACTCCAAGTGCCAGCTGACTGGTCTCCTGTTCGCAGCACAGGGACACAACAGCTGAAGAAGCCTGCTGGAGCAAGTTGGTAGCCCAAAGACTTCATCCTGCCACCAACCACTGCCGTGCAGCACCAGAGACCAGGACACTGACACACAAAGTTCACTAAACCTGGGAGTGTTATTGGATTGCAGCTGGGACCCCCAGAGGATTAGTTATAGAACCAGGAAGGACCGGCCTATGACGGTGATACTGGGTGACTGGTAGTCCAGTGGCAACTGAACTTCTGCATGTACTGAAAGGATTTAGAGGAACATCAACCATTTGACCAGGACCGCTTCACCTCCTTCGTGGACTGAGAAGTAGTCACAGCCATCAACTGCATCGCATCCACAGCATTCTTTGAGCATCTGCAGCATCCTTCATCATTTGCATTAGGACTACTTCCATAGGAAAGCCCTGCACAGAAAAAAAGTGCCTGGAGCCGACTGAAGACCTCTTCACCTGCTGAGGTAACTATTTTTGAGGACCTTATGGGTCCACCTGACTGGCTCTTTACTGGAATTGGTCACCTACAGTGACTTCATGTGACAGTATTACAGATAGCTCATACTTTACTCTTTTCTTCATGTCAATATTATACTTTCTCTTATCTTGAAGAGCAATCTCTCTTTTCTCCATTCATAGAGCCTGCTAAACGTAACACCCTTATTCCAAACCATCCAACCAGGAAAGAGTAAAGTATCAGGTGCTTTTCCCTTGAAAAGTTCAAATTGAGTTTTCCCTGTAGAATAGTGAGTAATCATTTTATAAGCTGTGATCCTTTCCTGTAATGCTTTTTTTCTGAGCTATAGTTAGCCCTAGCTAGCTGAATATTTTCGTTTGCGGCTTTGTTCAATCTTTCCACTGCTCCATTGGTTTCTGGGTGAAAAACAGAGCCTCTTATGTATAAAACTCCACAGTGTTCAATTAAATAAATGGCTCGAGCAAAACTGAGGTTCATTGACAGATATTATAGAATTAGGCAAACGCTCTGTTGTAAAAAATTCCTTTAGGAACCTCATTAGGCTTAACGAGGAAATATCACTCACACATTTACTTCAACACGCCTGGAATAAAGATTGATCAAAACAATGAGAAAGTGAGTGTGATTTTCATCCTTTAAGGGACCACCAATGTCTAGGGTAAACTCATCCCAAGCAACACTTGGAAGTTCTCTGGTCACCATAAGCATGTGTCTAGTAACTAAAAATGAAAAAATGTGTCATTATAATTGCATTCCATGCAATTATGAACAGAATGATCCACTTTAATGTCCATCCTAGGCCACCAAAAATTAGGTCTTAATCTTTCCTTGATTTTTCCCATGTAACTTTGAGGTGCCCAAAAAATTAATTTACTCCTGAGCAATATGGGTGGAATGAGTTTAGTGCCTCTCAAGAACATACCATTTGCAACAGCAAGTTCATCTTTCACCACGGACAGCGTTTTAGCCACAGTGTAAACATTTGCCATTTTGGATGGGCAACAGTAACCTTACTCAGCACTTTGGTGGTAATTTTGACATTGGCGGTAAAAACCACTTACCGCCACGTTGATGTCTGCCAACATACCGCCGTGGTGGCGAATATCCGTTTGGCATATTATGACACACACACACCAAACCAACCGAATACAGCCACATACACAAATCCTAGTCCAAAGGTCAGTGTAAACTGTCGGTACCAACACCCATACCGTTACGACAACAGAACAACACCCACCACATAATGACCCACGAATCACCACAGCGGACATTCAACGGCAGTAA
Organism: Pleurodeles waltl; assembly: GCF_031143425.1. NCBI lineage: Eukaryota > Metazoa > Chordata > Amphibia > Caudata > Salamandridae > Pleurodeles > Pleurodeles waltl. The sequence continues at coordinate 314,118,794 of NC_090443.1, forward strand.
ACCATTGGCCGTACACACCGCCGCACTCAGAATGGACACCCAAGTACTAAACTACACAACATTGGCCAATTAAAAAAACACACACCTGACACCCATACACACACCACACACACCCACTCACACCACTATAAAACACACACCCACATTACCCACAACCCTGCAAGTCTTGGCATTACTGCATCCTGAGGGACTCACTGGAGTAGCCGGAGGGGTGGACACTGATAAGTCAACATTTACCACTTATCACCCCCTAATACTTGCATGCCATCTCACACCCTCACTCCCATCACTCCACCCCATTCCACACACTGCACCTGCACATGACTAACCCCAATGCCAAGCCCTACATGTCATGCCAATGCATGGGCAGCCCTCCCTGCCCTGCATAGACACCCATCACCAAACCATGCACTGCATGGAGAATTAACAAGCACACAATACACTACCATACACAAAGAAAGGTAGCAGGGCAACAGCAACGATGAGGGGAAGATCGGGATGTACAATATGTCACAGACAACAAGCATAATACATCACGTACATACCCACAGGTGCCCCACCCAATCTCAGTGGAGAGGAGGTGCCACGACTATCCAGTCCTCCAACAGAAGATGTCCTCAGTGATGACAGTAACTCCGGACTTCAGGATCTGGATCAACAACCTGGCCCATCAGGGACCACTGGTCAGTCGGTCACCCCAGCCCACACACAGTCCACCACAGAGCATCCCTCATCCGTTATCAACATCATAGCACCCACCCAGCGTCCCCACACTTCTGTCCCCAAGACACATCAATCAGCAGTGTGTCCACCTGTACAGGGACCCTAGTCCACACCTCATACCCAAGACAATCAAGGACCTGGTGTCAGTGGGCACACCGTTCAAGGGTGTGATGCTATTAATTGTGTTTGACCAATGACTTTCTGTTTCACCACTGCGCATATTAGTTGCTCAATGTTCACCAGTAGCAGATTATGGCCCTCATTCCGAGTTTGGCTGGCGGCGGTAGCCGCCAGCCAAACGGGAACCGCCACTTGGCCGCTCCGTGGTCAAAAGACCGCGGAGGCCATTCTGGCTTTCCCGCTGGGCCGTCGGGCGCCCGCCAAAGGAGCGCCCGCCGGCCCAGCGGGAAAGGCCCTGCAACAATGAAGCCGGCTCCGAATGGAGCCGGCGGAGTTGCAGGGGTGCGACGGGTGCAGTTGCACCCGTCGCGATTTTCACTGTCTGCAATGCAGACAGTGAAAATCTTTCTGGGGCCCTGCTAGGGGGCCCCTGCACTGCCCATGCCAGTGGCATGGGCAGTGCAGGGGCCCCCAGGGGCCCCACGACACCCGTTCCCGCCATCCTGGTTCTGGCGGTGAAAACCGCCAGAAACAGGCTGGCGGGAAGGGGGTCGGAATCCCCATGGCGGCGCTGCTTCTCCCAGCCGGGGGTAATCCGGCGGGAAACCGCCGGACCCGGCTGGGCGACCGCGAAGGAAGCACCGCCAGCCTGTTGGCGGTGCTTCCGTGGTCGATGACCGCCAGGGTCAGAATGACCCCCTATATGTTTTATTCAGTTTAGCCGCCTATTGGCTTTGACGTGGCATTAGCCATTACTTTCTGTATACTGTTTAGCTGCCTATTGGCTTTGACATGATATTAGACATTACATTTTGTATTCAGTTCACCTGCCTATTGGCTTTGACATGATATTAGACATTACATTTTGTATTCAGCTGAGCTGCCTATTGGCTTTGACACGATCTTAGACATTACATTTGATATTTAGGTTAGCTGCCTATTGGCTTTAACGTGGAGTTAGACATTGCAGTTGAGACATTACAGATGTCTGTATTCTTCCAAGCTGTGTTTTTCCACAAGATGGACCAAGCTGTTTTCTTCACACCAGACCTTAGCTGATAAGAGCACGTAGATTTTGTGTTTACCTCGCAATCCAGTCTGAATGGCTCGGAGAACTGGCCATTCTCCAAGGTCGTTCAAATCTCACACTGAGTTTACTTTTAAGGATGACTCTGGGCTACAGTGAGTTGGATTAAAATGTGCTTGACTTCAGGCTGGAGTTAGACGTCAGTTGCCAGTCTCCCGTTTGGGTAGATAATCTCTTTCTCGCAGTTGACCGGAGTCATCAACTTGCAGACCCCAGAAAGATGAAGCTGAAGATAGGCCCTGCCGCCTTGCCTATACGGTGATGAATTTGACTTTTATGCTTTGCTATGCTATAATCATATATATTTGCTGTGTACATTGCAACTGAGAAGTACTGTGATATATTTTGCTTTCATTGCTGCGACTACGTGTGCTTGAAATCTACTAATTTTGTCTCTCAAGAACTTGTGGGTGGGGGAGAATTAACAACAATAAAGGTCTTCTTTGAACTCAGAAGTGCATTCCAGAGAGGTTCTGTAAGCTCCGATAGGAGATATGTAGGAAAGCAGAACAAAGGGACAGGGGCACAAGGTAACAAGGACATTGGGAGGACCGCCGTGCACCAGGGGGAGGACAGGCCTAGGGAACCGACTCTCCAGGAGGCACTCACTAATGTCCTGGGTACCTACCAACAATCCCAGGACACAAGGGGCGAGATCCTGAACAGCATGCAGGAGAACAAGTGGCTGCAGGAGGAACACCCAGCAGGAGATCAGGGAGAACTTGCAGGTCCTCAACACCAACATGATCTCCATAGCAGGGGTGCTGGCAGACATGGCCAACATCATGAGGGAATGGACTGCACAGCAGCGGGCCCCTACCAATAGCCAGTCTATTGACCAGCCCACCACATCTGCTGCAGCTAGTGGACAGGAGGCCCCACCACAGGACCCACAGTTCACCAGCACCCCTCCCCCTGCAGAAGGTGAACCGCCCTGGAAACATTCTCTACGAACCAGACAGAAGCCAGAGACACTTGCCAAGACCAAGACCACCGTCAGGAAATGTTTCACCCTGTCACCTTGTCCACTTTGAACTACCTGTGCTCCCCTTCCTATGGCCCCTTGGACACTTGACCTGTACTACAAATAGACTGGAACAATACCCTGGACTTTCCTCCACCATCACTCCATTCCATTGCATTTTACCCTCAATTTTATAGCACTACAATAAACACCCTTGAACACAATTTAAGTAACACTGTTTTATGTTTTTTAAATGTGCATTTGTGGGAACAGTCACATCGAGTGCAAATGAGCTGAACACTGTGATAGCATACAAATAATGACCTGTAACTGTCTGTAGTGATCACATCAGGACATTGTTGTCATATCACCAACATCAGGAAAATGAGAAGCCATAGGTGACAGTAAGTTGAGATGCAAAGGAAGTGAATGCCATCATGCTACAGCCACTCAGATAGAGTAATGGTCAGTTCCACTGTCTCACCTGTGTGTCATTGGAAGTATTGTCGTATAACTGATGTTCTGTTGTCCTTATCCTCATCCTCTTCCTCTGCCTCCTCATCCTCACTGTCCTCAGGGTCCACTGCTGCCACAGGGTCATCTCCAGTTCCCTCCTCCTGCAGAAAAGGCACATATCGTCTGAGGGCCAGGTTGTGAAACATGCAGCATTTCACTACTATCTGGCAGACCTTTCCGGGTGAGTAGCACAGGGATCCACCTGTCAGATGGAGGCACCTGAACCTGCTCTTCAGGAGGCCGAAGGTCCGCTAGATTATTCTTCTGGTTCGCCCATGTGCCTCATTATAACGGTCCTCAGCCCCTGGCCTGGCATTCTTCACAGGGGTCAGCAGCCATGATAGGTTTGGGTAGACAGTGTCACCTGCAAGAACTGAGGGACAGCATTTAGCCTTACACAATCCTATGGGGAGAACACCTGAAGGCATACACTGACAAACAGTGGGTGGGAACCAGGGCTCACCCATAAGCCACACCCTGTGTCTCTGTAGTTGGGCCATCACATTTGGGATGCTGCTATTCCTCAGGAGAAAGGCGTCATGCACCAACCAAAAATGCTTGGCAGTGACGTGGGAGATGTACTGGTCCACCAGGCACACCATTTGCACATTCAGTGAGTGGAAACTCTTATGATTCCTGAACACCTGTTCATTCTGGCGGGGGGACCAACGCCATCAATCACCCCAATAATATTGGGGATATGGCCCATTGCATAGAATCCTGCCTTCACAGTGACTAAGGGCTTGATTCTAAGCTTGGCGGGCGGCGGCAGCCGCCCGCCAAGCGGGAACCGTCAGAAGACCGTTCCGCGGTCAAAAGACCGCGGCGGTCATTCTGGGTTTCCCACTGGGCTGGCGGGCGACCGCCAAAAGTCCGCCCGCCAGCCCAGTGGGAAACACCCTTCCCACGAGGAAGCCGGCTCCGAATGGAGCAGGCGGAGTGGGAAGGTGCGACGGGTGCAGTTGCACCCGTCGCGAATTTCAGTGTCTGCAAAGCAGACACTGAAATTCTTTGTGGGGCCCTCTTACGGGGGCCCCTGCAGTGCCCATGCCATTGGCATGGGCACTGCAGGGGCCCCACGACACCCCATACCGCCATCCTGTTCCTGGCGGGCGACCCGCCAGGAACAGGATGGCGGTATGGGGTGTCATTATCCCCATGGCGGCGCAGCAAGCTGAGCCGCCATGGCGGATTCCCATGGGCAGCGGAAAGTTGGCGGTACACCGCCGGCTTTGCGCTTCTGGCCGCGGCTGTACCGCCGCGGTCAGAATGCCTGGCGGAGCACCGCCAGCCTGTTAGCGGTGCTACCGCCAACCACCGCCCTGGCGGTATTTACCGCCAGGGTCAGAATGACCCCCTAAATCTTTTACCTAGGGGAAAGCAATGTAGCAGCACATGTGTTTCATCAGGGCAGACAAGACCCTTGCCAGCACAATAGAAAACATTGGCTGTGACATTCCAGCTGCCAAGCCCACTGTCACATGGAAAGAACCAATTGGCTGGAAATGGAGCACTGATAGCACTTGCACAAGAGGGGGGATCCCAGTGGGATGACGGATAGCCGATATCAGGTCAGACTCCAATTGAGCACACAGCTCTGTGATTGTGGCCCTGTCCAGTCTATAAGTCAGTATAATGTGCCGTCCTCCAGTGTAGTCAAGTCCACAAGGGGTCTGTACATGAGGGTTCATCTTCTCCTCCCATTTATCTGCAGCGGCAGGTATCTAAGGGACACAAGAGTGAGTAGGCTGTCACAATTTGAGCAATGGAACCACAACCTCAGTGTACATGTTGCACTTATGTGATGGGACGGTGGGAATGGCAAGGTATGTGCGAATCTAGGCAGTGACACAGTAAAGGTTAATCTGATCGTTGTCCATCTCCATGACATGGCGACCGTCTATCCTGCATGTCGGGACAGGTGGAAGTGAGGTAACTCCGCTGACGTTGGGCTTCATGGCGGAAGGCGGTCTTGAACCACTGTGCACTTCCTCATTGGATAATATGGGGCTCTATGGAGGGCAGTGGCCAATGGGGATCTGCACCGGCGGTGACGGTGTACACGGCCACGGACGTGACCGCCATTTTCTATCTGATTCCTCATTTGTTTCCTGACCTTCAACAGGAGAACACCTGCACTACGTGTGCTACTGTGACCTGTGTCTAGAACCTACCATGGCCTGTGTGACCTGGGAAAGGGCCCCTGCCTTCACTTCAGAGGAGTTGGAGAGATTGGTGGATGGGGTCCTACCCCAGTACAGATTGCTGTATGGGCCTCCAGACCAACAGGTGAGTACACCTTGGGCACGATGCATGTGGGGAGGATGCATGGAGATGTGTTTGCAAGCATCGTGTCATCGGGGGGATGTCATGTGGTGGTGTACATGGTGTGCGCCGGGCGATGTGTGTGCCAATAGTGAAGTAAACGGGTTTGGTGGGCCATATGTGTGACAGGCTGGATTGTATGTGTAATGGTGTCATCCCGTCTGTATCTCCTCTGCAGGTCAGTGCCCTTCAAAGAAAGGGATTACAGCGTGCCATCGCCAAGGATGTGCGTACCCTGGGGGGGTCTATGGGAGGTGGAGCACCCACTATTGGAAACGGTGGGAGGACCTGAGATGCTGGGCATGGAAGACCGTGGATGCCCAGGTGGGGATGGCCTCCCAACGAAGAAGGGGTGCCCATCGGAACCTGACTCCCCAAATGGCCCGCATACTGGCAGTGGCCGCCTACCCAGAGCTGGGTGGGTGCTTCAGGGCATCACAGCAGCCACAAGGGGGTGAGTACAGTGGCCATTACAACAATAATTTGTAGGTGGCATGAGATCTGGGTTTTGGGTGTCAGTTAGTGGGTGCCCCTTAATGCCAGGCCAGACATTGCAGCGTGATCCAACTCCAGGGTAATGGTTGAAAGGGAAAACAAGGTAACCTACCTAGGTTGCATTCCATGACAGACAGGGCTTAGTGGGTCCCAGGAGATGTGAAGTTGGCGGTGTTTGGCCCTCATCTTGCTGTGGCATCTACCCGAATCAATGTCAGTGCAATGCATAATGCCCAATCCTGATCCCTGTGTGTGACGGTGCTGTGTATGACAACGGTGGTATTGGTGCAGTAATTGACCCAGTGTTCCCTTTCTCTCTCTCACCCTTCTTTTATCCTCTATCGTCCTGCCCATGTGTGCATTAGCATCAATTGGCAGAGGAGCAGGGGCACCGGCGACAGAGAGAGATGCATCCCATAGGACCTAGGAGGCAGAGTCCACAGACGCCGATGGAACCAGTGGGACGGAGGGGAGCACCACGGCGGAGACAGAAGGTGACAACACTGGCTCAGATACCTCCTCCGATGGAAGCTTCCTGGTGGTTGCGGACACCTCTGTGACCACCCCAGCTGCAGGTACAGCCGCCACACGGTACCAGTACCGCCCTCCCAGTACCGCCCTCCCAGTAGCCCCTCATTGAGTTGCCCGTGCCTGCTCACCCAGGAGGGTGGGCATCTCCCCCGCCCCAGGCACCTCAGGCCCTGCCCGAGTGAGCCGTGCTGCCCTGAGTGAGGAGGCTATTGACCTCCTGAGATCTCTGTAGGGCAGTCAACCATTGTGAATGCCATCCAGGGGCTGGCATCCCAGATGCAGCAACGCAATGCATTCCTGGAGGACATCCACGGTGGATTGGCAGCCCAACAGAGATCGATTCAGGCTCTGGCCTCCTCTATGATGGCAGCAATTGTCCCTGTCCCTACCGTTCCCCCTCCAACTACCACTTCCCAGTCCCAGTCTCCTCAACCCCAACCCATCCCATGCACACATGCACACGAGCATGCACAGAAGATAACACACAAGAGTGGCACAGTCAAACGCAGGCACCACACTTCAGCACACAAGCACTCACACAAACACCAGACAGTTGCAGACACAACCACATCCACTGCCTCCACTGTCTCTCTCTTCTCCTCCTCCACCTCCCTCACAGTCACGTCCACACTCACACCTGCATGCAGTACTTCAAAATCTAACACCAGCATCACCACACCAAGCAGCACACACACCTCACTAGCAGACACCTCCACAACATCCATGCACATGTCCCCTGTGTCCTCTCCAACCCTGTCTGCCCCCCCAAAGGTCACAAACGCAAGCACTCAGACACCCAACAGCCATCCACCTCACGTCAGAACAATCCCCATGCACATGCACCAAAGTCCAGCAGACATACTCCTCCAACAACCACTCCTTAAACCTACACTCCCATCCCTCCTCCCTCGTCCCGCCCCACCGTCCCTAAAAAGCTTTTCCTTCCCCACCTTAACCTCTTCCCTCCTCCCCCACAGTCCTGCCCGGAAGAGCATGGTCCCAACAACCCAGCCCAGCACCTCAGCCAAACAGTCCATGTGGACAGTGGAGGTACCTCCTAGTCGTGAGGCAAGACAGTGATGGACCCCACTCCACCAGCCAGAAACGGTACAAATCCCACAACCACTGCCATGAAGGGGTAGAAGCCCTCGACTCCTGCCATGAAGGGGAAGGAGGCCGCACCTCCTGCCATGAAGGGGAACGAGGCCGCATCTCCTGCCATGAAGGGGAAGGGGGCCGCACCTCCTGCCAAGAAGGGGAAGAAGCCCTCAACTCCTGCCATGAAGGGTGAAGGCGGTCACACCTCCTGCCATGAAGAGGAAGAAGCCCTTGACTTCTGCCATGAAGGGGAAGAAGCACTCAACTCCAGCAGAGGCTGGCAGGATGACACCACCAACACCACCAGTGGTCATGGAGCCCTCACCTCCAGCTGAGGCAGTGAAGCCCACTCCTCTACAGAGGCTGCACCTTCAGCTGCTGAGACAGTGCAGCCCTCACCTCTAGCAGAGGCTGCCCAAGAGGCACCTACACCTGCTGAAACAATGCAGCCCTCACCTCCAGCAGAGGGCATGTAGGCCTCCCACCTGGGACTGCTGTACAAGGAGCCCCGTTTAGGAGGCTGTCCTGGTTTGTAGTGGGTACCTTGGGTGCATACACCTTATACCAGGTCCAGTTATCCCTTATTAGTGAAATGTAGTAGTGTTCTAGCAGCTTAGGCTGATAGAGGTAGCTATAGCAGAGCAGCTCTGGCTGAACTAGGAGACATGAAAAGCTCATGCAATACCACTTATAGTTACACAGTACTTATACACAAGTAAAGACAATATTCAGTGTTACCAAAAATAAAGTTATTTATTTGGGTGACACAGTACCAAAAATATCTTAGAGACAATACTCCTTCTGGAGGTAAGTATTATACACAATATATAAACTAGACACCAAAATTAGACAAGTAAATAGTCATAGAACAATGCAAACAATAGGAAAAGCTATAGAATTCAAGGGGAGAAAATAGGTCTAGGGGCAACACAAACCATATACTAAGAAAGTGGAATGTGAATCACGAATTCCCCCCCCAGACAAGTGTACTGTGTGCAGAATCACTGGGAGAGTAAGAATACAGTAAAGGTAAGTAAATTACCTCATCCCAGAGCCCAGAAAAGCAGGACTAAAGTACTGCAAGTTTCCTTAGGACACACTACACCTCGTGATTGGGGTAATGCAGCAACCAACCAAGTCTGCAAACAACAACTGCTGGATTCCTGGACCTGAAGACCTGCAAAGGAAGGGGACCAAGTCCAGAAGTCGAAAGAAGTTCCAGGAAGGACAGGAGCCCCTGCCAACCCAGAAGAGGGTGCAAAAGAAGAGTCCATGGTTAGTCGAAGACTGCAGAAATGCACCCTAGGAAGATGCCAGCGGGTTCCTGCATGATGCAAAGTATGTCCCACGACGTGAAGATGGATGCAGATGTGATTTTGTGTTGGAAGTCGCCAACAAGCCTTGGTTACGACAAAAGTGCGTTTTGCGTCAAAATGGCGCTGGATGGACCCAGGAGGGACCTGGGGGCCTCAACTCTGTGTGAGGAGGGAGAGGGGGCTCTCAGCACTTTAGAGAGCCCTCAGGATACCAGGCAGCACCCACGGGAGTCCCAGGACATGGGGATAAAGAAGGTGAAAAACGTGGTTGGTGCAGCACAACAAAGGAAGGTCCCACGCCTCCGGAGAAAAACTCAACGAGTTGAGCATCGCATAATAGAGTGCTGGGGACCTGGGCCAGGCTGTGCATGAAGGAATTTTGCAAATAGTGCACAGAGGCCTCAGGAGGTGAAGAAGACGCAGTACATAGGGGTACCGTCGCTCTCAGGGAAGGCAGGTCTTGCCTCCTCCAAATTGCGTCAGCAGGACCACAGGACAGTCTATGTCGATGGGGTTCAACTTCTGTGTCCTTAGGAGCACGCTCGTCACTATGAGAGGAGTCCAATGGTACCAGTCGTCATCTTAGAAGGTGCCTCCTGGAGCAGGGGAGTGACTGTCACCCCACAGGAGATTTCTTCGGTCCTTCTGGTGCAGGATGAAGACAGGGAGTCCTCAGAGCGTGCACACAGTGGAAACTGTTGCAGTTGTTGACTGGAGCTGAAGTTGCAGAGGAAAAGTATCCCTTGTGGATACTTTGTTGCTGTTACAGCAGTTCCTGGAGCAGGCTGCGGTTGATCCGAGGTCACATGATGATGAATTAGTTGCAGAGGATTCCTGAAGGAAACTTGCAAGCAGAATCTGAAGAGAACCCACAGGAGAGACCCTAAATAGCCCTGAGAGGGGGATTGGCTACCTTATCTGGTATGGACCTATCAGGAGGGGTCTCTGATGTCGTCTGCTGGCACTGGCCACTCAGAGCCCTCCAGAGTGCCCCAACACCTTGCAAAGCAAGATGGCTGAAGTCTGGGACACACTAGAGGAGCTCTGGGCACCACCCCTAGGGTGGTGATGGACAGGGGAGTGGTCACTTCCCTTTCCTTGGTCCAGTTTCGCACCAGAGCAGGGGACAAGGGGTCCCTGAACCGGTATAGACTGGTTAATGTAAGGAGGGCACCATTTGTGCCCTTCAAAGCATTTCCAGAGGCTGGGGGAGGCTACCCCTCCCCAGCCTGTAACACCTATTTCCAAAGGGAGAGGGTGTAACACCCTGCTCTCAGAGGAAATGCTTTATTCTGCCTTCCTGGGACTGGGCTGCCCAGACCCCAGGAGGGCAGAATGCTGCCTGTGAGGAGGCAGCAGCTGTAGCTGCAGTGTAAGCCTCAGAATGCTGGTTTGGCAGTACTGGGGGTCCATGATGGAGCCCCCAGGATGCATGGAATTGGCTCCCCAATACCAGAATTGGAAATGGGGGACAATTCCATGAACTTAGACATGTTACATGGCCATATTCGGAGTTACCATTGTGAAGCTACATTTAGGTATTGACCTATATGTAGTGAACACATGTAATGGTGTCCCCGCACTCACAAAGTCCCGGGAAATGGCCCTGAACTATGTGGGGGCACCTTTGCTAGTGCAGGGGTGCCCTCCCACTTAGTAACTTTGCACCTAACCTTCAGCAAGTGAAGGTTAGATATATAAGTGACTTATAAGTTACTTAAGTGCAGTGAAAATGGCTGTGAAATAACGTGTGCCTTATTTCACGCAGGCTGCAATGGCAGGCCTGTGCAAGGGTTTGTCTGAGCTCCCTATGGGTGGCAAAAGAAATGCTGCAGCCCATATGGATCTCCTGGAACCCCAATGCCCTAGGTACCATATACTAGAGACTTATAAGGGGGACCCAGTGTGCTAATTGAAATTGGTAAATGAAGTCACTGGCCTACAGTGACAAATTTAGAAGCAGAGAGAGCATAAGCACTGAGGTTCTGGTTAGCAGAGCCTCAGTGACACAGTCAAGCACTACTGACAACACACACGTTAGGCCACAAACTATGAGCACTAGGGTCCTGGCTAGCAGGATCCCAGTGAGACAGGCAAAACACACTGACATATAGGTTGTTATCTATGAGCACTGGGTTCCTGGCTAGCAGGATCCCAGTGACACAGTAACAACACACTAACACACACTCACAAACTGGCCAAAAGTGGGGGTAACCATGCTAGAAAGAGGCTACTTTCTCACACCCATCCAGAAGCAGTGGGCAAGTCACCCACTGGAGAGACTGTGACATTGCACTCCCCAGCACAGAGAAATGGACATGGAGCCCCCTAAGGAAGCAGTGGGCAAGTCACCCACCTGAGAGACTATGACCTTGCACTCCCCAGCACAGAGAAATGGGCATGGAGCCCCCTCGAGAAGCAGTGGGCAAGTCACCCACCTGAGAGACTGTGACCTTGCACTCCCCAGCACAGAGAAATGGGCATAGAGCACCCTCCAGAACCAGTGGGCAAGTTTCAGACTTCGGCTGAGGTGCCCCCCAATCACCATCCCCCCGACGTGCCTGCCCACTTGCAAAATGATGCCCCTGCAGAGTTCTGTGCGGATGATGTCAGGAGACAAGTTGGGCCTTGGACTGTGCCCTGTGGTCATGTGGGCCCTTTGTACTTTGGACTGGGCATTGGCCCTTTGTGGACATTTGTACATATCTCTTTTCTCCAATTGGTTCATTTGGTGGCTCTTCACATTCAATACATTCTCATATACTGCCTTCTTGTTGTCCTTGCATTATTCTGCTGTGTCGTGTGCCATTGTTTTTCATCTGCAGCTGGTGGTGGTGTGTATGGTGTGTGTGTGTGTGGATGGTATGTGTTGTGCGTGTGTGTGTGTCACTCGCGTTTTCCTCCCTTGTGTGCTAGGTGGCTGTACTTACCGTTGTCGTCTTCGTCGGCGTTGGTGTTTCAGGTGGAGCATGGCGTAGAAGAGCATCGGGAACACTTGCAATTCCAGTTCCATGGCAGCGCTGGTCTTCTCTGTGACTCTGTAGCTGAGTCTTTCGTCTTCTGTGTTCTGTTTCCACCAGGCTTTTGATGGCGTTGGTTCCGTCCCAGAAATCGTGGCAGTGTACTGTGTTGTGATATGGTGGGCGTTACTTTGTCTCTCACCTGGCATGCGTGGTGTTAACGCCCTGGCGGATGGTGTGGTACATTAGCTGTCTATGGGAGTTCTCACTGCCATGGTCATAATTTGGCAGTAATTTCCACCAGCCAGTTGGGGGTATTTCCACCACTTTATCGTTTACCACCAATGTTATGATGAGGGCCTTTGTTTTTAAACATTTCTGTCTAGCATTCTTCTTTTGTTACTGTTCCATCAGTCACTTCATACGCACACATCTCATCGTCAACAAAATCATCTTGTTCACAATCCTAGAGATCATTCTCACTCATAGGTTTACCCAAACAGAACAAAGAAACAATTGGCAGGCTGCTTCATTACCCCGGATAAATATCCACCAGTAAAACTCAAATCCTATAAAAAGAAGAGATAACCCATCTCTTTATCCTTGAGGAGATTGAGTCTAATCCTTTCCTCAGAAAATAATACCTCTTTCAAAGGTTTGTGGTCAGTGTAAATATTTAGTGACATGCCACATACAAACTCTGAAACTAATTTAAAGCCTTAAGAATGGCTAAAGCTGGGGCACGTCACCTGGTCAGCCAAGATGGTGGACGTTTCTCCGTGAGCTCTGTGCTCTCCGCAGAAGACTCCTCTTCCATCCTGCTGCTGGCATCAACTTATTAACCTTCCCGGGGCTGGCTCATCCTTATGGACACATGGGGACCGAGCAGCACGGTAGAGAAATAGCGGTCTGGAGCGCAGCCTGAGATATCTCGAAGTGTCCGAGGGTGAACTCTGTCCCCCGGCCTTAGGCCCCACCTCTGCAGCCATGTGGCGCTTAGTGTAGTGGTGGGGAGAGAGTGCAGAGTTGCAGATCCTAGCGCATCAATTGTTTTGTTCCCCAAGGACGGGCTGAGGTAGACACCCGACTGAGGCTGTCCTGGCCATGGGAAATGGCTTGTACACCATAGTTAAGCTTCAGGGGTCACACCCAGGAGATTCAGGCCCCAGGCAGCACCGGAGCACAAATGACAGAGCCCAGGCAGGGCTCACAACTGTTTCTTTCTCCCTGGGCCCCCATCCTCGACACTAACGGTCTGCTTCAGGCCTTAAGGGCACAACTGGTTGACCTCCTCCTGCTGGGGGAACAGTTTGTTGAGACTGCCCCCTGACTGCCTTGTGTGCCTCTGCTTCGCAAGTCGTGGGAGGGGGAGACTGACTTCTCATGCTGCCAGGGTTTTGATGTTTCCTTTTGCAAGCGGGTCAGTACCTGTGTCCCTCCACCACAACTGGTTTGGCCTCATCATACTTGCCTCCAGCATTGCGTCGGGGTCCTGGGCCTAAGCTTGGGCTTCTCTTTCCTCTGGTGCTGTGCCTCCCACCGGATGACTGTGGAATTTGGGCTAAATTTTACAGCTACACAGGCCCACATGGCCAAACAAGGCTTTGCTGTAGCACCTCCCTTTTCTCAGACAAGTCAACCTAGCACCTCAAATATTCTTCTCTCCATTCAGGCCTCCCGCTCTGCGCTGGAGATCAGGATTGGGGAGGTGGGAGTGGACGTTGCACTTCTTTGCCAGGATCTCCACAATTTTGGGGAGCATGTCACCAGCACCAAAGGCTGGATTTCAGACCTAGAGGACTCTGTGTCAACCTTCAAGACAGAGGTGGCTTGCTTGACCACAGCGCTCTAGAGCCTGGAGATCTGGGCTGAAGATGCGGAGAACAAGGCCTGGTTGAACAACCTCCAATACGTAGGCTACCCTGAGAGGGTTGAGGGTACAGCTCCTTAAGACTTCAGTGAGAAATGGATCCGGTCATGGGTCCGGGAGGATCACCTCTCCTTATGTTTCATGGTAGATCGGGCCCACAGGTCACTGGTGGCAGCTCCACCTCCGGGGACTGCCCTTGTCCATTCTATGATTGTCCCAAGAAGGCCAGGGAATGGCCGCAAAGATCTAGACACTGAGCAAGAACTCGCTCCCTCCATGTAGGGAGGGTGGGGGGACAGAGTAAAAATTTACCACTAGAGGGTGCCACCCACCGTGGCAGACCAGGAGGCTCTAGAAAGCGCTATGCCCGAGCCGGAAAATTCCTCCTTCTGCTCCAACACAGATGCACCCATCCCTACAAGAAGGTCGCTGGGGAGCACGACTGACAATGAAGAACCTGCCCCCCAGCGGACTTGGTGGAATCCCCTTCAATGTTATGGTAGGAACAGATGGAGCAGGGACCTGAATAGTAGTCTTCTTAACAACCCTTTGTCTTTTCTATATTCTATATTCTTGAGCTAGCAGCACTGTATCCTTCCAGTGAGTGAGTTCGGAGGGACGTGGATTGTATTATTCTCACATTTAGTTTTCTTGTGTATGTGATCTTTTATCTTGGGGTTACAGATGCTTCTTGGGTGGAAGTGTGGGGTAGGTTTGGGGTGTTCTGGCCCATTAGGCTGCATGTTTGTTTTTGTCTTAGGCAGGCTGTGACCCTTGTTCTCTTTTACTCACTGGAGGTCCCTGTGGGCACTCCCTGCCCCCCTAGAAAACTGTATGGTGTCTGATGGCCTTTAAAATGATGACATGGAATGTCACTGGCCTCAATGACCGCATCAAATGGAGTGCCATTCCGTGTTTGCCAAACAGCACGCACTGGATGTACTTTTGCTCCAAGAGACGCACCTTCTAGGCACCCGTTGCCCATTCCTGGCTAGGTATGGATACGACAGGGTATACCACGGAGGGCACACTAGGGGCTCTTGGGGAGTGGCTGTCCTGATCCATAAGCATCTTCAATGGTGGTTAACCATAGTTCCTTAGACCCACAGGGCTGCTATGTTGCAGAGGAAAGGTTGATTAATGGGCAACTCCATAATATATTTAGGGGGTCATTCTGACCCTGGCAGTCCAAGACCGCCAGGGCCACGGATGACTGAAGCACCGCCAACAGGCTGGCGGTGCTTCATTGCCCATTCCGACTGCGGCTGTAAAGCCGCGGTCGGAAAACCGGCTCTGGCGGTTTCCCGCCGGATTTCCCCCGGTTGGGCGAATCCTCCATGGCGGCGCTGCAAGCAGCGCCGCCATGGGGATTCTGACCCCCTTCCCGCCAGCCTGTTTCTGGCGGTTTTTACCGCCAGGAACAGGCTGGCGGGAACGGGTGTCCTGGGGCCCCTGGGGGCCCCTGCACTGCCCATGCCACTGGCATGGGCAGTGCAGGGGCCCCCTAACAGGGCCCCCGCCTGCTTTTCACTGTCTGCCTAGCAGACAGTGAAAAGCGCGACGGGTGCAACTGCACCCGTCGCACACCTGCAACACCGCCGGCTCCATTCGGAGCCGGCTTCTGTGTTGCAGGCCCCTTTCCCGCTGGGCCAGCGGGCGCTACCTTAGGTAGCGCCCGCCGGCCCAGCGGGACAGTTAGAATGGCCCCAGCGGTCTTTTGACCGCGGGGCGGCCGAATGGCGGTTCCCTCCAGATGGGCGGCGACCGCCGCCCGCCGGGGTCAGAATGACCCCCTTAGTGTTTACATTACCTCCCCACCAGCAACTCGGCCCTGTGTTGGCAGCTGTGCAACAATTCATAGTCGGGTTGCCTGGGGGGGTGGAGTTACCATCATGGGTGGCGATTTTAATATGTTGTTGTCCTCCACAGTAGATACCTCAAGCATCCGGCCCCGGCCCCAACTTTTAGCCTCTCACCTCACGGACTGGACAGCCGGCTTCAGCCTTTGCAACGTATGGTGCACCCCTGTACTTTAGCCTTTACTCACACCTCTGCGACACATAAGACTTACTCCCACATTGATTTAATTATTTATGCCCGACACCGACCTACTCCTTATTGAGGGGGTGAAGATCCTATCTTGCGCTATCGAGGACCTCACACCAGTAATAGCCGACCTGGGCCATGAGCTCTGAGGAGAACACCCGATTTGGTGCATTAACGCGTTGCGCCCTATGGATAACACTGCAGCGGAATTACTGTCCCATGAATTGGATTACTTCCTGGAGTGAAATGTGGCTCTGTGACTTTGCCGGGGATACTCTGGGCAGTTAGCAAAGCGTATATGAGAGGGTTTTCTGCACACACTTTTGTAGCCAAAATTGACAGAAGCATCCCAGATCACAGATCTAGAGACAGGCAAAGCATGGACCCAAGGCCCGTCAGATGCAAAGACTAATAAACCATGTCAGCTCGCACTGGATAGGCCCTTAATATGGCAGCTTTTTTTGGACATGGCCAGACAGTGTTGTATGGCCTCCCACAACATAGTCTATGGATGGGGAGACAAGTCGGGTAGGTTTTTGTACTGGCTTGTTTCACAGGTTCTAGCATATGTGGTGGTGCCCTGTATCCGGGACCCTGACTGAGACAAAGGTTAGTATCTGAGTCCCGAGACATTGCAACAGCATTCGCAGATCACTATTGTGCATTATACACACACCCCCCACGGCCTTCTTGTGAGTAGTCCTCCCCGTTGATAGCAGATTTGCCACTGCGTCTCTTGAAAGGTCAACCGCTGCTGAGCCTGACGAACCCCTGACTCTCAAAGCGGTGAACTCAGGAAAGACTCAGGCACTGGACGGTTTCCCAGTAGAATATTATAAGAAATACTGCACAGCCCTTATTCCTCACCTGTTGGCTCTTTACAAAGATGCAATATCCAAATGCTGTTTCCTATCAGAACTTAAAAGGCCGCTATTGTAGTCCTGCAGAAAACTGGTAAATTCCTTGTAGACTGCGCTTCCGACAAGCTGATTTTTCTTAATATTTCAGAATTCAAAATCTATGCTAAAGTGCTGACCAATCGCCGGCTTAGGACTACCCCTGCTTAGATCCATCCTGATCAATGTGGATTCATGCCCCATCGTGGCACCCATCACTGCATCCGTAAAGTGCAGGCGGCAGTGGCATATGGTCATGTACTACCCAGCTCCAATGCTCTTCTTCTCATGGACTTTGATAAAGCTTTCAACTCCCTTGCTTATTATTTTCCCTGAAGTGTCCTGGCCCGGATTGCCTTTAGACCTCGTTTTTTTTCGATGTTCAGCCTCTATATGCTGGGTGCATGGCACAGATTTGTGTGAACAGCTCCCTTTCAGGGGCATTTCCAATTCAAAGGGGAACTAGAAAAGGTTGCCCCTTGTCCTCCTCTTCTTTGCTTTAGCAGTTGAGCCCCTGACGACCTGGGTGCACTGTGACTCACAGCTTTGGGGGTTCCAAAGGAAGATGGGAGTTGAGGAAAACCATATTGCACTTTATACTGATATCTTGCTTTTCTTGAATGATGTAGAGAAAACAGGCTCCAGAATACTACATATGTTTGCACTTTATGACCAAGCCTCTGGCCTCATGGTCAACCACTCAAAGTGCCTGCTATTCTCTTTGCATGATCACGGTTGGAAAGCCTCCAGCCCCATCAGGCAGCTAAGCTTCCTTTACCTTGGCATGTACATTTCAACTCTTCCCATTCTGGTTTGGTCACTGAATCTGAAGCCCCTGATAACATGCATGCTTGGTGATCTTGAGTGATGGTCCTCCCTTCCCCTCAATATTATAGGCAGGATTTTGTTGTTTAAAATGATGGTGTTGCCTTGCTTCCACTACGTTTAGAGTTTCCAGGGCACTTGTGGGCACACACGGTTCCCCGCATAGAGTTTGGTAAGTGTGTACAATCCACCTTTGAGATTGGCCTAGTGGCAGCTGACCTCCATCTTTATTACTGGGCCTCACAATAGGTGGCTCTGAATTATTTTTTATTTGGAGGGCGTGAAGATCCAGCATACCGGGCAGAAACATTCCTCATGTCCTGGGATGTGATGATGGAGCCCATGTATGGGTCACTGGTGTTCCGCCCCCTCCCAGTCTTGACCAAAGTGATCTTTACATCATAGCACGTGGCCACAAAGTGGACTGGCATGGGGGAATAGGGCTACGCTACAAACACCCCCATAGAGGGATACCTTCCTCCGTCAAGTAGCTGCTTGGAAGGGTTCGGGAGATGGGATCCGATCAGTATCTCACATCTGGGGGACATGTGGCCTGGTTCCCATATGCGGTCCTTCTCAGAATTGCAAGCAGACTTCCAATTATACTACTCCTAGTTCTTAAGATTCTTACAGCTCCACCAAATACTGTCAGCACATAGGCCCATCTTGGAGCGGATTCCTGAATTTAGCCCAATGGAAGGCAGGATTCTTATGGCTCCATTGGGGCACGGTCTCTCAAATATACTGCTATCTGGTCACTAATGCACCAGACCTATTCCTGGGTCTCCGTACAGCAGTGGAAGGCTTAGGTTGGCGCTTTGGAGGATGGGGAATGGAAGTAGGTGCTCGTGGCCCCATGGGAGCTGGCCATTTTCTCCTGTCTCCAGAAGATCCAGGGAAATTCCCTACACACTACATATTTGAACTCGCTGAGGTTTGTGGAGGACAGACAAACTCCTGTCATCCTAATGTCTTAGATGTGGGGCAGACAAAGCAGACTTTTATCATGTGATCTGGTCATGCCCAGTTATACACCAATGCTGGTCCAAACAACTGGGGGTCTTGGCAGATGTGCAGGGAAGGCCCATTGACTGTTCACCTAGGATCTTCAGCAAAAGCAGAAACAAATGAAATAACTAATGTTGGCTACCAGACCTAGGACCTGCACCCACTCCCTCCAACCACACCAGAAACCTCAGAATCATCATTGACAAGTAGCTCACTATGAAATCACAGATCAACACAGTCTCCTTCACCTGCTTCCTCACTTTACACATGCTACATAAGATCCTCAAGTGGCCACCCCTACACACAAGATACACTATGACACAGGCCCTCATCACCAGCTGACTGGACTGGACTGCTGCAACACCCTGTACGTAGGAATTGCCGCGCATTTCCTCCAGAGACCAGACCATACAGAAAGCCACAGCAAGACTCATCCTCGGCCCTCCCCAATGAACCCACATCACACCCCACCTCAGGAAACTGCACTGGCTTCTCGTATAGAAGAGGTGCCAATTAAAGCTGCTGACCCACGCACAAAAGCCTCTACACAACCAATGACTCACTGTTGTGGGTCCATTTTAGTTCCCTGCCTTGGCACAGGAGATAGCTTAGCTTTTAACCTGCTGACCTGTTGCCCTTTTTACCTATTCCCCTTTGACCTTTTTATCATGTTCTGTTTATTCTATTTATTTACTTCCTTTTAGCATTGTTTGCAGATGCATGCATTTTTAAGAAATGTTTTCATTTTCAATAATTAGTGTTATTCTGAGAAATCGTCATTGTCAGTTATGTATGTGGGTAATGTCATCATGCTCCTTTTGTTCTATGTTGACAAGAACAGAATGCAAACATGTCAGGTGTTTGTTATGTAATTCCGGACACAGGTTTGTGCACACAAACTGATGTTTAGGTTGCATACTTGCATCAGGATTCCTGCACAAATAATAACATGTGCCTTATAAAAACACATCACAAGACCAAGGTCGTTAGAGGGGGTTCCACCATATGACATCATCTAGACTCCACGCTGCTTTGCAGCTAATCGCAGCCTTGTGTCTCTACAACTCCTGATCCGAAGACTAAGGCGGGGTGTGTAAGTGCAACACAGGCTTTACATAATAGACGAACTACAGGCTCTGAGTAGGTTATCTGCAGATTACATTTATTTTGGGTATCAGTCTATGGGAGATATGATCTCATTACATATTAGGGTCCTTTTACTTTTGTTTTTCGCTTCAGTCTTTCGTTCTTTTGGGTGTTGCTTCGGGAACCTCGGACCGGGGTAGGTCTCCGCCTGGCCAGCATTGCTCCAACAAACGTTGTTTAGCGCTGAACTATTGGTCCGTGTAATCCTAGGATGCCCGCCTTCAATTTTAGGACGGGCTCGAGTTAGAATTATTTATTCCATATTTATGTAAGTGATTATTACACCTCCCTACTAATTGCTGGTTGAGAGACACTTGTATTAACTTCTTGATAAATATATGTGGCCCTTATTATTCAGGAGATACATATAGTCACATAAGGTCCTGATGAAGCATCACTGGATCCGTTTGGACCACCAGGATGCGAAACATGTTGACCCATGAGGTGGTAGTCTTTGGAGAATTGCCAGACTCCTATCATTGATATGTTCTACATTACAAGAGTGATTGATCTTAACTTCTTTATTCACTCTTTTGATTCTAATTTTTAACCTTGGCCCTGACCGTTCATTGGGTCCAATAAAATCCACAGTCCCAGTGGCAGTTTTGAGAGTCAATTTTAACTACTTACCTGCTTTTGATCTCCGTTGATTCTTTAGTCACCTTTGGGGTCACGGCACCACCACATATTAAGATCTCCGGCAAAGAGCCCCCCCGTCAGGGGTGGTGCCCGTCAGACATTGCAGCGCCAGTCTGACGAGGAGCAGCGCCTATGATGAAGCATGACACCCCATGGGTGTGTGAGGCCCCTTGCTCCTAGAATTTAGGACCCCGGTCACTATTTATTTTCTGTTTTATATGATTGGAACAGTGTATCGCTGATTTTCTATGTTCACTTAAGGAGGATATACACTGGACCATAATTCCTCCTGATCCCTCCCTTATTCTCAGTGTTGTCTCTGTGCCTCTGGAGTTGCTTCCCACTGGGACCCAGGTGCCTCGGAATGAAGAAAGAAGGGAAACGGTTTTCAGGTAGGTGGTTTTAACTATCTTATTCAACAGGTACACTAGGGAAGGGAGTGAGTATAAAAGTGAGGAGGGGTAATACAGGTCTCACACGTGTCGGGCATGCATAGGTGCTTGTGATCATGTGTTCCTTCTGTTCCCCTTTAAGCTGCCTCCTTTCTATAAGTTAGTCTTCCCTCTCCTCTCCCTTGTCCCCAACGGAGGCTTTATTTAAGAAATTGGACTTTACCTTTTGCAGCCACGTCCCTCCTGGAACGTGGCTGGGATTTCGGGTATTCACCTCCTCTCGTCCGTCCTCTGGTCTTCCTCTCGATTCCCATTTTTCGCCTCTGGTATCCCCGTCCTCCTCCTTCCTCATGCTATCACCTTGTTCCGGTTCCTGCTGCTCTGTCTCTTCTTCTTGTTCTGTGTTTCTGTCTCTCTTCTCACGTCTCCCTCTCCCTTGTCCCCAACTGAGGCTTTACTAAAGAAATAGGACCGTACCTTATGCAGCCACATCCCTTCTGGAACGTGGCTGGGATTTCAGATATCCACCTCCTCCCGTCCGTCCTCTGGTCTTCCTCTCGATCCCCGTCCTTTCCCTCTGGTATCCCCGTCCTACTCCTTCCTCGCGCCATCTCTTTGTTCCGGTTCCTGCTGCTCTGTGTCTTCTCCTTGTTCTGTGTTTCTCTCTCTCTCTTCGCGTCTTCCCCAGTCTCTTCACTGTCCTCCTCCTCTCTCATCCTTGACACCATCCCCTCGCCCCGTGTCCTTAAAAACCCAGAAGTAATCCGGGGAAGCTGGGTCATCCTCTTGGAAAGTGCCCCCGGGGCACATTCCTGTGTTGCTGTTTCTCGCTGCCCTGGCAACGAGAGTTGTCGGCGGCCAGCTTGGGATGGCGTCCCCATTACAGGGTGTTTCTCATAGACACTGTACTGACAGATTAGGCTTATCATGCCAAGCTCTCGCTTTAAGGTTGGGTTTAGGCCTTATTACTTGGAATTGCATTTTTCATGTTATTGCAATATGTTGGGGGTTTTCATATTTACCATTTTTATCCTCACCTTTCTGCTTCTGTTATTTCTCATTGTCATAATCATTGCAGCACATACATTTTATCGTAGATTGCAGTCTTTTCAATAAATATATTGAAAACTATTCTGCATATTCTTTTGTGTGTGTGTGTAAGAGATTTATTTCTAACGAGAGAAGTGGGGTAAGGTTTGTTACACCACATCTTCACTGAGAGGTCTCCAGAGTCCATGTACTTGGCTGCCAAAAATCACCTTTACTACTTAGGGCTTGGGTGAGTTACTGCTAGAGAGATGTGAGGTTTGGGCTAACCGCTTCTAACTGGCGTAGGAGTGACTCAGTCACCTACGAACAAAGGGGTTGCCGCCCCTAATCCAGCAGTCTCGCTGAGAGGCAAGAGTGATTCATGACATGGCGCCACCAATGATGGTGTTTAGGCACTAATTTATCCCACACACAGCAGGTACCCTAATGGTCTTAGGGAAGATCATCTTCAGTTGAATAAGGAATACCTATCTACTGTAGGTTGTTCAAGCTTGAACTTTAGAAAGGATTTCTCCCCTTTTGGTGTTCCGTTCTCTGTTACTTATTACTGATCATGGCTAACGCCATAAACATTCTGGAGAACTGCAGACAAGCCTTAAAGCAGTATCTCCTAGCCCACGGCTTAACAGATGGGGGCGGGGAAGTAACATTTGTCGGAGAAGCCAATGGAGCTTACCAAACAAACATTTTACTCTTCGGTCACCTTTCCTGAAACAAACACAAATACACATGCCTTTCACACATACAGAGTAGCAAACATACCTCATCAGTACCAAGCTTATCAACACTTAGAAATACCACTTTATAGATCACCAAAACTGGTTTAATGGTACCCTACCACATGTAACACAACCCATGAGATTAGGTCCTCTAAGTAATGACAGACCAACGTAGCCTAAGTTTGCCACATACACACCACATCTGGGCATACAGGCTATGCAAGTAGCCGACGTGCGCACACTTTACAATGAGCTAGTAGCAATTTACGGATGACTAGTACAGTTTGTTATGCAAACTTTGAACACCGCCTCATCAACTACTACACCAGCATTAATCCACAAACAGTCCACTCAATCATGGGTAAAGCACCCCGGAGAAGATTCTGTTCTGGATAGGAAAAAAAAAAAAATAATTAGCTGGAAGCAGTGTTTCCCCATATGAGACCCAAGGGAAACATAGTATTCTCACAATGTGCCTGCCATTTGGAATGGTTCCCTCAGTAGAGGACTGCGCCACTTGGGGTACAGTTTTCGATGCAATTTACACTACCACACATGGTACTCTGATACTTGTTAATTTACCAGAAGTGTTGAAACAAATTCAAAATTAACATGGGCTGCCCTAGACTTGGGGATGAAAGTGATGCGCAACTTTGACACAGTTTTCTCAATTTTTCTCAGTAACATTAAAGGGGAAGCAGCTGTGTTGGCAATCTGCCAGCGGCTTCAGGAGCTTTCTCAACAGGAACAGGAGTGCAACCTACAAAAAATGATTTTTGAAACCTATACAAGTATAGGACGGGATGGTCTGGGGGCTAGACCAACAAAGCCACAAATACTCATTACCATCCCTAAGGAGGGTACTAAACAAGCACAAGAGGGTTCTAAAAAATGCTGGGACAAATAAAAAATATAATAAAGTCAAAAGAAGTCAGAGAGCAGATTCTCCACATTGGGAGACCTCTGAAAGGAGATACAGGCGGTCATTATGAACATGGCGGGAAAGACCGCCGACTGCCGTGGCGGCGATGAACAGAATCCCACCGGTGGCGGCAAATGGAAACCCGCCATAGAGGCGGTCAATATGAACATGGCGGGAAAGACCGCCGACTGCCATGGCGGCAGTGAACAGAATCCCGCCGGTGGCGGCAAATGGAAACCTGCCATATAATGATCGAAAAACCCAACCCTGCCAAAAATTCCCAGACCACCCCTCCCCGCCAGGACTCTGTCAGCGGGAATCCAGGCCCACCCCAACTACCACCGCCAAGCACACCCACATCCCGCCCTCCAAATAATGATGCACAAATCACCTCGTCGGACAGTGGAGGCCAGACGGCCATTGGCGGCTGCGACCGCCACGGGGGAAAATGTGGGCCCAACAGCAACCAGTACACTCATTGGCTAGGCTTAGCACCCACACACCTGACACACATCCACAACACCATAAAACACCCCAAGACACACCCCACAACCGTTGCAACGAAACCAGGACCAGAAGACGGAGAGTACCAGAGCCAGACAGAGAACGCCAGCAGACAGTACACGCATATCGACCCACACAGGAGCGCCCAAACCCTGTCCCCAGTCCCGACCCCATCCACCACCCTCACCATGTCCCCCCTAAAAATCCACGCCTAACGAAAGGGAGCTAAGGACCATGCTGGACGATATCCTAAAAGTGGACCCACAAATATTCGGGTCTGTCAGAGTCACCAGATCCTCGGGGTCTGCGCACGTTCCCAACAAGTCCACCACTGAACAGCTCCAAGACTCTGATAGATAAATCACAGAGGCTAAGAGAGTTCAAGAGGGGAAGAGAGGATTAGGAAGGGAACTGCTGGGAAGGAGACCTGTAGTAAGAAAAAGGTTAGAACACACAATATGAAAATTATATCTCCTGAAATCAATACTAGACTATGATTCTAAGCCTAGTCATTCTGAAAACATGAACAATCTAAGAATTAAGCTTAAAATGACTAAGTTTCAAGATGGCCGGTTACCTGTAAGGGAATCAAGATGGGTTAAATGAAAACTTTCTTATTCGGGTACTTACCTTTACATGAGAATCAGAAAAACATTCTGACTAAATTTTAAACCAGTCATATAAATCCCTTTTTGAAAATGCATACTAGGACCATACAATATTGCATCTAGAAACTCTGGCCTTCTGTGTACTCTTAAAATGTTTCAACACAAATTGGGCATATTGTAGATTTATATATATATATATAGTAAACACCATAAAAGGATTGTGCACCATGAATAACACAATATGGATTCAGGAAACAAATCACATAACTTGTCAACTCGAATATTACATAATAAATATCTTAGAATAGTGGCATACAATAAACAACATGAATTAAACTCGAGGAGAGAATCGTGCGTCTTGCCGATTGAGTGTCACCATGTAAAATGCCAAGAAATGGTAGCACGCAATGAATATCAAAGTCAAATCATCATTAAACGAATCGTGCGTCTTGCCGATTCGTAAACCACAATGTAAATGCCAAGAAATAACAGCTCACAATGAATAACAAGATCAAAGTACAATGAAACGAATCGCGCATCTTTTGCCGATTCTTAAGCCACCATGTAAATGTAAAGAAATGGTAGCGCGCAATGAACAACAAAGTTAAATCCTCATGAAACTAATCGCGCGTCTTGCTGATTCGTAAGACATCATGTAAATATCAAGAAATAGTAGCGCGCAATGGACAACAATGTTAAAACACCATAAAACGAATCGCGCGTCTTGCCGATTCGTAAGCCACCATACAAATGTCAAGAAATGGTAGCGCGCAATGAATAACAAAGTCAAACCTTTATGAAACAAATCGCGCGTCTTGCCGATTTGTAAACCACCATATAAATGTCAAGAAATGGTAGCGCGCAAGTAATCTGTTAATCATTAAAGAATTAAACCAAGAATATGAAAATTCTCGATAACGGTGTCGGGACTGTCCAACCACCGTCTTACCGCCTGGAACAATGATCACCAATGAAGATGGAACAATGATCACCAATGAAGGATGAAGGGCAGAAGCCTGGAAGATCCAATAGGCCACCGGGACCGGAGCTCAGGAAGATGCTGCTGCTCTGCACCGGGACCTCTGAATAGTGAGCACTGGGAGTTGGGCTGGCTCTCTATTATAGAGTCTTGGCCCAGCCCACAACCACGCCCAGGCATGTTGCAGGGAAAGTCTCTGGAAGGCCCTGGAAAGGGGCCACACCCTAACACACTCTGAAAACCTGCAGCAATACATTGCAAAGGAACAGTATTTGTAAGCATATTAAAAATAAGTTTTCAGGATTGAACTCTGCAATGCAAAAGGTTAAACCACAACATATCAGCACAATGCATGAATTACATTGTTTTGAGAGTGCTGGGTTTTTGCATTCTAGTCGCCAATAGAGCGCGTACTGCTCTGGTGTTGACAGGGTCCGAGGTGCAGCACACACCCATCGCCCGGAAAATGGAGCTGTGGCAGACCATTGTGAACAGGGTGAATGCAGTGGGACACCATCCACGCACCAGGGACAACATCCGCAAGAGATGGAACGACCTGCGGGGGAAGGTCCGGGCCATGGCATCCAGGCACCACATCGCAGTGCAGAAGACTGGGGGAGGACCGCCACCAACACCACCCGACTACACAGACTGGGAGGAAAAGGTACTCGCCATCCTGCATCCAGAGGGACTAACTGGACTCACTGGAGGAATAGACTCGGGTAAGTCATCTACAATTACCCCATATACACCATACCTGTAATGCATGCACCACCCCACCCCACACACACCCACCTAGACCCACACCCCACCCAGCCATTACCCACCACATCCACCACCCTGCATCACCAACAACTCACTACCAGGCCCACATCACTCCCATGAGTGCACAGCCACCCACCCCTGCACGTATCCACAATGGAATAATAACCCCCACCACAATGTAACCCCACCACTACCACTAAATGCAATGCCCACCTCATAAAGGCACCCTGGAAGGCCACTGAAAGGCACACCAGCACAAAATTGCACAGTTCAGTACACCTCAAACCCTCATGCATATGTAACATACATTTCTATGTCCCCCAACAGGCACCACCACCCATGCAACGCTAATGGAGGGGACAAGGAGTGCCACAGCACTCCAGGGAGACAGAGGCACATCACAGGACACTGGTGAAGGATCCCTGGACAATGATGAGCAGGCAGGCCCCTCACACAGCCCTGGATGCTCACCATGCAGCAGCCCCACCCAGGAAAACACTGTCACCCCCTAACACCCAGTCAAGACCAGCAGGCCAGGGGAGGCATACCTACACCAGTGGACCCAGGGCACAAACAGGTGGAACAGAGCTACAGAGGCTACAGTCTCCCACCCCCAACATGCAGGAAGACGAGGGCCCCAGTACTAGTAGCACATCAAGACCTGCGCAGGGGACACAGGCACGAGCCAGGCCAAGGTCAAGTGCTCTAGTGGGACAGGGGGTAGGGCACCGGATAGATGCAGCAGCCCAGGACGTCATTGCAGAGGTATTGGGGGCCTACCAACATACCCAAGACAGGTTTGCACAGATTGTATCCACCCTGGAGTAAGGTCAGAGGATGCAGCTGGAACAACACCAAAAGGCCATGAAGCAGTGGAAAGAACACAATGCCACAATGGCCATCATCGCTGGAGCACTGCTGCAGCTGGCCAACAAACACTCAGACTCCCACACCGGACAAGAGGCCCCCACAACAGCCCTGGACTACCAGCAATAGATGACCCAAGCAGTTGAAACAGCGCAGGAAATAATCAGAAGGCCCAACCATGCCACCCCAAGAAGCTCCACAGCAGGCACCCAAACGTAGTCTCAGGCCAAGATATGGCACTGGAAACCCAGCGAAGAACAAGCCCCACTCCAACAATTGACACTGCTACTACTGCCAAGCAACCATCCCACCCATTCACCAACTACACTTAGTTGAGGGCTAAATAAAGTACTAAACTACAAATAGGACCCACCTATGACATCAAACAGGCCTGCCACCAAGTCAGTTTTGAGGACACCCAACCATTAAGACTTCCATCACTGTACATAGCACATTTCACTGTATTCCACCAATAAACAACATATCTCACCTGTAACACTGTCCCATGTCTTCAATGTTGAACAAAGTGGAGTATGGATGCAACTGGCAGGGAACAACTTTATTGTCAATTTGTGCATGGTGGTGGTAATGTGTGTTTCAAAATAGGCAAGGAGGGAATGCATATATTGTCTCTCAGTACCATGCTGAAGAGGTCCATGTCTCGCCTATCATGACCAATTCCCTCTAGATGATATGGCACACTTACAGTATCAGTCACTAACCACATTTACAGGCTGAAGTCCCACACAGTTATTGGAAGTAGAGTTGTATCAGTTGGTTCCTGGAATTGACATCTTCACCTTCCTCATCCTCACCATCACTCTCCTCACCTCTCTGAGGTAACTGATCAGGACCTATAGCACCCTCCACCTCCAAAAGGGGGATTGAATGTCTCACTGCCACGTTGTGCAGCATGCAGCAGACCACCACTATTCTACACACCTTATCATGCCCATAGGCCAGGGAACCCCCAGAGATATGTAGGCACCGGAATCTAGCCTTCAGGAGACCTATAGTACGCTCTATCACCCTCCTAGCACGTCCAGGGGCCTCATTGTATTTCCTCTCTGCCTCCGTCCTTGGATTCCTCACTGTTATCAGGAGCCAATGAAAGTTTGGATAGCCAGAATCACCTAGAGAAATGGTCAATACAGAGTCGTCATAGGAATGTCCTTAGTCAAACAGGCTGGTTTTCTGCAATGTGTCAGTTAGTGACAGGCAAACTTACCTATGATCCACCCTCTTTCCTCTTGTAGTTGTTCCATCTTCTGTGGCACACTACTGTTCCTCAAAACAAATGAATCATGGACAGAACCCGGAAACATGGCATTCACATGGGATATGTACTGTCTGCAGTACATACCAATTGGATGTTCATGGAGTGAAGGTTCTTCCTGTTTCTGTACACCTGTTCACTCACTCTTGGGGGGATGATAGCTATGTGGGTGCCATCGATGGCACCTATGACATGGGGAATGTTTGCAAAGGCATAGAAGTCAGACTTGATGGCAGGGAGGTCAGCACTTTGGGGGAATCGCACATAGGATTGCAGATGTTGTACAAATGCATTCAGAAATCTTGTCAGTACCTGGCTGAACATTGGCTGTGAGAAACCAGCACCCATGCCCACTGTCACT
This sequence comes from Pleurodeles waltl, assembly GCF_031143425.1. Classification (NCBI taxonomy): domain Eukaryota; kingdom Metazoa; phylum Chordata; class Amphibia; order Caudata; family Salamandridae; genus Pleurodeles; species Pleurodeles waltl. The sequence continues at coordinate 314,147,802 of NC_090443.1, forward strand.
TGAAAAGAGCCTGTGGGCAGGAAATGGAGTGCGGAGAGCACCTGCACCTCAGTTGGAATGGCATGCTGATTACGATTTCCGGGATAGGTCCTGAATAGTTGCACGTATGAGTCTGTAGGTGATTATGATCTGACGAGCCACCATGGTCTCCATATCCACAAGTGGTCTGTACACTGATAGTGCCCTTCCTCACCACAAGGGTCGGTACCTATGGGGGGTAAGAAAAAGTGATGTGCACACATACACTGGCATATTTGCTACATACATGCACTGCATTCTTCATAGTAGTGTCTGTACAATAACTGCAACCTGACAGATGTACATGTACATCACTAGGAGGGAATGGAGTAAATCATGTGTGATTATATAGTCAATGGATTGAGGCCTAGGTACTTCATATGGCTAGTAGGCCCAGCATTGTGAGTATTATGAATTTCAAGATGCGTCGGTGATGGCAAAATGTCTGCCCACTGTAGTTCTGCCCCTTCATTGTGGAAGTGACCTAATACCGCTAGCGGTTGACGTCACAGCGTACCGCGGTGTTGACGCTGTTTGCACCCTCATTGGATAACATGGATGCCAATGTGGAATCCTGGCGTATCATGATCGCCACCGATGGTGACGGTGCATACCGCTGCGGAAGGTACGCACGTTCGTCATCGTTTGATCACTTGACTCCCTGATCCTGTGCGTACAAGAACTTCACTCTGTGTACTGCTGTGGCCTGCCTCTGGCTATGGATGTTCCACGTGGTGCAGGGGAAAGGGCCCCGGCCTTCACCCAGGAAGAACTGGAGAAACTGGTGGAAGGGGTCCTGCCCCTGTACAGCAGACTCTACGGATGACCAGAGGTACAGTTGAGTCCGGGTTTGGGGGGCACTGTGTGAGTGATGGATGGAGTGGATTGCACAGATGTGTGCTCCTGTGAGCCAGGATGGGGCTTGCTCCATGGAATGCTGCGTGCCACTGTCCTGCATGTCTGGGAGTACTGTCTGTCCTATGTCTGACAATCTGCCAGCTGTTGCCATCATGCAGGTGCCTGACCTCTGTGTTCCATTTCTGTGTCACCCTACTAGGTCAGCGCCCACCAGAAGAGGGCACATTGGCATGCCATCGCCAAAGAGGTACGGACCCTCAGGGTCTACAACCGGCAGAGCACCCACTGTCAAAAGAGGTGGGAGGACCTGCGGCGCTGGGCGCAGTAGATCACTGAGGCCCAGCTGGGGAAGTCCTCCCAACGTGGAAGGGGTGCCCGCCGGGCACTGACCCGCCTCATGCGAAGGATCCTGGCGGTGGCGTACCCAGACCTGGATGGGTGCTTGAAGGCTGCACAGCAGTCACAAGGGGGTGAGTACTCACAGCCCATACTTCAGCCTGGAAGGATGAGTATGTGTGCGATAGGGCTCATGGTGCTTAGAGCAGGGTTTTTGACTGGTGTCCAGCTACTGTCTGCTCCCCAAACGGTGTAGGGGTGTCCCTGTCAGGTTTCACCTACCTGAGCTCCAATACAATTTCAGGATATGGGTGTAGGTCAGTATACTGCTCAGTAGTCAGGGCCATGGCCATGGGCCTAGTGCATGGTGCTGCCTGTTGGGTGTGTCTGCTGGGTAGGTGTATGTCTGGCCATTGTGTATCAGCATTTAGCTACTTACAAGTATCTCTCCTGTTTTGTCTCCCCATCCCTGTTCTCTTGTGTTTGTCTGGTACAGCATCAACATCAGGCGAGGGAGCTGAGGCACCGGCAAGTGGGGAGGCAGCGGCCCACGGATCCTCCGAGGCAGAGACAACGGACGCCTAGGGGACCAGTGGGTGGGAGGGCAAGGGAACTTCCACGGGGGAGGCTACTACCACAGGAGGTAGTGACTCTGAGACCTCCTCCGATGGGGGTCCTCCGGCGGTGGCGGACCCTAGTGCACACACCACTACCGAAATATCTTCCGCCACCCCCATACCATCAGCGCCCTCCCTTCTGCTCCACACTGAGTTGCCTTTGTCCGCCCACCCAGAAAGGTGGGCGTCTCCTTCACCCCAGGCACCTCCTCCCCTGCCCCAGTCAGCCCTGCTGCCCTCACAAAGGAGGCTATTGACCTCCTGAGAACCATCTCTGTAGGGCAGACAACCATTGTCAATGCCATCCAGGGTCTGGCTTCTGAGGTGCAGCAGACCATTGCCTATCTGGATGGCATTCACGGTGCCGTGTCTGCCCTACAGAGATCTTTTCAGGCTCTGGCCTCCTCTTGGACGGCAGCCAGTTTCCCTGGCCATTCCATCCCCCCTCCAACCTCCTCTACCCCTTCCAGCACCCCACTCCATTCACCCGTCCAAAGCACACAATCAGACCCGCTTACAGGCACATCAACATTCAAGAAGCACACTTTCCAAACACAAGCACCACACCTCCCACCACAAGTATTCACACAGCCAACAGACACCTGCACACACAACAACGTCCACTTCCCCCAGTGTGCCCGCCTCTTCCACCTCCCTGTCTGTCCCCCCTACATCCACACCCTCATGCACTGCACCTTCACTCACTGTTACTGCTGCTCTTCCTGCACTCACCACAATAGCAGACAGCCATACATGCACCCCATACACCACACCTGCACTCACCACCTCCACTGTAGTTGACACATGCAGCACACTCACCCGACTTGCAGACACCCACCCAACATACATCCACACTAGCTGTCTGTCTTCTCCCACTGTGTCCACCCCCCACCTCCCGAAACACTCAAACGCACCAAGACACCCATCCATCAGACATCCACCACACCACAGCATACTGAGCAGTCACCTGCACCCACTACACGCACACCAACACCCCATGCATCAACTCCCTCTGCCTCCACTCCCAGGCCCTCATCCACGCCCACCCCAATTGCTCCCAAAAAACGTTTCCTTTCCCGTGCAGACCTGTTTGAACCCACTGGCCCACCCAGTCTTGTCCCAAAATGTGCCCACTTCCTTGCCCTTTCCGCTCCTTCCACATCGCAGCCCACCCCGGTCCAGCCATCCCATTCCCGTGCCTCTTCTCCGGTGAAGAAGAAGGCCTGCTCAGCGCCTAAGGCATCCTGCTCTGCCCGAGCCAAACAGCCGCCACCCCTTCAAAGGAGAAGCCCACCCCCCTCCAACCTCCTCATGCAAGTCTAAGTCCCACCCCCGTCGTAAATCCCCACCCCCCCTGCCGCTCTTCCGTGAGGTGCCTGGATCCCCATATGGTGCCCCGTTCAGTGGAATACCCAGCACTTGTGGGAGTCAGGTGTGGCCAATGGGACTAATTACTTTTGATGGACTAGCCATTGTCCCTATTGGCACCATTTAGCTCACTGAGCTACATAATAAAGTTTCGGTGTGGCCTGTGTTTGGGCTGCACGCAGTTCCACCCTGGTGTTTGTTTAAGTTATCTATGGGTATGGGGCTATTGTTAGTACTATGGCCAAGTTGTAGTGGCCTCGGTCGGGTACGTCCCTCTTGGTGTGGGGTGTCTGACTTGTGCTGCTGGGAAGGGTTGTGGGGGCGTTGCGGAGTGGGTGGAGTGGGTGGGTATGTAACTTTGCCCTTTCCTCCCTTGTGTCGTAGGTTGCGGTACTTACCGTCGCCGTCTTCGTCTGGGGTCTCGGTCGTGTAGATATATGGCAAGGAGCAAGGCTGGCATGATCTGCAGCTCTCTGACCATGGCTGCCGCTGCACATTTTGTGGAACTCCGGTGAGTGTTTCCTTCTTTTTGTTTCTTTTCCACCTGGCTTTGTGTGGCGGTGGTTCACGCCCTGGAACTGGCGGCAGGATGGTAGTTCATAATTTGATTGGCGGGTTGGGCCTTTCCTACGGCCTGTGGGCAGACTCTGCCGTCATCAGCGGGACTCCTTTCCTGGCAGTGGGTGGTGCGCGGGTTACGTGCGTTTTGTTTGGTTCATTATTTATCGGTCCGGGCCGCTCCTCTGTTGGCGGTTTCTACCGCCACTGCTGGCGGTGCAGAACAGACCACGATGTTCATAATGAGGGCCACAGTCTCCAAAATAGAGAGACATTAAAACTCCCAATAGGTACCAATATACTGCTACACATCCCTCTCATTCCTTTCAAGACACACCGGATAAACAGAGTGAGAGTGGGTCAGTCAGAGCAACCCAATGACTATGTGAAAACGAAGCAGGACTCACAGTGATCCACAACAAGAAGGAAGCCACAATTTAAAAAGAAAAAGGTGGCAGCAATATGTATTAAACATGCCAGCATCCATTAGAACATTGCTGAAGAACAAGACGTGGGCAGTGATTCTGCTAGACAGGGCAGCAGAGGTCATGATATGTCACCAGAATCTGATACATCATTTGGATGTGACAGCAACTAACAACTTTCTTGTTGTCAAGACTGCAGACAGGCGCGTTACCCCACCGACAGGGTTTATGAGATAATTATCCAAACAGAAGGAGACATAGAGCGCACAACAGAAGTAATTTTCTGTGAAGAACTTAATTGTGATACCCTATTGGTAGAAAAAGACTGGCCACCTGAACACACATGGGAAGATGTCATTTTGCCTTCTTCCTCAGCTCTTGTCACAGATGCCGTAAAAGAAGCTTATGATGTTGATTGGGCTTTAGCGCAGGCTCTCGCGCTATACCGCAACCATGTAGGGTGGAATAAAGACTCCTCCTACCATGTAATACCTATTATGTCCACACAGCAGCCTCAACCTCAATATCCCATTAAACATCAGGCTAAAGCCCCAGTAAGATAAATTCTCACTCAACTCGAGTACCAGGGAGTAATTGAGCCTTCTGTCTCTACAATGAATAACTTGTTATTCCCCATTGCAAAAATAGACCATTCATGTAGAATAGGCTTAGACTATAGACACTTAAACAATTACACATACACACATGCAATACAAAATGCACATAGCGAAGCACTTATCAACAATATAGTGATCAAGAAATACAAAACAACCTTGGATATTTCAAATGGTTTCTTCTGCCAAACCTTAGCGCCTGAAAGCTGGCACCTAAGTGCATTCTCATTTGGCTCACAAAAACACTATTGCTTTTTACCCAGGGCTATAAGAACAGCCCGGGGTTGTTTTCAGCCCACGTGACATCAATATTACATTATATTGATCCAGAGACATAGGGGGTCATTCTGACCTTGGCGGTTCATGACCGCCATGGCGGAGGGCGGCGGAAGCACCGCCAACAGGCTGGCGGTGCTTCCTGGGCGATTCTGACCGCGGCGGTAAAGCCACGGTCAGAAAAGGGGAGCCGGCGGTTTCCCGCCGGTTTCCCGCTGGCCCAGGGAATCCGCCATGGCGGCGCTGCTTGCAGCACCGCCATGAGGATTCCGAGCGCCTTCCCGCCAGCCTGTTTCTGGCGGTGTCCACCGCCGGAACCAGGATGGTGGGAACGGCTGCCGTGGGGCCCCTGGGGGCCCCTGCAGTGCCCATCCCATGGCATGGGCAGTGCAGCGGCCCCCTAACAGGGCCCCACAAAGATTTTCACTGTCTGCTGTGCAGACAGTGAAAATCGCGATGGGTGCCACTGCACCCGTCTCACCCCTTCAACGCCGCCGGCTCCATTCTGAGCCGGCTTCATTGTTAAAGGGGCTGTCCCGCTGGGCCGGCCGGCGGTCTTCTGGCGGTCGCCCGCCGGCCCAGCGGGAAAGCCGGAATGGCCGCCGCGGTCTTTCGGCGGGAACCGCTTGGCGGGCGGCGCCCGCCGACCACCGCGGTCAGAATGACCGCCATAGTCCTATGTTGATGACATATATCTCACAGATGACTTCAACATCCATCTTGCCAGGGTTGCTCCGATCATCATAGGATTTGCAGCCCTTGGCTACAAATTTAATTTCAAGAAAACAAAGATAGCCTTTCTTAGTGTCCTGTTTTGGGGCTAAGATGTATCAGATGAAGGCAAGAGCCTGGCACAGCACTTTCCGGAGAAATACGCTCAACTACAACCACCAAATACGATTAAGAAACTAAATTCACTACTTGGTTTCCTAACTTTGGCAGAAAATATATTCCAGATTATGCTATACGCATAAAACCACTGACTTAATACGTCCAGATTTTTCAAGTAGACATTGGAAAGTTGAACACACTTGTATCCTTAGAGGGTTGCAACAAGATATGCTAGAAGCAAAACACTTACACACCCGTGACAACAAAACAAACATGGTCATCAGAATTATTCCTGGTGCCATCAGGTTTACCTATGTAACTTTCAATGAGGGTGACACAGTACCCATAGCGTGCATATCTCATTTCTACTCAAATGCAGAACATCGTTTTGCATTCACAGAAAAATTCTGACTGCTGTACAGGTGGCTGTCATTAAGGAGAGGTCACTTGCCCAAGGGAAACACATTATTGTTGTTACCCCAGTGCCGGCCTTAGAGGTGGTCACCAAAGCTAGCATTCCCACCACTAAAGCACTACATCCATGCTGGATTCAATGGGCAACCTCCCTGACTGCTACTGATGTTGATTATATCTTTGACCCAAAATTACAAACACATGAATTTCTCCAATATGAACTTGAGTACCTCACACCTAAAAACATTTTGCCACTTGATCAATACCAAACTGTCACTTACTCTGATGGTTCAGCACAGCCAGTTGTAGGCACTAAACACGAATACTCAGCTGCTTGCGCAGTGGTGAGTGGTGTGATGAGGAATGGTGTTTTTCACCCTCAGAATACCTACACGCAGACCCTAGGGGACTGCCCACACAAGTGGCAGAGCTCAAGGCTCTTATCCTGGCACTGAAACATACAGATCCTGAGCAGCACACACTAATGGTGTGTGATTCGTATTATTGTGTCCAGTCCTACAATGATTATCTTAATCACTGGCATGTAAACAGGTTCAGAGACTCCAAAGGAAACACCATTAAACACAGAACTCTGCGGGGATGCTAGCTGATCTTAAGGACAGGCTACTGGAAGCTCATATGGTACATACATTGGGACATCAACGTGTAGGAGTATACGTTATAGAAAAAGCTTTGGGTGATGAGCGCTCAAATCTGCAGCTGCTATGGCTTCCGTTGCTGCAATAACTTATTCTCACACGAGGGTAGACAATGAGACACTAGTGCCATGAAAGCCTCAGCTGACGGCCAGCCTTTACCAAAAGCATTCTCTATCATATAAGTGCACACAATGTTGCTTTTGCAACCATTCCTGGGGTGGGAGATCGTGTGATTCTCAACCAAGACCAGAGATTAGATCTCTCATCAAAGCAGCACATGAGGGAGTTGCTTCAGCTCATGCATGAGTGGCGGACACTATTTCTCTCTTACAGAAATGCTTTTGGTGGCCAGGTCTATACAAATAGACCAAGCAATATGTTGTTTGTTGTGACATTTGCAAGCAAATAAAGGACTCAAACATCAAACGCCCACCGCAGACACCCCTTTTAGTGTCCATCAGGCCACTACAATGTGTGTTCCTGGACCATTGTGGTCCCTTACAACCTGATGGTGCATACAAATACATATTAGCTGCTGTAGACTCTTGTTCCAGATTCCTGTGGGTATGGCCACAACGGTCAGTAGATGCTCGAACTATTACTGAAGACTTGCTCATCTTTTTCAGTATATATGTGGTTGCTTCATTCCACTCAGACAAGGGTCGTGACTTTGCCACTAGGGCATTCAGGGACACCATGGGAACAATGGGTGTTGAACCCCATTACTCCTCACAGTATCATCAGAGGGTAACAATGTTGTGGAGAGGAGGAACCGAGACCTAAAGCAGTCCTTAACAGAGAGAGTTCAGGCCGTCGTTGGCTTCATCACCTAGATGGGGTCCAGACAGCACTGAACAATCTGCCAAGATTGTCCTTGGGAGGGCATACTCCATATGAGATCCTGTTTGGGATACCTATGTATGTCTCACATCTTGATGGTCTTGGCATGGTGGTGGTAGACACACTGTTTGACATAAATGAACGTGTCGCTTTTTTACAGGAACTACAACAATTTCAAGATGACAGTTCATCTGCCTGTGCTGCCACCTCAGGAATAAGGGATTCATCAGCAACATCTACAGGCTGGATTCGTAAAGTCGGGGATCTGGTTTGTGAAAAGATTACATGAAAAAATAATTTGGCCCATCTTACAGAGCACTGGTTCCAGTCCTGGGAATACATGGTACCAGAACTGTTATCTTACCATTGCTGACTGATTCCAAAGAGAACAGATTTGTTTCCATTGACAACATTAAACTGCACCATATGGCCGATTCTGCAAAGTAGACCCAGAGGTCCCTTGGGTGGTACTCACTCCCCTCTCACTACCTAACAGGACATACCTCTACAAGCACTAAACAACATTTCCACAACTACATGCACAAGCAACAATGCTACAATTGCCTCCTTGAGCATGGGGAGGGCAGAGAATAAGCTTTTTGCTGATTCCTTTTACAGTTTTTTCAACAAGAACTGTCCAAGATATGGAACCATACCACTCCAATTCAACACAGACGGATGGAATCGTCTACTATGAACCTCCACAAGAAGTGGTACCATCCACCAGTGTTACATCAGCTCCTGTGTTTGGACAGACTACTTCTGGGTGTTTCATCGATATTGATGACTTTTCTTCAACTTCATCTGAGCTGAGACAACAACTGTTTCAAAGACACATAGGTGGTCATTACAACCCTGGGCGGTCGGTGTTAAAGCGGCGGTAAGACCGCCAACAGGCCGGCGGTAAAAAATTTGCAATTACGACCGTGGCGGAAACCGCCAACAAAGACAGACACTTTAACACTCCGACCGCCATGGCGGTACAAACAAACAGCGCGGCGGTCACCGCCAACAGACAGGCGGGAGACAATGTACCGCCCACACTATTATGACAGGCCAATCCGCCACCTTTTCCGGGGCAGATTCACCGCGGATAAAAACACGGCAGAAACAGGAATCCCGAAGGGAAAACACTCACCTCTACACACCCCACGAGGAAAGAGGACGCCATGGACCCGGAAATATATACCAAGCATAGTAGTCCAGGTAGTGCTCTAATAAAGTCCGTGGAACACTGGGACCACACGGTATGGGCGAGGCCCACACAAGATCCCCGACCATGACGGAGAGAACACTGCAGGGGCATCAGAGAGCAACTAAACAGGCACCTCAGGGGGAGGGAAAGGGGGGGCACCTCAGCCGCTTGAGTGCACAACGCCAAATCCACGAGGGGGCCACATGCCCACTGTTCCATCCTGGGGAGTGCAAAGCCACAGTCTCTCAAGTCTCTACAGTGGGTGGGTTGCCCACTGTTCAATCCTGGGGAGTGCAAAGCCACAGTCTCTCAAGTCTATACAGTGGGTGGGTTGCCCACTGCCATATCCCGGGGAGTGCAAAGCCACAGTCTCTCAAGTCTATACAGTGGGTGGCTTGCCCACTGTTCAATCCTGGGGAGTGCAAAGCCACAGTCTCTCAAGTCTCTACAGTGGGTGGTTTGCCCAATGTTCGAACCTGGGGAGTGCAAAGCCACAGTCTCTCAAGTCTCCCAAGTGGGTGGTTTGCCCACTGTTCAATCTTGGGGAGTGCAAAGCCACAGTCTCTCAAGTCTCTACAGTGGATGGTTTGCCCACTGCCATATCCCGGGGAGTGCAAAGCCACAGTCTCTCAAGTCTATACAGTGGGTGGCTTGCCCACTGTTCAATCCTGGGGAGTGCAAAGCCACAGTCTCTCAAGTCTCTACAGTGGGTGGTTTGCCCAATGTTCAAACCTGGGGAGTGCAAAGCCACAGTCTCTCAAGTCTCCCAAGTGGGTGGTTTGCCCACTATTCAATCCTGGGGAGAGCAAAGCCACAGTCTCTCAAGTCTCTACAGTGGATGGTTTGCCCACTGCCATATCCTGGGGAGTGCAAAGCCACAGTCTCACAAGTGGATAACAGTCTCCACTGGTTCCTGAGGGGGCATGGTGCCCAGAGTGCTTCATCCTGCTAAGGACAGAGGTAGTGGATGACAGTCTCCACTGGTTCTGGAGGGGGCATGGTGCCCAGAGTGCATCATTCACCCCGTGACGGACTCAGTTGCGTCAGTGCCCTTGCTGCTCATGGGCCAGCGGTGCTTGAGATGGCGGTGCACTGTGCAGCGGTGCTTGAGATGCCGGTGCCCTGTTCAGCAGTGCTTGAGACGGCGGTGCCCTGTTCAGCAGTGCTTGAGATGGCAGTGCCCTGTGCAGTGGTGCCTGAGACGGCGGTGCCCTGTTCAGCGGTGCTTGAGACGGCAGTGCCCTGTTCAGCGGTGCTTGAGACGGCAGTGCCCTGTTCAGCGGTGCTTGAGACGGCAGTGCCCTGCTCAGCAGTGCTTGAGATGGCGGTGCCCTGTGCAGCGGTGCTTGAGATGGCGGTGGCCTGTTCAGCGGTGCTTGAGACTGCAGTGCCCTGTGCAGCGGTTCTTGAGATGGCGGTGCCCTGTTCAGCGGTGCTGGAGTTGGCGGTGCCCTGTTCAGCAGTGCTTGAGATGGCGGTCTCCATTGCAGGGTCTCAGCTGCTGGCGGTCCTTCATGGGCCAGCGGGGCTTGTGCTGGCGGTCCTTCATGGCCCAGCGGGGCTTTTGCTGGCGGTCCTTCATGGCCCAGCGGGGCTTTTGCTGGCGGTCCTTCATGGCTCAGCGGGGCTTTTGCTGGCGGTCCTTCATGGCCCAGCAGGGCTTTTGCTGGCGGTCCTTCATGGCCCAGCAGGGCTTTTGCTGGCGGTCCTTCATGGCCCAGCGGGGCTAGTGCTGGCGGTGGCCTCCTGGGCAGGTGGGCTGGTGCTGGCGGTGGCCTGCTGGGCAGGTGGGCTTGTGCTGGCGGTGGCCTCCTGGGCAGGTGGGCTAGTGCTGGCAGTCCTGTCCAGGGCAGCGGGGCTTGTGCTGGAGCTGGCCTCCTGGGCATCGGGGATAATGGCGGTCTTCTCCGCCGTGCTGCTCTTCCCAGACTTGCCGGATTTCTTGTGGCCCTTCCCCACCTTGGAAGGTGTCACAGCTGACTCCACACTCCCACCGGGACCCCTGGGAGCGGCTTTGGTGGCTTGAGTCTTCCCCCTCTCCCGCCGGGCACTGGCCAACTTCTGATGCTTTACAGGTGGGGGACTGTCTGTGCTGTGGCTCTGTGCCACACTGGCTGACCTGGTGGCCGGTGCACTCCAGATTCCGGTGACTACAGGCACCACTGGTCCCAGAGAGGTTGTGGCTAGTTCGGGACCTAGTAGACGGACGGGGTGGGGGAGGTGTGGGAAAGAGGTCAAGGGTGGACAGGAAACGTTTTTTGGACACACTGGGACAGGTAGCTGGAGGGGGTTTGGGAGTGGAGGAAGAGGTGGTTGTAGAAGGTGTACGTTTGGTGACTTTGGGTGAAGGTGCATGCGCTGGAGGCTGTCATGAGGTGGATGTCTGTTGGGTGGGTGTGTGCTTGCGTTTGTGTATCTTGGGAGGGGGCTTCACAGACACACTGGGAGAGGACACAGGGGACGTGTGAATGGTAGTGGGGGTGGTGACTGCACGTGAGCGGGGTGTGGTGGTGGGTGTGCTGGAGAGGGACGTAGTGGCTGTTGAGGTAGTGCATGCAGGTGTGAGTGTAGACGAGACTGGGAGGGAGGAGGGAGACGAGGAGGAGGGGGACACAGTAGAGGCAGTGGATGTTGGTGTGTCTGCACGTGTGTGGTGCTTGCGTGAGTGCCTGTGGGATGTGTGGTGCTTATGTTTGCCAGAGCTTCCCTTGTGTGTTGATGTGTCTGCATGCTGGTCTGTAGGTGAGCTTGGGATAGGCTGAGGTAGAGGGGATTGGGTCTGGGTGGAGGAAGTTGGAGGGGGGAGGATAGAGACGGGGACAATGGCTGCCATCCGTGCTGAGGCCAGAGTCTGAAAAGCTCGCTGAAGGGCCGCCTGACCAGAATGAATGCCCTCCAGGAATGCATTTGTTTGTTGCAACTGCCTCTCTACACCCTGGATGGCATTCAAAATGGTAGACTGCCCAACAGTGAGGGACCTGAGGAGGTCAGTGGCCTCCTCACTGAGGGCAGCAGGTGTGTCTGGGGCAGGGCCTGAGGTGCCTGGGGCGAAGGTGATGCCCACCCTCCTGGGTGAGCGGGCACGGGGCAAAGGCTAAGGGGCTGCTGGGAGGGCAGTGCTGGTAGGGGGGGTGGCGGCTGTACCTGTAGATGCGGGGGCACAGATGTTGCCGCCACCACAAGGGAGTTCCCATCAGAGGACGAGTCCGTGTCGCTGGTGTCCGCTCCTGTCCCCGCCGTGGAGCTCCCCTCACCCTCCGTCCCACTAGTGAACTCTGAGTCAGTAGTCTCGCCCTCCAGGGCCATGTGGGATGCAGCTCCCTCGTGCTCCGGTGCCACTGCTCCTCCGTCTTATGATGCTAATGCACACAAGAACAGGGAGACCACAAAAAGGGGGGGGGGGGACGAAAGAAGAAAGACATGTTGAGTGCATGCATTACCGCTACCGTTGGCGGACACGACAGACACAGTAGCCCCCTGCACTACGCCGCGCTCTTGTGTCCACTGTTCAATTCCTGGGAAATGGCCTACAAGGCTATGGACGACATCTGCACACATAGATGACACAGGGGCATGACTAGGTGTACTTGGCACTCTACAGAGGTGGGGTGGGGTGCCACATGGCCTGCCTTACGAAGGGGCCTTGCGTACAGAACTCGCCCTGGCCTAGGAAAACCCACAGCCCACCTCCCCCACCCAGACACCTCCACTGCGTGAAAGTCAGCAGAATGAGAGTGTACTCACCCCCTTGTGGCTGCTGTGATGCCCTCAAGCGCCCATCCAACTCCGTGTAGGCCACCGCCAGGATCCTAAACATCAGGGGTCTCATGGTGCGACGGGCACCCCTCCCACGTTGGGAGGCCATCCCCAGCTGAGCCTCCGCCGTCTTCTTGCTCCAGCGGCGAATGTCCTCCCACCTTTTCCGGCAGTGGGTGCTCCGTCTGTGGTAGACCCCCAGCGTCCGGACGTCCTTGGCGATGGCACTCTAAATATATTTTTTCTGGTGGGCGCTGACGTACATGAAATGTACAGGGGAAAAAGGGAAGTTATTACCAACTGCACCGTCAAACTGATTGGCCCCCATCCCTACCCTTGCCATGTGGCATATGCATTCACCGTCTTTCATGCACGCAGCACTCTCCCCCTTCCTTCTTACATCCAGCCCTCTCCACACAGGCATAGCCCATACAACATGCTCCCTGTGTACTTACCTGTTTGTCTGGAGGACCGTAGAGTAGTGTGTACTGGGGGAGGACCCCATCCACGAGCTTCTCCAACTCCTCCGATGTGAAGGCAGGGGCCCTTTCCCCAGACACTCAAGCCATTGTCTCTTCCAGACCGAGGTCACAGCAGCACTTGCATAGTAGGTCCTCTCCTGTCGAAGATCAGGTATCGAGTGATTGAACTGATAGAAAATGGTGGTCACGTCCGCGGCGGTGCGTACCGTCACCGCCGGCGTACATCGTCATTGGCTCCTGGGACCCATAGGGTCCAATGTTAACCAATGCAGAATTGCGCCGCGGTCTTCAACCGCCTACCGCAACGGTGTACAACGCCAGAGCAGTTACCTCACATCCCATTGTCCCATTTTACAGGTCAGGCAGCCGCCATTTCAGGGGCCCACATGGCTTCATTTTCAACTGCGTCACACATACCTAGGCCTACACTCTACACACATACAGGCCATCTTTTGTGTATGAATGGTGTTCTGTGTAAACTGTGAGTACGTACCTCTGAGTTGTTTGACTCTGTGCTCGCTGTTGTCCTTCATAGGCACCGTCCGCTGGGACATGTGAGGAGATGGCGGCATCCTCCGGTGTACCGACCGTTGGTGGACCTGTCGACAATGGAGGAGTGACATGTGATTATCACATACAGGCTTGACCGTGCCACAATCCAGGAACTGTGTACCCAGTTGGAGCCAGGCCTGATGTCAGCAATCCGCCATCCCACCGGAATCCCCCCTCAAGTGCAGGTGCTGTCAGTGCTCCATTTCCTTGCAAGTGGGTCTTTTCAAACAACAGTGGCCATAGCATCAGGGATGTCCCAACCTATGTTTTCCAACGTATTGTCCAGAGTTTTGTCTGCCCTTCTGAAACACATGCGGAGCTACATCGTTTTTCCTCAGGTGGAGGATTTGCCTACAGTGAAAGGTGATTTCTATGCCCTGGGACACATCCCCAACATCATAGGTGCCATTGATGGGACCCATGTGGCTTTGGTCCCCCCCCCACAGGAGTGAACAGGTGTACAGAAACCGGAAGAGTTATCATTCGATGAATGTACAGATGGTATGTTTGGAAGACCAGTACATCTCCCATGTGAATGCCATGTTCCCTGGCTCAGTGCATGACTCCTACATCCTGCGGAATAGCAGCATCCCTTATGTGATGGGTCAACTCCAGAGGCACCGTGTGTGGCTATTAGGTGAGCACCTGGAAGCAAGTCAGTGGGAATGGTTGTCTGGGTCTGGGGATATCCCTCCAGGTTAGTGCGTGTCTAACAGTTGTCCCTCACCATTTACAGGTGACTCTGGTTACCCCAACCTGTCATGGCTACTGACCCCAGTGAGGAATCCCAGGACAAGGGCAGAGGAACGCTACAATGAGGCCCAGGGGCGAACTAGGAGGGTGATCGAGCGGACCTTCGGCCTCCTGAAGGCCAGGTTCAGGTGCCTCCATATGACAGGTGGATCCCTATTCTACTCACCAAAGAAGATGTGCCAGATCATCGTGGCCTGCTGTATGCTTCACAACTTGGCTTTGCGATGACAGGTGCCTTTTCTGCAGGAGGATGGTCCAGATGGCGGTGTTGTGGCAGCTGTGGAGCCTGTGGACAGTGAAGACGAGGAAGCAGGGGAAGAAGACATGAACAACAGGGACTCAGTGATCCAGCAATATTTCCAGTGAGACACAGGTAAGAGTACAGACCTGCCTACTACATGTACTTTAACACTACTACCTCTCTACTGTCTGTCGTTTTCACCCAGTGTATGGTCACTGAGTTGTCACTTTCCCTTACGATTTCACAGATGTGGGTCCCACTGTGTGACATTGGCTTAGATTCCGCATGGACTAGAGCTCTGTAACATAGGTATGTTGACATTACAATAGAAAGAGCATTTTGTCACTGTAATTGCTAATACACTATTTCGAAATCACAGACAGACTCCAGATTGTTTTGTGCTTTAAGTCTGTTTATTTAAGTGCTCAATACTGGAGGGGGTAGTGAAATGGTGAGGGGTGATGGCGGAGGAATGTCCATGGCAGAGTCCAGTCTATTAGTCTCACAGGTGCATTGCCCAAATGGGCATAGGAAGTGGAGGTGGGGCAGTTTAAGTATGGACAGGGTGACAAAGTGGGACAGTAGGATGACAATCAGGGTGGTCTCATTTCTTGACGGGGGTCTTGGCATCGTGCTCTGTCTTTGTCCTGGATCTCAGGGACCGTTTGCGGGGTTGTTCTCCCTCTGCAGGGGGTGGGATGCTGGTGTGGTGGTCCTGTGGCGGGGCGTCCTGTCCACTAGCGCTGGCGGAGGTGGTGGGCAGTTCATCGTCCATGCTAGTGTCAGGGGCCCCTTGTAGTGCCACAGTGTCCCTCCTGGTGTTGAGTACTTCCTTCAGCACCCCTACGATGGTGCCCAGGGTGGAGCTGATGGCTCTGAGTTCCTCCCTGAAGCCCATATACTGTTCCTCCTGCAGGCGCTGGGTCTCCTGAAACTTGGCCAGTACCGTTGCCATCGTCTCCTGGGAGTGGTGGTAGGCTCCCATGATGGAGGAGAGGGCCTCGTGGAGAGTGGGTTCCTTTGGCCTGTCCGCCCCCTGTCGCACAGCAGCCCTCCCAGTTCCCCTGTGTTCCTGGGCCTCCGTCTCCTGGACTGTGTGCCCACTGCCACTGCCCCGAAGTCCCTGTTGTTGTTGGGGTGGTGGGTTAGCCTGGGTTCCCTGTAGTGGTGGACACACAGCTGATTGACGTGTCCTGGGGACGGAGGTATGGGCCCGCTGGGTGGGTGCTGTGCTGGTGTTTCCAGAGGGGGGAAGGTCTGTGGTGGCCTGTGACTGTGTGAGGGGAACCGACTGTCCCGAGGTCCCCGATGGGCCGGGCTGGTCATCTAGATCCAGTTGCACAGAGCTGCTGTCATCACTGTGGGCCTCTTCTGTTGGTGGTGTGGACTTGTGTGGACCCTCCTGTCCGGTGATGTTGGGTAGGGGTCCTGCAGGGGTATAAAAGGATGGTTGTTACATCTGTGTGTGTCATGGTGTGCAATGGGTGGGTGACTGTGTACCCCAGTGCTTGCATTCCTGTGTGGGACCTTGTGTGATGATGGTTTAGGGGGTTGTATGGGTATGTGCAGTGGGCATGCTTTAGTGATGGGTGTCCTTGCTTTGTTGTTGCATGCAGGGCTTGGTGTTGGGATGGGTGGTTTGTGATGTTGGGACATATGTGAGGAGTTGGGGTGCTGGGGGTGAGGGTGGGGGTATGTGCTGGCATGCAGGTAGGGTGGGGGATGTAATAGTAAAGCTTTGACTTACCAGAGTCCATTCCTCCACCTACTCCTACGAGGCCCTCAGGATGCAGAATCGCCAAGACCTGCTCCTCCCATGTTGTTAGTTGTGGGGGAGGAGGTGGGGGTCCGCTGCCAGTCCGCTGAATCGCCTGGTGGTGTCTTGAGACCACAGAACGCACCTTCCCCCGTAGGTCGTTCCACCTCTTCCTGATGTCCTCCCGATTTCTTGGGTGCTGTCCCACTGCGTTGACCCTGTCCAATATTCTTCGCCATAGCTCCATCGTCCTTGCTATTGAGGTGTGCTGCACCTGTGATCCGAATAGCTGTGGCTCTACCCGGACGATTTCCTCCACCGTGACCCTGAGCTCCTCCTCCGAGAACCTGGGGTGTCTGTGCCGTGCCATGGGGTGGTGTAGGTGATGTGTGGGGTGGAGTGTGTGGTGATGAGTGTGCTGATATGTAGTGGTGTGCTGTGTGAGGTGCGTGGAAGTTCTGTGGGTGATGGTGTTGTGTGCCTGTGGATGCTGTTGTTCTTGCTGGTGCTGTCTCTCTCTGGCCTTCTTTCGAAAAATGTTGTCGTAGGGGTTTGTGGGTGATGTGGGTGTGTGTTTTATATTGTAATGGGTGTGTGGGAGTGGTGTGTGTATGTGTATCAGGTGTGTGTATTTTGAATTGTCCAATGTGGCTGTGTTTTGTAAGAGTGTGTGTATTTTGAGCGTGGCGGTGTGTACCGCCAATGGAATACCGTGGTTGAAAGACCGCTGCGTGGATTCGTGTGTCGTGATAGTGTGGGCGTTTTTCTGTTGGCGTGACGGTGGAGGTTTTGTTTTCACCAGTTTATCACTGACCTTTGGTGTGGCGGACTTGTGTGGGTGTCTGAATTTTGGCGGATTCCGAAATGTGGGTCATAATAGCTGTGGCGGAATTCAGCGGCCGCGGCGGTGTGTTGGCAGTCTTCTGCACGGCGGTAAGCGGCTTTTACCGCCAATGTTGTAATGACGGCCATAAGCTGTACATATGGCTTAAAAATAACTATTTAATGTATTTATGGTATTATCTGTGGATATCACTGACATTGTTTGCCTTTCTATTATGGATTGGGTTTGCCATTGTTTTCTTCCTTTTGATAAATGGACGTTATCTTCCTGAACGTGCCGCTGTTGGTACAGTAGACGAGGTTTTAACTCCTTACCTTTCCTCCCATAAAGTGAAGCGGGAAGAGACTTGTCCTTAGTGAACATTTCAGCAATTCCAATTCCAGATGGGATAATTTGGGATAAAGTTCCCTTCAATATATACGGTCCTACTGAGATCATTCAAATTCCATACATGTTTAAAATATTGTTGACTGATGTAATTCCACCTTGTGTTGTTTCTGATGACTGGGATGTTAAGATAGTTGGTTCTTTGCTTGCTGAGCTAGATTACTATATTGTTTTTGAAAGTGAAGAGGTGTATACGAACACAGTGAATTATGTGGAAATGTACTGTTATCATCATTGGGGACATTACTTTCTGCACCGAGGTAGTAAACACAGATCAGTTTACAATTACACACAATGGGAACATTGTTCAACTCCATCTGTGGGAAGTTCCAAAATATATGTAGATAAGTTTGCATATTTTACTGGGCATGACAGTGGTAAGGCTGAGTCATATTATTTCAAATTACCACCACCCAAAAATGCGGAAAGTGCTGCTAACCGACACCAAATTAATCTATTCAGATTCCTTTGTTTCCCGGCTTGCTGTTGAAGGCTATGAGGTTTGGGAAAACACTATTGAATTGAAAAGTGTATGGGGAACAAAAGATTGGCAAATACAAGGTAGGGAAGCTTTATTTAGAGCGCACCTTATTCCCTTACAAATTATATTTTTGAATTAAACTGTCCAGCAAACATCCTGCTTCGTGTTAGCGCAAGAATTGAACGCGCCCAGTATCCCCACACCAGCCACTGATCCAGCAGTCTCGCTGACTGGCGAGTCATTCACGACACCGGGTACATTAACCACTGTCTGAACTTCAACCAGCCGTTGAGAATAGTACGCTCTGCCTCACTTTCACTTGCCCATACTCCCTTCATCTACCGAAGCAGAAATGGAAGATGCTCAAGATGCTCCTTCTCTCTCAGTGCGTGTGCATTCATTGGTAGGAGGGGGGCAGAGATGCAGGGAGAGGGAATGGGAGATGTGTGAGTGAATGTTGAGGTGGTGTGTGCAAGTGAGGTGGATGTGCTGCGGGTGGCAGAGATGGTAGTCGTGGTGAGTGCAGATGTGGGGTGTATGTCTGTGAGTCTGCTATTGTGGTGATTGAGGGTCTGACAGGAATGGTAGCAGGACCAGTGTGTGATGATGCAGTGCTGGCAGGTGTGAGTGGAGATGTGACTGTAAGGGAGGAGATAGTGGGGGAAGTGAATGTTGTTGTGTCTGCAGATGTGTGTTGTGTGTGTGCATGCCAGTGTGAACATTTGTGATGCCTATGACTGTCTTTGCGCACCTTGCCTGTTGTAGTGGGTGTATGCTGGTCTGTAGGTGTGCTTCGGAGAGGTGTAGGGAGAGGGGTTGTGGATTGGAAAAGGGAGCTAGAGGGGGGACGGGAGATGAAGGGACACTGGCTGCCGTCAACGAGGAAGCCAAAGCCTGCAACAATCTCCGTAGGCCAGACAAGGCACTGTGAATGCCTTCCAGGAACGCACTGGACTGCTGTATCTGGCATGCCTATCCCTGGATGGCATTCACAATGTTTGTCTGCCCCACAGATATGGACCTCAGGAGGTCAATATCCTCCTGACTGGGGCAGGGGCAGAGATGCCTGTGGCAAAGGAGATGCCTACCCTCCTGGGTGAGCGAGCACGGGCAACTGGTTGGGGTGCTACAGGGAAGGTGGTGCTGGTAAGGGGGTGGCAGACAAGGATGGTGCTGGGCTGGTCCGAGATGGGTCCACCACCACCAGCGAGCCACCACAGGAGGAGGAATCTGTATCAGATGTGTTGTAGCTCCGGTCTCCCCCATGGTGTTCTCCTTGCCCTCCATCCCACTGGTCCTCTCGGTTTCACTGGTGTCAGCCTCCTGGGTCCCGTGAGCTGCTGCATCCCCACTTGCCGGTGCCCTTCTTCCTTCACCAGATGATGCTAATGCACACATAGACAAAGGTGGAGAGAGAGAAGGAGGGTGGGAGAAACAGAAAGGGAGGAAATTATGATAACCCACACATCCACTTTACATACAAACAATACAGATTACAGCCCCTGCCGGGGAAACAAGAGACCATTTAGTAATCATTTACAATTGAGTCATGCAAGCAATAACCAAACTCACCTCAACCCTGCAGCCTAAACACCTGAATGAAGAATACTACATGCCTATCAACTGCCTGAATGACTTATCCAACAATCCAGCCCAGGAACACACCCAACCACATGTCGTCCATTACTGGATGATACAAACCTGAGCACAGAGGGACTGAGAACACTAACTAACTGACAGGAATGTGTGAAATACATGTGGTACAGAGGTTGATTGATGTAGCAAGTGATGAAATTGCAAAGTTCACGTAACATGCCTGCCATTACCCATATGCAGTGCCAATATGACCACCTTGTACTACTACAGTGCATGCAGAGATGGAGGATGCAGCCAGTGACATGATAGCATACTAGAGCGACCTATACGTAAAGGTGAACATGTGTCACAGTGCCACCACTTCTTTTGATGCATGGCTCAACATAGCTAACGTGACACACTCCTACATGATGGGTGTGACAACCAGGACTGTACATTCCCTAAATCACATCTGACCACGTAAATTTCAAGTCCAGTGAGGGTCACAGTACACAACCATGCAGTAGTCACCTGACAATCAATACTTACCTTCCTGTGGCTGCTGTGCTGCCTTCAAGTGCCCATCCAACTCTGGGCAGGCCACCGCCAGTATGCAGGCCATTAGTGGGGTCAGGGTCTATCGGGCACCCTGTCCCCAGCTGGGCCTCTGCAGTCTTCCGGGCACAGCATCTCAGGATCTCCCACCGTTTCCTACAGTGGGTGGTCCGCCGTCTAGGTACCCCCAGGGTCCGCACTTCCTTGGCGATGGCTCTCCATAACCCTTTTTTCTGGTGGGCGCTGACCTGCATGGGAAACATTCAGAAAATGGAGAACATGATGTAAATAATACGAATACAACAGTAACCTTTGGTGACACACAACAAAAACGGACCATGCACACTGCGAATATCCCCCACACATCATGTGCATGCTAAACATCTGATCAGTCATGACATGTCAATATGCACACACAAATATCGTCAAACACCACCCGACATGTGGGACAAATGACGTTGTACTGACCTGTTGCCCTGGATCACTGTACAACCACCCATACAGGGGTAAGACCCCTTCCACCAGTTTCTCAAGTTCCTCTGTAGTGAATGCTGGCTCCCCCTATCCCCTGCAGTGCGTGCCATCGTTGCTCCAAGATACAGGACACAGCAGCACATGAAGTGGATGTCTGTCTTGACCGAATGCCAGGAGTCAAGTGAGCTGGCCCATAAAAAATGGCAGTTACAACCGCAGCGGTCATGACTGTCACCGCCGGCGGTGATCTTCATTGGTCCCAGTGTCTTATAGACATCAATGTTAACCGATGAGGAGTTGCATGGTTTTTCAGGCCGCCTTCCGCCGTGACGACTTTCGCCAGCGGAACAAGGTCACTTCCAGCTGTTCAATGCATGCCAGACAGGCGCATGCCATGTTAGTCTGTAACATGACTGTCCTGGGTTCACACTGCGTAAATACTTGCATGTCATCACAAATAGATACACTAGGTCACACATTGTGGATAATGACACATAGTGAGTGTCTGGTGACATTACCACACTTGTTACTACAGTTGTCAGCATAGCAGTCTGGTGGAACACATGGAAGGCGTATGTGTACATGTCCTGTAGACGTCCATTGCCACAGGGATCATGTACCATCGTCTGGTTCAGAATGGAGTGTGGACTAATGTGTCTACCCATAACATGACAGCCAACTTGCATGAATAAAACTTCGTGACTGTCGTATGTCATACTTGGTGCCCTACATTGTAAGAAGTTCCCAGATTGTTGTTTGTGTCCCCGCTCAAATAGCGCCACAATGGAGTGATGAGGATTTCACCAGTTTTCCAGCCACTCGTAGAGCTTGATACCATGGAAGAGTGCCACATCATCCTGACCTATCAACTGAACCCTTTGTGCATCATGGAACTGGTCGCCCAGTTTAAGCCAGACCTCCTGTTGGGTTTGAGAAATCCCCATGCCCATCCTCCAACAGTCCAGGTGCTGTCAGTCCTGCATTTTCTGGCAAGTGGCTCTCTGCAGGTTACAGTGGGACTGACTCCAGGGTTTTCACAGCCCCAGCTCAGTAAGGTGTTGCAGGATGTGCTGGATGCCCTACTCAAGCATGTGCACTGGTACATTATGTTCCCACAACATCCAGAATTGCCCACTGTAAAAGCAGCCTTCTAAAACATATCAAATGTCCCATATGTAATTGGGGCCATTGATGGGACTCACGTTGCCTTGGTACCTCCGAGGACCAATGAAGAGGTCTACAGAAACCGGAAGAGTACATATTCACTCAATGTACAAGTGGTGTGTCAGATGACTACATAACACATGTGAACGCTAAATTCCCAGGATCAGTACATGATTCCTACATCCTGAGGAACAGCAGTGTCCCTGCAATGATGTTACAGCTGCAGGGAGAAAGGGCCTGGCTCATAGGTATGTGTACTGCTCTCCATGTCAGACATTTGTACCCCTCATAACACAGTCAGCACTCTGCCTAGCATTGTTACCTATAGTCATGTTCCCTTTTCCACACAGGTGACTCTGGATACCCCAACCTGCCCTGGGTCCTGACTTCTGTGAGACATCCAACTACAGAAGGGGAGAACAGGTACAATGATGCACATGGCCGGACAAGGAGAATGATTGAGGGGACTTTCGGTCTCTTGAAAGCTAGATTTTGTTGCCTTCATGTGTCTTGTGGTGCCTTACAGTACCAACCAGGGAAAGTCTGAAAGAGCATTGATGCATGCTGCATGCGCCATAATCTGGCCCTCAGAAGGCACATCCTACTGTTAGAGAAGGGAGACATTAATGCTGGAGCAGTGTTTGGGGCCAGTGACTCTGATGCTGAGGGGGAGGCAGACGAGGATGAGGCACGACTACAGGACTGACATGATTCATCACTACTTTCAATGATGTACAGGTATGTGTGAATTGTATGTCATCTGCACATGGAAGATGTATTGCTGAAGCCAGTCTGTAGCCAGTATTTGCATACATCAAGGTGTATGTGGGGACTTCAGCCTACCATCTTGGTTTCCTACCTTGATGGGTAGGTGACTTACCATGAGGGGTAGTGGAAATGCACTGCTGCTAAGTACGTGTGTAGAATACTCGTGCCATTGTGGTAGAACCTTATAGTTGTACCAAAGGTTTAGGGTCCTCAGTCTGCCTGTTTGGGGATATGTTAGGGGGACTTATCAGTCTTGCCCTGCTCCATAGGCATGTCATGCTGCATTGTCAGCTTCTGTATGGCAAGTACCTGTTAATAACTACTCAGGGAGATGAACAATAGAGGATGTTACCTATGTTACATCTTTCTTGTCCCACACGTGTCTGAGTGCCTATGCAGGCCCTTATATTTGTGGTATCATTGCTGCTGGGCCAGTCATCCTGTGTGTGTGTTCAAATACTGTGGATGTATGACTTGGTTCCCACGCCTTACAACATTGTGCCTGATTCCATTTAATTGACACTGGATATCATTACAATTTGGATGTCCTTACACACCTGCTGGGGTGTCCCACTACATCTGTCACTTCAACATTATTGTGGTGCCGACATGACTATATATTTCCTACTTGGAAACAGGATTGCCCCTACATACAATGAAGAGACGTGCATAATGACTTGTGTGAATTTGTGTTTATTAAGTGTATGACATCACAGTCCAGAGAAGAGGGGTAATGGCCAGGGTGCTGATCAGAGTGGGTGGTACAGCTGTTTGTCTCACAGGACCTGTATCCATTTGCCCGGTATGATGTGTACTTGGTTTTGGACAGCCAACACGGTGTAAGAGTGGCACACAAGGGTGACAGTTCAGATGAGGGATCACTTCCTGTTGGGGGGATTGATCTGTAGTGAATCCTAGTTTGTTTTAATGGGATAACAGAAGTTAGCTTAGCCTTTGGCTTGCAGGCTCGTGCCCCCGTCACCCAGTGACTTTTAACCTACTTAGCTTGCTCTGTTTTAGACCATTTATTTAATTAATTCTTCTAAGATGGCTGCCTTGTTTATAGTTAGGTCCTTTTGTTTAGAGTTATGTTATCAGTGTTACCGCGCTAAGGCGTCAACTCATGCAAAAAAGACAAACAAACTGTAGGTGCTCACATTAGAAATTACTGTCCCAAGCATGCAGTGTTATCTATTGTTGTGGAACAACCCACGTCAGGGGTCTAAGTAGATCTTTATAAATACATCACACTTTAGACAGATAATCAGAGGGATTCCAAACAGATACCATCGCTGCTATCGATGCTGCACATCGCCTTGACGCTGACCCGGACTTCGTGCTATTCCGAAGTCTGAGTCCGAGACCCCACTCCAAGGTAACAAGGGTTGGGGGCTCCTTCCAAGGACATGGCATTGGCAGATTAGGTTTAACATACCCAGCTCTCTTTTAGGTAGAAGGTTATGCCTATTACGATAGGGTACTAGGACATATTACATACTTTATGTCTTTCCATGTTAATGCAAGATGGTGGGGGTCTTCATAATCATGACTCTCGTCTTCACAATTCTATTTCTTGCACTGTTCATTATCCTAATCATTGCAGCCAATGCAATTTACCGCATTGTATTAAATAAAAACTATTGAAACATTACTGCATCTTCGTTATTGCCTGTGTTTGGTTGAGACATGATATATCTGTGAGAAAGGGGTAATCTCCGTTTAACCATGATAGTCCCTGGGATGTCATACTTCTGAGTCCATGCGTAAAGGCTGCCACAAATCACCTTTAACTGTTTGGGTTTTGGTGAGGTACTGCTAGCGAGCCAAAAGGGTTGGGACGACAGTTGCGACTTGTTGTAGGACAGGCATGGTCACCTACAAACATAGGTACTGTCATCCTTGAACCAGCAGTCTTGCCCAAAGCAAGGGTCCAAACTACGACATGGCACCACCAATGATGGTGTTTAGGCACTAATTTACGGGCACCCCAACTATCACTGTCTTACAGACAACAGGTACCCTGGGTACCATTATACGGAGACGTCCGTGGTCTTTGGGAAAATCCTCCTCAGCTGAACAGGGAACACCTAATTAGGCTGTAGGTTGTTCAAGCTCGAACTCCCCATTTGGTGTTCCATCTCTTCCACCATTTTTACATTATGGGTAACGCAATAGACATTCCTGAGAATGCCAGACAAGCATTAACATTACATCTAGTAGCGCATGGCTTAACAGAAGAGGGCGGGGACGTCACTTTCATAGTAGAAGCTAATGAAACTTACCAAACAGAAACGTTCTATTCCTGGGTCACCTTTCCTGAGGAGGACGCCAGGTCATTCACATTTCACATATATAGAATTGCTAATGTACCTCAACGGTACCAAGCATACCAGTATCATGAAATACCGCTCACCTATCAAGAGCATCAGAACTGGTTTGAAGGCGCCCTACCACATGTAATACAACGCGTGAGATTAGGTCCCTTAGGTAATGACGGACCTACGTGGCCTATGTTTGCCACATACACACCTCACCCGGGTATACAAAATATGCAAGGAGCAGATCTGCGAAATTTATACGATGAGATAGTAACACTATACAGACGGCTTGTTCAGTTCATAATGCGGACTTTGAACACAACACCAGCGCGTCCAGCACTTGCTGGATACCAATTGGCTACTGGATTAATCCACAACCAGTACATACTATTAGGGGTAAAGTACCCACAGAATGGGAGAAAATACCTTATTGGATAGCCCAGAAAACAAATCAGCTGGAAGCTGTGTTTCCCCATACGGGGCCACAGGAGAAACATAGAATTCTAAAAATGTGCTTGCCCTTTGGGATGGTTCCCTCGGTGGATGACTGTGCCACATGGGGTACAGTCTTCGCTGCAATATATAATACCACATATGGTACCCTGACACTTGCCAATTTACTGGAGGTGTTAAAACAAATACAGAATGAGCATGGGGCAGCACCTGCCCTGGATTTGGGGATGAAACTGATGCATAATTTTGATGTAGTATCCTCGATAATACTCAGTAACATTAAAGAGGAAGCGCTAGCACTGGCTACATGCCAGCGTCTCCGAGAAACTCCACATTTGGATCAAGAAAGACAGCTACAAAAAATGATTTCCGATACCTATACTAGTATAGGACGGGATAGTCTGGGAGCCAAGCCAAAGAAATTGGGAGTACAAAGTACCACCCCTAGGGAAGGTACAAAACAGACACAAGAGAGTTTGAAAAAGTGCTGGGAGAAGTCAAAATAATTTACAAAAAGACAGAGAAGCAGAGAGCAGACTCTCTGCATCCAGAGAACTCCGGAAGGAGATAGACTCTCAGAAATAGGGTTAATATTAGAAAGATATACTGATTCACGTCCCTCTTGTTCCTTTCAGGACGCTCTGGATAGGCATAGCGAGAGAGGGGGCCATCCTTACCGATCTCCAGACTACGTGAAACAAAAGAAAGACTCGCCACAGTCTACAGTAAAAAAAGAAGAGAAGACTTCACAACAAAAGCCACAGTTTAAAAAGAAAAAGGTGGCAGCAATAACGCTTAAAAATGCCAATTTACTTGAGAACTTTGCTGAAGAACAAGAAGTGGGCAGTGACACTGCTAGACAGCGCAGCAGACGTCACGATATGTCGCCAGAGTTGGAAAGAACAGCTGGATGCGACAGCAACTAGCGATTTTGTTGCAGTTGAAACAGCGGACGGGTGTGTATTCCCACCAGATAGACTTTGTGATCTAAAGATCCAAATTGAGGGAGATGTGGAACGCACCATCTGTGTGATCATTTGAGACAAACTTAATTGTGACATGCTATTGGCCGAAAGAGATTGGCCGCCCAAACACGTACGTAAGCTCTCACATGGGGAAGATGTAATTTTGCCTTCTTTCTTTAATATTGTTCCGGCGGCTAAAAAGGAAGCATACGTTGTCAGTCGGGCTCTAGCGCAGGCACCTTCATTATATTGCAATCATGTAGGTTGGGACAGGGACTCTCCATGTCATATACTACATATCAGATCTACACCCCAGCCTCAGCCACAATATCCAGTTAAACACGAGGCGAAGGCTCCAGTGAGGGAGATCCTCACTCAGCTAGAATATCAGGGGGGTAGTTGAGCTCTGTGCCTCTGCAATAAATAACCCGTTATTCCCGGTTGCGAAGCCAGGCCATTCCTATAGAATAGTCTTAGATTACAGACATTTAAACAGCCATACACGTACATATGCTATACAAAATTCACATAGCACGGCACTGATAAATAACATAGTGCACAAAAAATATAAAACAACGTTCCACATTTCCAGCGGGTTCTTCTGCCAGAATTTTTCGGAAGAAAGTCAGGACCTGAGTGCATTCTCATTTGGCTCACAAAAACACTTTTTCCGTTTACCCCAAGGCTATAAGAACAATCCTCAGCCCGAGTAACATCAATATTACACAATATTGATCCTGAGGTGTTATCCTATGTGGATTACATTTATCTCACAGACGACAACCTGAACATTCATCTTGTGGGGGTCGATCGAATAATTTTTGGGTTTGCAGGAGTCGGTCATAAATTCAACTTTAAGAAAAGCAAGATCACCTTTCTCAGTGTACTCTTCCTGGGATATGAGCTATCAAACGAAGGAAAGAGCCTGGCCCCACACTTCCTAGAAAAGTGTGCACAACTGCACCCACCAAATACGCTAAGGAAACTACAGTCTTTACTTGGTTTCTTTAATTTTGGCAGAACATACATCCCTGACTATGCACAACGCATCAAGCCACTATACCACTTAATACGTCCAGACTTTTCTAGCAGACATTGGACAGTTGAACACACGCGCATCCTTAGGTATTTGCAGCAGGACATGCTAGAAGCTAAACACTTACACACCTGTGACAACAAGAATAATTTGGTCATCAGAATAATTGCTGGTTGTAGGAGAGTACCATCTTGCCTGGCATGTTACCCCCATTTTTACTGTATGTATGTTTGTTTTTGCCTATGTGTCACTGGGATCCTGCTAGCCAGGACCCGAGTGCTCATAAAGTATGCGCTTTATGTGTTCCCTGTGTGGTGCCTAACTGTATCACTGAGGCTCTGCTAACCAGAACCTCAGTGTTTATGCTCTCTCTGCTTTTAAAATGGTCACTGCAGGCTAGTGACTAATTTTACCAATTCTCATTGGCACACTGGAACACCCCTATAATTCCGTTGTATATGATACCTAGGTACCCAAGGTATTGGGGTTTCAGGAGATCCCTATGGGCTGCAGCATTTCTTTTGCCACCCAGAGGGAGCTCAGACAATTCTTACACAGGACTTCCACTGCAGCCTGAGTGAAATAATGTCCACGTTATTTCACAGCCATTTTACACTGCACATAAGTAACTTATAAGTCACCTATATGTCTAACCCTCACATGGTGAAGGTTAGGTGCAAAGTTACTTAGTGTGTGGGCACCCTGGCAATAGCCAAGGTACCCCCACATTGTTCAGGGCAAATTCCCAGGACTTTGTGAGTGCGGGGACACCATTACACGCGTGCACTACATATAGGTCTGGTATTGGGGGACAATTCCATGCATCCCTGGGCCTCCAGCACAGAGCCCGGGTACTGCCAAACTAACTTTCCGGGGTCTCCACTGCAGCTACTGCTGCTGCCAACCCCTCAGACAGGTTTCTGCCCCCCTGGGGCCTGGGCAGCCTGGTCCCAGAAAGGCAGAACAAAGGATTTCCTCTGAGAGAGGGTGTTACACCCTCTCCCTTTGGAAATAGGTGTGTAGGGCCTGGGAGGAGTAGCCTCTCCTGGCCTCTGAAAATGCTTTGAAGGGCACAGATGGTGCCCTCTCTGGAAAAGCCAGTCTACACCGGTTCAGGGATCCCCCAGCCCTGCTCTGGCACGAAACTGGACAAAGGAAAGGGGAGTGACCACTCCCCTGACCAACACCTCCCAGGGGAGGTGCCCAGAGCTCCTCCAGTGTGTCCCAGACCTCTGCCATCTTGGATGCAGAGGTGTGAGGGCACAATGGACAGCTCTGAGTGGCCAGTGCCAGCAGGTGACGTCACAGAGCCCTCCTGATAGGTGCTTACCTTTCTCAGTAGCCAATCCTCCTCTGTGGGCTATTTAGGGTCTCTCCTGTGGGCATCTCACCAGATAACGAATGCAAGAGCTCACCAGAGTTCCTCTGCACTTCCCTCTTCGATTTCTGCCAAGGATCGACCGCTGACTGCTCCAGGACGCCTGCATAACCGCAACAAAGTAGCAAGAAGACTACCAACAACATTGTAGCGCCTCATACTGTCAGCTTTCTCGACTGTTTCCTGGTGGTATATGCTCTGAGGGCTGTCTGCCTTCCCCCTGCACTGGATGCCAAGAAGAAATCTCCTGTGGGTCGACGGAATCTTCCCCTGCCAACGCAGGCACCAAACTTCTGCATCACCGGTCCTCTGGGTCCCCTCTCATCCTGACAAGTGTGTTCCCTGGAACACAGGAGCTGGGTCCAAGTGTCTTTGATAGTCCAGTGGCCCTTCTGTCCCAATTTGGTGGAGGTAAGTCCTTGCCTCCCCACGCCAGACAGTAATCCTGTGTACTGCGTGATTTGCAGCTGCTCAGGCTTCTGTGCACTTTTGCAAGACTTCCTTCGTGCACAGCCTAGCCCAGGTCCCCAGCACTCCGTCCTGCATTGCCTAACTCGCTGAGTTGGATTCTGATGTCGTGGGACCCTCCTTTGTGACTCTGAGTCGACCGCTGTCCTCAGATCTTCTAAGTGCCTGTTCAGGTGCTTCTGCGGGTGCTGCCTGCTTCTGCATGGGCTCTCCGTGTTGCTGAGCGCCCCCTCCGTCTCCTCTTCCAAGGGGCAACCTCCTGGTCCTTCCTGGGCCCTGGCAGCACCCAAAATCTTCAACCACAACTCTTTCAGCTAGCAAGGCTTGTTTGTGGTCTTTCTGTGTGGAAACAACTCTGCATCCTCCAGCACGCCGTGGGACATCTTCTGACCAAAGGAGAAGTTCCTGGCACCTTCCGTTGTTGCAGAATCTTTGGCTTCTTCCACCCGGAGTCAGCCCTTTTGCACCTTTATCCGGGGTTTAGTGGGCTCCTGCCCCCCCTGGACACTTGGTGACTCTTGGACTTGGTCCCATTCCTTTACAGGTCCTCAGGTCCAGGAATCCGTCTTCAGTGTTTTGAGTCAATTGTTGTCCTTGCAGAATCCCCTATCTCGACTTTACTGTCTTTCTGGGGTAGTAGGGTAACTTTACTCCTACTTTTCAGGGTCTACAGCAGCCCTATCGGAGCTAGTCTTCATCCAAGCTTGAATCTAGAGAGGTAACAGCTACCTTCAAAAGTGTTACCCTTTTCCAATCTTTTCTCACGAACACGGTTTTTTCCCACCTGCCGTCTACCATGCATGCACTAACTTCTGTCTTTGACATCAGTTTAAAGTAAAAGATTTACTTTGCATGCTTCCCTACTTTATAAGGGAAACCTTCTCCACCCACACTGAAAAGGAATACATAGTAGTTTTTTCACCTTTTTCTCTCACGTGCACTGTATTCTATACAAAATAGCATGCTCTAATTTCTTTATTGGTCCAACAATGGGGTATCGCCTTTTGCCTGATTATCCATGTATTTTAAAGGGTTTATCCCTCGTGCTAAAATGTGCATCCATATGATAGATCTTCATACATTGTATCACCTACCATCCTTGTTTATCCTATTTCATTGGTATGTCAGCAACCTCATGTATAAGAATTGCCATTTGTTTATGTTTCAGCCTTGAAAAAGTCGGCAAGGACGAAACACGTGTTGGCTGTTTTCTGATCTTGGATTAAACACTTTTTGCAACTCTACTCATCTTGGACTGTATACTTATTATAGAGACTTTGAGTGCCCTGGTCCCTGTTTCTTTTTCAATTTGTATTACACACTACACTAGGCCTGGGCTCCATTCGTGGTTCGCATTCCACTTTTGGAGTATATGGTTTGTGTTGCACCTAGGCCTATTTCTCCCTATTGCATTCTATTGTGATTCTACATTGTTTGCACTACTTTTCTAACTGTTACTTAGCTGATTTTGGTTTGTGTGCATATAATTTGTGTATATTACTTACCTCCTAAGGGAGTATATCCTCTGAGATACTTTTGGCATATTGTCACTAAAATAAAGTACCTTTATTTTTAGTAACTCTGAGTATTGTGTTTTCTTATGATATAGTGCTATATGATATAAGTGGTATAGTAGGAGTAAACATGTGTCCTAGTTCAGCCTAAGCTGCTCTGCTATAGCTACCTCTATCAGCCTAAGCTGCTAGAACACCTCTTTTCTACTAATGAGGGATAACTGGACCTGGCACAAGGTACCCACTATAAGCCAGGCCAGCCCTCCTACACTGGTGGTGCAGCGGTGGGATAAGTACTTGTAAATGCTTTACCACTTTGTCATTGGTACTGTTCATGAGAAAAACATATACCAAATATTTCAATATATACACATTGAACCAAAACAGTTTATTGTTCTGCTCTAAAACTTTCTACAAAGTTTCTGAAAAGTTCTGAAAACTTTTTAAAGTTTTCAAAATGTTTTTTCTCTGTGCTTTCAAAAGTCCAAAACTTTGTCTCTCTCTGTCCTAAACCTTTTCTATCATGTCTGCAGTAGAGCTCACTCCCAAAATTGTTCAAGCAACCTATGAGAGTTTAAACTTTAGAAGTTTGAGGGTCTCTGTATAGAAAGAGGTTTAAGCATTGGTAAGAATCCTACCAAAGACTTTCTCTTCAACCTTCTCCTAGAAAATGACCAGAACCAGTCTGGCCCATCCCAGGAACAGGAGGTAGGAGGGGAAGGTACCCAATCAGACTTAGAGGAGTTCCCTGAAGAGATTGGGGAGGGTTCTTACAAAGACCTGCCATCTAGCAGACCACCTAGTGACAATGGTTTTGGGAGAGAGTCACACATTAGTACGGCATCTTTCACTCCTAAAGGCCAGGTTACTAGGATCCAGCCAGTCAGGGACAGGTCTCTCTCTGCCAATTCCCAAATCTCCTCTGTATCTAAACATTCCCAAGCCCCCCACCCTGAGGATAACTTAATGGAAAGGGAACTCAGAAAGCTGAGGTTGGAAGAGGCCAGGCTGAAGCTTAAACAGCAGCAGCTGGCCTTAGACAGGGAATCCCTGGATGTAGAGAGGGAAAGACAGAGATTGGGGTTAGTTCCCCATGGTGGCAGCAGCAGTGTTTCTGATAGCAATCCTGTTAGAGAGCAAGATTCCAGAAACCTGCATAAGATAGACCCCCTTTACAAGGAGGGGGATGACATTAACAAGTGGTTTGCTGCACTTGAGAGGGCCTGTATGGTACAGTTGGTCTCTCAAAGGCAGTGGGCTGCTATCTTGTGGCTATCTTTCACTGACAAGGGTAGGGATATTCTCCTTACTGTCAGAGAAAGTGATGCTAATAATTACAAAGTTTTGAAGGATGCACTCTTGGATGGATTTTTAACCACTGAATAATACAGGATTAAGTTCAGAGACACGAGAAAAGAGTCCTCTCAAGACTGGACAGACTTTGTAGACTGTTCAGTGAAGGCCTTGGAGGATTGTTTGCATGGCAGTAAGGTGACTATAAAAGCCTGTATAATCTGATCCCCAGAGAGCATATTCTTAACAATTGTGTGTCTGATTTGTTGCACCAGTACTTGGTAGACTCAGATCTGACCTCTCCCCAAGAATTGTGAAAGAAGACAGACAAATTGGTCAGAACAAGAGTGAACAGAAAAGTTCATACAGGGGGGACAAGGATGGCAAGAAGAAAGATGGTAAGTCTTCTGACATGGGTGGGGACAAAGATAAAAAACATTCTGAGTCTTCATCAGGCCCACAAAAATCCTCTGGGGGTGGTGGGTCCAAATCCTCTTCTAACAATCAGAAAAAGCCTTGGTGTTATTTATGTAAACTAAAAGGCCATTGGGCAAGTGATTCCACTTGTCCAAAGAAAAACACCAAACCTCCCACCACCACAACCCCAACTGCAACATCTAGTGCCCCTAGTAATAGCAGTGGTGGTGGGAAGTCTACTACAAATAGCCAATCCAAAGGTGTAGCTAGGATCACTATTGGCTGTTTTAGTCTCTGATGATGGCATTGACTTTGCCACCTTGGTTGCTTGTCCCCTTAATATGGGTAAGTACAAGCAACTACCCCTAATCAACGGTGTTGAGGTTGAGGCCTACAGGGACACAGGAGCCAGTGTAACTATGGTGATAGAGAAACTGTTTCACCCTGATCAGCACCTACTTGGTCAGCAGTACCAAGTGACTGATGCTCACAATAACACACTTAGCCACCCCATGGCTGTTGTGAATCTCAACTGGGGGGGGGGTTACTGGTCCAAAGAAAGTTGTGGTAGCCACTGAATTACCTGTAGATAGCTTACTAGGCAATGATTTGGAGACATCATCTTGGGCTGAAGTAGAGTTGGAGGCTCATGCAGCAATGCTGGGCATTCCTGGGCATATTTTTGCTTTGACAAGGGCTTAGGCCAAAAAGAAAAACGGACAGGGAAACTTGGATCCTGGAACAATGGACCAAGTGCTCCCAAAAGCTAGGGGTAGTAAGGATAATACTTGCCCACTATCCCTCCCTCTCCAGAAGATTCCCCTTTTGAGGAAGAGGAATGCTCTCTCTATGCAGAACCTACAGCAGAGGAGCTGGCAGCAGACACTGCTGAGCTTTTGGGTGCAGGGGGGCCTGCTAGGGAAGAGCTGATTGTGGCACAGCAGAACTGTCCCACACTAGAGGGTTTAAGACGGCAAGCTGTCAAGCAGCAGAATGGGGATGTCAGTGATAGACATAAGGTGGATTGGGAAGACAACCTCTTGTATACTGAGTCAAGGGACCCTAAACCTGGAGCTGCCAGGAGGTTGGTCATTCCCTTGCAGTACAGAGAGTTTCTTCTTACCTTGGCCCATGACATTCCTTTGGCTGGGCATTTGGGCCAGACGTAAACATGGGATAGGCTTGTTCCCCTGTTTCACTGGCCTCATATGTCAGAGGACACTAACGAGTTTTGTTGCTCTTGTGTGACCTGCCAAGCCAGTGGCAAAATTGGTAGCACTCCAAAGGCCCCCTTAATTCCACTTCCAGTGGTTGGGGTGCCCTTTGAAAGGATAGGGGTTGACATAGTTGGCCCCCTTGACCCTCCAACAGCTTCAGGCAATAGATTTATCCTGATGGTAGTGGACCATGCCACTAAGTACCCTGAAGCCATCCCCTTAAGGACCACTACAGCTCCTGCAGTGGCAAAGGCCCTCCTGGTAATCTTTTCCAGAGTGGGTTTCCCTAAGGAAGTGGTGTCAGACAGAGGTAGTAACTTCATGTCTGCATACCTCAAAGCAGTGTGGAAGGAGTGTGGTGTAACTTACAAGTTCACAACTCCTTACCATCCACAAACAAATGGTCTGGTTGAGAGGTTTAATAAAACTCTCAAAGGTATAATAATGGGACTCCCTGAAAAACTCAGAAGGAGATGGGATGTCCTGTTACCTTGCCTCCTTTTTGCTTACAGGGAGGTACCCCAAAAAGGAGTGGGCTTCAGCCCCTTTGAACTCCTCTTCGGGCACCCTGTGAGAGGTCCCCTTGCTCTTGTTAAGGAGGGTTGGGAACAACCTTTAAAAGCTCCTAAACAGGACATTGTGGACTATGTACTTGGCATAAGATCAAGAATGGCTGAGTATAAGAAAAAGGCCATTAAAAACCTTCAGGCCAGCCAGGAGTTGCAAAAGCAATGGCATGGCCAGAAGGCTGTCCTGACTCAGTATCACCCAGGACAGAAGGTGTGGGTATTGGAGCCTGTGGCCCCAAGAGCACTCCAGGACATATGGAGTGGACCCCATCTAATTGTTGAGAAAAAGGGTGATGTTACCTATTTGGTGGACCTTGGCACTGCCAGGAGTCCCCTTAGGGTGCTCCATGTCAACCGCCTGAAACCCTACTATGACAGGGCTGATCTCACCCTGCTCATGGCAACTGATGAGGGACAGGGAGAAGAGAGTGACCCTCTCCCTGAACTCTTCTCCACCATTGAAGCTGATGGCTTAGTAGAGGGAGTGGTCTTACCAGATTGTCTTACTGCTGAACAGAAAGACAACTGTGTTAATCTCAGGTCAATTTTCTGAACTCTTTTCACTGATACCAGGTACTACTACTTGGTGTGAACACATTATCAATACTGGAGACAGTTTACCTGTCAAAAGTAAGATATATAGGCAGCCTGCCCATGTCAGGGACTGCATTAAACAAGAGGTGCAGAAAATGTTAGACTTAGGGGTGATTGAGCCTTCAGAAAGCCCCTGGGCTAGCCCAGTTGTGCTTGTCCCAAAACCTCACACTAAGGATGGAAAAAGAGAGATGAGGTTTTGTGTTGACTATAGAGGGCTCAACCAAGTAACCAAGACAGATGCTCACCCTATACCCAGGGCAGATGAGCTCATAGATACACTGGCTTCTGCCAAGTATCTAAGCACTTTTGATCTAACTGCAGGGTATTGGCAGATTAGATTATCAGAAGATGCTAAACCAAAGACTGCATTTTCAACCATTGGAGGGCACTATCAATTCACAGTAATGCCCTTTGGTCTGAAAAATGCACCTGCCACTTTTCAAAGGTTGGTGAACACAGTCCTGCAAGGGTTAGAAGCTTTTAGTGCAGCATGTCTAGATGATATAGCTGTCTTTAGCTCAACCTGGGATGATCACCTGGTCCACCTATGGAAAGTTTTGGAGGCCCTGCAAAAGGCAGGCCTCACTATCAATGCCTCAAAGTGCCAGATAGGGCAGGGGAAAGTGGTTTATCTGGGCCACCTGGTAGGTGGGGGACAGATTGCATCACTGCAGGGGAAGATCCAGACCATTATGGAATGGACTCCCCCTACAACTCAAACCCAGGTGAGAGCCTTTTTAGGCCTCACAGGATACTATAGGAGATTCATCAAGAATTATGGCTCCATAGCAGCCCCTCTTAATGATCTCACTAGCAAAAAGATGCCTAAAAAGGTATTGTGGACAGCTAGCTGTCAAAAAGCTTTTGATGAGCTCAAACAGGGCATGTGCTCTGCACCTGTCCTAAAAAGCCCTTGCTACTCCAAGAAATTCATAGTCCAGACTGATGCTTCTGAATTAGGGGTTGGGGCAGTGCTATCACAGCTGAATACTGAGGGCCAGGATCAACCTGTTGCTTTTATCAGCAGGAGGTTGACCCCTAGAGAAAAGAGTTGGTCTGCCATAGAGAGGGAGGCTTTTGCTGTGGTCTGGGCACTGAAAATGTTGAGACCATACCTGTTTGGTACTCACTTTATTGTTCAGACAGACCACAAACGTCTACTTTGGCTAAAACAAATGAAAGGTGAAAACCCTAAATTGTTGAGGTGGTCCATATCCCTACAGGGAATGGACTATACAGTGGAACATAAACCTGGGAGTACCCACTCCAATGCAGATGGACTCTCCAGATATTTCCACTTAGACAATGAAGACTCATCTGGGCAAGGTTTGCCTTATTGTCCCCCGTTTGGGGGGGAGGGGATTGTGTAGGAAAGTACCATCTTGCCTGGCATGTTACCCCCATTTTTACTGTATGTATGTTTGTTTTTGCCTATGTGTCACTGGGATCCTGCTAACCAGGACCCCAGTGCTCATAAAGTATGCTCTGTATGTGTTCCTGTGTGGTGCCTAACTATATCACTGAGGCTCTGCTAACCAGAACCTCAGTGATTATGCTCTCTCTGCTTTTAAAATTGTCACTGCAGGCTAGTGACTAATTTTACCAATTCTCATTGGCACACTGGAACACCCTTATAATTCCATTGTATATGGTACCTAGGTACCCAGGGTATTGGGGTTCCAGGAGATCCCTATGGGCTGCAGCATTTCTTTTGCCACCCATAGGGAGCTCAGACAATTCTTACACAGGACTGCCACTGCAGCCTGAGTGAAATAACGTCCACGTTATTTCACAGCCATTTTACACTGGACATAAGTAACTTATAAGTCACCTATATGTCTAACCCTCACTTGGTAACGGTTAGGTGCAAAGTTACTTAGTGTGTGGGCACCCTGGCACTAGCCAAAGTACCCCCACATTGTTCAGGGCAAATTCCCCGGACTTTGTGAGTGCGGGGACACCATTACAAGCGTGCACTACATATAGGCCAATACCTATATGTAGCTTCACAATGGTAACTCCGAACATGCCCATGTAACATGTCTAGGATCATGGAATTGTCACCCCAATACCATTCTGGTATTGGGGGACAATTCCATGCATCCCCGGGCCTCCAGCACAGAGCCCGGGTACTGCCAAACTAACTTTCCGGGGTCTCCACTGCAGCTACTGCTGCTGCCAACCCCTCAGACAGGTTTCTGCCCCCCTGGGGCCTGGGCAGCCTGGTCCCAGAAAGGCAGAACAAAGGATTTCCTCTGAGAGAGGGAGTTACACCCTCTCCCTTTGGAAATAGGTGTGTAGGGCCTGGGAGGAGTAGCCTCTCCTGGCCTCTGGAAATGCTCTGAAGGGCACAGATGGTGCCCTCTCTGCATAAGCCAGTCTACACCGGTTCAGGGATCGCCCAGCCCTTCTCTGGCGTGAAACTGGACAAAGGAAAGGGGAGTGACCACTCCCCTGACCAGCACCTTCCAGGGGAGGTGCCCAGAGCTCCTCCTGTGTGTCCCAGACCTCTGCCATCTTGGATGCAGAGGTGTGAGGGCACAATGGACAGCTCTGAGTGGCCAGTGCCAGTAGGTAACGTCAGAGACCCCTCCTGATAGGTGCTTACCTTTCTCAGTAGCCAATCCTCCTCTGTGGGCTATTTAGGGTCTCTCCTGTGGGCATCTCACCAGATAACAAATGCAAGAGCTCATCAGAGTTCCTCTGCACTTCCCTCTTCGACTTCTGCCAAGGATCGACCGCTGACTGCTCCAGGACGCCTGCATAACCACAACAAAGTAGCAAGAAGACTACCAGCAACATTGTAGCGCCTCACCCTGCCGGCTTTCACGACTGTTTCCAGGTGGTGCATGCTCTGAGGGCTGTCAGCCTTCACCCTGCACTGGAAGCCAAGAAGAAATCTCCCATGGGTCGACGGAATCTTCCCCCTGACAACTCAGGCACCAAACTTCTGCATCACCAGTCCTCTGGGTCCCCTCTCATCCTGACGAGCGTGGTCCCTGGAACACAGGAGCTGGGTCCAAGTGTCTTCGACAGTCCAGTGGCCCTTCTGTCCAAATTTGGTGGAGGTAAGTCCTTGCCTCCCCACGCCAGACAGTAATCCTGTGTACTGCGTGAACTGCAGCTGCTTGGGCTTCTGTGCACTTTTGCAAGACTTCCTTCGTGCACAGCCTAGCCCAGGTCCCCAGCACTCCGTCCTGCATTGCCCAACTCGCTGAGTTTGACTCCGACGTCGTGGGACCCTCCTTTGCGACTCTGAGTCGACCGCTGTCCTCAGATCTTCTAAGTGCCTGTTCAGGTGCTTTTGCGGGTGCTGCCTGCTTCTGCATGGGCTCTCCATGTTGCTGAGCTCCCCCTCTGTCTCCTCCTCCAAGGGGCGACCTCCTGGTCCTTCCTGGGCCCTGGCAGCACCCAAAATCCTCAACCACAACTCTTTCAGCTTACAAGGCTTGTTTGCGGTCTTTCTGAGTGGAAGTAACTATGCATCCTCCAGCACGCCGTGGGACATCTTCTGACCGAAGCAGAAGTTCCTAGCACCTTCCGTTGTTGCAGAATCTTTGGCTTCTTCCACCTGGAGGCAGCCCTTTTGCACCTTCATCCGGGGTTTAGTGGGCTCCTGCCCCCCCCGGACCTTTGCGTGACTCTTGAACTTGGTCCACTTCCTTTACAGGTCCTCAGGTCCAGGAATCCGTCTTCAGTGTTTTGCAGTCAGTTGTTGTCCTTGCAGAATCCCCTATCTTGACTTTACTGACTTTGTGTGGTAGTAGGGTAACTTTACTCCTACTTTTCAGGGTCTTGGGGTGGGGTATCTTGGACACCCTTAGTGTTTTCTTACACTCCCAGCAACCCTCTACACACTATACTAGGCCTGGGGTCCATTCGTGCTTCGCATTCCACTTTTGGAGTATATGGTTTGTGTTGCCTCTAGGCCTATTTCTCCCTATTGCATTCTATTGTGATTCTACATTGTTTGCACTACTTTTCTAACTGTTACTTACCCGATTTTGGCTTGTGTGCATATAATTTGTGTATATTACTTACCTCCTAAGGGAGTATATCCTCTGAGATACTTTTGGCATATTGTCACTAAAATAAAATACCTTTATTTTTAGTAACTCTGAGTATTGTGTTTTCTTATGATATAGTGCGATATAAGTGGTATAGTAGGAGCTTTGCATGTCTCCTAGTTCAGCCTAAGCTGCTCTGCTATAGCTACCTCTATCAGCCTAAGCTGCTAGAACACCTCTATTCTACTAAGAAGGGAAAACTGGACCTGGCAGAAGGTGTAAGTACCACAAGGTACCCAGTTTAAGCCATGCCAGCCTCCTACACTGGTGCCTTTGGGTTTACGTATGTCACCTTCAATGAGGATGACACAGTGCCCATAGCATTTAAATCACATTTATACTTGAATGCAGAGCAACGCTTTGCACCTATAGAAAACATTCTAACTGCAGTTCAGATGGCTGTCATAAAAGAGAGACCACTTGCCCAGGGGAAATGCATCATTGTCGTTACCCCGGTGCCAGCACTAGAGGCCGTCACCAAAGCAAGCGTTCCTAACGCTAAAGCATTACACCCATGCTGGATTCAATGGACGACCTCTATGACAAATTTTGATGTAGATTATATTTTTGATCTGAAACTTCAGACACAAGAATGTCTCCAATATGAACAAGAGTGCCCCGCTCCTCTACATCTTTTACCTTTAGACAACTATGACACTGTCATTTATACTGATGGTTCAGCACAACCAGCTGTAGGTACCAAACATCAATACTCAGCCGTGAGTGGGGTGAAGGGGTGATGAAGGATGGAGTCTTCCACCCTTATAATACTTACACGCAGACCCTAGGGGACTGCACAACTCAGTTAGCCGAACTCAAAGCTCTCATTTTAGCGCTAGAAAAAACGGAGACAGGAAGACTGACTTTGATAGTCTGTGATTCATATTACTGTGTTCAGTCTTACAATGATTATCTTAATCATTGGAAACTGAACTGGTTTAGAGATTCTAAAGGGAACACCATAAAACACAAGACATTGTGGGGGAGAGTGGCTGATCTTAAGGATAAGCTACCGTGCGTCCATGTAGTACATACATTGGGCCACCAACGTGTAGGAGTACACATTATCGGTAATACTTTGGCTGACGAAGCAGCCAAATCCACAGTAGCTACGGCTTCAGTGGCTGCAGTGACTCGTTCTCATACGAGATTGGATAATGTAGTAGTGACTGCTGTGAAAGCTTCGGCTGAAGGCAAGTCTCTCCCGAAAGGAAACCCTACGAAATATTCCTACCACATCAGTGCACAGAATGTTGCTTATGCAACACTTCCTGGGGTTGGAGATCGAGCAATCCCCAACGAAGACCAGAGATTAGATCTAGTGAAAGCAGCGTATGAGGGTGTCACTTCTGCTCATTCTGGAATTTTTGTCACAGTAACACTCTTGCAAAAAAGATTCTGGTGGCCAGGTCTATACAAACAGACAAAGCAATACGTCCTTTGTTGTGACATTTGCCAGCAAATAAAGGGCTCTAACATCAAACGCCCACCGCAGACATCCCTCTTAGTGTCCAGTAGGCCATTACAATGTGTGTACCTGGACCACTGTGATCCACTCCAACCGGACTGTGCATACAAATACATTCTAGTCGCTGTAGATTCTTGTTCTAGATTCATGTGGGTATGGCCGCAGCGATCGGCTGACACTCAAACTGTTATAAAAGATTTGCTGATCTTTATCGGTACATATTCGGTTGTAGCATTCCATTCGGACCAGGGCCCTGCATTTGCCTCTAAGGCATTCAGGGACACCATGGGGACGATGGGTGTTGAACTCCATTACTCCTCACAATACCAACCGGTGGGAAATTCGGTAGTTGGGAGGCGGAACCGTGATCTAAAGCAGTTCTTAACAGCTAGAGTATTAGGTTCTGGCCACAGCTGGCTCCATCCCCTATATGGGGTCCAGAGAGCACTGAATAGTCTGCCAGGACGGTCCTTGGGGGGACGAACTCCCTATGAGGTTCTCTTTGGGATACATATGTATGTCCCAGATCTTGATGGTTCTGGTATGGTGGCAGCAGAAACGCCTTTTGACATAAATGAACACCTCACTGTCTTACAGGGGCTTCAACCATTTTGAGATGAAAAATCATCCTCCAGTGCTGCCACCTTAGGAATAAGGTATATTCCAACAACTTCCACCGGCTGGATTCCTAAAGTTGGGGATCTGGTTTGTGAAAAGATTGCTGTAAAGAAGGAATTAGGTCCATCCTATAGAGCACCAGTCTTAGTTTTGGGAATACAAGGAAACAGATTTGTTTCAATTGACAATGTCAAACTACACCATGTGGACGATCCTGCACAGTAGACCCAGAGGTCCCTTGGGTGGTTCCCGATCCCCTCTCACTACCCAACAGGACATTCCTCTTCAGAACAGAGTGACCAATACTACT
The DNA here is from genome assembly GCF_031143425.1 of Pleurodeles waltl. Classification (NCBI taxonomy): domain Eukaryota; kingdom Metazoa; phylum Chordata; class Amphibia; order Caudata; family Salamandridae; genus Pleurodeles; species Pleurodeles waltl. The sequence goes on from NC_090443.1 coordinate 314,189,287, forward strand.
ATGGACTATGCTCCAATGTGCAACAATGCTATAAGTTCCTCCCTGACCATGGGGAGGGCGGAGAATGAGCTCTTGCTGGTTCCAGTCACCACTTCCACGACAACATGTGGTCAAGAATTGGCTATCTTATATACCAATACAACACAGCCTCATGGCACTATCTACTACGAGCCCCCATGTGAAGTAAACACAACTACAAGTACTGAACTTGCTCCTGTTTTTGCAGAGACTGGCTCTGGGTACTTCAGCGACATTGATGACTTTTCTTCAGACTCATCCACCCCAGTGATTAAAAGTGTTTCAAAGACACGCAAGCTATATACATGGCTCAAAACAAACTGCTTTATTGATCCCTGGAACTATTTACGATTCTGCCTCACATTTTCTACCTTATTTATGTGGATTGGTTTTGTGACTTTTTTCTTGTTGCTTATAAATGGTCATTATATTCCTGAACGCACCATTGTCACACCAGTGGATGAAGTCTTAACTCCATATCATTCATCACACAACATCCGCAGAGACTTGCCCCCAGTGAACATTTCAGCAGTACCTGTTTCTGATGGGATTGTGTGGGACAAAGTTCCCTTTGAAATATACGGGCCTAAGAGGTCATTCAAATTCCATATGTATCAAAATATCCATGACAGATGTTATCACACCCAGTGTTGTATCCGATGATTGGGATGTCCAAACAGTTGATTCTATGTTAACTGAAATGAAGGACTATTCAATATTTGAAAGTGGTGATGCATATGTAAATACAATGAATTATGGGGAAATGTTCTGCTACAATAATTGGGGACATTACTACCTGCACCGTGCAACTAGACATATACCTGTACTTAATTACATACAGTGGGAACATTGTTCAACGCCACCGGTGGGGAGCCAAAAAAATTATTTCGAAAAATTCCCTTATTTTTCTGGGCATGACACAAGAAATTCCGAATCATATGTTTTCAAATTGCCTCCTTCAAAGATTAGGAAAAATTTGCTAACAGATACAGAACTGATATATTTAAATGCCTTTGTTTCCCGTCTTACCACTGAAGGTTACGATCACTGGAAGAACAATATTGATTTAAAGAGTGCATGGGGGACACAAGATTGGCAAGTACAGGGTAGGAAAGCCTTGTTTAGAGCATGCCTGATTCCTGTACAAATGATTTTTTTAAATGACACTGTTCAACAGACGTCTTGCCTAGGGTTAGCAAAAATAAAAAAAAATAACACGCCCAGTATCCCCACACTGGCTAAATGTAATGGTTGGCAATTATTCCTGAATAACACCGAAGAAGAGCTAGATGTGAAAGTTCAGGCTAGTACCTATAATTCTTCCATTTTCAGTCCCGCCGGGTGGTTAGTTTGGCCAAATGACACCAATTGATGTCAGGCTCGTTTTTTAAACTGACATCATCGAGGGGGCGTTTTAAGATTTAGCTGGCCAGATTCTCGCTTTATCTCAGGTCAGCACACTGGGATAGTTACTACATACAATGTGGGTAAACTGTGTCAACAATGAGTACAGTCTAACACGTTAGCCGCAGTTAAAGAACACCTGAACACACTTTCTGAAGATATAGACTTACAAGACTTCTTGTTAGGTCCTAGGAAAAAGCGCTCTAAAAGATTTGTATAGGCTATGTATAATGAGATATGGAAACTTTCTCAGATAGAAGCTGCTGCACCTTTAAGGCAAATGGGTAAGAAAAATTTAGAAAAAGCTTTGGCGGTTGTCGATAACGGCATGAACACCATGTCCAACAGAATTTACTCACTCACAAACAAAGGGGGTCATTACAACCCTGGCGGATGGTGTTAAAGCGGCGGTAAGACCGCAAACAAGCCGGAGGACAAAAAAAAGGGAATTATGACCGTGGCGGAAACCGCCAACAAAGACAGCCACTTTAACACTCCGACCGCCACGGCGGTACAGACAAACAGCGCAGCGGTCACCGCCAACAGACAGGTGGGAGACAAAGTACCGCCCACAGTATCACAACCTACCAATCCGCCACCTTTTCCAGGGCGGATTCACCGTGGATAAAAACACGGCGGAAACAGCCATTTCAATGGGAAAACGCTCACCTCTACACACTCCACGAGGAAGGAGGACACCATGGAACCGGAACTCCAAATACTCCTTGCGATAGTCTTCCTGCTCCTGTACGATCATCATCAACGCCGGCACCGAAGACAACGGTGAGTACTGCACCTACGACATAGGGGAGGGGGGAGGCAAAAGTCAGGGACACACGCAACACCCCCACCCCCACCCCGACCCTCACCCACTACAACACACACACACCAATGCATATCCAAACATTACTGTAACAACCCCCAACCCCCCCCGGAAGAATGCAAAGACAAAAGGAAATGAGTGCAACCATTGTAATATAAGCAAATATATACAGATATAAGTTCACATTCAACAAAATATACATCACGATTAGTAGTGCAGGTAATGCACCATTCAATGTCCGTGGACCACTCGGCTCAAAATGCATGGGCGAGGCCCACACACGATACCCGAGCAAAACGGAGAGAACACTGCTGGGGCATCAGATTGAAATACAACAGGCACCTCAGGGGGAAGGGAAGGGGGGGCACCTCAGCCGGATGTCTGCACCACACCAGATCCACGACGGGGCTCCATGCCCATTGATGTATTCTGGGGAGTGCAAAGCCACAGTCTCTCAAGTCTCTACAGTGGGTGGTTTGCCCACTGCTATATCCTGGGGAGTGCAAAGCCACAGTCTCTCAAGTCTCTACAGTGGGTGGGTTGCCCACTGTTCAATCCTGAGGAGTGCAAAGCCACAGTCTCTCAAGTCTCTACAGTGGGTGGGTTGCCCACTGTTCCATTCTGGGGAGTGCAAAGCCACAGTCTCTCAGGTCTCTACAGTGGGTGGTTTGCCCACTGCTATATCCTGGGGAGTGCAAAGCGACAGTCTCTCAAGTCTCTACAGTGGGTGGGTTGCCCACTGTTCAATCCTGGGGAGTGCAAAGCCACAGTCTCTCAAGTCTCTATAGTGGGTGGTTTGCCCACTGCTATATCCTGGGGAGTGCAAAGCCACAGTCTCTCAAGTCTTTACAGTGGGTGGGTTGCCCACTGTTCAATCCTGGGGAGTGCAAAGCCACAGTCTCTCAAGTCTCTACAGTGGGTGGGTTGCCCACTGTTCAATCCTGGGGAGTGCAAAGCCACAGTCTCTCAAGTCTCTACAGTGGGTGGGTTGCCCACTGTTCAATCCTGGGGAGTGCAAAGCCACAGTCTCTCAAGTCGATAACAGTCTCCACTGGTTCTGGAGTGGGACTGGTGCCCAGAGTGCTTCATCCTGTTAAGGACAGACGGAGTGGATGCTGTTCTCCACTGGTTCTGGAGGGGGACTGGTGCCCAGAGTGCTTCATCCTGCCAAGGACTGAGGTAGTGGATGCATGTCTCCACTGGTTCTGGAGGGGGACTGGTGCCCAGAGTGCATCAGTCTCACCGTGACGGTCCCAGTTCCGTCACTGCCCCTGCCGCACATGGGCTAGCGGTGCTTGAGTTGGCGGTGCTTGCCCTGTTCAGCGGTGCTTAACTTCGCTGTCTCTGACCTGTTCAGCGGTGCTTGCCATGGCGGTCTTTGCCCTGTTCAGCAGTGCTTGCCCTGTTCAGCGGTGCTTGACTTTGCTGTCTCTGACCTGTTCAGCGGTGCTTGCCATGGTGGTCTTTGCCCTGTTCAGCGGTGCTTGACTTTGCTGTCTCTGACCTGTTCAGCGGTGCTTGCCAGGGCGGTCTTTGCCCTGTTCAGCGGTGCTTGCCCTGTTCAGCGGTGCTTGACTTTGCTGTCTCTGACCTGTGCAGCGGTGTTTGCCATGGCGGTCCCTCATTGCCCAGCGGGGCTGTGGCTGCTGGGGCCCTCCTGGGTACTGACTCTGGCGGTGGCCTCATGGCCAGTGATGATGGGACTGCCCCTCCTGGGCACTGACTCTGGCGGTGGCCTCCTGGCCAGTGACGATGGGGCTGCCCTCCTGGGCACTGACTCTGACGGTGGCCTCCTGGCCAGTGACGATGGGGCTGCCCTCCTGGGCACTGACTCTGGCGGTGGCCTCCTGGCCAGTGACGATGGGGCTGCCCTCCTGGGCACTGACTCTGGCGGTGGCCTCCTGGCCAGTGACGATGGGGCTGGCGGTGGCCTCCTGGGCAGCGGGGATGATGGCGGGCTTCTCCGCCGTGCTGCTCTTCCCAGACTTTGGTGCTTTCTTCTGCCCCGTCCCCACCTTGGGAGGAGTCACAGCTGAGTGGACAGTCCCCCTGGGACCCTTGTGAACGGCTTTGCCGGCTGGAGTCTTCCCCCTCTCCCGTCGGGCACTGTCCAACTTCTGGTGCTTCACAGGGGGGGACTGGCTGTGCTGTGGCTCTGTGTCACACTGGCTGCCCTGGTGCCCGGTGCACTCCACATACCTCTAACAGGCACCACTGGTACCTGCGATTTTTTGGCTGAGGTGCTAGTACGGGACCTATGAATTGGAGGGGGGGGGTGGGTGGTGGGAAAGAGGTCAAGGTTGCTCAGTAAAAGTTTCTTACGAACACTGGGACGGGTAGCTGGAGGGGGTCTGGGAGTGGAGGAAGAGGAGGTGGTTGTAGGAGGTGTAACTTTTGTTGATTTGGGTGCAGGTGCATGCGCTGGAGGCTGTCGTGAGGTGGATGGATGTTGGGTGGGTGTGTGCCCGCGTTTGTGTACTTTGGGAGGGGGCGTCAGACACACTGGGAGAGGACACAGGGGACGTGTAAATGGTAGTGGGGTGGTGAGTGCAGGTGAGCGGGGTGTGGTGGTGGGTGTGCTGGTGCGGGACCTAGTGGCTGTAGTGGTAGTGCATGCAGGTGAGAGTGTAGACGACACTGGGAGGGAGGAGGGAGACGAGGAGGAGGGGGACACAGTGGAGGCAGTGGATGTTGCTGTGTCTGTATGTGTGTGATGCTTGTGTGAGTGCCTGTGGGATGTGTGGTGCTTATGTTTGCCTGAGCTTCCCTTGTGTGTTGACGTGTGTGCAGGCTGGTCTGATGGTGTGCTTGGGATAGGCTGGGGTACAGGGGATTGGGTCTGGGTGGAGGAATTTGGAGGGGGGAGGCTAGAGACAGGGACAATGGCTGCCATCAGTGCTGAGGCCAGAGATTGCAGGGTTCGATGAAGGGCAGCCTGACCAGAATGAATGCCCTCCAGGAATGCATTAGTGTGTTGCAACTCCCTTTCTACACCCTGGATGGCATTCAAAATGGTAGACTGCCCAACAGTGAGTGACCTGAGGAGGTCAATGGCCTCCTCACTGAGGGCAGCAGATGTGACAGGGGCAGGGGCTGAGGTGCCTGGGGCGAAGGTGATGCCCACCCTCCTGGGTGAGCGGGCACGGGGCGAAGGCTGAGGGGCTGCTGGGATGGCGGTGCTGGTAGGGGGGGTGGCGGCTGTACCTGTAGAAGTGGGGGGCACAGATTTTGCCACCACCACAAGGGAGCTCCCATCGGAGGACGAGTCCGTGTCGCTGGTTGCTGATCATTGTGACCGACGTGAAGCTCCCCTCGCCCTCCGTCCCACTGGTGTATTCAGAGTCCGTGGTGTGGCCCACCATGGCCATGTGGGATGCAGCTCCCTCGTGCTCCGGTGCCACTGTACCTCTGCCTGATGATGCTGATGCACACAAGAATAGGGAGAGCACGAAAAGGGGGGGTGGGGACAGAAGAAAGACAGGTTGAGTGCATGGCTTACCGCTACCGTTGGCGGACAATACAGACACAGCAGCCCCCTGCACTACGCCGCGCTGTTGGGCTCTACTGATGCAGTTCCTGGGATATGGCCTACATGGCTATGGTGGACATCAGCACACATAGATGACACAGGGGCATGTATACCTGTACTTGGCACTCTACAGAGGTGGGGTGGAGTGCCACATGGCCTGCATTACGGAGGGGCCTAGCCTACGGAACTCGCCCTGGCCTAGCGAAACCCACAGCCCTCCTCCACCACCCAGACACCTTCACTGCGTGCAAAGTCCGCTGAATGAGAGTGTACTCACCCCCTTGTGTCTGCTGTGATGCCCTCAAGCGCCCATCCAACTCAGGGTAGGCCACTGCCAGGATCCGGAACATCAGGGGGGTCATGGTGCGACGGGCACCCCTCCCACGTTGGGAGGCCATCCCCAGCTGAGCCTCCGCCGTCTTCTTGCTCCAGCGGCGAATGTCCTCCCATCTTTTACGGCAGTGGGTGCTCCGTCTCTGGTGGATCCCACAGGGTCCGGACGTCCTTGGCGATGGCACGCCAAATAGCCTTCTTCTGGTGGGCGCTGACCTACATGACATGTACAGGGGAAGAAGAGAAGTCATTACCAACTGCACCGTCAAAGTGAGTGGCCCACATCCCTACCCTTGCCATGGGGCACATGCATTCACAGTCCTTCATGCTCGCAGAACTCTGCCCCCTTCCTTCTTACAACCAGCCCTCTCCACCTAGGCATAGCCCAAACAACTTGCTCCCTGTGTACTCACCTGTTGGTCTGGAGGACCGTAGAGTAGCGTGTACTGGGGGAGGACCCCGTCCACGAGCTTCTCCAACTCCTGTGCAGTGAAGGCAGGGGCCCTTTCCCCAGACGCCCGAGCCATTGTCTCTTCCAGACCGAGGTCACAGCAGCACTTGCAGTGTAGGTCCTCTCTTGTCGAAGATCAGGTATCGAGTGATTGAACAGATAGAAAATGGCGGTGACGTCCGCGGCGGTGCGTATCATCACCGCCGGTGCACTTCGTCATTGGCTCATGGGACCCATAGGGTCCAATGTTAACCAATGCAGCATTGCGCAGCGGTCTTCAACCGCCTACCGCGACGGTGTACAACGCCAGCGCAGTTACCTCACATCCCATTGTCCCAATTTAGAGGTCAGGCAGCCGCCATTTCAGGGGCCCACATGGCTTCATTTTCAACTGCGTCACACATACCGAGGCCTGGACTCAACACACATACAGACAACATTTTGGATTATGTTTCGTGTTCTGTGTAGACTGTGGGTACATACCTCTGAGTTGCTTGACTCTGTGGTCGCTGTTGTCCTTCCTAGGCACCATCAGCTGGGACATGTGAGGAGATGGCGGAATCCTCCGGTGTACCGACCGCTGGTGGACCTGTTGACAATGGAGGAGCGACATTTAATCATCACCTACAGGTTTGACCGTGCCACAATCCAGGAACTGTGTACCCAGTTGGAGCCTGACTTGATGTCAGCAATCCGCCATCCCACAGGGATCCCCCCTCAAGTGCAGGTGCTATCAGTGCTCCATTTCCTTGCAAGTGGCCATGGCATCAGGGATGTCCCAGCCTATGTTTTCCACCGTGTTGTCCAGAGTGTTGTCTGCCCTGCTGAAACACATGAGGAGCTACATCGTTTTCCCTCAGGTGGAGGATTTGGCTACTGTTAAAGGTGACTTCTATGCCCTCGGACATATCCCCAACATCATAGGTGCCATTGATGGGACCCATGTGGCTTTGGTCCCCCCCCCACAGGAGTGAACAGGTGTACAGGAACCGGAAGAGTTATCATTCGATGAATGTACAGATTGTATGTTTGGCAGACCAGTACATCTTCCAGGTAAATGCCATGTTCCCTGGCTCAGTGCATGACGCCTACATCCTGCGGAATAGCAGCATCCCTTATGTGATGGGTCAACTCCAGAGGCACTGTGTGTGGCTATTAGGTGACTCTGGTTACCCCAACCTGTCATGGCTACTGACCCCAGTGAGGAATCCCAGGACCAGGGCAGATGAACGCTACAATGAGGCCCATGGGTGGACTAGGAGGGTGATCGAACGCACCTTCGGCCTCCTGAAGGCCAGGTTCAGGTGCCTCCATATGACAGGTGGTTCCCTATTCTACTCACCAAGGAAGGTGTGCCAGATCATCATCGCCTGCTGTATGCTTCACAATCATGCTTTGCGATGCCAGGTGCCTTTTCTGCAGGAGGATGGTCCAGATGACGGTGTTGTGGCAGCTGTGGAGCCTGTGGACAGTGATGAGGAGGAAGCAGAGGAAGAAGACATTGACAACAGGGACTCAGTTATCCAGCAATATTTCCAGTGACACACAGGTGAGAACACATTCTTGCCTACTACAAGTACTTTCACACTTCTACCTCTATCCTGTCTGTCAATTTCAAGCAGTATTTGGTAACTGAGTTGTACATTTCCATTACGGTTTCACAGGTGTGGTTACCAACGTGTGTCATCTGCTTACATTCTTCATGGACTTGTGATGTGTGATATAGGTATGTTGACATTACATTTGAGAACGGATTTTGTCACTGCTATAGCTAATACACATTTTCAAAATCACAGACTGACTCCAGATTGTTTTGTGCTTCAAGGGTGTTTATTGAAGTGCTAAATATTGGAGGGGGTGGTAAAATGGTGAGGGGTGATGGTGGAGGAATGTCCATGGCAGAGTCCAGTCTATTAGTCTCACAGGTGCACTGCCCATATGGGCATAGGAAGGGGAGCTGGGGCAGTTCCAATATGGATAAGGGTTACAAAGTGGGACAGTGGGATGACTATCAGGGTGGTCTCATTTCTTGGCGGGGGTCTTGCCATCGTGCTCTGTCCTGTTCCTGGATCTCAGGGACAGCTTGCGGGGTGGTTCTCCGTCTGCAGGGGGTGGGGTGCTGGTGTGATGGTCCTGTAGCGGGGCGTCCTGTCCACTAGCGCCGGCGGAGGTGGTGGGCAGTTCATCGTCCATGCTAGTGTCAGGGGCCCCTTAGAGTGCCACGGTGTCCCTCATGGTGTTCAGTATGTCCTTCAGCACCCCTACGATGGTGCCCAGGGCGGAGCTGATGGTTCTGAGTTCCTCCCTGAACCCCAAATACTGTTCCTCCTGCATGCACTGGGTCTCCTGAAACTTGGCCAGGACCGTAGCCATCGTCTCCTGGGAGTGGTGGTATTCTCCCATGATGGAGGAGAGGGCCTTGTGGAGAGTGAGTTCCCTTGGCCTGTCCGCCCCCTGTCGCACAGCAGCCCTCCCAGTTCCCCTGTGTTCCTTTACCTCCGTCCCCTGGACTGTGTGCCCACTACCACTGCCCCCAGGTCCTTGTTGTTGTTGGGGTGGTGGGTTATCCTGGGTTCCCTGTAGTGGTGGACACACAGCTGATTGACGTGTCCTGGGGACGGAGGTATGGGCCCGCTGGGTGGGTGCTGTGCTGGTGTTACCAGAGGGTGGAAGGTCTGTGGTGGGCTGTGCCTGTGCGAGGGGAACCGACTGTCCCGAGGCCCACGATGGTCCAGGCTGGTCATCTGGATCCAGTTGGCCAGAGCTACTGTCATCACTGTGGGCCTCTTCTGTGGGTGGGGTAGAGATGTCTGGACCCTCCTGTCTGGTGACGTTGGGTAGTGGTCCTGCAAGGGTGTAAAAGCATGATTATTGCATCTGCGTGTGTCATGGTGTGCAATGGGTGGGTGAGCGTGTACCCCAGTGCTAGCATTCCTGTGTGGGGGCTTGTGTGATGATGTTTGGGGGGGGTGTTATGGGTATGTGCAGTGGGCATGCTTTAGTGAGGGGTATCCATGCTTTGTTGTGTAATGCAGGGCTTGGTGTTGGGATGTGTGGTTTGTGTTATTAGTACAGGAGTTAGAGTGATAGGGGAGGGGTGAGGGTGGGGGTCTGTGATAGCATGCAGGTAGGGTGGGGGATTTGATAGTTAAGATTTGACTTACCAGAGTCCATTCCTCCACCGACTCCTCCGAGGCCCTCAGGATGCATAATGGTCAAGACCTGCTCCTCCCATGTTGTTAGTTGTGGGGGAGGAGGTGGGGGTGCGCCGCCAGTCCGCTGTACAGCGATGTTGTGTCTTGAGAACACAGAACGCACCTTCCCCCGTAGGTCGTTCCACCTCTTCCTGATGTCCTCCCGATTTCTTGGGTGCTGTCCCACTGCGTTGACCCTGTCCACTGTTCTTCGCCATAGCTCCATCTTCCTAGCTATGGAGGTGTGCTGCACCTGTGATCCAAATAGCTGTGGCTCTACCCGGACGATTTCCTCCACCATGACCCTGAGCTCCTCCTCGGAGAACCTGGGGTGTCTTTGCCGTGCCATGGGGTGGTGTAGGTGATGTGTGGGGTGGTGTATGTGGTGATGAGTGTGGTGATGTGTAGTGGTGTGTGGTGTTTTGTGCGTGGATGTTGTGTGGGTGATGGTGTTGTGTGCCTCTGTGTGGTGGGGTTGTCTATGCTGTGCAGTCTCTCTGGCCTTCGTCAATAATTTTGGTCGTAGGGGTTTGTGGGTGATGTGGGTGTGTGTTTTATATTGTGTTGGGTGTGTGGGAGTGGTGTTTGTATGTGTATCAGGTGTGTGTATTTGGAATTGTCCAATGTGGCGGTGTTTTGGAGATGTGTGTGTATTTTGAGCGCGGCAGTGTGTACCACTAATGGAATATTGCGTGGATTCGTGGGTTGTGATAGCATGGGCGTGTTTCAGTTGGCGTGACGGTGGAGGATTTGTTTTCGCCAGTTTATCACTGACCTTTGGTGTGGCGGACTTGTGTGGGTGTCTGAATTTCGGCGGATTCCGAGATGTGGGTCATAATAGCTGTGGCGGATTTCCGCGGCCGCAGCGGTGTATTGGCAGTCTTCTGCACGGCGGTAAGTGGCTTTTACCGCCAATGTTGTAATGACCCCCATAGTGTTGTCTACAATTGATATTATTCAGTCAGACATGTCCCGTTTATACCATGGACAAAGTCAGCTGCTTTCTATAATGCAGCTTGGTTGGACGTTACAAACATTGAAAAATTGCCATGTTCCATGGAGATACATTAACATAGTGAATTATTCGCTGCTTTTAATTTATCCGAGAAACAACAGGCAATGGCCAAAAGGGAAGCGAGTTTCACCATGCTTCATATAGAAAAGTTGGAAAAATTGCCTTTTACAATAGCAGAGAGCCCTTCAACTGTCTGGCTCATACATGGCATTATTAATCTGCCCATTTCCACCTTTCATTTTTCGAAATGCTTGAAACATCTCGCCGTGGGCAAGTATGAGCGTTTTGGGTGACAGCTATATTAAGGAAGAGTGGGAGTTGCCTTTTGATTATAAATGTCTGAACTGCGAAATAGAGGTCTTTCTTAGCAGAAGCGAATGTGAGACCACTGTTAGTCATTCTATGATCTGCAAGCAGGTGTCCCTTCACGGCCACTGCAATGCGGGGGTTGCGAACTTGGCCTGTTTTCTGAAGGGTATTCTTGTTTCTTTGATGCGACCATCATTTCATGTACTTTCCAATGGCAGTTATGTGGTGCTGAGTGATCAAAGCTGTTGCAGTATGCAAACGGGCATTGCCTACAGAATTTCGGTCTCTAAGGTTGTTACGTGTTGTGCACATGTTTTATTCCCCCCACACAAGAGATAAAGATATCAGAAATGTGGCCTCACATTGATACTATTAATGTAAATTATGACAAGCTGAGTAGGCTAAAGGCGCTACTGTTTCAAAAATAGGTAGCGTTGACATCCGCTAGAGAGACGTATGTTCTCCACATTGCGAGATCATCAGCCGAAATACAATACCTATTAAATAGAAACTTCCCCAAGCACTTTGGTGAGCTGGCATTGAGAATATTCAACGCCTCGAGCACTACTGTGATTGTCCATTTCTTTAAGGCTGTCGAGTCTGGATTAGTGTCCGTCTTCCAGACTATCTTCGGAGTCATCCCGTCGGCCATCCATTCACTCTTTTCAAGTGTGTTTGGTGGCTTTCCTGTAATTTTGGCATTATTTGGCAGAATACTTCTGCTATTTTTTCTGATTCGCAGTGGTTGTTTCTTTACAGCTACATGGAACAATGGAGCCACTGCCGCCAGCACAACTGTGCTGTGAACACATGGTTCAGATCTTCGATGCTTTCTTGCTGGAGGAACTAGAGGGGAATTGGTCATTGTCATTTCGCCCACTCCTCTGGTGCGTGCAGCCTGTCTTTCACTGCGTATGGTGCTTCTTCGAACATTTGCCAACTGTGTGTCTTGCCGTCCTGCCAGTATCTCCTGTGGACCAAGAACTGCTGATGTCCCCGATGAGGGTTCATACATGGTCGTGCCAATGAGACTAAGGCTGATCCGCGAGGCCACTTATGAACACTCAGAGTTGGTTCTTCCATCTACAGACAATGGCACTGATGCAGGTAGACCTGCACATGAGACTATTGCGCACTTTTGCTCCGTGAATCCATCCGCCCAAGTGATCGATCTTACATCAGACGATTTGGCCTCATTTTTTGATGACTTTTTACAAGTTGACTTCGGAGCTAGTCTTTAAGATCATGACTATAGTTCCACGCCACAATGATTTACTTTGGCCTGCTGTGCTTGTCATGGTTGACTTTCAGTCTCTTTAGTATGTTTTAAATGTTCAATTTTTTCTGTTTTTAAACTTTGGTTTTTATGTTTCGCTTTTAGTCCAGAGCAGCTTTTTTAGCTTTTGGATTACCTCACCTTCAGTGGTGTCCAATACTGGTGCCATACTTGTTACGGCAATGGGGAGGGTGTAGTGAATCCTAGTTTGTTTTAATGGGATAACGGGAGTTAGCTTAGTCTTTGGCTTGCAGACTTGTGCCCCCGTCACCTAGTGACTTTTAACCTACTTAGCTTGCTCTGTCTTACACCATTTATTTAATTAATTCTTCTAAGATGGCTGCCTTGTTTATAGTTAGGTCCTTTTGTTTAGAGTTATGTTATCAGTGTCACCGCGCTAAGGCGTCAGCTCATACAACAAAGACAAACAAACTGTAGGTGCTCACATTAAAAATTACCATCCCAAGCATGCAGTGTTATCTATTGTTTTGGAACAACCTACGTCAGGGGTCCAAGTATATCTGTATAAACACATCACACTTTAGACAGATAATCAGAGGGATTCCGACCAGATACCATCGCTGCTATCGATGCTGCACATTGCCTTGACGCTGACCCGGACTTCATGCTATTCTTAAGTCTGAGCTCGAGACCTCACTCCAAGGTAACAAGGTTGGAGGCTCCTTCCAGGGACATGGCATTGGCAGATTAGGTTTAACATACCCAGCTCTCTTCTAGGTAGAAGGTTAGGCCTATTACAATAGGGTATTAGGACATTTTACATACCTTATGTGTTTCCATGTTAATGCAAGATGTTGGGGGTCTTCATAATCACGACTCTTGTCTTTACAATTCTATTTCCTGCACTGTTCATTATCCTAATCATTGCAGCCCATGTGATTTACCGCATTGTATTAAATAAAAACTATTGAAACATTACTGTATCTTCGTTATTGCCTGTGTTTGGTTGAGACATGATATATCTGTGAGAAAGGGGTAATCTCTGTTTAACCATGATAGTCCCTGGGATGTCATACTTCTGAGTCCATGCGTAAAGGCTGCCACAAATCACCTTTAACTGTTTGGGTTTTGGTGAGGTACTGCTAGTGATCCGGAATGTTTGGGACGACAGTTGCGACTTGTTGTAGGATAGGCATAGTCACCTACAAACATAGTCCCAAAGCAAGAGTCCAAACTACGACAGGTCTTGGCCTCAGGTCCTGCAGGATGTCTGGATGGGCGACCTCTTTTGCGGGGGGTCCCACAGCTGCAGGGGTTGGGGTGCTGGTGGCCTGGGGTTCCTCCTGCTGGGGCTCAAATCTAGTCGCAGGTGCTGATTTTGTCTGCAGTGGTGTTGCCGGACTACTGGATGGGGCCTGCTGTTGGGTTGAGGATGTCCGCAGGATATTGGTCAATTCCTTGAACTCCCCTAATAATGAGACCATGGTGGCATTGAGTGCCTGCCACTGCTGCATGGCCTCCTGGTGGTATGCCTCTTCCAGCCTTTGTGTGTCCTACAAGGTGGTGAGTATCTGGACCATCTTTTTGTGGGTTTTCTGGTAGGCACCTAGGATTCTGGAGATGGCCTCCTGGCCAGTCGTGTCCTGTACCTGCCTCTTCCCTTGGCCCACGATTGCCCTCCCACTGCCCCTTGCCCCCTGTGTCCCTGGTGCAGTATGCCCCTTCCCACTGGCAGCAGGACTGTCATTGTCTTTGGTTTGAACCATTGACTCCTGCCCCTGTCCCGTGGGGCACACTGATGTTTGATATGACCTTGGGACCCGGGTATGGGAAAGTTGGTTCTGCTGTGCAGTGGCTTCATTTGTGGGCAGGCTGTTGCTGGTGGACTGACCACTCATGCCTGATGGGCCAGGTCTGTCATACGTATCAAGACTTCCTGGGGAGACATCCCCTATCGGACCTGTTTCAAGGCCTGGGCTTTCTGTCACTGGGCTCCTCTGCTGTGTGGCAGTACTTGGAAGACCTGTGTAATGAGAGGTATTGTGTCAGATGATGGTATTGTAGCAGTGACACACATGGTTGTATGCCATCATTAACTAGATTTGCAGGGCAGTAATGGCAATGACAGTTACTAGTCCACTACTTGTGTTACCATCAGTGGAATGTTGCAATTGGCCTATTTTGGAGAATAGTTAATGCTTGTCTTGCTACTGTCATTGCCATATACTGATGTGCATTCCTTATACTTATTGGTGATGGGTAGTGACATGGTTTAACGTGCAATTGCATAGATGTGATGTGGATGTAGCAGTCATGCAAGGGTAGGGAGTGTTGCATAATGGTAGTTGTGGTACTTGCTGCCATGTGAGGTATCCATGCAGTAGGTGGGCCAGTGAGGGAATGGTGTCAGTAGGGTGCTGTGGCATGCAAGGGTGGGTATTGGGTCCATGGTGGATTTGTGCACATTAGGGTGGTGTGAGGGGGTGGCGGGTACATGCTGTGCATGGGGACATGTTGACCAGGGAGTACAGTAGACTCACCAGTGTCCAGTCCACTAGATATTCCCGTCAGCCATTCTGGATGTAGAATGGCCAGGACCTTCTCCTCCCACTGTGACATTTCTGGGGGAGCAGTTGGGGGCCCACCACCAGTCATGACAGCGATTTGTTGCCTGGAAGCCATGGCCAGTACCTTCCCCCCTAGGGCGTTCCACCTCTTCCTAATGTCCTCCCTTGTGCTTGGAGGATTTCCCACTGCATTCACCCTGATGACTCTCCTCTGCCATAAGTCGTTCTTCCGGGCTATGGATACCTGCTGGACATGTGCTCCAAACAGTTGCAGCTCCACTCTGATGATTTCTTCAACTATTACCCTCAGCTCCTCTTCTGTGAATAGTAGGGTTTTTGGTGGCGCCATGGTGGTTGTGTTGTGGGTGGGGATGTATGTTGTGCAGGGATTCTGGGTGTGCTGTTTGTTGATGTGAGTTTGTGTAGTGGTATGTGCATGTACTCTTTGGTGTTTGTGTGAGGTGGTGTGTTGTGTGCTGTGTGTTCAGTGTGATGGGGCCTGTGGTATCTAGGTGCAGTGCCTACTTTCAGTGTGCTCTTGCCTCACTCTGTCAGAGTTTCTGGTTGCAAAGGGTTCTGGGTATGTGTGTGGGGGGGTATTTTGTAGTGCTGTTGACTGATGTGTGTATGTTTCTCAGGTGTTGGGTAATGGTATTGTCCAATGTGGTGCAGTGTTCTGGTGGTGGTGCCTTTTTTTCCTGTGGCGGTTTGGACCGCCGATGGATTGCCGCTGGTTTGGGACCGCAGTGCTGATTTGTGAATCATTATTTGGTGGGGATATTCTTGTCGTGTCGGTGCTGGTGGTACAGCCGCCTCCTCACACCGTCGTTTCAGGCGACCCTGTCATTTTTTGGGTGTATTTTGGGTGGTGTTGTGTGGGTGATTCGTAATGCAGTGGTCTTCACTCCGCCATCACTGGCGGTCTTTCGGCGGCCGCTTGCACGACGGTCTTCGGTAATGACCGCCAAACTCAGAATGACCACCTTTGTGTCCTTATTCAGCTTTTTTAATTCTTCCTGTCTGGGCCAGACTGAGTCCAGTCGATCTTAGGGACAGTTGGGAGTGTACCAGTTGATGGCAGATTGCAGGTATTCTAATCCTTGGGAGTGAAGAGCCTTATGAGTCAAGCACAGTGCCTTAAAGGTGATGCACTTTCTGATGGGAAGCCAGTGCAGTTTCTTTAAACCTTCTGTGATGGGGGAGGATTTGGGCAGATCAAGCCCTAATCTGGCAGCAGTGTTTTGTATTAGCTGCAACTTGTAAAGGGATGAGTGTTTTATATGTAAGTACAGGGCAATACAGGGCATTACAGTAGTCCAGTCTAGAGATTATGAGGGCCAGCACCACTGTCGCCCTGAGATCTGAAGGAATAAATGGCAGAACTTTTTTTTAGAATTCTAGTAAACCAAAGGTAGATATTGGCAAATTTATTTATATGCAAATTAAAAGTCAGATCTGAGTCGCAGATGATCCCGAGGTTCCTGGCTTCGGAAATAAGAATGGGAAGAGTACCACAGATCTCAGGCCACCAGCTATGATTCCAAATGGAGGTGTTTGTCTGAAAAATGAGTACCTCCATTTTATACCCATTCATCTTCAACCAATTACGGTCATTCAATTACCGATTACTTTAATGCAGGACTGAAATCTGTCTGCCATATACTGTATGTTGTCATGTACTTTGACAATAATTTGAGTGTGACGACACTTGGAAGTTAAAAGACCGAATGATATTGTTCAGAGGATCCATGTACTAATTAACGAGGGCGGGGTTAAGCGATGATTACTGAGGCACTCCACAGAGAAGCTGAAAGGGGATTGAGCTGTAATCTCAACATCTGACTGTCATTGTCCTGTTTTGGAGAAAAGAGTCCAGAATACTCCTAGCCGGACCCCTGAGTCTTGCCAGCAACATTTGGGGCAAGGTAATATGGAACGCTACCGACAGGTCCAACAGTATCAGAATGGCACCGCCTCCTTGGTCAAACTGTCTCCTAATGAAATCTGTGGTGTCAATCAGGGCGTATTCCGTGCTATGGTTTTTCAGGAACCCATGCTGGGAGGCATCCAAACAGTCGTGATTAAGCAGGAAGATGGCCAGCTCTTGGTTAATATATTTTCCCAGAATTGTTGCAAGCGTTGGCAGGAGGGCAATGGGGCGTAAGCTTTAAGGGCATGATCATTGTTCCTTCCAAGTGAATGGAAATACCCCGGAGTCCAGAACTTCTGCAAAAATAGTCCCTAGTGGCACAGCCATAGTGTTGCTTACTACTTGAAGTACTCTTGGTGGACAGGGGTCTCCGGGGAACCCCAAGTGAATTCCAGTTAGTGGGGAATTAATTTGGCTTTTGCCTAGGGGAGCAAATTTTGTAAGTATAGGGACTCCATCAGCTTCATCTCGAGTACTGGGGCAGAGAATCCCCTGGTCTATGTGTAGGGGAGAAAATTCAGAGTCTTTTTTAAAAAAAATTATGAAGAAAGAACTCAGCCGTATCATCGCAGCAAATTCATGAGCTGTCTAGTTTCTGAGAAGTAGGGGGAGCAGCCAGTGCCTTCACCACTTTAAATAATTATTTAGGGGTGTTGGAGGCACATCTGATTTTCTCAGAATAAAAACATGATTTGCCAGTTCTAATGGCCTCTTTGTAAATTTTTAAACGCTCCCTAAACTTTGCTTTTTCCAATGGCCCAGAATCTAATTTCCATTTTCTCTCTTGTTTCATACATTGGGCCTGATTACAACTTTGGAGGAGGTGTTAATCCGTCCCAAAAGTGACGGTAAAGTGACAGATATACCACCAGCCGTATTACGAGTCCATTATACCCTATGGAACTCGTAATACGGCTGGTGGTATATCCGTCACTTTACCGTCACTTTTGGGACGGATTAACACCTCCTCCAAAGTTGTAATCAGGCCCATTGTCTCTCAAGAGTCTTGAGATCATCCATGTACGAAGGGGCTGATACTTTTTTCTGTTTTTATTCTAATCTCCCTCAGTGTAATTTCCACAATGGCTTTCCTTATCCAGGAGTCAAAGTTCTTTTCCCGAGAACCCTGTCCCTCTTCAAGCCTTTCCTGACGCATCACCAAGGCCAGGCGCAAGTCTTCCTTTTTGACTTGCCGCCAATTACGACTCCAAATATTAGATTTGTTCTTGGGGTGCGGACAACTTCTATGTGTAATTTTAAAGGGGATCAGACAATGATCCGACCATTCTAGCTGCTGACATTTGCACTGTGACCAGTTCCTGTACGGCAAACACCCTATCTAGTACATGACCTACAGCATGAGTGCTTGAGGTGACCAATTGACTCCAGCCAAAACAGGACATGAAATCCAGAAGAGATAGAGGGCCTCATTACAACATTGGCGGGCGGCTACTGCCGCCCGCCAAGTTGTAACCGCTGTGCAGCCGCCAATGCGGCCGCACTCCCGCGGTGCCCATTTGGACATCCCCGCTGGGCCGGCGGGCAGAAACCAAGTTTCCGCCTGCCGGCCCAGCGGGGATATGGGCCGCAACATGGGAGCCGGCTCCAAATGGAGCCAGCGGTGTTGCGGCCGTGCGACAGGTGCAGTTGCACCTGTCGCGCTTTTCACTGTCTGCACAGCAGACAGTGAAAAGCCGCATGGGATCCTGTCAGGGGGCCCCTGCACTGGCCATGCCAGTGGCATGGGCAGTGCAGGGGCCCCCAGGGGCCCCACGACTCCCCGTACCACCAGCCTTTTCCTGGCAGTACAGACCGCCAGAAAAAGGCTACCGGTCGGGGACTCGTAATCCCCTGCCCTGGGCAGCGCTGCAAGCTCCCTGGTGGTGGCGGACACTTCTGTGACCACCCCAGCTACAGGTACAGCTGTCAACCCCTGTACCAGCACCACCCTCCCATCAGCCCCTCATCGAGTTGCCCGTGCCCGCTCATCCAGGAGGGTGGACATCTGCTTCGCCCCAGGCACCTCAGGCCCTGCCCCAGTGAGCCTGTCGCCCTGAGTGAGGAGGTTATTGATCTCCTGAGATCCATCTCTGTAGGGCAGTCAACCATTGTAAATGCCATCCAAGGGCAGGCAGCCCAGATGCAATAATCTAATGCATTCCTGGAGGGCATTCACACTGGATTGGTGGCCCAACAGAGATCGATTCAGGCTCTGGCCTCCTCTCTGATGGCAGCCATTGTCCCTGTTTCTACCTTCCCCCTCCAACTTCCACTACCCAGTCCCATTGCCCTCAACCCCAACCAATCCTAAGCACACATACAGACGAGCATGCACACAAGACAACACCCAAGAGTGTCACAGGCAAACACAAGCACCACACTTCATCCCACAGGCACTCACACCAACATCCAGTTGCAGACACACCAACATCCACTATTTCTACTGTCTCCCCCTCCTCCTCCTCCACCTCCCACCCAGTTCCGTCCATGCTCACACCTGCATGCACTACATCATCATCCACTACCAGCATCACTACACCAAGCAGAACACACACCTCACTGGCAGACACCTCCACAACAGCCATGGACACATCCCCTGTGTCCTCTCCCACTCTGTCAGTCCCCCCCCTCCTAAAATACACAAACGCAAGCGCTTAGGCACCCAACAACCATCCACCTCACAACAGCATGCAGCCCATGCACCTGCACCCAAAAGCAGCAGACAGACACCTCTAACGACCACTCCCTCATCCTCCATTCCTTCTCCCTCTTCAATGTCCCTAAAAAACTGTTCCTATCTAACATTGACCTCTTCCCTACCCCTCCCCTTCCCTTTCCCGTCCTGCACATATGGGCAGGGTAGGAAGAACCCAGCCGAGCACCTCAGGCACACAGACCACGGGCCTAGTCATTAACACACCCACTCGTGGTGGAAAGTGATCCAGGCCACATGTCCTGAAAGGGAAGGAGCCTGCACCAGGCAGCCTAAAGGGAAAGGAGCCTGCACCAGCAGGCAGGAAGACCAAGGAGCCTGCCCCAGCAGGCAAGATGGGAAAAGAGCCTGCCCCAGCAGCCATAAAGACCAAGGAGCCTGCACCAGCAGGCAGGAAGACCAAGGGGCGTGGGCCAGGAACTGTGACGGAGCCCCCACCACCAACCATGGTTATGCAGCCGTCCGAGGTTGCAGGGGTTGGGCTGGAGCCTCCCCCCACCAGCACCACCCCAATGTGCAGCCGTCCGAGGTTGCAGGGGATGGGCAGGAGCCTCCCCCCACCAACCACACCACCACTGTGCAGCCGTCACAGCTGGCGGACGGTATGTAATCCTGCCTCCATGGGCTGCTGTGTGGCCTGCTCCCTCCAAAGCCAGTGGGTATGACACCCACCTGAGAGACTGTGGCCCATCACTTCCCAGGATCAAGCACAGGGCAGATTGTCCCCTCCAGAACCAGTGGGTATGACATCCACCTGAGAGACTGTGGCCCATCACTCCCCAGGATCAAGCACAGGGCAGGTTGCCTCCTCCAGAACCAGTGGTATGACACCCACCTGAGAGACTATGGCCCATCACTCCCCAGGATCAAGCGCAGGGCAGGTTGCCCCCTCCAGGACCAGTGGGTATGACACCCACCTGAGAGACTGTGGCCCATCACTCCCCAGGATCAAGCACAAGGTGGGTTGCACCCTCCAGAACCAGTGGGTATGACACCCACCTGAGAGACTGTGGCCCATCACACCCCAGGATCAAGCACAGGGCAGGTTGCCTCCTCCAGAACCATTGGGTATGACACCCACTTGACAGACTGTGGCCCATCACTCCCCAGGATCAAGCACAGGTGTGTGTGTGTGGGGGGTGTATGTGTGTTATGCGTGTGTGTATCACTCTCGTTTTCCTCCCCCCCTTGTGTCCTAGGCGGCTGTACTCACCGTCGTCATCTTCGCCGGCATTGGTGTTCATGGTCGTGCAGAAAGTAGATGATCATCGGGAGGACATGCAGTTCAGGTTCCATGGCGGCATGGTTCTTCCCTATGGCTCCAACGGTGATTCCTTTCCCTTCTGAACTCAGTTTCCGCCAGGCTTTTGATGTCATTGGTACCGCCCCGGAAAAGGTGGTGGTTTGCAGGTTTCTTAATATGGTGGGCGGAACATTGACTTCCGTCTGGCTGTAGGCGGCTACCGCCATGGTGGCTGTTGTTTCCGCCCTGGCAGTCGGTGTTGTACATTGGCTGTCTATCGGAGATCTTTCCGCTATGGTCATAATTTGGTGGTAGTTACCGCCAGCCTGTTGGGGGTATTACTGCCACTTTATTGTCAGGAATCCCCAAGGTGCCTCCTGTGTTATTTGTCAGAATCCACAGGGATTACAGTTAAATCATATCTTTGTTCTTGGTTATACCTTTATGTTTCTAAGTAAACATAATGTGCTTTGTTACACAATGGGTTTTATCAATGCTTGTTTTACCAATGCTTGCTTGCTAATGTGAGCAGGTGTAGACATGTGCTTCTAATTGGGTGTGGTGTAGACATGTGCTTCTAATTGGGTGTGGTGACTCATCCACATGTTTAAACACAACTGCTTTCCTGATTGGCTATAAATAGCAGAGTGAATCATATCTCCCTGCTTGGCTTTGTTTTGCTTCCTGATCTCAGCATCTGATTTGGTAGTTCAGCCCCTGCTGTCATCCTCATATTTAGGACTTTTGAGGCAATTCTTTTCTTCGTTCCTGTACCAGCTGACACCAGGCATTCCTCCAGAACTCCGGGAAAGACTGCAGGCTAAGTGACTAGTATTCTCCAGGGAGTTTGTTCTTTGAGCGCTGCGCTTTCCTAAAACAACTGGCAGCATCCCTGGCTGCTGGAACCGGACAGGCGCAGATGGGCTTGCCTTAGGTGCTCATTTTGCGCGCCAGTGGCGCGTCCGCAGCCCGACTGGCTTAAATACCGTCTGTTGGTTCATGAGGAGGTGGAGGGGGGCACGCCCACAATGAAGAGGCTGCTCCGCTCCCTCACCGTTCAGTCCTCACACCTAAAATGGCAGCAGTAGAAATAGAAGACAGGGATCTAACTGGCCCATTAACCCCACATGAGAAAGCACAAGTAAAAATTCAATTACGTTATCTGAGTTGTCTAAAACTAATTTTTCTCCTTTAAAAAGCAGTGAGCAGCATAAAATACTTTTTCAACAGTGCTAAAAAGCATTAAAAGGGTAAGTAGCAAAATGCACGACAGCGTTCTCACCCGCTGCGCCTCCGCGGCCCGACCGGCTTAAATGCTGCCTGTCAGTACACGAGTGTAGCAAAGTACCATCTTTCTTGGCCTGTTAACCCCAATTTCTACCTGTTTGTCAGTATGTTTTGCCTGTCGCACTGGGATCCTGCTGGTCAGGACCCCAGTGCTCATAGTTTGTGGCCTAATGTGTGTGTTGTCAGTAGTGCTTAACTAGGTCACTGAAGTTCTGCTAACCAGAACTTCAGTCCTTATGCTCTCTCTGCTTCCAAATTAGTCACTATAGTTTAGTGGAATTGTCCCCCCAATCCCATGCATCCTGACGGATCCACCATGGACCCCCAGTACTGCCAAACCAGCTCTCTGAGGTTTGCACTGCAGCTACAGCTGCTGCCACCTCACAGACAGGGTTATGCCGTCCTGGGGTCTGGCCAGCTCAGTCCCAGGATGGCATAACAAAGCATTTCCTTTGGGAGGACGGTGTTACACCCTCTCCCTTTGGAAATAGGTGTTACAGGCTTGGGAGGGGTAGCCTCCCAGAGCCTCTGGAAATGCTTTGAAGGGCACAGATGGTGCCCTCCTTGCATAAACCAGTCTACACAGGTTAAAGGACCCCCAGTCCCTGCTCTGGCGTGAAAGTAGACAAAGTAAAGGGGGGTGACCACTCCCCTGTCCATCACCACACCAGGGATGGTGCCCAGAGCTAATCCGGTGTGTCCCTGGCATTAGCCATCGTGTTTTCCAAGGTGTGGGGACACTCTGGAGATCTGAGTGGCCAGTGCCAGCAGGAGACGTCATTCAATCAATCAAAAATTTGCTGAGCACGCTACTCACTCGGTAGGGTCTCAAGGTGCTGGGGTGGGTGTGCTACTGCTAGAGCCAGGTCTTGAGGCGCTTTCTGAAGGACAGGAGGTCCTGGGTCTTGCGTAGGTTGGTGGGGAGGGAGTTCCAGGCTTTGGCGGCAAGGTGGGAGAAGGACCTGCTGCCGGATGTGGTGCAGTGAATGTGAGGAACTGTTGCGAGGGCGAGGTCGGCGGAGCGGAGTTGGCGTGTCAGGATGTGAAAGTTAAGTCAATCATTGAGGTAGGCCGGTCCGGTGTTGTGGAGGGCCGTGTGAGCGTGGATTAGGATTTTGAAGATGATCCTTTTGCTGACGGGTAGCCAGTGTAGGGTTCTGAGGTGGGCGGAAATGTGTTCGTGGTGAGGGAGGTTGAGGATGAGATGTGCTGAGGCGTTCTGGATGCGCTGGAGTTTTCTCTGGAGCTTGGCTGTGGTTCCCGCGTAGAGGGCGTTGCCGTAGTCCAGTCTGCTGCTGACGAGGGCGTGGGTGACTGTTTTCCTGGTTTCTACAGGAATCCACTTGTAGGTCTTGCAGAGCATACGAAGGGTGTTGAAGCATGCAAATGAAATGGCGTTGACTTGCTGGGTCATGGAGAGGGAGGAATCTAGTAAGAAGCCAAGGTTGCGTGCGTGGGTGGTGGGTGTCAGGGGTGGCCCCAGGGTGGGCAGCCACCAGGAGTCGCCCAATGCTGGCTTGTTCGGTCCAAAGAGGATGATCTAGTTTTTTTCTGAGTTCAGCTTGAGGTGGCATGCTGTCATCCAGGTAGCGATGGCAAGAAGTCCAGTGTGGGGGTTGCTCTTGACGGTTGCGGGGTTCCTCGTAAGGGAGAGGATGAGCTGGGTGTCGTCAGCATAGGAAATGATGTTAAGGCCGTGGGGTAAGACGTTGTTGGCGAGTGGAGCCATGTAGATACTGAAGAGGGTGGGGATGAGTGAGGATCCTTGGGGGACTCCGCATATGGTCTTGGTGGCCTTTGACCGGAACGGGGGGGAGGTGAACTCTTTGTGTTCTCTCGGAGAGGAAGGAGGTGAGGCAGTCCAGGGCTTTGTGGCGGATTCTGGCATCGAAGAGGCGTGTGCGAAGGGTTTGGTGGCATATGGTTTCAAAGGCTGTGGAAAGATCGAGAAGGATGAGGGCAGCTGTTTCACCTTTGTCCAGCCTGGTCCTGATGTCGTTGGTGCAGGCAATGAGGGCGGTCTTGGTACTGTGGTTTTTGCGGAATCCAGACCTGGAGACGTCAAGTATGCTGTTGTCCTCCAGGAAGCGGGAGAGCTGGTTGTTGACTATCTTCTCTATGACCTTCGCTGGGACATCAGAGACCCCTCCTGATAGGTGCATACCTGGTTAGGTACCCAATCCCTCTCTCATGGCTATTTAGGGTCCTCCTGTGGGTTCCTCTTCAGATTCAGCTTGCAAGTTTCCTCCAGGAATCCTGTGCAACTTCTGCTTCAGCTTCTGACCGTCAGATCAACCGCAGACTGCTCCAGGAACCGCTGTAACTGCAACAAAGTATCCAGAAAGGCTACTGTGACCCTGCAACGTCAGCTCCAGCCAGCAACAGCAACAGTTTCCAAGGTGTGCACGCTCTGAGGACTCCCTGCCTTCACCCTGCACCAGACGAACCGAAGGAATCTCCTGTGGAGTGACTGAGTCAAATCCCTGATCCAGCAGGCACCTTTTAACACGACAACCGATTCTCTGGGACTCCTCTCCTGGTGACAAGCATGCTCCCTGGAACACAGGTCGTGGACCCCTTTGACCCAGACTGTCCTAAGGTCCAGCTGTCCAAATTTGGCAGAGGTAAGAGCTTGCCTTCCCTGTTTGCGATAGTACCCCTGTGCACCGCATCATCTCTAGCTCCTGAGGCCTCTGTGCACGATTTGCAAGAATCCTTCATGCACAGCGTGGCCCAGGTCCCCAGCACTCCATTCTGTGACGCACAACTCACTGAGTTGTTCTGTGGTGGCGTGGGACCTTCTTTTGTAGTGCTGCAGCAACCGCAATTTGCACCTTCTTTGTCCCCGTGTCCTGGGACTCCCGTGGGTGCTGCCTGGTCATCTCTGGGATCCATCCAGTGTTGGGAGCCCCTACTGCCTCCTCAGTCCAAGTTGAGGCCCCCAGGTCCCTCCTGGGTCCAGGCAGCACCATTGTGACGCAAACTGCAACATTGCTTGAACCAAGGCTTGTTGGATGAATCCAGTGCTGCCACTTGCCTACATCCAACATCTCGATGAGAGGCATCTCTTGCATCTTGCAGGAACCCGCAGCCATCTTCTTTGGTGCTCTTCTGCAGACTTCTTCTAGCTGGAGAATTCTCTTTTGCACCATCTTCTAGGTTGGCAGGGGCTCCTATCCTTACTGGAATCTTCTGCGACTTCTGGACTTGGTCTCCTCTTTTCACAGGTCTTCAGGCCCAGGAATCCACCATCTGTTGCTTGCAGTCTTTCTTGGTTCTTGCAATAAGTCTTATCACGACTTGTAGTGTGTCCTGAGGAAACTTGCAGTACTTTACTCATACTTTCCTGGGCTCTGGGGTGGGGTATTTTACTCACCTTTGTGGTTTTCCTACACTCCAAGCGCCCCTCTACACATTACACTTGCCTGGGGGGAATTCATGATTAGCATTCCACTTTCTTAGTATATGGTTTGTGTTGCCCCTAGGCCTATTGCATCCTATTGTATTCTATTGTTTTCTACTGTTTGCACTATTCTGTGACTATTTATTTACCTGATTTTGGTCTCTAGTGTATATATTGTGTATAATACTTACCTCCAGAAGGAGTATTGCCTCTAAGATATTTTTGGCCTTGTGTCACTAAAATAAAGTACCTTTATTTTTTGGTAACACTGAGTATTGTCTTTTATTGTATATAAGTACTGTGTAACTATAGTGGTATTGCAGGAGCTTTGCATGTCTCTTAGTTCAGCCTAAGCTGCTCTGCTACAGCTACCTCTAGACAGCCTAAGCTACTAGAACACTGACTACATTTCACTAATAAGGGTTAACTGGACCTGATATAAGGTGTAAGTACCTATGGTACCCACTACAAACCAGGCCAGCCTCCTACAATGAGGAGGTGGGGGGTGCTGACAATGAAGAGGCTGGTCTGCACCCTCCCTACTCAGTCCCCACCCCATCAGTACACCTAAAATGGCGGTAGTAGAAATAAAAGACAGGACTCTAACTGGCCCATTGCCTGGAAAAATTATGTAAGAAGAAGCTTGATGGTGGCAAAACCTTCCCAAACTTTCAGATTTATTTCTGGGCTTTCCAACTGAAAAATGTTAAGGTCTTATGCACCAAGAACTATTCACAGGTGCCCCCACGGCATCAGGCTATGACAAAAGAATTTCGGGAAAAAGGCAAACACTTTCTATTCAAATTTAGCCTTCCAAAGTACTTTTAAAAAGTCAGACTTGGAGTGATTCACACAGTGTGTAAACTTTGGTTTTGAGTAAGGAAGACTCTCAGAATTCCATATTATAGTACTATTGCTCCAATATGGAACTCTCCCTGAATGCCACAAGGCTTCCAGGCCGCACTGACCATCCCGCTGTTGAAAGCAGGAATACTAAAATGGGGCCAGCTAGTAGTGGTGGGTAGTTTGATCTTATGGGACTCTCTAGTTAGCCTTACAAACAATATCCTATCTCGATTCAAGTATATACAAATAGAGAGCTAGTTTCTGGGGGAACCTAAGTTGGGCATCAAATCTGAATGGAAAGAGGAGTTACAAGATACTCGACCTCTAAAGAAGGCGGTTTCTAAATGGTACTGGGCTCTAGTACAGACAGAGAACACTCAACTCACACTGCTGGAGGAAGCTTTGAACGCGGACCTGCCTTTTTCTGACACTTCACACTTCTGGCAAGTATCAATGTCTACACTTTGGCCTACTGTGAAGTCTGCGCTCCTCAGGAGAAATCATCTGTTTACCATGTACAGGGTATTCTGGTTGCCAAAAAAGCTGGCAAATCTGGGTGGAGGAAGACCGAGATGCTGCCCGAAATGTACTCTGGAGAATGCTGATGAAGTTCATCTATTTTGGCAGTGTCCAGGTATCCAGCGGTTCTGGTAAGGCGTGGGTAAGGCATTAACAGTGATAATGAGAAAAGAAGTTAAGGTAAGCCTGGCCTTGGTTATACTTGCTATACAAGAATGGGAGGTGTTGGGAGGAGATGCGAGGAAGGCTCTGTCGCACTTAATTTTTAACTTGATACTAATTGCACGCAGAGAAATCTGTATTAAATGGCCATCAAATTCCCCTCCTACTGTTACGGAATAGTATCAGTAATTTGCAATGTACCAGTGGCTTGGAGAAGCAGGTTACAATGTGGGAACCCTTTTTATCTCTTTCAATAAGTTAGCCTTTTGCTTTGTGCAACGTCGGTCACATCTTGATAAGATGGGCGACGATTAGGTTTAGTCCTATGATTATAGACAATGTAGAGCAAAGGAGGTGGAGCGGAAAACCCCTTTTTTCTCTTTCCTCTAACTTGTTGAACGGGGTCAGGCTTGAGAGGCCAACATCCATGGCAGCTTAGCACTGCGCCCCTCACAAGTATGGTATCTTTGGCATTCTGTCATAGAGAAGGACTAAAAAAATAAATATATGTACACACACACACACATATATATGCATATACATATATACACATACATATACATATATACATACATACTCATACATATACATATATACATACACATACATATACACACATACATATAAGCACATTTATTCACATATACATGCACAACTAGTTCACGGGATCCCACAGCCGTGCGTCCCGCGGTTAAGGTGCATGTGTGGTTTGGGCCCCCGTTCGTATTTAGACCATAACAGCAATCGGATGGCGAAATCCCAGCGAGTTTTGGGGTACAACACCTTGATTGTGGGCGGATTAAGCATCTCGTTTACAAAATTTAAGGCACCCACATTGAAAAAGACATCCTAAACATAAACAAGCATTTGCAATGCAATGGGTCTCGCATCTGCTCGAGTTAGAGCTTTTAGCGTTATAAACTCCTAACCCGACTTTTCTTGCCACATAAATTGAAAATTGAAAGTTAACCACTTTCACATAAGGGAGCCGATTCACAGCCACAAACCTCCTTCTACACAGCATTCCCTCACATCTTCTGATAAAAATGGTACCTCACTTGTGTTGGTAGGCCTAATGCCCATGACAGGAAATGCCCCAAAACACCACGTGTACACATCAAAATTATCAAATACAAAACTACCTGTTTTTTGCGGGGGAGGCACCTGCGTTTTTGGTCCTGGGCTCAACACTACGTGGACACATCAAAATAACCAAATACAAAACTACCTGTTTCTGCGGGGGATGCACCTGCGTTTTTGGTCCTGAGCTCAGCAGCCATCTAGGGCAACCTTCCAAATCCAGTCCAGGAAGATGTGACTTGCATGGATCCCCCAGTGTTTTTTTTACCCAGAATCCTCACCAAACCTTAAATTTAGCTAACAAAATCAAATTGTCCCCACATTTCTGTGTGGGATCATTGCACCGGCACAAATTTCCTACCACCCAATGTTCCCCTCACTCTCCCGATAAAAATGATACCTCACTTGTGTAGGTGGGCCAAGTGCCTGTGACAGGGAAGAGCCAAAAACATATTGAAATTGAGGGGGAACCAAGGTGGGTCCAAAAGGGCAGTTTGAAAGAAAACTTTTTTAGGCTGACATGTGGGGCAGAATTTTTATCAGTATAGATGCGACAATGCTGGGTGTTAGGAATTTTGTGGATTCCTGCAGATTCCGGAAGGTTCCATCACAAAAATGTGCGATTTCAAGCAAAGTTGGAGGTTTGCAGGGCATTGTGGGTAAGAAAATGATGCTGGGTGCATGTGAAGCACACCACCCTGGACTCACCCACGTGTTTTGCTTTCAGATGTGTCTAGGTCTCGTAGATTTTTCTACATGGCAGTGTCCCAAAGTCCAAAAAGTGCAGCCTTCACCATTCCAAGTGGGACATTTTTGAGAGTTAGACAAGCTCTCATGGCCCAAATGTAAAACCAAAACCCAAAATAATCAAATGTCTTCTTGCTTTCTGTTGGGATAAGATCTTTTAGTGTGAGGGGGGAGAGCTGAAAGACTGTTACCCCCTTCAGTTATGGGTGGGAGCATAACCATGTCCATACTGGTTGGTAGCCACCACCCCACTATTTTTTTTATTTTTATTCCCTGGCATCTAGTAGGCTTTCTAACCCCCCCCCCCCCCCCCCCGGGGAGTGGATCGGGGGTAATTGCCCCATCTGTCCACCGTCTGCCAGAATAACTTTGTCCCCATTTATTTGGGGTGGGGGTATGGCTATACCCCCACTCTCGTTTTTGAAAAAAATTCTTCCCTGGTCTCTGTTGGGCTTTCTACCCCCCTTGGCGGCAGATGGGCCTTACAAAAATAGGCCGATGGGGGCAGAAATGGCCAACAGTAATGGGCCCCCATGGGGAGTGACCCTTGCCCAACGTGCTACCACCCCAAACAAAACAGACACACACACCAATCCCTGGTGCCTAACTGGTTTAACGCTTGCCTAAGGGGTCGCTCCCCATCTATAAAAAATAAAAAAATAAAAAATCCCTGGTGCCTAGTGGATTCTGCCCCCCTTGGGGCAGATTGGCCTAATTAAAATGGGCCGACCTGCCCCCAAGGAGGGCAGAAGTGGCCGAAAATAATTTTGCCCGCCAAGGGAATGACCCTTGTCTAAAGGGTCGCTCGCCACGTGTTTAAAAAAAAAAAAAAAGGATTCCTGATGTCTAGTGGCTAATTAAAATAGGCCGACCTGCCCCCAGGGGAAGGCAGAAAAAGTCTAATTTAAAAATACCCCCTTGGGGAGAGGCCCTTACCCAAGTGGCTGCTCCCCTTATAAGTAAACATAAAAAAACAAACCTCCCTGGTGTCTAGTGGGCATTTCTGCAGCCCAATTGCTTTACAATCGGGCTGCAGAAGTGCTCAGAAAGACATGAAAGGAAAAGCCTTTCCTTTCCTTTCATGTCTCCCCCCACTCCTTACCCCCCGATCAAAAGAGAAATGCAAGCATTTCTCTTCCGATCGTGCGCGACGGGGGTGGCCTCTGATGAGGTCAGCGCGCGATCACGTGCTGACGTCTTCAGATGTCACGGGGGTCAGGGGGGAAAGGGGAAGCGATTCCCCTTCCATCCCTCTCCCTATAGGCCCACAGGAGGAGCGCTAGCGCTTCCCTCGTGGACCAGTTCTGGGACGTAATGGTTACGTCCTCGGCACAGGAGCACTGTGCCGCAGGACGTAACCATTACATTCCCAGCACAGAAGCGGTTAATCAAATGTTTGATGCGCATTCTTCAATACATCCCCAGGCCAAAGGAACAAAATCCCACCCTAGTGGGCAATTGAATTTCAGGTGCGTTCATACCCCAATGGGCGTACTTGGCACCGTCACTCAATAATACATCAACTACATCCGCTTTATATGGAAATCACCATCACATCTTTCTAGTGAAAATACCACATGAATCAAACATATAAAACTCATGTAGATACTGACCAGGGTAACAACTTGCACGCATTTTCAAATATACCCCTCTTCTGAGGTCCCACCCGATGGGCATGTTCAGCTGGTTATACACTCACTTCCTACCCTAATCAATCTTTCTTGGCATGTAACAGTAATTTTATGTTAAGACCAGAGTCTCCTATAATGCTTTCTTATCTTGTTTTATTTCAGTAGCAGCAGTCAAGAACGTAAAAACTACAACTCCCAAAGGCTCAGCACAAGCTAGGTAATGGGAAAAAACAATGAACATCATAACCAATCATAAACCAGATGAAGGTGTAAGGTCGTGCTTGACTGTGAACAGCCTCTTTTCATGCTGCTCACAGTCAAGATAAGTACCTTTCTCTGTTTTCATACTGAATTATATTTCTACGTAGTGTTATTACTGGTATATTACTTGTGTATTTGGTTATTTACTTAATGTAATATCAGTACTGTACTAGATCGTCTCACGTTCTTCATTTCCTTTGCCCTCTGCTGCGCGCTGATGGCGCGCTCGGTTTCTTTACTTCACTGCCGTAGTTGCGCCGGATTCGCTGTGGCACACATTTGATTTTGCCTCAGCTCAGCTCCATGCCCATTTCGCCTGCATGCTGTACGCCAAAATGTTGTACGGAGCCTTTTGTCTAGCCGGTCTTATTTCCGACTTCTTTATGAGACACGTAGGAGATATAGGGCCAGATGTATGAAACTTTTTTGCACTCGCAAACGGTGCGAATTGCAAAAATCGGCAGTTTGCGAGTGCAAAAAAGTGGTCTGCGATGCATGAAAGGCATTCGCAGACCAAAAATAAGAAATTGCAAAAAATTTTATTTTTTGTGTTGCGACCTAGTTTTGCGAGTCGCAATTTGCGATTCGTTATTTCCAGTAGGAAATTGTGAGGCGCAAATTGCGAGTCGCAAAATCCAAGTCGCAAAGAGATGCATCAAAAAATCGCAAATTGCGATTATTCGCAGAATGGCAAAATACCACTAAGTGAAACCAGGTGGTGACCAGGTGCAACCTATATAAAGAGGCCCAGAATGCCTCAAACTCTTTTCCACAATGGCTGCACTCTACGTAATGGCGAGGAGGATGAGGATCTTAGCAGGTTTGAGGAGAGGGAGGAGGAGAAAGGAGCGCATTTTCAGAGTGCGCATTACACTTTTTAAACTGACAGAGGAGGAAATATATGAGAGGTATAGGTTGAACTCAGCCATGATACTTGATCTGATAGCTGAGCTACAACCCATACTGCAGAGCAGAACACTAAGGACTCACATCATCCCCACCCATGTGCAGGTATTATGCTCTCTCCACCTACTCGCCTCAGGGAGCTATCAAGGGGTCATAGCAGCAGCTGGAGGGGTCTCACAGAGTACCCTCTCTAGATTTTTCAATGCATTCATCAACGCCATGCTGAGCAAACTACAACAGTACATCAGATTCCCCCACACCCCACAGGAATTACAGCAGACAAAAATAGATTGTTACCATATAGCACAGTTCCCCCACGTCCTAGGTGTCATAGATGGCACACATTTGGCAATCTGTCCACCATCAGCCACAGAGTATGTGTACCGCAACAGGAAATACCAACATTCCATGAATATACAGGTGATATGCAATGCCTCCGACATCATAACTGATCTCGTGGCCAGGTACCCAGGGAGCACACATGATTCTTACATCTTTCGCCACAGCGGGATTCACACACGACTGCTAGCTGGGGAGTTTGGTGAAGGATATCTACTAGGTATTGTCCCTCTGTACACTGGCGCATTGATGGAGTGCCGATGTCAGATGGCTCAGTTACTTATCATACCCTCTTTCCCTTCCAGTAGACAGTGCTTATGCAGTGCGCACCTACATGATGACGCCCTACCTAAATCCTGCAACACCAGCTGAAAGGAGATATAATGCAGCACACAGGGCGACCCGCAACCTGGTGGAGCGCACATTTGGACTGATGAAGAGTCGCTTCCGGTGCCTCCACAAAAGTGAAAGGGCACTAAAGTACAGCCCAGAGACCACATGTAGAATAGTGGCTACTTGTGCAATCTTGCACAATATAGCTACCACCAGGGGCATACCTGTAGAAATATGTGAATCTGAATCAGATGAGGATGATGATCGCATACCACCGCTACAGCCAGCAGACAGGAACAGTGCAGCAGAGGGAAGGCAAAGGCGTGCCAACATCACACACAACCATTTCAGACGTGAGTATAAATGACACAAATCCTCTGACAACTGTACCTGTAGTGAAATACATTTATTACCTTAAGTCAGGTAATGTACATGTGAGTAATAACAAGAAACAGGTAATGTGATAAACTCAAAACAATGAAGGACCAGATGTAGGAAAGTACCATCTTGCCTGGCATGTTACCCCCATATTTCACTGTGTATATGTTGTTTTAGTCTATGTGTCACTGGAACCCTGCCAGGCAGGGCCCCAGTGCTCATAAGTATGTGCCCTGTATGTGTTCCCTGTGTGAGGCCTAACTGTCTCACTGAGGCTCTGCTAACCAGAACCTCAGTGGTTATGCTCTCTCTGCTTTCCAAATTTGTCACTAACAGGCTAGTGACTAAATTTACCAATTCACATTGGCATACTGGTACACCCATATAATTCCCTAGTATATGGTACTGAGGTACCCAGGGTGCTTGGCCTGGGGTATCCAGGCATCCTTGCTCAGATGTGCTGGCTCCTTCTGAGTGCTGCTCTGTGTGGCTGGGCTGCTCTCTCTCAGGATGCTGGTTTAGGTGTGGCACCTGAAACTGCCTGGGATGACTCATTTCCTGCTGATGTCATCAGGCGCCTCCAGGTGTGCTTTCTCGAACGTTCTCGCAATTTGCAATTTTTTATCGAATCGCAAAAAAATTGTAATTTGAGAAAATGCAAATTGCGATTCGGTAAATGGGCCTCGCAAATCACAAATAGCGATTGTTACATGGCCATTTGCGAGTAGGAAATAGCGATTTCTTAAAAATCGCTATGTGCGATTCGCAAGCCACTGTTTTCATACATATGGCCCTTAGTTTGCTCCTCTGAGGCTCCAAGTGGGCGTGGCATTCTCCCCGTTTCCTAAGAGGGCGTGGCCTGTCACTCCACCTCCCCTTGCCGGTTCTCCAGAATTGGTAAACACCCAGTGGGCATGTTTATTATATATCTACACTCCCCTCGAGGTTCTGCTAGAAAGTTTCTAGCTATTTGGATTTTCCTTCCCATATAACATGGAAATTGAAAGCTCCCCTTTATTACAGTAAGTAGATGATGATGATGGAGAAGCTATAAGAAATTATTTGAATGATTTTATTCATTCTTCTGCTGAACAAGCCATTTCGGCTTCCATGGAAAAAATGTCCAAAAACCTTGAAAATTCTATGAAAAGCAAGATGTCACAGACTTTACTGGCCCCCATTCGTTTTCTGCTTTCCCCCATTCTGCGGAGGAAAGCAGAAAACAAAAATCTATTTATTTACCTTCCAAAAAGAAACAAATTATGACATCCATGAGTGTTTCAGCACACTTGTCTAGTGAGGATCCCTCACGCCAGAAAGAAGACAACGCACCTCCCCTGCCTCCTTCAAAGGAGGGAAATTCCTTAGCGCACGCTAAGTGTAAATCAAAAACTAAGAACATTCAAGATGCTCCCCGAAAACTAATTATCTCAAATATCTTAGACACTGATGACGTCACTGGGGATGCAGATGAGGATGCCGATACTCTAGGGTTTGAAGACCCTGGTTTTTCCCCTCCTCCTCCAAACAAATCTAGGATTGAACTCTTGTAGGAGGCTGGCCTGGTTTGTAGTGGGTACCTTAGGTTCTTACACCTAATACCAGGTCCAGTTATCCCTTATTAGTGAAATGTAGACAGTGTCTAGAGGCCAGGCTCTCTAGGGGTATTGTGGGTGAGCAGTCAAGGATGAACTAGGAGACATGCAAAGCTCAGGCAATACAGCTGTAGTCGCACAGTACTCACACACATGAAAGAAAATACCCAGTGTTACAAAAATAAAAGTACTTTATTTTGGTGAAGTAAATGCCAAGAATACCTGAGAGATTATACTCCCTTATGAGGTAAGTAATACACAAATTATATACACTAATATGCTGTAAAAACAGTTAGAAATCAGTGCAAATAGTAAAAATCACAATACTTAGAAATGGGCCTGGGAGAACACAAACCATATACTAAGAAAGTGGAATGCGAAAGTCGGTTTCCCACCTAGGCAAGTGTAGCGTGTAGAGGGGCGCTGGGAGTATTAATAAACACCAAAGGTAAGTAACAGAACCCACCCCAGAGCCCAGGAAAGCAGGAGTAAATCACAATAACTTTCCTTGAACACACAAGAACACGAGAAAGAAGATTATGCAAGAACCAGAAGAGGCTGCAAGACACCAATGATGGATTCCTGGACTTGTGGAAGATATGGACCAAGTCAAAGAAGCACTGAAGAGTCCAAGGAGAACAGGAGCCCCTGCCAACCTAGATGAAGGTGCAAAAGAAGAACCACAGGTGAAGAACAACAATCAGTACTGCACCCAAGAAGACGGATGCGGGATCGTGGTTGGTGCAGAAGATGTCCAACGCCAGATGGATGATTGCAGTCTGGTTTGTGTTGCTGGATTCTGCCAACAAGCCTTGGCACATTCAAAGCTTGGGGTTAGCGGAAAATGGCGCTTCCCGGGTCCAGGAGGGACCTGGTGGACTCTACCCAGGAGGGGGAGATTAAGGGGGCTCTCAGCAATTCAGAGAGCCCTCAGAAGACCAGACAGAGTGCACAGGAGTCCCACAGCACGGAGACAAAGAAGGTGCAAAAGGAGGCCCACACTGAACTACAACAAAGGGTCCCACGCTGCTGGAGAACCACGCAGGAAGCTGTGCATCACAGGAAGGAGTGCTGGAGCTGCACGGTGCATAAAGAAGTTTGTAGAAGGATGCCACAAGCCTTGGCAACTACAAAGCAAGAGGTGCACAGGGGTACTGTCTTTCATGTGGAGGTAAGCTCTTACCTCCACCAAAGTTTAACAGTTGGACGTCAGGACCACTTCAGTCCACCACCTGTGATGTAGGATCCATGCAGCTCATCAGGAGAGGGGTCCCACACAACCGGTCATCATTGCAGAGAGGTGCCTGCTGAAGCAGGGGAGTGGCTCCTTCACTCCAAGGGAGATTCCTTCGTTCTTCTGGTGCAGGCTGAAGACAGGCTGTCCTCTGAGGATGCACGACCGGGAAACAGTTGCAGTTGCTGGCAGGAGCTCAAGATACAATGGGCAGAAGTCATCTTTGCTTCTTTGCTGCAGTTGTAGAGTTCCTGGAGGGTCCAGATGCAGTTTCTCCAGTAAGAAGGTGAAGTAAAGGATGCAGAGGATTCCTGCTGGAGTCTTGCAATCTGAGTCTGAGGAAACACCCAGAGAAGAGACCCTAAAAAGCCCTGAAAGGGGGATTGGTCACCTAAACAGGTAAGCGCCTATCAGGGGAGGACTCTGACGTCACCTGCTGGTACTGGCCACTCAGATGCTCCCAGCGTGCCCTGCCAGCTTGGAATCCGAGATGGCAAAACCCAGGGACCCCCTGGAGGAGCTCTGAGCACCACCCCGGGAGTGGTGATGGTCAGGGGAGTAGTCACTCCCCTTTCCTTTGTCCAGTTTCGCGCCAGAGCAGGGACTGGGGGGTCCCTGAACCGAGTGGATTACGCAAGGATGGCACCATCTGTGCCCTTCAAAGTATTTCCAGAGGCTTGGGGAGGCTAACCCTCCCAATCCTGTAACACCTATTGCCAAAGGTAAATGTGTAACACCCCTCTCCCAAAGGAAATCCTTTTTTCTGCCTTCCTGGGCTTGAGATGCTCAAGCAACAGGAGGGCAGAAACCTGTCTGCGAGGTGGCAGCAGCTGGTGCTGCCTGGAAAACCTTAGAAGGCTGTGATGGCAATACTGGGGGTCCTCTAAGGAGCCCCAGAGTGCATGGAATCATACAACCAATGCTTGCAAAAGCATTGGGGTATGATTCCAACATGTTTGATACCAAACATGCCTATGTTCGCAGTTACCATTATATAGCTGGACATAGGTAGTAACCTATGTCCAGTACACACGTAAAATGGCGTATCTGCACTTACGAAGTCTGGGAAAATGGTCCTGGAGGTCATGGGGTCACCTCTGCTAGTGCAGAGGTGCCCTCACACACAGGTACTCTGCACCCTGCCCTCAGGGCTGAAGGGCCTGCTATAGGGGTGACTTATAAGTAACCTGGTGCAGTGTAAATGGCTGTGAAAGGGCAATCTTCCTGGGTCCTCTCCATTATCGGGCTCTGCAATGCCTCAAAATTCGACACCTTCGCAAAGATCTAGCGTATTCTGATTCTATCAACACAGATCCAGAATCCTATCTAGAACTTCAATGGTGGATATACCATTTAGACGTCTGGAACAGCAAGACTATCTTTGCATCAGTCCCCGATCTTGTATTAGAATCAGATGCAAGTCGGGAAGGATGGGGTGCCTGTTCACAGTACAATCTCAACTGGGGGTACATGGTCCGTTGAGGAGTCCAAATTGCATATCAATTGTTTACAGATGCTGGCAGGCTCCCTTGCAATCACAACCCTGGCAAAAGACAAAAAACATTGTTCCATTCTCCTTCTCATGGACAACATCTCAGCAGTACAATATGTAAATCATCTGGGTGGCACAAAATCCAAACCTCTTACAGAACTAGGAAAGAGCCTTTGGGACTTCTGTCTTCTCAAAAAGATTTCAGTCAGAGCATAATATTTACTAGGCTACCTGAGTTCCATTGCGGATTGGCACTCCCATCATCTGCGAGGCTTCAGCGATTGGAAACTTCATCCCTCCATCTTTCAATCTCTTTCCCAAATGTGGGGTCCTTTCGACATAGATCTGTTCGCTTCTCGACTCAACTCTCAACTTCCTTGATTCTTCCGCTGGCGTCCAGATCCTCTGGCCTTAGCTAGAGATGCGCTTTTACAGGACAGGTCGAATTTTTCTAATTACGCATTCCCACCTTTCCTCATGATCAACAGAGTCCCTGCCCAAACACAACGCCAGCAAGCTACTCTAGTAATTGTGGTCCGCTTTTGGCAATTGCAGGTATGGGCTCCCCATCTTCTGGAACTAATTATTGACTTTCCTGACCTGCTTCCATCCTTTCACAGTCTTCGTTTCGACCCTCTGGGCTATCCCCACAATCTAATTCTCAGCAATTCTTTCACTCTCTCTGCTTGTAAAAGTACAGGTCTTCCCAACCTTCCCTCAGCCTTTCGTGTCAAGATTCAGAATTCATTAGTAAATCGTGGGCTCTGGGAACAAATAAAGCATACAAGTCAGCTTGGCCTTTATGGTAAAGCTGGTGTCTGGGAAAACATATTAATCCCTTTTCAGAAGATATAATTCATATTGGAAATTCTTTGGCTGCAGAGGCCAGTACAAGTAAGTTTTACAGAACCATAAATATAGATCAGCTATTTTGCGGAATCATTCATTGAATG
Source organism: Pleurodeles waltl (assembly GCF_031143425.1). Lineage (NCBI taxonomy): Eukaryota > Metazoa > Chordata > Amphibia > Caudata > Salamandridae > Pleurodeles > Pleurodeles waltl. The sequence goes on from NC_090443.1 coordinate 314,227,219, forward strand.
ACGGAAAACCAGTTGGAGAACATCCACTTATTTATTGTATTTTAAAGGGAGTAAAGTTTTCTAAACCTCTTCTTCCGAAAGACACAAAATTGTGGGATATAGATGTGGTATTAAAATTTTTTGTTTCTTGGCCAGACAATACATCCCTTTCCCTTAAAAGGCTTTCTGCAAAACTTACTATGTTGTTATGTTTGGTTTTGATTAAACATTTATCTGACATCAATACTTTGGATGTTTCTTCCCGTCAATACTCCCCCACTTGGGTTACGTTCACAGTTAATAGATGCACAAAAACTAACCTAAATTCAGTACCATGTCTCGAAGAGTATGAACAGCAGACTCTTGATCTCAGAATGTGCTCTCAGTCCCAACTACGTATCTCTTTTCGCAAATCTCATCTTCCTGTGTCTTCTGCCACTCTTGCTTGTTGGGTTAGATGGGTCATGCCCTTAGCAGCTATCGATACCTGTGTGTTTGGAGCCGATTCCTCTAGGGGTGCTATGATCTCTAAAGCCTTTTGAATAGGTTCCAGAATTGAGGATATTCTGAGATCAGCTGATTGCTCTAATGACAAAGTGCTCAAAGTGTTTTATTGCAACCCTGTTCACACTGCAGCTTCTTCAGTAATTAGTATGCTTTAAACAAGCATAATAGGAGCCTCCGATCCTGGCATAACATGTAGACTTTCCTAATAAATTATGACGGAAAGTCTTAATTTTATTAAAGACACGGAGGTGAGTATTATTTCACCTTAACACTTACTAATTGGTGTTTTTCTCCCTCTCTGACAGTGGTTCCAGCACTTCCATATACTTCCGGTTAAATCCTTGGTGGAGCTTCCTTCCTTTCCTTCCACATCTTCAGTGACATCATTTAGAAGAGTTGTTCCAATTGCCTTAGATTCTTCACCAAATTTCCATTTCTTGAACTTTTGCAAGAAACTGTTTACTTTAACTTTGGCTTTTTCTATAGTTGCATCTATTTTACTTTTGTTTTCTGATACTATCTGATATCTCACATAAGAAAATAGGTCTGTTCACAATTAAGCACAACCTTATACATTCATCTGGTTTATGATTGGTTATGATGGTCATTGATTTTTCCCATTGGCTAGCTTGTGCTGAGCCTTTGGGAGTTGTAGTTTTTACGTTCTTGACTGCTGCTATTGAAATAAAGCAAGATAAGAAAGCATAATACTAGCCTCAGTGTGTTTAATAAAATTAAGACTTTCCATCATAATTTGTTAGGAAAATCTACATTCATCAGCTTAGTTCACACCCACTGGAGATGCCCATCAACCATTCAACAAAACTAGAGAAAACATATTGATCAAAGACATAAAAAGAATGTAAATACTGTCCATAGTAGAATCATTAAGATCCAACAGCTGCTCCCCGACTTGTTTGTACTATCTCAAACGATCTGCATTACACCCAATTACCTGTTAAAGTACAAAAAAAGATAAGATTGGGTACCCCAAACAAGGGATTAATGCAAAGGAGAGGGGAAGGAGAAAGGCAAGGTCAAGGGGAAGAAAAGGTGACCAAATAGGGATAGGGAACATATTATGAATTTTAGCCCCTTAGCTGCTGGGCCTTCCTCCCCCCCCACAAGTGCTGAGCCCTTTTTTGGCTATTTGGGGTAGTTTGCGCTTAGGCCTTTATAACTTTTTGCCCACATAAGCTATACAAGCCAAATTTGCGTCCTGTTTTTTACCACATCCTTGGGATTCTAAAGGTACCCAAAGTTTATGAGTTCCCTTGAAGGAGACTGAGAAATTTGCCAAAATACAGCTAAAAACATTTGGGGGGCAAAATGGGAACAAAGTGCTGCAGAAGAAAGCATCTGTTTGTTTGCCTGCAAATGGGATCAACAAAGGGTTTGCGATGCTAAAATCACCATCTTCCCAGCTTTCTGGGAGAGGCAGACTCAAATAAGAAAAACAAATTTTTCAACACAGTTGTGGCATTTTACCGGGACATACCCCATTTTTACTATTTTTTTGTGCTTTCAGTCTCCTTCCAGTTAGTGACACAAATGGGTGTGAAACCAATGGTGATACTGGACAGCTAAACATTTCTGAAAAGTAGACAACATTCTGAATTTAGCAAGGGATCATTTGTGTAGATCCTTCAAGATTTTCCTATAGAAAGTAACAGTTGAAATAAAAAAATGTTGACATTGAGTTGAAAAAAACAGCCATTTCTGTCTATGTTTTCTTCTGTAACTTTTTCCAACTGTGGCAGATTTTTTAAAGCAATCTCTGCTAGACCCTTCTTGTTGTGGGGATATATAGAGCTTGTAGGTTCATCAAGAACCCAAGGTACCCAGAGCCAATAAATGAGCTGCACCTTGCAATGGGTTTGTTGGAAAGTGGATTATTGGTAAGGGCAGGTAAGTACCTACACATAACAATAGGCTACTAACCCCCACTAGGTTCAGTTAGGTCTCAATAAATTAAACCCAGCTCAAGCCCTGGTAGTTTGGCAACAAGCAGTTATGCTTAACTTAGGAGACAGACAGGTATGTGAATAATTTAAAAATTACAACTAAGTAAATAAGTAAAACACAAAACACAATAAAAATCCAATTCCAATTAATAAAAATATATTATATTTTTATCTTTACAGGGACACTAAAACAACAAAACACCAGTAAAGGAAACCCGAGATACGAATTTTTAAAGATTAAATGTTTTTTTAGAGCATAGAAACTAAAAACGCCAATCTGGACATTTGGTCGCACTCGACCGGGGCATAGTCAAAATTTGAGGCCAAAGGCGATGGAGCCCTGCTCGGCTACAGTGAGCGGGAGGCCTCTGTCAAAGTTTTACCATCTTAGACTTTTTCTTGAAGATTTTCCTCACCAGGACGAACTTGCAGGTTGGATCTGATCTGCCTGGAGCCCTCTTCGGATACCCGTAGCAAGAGACCTTGGTGAAGAATTCTACCTTCGGACTGAAATTATTTTTTGTGACGGAAATCTGCGTCCGGGATGAGCTTGAAATTGAAGTTGACCTCCCTGGCGCATTCTTCGGATACTCTGTGCAGGAAGCCTCAGGCAACTTCTTATGTTTGGACTTTGTCACTTTTTTGGACCTTTTTCTACTGACGTTGGATGACCGATTTCGAGTCGACATTGTCGGATTGCCTCTCACAAACCCCTGGTGGATTCCTGGAAGTCTGGAGCTCCAGAGCTTTTCAACGGGACAAATCTGCAGGTGAGGCCCGGTCGTGGTTGACGTAAGCCGGCTTGACTCACAACATCGATTCGGTCCACTTAAGGAGCTTTTTTCCAAAAGTGGGCCAATCTCCTCCAAACATCTGGACCTTCTTCCAGAAAGCCTTTGAAGGTCCTTTAGGAGTCCAGAACAGACCCCAAGGTTCCAGGAGCTCTGTGTTGCCCACTGAGGGATAGGACTCTTACTCCCAGAATGCACCTGGGTCATATCAAAAAATGGTTACTGGTCAGTTTCTTCAGGGCTTGATGCAGGGAACTCTGGTCAGCTATATTCTACCTGTAGCAAACAGGGAGCCCCTTCTTGAAGCAGTTTAAGACAGGAAAAGTCATGTTAGTGGTGAAGCCCAAGTGTGCAGCTGGTGCAGTCCTTCAGAGTGCAGTGTCCTGGTGCAGGTCAGGGGTCCAGCAAGGCTGTCCTCCTTCTTTGCCATGTTCCTTGTAGGGATCTGAGGTGGGGTGCAGCTCTAAGAATTTTATCCTTGCTCCTGGAGTGGAAATCAGGGGAGGCTCTTGACCAATCATGTGCAGGCCACCACCCTCTTGCGTGACCACTTCCTAGCAAGTGTGGCAAAAATCAATCCCACGGAGCAACATTCTACCAAAATCCAAGATGGTAAAAATTCAATCTCAGAGGTTAGGTCTGGCTGAGCCCATTCACTACAGTGGGGGAAAACAAAATTAGCTATTTGTTCTTCACCAGGGTTTATAAAACATTTTTATAAAGGCCCTGCTTATAGTTACACTGCACCCAACCCTGGGGGCACCTAGAGCGCACCTTAGGGGTGTCTTGTAAAAATAAGATAGCTTAAGAGTTTAGGAGTTCCTTTATTCCCAAAGTCAAATTTGGGGTTAACTTTAATTTAAAAGCAGCCAGCAAGGCAGGCCTGCCTTCACAATGACCCTGGGCACCACAGCAGCGCACCTAGGAGCGCACTACCTATGCTGAGGTCCCTAAACCCACATGCCCTATCATATACTGGGACTTATAGGTAAGAAGGTACAGCCAATTATATTTGACCTAATTTGCATATCCATTTTACTCAGAGCACAGGACCTGGGACTGTTTAGCAGTGCCCGAAGCACCATCAGAGTCAGAAAAACACCAGCATAAGTGAAAAATGGGGGCAAAAAGTTAGGTGGCTTCTGCATTCAGCCCTGTTTTCCCACAGGTTTTCATTGTATACCAAGTATACAGCAATTCATTTGGTAAAATATAAAGAGTGAAAAACAGGTATCAAGGAAAACAATGTATTTCTGAAATGGGAACAAGATATGGAGTTTAGAAGCAGTGGTTATTTGCACATCTCTGAATTTGGGTATACCCATACCAACATGTGGATTACAGGGCATTTCTCAAAATGAATTCTTTCTTACACACTGTCTTACATTTGGAAGGCACAAATGTAGAGAATGACAATTGGCAATAACACTTGTTCTTCTATTCTGTGTTCCTCCAAGTTTCCAATAAAAATGGTACCTCACTTGTGTGGGTAGGCCTAGTGCCCGCGACAGGAAATGCTCCAAAACGCAACGTGGACCCATTACATTTTTCCACTGAAAACTCGCTTGATTTTGGCAAAGTGCCTACCTGTGAATTTTGGGCTCTTGCTCAGCTGGCATCTAGGGAAACCTAGCACACCTATACAGTTTTTAAAACTAGACACCTAGTGTGATCCAGAATGGGGTGACTTGTGGGGCTCTCACTAGGTTCTGTCTCCCAAAATCCTTTGCAAACCTCAAAATTTGTAAAAAAGAAAACACATTTTCCTCACATTTCAGTGATGAAAGGTTCTAGAATCTGAGGGAAGTCACAAACGTTCTTCCACCCAACATTTCCCCAAGTCTCCCAATGAAAAGGGCACCTCATTTGTGAGGGTAGCCCTAGTACCCTAGGAAACGCTCCAAAACACAACGTGGCCAGATCACATTTTTCCAATGAACTGACACGTTTTTTGCAAAGTGCTTAGCTGTAGATTTTGGCCTTTATCTCAGGCGGCACCTAGGGAAACCTAGCAAACCTGTACATTTTTTAAAACTAGACATCTAGGGAAATCCAGCATGGGGTGACTTGTGGGGCTTCCACCAGGTTCTGTCACCCAGAATACTTTGCAAACCTCAAAATATGGCTAAAAAACACATTTTCCTCACATTTCAGCAATGCAAAGTTCTAGAATCAGCTATATTTCCTTTATCTCCAGCATTCCCCCAAGTCTCCCTATAAAAATGGTACCTCACTTGTGTGGGTAGGCCTAGTGCCCGTGACAGGGAAGGTCCCAAAACATATTGTGGCAATAACAATAACTAAGGTGAGTGTACTAATTAGTCCTGGGATTGGGAACCACTTAGGGAAACCTATCAAACCCAGACATTTTTGAAAAGTAGACATAAAGGGGGGTCCAGGGAGGTATCACTTGCAAGGATTCCCCAAAGTTTTTTTTCTTCCCAGAATACCCTGCAAAGGTAAAACATTGAATAAAAGTACTATTTCTCCTTGCATTCCTGTGACGTAACCTACAGGTGTGTGTTGATTTGAGCAACAGTAAATGTCACTCACCTTACCTTTGCTTCTTCCCTCGATCAGCAGGTTCTCTGACGACACTGAAAAAAAACCCAACAAAAAAGACACACCATTGCTTCACCTTGCCACATACCCATCATCACAGCCTTTAGCACTGGTGGCACCAAGTCCGAAAATCATTTTTGCCATGCCCACTCCCATGACCTCCTTCTCGGATTCCCTCACTACCACCCAGCAAAAGTGTCCTTTATCTCTCCATAGCCCCCCTCGCACACAAATTTCATTTGTTTTAAAGCACAGATAATGCCTGGCTTTACTAATCCATTCAGCTATTGTGAACGCTGAATTTTTACTAATAAATATTCATGTTTTCTGGATGTTGAATCTGCATAGAATTTTGACTTAATATAGAAAATAATGATTGACTTGGAAAAAGTGCCTACTTGAGGTGCCGCCAATAATCACAAAGTGTCCTTATTAATTGCTTATTAAATGAAATGATGTGCTCATGTTTAGATTAATGTAGTAGTATGTTATATTGATGATTTCGCAATATGTATTTGCTTTATTAATGGTAGGCATTACGTTAGCAAGGTCTTGGGCCTAGTTGCACAGACTCATGTTAAAATGTTCTGTTAAGATAAAGCTGTGAGAAAAGGTTTGCTTGAAAATTAATACCTGAATTATTCTTTTTCACTGAATTGACCAAACGCAAGCAAATGTTTTTCTTTTCCCATGAGAACTGCTTGTTAGAAAATCGTGTAATATTTACTGATACAATGTAAAGTTTAGTTTGCGAGAAAGCAATGTTCCCAGGAGCTAACAATGTATGCACTGACTGAAAGAGAGAGAGATACAAAATTGTTACCTGACAAGTCCGACGATGGGAACAGGAGAAGAGGAGCCAATCATCGACATGTGAAAGACAGTTTAGTTATATCTTAGATTTCAAGTTCTGCTCTCATTGGACTAAATGTAAGCATATGATTCTTTGACCAATGGCAACGTGAGAAGTGTTTTAGATGATTTTAACTTAGCCCAGCTGCACAGAGAGAAACGCGCCATTCTGATTATTCACATCTTTCATGCTTGTTCCATTTTTCAGTTTCTGCCGAAGAGGCGTGCTTATTCCTATTTGAATCTTTTGCTTTAAGAATTCTATCTTCAACTTTATTGCTTAAACTTCCGATGCTGATTCTTAGACTTTGCTTACAAATGGTTCGGATAAATTAGAGTCCCCTATTCTGAACCATTCCCTTTCATGGTCCGATGTTGATGCTGACCCAACTGATGTCCAATTGACGAAGACAGTTGCAGTTTTCTGATCCACACTAAGGAGAAATATAATCAAATGTTATTGTTTTGATGTAATTTGTCTTTTGTTTCTAGGTACCAACCACTATTTTGATAGAGCCATAGCTAGATGTTTTCCAAATTTATATTGACTAAATTGTTTTGCATGAAGTCCAAACATGCTATTCTTATCAGAAGGTTAGTGACCGAGGACCCTAAATGTTAGTAGGTTGCTATTAATTATTAATTGATGTTACTCAATTGCTGAATGTAAATGCATGCTGTTTCTATTGTGCAGCTGTTCTTGTTATTGATTTGTACTGTAACTCTAGTGTGCGTAATAATTCATGCTTTGGTTAAATTGAGATTCTTTAGAAGATTTGGTCAACCAGTGTTGTTTCTTTATGTATAGCATTTGATTTTTAGACTACGTTACGTGATATTAGCATTGTTCATAAAGGGAAATAAACAGTCTACTTTTACAAGAAAGGTGTGGTTGTTCATGGACAAAAAGGTTATGGTGCGTGAAATTATTGACTCCAAAGATTATTGATACCATTGATTGATATTGTTAATGATTTGTATTGAAATTGAGTTCTGTGGTGGGATTTACTCTAAGCGCAGTCAAAAGGTCCATTGACTCTCAAACGCATCCCCTTATAAATTAAAGATAAGAAACTAAATAAGGTCAGACACGTTAAGAGAGATGGTAGCAGAGCATGATGGTTAGTTTCTTTAAGGACCTATCATAAAGGCCCGGTACATGGTTAGTCTCCTTAAGAGCATATCATACAGGCCCAGTACATGGTTAGTTTGCCCAATACATGCGTTGTCTCCTTGAGAGCCCATCATCATAAGGTCAGTCATTTGCATTTGCTCTCTGGAGAAGGTAAGAGAGTAGGATAGTTATGTGTCCTTAAGAGGCCACCACAAAAGTTTCCCTTTGAGAAATAGCTGGTCCCCAGAGATGGTAGTGAGGTATTGGTTAATCCCCTAAAAAGAGAATGTTATTCACAGACTGGGTAGAGAAATTGGTGCAAGTTAAGATTTTCAGATTTGATGATACAAAGTGGAGAAAAAATGTGTCCCTAAGAACTTAGAATGACGTTCCCAGAACCTTGGAGCTTGCCAATGATTGTCTGAAGATGTTCTTGGTGTTCTAGTAGCAGTGCGAATGAAATAGGTTTTCCGCTTGCACAGCTTATGGGATCAAAGGTGAACTGTGATGTTTGCAAGGGTTTAGGGAGTTTGCGTACTCCAAATAAAGTTGTTGAAGGTGTTTGCGTATTCCGAAGTGTGAGAGTATGTAAGTCGTCGAACTTCACATGTGTTTGTCGCTTTTTTTGCTCAAAAATTGTCCACGTGGTTGTCTGCATATAGGACCTGCAAGGTCTAAAACTCCGGAGTATATTGAAAAGTGTATGAGGCACTTGGTTTATTGTTGTAATTTGTCTGGTTTAATAGGTCAATTGGGCATGGTTGACAAACTCTAGAGTGCATGTTAAAGTGAGTGAAAGGTTTTTCGACTGAGATCTGGCAAGTCCTAAGTCTACCAGGACAGACCCACTGATCAGTTGAGAGTAAAAATGTGCAGGTCGAATTTTGCTTGCAAATCATGGAAACTGAGAAAGAAAGAGTAGCTGTTAGAGCGAAAGGCCGTCCGTGAAAAATCCGTAAGGTTTCTGAAACGATTAAGTTACCCTACATGTAGTAAACTGACAAATTGGGTTTTGATTTTGTTTAGTGCTCACAATAATTTTGCATTAGTTTCATGTGAGACTGAGTTAAGGAGGACAAGCCGAAACACTTTGTCAGCCGCTGTACGTGTGAGTGTGAAGTCATTGGAGCCGCGCTGGGATAGGTTGATTAGTGAGAAGGGTCGCACACAGATTGGTGGACAACCGTGAAGCGTCATTGGTTGAGAAGGTTGGTGAAAAGGATTTTGGGATTGAAAGTCACTTCCTGATTTGACTAAGAATAGTGTAAAATAACTGAAGAATAAATATTTCAAAGTTTTAAAGAGTGCCCCAAGGGGAGATACGTATATTCCAACGAGAATAGAAGAAATTACACCACCAGAAGGTACACCTGCCTATATTGTATTTGAAGAGCAGGGTGCTGCGCCATGTCTTTGGCTGAAAAAATGGTGCAAAGTGACAGAGAAAGATGGGAGCTTAGCATTTCGTGCCCATGGAACATTTAATTTGAGGAGCCTAGAGAATTTGAGGTGAGTATTATATGAGTTGAAACCTCCTACGAGACCAGCACAGTTCGAAGCTTGAGCAGTTTGGGAACTAGTGGCTAGACAGCAACAGTAAATGAAATTCAAGAGAAGAATGAGAAAGGCTGAGGCAGGATGGGATAGTGATCAGAAATTTTGGAGAACGGAGACTTTACAAGGAATTAAGTTGTTTCTTACAATTACTCAAGAGAATGAAAATGAAGCTAGGAAGAACACCAGAAAGAGAGATCTCTTATCCCTCTTATGACAAAGAGCAGAAATCCACAGAGTGTAGAAAGTCTTTGACACACAATGAAGAGTCAGGTGATGATGCATTCATTTTACAGTTATTGAGAAATCGTCCCCCAACATACGCTGCGCATGAGAGTAATTCAAACACCAGTGTAGATCCTACAGCCCCAATATCAGTTGAATCCACTCAGAGCCAGATACAAGTTAGCCATAATTCTCCAGTTACTTTAATAGTTCAAATGCCTATGCTGCAAATGGATATTGCAACAAACTTGATAGTACCGACAGGACAAGTTTAACAGAAGCCAACATTGGTCCCGATATAGTCCACCCCGAATTTGATGTCCCCAATACAGTCACAGACAGTTCCAAGATACACCCCTATAACAGGATCACAGACAGAAGTGTTCACCCTGACAAATCAGAATATAGGAATAGTGCACCCATGAGACCCAAATGTCAGACCAAGCCCAGATGTAGTGTGAGTACCAGTTACCATAGGTCTGGTCATACAGTTTGCCCAGGGAAATAACTAGAACAGTAAGCAAAATTCTCTGAATCAGAGTGTAGAAAGGAATAGATATATAACGCAAATGCAAGAATTTCAACTCCCATGAGACAAGCGTTTGATGGAACAGGTCCATTAATTAATTTAAGTCCTTTCTGGACTCCTCCAAATAATGAGATGAGATCATATATAGGTCCAAATCCAAGCATGGTGACACCAGAAACCCCGAATCTAACATTACAGCAAGTGCCAGGTGTGAGCCACAATAATGTTACGTTACAAGGTTTGACAGCTTAGCAATTAACTGAATGGTTAGAGAGGTTGAGTAGTACTCAAGGCGATCCTAACAGAGGAAGTGCCCTGAATGTGACGAGGCTTAGACAAGAGGCAGAAGACCTAATCGAGGAAACCATGGAGTTAGACAGGATTGACACGTTCAAGGAAGACAAGTTGTGTTACCTATGCAAGCTGATTACTAACAAGGCAGGAGCAGTGCATCAGAAATTAGCAGTTAGCTGAGAAATATGACATAGAGATAGTTCCAGATTAGATTTTAATTCAAAGGATTTTGAGAACATGAGAATCCCAGTAATGAAAATTCACCTTAGGGAATTAATACAGAGCATTCAAACATGGGGAGCATTAGACAAATGAAAAGGCAGATGAGTGAATAAAAGAGACAAGAAGAAAAGGGATTCTGCGAATCTTGCTACAAATGTGCAGCAGGTTGAGGACCCAGTGAAAATTCTACGCATGAGAGAGATTCCAGGAGGGAACTTTGTCCAAGTCCCTTGTAGCAGAAGTGACCTCCTGTCATTTACAAATGATTATCCCAGGTTGAGAGAGATGCCAGTGGGATGGTACCCACAGACAGACAGGTTTGTGAAAGTCATAAAATGCCTGTGGGAGGATTTGAACACCCTGTTAGAGATAGTAGTTCCAGCAGACTCAGACTTATGGGTTGAATGCAAGAGGAGCGTAGATTGGCCGACAAGAGAAACCCAGAGAGAACCAGCCGCACTGTCTCCTGACGTAATAAAATATTACTATTAGGTGATTGAATTTTTAAAAACGAGAATTTTTCTCACGAATATTGACTGGCTGTGAATAGACGGCACAGCCCAGGAAGCGAAAGAGTCAATATATGCATACTATGAGAGATTGTTGCAGGCGTTTAAACATTACAGCGGTACTGAAACGATTGAGCCAAAAGACAGGATTCATTTTGTGTTCTGATTTGTTAAAGGATTGAAGCCTGAAGTTAGCCAGGTGATTAAGAGTCATTTGATTTGCTGGCAAGCAAAGCCGATTGATGAAATATTGCAGTATGCACAGTAGTGTAGTGACAGCAGTAAGTTGAAGCAGAGAAAGTTGAAGAAAAAGGCAATGCTGATGCAGATTAAAGCGGCACAAACAGGAATGCAGGGAAATTTTCCGCAACAACAGCAGCAGGGAAATGTGGTGTTTCAGAATCAAGCTAGAGGCCGTGGAGGAATTGGAAATGGGAATCGTTGTCCTGATTTGAATACTGCGGTGGTTCAGAAGGATGTGCAAGGAATGAAGAGATTGTTGCCATGTCTGGCTTGCGGAGGACTCGGACATTCGAAGCGAGAGTGTTCACAGTGAGAGATCTTCCTTCTGACTTCAGGGAACAGTTAAAATGAAAGTGTGGGATTTTACAGGAAAGACATTGCTCTAATAAAAGGGGTTGAGCCAGTTAAGGTCCCAGTCAAGCCAAACACAATTTTTCCAGAGTTGCAGAGTTTGTAAACCAAGGAGTTTTGAAAGAAGTGTTGAGCAGTCCATGTAATTCACCAATAACGGGATTACGAAAGCCCTGTGTGAAATTTCTAATTGTTCAGGATTTGAGAAAAGTAAATGACATTGTATTTGTAGTTGTAACACAAGTTCTGGCCTTAGCATTGAAGCGCTAAGCGGAGTGAAGTGCAAATAAGAGCAACAGAAGACGGGAGAAACAACACCTTTCTGGAGGAACAGTTATAGTTTGAGGGAAAAGAGCCAGGTTTCAAGCTGTTTCCAAAAACGCATGCAGGTTTCCTCCTTCCTAATATAAAGCAGGAGACTGTTCCACAATTTAGCTGCTTCCGCAGAGAAAGCTCTGTCATCCGATTTGGATTTCTGGCTACAGGGGACTGAGGCCAGATAGAGACTGGTGGACCTGAGGTGGCGGCTAGGCACATACCATTTCAGAGTAGTGCATAGGTGTAGGAAAGTGCCACTGTTGGCATGGTTACTCCCCCACTTTTTGCCTAGTGCTGATGCCAACTTTGATTGAAAGTGTGGTGGGACCCTTGCTACCAGGCCCCAGAACCAGTGTTCTTTCCCTAAAACGGTATCTTTGTTTCCACAATTGGCACAACCCTGGCACACAGTTAAGTCCCTTGTAAAAGGTACCCATGGTACCAAGTGCCCTGTGGCCAGGGAAGGTCTCTAAGGGCTGCATCATGTATTATGTCACCCTACGGGGCCCCTCACTCAGCACATGCACACTGCCTTGCAGCTTGTGTGTGCTGGAGAGGAGAAAAAGGCAATGTTGACATGTCACCCCTCCCAGGGTGCCATGCCCACAAACCACTGCCTGTGGCATAGGTAAGTCACCCCCCTAGCAGGCCCTACAGCACTAAGGCAGGGTGCACTATACCACAGATGAGGGCATTGCTGCATGAGCAATATGCCCCTACAGTGTCTAAGTCCATTCTTAAACATTGTAAGTGCAGTGCAGCCATATTGAGTATATGGTCTGGGAGTTTGTTGTTACAAACTCCACAGCACTATAATGGCTTCACTGAATACTCGGAAGTGTGGTATCAATCTTCTCAGCAAAATAAACCCACACTGATACCAGTGTGGGGTTTATTGGAAAATGCAGATTCCCCCTGTTTGTTAGCCAAACTGTTAGTGTAAGACTGACCGGTCTGTGCCAGCCTACCACTTTCAGACAAGTTTCTAACCACATGGGGTGAGTGCCTTTGTGCACTCTGTGGTCAGAAACAAAGCCTGTTCTGGGTGGAGGTGCTTCGCACCTCCCCCTTGCCGTAACTGTAACACCTGGCGGTGAGCCTCAAAGTCTCAAGCCTCGGGTTACAGTGCCCCAGGGCACTCCAACTAGTGGAGATGCCCGCCCCCCAGACAAAGCCCCACTTTTGGCAGCCACTCCAGCGGGAAAAGTTCTCCCTGAACCCAGCTCACCAGATTCCTGAAGATCTACAAGAAGAAGGATTACTGCTAAGTTGAAACCCCCAGCAGAGAAGAAGGAAGACAACAACTGCTTTGACCGCAGCCCTACCGGCCTGCTTCAAAGAACCTGCAAAAAGAACAGCGACATGTCCAGCGGGCCCAGTGACCTCTGTCAACTCCAGAGGACTCCCCTGCACCCAAAAGGACCAAGAACTCTTAAGGACCGCACCTCTGTCTGAAGAAACCTACAACTAAGGACTCTCACCTCACTCTAGATGCGTGAGTCTTGACCCCTGTGCACCCGATGCCCACGACCCGTGTCCAGGTGGTCCACCCAGCAAGAGAAGGTCCCCAGGTGATTGCGAGCAAGTGCCCACCCTGGGTTGACATCTCCACCCCTCCATGACGACGCCTGCAGAGGGAATCCTGAGGAACTCCCTGACTGCGAAGCTCCGGACGAAGATATCCGATGCCTAAGAACACACTCCACCTGCAGCCCCCAGGCCTTGGACAAACCGAACCCTGGTGCCTCAATGTTCAGCAGGTGGCCCTCCTCCTTGTCCAACCGGTGGTGTGCCCGAGACACCCCTGTGGACCTCGCCTGCAGCCACTGAATGACCACCGGGGTCTCCTCACAGACTAGCATTGGAAACCTGACGTCCTGTTTGCACCCTGCACCCGGCTGCACCTGTGCCGTTGAGGGGGTGTGTTTGATGCCTACTTGTGGGCCCTCTTCTAATCCCCCCTGGTCTGCCCTCCGAGTCGCAGGTACTTACCTGCTGGCTGTCCGGACTCCGAGTACCCCCGGTCTCCATAGGAGCCCACGTTAAGTTTGCTCAGCTTTGACCTCTGCAACCGGCCTGCCCGTGTTGCTGGTGGTGGATGCTTGGGGTCTAATTGACCTACCTGTAAACCGACCTAACATTTCCTCCCCCCAGGAACTGTTTGAAAATTGCAGTGTGTCCATTTTTAAAATAGCTTTTTGCCCATAATTCAAAAACTGTATTACTTACCTATTTCAAACAAAGTCCTGTTGATACCTGTGTGGAATCCAAAACCTTTAAGGTACTTACCTGCAACTTGAATCTTGTGGATCTAGGAAATATATTTTTACAATACAGAAACCATTGGTCTGGAGTAAAATCATTGAGTGTGTGCTTCTTCTACTCTCTGTGTGTGTGTACAACAAATGCTTTGCACTACCCTCTGATAAATGCAAAAAGAACAGTTGATGGACAGAATGTAGACCAAATCAAACATTCACCCCCAGTCACAGATCTGGGTTTAATCCATCCGTTTTTTTGCTCACCATGCCATTCCAGTTTGGACCTAGCCATATGCAAATCAGTCTTGACCCTGTTCCCTATGGGAACAGTCCAGCCCGAACTGCCAGGCCAAGTCCTCCCTGGACCAGAAACAAGCATCCTGGGACCGGTTTCGGGGTATCACCCCTCTTCAGCCAGGCTAGCTTGAATCTGGTGGCATAGTGAGCACAGGACCCACGTCTGGGCATACCCTTCCTAATTGGGGTGACAAATGCAAAAAGAACAGTTGATGGACCTCTGATAAGCCTAACTGCTCAACTACACTACCACAAAAGAGAGCATTAGTAATATCTACTTTAGCCTCTGTCAAGCCCCTGGGGAATCTCTTACTCTGTGCACACTACATCTTACTTTGATATAGTGTATACAGAGCCAGCTTCCTACAATAGTTATTTGGACCCTTCGGATTAGAGTGCCTTATCTGTGAGGCAGAGAGCCTTGAAGAAAATGCGCTTCACTACCAGTAGCCAGCGCAGCTGCCTCAGGCTACCGCTGGCAGGTGCCGACCTTGAAAGATCCAACAACAGGTGGGCTACGGTGTTCTAAATCAGTTGCAGTTTATGGACAGAGCCTTTGTTGATGTTCTGCATCAAAGCTTTGCAATAGTCCACTTTAGAGATGACTAAGGCAAGCACCACTGAGATTCTAAGATCCCTCTATTAAAAAGGGAGAATTTTCTGAAGAGTTTTAATCACCCAGTAGTAGGCTTTAATAGTCTGATTCACCTGTAGGTCAAAAGACATCGCATTGTCAAATAAGATCCCTAAATTTCTTGCCACTGGTATGGGTGCAGGCAGGTCTCGGCATGATTGCTGTCACCAACGAGTATTCCATAGAAGTACAGGATTTTGTTTTTTCCTCCATTCATTTTTTAGCCAATTTTGGCACATCCATTTATTAATCTCATTCATGCAGTTGTAAAATCTGTCTGCTACCGCCTCCCAGTTTTTATTGACAGGGATAATAACCTGGGTATTATTAGCATAGGAGGAAACCTGAAAACCAAAAGAACGGACCAGCTTTGCCAACAGTGCAACATACAAATCTAACAAGGTGGGGCTAAGAGAAGAGCCCTGGGGAACCGCACATGGAAGCTGGAACGGGGCAGCTCTGAAATCACCACAGCTCACGATGGTTGATGTTTCACACAAAAAGGACTCCAAGATGTCCAGGGCACCATCAATTGCCGAGAGACGGTGTTGAATGCATCGAAGAGATCTCATAGAACTAGAATGGCACCCTCCCCTTGATCCACCACCCCATGGATCAAGTCAGAAGTGGCCGTGTTGGGAGTGGTCTAAGCAACCACTTTCCTGAAGGAAGCGGGCTAGTTCGATATTAATGTGCTTTTCAAGAATTTTAGCCGGGGTAGGGAATAGCAAAATGGGATGAAGATTCTTAAGATCATTAGGGGAGCCGACTGGTTTCTTTTTTAGCGGGATTACAACTGCCTCTTGCCAGGAGAGGGGAAAAAACCTCTCTGTGTTCAGTACTTCTTGGTAGATCAATTCTAGTGCTTCAGAGACCATATCAAGAGCAACTTCAGTATTTTAGGGGGGCAAGGATCATAAGGGGACCCTGACCCAACCCCAGACAGCAGTGCTTTAATCCTGTTCGCTGGTAATGGATGGAATTTGATGAGTAGAGGACTATTGATAGTCCTCACATCCACCCTAGTGACATTCGGGTCCAGGTCCACAGGATGCTGGGCAAAATTAGCATGGATCTGTAAGACTTTGTTTTTTAAAAAGTCTGCTACCTTGCTACAGAAGGCTTGAGAATTCTCTAGTTCAGTGGGAGAGGTCAAGGAAGAAAGGGAGCGGACCACTCTAAAGAGTTCCCTAGATGCATTATCTGCTTCCTTAATTTTAAGTGTGAAATAGTCTGATTTAGCTTTATTAATCGTCAATTTATAGTCCCCAAGCGAGACTTAAGCTTGTCTCTTTCCACTGAATTTTGATCCAGTTTCCATCTGCTCTCCTGTCTCCTATATAGTCTTTGCAGATCCTTGAGCTTGAGTTCCTTGGTGTACAAAGGAGAGGATTCTTTCTTACAGGCCAAGGGTCTAATTTTCCTTAAGGGGGCAGGTAAGTCAATAGCTATCCTTATTCCCTGTTCATACCTTTCCACCACAGAGTTAAACAGTTTAAACAGTTAAACAGTCCCCTTTTCTGTTCACAGCCATCCTTCAGGGCTTGTACAAGCATCTGATCCCCTATTCTGCCCCAGTGTTTGGTTAACTTGAGGGGTGGAGGGGTGTGGCTGGGCACCCCCTGCCAACCACCCTAAAGGATAATAGATGATGATCAGACCAGTAAGGGGCAACATTCCCCAAAAAGGTGCAGCTAGCACGGTGAGAGAAAATACCATCCAGGGTATGTCCTGTCCGATAGGTGGCTGCCATAACCTTAAAGTCCCAGTCAAAATTGGACATAAAGTCAAGGAAAGTGTTATTCGCAACGTCCTGTTTATCCTCAAGGTGAAAGTTAAAATCTCCAAGCACAATACATTTAGAGGTTGCCATAAGTGGTTCAATAATGGACGGCTAGTGAAATAGAAAAGAGTTCTCTGGACCAGGGGGACGATAAATCAGGAGGCCCTTGAAGAGCACCGTACAACTCAGGCGACCCTTAAAGAAGGCGCCTTCGCAAATTTCTGGGCTAACGTTGATAGGGTCTAAGACACAGTGAAGTATAGTCCTGAAAATTACTGCGAGTCCCCCTCCCCTCTTACAGGATCCATCAAGTCTAGGAGACTCATAGCCTGAAGGAGAGACTACCGTAAAATCCGGGCCTGAGTCTTCCCTGGCCCATGTTTCCATGATAAGCAGTCCAGGTCTGAGGATTCAATCATATCGCCAATTTCAACACTATGTTTAATCAGTGAGCAGGCGTTAATCAAACCGCATTTTAACTGGTTCAAACCACCATCCTCAAATTCCATAGGCATAGCAGGCATTGTGATTAAATGTTACCCTGTAGTGCCAAATCCAGCAGTGATTTTGTTTCAGATCCCATGCGATGCTGAATGGTTCACAGTAATAGAGCTGTCACAAGCATTCTTTTCTGTAACTCTTCGTGAGGATAGTCAATTTCTTTAATGTTTCAATTTTTTGGATCAAGTCTACTGTTGATGTAGAATTCCTCAAGAGTTTTCAGAATCACCTTCCGTTTTCAACCAGATCTTGAAAAATAATTTGGAGTCATTGGAAATGCCTTTCCAGTCAACATTAGTGCGATACATTGATGATTTATTAGTTGCATCAAAGACGAGAGAAGCATGCATGTATGATACGATTGCCTTATTAAATCATTAAGGGAAGAATGGTCATAAGGTGTCCCAAGCGAAATTACAGTACTGTCAGAAAGAAGTGAAATATTTGGGTCACCTAATTGAGAAAGGAATTAGGAAAATATCCAGAGAAAGGGCCACAGCCGTATTGTAGATGAATCCCCCAGCCACACAGAGAGATGTCAAGATGTTCTGGGGAATGGTAAGCTATTGTCGCCAGTGGATTCCCAACTTTTCAGTCATTTTGAAGCCATTGCAGAAGCTGACTCACAAAGAGGTTAACGATCCCTTAGTGTTAGATCAAGCCTGTATGAAAGCATTTTAGGAGTTAAGAGAAAGTCTGTGCAAAGCCCCGGCTTTGGGAATGCCTGATTATACAAAACTCTTTACGTTGTTTTGTCATGAGCCATGATGCACGTTCATTGTCTGTCTTGACTCAAGTCAATGGTGGTGTAAACCGCCCAGTAGCATATTTTTCAGCTACTTTGGACCCAGTTGCAGCAGCTCTACCAGGCTGCCTGCGCTCAGTAGTGGCAGTTGAATTGAGTCTCACTCAGAGTGAGACCATTGTGATGGGACATCCTTTAACAGTCATGGTCCCTCACTCCATTGAACTTTTACTTACAGAAATCAAAACGCAGTACTTTATAGGTGCCAGGCTGACTCATTATGAAATGGTCACCTAGAGTCCCCAAATGTGTCATTGAAAAGGTGTACAGTGCTTAACCCAGCAAAGTTACTCCCAAAAGAGAATGTTGAAACTGACAAATTGGAAGAAGTCGAACATGACTGGCTCGAGATAACTGATCTGTGCACAAAACAAAGACCTGATATTAGAGATAGTCGGTTGGAGGAAAATGACCAAATTATTTTTGCTGATGGTTCCTGTTTAAGAGACAACATGGGAACACTGAGAGCAGGATTTGCCGTGTGCACAAATTCTGGTATACTTGAAGTGTCTTGGCTTGGAGGAGTATATTCTGCACAAGTCGCAGAACTGGTAGCCCTTACTAGAGCATACGATGTTTCAGCACAGCTTAAAGTTACCATCTATATGGGCAGCCAGTATGTATTTGGAATAGTCCATGATTTTGGCCAGTTGTGGTCACAGGGAGGTTTCCTGACCATCAGAAATGGTGAAAGGATTCATGAATTGTTACAAGCTATTCAATTGCCTGAGAAGATTGCCTTGGTGAAATGCAGTGCACACCTGAAATCACAAGATTTTGTGACAATGGGAAATGGATATGCAGATGAAGTCACAAGGTTTTGCGCATTGAACTGTATATCATTTAAAAATAAATGGGAACTGTTAACGGATGAAGACAAGATGTGCCCAAGTAATGCATTACACATTATATATACCTTCGAAGAATTGAAAACATTACAGGATAATGTTGAAAGGGATGAGAACAAAACTTGGATTAAATTGAAATGTGTCCAACGTGAAGATGACGTGAGGGTTTCAGAGGAAGGAAGGGTAGTCTTGCGTAATAGTTTGCTGATACCACTGAGTATGAATGACGGACACCATAACCAATAGGTATCATCTTATGACACCACATTAGCATGTATTATTTATGCTTTCATCAGAGGTAGTCAAACAAGGAGTGGCACCAGGGAGTCCACCTTGGTACTGAAGAGGAGCCTAGGGGTAAGGCTCCGAAACATGTAGACTAGGAAGTCAGGTACATGACATCCCCACTTCGCAGCCCCCTTTTTAATCATACCGCCTCCAAGAGATCTATTAAATCATTGTAATTACTAGGAGAAAGGTATTTGTAACTCAACCAAGAGCCCACCACTCCTATCCCTCCTGTGATTCACATTGACAAGACTATATCAGTGCTCCCACGTATCCCATAGGTCATAGCACGCCTGCTCTGTAGCAGAACGGGAAGAAACCCAATGATGAAGCATGCCACCAAGGGGTAACCCTGGTGGGTGAGGGTTTGTCTAACAGGAAAATCCTTTTTCCTATCCATCATGTCGTAGTTCTTTTAGCTGGGCCGCTTGTGTAATGTTATATAGGCTATAATGAGGATAGACCCAGGCCCACAACCTCCTTCTCCCTCTTTCTTTTTGTAAATATTATCATGGTCAAGCACATTTCGGGAGGGATTCTATGATTCGAATGTTCAAACAATATTGGTTCAATCCAAAGTTTAGACAGGTTGCCGAATCAGTTTGCCATTGTTGCATCATTTGTCAGCAA
Organism: Pleurodeles waltl; assembly: GCF_031143425.1. Lineage (NCBI taxonomy): Eukaryota > Metazoa > Chordata > Amphibia > Caudata > Salamandridae > Pleurodeles > Pleurodeles waltl. The sequence goes on from NC_090443.1 coordinate 314,247,280, forward strand.
ATGAACATGGATATAGGGACAGTGGTCACTTTGAGCCACATTGGAAGAGTGGGCGGTCTATTCAGCAGAATTCAGATGGATTTCATTGAGATGCCTGTGTGTGGAGGATTGAGATGTGTGTTGGTGATTGTTTACATCTTTAGCCTTTGGATTGAAGCTTACCCTACGCGGAGAAATGACAGCCTTACAGTAGCAGTAGCAAAATTATTGCCTCTGGAACTGATACCACATTTTGGGTATCTGGTCTCTTTAGAACCAGACAGAGGAAGTAATTTCAACAATGTAGTAATTAAATTACTATGTTCAGCTTTAAACATTGACCAAAAGTTGCAATGTAGCTACCGGCCTGAAGCCTCAGGACTTGTGGAACAGATGAATGGTACTTTGAAATCAAGAATGGCGAAAATTTGTGCGTCCATGAATCTGAAATGGCCCGATGCACTGCTGTTAGTTCTGATGACAATGAGGAACACACCTGAAAGGAGGACAGGATTGTCACTGCATGAGATCCTCATGGCCAGAGCAATGAGGTTGCCAGAGGTTCCTGCAAATGCTCTTGTGAACATAACAGATGATATGGTGTTGGACTACTGCAATAGTATGGCTGATGTGGTTCGCTCTTTCATCAGGTGGAAGCTACCATACTGCAACCGTCCCAATATCAAGTACACAACCTGAGAACAGGTGATTGGGTTGTGATCAGTAAGCACATGAGGAAGATGTGTCTGGAGCCTCAGTGGAGGGGTCCTTACCAAGTAGTGCTGATCACTGCTACAGCTGTGAAGTGCACAGGAGTTCCGAACTGGATCCACGCAAGCCATACGAGGAGCGTGCCATGTCTGCTGGACAATGAAGAGGAGTTGTTGAAAGCACCAACAACGTCCAGACCAATTCCAGAATTGGTGAGGGGAGAAAGAGAATCAGAGACTGAATCTGAGCAAGCAGCATCCGGTACAAACACCCTTGTGAGACACTACAGGAGAGTGACAGTAAACCAACCTTAACTGAGGTAGCAGGAGAGTCTAGTCAGAGGAGGGCTCTCCCAGAAGCAGACAGTCTTGAGGGACAAACAGAGCAATCGACAAATCCTGAGGGGGAACGAGTTGAGGCGGATCAAACCCAATGTGGACCAGTTGCAGGTCCAACAAGCGAAAATCCTGCAGAAAAAGGAGAAATTACAAGTCAGACACTGAAAAGTGCATTAACGAAAGGTCCACTGAAAGGAGATAAGTGGCCGAAGTCACAAACAAAAAGAAAAGAAGCAATTGCAGTGAAGCAATTGAGGAAGAAGTAGATACAATAAGGAAAGATTTGAATGATGGAGAATTAAATGGAGATCGAAGGTTGAAAAGAAAAAGAATTGCAAGTCGAAGGTACGCTGGTCCTTAATGGGCATATGCAACAACAAGAGAATGGCAGAGTAAATTTTTGTCTTTTTGTTTTGATCAAGACATTCCAGGTCAATATTTTGGCACTTGAAGGAAATCAATGAACTGAACTGTTGAGGACTGTAAACTGAAAAAGGTGCTAGAATGAGACTATTGAAAGCAATTGGAAACAATTTCTGATAACCTGATTTTGACAACCTGCTAAACCGATTTTGACCAAGTACCTATTTTTGACAAAAAGGATCCTGGAAGAAAGACTGAAAGCTGTAAATAATTGCTAAAGAAGAGTGAATATTTGTTTTTGATTTTTGCTGCATAGTTATCATTTTTTCTCTTCTACTTTCTGATTCTTTACAGATCAGGGGCATCCTTAGCCTGCAAGGTAGGAAGAATAGGTGTTGTAAATATATGGGTATTGGCTTGGCGATTGTGTGCATGATATTGTGCATGGAATTTATTGTGATTATGACTGTTCTTGACAAGAGGAAGGCCAACCATACCTCAGATTTAGAGACAACTACTGCACTCACAAAGGTAGAGAAGTTTAGGTTAGATAAGAAATATCTGCACAAAGATAATACCCAAGGAGAACTGTCTTCTAATGTTTTCTATCACTTATTGAGTGAGTATGTTGAGCCAATGGATGTGAGAGATTGTTATGTTTGCACGCAGATTCCTTCATCGGTTGAGGAAGGAGTTACTTATCATAGTTTGTCCCTTACTTACAGAATAAGTTGAGGTCTGTTACTAACAACATTGTATAACCAGGAATAAATTAAGTATTTCTATTCCAGTTACAACGTTGTGTTAATGGTTGCCCCTATAATTTAAGTATCTGAGTAGAGAAGCTAAGCAGAACACCATAAAATTAGTGAGAAGATATTTTGAAACCATGTTGACATTTGGCACAGCTTACGCACATAGAAATAACTGGACATGCTTGCTTCCTCTATAGAAAAGAACTTCTTAGATCAGACAGATGACAGGAGAAAAGCATTAAAGGAGAAATTAGAAAATGGCTTAGAGGAAAGGACATTTAGAAATGATCATGGATTTATTGAGATAAAGACACAAGGAAGGTTAGCTTTAGATGTGCAACACTTAGGAAAGCTTTGTGTACATAGGCCTAAATCTAGAACTGATACATTGTTTGTGGGAATAAGTGAATGCAGACATGTGTTTTTGTTTCAGAGCAAATGGACGTTCATGTTGAATGGACAGGATCCGGCAATTCCAAGAGTTTATTACATCTGTGGACCAAATGCGTATTACCGTCTTCCAAGACAATGGTATGGCACATGTTACTTTGGGATCGTTTTCCCAAAGATATTTCAACTAGAGAACTTGAATAAATTACCTACATGACTGAATTACATCATGTGAGACAAAAGCGAGAATCATATTCTGGCATAGTTGGGGCATATTTGGAGCGGTATTTCCTTCAGCAGGAGTTATTTTATATTCATTAAAAAATGTAAAATTCGGAAGTTGTCTACTATTCTGGATAACATGTTGACAAATTTTTTAAGAGCCATGATCCTAATGGATACAGAAATGGCTGCGGTAAGATCTATGACTCTTCAGAACCACCTTGTGTTAGACATTCTTTTGGCAAAGGATGGCAGAGTTTTCAAAATGCTGAACTCAAAACAACATTGCTTCCTGATAATAGTAAAACAATTAGAAGCTTGATTAACAATGTGGCTAATGATAGTGCTGATTTGAAAGAGCTGAAAGAACAAGAAGTTTGGGGAAAGTTTGGCAAAGGATTTGCTTCTGTGAGAAACTGGCTTGGCCACATGGGAAAATGGATACTATTGAAAATAATACAAGTGATATTGATTATTGTGATTTGCATAATTGGAGCGTGGGGAGTTTGTAAATTGTATCATGTGATTAAATTAAAAAGACTGAAAAATGATCGGAGGAGGGAAGAAATTAAAATGGAAAAATTATACAAAATTGTCACCTGACGAGTCTGACAATGGGAACAGGAAAAGAGGAGCCAATCATCGACATGTGAGATAGTTTAGTTATAGATTTGAAGTTTTCTTTGGATTAAATGTAAGCATAGGATTATTTGACCAATGGCAACGTGAGAAGTGTTTTAGATGATTTGCCCTTCTGCACAGAGAGAAACACGCCATTCCGATTACTCTCATCTTTCATGCTCGTTAAATTTTTCAGTTTCTGCCGTAGAGGCGTGCTCATTCCTATTTGATTCTTTTACTTAGTGAATTCTATCTTTAACTTTATTGCTTAAACTCCTGATGTTGAATGCTGATCCTTAGACTTTGCTTACAAATGATTCAGATAACTTAGAGTCCCCTATTTTGAACCATTCCCTTTCATGGTTCGATGCTGAGGCTGACCCAACTGATGTCCGATTGACGAAGACAGTTGCAGTTTGTTGATATATACTAAGGAGAAGTATAATCAAATGTTATTGTTTTGATGTAATTTGTCTTTTGTTTCTAGGTACCAACCACTATTTTGATAGAGCCATAGCTAGATGTTTTCCAAATTTATGTTGATTGAATTGTTTTGCATGAAGTCCAAACATGCTATTCTAATCAGAAGGTTAGTGACGGAGGACCCTAAATGTTAGTAGGTTGCTATTAATAATTAATTGATGTTACTCAGTTGCTGAATGTAAATGCATGCTATTTCTATTGTGCAGCTGTTCTTGTTATTGATTTGTACTGTGACTCTAGTGTGCGTAATAATTCATGCTGTGTTTAAATTGAGATTCTTTCAAATATTTGGTCAACCATTGTTGTTTCTGTATGTATATCATTTGATTTTTATGCACAAAGTTTCCCCTTGAGAAATATCTGGTCCCCAGAGATGGTAGTGGGGTAATGGTTAATCCCCTAAAAAGAGGAAGTAATTTGCAGATTGGGTAGAGAAATTGGTGAAAGTTAAGATATTCAGATTTGATGATACAAAGTGGAGAAAAAATGTGCCCCTGAGAACTTAGAATGACGTTTCCAGAACCTTGGAGCTTGCCAATGATTGTCTGAAGATGTTCTTGGCATTCTAGTAACAGTGTGAATGAAATAGGTTTTGCGCTTGCACAGCTTATGCAAATCACAGGTGAACTGTGATGTTTGCAAGGGTTTAGGGAGTTTGCATACTACAAATGAAGTTGTTGAAGGGGTTTCCGTACACCGAAGTTTGAGAGTAGGGACGTCATCGAACTTCACATGTGTTTGCCACTTTGTGCTCAAAAATTGTCCACGTGGTTGTTGGTTTACGGAACCTGCAATGTCTAAAACTCTGGAGTATATTGAAAAGTGTATGAGGCACTTAGTTTATTGTTGTAATTTGTCTGGTTTAATAGGTCAATTGGGTGTGGTTGACAAACTCGAGAGTGTGTGTTAAAGTGAGTGAAAGGTTTTTTGACTGAGATTTGGCGAGTCCTACGTCTACCAGGACAGACCCACTGATCAGTTGAGAGTAAAAAGTTTCAGGTCGAATTTTGCTTGCGAATCATGGAAACTGAGAAAGGAAGAGTAGCTGTTCGAGCAAAAGGCCGTCAGTGAAAACTCCGTAAGGTTTCTGAAGCGATTAAGTTACCCTACCTGTAGTAAGCGGACAAATTGGGTTTTGATTTTGTTTAGTGCTCACAATAATTTTGCATTATTTTCATGTGAGACTGAGTTTAGGAGGGCAAGCCAAAAGACTTTGTCAGCTGCTGTATATGTGAGTGTGACGTCATTGGACCCGCGCGGGGATAGGTTGATTAGTGAGAAGGGTTGCCCACGGATTGGTGGACAACCGTGAAGCTTCATTGGTTGAGAAGGTTGGCGAAAAGGATTTTGGGATTGAAAGTCACTTCCTGATTAGCTTGAGAATAGTGCAAAATAACTGAAGATTAAATATTAGAAAGTTTTAAAGAGTGCCCCAAGGGGAGATACTTATATTCCAACGAGAATAGGAGAAATTACACCACCAGAAGGTACACCCGCCTATATTGTATTTGAAGAACAGGCGGTTGCGCCATGTCTTTGGCTGAAAAAATGATGCAAAGTGACAAAGAAAGATGGGAGCTTAGCATTCCCTGCCCATGGAACATTTAATTTGAGGAGCCTAGAGAATTTGAGGAGAGTATTATATGAGTTGAAACCTCCTACTTGACCAGCACAGTTCGAAGCTTGAGCAATTTGGGAACTAGTGGCTAGACAGCAACAGCAAATGAAATTCAAGAGAAGAATGAGGAAGGCTGAGGCAGGATGGGATAGTGACCAGAAATTTGGAGAACGGAGACTTTAGAAGGAATTAAGTTTTTTTCTGCAATTACTCAAGAGAATGAAAACAAAGCTAGGAAGAGCACCAGAAAGAGAGATTTGCATCCCTATAATGACAAAGAGCAGAATGTAGAGTCTTTGACACACGATGAAGAGTCATATGATGATGAATACATTTTACAGTTATTCAGAAATCGTCCCCCAACATATACAGCGCATGAGAGAAATTCAAACACCAGTGTAGATCCTACAGCCCCGATATCAGTTAAATCCACTCAGAGCCAGATACAGGTTAGCCATAATTCTCCAGTTACTTTAACAGTTCAAAGGCCTATGACGCAAATGGATATTCCCAGAATTTATCTTGTTGTACCCATTATAGATACTGCAAAAAACTTGATAGTACCGACAGGACAGGTTTACCAGAAGCCAACATTGTTCACCTTGACAAACCAGAATATAAGAATAGGGCACCCATGAAACCCAAATGTCCGACAAAGCCCAAATGTAGTGTTAGTACCAGTTACCATAGGTCTGGTCATACCGTTTGTCCAGGAAAATAACAAGATCAGTAAGCAGAAGTCTCTGAATCCAAGTGTAGAAAAGAATAGATATATAACGCAAATGCAAGAATGGCAACTCCCATGAGACCAACATTTGATGGAACAGATCCGTTAATAGATTGAAGTCCTTTCTGGACTCCTCCAAATAATGAGGTGAGATCATATACAGGTCCAAATCCAAGCATGGTGACACCAGAAACCCCGAATCTAACATAACAGCAAGGGCCAGGTGTGAGCCACAATAATGTCACGTTACAAGGTTTGACAGCTCAGCAGTTAACTGAATGGTTAGAGAGGCTGAGTAGTACTCAAGGCGATCCTAACGGAGGAAGTGCCCTGAATGTCACAAGGCTTAGACAAGAGGCAGAAGACCTAATCGAGGGAACCATGGGGTTAGACAGGATTGACAGGTTCAAGGAAGATGAGTTGCGTTACCTATGCAAACTGATTACTAACAAGGTAGGAGCAGTGCATCAGAAATTAGCAGAGTTAGCTGAGAAATATGACACAGAGATTTAGAAAACAAAGCACTTGAAGAGGAGTTCCAGATTAGATTTTAATTCAAAGAATTTCAAGAACATGAGAATCCCAGGAATAAAAATTCACCTTAAGGAATTAATACTGAGCATTCAAACATGGGTAGCATTAGACAAATGAGAGGGTAGATGGGTGAATTTAAGAGACAAGAAGAAAAGGGATTCTGCAAATCTTACTACAAATGTGCAGCAGGTTGAGGATCCAGTGAAAATTCTACACATGAGAGAGATTCCAGGAGTGAACTTTGTCCAAGTCCTTTGGAGCAGAAGTGACCTTCTGTCATTTACAAATGATTATCTCAGGTTGAGAGAGAAGGCAGTGGAATGGTACCAACATACAGACAGGTTTGTGAAACTCATAAAATGATTGTGGGCGGATTTGAACACCCTGTTAGAGATAGTAGTTCTAGCAGACTTATGGTTTGAATGCAAGAAGAGCGTAGATTGGCTGAAAAGAGAAACTCAGAGAGAACCAGCCGCACCATCTCCTTACGTAATGAAATATAACTATAAGGTGATTGAATTTAAAAAAAAGAGAATTTTGTCCAGGAATATTGACTGGCAGAGAATAGACACCACAGCCCAGGAAGCTAAAGAGTCAATATATGCATATTCACCGATAACGGGATTTCGATAGCCCTGTAGGAAATTTCGAATTGTTCAGGATTTGAGAAAAGTAAATGAAATTGTATTTGTAATTGTAACATGCGTTCCGGCCGTAGCATCGAAACGCTAAGCGGAGTGAAGTGCGAGTAAGAGCAACAGAAGACGGGGGAGAAACAGCAACTTTCTGGAGGAACAGTTATAGTTTGTGGGAAAAGAGCCAGGGTTCAAGCTGTTTCCGAAAACGCATACAGGTTTCCTCTTTCCTAATATGAAGCAGGAGAGTATTCCACAATTTAGCTGCCGCCACTGAGAAAGCTCTGTCATCCCATTTGGATTTCCGACTATGGGGGACTGAGGCCAGATAGAAATTGGTGGACCTGAGGTGGCGGTTACGCACATACCATTTCAGAGTAGTGCATAGGTGTAGAAAAGTGTCACTGTTGGTATGGTTACCCCCCCCCACACACTTTTTGCCTAGTGCTGATGCCAACTTTGATTAAAAGTGTGCTAGGACCCTGCTACCAGGCCCCAGCACCAGTGTTCTTTCCCTAAAACTGTACCTTGAATTCCACAACTGACACAGCCCTGGCACACAGTTAAGTCCCTTGTAAAAGGTACCCATGGTACCAAGGGCCCTGTGGCCAGGGAAGGTCTCTAAGGGCTGCAGCATGTATTATGCCACCCTAAGGAACCCCTCACTCTGCACATGCACACTGCCTTGCAGCTTGTGTGTGCTAGACAGGAGAAAAAGGCAAAGTCGACATTACACACCTCTCAGGGTGCCATGCCCACAAACTACTGCTTGTGACATAGGTAAGTCACCCCCTAGCAGGCCCTACAGCCCTAAGGCAGAGTGCACTATGCCACAGATGAGGACATTGCTGCATTAGCAATGTGCCCTTACATTGTCTAAGTCCATTCTTAAACATTGTAAGTGCAGTGTAGCCATATTGATTATATGGTCTGGGAGTTTGTCATTACGGTAGGAGGCTGGCCTGGCTTATAGTGGGTACCTTGTGGTACACTTACACCTTGTGCCAGGTCCAGTTATCCCTTATTAGTAGAATAGAGGTGTTTCTAGCAGCTTAGGCTGATAGAGGTAGCTATGGCAAAGCGGCTTAGGTTGAACTAGGAGACATGCAAAGCTCCTACTATACCACTTATATCATATAGCACAATATCATAAGAAAACACAATACTCAGAGTTGCTAAAAAATAAAGGTACTTTATTTTAGTGACAATATGCCAAAAGTATCTCAGAGGATACCCTCACTTAGGAGGTAAGTAATATACACAAATGATATGTACACAAACCCAAAACAGGTAAGTAACAGTAAGAAAAGTAGTGCAAACAATGTAGAATCACAATAGAATGCAATAGGTAGACATAGGCCTAGGGCAACACAAACCATATACTCCAAAAGTGGAATGCGAATCACGAATGGACCCCAGGCCTATGGGAGATTGTAGAGGGTCGCTGGGACTGTGAGAAAACAGTAAGGGTATCAAAATACCCCACCCCAATACCCTGAAAAGTAGAATTAAAGTTACCCTACTACCCCAGAAAGACAGTATAGTCGTGATAGGGGATTCTGCAAGAACCACAACTGCTACCAAAGCACTGAAGACGGATTCCTGGACCTGAGGACCTGTAAAAGAAGGGGACCAAGTCCAAGAGTCACGCAAGTGTCCAGGGGGGGCAGGAGCCCACTAAACCCCGGATGAAGGTGCAAAAGGGCTGCCTTCGGGTGGAAGAAGCCAAAGATTCTTAAACAACTAAAGGAGCCAGGAACATCCCCTTTGGTGAGATGTCTCACGGCGTGCTGGAGGTTGCATAAGTGTTTCCACGCAGAAATACCGCAAACAAGCTTTGATAGCTGCAAGAGTCGCAGTTGAGGATTTTGGGTACTGCTGGGGACCAGGAAAGACCAGGATGTCGCCCCTTGGAGGAGGAGACAGAGGGGGAACTCAGCAACTCAGAGAGCCTCCACAGAAGCAGGCAGCACCCGCAGAAGTACCAGAACAGGCACTTAGAAGACCTGAGGACAGCGGTCGACTCAGAGTCACAAAGGAGGGTCCCACGACGTCGGAGTCCAACTCAGCGAGTTGGGCAATGCAGGATGGAGTGCTAGGGACCCAGGCTAGGTTGTGCACAAAGGAAGTCCTGGAAAAGTTCACAGAAGCCGGAGCAGCTGCAAATCACATAGTACACAGGTTTGCTGTTTGGCGTGGGGAGGCAAGGACTTACCTCCACAAAATTTGGACAGAAGGGCCACTGGACTGTGGGAGGTACTTGAACCCAGCTCCTGTGTCCCAGGGACCATGCTCGTCAGGATGAGAGGGGACCCAGAGGACCGGTGATGCAGATGTTTGGTGCCTGCGTTGGCAGGGGGAAGATTCCGTCGACCCACGGGAGATTTCTTCTTGGCTTCCAGTGCAGGGTGAAGGCAGACAGCCTTCAGAGCATGCACCACCAGGAAACAGTTGAGAAAGCCATCAGGATGAGGATCTACAATGTTGCTGGTAGTCGCTGTGAGAAGTCCAGCCTCCTACAGTCGCATTGCTACTTTGTTGCTGTTTTTCAGGCGTCCTGGAGCAGTCAGCGGTCGATCCTTGGCAGAAGTCAAAGTGGGAAGTGCAGAGGAACTCTGGTGAGCTTGTGCATTCGTTATCTGAGGAAGAGCCCAGAGGAGAGACCCTAAATAACCAAAAAAAAGGAGGTTTGGCTACTGAGAAAAGAGGTTTGGCTATTGAAAGAGGTAAGCACCTATCAGGAGGGGTCTCCAACATCACCTGCTGGCACTGGCCACTCAGAGCTGTCCATTGTGCCCCAACACCTCTGAATCAAAGATGGCAGAGGTCTGGGACACACTGGAGGAGCTCTGGGCACCTCCTCTGGGTGGTGCTGGTCAGGGGAGTGGTCACTCCCCTTTCCTTTGTCCAGTTTCACGCCAGAGCAGGGCTGGGGGATCCCTGAACCAGTGTAGACTGGCTTCTGCAGAGATGGGCACCATCTGTGCCCATCAAAGCATTTCCAGAGGCTGGGGGAGGCTACTCCTCCGCAGCCCTTCACACCTATTTCCAAAGGGAGAGGGTGTAATACCCTCTCTCAGAGGAAATCCTTTGTTCTGCCTTCCTGGGACTGGGCTGCCCAGGCCCCAGGGGGGCAGAAACCTGTCTGAGGGGTTGGCAGCAGCAGCAGCTGCAGTGGAGACCCCGGAAAGGCAGTTTGGCAGTACCAGGGTTCTGTGCTAGAGACCTGTGCAAGAATGGTATTGGAGTGACAATTCCATGATCCTAGACATGTTACATAGCCATGTTCGGAGTTACCATGGTGACGCTACATATAGGTATTGACCTATATGTAGTGCACGCATGTAATGGTGTCCCCGCACTCACAAAGTCCGGGGAATTTGCCCTGAACAATGTGGGGGCACCTTGGCTAGTGCCAGGGTGCCCACACACTAAGTAACTTTGCACCTGACCTTCACCAATTGAGGGTTAGACATATAGGTGACTTGTAAGTTACTCAAGTGCAGTGTAAAATGGCTGTGAAATAACGTGGATGTTATTTCACTCAGGCTGCAGTGGCAGTCCTGTGTAAGAATTGTCTGAGCTCCCTATGGGTGGCAAAAGAAATGCTGCAGCCCATAGGGATCTCCTGGAACCCCAATACCCTGTGTAGCTAGGTACCATATACAAGGGAATTATAAGGGTGTTCCAGTGTGCCAATGAGAATTGGTAAAATTAGTCACTAGCCTGCAGTGACAATTTTAAAGCAAAGAGAGAGCATAAACACTGAGGTTATGGTTAGCAGAGCCTCAGTGATACAGTTAGGCACCACACAGGGAACACATACAGGCCACAAACCTATGAGCACTGGGGTCCTGGCTAGCAGGATCCCAGTGACACATATCAAACACACTGACAACATAGGGTTTCCACTATGAGTACTGGGTCCTGGCTAGCAGGATCCCAGTGAGACAGTAAAACACCCTGACATATACTCACAAACAGGCCAAAATTGGGGGTAACAAGCCTAAAAAGAGGCTACCTTCCTACAGTTACGAACTCCACAGCACTATAATGGCTTCACTGAATACTGGGAAGTTTGGTATCAAACTTCTCAGCAAAATAAACCCACACTGATACCAGTGTGGTATTTATTGAAAAATGCAGATGGACCTGTATGTTAGCCAAACTGCTAGTGTAATACTGACCGTTCTGTGCTAGCCTGCCACTTTCAGACAAGTTTCTGACCAAATGGGGTGAGTGCCTTTGTGCACTCTGTGGTCAGAAACAAAGCCTTTTCTGGGTGGAGGTGCTTCACACCTCCCCTCTGCAGGAACTGTAACACCTGGCGGTGAACCTCAAAGGCTCAAGCCTCAAGTTACCGTGCCCCAGGGCCCTCCAGCTAGTGGAGATGCCCGCCCCCGGACAAAGCCCCACTTTTGGCAGCCAGTCCGGCGGGAAAATTAAGGAAATAGGGAGGAGTGACCACCCCAGCCAGGACCGCCCCTAAGGTGTCCAGAGCTGAGGTGACACCCCCACATCCCTGCAGAATCTTCTATCTTGGTTTGGAGGACAGGGACCAATAGGGATAGTAATGTGCCCCTTCCCCAAAGGGATTGAGCACAAGGGGGGTGCAGCCACCCTCAGGGACAGTAGCCATTGGCTACTGCCCTCTTACTCCTAACATGCCCCTAAATCTACGATTTAAGGGTCTCCCTGAACCCAGCTCACCAGATTCCTGGCGACTTACAAGAAGAAGGAATGCTAAGCTGAAACCCCCACTAGAGAAGAAGGAAGATGACAACTGCTTTGGCCCCAGCCCTACCGGCCTGTCCCCTGCTTCAAACAAACCTGCAAAAAGATAAGCGATGTGTCCAGTGGGCCCAGCGACCTCTGCCAACTCCCCTGCACCCAAAAGGCCCAAGAACACTAGAGGACAGCGGCTCTGTCTGAAGAAACCTACAACTAAGGACTCTCACCTCACTCTAGATGCGTGAGTCTTGACCCCCGTGCACCCGACTCCCACTGCCCGTGTCCAGGTGGTCCACCCAGCAAGAGAAAGTCCCCAGAAGTTTGCGAGCAAGTGCCCACCCTGGGTTGACATGTCCATGACTACGCCTGCAGAGGACATCCTGAGGACCCCCCTAACCGCGAAGCTCTGGACAAAGATATTCGACGCCTAAGAACACACGGCACCCGCAGCCCACAGGGATGGACAAACCGAACCTCAGTGCCTCAATGTTCAGCAGGTGGCCCTCCTTCCTGTCCGACTGGTGGTGTGCCCGAGTCACCCCTCTGGACCTCGCCTGCAGCCTCTGAATGACCCCATGGTCTCCTCACAGACTAGCATTGGAAACCCGATGTCTTGTTTGCACCCTGCACTCGTCCGCCCCTGTGCCGCTGAGGGTGTGAGTTTGGTGCCTACTTGTGGCCCCTCCAGTGCTCATCTAATCCCCCCTGGTCTTCCCTCCGAGTCACAGGTACTTACGTGCTGGCTGACTAGAATCTGAGTACCCCCTGTCTCCATAGGAGCCCACGTTACGTTTGTTCAGCCTTGACCTCTGCACCTGGCCGGCCAATGTTGCTGGTCGTGGATGTTTGGGGTTTAATTGAACCCCAACCAGTGGGCTTCCTAAAACCCAGAGACTGAAACTGTAAGTGTTGTACTTACCTGTAAACTGACCTAACATTTCTTTCCCCCAGGAACTGTTTGAAAATTGCAGTGTGTCCATTTAAAAAAAAGCTTTTTACCCATAATTCAAAAACTGTATTACTTACATTTTCAAACAACAGAACAACAAAGTCCTGTTGATACCTGTGTGGAATACGAAACCTTTAAGGTACTTAACTGCAACTTGAATCTTGTGGTTTTAAAAATAAATTAAGAAAATATATTTTTACAATATAAAAAAAACATTGGTCTGGTTTTAAGTCATTGGGTGTGCTTCTTCTATTTTCTGTGTGTACAACAAATGCTTTGCACTGCCCTCTGATAAGCCTAACTGCTCGACCACACTACTACAAAAGAGAGCATTAGTATTATCTACTTTAGCCTCTGTTAAGCCTCTGGGGAACCCCTTACTCTCTGCACACTATATCTTACTGTGATATATTGTATACAGAGCCAGCTTCTCTACCGGTAGCTAGTGCAGCTGCCTCAGGCTACCGCTGGCAGATGCCGACCTTGGAAGATCCAACACCAGGCGGGCTGCGGTGTTTTGAATCAGTTGCAGTTTGTGTAAAGAGCCTTTGTTGATGTTCAGCATCAAAGCATTGCAATAGTTAAATTTAGAGATGACTAAGGCAAGCACCACTGAGATTCTGCGATCCTTCTGTGAAAAAATGAGTTTTTCTGAAGTGTTTAATCGCCCAGTAGCAGGGTTTCATCATCTGATTCACCTATAGGTCGAAAGACATCGCATTGTCAAATAAGATCCCTAAATTTCTTGCCGCTGGTATGGGTGCAGGCAGGTCTATGCATGTTAGCGGCCACCAGAGAGTATTCCATAGAAAGCTGTTGGTGCCGAAAAACAGGATTTAATTTTTTTCTCCATTCATTTTTTGCCAATTTTTGTTCATCTATTTATTAATCTCATTCATGCAGCTGTAAAACCTGTCTGCTATCTTCTCCCACTTTTTATTGACAGCTGGGTATTATTAGCATAGGAGGAAACCTGAAAACCAAAAGAATGGACCAGCTTTGCCAACAGTGCCACATACAAATTGACCGAGGTGGGGCTAAGAGAAGACTCTTGGGGAACCCCACAAGGAAGCTGGAACAGGGAAGCTCTGAAATCACCAAAGTTCACAATGGTTGATCTTTCACACAAAAAGGACTCCAAGATGTCCAGGGCACTGTCCCTTAGCCCAGCTTGATAAAGGCGCTGCACCATCAATTGCCGAGATACAGTGTCAAATGCTTCCAGGAGAGATCTAATAGAACTAGAATGGCACTCTCCCCTTGATCCACCACCCGGCGAATCAACTCAGAAGTGGCAATGATTGCAGATTCTGTACTGTGCGCTTTCCAAAACTCGTGCTGGGAGGGGTCTAAGCAACCACTTTCCTGAAGGAAGCGGGCTAGTTTAATATTAATGTGCTTTTCAAGAATTATAGCCGGGGTAGGGAATAGCAAAATGGGATGAAGATCCTTAAGATCATTAGGGGCGCCGCCTGGATTCTTTTTGAGCGGGATTACAACTGCCTCTTGGCAGGAGAGGGGAAAAACCCTCTCTGTGTTCAGTACTTCCTGGAAGACCAATTCTAGTGCTTCAGAGACCAGATTAGGAGCAAGCCTCAGTATTTTAGCGGGGCAAGGATCAGTAGGGGACCCAGACCCAAACCCAGACAGCAGTGGTTTAATCCTGTTTGCTGGTCATGGATGGAATTTGATGAGTAGAGGACTATTGTTAGTCACCACATCCACCCTAGCAACATTCGGGTCCAGGTCCACAGGATGCTGGGCAAAATTAGCATGGATCTGTAAGACTTTGTTTTTTAAAAAGTCTGCTACCTTGCTACAGAAGGCTTGAGAATTCTCTAGATCTGCGGGAGAGGTCCAGGAAGTAAGGGAGCAGACCACTCTAAAGAGTTCCCTAGATGCATTATCCGCTTCCTTAATTTTATAGGGTGAAATAATCTGATTTGGCTTTATTAATCGCCAATTTATAGTCCCCAAGCGAAGACTTAAGCTTGTCTCTTTCCACTGAATTTTGATCCAGTTTCCATCTGCGCTCCTGTCTCCTATATAGTGTCTTTGCAGATCCTTGTGTTCCTTGGTGTACCAAGGAGAGGATTCTTTCTTAGAGGTCAAGGGTCTAATTTTCCTTAAGGGGGCAGGTAAGTCAATAGCTATCCTTATCCCCAGTTCGTACCTTTCCACCGCAGAAATTAACAGTTCCCTATTATGTTCCCTGCCATCCTTCAGGGCTTGTGCAAACATCTGCTCCCCTATTCTGCCCCAGTGTCTGATTACCTTGTGGGGTGGAGGGGTGTGACTGGGACCCCCTGCTAACTACCCTAAAGGATAATAGATGATGATCAGACCAGTCAAGGACCACATTCTCCAAAAAGGTGCAACTAGCATGGCAAGAGAAAATACCATCCAGGGTATGTCCCGCCAAATAGGTGGCTGCCGTAACCTTAAGGTCCCAGTCAAAATTGGACATCAAGTCAAGGAAAATGTTAGTAGCAACGTCCTGTTTATCCTCAAGGTGAAAGTTAAAATCTCCAAGCACAATACATTTAGAGGTTGCCATAAGTAGTTCAATATTGGACGGCCAGTGAAGTAGAAAAGAGTTCTTAGGACCAGGGGGACGATCAGGAGGCCCTCGAAGAACACCATAAAACTCAGACGAACCTTTGTTGCCTGGAGCTGGGCTGCCCGGCCTAGGGGAATGCGAGGCGACTGTGTCTTGGCGGTGGGGCGCGCTGTGGGCTCGTTGAGAGCAGGCCTTTTGAGAAGCGGCTGCAGGAGGAACAGAGCACTGAGCTCTCGATTGTGGGGCTATGGCAGAGCAGGAAAGATCCTCTGAGGCACGTTCCGAGCACTGGTGTGGCTGGTGAGTGGATGGCCTTTGCTGGAGGCTTGTGGTGGTGCATCCTCCCCCCTCCTGGCCGGAGACCCAAAAGTACTAATACACCGAACAAGGGGATTTGGCTACCCCCGCCTCTTCCTCCCCTTTCGGCATGGATGAAGGGCCCGTAGCGATGGATGAAGGACCTACGGCCATATTTAAAAATATGGTGAGGGAGAAGAACTGGTACACACACAGAGCCCGTCTGAGCGGTACCACAGTCTGGTTGAGCGCAGCCCTATAGCTCATTCAAGCCCAGGTACCTAATAACTTTGGCGCACAATTGTTATAGTCTTCCCTGGTATGCAGTGATCTGCTCATGGGGGAAATCCGCGCAACCGCGGCAGCGAAGGGGCTTGAATCCTTCGCGGTCTGACCAGCTGGGAGTGGATCAAACCGGCTCTGTGATCCACAGCTGGAGAGCGGTGAGCCGCGGCGCTCAATAAAGGAATCGTGACCCAGTGTGGCATCAGAGGAGTAGCACAAAAGCACTACAAGTTATCATGGTCAAGCCAAAGACATCTAAGATGCAGCTTAGCGCTGAGGCTGATGCCTCATCCTCAGAGGGGGCCACGGGCGATCAGGCCGACACCTTGCACAGGATGTCCGAAACGTTACGCACCCATTCAGCACAGTTCCACAAGTTGCTGCAGGCAGTGTTGGACACTAAAACCTCACTGGTGGGGAAAATTGATTCTGTAGTGTTGGAAGTCAACCTCCTCAAAACAGATCATCGTAAATTGGTAGACAGAGTCACCCTCACTAAATCAGAGCTTAACACAGCCCAACCTGGTATCACCGACATGAAAGTTCAAATTCAGCGCATGGAGGCTGAGATAACACAACTGCAATGCTGGGCCGAAGATGGGGAAGGCCACTCGCGTAGGAATAATGTAAGATTCCTGGGTATTCTGGAAAAGGCAGAGTTCCCCAACGGTGAAGTGTTCCTGGAGCGTTGGTTAAAAAATACAGTGTTATCGCAGAATGTGCCTCCCATGTTGGTGTAGAGTGAGCCCATCAGATCCCGGGTAGACCGTCGCGACCAGGGTCTCCCCCCCGACTGCTGATTGCACGGTTTCTAAATTACCACAACAGAAATCAGGTCCTACAGTGCTTCAGAACTTTGGGCCCTATCCGAATGGACAATACTGTTATCACGGCCTACCCGGATAATACAGGAGAAGTTCAGCGTAAACGAGCCTCCTTCACAAGGGTGAAGCAACTGCTACGCGACAAACACATCACTTATTCAATAATGTTTCCGGCCTGGCTAAGAGTGGTGGACGAGGACAGGACTCTCATTTTCCCAACCTCGGAGGATGCTTGGACTTGGCTGCATGCCAAGGGCCTGGTGGATCCAGTCAAAGACGACGTCGAATGTGAGGATTGGCTCTCCCCGCGCCCCCAGAGGAAAAAGAGGACAGGTACTGTGGCCGAGGCGCGCCCATCCAGGTCGCTTGTGCCTGGCAGTCGGCCAGGCACAAGCCTTAACAGAGGCCAATATGTTCGTGACGGCGCAGATACCGATCAGAAGTGAGGTCAGAAACACAGATTCAGGCTTGTCGCAGTGTCCTTCAAGCCCCCCTTCATCTCTGCTAATACTTGGCTCTGACCTCACTTCACGCATGGCTGACGACATATGAGACAATGCACTACGGTGCATATGGGTTGGAATGACTGAGGTCTGCGAAACGCAGAGGGGCACCAAGGTATGCATGCAGTCTGACTCTCCACATGGCTGATCGGTGATCACGGCCCGGGAGAGCAAGTGTATCCCAAAGTCTAGATGCGGGCATCGATGGTTGCCGTGTTTGACCTTGACCTGACAGGGGAGCTACGTGAAGTGGCGAAGTGTCCGGGATCGTGCAGGGAGTAAGATTATCCACATAAGGCTGCAAGGAAGGACTGATTTGTGCCTTTCTTCAGCTGCGCCCCTAAACCCGCATGGGTCTCTGAAAGGAACTAGATCGGACAAGTGCCTCTGTATGCACCTGTTGTGCTGTGAGGTCCATTGTTGTTTTAGGTTCTATAAGTTCTTTATCTTTTCTTATTTCCTTTCTACACACAAGTTATTTCATGCTCGCAGGGTGGTGGGGAGGTGCGGGGCCTGGAGGGGTGAGCGGAATGGGTGGTGGGGTGACCCCTGAGGAGCAGCTGAGTCTCGGCTGTGCGGGAAGCGCTGCGGTATTCCACATTCATGCCGTCATGGTCACATATAATATTTTAACTTGGAATGTGCAGGGCATAGCTAGCATCTCTAAAAGCTGTAGAATATATGCTTACCTCAAGTGCCTTAAGATACATACAGCTATACTTCAAGAGACACATATCACAGCTCACGATCTGAGCAATCTCAGTAGGAAGTGGTCCAGATTGGTTTATGGCACTAGGACATCGGCATACACGAGAGGTGTGCGGATATGGATTGCCCCCGGAGTCCCTTACACAGTGACGCACACTCAAATAGATGAAGAAGGTAGATATGTTCATTTAGTGGGAAATTTGGATGGGAAACAACTAGCTGTAATGGGACTTTACGAACCTAACACCAACCAACACCAAGCAAGGAGACATTTTGTCATCCACCTCTGCACAATTGGCGCAGTATCCCTAGCTGCCCAGCATCTGGGGGGGAGATTTTAACTGTGTCCCAGATGTGGATATGGACAGATCTCACCCGCCACTCATGGGCGCCCCCAGCAGGAGACTCTCTCAGGTGCTGCAATCTTGGATGCTAGAGAGGAGACTTCACGATGTTTGGAGGGGCTTACACCCCCTTGATAGGGAATACTCCTTCTTCTCCCCAGTCCACCATCTTCATACCCACATAGATTTACTGTTCAGCTCACACGAGCTCACTCACAATTTCAATGGGGCATCATATCTAGCCAAGACTTTATCCGATCACAGTCCCCTGATTGCCGCTGTTCAATGGGGCAGGATGCCCATGCGTATCCCCACTTGGCGCCTGCAGCCGACCCTGTTACATGACCCCCCCTTTACGTACAGAGCTGGCGAAGTGTATAAATTCTTATTTCACTGTGAATACCCAGACGGCGTCATCACCAGCGGTCGAGTTGGATGGTCATAAGGTGGTGGTAAGGGGCATGTGTATGTCAATGGCGGGGGGGGGTTTGTCGCACGTTAACATGCAATTTACAAACAATTGAGGCAAAACTGCGAGTGGCAGAGCACGGGGTGACGTTGGGGGAAGAGGACCGGGGTAAACTGGTGGGGTTGAAGAGAAATTGGGCCGAGGTTGACTAGTGACTAAGGCAGTTTGACTACCGACATCACATACCTCGGTTGCACTCCAAAGGGGACTGCTCTAGTAGATTATTAGCCTAGCTGGTGAAGGGTGAGCAGCAGCACACTCCCATAAGTGCCATCTGGTTGGACTCAGGAACTATAGTAAATACACAGCTAGAAATGAGGCCTTCAGACAATATTGTAGCGCTCTGTATATGGCACGTCCCCCTCCGCCCCCAGAGCGGATGGAGGATTTTTTCCAGGTGCTCCAATTAAACTCGCCTGACAGCTCCACAGTTACTAGAACTAGAGAAAACAATAGAAATGGGTAAGATTCAACAAGCTTTGTGGCAATTAGCCCACAATAAAGCTCCGGGAGGCGATGGTCTGCCAGCCGAGTACTATCAGACTTTCTCCACAAAGACGCTTACACTATATTTAAAAATGATGATGGAGGCATTCGGGGTGGGTCGGCTCCCGAAGTCGCAACGTGAGGCGGTGATAATGGTCCTCCATAAAAAAGGCTGCGATCCTATTGACGTCCGGTCATATCGCCCCTTATCGTTGTTGAATTCAGATTGTAAGTTATTGGGAAAGGTGCTGGCGAACCGCCTTCTTCCGCTAATGCCAGTCCTGGTCCATCCGGATCAATCCTCAACACCTTCATTAACATCAGATGCCTGCTGAGGCTTATGGTGGAGACACAGGAACTAGATTGCGCATGAATCGCGGTCTCTCTGGATGTGGAAAAGGCATTTGATACTCTAGGCTGGCCTTTTTTAATGGAAGCATTGAGGCGCATGGGTTTCGGCAATACATTTATGCGCTGGATATCTGTACTATACTCAGACCCGAAAGCGAGAGTCAAGACAGGTGGGGTTATCTCAGAGGTGTTCGATATAGGCAGGGGCACGAGACAGGGTTGTCCTTTATCACCGATTCTGTTTGCATTGGCAATTGAGCCATTAGCCGTGCAGCTAGGAAGCATGGCTCCACACTGGGGCATTTTGGACAAAGGCAAGCACCGGATCGCCTCCTTATATGCAGACGATGCATTAATATATTTACGCAATTACTCCGAATCCCTCTCGGATCTGCTGAGTCTATTGGACTCATTTGGTGATCTCTCTGGTGTGCCAGTGAATTGGTCGAAGTCCTGCCTGTTTCCGATGTGGTTAGTACCGGGGCCACAGCAGGCCACGACCTCAGCTTATACCTTACAGTGGTGTTACACCACTTTTAAATACCTAGGGGTACATATATATCATGACGCCACGGATCTCAGGGAGGGGAACCTAGGTCGAGCGATTAGGTCAATCAGAGGCTCTTTACCATTCTGGTGTTCACTTCCGCTGTCTCTGCTGGGAAGAGTGGCGATTGCAAAAATGACTGTTCTCCCACGAGTACTATACTATTTTTCCGCCCTGCCACTGGCACTCCCTAGGGCCTTCTTTGAACCTCTGACCAGCCTGCTGACCGAACTAGTGTGGGGCAGTAGGCGCCGGTGGGCAGCCCTGACAAAGATTTATTTACCATTGGAGCAGGGGGGAAATGGGCGCTCCGCAGTACGAATTGTATTATGCAGCGGCGCAGATACATTGGATCATGACCTGGCTGCAGGACCCCCTCATTTCGGAGGGTCGGATGGTGGGTGCCCTCCTAGGCCATTTAAATGTGTTGCAATGGCTTATCGGTCAGGACGGTCCGCCACACCTGCGCAATACCCTGATGAATGTGGCTGGATGGGTCTGGCGCCGGTATGTAATCATGGGGAAACGGCCCCCACCATATTCACCCGAGATCCCCCTGCTTGCCATCCCGGGCATAAGGAGGATATCAGGACAACACAGACTAGCTGCCTGGTCCATGAAAGGTAAACAGACTATAGGAGATATCTTTAAGGAGGGACGCTTCCTTACATACGAAGCACTAGCAAATGCGCACGACCTAAGTCAGGGCAGGTTCATCGCGTGCGGGGCGCTGCATCAGCTGGTGCATAACACATGGGGAAATGGTAACAGCGAACTGCACACGGCACCGGTATTACACAAATTGCTAACGGGAGCGAGCATACAATCTGACATATCCTGGATATATGAAACACTACTTGCTTGCCCTGAGGAGGCACAAACACAGGCGAAGGCTAGATGGGATGCAGTTTTGCCCACGCCATTGACTCAGTGTGCATGGATTACAGCACTCACTTCAACACGTAGGTATCACGTAACTCGCGCTTTCATTACACACAATTTAACTATCTACACCAGACCAACTTAACCCCAAATAGGCTTAAGCGCATGTTCCCACATTCCACCTCAGAGTGCCCTAGATGCGGGGATCCAGATGCTATTTTTTTCTATTTGACATGGGGCTGCCCCCCGGTGCTGTGTGCGTGGCATGATGTCACATTACAGACGGCTGACTGGTCGGGACTTTCTTTATCCCCTGCACCCAAATCCTGCCTGCTGGGGGTCTGCCTGCAACGCCGGGGAGAGGAAGCAAGCACACCGGTGCGTAGACCTTGCGTTTGTCCTATTTAAACATCTCTTAGCGACACAGTGGAAATCACTGAGTGCTCCTGACACACATTGCTGGTCAAAGGAATTGTTACACTGGGCCAGATTAGAGGCGCAGGTACTGCGCTCCCTCCGTGACAGGGGGGGTGGTGGTCAAAGGGGCAGACACATAGGATTCCTTTATTGATCAACTGGAAAACAAGGACGATACCTGCCAACCATGAACTGTGGCTTCCATGTTCATACATAAAGCACATACACATATGGAGGTGGACATGGGACCTCGGACATTGGGTTGCAATGTTTGGTTTGTTGCTTCGATGCTGTACGGGTCTACCCCTGCACTCTGCGTGATGAGAATAGCGACACTAGCAAGATGAACTCATCCTCGAAATGGCCCCAGTCATACAGACACAGTGGACCTGACTAATAGAACGCTTTGTGCGGTCGGAGAGTCCCTCTGGGTTGTTCCCCCGGGTGCTCTTCCTCTGCCTCCTGCCCTCCCTGTGTGGCCGCTCCCCCCTCTCTCTTCCCCTGCCTTCATTTCTCCTTCACGATCACCCGGCCTGCTTCTAGGCCGCTAGCGAGCAGTTCTGTCTTTCTATATTGGCTGTGCTTCACCTTACCTTTCTTTGCTTTTTAGTCTTTGTTATTAAATGCTCTGTTCATGTGCAGTGATATATGGCATGATGTTCTATTGTCAGAAGTGTTGGCATTGTAATTAGCCGCATATCCGGATTACTATGTGGAAATTTGATAAACTTAATAAACAGATTTATTTTAAAACAAAAAACTCAGGCGAACCTTAAAGATGGCACCTTCATGAGTTTTTGGGATAACGTCGATAGGGTCTAAAAAACAGTGAAGTGAGTCCCCCTCCCCTCTTACAGGTTCCATCGAGTCTAGAAGACTCATAGCCTGGAGGAGAGGCTCCCGTAAAATCCGGGCCTGAGTCTTCCCTGGCCCATGTTTCCATGCTAAACAGTCCAGGTCTGAGGATTCAATCATATCGCCAATTTCAACACTATGCTTAATCAGTGAGCGGGCGTTAATCAAACCACATTTTAACTGGTTCAAACCACCCTCCCCCCATTCCATAGGCATAGCAGGCTTTGTGATTAAATGTTGCCCTGCAATGCCAAATCTAGCAGTGATTTTGTTTCAGATCCCATGCAATGCTGAATGGTTCACTGTAACAGAGCTTTCACAAGCATTCTTTTCTGTACCTCTTCATGAGGAGAGTCAATTTCTTTAATGTTTCACATTTTTGGATCAAGTCTACTGTTGGTGTAGAATTCCTCAAGGCTTTTCAGAGTCACCTTCCATCTTCAACCAGATCTTGAAAAACAATTTGGACGAGAGAAGCATTTAAGTATGATATGATTGCCTTACTGAATCATTTAGGGAAGACTGGTCATAAAGTGTCCCCAGCGAAATTACAGTACTGTCAGAAAGAAGTGAAATATTTGGGTCACCTAATTGAGAAAGGAATTAGGAAAATATCCAGAAAAAGGGTCACAGCTGTATTGCAGATGAATCCCCCAGCCACACAGAGAGATGTCAGGATGTTTTTGGGAATGGTAAGCTATTGTCGCCAGTGGATTCCCAATTTTCAGTCATTTCGAAGCCATTGCAGAAGCTGACACACAAAGAGGTTACCGAACCCTTAGTGTTAGATCAAGCCTGTATAAAAGCATTTTCGTGGTTGAGAGAAAGTCTGTGCAAAGCCCCGTCTTTGGGAATGCCTGATTATACAAAACTCTTTATGTTGTTTTGTCATGAGCCTGATGCATGTTCATTGTCTTTCTTGACTCAAATCAATGGTGGTGTAAACCACCCAGTAGCATATTTTTCAGCTACTTTGGACCCAGTTGAGCAGCTCTACCAGGCTGTCTGCGCTCAGTAGTGGCAGTTGGATTGAGTCTCGTTCAGAGTGAGACCATTGTGATGGGACATCCTTTAACGGTCATGGTCCCTCACTCCATTGAAGGTTTACTTACACAAATCAAAACGCAGTACCTTATAGGTGCCAGGCTGACTCATTATGAAACAGTCACCTGGGGTCCCCAAAGGTGACATTGAAAAGGTGTACAGTGCCTAACCCAGCAACCCAAAAAAGAATGTTGAAACTGACAAATTGGAAGAAGTCGAACATGATTGTCTCGAGATAACTGGTCTGTGCACCAAACCAAGACCTGATATTAGAGATACTCGGTTGGAGAAAAATGACCAAATTATTTTTGTTGATGGTTCCTGTTCAAGAGACAATATGGGAATACTGAGAGCAGGATATGCCGTGTGCACAAATTCTGGAATACTTGATAGCCAGTATGGATTTGGAATAGTCCATGATTTTGGCCAGTTGTGGTCACAGGGAGGTTTCCTGACCTCTTCTGGTTCACCAGTCAGAAATGGTGAAAGGATTCATGAATTGTTACAAGTTATTCAATTGCCTGAGAAGATTGCCTTGGTGAAATGCAGTGCACACCTGAAATCACAAGATTTCGTGTCAATGGGAAATGGATATGCAGATCAAGTCGCAAGGTTTTGCGCATTGAGCTGTATATCATTTAAAGATAAATGGGAACAGTTAACAGATGAAGACAAGATGTGCCCAAGTTATGCATTACACATTATACATACCTTAGAAGAATTGAAAACATTGCAGGATAATGTTGAAAGGGATGAGAAAAAGACCTGGATTAAATTGAAATGTGTCCAACGCGAAGATGACGTGAGGGTTTCAGAGGAAGGAAGGGTAGTCTTGCCTAATAGTTTGCTGACTGAAGTGGCTAGATATCATCAAATTTCAGACCCCGGGGAGGTGAGCATTAGGTACAGAGCAGGAGTGTCGCTTTGAGGAAAGTGTGACTACAAGCGCACACCCCTTACCGGAGTAGCTATGATATGAGAATCCTAATACCACTGAGTATCAATGACGGACACCATAAACGATAGGCATCATCTTATGGTATCACATTAGTAAGGTGAATTGCACCATATCACAGAGCATTTATTATTTATACTTTCATCAGAGGTAGTCAAACAAGGAGTGGCACCAGGTAGTTCACCTAGGTACTGAAGAGGAGCCTAGGGGTAAGGCTCCGAAACATGTAGACTAGGAAGTCAGGTACATTACATCCCCCACTTCGCAGCTCCTTTTTAATCATAACGCCTCCAAGAGATCTATTAAACCATTGTAATTACTAGGAGACAGGTATTTTTAACTCACCCAAGAGCCCCCAACTCCTATCCCTCCTGTGATTCACACTGACGAGACTACATCAGTGCTCCCACGTATCTGTAGGTCATAGCACGACTGCTCCGTAGCAGAACAGGAAGCTACCCAATGATGAAGCATGCCACCAAGGGGTAACCCTGGTGGGTGAGGGTTTTTCTAACAGGAAAATCCTTTTTACTATCCATCCTAAGGTAGTTCTTTTAGCTGGGCCTCTTTTGTAATGTTATATAGGCTATAGGGAGGACAGACCCAGCCCCACAACCTCCTTCTCTCTCTTTGTTTTTGTAGATACTATCATGGTCAAGCACATTTTGGGAGGGATGCTTTGATTAGAATGTTCAAACAATATTGGTTCAATCCAAAGTTTAGACAGGTGGCGAAGCAGTTTGCCACTGTTGCGTCATTTGTCAGCAAATGAACATGGATAAAGGGACAATGGTCAATTTGTGCCACATTGGAAGAGTGGGCGGTCTATTCAGCAGAATGCAGATGGATTTCATTGAGATGCCTGTGTGTTGAGGATTGAGATATGTGTTGGTGATTGTTTACATCTTTAGCCGTAGCATTGAAGCTTACCCTACACGAAGAAATGACAGCCTTACAGAAGCAGAGCTACTGCCTAGGGAACTGATACCACATTTTGGGTTGCTGGTCTCTTTAGAACCAGATAGAGGAAGTCATTTCAACAATGAAGTAATTAAATTACTATGTTCAGCTTTAAACATTGAGCAGAAGTTGCATTGTAGCTACCGGTCTGAAGCCTCAGGACTTGTGGAACAGATGAATGGTACTTTGAAATCAAGAACGGCAAATATGTCTGCGTCCATGAATCTGAAATGGCCTGACGCACTGCTGTTAGTTCTGATGACAATGAAGAACACACCCAACAGGAAGACAGGATTGTCACTGCATGAGATCCTCATGGGTAGAGCAATGAGGTTGCCACCGGTTCCTGCAAATGCTCTTGTGAACATAACAGATGATATGGTGTTGGACAACAGCGATAGCCTGGCTGATGTGGTTCGCTCTTTCATCAGGTGGAAGCTACCATACTGCAACCATCTCAAGATCAAGGACACAACCTGAGAGCAGGTGAATGGGTTTTGATCAGAAAGCACATGAGGAAGACGTATCTGGAGCCTCGGTGGAAGGATCCTTACCAAGTAGTGCTGATCACTACTACAGCTGTGAAGTGTGCAGGAGTTCTGAACTGGATCCATGCAAGCAATACGAGGAAATTGTTATGTCCGTTGGTCAATTAAGAGGAGTTGTTGAAAGTACCAACAACGTCCAGACCAATTGCAGAATTGGAAAGGGGAGAAAGAGAATCAGACACTGAATCTGAGCAAACAACATCCGGTACAAACACCCCTGTGAGAGACGAAGGAGAAGACCTACAGGAGAGTGACAGTGAACCAACCTCAACTTAGGTAGCAGGAGAGTATAGTAAGAGGAGGGCTCTCCCAGAAGCAGATGGTCTTGAGAGACAAACAGAGCAAAAGACAGATCCCGAGGGGGAAGGAGTTGAGGCAGATCAAACCCAATGTGGTCTGACGACTCCTGAACCAGTTGCAGGTCCATCAAGCAAAAATCCTGCAGAAAAAGGAGAAAATTCAAGTCAGACACTAAAAAGAGCATTAACGAAAGGTCTACTGAAAGGAGATAAGTGGCTGAAGTCAGAAACGAAGCAATTGCAGTGACAACAATTGAGGAAGAAGTAGACACGACAAGGAAAGAAGATTTGAGTGATGGAGAATTAAATGGAGATCGAAGGTTGAAAAGGAAGAGAATTGCAAGTCGAAGGTACGCTAGTCCTTAATGGGCATTTGCAACAACAAGAGAATGGCAGAGTAAATGTTTGTCTTTTTGTTTTGATCAAGAGATTCCAGGTCAATATTTTGGCACTTGAAGGAAATCAATGAACTGAACTGTTGAGGACTGTAAACTAAAAAAGGTGCTAGAAAGAGACTATTGAAGGCAACCGGAAATGTTTTTGATAACCTGATTTTGACAAGCTGCTAAACCAATTTTGACAAAATACCTATATTTGACAAAAAGGATCCATGAAGAAAGACTGAAAGCTGTAAATAAGTGCTAAAGAAGAGTGAAGATTTGTTTATGATTTTTGCTGCATAGTTACAGTTTTTTCTCTTCTACTTTCTGATTCTTTGCAGATCAGGAGCATCCTTAGCCAGCAGGGTAGGAAGAATAGGTGCTGTAAATATATGGGTATTAGGTTGGTGATTGTGTGCATGATACTGTGAGTGGTATTTATTGTGAGTATGACTGCTCTTGACAAGAGGAAGGCAAACCATACCTCAGCTTTAGAGACAACTACTGCACTCACAGAGGTAGAGAAGTTTAGGTTAGATGAGAAATATCTGCACAAAGATAATACCCAAGGAGAACTTTCTTCTAATATTTTCTATCACTTATTGAGTGAGTATGTTGAGGCGATGGATGCGAGAGAGTGTTATGTTTGCATGCAGATTCCTTCATCGGTTGAGGAAGGAGTTACCTATCATAGTTTGCCCCTTACTTACGGAATAAGTTGAGGTCTGTTACTAACAAGATTCTATAACCAGGAATACATTCAGAATTTCTATTCCAGTTACGACATAGTGATTTTGTTTGCCCCTATAATTTAAGTATCTGAGTAGAGAAGCGAAGGAGAACACCATAGAATTATTGAGAAGATTCTTTAAACCTATGTTGACATTTGGCACAGCTTACGCACATAGAAATAACCTGACATGCTTGTTTACACCTATAGAAAAAAACTTCTTAGATCAGACAGATGACAGGAGAAAAGCATTAAATGACAAATTAGAAAATGGCTTAGAGAAAAGGACATTTAGAAATGATCATGCATTTAGTGAGATAAAGACACAAGGAAAGTTAGCTTTATATGTGCAACACTTAGGAAAGCTTTGTGTATATAGGCCTAAATCTAGAACTGATACATTGTTTGTGGGAATGAGTGAATGCAGACATGTGTTTGTTTCAGAGCAAATGGACGTTCATGTTGAATGGACAGGATCCGGCAATTCCAGGAGTTTATTACATCAGTGGACCAAATGCGTATTACCGTCTTCCAAGATGATGGTATGGCACATGTTACTTTGGGAGAGTTTTCAAAAAGATATTTCAACTAGAGAACTTGAATAAATTATCTAAAATGACTGAATTACATCATGTTAGAAAAAAGCGAGCATCGTATTCTGGCATAGTTGGGACATATTTGGAGCGGTAATTCCTTCAGTAGGAGTTATTGTGAATTCATTGAAAAATGTAAAATTCGGATTTTGTCTACTATTACATGTTGACAAATTTTTCAAGAGCCATGATCGTAATGGATACAGAAATGGCTGCTGTAAGATCTATAACTCTTTAGAACCGCCTTGTGTTAGACATTCTTTTGACAAAGGATGGCGGAGTTTGCAAAATGCAAAACATCGTTGCTCGTATATTCCTGAGAATAGTAAAAAAATTAGAAGCTTGACTAACAATCTGGCTAATGATAGTGCTGATTTGAAAGAGCTGAAAGGACAAGGAGTTTGGGAAAAGTTTGGCAAAGGATTTGCTTCTGTGGGAAATTGGCTTGGCAATATAGGAAAAGGGATAGTATTGAAAATAATACAAGTGATATTGATTATTGCGATTTGCATAATTGGAGCACGGGGAGTTTGTAAAGTGTATCATGTGATTAAATTAAATAAATTGAAAAGTGATCAGCACAGGGAAGAAATGAAAGTGGAAAAATGATTCAGGGAAAATTTGAATAGAGAAGGAAGAAGTAGGGAGGACAAAGTTTAGGGGAGCAAACATTTGTGTGGGAAGATATAAGTGTGATGACATATTTAGTCATCAGAGAAGGGATTGTGAATGCCGACTGTTTACTAATAAATATTCATGTTCTATGAATGTTGAATCTGCATAGAATTTTGACTTAATATAGAAAATAATGCACGCCTTGGAAAATGTGCCTACTTGAGCGGCCGTAAGTAATCACAAAGTGTCCTTATTAATTGCTTATTAAATTAATTGATGTGCCCATGTTTAGATTAATGTAGTAGTATGTTATATTGATGATTTTGAATGATGTATTTGCTTTATTAATTGTAGGCCTTAAATTAGCGAGGTCTTGGAACTAGTTGCACAGCCTCATGTTAAAATGAACTGTTCAGATAAAGCTGTGAGAAAATGTTCCCTTGAAAATAAATACCTGAATTGTTCTTTTCCACTGAGTTGAACAAACGCAAGCAAATGTTTTTCTTTTCCCATGAGAACTGCTTGTTAAAAAATCGTGTAATAGTTACTGATACAATATAAAGTTTAGTATGCAAGAAAGCAAAGTTCCCAGCCGCTAACAATGGATGCACTGACTGAAGACAGAGAGATACAAAATTGTTACCTGGCGAGTTCGACAATGGGAAGAGGAGCCAATCATCAACATGTGAAAGACAGTTTAGTTATATCTTAGATTTGAAGTTCTGCTTTCTTTGGACTAAATGCAAGTGTAGGATTCTTTGACCAATGGCAACGTGAGAAGTGTTTTAGATGATTTTAACGTAGCCCTTCTGCACAGAAAGAAACACGTCATTCTGATTACTCTCATCTTTCATGCTCGTTCAATTTTTCAGTTTCTGCCAAAGAGGCATGCTCATTCATATTTGGTTCTTTTACTTAGTGAATTCTGTCTTCAACTTTATTGCTTAAACTTCTGATGCTGTATACTGATCCTGAGACTTTGCTTACAAATGGTTCAGATCGCTTAGAGTCCCCTGTTCTGAACCATTCCCTTTCATGGTCCGATGCAGAGGCTTACCCAACAGATGTCCAATTGATGAAGACAGTTGCAGTTTGCTGATCCATACTAGGGAGAGGTATAATCAAATGTTATTGTTTTGATGTAATTTGTCTTTTGTTTCTAGGTACCAACCGCTATTTTGATAGAGCCATAGCTAGATGTTTTCCAAATTTATGTTGACTACATTTTTTTTACATGAAGTCCAAACATGCTATTCTAATCAGAAGGTTAGTGAGGGAAGACCCTAAATGTTAGTAGATTGCTATTAATAATTAATTGATGTTACTCAGTTGCTAAATCTAAATGTATGCTATTTCTATTGCACAGTTGTTCTTGTTATTGAATTGTACTGTAACTCTAGAGTGCGTAGTAGTTCATCCTTTGGTTAAATTGAGATTCTTTAGAAGATTTGGTCAACCAGTGGTGTTTCTGTAGGTATACCATTTGATTTTGAGGCTAGGTTACGTGATATTAGCATTGTTAATATAGGGAAATAAACATTCTAACTTTTACATGAAAGATGAGGTTATTCGTGGCCAAAGAGGTCATGATGTATGAAATTATTGACTCCAAAAATTATTGATACCAATAGTTGATATTTTTAATGATTTGTATTGAAATTGAGTCCTATGGTGGGATTTACTCTAAGCGCCGCCAAAAGACCCATCGAATCTCTAAAATTTGTATTTACAAAAATATACAATATGTACATAGGGCGGTACATTGACCACACAAAATATCCGTGGGCCACTGGGCCAGACCTCATAGGCCAAGCCCACACTGGACTCCTGCCTCAATACGGAGAGAACACTGCAGGGGCATCAGGTCCAAAACACACAGGCATCTCAGGGGGAGGATGAAGGGGGTTGCACCTCAGCCGGAAGATGGTAAAATGCCACTGCTCCTGGAGGGGCCTCCATGCCGACAGCGATGTCCTGGGGAGTGCAAGGCCACAGTCTCTCAAGTGGGTGGGTTGCCTACAGCGATGTCCTGGGGAGTGCAAGGCCACAGTCTCTCAAGTGGGTGGGATGCCCACGGCGATGTCCTGGGGAGTACAAAGCCACAGTCTCTCAAGTGGGTGGGTTGCCCACTGCTTGGTCCTGGGGAGTGGAAAGCCACAATCTCTCAAGTGGGTGGTTTGCCCACTGCTTGGTCCTGGGGAGTGCAAAGCCACAGTATCTCGAGTGGATGCCTTCTTCCACTGGTTCCGGAGGGGGCTTTGTGCCCAGTGTGCTTCATCCTGCCAAGGATTGGGTGAGTGGATGCATATCTCCACTTGTTCTGGAGGGGGCTTTCTGCCCAGTGTGTCTGTGCCCAGTGTGCTTCATCCTGCCAAGGATAGGGTGAGTGGATGCCTTCTTCCACTGGTTCTGGAGGGGGCTTTGTGCCCAGTGATGCAACACTTGCGATGTGGCAGTTCACAGTCCCTCACCTGGGTGTCTGAGGCACGAGATTTGAAGGGACCAGGTTGCTTGGAGGCAGGGCTAGACTCCATCCAGCGACGGCTACAGCTGGAAACTGGTGGTAGTGCAGGGGCTGGTGGGGGTGCTGGCAGTAGTGGAGGCCTCGGACGGCTGCCCACTGGGGCTGCTGCTGTTGGTAGTGGTGCTACTGTCAGCGGTGCAGGTGGCAGTGCCTGCGGCGGTGCTAGCGGTGGTGCAGGTGGCGGTGCTGGCCGTGGTGCAGGTGCCAGTGCTGCCAGTGGTGGAGGGAGGCTATAGCCCTTCTCCTGCAGCCTCGGACGGCTGCCCACTGGGGCTGCTGCTGCTGACAGTAGTGGTGCTTGCGGCGGTGCTTCTGGCGGTTGTGCCGGTACCCACCAGGCCTTCACCTGCAGCCTCGGACGGCTGAAGTGCCTTGGCTGGTGTTTTCTGCCCCTTCCTCACCTTGGCAGATGGTCGTGTGACCTTGGGTCTGGCAGCTGGAGTCTCTGAGGTGGCCTTGCTGGGTGGTTGTGGCTCCTTCCCCTTGCTGGATCCTGTCCCCCTCTTCACCTTGCCAGGTGGCAGAATGGTTTTGGCCTCGGCAGGGGTTGGTGGCACACTGGCTGGACTGATGGGTGCCCCCTTTGAGCCCTTGATAGCTGCAGGAACTGCAGCGGACGACGATTTGATGGCTGAGGTGCTGGGCTTGGTTATGGCCACCCTGGCCCAAGGGGAAGGATGGGGGGGAGGGGTAAGGAAGAGGTCAAAGTTGGCCAGGAAAAGCTTCTTAGGGACACTGGGGCGGGAAGAGGGAGAGGGTTTGGGAGTAGAGGAAGAGGGAGTTGAGGAAGAGGGAGTGGTTGTAGGAGGTGTCTGTCTGCTGAGTTTGAGTGCAGGTGCATGGGCTGGATGCTGTTGTGAGGTGGATGGCTTTTGGGTGGCTTGGTGCTTGTTTTGTGTACTTTGGGAGGAGGGGTCATAGACACACTGGGAGAGGACACAGGAGACGTGTGCTTGGATGTGGGGGTGGTGACTGCCAGTGAGGGGTGTGTTGTGATGGGCGTTCTGGTGATGGAGGTAGTGGATGAGGATGTAGTGTATGCAGGTGTGAGTGGAGCTGCTACTGGGAGAGAGGTGGACGAGGAGGAGGGGGACACAGTGGAGGCAGTGGATGTTGGTGAGTCTGCATGGGGATGGTGCTTATGTGAGGGCCTGTGAGATGAAGTGTGGTGCTTGTGTTTGCCAGAACCACTTTTGTGTGGTGATTTGGGTGAATGCTGGTCTGAAGCTGTGCTTGGGATAGGTTGAGGTTGAGGGGATTGGGACTGGGTAGAGGAAGATGGAGGAGGAAGGCTAGAGACCGGGACAACGGCTGCCGTCAGTGCTGAGGCCAGAGCCTGTTATGCTCTCTGTTGGGCTGCCACGCCAGAGTGAATGCCCTCCAGGTATGCATTTGTTTGTTGCAAATGCCTCTCGACACCCTGGATGGCATTCAGTATGGTTGACTGCCCAACAGTGAGGGATCTCAGGAGGTTAATAGCCTCCTCACTGAGAGCAGCAGGGCCTGAGGTGCCTGGGGCGAAGAAGATGCTCACCCTCCTGGGTGAGCGGGCACGGGAAACACACTGAGGGGCTGCTGGTAGGGCAGTGCTGGTAGGGGGGTGGTGGCTGTACCTGTTGTTAGGGTGGGCACAGAGGTGTCTGCCACAGCCAGGGAGATTCCATCGGAGGAGTCGCCGGTCTGTGGTGTCGCCTCCTGTCCCCGTCGTGGTGCTCCCCTCGCCCTCCGTCCCACTGGTGCCCTCACCGTCGGTGGATTCGGCCTCAAGGGCCATGTGGGATGCAGCTCCCTCCTTCGCCGGTGCCTCTGCTCCTCCGCCAGATGATGCTAATGCTGGTGGAGTGCTTCAGAGCCTGCCTACCAAGGGACCTATACTGCCATGTTCGTCCTGGCCTAGGGGCGCCCAGAGCCCACATCCCCCACCCAGGTAAACCTTAACGCGTGCACAGTCATGAATCTGAATCTGTACTCACCCCCTTGTGGCTGCTGTGATGCCTTCAAGCGCCCATCCAACTCCGGATAGGCCACCGCCAGGATGCAGAACATCAGGGGTGTCAGGGTATGACGGGCATCCCTTCCTTCCTCCCATAGCTCCATCTTCTTTGCAATGGATGTCTGCTGCACCTGTGATCCGAATAGCTGTGGCTCTACCCAGATGATTTCCTCCACCATGACCCTTAGCTCCTCCACTGAAAACCTGGGGTGTTTTTGGGGTGCCATGGGTGTGGTGTGAGTGATATGTGTGAGGATGTGTGGGTGATGTGTGGGGTGATATTTGGGGTGATGTGGTGTGGTGTGTGCTGTAAGGTGCGTGGATGGTGTATGGGTGATGGTGTTCTGTGGCTCAGATTGAGTGGGTGCTCCCGGCTTATGTCTCTCTCTTTGTTGGCAATCTGTTGTGGGTAATGTGGGTTTGTGTTTTATAGTGGTCTGAGTGTGTGGTGTGTGTGCATGTGTGTCAGGTGTGTGTAGTTTGAATTGTCAATGTGGTTTAGTTTTGTAAGTGTGTGTGTATTTTGGGCGCAGCGGTGTGTACCGCCAATGGTTTACCGCGGTTGATAGACCGCTGCGGTGATTCGTGGGTCCTGATACTGTGGGCGTATTCCTGTTGGCCTAACTGTGTGGGTTTTGGTACCTTCAATTTATCACTGACCTTTGGTCTGGCGGACTTGTGTGGGTGTCTGTATTGTGGCAGATTTCTCAGTGTGGGTCATAATACCCATAGCGGAATACCGCCGAGGTCACGGTATGTTGGCGGCCGTCAGCACGGCGGAAGGCGGCATTCGCCATATTTACCTCATTGTAATGAGGGCTTATGTCTTTTAGTAACTGCGCAGGTATACCCCAAGCAACTAGCTTTTCCCATAGCCGATTTCGCTGTACTAGGTCAAAGGTATTTGTCAATAATGATGGAAGGAGATAAAATATTAACAGCTGTTCCGGGGCCCTTCATAAAGCCTGTCTGATTGGCAGGAATAATATTGTTCTCAATCATCCAAATACGAAGGTGCTCCAGTAATGCACCAGCAGAATATTTGGCCTCTGAATCTGTCAAGGTAATTAACTGACAGTTCTCTGGGTGGAGTTGATTCCCTCCCTTAAATATTGGATGGATTATTGCACCTCTCCAAGAGCTTGGAATACTTTCCAATTCTAAAGAATAATTAAAAGTCAAGACTAACCTTTCTGCCAAGAATGCCAGGTTTGATTTAAATAATGCATTTGGGATCCCATTTGGACCTGGGTCCCCTACTAGCCTGCAGTTTTTTATTAGTCTTGTAATATCCGCCAACGAAAAGGATAATGTAACTGGGTCCTTTAGGATAACTGGAGGTGTACTGGTACCCGCCCCTGAGCGCAGCTCACTCGTCATCCCTCCGAAAATAGCTGGATCCCTTTTTTTTAAATATTAAATCCATTGAACTGTTGAGTTAAAAAAAAATAATCGATCCAGAATGATTCTGAAATATTGGAGCTAGTTAGGATCATATGAGCTTTATTTAATTCATTTACCAGAATCCCTGTGCATCTGGGTTTTTTTTTACTTAAAAATAATGTTGGTAGATACTGTTGAAGTTTTTTAATTC
The DNA here is from genome assembly GCF_031143425.1 of Pleurodeles waltl. Taxonomy (NCBI): domain Eukaryota; kingdom Metazoa; phylum Chordata; class Amphibia; order Caudata; family Salamandridae; genus Pleurodeles; species Pleurodeles waltl. The sequence continues at coordinate 314,282,099 of NC_090443.1, forward strand.
ACTTTTTATTTGATAGTCCATTTGGCTCTTCTTGGCTCATCGTAACAGTTTGTTCCGCTTTTTTCTTACACTGGTAGTAGAGGCTGAGATTTTCATTTTCTGTTTTTCATTTTCCCACCCATTACCTTTATAGGTCTTTTCTGGCCTGTCAATAAGAAACCTAGCTGCAAACCTAACTAAGAAGGTTGACCATAAGGTTATTGGGTCATTTGACAAGTCATTTCTGCGTTGATTATGGGGGTCATTCTGACCTCGGCGGTAAAAGCCGCTTACCGCCGGTCAGAAGGCCGCCACAATACCGCCGCGGCCGCGGTCAGCCGCCACGGACATTCTGACCCACAACTGCAAAACCTCCAAAAATCCGCCCTCCACTGCAGTCCGCCACATCAGCGGGCAGCGGTAAACTGGAGAAGACCAAACCTCCACCGCCACGCCAACAGAAATACGCCCATCCCATTATGACCCGCAAATCCACGCGGCGGTCATTCAACCGCGGTATTCCATTGGCGGTACACACCGCCGCGGTCAAAATACACACACCTTTACAAACCCCTACCACATTGGACAATTTGAAAGGCACACACCTGAAACACATACACACACCACTCCCACACATCCAATACCATATAAAACACACACCCACATCACCCACAAACCCCTACCAACAAAAACCAGAGACGAAGGAGAGAGAGACACATCAGAGAATAGATAGCCAGACACACAGAGGCACACCACAACATCACACACACCACATAGAAGCACAAAGCACCACACACCAACACACACATCATCACATACACCACCCCACACCTCATACACACCACCCCATGGCACCACAAAGGCACCCACGCTTTTCAGACCAAGAACTCCGGGTCATGGTGGAGGAGATCATAAGAGTGGAACCCCAGCTCTTCGGCTCACAGGTTCAGCACACCACCATAGCAAGGAAGGCGGAGCTCTGGCAGCGGATCGTGGACAGGGTCAACGCGGTGGGACAGCATCCCAGAAATCGAGAGGACATCCGCAAACGATGGAACGACCTACGGGGGAAGGTGCGCTCGATGGTCTTGCGACACAACATCGCAGTGCAGAAGACTGGCGGGGGACCCCCACCCACTCCACCCGAATTCACAACATGGGAGCAAGAGGTACTAAACATCCTGCATCCTGATGGCCTCGCTAGAGTACACGGAGGAATGGACTCTGGTAAGTACAAGGCCAACCACTTCACCCCCCCCCCCCCCAGCATGCTAACCCCCACCCTCACCCCCAACCCCCCAGCACACATCCTCCCTGAGAATGTCGCCCCAGCACAACCCACCCAACACCAACCCCTGCATGCCATCCCCAAACTATGGACACCCATCACCTAAGCATGACCACTGCACATACCCATCCCCCCCCCCACAAAACACCCTCACAACACCTCCCCCAAGGGAATGCCAGCACTGGGGGACAAGGGCACCCATAAAACGCAAGCTAATGCACACACAGAAACAATAACCATACCCTCTTACCCCATGCAGGACCCGAACGACAATACACCGGTCAGGAGGGACCAGAAATGTCCATCCCACCCCCAGAACAGGCCCCTAGTGATGACAGCAGCTCTGTCGACCTGGAACCTGACGACCAGCCCGGACCATCGGGGACCTCTGGGAAGTCGGTTCCCCTCACCCAGACACAGGCCACTGCAGACCCAACCCCCTCTGGGAACAACAGCACAGCTCCCACCCAGCGGGCCCATGCCTCTGTCTCTAGGACAGGTCAAGCAGCGGTGTGTCTACCACTACAGGGCCCCCAGGGTAACCCAACAACAACAGGGACCTGGGGGCAGTGGGAGTGGGCACACCGTCCAGGGGACAGAGGCCCAGGGAAACAGGGCAACTCGGAGGGCTGCTGTACGACAGGGGGGGGGGGAGAGGCCCAGGGAACCCACTCTCCAAGAGGCCCTCACCACCATCATGGCAGCTTACCACCACTCACAAGAGACGATGGCGACGGTACTGGCCAGGTTCCAGGAGATCCAGGCACATCAGGAGCAACGCTACATGGGGTTCAGCGACCAACTCAGCAACATCTCAACCGCTATGGGGAGCATAGTCCAGGCCCTGAACCGTATAGAGGACATGTTTCGGGACCATGTGGCATCACACAGGGCCCCTGTCACTAGCCAGGAACAGGAACAGCCTACCACCTCCGCCGGCGCTAGTGGACAGGAGGCCCCACCACAACGACAGCCCACCAGAACCCCACCTCCTGCTGAACAACAACCGCCCCGCAAAAGGAGCCTGAGATAAAAAAAAACGACAGAGTAGGATGTCAAGTCCCCCGCCAGCATCACATACCCCCTGAAGTCCTCCCACTGTTCCACATTGCCACCCTGTCAAACCTTGAACTGCCCCTGCTCCATCCTGCCACAGGCATATGGACAATGTACCTGTGAGACTGAGAACTGGACTCCGCCATGGACATTACTCCACCCCCACCCATCACTGTTTCACTATCATGTACCAATATCTATGCACTAATAATAAATCACACATTTCACTGAAATCAATCAGGACTCAGCCTGTCTTATTTACAAATGTATGACACATTACATATCAATTACGTATTATTAACATTGTGAATTACACATACCGAGGTAACTTAGCATTAGTCCATGGGCCAACCAAGCCGAGGTCACGCAGTGGCTCATACAGCACAGAAAAGGGAAGGGAAAATCAAACATCATGTTTATAGTTCTGGGGGGAAATCGACAAAGTTGAGATGCAGGAGGCTTTCAGGAAATGTAAAATGGCATGGGTGATTATTACCTGTGTGCTACTGGAAATACTGTTCTATTACTCTGTCCCTGTTGTCTGTGTCGTCCTCTGAGTCTTCCTCCTCTTCACTCTCCGCAGGCTCCACAGCTGCTTCAACACCACCATCTGCACCACCCTCCTGCAGGAAAGGAACCTGACGTCGCAATGCCAGATTGTGAAGCATACAGCAGGCCACGATGATGTGGCACACCTTCTTTGGGGAGTACATCAGGGATCCCCCTGTCATATGCAGGCACCTAAACCTGGCCTTCAGGAGGCCAAAGGTCCTTTCGATGATCCTCCTAGTTCGCCCATGGGCCTCATTGTACCGTTCCTCTGCCCTGGTCCGGGGATTCCTCACTGGGGTCAGTAGCCAAGGCAGGTTGGGGTAACCAGAGTCACCTATTAGCCACACACGTTGTCTCTGTAGCTGCTCCATCACATAGGGGATGCTGCTATTTCGCATCACATACGCGTCATGCACTGACCCTGGGAACTTGGCATTTACATGGGAGATGTACTGGTCAGCCAAACAGACCACCTGGACATTCATCGAATGATAACTTTTTCTGTTTCTGTACACCTGCTCATCGTCTTTTGGGGGTACCAAAGCCACATGGGTCCCATCAATGGCACCAATGATGTTGGGGATATGTCCAAGGGCATAGAAATCACCCTTCACTGTAGGCAAGTCACCCTCCTCTGGGAAAATGATGTAGCTCCGCATGAGTTTCATCAGGGCAGACAACACTCTGCTCAAAATCTTTGAAAACATAGGCTCAGACATTCCAGATGACATGGCCACTGTTGTCTGGAATGACCCAGTTGCCAAAAAATGGAGGACTGACAAAACCTGCACCAGAGGGGGAATCCCTGTGGGTTGGCGGATGGGGGACATCAGGGCTGGCTCCAGCTGGGCACACAGTTCATGGATAGTGGCACGGTCAAGTCTGTATCGAAGTATTATATGGCGTTCTTCCATTGTCGACAGGTCCACCAGCGGTCGGTACACGCGAGGATTCGTCCATCTCCTAGCAAGTCCCAGCGGACGGTGCCTAGGAAGGACAACATGGAGCACAGAGTCAGGCAAACCACAGGTACGTACAGACAGCTTGCACAGTTAAAGAATGGCAATGGGTTGAAAGGCGTGTATGTGTGGCAATGCAAGGCCTAGGCCTGTGTGTCGCAGTCAAAATTAAGCCATGTAGGCCCTTGAAATGGCGGCTGCCTGACCTGTGAAGTGGGACAATGGGATGTGAGGTCAATGCGCTGGCGGGGCACACCGTGGCGGTAGGCGGTCGAAGACCGCGGCGCAAAGCCGCATTGGTTAACATTGAACCCTATGGGTTTCAGGAGCCAATGACGATGTGCGCCGGCGGTCGCGGTACGCACAGCCGCGGTACGCACCGCCGCAGGCGTGACCGCCATTTCCTAGCTGATTGATCACTCGAGACCTGATCATCCACAGGAGAGGACCTATACTGCAAGTGCTGCTGTGACCTCGGTCTGGAAGTGACAATGGCTGCTGCGACAGGGGAAAGGGCCCCTGCCTTCACGTCTGAAGAGTTGGAGAAGCTCGTGGATGGGGTTCTCCCCCAGTATGCGCTACTCTACGGTCCTCCAGACCAACAAGTGAGTACACCGGGTGCACATGGAATGGGCTATGCCTGTGTGGATTGGGGTGGATGTAAGTTGGTGGGGTGGGGGGCGAATGAGGAGTGCAACGCCCGACACATGAGAGCATGTGCCATATGGCAAAGTTGGTGGGGGGGGGCCTATCACATCTAACATGCAGGTCATTGATGATTTCCTCCTTTCCACCCTGTACATGTCAAATAGGTCAGCGCCCATCAGAAGATCGAGATTTGGCGTGCCATCGCCAAGGAAGTCCGGAACTTGGGGGTCCACAACAGACGGGGCACCCACTGCCGCAAGAGGTGGGAGGACATCCGCCGCGGAACAAGGAAGACCGCAGAAACACTGCTGGGGATGGCCTCCCAACCTAGGAGGGGTGCCAGTCGCACCATGACCCCCCTGATGTCCCGGATCCTGGTGGTGGCCTACCCTGAATTGGATGGGCGCTTTAAGACATCACAGCAGACACAAGGGGGTGAGTATCAGCACATTCTCCTATCTTTCTGTGCAGTGGAGGCGTCTGGGTGGGGGAGGAGGGCTGTGGGTGACATTAGGCCAGGGCGCTTTCTGTAGTGTAGTCCTCTCCCTTAGGCATGGCCCTGTGCCCCCGGCCCCCACCTCTGTAGGGTGACAAGTACAGCCATTGAAGGTCCAGCATCACCCATGTGCGCGTTTGACGTCTCTTGGCCTGTTGTCCTAGTCAGTAGTACTGAGTAGTGTACCCCGAATGCGCGGCTTAGTGCATGAGGCTCCTGTGTCTGTCCTCTCCGCCAACGGTGTTGACATTGCATGCACTCAACCTGGTCTTCTTTTTTCTCCCCCCACCCTTTCTCTTCATCTTCTTGTGCATGTGTGCATTAGCATTATCAGGCGGAGGAGATTTGGCATCGGAGCACGAGGGAGCTGCAGGACACAAGGCCCCGGTGGGCCCAGGAACAGACACCGAGGGCACCAGTGATCCGGAGGGCGAGGGGAGCACCACGACGGGGACCGCTGGTGAGAGCAGCAACAGCGACACGTCCTCGGATGGGAGCTCCCTAGCGGTGGCGGCAACATCCGGGCCCCCCGCCTCTACAGGTACAGCTGCCACCCAGCGCACCAGCCCCGCCCTCCCAGCAGCCCCTCAGCCTACGCTCCGTGCCCGCTCGCCCAGGAAGGCGCGCGTCTCCTTCGCCCCAGGCACCTCAGCCCCTGCCCCTGTTGCCCCTGCTGCCCTCAGTGCGGAGCTCATTGACCTGGTGAGGACGCTCATTGTTGGGCAGACGACCCTTTTGAATGCCATCCAGGGTGTGCAAAGGGAGGTGCAACAGAGCAATGCGTACCTGGAGGGCATTCATGCGGGTCAGGCTGCCCATCAACGAGCGTTCACTGCTCTGGCCTCAGCACTGACGGCAGCCATTGTCCCTGTTTCCAGCCTCCCTCTTCTTACTGCCTCCAGCCTGTCTCTGTCTCCTGTTCCTCAGCCTATCCCATCCACACCATCAGACCAGCCTGCACACACCTCAACACCCAAGAGCAGCTCATCCAGACACAAGCACCACAGATCCCACAAACACTCACCCAAGCAACACCCAGATGCAGACATTCCAACAGTCACAACCACCTCTGTGTCCCCCTCCTCCTCGTCTCCCTCCTCCCTCCCTGTGACGTCTACACTCACACCTGCATGCACCCCAACAGCAGCCAGTGCTTCCATCACCACCTCACCCTCCAGTACAGTCCACACTCGTGCAGTCACCACCCCCACTGCCATGTACACGTCCCCTGTGTCCTCTCCCACTGTGTCTGTCACCCCCTCTTCCAAGACACACAAACGCAGGCAGCCACCCACCCAACAGACATCCACCTCACGACAGCCTACAGCACCAGCACCTTCACCCAATGACAGCACACCTGACTCTCCTACAACCACATCCTCTTCCTCCACTCCCATCACCACTTCTCCTACCCTTTACCTTGGACCTAAAAAGCTTTTCATGGCTAATCTTGACCTCTTTCCCTCCGATGAGCTCCCCCCTCCATCTGCAAAGAGTCCCAAGAGCACCGCAGCCACCACCAGCCCAGCTTCGAGTGTCACTGTTGTGCATGGGATCTGGAGTCCACCCTTTGCCAGCAGTGACACATCGATCAGCAGCAAGGACACGTCCAGCCCCCCCCCCGGCAAGAGGACCCGCAAAAACAAGGGCCGCCGTGCGAGGACTGACAGGGCTGCCCCCAAGGAGCAATGTGCGGCCACTTCACCAGCCACACCATCTAGGGGAGGCAAGGGCCCGAGAGCCCCATCAAAGGAGCGGAAGGGCAGCAGGAGCGCGGAGAAGGTGGACCCCAGATGTCACATCCCAGCTGGGAAGGAGGACACTAAGGAGGCCAGGAGTCCGTCCCCGAAGGGTCCAGAAACGTCACGGTCCGAGGGCGACTGAGCAGGGAGTCCAGGCCAGGTCGGGCTCCCTTGACCTGCTGGATGAGCACCGCTGAACAGGGCCCGCCGTGGAGAAGAGCACCGCTGAACAGGGCCCGCCGTGGAGAGGAGCACCGCTGAACAGGGCCCGCCGTGGAGAAGAGCACCGCTGAACAGGGCCCGCAGTGCAGAAGAGCACCGCTGAAGAGGGCCCCGCCGTGAAGATAGGCACCGCTGAAGAGGGCCCCGCCGTGAAGATAGGCACCGCTGAAGAGGGCCCCGCCATCTCAAGCACCGCTCCGCTGGGCCCTTCATCTCAAGCACCGCTCCGCTGGGCCCTTCATCTCAAGCACTGCTCCGCTGGGCCCTTCTTCTCAAGCACCGCTCCGCTGGGCCCCGCCGTCTCAAGCACTGCTCCGCTGGGCCCTTCTTCTCAAGCACCGCTCCGCTGGGCCCTTCTTCTCAAGCACCGCTCCGCTGGGCCCCGCCGTCTCAAGCACCGCTCCGCTGGGCCCTTCTTCTCAAGCACCGCTCCGCTGGGCCCCGCCGTCTCAAGCACCCCTCCGCTGGGCCCTTCATCTCAAGCACCGCTCCGCTGGGCCCTTCATCTCAAGCACCGCTCCGCTGGGCCCTTCTTCTCAAGCACCGCTCCGCTGGGCCCCGCCGTCTCAAGCACCGCTCCGCTGGGCCCTTCTTCTCAAGCACCGCTCCGCTCGGCCCTTCATCTCAAGCACCGCTCCGCTGGGCCCTTCTTCTCAAGCACCGCTCCGCTGGGCCCCGCCGTCTCAAGCACCGCTCCGCTGGGCCCCGCCGTCTCAAGCACCGCTCCGCTGGGCCCTTCATCTCAAGCACCGCTCCGCTTGGCCCTTCATCTCAAGCACCGCTCCGCTTGGCCCTTCATCTCAAGCACCGCTCCGCTGAGCCCTTCTTCTCAAACACCGCTCCGCTGGGCCCCGCCGTCTCAAGCACCGCTCCGCTGGGCCCTTCTTCTCAAGCACCGCTCCGCTGGGCCCCGCCGTCTCAAGCACCGCTCCGCTGGGCCCTTCATCTCAAGCACCGCTCCGCTGGGCCCTTCATCTCAAGCACCGCTCCGCTGGGCCCTTCATCTCAAGCACCGCTCCGCTGGGCCCTTCATCTCAAGCACCGCTCCGCTGGGCCCTTCATCTCAAGCACCGCTCCGCTGGGCCCTTCATCTCAAGCACCGCTCCGCTGGGCCCCGCAGTCTCAAGCACCGCTCCGCTGGGCCCTTCATCTCAAGCACCGCTCCGCTGGGCCCCGCCGTCTCAAGCACCGCTCCGCTGGGCCCTTCTTCTCAAGCACCGCTCCGCTGGGCCCCGCCGTCTCAAGCACCGCTCCGCTGGGCCCTTCTTCTCAAGCACCGCTCCGCTGGGCCCTTCATCTCAAGCACCGCTCCGCTGGGCCCTTCATCTCAAGCACCGCTCCGCTGGGCCCTTCTTCTCAAGCACCGCTCCGCTGGGCCCCTCCGTCTCAAGCACCGCTCCGCTGGGCCCTTCTTCTCAAGCACCGCTCCGCTGGGCCCTTCATCTCAAGCACCGCTCCGCTGGGCCCCTCCGTCTTAAGCACCGCTCCGCTGGGCCCCTCCGTCTCAAGCACCGCTCCGCTGGGCCCTTCTTCTCAAGCACCGCTCCGCTGGGCCCTTCTTCTCAAGCACCGCTCCGCTGGGCCCCGCCGTCTCAAGCACCGCTCCGCTGGGCCCTTCTTCTCAAGCACCGCTCCGCTGGGCCCCGCCGTCTCAAGCACCGCTCAGCTGGGCCCTTCTTCTCAAGCACCGCTCAGCTGGGCCCCGCCGTCTCAAGCACCCCTCCGCTGGGCCCCGCCGTCTCAAGCACCCCTCCGCTGGGCCCTTCATCTCAAGCACCGCTCCGCTGGGCCCTTCATCTCAAGCACCGCTCCGCTGGGCCCTTCATCTCAAGCACCGCTCCGCTGGGCCCTTTTTCTCAAGCACCGCTCCGCTGGGCCCCGCCGCCTCAAGCACCGCTCCGCTGGGCCCTTCTTCTGAAGCACCGCTCCGCTCGGCCCTTCATCTCAAGCACCGCTCCGCTGGGCCCTTCTTCTCAAGCACCGCTCCGCTGGGCCCCGCCGTCTCAAGCACCGCTCCGCTGGGCCCTTCATCTCAAGCACCGCTCCGCTTGGCCCTTCATCTCAAGCACCGCTCCGCTGGGTCCTTCATCTCAAGCACCGCTCCGCTGGGCCCTTCATCTCAAGCACCGCTCCGCTGGGCCCTTCTTCTCAAGCACCGCTCCGCTGGGCCCCGCCGTCTCAAGCACCGCTCCGCTGGGCCCTTCTTCTCAAGCACCGCTCTGCTGGGCCCCGCCGTCTGAAGCACCGCTCCGCTGGGCCCTTCATCTCAAGCACCGCTCCGCTGGGCCCTTCATCTCAAGCACCGCTCCGCTGGGCCCTTCATCTCAAGCACCGCTCCGCTGGGCCCCGCCGTCTCAAGCACCGCTCCGCTGGGCCCTTCATCTCAAGCACCGCTCCGCTGGGCCCCGCCGTCTCAAGCACCGCTCCGCTGGGCCCTTCTTCTCAAGCACTGCTCCGCTGGGCCCCGCCGTCTCAAGCACCGCTCCGCTGGGCCCTTCATCTCAAGCACCGCTCCGCTGGGCCCTTCATCTCAAGCACCGCTCCGCTGGGCCCTTCATCTCAAGCACCGCTCCGCTGGGCCCTTCTTCTCAAGCACCGCTCCGCTGGGCCCTTCTTCTCAAGCACCGCTCCGCTGGGCCCTTCTTCTCAAGCACCGCTCCGCTGGGCCCTTCATCTCAAGCACCGCTCCGCTGGGCCCTTCTTCTCAAGCACCGCTCCGCTGGGCCCCGCCGTCTCAAGCACCGCTCCGCTGGGCCCTTCTTCTCAAGCACCGCTCCGCTGGGCCCTTCATCTCAAGCACCGCTCCGCTGGGCCCTTCTTCTCAAGCACCGCTCCGCTGGGCCCCGCCGTCTCAAGCACCGCTCCGCTGGGCCCCGCCGTCTCAAGCACCGCTCCGCTGGGCCCCCGCCGTCTCAAGCACCGCTCCGCTGGGCCCTTCATCTCAAGCACCGCTCCGCTGGGCCCTTCTTCTCAAGCACCGCTCCGCTGGGCCCCGCCGTCTCAAGCACCGCTCCGCTGGGCCCTTCATCTCAAGCACCGCTCCGCTGGGCCCTTCTTCTCAAGCACCGCTCCGCTGGGCCCCGCCGTCTCAAGCACCGCTCCGCTGGGCCCTTCTTCTCAAGCACCGCTCCGCTGGGCCCTTCATCTCAAGCACCGCTCCGCTGGGCCCTTCTTCTCAAGCACCGCTCCGCTGGGCCCCGCCGTCTCAAGCACCGCTCCACTGGGCCCTTCTTCTCAAGCACCGCTCCGCTGGGCCCTTCTTCTCAAGCACCGCTCCGCTGGGCCCCGCCGTCTCAAGCACCGCTCCGCTGGGCCCTTCATCTCAAGCACCGCTCCGCTGGGCCCTTCATCTCAAGCACCGCTCCGCTGGGCCCTTCTTCTCAAGCACCGCTCCGCTGGGCCCCGCCGTCTCAAGCACCGCTCCGCTGGGCCCCGCCGTCTCAAGCATCGCTCCGCTGGGCCCTTCTTCTCAAGCACCGCTCCGCTGGGCCCCGCCGTCTCAAGCACCGCTCCGCTGGGCCCTTCATCTCAAGCACCGCTCCGCTGGGCCCTTCATCTCAAGCACCGCTCCGCTGGGCCCTTCTTCTCAAGCACCGCTCCGCTGGGCCCCGACCGTCTCAAGCACCGCTCCGCTGGGCCCTTCATCTCAAGCACCGCTCCGCTGGGCCCTTCTTCTCAAGCACCGCTCCGCTGGGCCCCGCCGTCTCAAGCACCGCTCCGCTGGGCCCTTCATCTCAAGCACCGCTCCGCTGGGCCCTTCTTCTCAAGCACCGCTCCGCTGGGCACCGCCGTCTCAAGCACTGTTTATGGTTCACTGTGCCCACCTTGCCTCCTCCTTGACCAGTGGAGACTGACATCCACCTGATGGACTGTGGCTTTGCACTCCCCAGGATGGTACAGTGGGCAGTCCACCCACTGTAGAGACATTGAGAGACTGTGGCCTTGCACTCCCCAGGATGGTACAGTGGGCAGCCCACCCACTGTAGAGACATTGAGAGACTGTGGCTTTGCACTCCCCAGGATGGTCCAGTGGGCAGCCCACCCACTGTAGAGACATTGAGAGACTGTGGCTTTGCACTCCCCAGGATGGTACAGTGGGCAGCCCACCCACTGTAGAGACATTGAGAGACTGTGGCTTTGCACTCCCCAGGATGGTACAGTGGGCAGCCCACCCACTGTAGAGACATTGAGAGACTGTGGCCTTGCACTCCCCAGGATGGTACAGTGGGCAGCCCACCCACTGTAGAGACATTGAGAGACTGTGGCTTTGCACTCCCCAGGATGGTACAGTGGGCAGCCCACCCACTGTAGAGACATTGAGAGACTGTGGCTTTGCACTCCCCAGGATGGTACAGTGGGCATGGTGGCTCCTCGTGGATCTGGCGTCGTGGACTCATGTGGCTGTGGTGCCCCCCCCTTCCCTTCCCCCTGAGGTGCCTGTAGTTTTTACATCTGATGCCCCTGCAGTGTTCTCTCCAAAGGACTCAGGTCTCCTGTGTGGGCTTTGCCCTTGTTTCTCAAAACTTTGCCCCACGGACATGATGAATTCGTAGGATGTGCAGGACTTGTTACTTCAGTTATACACTGATGTGTATATCATTTGTTTTCTTGTAAATATCTTTCATGGTTGTACGATAATTTTCAGGAGCTTTTTGGTACATAAATATTTATTCCAAATTTGATTATGTCATAGCATTTTTCAGGGGTGTTTGGGTGGTGTCACTGTGACTTGTTGCTCTGCATTGGTGTGTACATAGTTGGGGGGGGGGGGTCGCATATGTGTGTGACCGTAACCTTTCGTCCTCCCCCCTCCCGTGTGTCGTAGGTGCAGTACTCACCGTTGTCGTCTGCGCCGGACTTCGTACTCGTGGTAGATGAGAAGGTAGACGAGAGCAGGTAGGATGTTTAATTCGGGTTCCATGCTGTCCTCCTTCCTCCTGGAGTGCGTAGTGGTGTGTGTTTTCCCGTTCGTAGTCTGTTTCCACCGTGTTTTTATCGGCGGTGCTCCCGCCCCGGAAAAGGTGGCGGATTGGTGAGTTGTGATAGTGTGGGCGGTACATTGTCTGCCGCCTGGCTGTTGGCGGTGACCGCCGCGCTGTTTGTTTGTACCGCCGTGGCGGGCGGAGTGTTAAAGTGGCTGTCTGTGTTGGCGGTTCCCGCCAGGGTCAGAATTCCATTGTTTTGACCGCCAGCCTGTTGGCGGGTTGGCCGCCGCTTTAACACCGACCGCCAGGGTTAGAATCACCCCCTATATATTGCAGCTGAAAGTTCACCAATAGCTTCCATTGAGTTTTCACACCACAGAAGTTTCTTATAAATCATAATGGTAACATCCCCAGGGAGAGTAATAGCAGGTTTAAAAGTAGGGAAGCAGTAATTAATCTCCATAAACTGTTGATCATGGTCACTCTTATCTGTCTTTATAATGTAATACTTGGTTATTAAAGTAAGTAAAGGCGAAGAAAGTGCAGTATAATCAATTGTAGAGTGGGTTCCTGAGACATAACAGGTGACTGCAGGTAGGGTAGCTTGTGGAAATCTCCCTTTTAGGAGTCGGAGTCCAAGAGCCTCCAGATTTTTGACAAAGGAGTTTGCCTTGGTATCAGATTTCTCTAAGCCTATAGACACTGAGGATTGTTGTGGAACTGCCCACATATGATCCTGCTGAATAATCTGAGCCTCCCTTTCAAAGGGATATAGCAATTTCGTGTTAAAGTCTCCCGCTACTAAGAACTCCGGGGCAGCCGGGTCTTCATGATTGGTTAGTATGTTTCTATCAATTTGGAGGCTGCAAGTTTCCTAGAGTGGGATCTGGATGAATGTAAACATTGATTAAGACAAGTGGGCTTCTATGCACTTTATGCCAGTCTTGCAGCTTTACTACCTAAAATTCTTCCTTATCCTCATTTCCCTGGGTACATGTTATATTCACTTCAACTGCAATAAAAACTGGTAGGCCCCCTTTCGGATGTCCAAACCTTTTTTCCCTTAGTGTAGAGTTAAAAAAGCCCATATACCCATCAATTGAGAAGGATTTTGTTGCCCAAGTCTCCTCCAAAAATATTATTTGAAGTTTATTTAGACGACTTTTCAAGTCTTTTTGTTGGTTGTTCAAATTAATCCCACTGATATTCCAGGAGCAGATTTTAAGCGGTCTATCATAAACTCTTGGTGGTCTGGATCGAGTCAGACTGTATAAATGTTACTGACAACTCCCTTTATGAAGCACCACTGATACCCACCCTAGATTTAACTGCTCGGAATGATATATGTTGTCTACATTGTGTTTTATGTGATGATGATCAATTGCGCTTAAGTTCCCAATTGTGGATCTAAGGACTGAGAAAGGTTGGTTTGGGCCTTTCAATATATTTAATTTTGGTGAAATATTTTGGGCTTCTAGGAGGTCAGGATAATCTGTTGTGGTATTATTGGCCTAACTCCCCAATTTAAAAAAATCCTTTTTTCTTTTAGCACCCTGTTGACGAGTTGAGATGTCAACCAGGTTACCAAGGTGGATTCTTGGGTGCAAGCGTCTTTTGTCCTAGCCTCTGGCAAAAATTCTATAGATGATATCTGTGGACTGAATATCCTTAAGAGCAGGAATTGCTTGCAAACGTTTTTGTATATTTCCGCGGTTTAATATATCATGTGAGCCCCTGGTCTGGTATTGTGGTTCAAGGATTAATTGTTTACAGCCTATGAAGGAGCTATAAGTAGAGCCTCCAGTAATTTCATCCTGATCCACCACAGGGGCTGGCCCTTTCTGTTTCATTATCGGGGACTGGGGTGTAAAGTCCTTATCAGGCCATCCCTGGTTGATTAAATTGACCGTCTGATCTATTTAAGAGTTTGGCCTCTGATTGTAGACCAGGACATTCCTCCCTTTCCTGTACCCCTGCTTTAACAACTTCCCATGGTTTGGTGGTGATGACGCAGAAATGAAGGTTTTACATTTATTAGCGCTTAAACGTAGTGCTGCAATAATCAAGTGTGACTTTAACCGAACTAATAAAGATTGTACGGGGACAAATGTGCCCTTAGAGTAGTTTGCCAACATTTATAAGCGTGCTTTATATAACGTGATGTATTAGAATTGCACGAATCTGACATAATCGTAAACGTGTGCTAGGATTTGCTTGTCTGAAATGCTTTAGCTTAGCATTACTTTAGTGGAGGCTTTGGCCTAGTTGCCTGGTCTCACGGTTTAGATGCTCGTGTTTTTCCAATGTGCTAATAAACGTGTATTTTTGCTTGAAGCTGTACTTTTCCACTGAGATCGTTCACATGCTTATCTTAAGGTTTCGTGCCAGCCTGGCATCTTTCTCTTTGCTCCAAGGTCAATCTGCAGGTGCGGACAATGGAAGCTCTGAAAGTGAGTTAATTGGTATAAAATGTTGCAACTTGCGTACCCGTCTCCAAGGATAATGTATGCTTAAGTAAAAGCTTGAGAACTGTTGTTTTTGATTGGACAATTTGAAGCCAACCTATGAACCCTCCAATGGAAGACCCTACTGGATTTGAACTATTGTCTATTTAAACCAGGTGCACGAGAAGAAAGCAGCCATTACCAGCCCGATACCCGCCATTTTGCAGGACATTGCAGCTATTATGGCCCACCTTGCTGCGACGCCATTTTGAAAGAGACCTTGATGCTTTCTCTAATCGAGAGAAAGAGACTTTAATTAATTCTCGCCTTAGAGACTTTAACTTTGATCCCTTTGCATGAAGTAGTAGTTTTATTTTGCCGCTGAGAGGCAACTGCCCCGTCCACCCCTGGCCCTTTGCCCCGTCCCATGCTGATCGAGAAACGGTACCTGTTGGACGAAGACTTCCTTGAATGCTGATTGTAATTGGTAAATATGAAAGGAAATTGTACAATTGCATTGTGTTTCTTTTAGGTAACCAACTGCTGATTTTTTGATAAGATCCCTAGTTAGGAGTTTTCCAAATTAATGTTGCTAAAATTGTTTTTGCATGAAGTCCCACATGCCGATGCTAATTTGAGGTTAGATGAGGATTCCTTTTGTTGCACGATGCAATTTGAGACCTTGCTATGCTGACCAATGTATGCAATTAGCTCATTACAGATTATAGTTTTAGTGATTTGCATTGCTATTATCGAATGCCTTGTTATTCAAATGCTGCATAGATTGCATCTTTTCCGCCGTTATGGACAGCTATTAATGTCCATTTATGTTTATCATTTGGTGTTGAGACACATCTATATTGTGCTAGCTTTGTTAATATAGGGAAATAAATTCATTAACTTTCAATAAACTGGTGTGGTTATTCATGACCGAAAGGTCATGGTTCGCCGAAATGTATTCTGGATTAATTGTTAAGTGTTATGTTGATCAGGGTATCGCTTATGTTCGTTATTGATTATCGATTACATTAAATTGACTGATCTCGGGTGAAGAGAGTCTCACTTAGCCAAAAGATTCATCGGCCTAAAGAGCGTCCAAAATACAGGTAAATTATTAGGGAGGAACGCTCTATCAGTGGCAGGGCAACTTCCCTTTTTCTCTGGGGGATCTGCTATATAGACCCCTGGGTCTCGAACATTTCCAATTTTTGTCTTATTTATCATGGTGTCTTTACCCTCTACTACAATTATCTCTTTTTCAACTTCCAATTCAGAAATCACTTTAGCTTTTGCCCCACTTTGCTGTGATTTAATATTAGGTAGTTCCACTATTACTTGTCTTCTTCCCTTTAATTTGGATGGGACTTGCCGTTCCTTGCTTTTTGATTTCCCGGGATTTTGAGAGGACTCGTTCAGGTCCCAACGATCTTGGCGAGTTTGTCCCACTTTATGTGTATTAAATAATGGGAGTAGCTTATTAACAGATGGACTACTCTTTTTATTTATATTTAAGTAATAATCATTTCTGTTCCCTTTTCTTGATATCAATGTCATTATTAGTCAATATACTTGTCTTCTCCTCAGTCTGGGTTCTAGCTGTAACCTCATTCTTCAGAGTTATGTAACTTCAATTTTCAAATTAACTCAAAAAGGTAAATTCCTGTATTTGCTAAATTTTAGGCATTGATAGGACAGAAAGAAAGCCCTAATTTCACAACACCTACTTCAGTTTCCTTCATCTCCCTAGTAGATAGATTAATCACACTGATGTCAGTAGCCATCCTGGACAAACTTATTGTGCCCTTGTTTTCATTCCCATGGGTGCAGCATTTCTTCTTTTGCTGTCCTCTTCTGACTTTCCTGTGCTTCCACTTCCCCCTCTGCCTTTGCGTCTTACCCAGTCCTTCTTCCAATTCTGTTGATTGCGATCTTTCCCCATTAGTCCCAATTCCTACCATAAATGTCACTGTTTTGGGTTTTCACTACCTGGGCCATTCCTGACTTTATCCACTGATACATTACTGTCACTGTAGTCATTATTACCACTTACTGCAACCTGTTTACTGTTTGTTGGAAAGTGGATTATTGGCAGGGGCACGTAAGAACATACACCTAGCAATAGGCCAGTAACCCCCACTTAGGTCCAGTTAGGTCTCAATAAATTAAACCCAGCTCAACTCTTGGTAGCTTGGCAACGAGCGTCAAGGCTTAATTTAGGAGACAGGTGGGGGCATGGCCAACAAGATGGCCAACCGGATGCACTAAGCGAGTGCTCCCAGCCCCTGTTCAAGACCTGCACCATCCTGCCATCCCAGGGCCCAGCAGAGAGACAGTGGTGCTGAGAACGCAGGGTAGGGGTGATTTGGCGTTTTGGCCCTGTGGAGTATACCAGAAACTGAGCAAGGGGGGAAGGGGGGGGCAAGGAGCACAGGAGGTAGCCAAGGCCCTGTAATCGGGCCGGTTGAATCGGACGCGGTTGCCACCAATCCCCCTCCACCCCGATGGCCCCAACACCAGGAGATGGGTACTTGAACACCGTGCTGGCTGCTTGAATAGGAAAATACCTGGGGAGGTGACGGAAACCGCTCCTCAGGTGTGGATTGGACTGGATGCGCTGGCTGTTTGCCTGCGCACAACGAATTGCTTTTGCAGGCTGCGACACAACAAAACGAGATTACTAGGGCCCTGTGAGGCTGTCTGAGACTATGATAGAGCAAACAAAGGCACGCAGCAAACCAAGATGTACCAATATACTGCCCAGAGTGCAGGAGGGAGCCTGCAGAAATGTTCACCTGCGCCTACGGGCAAGGGAGATGAGCCCACTGGAGCACAGATCTTGGTAGCTATTGAGGCGTCTGGACAGGCAGTGCAGATGCAAATTGCTGCTATGGCGGTAGACATTAACTTATTGAGAGCAGATTTGAGGGTGGTGGCAGAACACTTGGAAGCCACTGAGCAGCAAGTGACATGCCTTTAGATGGACACAGATATGCTGAAAGCCACAGTGGCCATCCTTGAGACTAAAACATGCAAGCTGGATGCGCGGGCCGAAGATACAGAGGGGAGGGCGAGGAGATGCAACTTACACATAATGGACTTCCCAGAGGGAGTGGAAAGTAAGGCCCTGGAGAACTTTCTAGAAGAGTGGATCAAAAAAAATAAGGCCACTGCCCCCTATAGCTCGTGTTCGTGGTTGAACGGGCGCATAGGATCTTGGCCCCCCTCCACCGCCGGGCGCTCCCCCTAGAACAGTTATTGGCAAAATTCGAAGTTATAGGGATTGAGACATTATCTTACAGGAAGTGCGCAAACTCGGAGACCCAACCTATGAGAATCACACTATACGCTTCTTTCTGGATTACACTAGGGCAGTATACCTCCAAAGGCAATCGTACATAGGTGCCAAACAAAAACTGAAAAACTGGGCTTCACTTATATGCTCCTATACCCTGCCAAGCTGATGGTCCTACATGCGAGCCGCTCGCATTTCTTCCAGACGCCCGAAGCAGTATGGGACTGGCTGGAACTGCTGGAGGACCCGCTGGAAACCTCGCAAAGGGGGAGCCGCAGGAGGGACCGAAGTAAAGGTGACTCGCAGGCCACTGCACGCAGAAATAATAGGCGCTGCCGCACCAGCCGTGGAGACAGAGTAAGGGTGTGCTCGGATAGCACCCTGAGTCTGGAACGGAAGAGACAGAAATGTGAGGAGGCCAGATTATTAGTGAAGTCAGTCATCTCTGAGGCATTGTCGCACTCTGGATCACCGCGTGGTCAAGTTGACCAGACACCAGACTCAGACATTGCAGCTAGCTGAGAGACGCTACCAAAACGCCATGATGAAGTACTAGTTTTTGGACCCATACCAGGCCTGGAAATATCAACCTTATTTTCTGCTCTCCTCTCTCCTGCTCTTCTCCCCCTTCCTTTTACACTACCTACCGGTGCTGGGGGAGGCAGGGGTGTGGAATTGCAATAATGTGAGGGGTAGGGGAGATCTAACAGGCACGCTCCTCTATTTTCTACTGCGACTGGCCGTGCCCCATACCTTGTTTATATATATATATATTTTTTTGCAGTAATAAGTTCCTATATTGGGCGAAGAGCGTGCGGGGTTTGGATGGTTGTATGAGGGGTCTTGAAGAATTACATATGCGTTGACCGCACTATCTTGAACAGTTCCTTGTTATCGAGTGGAGGTAGTGATTCGCTCTCCCTCACCTCTGGATTCTAGAGTGGATAGCGGGTCACACACACGGATTGGGCAGACACTAGTTGTGGGAGGTGTTTACCCGGGGAGAGATGGGGATGTTAAATGTGATTCTGAGTTGCAGTTGGTGTTCTGTTTCATGCGCATGGGGTACTGTATGCATTGTGAGGAAGAGAGGACATGGAGTTGCATTATTGAGCATGCGTTGAACCAGAATATATGATTGGGGCGGGCACGGGCGGGGTGGGGAGGGTAGGGGAGGTCGAGTAGTGGAGCTGCGACTGTTGGAAGACTAAGCTCAGGATGAGTACCTTAATGCAAATTATTACATGGAATGTAATGGGGCTGAACTCTTTTGTAAATAGTTATAGAGTGCACACCTACCTTAGACGAATAGGCATCCAAATTGCCCTCCTCCACGAGACACACATGATGGATAATGAAGCACAAAAGCTACAGAAAAAGTGACGGGACAGTTGTACTCAGCGACATATTAATCAATCAATCAGTCATTTGTAGACCGCGCTACTCACCCGCTAGGGTCTCAAGGCGCTGATGGGTGGGGGGAGTGGGGAAGGTGCTACTGCACGAACAGCCAAGTCTTGAGGCGTTTCCTGAAGGTCAGCAGGTCCTGGATCTGTCGTAGGTGGACGGAGAGGGAGTTCCAGGTCTTGGCGACGAGGTGGGAGAATGATCTGCCAGCAGTTGCAGTTCAGTAGATCGAGGAACGGTGGCGAGGGCGAGGTTGGCGGAGCGGAGTTGACGGTTGGGAGTGTGGAAGGTGAGCTGCTCGTTGAGGTAGGCAGGGCCAGTATTGTAGAGTGCTTTGTGAGCGTGGATGAGGAGTTTAAAGGTGATCCTCTTGTTGATGGGGAGCCAGTGTAGGTCTCTTAGGTGGGCTGAGATGTGGTTGCGGCGTGGGATGTCAAGAATGAGGCGTGCGGAGGCGTTCTGTATATGTTGCATTTTTTTCGGGAGCTTGGCCGAAGTTCCCACATAGAGGGCGTTGCCGTAGTCCAGTCTGCTGCTGACGAGGGCGTGGGTGACTGTCCTTCTGGTTTCGGTGGGGATCTACCTGAAGATCTTGCGAAGCATCCAGAGGGTGTTGAAGCAGGATGATGAGACAGCGTTGACCTGCTGGGTCATGGTGAGCTCTGAGTCTAGGATGAAACCTAAGTTGCATGCGTGGTTGGTGGGCGTCGGTGCGGTTCCTAGGGTGGCCGGCCACCAGGAGTCATCCCATGCCGAGCGGTTGGAGCAGAGGATGAGGATCTCTGTCTTGTCTGAGTTCAGTTTCAGGCAGCTCCTCTCCATCCAGTTGGCGATGGCTTTTAATCCGTTATTGAGGTTGGTTTTGGCTGTGGCGGGGTCCTTGGTGAGTGAGAGGATCCGCTGGGTGTCATTGGTGTAGGAAATGATGTTGAGGTTGTGGGATCGGACGATGTTGGCGAGCGGTGCCATGTAGATGTTAAAAGTGTCAGGCTGAGTGAAGATCCTTGGGGAACGCCGCAGATGGTCTTGGTGGCTTCAGAGAGGAAGGGAGGGAGGCGGACTCTCTGGGTTCTGCCAGAGAGGAAGGATGTGATCCAGTCCAGGGCTTTGTGGCGGATCCCTGTGGAGGTGTGTGCGAAGGGTGTGGTGACAGACCGTGTCGAAGGCAGCTAAGAGGTCTAGGTGTATGAGGGACCACTTTTGCCTTTGTCGAGCATGGTCCTGATGTCGTCGGTTGCGGCGATGAGGGCGGTCTCGGTGCTGTGGTTGCTACGGAACCCAGATTGAGAGGTGTCCAGCATGCTGTTGTCTTCTAGGAAGCGGGTAAGTTGGTCATGGACGATCTTCTTGATGACCTTTTCCGGGAAGGGGAGGAGGGAGATGGGCCGGTAGTTCTTGAGATCTCTGGGGTCCGCTTTGGGTTCCTTTAGCAGGGCGTTGACTTCGGAGTTCCTCCAACTCTCCAGGAAGGTGGAAGGCTCGAAGGAGTTGTTGATGATCATACGGAGTTGGGGGGCGATGATGGGGCTTGCTTTATTGAAGACATGGTTGGGGCAGGGTCGGAGGGTGATCCAGGGTGGATTGTGCTCATGGTTTTTATGGTGTCCTCGTCGTTGATGTGGGTCCAGGGAAGCAGGAGGTTGGTATGGCTGGGTGCATTGGGGTTTGTGGTGGCTGCAGTAGTCATGAGGGTCGAGGTGTTGAAGCTGTTGTGGATGTCTGTGATCTTGTGGTGAAAGAAGGTGGAGAGGGAGACGCAGAGGTCTTGCAAAGGAGGGGTGTTGTTGGAGCAGGACCTGGGGTTGGCAAGTTCCTTGATGATGTTGAAGAGCTCTTTGCTGTCATGCGTGTTGTTGTTGATGCGTTCTTTGTAGAAGGATCTTTTGGTGGTCCGGATGAGTGGTGGTGCTTGCGGATCGCTATCTTGAGGGCGGTGTGTTTGCTCTCTGTTTGTGGTGCCACTTCTTCTTGATTTTTTGGCACTTCAGCTTGGAGGCCTGAAGGTCGACGGTGAACCAGATGGCCTTAGTGCTGGTGTGGTTGTTGGAGGGTTTCCTGATCGGGGCGAGGGTGTTGGCGCAGTCGTCTATCCATTGTCTGAGATTGAGGGCGGCTGTGTTGGGGTCGGTGGTGATGGGTGGGAGGGCTCGGGCGAGGGTGGAGATCAGCTGGTCTTCAGTGATCTTGTTCCAGCTGCGGTGGGGGATCTGTTGTGGGTGGTGGTGTGTGGTGGGTTTCTGGAAGGTGAAGTGGACGCAGCGGTGGTCAGTCCGGTGGAGTTCGGTGGTATGGCTGAAAGGGACGTGGCTCCTGGCAGAGGAGATGGGGTCGAGCGTGTGGCTGGCGGAGTAGGTGTGCGTCGTGACAATTTGTTTGAGACCGAGGTTGGCGAGGTTGTCAATCAGTGCAGTGGAGTTGCTGTTGTTGGCGTTCTCAAGGTGAAAATTCAGGTAGCCAAGGAGGATGTAGTCTGTAGAGGCAAGGGCATGGGTGCTGATTATGTCAGCGACGGAGTCACTGAACTGTGGCCGGGGGGTCAGGAGACGAGGGTTCCTCTGAGGGTGGTGTTGGTGTTGATGTGAATATGGAAATGTAAGTGTTCAGTGGCGTCATGGGGCGTCATCGGTGTTGGCAGAGATTCTGACAGTTTTCTTGTGGACTATGACGATCCCTCCTCCCGGTCTGTTGGTGCGGTCTCTGCAGGTGATCTTTTAGCCTTCAGGGATGGCTATGGTGATGTCCTCAAACTCTAGGGGGGTCTCTGTCCGAGTTGCCCCTGGGGTGCCTTTCCACTTCAAAAGTATAGCAGCAGATGTACAAGGCCACTATATATTCTTACACGGTGATTGGATGGGTGCGAACTCTGCATCCTGAATATATATGCCTCAGCTCGGTTGATGCGGAGTTCTTTAAAATACTGCAACAGGAATTGTTGCCCTACATCGGAATGCAGGTCAACCCCTTCGCTGCCAGGCTATTTGGGGTAGTTCGCGCTTAGGCCCTCATAACTTTTTCTCAGCAGAAGCTACCCACGCCAAACTTGCATCCTTTTTTTCCAACATCCTAGGGATTCTAGAGGTACCCAGACTTTGTGGGTTGCCCTGAAGGAGACCAAGAAATTAGCCAAAATACAGCAAATATTTCATTTTATTTTAAAAGAAATGGGGAAAAAGGACTGCGGAAGAAGGCTTGTGTTTTTCCCTGAAAATGGCATCAACAAAGGGTTTATGGTGATAAAATCACCATCTTCCCAGCTTTGAGGAACAGGCAGGGTTGAATGAGAAAATCCCATTTTTCAACACAATTTTGACATTTTACTGGGACATACCCCATTTTTACTATTTTTTGTGCTTTCAGCCTCCTTCCAGTTAGTGACAGAAATGGGTGAGAAACCAATGCGGGGTCCCAGAAAGCTAAATATTTCTGAAAAGTAGACAAAATTCTGAATTCAGCAAGGGGTCATTCGTATAGATCCTACAAGTGTTTCCTACAGAAAATAACAGCTGAAATAAAAGAATATTGAATTTGAGGTAAAAAACAGCCATTTTTCTCCACGTTTTACTCTGTAGCTTCTTCCTGCAATGTCAGATTTTTTTAAAGCAATATACCGTTAAGTCTGCTGGACTCTTCTGGTTGCGGGGATATATAAGGCTTGTAGGTTCATCAAGAACCCTAGGTACCCAGAGCCAATAAATGAGCTGCACCTTGCAATGGGTTTTCATTCTATACCAGGTATACAGCAATTCATTTGCTGAAATATAAAAAGTGAAAACTAGGTATCAAGAAAACCTTTGTATTTCCAAAATGGGCACAAGATAAGGTGTTGAGAAGCAGTGGTTATTTGCACATCTCTGAATTCCAGGGTGCCCATACTACCATGTGAATTACAGGTCATTTCTCAAATAGATGTATTTTGTACACACTGTCTTACATTTGGAAGGAAAAAATGTAGAGAAAGACAAGGGGAAATAACACTTGTTTTGCTCTTCTGTGTTCGCCCAAGTCTCCTGATAAAAATGGTACCTCACCTGCATGCTCACTGCTCGCGACAGGAAACACATAATGGACACATCACATTTTTACATTGAAATCTGACATGTTTTTTGGAAAGTGCCTAGCTGGAGATTTTGGCCTCTAGCTCAGCCGAAACCTAGGGAAACCTAGCAAACCTGCACAGTTTTTAAAACTAGACACCTAGGGGAATCCAAGATGGGGTGACTTGTGGAGTTCTGACCAGGTTCTGTTACCCAGAATCCTTTGCAAACCTCAAAAATTGGCCCAAAAACACTTTTTCCTCTCATTTCAGTGACAGAAAGTTCTGGAATCCGAGAGGAGCCACAAATTTCCTTCCACCCAGCGTTCCCCCAAGTCTCCCGATAAAAATGGTACCTCACTTGTGTGGGTAACATTAGCGCCCGCGAAAGGAAATGCCCCAAAACACAACGTGGACACATCACATTTTCACAAAGAAAACAGAGCTCTTTTTTACGAAGTGCCTAGCTGTGGATTTTGGCCTCTAGCTCAGCCGGCACCTGGGGAAACCTAGCAAACCTGTGCATTTTTTAAAACTAGACACCTAGGGAAATCCAAGATGGGGTGACTTGTGGGGCTCTGACCAGGTTCTGTTACCCAGAATCCTTTGCAAACCTCAAAATTTGGCCAAACAAAACACTTTTTCCTCACATTTCGGTGACAGAAAGTTCTGGAATCTGAGAGGAGCCACAAATTTCCTTCCACCCAGTGTTCCCCCAAGTCTCCCGATACAAATGGTACCTCACTTGTGTAGGTAGGCCTAGCGCCCGCGAAAGGAAATGCCCCAAAACACAACGTGGACACATCACATTTTCACAAGGAAAACAGAGTGTTTTGTTATATTTTTTTTACAAAGTGCCTAGCTGTGGATTTTGGCCTCTAGCTCAGCCAGCACCTGAGGAAACCTAGCAAACCAGCACATTTATGAAAACTAGACACCTAGGGGAAGCCAGGATGGGGTGACTTGTTGGGCTCTGACCAGCTTCTGTTACCCAGAATCCTTTGCAAACCTCAAAAAGTGTCCCAAAAAACATTTTTTCCTCTCATTTTGGTGACAGAAAGTTCTGGAATCTGAGAGGAGCCATAACTTTCCTTCCACCCAGGGTGTCCCCAAGTCTCCCGATAAAAATGGAACCTCACTTGTGTGGGTAGCCCAGGTGCCTGCAACAGAAAAATGCCAAAAACCTGTAGAGAGTGAGGGGATAGCACAGCAACGTGATAAGCACATATTTTTCTTTTATACATCTTTTAGGCTGACTCTGCTTTGGGGACCCACACAAGTGAGGTATCATTTTACTTAGGAGACTGAGGGGAACTCTGGGTGGTAGGAAATGTGTGCCGCAGCAGTGATCCTACAAAGAAAAGTGAGAAAAATATGCTTTTTTAAGCAAATGTTGAGGTTTGCAGAAGAGTCTGGGTAAGAAAGTTTTGGGGGATCCAGGCAAGCCACACCTCCTTGGACTCCTTGGGGTTTCTATTTTTGTAACATGTCTGGGTTTGGTAGGTTTCCCAAGATGAAGGCCGCACCCAGGACCAAAAACATAGGTGCCCC
The DNA here is from genome assembly GCF_031143425.1 of Pleurodeles waltl. Lineage (NCBI taxonomy): Eukaryota > Metazoa > Chordata > Amphibia > Caudata > Salamandridae > Pleurodeles > Pleurodeles waltl. Next base: position 314,306,693 of record NC_090443.1, read on the forward strand.
CCCCCCCCCAAACACAGGTAGTTTTTGCAATAGATACATTTGATGTGCCCACCTACTTATGTGTTGTTCCAAACATTATAATTGTGAAAAGAAACACACTATGGTTATGTTAAAAAGACGAACCAAGTTGGTGGCATCCTTCATCATCGAGGTCGCACCGGAGACACCTAGCGTGTCACAGGTGTGCTGCGATGCCTGATTACAGCGGAGCAGGTTTTGTCATTTTACCAAACATACTGGTTGGATTTTGCACGAGGGCGAGCGATGGTTCAATGGATCAAATTTTATTAACAAGAGATTTCACAAAAATGAAATGCACTGTTAATAACTGAAAGGCCACAAAACTGAACCAATGACTCATAGCTTGTGAGCTGTAAAGCCATGACAAGGCACCAGCCGCTTTACAGTCCATTCACACACCTTCCATACATGACATGCACAAGACCATTCACGCCGTCAGCCACGGGCCCAGCACATTACAACACTTGCATCAACAGACAGCGCCACTCAAGGGCCCATCACTTTCATACTCCCACATGCCTGATACAGCAATCACACCAGCTGATGAGTGTGTGGACTGGCATTTGGCTGACACAGCCAGCCAAGTGCCACCCCATGCACACCGCCAGCCAAGCGCTACCCCACGCACACCACCATCCTTTTTGTTGTTGTTTTTAAACAACAAAGAAACCACTAATTATAAATAAGTACAAAACTACAAACACAAAAGCTCTAACTGAATACATGACAGTATTTCAACTGTGAAACTGAATATATAAAAATATAAAACAGCAGTTTACGCTCACAGAATTTCCCAATAATTCTTCTGTGTGTGGTAGCTCCTGAAACAGCCACCCACACACAGTCCAGGCTTTGAAGGACAATCAGGGCAGTACATCCTAGTCTCCTTCCTGATACCTCTTTGAGAACAGACTCTACATCTCTTAGCAGGAAAGTTTTTTTGGGCTGTGGGAGGAATGTGCTCAGCAAAGTGACGATTTTTCAATCTAGCCACATCCTCCCCACTGCTTCTTTAGGAACTCTTGCCTATTCCAGCACAACAAGGCTTGCTATGATAGACTCCTGAAATTTCACAAATGTCATCCTTGACTCTGGAGAACTATCCTTGAACACAACAAAAGCATTAAAAGTTGCCAAGTGGAACAGGTTGAACCGCTAATATGTTATACCAAACATAAGACTTATGAGCAGCAGTTGTAAGGTTCCAACCTCTGATCTACTCTATCAACACCACCCATGTGCTTATTATAGTCTAAAATGCATGCAGGTTTGCGCACTTGGGCAACCTGACCCAAAACAGCCACATGTGAAGTACTCTCATCATGAATGGTACTTAGCATGTACACATCCCTGTTGTCTACAAATTTCAGAGCTAGCAGCTCATCATTCCGCAAGGCACTGCACTGTCCCTTCTCAAGTTTTTTACAGACAAGCTCTCTTGGATAGCCTTTCCGATTAGAGCAGATTGTGCCACAAGCAACAGTGTCCACTGTGAACAACTCCTTGAACAACTGAACTCCAGTGTAGAAGTTATCTAAATATAAATGGTAACCTTTGTTAAACAGTCGTCTACCAAGCTCCCACACCATTTTTTTCACTAACTCCAAAAGTGGGTGGACAACCAGGGGGGTCAATATTGGAATCCCCACCAGTGTAGACCCAGAAATTATAAACATATCCTGTACTACTTTCAGACAGTATATACATCTAAATTCCATACCGTGCCCTCTTGATAGGAATGTACTGCCTAAAAACCAAACGACCCTTGAACAGGACCAAAGACTCATCTACAGATATTTCTTTGCCTGGAACATAGATCTCTGAAAAACGATCAACCAAATGATCAAGGACAGGTCTAATCGTAAAAAGACAGTCAGAATCAGGGTGATCTTGTGGCAAGGCTAAAGCATTATCTACAAAATGCAACATCCGAAGAAGAAGCTCATACCGGTTATGACTCATGATGGCAGGAAATATAGCAGTTGCCATCAAGGGACTAGTAGACCTATATGAGGACAGTAATGGCTTCCTTGTCAGCCCCATCAAAAAAGTTAAACCCAAGAACTTTTCCAACTCTTCCAGATTTGTGGGAATCCACCAGCTAGCTCTAGAGTGTGGCCTAAGTCTGGCAGCGTTGTCCCTCAAAAACTGCTCTGCATACAAATTAGTCTGCTCAACAATTTCTTCCAAAAATACATTGTCCATAAACAACTCAAAAAAGTTGACGGGCAAAAGGTTTTCCATATTAACTAGACACCATGGGAAACCAGTAAATGCAGGCAACTGTGGCTGCTCCATGTTTGGTGCAATCCACGTGTCAGGTCTTCCAATGGGAAGCCTTTCAGACGCTAGCTCCTGCACCATCAGCACATCAGTGTCCTCCTCTAAAACAGGCCCTTCATCAGCACTGAGAGTGGCTTCATCATCAGATGATTCCTCTATGACAGAAACTTCACTTACAGAATCTTGCACTTCCTCCTCTGCCTCAGATGCAGAGTCAGTCTCATAATTATGGTCAGAAGACGACTCAAAAAGCACACCAACAACCTACTGAGCGGTCATCCTACAGCTAGCCATGATCCTTCCTACAAAAATTAACTGGATAAATGCACCACCAACAACCAGCACTGTGTAGGATAAGTAATAAACAAAGTGTAGCTTTATGACTAAGAGTTATAAACTCAAAAACTAAACCGCTCACTTGCCTGAAAAAGCTTGACTCACCAGCAACTACTCTGCACAGCCATACCAATGATATCCCACTAAAAAGGGGAAAAAGGGCAAATTAGACCCAAGACAACACAATAATCATTGTGCATAAATCTAAAGAAAATTTCACACACAATCCTGTATTCAGTACACCACCTACAAACATGTCATTCATGCATGGCAACAATACTCCTTTGGAGTAAATTTATTTACTTACCTAAAACATGCAACTACGCATACCGCAGGACAACCACTGCCAAAACTGCAACAAGCCACAGCAAAGGAAGCAAAAGCTTTGAACTAGAACTAAAAGAAGAAATAAACTGTTATTATCATAAATGCAAATACTTCGCCAGTTGACAAACACCCGCCACCAACCATTTTTAAATGTTCCCTTGTGTCTAGTGTTCTGTGCTTGGGGGCAGATGGGCCTAACAAAATAGGCCAATCTGCCCCAAAGGGGGGCAGAAATGCCATAGAAAGGGGCCACCCCCACACAAAAAACACACATGATCCCTGGTGCAAAGTGGATTCTGCCCCCCCTTGAGAGCAGATGGGCCTAAAAAAAAAAAGAAAAAAAAAAAAAAGGTCGATATGGGGGGCAGAATTGCCCAATAGTGCTTTTTGCCCTTTGTGGGAGCGCACCCCCAACACAAAAAAGTAAAACAAATTCCCTTGCGTCTTCATGGTTGCTGCCCCCCCCCCCCCCCGGGCAGAAGGGCCCACACAAACTAGGCCAATCTGCCCCCAAGGGGGACAGAAATGGCCTAGATTACATAGCCCCCTTTGGGGGGCGACCCTTGCCCAAGGGGCTACTCCTCCCACACAAAGCACACACACGTTCCCTGGCGCTAAGTGGATTAATAGGCCGATGTGCCGCCAAGGGGGCCAGAACTGCCCAATAGTAATTTTTGCCCCTTGGGGGCAACCCTTCCCCACGGGTGCGCCCCCAACAAAAAAAAAAAAAAATCCCTGGCGTCTTCATGGTTTCTGCCCCCAAGGGCCTACAAAACCTGGGCTACATTACATTGCCCCCTTTTGGGGGGGGGGCGACCCTTGATCAAGGCACCAATTCCCCACACAAAGCACACGCACACACAATCCCTTGGGCTAAGTGGATTCTGCCCCCCTTGGGGGCAGAAAGGCCTAAAAAAAAAAATTAGGACAATCTGCCCCTAAAGGGGGCAGAACTGCCCAATAGTACTTTTTGCCCATTGGGGGCGACCCTTGCCTAAAGGGGCGCCCCCCAACAGAAAAATAAAGGAAATACAAAAAATCCCTGGCGTCTTCATGGTTTCTGCCCCCCTGCCCACAAAAACTAGGCCAATCTGCCCCCAAGGGGGGCAGAAATGGCCTAGATTACATTGCCCCCTTTGGGGGGGCGACCCTTGCCCAAGGGGCCACCCCCCCCCACACAAAGCACACACACACACATGATTCCTGGCGCTATGGGGTTTCTGCCCCCCTAGGGGGCAGAAAGGCCTAACAAAAATAGGCTGATCTGCCCCCAAGGGGGGGCAGAACTGCCCAATAGTGCTTTTGGGCCCCTGGGGCGACCCTTGTCCAAGAGGCCGCCCCCCAACACAAAAAAACAAAAAGCAATCCCTGGTGTCTAGTGGCTTTCTGCCCCCTTGGGGACAGATCGGCCTAAAAATAAGGCCAATCTGCCCCCAAGGGTGGGCAGAAATGGCAAAAAAGCATTGCCCCCCCCAAAGGAGAGCGACCCTTGCCACTCTTCCCTTTCATGATGTCAGCGCACGATCGTGCGTGACGTCATTGGGGGGGCGGGGTGGAAGGGGAAGGGATTCCCCTTCCAACCCTGGCCTGGGGGCGGCCCTCGGGGGGAGCGCTAGCGCTTCTCCCGAGGGCTGTTCAATGGACGTGATGGTTACGTCCATGGCGCTTCACAGGCGCAGCCATGGACGTAACCTTTACGTCCATGGCAGACAAGGGGTTAATTGTGTTCTATATGACACGTTAGACAGGAGCCCACCAAAACTGGGCACTAAGCCGCATATGACAGCTAAACTTCACGAGTTTATGAGTAGCCTACACTTCGTAGACATATGGAGGGAACTACACCCCGCCTCCAAAGTATATTCCTGCTACACGCCCACGAATGGGGCACATAGCAGACTGGACAGATTTTTGCTGGCAAACATAGGAGCACTGGATGTTCGTCGTGTTGCCTATCAGGTGAGATTTCTATCAGGTCATGAACCCTTGTTATTAGAATGCGAGACCCATACACCTAGACCAGTGATCCCTTTGTGGAAGATGCGGCCTGAGCTACTTAGGGACCCTGAATATAAGGGAGATATACAGGCGGCACGAGATGGATATTTTAGTGTGAACTGGTATACAATTCGGACATGCGGCATAGAATGGGAGGCCTTAAAGGTAGTTACTAGGTGCAAGAGCATTGGTATATCCTATGGTATTAGGAAAAAAAAGGAGTGGGAGCTTACGCAGCAAGAGGACATGCTGACTGCTCTCCGGTCCCGAGTGGCCAGCGTAGATGCCTCTGAGACAGATTGTCGTGAGACACATACAAAAATAGGAGCTATTTGGAATAGGCTGGATAGTTATAAGAGTAAGGATTACAGACAACGGTTGTACTGCTCGGGCGACCGCTCAGGCGCATGCCGGCCTGGCTCCTTAAGCGCGAACGGCCTTTACCAATAATCCTGTCACTTCAAGGACCGACAGGGGAGCGGTATTTGGGACAAGTACGTGTGCACCTACCCTACTTTTACGGGATCATCTGAAACACATATACACTTCGCCGAAGAATAAAGACCGGAGGCCAGATGTACAGGTATCTCGATGGGCTCCAAATTTCCCGACTTATTGAGGCACAGATTGAGGAACTGGAGGGGGAAGTAACACTAGAAGAGCTACAGGAAGCTCTGGGGGCCCTGGCGCATGGTAAAACGCCAGGCCCCAATGGTATACCAATCGAGTTTTACCATGCATATTCTGCAATAGTTCTTCCCCGATTACTAGAAACATTCTGCGAAGCCCATGGAGAAGGCTCACTGCCAATACATATGAGGGACGCACTGATAGTCATGGTACTGAAACCAGGGAAGGATCCAGTTGATCCTGGATCCTACAGACCATTATCTATGCTCAATGTCGATTTAAAAATACTTGCAAAAGTACTAGCAACCCACCTGCAGTACGGGTTGATCAATGCAGATTCATTCCAGGGAGGGGAACCCATATGAATTTGCAGATGTTATTGCATGTAATACATGACACGTCCTACTCTGCAACTCACGCCGCATTAGTGGTCCTCGACATAGAAAAGGCATTTGATACTTTGTCCAGGGATTACCTCTGGGAGGTATTGTGCAGAATGGGTATTGGACTAAACTTCCTGTCATGGGTGCGTCTGCTGTATACGGCGCAGGAGGCATGGGTGCGAACGGGGCTGTTAGTATCGGACCCCTTTGATATTGAACGGGGAACATGAAAGCTGCCCACTATCGCAGCTGCTGTTTGCGTTGGCTATGGAGCCTCTAGCTATACAATTGAGGGCAGGCTTAAAAAGGTGGGGCATAACGGTGGGGGACAGAACATACCTCGTATCTCTGTATGCAGATGACACCCTGGGGTATATTATTGACTAGGAAAGATCGGTCCCGCTTTTGTTACAAATGATGGCTGACTTTAGAAGGATTTCTGGCCTCCAGGTCAATCGTCAGAAGACCGTATTGTATCCCATGGCGGGCTGACAAGAGTTGAGGCAGCGGCGTTGCCGCAGGTGGGGTTGACATGGGAGACCAAGTCCTTTCAGTACTTAGGTATGCAAACAGCCCACTCTCCTCAGCTTCAATGCGAATTGAACATGGGTAGAATAATGGATGGCCTCCGAGCCTCTGTTCAACTTTGGATCACCCTCCCGCTGTCGGTAATGGGTAGAATAGGACTTAGTAAAATGGTTTTACTCCTGCAGTGTCTTTATGTTATGCAAAACGTTTTGTGAATTGCCTTCTTCGCTATTTCGCCAGATTGATAAACTACTGAGATCCTTAATTTGGGAAGGTAAGAGATGCAGAGCCCGCCTTGAGGTCTTGAAGTTAGACTTATCTGATGGGGGATTGGGGCTACCCGACTTCCACCTTTATTACATGGCAGGCTTGCTGCACTATACGACCATGGTGTAGTGATACCCTTAACTGGGAAAAAGAGTTACTACTAGGTTCTATATGTACATCTCTAGTACCAGGCCTGCTCATGTGCGGAGCTAAACTACCGCAAGATATCCCCTTCCTAGTGTTGCAGTTGGTGACAATGTGGGAGAGAGCTGTCACACAGGTCTTGCAGAGGGCGCCATCCACGCGCCTACTTCCACTGTGGAGGATTCGCCCTTTTGCTAGAGACTCCAAAACACTGGATTTTTCAAAATGGCGAGCGGGCGGATGTAACAATGCTGGTGATTTATATCAGAATGGTGCATTTGTCATGCGAGAAGAGGCTGAGACCCTCTTTGGTATTGACCAGGTCCCTGTGGAACCCACTGAATCCCACCTCACGATGGCTATTATAGACCCAGGATGCAATCGTGGGCTACTTTGGAGCACTTACAAGGCCCTTAAGAGAGATAGACAGATAAATATAAATGGGATGAGGGCTATGTGGGAGGCAGACCTGGGATCTCTGCTTATAGATGGGGAGTGGCATAGGGCCTGCTCACTAGGGCGGGAAGGGACTGGCAATGCCAGATTTAAATTGATATATTTTTACTACTGGCACAGAGAATACCTGACACCACAGCGCCTTTCTATACTATTCCAGTCACGTTCTGATGGCTGAGCTCGATGTGGCGCAACCCCCGCCAATTTTGAATACGTCACATGGATATGTAACTCTATTATACCTTTTTGGCACCAAATTATTTATAATAAGAGGTATAACGTCTGTGAAACTGCAGGTAACAATGAAACACTGCTTGCTGGGCCTCCTGCCACTTCCTAAAAAAGGGCCTAAAATGGCATTCAGAATAGCGCAGCTGAGGCTTGTTTTGGGTAAGAGGAGCATTGCAATCCGATTGGAGAATCCGACTACTCCGGTACAAGAGGCGTGGCTAACTGACCTCATTGAGTGGGCAACTACGTAAGAAGGTCACCTCTGTAAGATGCGTATGGATGAACACACAGAACGAGATCTGGACCTCTTGTGTGGCATGATCGAAGGACTGCATGGGGAGTCTAGGGGTGAGGATGGGGACACCTCAGCTGATGAACACCAATAACGAGGTGCGAGTACTGTCATGCCCTCTTGGGCGGTAAAGTGATGGGGTGAGATGTATGGTTGAGTGTGTCTGAATGATAATACGCCCCCTCTCCTGTCGGCTCTGACCTATATTGCCTCAACTTCCTCCCCCCTTGTTCAATCTGCTTATGTAGCCACAGATTTGCTTCGGCTGACCCAACTAAGGGTCTAAGCTGACGAGATACTGTTGACTGGTCTGGTGGTGCGCGGCAGTTGTTCTCTCTTCACGTTTGTATTTGGTAATATACTCTACGGTATCATAGTTTAGTTGTTAAAAATGTATATACTATGCACTGTATCGATATGGGCAGGCTAACCCACCGCTACTGTATGCCACTGTTATGTAGTCGCACTGAACATTGTATAAGTATTATTGTATTGCTTGACAATGTATATTATATGTAACATACCGGAAATGTCTGCAAATAACTAAATCGGTGTGAACCAATATTTTATTTCATGGAGTGGGATGAGATGTATGGTTCATGTAATGCAATCCTCATATGGTGCAAATATGTATAAATTGTTATACTTGCATTAATAAAACAGAAAAAAAAATTAGGAAACAGGTGTGTAAAGCATTTAAAAATCACAAAACAGTAAATATCTGTCTCCATCTGATAAAAATAGATTATATATTTTTCTTTAAAATGACACTAAAATTACAAAAAACACTAAAGGGAACCGGAGGTATGAATTTTTAAAGTTTAAAAGAAATTCTAGCGCTTAGAAGCAAATATTGCTCAAAGGGTTAAAAAGGTCACATGGAGCAGGGACAAAATCCAGAGTTCAGGCCACTCACAATGTAACACTGTTACACTTACTTTCAGAAGTGTTTCTTTATGCAGGAAAGTGGTCCACAGCAACAGCCAAGGGTTCAGAGGCACTGGTTTGCCTCTTGGGGTCTGGGACTACAACTCCCACAATGCCCCTCTTCAACTTATGGAGCTGTATACAAGAGTTGCGATAAATGTCTCCAAACGTCTGGATCTTCTTCCAGTGGTCCTTTTTGGGTCCTTGAAGTGTCCACAACTTGATCCAAGGTTTCAGAAGCTCTGAGTTGCCCTTTGGGCGTTGGGACTACAATTCCCAGAATGCATCTGGTCAGAACCCTCACATGGCTACTGGACACTGGTCAGCTGGGCTCTTCTTGCAGGACTTGATGGAGGGGACTCTGGGCAGCTCCTTTGTATATGCAGCTTACAGGGAGTTCCTTTTTGAAGCAGCTGAACACAGGCAATACCTTTTAGTGTGAAGCCCAAAGTGTGCAACTGGTGCAGTCCTTCAGAATGCAGTGTCGAGGTGCAGCTCAGGGGTCCAGCAGGGCAGTACTCCTTCTTTGTCTTGTTCCTTGTAGGGGTCTGAGGTGTGGGTGCAGCCTTGCCACATGTATCCTTACTCCTGGGGTGAAAGGCAAGGGGGGGCAGCTGTCCAATCATAGGCAGGCCACTACCCTCTTGGATGATCACTTCCTGGAAAGTGTGGCAAAAATCATTCCCATTGAGCAACATTCCTTAAAAGTCCAAAATGGCAGAAACTGAATTCTGGAGGTTTAGCCTGTCTGAGCCCACCCACTGATGTGGCTGAGAATCCTTAACACACCCCTCTCCTGCCCTCTCCTAATCTTATCAAGAGGGCACCTGGTTGTCTGGGTTTGCAAGAATTGGAGGAGGTCCTGAGCTGCTCCAAATGTCCTTCCCTCCTTTGAACTAAGCAGCCTATTCACTACAATGAGGGAAAACGAATTGGGCTATTTTTCCTCACCAGGGCTTATCAAATGTATTTTATAAGGTCCCTGCTTATAGTTACACTGCACCGAACCCTGGGGGCACCTAGGGCACACCTTAGGGCTGGCCTATATGTAAAAATAAGGTAGTTTAGGACTTTGGAAGTACTTTTAATTCCAAAGTTGAATTTGCATGCAACATTAATTTAAAAGCAGCCAGCAAGGCAGGCCTGCCTTTAAAATTACCCTTATCATGCCCCTCTCCTGATCTAATCAAGAGGGCACCTGGTTGTCTGGGTTTGCAGGAAAATAGGAAAGCCCTGAGCTGCTCCAAATGTCCTTTCTCCTTCTTCGAAGGCCAGTTTGGCTGCTCTCCCCATCTCTTCCCCCAGGCTCTTCCTTTATGTTCAGCCCAGGCCACTTCACACCTCATCAAGGTAGCCTGGCCAGACTTCCAGAGGCAGGCCAATCAGAGAGGGCACTACAGAGCTGAAACTGGTAACTTTTAGGAAGTGTTTGAAAACTCTTTCCTTGAATTAGTTATATTAAATCCAACAATGGCAAGTTGTTGCATTTTTTATAACAATCAATTTGAGACCAATCTTGCCAAATCTAGCTCCTTGGAGGCCTTATTAATTAAAATAAAGTCTCCCCACTTTGGCCTAAGGAGCCTATTCACTACAATGTGGAAAAAACAAATTTGGCTATTTTTCCCCACCAGGGTTTATAAAACATATGTTATAAGGTCTCTGCTTATAGTTACACTGCACCCAACCCTGGGGGCACGTAGGGCACACCTTAGGGGTGAGTTATATGTAGAAATAAGGTAGTTTAAGACTTTAGAACTACTTTAATTCCAAAGTCGAATTTGCATGTAACTTTAATTTACATGCAGCCAGCAAGGCAGGCCTGCCTTTAAAATGACCCTGGGCACCTCAGCAGTGCATCTATGGGTGCACTACCTATGCTGGGGTCCCTAAACCTATATGCCCTTGCATATACTAATGACTTATAGGTAGGTTGGCATAGCCAATTATAATTAGCCTAATTTGCATACTCATTTTACACAGAGCACAGGCCCTGGGACTGGTTAGCAGTACCCAGGACACCAGCAGAGTCAGGAAAACACCAGTGAAAAGTGGACAATGGGGGCAAACAGTTAGGGGGCTCTGCAATTAGCCAACTTTTTCATACTATTGTTCAGGGAGTAAAGGTTGCTAGAGGCCTGAATGTCCCTTCTTAGGGCATCATATTTGCGGCTGAAGGTCCTGCCAGTCTCATATTCTTTCTAGTCTCTTAAGAACTTACGTTGTCTTTTCATTTGGATTTCATCTTCCACCTTAGCAATCCGTATGAATGTACCTGAGATACAATTGCCCACTGCGGTGGGATTTTTTATTCTTTTTCAGCACGGGGATGTATTGCACAGTGTCCACCAAGTTCTTGATTAATGTTTCATACGAGTTGCAAAACATGTCTATTTTGGACGTGAATACATAATGCTATAAGTTTTAAAAACGCATTTTATTAATTTTCAGTTTGAAAATGTATTTATAAAGGATAAAACTAACTTGAATACGAATGGGTAAATAATAAGACATGTTTCTTAATGAATATAGTTTACATCCTGCATTTGATGCCCATAACATAATTAGTTGTACATGTTAAGATGGCCGCACTGCCTCCAAAATCATAACAAGAGTATGCTGGGCTCCTTTTTCTATGTTCAGCATGTGTCTTTCACTGTGGGTGCTTTAAATTTTATAAAAGAGATGAGCAACACACTCGTGATCAAGGTGTTGTATTCCGAAAGGGGTTGGGTTTTGTCATCTGATTGCTGTTACGATTGAGAGATTTATTTAGGATAAAACTCAGCAATTGATGAAAAACCCCACTGGAGTAAGTTTGGATACTACTTGAGATTTCACATATACATTCATATACACATACATATAGACAAATATATATATATATATATATATATACACACAGATATGTACATAAACATATTTATTCCCTATATACATACACACACATAAATGCACATTCACATATATACATAAATATATACATATTATATATATAATCATATATAGACACATATATACGTACACAGATACAGTTATGAATACATACATTTATATATATATATACACAAATATATACACACATACATTTCCATCCACCTACATATACATACATCTACGCATACACACATTTACATACACATACATATATATACACACACATACATATATACATATACACACATACATATATACATATACACACATATATATACACACACACACACATATATATACACACACATATATATATACACACACACACATATATATATATATACACATCCACATAAATATACATATATATATAAACATATATACAGATAGACAATAAACACACATACACACATATACATTTACATATACACACATACATATATAACCTATATACATACCTATATATAAATAAATATACACACATACATATTCATAGGTACTCACACATATACATACACATATATGTATGTATACACACACACACATATATATATATATATAAATAAACATACATACACACACACATATATACACAGAAATATATACACATATATGAAGATTCATCCTGTCGTTTGTTGACCAAAAAACTGATGCAGACCAATGTCTCTTCACCACCATTGATTTTTTACATGCTATTTCGTTGTATACACACACATATACATACATATATACACACATATACTCTTGGAGGTTGGGTCATTAGTTGTGTGGCCTGCACAAGTAATGGGTCCACACTCGACCACCAGTGTGAACCAAACACCCCATTGTAGCGCTCGACTCTCATCGGGTAGCATTGCAGACCAATCCAAGGCTTTCTCAAGGGGGGTGGCATGGGCTAGTAATCACCAGTCACAAGCATACAATAATAACACTGAAACGATTCTTGAGACTTCCAGTCTGTGCTTTTTCAATTGATAAAGTAAAAGCTGATTTATTACACACACTACTCAAATATTATGCAACAATTTACAAATATACACAAGCTGATAGAATTACTTTTGGATGACATTACGTAATCATTCTAGTCTCTCCCAAAGGGAGGTATATACCAACGCACATGGCAAAACATTCACTTGTATTCCAATGCAATATTTGACTGTAACTTGGAGGGAGAGCACTTAATACTGGCAATAAAGTACATCTAATTTGATCACTAGTGTATGTTAGTCCCATTATTCAAATAAGCATCAGCAAGAAACATTTATAAGCAGGTTGGAATGATTTGTGATGTTACCATTACTAGCAGCACGATCTATGTGGTCTAACCAAACCCTTAAAGGAATTGGGTAAATGCTCATCATATTCCACATTGAAGCATTCAACATAAAAATGATGCACAGTTGACACAGTCCATAAAGGACATCACTTGGTTGTCAAAAGTTGTGTAATATCATCTTTCACCCCTATAGGTTGTCTTTGCATATGACAATACATATATCACACCATTGGCCACAATGGTGCATCCATACATTTTTAATCACATTTAGCATAAAATGCTACGAATTTGACCATAGTCTCTAAATGACTCATTTTTATAAAAAAACTTTTAATTACAGCCTTTCACCCCTACAGGGTGATTATCATTATAACAATCTGTTATCACCATTCAGGCCACAAGGTCTCTACCCCTGAAGGGCGCAGTTCCACCAACCCTGAAACAAACGTTCCAGCTCAGACTAGGCTTGAAAACACATTGGAACCCTCGAGGGGTTAACATTTCCAAGTCCCCTGTGTAGGAGGCTGGCCCAGGGTGTGATGGACACATATGGTGTTACAACCTATACTGGGTCCAGGCAAACCTTTTTAGTTAGAGTTACAGTGTCCAGATAGACAGGGCTCTCTGGTGGTAGCTGTGGTGAGCAGCCAAGGCTTATTTAGGAGGAGTGTGAAGTACTTGTAATACCACATTAGTCACACAGTAACTTATCACACATAAAAGGAACCACGCAGTGTTGCAAAACAAAGGTACCTTATTACAGGAACACCATACGAGATTACTATAGGTAAACCCTCTTTGTGTAGTAAGTACACACAAAATATACACAGGGTAGCATAAAATAGTAATGGCCCTATAGGGGGTCCAAACTATAATCTAAGAACATGGAATGCGAGAATGGGTCCCCCAACAGAGGATATGGAGTAGTTAGCCAACGGCTGGGACAGAGTGGAACCCCAAGAGGTAAGCATCTAGAAGACCCCCAGCAACCAGGAGAGGAGAGATAAGTTACCTGGTCGTCCCATGGGCTAACATGGGAACTCGTAAATGGAATATTGCAAGAGCAGGACCAGGCCGTTGGAACCCAACAGCAGATGCTTTGTGAGGAAGACTTGAAAAAGAAGGGGACAGAGTCCAGTCCACGCCGGAGTGTCCGGGTGAGGCAGTAGGCAATGCCCACCCTTCTGTGGGTGAAGATATGGGTTGACGGTGATGGATGCAGTCCAGCTGCGGAGCCCAGGAGCTGCAGAGGAGCCTCTGAAGTCACCAAGGAGCTGTCACTTGTCGGTTGTCGGATTGCAGATGGGTCAGTGGTCAGGAGGACCACCAACAAGCACAAGCAAATGCAACTGGAGCTGGTGGAGATTTGCAGAGCTGAAGAGGACCAGCAACGTCCTTGGGACTCGACCCATGGAGGGGAGTCTAGGCTGACTCTTAGAAGACAGGAGAGGCAGCAAAAGCAGTCAGAGCCCTCACGGGCAACCCACTAGCAGCAGGCACAGTAAGTCACAGTGAGGACCAGTCAGCACACCTGAAGAGGAGTCCCACGTTGCTGGAGCATCAGAGAGAAGACTGTATTTGCAGAGATAGAGTACTGGGGCTACTTGGAGCCTAAAGATCCCTTGAAGCAGGAGTCAACAAGCCTTGATTGCTGCAACAGTTGCGATGCACAGGGGTTTTGTCTTGGATGAAGAGGCAAGGGCTCACTGTCTCCAAAGTTGGAAAGAAGGCAGAGAGGACCCAGAGGTCCCCTCAGAACCACCACCTGTGTTGGAGAATCTTCGCATGTCCAGAGAACAGCAGATCCCAGCAGCCAGACGTTGTTGCCTTAGGTACCTGGGATGTAGGGGAGTGGCTCCTTCACCCCAAGGGAAATTCCTTCTTGCTTCTTTGGTGCAGCTGAAGATTTGCCGACCCCAGAGGATGCAAAGCTGTAGAAATGTTGAAAGTTGCTGACAGGAGCTGCAGAAACAATATTGCAAGGAGAGGTCGTCTCAGTGTTGCAATCTTGTTCGGTTCCTCTGAAGTCCAGCAGTGGTTTGGGTCGCCAGGAGCAGAAGAGATCTTTGCAGAGGAGTTCTGATGGAATCTTGCATGACAAATCTAGGGACCCACCTGCAAGGGAGTCCCTAAATAACCCATAAAGGGGCTTGGACACTCTGTGAGGTGACCACCTATTAGAGGGGGGTCACTGACGTCAGCTACCTAACCGGACCAGTCAGATGCTTCCAGGGGCCTCTGCACATCTTGTTTCTAAGATGGCAGAATCACATGTTCACCTAAAGAAGCTCTGGGCACTACCACCGGGGGTGGTTATGAACAGGTGTGTGGTCACTCCCTTACCTTTTGTACAGTTTCATGCTGGGGGTCCCTGGACTGGTGCAAACCTTACTATGCAAGGCGGGCACCAAATGTGCCCTTCAAAGAAAACCAGTGGCATGGGGATGCTACCGCTCCCCAGGCCTGTAACACCTATTTCCAAAAGGAGAGGAGGTTGCACCTCTCTCCCACAGAAAATCCTTTGTTCTACCTTCCCCTGCTTGAGCTGGTCAAGCACCAGGAGGGCAGAATCCTGTCTGAGGGACTGCAGCAGCATGGCTGCACGCAGACCCTGAAAGACTGGTAGGAGCAGTACTGGGGGGTCTTATAAGGAGCCCCCAGAGTGCATGGAATCATGCCACCGATACTGGCATCAGTTTTGATGTGTGATTCCGACATGTTTGATACAAAACTACCTAGGTTCGGAGTTACCATTATGTAGCCAGTTCATAGATAGTGACCTATGGCCAGTACATATCTAAAATGGCTTCGTTGCACTTGTGAAGTCCAGGGGATTGGAACTGGAGTTTGTAAGGGCACCTCCGCTCATGCAGGGTGCCCACATACAAAGGGACCTGTACGCTGCCCTTTGGGCTGGAAGGGCCTACCTTAGGGGTGACTTACAGTAACCTGGTGTAGTGACCAGCAGTGAAAGGGTGAAATGGCAGGCCTGCATACAAAGTTTGCATGGGCTCCCATGGGTTGCATAATGCATGCTGCAGGCCATGGTAGACCCCTGGTGTACCAATGTCCTGGGTACCTAGGTACCATATACTAGGGTATTACAAGAGTTCACCAGTATGCCAATTGTGGGGTGTAAGAAGTATCAAAGCAACTAAATCTGGAGGAGAGAGCACAATCACTGGGGTACTGGTTAGCAGGATTCCATTGAAAACATTCTAAGCACACTGACATCAGGCAAAAAGTGGGGCTAGCCATGCCAGAAAGAGGGGACTTTCCTACACAACACCCCCTCCAAACGAAGGACAATAAGACTAACCTTGCCCAGTTGAGTCTTCATTGTCCAAGTGGAAATATCCAGAGAGTCCGTCTGCATTGGAGTGGTTACCCAGGTCTATGTTCCACTGAATAGTCCGTTCCCTGTAGGGAAAAGGACCACCTTAACAGTTTGGAATTTTCACCTTTCATTTGCTTAAGCTATAGGAGGGGCTTGTGGTTTGTCTGAACAAGGAAGTGAGTGCCAAATAGGTATGGCCTCAGCTTCTTCAAGGCCCAGACCACTGCAAAGGCCTCCCTCTCAATGGCTGATCAACGCTTTTCTCTGGGGGTCAACCTTCTACTTATAAAAGCAACAGGTTGACTCTTCATTAAGTTGGGAAAGTACTGCCCATATTCCTACCTCTGGAAAATCAATTGTTTCAAGCAGTTAGGGCCTCTGAGAATGGGAGCAGAGCACATGGCCTGTTTTGGGTCATCAAAGACTTTTTTCACAGCTAGCTGTCCATAAGACTTTCTTGGGCATCCTTTTGGATGTGATGTCATTAACAGGGGCTACAATGGAGCCATACCCTTTTATGAATCTTCTGTAGTACCTAGTCAGGCCTAAGAAGGCTCTGACTTGAGTTTGAGTGGTAGGGTCAACACAATCCATTATGGTTTGGATTTTGCCCTGTAGTGGCTGAATTTGGCCTCCACCTACCAAGTGGCCCAAATAAACCACTTTTGCCTACCCTATCTGGCATTTGGATGTCTTGATAGTGAGGCCTGCCTTTTCTAAGGCCTCTAGCACAGTGCCAAGGTGGACCAGGTGATCCTCCCACGGGGAGCTAAAGATAGCTATGTCATCTAGATAAGCTGCACTGAAGCTTTCCAAGACTTGGAGAACTTTGTTCACCAACCTTTGAAATGTAGTAGGGGCATTCTTCAAATTGAAGGATATCACTGTGAAGTGATAGTGCCCACAAGGTGTTGAGAATGCTGTCTTTGGTTTTGCATCTTCAGATAACTTGATCTGCCAATAGCCTGCAGTCAAGTCAAATGTACTGAGACATGTGGCTGCAGCCAAAGTATCTATCAGTTCATCCGCCCTTGGAATTGGATGGGCATTATTCTTAGTGACTGCATTGAGGCCTCTGTAATCAACAAAAAAATCTCATTTTTCTTTTTCCTTTTTTGGAGTGAGGCTTGGGTACCAACACGACAGGAATAGCCCAAGGGCTAT
The DNA here is from genome assembly GCF_031143425.1 of Pleurodeles waltl. Taxonomy (NCBI): domain Eukaryota; kingdom Metazoa; phylum Chordata; class Amphibia; order Caudata; family Salamandridae; genus Pleurodeles; species Pleurodeles waltl. Next base: position 314,324,230 of record NC_090443.1, read on the forward strand.
TTGAAGTCTCAATGACTCCTAACTCTAGCATCTTTTGCACTTCTGCTTTGATGCATTCCCTGACATGGCCAGGCTACCTATAGATCTTACTCTTCACAGGCAGACTATCACTGGTGTCAATTTCATGTTCGCACCAGGTGGTTTGACCAGGGGTCACAGAAAAGAGTTCTGAGAACTGACTGAGGAGATTTTTGCAGTCAGCTTGTTGCTGTTCAGAGAGGCAGTCAGCAAGAATTACTCCCTTTACTGAGCCATCAACTGGGTTGTGGGAGAAGAGGTCAGGGAGAGGGTCACTCTCTTCTTTCTGACCGTCATCAGTGGCCATGAGTAAAGTCAAGTCAGCCATGTCATAATAAGGCTTCAGGCGATTCACATGAAGCACCCTTTGGGGGCCTCTAGGAGTGCCTAGGTCAACCACTTAGGTGACCTCATCCTTCTTCTCCACAATGGTGTAGGGGTCACTTCACTTATCTTCGAGTGATATGGAAGCCACAAGCTCCAGGACTGGCACCTTCTGTCCTGGCTGATAATCAGTCAGAGCAGCCTTTTGGTCATGCCACTGCTTTTGCAGCTCTTGGCTGGCCTCAAGGTTTTTAGATGCACTCTTCATGTACTCTACCATTCTGGATCTTAGGCCTAGTACATAATCTACCCTGTCCTGTGTAGGGGGGTTTGAGAACTTGCTTCCAACCCTCCCTCACAAGGGCAAGTGAACCCCTAACTGGGTGTCCAAACAGAAGCTCAGCAGGACTATAGCCCACTCCCTTCTGTGGAATTTCCCAGTAGGCAAAGAGAAGGCAAGGAACTAAGACATTCCATCTCCACCTGAGTTTTTCAGAGTCCCATGATCATGCCTTGTAAGGTTTTGTTGAACTTTCCGACTAAACCCCATGTTTGTGGATGGTAAGGGGTGGTCACTCCTTCCACATTGCTTTTAGGTATGCAGACATGAGGTTTGCATCTCTGTCTGATACCACCTCCTTAAGGAAACCCACCTTGGAGAAGAGTACTAGGAGTGCCTTGGCCACTGCAGGGGCTGTAGTGGTCCTAAGGGGTACTGCCTCTGGATACCTGGTGGTGTGGTCCACCACCACCAGTATAAACCTGTTCCCAGATGCAGTTGGAGCGTCTAAGGGGCCAACAATGTCTACCCCCCACCCTCTCAAAGGGTACCCCAACCACTTGAATTGGAATAAGGGGAGCTTTAGAGTGCCACCTGTCTTGCCACTGGCTTGGCAGGTAACAAAGGAGCGACAAAAACTCCCTTGGGTCTTCAGACATATGAGGCCAGTGAAAGTGAGGTACAAGTCTGTCCTACGTCTTGCTTTGGCCCAAATGGCCTGCAAGGGGAATATTATGTGCTAAGGTCAATAAGAACTCCCTAAGCTTTTGAGAAATGACAAAGCTGGTGGCACCAGATTTGGGGTCCCTTGCCTCAGAATATAGGAGGCCATTGTCCCAGTAGAACCTATGGGTCCCACTGATAGCAGCAGCTTGTGGCCTAAGGATTTCCAGAGCAGGACAGGACTTCTGTTGAAGGCTAAGTTCCTCCCTGGTGGGTCCTCCTACACCTGAGAGCTCAGCTGTATCAGCTTTAAGCTCCTCTGGTGTAGGTTCCAACCAAGGGGCGGATTCTTCCCCCTGAGGAGTGGGATCCTCACGCGAAGCCTGGACAGGGGGTTATTTCATACTCTGCCTGCCTCTCTTTTTGGGAGTTTCCTGGGCCATTTTCCAGCCTCCAGGGCTCCCTGCTCTCCCTGTCTCTTGGCCTGTCAACTAATTAATCACTTGTAAAATGTGACTTATCACCCTTGGGGTCCCAAGGGGCTGTTGCGTGCTTGCAAGCCAGGTCTTGAGATCCTTCCTGAACTGCTTCAGCGAGGTGGCCTGTCTTAGGTTGAGTGGGAGCGTGTTCCATGTCCAGGCTGCGAGATAACAGAGCAATCTGCCTCCAGCTGCGCACTTCCTGATTCTGGGGATGGCAGCGAGCGCAAGTTGGGAGGATCAGAGCTGCATGGTGGGGGTGTAGAAGGTCAGGCGGTGGTTGAGGTAGGCCAGTCCTATGTTGTACAGTGCCTTGTAGGTGTGTGTCAGTAGCTTGAAGGTGATGCGTTTGTTGACCAGGAGTCAGTGCAGGTCTCTGAGGTGAGCGGCAATGTGGCTGTGGCAGAGGATGTCCAGGATGAGTCTGGCTACTGCATTCTGGATTCTCTGTAGTCGTGTTTGGAGCTTCTTTGTGATGTTGGCGTAGAGTGCGTTGCCGTAGTCTACTTTGCTGCTGACAAGCATGTGGGTGACCATCCTTGTCTCGGTGGGGAACCACTTGAAAACCTTCTAAAGTAGGTGCAGGGTGTGGAAGCAAGATGATGAGACGCCATCAACTTGGCGGGTCATGGAGAGTGTGGAGTCCAGGATGATGCCCAGGTTGCGTGTGTGGTGACGTTTCCTAGTGCAGATGGCCATCAGGAGTCACCTCAGGCAGATGGGGTGGAGAAAATAACGAGGATCTCTGTCTTGTCCTAGTTGAGTTTGAGGCAGCTGGTTTCCATCCAAGTGGTGACTGCTGTCATTCTGTTGTGGAAATTTCTGTTGGAGTCGGTCAAGGTGAGGATCAGTTGGGTATTGTCGAGTAGGATACAATGTTTAGGCTGTGCTGTCTGATGATTTTAGTGAGCGGGCATGTAGATGTTGAAGAGGGTCAGGCTTAGTGAGGATCCCTAGGGTATTCCGCAGCAAGTTTCTTTGGGTGCCGAGGTGAATGGCGGGAGTCTGACACTGTGGGTTCTTTCAGTGAGGAAGGATCAAATTCATTCCAGTGCTTTACCGCGGATGCTGGCATCATGGAGTCTGATGCAGAGGGAGGAGTGGGAGATTATGTCGAACGTGATGGAAAGGTCGAGGAGGACGAGGGTGGCCATGTCTCCATGGTCCAGTATGGCGCGGATGACATCAGTGGCTGCAAGGAGGGCTGTTTCGGGGCTGTGGTTCCTCCTGAATCCGGACTGGGAGGGATCTAGGACATGGTCTGCTACAAGGAACTCTATGAGATGCATGTTGATGGCCTTTTCAGTTACCCTGGCTGGGAAGGGGAGCAGAGATATGGGTCTGTTATTCTACAAATCCCTTGGGTCAGCAGAGGGTTTCTTTAGGAGGGTGGATTTCTGTGTGCTTCCAGTCGGATGGGAAGGTGGCTGTTTTGATGGAGCAGTTGATAGTCTGGCAGAGCTCTGGTGGGATGGCCACGGTGGACAGGTTGAAAATGTGATGTGGGCACAGTCTGAGGGTGACCCTGAGTGGATGGACTTCATAGGTTTCCGGGTGTCTTCTGTGAAGATAGGGGCCCAATGATTCAGGATCTGGTACAGCGTGGGGTCCATGGTGGTGCTGGTGGGTACAAGCATTTGTTCATGAATCCTATATATTTGTCCTGAATTTTCTGGTAAAAAAAGATGGCAAGGTCATTGCAGTAACCTTGAGAGGGGGGGATATCTCAGGTGTCTGTACCGGGGTTCATTAATTCCTTGGCAATGGTCAAGAGCTCCTTGCTATTGTGTGTATTGGAGCTAATGCGTTCTTGAATGGCAACTTTCTTGCCAGCTCTGATGAGCTGGTGGTGCGCGGTGACTGATTTTGTAGACTGTGTGGTATTTAGCTGTTTTGCTGTTTCTCCACTTTCGTTCCAGTCTTCTTCAGGTGTGTTTAGACTCCTAAAGTTCTGTTGTGAACCAGCTTGGTTTCTTGCGGTGCTGGTTTCTGGCAAGGTTTCTGAGGGGTGCTATGCTGTTGGCACGTTTTGTCATCCAGCGGTGCAGGTTGAGTGCCAAGTCATTTGCGGCATCCAGTGGGGGGCATGGTTGAGTGCATCAGTGAGCTGTGCTTCAGTGACTTTGCCCCAGCTTGTGCCGGGGGGACATGGTGGCGTGCCGTAGTCATCTTGAAGGAGAAATGGACGCATTGGTGGTCAGTCCACTGGTGTTCGGAGATGTGAGAGATGGAGATGTTGTTTCCTGCTGAGAAAACGGGGTCGAGGGTGTGACCTGCTGCGTGAATGGGGAGGTTGACTAGTTGCTTGATGTAGGAGGCTGGCCTGGTTTGTAGTGGGTACCTTGGGTACTTACACCAGGTCCAGTTATCCCTTGTTAGTGAATGTAGTAGTGTTCTAGCAGCTTAGGCTGATAGAGGTAGCTATAGCAGTGCAGCTTAAGCTGAACTAGGAGACATACAAAGCTCATGCAATACTACTTATAGTTACACAATACTTATACACAAGTAAAGACAATACTCAGGGTTATAAAAAATAAAGCTAGTTTGTTTGGGTGACAGTACCAAAAATATCTTAGAGACAATACTCCTTCTGGGGGTAGGTATTATACACAATATATATATACTAGACACCAAAATTAGACAAGTAAATAGTCATAGAACAATGCAAACAATAGGAAATCCTATAGAATGCAATGGGAGAAAATAGGTCTAGGGGCAACACAAACCATATACTAAAAAAGTGGAATGTGAATCACGAATGTAGTGTGTGCAGAATCACTGGGAGAGTATGAATACAGTAAAGGTAAGTAAATTACCCCACCTCAGAGCCCAGAAAAGCAGGAGTAAATTACTCCATGTTTCCTTAGGACACACTACACATCTTTTTGGGAATTCTTCAGCAGCCAACCAAGTCTGCAAAGAACAACTGCTGGATTATTGGACCAGAAGACCTGCAAAGGAAGGGGGCCAAGTCCAGAAGTCGAAAGAAGTTCCAGGAAGGACTGGAGCCCCTGCCAACCCAGAAGAGGGTGCAAAAGTAAAGTCTCCGGTTGGTCGAAGACTGCAGAAATGCACCCTAGGAAGATGCCAGTGGGTTCCTGCATGATGTAAAAGATGTCCCACTGTGTGAAGATTGTTGTAGATGAGATTTAGTGTTGGAAGGCACCATCAAGCCTTGGCTAAGACAAAAGTACATTTTGCAACTAAATAGCGCTGGATGGACCCAGGAGGGACCTGGGGGCCTCAACTCTGTGGAGGAGGAAGAGGGGGCTCTGAGCACTTTAGAGAGCCCTCAGGATGCCAGCCAGCAGCCCCGGGAGTCGCAGGATCCTGGGACAAAGGAGGTGCAAAATGCGGTTCATGCAGCACAACAAAAGAAGGTCCCACGTCGCGGGCGAACAACTCAGCGAGTTGAGCATTGCAGGATGGAATGCTGGGGACCTGGGCCAGACTGTGCACAAAGGAATTTTGAAAATAGTGCACAGAGGACTCAGGAGGTGAAGAAGACGCAGTACACAGGGGTACCGTTGCTCTCAGGGAAGGCAAGGTCCTACCTCCTCCAAATTGCGTCAGCAGGACCTCAGGACAGTCTATGTTGATGATGTCCACCCTCTGTGTCCTTAGGAGCACGCCGTTGTTGTGAGAAGAGTCCAAGGGTACCGGTTGTCCTCTTGGAAGGTGCCTGCATGGAGCAGGGGAGTGACTCCGTCACTCCACGGGAGATTTCTTCAGCCCTTCTGATGCAGGATGAAGACAGGGAGTCCCCAGAGCGTGCACACCATGGACAATGTTGCAGTTACTGACTTGGAGCTGAGGTTTCTTAAGAAAAGTGTCACTTGTAGACACTTTGTTGTAGTTACAGCATTTCTTGGAGCAGGCTGCGGTTGATCCGAGGTCAGAAGAGTCTGAAGTAGTTGCATAGGATTCCTGAAGGAAACTTGCAAGTAGAATCTGAAGAGAACCCACAAGAGAGACCTTAAATAGCTCTGAGAAGGGTATTGGCTACCATATCAGGTATGGACCTATCAGGAGGGTCTCTGATGTCACCTGCTGCCACTGGCCACTCAGAGCCCTCCAGAGTGCCCCCACACCTTGCAAAGCAAGATGGCTGAAGTCTGGGACACACTGGGGAAGCTCTGGACACCACCCCTGGGGTGGTGATGGACAGGGGAGTGGTCACTCCCCTTTCCTTTGTCCAGAGCAGGGGAGAAGGGGTCCCTGAACCGGTGTCGACTGGTTCATGCAAGGAGGGCACCATCTGTGCCCTTCAAAGCATTTCCAGAGGCTGGGTGAGAATTCCCCTCCCCAGCCTGTAACACCTATTTCCAAAGGGAGAGGGTGTAACACCCTGCTCTCAGAGGAAATGCTTTGTTCTGCCTTCCTGAGACTGGGCTGTCCAGACCCCAGGAGGGAAGAACCCTGTCTTTGAGGTGGCAGCAGCTGTAGCTGCAGTGCAAGCTTCAGAGAGCTGGTTTGGCGGTACTAGGAGTCCATGGTGGAGCCCCCAGGATGCATGAAATTGGCTTCCCAATACCAGATTTGGAATGGGGGGACAATTCCATGATCTTAGACATGTTACATGGCCATATTCCGAGTTACCTTTGTGAAGCTACATGTAGGTATTGACCTATATGTAGTGCACACGTGTAATGGTGTCCCCGCACTCACAAATTCCGGGGAAATGGCCCTGAACTATGTGGGGACACCTTTGCTAGTGCAAGGATGCCCTCACATTTGGTAACTTTGCACATAACCTTCAGCAAGTTAAGGTTAGACATATAGGTGACTTATCAGTTACTTAAGTGCAGTGAAAATGGCTGTGAAATAGTGTGTGCACTATTTCACGCAGGCCGCAATGGCAGTCCTGTGTAAGGGTTTGTCTGAGCTCCCTATAGGTGGCAAAAGAAATGCTGCAACCCATATGGATCTCCTGGACCCCCAATGCCATGGGTACCTTGGTACCATATACTAGGGACTTATAAGGGGGGTCCAGTATGCCAATTGAAATAGGTAAATGAAGTCACTGGCCTACAGTGACAAATTTAAAAGCAGAGAGAGCATAAGCACTGAGGTTCTGGTTAGCAGAGCCTCAGTGACACAGTTAAGCACTACACAGCCATACACATTAGGCCACAAACTATGAGCACTGGGGTCCTGGCTAGCAGGATCCCAGTGAGACAGGCAAACATACTGACATATAGGTTTTTATCTATGAGCACTGGGGTCCTGGCTAGTAGGATCCCAGTGACACAGTAAAAACACACTGACACACACTCACAAACAGGCCAAAAGTGGGGGTAACCATGATAGAAAGAGGCTACTTTCTCACACTTGAGACAGAAGGTTGCGAGGTTGTCCAAGAGAGTTGTGGTGTTTGGGTTGTCGTGGTTGTCGAGGTGGAAATTGAGGTCACCGAGTAGGATGTAGTCAGTGGAGGAGAGCGCGTAGGGGGTGACAAGATCGGCAATGGTTTTTACTGAACTGGGGTCGGGCCCAGGTGGTCTGTATACAAGCAAGTCACAGAGGGAGGTCTTCAGGTCGGTCTGGATCTGGAAGTGTAGGTGTTCTAGGGTGGTTGGTAGGTTCTGTGTCTTGATGGTGGTTGACAGGTGGAGGGCGTTGTTGTATATTACGGCAATGCCTCCTCCTGGTCCATTGGCTCTGTTTTTGTGGATGATTTTGTAGCCCAATGAATAGGGGTGGTGATGTTCGGGCAGAGGTGGGTGTGATCCAGGTATCTGTGAGGAAGGCGACGTCAGGGGCGATCGAGTCAAGGAGGTCCCAAACTTCTACTGCGTGTTTGACAAGGGAGCAGGTGTTAAGGAGTAACTGGGGTGGCATGGTGAGCAAAAGAACGATGGATTAAACCCAGATCTGTGACTGGGGGTGAGTGTTTGCATTGTCAGCACTCCGTCCATCATCCTTTTGTGTTGTTAAAGTTGCCCTAAGTGGGAAGGGTATGCCCAGACGTGGGTCCCTTGCTCACTGTGCCACTGGAATCAAGCTAGCCTGGCTGATGAGGGGTGAAACCCAGAAACCGGTCCCAGGATGCTTGTTTCCGGTCCAGGGAGGACCTGGCCTGGCAGTTCGGGCTGGACTGTTCCCATGATGAACAGGGTCAAGACTGATTTGCATATGGCTGGGTCCAAACTGGGGTGGCATGGTGAGCAAAAGAACGATGGATTAAACCCAGATCTGTGACTGGGGGTGAGTGTTTGCATTGTCAGCACTCCGTCCATCATCCTTTTGTGTTGTTAAAGTTGCCCTAAGTGGGAAGGGTATGCCCAGACGTGGGTCCCTTGCTCACTGTGCCACTGGAATCAAGCTAGCCTGGCTGATGAGGGGTGAAACCCAGAAACCGGTCCCAGGATGCTTGTTTCCGGTCCAGGGAGGACCTGGCCTGGCAGTTCGGGCTGGACTGTTCCCATGATGAACAGGGTCAAGACTGATTTGCATATGGCTGGGTCCAAACTGGGGTGGCATGGTGAGCAAAAGAACGATGGATTAAACCCAGATCTGTGACTGGGGGTGAGTGTTTGCATTGTCAGCACTCCGTCCATCATCCTTTTGTGTTGTTAAAGTTGCCCTAAGTGGGAAGGGTATGCCCAGACGTGGGTCCCTTGCTCACTGTGCCACTGGAATCAAGCTAGCCTGGCTGATGAGGGGTGAAACCCAGAAACCGGTCCCAGGATGCTTGTTTCCGGTCCAGGGAGGACCTGGCCTGGCAGTTCGGGCTGGACTGTTCCCATGATGAACAGGGTCAAGACTGATTTGCATATGGCTGGGTCCAAACTGGGGTGGCATGGTGAGCAAAAGAACGATGGATTAAACCCAGATCTGTGACTGGGGGTGGGGGTGAGTGTTTGCATTGTCAGCACTCCGTCCATCATCCTTTTGTGTTGTTAAAGTTGCCCTAAGTGGGAAGGGTATGCCCAGACGTGGGTCCCTTGCTCACTGTGCCACTGGAATCAAGCTAGCCTGGCTGATGAGGGGTGAAACCCAGAAACCGGTCCCAGGATGCTTGTTTCCGGTCCAGGGAGGACCTGGCCTGGCAGTTCGGGCTGGACTGTTCCCATGATGAACAGGGTCAAGACTGATTTGCATATGGCTGGGTCCAAACTGGGGTGGCATGGTGAGCAAAAGAACGATGGATTAAACCCAGATCTGTGACTGGGGGTGAGTGTTTGCATTGTCAGCACTCCGTCCATCATCCTTTTGTGTTGTTAAAGTTGCCCTAAGTGGGAAGGGTATGCCCAGACGTGGGTCCCTTGCTCACTGTGCCACTGGAATCAAGCTAGCCTGGCTGATGAGGGGTGAAACCCAGAAACCGGTCCCAGGATGCTTGTTTCCGGTCCAGGGAGGACCTGGCCTGGCAGTTCGGGCTGGACTGTTCCCATGATGAACAGGGTCAAGACTGATTTGCATATGGCTGGGTCCAAACTGGGGTGGCATGGTGAGCAAAAGAACGATGGATTAAACCCAGATCTGTGACTGGGGGTGAGTGTTTGCATTGTCAGCACTCCATCCATCATCCTTTTGTGTTGTTAAAGTTGCCCTAAGTGGGAAGGGTATGCCCAGACGTGGGTCCCTTGCTCACTGTGCCACTGGAATCAAGCTAGCCTGGCTGATGAGGGGTGAAACCCAGAAACCGGTCCCAGGATGCTTGTTTCCGGTCCAGGGAGGACCTGGCCTGGCAGTTCGGGCTGGACTGTTCCCATGATGAACAGGGTCAAGACTGATTTGCATATGGCTGGGTCCAAACTGGGGTGGCATGGTGAGCAAAAGAACGATGGATTAAACCCAGATCTGTGACTGGGGGTGAGTGTTTGCATTGTCAGCACTCCGTCCATCATCCTTTTGTGTTGTTAAGGAGTATGCACCTGAGGTGTCTATTTGGGCTTGGCGCAGGGTCGTGGGGTGGGTGAAGGCAGGTGCGGGAGCAGAAGCAGCAGGAGAATGGTCATGAGTGTTCTTCGGGTCGGCTAGGTGGCAGGCTGAGGATCTTCTGGGGTTTTAGGGCATGCAGATCTTTGGTGTTGTACCGACGGGTGGCGCGGGACAGTAGTGCCTGGCACGGTCCTGGCGCAGGCGTGCTTGATTTTGGTGCACCAGCAGCGTGCACCATTAAGAAGGGGAGGGAGGAGCTTATCAGCTGGGAGGCAGGAAAGTGCTTCACAGGGAGGGGGTGGGGTCACAGGGGCATCAGCGGCAGGGAGGGAGCGCGGTGAACGGCGCAGCACGAGAGTGCAAAAGAGAGAAGAGAAAAACAGACATGCAGACCAAAAGAGTGAAAATAGAGGAAAAAGCAGACAAGACAGAGACAGACAGAAGCAGATGGCCACTAAGCCACCGAGGATGAGGTGCAGGCGGGTGCCTGCAGATGGAGGCCGGCAGGTTCTTGAGAAAATCAGAGGCAGCAGCAGGTAGGAGCTGGGCAGGAAGGAGCAAACAGATGCTGCACGGGCATCCAACTCAACTTCAGCATAGGCTGAAGTCTCCAAATCATTGCCCAGTAAACATTCTAAAGACAAATCAGAGGATACAACTATCTTTGGGCCAATAACACCCACCAGCTAAGGTCAACAACGGCCATGGGGTGGCACTTAACGTTGTGAGCGTCAGTGACTTTGTAAGTGTGACCAAGGAGGTGTTCTTCAGGGGACACCAGTTTTTGAGTCACCATTGTGACACTGTGACCTCTATGCCTGTAGGCCTTAGCATCAACACCATTGTTAAGGGGACAAGCAGCTAGGGTAGCAAGGTCAATACCACCATCAGAGACCAATGCTGCCTCAGTGGTCTCACTAACACCCTTGGACTGACTCCTACCAGTGCTTTTGCTAGGGGTAGAAGTGGTAGTGGTAGGAATAGGTGTGGTGCTCTTTTTAGGACAGGTGCTGTCACCTGCCCTATGGCCTTTCTCTCTACAGATGTAGCACCAAGATTTCTTGTGAAAGAGGATTTAGACCCACCCCCAAAGGAGCTTTGTGGGCCTGATGAAGACTTTCTTTTCCTTAGATGTGTCTCTACCTTTCTCCTGATTCTTGGAAGAATCAGTCTTCTTCCCCAAGTGTGAGGTTTTCTACCTACCCTGGTGCAAACCCATTTGTCTGCCATCTTACCCAATTCTTGGGAAGTGGTCAAATCTGAGTCCACCAGACGCTAATGCAGTTTGTCAGAAACACAATTATTAAGAATGTGTTCTCTCATAAGGAGATTGCACAAGACCTGATAATCATGCACATTACTGCCATGCAACTAGCCTTCCAGGGTCTTGACAGAGCTGTCCACAAAATCTGCCCAATCCTTGGAGAGCTGCTTCCTGGTTTCCCTGAATTTTATCCTATACTCTTCTGTGGTCAACCCAAACCCATCAATGAGAGCATCCTAAAATGCCTGATAACTGTCTGCATATTTCTCTCATTGGCAGTGAGGAGTCTGCCCCTGCCCTCATCAGTGACGGAAAGCCACTTTCTTTGAGGGACATTCTGTACTGTTGAGGCCCTCTCTAGGGCAGTGATCCACTTGTGGATGTTGTCCCTAGCCTTGTAAGGTGGGACTATATTGCTGAGATTCCTGGAATCATACTTCCTGACCCTGGTCTCTCTATAGCTGTTGCTGCCACGCCACCATGGGGTGTCAACCCTAAACCCTGTCTCTCCCTCTCATTGCCAAGGCCTCCCTATCTAGGGATAACTGTTGCTGCTGCTGCCTCAGTCTGGCCTCTTCTAGTCTCAGTTTAGTTTACTCAACTCTCTATCTAGGTACTCCTCCCCCCTCTGAGCTAAAGGGGTTAGTCTCACCAGACACTGCTGAGACATGGGTGTGGACAGATGAGGAGGATCTATCCCTCTACACTACCCCCCTTAGAAGAAATAAAGGGCCCACTTGTGTCCCCCCCACCTTTTTACTACCATGAGTGCCCTCAATAGGACCATGGTGCTCCCCAGTGTCTTCCTACTTTCTGCCCTTCCTGGCTTCCTGAGCTCTGGACATCAGACTTGATGAGCAATCCCAGGAGTAGAGTTTTGATGGTATTTTCTCCCCGTATTCAGCTTCCTAGAGTCACATAGCTCCCGCAGTTCCTGGAAGGTGAGGCTCTCGAACTGAGAGCCTGGGGCCTGAGCTGTGTCTTCTGCTGAAGGCATGTTACCTAGAATACTGTGGGTGCACCTACCTACTCTAAGGTTCAAAACTTTCTAAAAGTTTAGAGAAAGGGCTATGCTAAGTCCCCAACTTACCTAAACTGGAAGTCTAGAAATCCCTACTACCAAGTGTAGTCTGTCCTAAAGCCTAGTAGTGAACTTTCCTGTGGAAAGTCATTGATGAAAGAGTGGTCAAGCAGTTACAAGTGTTTTATCCCACCGTTGCACCACTAGGGTAGGAGGCTGACCTAGGCTGTGATGTACACCTATGGTGTTACACCATATTCTGGTTCCAGGCAACCCTTATTAGATAGTGTTACAGTGTCGAGATAGCCATGGCTCTCTAGTGGTAGCTGTAGTGAGCAGTCAGGACTTATCTAGGAGGAGTGTGAAGCGCTTGCAATACCACAGAAGGCACACAGTAACTTATTACACATGAAAGGAACTACAAAGTGTTGCGCAAATAAAGGTACTTTAGTACAGAAACACCAGACTAGATTACTATAGGTAAACCCCCTTCTGGAGATAAGTACACACAAAATATACACAGGTAAGTATTGGGAAATAGCATAAAATAATTAAAGGGCCATATGAGGAGGGGGCAAACCATATACTAAAAAAGTGGAATGCGAGAATGGGTCCCCCAACAGAGGATATGAAGTAGTTAGCCAAGGGCTGGGAGAGAGTGGAACCCCAAGAGGTAAGTATCTAGAAGACCCCTAGCGACCAGGAAAGGAGAGATAAGTTACCTGGTCATTCCATAGGCTAACATGGGGACTCATAAATGGAATACTGCAAGAGCAGGACCAGCCAGATGGAACCTGTAGGAGGCTGGACTGGCTTGTAGTGAGTACCAAGGGGTACTTACACCTTGCACCAGGCCCAGGTATCCCTTATTAGTGTATAGGGTGTCTAGCAGCTTAGGCTGATAGATAATGGTAGCTTAGCAGAGCAGCTTAGGCTGAACTAGGAGACGAGTGAAGCTCCTACAGTACCACTAGTGTCATATGCACAATATCATAAGAAAACACAATACACAGATATAGTAAAAATAAAGGTACTTTATTTTTATGACAATATGCCAAAAGTATCTCAGTGAGTACCCTCAGTATGAGGATAGCAAATATACACAAGATATATGTACACCATACCAAAAATATGCAGTATAGTATTAGAAAACAGTGCAAACAATGTATAGTTACAATAGGATGCAATGGGGACACATAGGGATAGGGGCAACACAAACCATATACTCCAAAAGTGGAATGCGAACCACGAATGGACCCCAAACCTATGTGACCTTGTAGAGGGTCGCTGGGACATTAAGAAAACAGTGAGGGTTAGAAAAATAGCCCACCCCAAGACCCTGAAAAGTGAGTGCAAAGTGCACTAAAGTTCCCCAAAGAGCACAGAAGTCGTGATAGGGGAATTCTGCAGGAAAGACCAAAACCAGCAATGCAACAACGATGGATTTCCAGATGAGGGTACCTGTGGAACAAGGGGAACAAGTCCAAAAGTCACGACCAAGTCGAGAGTGGGCAGATGCCCAGGAAATGCCAGCTGTGGGTGCAAAGAAGCTGCTACTAGGCAGTAGAAGCTGAGGATTCTGCAGGAACGACAAGGGCTAGAAACATCCCCTTTGGAGGATGGATGTCCCACGCAGTGGAGAGTCGTGCAGAAGTGTTTTCCTGAAGAAAGACTGCAAACAAGCCTTGCTAGTTGCAAGTCGTGCGTTAGGGTTTTTGGATTCTGCTGTGGCCCAGGAGGGACCAGGATGTCGCCAATTGCGTCAGGAGACAGAGGGGGCGCCCAGCAGAACTAGGAGTCCTCTCAGAAGCAGGCAGCACCCACTGAAGTGCTGGAACAGGCACTACGAAGAGGAGTGAAATGGTGCTCACCCGAAGTTGCACAAAGGAGTCCCACGCTGCCGGAGGACAACTCAGGGGGTCGTGCAATGCAGGTTAGAGTGCCGTGGACCCAGGCTTGGCTGTGCACAAAGGATTTCCGCCGGAAGTGCACAGAGGCCGGAGTAGCTGCAAAAGACGCGGTTCCCAGCAATGCAGTCTGGCGTGGGGAGGCAAGGACTTACCTCCACCAAACTTGGACGGAAGAGTCACTGGACTGTGGGAGTCACTTGGACAGAGTTGCTGGATTCAAGGAACCTCGCTCGTCATGCTGAGAGGAGACCCAGGGGACCGGTGATGCAGTTCTTTGGTGCCTGCGGTTGCAGGGGGAAGATTCCGTCGACCCACGGGAGATTTCTTCGGAGCTTCTAGTGCAGAGAGGAGGCAGACTACCCTCACAGCATGCACCACCAGGAAAACAGTCGAGAAGGAGGCAGGATCAGCGTTACAGTGTTGCAGTAGTCATCTTCGCTACTTTGTTGCAGTTTTGCAGGCTTCCAGCGCGGTCAGCAGTCGATTCCTTGGCAGAAGGTGAAGAGAGAGATGCAGAGGAACTCTGATGAGCTCTTGCATTCGTTATCTAAGGAAATCCCCAAAGCAGAGACCCTAAATAGCCAGAAAAGAGGGTTTGGCTACTTAGGAGAGAAGATAGGCTAGCAACACCTGAAGGAGCCTATCAGAAGGAGTCTCTGATGTCACCTGCTGGCCCTGGCCACTCAGAGCAGTCCAGTGTGCCAGCAGCACCTCTGTTTCCAAGATGGCAGAGGTCTGGAGCACACTGGAGGAGCTCTGGGCACCTTCCAGGGGAGGTGCAGGTCAGGGGAGTGGTCACTCCCCTTTCCTTTGTCCAGTTTCGTGCCAGAGCAGGGCTGAGGGGTCCCTGAACCGGTGTAGACTGGCTTATGCAGAAATGGGCACCATCTGTGCCCATGAAAGCATTTCCAGAGGCTGGGGGAGGCTACTCCTCCCCTGCCTGAACACCTTTTTCCAAAGGGAGAGGGTGTAACACCCTCTCTCTGAGGAAGTCCTTTGTTCTGCCTTCCTGGGCCAAGCCTGGCTGGACCCCAGGAGGGCAGAAACCTGCCTGAGGGGTTGGCAGCAGCAGCAGCTGCAGTGAAACCCCTAAAAAGGCAGTTTGGCAGTACCCGGGTCTGTGCTACAGACCCGTGGGATCATGGGATTGTACCAACAATGCCAGGATGGCATAGAGGGGGCAATTCCATGATCTTAGACATGTTACATGGCCATATTCGGAGTTACCATTGTGAAGCTACACATAGGTAGTGACCTATATGTATTGCACGCGTGTAATGGTGTCCCCGCACTCACAAAGTCCGGCGAATTGGCCCTGAACAATGTGGGGGCACCTTGGCTAGTGGCAGGGTGCCCACACACTAAGTAACTTAGCACCCAACCTTTACCAGGTAAAGGTTAGACATATAGGTGACTTATAAGTTACTTAAGTGCAGTGTAAAATGGCTGTGAAATAACGTGGACGTTATTTCACTCAGGCTGCAGTGGCAGGCCTGTGTAAGAATTGTCAGAGCTCCCTAAGGGTGGCAAAAGAAATGCTGCAGCCCATAGGGATCTCCTGGAACCCCAATACCCTGGGTACCTCAGTACCATATACTAGGGAATTATAAGGGTGTTCCAGTATGCCAATGTAAATTGGTAAAATTGGTCACTAGCCTGTTAGTGACAATTTGAAAGAAATGAGAGAGCATAACCACTGAGGTTCTGATTAGCAGAGCCTCAGTGAGACAGTTAGTCATAACACAGGTAACACATACAGGGCACACTTATGAGCACTGGGGCCCTGGCTGGCAGGGTCCCAGTGACACATACAACTAAAACAACATATATACAGTGAAATATGGGGGTAACATGCCAGGCAAGATGGTACTTTCCTACAGAACCCAATGGTGTATTCTGGATGAAGACCTGCAAAAGAAGGGGACAGAGTCCAATCCACTGAGGAATGCCCACCCTTCTGTGGGTGAAGATACAGGTCGACGGTGATGGATGAAGTCCAGCTGCAGAGCCCAGGAGCTGCAGAGTATCATCTGAAGACACCAAGGAGCTATCCCTCGTCGGTCGCCGGATTGCAGACGGGGCAGTGGCCAGGAGGACCACCAATACGCACGAGCAAATGCAACTGGAGCTGTGTGAGATATGCAGAGCTGAGGAGAACCAGCAATGTCCTGGGGACTTGACCCTGGGAGGGGAGTCCGGGCTGACCCTGAGAAGACAGTAGAGCCAACAGAAGCAGTCAGAGCCCCCATGAGCAACTCTCTGGCAGCAGGCACAGTAAGTCGCAATGAGGGCCAGTCAGCACACATGAAGAGGAGTCCAATGTCGCTGAAGCAGCAGAGAGGAGACTGTCCTTGCAGAGTTGGAGTGCTGGGGGCTAGGGCTACTTGGGGCCTGAAGATCCCTCAGAGCAGGAGTCAACAACCCTTGGTTGCTACAACAGTCACTGTGCACAGGGGTTCTGTCTAGGAGGAAGAGGCAAGGGCTCACCGTCTTTCAAGTTGAACAGAAGTCTGAGAAGCCCTTGAGGACCCCTCAGAACCACCACCTGTGTTGGAGAATCTTCACAAGTCTAAAAGACAGCAGATCGCAGCTGCCAGAAGTCGTTGCCTTAGGTGCCTGTGGATGCAGGGGAGTGACTCCTTCACTTCAAGGGAGATTCCCTCTTGCTTCTTTGGTGCAGTTTAAGTCTTGCTGACCCCAGAGGATGCACAGTCCTGTAAATTTTGCAAGTTGCTGACAGGAGCCACGGGAACAATGTTGCAAGTAGAGGTCGTCTCAGTGTTGCAGTCTTGCTCGGTTCCTGTGAAGTCCAGCAGCGGTTCCGGTGGCCAGTAGCAGAAGAGGTCTTTGCAAAGGAGTCCTGATGGAATCTTGCATGATGAATCCAGGGATCCACCCACAAGGGAGTCCCTAAATAGCCCAAAAAGGGGCCTGGTCACTCCCTGAAGTGACCACCTATTAGAAGGGATCACTGGCGTCAGCTACCTAACCTGACCAGTCAGATGTTCCCAGGAGCCTCTACACAACTTGTACAGAATCAAGTGGCAACCTGGACGAGCTCTAGGCACCACCCCAGGGGTGGTGATGGACAGTGGAGTGGTCACTCTCCTTTCCTTTGTGCAGTTTTACACCAGAGCAGGGACCAGGGGTCCCTGGACTGATGCAAACTGAATTATGTTAGGAGGGCACCATATGTGCCCTTCAAAGGAAACCATTGGCGTGAGGAGGCTACCCCTCCAGAGCCCTGTAACACCTATTTAGAAAAGGAGAGGAGGTTAAACCCCTCTCCCACAGGAAATCCTTTGTTTTGCCTTCCCCTGCTTGAGCTGGTCAGGCACAAGTAGGGCAGAATCCTGTCTGAAGGGCTGCAGGATATTGGGCTGCTTCCAGACCCTGAATGATTGGTAGGAGCAGTACTGGGGGGTCCTCCAAGGAGCCCCAAGAGAGTATGAAATCATGCCATTAATACTGGCATCAGTATTGGGGTATGATTCCAACATGTGAGTTACCATTATGTAGCTGGACCACAGGTAGTGAGTGATCTGTGGCCAGTACATAGCTAAAATGGCTTCCTCGCACTAGTGAAGTCCAGGGGGTTGGGACTGGAGTTGGTAGGGGCAGTGCTGCTCATGAAGGGGTACCCACACACACAGGGACCTGCCCCCTGCCCTAGGGCTGGAAGGGCATGCAATAGGGGTGACTTACACTGACCTGGTGTAGTGACCAGCAGTGAAATGGTGCATGCACCTTTTCACTGAGGCTGCAAATGGCAGTCCTGCAGACACAGTTTGCATGGACTTCCATGGGTGGCATAATACATGCTGCGGCCCCTGGGGGAGCCCTGGTGTACCAATGCCCTGGGTACTTAGCAAGATCCCAGTGAAAACAGTCTAAGCTTACTGACATCAGGCAAAAAGTGGGGGTAACCATGCCAGAAAGAGGGGACGTTACTACACACTGAAACTGAGGGTGGGGACATTTGAAGTTCTTGGGAGGAGGCTGTCCTCCTTCTCCAGCTCCCCCCACATCTGTTGATCCTTTTGGTCATGACCCCGCTCTAATGGGGTCACCACCATGCCAAAACTAGTGGTTTTAGGAGAAATATGGGCCAAGCCCCACAAGACATTTGGATGCGCCCCTTCAGGAGCATGCATACTCGATTAGCTGCTCTCCCACTGAGCTGGGCAGAGCTGCTTCGATTTTCGTTGGTTTTCTTCCTGCAGCATTGCACCACGGTCGTTGCTTTTGTTGGGGGTGTCCGGTCCCACCTCGACACGCCACAGCCTTCACTAATGTTGGAAAGCAGCTCAGGGAGCCCGGTTGTGGCGGCTCCCGCCAGCTCCTCACGTGGCCAGCATCATCGTGTGCTGCTGCGGGAGCTAGATCTTCAATGGGGTCTGCCTGCTCCTGCACGAAGATGCATGTGGTGCTGTGGCAGGGCTGGTCGCATGGGGGAGTGCTGCATTACTCCCGGTCTTTCTCCAGCCACTGGGGTCAAGGGATGGGGTCCTAGTCCTCCCTTTTCACCTCTGCAGGGCATGACTGCACTCCCCCCCCCCCCCAATTTTGCTTCTCTGTGGGGCCAAGGGATGGGGTCCGGGGCCCCTCTCCTTCGGAACTGAGGGAGCAAGATACTGCTCCCTCGCACTGGTCTTCCCTAGGCCCACAGATGGGGTCCTGGAGTCGTAGCACATCTGCAAGGGTCCTGGTGGTGAGCCCTTGCCACCTGGAGCATTTTCATCAGGCCTCCTGGCCTCAAAGGTTCCCAACTTGGAAGGGAGCAAGTCCGACCAACTCCCAGCACCAGCTTTCCATTTAGGTCCCTTTCTCTCGTCTGGGCAGCATGCACTCCTTGTGCCAGTGACCAGTCTTTCAGTTGACCTTCACGCCCATCTTCAGTCCCAGCGTTCTGCAGAGAAACACGTCCAAGAGAGAGCTCTCTCCCCTTTGCATGACCTTTTAAGTGTGGGCAGAAGCTTCAAGCAGGGCTACGCCTCTGGCCTATCCTGATGTGCCACATCACTTCTCCACCCGTCCCAACCTTCCTGTACAGTCTTGTAGCATAGCTCAAAATGGCGTTGTCCAGGAGTCAGTTGCCACATGTGCTCTGAGACTTAGCCCCTCCTCCCTACATTCCTACCAGGGCCCCTTCCAGCAATTCCTCCAAGAGTCCCTTCTGTTGGGGGGCCTAGAGCAGGCCCGGTTCCTGGCATGGAATGGCTGATTGATGCAAGGCCCTGCTCCTGCAGCTGGACAGAGCAGTAATTGGCTCTAATCCTGAGCTCAGTCAGAGAAAGATAATATTCCTGGATGACCCATAAGCTGTACAGATATGCTTTTGTAACCTTCTGCAATATTATTTTCATACAAGTTACAGTGGTGCAACTCTGGAGTCTGTGGACCCTAGGAAACTGGAGTTGTGCCCCAGGGCAGCCTTTCCCTTTGGCATATAATGGAGTATTACTACAATGCAGACAGTAGGCACACTGACTATACCTCACATGTGTAAATACATCTCATAAGGCCTGCTCCAGGTCACCACCCACTCTGCATGGTCCCTTCTGCTCCAGGCTTCCTAGGCGCTATTCTTGGGCAGTGCACGTCAGGAATCCTCACCACTCAGCCCTCAGACTGGTGCCCACGCATGTGCACACATGATCATGTGTAATCAGACCTGGGCCTCCTACTCTTGCTGCGTCACAGCAGGATTAGCTTAACAAGGCAGCACAGGTGGTAAATATGCAATCTATTTAACCATAAGTTTACTGTGGGTGAGTCCCAAACTACTATGGGGCTCCCTCAGAGTAAAAGGTCAAACACTAGGTGATCCAAAAGCAAAACATCTGGGCAGATCAGATAGTCAGAACTGCCCTCTCACATTCACCGCACCCAGCTGATTCTTACAGGTAAGAAGTAGCCACTATGTATGGCTATTCTTCACCTGGTCAGAGTTAACAAGTGATGAGGGGTTCTGACCAGACAACTCACTCAGCAATTGTCTGTGACCCCTGATACGTTACACAGGTCATCATCAGTCACTAGGACCAACTCCTTTGCCCCACCATGAGGTCACATTTCCCTACCAGAACCCCAGGCTGCCCTATGAATTCTCCTGGTTCTAGGTTGACTGCATCTAGGTCACTATTTTCCTACATGGTTGGAGCAACATTAGGTCTTCCCTTGCCCTGGGTCATTCAACACTACGCACCCCACTCCTTTGGACAAGGGTGCAGTGCCTCTGCACTGCTGCCTCTACATTGGGTAGGTCTAGAACCTATTCCCTGGGTCACTGGCAGGTCTCCCTTCTGGAGATTATTCCACCCATTACCCTCTTTCTTCCGGATCCCTACATCCTGAAGATGCAGACTCACTGTACCCTCACCAGGTCGCTGGGGGTCTTTACTGCCTCCCACTTGAAAGAAAAGCCCAATCGAAACTCTTGGTACCTCTCTTTCACGGGGAAGCACCCTTGGCCCTGACCTGGCTCCCAGAAAGGACACCAGTCGTGCCTCACCACCACACGACAGTGTTGGAGGAGCACCACTGAGGGTGCCTCATCAAGCAGCCCACACCTCCCTCCCCCCATTTTTGGTGGCTTCACACAGAACCTACCCCAGGAACCTAAACCCTATCCCTGTTCTGCGCTGCGAGAACAGGGACTATGCTCCCGTCTTCTCCAGGGGATGACCTCTACCTGCTAGAGTACCATTGGAGGACATGCGAGCCCTGGGTCAGCTTCACACAGGCCCACTTCCTTGGGGCCTCCTTAGTCTCCCCACAGTGCCACAGAAGACCTTCCATGAACCCTACAGATGCCTGGCTGGCTAATGCCACCCTACAGGGGAACACAGGGCCCCTTCACTTAACATAGCTGACCAGGTGACCACTAATTGTGCCACTGTGGGCAGACCTGTGTAGGAAAGTACCCTCTTTTTGGCATGTTACCCCCAATTTCTGCCTGATGTCAGTGTGTTTGACTGTGTCACTGGGATCCTGCTAACCAGGACCCCAGTGCTTATGCTCTCTCTCCTCTCAAATTTGTCACTACATACTGGTAACCCAGTATTTCATCCCAAATTGGCATATTGGTAACCCTTTATAAGTCCCTGGTATATGGTAGTTTGGTACCCAGGGCATTGGGGTTCCAGGGGATCCCTATGGGCTGCAGCATTACTTTTGCCACCCATAGGGAGCTCATGCAAAGCCTGCATGAAATGGTGCATGCATCCTTTCACAGCCATTTTCATTGCACCAGGTCACTTCTAAGTCACCTATATGTCAGGCCTTCCAACCCTGAAGACTAGGTGCAAAGTACCTGTGTGTGTGTAAGAGCACTCTATACTAGCAGTGGTGCCCCCACATTGTCCAGGACCATTTTCCCAGACGCCATTTTACGCCTGCACTGGACATAGGTCAATACCTATGTCCAGCTTCACAATGCTAACTCCGAATATGGCAATGTAAGCTGTCTCACACCTGGTAATTGTACCCCAATACTGATTCTAGTATTGGTTTTACAATTCCATGCACTTTGGGGGCTCCACAGTGGACCCCCAGTAATGCCATACCAGCCTTCTGAGGTTTTCTAGGCAGCCCCAGCTGCTGCCACCTCACAGACAGGTTTCTGCCCTCCTGTTGCTCAAGCAGCTCGAGCCTAGGAAGGCAGAATAAAGCATTTCCTTTGGGAGAGGGGTGTTTCCAGAGCCTCTGGAAATGCTTTGAAGGGCACAGATGGTGCCCTCCTTGCATAATCCAGTCTACACCGGTTCAGGTACCCCCAGTCCCTGCTCTGGCATGACACTGGACAAAGGAAAGGGTAGTGACCACTCCCCAGTCCATCATCACCCCAGGGGTGGTGTCCAGAGCTCCTCCAGAGTGTCCCTGAGTTTTGCCATCTTGGATTTCAAGGTGGTGGGGCACTCTGGGAGCATCTGGCCAGTGCCAGCAGGTGATGTCAGAGCCCTCCCCTGATAGGTGCTTACCTGTGTAGATGACCAATCCCCCTTTCAGCGCTATTTAGGGTCTCTCATCTGGGTGTTTCCTCAGATTCGGACTGCAAGACTTCAACAATAATCCTCTGCATCCTTTACTTCATCTTCTACTGACAAAACTGCATCTGGACCCTCCAGGAACTATGCAAACTTCAACAAGAAGCAAAGACAACTTCTGCAACACTGTATCTTCAGCTCCTGCCAGCAACTGCAATTGTGTCCAGGACGTGCATCCTCTGAGGAATGTCTGTCTTCAGCCTGCACCAGAAGCAGCAAAGGAATCTCCCCTGAAGTGAAGGAGTCACTTCCCTGCTTCAGCAGGCACCCCTCTACAGCGACAACCAGTGGCGTGGGTCCCCTCTCCTGATGACGAGCATGGATCCAGCAACACGGGTGGTGGACTAAAGTGACCCTGACGGTCCCAAGGTCCAGCTGTCCAACTTTAGTGGAGACAAGAGCTTGTCTCCCCACGCAAGACAGTACCCCAGTGCACCCCGTGATTTGCAGTTGCTGTAGGAGGCTGGCCTTGTTTACTTACACCTTATACCAGGTCCAGTTATCCCTTATTAGTGAAATGTAGTAGTGTTCTAGCAGCTTAGGGTGCTAGAGGTAGCTATAGCAGAGCAGCTTAGGCTGAACTAGGAGACATTCAAAGCTCCTGCAATACCACTTATAGTTACACAGTACTTATACACAAGTAAAGACAATACTCAGTGTTACCAAAAATAAAGGTGGTTTATTTGGGTGACAGAAGGCCAAAAATATCTTAGAGGCAATACTCCTTCTGGAGGTGAGTATTATACACAATATAAACACTAGACACCAAAATAAGGTAAGTAATTAGACATAGGTTAGTGCAAACAATAGGAAATGCTATAGAATGCAATCAGAGAAAATAGGTCTAGGGGCAACACAAACCATATACTAAGAAAGTGGAATGTGAATCACAAATTCCGCCCTAGACAAGTGTAGTGTGTAGAGAATCACTGGGAGAGTCAGAAAACCACAAAGGTGAGTACAATACCCTACCCCAGAGCCCAGGAAAGTAGGAGTAAAGTACTGCAAGTTTCCCTAGGACACACTACAAGTCGTGGTCAGAGTTATAGCAAGAACCAAGCAAGACTGCAAACAAAAAATAGTGGATTCCTGGACCTGAAGACCTGCAAAGAGAGGTGACCAAGTCCAGAAGTCGGAAGAAGTTCCAGGAAGGACAGGAGCCCCTGCCAACCTAGAAGAAGGTGCAAAATAAGAGTCCCCGGTTGGATGAAGGCTGCAGAAATGCACCAAAGGAAAATGGCTGCGGGTTCCTGCATGTGCATGTGGATGTCCCACAAAGAGATGTTGGATGCAGGCGAGTTTCAGTGCTGGATTAGTCCAACAAGCCTTGGTTCAAGCAAAGGCGTATTTTGTGTCAAAGTGGCGCTGCCTGGACCCAGGAAGGACCTGGGGGCCTCAACTCAGACTGAGGAGGCAGAGGGGGCTCCCAACACTGGAGGGAATCCACAGATAACCAGGCAGCACCCACAGAGGTCCCAGGACGCCGGGACAAAGAAGGTGCAAATTGCGGTTGCTGTAGCACTACAAAAGAAGGTCCCACACCGCCGGAGGTTAACTCAACAAGTTGAGTGTCATAGGATAGACTGCTGGGGACCAACACCTGTGTTCCAAGGAGCACGCTCATCACCAGGAGAGGTGTCCAAGAGAACCGGTTGTCAACTTAGAAGGTGCCTGCAAGAGCTGGGAAGTGACTCCATAACTCTTTGGTTCTTCTGGTGCAGGGTGAAGACAGGGAGTCCCCAGAGCATGCACACCATGGAAACTGTTGCAGTTGCTGGCTGGAGCTGAAGTTGCAGAGGAAAAGTAGCCCTTCTGGATACTTTGTTGCTGTTAAAGCGGTTCCTAAAGCAGTCTGTGGTCGATCCGAGGTCAGAGGATGAAGCAGTAGTTGCAGAGGATTCCTGCTGGGAACTTGCAAGTAGAATCTGAAGAGAAACCCACAGGAGAGACTTTAAATAGCCCTGAGAGGGGGATTGGCTACCTAACCAGGTATGCACCTATCAGGAAGGGTCTCCGACGTCACCTGCTGGCACTGGCCACACAGAGGCCTCCAGAGTGTCCCCACACCTTGGAAAACAAGATGGCTGAAGTCTACAACACACTAGAGGAGCTCTGGGCACCACCCCTGGGGTGGTGATGAACAGGGGAGTGGTCACTCCCCTTTCCTTTGTTCAGTTGTGTGCCAGAGCAGGGACTAGGGGTCCCTGAATCTGTGTAGACTGGCTTATGCAAGAAGGGCACCATCTGTGCCCTTCAAAGCATTTCCAAAGGCTCTGGGAGGCTACCCCTCCCCAGCCTATAAAACCTATTTCCAAAGGGAGAGGGTGTAACACCCTCCTCCCAAAGGAAATTCTTTGTTCTGTCTTCCTAGGACTGAGCTGGTCAGATCCCAGGAGGGCATAACCCTGTCTGTGAGGTGGCAGCAGCTGTAGCTGCAGTGCAAGCCTCAGAGTGCTGGGTTGGCAGTACTGGGGGTCCATGGTAGAACCCCCAGGATGCATGGAATTGGCTCCCCAATACCATATTTGGAATGGGGGGACAATTCCATGATCTTAGACATGTTACATGACCATATTCAGAGTTACCATTGTGAAGCTACATATGGGTATTGACCTATATGTAGTGCAAACGTGTAATGGCGTCCCGCACTCACGAAATCCGGGGATTTGGCCCTGGACAGTGTGGGGGTACCTTTGCTATAGCAAGGGTGCCCTCACACTTAGCAACTTTGCACCTAGCCTTCAATAAAGGAAGGTTAGACATATAGGTGACTTATAGGTTACTTAAGTGTAGTGAAAATGGATGTGAAATAGTGTGTGCACTATTTCACCCAGGCTGCAGTGGCAGTCCAGTGAAAGGGTTTGTCTAAGCTCCATATGGGTGGCAAAAGAAATGCTGCAGCCCATAAGGATCTCCTGGATGCCATGGGTACCTATGTACCATATACTAAGGACTTATAAGAGGGGTCCAGTGTGCCAATTGGAATTGGTAAATGAAGTCACTAGCCTATAATGACAAATTTGGAAGTAGAGAGAGCATAAGCACTGAGGTTCTGGTTAGCAGAGCCTTAGTGACACAGTTAAGCACTATTGACAACACACACATTAGGCCACAAACTATGAGCACTGGGGTCCTGGCTAGCAAGATCCCAGTGAGACAGTAAAAACACACTGACACATACTGACATACAGGCCAAAAGTGGGAGTAACCATGCTAGAAAGAGGCTACTTTCTCACACATTCCTCTTTTTTAGTATATAGTTTGTGTAGCCCCTAGACCTATTTTCTCCCATTGCATTCTATAGCATTTCATATTGTTTGCACTATCCATGACTATTTACGTACCTTATTTTGATGTCTAGTGTATATATTGTGTATAATACTTACCTCCAGAAGGAGTATTGTCTCTAAGATGTTTTTGGCCTTGTTTCACTAAAATAAACTACCTTAATTTTTGGTAACATTGAGTATTGTACTTGTGTATAAGTACTGTGTAACTATAGTGGTATTGCAGGAGCTTTACATGTCTCCTAGTTCAGCCTAAGCTGCTTTGCTACATCTACCTCTATCAGCCTAAGCTGCTAGAACGCTACTAAATTTCACTAATAAGGGATAACTGGACCTGGTATAAGGTTTAAGTACCCAAGGTACCCACTACAAACCAGGCCAGCCTCCTACACCTGAGCACTGCTAACCCGTCCCAGGGAAAGTGCTCTGTGTGAAATGGTATATGCAAATTAGGCATAATTATAATTGGCTCTGAAAACCTACCTCTAAATCCCTAGTGTATGGCAGGGAATGTAGGTTTAGAGGCCCCAGTGTAGTTAGGGCACCCCTGGGTGCCCTGTTGTGTTCCCTGGTGTCACTGTAAAGTTAACCCCAAATTCGAATTTGGAATTAAAAGTACTGCCAAAGCCCTGAATTATCTTATTTTTACACATAAGTCACCCCTAAGGTTTGCCTTAGGTGCCCCATGTATTGGGTGCAATGTAAATATAGGCAGGGCCTTTATAAAAGATGTTTTATGAACCCTGGTGAGGGAAAAACAACCAACATCATTTTCCTCATTGTAGTGCATTAGCTCCATAGACTAACATTCGGGGGCTTTATTTAAAATAATAAAGTGTCATTTCCACTAGAAAAGAGCTAAAGCTATCAAGTGTGGTTACAAATTAAAAGTTAGAATAAATCCAACAACTTGCCAAGGCTGGATTTACTGTAAATAGTACAGAGAAAGAGTTTTAGAACTCTTTCTGAAAGTTACAAAAATCAGCCCTGTAGTGCCCTTTCTTGATTGGTCAGTCTCTGGCAGCCTGAGACAGGCTGCTTTAATGAGGTGTGAGGTGGCCTGGGCTGAAACAAAAGAAGCATCTTGTGAGAGAACTGTTGTAGCATATAGCAGAGCAGGATGGGGGTAAAGTGGCCCAACTGGTTTTCATAAGAGGTAAAGCTACCTGGTACAGAAACTGAACCTCCCCATTTCCTGTTCCCCCAGGCAGATGGGAGCCCCAATAATTAGATTAGGAGAGGGGCTGGAGGGAGACTGTTAAGGAGACTTAGCCACACCAGTGGGTGGGTTCAGCCAGATGTAACCTCCAAGGAGAGATTTCCTTTCTCTTGGACTTTTAAAGAATGTTACTTTCTGGGATTTATTTTTTCCACACTTCACAGAAAGTTGGACAGGGACGCTCCCCCCTACTTTCCAACCCAGGAGCAAGGATTAATATGGCTGATCTGCCCAACAATTCTGATCCCTGCTGGGAGAAGATACTTGTCAGAGTCACCAGATCCTCGGGGTCTGTGCACGTTCCCAACACTTCCACCACAAGACAGCTCCAATACTCTGATTAGATTTATCACAGAGTCTAAGAGAGAGTCCAAGTGGGGAAAAGGGGATTAGGACGGGAACAGCTGGGAAGGAGACCTGTAGGAAGCAAAAGGTTAAAACACAACATCAAAATTACATCTCATGAATTCAGTACCATGCTACAACTCTAAGCTTCGTCTTTTCCAAAAAACATGAACAACCCTAGAATAGTCCTAAAACTGACTAGGCTTTAGATGACCGAATACCTGAGGAGGAAACAGGAAAAGTTAAATAGGACTTTCAGATTCGAGTACTTTCTTTAGCATGAGAATCAGGAAACACTCTGAGCAATTTCTAAACAACCATATGAGTCTCCTTTTAAGAATACATATCAGGAACACACAGTATTACATCTAGAATTCTGGTATTGTTGTGTTCATCTCAGAAAAAATATTGGGAAGTGAATTGCGCACATTGCAGATTTTTATATGAGTATTAAACACCATAAAGGATTGTGCACCATGAAATCACACAACGTAGATTCAAGGAATAAATCACGCAACGTGTCAACTTGAAATGCTACCAAGAAAATGTCTTAGAATAGTAGCGCACAGTCATTTACATTATTTATACACGAGGAAAGAATTGCGCATCTTGCCGATTCAAATGCCACCATGCAAATGCCAAGAAATGGTAGCGCACAATGAATAACATGAAAAAACATTCAAGGAAAGAATCGCGTGTGTTGCCGATTCGAATGCCACCATGTATATGCCAGAAAATGGTAGCGCACAATGAACAGCATGAATTACACACGAGAAGTGAATCGTGCGTTTCGCAGATTCGAATGCCACCATGTAGATGTCAAGAAAAGGTAGCGCGCAATGAACAAAGTTAAATGCTCATGAAACGAGTTGCACGTCTTGCCAACTCGTAAAACATCATGTAAATGTCAAGAAATATCAGCGAGCAATAAACAACCATGTAATAACGAAGTCAAATCTTCATGGAATAAATTGCGCGTCCTCCCTATTTGCAAACCACCATACAAATGTCAAAAAATGGCAGCGCACAAGTCATCTGTTATTCATTTAAGAATTAAAATCAAGAATACGAAAATTCTCAATTACGGTGTTGGGAAATGTCCAAACACCATCTTACCGCCTGGAAACAGTGATCACCAATGAGAGATGAGTGCAGAAGACTGGAAAATCCAAATAGGCCGCCGGGACAGGAGCTCAGGAAGAAGCTGCTGCTCTGCACTGGGACCTCTGAATAGTGAGCACTGCGATTTAGGCTGACTCTCTTTTATAGAGTCTTGGCCCCGCCTAGAACCACGCCCAGGCATGTTGCAGGGAAAGTCTCTGAAAGGCCCTGGAAAGGGACCACACCCTGCCACACCCTAACTCACTCTGAATGTCTGCAGCAAAACATTGCAAATGTACATTATTTATAAGCACCTTAAAAATGAATCTTTTGGATGGAATTCTGCAATGCAAAAGGTTAAACAATAACATATCATCACAATGCATAAATTACATTATCTTGCGAGTGTTGGGTTTTTGCATTCTAGATGCCCGTAGAGCGCGCACTGTCCTGGTGTTGACAATACTGGAGACAAAGGACTGCCCTGCTGAATCCCTGGTCTGCACCTGAATAGCTGCACCCACAAGGACTGCACCAGTAGCACACTCTGGGCTTCACCAAGAAAAGGACTTTACCTTGCTTCTGCAACTCCAGGAGAGGACTCCCTGTAAGCTACAGGTTTAAAGGAGCTGACCAGAGTCCCCGGCATCAAGTTCTGCAAGAAGAGCCCAGCTGACCATCGTCCAGTGGCCATTTGCAGATTCTGACCAGGTGCATTCTGGGAACTGTAGTCCCAGCTTCCAAGGAGCAACTCAGAGCTTCTGGAACCTTGGACACTGAGGACCCAAAAAGGACTTCTTGAGGAAGATCCAGAAGTTTGGAGCAACTTTGGAAAACAGACCTTTGTGGCCCCTCTGACAGAACTTACATCAAAAAGCAACCCAAAAGGGTCATTTGGACCCCAGCGTGTCAGAAGGCTTTTGACACTCTGAAGGAGGCTAGGGCCCTCATTAGGACTTTGGCGGTCTTTTCTTAAGAAGCCACGGGCGCCAGAAGCCCGCCAGTGCTTGTGGTCTTCCACCCGCCATAAACTGGGTACTGCCGGATTTCCGCCACACTGTGGGCAGAAATCCTGCAGTATCCTTGCTGGCGGTCGCAGACATCTGGGCGGTGCTACCACCTGCACCGCCCTGCCAGAAGGACGCCGCCAGCCGTATTAAGACCATTAATGCGGCCTGGCGGGGTGCTGCCGGCGATAACAGCGTCCCTCGCCGTTCCCTGACGCAAGACCTCCTCGCAGGACAAGGTAAGTTGGGTGTCTGACAGGGGAGGGGGGTGGGAGGGTAGCAAGAGTTGTGTGTGGTATCTGCCTGTGTGTGTGAATGTGTGTGCGCATGTGAATGCATCTGTGAGTGTTGTGGTGTATCCGTGGTTTTATGCATGTAAGTGAATGTGTGTATGAATGTTGCAGTGTGTGCATGTCTGCATGTCAGTGTGCATGCATGTGAGTATGTTTGTGTGGATGCATGCCTGAATGCGTGTCAGAATGTGTGAGTAAATGCGTGCCTGAAAGCGTGTTAATATGTGTGATTGAATGCATGTACGGATGAGTGTAAGTGGATGAGTATCTGAAAGTGGAGGTGAATCAGTGTATGGGTGGTGTGTGTGGGTGTATGTGCGCATGTATGTGTGTAGGGGGCGCTATGTGTTTAGGGGGTTCGGGGGTCAGGTGCTTGCTGGGGAAGGTGTGGGAGCAGTCTACCGGTGACAGGGAAGGAATTCTCTGTCACCAGTAGCCCATCCGCCATGGTTTTCATGGTGGTGCTACCGCCGCGGAAACTATGGCAGTAGGGTGGATCATAATGCCGCCGGCGGTCTACTGTGACTGCCGGGTCAGAGATGTACATCTCCGGCCCAGTGGTTCATACTGCCATGGCGGTATGGGTGGAGATGTGGCAGGTTGGCAGCGGCCAACCCGCCACACTCATAATGTGGCAGTATACACCACCAGCCTGTTGGCAGTAATACCGCCACATTAACCCTGGCGGTCTTTTCATGAGGGCCTATATGATCAGCACCAGTGTTACTGGCCCCTAATTACAGTAAGGAATTTATTGAACAAACAGACGCTTCACAGGAAAAAAGCTCCATAAGTGGACCAACCAGACTTCGTGAGTCAAGCCAGCTACCTTCAACCACAACCCAGCCTAAATTTCAATTTCATCCAGCTGAAAGCTCCAGAGCTCCAGACTTCCAGGATTTGACAAGGGGCTTGTGGAAAGGCAATCTGACAATGTCACATCAAAATCAGCTTGCTGAGGAGGATCACACAAAGTAAACGAAGTGTGAAGGCACAACTTTGACCAAGGCCTACTGCTCACTATATCGCAGTTAGCCTCACAATATGACTTTGCCCCAGTCAGGCACGACCAGATGTCCCCGGTTTGAGCTTTTGGATTTTAGGCACTAGAAAACATTTTTTTTTTTACATTTAATCTTTAGAAGTTCATATTCCCAGATCCCTACAATGGATTTCTGTTGTTTTGGTGTCATATAGAGATAAAAATATTTTCTATTTGTATAAATTGGTGATGAATTTTATTGTGTTGTGTTTTACTTGTTCACTGTTTTGTTGATATTAAATACTTTACACAACTGTCTCCTAAGTTAAGCCTAACTGCTCGTGGGCCAAGCTACCAAGGGTTGAGCAAGGATTAATTTATTGAGACCTTGTCTGGACCTAATGGGGTGTTGTGCCCTACTGCTAAGTGTAGGTACCTACCTGCCCTTACCAATTGCCCACTTTCCAACAATTTTGGTGCGCTCCAGTACTTGTGTTTAATATCACAATACAGTGATAGAGTAAGCAAAATAAAAATCCTCAATTGTCCTAGTGCAAAAATGGTTTTTGATTGGAATAATTTCAATTAATTAATTTTTATGATTTTTCTAAATTCCTGACTCAATTTTTGCAGAGTTTTTTTTGTGTGACACAAAACTTAGAGATACCATGGAGCTTGATGTGGCTAGCCTACCCACACTCTCTGTAGTCCAGCTTAGGGAGTTGTGTACTGTAAGGGGGTTGCCAGCAGTCTCTAACATTAGGAAGACTGTGCTGGTTAAGTCCCTTAGGGCCTGGGCAGAAGCCCAGAAGGTAGGCACAGAGGAAACTCCAGTGGGAGAGGAGAGGGAGGATGCCACTTTCAACTTCTCAGGGGAGGGAGAACCCTTACACCTCAGCAATGAGGAGGAAAAGGGGTCATCCCTCCACATTTAGACCAGCTAGTTGGAGGAAAGGATTCACCACAGGAGGAGCACACCTGTCCCTCAGAGAATGAAAGCTTGAGGCCCAGCTGGTCTATATAGCTTTGGAGGCAGAGAAGTTGGCCTTAGAAAAGAAGAAGTGGGCAACAGAAAGATGGTGGCAGACAAGTAGAGTTTGAGATGTCCCGTTGTGATGGGGTTTGCCCCAGACTACCCAATGAGATTGTCCCCAACTACTATGAGAGTGATTATAGGAAAGAAGCCTCTTTTTGGCGGTTGCCCCCACTTTTTGCTTGCTGTCACTGTGTTTTTACTGTGTTCACTAGGATTCTGCTAACCAGGACCCCAGTGACTGTGCTCTCGCCCTCTAAATCTGGTTGTTCCTGACATAGTACACTCCACAATTGGCAAACTGGTGCCCCATGTAAGTGCCTAGTATATGGTACCTAAGCACCCATGGCTTTGGGGCACCAGGAGATCCCCATGGGCTGCAGCATGTATTATACCACCCATGTGTCTGCCGGCCTGCCATTGCAGCCTGTGTGAAAAGGTGCATGGTCACTGTTAGTCACCCCTATGGCAGGCCCTCCTAGCCCAGAGGGCAGGGTGCAAGTACATGTGTGAGGGCACCCCTGCATGAACAGAGGTGCCCCTACAAACTCCAGCTCCATTTTCCTGGACTTTGTGAGTGGGGGGAAGCCATTTTACCAGTGTCCAGCTACATAATGTTAACTCTGAACCTGGGCATGTTCGGTATCAAACATCTCAGAATTATACCCTAATACTGTTGCCAATATTGGTTGTATGATTCCATGCACTCTGGGGACTCCTTAGAGGACCCCCAATAATGGTCCTACCAGTCTTCTGGGGTTTTCCGGGCAGCCCCCGCTGCTGCATCCCCACAGACAGGTTACTGCCCTCCTGCTGCTTGACCAGCTTAAGCCCAGGAGGGCAGAACAAAGGATTTCCTTTGGGAGAGGGAGGCAACAGCCTCTCTCTTTAGAAATAGGTGTTACATGGCTTGAGAGTGGGTAGCCTCCCCAAGCCACCAGTATGCTTTCAAGGGCACATTTGAAAGCTCCCTGTCCATCACCACCATAGGGGTGGTGCCCAGAGCACCTCCGGGTGGCCACTTGATTCTACCTCCTTGAATCCAAGGTGGGCAGAGGCTGCTGGGAGCATATGAGTGGTCAGGTCAGGCAGGTGACATCACAGCCCCCTCCTGATAATAGTCACCCTGCTAGGTGACCAATCCCACTTCCTGGGCTATTTAGGGTCTCCCTCCAGGGTGGGTTTTCAAATTCGACATGCAAGATTCCAGCAGGACTCCTCTGCATCGTTTACTTTATCTTCTGGCCACCAGGACTGCAACTGAACCCTCCAGGAACCAACAATCTGCAACTCCAGCGACAACTCTGCACTGCAGAATTGTTTCTCTTGCTCCTTCCAGAAACTGCAACATTTCCCTGGCTGTGCAACCCCTGAGTGCATATAGTCTTCAGCCTGCACAAAAAGTAAGAAGGAATCTCCCTTGGAGTGAAGGAGTCACTCCCCTGTATCCGCAGGCACCAACTGCAATGACGACTGCCTGCATGGATCCTCTCTCCTCCAGAACTGCATGGATCCTGCATCACAGGTGGCAGTCTGGCCTGGTCCCCTTGGTCATCTCTACTAGCTGTCCAACTTGGAAGACGTAAGCCCTTGCCTCTCCTTGAAGGACAGTACCACTGTGCAGCATGACTCTTGCAGCTACCAAGGCTTGTTAGCTCTTCTTCCAATGGATCTTCAGGATCCGTTTAGCCCCAGCCTCCAGCACTCTTCCATACAAAGCAGTCTCCTGCCTGCTGCTCCAGCGACGTGGGACTCCTCTCCAGGTGCTAAGTGGGCCTTACTGTGACTCCTGTGCCTGCTGCCTGTGGGGGCTGCATCCTCTTCTTCTGACTCTCCTCACTGCTGAGGGCCACCCGGGACTCCCCTCCTTCGGTTGAGTCCCCCTGGACCTTCCTGGTCCCCGGCAGCTCTGCAACTCTTCATCTGAGAGTCTTGCCTTTGCCAAGGCTTGGTGGTGGTTTTTCCAAACCACTGACTGCCTGCAACTCTTCTATCAATAGGAAACATTGTCTGTATCACTTCTGGAACTTTTCTCCTGCTTCTGTGCTGCATAGCTGAATCCTTGTCTTCACCGTCAACCTAGTCCTACATCTTCAGAATGAAGGGAAGTGGCTCCTGCCCCATCTGGACATTCCAACTCAAACTGGACTCGGTACCCTTCATTTGTATGTCCTCTTCTGTCAGGATTCACCTTTGGTTTCTTCCAGTCTTGCTTGGGACTTTCACAGCCCTTTTCCAAAGTTTACCTGTGGATTTGGGGGAAAAAAGGTACTTACCTCTTCTCTCCTGGTCACTGGGGGCAACCTGGTACTTATCTTTTGGGGTTCCTAGTTCCTCCAGTTCCCCTCTACAGATTCCACTATTTTGGGTGGGGGACTGACTTTTACATCCCACTTACTTAGTATATGGTTTGGTCTCCATTATTTTCTGTTATTTCACTGTTTTGTATTGCTTTGTATTGCAGTCCCTGACTTCTAATGTATATATAATAGTGTGCTTACTCACCTGCTAGTGGGAAACCGGCTGTAGAGTATTTTAGTAATTGTGTTACCATAATAAAGAACCTTTATTTTTATAACACTGTGTGGTTCTTTCATGTCTGTGAGTGCTGTGAGACTACAGTGGTATTGCATAGCTTTGCATGTCTCCTAGAGAAGTCTTGGCTGCTCATACACAGCTACCTCTAGAGAGCCCTGGCTTCCTAGACACTACCTACACCTCACTAATAGGGGATACCTGGACCTGGTATAAGGTGATAACACCATAGGTGCTCACCACACACCAGACCAGCTTACTACAGTGATGCCATTGGCAAGTGGCTGACAGCCTTCGAGAGGGCTCTCAGGATATGAAAGGTTAGACCACAGAACTGGGGTTCATTTCTATGGGAACTGATCCCAATATCAGGGAGGGATAGGCTCCCGACCCCAGGGGAGGATAAAACAGAGTCCTATCCCAATATGAAGTGATGCTTCATCCAGAAGTTTGGTCTCACCTCACAGCGGTATACGATGAAGCTTACGGACACCCAGAAGGTCAATACCCAATCATGGGTTGACTTTGTAGATACTTCAGTTAAGGCACTAGAAGGATAGATATAGGGTAACAAGGTGTAGGAAAGTACCATCTTGCCTGGCATGTTACCCCCATATTTCACTGTATATATGTTGTTTTAGTCTATGTGTCACTGGGACCCTGCCAGGCAGGGCCCCAGTGCTCATAAGTATGTGCCCTGTATGTGTTCCCTGTGTGATGCCTAACTGTCTCACTGAGGCTCTGCTAACCAGAACCTCAGTAGTTATGCTCTCTCTGCTTTCCAATTTGTCACTAACAGGCTAGTTAGTAAATTTACCAATTCACATATAATTCCCTAGTATATGGTACTGAGGTACCCAGGGTATTAGGGTTCCAGGAGATCCCTATGGGCTGCAGCATTTCTTTTGCCACCCATAGGGAGCTCTGACAATTCTTACACAGGCCTGCCAGTGCAGCCTGAGTGAAATAACGTCCACGTTATTTCACAGCCATTTACCACTGCACTTAAGTAACTTATAAGTCACCCATATGTCTAACCTTCACCTGGTGAAGGTTGGGTGCAAAGTTACTTAGTGTGTGGGAACCCTGGCACTAGCCAAGGTGCCCCCACATCGTTCAGGGCAAATTCCCCCAGACTTTGTGAGTGCGGGGACACCATTACACACGTGCACTGTACATAGGTCACTACCTATGTACAGCGTCACAATGGTAACTCCGAACATGGCCATGTAACATGTCTATGATCATGGAATTGTCACCCCAATGCCATTCTGACATTGGGGGGACAATTCCATGATCCCCCGGGTCTCTAGCACAGAACCCGGGTACTGCCAAACTGCCTTTCCGGGGTCTCCACTGCAGCTGCTGCTGCTGCCAACCCCTTAGTCAGACAGGTTTCTGCCTTCCTGGGGTCCAGGCAGCCCTGGCCCAGGAAGGCAGAACAAAGAACTTCCTCTGAGAGAGGGTGTAACACCCTCTCCCTTTGGAAATAGGTGTGAGGGCTGGGGAGGAGTAGCCTCCCCCAGCCTCTGGAAATGCTTTGATGGGCACAAATGGTGCCCATCTCTGCATAAGCCAGTCTACACTGGTTCAGGGATCCCCCAGCCCTGCTCTGGCACGAAACTGGACAAAGGAAAGGGGAGTGACCACTCCCCTGACCTGCACCTCCCAGGGGAGGTGCCCAGAGCTCCTCCAGTGTGTCCCAGAACTCTGCCATCTTGGAAACAGAGGTGTCTGTGGCACACTGGACTGCTCTGAGTGGCCAGTGCCAGCAGGTGACGTCAGAGGTTCCTTCTGATAGGCTCTTACCTCTCTTGGTAGGCAATCCTCCTTCCTAGGTAGCCAAACCTCCTTTTCTGGCTATTTAGGGTCTCTGCTTTGGGGATCTCACCAGATAACGAATGCAAGAGCTCATCAGAGTTCCTCTGCATTTCCCTCTTCACCTTCTGCCAAAGGATCGACTGCTGAATGCTCAGGACGCCTGCAAAAGTGCAACAAAGTAGCAAGACTACTACTAGCAACCTTGTATCCCTTCATCCTGCCGGCTTTCTCGACTGTTTCCAGGTGGTGCATGCTCTGGGGGTAGCATGCCTCCTCTCTGCACCAGGAGCTCTGAAGAAATCTCCCGTGGGTCGACGGAATCTTCCCCCTGCAACCGCAGGCAACCAAAGACTGCATCACTGGTCCTCTGGGTCCCCTCTCAGCACGACGAGCGTGGTTCCTGGAACTCAGCAACTCTGTCCAAGTGACTCCCACAGTCCAGTGACTCTTCAGTCCAGGTTTGGTGGAGGTAAGTCCTTGCCTCCCCACGCTAGACTGCATTGCTGGGTACCGTGTGATTTGCAGCTGCTCCGGCTCCTGTGCACTCTTCCAGGATTTCCTTTGTGCACAGCCAAGCCTGGGTCCCTGACACTCTAACCTGCAGTGCACAACCTTCTGAGTTGTCCTCCGGCGTCGTGGGACTCCCTTTTGTGACTTCACATGGACTCCAGTTTACTCTTCTTCCAAGTGCCTGTTCAGGTACTTCTGCGGGTGCTGCCTGCTTCTGTGAGGGCTCCCTGACTTGCTGAACGCCCCCTCTGTCTCCTCCTCCAAGTGGCGATATCCTGGTCCCTCCTGGGCCACAGCAGCACCCAAAAACCTCTACCACGACCCTTGCAGCTAGCAAGGCTTGTTTGCAGTCTTGCTGCATGGGAACACCTCTGCAAGCTTCATCGCGACGTGGGACATCCATCCTCCAAAGGGGAAGTTCCTAGTCCTCTTCTTTCTTGCAGAACTCCAAGCTTCTTCCAACAGGAAGCAGCTTCCTTGCACCCTCAGCTGGCATTTCCTGGGCTCCTGCCCACTCTCGACACAGTCGCGACTATTGGACTTGGTCCCCTTGTCTTACAGGTACTCAGGTCCAGAAATCCACTGTTGTTGCATTGCTGGTGTTTGTTCTTCCTGCAGAATCCCCCTATCACGACTTCTGTGCTCTCTGGGGGTAGTAGGTGCACATTACACCTACCTTTCAGGGTCTTGGGGTGGGCTATTTTTCTAACCCTCACTGTTTTCTTACAGTCCGAGCGACCCTCTACAAGCTCACATAGGTTTGGGGTCCATTCGTGGTTCGCATTCCACTTTTGGAGTATATGGTTTGTGTTGCCCCTATACCTATGTGCTGCTATTGCAATCTACTGTAACTTTACATTGCTTGCATTACTTTTCTTGCTAGTACCTGCATAATTTTGGTTTGTGTACATATATCTTGTGTATATAACTTATCCTCATACTGAGGGTACTCACTGAGATACATTTGGCATATTGTCATAAAAATAAAGTACCTTTATTTTTAGTAATTCTGTGTATTGTGTTTTCTTATGATATTGTGCATATGACACCAGTGGCATAGTAGGAGCTTTACATGTCTCCTAGTTCAGCCTAAGCTGCTTTGCCATAGCTACCTTCTATCAGCCTAAGCTGCTAGAAACACCTCTTCTACACTAATAAGGGATAACTGGACCTGGCACAAGGTGTAAGTACCTCTGGTACCCACTACAAGCCAGGCCAGCCTCCTACACAAGGTAAGTACTTATGAGGGGCTATACAATTTGATCACGAGGGAGCACATCCTGACTAATCGTATCTCAGAGAAGTTACAACAGTATCTGGTAGACTGTAAGTTGTCCAATACCATGGACTTCGGGCAGCTGATGAGTAGTTGAGAACAAGGCTTTCCAACAAATACCAAGAGTGATCAAAAGAAAGGAGGTCAAGGTCACTCCCAGGGGAAAGTAGATTAAAAAGTCCAAAGAGTCCTCACAAAAGCACCAAAAACCTCCACGGGTAGGTGGAGCCCTGAGTCATGCCACTTCTAGGGCGAAGAGGTATCAGGAGAAGCATTTTGACCCTGCTAAGGCAGGGACAGTCTGTGAACTTGCAAAGACAGGGAAGTGTTTTGACTGATACCAGCCAGGGCACAAAAGAGGAGATGCTGTCTGCTCCAAGAAGCCCCCCACCGGTGGGCAGTCCCATGGGATTGCTAGTGTAGGTGTGGGGGTGAAAGTTGGCCCAGAGATGGGGTCAGGACACAAAGAGACTACCTTAGTGTCCCTGGGAGGGGTAGATGTTGCAGCCCTGGCCGGCGTACCTCCAAGCATGGACAAGTATAGGCAGAGGACTAAAATCAACGGAACTGAGGTTGAGGCTCTGAGAGATACAGGTGCCAGTGTGACTATCATCATGCCCAGACTAATTTCTCCAGAGCAGATTCTACCTGGGGTACTCCACCAGGTGACTTATGCAGACAGCAGAGCCAAGCTCCATCCCATGGCGAGCTTGGAATGGGGAGGTGTGACTGGCCCTACAAAAGTAGTTCTGTCTCCTGTCTTCCCAGTGGAGTGTCTACTGGGAAATGATATTGAAGCATCTGAGTGGTCAAAGGTGGAAAGAAGGGCCCATGCACAGGTGCTGGACCTCTCTGAGGGGAGTGTGCTGTGGCCCAGTCACAGGCTGCACAACAGGGAAGTGCTGGACCCTTGGGCCCTGGAATAATGGGCCAAGCCTCCAGAAGCAAGAGGGAGGGCAAGGGTCTGGTGAGACAGCCCAAGGAACTCCAGAAGTTCAGGAGGAATCCAATCCTGAGGGGAGGGTCTGGCCTCGGAGGTAGGGACTCAACCTTCGCCGGCTCTGTCTGATTTGGCGGAATTGCAATGAGCGGGTGGACCCACCAGGGAAGAGTTATGCCAGGGGCAAACAGAGTGTCCCACTCTTGAGGACCTGAGGCAGACTGTCTCCAGGCAAGAGCAGGGTGATGTCAGTGGATCCCACAGGGTTTACTGGGAGGATGGAGTCCTCTGTACTGCCCAAACCAGGGGCAACCAGGAGAGTAGTGGTCTCCCAGAAGTATAGGGAATTCCTCCTCACTTTAAGCCATAACCCCCCCTTGGCAGGCCATTTGGGTCAGACTAAGACCTGGATAGGCTGGTCAACCATTTCTATTATATTCCAACATGTTGGCTAAAGTGCAGGAGTTATGTAGCTCCTATGTCACCTGTCAGGCAAGTGGCAAAACAGGGGGCAAAGCCTCCCTTAATACCACTGCAACTGGTTGGGACCACTTTCAGAGGGAGGGTGGGGATTGATATTGTTGGTCCCCTAGACCCACCAACTGCCTCAGGCAACAGGTACATTTCAGTGGTAGTTAATCCTTTCACCAGGTACCCTGAGGCAATACCCCTCAGAATAGTCACTCCTCCCCACAGTGGCTAGGGCCCTACTTGGTGTGTTCACCAGAGTGGGTTTCCCCAAGGAAGTTGTATCAGATAGGGGCACATACTTTGTCTGCCTATCCGAAGGTGTAGTGGGATTAATGTGGTGTTACTTATAAGTTTACCACCCTGTATCATTCCAAGACTAATGTACTGGTGAAAAGATTTAACAAGACCCTAAAGGGCATGATTATGGGTTCGTATGACAAACTCAGGAGGAGATGGGAATTTTTAACTCCCATGCCTGCTGTTTGCTGACAGAGAGGTTCCCCGAAAGGAGGTTGGCTTCTGCCCCTTTCAGCCGCTGCTTGGGCACCCTGTAAGAGGCCTATTGTGTTTGCTGAGAAAGACTTGAGAGAAGCCTCTCAAGGAGTCCAAGCAGAATGTATGACTATGCGCTAGGCCTGCGGTCTCGCATGGTAGAGTACATGAACAAAGCATGCAACAACCTGGAGGCCAACCAAGAGTTCATTAAGCTCTGGCATGACCAAAAGGCTAGTATGCCCGAGTAGCATCCAGGTCAGTTGGTGTGGGAGCCTGTGGCTCTCAGGGCCCTCCAGGTCAAGTGGACTGGGCCCTACCCCATTCTGGAGAAAAAGGGTGAGGTCACCTACCTGGTAGACCTTGGCACCCCCAGGAATTCCCACAGGATCCCACATGCGAACAGACTTAAACCCCACCAAGACAGGACAGACATGACCATGTTTATGGTCACAGATGAGGAAAGGAAGGAGAGTGAACCTATTCAAGATCTTCTCTCCATGAATGTGCAAGATAGGTCAGGGAGTTGTACTCTCTCCCAAGCTGACAAACAGCTGCAAAAAGATTGCAAACAAGTGTTGAAGCTGTTTGCTGGACTGTTTTTCTTTGACCCCTGGACTCACCACTTGGAGTGTCCATGACATTGACACTGGTGACTGCGTACCTGTCAAAAGCAAGTTGTAGAGTTTGTCTGACCCGGTCAGTCATCATCAAGGCTGAAGTAGCTAAGATGTTGGAACTAGGGGTAATTGACACCTCTGATAGTCCCTGAGCCAGTCCAGTAATTCTGGTACCCAAACCGCATTCCCAAGGTGGGAAGAAGATGAGATTCTGTGAAGACTACAGAGGTTTGAATGCAGTTAGTAAGACTGACGCTCACCCCATGCCTAGAACCGATGAGCTCATTGACAGGGTGGGGGCTGACAAGTTCCTGAGTACATTTGACCTGACCTCAGGATAATGGCAGAATTCTCCAAGTCCAGGAGCCAAAGAGAAGTCAGCATTTTCCACCCAGAGGGCCACTTTTATTTCAAGGTTTGAAAAATGCTTCTGCCACCTTCCAAAGGTTGGTGAACAGAGTCTTGTCTGGGTTGTAATCCTTTAGTGCAACTTATCTTGATGATATAGCTGTATTCAGTTCCACCTAGGAAGATCACCCATTCCACCTGAGAGAAGTGCTTCAGGCCCTGCAACAAGCAGGCATGACTATCAAAGCAAGCAAATGCCAGATAGGGCAGAGTTAAGTGGTGCACATGGGCCACCTTGTGGGTGGAGGCCATGTGCAGCCTCTCCAACCCAAAATCCAGGATTGGGAGGATCCCAAAACCCAGACTCAGGTCAGGCCCTTTCTTGGCCTGACTGGGGATCACAGGAGATTTATCAAGAACTATGGGACCATTGTGGCCCCTCTGACAGAACTTACATCTAAAAAGCATCCCAAAATGGTCATTTAGAACCTAGACTCTTAGAAGGCTTTTGACACTCTGAAGGAGATTATGGCCCTCATTATGACCCTGGTGGACGGCGGTATTTTGGAGAAAGGTACTGCCAACAGGCTGGCGGTACCTTTCCCCAAAATATGACATTGGCGGTTTGGCTCAAGCCAATGTACCACTCCGTCCGCCAGGGCGGTAACAGCCGCCGGGCTGGAGACTACAGTCTCCAGCCAGGCGGCAGTCACTGTCCCACCTGCGGGATTATGACCCCCACCTACCGTCATGGTTTTTGTAGCTTTCTTACCGCCATGAAAACCATGGCGGTAGGCACTATGAGTGACAGGGAATCCCTTCCCTGTCACTGATAGAGGTCTTCCCCGCCCCCCTACCCAGAATCCTCCCCCACCCTCCCCCTCCGATCCCCAACATACAAGCACATTCACACACCATCATACACACTCATACCCACATGCACCCACGCA
This sequence comes from Pleurodeles waltl, assembly GCF_031143425.1. NCBI lineage: Eukaryota > Metazoa > Chordata > Amphibia > Caudata > Salamandridae > Pleurodeles > Pleurodeles waltl. Next base: position 314,365,354 of record NC_090443.1, read on the forward strand.
TGCATCCATCCATCCATTCACACACACATCCACACACACATACATACAAGCACACACGCATTCAAACACACAATACACGCGCTCACACATCCACGCGCAACGCACACCCACATTCACGCACACATATACACCCCCCCTACACACACAACACCCCCCCCCTCCCCTGTCAGAGCACCCAACTTACCTGATTTTCACTGAAGTCTGCCCCCTCCACTGGACAGACATGTGTTGCTGCGGCTGGGCAAATGGGGGAGTGTGGTGGCACTCCCCCTTCTTCGGCCATCCTGGGGCCCCTTCTTCACCTTCAAGAAGGCGCAATGGCACTCCCTTCAACTTTGCTTCACTGTGGGGCCTTGGGATGTGGTCCGAGGCCCCTCTCCTTTAGAACCAAGGGAGCAGGGTGCCGCACTCTCACACCTGTTTTCTCTTCTTGGGGGTCCAGGGATTTGGTCCCAGGCCCTAGCGCACCTTTGCGGGGAGTTTGAAAGCACTCCAGACAGTCTTCCCTCATTGGGGCTCTAGGGATGGGGTTCTGGGCACCCCCCACCCACCAGGCATCTTCAAGGGAGTGCGACGGCGCTCCCCCGACTTATCTTCGTGGTTGTGGGCCTAGGGATGGGGTCCTGGGCCCCTCCTCCTTGGCAGGGAGGGAACCTTGATGGTGCTTCCTCACATTTGATCACTTCGCAGGGAGAAGTGTGGCCGCACTCTCAGACAGATTTCTCTTCTTGGCCGCAGCCCCTGGCCCACCCCAGGGGCACGGTAGAAAGCAGTGGCAGAGCCCCACATGCTTCATTGCCAATCTGGCCTAGGGGGTCAAAGGCCACTGACCTTTACATGAGGATCTCTCAGGTCCCCTTGGGCCAATCTGGATGATTTTGGTGTCCCTTCACTCTTGGTAGCGAGTCCTTGCTACTTGGAGCACTTTCTTCAGGCCTCCTGGCCTCAAAGGTGCCCAACTTGGTAGGGAGCTAGTCCCGACTCCCTGCGCCAACTTTCCGTTTAGGTGCCTTTCTATCTTCTGGGCAGTGTGCTCCCCCTGCCAGAGCCCAGTTTTTCCCTCAACTGGTCCTCAGGGGGAGTAAGGGGACCAGCTCACCTGGTCCTTGGGTGGGCCGAACTGGGTCTGGGGTCATTCAGGGGCAGAGTCCTTACCCCCCATGGGCAGTCAGGGGATTTTTCTTTCCAGCTGACCATGATGCCTCTCTTCAGTCCCAGTGTTCTGCAGAGAAGCACATCTAGGAGAGAGCTCTCTTCCCTGTGCAGGACCTTGTAAGTGGGGGCAGAAGTGTCTACAAGCAGTGCAGCACCTATCCTGATGTGCCACATCATTCTTCCTCCCCGTCTCAACCTTCCTGCACAGTCTTCTGGAATAGCTCAAAATGGCATCATCGAGGAGTCAATTGCCACATGTGCTCTGAGAGACGCTGTCCCTCCTGCCTGTCATTACTGCCAGGGCTGCTCAACAAATTCTTCCAAGGATCTCCTCCTTGTTGAGGGGCCTGCGGTGGGCCCGGTTCCTACAAATGAATGATAGCTGGCTGATTGATGCAAGGCCCTGCTTCTGCAGCTGGACAGAATAGTAATTGACCCTAAGGCTGAGCTGAGTCAGAAAAAGATGACATTCCTGGATGACCCATAAGCTTTACTGATATGCTTTTGTAGCCTATTGCATTATTCTTTTCATACAGGTTACAGTGTACGTTGATGCGACTCTGGAGTCTGTGGACCCTAGGATACTGGAGTTGTGCCCCAGGGTAGCCTTTCCAATTGACATATAATGGAGCATTACCACAATGCAGACAGTAGGCACACTGACTATCCCTCACATGTGAAAACCCATTTCATAAGGCCTACTCCAGGTCACCACCTACTCTGCATGGTCCCTTCTGTGCCAGGCTCCTAGGCATAGTTCTTGGGCTGCGCATGACAGGAATCCTCTCCAAGCAGCCCTCACACATGTGATCATGTGTAACCACCCCTAGGCCTCCTACTATTGCTGTGCCACAGCAGCCACGGCTTAACAAGGCAGCACCATGCGCAATCCATTATACCATGAGTTTTCTGTGGGTGAGTCCCAAAGTATGGGGCTCCCTCTGAGTAAAAGGTCAAAAGCCAGGTGATCCAAAAGCAAAAAATCTGGGCAGACCAGTTAGTCAGGACCGCCCTCTCACACATAAATACATATGCACATACATATAAAGGCACACACACACATTTTTACATGCACAGACATAAATATACATCCACATACATACAGATATATACTTACATACATATACATACATATACAGATATATACATACATACATATGTATGTATAAATATATGCACATGCATAGATATATTCATACATAGATATTTTTAACACCTGGGAGTAGGTCGAAATTCTTGTGGCATGTGATATCATACATGTATACACACACACACATATATATATATATATATATATATATATCGCCAACACTCCTTACACTGGCAGTGCCTCCCCTTCACCAAATTGCCAGCTGTGCCCACGTTGACGTGCACTATCATGTCATATGCCCCACTCCTCAAACTATAAAGAAGACAGGCACTCTCTGTTGCGAGTAAAACCAGATTTAATCCAACAAGGAACAGAAATTTCTGTGTTTCTCAACCTGCTCGTCCCCATGTTTCCCTTACTTTTAACCCCACATCTGACAATTTTTAAGCATACATTTTATACACATATATGCATAAGTCTCTCTGGGCAGTTGACCAAATTCAACATTAGCTGGACCCATTTTAACTTAAAACCTCCAACAGGACTCCTCTGCATCCTTTGCTTCACCTTCTGACCGTCGGATCAACCGTAGTCTGCTCCAGGAATGCTGCAACTGCAACAAAGTATCCAGGAAGGCTACTGCGACCCTTTAACTTCAGCTCCAGGCAGCAACTGCAACAGTTTCCAAGTTGTGCATGCTCTGAGGACTGCCCGTCTTCATTCTGCACCAGAAGGACCGAAGGAATCTCCAGTGGAGTGACGGAGTCACTTCCCTGCTGCAGCAGGCAGCTCTCTGCAGTAACAGCCGGTACTCTGGAACTCCTCTGCTGTCAATGAGCATGATCCCTGGAACACAGGTGGTGGACCGAAGTTATCCTGACTGTCCAAAAGGTCCAGCTGTCCAAATTTGGTGGAGGTAAGGGCTTGCCTCCCCGTGCCAGACAGAACCCCTGTGCACTACGTGTTCTGGAGCTCCTTAGGCTTCTGTGCACTTCTTCCAAAAGTTCTTCATGCACAGCGTAGCTCAGGTCCCCAGAACTCTATCCTGCGACGCTCAGCTCCCGGAGTTGTTCTCCAGCGAGGTGGGATCCCTTTGTGTAGTGCTGCAACAACCGCACTTTGCAACTCGTTTGTTCCCGTGTCCTGGGACTCCCGTGGGTGCTGCCTGGTCTTCTGAAGGCTCTCTGAAGTGCTGAGAGCCCCCTCTGTCTCCTCAGTCCAAGTCAAGACCCCCAGGTCCCTCCTGGGCCCGGGCAGCACCTCTTTGATGCAAAACGTGTCCTTGCATTAACCAAGGCTTGTTGTCAGAATCCAGCAATGAAAACAGCCTGCATCCAACCACTTGACGTGGGACAGCTCTTGCATCAAGCAAGAACCCACAGCTGTCTTCTTTGGTACATTTCTGTACTTTTCTTCTTACCGGAGAATCCACTTTTGCACCTTCATCCAGGTTGGCATGGACTCCTGTTCTTCCTGGACTCTTCATCGACTTCTGGACTTGGTCTCCTCTCTCCACAGGTCTTCAGGTCCAGGAATCCATCGTTGGTGCCTTGCATAATCCTTTACTACGACCTCTAGTGTGTTCTGAGGAAACTTGCTGTACTTTACTCCTGTTTTCCTGGACTCTGGCACGAAACTGGACAAAGGAGAGGGGAGTGACCACTCACCTGTCCATCACCACCCCAGGGGTGGTGCCCAGAGCTCCTCCAGTGTGTCCCAGACCTCTGCCATCTTGAATGCAGAGGTGTGAAGGCACAATGGAGACCTCTGAGTGGCCAGTGCCAGCAGGTGATGTCAGAGACCCCTCCTGATAGGTCCATACCTGATAAGGTAGCTAATCCCCCTCTAAGGGCTATTTAGGGTCTCTCCTGTGGGTTCTCTTCAGATTCTACTTGCAAGTTTCCAGCAGGAATCCTCTGCAACTACTACCTCATCCTCTGACCTCGGATCGACAACAGACTACTCCAGGAACCGCTGAAACAGCAACAAAGTATCCACAAGGGATACTTTTCCTCTGCAACTTTAGCTCCAGCCAGCAACTGCAACAGTTTCCACGGTGTGTACCCTCTGAGGACCCCTGTCTTCATCTTGCACTAGAAGGACCCAAGAAATTTCCCATGGGGTGACGGAGTCACTCCCCTGCTCCAGCAGGCACCTTCTAAGACGAGGACAAGTACCCTTGGACTCCTCTCACAGTGATGAGCGTGCTCCTAAGGACACAGAGGATGGACCCCTTCGAACTAGACTGTCCTGAGGTCCTGCTGACACAATTTGGAGGAGGTAAGACCTTGCCTCCCCTGAGAGCGACAGTACTCATGTGTACTGCGTCTTCTTCACCTTCTGAGGCCTCTGTGCACTATTTGCAAAATTCCTTCGTGCACTGCCTGGCCCAGGTCCCCAGCACTCCATCCTGCGATGCTCAACTCGCCGAGTTGTCCCACGCCGCCGGAGAACCTTCCTTTGTTGTGCTGCACCAACCACGTTTTGCACCTCCTTTGTCCCCGTGTCCTGGGACTCGAGTGGGTGCTGTCTGGTATCCTGAGGGCTCTCTAAAGTGCTAAGCACCCCGTCTTCCTCCTCACACAGAGTTGAGGCTCCCACGTCCCTCCTGCGTCCAGCCAGTGCCATTTTGACACAAAACGCACTTTTGTCGTAACCAAGGCTTGTTGGCGACTTCCAACACAAAATCACATCTGCATCCATCTTCACATCGTGGGACATCCTTTGCATCATGCAGGAACCCGCTGGCATCTTCCTAAGGTGCATTCCTGCAGTCTTCGACTAACCGGAGGCCTATCTTTTGCACCCTCTTCTGGGTTGGCAGGGCTCCTGTCCTTCCTGGAACTTCTTTTGACTTCTGGACCCTTCTTTTGCAGGTCTTCAGGTCCAGGAATCCAGCAGTTGTTTGCAGACTTGGTTGGTTACTGCATAATCCCAATCACAAGGTGTAGTGTGTCCTAAGGAAACTTGCAGTACTTTACTCCTGCTTTTCTGGGCTCTGGGGTGGGGTAATTTAATTACCTTTACTGTATTCTCACTCTCCCAGCAATTCTGCTTACACTACACTTGTCTAGGGGGGAATTTGTGATTCACATTCCACTTTCTTAGTATATGGTTTGCGTTGCCCCTAGACCTGTTTTCTGTCAGCGAGACCGGATCCTCGGGGTTTGCGCCTGTTCCCAATATGTCCACCTCTTGGCAGCTCCAAACTCTACTAGCTATTATAGCACAGAGTTAAAGAATGGCCAAGCGGGGGATGGGGTTTAGGTTGGGAACAGCGGGGAAGGAGACCTGTGGAAGCAAGAGTTAAGAACACAATAGCAAGGTCATTCACATTAATCTTCATGAACTTTGTTTTAACTCTTTATGCTCTAATAACACGAGGGATCAAGAACCTTTCAATAACGTGACCTTTTTATAATCATATACTCTGAACATTGCTATTCTAAGGATTAACTTGAGAAAGTTCAATTACATCACAACAAGAGTCAATGAGTACATTCGCTCCCAAAGAATTAAATGCTATAGGATTCATGAATTATACTGTAGAATAGGCAAATTGACTAAACTTGTTTTGTCAAGAAAGATCACACTCTGTTTGATCTAAGTTTCAAGATTCAATTGCCCAGAAATTATTGCGCACCATATTGCCAGACTGCGCATCAAGACTCAAGTACCTGGAGTGATTGCGCACTCTGCTGACCTGAACTGCAAGGGTTAATTGCCAAGAATGAATCTCGCACACTCTTGCCGATTCAACCATCAAAATTCAAATGCCTTGAAATGATTGCGCACTCTGCCGATCTGAACTGCAAGCGTTAATTGCCAAGAATGAATTGCGCACAATGTTGCTGATTAAACCATCAAGATTCAAATGCCTTAAAATGATCGCACACTCTGGCGATCCAAACTGCAGGGGTTAATTGCCAAGAGTGAATCGCGCACACTGTTGCCGATTCAACCATCAAGATTCAAATGCCTTGAAATGATCGCGCACTCTGCGGATCCGAACTGCAGGGGTTAATTGCCAAAAATGAATCGCGCACACTGTTGCCGATTCAACCATCAAGATTCAAATGCCTTGAAATGATCGCGCACTCTGCTGATCCTAACTGCAAGGGTTCAGTGCTAAGAGTAAATCGCACACGCCGTAAATCACAAAGCCAAAAACTCAAATGTTTCTAGAAAACGGAGTTGAGGACTATCCCGAACTCTGCCTTACCGCCCTGCTAGAAGATCAGCAAGATAATGATGACAGGGCCAGGAAATGTCCAAGTAGGCCTCCGGAACAGGAGCCCTGGAAAATGCTACTGCTCTGCACCGGGACCTCTGAATAGTGAGCACGTGGAGCTGGGCTGGGTTCCTTAAATAGACCCAAGCCCCGCCCACCTGCCACACCCAGCCAGGCTGTAGGAAAGGCTTGGAAATGAATACATTCCAAACAGTATTAATGACATATCAAGATAAATACCTGCAATGCAAAAAGTTAATATGCAAAATTAGCACACAATGCATGAATTATTACATTGCATAAGGTTTGTCATTTTGCATTATGTTGCCTGTAAAGCGCGCACTGTCCTGGTGTTGATATTTTCTCCCATTGCATTCTATAGCATTTCCTATTGTTTGCATTGTTCTATGACTATTTACTTGTCTAATATTGGGGTCTAGTGTATATATTGTGTATAATACTTACCTCCAGAAGGAGTATTGTCTCTAAGATACTTTTGGTACTGTGTCACCCAAATAAATACCTTTATTTTTGGTAACACTGAGTATTGTCTTTACTTGTGTATACGTACTGTGTAACTATAAGTGGTATTGCATGAGCTTTGCATGTCTCCTAGTTCAGCCTAAGCTGCTCTGCTATAGCTACCTCTAGCAGCCTAAGCTGCTAGAACACTACTACTTCACTAACAAGGGATAACTGGACCTGGTATAAGGTGTAAGTACCCAAGGTACCCACTACAAACCAGGCGTCTGCTTCTGTTGGCTCTTCCGACTGCTGAGGGTCACCAGCGACCTGACAAACGGACGTGGGACACCATCTGCATTGCTCCTGGGCTCCACAGCTTGTCTTCTCCTCCCTTCGTCGAACCTGGTTCTGCATCCACAGAAGGGTGGGTAGTGGCTCCTGCCTCCACTGGACACTTCATCATGGACTGGACTCTGTCCCCTTCTTTTGAAGGTCCTCTTCTACCGGAATCCACCTTTGGTTTCTTCTTGTCTGGTCCTCTTCTTGTACAATCCTTTTTCCAAGTCCTCCTGTTAGTCCTTGGGAAGACCAGGTATTACATCTGCTCTCCTGGTCTCTGGGGGTCACCAGGTATTCACCTTTTGGGGTTCCTAGTTCTTAAGGCTCCCCTCTAACAACGCCACATCATTGGGTGGGGGATTGTATTGCGCATTCCACTTTCTTACTATATGGTTTGGACGTCCCCTAGGGCAAATATTGCCAATACTTGTTGTTTCTATGCTATTTTCTTATCGCTATTGTAAATATAATTAGTGTGTATTTGCCTCCAGTTGGGGGGAATGCCCATTAGTAATCAGTGTTGTGTTACTTTAATAAAGTACCTTTGTTTTTGTAACACGTTGTGTGGTTCTTTCATGTGTGATACGTTGTTGTGTGACTATAGTGGTATTGCATAAGCTTTGCATGTCTCCTAGATAAGTCTTGGCTGCTCATCCACAGCTACCTCTAGAGAGCCCTGCCTTCCTAGACGCTACATACACTTCACTAATAGGGGATACCTGCTTTAGAGTGACCATAGGTGTCCACCACACACCAGGCCAGCTCCCTACAAGGGCTTCATTAAAAGGTAAAAGCGGTTCTGAGGTGGAAACCTCAGGCTGAAGCCTGAAGGGTAGTCCTTCTCATCACCATAGAATATGAGGCTCCCTCCTCCATAGCCATGGTAGGGAGAGAAAGCATGCCAGCGTCAGGAGATGTATTGAGACCACTAGCTTTACCCAATTCCTGTGCCCAGTCCACCTTAGGGTCTTCATGTTGGAATTCTAAAGGGTCCCGCGACCCCTCCTCATTTTCCCTGTACCCATAAGAATAAGGGTCAGGATCCAACCTGGTGAACATAGGCCCTGTCTAAGACAGAACCGATGTCGAGCGACGTTGGTCCGGCTCCGCGTTGAAGTCGGGTATAAGTATAGGCTCATCGTCGATTGTGGGCTCGACTGGCGTCGGAAACGTAGATGTCTTGGTTGGCCCTGGGTAAGGACATGTTGGCATGAATACAACAGCTGATCTTACAATGGGACCAAGGGGCCCTCTGGAGCCAGGACCGAAGCCAGCGGTGGGGAATCCGAGGGGACCCCACCCTACTGGGCTCGAAGGCGTCACAGAGGAGTCGGTGTGCCCAAAAGTGAGGCGCATGGCCTCATAAAATTCTTTGAGTTGGGCAGGGGTAGCTCCAGCTCCTGGAAACTCTGGGAGGCCGACCCAGAAACAGGCTCCGAAGATGGAGGCCTAGAGGGTCAACGCTATTCCCGTGTTGCATTATCTGAGCAATGGGGTGAAGTCAAAGAATGTTTGTTCTTCTTCAACTTCTTCTTATGACCTGAATGTAATGATGATTTTGAATGGAACAAAGAAGTGAGGTGGTGGCTTCGCAAGCGGTCTTGTGACCTTCCTGTAGAACAAGACCAGGAGCGATGTGGAGTTGAGCGCTTTAGGGATCGTTCTCTCAAAGCCTTCGGGTTCATGGTCCGGCACTCGAAGCATGACTTCGGTTTGTGGTTGTGCTCCAGACACCACAAACACACAAGGTGTGGGTCCGTCACCGACATCATGCGATGACAAGATTCACACAGCTTGAAACCGATCTTCTGTGACATCCTCAACTCACCAAAAAAGTGGCAAAAACTTGACAAAACTGTTGAAGACAGTAAAAATGACTGAGGGTAGCGCTCTCCAGATCTGCGTGTAGGATGGCGCAGAAAGAAAAAAACTGACGTCAGTGTGCCTGGGTGGCACATATATGCTACCCAATGTCATCATGGCGACCACAATGCCAACGACAGACGCAGAGTCAACCAATGCCACCCGACGGCATGCAGGGGTAGTGCTCGAAGAAAACTCTTCAGACCCAGTCTGACACCTGAAGGAAATTCTAAGGTAAGGAATATGCAACTAGAAACCTCTACTTTGAATTTGATATAAAAAATTATATTTAGCTTTTTTCTAGCAGAAATTAAACTTTATTATCTTTAAATAAAGCCTCCCAATGTTAGCCCATAGCGCTAATGTACTACAATGGGAAAACAAATTTGGCTGTTTTTCCCTCATCAGGGCTTATAAAACTTATTTTATAATGTTTGTTCTTATATTTACACTGCATCCAACCGTTATGGCATCTAGGGCAGACTGTAGATGTGACCTATATGTTAAAATAAGGTACTTTGAAACTTTGGAAGTAATTTTAATTCCACAGTCAAATTTGGGGTTAACTTTATTTTAAAAGCAGCCAGCAAGGCAGGCGTGCCTTTAAAATGTCACCAGACACCACAGCAATGCACCCATGGGTGTTCTAACTACACTGGGGTCCCTAAACCTACATGTCCTATCATATACTAAGGACTTATAGGTAGGTCGTAAGAACCAATTACAATATGCCTAATTTGCATATACCATTTTAAACAGGTCACTGGCCCAGGGACTGTTTATCAGTGCCCAGGGCACAACCAGGGTCAGAAAACACCAGTATCAGTTAAAAATGGTTGCAAAAAGTGAAGTGGCTTCTGCAATCAGCCCACTTTTCTCACACAACCACCCACCCCCAGCCAACACCCACAAGAGACTCAACCCAATCATGAGACAGTTTTCCTGGCTTGTCAGGCGAAAAAAGACGAAGAAGGAAACTGGCTGTACTATTGCAGGGCATATTCAGCCTTACATCCTCTTGTCACGGTCACTCCCTCTGGGCTGTTGACCCATCCCAAGAGTAATGGGACCCAGTTTAACTTGAAACCTCACTCAAGGGGTGTATTTTTCCTGTCCCTCTGCTAGTTTGGGTAGTGAGGTTCCCACCTGCTCTAACCCTAATATTGCTAGTGCAACACCTAGCTGACCCACAGAGGTTACCCAGCACTTGAGTAGCCCCACCAGGACCAACAGGGACAGTGGGTCTACTTTGCATCTGGTAATGGGGTCTGCCTCCCTTGCCAAGTGCAGTGCTGCCACGAAGGCCAGCACCCATCAGAGGCTACTGACATCTGTCAGAATCCAGACCCACACCCTAAGCTCTCCACTGACTTGTGGATGAGCTGCTTTAGGGGCAACTGTGGGATTCTGTCACCGCTCTTGCTGCTCAGAGTGGGGAACTACCACACCCTGTGGCAGGCACCCTTCCTTCACTCTCCCTTCTGTCAGTGAAGGGGCGACACCCTGCGGCTGAACAGCTGCCTGACTACTCAGGACTTCCTTGGGATCAAGTAAAGCCTTACCAGTGCCAGCACTGGGTTTCCCCCTTACTGGGTCAGAAGGCCCATGGCTCACTGAACCTCTCTTTAAAAGTGGCCTACCTTTCAGGGTCCGTATCTCCTAACAGTAGGGACTGGCTCCCCAGGATCTTTGATTGGGGGGAGGGGGACACCCTGGGTGACCTCCCTATCTGGGATCAGACCAACCTCTGGGAGGTCATTGCAAGGATTCAATATAAGGGGAAGTCAGCACTAACCACCACCTCATACCAGTCAAGGGTACCCTCCCTCTCTAGGGGCACTATGGCTACAGGTTTGGTTGTGACCTCACCTTGGGCTACCCTTACTTTCCTTGTTTCTCCTGGCACATTCATGTCTGGGGACACCCAACAGTCACTCACTATGGTGTGACTGGCACATGGGTCCCTCAGGCCAGTAGTAGGGATCCCATTCACCTGAATGGAGGAAAAGTGCCTACTCCTACCCTCAGGGAGCACCAGCTTACTATCTGGACCAGTCTCCCAGAACAATGCTATGAGGACCTCATCATCTGAGGAGTCCTCCTCTACGGTTACACTGGACAATCCAGTGCTACCCACCTCCTTTGACAGGCTGCATCCCCTGAGAATTGTCCTGCCTACTGGGAGTCAAAGCAGGCCCTGTTATCCAAGATCGTTTTTAACCCTGGCCTCTGCTTATCAGAGTGGGAGGGAGATCTACTCTCCTCATTTTTAGGGTTCTGGGGTACTGAGGGCGTTTCTGTAGTGGGCTTACCACTTCCCTACTTAGGATTTTGTGGAGCTGACCCCCTTCTTCTTAGAGTCTCCTCCCTGGGACTTGGTAAATACTCTGGTTCTCAACAACTCATCAGCTGCATCTCCCAGGTCCCTGGCACAAGACAGCTTAGAGTCCACTAGATACTGGCATAACTTTTCTGAGATACTATTAGCCAAGATGTGCTCCTTCATGATTAAGGCTCTGAGTTATCCATTTTTACATATACAGACAGAAAACAACGTGTTTCCTGTATTTTTAAAAATGGAAAAATACAGAAAATTGTGCGTCTTGTGAATGACTCGCCATGCTATCTTTTGTGAATTCCAGGCCAACAGCAGCCAAGATAGACAGCATTGGAAGTTGAAACCAGAATGAGAATTCCTTAAATATAAGCATATGTTAATGTGTATATGAAATACAATGTTAATCTTTACCTGTCAGTATAATGTTTTGATGTATTTAGTTGCTTAATTTGCTAAAATGCGACAGGCATCAAAGTATGAGTATATGTCATCAGTGAAATAAATGTAAAAATGTACCACTTTACAACTTTATTCTAATAACACAAAATAAATATGGATAAATACCAGCAAGATGGTCAAAAAATAAATATGAATAAATACAGATGGAAATGTTAAAAAAATAAATACCATAGAACTGGGAATCCTATTCATGACTAAATTGTATAGCCCCTCATAAGTACATACTTTGTTACCCTGTATCCAGCCCTCTAGTACCTTAACAAACAAGTTACTTACCTTCGTTGACATATTATCTGGTAGAGACTATATCTAGCTATAGATTCCTTACCTTTCAATTTCCCAGGCGTCAGACTGGATCTGGAAACTTTTGCTTGAGCAATACCCCTGCGTGCACCGTCAGATGGCTCTGTTCAGTTCTGCATGGCATTATTGGCACCGGATGCGAGTTCGCGGTAACCTATATAAGCGCCACCCAGGTGTGCAGATGGAAGTTATTTTCTTCACCACTTTCCAGGCCAGGAGCGCACAGCCATAAAGAAAACTGACAATAGCATGTCAAATCTAGGGCCCTGAAAAGGGATCACCCTGACCCTAGTAAATGGGTCCACAGAGCGGGGAGGAATGGGTAGGTGTAAGGAATCTGCATCTATAGTCTCTTACCATATAATGTGTTACCGAAATCTGACAGAGACTTCTAGTTGCAGATTCCTTACCTTTGAATTTCCACAGACGTCAGACTGGATCCGGAGATTTTTTCTTCAAGCCCTTCGACCCCTGCCGTGCCATTATGAGGCGTCGTCCGACTCTGAGGGCGTCGTTGGCATCGTAGTCATCGTGATGACATCACGGTCGTACATAGACACCACCCCGGCACGCTGATGTCAGTTCTTTTCTTTCCTGAGAAGAACTACCCCAGTCATTTTTTGACTAACCGACATTTTGTCAAATTAGTTTTTTGACGAGTTTTGGTGCGTCGAGGGATGTCCCTTAAGACCAGATTTAAACCCTCTGACTCCTGTCAATGCATGATGTCAGTGATCGATCTGCACCTCGAGTCTCTCTGGTCGAGCTCAGAGTGTCAGGACACGAACCCGAAAGCTTTGAGGGAGCGGTCCCTGAAGCTCATAGCAGCCCAACACTCGACTCTGCGTCGTTCCCAGTCCTGTTTGAGAGGAAGGTGAGGAGTCTGGTCGCGGAGTCACCACCATTCTTCTTTGTCCAAGTCATCTGGACATTCAGGTAAGAAGAAGAATTCTAAATGTCCTTTGACTTTGCCCCACCGCTCGCACGACGCGAAGCAGGAAGTGCATTAACGTTCTAGGCCTCCATCCTCGGAGCCTCAGCCTGGGTCCACTCCGCGCCTCCCCGAATTTCCGGGACCGGGGCTACCCCTGCACAACTTAAGGAGTTCTATGAGGCCATGTGCCTCATATTTGGGCAGTCCAACCCATCTTCGGTGGCTTCGGGCCCAGGGGAGTCGGTGAGGCCTTCCTCGGGTTCAAAGTCGGCGACTTTAGTCCCGACTCCAGAGGTCACCTCAGGATCCGCTTCCGGATCCGTCCTGATGCCGGTCGTGCCACTGCGACCTTTCCAGGCATCGGGTCAGACATTGATGCTCCCAGCACCGATTGGGCCCACAATCGACATCGACCCTATACTCATTCCCGATGACCCAGAGCCGGAACGACTTCACTCAATGCTGATTCCATTTTCCAGGGGCCCTGCTGAACCCAGGGTTGATCCTGAACCCTATTTATATGGGTCTGGATACAGGGAGAGTGTAGAGGATTTGCTGGACTCTTTAGAAGACTAGCTTGAGCATGAACTGGACTGGGTACAGGATTTGGGTGACGCCAGTGGGTTGGACACCTCCCCTGACACTGGTATGTTCTCTCCCTGTACCGTGGCTGGGGAGGAGACAATGTCTTATTCTATGGTGGTGAGAAGGGTGGCTGAGGTTTTGAACCTCAAGCTTCCTTCTGTGGAGGTCAGGCCTAACCTCCTGACTGAAGTGCTTCAGCCTGGGGCATCCAACTTGGAAAACCCTACTTCCCTTCAACGAAGCACTTCCGGATGTCCTACTGGGGACCATATCCAAACCCAGCACAGGGGCTCCTGTGAATAGGACGATTGCCCACTTCTATCGGCCTGCGCCGAATGACCCAAATTTCCTTACCCAACACCCAATGCCTGAGAGCCTTGTCATCAGGCTTCTTCATCCTCTGGTGCATTCCCTACCGCTTCCCCAGACAGTGAATCAAAAAGACTGGACAATTTAGAGAAGAAGATGTTTTCTTCAGCCAGTGTAGCGCTGCGGTCCGTGAACACTGCATGTTTTTTGGGACCCAATTCCCATACTCTCTAGGATACGGTCGCGCAAGTGCTGCCTCAAGTTTCGGAAGAGGCCCGGAACGTTCTCTCCCAAGCCATGACAGATGGGAGAGATGCAGCCGAGTACATGATCTGTTGTGGACTGGATACGACCGACTCAATATGCAGATCGGTTGCATTGACGGTGGCACTAAGACGCCATGCCTGGTTGAGGACGTCTGGCTTTTGGGGGATGTCCAGCAATCTTTGATGGACATGCCCTTTGATGGCACTCGTCTCTTCGGAGACAAGGAGGTCTCAATGCTCGAGTGCTTTAAGTATTCCCGGGCTACAGCTCCGTCCCTTGGCCTCGCAGCTGCTTCTCGCTCTTCAGTCCACCTCTCGCTCCTTTCGTGGCTACGGAAGGGGCACTCAAACCGTGTCCATTTCTACCGGGCCACCGACCTGCGCATGCTGTACAGCCCGAGCGGACGCAGGATACAACGAGCTCTTGGATCAAGGAGACAGCAGGCCGCCCAGTCCAACCCGGTCCCCTCTTCTGCCTCAGAACCTTGCTAGTCCGTTGGGACATCCGGGTCCAGTTGGTGGCAGAATGCGCCATCATCTGCGCCACTGGGAATCCATTACCACGGACAGGTGGGTTTTACACATCGCCCGAAAGGGCTACTCCCTCCCCTTCGAGACTTCTCCTCAAGCCATGCCACCATCATTCGATCACCTGTTGTAGGATCATTCGGCATTTCTCCGTGAGATAGTCAAAGCTCTCTTGGGCAAGGGAGCCCTAGAGAGGGTCCCTACACCAGTATTAGGTTGTGGTTGCTACTCCCACTACTTTCTGGTGCTCAAAAAGAAGGGTCTTCACTTTATCCTAGACCTATGGTCCCACAATCTCTTCCTCAAGAAGGAGAAGTTCAAGAAGTTAACCCTGGCTCAGGTCCTTTCTGCCCTGGACCCTGGATGGTTCAGTTGGACCTGCAGGATGCCTATTTCCATATTCCCATCCTGCCAGCCCAAAGATGTTACCTACGATTCGTGGTAGGTCACGAGCACTTTCAGTTCACTGTGCCCCTCTTTGGCCTTACCAGTGCCCCTCGGGTGTTCACGAAAGTGATGGTAGTGGTTGCAGCTCATCTGTGCAGGTTACGGGTCCCAGTCTTCCCCTACCTCGACGACTGGATGTTGAAGCCGGACACCCCCCCCCCCCCAGAAAGTTGTCTCCCTACCTCCAGACTACGGCGAACCTCCTGCATTCGCTGGGGTTCACTATCAACGTGACGAAGTCACACCTGACTCCCTCACAGATGCTCCCTTTCATCTGAGCTGTTCTGGACACAGTGCAGTTTCAGGCTTATCCTCCCGAAAAGCGAGTCCTGGATATTCGGGCTATGATACCGATGTTCCAGCCTCTATCCTGGATTTCGGTGAGAATGACTGAGGCTGCTGGGCCTCATGGCCTCCTGCAGTGGGACCTGAAGTTCCCGTGGCCACAGCATCAGGGTAATCTCTCTGACATGGTTTAGATTTCAGAGGGAACTGAGAAAGGCCTGCAGTGCTGGTTGTCGAATCCAGATTGGGTCAATGGCAGATCCCTCTCCCTTCCCCAACCAGATCTCACTGTAGTGACAGATGCATCACTCCTGGGATGGGGCGGCCACATGGGAGGGGCAAAGATCAGAGGCCTCTGTTCTCTGGCTGAGTCTGGAGTCCACATCAATCTTTTGGAGCTCCGTGCGATCAGACTTGCATTTAAAGCATTTCTTCCCTCTCAAAGGGAAAGTAGTGCAGTTGTTCACCGACAACACCACCGCCATGTGGTATTGCAAAAAGCAGGGCGGAGTGGGGTCGTGGACCCTTTATCAAGAGGCTCTTTGCTTCTGGACATGGCTGGAACGCCAGGGCATTTCCCTGGTAGTTCAACATCTGGCGGGCTCTCTGAACGTCAGAGCAGACAAACTCAGCCGTCGATGCGTAGTCGATCACGAATGGCGTCTCCATCCAGAGGTGGCACAAGGTCTCTTTCAGCAGTGGGCAGAGCCTTGGTTAGATCTGTTCATCTCCGCAGAGAAAGCGCAATGTCAGCTGTTTTGCGCGTTGGAGTTTCCAAGGTGGCACTCACTCAGCGACGCTTTTCATCATGAGTGGAACTCAAGCCTCCTGTACGCCTTCTGCCAATATCACTTCTGCCCAGAGTTCTGAAGAAGATCAGGCAAGACCGGGCCCAAGTAATCTTGGTGGCTTGGACTTGGCACGAAGAGTCTGGTATCCCGGGCTCTTAAGCATGGCCATCGATCCCCCGATCAGACTGCCCCTTCGGATGGATCTTCTGTCACAGCAGCAGGGGACGGTTAGCCACCCAAACCTGTCCAGTCTCCACCTCCTTGCATAGAGATTGAGCGGTGACAGTTGACTGCTTCTGACCTTCCACCCGAAGTCTGTAATGTCATCTAGGCAGCAAGGCGTCCCTCCACCAAAATGGTGTACGCATGTTGTTGGAAGAAATTTGTGGAATACTGTATCAACAAATCAGTTGATTCCCCTCTCTGCACTTCAGAGGTTCTCCTCTTTATTCTCTCTCTTGCCCAGCAGGGCTCTGCTCTGGGCACACTCAAGGGTTATTTGTCTGCCATCGCTGCCTTCTTAAGGCTACCAGACCAACCACTGTTGGGAGTTTTCTTAAAGGCCTCACTCATATGTTTCCTCCCGTCCATTAGGCCCCAGTGGGATTTAAACTTGGTCCTCACATAACTCATGTGTGCCCCTTTCGAGCTGCTCCACAACTGTCCTGTATGGCTCTTAACACTTAAAACAGCTTTCTTGAGTGCCATCACCTCTGCTCGCAGAGTGAGTGGGCTTCAGGCTCTTTCTTCGAAGCCACCATTCCTAGCAGTGCATCCTGACAAAGTGGTGCTTCGTACCAGGGCTTCCTTTCTTCTTAAAATCGTAACACTTTTTCACGTAGGCCAATCTATCACCCTGCACACTTTTTACGCACCCCCACATCCCTCATGAGGAGGAGAGACTCCACCGTGTGGATCCAAAAAGAACGTTGGCGTTCTATCTAGATCGTATCAAAGAATTCCAGGTGGACGATCAACTCTTTGTGGGATATGTGGGTGGGAAGAAAGGGAAGGCGGTGCACAAGAGGACCATCTCATGATGGTTAGTCTTCTGCATTAAGATGTGCTATGCTTTGGCAAAAAAGCAACCCCGAGGGTTTGCACGCTCATTGAACCAGAGAAACTGCTGCTACCGCAGCGTTAGCACGCAGAGTTACAGTCCTGGATATTTGTCAGGCTGCAACGTGGGTGTCCTTACATACGTTCATCAAGCACTATTGCCTGGACAGTCAGGTCCGCAGGGATGGCTATTTTGGCCATTCGGTCCTGCAGGACTTTTTGATGTGATCTTAGTTCGCAGCCCACCACCGGGGATGGCATCGCTCAGGTATCTATTCAAAGGTAAGGAATCTGCACCTAGAAGTCTCTATCAGCTGTACAAGTTACTTACTTTCAGTAACGTTATATCTGGTAGAGCCATATTCTAGTTGCAGATTCCTTACCGACCCGCCCATCCTCGCCCGCACTGCAAACTGATTTTCTAAGGACACGTACTTCCCTCTAAGGGCCCTAGTATTGGCACAAAGTTCTCAGTGTTCTTCATGGCTCCGTGCTCCTTGTGTGGAAAGTCATGAAAAGTAAGTGACGTCAGTGTGCCGGCGTGGCACCTATATGACTGTGACGTCATCACGGCAACCTGGCAACGGCGTCCTCAAGAACACCCGTGGAGTTGACCGATGCCACCTAACGGCACATAGGGGTACAGCTCGAAGAAAAAATCTCTGGACCCAGTCAGACGCCTGGGAAAATTTAAAGGTAAGGAATCTGCAAACTAGAATATGTCTACCAGATATATTGCTACCGAAGGTAAGTAACTTGTACGTTAAGTCACTTGTTCATCTAATAGAGACTTCTAGCTACTGATGCCTTATGTAGATACCCAAGCCATATCCTCCTGGTGGTGGGCTCCAGACACATTTTCTAAACCAGAAAGTCCTTCAGGACCGAATGGGTGAAATGCCCATCTCTGCGGACCTGACTGTCCAGGCAGTAGTGTTTGACAAATGTGTCCACGTTGCTACCTGACAGATGTCCAGGACTGCAACTCCACATGCTAATGCTGTGTTTGCAGGTTTTCCCCTGGTAGAATGGGCCTGTACACCCTCGTGAGGCTACTTTTTACCCAGAGCATAGCAGATTTTTATACAGCCAACAACCCAGCGCGAAATGGTTTGGTTCTGTACTGCCCATTCTTTCTTTGCTCCCACATAATCCACAAAGTTGGTCGTTTATCCGGGAACTCTTTTGTGTAGTCAAGGTAGAATGACAATGCTCTTTTTGGATCCACCTAGTGGAGTCACTTCTCTTCCTTAGAGGAATGTGGGGGGAGTAAAGAAGGTGGGCAGGGTGACTGCCTGTCCCAAAAGAAATGGGGTCACCACCTCTAGGAGGAAAAAGGCATGGGTGCGAAGAGTCACTTTATCAGGAAACACCACGAGATATGGAAGCTTGGATGCCAAGGCCTGCAGCTCACTCACCCTCGGCTCAGATGTTATGGCCACAAGAAAGGCTGTTTTGATGTGAGCAACCTGAGAGGACAATTGTGAAGTGGCTCAAACGGAGCACACATCAGAAATGTAAAAACCAAGTTCAGGTCCCACTAAGGCATAATGAAGAGCAAAGGGGGAAACATATGAACAAGCCCTTGAGGGATGGTCAGGCAGCCGCAGAAAGGCGGATAAAGCAGATAGATAGCCTTTAAGATTGCCCAGAACAGAATCCTGCTGGGCAAGAGACTGAACGGAAAGAAGAACATCAGAGAGAGAGAAGCAGAAAGAGGATCTAAAGATTTATCTGTACAATATTTTACAAATCTGTGCCAAATGCAGGCATATAACAGGAACGCCTGGCTGCTAAAATAACTTTACAGACTTCTGGAGGAAGTTCGAAGGCTGTCAACTGTCGCCACTTAATATCCATACATGAAGGCACAGAATTGACAGGTTCGGGTTGCAGGAAGCGGGCTCTGTATATACTATACCAAAATGAGGTATAGTGTGCACAAAGTCCAGGGGTTCCCCAGAGGCTAACGCAAATAATACTTATACTCTCTTTTGTGGTAATGTGGTCAAGCAGTTAGGCTTATCAGAGGCACACTCTTAATGACTAACTCCAGGCCAATGTTTTTAGACAGCAAAAATATATTTTGTTATTTTATTACTAGAACCAAAAGGTCTTTGTTGCAGGTAAGGACAGTTGTAGGTAGGTATCAAGCATATGTATCAAATGTACTTTGTTTAGGTTTTGCAGATAAAACAGTTTACAAGTAATACTTTTCAATTTTTAAAGTTGACATTTAGTGTAATTTCTCATAGGAACCAATGAAGTCCTAGGGGAGGAAAAGTGTTAGCACACTTAACAGGTAAGTACTCGACTTACCATCCCAGTTTTTCAGAGTTAGGATGTCCACAGGTCAAAGTTCAAGTTGACCCCAAAAGTGCACCACCAGCAACACAGGGCCGGCCGGGTGCAGAGGTCAAAGTTGGCATTGGGTTTTCAAAGGAATCCTACGAGGACTTGGGGCACTCGGAAGAAAACAGATTGCAGGTAAGTACCCGTGGTTCCAGGACACAGGCCTGGGGCTTTAGATCAGCACCGAGGGGCCACAGGTCAGCACCAAACATACACTCTCGGTGGCACAGGGGCAGCTGGGTGAAGGGTGGAAATTTTAGTCAGATTTAGTAGCGGTCAGGCGGGTCCTCCGGATTTAGGCTGCAGGCATCATGTTGGCCAGGATGGGTCAACCCAGGGTAAACTCAAGGTCGGAATAGCCTGAGGACCTTCTCTGGACCAGTGGGCCACCTGGACACGTGCCGTGGGCGTCAGGTGAGGAGTGGGCAGGGTTTGTGGATTAGGGGCGGTTCTGGAGTCTTTTTGGAGGGTTTCTTCTGGACAGGGCCGCTGTTCTCAAGAGTTCTTAGTACTCAGTCAGGATTCAGAAGCAACCATAGCATCAAGACCATCATCCTCACTGCCACAGACTACATCCGCACCCTCCTTGACCGGGGCGAAACCATCGCCCTCATCCTCCGGGATCTGTCTGCCACCTTCAACACAGTCTCTCACGAGACACTACGCACCTGCCTCCACGAGGCCGGCATCCGAGACTCAGCACTGCAATGGCTCTCCTCTTTCCTGACCAGCAAAACACAGAGGGTCTGATTCCCCTCCCCTTTCTCTCAGAAGCCACCAAGATCAACTGCGGCGTCCCCCAAGGATCCTCGCTGAGTCCCACCCTCTTCAACCTCTACATGACCCCACTAGCTATCATCGTCAGAAGCCACGCACTCAACATTGTATCCTACACCAACAACACCCATCTGATAGTCTCCCTCAACAACAACCCGACCACTGCCAAAAACAATTTCCACAAGGGATTGAAAGCAGTCGCCGCCTGGATGAAAGATAGTTGCCTCAAACTGAACTCGGACAAAACAGAAGTCCTCATCCTCTGCTCCACACCCTACGCCTGGAACAACTCCTGGTAGCCTTCCTCATTCGGAAACACTCCTATCCCCACCGACCATGCCCGCAACCTCGGCGTCATCTTAGACTCATCACTCACAGTGGACCAACAGGTGAGCGCTGTCTCATCAGGCTGCTTCCACACCCTGCACATGCTCCGAAAGATCTACAAAGGATCCCCAATGAAACCAGGACAGTCACCCAGGCCCTTGTCAGCAGCCGACTCGGCTACGGCAATGCTCTCTACACCAGAACCACCGCCAAGACCCAGAGAAGACTACAACGCATCCAAAACACCTCCACCCGACTCATCAAGAACGCCCCACAACACAGCCATACCTCCGCCCTCCTAAGAGACCTACACTGGTTGCCTATCGACAAGAGAATCTCCTTTAAGCTCCTGACCCACGCCTACAAGGCCCTACACGATGCCGTACCAGCCTACCTCAACCACAGACTCGCCTTCTACACTCCCTCCAGACAACTCCGCTCCTCCCACCCGGCCCTCACCAAGGTCCCCCGCATATGGAAAACCACAGCCGGAGGAAGATCCTTCTCCCACATCGCCGCCAAGACCTGGAACGCCCTCCCCATCTACCTCAGGCAATCCCCAACCCTGTCTCAGTTCAGGAAGGACCTATAGACCCGGCTCTTCGACTGATCCTTCCTCCCCTGCCCCCTTCCTTCCCCCAGTGCCTTGAGACCCTCGCGGGTGATTAGCTGTGTGATACAAATCCCCTGATTGATTGATTGACACTCTGCTAAGCATGCAGTCCTTTGGGGGTTTGTAGAGGTTGCTGGCCCTGCAGGATGCGTTACCTTTTTGTAGAAAGAGTGTTGAAGCTGCAGACAGACCGGTAGGGCTGGGGCCAAGTTAGTTGTCTGGAGTCTTCACTGCTGAGGTCAGCTCTTCAGTCCTCCTCCTTTCTTGAGGACACCAGGAATCTGGTGAGGAAAGGTCAGGGGTGCCTCTAAATACTCGATTTAGGGGCGTTACAGGTGTCAGAGGGCAGTAGCCAATGGCTACTGGCCCTGAGGGTGGCTACACCCTTCCTGTACCCTCTACCTTTGGGGAGGGGGGCACATTCCTATTGGTCCCTCTTCTCCAAAACAAGATGGAGAATTCTGCAAGGGGGGGGGTAACTGAAGTAGTCACTCCTCCTTGTTTTACCTAATTTCCCCCCGCACCTGCTGCCAAAAGTCGGGCTTGCTCCGGGGGGAGGGGGACAGGCATCTCAACTAGCTGGAGTGCCCAGGGGCACTGTAGCAGGAGGCCTGAGCCTTTGAGGCTCACCAAGTGTTGCAGTTCTTGCAGGATGGAGGTGTGAACAATGGTGCTGGGGGGCCTGGTTAGCAGGATCCCAGTACACGTTCAGTCAAGTGAACATTAATATCAGGCAAAAAGTGTAGGGAGGTAACCATGCCAATAGGCATTTGGCCTCCACCCCCAAGGTGTCCCAAGTTACAACAGTGCCACGCCCTGTCTGGCATTTGGATGCCCTGACAGTGAGGCCTGCAGATTGCAGAGCCTTTAAAACCTTCCCTAGGTAGACCCGGTGATCATGCCAGGAGGAGCTAAAGACAGCAATATCATCTAGCTATGCTGCACTGAAGGGTTCCAAGCCAGCAAGGACTTGATTCACCAACCTTCAGAAGGTGGCAGGGGCATTCTTTGAACCAAAGGGCATAGCAGTGAACTGATAATGCCCATCAGATGTAGAGAATTCAGTCTTCTTTTGCTCCTGGTGCCATGTGAATTTGCCAGTGCCCTGCAGTCAAGTTAAAGGTACTGAGAAAGTTTTCTGCAACTAATTTGTCTATCCGCCCTTGGAATACAGTGAGCATCTGTCTTGGTGACAGAGTTGAGACCTCTGTAGTTCACACAGAAACGTATTTCTTCCTTCCACACTTGGGATGAGGCTTGGGGACTAAGATCACTGGGCTAGCTCAGGGACTGCCAGAGGGTTCAACAACTCCTAAATCCAGCATCTCGCTGACTTCAACTTTGATGCTCCCCTTGACTTGATCAGACTGCTGATATATCTTGGATTTGACAGGCAAGCTGTCCCTTGTGTCCACAGCATGGGTACACAGGTGTGTCTGTCGAGGGGTTAAGGAGAAAAGATCTGCATATGGCTGCAAGACTTTCCTGCAGTCAGCCCACGGTTGGGTAGAAAGGGTGTTGCAGTAGACAACTCCATCAACTGACCAATCTTTAGGGCTGTGAGACAGAAGGTCAGGGAAAGGTTCACACTCTGCATCCTGATCCTCATCAGTAACAATCAGCATGGTTACATCAGCCCTGTCACAGAAAAAATTGAGGTGGTTCACACAGATCACCTTTTGGGGTGTTCTGCTAGTGCTCAGTTCTACCAAGTAGGTGACCTCACTCTTCTTTACTAGAATATGGTAAGGGCCACTCTATCTGTACTGATGTGCCCTGGGAGCCACAGGCTCCAGAACCCACACCTTCTGCCCTGGTTTAATCTCCACCAGTGCAACCTTTTGGTCATACCACTCATTCGGGAGCTGTTGGCTGGCGTCAAGGTTTTTGGATGCTTTTTCCATGTACTCTGCCATTCTAGAACAAAGGCCCAGTACATAGTCCACCACATCTTGTTTAGGCTCGTGGAGAGGTCCTTCCCAGCCCGCCTTCACAAGTGCAAGTGGTCCCCTAACAGGGTAGCCAAACAGAAGTTCAAAGGGGGAAAATCTACTCCCTTCTGAGGCACACCTCTGTAGGTGAAAAGCAAGCATGGCAAAAGGACATCCCATCTCCTTTTGAGTTTTTTAGGGAGTGCCATGATCAAGCCCTTTAATGTCTTATTTACCTTTTCATCAAGCCCACTGGTTTGTGGATGGTATGGTGTGGAAAACTTGTAAGTCACTACACACTCATTCCACTTGTTTTTAGGTAAGCTGACATCAAGTTGGCACCTCTGTCAGAAACCACCTCCTTAGGAAACCCCACCCTTGTAAAGAAACCAATGAGGGCTTTGGCTACTGTAGTAGACCTAAAGGGAATTGCTTCAGGATACCTGGTAACATGGTCCACTACTACCAGTATAAACTGGTGTCCTGGGGCTGTGGGTGGTTCAAGTAGACCCACTATGTCCACACCAACCCTTTCAAAGGGAACCCCACTCACTGGTAGTGGAATTTGGGGAGCCTTTTTGGTGGCCACCTGCCTTAGCACTGGCTTGGTCAGGTGACACGGGAGCTGCAAAAAAAATGTATTTACCTTTTGTGACTTGTTGGGCCAGTTTAAATGGCTGACTAACCTATTCCAGATTTTAGTTAAGCCCAGATGCCCAGCTAGGGGAATGTCATGTGCTGGAGTGAGGATAAATTCCCTGAACTGCTGAGGCACTATGACTCACCTGGTGGCACCCGGTTTGGGATCTCTGGTCTCAGTGTACAAGAGTCCCTCCTCTTTATAGACCCTGTGAGAGCCACTGACATCTCCCTTTTCCTGTGCAGTAGCTTGCTGCCTCCGGCTTTCAAGAGTGGGGCAGGTTCTCTGTCCCTGGCACAGCTGGCCCCTAGAGGGTCTCCCTGGGTATAAGCGCACTACCTGGTAAGGATCAAATTCATGGGTTCAGCTCCCTCAGAGGATTTTAAGACTTATTCCTGTGCCTTTTGCTGTACTGAAGCTTTTTGCTCAGTCTTCTTGACCTTTCTCTTAGAAAGTTGGGCCATTATTCCAGGCTCCAACACTCATTTTTCACCCTGTGCTCAGCTTTGTGCTCTAGTCTTTACACACGCCATCTCAGGGATTCCCAGCATGGCTGCATGGTTTTTTAGTTCTACCTCAGCCCAAGATGAGGACTCCAGGTCATTCCCTAGCAGACATTCAACTGGGATTGCAGAAGAGACAGCCACCTGTTTCAGGCCAGTAAACCCTCCCCATTCTAGGGTCACTATAGCATGGGATGATCCTTAGTTACATTGTCAGTGTAGGACAGTACCCTCTTTTTGGCATGGTTATCCCCACTTTTTGCCTGCTGTCAGTGTGTTTTGATGGTGCTCACTGGGATCTTGCTAATGACTGTGCTCCTCTCTCCCTCTCAATTTGGTTACTTAGGACTTAGCACACCCCACAATTGGCATACTGATGCCTCTATGTAGGCCATTACCTGTGTCCAGCTACATAATGCTAACTCCGAACTTGAGCATGTCTGGTAACAAACATGTCGTAATCCTACCCCAATACTGTTGCCAGTATTATTTGTATGATTCCATGCACTCTGCGGGCTCCTTAGAGGACCCCCAGCTTTGCTTCTACCAGTTTGCAGAGTTTTCCTGAGCAGCCCACACTGCTGCCATCCTACAGACAGGTTACTGCCCTCCTGCTGCTTGACCAGCTCAAGCCCAGGAGGGCAGAACAGATAATTTCCTTTGGCAGAGGGAGGCAATACCCTCTCCCTTTGGAAATAGGTGCTACATGGCTTGGGAGGGGTAACCTCCCCAAGCCACTGCTATGCTTTGCAGGGCACATCTGATGCCCTCTTTGCATAAACTGTTTTACACCAGTCCAGGGACCCAGGTCCCTGCTCTGGTGCAAAACTAAACAGTGAAAAGGGGAGCAACCACTCCCCTGTCCATCACTATCCCAGGGGTGGTGCCCAGAGCTCCTTCAGGAGGCCACTTGATTTTGCCATCTTGAATACAAGGTGGGCAGAGCCCCCTAGGAGCATCTGAGTGGCTAGGTCAGACAGGTGACATCACAGGCTCCCTCCTGATAGGTGGTCACCCTCCTAGGTGACCAATCCCCCTTCCTGAGCTATTCAGGGTCTCCCTCGAGGGTGGGGCTTCAGATTCGATGTGCCAGTTCCAGCTGGACTCCTCTGCATCGTTTACTTCAACTTCTGGCCACCGGGACTGCAACTGGACCCTCCAGGAACCGACAATCTGCAACTCCAGCAACGACTCTGCTCTGCAACATTGATTCTCCGGCTCCTTCCAGCAACTACAATTCTTCCCTGGCTGTGCATCCTCTGAGGTCAACGAGTCTTCAGCCTACACAAGAAGCAAGGAGGAATCTCCCTTGGAGTGAATAAGTCACCCGCCTGCATCTGCAGGCACCAATTGCAACAACGTCCGGCTGTGTGGATCTTCTCTCCTGCAAAACTGCGTGGATCCTGCAACACAGATGGTGGTCTGGAGTCACCCCCTCGGTCCTCTCTACCAGCTTGTCCAACTTGGGAGACAGTAAGCCCTTGCCTCTCCTTGCTGGAAAATACCCCTATGCACCACAACTCTTACAGCTACAAAGGCTTACTGGCTCTTCGTCCAAGGGATCTTCAGGCTCTGCGTAGCCACAGTCTCCAACACTCTTCCCGGCAAAGCACAGTCTTGTGCCTGCTGCTCCAGCGATGTGGGACTCCTCTTCAGGTGTGCTGAGTGGGCCTCACTGCGACTGCTGTGCCGGCTGCCTGTAGGGGCTGCATCCTTGTCTTCCAACTCACCTCACTGCTGAGGGTCACCTGAGACTCCCCTCCTTGGGTTGAGTCCCCATGGACCTTCCTGGTCCCTGACAGCTCTGCAATCTTCATCTGCAACTTTTGCCTTTGCCAAGGCTTGTTGGTGTTTCCAACACCAATGGCTGACTGACTGACTGACTGACTGCAACTCGTCGTGGGACATCTTCTGCATCACTTCTGTAACTCTTCTCCTGCTCTGCACAGCTGACTCCTTATCTTCACTGTCGACCTGGTCCTGCATCTCCAGAAGGGTGGATAGTGGCTCCTGCCTCAACCGGACAATCCAACTCGAACTGGACTTGGTCCCCTTCTTTTGTAGGCCCTCTTCTGTCAGGGTCAACCTTTGGTTTCTTCCAGTCTTAATTGGGTCTTGCACATTCCTTATTCAAAGCTTACAAGTGGGTAAAGGGAAAAAAACATGTACTTACCTCTTCTCTTCTGTTGCTGGGGGGCACCCTGGTACTTACCTTTTAGGGCTCCTAGTTCCTCCTGCGCCCTGCTACAGGTTCCACTTTCTTGGGTGGGGAACTGTCTTTCGCATTCCACTTACTTAGTATATGGTTTGGTCTCCCCCAGGGTCTTCATTATTTTCTGTTATTCCACTGTTTTCTATTGCTTTTGATGCCAATCCCTGACTTCTAATGTGAATATAATAGTGCGTTTACTCACTTTATAGTGGAGTCTTACCTGTACAGTATTTTTAGTAATTGTGTTGCCATAATAAAGTATCTTTATTTTTGTAACACTGTGTGGTTCTTTCATGTGTGCAAGGGCTGTGACTGTAGTGGCATTGCAGAAGCTTTGCATGCCTCCTAGATAGGTGCTTGCTGCTCCTCCACAACTACGGCTAGAGAGCCCTGGCTTTCTAGACACTGTCTACACCTCACTAATAGGGGATACCTGGAATAAAGTGATAACACCATAGGTGCTCACCACACACGAGGCCATCTTCCTACAGTCAGCATTGGTGACTAGATAAGTCTGTCAAGCAAGGTACTGCCTGGAGAATCTGTGAAAAAGGCTTCTTTTTGACATGGCAAGCTCCCACTTTTTGCCCTGATTATGATGTAGCATAGACATTCTTAGTGCCCATGGTCCCTGCTAACCAGGTTCCCTGGGTTAGAGCTCTTTTCCTAAAACTGTTGTGATGCATTGGCACAATTGGAGACACCTTTATCTGCCCCCATTAGTCTCTAGTAAATGGTACTTAGGTACCCAGGGCAGTAGGTACTAAGGGAAGGCCTCTGAGGGCAGCAGCGCTGATTGTGCCACCCTCTAGGGCCATGCATCTAGCTGACCCAGTCCAACCATTGTAGGCTGAATACTCTGGGGCAAACCTAAAACACATACTCAACATGGCACACTGGCTATGTGCTCTGTCCACTATACACTGCATGCACTATCGGTAAGACACCCCTGTGGCAGGCCTCTCAGCCCTAAGGCAGGGTGTACTATAATGTATGTGAGGGCATAGCTGCATGAGCAATATGCCCCACTGAGTCCTTGCCAAACCTGGGACAGTGAGTGAACAGAACAGCTATTTTGAAAATATGTGCTTCACACTGGTCAAAATGAGTTTCAAAGCTACATGATGGCCATCTGAACTCTGGATTGATTGTATCAAACAACTCAGAATGAAAAATCCAAACTGTCACCAGTACTGGATTTATTACTTAATGTACCCAGGGGACACTTTAGAAGTACCCCCTGCAAAAGCTATCTACCCTGACATGGTTGCTTGCTGGTCAAATCCAGCCTGCCATCTCCAGACAAAAATCTGCACCCATGGCTGCCCTCTGGGATGTAGAACACAACCCTTCCTGGGTGGAGGTGCTAACAGTCCCTCCCTCAGGAATGTGCACAGCCCTGCCGTGAGCTTCAAAGGGCTTACCACCTTTGAAACTTGACCCCCAGGCCTGCTGCTAGCAACAGATGGCCGCCCCGTGGCAAACCCCTACATTTGGTGGGAGCAACACTGGGAAATTCAAACAAAGGATAGGAGTAGCTGCCCCACCTGGCATGCGTCATGCCTAAAGTGTTGCCTGCGAGGTAGACTCTCCATTTCATTTTGCTCCATCTTGGATGGAAGGAAATAGCCAATCAGGTGTAGGGAAGTGACCCCTGGGCACAGGAAGTGGTCACGTAGTGGCCTAAGGTAGATGTCCCATTGGTCACTGCCAGGTTCCCCCTAAAATGCCCACTAAATACAGTATTTAGTGGGCATCACTAGACCAAGAAATCAGATTCGACAGACAGAAGACGACCAGCAACAAGAGGATTCAAAAGCACAAGAACTGCGGACCTGCAGAACAAAGAAAAGGCACCAACCCTGACTGCTGCACCCAGGACCTGACAATCACTGCTGAGGACCTGCTGGACAACTTGAAAAATTCTAAAGATCCCCAGAGGTTCTCCAGACTTCGCAAACTGCCAGAGAACTCCCTTCAGACTGGAGGTGCCACTCTACATTCACAAGGAACCAACAAGCCAGTGAGGTCCACCTCACTGACCAGATACTAACTCCAGAACTGATTGCCACAGCCAGACCTATCTTCACACCAACGACCATGAGGGCAAACCCTGCCAGTATACCAAGTTTGGTGGCACTGTGACCCACAGCGGCTGAATCGTACCAATACCCTGGGTAGTGGTCATATGACACCAGGAAAAACAGTCCACCCTGGACTGAAAAAGGACCAGGAGGAAACTTCAGTTAAGGGATTTCAGAAACAACCTGGAACTCCCACCAGAGTGTCCCCTTTGTCCTGCAAACAACCCTTGGACTGACCTACCTCCTGCTTCAGAGGGCGTTCTGGCGCACACTTCCTGGCTATCCGATCACTCTGCACCCGGTGCCCTACACAGAAGAACCAGCTGTGCCCTAATGGTCCCCCACCACTTGTGATCTTGACATTCCAAGGGGAAACCCAGGATTCACTTTTAAACTTATCTGTGCATTGCTTTTCCAAGTGGTGCCTCGCAGTAGCCCTGCACCAGCTCCAGAGACCTTCTCCAGCTGCTCCCATCAGAACCAGGAGCCACCCGAACTTCTCCAGCTGGCACAGTGTGCCCACTGATGACCTCGACCAACCTGCAAAAGAACTTGGTAAACTAACTGTGTGATTTTATATGCATTTTTAAAGGTTATCCTCCATTGATTCCTATGGTGCGTAATTATGCACAAAAAGACAATTTTTATTAAAATTCGCATCTCGAAAAGTAGTTCACCAATATTGATGATCTTTTTCTTAAAATGTATGTAAACATCTGAAGTATTTTTATAAATTGGTCTCGGGTTATTCCTTTGAATGTGTGAGTTGCAAGATCGACGCTGTGAGTACGACAGATGATTTGCACTTTTCCAAGATTGGCCTAACTTCTCGACCAAGTTACCTTCAAACTTAGAGCATTAAGCGATCTTGTTTTTACCCCTGTAAACCAACATGTGGTTACCTGGACCGGCCTCCTACATTTGGTGGATCGGCGGTGGGATAAAGACTTTGCATTTGCCAATACTTCTTTGTCAATTTTGTGAGCATACGGATAACTATCTAAATTGCCTTTAGCTTGTTTTTGATTTCCAATTGGCTACATATTTTCGTGAAAAAATTAAAGTAATTGTTAGGGCCCTGGTTAGGTCCCTACAACTTTAGCAAAAAGTTTTAAAAGTCCTTACTTTAGTTGGTCTTTCCAAAAAAGGGGTTTCCAAATTCTTAAAAAGGTCCCAACTTTAGTAAAAGAAAAATGACAGATGCAGACAGCAAGAACCGAGACCTCGACCTGGAACCTTTTGAGGTATATAGCTATGACTAATTAAGGTGACTCTGCAGACTGTACCAAATTCATACTGGAAAAAAGTCCTAGTGTAGAGAAACGTAGGTTTCTGGTGGTCCAGCACGAAAGAGATAATCCCCCGGATGAGATAGATGATGATGCATCTGTGGTGGATGAACAAGACCCTGTGGACAATGGGAATGACGGTGACCGCTCTACTAGAAGCACTAATGCACCCACAGAAGCAGACCTGGATATTGTCAAGCTGACTAAGAGACTGGCCTTAGAGAGGCAGCTTTGGGAAATAGAGAAACAGAGGAAAGAGTTGGGCCTAGGACCCATCTCTGGTGATATCATACAAGTACTGAGAGAGAAATCCTTCAACATCAAACAGAGTTGTCCATCTCTTCACTGAAGGGGATGATGTAGTCAAATGGTTTTCTGCCTTGGAAAAATACTATTTTGGGTGGGAAATTGAGAAAAAGCATTGGAGCACACTGTTGTGGGAGTTATGCTCAGAAAAGTGCAGGGATAGGCACCTGACACAGATTGAGGCAGATTCTAAATCCTATGACCTTATGAAGGGTACCCATATTGAGGCTTTTGGATTTACAACTGAAGAGTTCCATATAAAGTTCAGGAAGGCTCGAAAAACCCAGAGCCAAACTTAGGTAGACTTTGTGGACTAGTCAGTAAAAATGATAGGTGGTTGGCTAGCTGGAAACAAGGTACAAGATTATAACCTATTTATGAAAGAGCATCTGCTAAATTTGTGTTCCAATGAAAGGCTACATCAACAACCTAGTAGACCTGGGTCCACTTTCCCCTCAAAAATTGGGAAGGAAGGCAGACCACTGGGTCAAGACAAGGGTGACCAAAACTACCACTGGTGGGGGAGACCAAAAGAAAGAGGCCAAAAAGCCCCCTAAGGGAAGAATGGGAGCCAAAACAAAAATAACGGTCTTCTCAAGCTCCCCAAAAATCTGCACAGGAGGGTGGGCCCAGAGACTTTTCACAGTCTAGGGGTGAGTACAAATGAAGACATGTTGATCCCAACAAGGCTTGCTACCATGACTGGAACACTAAAGAGCACCAAACTGGAGACTCTAGCTGTAAAAACAAAAGGAATGCCTCTTGTCAACCTGTGGTAAATGCAGTTGCCAATTTCCAGATGGGATCATAGGTCGATGTCAGTGACCCCATAGAGGCAACATTAGTCACTGAGGGTGTGGTGGAACTATCCTGTGCTGCCTGGCCAAGTAATATGCAAAAATACAGGCAGCATCCTTTGATTAACGGGGAGAAAGTGGAAGCACTGAGGGACTCGTGAGCTAGTGTTATTATGGTAACTCGCCACTTGGTCCACTCAAATCAGTTTCTGGTAGGGAAGTCTTATGTCACCAACGCTGACAATGAGACAAAGTTCCATCGCATGGCTATGGTATCCTTTGATTGGAGGTGGAGGGTAGTAGGGCAAAAAGGAGAGTAGTTGTGTCCTCTCCTAGTGGATTGTCTGCTTGGAAATGACATTAGAACATTCTCCCTGGGCTAAAGTAGAACTGAAGACCCATGCAGCAATGCAAGGAACCCTTAATGGACATGTGTCAAGACAAGAGCACAAAGCTAACTTCAGACGAAAAAAAGGAGGGCTGGATCCTAAAATAGTAGACCAGCCTTCCAAAAGAAAAGGCAAGAAGACTGGGGTCCCAGCTTCAAGACAGTTCCCAGATCAAGACCCCTCTTCCCAGGAAGAAGAGTTCCCCCTTCTTGGAGAGAACTGAGCCTGCAGAGCTTGGGCCTTACCACCCAGAGCCCTTGGGCCCAGAGGAACCCTCCAGGGAAGATATGTTCCAAGGGCAGAGGATCTCCCCACCCTTGAAGGCCTGAGGCAGCAAGCTACACAGAAAGAGTTAGGAAATATCCGTGGTACCCACAGGGTTTATTGGGAGGAGGGGCTCCTGTACACGGAGGCCAGAGGCATCAAAACCTGGTAGAACCAGGAGGACAGTAGTGCCCCAGTAGTTCAGAGAATTTCTCATCACTTTAGCCCATGGCATTCCCTTAGCTGGGCATCTGGGACAAAATAAAACTTGGAGTAGGTTAGTTAACCATTTTTATTGGCCAAGAATGTCCCAAAAAGTAAAGGGACGTTGTCAGTCCTGCCCTACCTGCCAGGCCAGAGGCAAAGTAGATGGATACTTAGAGGCCCTCTTAATGCCACTACCTGTGCTTGGGGTACCCTTAGAAAGGGTAAGGGTCTACACTTGCCCCCCTTTACCCGCAAACAGCTTCAGGGGACAGATATATACTCATAGTAGTGGATCATGTCACTAGATATCCTGAGGCAATACTCCTTACGACCATTACTACACATGCAGTTGCAAAAGCCCTTCTGAGTATTTTCAACAGGGTAGGTTTCCCTAAGGAGGTAGTATCATACAGGGGTTCAAACTTCATGTCTGCATATTTAAAACACATGTGGAAGGAATGTGGGTGACCTATAAATTCACCGCACCATACCATCCTCAAACAAATGGGCTTGCTGAAAGATTTAACCAGACCCTAAAAGGCATGATTGGAGGGGTCCCTGAAAAACTCAGAAAGAGATGTGATGTCCTGCTTCCTTGCCTGCTGTTTGCCTACAGGGAAGTGCCAAAAAAGGGAGCAGGTTTCTCTCCATTTGAGCTTTTGTGTGGGCACCATGTTAGGGGACCACTAAATCTCGTTAGGGAACGCTGGGAGAAGCCCCTCAAAGAGCCCAAGCAAGATATTGTGAACTATGTGCTTGGCCTACGTTCAAGAATGGCTGAGTACATGGAGAAAGCCATCAAAAATCTTCAGGCCTGCCAAGAGCTGTAAAAGCTCTGGTATGTCTGGTATGACCAGAAAGCTGCTATGTTTGAGTTCCAATCGGAACAGAAATTTTGGGAGTTGGAGCCTGTTGCTCCAAGGGCCTTCCAGGACGAATGGTCTGAGCCCTAACCCATATCTGAAAGAAAAGGGGTGGTCAACTTTTTTAGTTGACCTAAACAGTTGCAAAAATCCAAAAAGAATTATACATGTCACTCGCCTAAAACCCTTCTATGACAGAGCTGATGTGACCATGCTCATGGTTACAGATGAGGGACAGGAAGATGAGAGTGAACTTCTCCCAATCCTTCTCTCCAGCAACCCACAAGATGGTTCTATGGATGCAGTGGTCTTATCAGAAATCCTTGCAAAACAACAGCAAACTGATTGCAGGCAAGCCCTCAACGAGTAAGCTGAGTTATTTTCTGACCCCTGGAAGGACAAACTGGTGTACCCATGATATGGACACTGGTGACAGCTTGAAACTCTACCATGTCAGGGAGAGTATCCACACAGAAGTAAAAAGATGCTGGATTTGGGTGTCATTGAACCCTTTGTGAGCCCCTGGGCTAGCCCAGTAGTTTTAGTCCCCAAACCTCACTCTAAAGTAGAGAAAATGGAAATTAGGTTTTGTGTAGATTCCAGGGGCCACAACTCTGTTACAAAAACTGATGCACACCCAATTCCAAGAGCTGATGAGCTCATAGACAGACTAGGGGCAGCCAAATATCTGAGTACCTTTGATCTGACACCTGGGTACTGGCAGATTGGCCCTACCCCAGAAGCAAAGGAGAGGTCAGCATTTTCTACTCCTAGTGGGCATTATCAGTTCACTGTTATGCCCTTTGGATTAAAGAATGCACCTGCCACCTTCCAGAGGTTGGTGAACGAAGTCCTCGCTGGACTGAACTTTTTTAGTGCAGTTTATCTGGATGACACAGCTGTCTACAGTTCCGCCTGGCAGGATCACCTGATCCACCTAGGGAAGGTCCTTGAGGCTCTGCAGAAGGCAGGCCTCATTACCAAGGCCAGTAAGTACCAGGCAGGGGAAAGCTGTTCACTTGGGCCACCTGGTTGGTGGAGGCCAAGTGCAACCCCTCCAGCACAAGATCCAGACCATCCTGGCTTGGGAAGCTCCCACAACCCAGTCACAGGTCAGGGCATTCCTTGGCTTGACTAAGTACTATAGGAGATTTGTGAAGGGTTATGGCAACATAGTTGCTCCCTCACAGAACTCACCTCCAAGAAAATGCCCTAAACGATTAACTGGTCAGTGAGTGGTCAAAGGGTCTTTGATATTGAAGAATGCTATGTACTCTGCTCCAGTCCTACAAGCACCAGACTACTCCAAGCAATTCATCGTCCAAACAGATGCTTCTGAAATGGGGATAGGAGCGGTCCTTTCCCAGAAAAATGATGTTGGGCATTACCAGCCAGTTTCTTTTATAAGCAAGAAATTACTCCCTAGGGAACAAAATAGGGGTACCATAGAGAGGGAAGCCTTTGCTGTGGTTTGGACCCTGAAGAAGCTGAGGCCATACCTGCATGGCTCTCACTTCTTATTTCAGACTGACCACAGGCGCCTCTGATGGCTACAATAGATGAAGGGTAAAAACCCCAAACAGCTTAAGTGGTCCATTTCTCTACAGGGAATGGACTTTCAAGTGAAACACAGACCTGGGACTGCCCATGCCAATGGAGATGGCGTACCCAGGTTCTTCCACTTAGGTGATGAAGACTCGCTAGGGAAACTGTAGTCTCATCCTCTTTTGTGGGGGGGGGGGGGGTGAGGGGGGTTAGTTTGAGAAAAGGCCTCTTTTTGCATGGTGATCCCCCATTTCTTGCATGTATATGAATATGATGTAGCCTAGAGGTTGTTAGTGATCAGGGTCCCTTGCTAACCAAGTTCCCTGGGTTAGAGCTCTTTCCCTAAAACTGTTATGATGAATAGATGATAGTGTGTTAATGACTACGACACAGCCTCCTTATCATGCGCTTACCTCCATAAATGTTTCCTCGTTGCCACAGTGACCTAGGATGTGGCCACTATACCATCTATTTCAAATGTGAACAAACTGACTTTATTATAGAGGCATAACTCATAAGATCAAACTGTGTAAGTGACAAAGTCTGTTGCATCAATATACTCACCTCTAATTCAAAGATTAGAACAGCTGGACTTGCTAGGATCTTCGTTGTGCGTGATTATGGACGAGCGACGAACAACTAGCTTTGAAAGAGCGCGCCTGAAGCACCGAAAGCGTTGGAAGCTGAGGAGTAGAGGAGTGGGGTGAGCACAGACATCGGCTGTGCCAGGGGCGCTGAGCACAACGAGCGAGGACGCTGAGAACCGCCGGGAGGAGTTGCAGGACGCCGGTCTAGCAAAGCGAGGAACTGAGTCGGGTGAGCGACAGGGAAGAAAATAAAAGTTAAGTGCTGCTCTAACCCACGTCTGCTATGCTCTAGTGCTGTGCCGCCTCCCCACCCTGGCCCTCTAATGCGCTGTGCTGTGCTAGTACAGCTGTGCTAGTGTTTTATGTAATAAATTCAATATAATTTAACAAAATTGATAACCATCAACCACTGACCAACAAGTGGCACCATAACGCTACAAAAACGTAAACATTATATATATATTTTTTTAAATCAAAAGAAGCGTTTAGGGGTGAGAAAGAGGAGGAGGAGGTGGTAGGAAGGTAGTCAGCAGGGGTGTAGAGGGGGTGGGACACAGGAGGAAGAGGCAGGAGGCCAGGAGGATAGGAGCCCAGAAAAAGACATAAAAGCCAAGGCCAGTGGCTAGAGGCCTAAACAGGAACATAGCACAGCCAACACAGCAAAATACAGCAATACATCATAAGTACAACAAAATTCAGTGAGAACAGGGCAATCTTGGCAGTATCAGCAGTTCAGGTACAGTATTTGGTGAGTGCAGCAAGTCGTAGTTGACTGCTGCCAAAGGGAGAGTTCAGGCCACCACAGAAGCAGCCCGGCTAGGTCTGGGTACGTCTTGTGAGAAGCCATTGAAACCCGCTTGCCATACTTAAGTACCTAGGCAGCAGGCTCCACTGGATTCTAGGTGGAGAAAAGGAATGTACGTGTCGTGCCCCTCATTGGTGTGGTGGCATGAAATATTTTTTTGACCAGACTTGATGCGCAAGTTCATCCTCACTGGAAACCCCTGGGGGTCGACCAAGCTCTCCAGCAGCCTGCTGAATTTCCAGGAGCATATTTAGGAGGATCCAGTAGATGTTGAGGAAAAGTGTGCATACTCGTGCCCCTCAATCCCTGAGGTGTGGCGGCGCGTCTATAAAACAAGTGTAAAGAAAAACCATTAGGCTGGTGAAGATGCGATCTGGGAAAGAAAGCGCCTTTCAACCGCAAACAAAGAGGAGCAAAAAGATTCATATTTCAACAGAAACACGGAAAGGAAAAACAAAATCCGAGTATCAGTCCTTAATCTCCCCAATATCCCCCTTCTTACAAAGGTTTGAGAAATCAGTGAACATTCCCCATGAATTTAACTTTCTGAAGGACCCTGCGGACTCAATTCTTTCTATACCTAATGGCTCTGCGAAACTACCTTACCCTATCTCTCCCATAACAAGCAAAAGTTGTCTGCTATACGAACAAAGTGATATAAGTGGGCTCAAGGAGGAGAGGGTGGCTAAGAAATCTGCCTTTAATAATACAACAAACTCAATGGAAAATAGTCATGCAATTCACTTCCAGTTAACCAACCATCTAGTGTTTTCATTGAGTAGTCTACAAAATCAACCAAGGACTGGCTCAAGGTTTTGTGAGCTCCCCTGAACCTAATTCTATACTTCTCAGTGGTGAATCTGAAGTCCTCAATCAGGGTAGCCTTCAAGCGGTCATAGGATTCAGCATCTGCACCAGTTGGTGTGAGGAGCCTATCCCTAAACTTACCAGTGAACAGTTCCCAAAGGAGAGCTCCCCAGTGAGACTTTCAGTCTTCTGGTTCCACAGATCCTCTCAAAGGCTGTGAACCACTTGGTGATGTCCTCACCCTCCTCATACTTGGGGACAATACCCGTGGGGATTTTAGGGGGTATCAGAGTGCTTTCTGTCCCTAGATACTAAGTTGCTGCCACCATTAATGGGTGATAGGCCCGTTTCTGATGGCTCCCTTTCTATAGCCAGGAACTGTCTCTCCAAATCTAATCTTTTGGTCATCCTTGATAAAAGGAGGTCCTCTTCACTGGGGCTGCCCTCATTGTTCCCAGAGGAACTAGAGTCCCCTGTGGGAGACCCAGATCCTATGAGCACTATCTTTGGAGTCAGGGGCATTGGGGCCCTGCCCTTCGTAGTTAGGTTAGGAAGGAGAAGATCACCCTCCTGATTCCTAACTTCTTCCCCAATTTAAGGAGATATCTTCCTCTTCAGTAGGGTGTCGCCTTTGCGTAGTTTGCCAAGAGCTCCTGGAGCTTAATTGTGGTACGGTTGGAACCAGTTTTCATCTGTTTGAGTCTGCAGAGGGACCTTAGCTCTCTCATCCAAAGATGGAGGTAAGGGGTGAGGTTGAGTTCCACCACCATGTCCTCGGAGCTGCTCATTTCGTTACTGAAGTTGGTGATTTCTTTTAGGAACTAAAAACTACTTCTAGCTACTTACCCCTACCTATGGTAACTTTTAAATCTTAAAAAGAAATGCTAAAGCGGACCTAACCAAGGCCCCAGCACAACTTTTACAAATTTAGAACAATTGTCAATTTGAAAAAGTCTATTGAATCTTGAGGGAATTTTGGAACTATGGGCCAGATGTATCAAGTGTTTTTGCATTCGCAAACGGTGCGAATCGCTAAAATTGGCCGTTTTCAAATGCAAAAACGTGGTCTGCGATGCATGAAAGGCATTCGCAGACCAAAAATAAGAAATCGCTAAAATATAGATTTTTTGCGTTGCAACCTGGTTTTGCGTGTCACATTTTGCGACATGAAATACCGAATCGCAATTAGCGATTCGGTATTTCAAGTCTGAAATTGCGAGACGCAAAATGCGACACGCAAAACCAAGTCGCAATTCGATGCACCAAAAAAAAAAAAAAATAGCGATTTTTCGCTGAATGGCCTTTTGCACATGCAAAATACCACTAAGTGAAACCAGGTGGTAACCAGGTGCAACCTATATAAAGAGACCCAGAATGCCTCAGACTCTTTTCCACAATGGCTGCACTCTATGTCATGGCGAGGAGAATGAGGATCTTGGCAGGTTTGAGGAGAGGGAGGAGGAGACAGGAGCGCATTTTCAGAGTGCGCATTACCCTTTTTGAACAGACTGAGGAGGAGATTTTTTAGAAGTACAGGTTAAGCTCAGCCATGATACTTGACCTGATAGCTGAGCTACAACTTATACTGCAGCACACAACACACAGGACCAATAGCATACCCACACATGTGCAGGTATTATGCTCTCCTCACCTACTAGCCTCAGGGAGCTATCAAGGGGTCATAGCTGCAGCTGGAGGGGTATCACAGAGTGCCCTCTCTAGATTTTTCAATGCATTTATCAATGCCATGCTGAGTAGGATACACCAGTACATCAGATTCCCCAACACCCCACAGGAAATACAGCAGACAAAAATAGATTCTACCAGATAGCACAGTTCCCCCACGTCCTAGGTGCTATAGATGGGACACATGTTGCAATCTGTCCACCATCGGCCACAGAGTATGTGTACGGCAACCGTAAATACCAACATTCAATGAATATAGAGGTGATATGCAATGCCTCCTATATCATAACTGGTCTAGTAGCCAGGTACCCAGGGAGCACACATGATTCACACATCTTTCGCCACAGCGGGATTCACACAAGACTGCTAGCTGGGGAGTTTGGTGAAGGATATCTACTAGGTATTGACCCTCTGTACACTGGTGCATTGATGCTTTGTGACGTCAGATGGCTCACTTACTCATCATACCCTCTGTTCCTTCCAGGAGACAGTGCCTACGCAGTGCGCACCTACATGATGACTCCCAACCTAAATCCTACAACACCCACAGAACGGAGATAAAATGCAGCACAGGGCAACCCGCAATGTGGTGGAGCGCACCTTTGGGCTGCTGAAGAGTCGCTTCCGGTGCCTCCACAAAAGTGGAGGGGCACTACAATACAGCCCGGACACGACATGTAGAATAGTGGCTACTTGTGCGATCTTGCACAATATAGCTACCACCAGGGGCATACCTGTGGAAATATCTGATTCTGATGAGGATGAGGATGATGATCCCATACCCCCCCTACAGCCAGCAGACAGGACCAGTGCAGCAGAGGGCAGGCAAAGGCGTGCTGACATCACGCACAACCATTTCAGATGTAAGTAATAACAACACAACTCCACTGACGTGTACTTGTAGTTAGAAAATGTATTACCTTAACGTCAGGTAACATAAGTTTCACTAGCAGCACAAATAAGGTTAAGTAAGTTTTAAAAAAAGCAGATAACAGTATCTCACTATTCAATCATAGTTTACTGTATGACACAATGATAAACAGTCCCCTGTGGCCATTACTCTCACTTTCTACGGCCACGCAAGCCACTCGAGTGCGCACTTGCCTCACTGGCACCTCTGTTGTCGGCCTCAGTGGCAGTGCTGTGCCTGGCACTGCGACGCCTAGCATCAGTGGTGGGCACAGCTACGCCGCTGAGGCTAGATGTGTCCTCAGTGTCCCCCAGTCCC
Source organism: Pleurodeles waltl (assembly GCF_031143425.1). Lineage (NCBI taxonomy): Eukaryota > Metazoa > Chordata > Amphibia > Caudata > Salamandridae > Pleurodeles > Pleurodeles waltl. The sequence continues at coordinate 314,405,013 of NC_090443.1, forward strand.
AGTTCACTGGGTGTGGCAGAGCGGTTACCCAGCATATTGTCAAGCACATTTGATCTGCACCAGTCCTTGTGCCACATCCCTACTGCTGTGCGCTGCCTCCACCTGTGCGGCTACAGCATGCCGTGATATGAGGGCTGTTGAATTTGCAAGGCGATTGACAGAAACCACCAAACATCCCCATAAAATGCCTCTCCTGCCTGCGGTGGCTGGCTGTCGTGCAGCAGCTCTGTACACAGTTCCCTCGCTGCACTTGTCAGCTCCCTGGTGTTCTCAGAAGTTTGGAGCTGTCCCTCATGCAGTTTAGTGAGGTTGGAATTGAGGCACTCCAACTGCCGATGCAGCCCCCCCATGTTGGAATTGTGTGCCTGCATATGCCTTTGCAAAGCTGCAATTTTTCTGTTTTGCAGGCGCTGCTGCTTCAACATAGCAGATTCCAGGCCACCGAAGACTGATGGTTCCTCTCCTGCTTCAATATGCTGTGCGCCTGCATAGGAAAGCCTCCTGCGGGGTATTGTGCTACACTGGGACTCCTGCATCACAGTGCATCTGCCATCTGGGGAAGGTGTGTGTCCATCATCCCGCATGTCATCAGAGTCCTGGCTCAATTCGGGTAGCGGTACAGCCCTAGCCCTGCGTCTGTTGGGCGCTATATTCTGTGACTCACTGGTATTTGAGTCAGATGCAGGGTGGGTTTCACTATCCTCCACAACGGCACTTGCAGATGCTGCTGGGCCTGGGCCACCAACAACGACAATGTGCAGCATGTCAGTTATGTATGTATCACCAAAGGTCACACAATGGTAATAAATGTACAGTTACATCATGTCACTATGTTGTGAGTGTTGTGTTCTTCTGGGTGTCGCTCAACATAATTACATTCTATGTGCTACTTTCAGCTCTGGGTTGTGGACTACCACTCCCATAAGGCATTGTTGTGCCGTTTCTAAGATGTGGAATGGACTACTTCTCACAATGCTTTAAACTACTTGCTGATTCCTAAGGGGCATTTGTACATACACAAATGGGCTTACATTTCAATATTGCACTTACCTTTACTGGTGCTTGGTGTGCCGGATGTGTCGATGTCAGTGACCCCACTGGGAGGAGTGTTGACTCCACCAGGTCTTCCATCGGGGTGGAGGGTGTCTCGGTGGGTGGTCCGCCTCCTGTGCTCCTTGCCTCCTGCTGTCGTCTTGCCACCCTCTCCTTTGCACGGGAATGCAGGTCGTACCACCTCTTCTTTATCTCCTCCACGGAGCGCTGCGCAACTCCCACAGCGCAAATTTTTGTCTGAATGTCTGCCCAGAGTCTGCGCTTTTCACTCTCAGGGACCTGGAGTGAGCTTTTACCAAACAAACTGTCATGGCTCCTCACCACTTCCTCAGTGAGCACCTCCAGTTCCTGCTCACTAAACTTGAGTTTTCTTTTCCTTTCTCCCTTCTCCTTTCCTTATGCAGAGGTGTCCATGGTGTTTGTACAGTCCTGCCTTGTTCACAGACTTGCTCACAGTGGCTGGGCTGTCTCTCTCTGAGTGCTCCTTTGGGTGTGGCACCTGCAAACTGCCTCGGATGATTCACTTCCAGGTGTGCGTTCTCGCAAATTGTGATTCGGTATTTGGGCCTCGCAAACCACAAATAGCGATTTTTAAGAAATCGCTAATTCCGAATCGCAAAAGTGATACATGGCATATTGCGACTCGGAAATAGTGATTTCTTAAAAATCGCTATTTGCGATTCGCAAAGGCCTTTCTTGATACATCTGGCCCTTTGTTATGTGATCAGGTGTTGCCTGAGTAGTTCAGCAAATGCAAAGTCGTAGACCCCACAGCCGATCCACCAATGTAGGAAGCTGGCTCTGCATATACTAAACCAAAATGAGGTATAGTGTGCACAGAGTCCATGGGTTCCCAAAATGCTTTACAGAAGCTAAAGTAGATAATACTAATGCTCTCTTTTGTAGTAGTTTGGTCAAGCAGTTAGGCGTATCAGAGGATAGTGCAAAGGATTGTCGTACACAGTCAAGAAATGAGGCACACACTCAATCACTAACTCCAGGCCAATGTTTTTATACAACAAAAAATATATTTTGTTATTTAATTACTAGAACCAAAAGGTCTTTGCTGCAGTTAAGTACAGTTGTAGGTAGGTATCAAGCATATGTATCAAATGTACTTTGTTTAGGTTTTGCAGATTGTAGGAAGTTGGCTCTGTATGCACTATTTCAAAGTAAGGAATAGTATGCACAGAGTCCAAAGGTTCCCCTTAGAGGTAAGATAGTGGCAAAAAGAGATAATTCTAATGCTCTATTTTGTGGTAGTGTGGTCGAGCAGTAGGCTTATCAGAGGAGTAGTGTTAAGCATTTGTTGTACATACACAAGCAATAAATGAGGAACACACACTCAGAGACAATTCCAGGCCAATAGGTTTTTGAATAGAAAAACATATTTTCTTAGTTTATTTTAAGAACCACAGGTTCAAGATTTACATGTAATACTTCAAATGAAAGGTATTTCAGGTAGGTACTTTAGGAACTTTGAATTAGCAAAATAGCATATACAGTTTTCACATAAATGACATATAGCTATTTTAAAACTAGACACTGCAATTTTCAACAGTTCCTGGGGAGGTAAGTGTTTGTTAGTTTTTGCAGGTAAGTAAACCACCTACGGGGTTCAAGTTTGGGTCCAAGGTAGCCCACCGTTGGGGGTTCAGAGCAACCCCAAAGTTACCACACCAGTAGCTCAGGGCCGGTCAGGTGCAGAGGTCAAAGTGGTGCCCAAAACGCATAGGCTTCAATGGAGAAGGGGGTGCCCCGGTTCCAGTCTGCCAGCAGCTAAGTACCCGTGTCTTCGGAGGGCAGACCAAGGGGGTTTTGTAGGGCACCGGGGGGGACACAAGTCAGCACAAAAAGTACACCCTCAGCGGCACGGGGGCGGCCGGGTGCAGTGCACAAACAGGCGTCGGGTTCGCAATAGGTTTCAATGGGAGACCAAGGGGTCTCTTCAGCGATGCAGGCAGGCAAGGGGGGGGGGGGGTTCCTCGGGGTAGCCACCACCTGGGCAAGGGAGAGGGCCACCTGGGGGTCGCTCCTGCACTAGAGGTCGGATCCTTCAGGTCCTGGGGGCTGCGGGTGCAGAGTCTTTACCAGGCGTCGGGTCTTTGAAGCAGGCAGTCGCGGTCAGGGGGAGCCTCGGGATTCCCTCTGCAGGTGTCGCTGTGGGGGCTAAGGGGGGTCAACTCTGGCTACTCACAGTCTCGTAGTCGCCGGGGAGTCCTCCCTGTGGTGTTTGTTCTCCACAAGTCGAGCCGGGGGCATCGGGTGCAGAGTGCAAAGTCTCACACTTCCGGCGGGAAACGTGTGCTGTTTCAAAGTTGCTTCTTTGTTGCAAAGTTGCAGTCTTTGTGGAACAGAGCCGCTGTCCTCTGGAGTTCTTGGTCCTTCTGGATGCAGGGTAGTCCTCTGAGGCTTCAGAGGTTGCTGGACCCTGGGAACGCGTCGCTGGAGCAGTGTCTTTAGAAGTGGGGAGACAGGCCGGTAGAGCTGGGGCCAAAGCAGTTGGTGTCTCTGTCTTCTCTGCAGGCTTTTCAGTTCAGCAGTCCTCTTCTTCTTAGGTTGCAGGAATCTGAGTTCCTAGGTTCTGGGGAGCCCCTAAATACTGAATTTAGGGGGGTGTTTAGGTCTGGGGGCTTAGTAGCAAATGGCTACTAGCCCTGAGGGTGGCTACACCCTCTTTGTGTCTCCTCCCTGAGGGGAGGGGGGCACATCCCTAATCCTATTGGGGGAATCCTCCATCTGCAAGATGGAGGATTTCTAAAAGTTAGAGTCACCTCAGCTCAGGACACCTTAGGGGCTGTCCTGACTGGCCAGTGACTCCTCCTTGTTTTTCTCATTATCTCCTCCGGCCTTGCCGCCAAAAGTGGGGCAGTGGCCGGAGGAGGCGGGCAACTCCACTAGCTGGAGTGCCCTGGGGTGCTGTAACAAAGGGGGTGAGCCTTTGAGGCTCACCGCCAGGTGTTACAGTTCCTGCAGGGGGAGGTGATAAGCATCTCCACCCAGTACAGGCTTTGTTACTAGCCACAGAGTGACAAAGGCACTCTCCCAATGTGGCCAGCAACATGTCTGGTGTGTGGCAGGCTGCTAAAACCAGTCAGCCTACACGGGTAGTCGGTTAAGGTTTCAGGGGGCACCTCTAAGGTGCCCTCTGGGGTGTATGTTACAATAAAATGTACACTGGCATCAGTGTGCATTTATTGTGCTGAGAAGTTTGATACCAAACTTCACAGTTTTCAGTGTAGCCATTATGGTGCTGTGGAGTTTGTGCATGACAGACTCCCAGACCATATACTCTTATACCCTGCACTTACAATGTCTAAGGTTTTGCTTAGACACTGTAGGGGCATAGTGCTCTTGCACTTATGCCCTCACCTATGGTATAGTGCACCCTGCCTTAGGGCTGTAAGGCCTGCTAGAGGGGTGACTTATCTATACTTCATAGGCAGTGTGAGGTTGGCATGGCACCCTGAGGGGAGTGCCATGTTGACTTAGTCGTTTTTATCCCCACTAGCACACACAAGCTGGCAAGCAGTGTGTCTGTGCTGAGTGAGGGGTCCCCAGGGTGGCATAAGATATGCTGTAGCCCTTAGAGACCTTCCCTGGCATCAGGGCCCTTGGTACCAGGGGTACCAGTTACAAGGAACTTACCTGGATGCCAGGGTGTGCCAATTGTGAAAACAAAAGTACAGGTTAGGGAAAGAACACTGGTGCTGGGGCCTGGTTAGCAGGCCTCAGCACACTTTCAAATCAAAACTTAGCATCAGCAAAGGCAAAAAGTCAGGGGGTAACCATGCCAAGGAGGCATTTCCTTACACACACCCCCCCCCCCCAAACGAAAGAGGATGAGACTAACCTTTCCCAAGAGAGTCTTCATTTTCTAAGTGGAAGAACCTGGAAAGGCCATCTGCATTGGCATGGGCAGTCCTAGGTCTGTGTTCCACTATAAAGTCCATTCCCTGTAGGGAGATGGACCACCTCAACAGTTTTGGATTTTCACCTTTCATTTGCATCAGCCATCTAAGAGGTCTGTGGTCAGTTTGAACTACAAAGTGAGTACCAAAGAGGTATGGTCTCAACTTCTTCAGGGACCAAACCACAGCAAAGGCCTCCCTCTCAATGGCACTCCAACGCTGCTCACTGGGGAGTAACCTCCTGCTAATGAAAGCAACAGGCTGGTCAAGGCCATCATCATTTGTTTGGGACAAAACTGCCCCTATCCCATGTTCAGAGGCATCTGTCTGCACAATGAACTGCTTGGAGTAATCTGGAGCTTTTAGAACTGGTGCTGTGCACATTGCTTGATTCAGGGTGTCAAAGGCCTGTTGGCATTCTACAGTCCAGTTTACTTTCTTGGGCATTTTCTTGGAGGTAAGTTCTGTGAGGGCTGTCACTATGGATCCATATCCCTTCACAAACCTCCTGTAATACCCAGTCAAGCCAAGGAATGCCCTGACTTGAGTCTGGGTTTTTGGAGCTGCCCAGTCCAGAATAGTCTGGATCTTAGGCTGGAGTGGCTGAACTTGGCCTCCACCTACAAGGTGACCCAAGTAAACCACAGTTCCCTGCCCTATCTGGCATTTGGATGCCTTGATAGAGAGGCCTGCTGCTTGCAGAGCCTTCAAAACCTTCTTCAGGTGGACCAGGTGATCCTGCCAGCTGGAGCTAAAGACAGCAATATCGTCAAGATAAGCTGCACTAAAGGACTCCAAGCCAGCAAGGACTTGATTCACCAACCTTTGGAAGATGGCAGGGGCATTCTTTAAACCAAAGGGCACAACAGTAAACTGATAGTGCCCATCAGGTGTGGAGAATGCTGTCTTTTCTTTTGCTCCCGGTGCCTTTTTTATTTGCCAGTACCCTGCTGTTAAGTCAAAGGTACTTAAGAATTTGGCAGCACCTAATTTGTCAATGAGCTCATCTGCTCTTGGAATGGGATGGGCATCTGTCTTGGTGACAGAATTAAGTCCTCTGTAGTCCACACAAAACCTCATCTCTCTCTTTCCATCTTTGGTGTGAGGTTTGGGGACTAAGACCACTGGGCTAGCCCAGGGGCTGTCAGAGTGCTCAATGACTCCCAATTCCAGCATCTTGTGGACTTCCACCTTGATGCTTTCCTTAACTTGGTCAGACTGTCTGAATATTTTGTTTTTGACAGGCATGCTGTCTCCTGTGTCCACATCATGGGTACACAGGTGTGTCTGACCAGGGGTTAGGGAAAAGAGCTCAGCAAACTGTTGCAGGACCTTCCTACAGTCAGATTGCTGTTGGCCAGAGAGGGTGTCTGAATAGATCACTCCATCAACTCAGCCATCTTTAGGGTCTGTGGAGAGGAGATCAGGGAGAGGTTCACTCTCAGCTTCCTGGTCCTCATCTGTTACCATCAACAGATTCACATCTGCCCTGTCATGGAAGAGCTTGAGGCGGTTCACATGGATCACCCTTTTTGGGGTCCTGCTAGTGCCTAGGTCTACCAGGTAGGTGACCGGACTCTTCTTTTCTAGCACTGGGCAAGGGCCACTCCATCTGTCCTGAAGTGCCCTGGGAGCCACAGGTTCCAAAACCCAGACTTTCTGCCCTGGCTGAAATTCAACCATAGCAGCCTTTTGGTCATACCAAAACTTCTGGAGCTGTTGGCTGGCCTCAAGGTTTTTGCTGGCCTTTTCCATGTACTCTGCCATCCTTGAACGTAGGCCTAGTACATAGTCCACTATATCTTGCTTAGGCTCATGAAGAGGTCTCTCCCAGCCTTCTTTCACAAGAGCTAGTGGTCCCCTTACAGGATGGCCAAACAGAAGTTCAAAGGGGGAAAACCCTACTCCCTTCTGAGGCACCTCTCTGTGGGCGAAAAGCAGACATGGCAAGAGGACATCCCATCTCCTTTTGAGTTTTTCAGGGAGCCCCATGATCATGCCTTTCAATGTCTTGTTAAATCTTTCAACAAGACCATTGGTTTGTGGATGGTATGGTGTGGTGAACTTGTAAGTCACCCCACACTCATTCCACATGTGTTTCAAGTATGCTGACATAAAGTTGGTACCTCTGTCAGACACCACCTCCTTAGGAAAACCCACTCTGGTAAAAATACCAATGAGTGCCTTGGCTACTGCAGGGGCAGTAGTCGACCTAAGGGGAATTGCTTCAGGGTATCTAGTAGCATGATCCACTAGTACTAGTATGTATTGGTTCCCTGAGGCTGTGGGAGGTTTAAGTGAACCCACTATGTCCACACCCACTCTTTCAAAGGGGACCCCCACCACTGGAAGTGGAATGAGGGGGGCCTTTGGGTGCCCACCTGTCTTACCACTGGCTTGACAGGTGGCACAGGAGACACAAAACTCCTTGACCTTTTGGGACATGTTGGGCCAATAGAAGTGGTTGACTAGTCTCTCCCACGTCTTGGTCTGTCCCAAATGCCCAGCAAGAGGAATGTCATGAGCTAAGGTTAGAATGAACTCCCTAAACTCCTGAGGCACTACCACTCTCCTAGTGGCACCAGGCTTGGGATCTCTTGCCTCAGTGTAAAGGAGTTCATCTTCCCAATAGACTCTATGTGTTCCTGTTATTTTTCCATTGGACTCTTCAGCAGCTTGCTGCCTAAGGCCTTCAAGAGAGGGACAGGTGTCTTGCCCCTTACACAACTGCTCCCTTGAGGGTCCCTCTGGGCCTAGGAGCTCAACCTGATAAGGTTCTAACTCCAGAGGCTCAGTTCCCTCAGAGGGGCGAACGTCTTCCTGGGAAGAGAGGTTCTCTTTTTCTTGTTGTGTGGAAGCTGGTTCCCCAGTCTTCTTTCCTTTTCTCTTGGTGGGTTGGGCCCTTTTTCCAGGCTCCAACACCAATTTTTCACCCTGAGCCTTGCACTGTGCCCTTGTCTTGACACACACCAGTTCAGGGATACCCAGCATGGCTGCATGAGTTTTCAGTTCTACCTCAGCCCATGCTGAGGACTCAAGGTCATTTCCAAGCAAACAGTCTACAGGGATATTTGAGGAGACCACCACCTGTTTCAGGCCATTGACCCCCTCCCCACTCTAAAGTTACCATAGCCATGGGATGTACTTTAGTCTGATTGTCAGCGTTGGTGACTGGATAAGTTTGTCCAGCCAGGTATTGACCAGGGGAAACCAGTTTCTCTGTCACCATGGTGACACTGGCACCTGTATCCCTCAGGCCTTCTACACTTGTCCCATTAATTAAGAGCTGCTGACTGTATTTTTGCATGTTAGGGGGCCAGGCAGCCAGTGTGGCTAAATCCACCCCACTCTCAGAGACTAATGTAGCTTCAGTGTGACACCTGATTTGCTCTGGGCACACTGTTGATCCCACTTGGAGACTGGCCATTCCAGTGTTCGCTGGAGTAGAGTTTGAAGTGGAACCTTTCTTGGGACAGGCCTTGTCTCCAGTTTGGTGTCCAGGCTGATTACAGCTACGACACCAGGCCTTTTTGGGATCAAAGTTTTTACCCTTGTACCCAAAATTGGATTGTGAAGAGGCTCTGGGCCCACCCTCCTGGGCAGGTTTTTGGGGGCCTGTAGAAGACTCTTTACTATTTTTCCCTTTGGATGTCTCAACACGCTTCCCCTGGGGAGCCTTTGTGACCCCTTTCTTTTGGTCACCCCCTGTGGAAGTCTTGGTCACCCTAGTCTTGACCCAATGGTGCTCCTTCTTTCCCAATTCTTGGGGAGAAATTGGTCCTAGGTCTACCAGATGCTGATGCAGTTTATCATTTGAACAATTACTCAACAGGTGTTCTTTCACAAATAAATTGTACAGCCCATCATAATCATTTACACCACTGCCTTGAATCCAACCATCCAGTGTTTTCACTGAGTAGTCAACAAAATCAACCCAGGTCTGGCTCGAGGATTTTTGAGCCCCCCTGAACCTAATTCTATACTCCTCAGTGGAGAATCCAAAGCCCTCAATCAGGGTAGCCTTCATGAGGTCATAGGATTCTGCATCTTTTCCAGAGAGTGTGAGGAGTCTATCCCTACACTTTCCAGTGAACATTTCCCAAAGGAAAGCACCCCAGTGAGATCTGTTTACTTTTCTGGTTGCACAAGCCCTCTCAAAAGCTGTGAACCATTTGGTGATGTCATCACCATCTTCATATTTAGTTACAATCCCTTTTGGGATTTTCAACATGTCAGGAGAATCTCTGACCCTATTTATGTTGCTGCCACCATGGATGGGACCAAAACCCATCTCTTGTCTTTCCTTTTCTATGGCTAGGAGCTGTTTCTCTAAAGCCAATCTTTTGACCATCCTGGCTAACAGTAGGTCATCTTCACTGAGGCTATCCTCAGTGATTCCAGAGGTGCTGGACCCTCCTGTGAGAGAAACAGCATCTCTGACTATCACAGTTGGAGTCAGGGCTTGAGGAGCCCTGTTCTCCCTAACTAGGACTGGAGGTGGGACTTCCTCCACATCACTAGTTTCTTCCTCTAGGAGGTCATCCTCAGAGGGGTTGTCTTTAGCAAACTCTGCCAAAAGCTCCTGGAGCTGTAATTTTGTAGGGTTTAAACCAGCTTTTATATTTTTTAATTTGCAGAGAGACCTTAACTCTCTCATCCTAAGATGGAGGTAAGGGGTGAGGTCGAGTTCCATCACATTCTCTTCTGCATTAGAAATTATGTTTCTAAAAGTTGGAATACTTTTTAAGAATCTAAAACTATCTCTAGAACTTAATTCAAACCTTTACAAAAACTTTTAAACTCTAAAAGAAATGCTAGCTAACAGGGACTAACACAAGGCCCTAGCAGGACTTTAAAAAATTAGAAAAATAGCTCAAATTTCAAAAATCAGTTTCTAATGACAATTTTTGGAATTTAGACGTGTGATCAGGTATTGGCTGAGTAGTCCAGCAAATGCAAAGTCTTGTACCCCACCGCTGATCCACCAATGTAGGAAGTTGGCTCTGTATGCACTATTTCAAAGTAAGGAATAGTATGCACAGAGTCCAAGGGTTCCCCTTAGAGGTAAGATAGTGGCAAAAAGAGATAATTCTAATGTCTATTTTGTGGTAGTGTGGTCGAGCAGTAGGCTTATCAGAGGAGTAGTGTTAAGCATTTGTTGTACATACACAAACAATAAATGAGGAACACACACTCAGAGACAATTCCAGGCCAATAGGTTTTTGTATAGAAAAATATATTTTCTTAGTTTATTTTAAGAACCACAGGTTCAAGATTTACATGTAATACTTCAAATGAAAGGTATTTCAGGTAGGTACTTTAGGAACTTTGAATTAGCAAAATAGCATATACAGTGCAATTTTCAACAGTTCCTGGGGGAGGTCAGTGTTTGTTAGTTTTTGCAGGTAAGTAACCCACCTACGGGGTTCAAGTTTGGGTCCAAGGTAGCCCACCGTTGGGGGTTCAGAGCAACCCCAAAGTTACCACACCAGCAGCTCAGGGCCGGTCAGGTGCAGAGGTCAAAGTGGTGCCCAAAACGCATAGGCTTCAATGGAGAAGGGGGTGCCCCGGTTCCAGTCTGCCAGCAGGTAAGTACCCGCGTCTTCGGAGGGCAGACCAGGGGGTTTTTGTAGGGCACCGGGGGGGACACAATTCAGCACAAAAAGTACACCCTCAGCGGCACGGGGGCGGCCGGGTGCAGTGCACAAACAGGCGTCGGGTTCGCAATAGGTCTCAATGGGAGACCAAGGGGTCTCTTCAGCGATGCAGGCAGGCAAGGGGGGGGACTCCTCGGGGTAGCCACCACCTGGGCAAGGGAGAGGGCCACCTGGGGGTCGCTCCTGCACTGGAGGTCGGATCCTTCAGGTCCTGGGGGCTGCGGGTGCAGAGTCTTTACCAGGCGTTGGGTCTTTGAAGCAGGCAGTCGCGGTCAGGGGGAGCCTCGGGATTCCCTCTGCAGGCGTCGCTGTGGGGGCTCAGGGGGGTCAACTCTGGCTACTCACAGTCTCGTAGTCGCCGGGGAGTCCTCCCTATGGTGTTTGTTCTCCACAAGTCGAGCCGGGGGCGTCGGGTGCAGAGTGCAAAGTCTCACGCTTCCGGCGGGAAACGTGTGTTGTTTCAAAGTTGCTTCTTTGTTGCAAAGTTGCAGTCTTTGTGGAACAGAGCCGCTGTCCTCAGGAGTTCTTGGTTCTTCTAGATGCAGGGTAGTCCTCTGAGGCTTCAGAGGTTGCTGGACCCTGGGAACGCGTCGCTGGAGCAGTGTCTTTAGAAGTGGGGAGACAGGCCGGTAGAGCTGGGGCCAAAGCAGTTGGTGTCTCCGTCTTCTCTGCAGGTTTTTCAGTTCAGCAGTCCTCTTCTTCTTAGGTTGCAGGAATCTGAGTTCCTAGGTTCTGGGGAGCCCCTAAATACTGAATTTAGGGGTGTGTATAGGTCTGGGGGGTGAGTAGCCAATGGCTACTAGCCCTGAGGGTGGCTACACCCTCTTTGTGCCTCCTCCCTGAGGGGAGGGGGGCACATCCCTAATCCTATTGGGGGAATCCTCCATCTGCAAGATGGAGGATTTCTAAAAGTTAGAGTCACCTCAGCTCAGGACACCTTAGGGGCTGTCCTGACTGGCCAGTGACTCCTCCTTGTTTTTCTCATTATCTCCTCCGGCCTTGCCGCCAAAAGTGGGGCCTTTGCTGGAGGGGGCGGGCAACTCCACTAGCTGGAGTGCCCTGGGGTGCTGTAACAAAGGGGGTGAGCCTTTGAGGCTCACCGCCAGGTGTTACAGTTCCTGCAGGGGGAGGTGATAAGCATCTCCACCCAGTACAGGCTTTGTTACTAGCCACAGTGACAAAGGCACTCTTCCCATGTGGCCAGCAACATGTCTGGTGTGTGGCAGGCTGCTAAAACCAGTCAGCCTACACGGGTAGTCGGTTAAGGTTTCAGGGGGCACCTCTAAGGTGCCCTCTGGGGTATATGTTACAATAAAAAGTACACTGGCATCACAGTTTTCAGTGTAGCCATTATGGTGCTGTGGAGTTCGTGCATGACAGACTCCCAGACCATATACTCTTATGGCTACCCTGCACTTACAATGTCTAAGGTTTTGCTTAGACACTGTAGGGGCATAGTGCTCATGCACCTATGCCCTCACCTATGGTATAGTGCACCCTGCCTTAGGGCTGTAAGGCCTGCTAGAGGGGTGACTTATCTATACTTCATAGGCAGAGTGAGGTTGGCATGGCACCCTGAGGGGAGTGCCATGTCGACTTAGTCGTTTTTATCCCCACTAGCACACACAAGCTGGCAAGCAGTGTGTCTGTGCTGGGTGAGGGTTCCCCAGGGTGGCATAAGATATGCTGCAGCCCTTAGAGACTTTCCCTGGCATCAGGGCCCTTGGTACCAGGGGTACCAGTTACAAGGGACTTACCTGGATGCCAGGGTGTGCCAATTGTGAAAACAAAAGTATAGGTTAGGGAAAGAACACTGGTGCTGGGGCCTGGTTAGCAGGCCTCAGCACACTTTCAAATCAGAACTTAGCATCAGCAAAGGCAAAAAGTCAGGGGGTAACCATGCCAAGGAGGCATTTCCTTACACAGATGAAACAGTCTACAAGCAAAACTTTTCAATTTTAAAAGTTGACAGTGCAATTTCTCACAGGAACCAATGCAGTCCTAGGGGAGGAAAAAGTATTAGCACAGTTAACAGGTAAGTACTCTACATACGATCCCAGTTTTTGGGGGTTAGGATGTTCACAGGTCAAAGTTCAAGTTGACCCCAAAATTGCACCACCAGCAACACAGGGCCGGCCGGGTGCTGAGGTCAAAGTTGGCGTTGGGTGTTCAATGGAATCCCATGAGGAATAGAGGCTCTTGGGAGAAAACAGATTGCAGGTAAGTAACCGTGGTTCCAGTACGGAGACCTGGGGGGTTTAAGTCAACACTGGGGGGGCCACAGGTAAGCACCAAACACACCCTCAGCAGCACAGGGGCAGCCGAGTGAAGGGTGCAAACTCAGCGCCGGGCGCCCAATGCTTTTCAATGGGGGAACCACAGGGGTCACAAAGATGCTGCAGGCTGGGTCCAGGGTTTCGGTTCAGGAAAACCAAAGGCTGAGCAAGAAGGAGAAGTGCCAGCTGGACGCTGCCAGATGGTTCGATTCTCCATGGCCAGTGGGCTGCAGGTGCAGGGGTACCTTTGGGCGTTGTCAGATCCGGTTGCAGTCAGGGGGATCCTCTGGATTTGCCAGAAGGGGACAACTCAGGGTGGACCTGAGGTCTGAATCACATGGAGACCTTCTCTGAACCAGTGGGCCAACTGGACACAGGCATTGGGTGCAGAATGGACAGGGCTCGCGGATCTGGGGCAGCTCTGGGGTCCTTTTAGAGATTTCTTCTGGACAATGCTGCTGCCCTCAGGAGTTTTTGGTCGTCTGCTGGGCAGGCAGTCGCCTTTTGGCAGAAAGAGTCTTGAAGTTGCAGACAAGCCAGTAGGGCTGGGGCCAAGTCAGTTGTCATATGGAGTCTTCACTGCTGGGGTCAGCTCTCCAGTCCTCCTTTCTTGAGTTTGCCAGTAATCTGGTGAGCAAGATTTAGGGGTTCCCCCAAATACTAGATTTAGGGGCGTTACAGGAGTCAGAAGGCAGAAGCGAATGGCTCCTGGCCTGAGGGTGGCTACACTCTTCCTGTGCCCACTCCCTTTGGGGAGAGGGGGGGGGGACATTCCTATCCCTATTGGTCCCTCTCCTCCAAAACACGAAAGAGGATTCTGCAAGGAGGAGGTCACTTCAGCTCTGGACACCTTAGGGGTGGTCCTAGCTGCAGTGGTCACTCCGTGTTTTACCTAATTTTCCCACCAGACCTGCCGCCAAAAGAGGGTCTTCGTCCGGGGGGGGGGGGCATCTCCACTGGAGTGTACTGGGACACTGTATTAGGAGGCCTGAGCCTTTGAGGCTCACCGCCAAGTGCTGCACTCCCTGCGGGGGGGGGGGAAGCATCTCCACCCAGAGCAGGCTTTGTTTCTGACCCTAGAGAGCACAAAGGTTCTCATTCCATGGGATCAGAAACTTGTTTGTTAGTGGCAGGCTGGCACAGACCAGTCAGCCCTACACTAGAGGGTTGGGTAACATACAGGGGGCATCTCTAGGCTGCCCTCTGTTTTCCTTTTACAATACATCCAACACTGGCATCAGTGTGGGTTTATTGTCCTGAGACATTTGATACCAAACTTCCCAGTCTTCAGAGAGGCCATCATGGAGCTGTGGAGTTCGTAATGACAAACTCCCAGCCCATGTACTTAATATGGCCACACTGCACTTATAATGTCTAAGAATGGACTTAGGCACCATAGGGGCATATTACCATGCAGATATGGCTTCATCTGTGGTATAGTGCATCCTGCCTTATGGCTGGAAGACCTGCTAGAGGGGTGACTTACCTATGCCACAGGCAGTGGTTTGTGGGCATGGCACCCCGGGAGAGAAGCCATGCAGACTTTTCCTTTTTCTCCCAACCAACACACACACACACACACAATCTGCAATGGCAGCGTGCATGGGTTTGGTGAGGGGTCCATTAGGGTGATATAATACATGCTGCAGCCCTTAGGGTTACAAGGGACTTAGCTGTGTGCCAATTGGGGAAAGAATGGTACAATTTAGGGAAAGAACACTGGTGCTGAGGCCCGGTAGCAGGATCCCAGCAAACGCTCAGTCAAGTTAGCATCAATGTCAGGGGAAAAAAAAAGTATTTCCTACATAGGTAAAGAACCTTCTCCAGCTGATGCGACAGAAGATCCTCCTGAAGGGGCAGTCTGATCGGAGGATCGATGCTCATTTTCAGATGCTCAGGATACCAGACTCTCAGTTCCCTGTCCGGAGCCACAAGGATTACTTGGGCCCAGTCATTCTTGATCTTCTTGAGAACTGGGCAGAAGTGGTATAGGAAGAAAGGCATACAGCAGGCCTGCGCTCCACCCACGACAAAAAGTGTCTCAAAACGATTGCCGCCTTGGAAACTTGAACGCACAATACTGCTGACATCACAGGTTCTCTTCGGAGGCGAACAGATCTAAACAAGGCTCTCACCCCTTGCTGAAAGAGTCCTTGCGCCACCTCTGAGTGGAGACACCACTAGTGATTCACTAGGCATCGACTGCTGAGTTCCTCTACCCTGGTGTTCAAAGATAACCTGCCAGATGTAGAACCACCAGGGTTATTCCCTGTCAGTGAAGTCCAGAGATGCAGGGCCCCACTCCACCAAGCTTGTTGCAGTACCACATGGTGGTGGTGTTGTCCGTGAACACCTACACTAACTTACCCTTGACGGAGGGAAGAAATGCCTGCATTGCTAGTAGGATTGCCCGGAGCTCCAACAGGTTGATATGTAGCCCGGATTCCGCTGGAGACCAGTGTTCTCTTATCTCTACCTCTGCCAGATGCCCGCTCCATCACAGTAGAGACACATCTGTCACTACTGTGAGATCTGGTTGGGTAAGGGAGAGGAGTTTGCCTCTGACCCAATTGCGGTTCATAAGCCACAACTGCAGGTTTTTCGCAGTTCCCTCAGAGATCTGGACCATGTTGGTGAGATTTCCATGATGCTGTGTCCACGGAAACTTCAGGTCCACTGCAGAGTCCGCATATGCCATCTGTCATGATTTACTAGCAGGGTGCAGGAGGCCATGAGGGTTAGCAGCCTCAGAGTCAGTCTCACGAAACCCAGGATAGAGGTCGAAACATCAGCATCATAACCTGAATAACCCAGACTTGCTGCTTGGGAGGATAAGCCCGAAACTGCACTGTGTCCAGAACACCTCCTATGAAAGAGCATCTGAGAGGGAGTCAGGTGTGACTTTAACACGTTTATAGTGAACCCTAGCGAATGCCGAAGGTTTGCCGTAGTCTGGAGGTGGGAGACGACAGCCTGGGTTGAGTCTGCCTTCAACAGCCAGTCATCGAGGTAGGGAAAGACAAAACCCTCACCTGCGCAGATGAGCTACGACCACCGCCATCACCTTCGTGAACACCCAAGGGGCACTGATAAAGCCAAATAGGAGTGCGCTGAACTGAAATTGTTCGTGGCCAACCTTGAATCGCAGGTAATGCCTGTGGGTAGGCAGGATTGGAATGTGGAAATATGCATCCTGCAAGTCCAGTGCTACCAACCAGTGCTCTAGGTCTAGGGCAGACAAGACCTGAGCCAACAAGAGCATCTTGAACTTGTCCTTCTTGAGGAAGAGATTGATGGTCTGTAGGTCTATAATAGGGCAAAGACCCTTATTCTTTTTTGGGTATCAGAAAGTAGCAGGAATAACAACCACTCCCTACTTCTGATATCGGGTGCCTTTCTATGGCTCCCTTGGCCAAGAGAGCTGTAACTTCCTATTGGAGGAGGGACAAATGATCCTACCAGACATTCAAATGTTGGCAGTATTGGAGGAGGAAAGAAGTGGATAGGCAGGGCATAGCCCTTCCGAATGATCTGCAGTACCCAAGCGTCAGATGTAATGGACTGCCAGTGGAGGAGATGACCTTGAATTCTCCCTCCAACGAGGCAAGCATGGTCATGTAAAACCAAAGTAGGAAGGCTTTGAGGCTGCAGCTGCCGGGGGCTGGATGCAGGATGACTTCTGGCTTCCAGACCCTCTAGGTCTGAAGACACTGAGCCCACGTCCCGCATAGCCTGGGGAGCTTGGTTTGGACCGTGGCTCACAAAGTTGGCACGGTGGTACACCCCCTTCCGTGGCCCCGAAAGGCAGATGGTGGACAAGGAATTTCCTAGAGTCCTTAAAGTACTCTAGCGCAGTCTGCCTTCTCGCTAAAGAAGCGAGTCCCCTCGAAGGGCGGCATATCCATGGGTTTGTCAGGTATCACCCGAAAAGCCAGATTTTCTTAGCCAGGTGTGGCGCCTTAAGGCCACAGTCGATTAAACCGATCTGCCCATCGGGTCAGTGGTATCCAGGCCACACTGAATGGTGAACTTCAATGCGTCTCTTCCATCTTTCACTGCTTGGGAGATGATGGCCCAGGCCTGCTCCGGGACCTGTTGCAGCAAACAGTATCCCATAAGGTGTGCAAGAAATGGCACAATAAGCATGAGGTGTTCACCGTCCTCAATGCCAGACTGGTAGAAAAAAACATTATATTCCCAAGCTGGTCCAGCCTCTAGGAAGGGAATGTGCCGTGGGAAGTTGAGGCTTGGAATACCAAGCTCTCAGAGGTGGGGTGTTGGCTGAGGAAATTAGGGTCACCTGGTGCAGGGCGATGGCGGCAGACAATCGTCCTATTTGCTGGAGCTCCTGTGCTAGACTTGGGCCAAGCTCCCAGCAGGACATCTGTAAGTACCTCATTAAAGGGCAGAGGGGGTTCAGAAGTGGAAGTCCCAGGTTGAAGCATTTCAGTCAAGATGTACGTCCTGACAGCCACTGAGGGCAGTTCAAGGACCTTGGCTGTCCTATGCACCACCACTGCATAGGAAGCTCCCTCCTGCATATCCACAGTGGGGTCGAGAGAAAACAAGTATCTGGAGAGGTGTCCAGGCCACAGGCATCTCCTAGATCCTCATACCACTCTATAGACCTTTCCATCTTGTGCTCTAAAGGGTCCAGTGACCCCTCACAATCTTCTTCCATGCCTTACTGCAGACAATAAGGATCAGGCAATGGTCTGACACCTGTGGACGACACCAGAATCAGCGACGCTGTTCTGGCTTCGGATCGTCCGGAATGAGAATGGGGCTGGTGCCGCCGGTGGCACCAGAAGCATTGGCATTGTGACAGGCGCTGGAGAAGGTCACATGGGTACGACTGATGCCAGTCCAGATTCATGAGCCCCCATCGGAGCCAAAACCACTGGGGTGAAAACTGTTGGGGCCTCCTATGACCCAGTGGGTCCCAAAGGTGCTCTGCAGGGCTCAGCCCGCTCAAATACGCAGCACATGGCCTCGTAAAAGTCCTTGACTAGAGCTGGGGTTGCTCCGGCTCCCAGAAATGGAGAGAGGTGCGGTGCACCGATTCCACCGAACAGTGCCTGGAACGCTGATGTTCCAAACTCGTCACATCAGCCAATTGATGAGGCAAAGTCTGTTTAGACAACTTATTCTTGTGCTTCTTTCCCAAGTGTCCAGAGGACCTCTAGTGGGAAGAGAACTTAGGGCTCCTGGAGCGGTCCCATTACCTTCTTCTCAGATGGCGTTGATTGCCAACCTGCAAGCAGCTTTAGGGACCGCACCCTCAAAGCCTTCGGCGCCATGGCCCTGCAGTCCAAGCACGACATGGACACCGTAGGCAGACGAGGTGACCCTCAACTAGTCTGTGGTTACTGACTATGACTATGCCCTGGGCACTGCTAACCAGTTCTCGGGCCAGTGCTCTGTGTAAAATGGTATATGCAAATTAGGCCAAATTATAATTGCCTCTGACAACCTACCTCTAAGTCCTGGGTATATGGTAGGGCATGTAGGTTTAGGGACACCAGTGTAGTTAGGGCACCCATGGGTGCACTAATGTGGAGCATGGTCTAATTTTAAAGGCAGCCCTGCCTTGCTGACTGCTTTAAAAATAAAATGAATCCCAAATTCGACTTTGGACTTAAAAGTACTTCCAAAGTCTCAAACTACTTTACTTTTACATATAAGTCACCCCTAAGGTCTGCCATGGGTTCCTCATAGGATAGATGCAGGGTAAATGTAAGCAGGGGCTTTATACAACATTTTCTTGTAATAAGCCCTGGTGAAGGAAAACAGCCAAATTCGTTTTTCCCCATTGCAGTACATTGGCTTCATAGGCTAACAGTGGGAGGCTTTATTTAAAAATAATAGTCATTTCCACTAGAAGAGAGCTAAATATGTCATGTTTGATATTAAATTAAAAGTTTGAATAAACCAAACAACTTGCAAATGTTGATTTATTATAACTAGTACAGAGAAATAGTTTTAGAACTCTTTCTGAAAGTCACCAGAATCAGCTCCGTAGCGCTCTTTTCTGATCGGACAGTCTCTGGCAGCCTGAGCCAAGCTGCCTTAATAAGGTGTGAAGTGTCCTGGGCTGAAACAAAGGAAGCATCTAGTTGGAGGAGAACTGCTGCAGCAGATGGCAGAGCAGAAAGGGGGTAGGAGTGGCAAAAGTGGTTTTCAAAGGAGGGAAAGCCAACTAGGACAGAAACTGGACCTCACCCATTTCCTGCTCCCCTAGCCGGATGGGAGTTCCAGTAATTAGATTAGGTGAGAGGGGTTGGAAGTGGTGTGCTAGGGAAACTTAGACACACCACTGGTTGGGCTAGCCAGATGTAACCTCCAAGGAGAGATTTTCTCCATGTCGGATTTTTAAACAATGTTGCTTTTTGGGATTGCTTTTTGCCACACTTCGCAGAAAGTGGTCTCCCCCAAAGGGTGGCACCTTACACTCCACTGATCAGGGGTGCCACCCTGCTTGCTAACCCAAGAGCAAAGATAAATATAGCAGAGCTGCCCACCAATTCAGATCTAGAAGTAAATACTGGAGAAAAAGGACTGCCCCGCTGAAACCCTGCACCCACAAGGACTACACCAGCTGCACACTCTTCTTGGCTTCACCACAAAAAGATCTTTGCCTTCCTTCCGCAGCTAGTGGCGGACTCCCTGTAAGCTACAGGTAACAAAGTAGCTGACCAGAGTCCCCTGCATCAAGTCCTGCAAGACGAGCCCAGCTGACCAGCTCCCGTGGGCATTGAAGGATTATGACTAGATGGATTCTGGGAGATATAGTCCCAACTTCTAAGAAGCAACTCGGAGCTATTGGAACCTTGGATCATGTTTGTGGACACTTCGAGGGCCCAACATAGACTTCTGAAAGAAGAGCCATAAATTTGGAGCAACTTTGTGAAAAATCTCCATAAAGTGACCGTTCTGTCGATGAGTCAAGCCGGCGACGCCGAACCGTGAACCAACCTGAATTTCAGGTTCGTCCCACTGAAGCTCTGGAGTTTATCCCCCTCAAGACTTCTGGGAGTTGCCTGGGACCTCGCGTTGAGCCAAGCTGACAATATCGCATTGCAAGCCGGTCTGAAGAGGAGCCTCGAACGACGACGAGAGAAAAAGCTCCAAAAAAGTAAAAAGGTAAAAGTGTATCTGACTTGGGCTCCATCGTGATCGCCTTAAACTTTTTTTTATTTCTTTTTTTTTAACTCTGCCCTGGTCAAGTGCGACCAGATGTCCCCAGTTGCTGCTTATTGTATTTCGGCACTAAAACGCACATTTTTACATTAAGGGGCTCATTCTGACCCTGGCGGGCCACAAATGACGGAAGCACCGCCAACAGGCTGGCGGTGCTTCAATCCCCATTCCGACCGCGGTGGTAAAGCCGCGGTCGGATTGCCGGGGCCGGCGGTCATTTGCCCCGGCTTGGGGAATCCGCCAGGGCAGCGCTGCAAGCAGCGCTGCCCTGGGGATTCTGACCCCCGTACCGCCAGCCTGTTTCTGGCGGTTTCCACCGCCAGGAAGAGGCTGGCGGTAAGGGGTGTCCTGGGGCCCCTGGGGGCCCCTGCACTGCCCATGCCACTGGCATGGGCAGTGCAGGGGCCCCCTAACAGGGCCCCATGAAGCTTTTCACTGTCTGCCTAGCAACTGCACCCGTCGCACCGCCGCAACACCGCTGGCTCCATTCGGAGCTACCAAGGGTTGAGGAAGGATTAATTTATTGAGACCTTGACTGTACCTAGTGTGGGATTGCCTGTAACTAAGTGTGGATACCTATCTGTCCTTACTGATAATCTACTTTTCAACATTTCTGGTGCACAGTGGTGGGATACAGTACTTGTGTTTAGTATCACAATACAGTGTTTAAGTGAAGCAAATTAAAAATCATCTAAATTGTCCTAGTGCAAAAATCACTTTTGATTTTTAATTTAGACTAATTTCAATTGATTTTTTATTTTTATTTTTCTAAATTCCTGACTCAATTTTTGCAAAGTTTGTATTTGTGCGACCCAAAACTTTGGGATACCATGGAGCTTGATCTAGCTAGCTTACCTACCCTTTAATGTAGTTCCGCTTAGGGAATTGTGTAAGAACAAGGGATTACTAGTAGCTACTAATCTAAGGAAAGCTATGCTGGTTAAGTCCCTTAGGGTCTGGGCAGAAGCTCAGCAGGCAGGTACAGAGGAAGCTCCCAGGAGAGAAGAGAGGGAGGGTGACATTTCCAACCCCTCAGGGGAGGAAGAGCATATAGACCTTAGTGATGAGGAGGAAGGGGGTCATCACCCAACACAGAGAGCAGGGACCTGCCTGGAGCTGGTGGGGGAAGAGGATTCACCTCAGGCGGAGCAAACCTGTCCCTCTGGGAGGTGCAGCTTGAGGCCCAGATAGTCTATATAGCTTTAGAGGAAGAGATGTTAGCCCTGGAAAAGAATAAGTGGGTAAGAGAGGAACAGAGAGATGGTGGCAGCGATGTAGAGTGCAAGGTGTCCAGGGGGAGGTGGGTTTTGCCCCAGACTATCCAAGTGGATTGTCCCTATCTACCAGGAGAGTGATGACATCGACAAGCAGCTGACAGGCTTTGAGAGGGCTCTCAGGATGAGAAGGGTTAGTCCTCAGTATTGGGGTTCACTTCTGTGGTAATTGATCTCAATAACTTAGGGGGGAAAGGCCTCTAATCCTAGGAGATAAGAGAGAGTTGTATTCCAATATAAGGATATATCGCATCGAGAAGTTTGGTCTCACCCCAGAGCAGTATAGGATGAAATGTAGGGACACCAAGAAGGTCAATACTCACTCCATGATTTACTTTGTAGACACCTCAATTGAGGCACTAGAAGGCTGGATAGGTTACCAATGTAAGTACTTATGAGGGGCTATACAATTTAATCAAGGAGGAGTACATCCTGACTATTTGTATCTCTGAGAAGTTACATCAGTATCTAGTGAAGTCTAGGCTGTCTAATTCCAGGGACCTACGAGAGGCAGCTGATGAGTCATTGTGAACCAGGATTTCCAGCAAACATCAGGGGGTGACAAGATCTCCTCCCCCCTCCAGAGGACTGTCCAGGGGAAAAGAAGATAAAAAGTAAAAAGTCCTCACATTAGCCACAAAAACCTGCACAAGGAGGGGAGAGCTGAGCCATGCCACTTCCAAAGGGGAGGGAGGTATCAGGGAAAGCACTTTCATCCTGCTAAGGCAGGGAAGTTGTATGAACTTGCAATGGCTGGTGTTGGAAAGTCGATTATTATCAAGGGGAGATAGGTACCCAAATGTAATAACAGGCCACAATCCCACAATAGGTCCAGTCAAGGTCACAAAAAATTAATTATTTCTCTACCTTTTGTAGCCTGGCCCATCGGGCAGTTAGGCTTAAACTTAGGAGACAGGTGTGTAAAGCATTTAATATCAACAAAACAGTGAATAAATAAAAACACCATACAATAAAAATCAGACACCAATTTATGAAAATAGGAAATATTTTTATCTTTAAAATTAAACCTGTAGGAAGTTGGCTCTGTATATACTATCTCAAAGTAAGAGTGTGCACAGAGTCCAAGGGTTCCCCTTAGAGGTACGATAGTGGCAAAATTAGATAATTCTAATGCTCTATTTTGTGGTAGTGTGGTCGAGCAGTGGGCTTATCAGAGGGTAGTGTTAAGCATTTGTTGTACACACAGGCAATAAATGAGGAGCACACACTCAAAGACTTAGCTCCAGGCCAATAGTTTTTATATAGAAAAACATATTTTCTTAATTTATTTTAGGACCACAAGCTTCAAGATTTGAAGTAAATACATAAAATGCAAGGTACACCACAGGAAAGTAAGGGACTTTGAATTAGAGCAGTAACATACACAGTTTTAGTTAAAATATCAATAAGCTATTTTAAAAGTGGTCACAGTGCAAAAATCAACAGTTCGTGGGGGAGTTAAGTATTGATTAGTTTTTCAGGTAAGTAAGGCACTTACAAGTTCAAGTTCTTGGGCATAGGCAGCCCACCATTGGGGGTTCAAGGCAACGACAAAGTTACCGCACCAGCAACACAGGGCCGGTCAGATGCAGAGGTCAAAGGAAGGCCTAAAACACATAGGCACCTATGGAGAACAGGGCTGCTCCGGTTCCAGTCTGCCAATAGGTAGGTACCTGCGTCTTTGGAGGGCAGACCAGGGGAGGGGGGGGTTTGTAGAGCACTGGCGTGGACACAAGTAGGCACACAAAACACACCCTCAGCAGCACAGGTGCGGCCGGGTACAATGTGCTTAGCAGGCGTTGGGTTTTCAATAGGAATCAATGGAGGGACCCGGGGGTCACTAGTGGTGCAGGCAGGGCACAGGGGGGCTTCTCGGGCCAGCCACCGACTGGGCTAGGCAGAGGGTTGCCTGATTGTCACTCCTGCACTGGATTTCGGTTCCTTCTGGTCCTGGGGGCTGCGGGTAAAGTGCTTGGTCCAGACGTCTGGTTCTTTGTTCCAGGCAGTCGCTGTCAGGGGGAGTCTCTGGATCCTCTCTGCATGCGTCGCTGTGGTAGTCCAGGGGGGTCGACTCCGGTTACTCACAAGGTCGCAGTCGGCTGGGAGTCCTCCCTGTAGTGTTGGTTCTCTGGAGTTCGAGCCGGGGACGTAGGGGGAAGAGTGTGAAGTCTCACGCTTTCAGTGGGATGAGTGAAGTCTTCAAAAGTTGCAAAGTTGTTGCTGTTTTTGAACAGTGCTGATGTTCTCTGGAGTTTCCTGGTCCTTCAGGTTCAGGGCAGTTCTCTGAGACGTCAGAGGTTGCTGGTCCCTGTCGGATGCGTCGCTGTGCAGGTTCTTTGAGTCTGGAGACAGGCCGGTATGGCTTAGGCCAAGTCAGTTGTCGTCTCTGACGTTTCTGCAGGGCTTTCAACTCAGCAGTCCTTCTTGTTGTAGGTTGCAGGAATCTGATTTCCTGGGTTCTGGGATGCCCCTAAATACTAGATTTAGGGGTGTGTTTAGGTCAGGAGGGCAGTAGCCAATGGCTACTGTCCTGGAGGGTAGCTACACCTTCTTTGTGCCTCCTCACTGAGGGGAGGGGGGCACATCCCTAATCCTATTGGGGGAATCCTCGAATCTCAAGATGGAGCATTTCTAAAGCAGGGGTCACCTCAGCTCAGGGCACCTTAGGGGCTGTCCTGACTGGTGCGTAACTCCTCCTTGTTTTTCTAATGATCTCCTCCAGCCTTGCTGCCAAAAGTGGGGGCAGTGGCCGGAGGGGCGGGCATCTCCACTAGTTGGGATGTCCTGGGGTGCTGTAACAAAAGGCATGAGCCTTTGAGGCTCACCGCCAGGTGTTACAGTTCCTGCAGTGGGAGGTGAGAAGCCCCTCCACCCAGTACAGGCTTTGTTCCTGGCCACAGAGTGACAAAGGCACTCTCCCCATGTGGCCAGAAACTCATCTAGTTGTGGCAGACTGACAGAAACTGGTCAGCCTAGCACTAGGAGTCAGACTGGCATTCAGGGGGCATCTCTAAGATGCCGTCTGGGTGCATTTTACAATAAATTCCACACTGGCATCAGTGTACATTTATTGTGCTGAGAAGTTTGATACAAAGCTTCCCAGATTTCAGTGTAGACATTATGGAACTGTGGAGTTCGTGTTTCACAAACTCCCAGACCATATACTCTTTATGGCTACCCTGCACTTACAATGTCTAAGGTTTTGCTTAGACACTGTAGAGGCAAAGTGCTCATGCACATATGCCCTCACCTGTGGTATAGTGCACTCTGCCCTAGGGCTGTAAGGCCTACTAGAGGGGTGAGTTACCTATGCCACAGGCAGTGTGAGGTGGGCATGGCACTCTTAGGGGACAGCAATGTCGACTTAGTCATTTTCTCCCCACCAGCACACACAAGCTGTGAGGCAGTGTGCATGTGCTGAGTGAGGGGTCTCTAGGGTGGCATAAGACATGCTGCAGCCCATAGAGACCTTCCCTGGCATCAGAGCCCTTGGTACCAGGGGGTACCACTTAGAAGGAACATATCTGGGTGCCAGGGCTCTGCCAATTGTGGGAACAAAGGTACAGTTTAGGGAAAGAACACTGGTGCTGGGGCCTGGTTAGCAGGGTCCCAGCACACTTTCAATCATAACTGGCATCAACAAAAGGTAAAACGTCAGGGGGTAACCATGCCAAGGAGGCATTTCCTTACAAAACCAAAATGAAAAATCCAATGTGGTGAACTGGAGATATGAAGTTTAAAAGTTTAAATGTAAAAACATGCTTTCTAGTGCCTAGAAAAAAAAAAGAGCCAACCAGGGACATCTGGTCGCACTTGATGAGGCAAAGTCAAAAGTTATAGTTGGCTGTGATGGAGCCCTGCTCAGACACACTGAGTGGGATGCCTCGGTTAAACTTTTACCTTCGCACTTAGAAATTCTCTGCAGCTTTTATCCATCCACGTTATATGGTCCTCTCCAGCAAGCTGATTTTGATACAACATTGTCACATTGCCTTGCCGCAACACTCCTGCCAAATCTTGGAAGTCCAGAGCTTTGAGTGGGGTAAACCTGAAATTCAGACTGGGTCATGGTTGAAGGTGGACAGCTTGCCTCACTATATCGGGTTGGTCCACTTATGGAGGCTTTTTTCAAAGTTGCTCCAAACTTCTGGATCTTCTTCCAGAAGTTCTTTTTGGGTCCTTGAAGTGTCCACAAATTTGATCCAAGGTTCCAAAAGCACTGAAGAGCTCATTAGAACCTGGGGCTACAATTCCCAGAATGTATATTGTCAGAATCCTCTAATGGCCACTGGACGCTGGTCAGTTGGGCTCTTCTTGCAGGACTTGATGCAGGTGATCCAGGTCAACTCCTTTGTGTCTGTAGCTTACAGGGAGTCAACTGCTGGAGTTGCAGATGCAAGGAAAAGTCCTTCTCTATGGCTCCCTTGGCAAAGAGAGCCGTAACCTCCTCACAGAGAACTGCCAGGTGATCCTCCTTCATCCAATTGTAGGATGGTGGCATGAATGGAGGGGTAGTCTCAAAGGGGAGGGAGTCGCCTTTTGAACTATTTGCAAAAACCCAAATGTCTGACGTAATGTTGGGCCAACAGGGCAGGTGATGGCGAATCTTGCTTCCGACCGATCCCTGGTGGTGAAGCATCAGACTAGTGAGTTTTGGAGGATGCAGCTAAAGGAGGGGTGGTGGACTGGCTAGACTGCTGGCTCCCTGATCCACGCGGATGCTGGATGCCATGTCCCATGCCATGTAGAGGCTGGGCAGCATGTGTGGCACACTGGCTGGTGGGGAACAGATGTGGCTAGGCACCCCTTCTGTAGCCACGAAAGGGGTGAAAAGTAAACTGAGGGAGGTGAGGGGCAGCTGCGAGTCCTAGGGACCAGGCCGTAGCCCGGGACTCCTTAAAGTGCTCAAGCACTGGGTCTGCTTTGTCTCCAAAGAGATGAGTGCCATCAAAGGACATGTCCATCAGAGTGGATTAGACATCCCCTGAAAAGCCAGATGTCCTTAACCAGGTGTGACGCCTCAAGGCCACCCTTGAAGCAACCAATCTGCACAGAGAGTCTGTCATATCCAGCCCACATCGAATTGTGAACTTAGCTGAGTCTCTCCATCGGCTTGGGAGAGAATGGCGTGGGCCTCCTCTGGGACCTGCGGCAGCACTTGTGCAACAGTGTCCCATAAAGTATTAGTATAAAGCCCCAAAAGGCATCCTTTGTTCACAGACCACAATGCCAGGCTGGAGGAAAAAAACAGCTTCTTCCCATTGTGATCCAGGCTCTTGGATTCCCTATCCAGGGGGTGCGGAAGGTAATGCACCGTGTGATGTTGAGGCTTTTATAACCAAGCTCTCAGGGGAAGGGTGTTAGGTCAGGAACGTCAGGTCGTTAAGCGCAGGCCAATGGTGACGGTTATAGTCCTGTTCACAGGACCCCCTGTGCTAGGTTTGGCCAGGTCATCAGTGAGGGCTTCATTAAAGGGCAAAAGGGGTTCTGCAAGGAGAGTCTGTCATATCCAGCCCACATCGAATTGTGAACTTAGCTGAGTCTCTCCATCAGCTTGGGAGAGAACGGCCTGGGCCTCCCCTGGGACCTGTGGCAGCACTTGCGCAACAGTGTCCCATAAAGTATTAGTATAAAGCCCCAAAAGGCATCCAATGTTCACAGACCACAATGCCAGGCTTGAGGAAATAAACAGCTTCTTCCCATTGTGATCCAGGCTCTAGGATTCCCTATCCGGGGGGTGCAGAAGGTAATGCACCATGTGATGTTGAGGGGGTTTAATAACCAAGCTCTCAGGGGAAGGGTGTTAGGTCAGGAACGACAGGTCATTAAGCGCAGGCCAATGTTGACGGTTATAGTCCTGTTCACAGGACTCCCTGTGCTAGGTTTGGGCCAGGTCATCAGTGAGGGCTTCATTAAAGGGCAAAAGGGGTTCTGCAAGGAAAATCCCCAAGCTGATGCACCACAGTTAGGAAATGAGTCCTGACAGCCACCGAAGGCAGTTTGGCGCCCAAGACCTCAGCCGCTCTGCACACCACCATAGAATAAGAAGCCCCCCTCCGTAGCCATGGGAGGAGGAGAAAGCATGGTAGCATCAGGGGATTTGTCCAGACCACTGGCTTCACCCAGTTTCTGAGCCCAGTCCATAGGGTCTTCAAGCTGATATTCCAAAGGGTCCAGTGACCCCTCCATACTCTCACCAAACTCATACCCATAAAAATAAGGGTCATGATCTGACCTAAGGAGCAAAGTCCCTGCCGAAGTCGCAATTGGTGTAAAGCAACGCCATTCCGTCTCTGTGTCAGTAAGCAATAAGTATGGGTTTGACGCTGGCCTGGGCAAGGTCAGGAGCGTTGATGCCAGAACAGTCGTCTGGATAGGTTGCAATGGTAAGACTGATGCCGGTTTGGATCTGAAAGCGGATCCCTGGGTGACCCCCGGAGCTGGGGTTGAAGCCACTGGTGTGGAACCCGAGGGCACCCCAGTATGGGTGGCCTGCCCAAAGAGGAGCACACGCATGGACTCGTAGAGTTCCTTCAATTTGGCAGGGGTGGCTCCGCCTCCTGGAAACTTAGGGATCCCAGAAGTAGGCTCTGAGGACAGAGGCCTAGAGCGATGATGCTCCTTCTTCCACATCACGTCATTCAAGCGATTGTGCTTATTCAACTTCTTTTTATCCTTACCCAAATGTCTTGTTGATTTGGAATGGGACGAGGAATGGTGAGGCCTCAGTAAGTGGTCCCGGACCTTTCTCTTGACCGAGAGCGATGTGGAGCTTGGCGCCAGGCCATGAGTAGCTTTAGTGACCACTCTCTCAAAGCCTTCGGGTTCAGGCCCGGCATTCAGGACATGACTTCGGTTGTGGTTGAACTCTAAACACCACAGGCATATGAAGTGTGGATCCATCATGGTCATCATCTGGTGACAAGAGTTGCAGGGCTTGAAGCTGGTCTTCCATGTTGACATCCTCAGCGCACCAAGAAGTAAAAAAACTTCAACAATAAGTTGAAAATCCACTCAAAAAGTGACTGCAGGGATAGCTCTCTTCGGATCTGTGCACAGGCTGGCGCGGAAAGAAAAGAACTGATGTCAGCTGGGGTGGCACCAAAATACGACCCACAATGCTATATCCAACGACCACGATGCCAAGAATAAACGCAGACGACCGATGCCATCTGAAAGTGTGCAGGGGTACTGCTCGAACAAACATCTGTGGATCCAGACTGAAGCCCAGGGGAAATTCTAAGGTAAGGAATCTGCAACTAGATGTCTCTATCAAATACAGAGGGCACCAACTGGGGACATGTGGTCACGCTTGACCAGGGCAAAGTCAAAGGTTGAGGCCAACCGCGGATACACTGAGAAGGAGGCCTCAGTCAAAGTTTTACCTTCACACGTAAAACATTTCCTGAAGCTTTTCTCTCTTGACGTCATGCAGTCCTCTCCAGCTAGCCAATTTCAATGCAATGTCATCGGATTGCCTTTCGGCAAGACCTTGGTCAAATCCTGGAAGTCTGGAGCTCCGGAACTTTCAGTGGGATGAACCTGAAATTCAGGGTGGGTGACTGTTGAAGGTAGCCGGCTTGCCCCACGACTTTGGGTTGGTCCACTTAGGAAGCTTTATTTCCCCAAAGTTATCCCAAACTTCCAGAAGTCTTTTTTGGGTCCTTGAAGTGTCCACAAATGTGATCCAAGGTTCCAGAAGCTCTAAGTTGTTCTTTGGAAGTTGGGACTACATTTCTCAGAATGCACCTGGTCAGAATCCTCAAATGGCCACTGGACACTGGTCAGCTGGGTTCTTCTTGTAGGACGTCGTGCATGGGACTCTGGTCAGCTGCTTTGTACCTGTAGCTTACAGGAAGTCCACTTCTGGAGTTGCAGAAGCAAGGAAAAGTAATTTTCTTGGTGAAGCTCAAAGTGTGCAGCTGGTACAGTCCTTGTGGTTGCAGTCCTTCAGGTGTAGACTAGGGGTTCAGCTGGGCAGTCCTTCCCCAGTATCTTCTTCAAAAAGGGATCTGAATTGCTGGGCTCAGTCATATTTATCCTTGCTCCTGGGTTGGCAAGCAGAGGGCGCCCCTGACAAATAGGTGCAGGGTGCCACATTCTTTAAAAATCCAACATGGAGAAAATCTCTCCTTGGAGGTTACACCTGGCTGAGCCCACCCACTGGTGTGGCTAAGGTTTCCTAATACACCCGTTCAAGTCCCTCTTCTAATATACTTTTTGGGGGTCTCTTCTGAGTGGGATAGCAGGAAATGGGAGATATCCAGTTTCTGTCCCAGGTGGCTTTCCGTCCTTTGAAAATCAGTTTGGCCACTCCAACCCCATGCTGATCTGCCATCTGCTGCAGCAGCTCTCTTCTCACCAGATGCTTCCTTTGTCCCCCCAAGCCGCTTCACATCTGATTAAGGTAGCCTGGCTCAGGCTGCCAGAGACAGACAAATTAGGCAAGGGCATAACAGGACTGATTTAGTAACTTTCAGAAAGAGTTCTATAACTCATGCTGTGTACTAGTTACAATAAATCCAACCTTGGAAAGTTGTTGGATATATTCTAACTTTTAATTCAATACCAATCTTGACATATTTAGCTCTTTTCTAGTTGAAATTTTAAATCAAGCCTCTAAATGGTATCCTATGGAGCCAACGTACTACAAACAGACTTAGCTGTTTTTCCCTCACCAGGGCTTATAAAACATCTTTTATAAAGTCCCTGCTTACACTCTACCCAAAGCCTGGGGTACCTAGGATGGACTTTAAGGATGACATATCTAAAAAAAAAAACATAACAAAATAGCGTAGTATGAGTCTCTGGAAGTACTTTTAATTCCAAAGTCGAATTTGGGGGTAACTTTAATTTAAACGCAGCCTGCAAGACAGGCCTGCTTTTACAATGATACCACAGACAACAGCAGTGCACCCTGGTGTGCCCTAACTATACTGGGGTCTCCAAACCTACATGTCCTACCATATACTAGGGACTTCTAGGTAGGCTGTAAGAGCCAATTATAATTATGTCTAGTTTGCATATACCATTTTAACTAGAGCACTGGCCCTAGGACTGGATAGCAGTGGCCAGGACAATCAGGGTCAGAAAAAAACAGTATTGGGTGAAAATGGGGGCAAAAAGTGAGGGGGCTTCTGCAATCAGCCCAGTTTTCTCATGACAGGGAAGAGTTTTGACTATTTCCATCCAGGACACAAAAGAGGGGATGCGGTCTGCTCCAAGAAGCCCCCAATGGTGGGAAGTCCCATGGCATTGCTAGTGTGGGTGTGGAGATGGAAGTTGGCACAGAGATAGGGTCAGGATATCCAGAGGTTATCTTGGTGTCTGTGGGAGGGGTGGATGCTGCACCACTGGCTGCCTTACCTACAAGCAACGAGAAGTACAGGAAGGGGACTGAGGTTGAGGCGCTGAGAAATACAGGAGCCAAAGTGACTATGGTCACAGAGAAACTGGTTTTCCAGAGCAAATCCTACCTGGTGTATATAAAAAGGTAACATATGCAGACAGCAGAGTGAAGCTCTATCCCATGGCATTGGCAAGCTTGGAATGGGGATGTGTGACTGGCCTTAAAACGTAGTTGTGTCTCCTGCCCTCCCAGTACAGTGTCTACTGGAAAATTATCTTGAAGCGTCTGAGTGGTCAGAGGTGGATGAATGGTTCATGCAGAGATGCTGGACCTCCCTGAGTGGGTGTGTGCTGCGACCAGGTCACAAGCCTCACAACAAAGCAGTACTGGACACTTGGACCATAGAACAATTGGCCAAGCCTCCAGAGGCAAGAGAAAGGGCACAGGGTCTGGTGACAGGAGAAATCCAATTCTGAGGGGGGAGGATCTGGTCTCTTAGGTAGGAACTCCACCCTTGCATGCTCTGCCTGACTTGGCAGAATTGCAAGAGGCAGGTGGAGAGAGTTGTGCCAGAGGCAAAGATAGTGTCCCACTCTTAAGGACTTGAGACAGACTTCCTTCAGGCAAGAGCAGGGTGATGTCAGTGGCTCTCACAGGGTTTACTGGACAATGGAGCCCTCTATACTGAGGCAAGGGATCCCAAAATAGGGACAACCAGGAGAGTGGTGGTCCCCCAGAAGTATAGGGAATCTCTCCTCCCCTAAGCCATGGCAGGGCATTTGGGTCAGACCAAGACCTGGAATAACCTGGTCAACCATTTCTATTGCCCCAACATGTCTGCCAAACTGAAGGAGTCCTGTAGCTCATGTGTCACGTCAGGCCAGTGGCAGGACAGGGGGCAATCCGAAGGCACACTTAATACCACTGCCAGTGTTTGGGACCACTTTGAGAGGGTGTGGATTGATATTATTGGTCCCCTAGACCCACCAACTGCCTCAGGCAACAGATATATTTTGGCGATAGTGGACCATGCTACCAAGTATCTAGAGACAATACCCCTTAGTACAGTCACTGTTCCCATAGAGTCTAAGGCCCAACTTGGTATGTTCACCAGATTGGGTTGTTTCCCAAAGGAGGTGGTCCCCGATAGGGCACAAACTGTATGTCTGTCTATCTGAAGGCAGTATGGGATGAATGTGATGTTACTTACAT
Organism: Pleurodeles waltl; assembly: GCF_031143425.1. Classification (NCBI taxonomy): domain Eukaryota; kingdom Metazoa; phylum Chordata; class Amphibia; order Caudata; family Salamandridae; genus Pleurodeles; species Pleurodeles waltl. The sequence goes on from NC_090443.1 coordinate 314,436,945, forward strand.
GTTCACCACCCCATATCATCCGCAGACTAATGGTCTGGTGGAAATATTTAACAAGACCCTGAAGGGCATGATTCTGGGTTTCTGTGACAAACTCAGGAGATGGGATGTTCTCCTCTCATGCATGCTGTTTGCTTACAGAGAGGTGCCCCAAAAGGGGGGTCGGTTCAGCCCCTTTGAGTTACTGTTGAGGCACCCTGTAAGAGGCCCACTGTGTTTAGTGAGAGTCTTGGGAGAAGCCTCTCAAGCAGTCCAAGCAGAATGTGCTTGCCTAAGTGCTAGGCCCACGGTCTTGCATGGCAGAGTACACGAAGAGAGCAAGCACCAACCTGGAGGCCAGCCAAGATCTCATGAAGCTCTGGCATGATCAAAGTCTACTATGCCTGAGAACCATCCAGGTCAGTTGGTGTTGGAACCTGTGGCTCTTAGAGCCCTCCAAGCCAAGTGGGCTACCCCATTCTGGAGAAAAAGGGTGAGGTCACCTACCTGGTGGACCTTGGCATCCCCAGGAATCCCCACTGGAACCTGCATGTGAATAGACATCAAGACAGGGCAGATGTGACTATGCTTATGGTTACAGAGTAAGGGTGAACGTCTGCCAGACCTCTTCTCTACCAATGTGCAAGATGGGTCAGTGAAGGGAGTTGTACTCTTTCCAAGCTGACAGACAGCAAAAAGACTGCAAATAAATGCTGGAGCAGTTTGCTGGGCTGCGTGCCCTGACCCCTGGACTCACCACTTAGTGTATCCATGAGATTGACACTGGTGACAGCTTACCTGTCAAAAACAAGTTGTACAGGTTGTCTGACCAGGTCAGAGCCAACATCAAGGCTGAGGTCGTTAAGATGTTGGAGCTAGAGGTAAATGAGTCTCTGGGCCAGTCCAGTGGTGCTGGTACCCAAACCTAAACCCCAAGGTGGGAACAATGAGTTGAGATCTATGTATACTACAAAGCTTTGAATGCAGTCACTAAGACTGATGCTCACCCCATACCTAGAGCTGATGAGCTCATTGATAGGCTGGGGGCTGCCAAGTTCCTGAGCACACTTGACCTGACCTCCGGATACTGGCAAATTGCCCTAAGACCAACAGCCAAGGAGAGGTCAGCATTTTCCACCCCAGAGGGCTATTTTCAATTTAAGGTGATACCCTTTGGTTTCAAACATGCCCCTGGCAAGGTTGGTGAACAAAGTCTTGTTTTGGTTGGAATTCTTTAGTGCAGCCTATCTGGATGACAGCTGTATTCAGTTCCACCTTCGAGGATCACCTGCTCCACTGGAGGGAAGTGCTTTAGGCCCTGCAACAAGCAGGCCTATCAAGGCAAGCAAATGCCAGATAGGGCAGATATCAGTGGTGTGCCTGTGCCACCTTGTGGGTGGAGGCCTTGTACAACCTCTCCAGCCCAAAATCCAGACCATCCTGGATTGGGAGATTCCTAAAACCCAGATTCGGGTTAGGGCCTTTCTTGGCTTGACTGGGTATTACAGAAGATTTGTGAAGCACTATGGGACTACTGTGGCCATATGACAGAACGCACATTACAGAAAACAGTGCAAAAGGGTAATTTGGAACCCAGAGTGTCAGAAGGCCTTTGACAATCTGAAGGAGGTTATGTGTTCAGCACCAGTGTCACTGGCCCCACACTACAATAAGGAATTTATTGTTTAAGCAGATGCTTCAGCGCAAGGGATTGGGGCAGTGCTGTCACAAGTAAATGATGAGGGTCAGGATCAGCCAGTTTCCTTCATTAGTAGGCGACTACTCCCTAGAGAACAAAGACTGCCATTTAAAGGAAGGCCTTTGCTTCTGAAGAAGCTGAGGCCATACCTGTTTGGCACTCACTTTTGTGTTCAAACTGACCACAGACCTCTCAAATGGCTCATGCAGATGAGTGTGGAGAACCCAAAACTGCTGAGGTGGTCCATTTCCTTACAGGGGATGGACTTCACAGTGGAACATAGACCCGGGTGTGCCAGTGCCTATGCAGATGGACTCTCAAAGTTTTCCCACTTAGCTGATGAGGACTACCAGAGTATAGGGTAGTGCCCATCATCTTTCGCCTGGCGGTTGGGGGAGGGGGGGCATGTTCACCCCAAAACCTTTTGACTGATACTGGTGGTTATGGACTGACTGTGCTGTTGGCACTGGTAATCAGTCCCAGGGCCTGTGCTTTGATTAAAATGTTATATGCAAAGTAGGCACAATTATAATTGGCTCCGACAACCTAACTATAAGTCCCTAGTAAGTGGTAGGGCATATAGGTTTAGGGATCCCAGTACAACTAGTGCACCCATAGGTGTAATGCTGTGGTGTCCAGTGTCATTTTTAAGGCAGGCCTGCCTTGCTGACTGCCTTTAAATTAAGGGTAACCCCAAATTCGACTTTGGAATTAAAAGTACTCCAAAAGTCCTAAACTACCTTATTTGTACATATATGTCACCCCTAGGGTCTAACCTAGGTGCCCCAAGGGTTTGGAGCAGTGTAACTATATGCAGGGACTTTATAAAATATATTTTATAAGCCCTGGTAAGGGAAATACAGCCACATGTGTGTTCTCCATTGCAGTACATTAGCTCCATAGGCTAACATTGGGAGGCTTCATTTAAAATTAATAAAGTCTCACTTCCACTAGAAAACAGCTAAATCTGACCAGTTTGATATCCAATCAAACATTAGAACAAGGTTGGGGTTACTATAACTAGTACAGAGAAATAGTTTTAGAACTCCTTCTGAAAGTTACCAAAATCAGCCCTGTAGTTCCCTTTCCTGATTTGTCAGGCTCTGGTGGCCTGAGCCAGACTACCTTAATCAGGTATGAAGTGGCCTGGGCTGAAACAAAGGAAGCATCTGGTGGGAAGAGATCTACTGCAGCAGATGGCAGAGCAGGAAGGAGGGATAGAGAGGCCAAACTGGTTTTCAAAGGAGGGAATGCCACTTGGGACAGAAACTAGACCTCCTCCATTTCCTGCTCCCCCAGTCAGATGGGAGCCCCAGTAATTAGATTAGGAGAGGGGCTGTGAGGGGTTAACCACAGCAGTGGGTGAGCTCAGCTAGACATAACCTCCAAGGAGAAATGTACTCCTAGTTGAATTATTTTTTAAGAATGTTGCTTTCTGGGATTCACTTTTGCCACACTTCACAAGAAGTCGTCACCCCAGAGGGTGGCACCTTGCAACCCATTGGTCAGGTGTGCCCCCCCCCCCTTGCCAACCCCAAAGCAAGGATAAATATGGCACAGCTGTCCAGCAATTCAGATCCCTGCTGGAAGAAAATACTGGAGGGTAAAGGACTGCCCTGCTGAAATCCTGGTCTGCACCTGAAGGACTGCACCCACAAGGACTGCACCAGTTGCACACACTGTGCTTCATCACAAGAAGAACTTTGCTGTACTTCTGCTACTCTAGGAGTGGACTTTCTGTACGCTACAGATAAAAGGAGCTAACCAGAGTCCCCTGCATTAAGTCCTGCAAGAAGAGCCCGACTGACGAGCATCCAGTGGGCACTTGAGAATTCTGGCCAGGTGCATTGTAGGAACTGTAATCCCAACTTCCAAGGAGCAACTCAGAGCTTCAGTAACCTTGGATCAAGTTTATGGACACTTCAAGGACCCAACAAGAACTTTTCAAAGAAGATCCAGGAGAGGCCAACAAGGACTTCTGGAAGAAGATCCAGATGTTTGGATACATTTTGCAAAAAAGCTTCATAAGGTGACTAACCTGTCGACAAGTCAAGCCGGTGGTGTCAAACCATGCCACAGCCTTAATTTCAGGTTTGTCCCACTGAAGCTCCGGAACTTTTCTTCGAGACTTCCAGGTGTTGACTGGGACCTTGCGCTGAGCCAAGCCAAAGACATTGCATCGCACGCCAGCCTGAAGAGGAGCCTTGACCGACAATGAGAGAAAAAGCTCAAAAAGTGAAAAAATAAAAAAATAAAAAATCAAAGTCAGAAGGTGAATTTTTGACCAAGGCCTACAGCTCAATGTATCCAACTTAGGTTCTATCGCAGTTGGCCTCAAATTTTGACTTTGCCCCGGGCAAGCGCAACCAAATGTTCACGGTTGGAGCTTTTTGTTTTTAGCCACTAAAAAGCAAATTTTTACATTTGATCTTTAAAAATTCATATGTTAGGTTTTATACACTGGAGTTTTAGTATTGTGGTCTCCTTTGAAAGATAAAAATATGTCCTATTTTTATAAATTGGTGTTGGATTTAAATTGCGTGTTCTGTTTTACTTATTTACTGTTTTGTTGATATTAAATGCTTTACACGCCTGTCTCCTAAGTTAAACCTAATTGCTTGTCGGTCAAGCTACTAAGCATTGAGCAAAGATTAATTTATTGAGACCTTGAATGGGCCCAATGTGGGATTGTGGCCTGTAACTAGGTGTAGGTACTTACCTGTCCTCACTGATAATCCTCTTTCTAACACATACATATATACATACACCTATACATACACCTAAATATATAGAAATATATACTTACATGCATATACATCCAAATATACACATACAGACATACACATACATAATAGACATACATATAGTCAAACAAATATACACACAGATATATATATATATATATACACACACACACACATATACATACACATTTTAGCTACACGTTATACATATATACTTAGACATATTTACAGATACTGAGACATAGTTACATATTAATACATACATATAAACATATATAAACACACAAATACGCACGTATATATATCTAAATACACATATATATACATATACACATATATACATGTACACACAGATACAAGTTACTTACCTTTGGTAACGACATATCTGGTAGAGACATATTCTAGTTGCAGATTCCTTACCTTAGAATTTGCCCCAGGTGTTGGACTGGATCCGGAGATTTTTCTTTGAGCAATACCCCTGTTTGTCATTGGCGTCAGTCACCGTGATGATGTCGGGAGTAGTACATAGACGCCACCCTCACATAGTGACGTCAGTTTCTTTTAATGACTTTCTACGCCAAAGCGCAGAGCCGCTAAGAACACTTGACATTGGTGCGCCAGAGCTAAGGACCTGAAAGGGGGAATCCCTGTCCCTAGAAATCAGTTCACAAGCAGGGAGGATTAAGGAATCTGCAACTAGAATATGTCTTTACCAGATATGTCGTTACTGAAGGTAAGTCCTTTGTACATCTGATATAGACTTCTAGTTGCAGATTCCTTACCTTAGAATAGATACCCAAGCAATGCCATCCTTGGTGGTGGCCTGCGAACCAAAATCATACTAGGAAGTCCTGCAGGACGGAACGACCAAAGTAGCCGTCCCGATGGACCGGATTGTCCATACAGTAGTGCTTAGCAAATGTGTGCAGTGATGTCCACGTAGCTGCCTGGCAGATATCCAGGACAGGAACTCCGTGTGCTAACGCAGTGGAAACAGCAGTTGCTCTGGTGGAATGAGCATGCAAGACCTCAAGACGTTGCTTCTTGGCCAGAGCATTGCACATTTTGATGCAAAGAAGCACCCATCGAGAGATGGTATGCTTTTGCACCGCCTTCCCTTTTTTTGCACCCACATACCCAACGAAGAGTTGATCGTCCACTCGGAAATCTTTAGCACGATTGAGGTAGAACGCCAACGCTCTTTTTGGGTCCAGACATGAAGTCTCTCCTCCTCGTGGGAAGGATGTGGGGATGCGTAGAAAGTAGGCAGAGTGAGGACTAGCCTCCTTGAAAGGCTGTAACCATCTTAGGAAGGAAAGAAGCCTTAGTGCACAACACTACTTTGTCAGGGTGCACAGACAAGTATGGAGGCTTTGAGGAAAGGGCATGAAGCTCACTCACCCTGCGAGCAGAGGTGATTGCAACAAGAAAGACAGTTTTGAAGGAGAGGAGCCGCAAGGGACAATTATGCATTGCTCAAAAGGAGTACACCTCAAATAAGTAAGTACAATATTGAGGTCCCACTGAGGCATGATAAATGGAGTGGGAGGAAATAAATGGGTGAGTCCCTTTAGGAATCTACTCACAATAGGAGATTTAAAGAGTGAGGGGTGATCAGGTAGCCTAAGAAAGGCAGATATAGCAGATAAATACCCTTTAAGGGTGCCCAAAGCAGAGCCCTGCTGGGCCAAAGAAAGAATGAACAGAAGAACCTCGGCCAGAGGGCAGAAAGGGGATCAACAGATTTGTTGGTACACCATGCCACAAATTTATTCCAACAACAGGTGTATACAGTTTTGATTGATGGACGCCTGGCTGCCAAGATGACATCGCAGACTTCGGGTGGAAGGGCAAAAGCAGTCAACTGTCGCCGCTCAATCTACACGCATGAAGGCGGAGGTTGGACAGGTTCGGGTGAAGAACTGTACCCTTTTGCTGCGACAGAAGATCTGCCCGAAGAGGAAGTCTGAGTGGAGGATTGATGGACATGCTAAATAGCTCTGGATACCATACACTTCATGCCCAGTCCGGAGCGACGAAGATGACTTGGGCCTGGTCGTTCCTGATTTTCTTGAGAACTCTGGGCAGAAGAGGTATAGGCGTAAAGGAGGCCGGAGTTCCACTCGAGACGAAAAGCATCTCCGAGTGAGTGCCGCCTTGGAAACTCTAACGTGCAAAACAGCTGACATTGCGCGTTCTCTGCGGAGGCGAACAGATATAACCAAGGATCTCCCCACTGCTGAAAGAGACCTTGGGCCACCTCCGGATGGAGACGCCATTCGTGATCGGCTGTGCATCAATGGCTGAGTTTGTCCGCTCTGGTGTTGAGGGAGCTCACCATATGTTGAACCGTCAGGGTAATGCCCTGATCTTCCAGCCATGTCAAGAGGCGTAGTGCCTCCTGACAAAGGGTCCTGGACCCTACTCTGCACTGTTTGTTGCAGTACCACATGGCGGTAGTATTGTCCGTGAACACCTGCACCACTTTCCCTTTGAGAGAGGGAAGGAATACTTTCAACGCAAGCCTGATCGCCCGAAGCTCCAGAAGATTGATATGGAGCCCAGACTCCGCCGGAGACCAGAGTACTCTGATCTCTGCCTCCCCCATGTGGCTGCCCCAACTCAGAAGTGACGCATCTGTCACTATCGAGAGAACTGGTTGAGGAAGGGAGAGGGATCTGCTGTGGACCCAATGCAGATTTGAAAGCCACCACTGCAGGTCTTTCGCAGTCCCCGCCGAGATCTGGACCATGTCGGAGTGATTCCCCTGATGCTGCGCCCACTGGAACTTCAGGTCCCACTGCAGAGCCTGAATACGCCATGTGGCGTGTGTTACTAGCAGGATGCAGGAGGCCATGGGGCCCAGCTGCCTCAGAGTCAGTCTCACCGAAACCCAAGACCAAGGCTGAAAGATCAGAATCATAGCCTGAATGTCTTGGACTCGCTTTTCAGGAGGATAAGCCAGAAACTGCACTATGTCCAGAACTGCTCCCATTAAAGGGAGTGTCTGAGAGGGAGTCAGGTGTGACTTTGGCATGTTTATAGTGAACCCTAGCGTGTGCAGGAAGTTCGTCGTAGTCTGAAGGGGGAGACGACTTTCTGGGGCGAGTCCACCTTCAACAGCCAGTCATCGAAGTAGGGGAAGACTGAGGCCCCTAACCGGCGCAGATGAATTGCAACCACCACCATCACTTTCGTGAACACCTGAGGGGCGCTGGTAAGGCCGAAGGGGAGCACGGTAAACTGAAAGTGCTTGTGACCTACCACGAATCATAGGTAACGTCTGTGGGCATGCAGGATGGGGATGTGGAAATGAGCGTCCTGCAAGTCCAACGGTACCATCCAGTCTCCTGGGTCCAGGGCAGACAGAACCTGAGCCAGGGTGAGCATTTTGAATTTCTCCTTCTTGAGGAAGTAGTTTAGGTCCAGAAGGTCTAAGATAGGACGCAAGCCCTTGTCCTTTTTTGGTATCAGAAAGTAGCGGGAATATCAACCACGACCTACTTCTGGCACAGGGACCTTTTCTCTAGCTCCCTTGGCCAAGAGCGCTGCGACTTCCTGGCGGAGAAGTGCCAAATGATCCTCTGGAAGGTGACTGGAGGATGGTGGCATAGTTGGTGGAGCAGATTTGAAAGGGTGGGAGTAGCCCTTTCGAACTATCTGCAAAACCCACCTGTCCGTGGTGATGTGTTCCGGGTGGGGCAGGTGATGGCGAATCCTGCCACCAACTGGATGGGAGTGAGGGGGCGGACTAGGAGGGTTTGGAGGCTGCATCGGGGACAGAGGTGGACTGGCAGATCTCTGGTTCCCTGTCTCACGGCCATGTGGGATTCCGCGCCCCCTGCCACGCAGAGGCTGAACAGCGTGGGCGGCATGGTGGCTGGGTGGAGGACGCGAAAGGGAGCCTCTTCCGTGGCCACGAAAGGGGCGAAAAGGGGAATGTGGGGGTGAGGGGCAGAGGAAAGACCGAGGGACTGAGCCATAGCTCGGGAATCCTTGAATCTCTATAAAGGAAGAGTCTGCTTTGTCTCCAAAGAGACGCGAGCCATCAAAGGGCATGTCCATGAGAGACTGTTGGACATCCCCAGAAAAAGCAGAAGTACGCAACCAGGGACGCGTCGTAAGGCCACCGTTGTAGCAACCGATCTGCCCAGAGAGTCGGTTGTGTCCAGCCCACAACAGATTGTGAACTTGGCTGCATCTCTCCCATCATTCACAGCTTGGGAGACGATAGCACGGGCCTCCTCCGGAATCTGCGGCAGGACCTGCGCAACCGTATCCCACAAAGAGTGGGTATAGCGGCCCAAAAGGCATGCGGTGTTCACAGACAGCAGCGCAAGACTGGAGGAAGAAAACAATTTCTTGCCAAACTGTTCCAGCTTTTTGGATTCCCTATCCGGGGGTGCGGAAGGGAATGCGCCTGAAGAAGAGGAAGCGTGGATAACAAGACTCTCAGGTGTGGGTTGCTGGGACAGGAATTTATGGTCATTCGGAGCGGGCCAATGACGGCATGCGACAGTCCTATTCACAGGAGCCCCTGTGTTGGGTTTGGACCAGGTACCCAAAAGGACATCGGTGAGGGCTTCATTGAATGGCAAAAGGGGTTCTGAAGTAGAAGCCCCAAGCTGAAGCACCTCGGTCAGGAGATTAAACCTGACCTCAACAGTGGGATGATAGAGACCAAGGACCTCAGCTGCCCTACTGACCACCATGCCATAAGTTGATTCCTCCGTCGTAGCCACAGTAGGAGGAGACAGCATGCCAGCATCAGGAGAAGTCTCCAGACCACTGGCTTCGCCCAATTCCTGAGCCCAGTCCATAGAAGGGTCATCCTGGTATTCATAAGGGTCAAGGGGCCCCTCCAATCCCTCTCCATATTCGTACCCATAAGAAAAAGGGTCCGAATCTGACCTGGGGTGAAAAGGCCCCATCGAAGTCGAAGGCGGTGTTGGCCAACGGAGCTCCAACTCTGAGTCGTCGGGGATGAGAATTGGGTTGACGTCGTCAGTGGTCACTACCAACGTCGGGGCGTCGACAAATGATCCGGCGCCGGGGAAGGTCTCAAGGGTGCGGATTCGCGCGCGGACCTGGAAGTGACCTCGGTGGCCAGAGCCGAAGGCGCAGAACCCAAAGGCCCCTCAGCCGAACCCCTTGGGCCCGAAGGCACCGTATCCAGGTCGGACCACCCAAAGATGAGGCACATGGCCTCATATAATTCTTTAAACTGGGCGGGGTTGCTCTGGCAAACTCGGGGAAGCGCAGAGCCGACCCAGATGCAATCTCTGAGGACGGAGGCCTTGTGCGTGGACTCTCCTCCCGCATTGCGGCGGCCAAGCGACATGGCGAAGTCGGAGAGCGATGGGACATATTCGACTTCTTCTTCTTACCTTGAGCCGAGGATTTGGAAGAAGACAAATGGTGATGACTCAGCGACCGATCGAGAACTTCCTCTCGAGCGAGACCGAGACTTATGCGGAGTCGAGTGCAGGGCCACCAGGAGCTTCAGGGACCGCTCCCTCAAAGCCTTTGGGTGCATAGCCCGGCACTCGGAGCATGACTTTGGGTTGTGGTCGCGCACAAGACACCACAGACAAACCCAATGAAGATCCGTCACTGACATCGTACGATGACAGTACTCGCACGGCTTGAAACCTGTCTTCGGGGACATCCTTGAAGCACCAAATTTTCACAGAAAAACTCGACAAAATGGTGGAAGTTGGCCAAAAAATATCCAGGGTAGCTCTTCTCCGGATCAGTGCGTGGCACGGAAGAAAAGAAGTGACGTCATTGCACAAGGGCGGTGTATATGTACTACTCCCGACGTCATCACGGCGACTACGATGCAAACGGAGTCGACAGACGTCACCTGCCGATGCGCAAGGGTATTGCTGGAAGAAAAATATCTGGATCCAGTCTGACGCCTGGGGGAAATTCTAAGGTAAGGAATCTGCAACTAGAAGTCTCTATCAGATATACACATACATACATACCTATACACACTCACGTATATACACATATATATATATATTTTTTTAATTTATTTATTGTCGCAGTTGGACTCTTGCTGTAGGCAAGACTGCTGGTTTAGGGATGATAGCACTTTTGTTCGTAAGTGACTAGGCCAAACCTACAAGTCGTCACAACTGTCGGCCCAACCGTCCCGGCTCACAAGCAGTACCTCACCAAAAACCCAAACGGTAAAAGGTGATCTCTGGCAGCCATTACGCATGAACTCTAGAGTGCGTCATCTCAGAGGAGTTGTGGTTAAAGGGAAATTACCCGTTTCTCACACGAGCAATACATCTCAGTTACACACAGGCAAAGAAGGAGATGCAGTGAAGTTTTCAATATGTTATTAACAAGACTACAATCTACTGTAAAATGCATGAACTGCAATGATTAGGATAATGAACAATGCAAGAAGCATAATTTAAAGATGAGTTGTGAATACAAAGACCCCCACCATCTAGCAATAAGCATGAAATGTATAAGATCCCTAAAACCCTAGCATGGAGAACCTAATCTCTAACCTAACAAGAGCTAGTTGTGTTAAAACTAATCTGCCAGTATCAGGTCGATGAGAAGAATCCCCCCAACCTTTGTTACTTGGAATGAGGTCTCTAGATCAGACTCCGTGGGGACATGAAGGCCGGGTCTGCATCAAGGTGACATGTAGCATAGATAGCGTTGATGGCATTTGGTAGGATTCGCTATGAGAACCTTGTCTGCGTGAGATGCATTCAAACAGATCTTGTAGGACCCCTGATGCAGGTATGTTCCCAAACAATAGATAAGAAGGCATGCTTGGGGCAGCATTTAAATAAACAATTCCTTCCAAAGGTAAATTATGTTCCTGTCACAAGTAAGTGGGAAAGGGACATGATGTGAATACCAACGTATATCACTTGTCTTTGACACTGATAGTGATACCTTCACAGAGTGGCACTGATAATGTGAAATCAAAACATCTTCCTAACTATACACATAGCAACCATCTTGGAAGAAATAATTAAATAAATGCGCTAAAACAGAGCAGGTTAAAAGTCACTAGGTCACAGGTCTGCAATCCAGAAGGTTAAGCGAACTCCTGATTCCCAACAAAACTAAATAGGATCCACTACAATACACACACACACACATATATATATATATATATATATATATATGTATATGTATATATATATATATATATATATATATATATATATATATATATATATATATATCATTCCACAAAAGCTGCTAATGTTACCGAACAACTTTCAGATGGGTGCCTCCGTGCAAGCAGCAAGCACGTGAAATACAAACACCAAACAGGCTTAAACGTATTTAAGCACCTATGTTTAAATGTCCTTTTCACTACTGGCATTTGAGAAAGGCAGGTTGCCGAAACGCGTCATGCTGGGGAGATGAAATTAATGTGGCTGTGAATTCCAAGAGTGCTCCGGGAGAATCAGAAGTGGAGCCTGTTTGGTGTTTATATATATATATATATATATATACATATATATACATATATATACACACATATATATATACATATATATACACACATACACACAAATACATATCGGATTTCTGTAGGAAAGTACCCTCTTCCCCACTTTTTGCCTGCTATCAGTGTGCTTAGACTGTTTTCACTGGGATCCTGCTAATCAGGACCCCAGTCATTGTGCGCTCTCCCTCTAAATTTGGATGTCTAGGACTTTTGTACACTCCAATTGGCATATTGGTGCCCCTTATAAGTTCCTAGTATATGGTACCCATGGCATTGGGGCACAAGGGGTTTCCCCATGGGCTGCAGCTTATATTGTGCCACCCATGGGAGCCCATGCAAAATGTGTCTGCAGGCCTGCCATTGCAGCCTGCGTGAAAAGGTGCCTGCAACCTTTCAACACAGGTCACTGCACCAGGTCACTATAAGTCACCCCTATGGTAGGCCTGCCTAGTCCAGAGGGCAGGGTGCAGGTCCTTGTGTGTGAGGGCACCCCTGCATGAGCAGAGGCACCCCTATGAACTCCAGCTCCATTACACTGGACTTCGTAAGTGCGGGGAAGTCATTTTACCTGTGTACTGGACACAGGTCACTACCTGTGTCCAGCTACATAATGGTACCTCCGAACCTGGGCATGTTTGATATCAAACATGTCAGAATCATACTGTTGCCAGTATTGGCTGTATGATTCCATGCACTCTGGGGGCTCCTTAAAGGACCCCCCCAGTAAAGCTCCTACCAGTCTTCTAAACATTTCCAGGCAGCCAGAGCTGCTGCCACCCCTCAGACAGGTTTCTGCCCTCCTGCTGCTTAATCAACTCAGGCAGGGAAAGGCAAGACAAAGGATTTCCTGTGGGAGAGGAAAGCAACACCTTCTCCCTTGGAAATAGGTGTTACAAGGCTTGGGAGGGGCAGCCTCCCCGAGCCACTGGTTTGCTTTGAAGGGCACATTTGGTGCCCTCCTTGCATAAACCGGTCTGCACCAGCTCAGGGACCCCTGGTCCCTGCTCTGGCGCGAAACTGTACAAAGGAAAGGGGTGTGGCACTCCCCTGTCCATCACCACCCCACCCCCTGGTGCCCAGAGCTCCTCCAGGTGGCCACTCGATTCTGCTATCTTGAAATCAAGATGTGCAGAGGACCCTGGGAGCATCCAAGTGGCCAGGTCAAGCAGGTGATGTCAGAGATCCCTCTTGATAGGGGATTACCTTGCAAGGTGACCAAACCCCCTTTTGGGGCTATTTAGGGACTCTTTAGAGGGTGCGTCCCCAGATTTGATGTGTAAGACTCCACCAGGACTCTTCTGCATCCTATACTTCTACTTCTGGCCACTGAAACTGCAATTGGACTCTTCAGGAACTGACAAGATTGCAACTCTGGTGACAACCTCGCTTTGCAACATCTCCGGCTCCTTCCAGCAACTGCAACATTTCCCTGGCTGTGCATTCTCTGGGGTCAGCGAGATGTCAGCCTGCACCAATAAGCAAGAAGGAATTTCACTCAGAGTGAAGGAATCACTCCCCTGCATCTACAGGCACCTACAGCAACAACAACAAACAAACAAACAAAAAAACATTTATAAAGCGCGCTACTCATCCGTGAGGGTCTCAAGGCGCTAGGGGGAGGGGGTTACTGCTGCTCGAAGAGCCAGGTCTTGAACTGCCTCCGGAATGCGAGGTGGTCCTGGGTGTTCCTGAGGTTGGTGGGGAGGGAGTTCCATGTCTTGGCCACCAGGTAGGAGAAGGATTTCCCACCTGCCGTGGTGCGGCGGATGCGAGGGACGGTGGCGAGTGCGAGGTTGGCGGAGCGAAGTTGACGGGTGGGCGTGTAGAAACTGAGGCGACGGTTGAGGTATTCGGGTCCCTTGTTGTGGAGAGCTGTGTGTGCGTGGGTGAGGAGCCGGAAGGTGATCCTTTTGTTGACGGGAAGCCAGTGCAGGTGTCTCAGGTGGGCGGAGATGTGGCTGTTGCGGGGTATGTCGAGGACGAGGCGGGCGGAGGCGTTTTGTATTCGCTGCAGACGTTTCTCGAGTTTAGCGGTGGTTCCTGCGTATAGGGTGATTCCGTAGTCCAGGCGGCTCGTGAGGAAGGCGTGGGTCACAGTCTTTCTGGTGTCGGCGGGGATCCAGTGGAAGATCTTTCGGAGCATGCGGAGGGTGAGGAAGCAGGAAGATGATACGCATTGACTTGTTTGGTCATGGTGAGAAGCGGGTCCAGGATGAATCCGAGGTTGCGTGCGTGGTCTGAGGGGGTTGGTGCGGTGCCTAGGGCTGTGGGCCACCAAGAGTCATCCCAGGCGGACGGGGTGTTTCCGAGGATGAGGACTTCCATTTTTTCTGAGTTCATTTTCAGACGGCTGAGTTTCATCCATTCTGCAACGTCTTTCATTCCATCTTGTAGGTTGGTCTTGGCGCCAGTGGGGTCCTTGGTGAGGGAAAGTATCAGCTGAGTGTCGTCGGCGTAGGAGGTGATGTTGATGTTGTGTTTGCGTACGATGTCGGCGAGGGGGCTCATGTAGACATTGAAGAGAGTCGGGCTGAGCGAGGAGCCTTGTGGGACGCCGCAGATGATCTCGGTGGGGTCTGAGCGGAACGGAGGGAGGTAGACTCTTTGGGAGCGATTAGAGAGGTAAGAGGAGATCCAGTCCAGGGCCAGTCCTTGGATACCGGTGGAGCGCAGGCGGGATGTTAGGGTTCGGTGGCAGACGGTGTCGAAGGCAGCCGATAGGTCGAGGAGGATGAGGGCGACTGTTTCTCCGTTGTCCATCAGATTTCTGATGTCGTCTGTGACTGAGATGAGGGCGGTTTCTGTGCTGTGATTGGCTCGGAATCCGGACTGAGAGGGGTCGAGTAGGTTGTTGTCTTCAAGGAAGTTGGTAAGTTGCTTGTTGACGGTCTTCTCTATGACTTTGGCAGGGGAGGAGCAAGATGGGGCGGAAGTTCTTCAGGTCGTTGGGGTCCGCCGTAGGTTTCTTCAGTAGGGCGTTGACTTCTGCATGTTTCCAGCTCTCGGGGAAGGTGGCAGAAGCAAACAAGCTGTTGATGATGGTCTTAAGATGCGGGGCGATGATGTTGTCGGCTTTGTTGAAGATGAAGTGTGGGCAGGGGTCCGAGGGGGCACCGGAGTGGATGGAGTTCATGGTAGCTTTGGTCTCCTCCGTGCTGATGTGAGTCCAGGCGTTGAGGGTGATGGCTGGGGTTGTAGGTTCTGTGGTGGTTGGCTGGGTCTGGTGTCCGAAGCTGTCGTGTAGGTCGGTGATCTTACGATGGAAGAAGGTGGCGAGGGAGTTGCAGAGGTCTTGTGAGGGCGTGATGGCGTTGGAGTTGGCGCTAGGATTGGAGAGCTCTTTGACAATGTTGAAGAGTTCTTTGCTGTTGTGAGTGTTCTTGTCCAGTCTGTCTGTGAAGGAAGTTCTTTTGGTGGCGCGGATCAGTTGGTGGTGTTCGCGGGTAGCGTTTTTGAGGGCAGACATGTTTTCTGCGGTGTGGTCCTTGCGCCAGGCTTTCTCGAGGGTACGGCAGGTCTTTTTGGATTCCTTGAGGGTGTCTGTGAACCATTGAGGTTTCCTGGTGCTGGTCTGTCTTGGGAGGCGTCTGAGGGGTGCGAGGTTGTCTGCGCAGTTGGTGATCCAATACGAGGCTGAGGGCTGCGTCGTTGGGGTCGGTGGAGAAGGTGGGTTGGTTGTCGCTGAGAGTGGAGAGAAGCTGTTCCGTGGGGATTTTGTTCCAATGTCTGCGTGGGATGGGTTGTGTGCGGAGGTGGAGAGTCTCGCGTCTGAAGGTGAAGTGGACACATCTGTGGTCGGTCCAGTGTATTACGGAGGAGTGGCTGAAGGATACGTGGTTGCTGGTGGAGAAGATGGGGTCGAGAGTGTGTCCGGCGATGTGGGTGGGGGTGTTCACCAGTTGCTTGAGACCGAGGTTGGCGAGCAGGGCGGTGGTGTTGGGGTCGTTGTTCTGTTCCAGGTGGAAGTTGAGGTCACCGAGGAGGATGTAGTCCGGCGAGGCAAGGGCGTGCGGGGAGATGAAGTCAGCGATAGATTCGCTGAAGAGGGTGCGTGGTCCAGGGGGTCTGTAGATGAGAGTTCCTCTGAGGGTGGTCCTGGGGTCGGTGTGGATCTGTAAGTGCAAGTGTTCGGCGGCAAGGGGGGTGTCTTCGGTGGAGGTGGTGACGTTGATGGAGTCCTTGAAGACGATGGTGATTCCTCCACCGACTTGGTTGGTGCGGTCTCTTCTGGTGATCTTGTAGCCGTCGGGGATGGCTATGGCGATGTCGGGGGCAGAGGAGGCGTTCATCAAGGTCACAGTGATGACAGCGACGTCCGGTGCCGTGGAGTCCAGGAGGTCCCATAGTTCAATGGCGTGCTTGTGGACGGAGCATGCATTGATCAGGATGCATTTGAGGTGGTTGTTGGCGCGTGGGCTGGCGGGCGGGGTGGAGTCGCGGTGGAAGGTGAGTTTGCAGGTGAGGCATGCGAAGGGTCCATGGGTGCGTTTAGGGTTGGCTTGGAAGCAGGTTCTGGATCGCCCTGGGTTGAGAGCGTGGAGGGAGTTGGGGTCGTAGCGGTGCTGTAGGGTTTGGGAGTGCTGGGGGCCAGGGGTCGTGGCGCTGGGCGCGGTCCAGGCGCAGACGGGCGCAGATGTGCTTGCCTTTGGTGCACCAGCAGCATGGGTGTGCAGCGGCCGCCATGAGACGGAGGAGGTGGGGAGGAGGGGTCAGCTGGGGGCGGGAGGCGGGGCGACGAATGGGAGCGGGGGGGCGGGCCGAGCAGGAGGTGGCGGAGGGTGGGGGGGTCAGGTAGAGGGGAAGGGAGAAAAGATAGGGAAGGGGGGATTACAGAGGTGGAGATGAGTCAGGAAGAACAGAAGAGGAGGAGAGAGAAGAGTCAAGAGAGAAGAGTCAAGAGAGAAGAGAGAAGAGTCAAGAAGAAGAGGAGAGAAGAGTCAAGAAGAAGAGGAGAGAAGAGTCAAGAAGAAGAGGAGAGAAGAGTCAAGCAGAAGAGGAGAGACCAGAGAAGCAGAGGAGGGAAGCGTCCAGAAGATGAGGAGAAGGCCACAGAGGAAGAAAAGGAACACGCAGAGAAGAGTACAGAAGAAGAAAAGAACACGCAGGACGGGGTGCAGAGGAGAAAAGAAGAACACAGATGAAGAGCAAAGCAGGAAGAGAACGCGGTGAGGAAGAGGAGAAAAGAAGAAGAACACAGATGAAGAAAGAACACGCAGGACGGGGTGCAGAGGAGAAAAGAAGAACACAGATGAAGAGCAAAGCAGGAAGAGAACGCGGTGAGGAAGAGGAGAAAAGAAGAAGAACACAGATGAAGAGCAAAGCAAGAAGAGAACGCGGTGAGGAAGAGGAGCGGGGCACAGAGGAAGAGCAGAACACGCAGCAAGTGGGCTGCAGAAGAGGAGCAGAGAGCGGAGGAAGATGGCTACCAGAAGAAGGAGCAGAAAGTGAAGGGAAATGGACAGCAGAGGTGCGGAGAAAGGTTGGAGGAGAGAGCGGAAGGCAGAAGACAGAAGTTCAAGGAAAGAGAGGTGAGTAGCGCGGGGCTGGGCGGGGGGAGTACTTACGTTTTTAGCAGGTCTTGCTGGGAGGTGTCAGGAGCCTGGGCTGGTGGAGCTGCAGGGGGAGCGACCTACCCTAGGGTCAAGGGTCGCTGACTGCCGCGCAGCGGCCGCCATAAGAGGGAGGAGGGGGGGAGGAGGGATCAGCTGGGGGCGGGAGGCGGGAGGGGGGCGACGAATGGGAGCAGGGGGGGGCTGGGCCGAGCAGGAGGTGGCGGCGGGAAAGCGGAGGGTGGGGGGGTCAGGTAGAGGGGAAGGGAGAAAAGATAGGGAAGGGGGGATTACAGAGGAGGAGAGGAGTCAGGAAGAACAGAAGAGTCAAGAGAGAAGAGAGAAGAGTCAAGAGAGAAGGGTGAAGAGTCAAGAAGAAGAGGAGAGAAGAGTCAAGAAGAAGAGGAGAGAAGAGTCAAGAAGAAGAGGAGAGACCAGAGAAGCAGAGGAGGGAAGCGTCCAAAAGACGATGAGAAGGCCACAGAGGAAGAAAAGGAACACGCAGAGAAGAGTACAGAAGAAGAAAAGAACACGCAGGACGGGGTACAGAGGAGAAAAGAAGAACACAGATGAAGAGCAAAGCAGGAAGAGAATGCGGTGAGGAAGAGGAGAAAAGAAGAAGAACACAGATGAAGAAAGAACACGCAGGACGGGGTGCAGAGGAGAAAAGAAGAACACAGATGAAGAAAGGTACACGCAGGACGGGGTGCAGAGGAGAAAAGAAGAACACAGATGAAGAGCAAAGCAAGAAGAGAATGCGGTGAGGAAGAGGAGAAAAGAATAAGAACACAGATGAAGAGCAAACCAGGAAGAGAACGCGTGAGGAAGAGGAGAAAAGAAGAACACAGATGAAGAAAGAACACGCAGGATGGGGTGCAGAGGAGAAAAGAAGAACACAGATGAAGAGCAAAGCAGGAAGACAACGCGGTGAGTAGAGGAGAAAAGAAGAAGAACACAGATGAAGAGCAAAGCAAGAAGAGAACGCGGTGAGGAAGAGGAGCGGGGCACAGAGGAAGAGCAGAACACGCAGCAAGTGGGCTGCAGAAGAGGAGCAGAGAGCGGAGGAAGATGGCTACCAGAAGAAGGAGCAGAAAGCGAAGGGAAATGGACAGCAGAGGTGCGGAGAAAGGTTGGAGGAGAGAGCGGAAGGCAGAAGACAGAAGTTCAGGGAAAGAGAGGTGAGTAGCGCGGGGCTGGGTGGGGGGAGTACTTACGGTTTTAGCAGGTCTTGCTGGGAGGTGTCAGGAGCCTGGGCTGGTGGAGCTGCAGCGGCAGGGGGAGCGGCCTACCCTAGGGTCAAGGGTTGCTGACTCTGCTGCGCAGTGGCCGCGATAAGAGGGAGGAGGGGGGAGGAGGGGTCAGCTGGGGGCGGGAGACAAATGGGAGCAGGGGGTGCGGGCCGAGCAGGAGTTGGTGGCGGCGGGAAAGCGGAGGGTGGGGGGGTCAGGTAGAGGGGAAGGGAGAAAAGATAGGGAAGGGGGATTACAGAGGAGGAGAGGAGTCAGGAAGAACAGTAGAGGAGGAGAGAGAAGAGTCAGGAGAAGAGAGAAGAGTCAAGAAGAAGAGTCAAGAAGAAGAGGAGAGAAGAGTCAAGCAGAAGAGGAGAGACCAGAGAAGCAGAGGAGGGAAGCGTCCAGAAGATGAGGAGAAGGCCACAGAGGAAGAAAAGGAACACGCAGAGAAGAGTACAGATGAAGAAAGAACACACAGGACGGGGTGCAGAGGAGAAAAGAAGAACACAGATGAAGAGCAAAGCAGGAAGAGAACGCGGTGAGGAAGAGGAGAAAAGAGGAAGAACACAGATGAAGAAAGAACACACAGGACGGGGTGCAGAGAAGAAAAGAAGAACACAGATGAAGAGCAAAGCAGGAAGAGAACGCAGTGAGGAAGAGGAGAAAAGAAGAAGAACACAGATGAAGAGCAAAGCAGGAAGAGAACGCTGTGAGGAAGAGAAGCGGGGCACAGAGGAAGAGCAGAACACGCAGCAAGTGGGCTGCAGAAGAGGAGCAGAGAGCGGAGGAAGATGGCTACCAGAAGAAGGAGCAGAAGGTGAAGGGAAATGGACAGCAGAGGTGCGGAGAAAGGTTGGAGGAGAGAGCGGAAGGCAGAAGACAGAAGTTCAGGGAAAGAGAGGTGAGTAGTGCGGGGCTGGGCGAGGGGCTGGGCGGGGGGAGTACTTACGGTTTTAGCAGGTCTTGCTGGGAGGTGTCAGGAGCCTGGGCTGGTGGAGCTGCAGCGGAAGGGGGAGCGACCCAACAACGTCCGGCTGCAAAAATGTGCTCTCCTCTGGAACTGCGTGGATCCTGCATCAAAGGTGGTAGTCTGGAGTGGCCCCCTTGGTCCTCTCTGCCAGCTGTTCAACTTGGAAGACGGTGCCTCTCCTTGCAGGCCAGTGCCCTGTGCACTGTGACTCTTGCAGCTACCAAGGCTTGTTGTCTCCTGCTCCAAGGGATCTTCAGGCTCCTAGTAGCCCCGGCTCCCAGCACTACTTCTTACCAAGCACAGTTTCCTCTCTGCTATTCCAGCGAAGTGGGAGTCCTCTTCAGGTGTGTGGATTGGGCCTCACTGCGACTTACTGTGCCTGCTGCCAGCGGGATGCCTGTGGGTGCTGTGAGTGCTTCTGTTGGCTCTCCCAACTGCTGAGGGTGAGCCCGGACTCCCCTAGGTAGGCAAAGAGGAGGCAAGACAATAGTACATCCCACCTCCGTCTGAGTTTTCTGAGAGTCGGATTATCATGCCTTTGAGGGTTTTGTTCAACTAACCCATTTGTTTGTGGATGGTAAGGAGTAGTGAATTTGTAAGTGACACCACACTCCTTCCACATGGCTTTGAGATATGCAGACATGAAATTTGCACCACTGTCTGATACTACCTCTTTAGGAAAACCCACTCTGGAAAAGATTCCCAGGAGACCTTTGGCCACTGCAGGGGCTGTAGTGGTCCTAAAAGGAATTGCCTCTGGGCACCTGGTGACATGGTCCACCACCACCACCAGTGTAAATCTGTTCTCAGATGCTTTTGGAGGGTCCAGGGGGCCAACAATATCCATCCTAACCCTCTCAAAGGGTACCCCAACGACTGGTAGTGGAATTAAGGGGCCCGTGGGGTGCCACCTGTCTTACCACTGGCTTAACAGGTAACACAGGAGCAACACAACTCCTTGGTGCCTTCAGACATGTGAGGCCAGTGAAAGTGAGGGACAAGTCTGCCCCAAGTCTTGCCTTGCCCCAGATGGCCAGCAAGGGGAATGTCATGGGCCAAAGGTAACAGGAATTCCCTAGATTTCAGAGGGATGACCAATCTCCTGGTGGCACCAGGTTTAGGATCCCTTGCTTCTGAATAAAGACACTATGGCTAGCACTGATATCCCCAGCTTCCTGTGCTGCTACTTGCTTCCTTAAACTTTCCAGTGTAGGACAGGATTGCTGTTCCAAACTGAGTTCCTCCCTGGTGGCCCCAAGTGCCCGTAAGAGCTCAGCTGTATTAGCTTTAAGCTCCTCTGGTGTAGATTCCATCCAAGGAGTAGATTCCTCTCCCTCAGGAGTGGGATGCTCACTGGAAGTTTGAGCAGGGGGTAACTTTTTACCCTGCCTGCCTTTATTTTTAGGAGCCTCCTGGGCCATTGTTCCAGGCTCCAGGGCTCCCTTTGTGTTTTGGCCTGTGCTCTTGTTAGGGCAAAGATATGCCCAGGGGCTCCAAGCACTGCTGCATGTGCCTCCAACTCCACTTCAGCCCAAGCTGAAGTCTCCAAGTCTTTACCTAGCAGACACTCCACAGGTAGATGACAGGACACTACAACTTTCTTAGGGCCAGTAACCTTCTCAGCTAAAGTCATCAACTGCCAAGGGATGGCACAGAGTATTGTTGTGAGCATTAGTCACTTGGTAGGGGAGACCAAGCAGGTGTTGTTCAGGTGACACCAGTTTTTCAGTCACCATTGTGACACTAGCACCTGTGTACCTGTAGACCTCATCCTCAACACCATTTATCAAGGGTGGCTGCCTACACTTGCCCATGTTAAGGAGATAGGTAGCTAGGGTGGCATGGTCAATGCCACCCTCAGAGACCAAAATAGCCTCTGTGGTCTCTCTGACTAGCCCAGAGCCCACTACAGTCCCCATGGTGAGCCCAGCTACACTTTTGGACTGACTACTATTACCACTATGGTTGCTACCACTAAGGGTAGAAGTAGAAGTAGTGGTAGAAGGCTTGGTGCTCTTTTTAGGACAGGTGCTGTCACCTGCCCTATGGCCTTTTTGTCTACATATGTAGCACCAAGGTTTCTTGTGGGCAGAGGAAAACGACTTAGATCCACCCCCAGAAGAATTTTTAGGCCTGATAAAGACTCTTTCTTTGTATTTGCCCCTATCCTTGTCCTGATTCTTACCTGAATTCTTCTTCTTGTGGTCACCCCCATTGGGAGATTTCCTACCCACCCTGGAGCTGACTCATTTGTCTGCCTTCTTTCCCAGTTCTTGGGAGAGGGCAGATCAGAGTCTACCAGGTACTGATGCAGCTGATCAGAAATGCGAATGTTAAGAATGTGCTCTTTTAAGATTAGATTGTACTCCCCCTTAGTTCTTCCAGCTCCCCTTTAACAACTCCATATCCTTGAGTGGGGAACTTCACTTTGCATACCACTCTCTTAGAATATGGTTTGGCCCTTCCCTAGGGCCTTTCTATTTTCTACAATTCTTGCCTTCTTGCCAATGTTTGTTGTGTCTATGCTAATTTCTGATTGCTATTCTCTCTCTCTCTCTATCTATATATATATATATATATATATATATATATATATATATATATATATATATATATATATATATATATATATAATAATGGAAAATGTCACTTACCCAGTAGACATCTGTTCATCGCATGTAGTGCTGCAGATTCACATGCTTTGCAATAGTCCGCCATCTAGTGTTAGCCTCGGAGTGTTTCAAGTTGTTTTTCTTCTAAGAAGATTTTTCAAGTCACGAGATCGAGTTACTCCTCCTCTGGGTGATAGTACGCATGGGCATCGAGTCCTTTGTCAGATTGTTTTCCTACAGGGAGGTGAAGTAAGGAGTGAAGAAATGTATATGTTCACACACACACAATATATTAAGAAAAGATGTCCATGCAATGTATACAAATATTTACAAAAAGAAAGTACTACAATGGCTACAGGCTTCCGGGGAGGGAGGGCGCATGTGAATCTGCAGCACTACATGCCATGAACACAAGTCTACTGGGTAAGTGACATTTTCTGTTCAATGGCATGTGTAGCTGCAGATAGACATGCTTTGCATAGACAGAAAAGCAGTCCCCTCCTAAAGAAAGTGGTGGCTGGCCTGTAGGAGTTGGAGTAGCTTGAAATAGGCAAATGTTGGTCAAGCAGTGCTTAAAACACTGTTTGCAAGATAACACATCCGCACAGTAGTGTTTAGTAAATGTGTGGTGTGGACCATGTAGGTGCTTTGCATGTCTGTCATTGGTATATTTGCTAAGAATGCCGTTGAAGATCCTTTCTTTCTAGTAGAATGTGCTTTAGGAGTTACTAACATCTGTCTTTCAGCTTTAAGATAGCAAGTTTGAATACACTTTACTATCCATCTAGCTAATCCCCGTTTTGAAATAGGATTACTCTTATGAGGTTGCTGGAAAGCTTCAAAAAGTTGCTTAGATTATGTTAAAAATCTTTTGTTCTATCTATGTAATACCTGAGAGCTCTTTTGACATCAAGAATGTGAAGAGCTCTTGAGGAAACTGAATCTGGCTGGGGAAAGAAGACTGGCAATTCCACCGACTGATTGATGTGAATGGCTACTTAAGGGTAGGAATTTTGGGTTTGTCCTAAGTACTATTTTATTCTTGTGAATTTGGAAGAAAGGTTCTTCTAAAGTGAATGCTTGGATTTCACTATCTCCCCTTAAGGAAGTAATTGCTATTAGAAAAGCACCTTCCATGAGAGAAATGGAGAGCGCAATAATGCATGGGTTCAAATGGTGGACCCATAAGTCTTGTGAGTACAATATTGAGATTCCAGGTAGGAGCTGGTGGAACTCTAGCTGGAATAACTATTTTAAGGCCTTCCATAAAAGATTTTATAACAGGTATTCTAAACAGAGAAGTATGCAGTCTGTTTTGGAGGTAAGCTGATATTGCTGCTAAATGACTTTTAATAGCTGAGTATGCCAGATGCGCTTTGTGTAATTGAAGCAAATAAACAATATCCTGTACTGATGCTTTAAGTGGATCAAAGTTTTGGGTTGACAGTAGTATACAAAATGTTTCCATTTAGCTGCATAGCACTGTCTGGTTGTAGGTTTGCGTGCTTCCTTTAAAATGTCCATACATTCTAATGGAAGCTGTAGATATCCAAACTTTATGACCTCAGGAGCCAAATCGCCAGGTTGAGCATACTTGTGGACTGGGATGCCTGATTTGACCTTTGTTTTGAGTCAATAGGTCTGGTCTATTTGGGAGCTTGTGATGTGGTGCTACATATAGATCCAATATTGTTGTCTACTAATGTTGACGTGCCCACGTGGGAGCTATAAGTATTACAGTTAGGGAGGTGTGATGGATCTTGTTGACCAGAAATAGAATTAGTGGGAGAGGGGGAAAAGCATAAGAAAATATCCCTGACAAATTGATCCATAGAGCATTGCCCTTGGAGCAAAGGAGAATGTGGTGGTGAAGCCTGATGTACTGCCTTTGGTTCCTCCTTGTGCTGGAATATTTTCGCAGGTGAAGGCCCAGCTTCTAAATTCTCTTGGAAAGATAAATTCCTCTTAGTTGTAGAAGGAGGATAAGCAATAATCATTCCAGTATCTTTATGAATTTGGATTTTGCGCTGTTTATTATCCATCGCTTCAAGTATGGGTCTTATCTCTGAAGATTATTCTACAGTTGGAGCATATTTCTTTCCCACAGGTTTTAGCTCACAAAGCTTGGAGACTGAGGGGGTCATTCTGACTCCCGCCGGCCGCGGTAACCGCGGTGCCGGCGGGAGCTGCCAGAATACCGCTGCGCGGTCAGGAGACCGCCGCGGTTATTCTGTTTCCCGCTGGGAGGGTGGGCGACCGCCAGAAGGCCCCCCGCCCGCCCAGCGGGAAACCCCTTTCCACGAGGATGCCGGCTCCGAATGGAGCCGGCCGAGTGGAAAGGGTGCGACGGGTGCAGTTGCACCCGTCGCGAATTTCAGTGTCTGCTATGCAGACACTGAAATTCTCAGTGGGGCCCTGTTACGGGGGCCCCTGCAGTGCCCATGCCATTGGCATGGGCACTGCAGGGGCCCCCAGGGGCCCCACGACACCCCATACCGCCATCCTGTTCCATGCGGTATGGGGGTCGGAATCCCCATGGAGGATTCCCCAGGGCAACGGAAAACCGGCGGTACACCGCCGGTTTTCCGTTTCTGACCGCGGCTGTACCGCCGCGGTCAGAATGCCCTTGGGAGCACCGCCAGCCTGTTGGCGGTGCTCCCGCGGTCCCCGGCCCTGGCGGTCCATGACCGCCAGGGTCGGAATGACCGCCTGAGTGTTTTAATTGGACCGAGAATGTCGGCTCCAAAATAGATGGTAGTTTTTTCAGCTCCGAAATGGATGTTGGGTGTTTCTGCTCCGAGGTGTAAGGTTGATGTTTTGGCTCTGAGGTAGAAGCCTCCACTCTTCGAGTCGATCCTGAAACAGGTGTTGAGCACTGTTCAGTCGACACTGAATGCATCTTGGTCTTTTTTGGTGCCGAACTCGAGGGTTGGTCATCGAGATTTCTCTTTCGGGTCCGACCATGGTCGGCAAGCAGTGGTGGACCCAAGACCATTTGTGATGTCTTTTGGATGGTTTTTGGTGATGGGAAGGGGCTGGCGTACTCACAAACTGCTCCGCTGGCAACTGCCTGTCCCCATCAGAGTGTTGGTTGGAATCATAGTCTGAGATGGAAATTGCGGTCTGCGTTTGCTCCTCTCCAAAAATGTTGGGCATTTGTTTTGACGACTTGGATGCCATCTCTAACCGATGCGCTCTTCGATCCTGCAGTTTTCTTAGAACAGAAGGATCAACATGCCTCACAGGTTTCCTCCTTGTGATTAGGAGAGAGACAGAGGTTGCACACAGAGTGTTGGTCGTTGTATGGGAACTTCAGCGTGGCACTGAAAGCAAATGCGAAATGGAGTTCAATCCATCAGCCTGTGTCGAAGTAGGCCTGAGAAGGGACCGGTCACCTGAGAGGGCATTTAATCAACACCGATGATACAATCAGATTAAATATAGTTAGAAAACGCAAACGAGAAACAATACAGACGTTTAGAGAAAGAACTGAAAAGTTCAGATAGTACCAAACCGAGATCTACCGGAGCAAGAGGAAACATGTCCAAACCAGACGGCGGAAAGTAAACAATCTAACAAAGGACTTGATGCCCATGCACACTATCACCAAGAGAAGGAGTCACTCAATCTTGTGTATCGAAAAACCTTCTTAGAAGAAAAACAACTTGTAACACTCCGAGCCCAACACTGGATGGCGGACTTATGCAAAGCATGTGTATCTGCAGCTACACATGCCATCGAACATATACATATATACACACACACACACACACACACACATATAGTATGTACTTACCTCCAGTTGGGGGGGATTTCCTATAAGTATGGTAGGGCAGTGTTACTGTAATAAAGTGGGGGACTGTAACTCTCATTCCACTTTCTTAGTATTTGATTTGGACGTCCCCAAGGGCACTTGCTATTTTTTTTTTTTTACTAAGTATTGCCAATGCTTGTTGTTTCTATGCTATTTTCTGATTGCTATTGTAAGTATAATTAGTGTGTATTTGCATCCAGTTGGGGGTAGTGCCTATTAGTAATCAGCGATGTGTTACTATAATAAAGTACCTTTATTTTTGTAACTGTGTGGTTCTTTCATATGTGATAAGTTGCTCTGCGACTACTGTGGTATTGCATAAGCTTAGCATGTCTCCTAGATATGTCTTGGCTGCTCATCCACAGCTACCTCTAGAGAGCCCTGGCTTCCTAGACACTGCCTACATTCACTAATAGGGGTTGCATGAACCTGGTATAAGGTGCCAACACCATAGGTGACCATAGGTGTCCACCACACACCAGGCCAGCTTCCTATAATTTCTAGTTGCAGATTCCTTACCTTGTGAATTTCCCCAGGCATCAGTCTCGATCCAGGATTTGTTCTCTAGCAGTACCCCTGCGTGCCATTGGGTGGCGTTGATCAGCACCGCATTGGTTGTCCGTGCTGGATTCAATGTCACGGGTCCTATATAGGTGCCAGCCCAGTACGCTAACATCATTTCTTTTCTTTCCGCGCCAGCCAGCACTGATCTAAAGAGAGCTATCCCTCAGTCAATTTTTGACTTTGTCAATTTTTTTTTAGTTGTATAACTCCTGGTGTGTCGAAGATGTCCTCTAGGAAGAATGCTTTCCAGCACTGCAGGTCCTGTCAGCGGGCAATGTCGGTGACTGATACACACCTCATATGACTTTGGTGTCTGGAGCGCAACCACGACCAGAAGCCATGCTCCGGGTGCGGGCCATGAATCTGAAGGCTTTGAGGAAGCAGTCCCTAAAGCTGATGGCAGCCCGGTGCTTGGCTCCGCATAAGTCCCAATCTCGGTCGAGAGGAAGGTCTCAGGACCGTTTGTGGAGCCCCCAGTCTTCTTCGTCACACTCTAAGTCCTCTGGAGCAAGTAGAGGCATAAGAATAAGTCGAAGAAGGCCAAGCATTCTTTGACCTCACCCTGTCCGACGGCTGACGAGACAAGGGAGCATCATCGATCACACCCTCCGGGAGCCAGAGCAACGCTGCCCAGCTTAAAAAGTTTTACAAGGCCATGCGCCTCATCTTTGGGCAGTCCGACTCTCCTGGGGCGCCTTCAGGCCCCATGGAGATGAAAGGGGCGCCTTCGGGTTCTGCGCTAGCTTCTATGGCCTCAGCTCCCATAGATCTGAACTGGTCATACCATTTCAACCCTCCCTGGTGCTGGTTCAGACATCAATGCTCTTGGCGCCACCCATGGCCCTGGATGGCGCTGCACCCATCCTCACTGCCGGCTGACATGGAGCAGGATGGGCGTCGTATGACACACACTTCAGCAAGGGCCTCGCTCCCTATGTTGGATCTTTAGCCTTATTATTATGGGCTAGGGTACAATGAAGAAAGGGAGGGGTCGCTGGGCCATTTAGAATACCAGCCCCAGGACCCGATGGACTGGCGGACAGAACTGGTTCAAACCAGTGGACTGAACACCTCCCTAGATACTGGCATGCTTTCTCCTCCTACCATGCCTACGGAGAAGGGTGCTTTATATTCAGTGGTGTTGTGGAGAGTATCTGAGGTCCTGGACCTTGAACTGCCTATGGTGGCAGCCAGGTCTAACCTCCTGACAGAGGTGTTCCATCCTCTGAACCCCTGCTTCCCTTTAATAAAGCTTTTACTGACACCCCTCATGGGTACTTTGTCCAAACCAAGGATAGGGCGGTCCTGTGAACAGGAATACTGACCACCGCCATCACCCTGAACCAGTGACCCAGGTTTCCTAGCTCAACACCCCACCACTGAGAGCCTGGTTATCCAAGTCCCCACTTCCCAGGGCACGTTCTCTTCTACACCCCAGGATAGGGAATACCAAAGGCTGCACATACTTGGGAAGATGTTTTCTTCTGCCAGACTGCCACTGCAGTCCGTGAACACTGCCTTTAGGCCAATATTCCCACACGCTGTGGGATATGGTTGTGCAAGTGCTGCCACAGGTCCTGGAGGAGGCCTGGGCTGTACTTTCCCAAGCAGTTGCTGATGGGAGAGACGCAGCAAAGTTAACAATCCCATGTGGACTGGACACAACAGACTCACTGGGCAGAGCAGTTGTATCAACAGTGGCCCTTAGGTGCCATGTCTGGTTGAGGACATCTGGCTTTTCGAGATGTCCAAGCTAACCTTATGGACATGCCCTTTTGATGGCACTCATCTCTTTGGGGAGAAAGCAAACTTGGGACGCAAGTAATTCAAGGATTCTCGTGCTGCGGCCAGGTCCTTGTGCCTTGTGACAGGCCCTTGTTAACTTCAGTCTGCTTTTCGCCCCTTTCGCAGCTATGGAAGGGGCACCCAACCATGACCATTCTCATCCAGCCACCGTACCGAGCATACTGCCCAGCCTCTGCATGGCCGGGGATGTGTGGCTCAGAGAGCCAGCAGTCTGGCCAGTTACCGAGCCCCCACTCCGCAGCTGCCTCCAAACATTCATAGCATGACACTTCTCCACCAGGGACCAGTCGGAGGTAGGATGCACAATTGTCTGCTCTGCTGTCCAGCCATCAGGTCAGACAGTTGGGCTTTGCAGAAAGTCTGAAGGGGCTACTCCCTCCCATTCGAGACTACCCCTCCATCCATGCCACCATCCGAAGATCAAATGATGAAGGACCACTTGCCACTTCTCTGGGAGGAAGTTAAACCTCTCTGGCAAAAGAAGTAATAGAGAGGGTCCCTCTGCCAGAAGTAGGTTGTGGTTGTTATTCCCGCTACATTCTGGCTCCCAAAAATGACAAGGGCCTCCACTCTATCCTAGACCTTCGCTCCCTTAATCTTTTTCTCAAGAAGGAGAAGTTCAAAATGCTCACTGTGGCTCAGGTTTTATCTGCCCTGGACCCAGGAGACTGGATGGTAGCATTTGACCTGCAGGAAACTTATTTTCATATCCCTGTTCTGCCTGTCCACAGACGTTACTTGCAGTTCACAGCGGGCCATGAGCACTTTCAGTTTACTGTGCTCCCTTCTGGCCTTACCAGTGCCCCTTGGGTGTTCACCAAGGTGGTGGCGGTGGCCGTAGCTCCCTCTGTGGAAGTCAGGGGTTTCAGTCTTCCCCTACCTTGACCCGCTGTCATTTTCCACCTTCAGACTATGGCAGAGCTCTGGCATTCGCTGGGGTTCACTATATATGTGCCAAAGTCACACTTAATTCCCTCTTAGACACTCCCTTTCATCAGAGCTGTTCTCGACAGTACAGTTTGGGGCTTATCCTCCCTAGTGGAGAGTCCAGGATAGTCAGGCTAGGATATTGATGTTTTAGCTTCTGTAAGGAAATGCCTCCTTGGCATGGTTGCCCCCTGACTTTTTGCCTTTGCTGATGCTATGTTTACAATTGAAAGTGTGCTGAGGCCTGCTAACCAGGCCCCAGCACCAGTGTTCTTTCCCTAACCTGTACTTTTGTATCCACAATTGGCAGACCCTGGCATCCAGATAAGTCCCTTGTAACTGGTACTTCTAGTACCAAGGGCCCTGATGCCAAGGAAGGTCTCTAAGGGATGCAGCATGTCTTATGCCACCCTGGAGACCTCTCACTCAGCACAGACACACCGCTTGCCAGCTTGTGTGTGCTAGTGAGGACAAAACGAGTAAGTCGACATGGCACTCCCCTCAGGGTGCCATGCCAGCCTCTCACTGCCTATGCAGTATAGGTAAGACACCCCTCTAGCAGGCCTTACAGCCCTAAGGCAGGGTGCACTATACCATAGGTGAGGGTACCAGTGCATGAGCATGGTACCCCTACAGTGTCTAAACAAAACCTTAGACATTGTAAGTGCAGGGTAGCCATAAGAGTATATGGTCTGGGAGTCTGTCAAACACGAACTCCACAGCACCATAATGGCTACACTGAAAACTGGGAAGTTTGGTATCAAACTTCTCAGCACAATAAATGCACACTGATGCCAGTGTACATTTTATTGTAAAATACACCACAGAGGGCACCTTAGAGGTGCCCCCTGAAACTTAACCGACTATCTGTGTAGGCTGACTAGTTCTAGCAGCCTGCCACAAACCGAGACATGTTGCTGGCCCCATGGGGAGAGTGCCTTTGTCACTCTGAGGCCAGTAACAAAGCCTGCACTGGGTGGAGATGCTAACACCTCTCCCAGGCAGGAATTGTCACACCTGGCGGTGAGCCTCAAAGGCTCACCTCCTTTGTGCCAACCCAGCAGGACACTCCAGCTAGTGGAGTTGCCCGCCCCCTCCGGCCAGGCCCCACTTTTGGCGGCAAGGCCGGAGAAAATAATGAGAATAACAAGGAGGAGTCACTGGCCAGTCAGGACAGCCCCTAAGGTGTCCTGAGCTGAGGTGACTCTAACTTTTAGAAATCCTCCATCTTGCAGATGGAGGATTCCCCCAATAGGGTTAGGATTGTGACCCCCTCCCCTTGGGAGGAGGCACAAAGAGGGTGTACCCACCCTCAGGGCTAGTAGCCATTGGCTACTAACCCCCCAGACCTAAACACGCCCTTAAATTTAGTATTTAAGGGCTACCCTGAACCCTAGAAAATTAGATTCCTGCAACTACAAGAAGAAGGACTGCCTAGCTGAAACCCCTGCAGCGGAAGACCAGAAGACGATAACTGCCTTGGCTCCAGAAACTCACCGGCCTGTCTCCTGCCTTCCAAAGATCCTGCTCCAGCGACGCCTTCCAAAGGGACCAGCGACCTCGACATCCTCTGAGGACTGCCCCTGCTTCGAAAAGACAAGAAACTCCCGAGGACAGCGGACCTGCTCCAAGAAAAGCTGCAACTTTGTTTCCAGCAGCTTTAAAGAACCCTGCAAGCTCCCCGCAAGAAGCGTGAGACTTGCAACACTGCACCCGGCGACCCCGACTCGGCTGGTGGCGATCCAACACCTCAGGAGGGACCCCAGGACTACTCTGATACTGTGAGTACCAAAACCTGTCCCCCCTGAGCCCCCACAGCGCCGCCTGCAGAGGGAATCCCGAGGCTTCCCCTGACCGCGACTCTTTGAATCTAAAGTCCCGACGCCTGGGAGAGACCCTGCACCCGCAGCCCCCAGGACCTGAAGGACCGGACTTTCACTGGAGAAGCGACCCCCAGGAGTCCCTCTCCCTTGCCCAAGTGGAGGTTTCCCCGAGGAACCCCCCCCTTGCCTGCCTGCAACGCTGAAGAGATCCCGAGATCTCTCATAGACTAACATTGCGAACCCGACGCTTGTTTCTACACTGCACCCGGCCGCCCCCGCGCCGCTGAGGGTGAAATTTCTGTGTGGACTTGTGTCCCCCCCCGGTGCCCTACAAAACCCCCCTGGTCTGCCCTCCGAAGACGCGGGTACTTACCTGCAAGCAGACCGGAACCGGGGCACCCCCTTCTCTCCATTCTAGCCTATGTGTTTTGGGCACCACTTTGAACTCTGCACCTGTCCGGCCCTGAGCTGCTGGTGTGGTGACTTTGGGGTTGCTCTGAACCCCCAACGGTGGGCTACCTTGGACCAAGAACTGAACCCTGTAAGTGTCTTACTTACCTGGTAAAACTAACAAATACTTACCTCCCCTAGGAACTGTGAAAATTGAACTAAGTGTCCACTTTTAAAACAGCTATTTGTGAATAACTTGAAAAGTACACCTGCAATTTTGATGATTTGAAGTTCCTAAAGTACTTACCTGCAATACCTTTCGAATGAGCTATTACATGTAGAATTTGAACCTGTGGTTCTTAAAATAAACTAAGAAAAGATATTTTTCTATATAAAAACCTATTGGCTGGATTTGTCTCTGAGTGTGTGTACCTCATTTATTGTCTATGTGTATGTACAACAAATGCTTAACACTACTCCTTGGATAAGCCTACTGCTCGACCACACTACCACAAAATAGAGCATTAGTATTATCTATTTTTACCACTATTTTACCTCTAAGGGGAACCCTTGGACTCTGTGCATGCTATTCCTTACTTTGAAATAGCACATACAGAGCCAACTTCCTACATTGGTGGATCAGCGGTGGGGTACAAGACTTTGCATTTGCTGGACTACTCAGCCAATACCTGATCACACGACAAATTCCAAAATTGTCATTAGAAATTGATTTTTGCAATTTGAAAAGTTTTCTAAATTCTTAAAAGACCTGCTAGGGCCTTGTGTTAGATCCTGTTTAGCATTTCTTTTAGAGTTTAAAAGTCTGTTAAAAGTTTGAATTAGATTCTAGAATCAGTTTTAGTTTCTTAAAAAGTATTCCAACTTTTAGAAGCATAATGTCTAGCACAGATGTGAATGTGGTGGAACTCGACACCACACCTTACCTCCATCTACAGATGAGAGAGCTAAGGTCACTCTGTAAACTAAAGAAAATAACAATGGGCCCCAAACCTACCAAAATACAGCTCCAGGAGCTTTTGGCAGAGTTTGAAAAGGCCAACCCCTCTGAGGGTGGCAACTCAGAGGAAGAGGATAGTGACTTGGAGGACAATTCCCCCCTACCAGTCCTATCTAGGGAGAACAGGGTCCCTCAAACCCTGACTCCAAAAATAATAGTCAGAGATGCTGGTTCCCTCACAGGAGAGACCAACACCTCTGAAATCACTGAGGATAACCCCAGTGAAGAGGACATCCAGTTAGCCAGGATGGCCAAAAGATTGGCTTTGGAAAGACAGATCCTAGCCATAGAGAGGGAAAGACAAGAGATGGGCCTAGGACCCATCAATGGTGGCAGCAACTTAAATAGGGTCAGAGATTCTCCTGACATGTTGAAAATCCCTAAAGGGATTGTAACTAAATATGAAGATGGTGATGACATCACCAAATGGTTCACAGCTTTTGAGAGGGCTTGTGTAACCAGAAAAGTGAACAGATCTCACTGGGGTGCTCTCCTTTGGGAAATGTTCACAGGAAAGTGTAGGGATAGACTCCTCACACTCTCTGGACAAGATGCAGAATCTTATGACCTCATGAAGGGTACCCTGATTGAGGGCTTTGGATTCTCCACTGAGGAGTACAGGATTAGGTTCAGGGGGGCTCAAAAATCCTCGAGCCAGACCTGGGTTGACTTTGTTGACTACTCAGTGAAAACACTAGATGGTTGGATTCAAGGCAGTGGTGTAAGTAATTATGATGGGCTGTACAATTTATTTGTGAAAGAACACCTGTTAAGTAATTGTTTCAATGATAAACTGCATCAGCATCTGGTAGACCTAGGACCAATTTCTCCCCAAGAATTGGGAAAGAAGGCGGACCATTGGGTCAAGACAAGGGTGTCCAAGACTTCAACAGGGGGTGACCAAAAGAAAGGGGTCACAAAGACTCCCCAGCAGAAGGGTGATGAGACAACCAAAACTAAAAATAGTAAAGAGTCTTCTACAGGCCCCCAAAAACCTGCACAGGAGGGTGGGCCCAGAGCCTCTTCACAAAACAATGGGTACAAGGGTAAAAACTTTGATCCCAAAAAGGCCTGGTGTCATAGCTGTAAACAGCATGGACACCAAACTGGAGACAAGGTCTGTCCCAAGAAAGGTTCCACTCCAAACTCCCATCCAGGTAACACTGGTATGGCTAGTCTCCAAGTGGGATCAACAGTGTGCCCAGAGCAAATCAGGGTCCACACTGAAGCTACTCTAGTTTCTGAGGGTGGGGTGGATTTAGCCACACTAGCTGTCTGGCCGCCTAACATGCAAAAATACAGACAGCAACTCTTAATTAATGGGACTAGAATAGAGGGCCTGAGGGATACAGGTGCCAGTGTCACCATGGTGACAGAGAAACTGGTTTCCCCTGGCCAATACCTGACTGGAAAAACTTACACAGTCACCAACGCTGACAATCAGAGAAAAGTACATCCCATGGCAATGGTTACTTTAGAATGGGGAGGGGTCAATGGCCTGAAACAGGTGGTGGTCTCCTCAAATATCCCAGTGGACTGTCTGCTTGGAAATGACCTGGAGTCCTCAGCATGGGCTGAGGTAGAGCTAAAAACCCATGCAGCAATGCTGGGTATCCCTGAACTGGTGTGTGTGAAAACGAGAGCACAATGCAAGGCACAGGGTGAAAAAGTAGAGCTGGAGTCTGGAAAAATGGCCCAGCCTACCAAGAGAACAGGAAAGTCAGTTGGGAAACCAACTGCAACACAGCAAAAGAAAGGGAACCTCTCTTCTCAGGAAGAAGTTCTGCCCTCTGAGGGAACTGAGCCTTTGGAGCTTGAACCTTATCAGGTTGAGCTCTTAGGCCCAGGGGGACCCTCAAGGGAAGAGCTGTGTAAGGGACAAGAAACCTGTCCCTCTCTTGAAGGCCTTAGGCAGCAAGCTGCTGAAGAGTCCAAAGGCAAGAAAAATGGAACACATAGGGTCTATTGGGAAGATGGGCTCCTGTACACTGAGGCCAGAGACCCCAAACCTGGTGCCACTAGGAGAGTGGTAGTGCCTCAGCTGTTCAGAGAGTTCATCCTAACATTGGCCCATGACATTCCCCTTGCTGGACATTTGGGACAAACCAAGACGTGGGAGAGGTTAGTCAACCACTTCTACTGGCCCAATATGTCCAACATGGTTAAGGAGTTTTGCCTCTCCTGCCCCACCTGTCAAGCCAGTGGTAAGACAGGTGGGCATCCAAAGGCCCCCCTCATTCCACTTCCAGTGGTGGGGGTGCCCTTTGAAAGAGTGGGTGTGGACATAGTTGGTCCACTGGAACCTCCCACAGCCTCAGGAAATATGTATATCCTGGTAGTAGTGGATCATGCTACCAGGTATCCTGAAGCTATTCCCCTTAGGTCGACTACTGCCCCTGCAGTAGCCAAGGCCCTCATTGGTATCTTTACCAGGGTGGGTTTCCCTAAGGAGGTGGTGTCTGACAGAGGTACCAACTTCATGTCAGCATACCTAAAGCACATGTGGAATGAGTGTGGAGTGACTTATAAATTCACTACACCTTACCATCCACAAACTAATGGCTTAGTTGAGAGATTCAACAAGACATTAAAAGGCATGATCATGGGGCTCCCAGAAAAACTCAAAAGGAGATGGGATGTCCTCCTGCCATGTCTGCTTTTCGCTTACAGGGAGGTACCACAGAAGGGAGTAGGGTTCTCACCCTTTGAACTTCTGTTTGGTCATCCTGTAAGGGGACCACTTGCCCTTGTTAAAGAAGGCTGGGAGAGACCTCTCCATGAGCCTAAACAGGACATAGTGGACTATGTACTTGGCCTTCGCTCTAGAATGGCAGAGTACATGGAAAAGGCAACCAAAAACCTTGAGGCCAGCCAACAGCTCCAGAAGTTTTGGTATGACCAAAAGGCTGCACTGGTTGAGTTCCAACCAGGGCAGAAAGTCTGGGTTCTGGAGCCTGTGGCTCCCAGGGCACTCCAGGACAAATGGAGTGGCCCTTACCCAGTACTAGAGAGGAAGAGTCAGGTCACCTACTTGGTGGACCTGGGCACAAGCAGGAGCCCCAAAAGGGTGATCCATGTAAACCGCCTTAAGCTCTTCCACGACAGGGCTGATGTCAATCTGTTGATGGTAACAGATGAGGATCAGGAGGCAGAGAGTGAACCTCTCCCTGATCTTCTGTCATCAGACCCAAAAGATGGTACAGTAGATGGAGTGATCTACTCAGACACCCTCTCTGGCCAACAGCAAGCTGATTGTAGGAGAGTCCTACAACAGTTTCCTGAACTCTTCTCCTTAACCCCTGGTCAGACACACCTGTGTACCCATGATGTGGACACAGGAGACAGCATGCCTGTCAAGAACAAAATCTTTAGACAGTCTGACCATGTTAAGGAAAGCATCAAGGTGGAAGTCCACAAGATGCTGGAATTGGGAGTCATTGAGCGCTCTGACAGCCCCTGGGCTAGCCCAGTGGTCTTAGTCCCCAAACCTCACACCACAGATGGAAAGAAAGAGATGAGGTTTTGTGTGGACTACAGAGGGCTCAATTCTGTCACCAAGACAGATGCTCATCCAATTCCAAGAGCTGATGAGCTCATTGATAAATTAGGTGCTGCCAAATTCCTAAGTACCTTTGACTTGACAGCAGGGTACTGGCAAATAAAAATGGCACCTGGAGCAAAAGAAAAGACAGCATTCTCCACACCTGATGGGCATTATCAGTTTACTGTTATGCCCTTTGGTTTAAAGAATGCCCCTGCCACCTTCCAAAGGTTGGTGAATCAAGTCCTTGCTGGCTTGGAGTCCTTTAGCACAGCTTATCTTGATGATATTGCTGTCTTTAGCTCCACCTGGCAGGATCACCTGGTCCACCTGAGGAAGGTTTTGAAGGCTCTGCAATCTGCAGGCCTCTCTATCAAGGCATCCAAATGCCAGATAGGGCAGGGAACTGTGGTTTATTTGGGACACCTTGTAGGTGGAGGCCAAGTTCAGCCACTCCAACCCAAGATCCAGACTATTCTGGACTGGGTAGCTCCAAAAACCCAGACTCAAGTCAGGGCATTCCTTGGCTTGACTGGGTACTACAGGAGGTTTGTGAAGGGATATGGATCCATTGTGACAGCCCTCACTGAGCTCACCTCCAAGAAAATGCCCAAGAAAGTGAACTGGACTGTGGACTGCCAACAGGCCTTTGACACCCTGAAACAGGCAATGTGCTCAGCACCAGTTCTCAAAGCTCCAGATTATTCTAAGCAGTTCATTGTGCAGACTGATGCCTCTGAACATGGGATAGGGGCAGTTTTGTCCCAAACAAATGATGATGGCCTTGACCAGCCTGTTGCTTTCATTAGCAGGAGGTTACTCCCCAGGGAGCAGCGTTGGAGTGCCATTGAGAGGGAGGCCTTTGCTGTGGTTTGGTCCCTGAAGAAGCTGAGACCATACCTCTTTGGGACTCACTTCCTAGTTCAAACCGACCACAGACCTCTCAAATGGCTGATGCAAATGAAAGGTGAAAATCCTAAACTGTTGAGGTGGTCCATCTCCCTACAGGGAATGGACTTTATAGTGGAACACAGACCTGGGACTGCCCATGCCAATGCAGATGGCCTTTCCAGGTTCTTCCACTTAGAAAATGAAGACTCTCTTGGGAAAGGTTAGTCTCATCCTCTTTCGTTTGGGGGGGGGGTTGTGTAAGGAAATGCCTCCTTGGCATGGTTGCCCCCTGACTTTTTGCCTTTGCTGATGCTATGTTTACAATTGAAAGTGTGCTGAGGCCTGCTAACCAGGCCCCAGCACCAGTGTTCTTTCCCTAACCTGTACTTTTGTATCCACAATTGGCAGACCCTGGCATCCAGATAAGTCCCTTGTAACTGGTACTTCTAGTACCAAGGGCCCTGATGCCAAGGAAGGTCTCTAAGGGATGCAGCATGTCTTATGCCACCCTGGAGACCTCTCACTCAGCACAGACACACCGCTTGCCAGCTTGTGTGTGCTAGTGAGGACAAAACGAGTAAGTCGACATGGCACTCCCCTCAGGGTGCCATGCCAGCCTCTCACTGCCTATGCAGTATAGGTAAGACACCCCTCTAGCAGGCCTTACAGCCCTAAGGCAGGGTGCACTATACCATAGGTGAGGGTACCAGTGCATGAGCATGGTACCCCTACAGTGTCTAAACAAAACCTTAGACATTGTAAGTGCAGGGTAGCCATAAGAGTATATGGTCTGGGAGTCTGTCAAACACGAACTCCACAGCACCATAATGGCTACACTGAAAACTGGGAAGTTTGGTATCAAACTTCTCAGCACAATAAATGCACACTGATGCCAGTGTACATTTTATTGTAAAATACACCACAGAGGGCACCTTAGAGGTGCCCCCTGAAACTTAACCGACTATCTGTGTAGGCTGACTAGTTCTAGCAGCCTGCCACAAACCGAGACATGTTGCTGGCCCCATGGGGAGAGTGCCTTTGTCACTCTGAGGCCAGTAACAAAGCCTGCACTGGGTGGAGATGCTAACACCTCTCCCAGGCAGGAATTGTCACACCTGGCGGTGAGCCTCAAAGGCTCACCTCCTTTGTGCCAACCCAGCAGGACACTCCAGCTAGTGGAGTTGCCCGCCCCCTCCGGCCAGGCCCCACTTTTGGCGGCAAGGCCGGAGAAAATAATGAGAATAACAAGGAGGAGTCACTGGCCAGTCAGGACAGCCCCTAAGGTGTCCTGAGCTGAGGTGACTCTAACTTTTAGAAATCCTCCATCTTGCAGATGGAGGATTCCCCCAATAGGGTTAGGATTGTGACCCCCTCCCCTTGGGAGGAGGCACAAAGAGGGTGTACCCACCCTCAGGGCTAGTAGCCATTGGCTACTAACCCCCCAGACCTAAACACGCCCTTAAATTTAGTATTTAAGGGCTACCCTGAACCCTAGAAAATTAGATTCCTGCAACTACAAGAAGAAGGACTGCCTAGCTGAAACCCCTGCAGCGGAAGACCAGAAGACGATAACTGCCTTGGCTCCAGAAACTCACCGGCCTGTCTCCTGCCTTCCAAAGATCCTGCTCCAGCGACGCCTTCCAAAGGGACCAGCGACCTCGACATCCTCTGAGGACTGCCCCTGCTTCGAAAAGACAAGAAACTCCCGAGGACAGCGGACCTGCTCCAAGAAAAGCTGCAACTTTGTTTCCAGCAGCTTTAAAGAACCCTGCAAGCTCCCCGCAAGAAGCGTGAGACTTGCAACACTGCACCCGGCGACCCCGACTCGGCTGGTGGCGATCCAACACCTCAGGAGGGACCCCAGGACTACTCTGATACTGTGAGTACCAAAACCTGTCCCCCCTGAGCCCCCACAGCGCCGCCTGCAGAGGGAATCCCGAGGCTTCCCCTGACCGCGACTCTTTGAATCTAAAGTCCCGACGCCTGGGAGAGACCCTGCACCCGCAGCCCCCAGGACCTGAAGGACCGGACTTTCACTGGAGAAGCGACCCCCAGGAGTCCCTCTCCCTTGCCCAAGTGGAGGTTTCCCCGAGGAACCCCCCCCTTGCCTGCCTGCAACGCTGAAGAGATCCCGAGATCTCTCATAGACTAACATTGCGAACCCGACGCTTGTTTCTACACTGCACCCGGCCGCCCCCGCGCCGCTGAGGGTGAAATTTCTGTGTGGACTTGTGTCCCCCCCCGGTGCCCTACAAAACCCCCCTGGTCTGCCCTCCGAAGACGCGGGTACTTACCTGCAAGCAGACCGGAACCGGGGCACCCCCTTCTCTCCATTCTAGCCTATGTGTTTTGGGCACCACTTTGAACTCTGCACCTGTCCGGCCCTGAGCTGCTGGTGTGGTGACTTTGGGGTTGCTCTGAACCCCCAACGGTGGGCTACCTTGGACCAAGAACTGAACCCTGTAAGTGTCTTACTTACCTGGTAAAACTAACAAATACTTACCTCCCCTAGGAACTGTGAAAATTGAACTAAGTGTCCACTTTTAAAACAGCTATTTGTGAATAACTTGAAAAGTACACCTGCAATTTTGATGATTTGAAGTTCCTAAAGTACTTACCTGCAATACCTTTCGAATGAGCTATTACATGTAGAATTTGAACCTGTGGTTCTTAAAATAAACTAAGAAAAGATATTTTTCTATATAAAAACCTATTGGCTGGATTTGTCTCTGAGTGTGTGTACCTCATTTATTGTCTATGTGTATGTACAACAAATGCTTAACACTACTCCTTGGATAAGCCTACTGCTCGACCACACTACCACAAAATAGAGCATTAGTATTATCTATTTTTACCACTATTTTACCTCTAAGGGGAACCCTTGGACTCTGTGCATGCTATTCCTTACTTTGAAATAGCACATACAGAGCCAACTTCCTACAGCTTCTATTCTGGATTTCGATGAGAACAAATGAGGCTGCTGGGCTTCATGGCGGCCTGCATCCTGCTAGTGACATGTCATATGGCATATGTGGGCCGCCACAGCGGAACCCAAGGGGGCCCCTTCTGACCTCACAAACCGAAAGTGGTCGAGCAGGGCCAGACTGTCCAAAAATTAAGAGCATGGCCTCATAGAACTCGCAATGTTGGGCAGGGGTGGCTTCAGCTCCCAGAAACGTGAGGAGGCATAGAGCCGACCCAGAAGTAGGGTCCGAGGACAGGGACCTACAGCGACAACGCTTCTTATCCCACGTCACGTAATCTGACCGATGGATGACGTAGAAGAACGTTTGCTCTTCTTTGACTTCTTATGTTTACCTTCCCTTCAACGGAGAGGGGCGCAGAGCTGAGCACCAGGCCACAAGAAGCTTTAGGGATCGCTCTCTGAAAGCCTTTGGGTTCATGGCCCGGCACTCGGAGCTCAAATTAAGGCTGTGGTTGCACTCCAAACACCAAAGACACACAGTGAGCGGATCCGTCACAGTTATCATCCGATGACAGGAGTTGAAGGGCTTGAACTCTATCTTCTGTGATGACATTTCAACACACAAGAATGTCAAAAAATCTTCGACAAAAAGAAAGTCAGTCAAAAAGTGACTTCTTTGTATCTGCGTGTAGGCTGGTGCGGAAACAAAAGAACTGAAGTCACTGCGCCGCGGTGGTGCCTATATATGACCCGCCACGTCATATCCACGAGCACAATGCCAACAACAGACGCAGAGACAACCAACATCACCTAACAGCACACATGGGTACTGCTCGAGGAGAAATCTCCAGATCCAGACTGACACCTGGGAGAAATTCTAAGGTAAGGAATGTTTAACTAGAAGTATCTATCAGATAATGCATTACCGAAAGTAAGTCATCTGTTTGATTATAACTATATCATTAAGTGAGGTAGGCCTTCACCCAAGAAGGAACCTAAATAAATTATCCACTGCTTATCTGTGGAACTGGGAGTCAGCCATATCCTCAAGTATTCCGAAAGTTGTTAATCTGAGAGAGGTAGCGTTATTACTGATATTTTAGATTCCATTTCAGCATTTTGGAAGAGTTCACACACACTTTTCTAGTAAGTGAAAAAATAAAACACCTTGTATCCTAGGATCTGTCCCACAAGAGCCAGAAAAAAGAATGGATTCTGTGAGGCCAACTGCCAGTACAAGGCATCATGGAACCAAAAGCTCCTGAATTTAAAATTCAAAGGTAAAGCCTAGCAGACCGCTCTTCATCATTATGTAGAAAGGGTCTGCAGCAGCTGTGATATTGGTACTGCAAAGTAGTTCTAGAAAGTTTTTATTTATCAGTCTAATTCAGAAAATGTTTGGCTTGCTAAGCTACGGAAGGTGCTTCTCTCCATTCTGGCATGCCGTACTCTAATCCCCTTTCTCTGTTTATAATATTTATATAGTAAATCAAAAAAGATTACACACGGTTCCACATAATACTGTGAGTTTCTTTCAAGTAATGGTTCAATCAGTTGATGAAAAACAAAGATTTTCGAAGCAAGAGCCCTCACTCACCATCCGGTGACATGCTTCATCATAGGGCCAGCTCCTCGTCAGGCCGGCGCTGCAATGCCTGACGGGCCCCGCAGGGGGGCTCTTTGCCGGAGATCTTATTGAGAATTGAATTTAGCCGGTCAAAAATAATGAAGTGAAGGATTGGTATATAGAAAAAATTAAAAATGACTAGAGGTAATGATTAAGAATTTTAATTCTCATGCTAATACCTCTGACATGATTAAAAACCAATAAACGGGGAGTTGGTGGGATAATGTCCACAAACCCCATAGAAATATAGGTAGGTATAGTTGTTATGTCTCTAAGAAGGGATTAATGTATAAGAGACAGTGCACACAGGAACATGTTTCTCGCTTGTTACAGAAGAATTACCTTATGCAATTCGTCAGGACCTAATTACATACC
Organism: Pleurodeles waltl; assembly: GCF_031143425.1. NCBI lineage: Eukaryota > Metazoa > Chordata > Amphibia > Caudata > Salamandridae > Pleurodeles > Pleurodeles waltl. The sequence goes on from NC_090443.1 coordinate 314,478,927, forward strand.
TAATCCTTTAAATCGTGGAAATTTCCACAAATATGAAAATCAAAAACCCTCCAAAAAACTAATGGTAGGGCCACATCGGGGTAGTCCAGGCTCTAAAAAATCCACTCTGATTTTAGTCAGGGACGGTCACTGCCGGTTAACCTACGCCGTTCCAACACCCCGGTATCAATGAGAATTAAAATTATTAATCATTACCTCTAGTCATTTTTAATTTTTTCTATATACCAATCCTTCACTTCATTATTTTTGACCGGCTAAATTCGATTCTCAATAAGATCTCCGGCAGAGAGCCCCCCTGCGGGGCCCGTCAGGCATTGCAGCGCCGGCCTGACGAGGAGCTGGCCCTATGATGAAGCATGTCACCGGATGGTGAGTGAGGGCTCTTGCTTCGAAAAACTTCGGTTTTCATCAACTGATTGAACCATTACTTGAAAGAAACTCACAGTATTATGTGGAACCGTGTGTAATCTTTTTTGATTTACTGTCTATTGGGAACCTTACACACGGGCCCAGGAGTTCCACTCCGAATATCCCACTTCTCTGCCCCTCCTTTGTTGTTTCTCCGATATAATATTTATATATACTATATATGAAGTGCTCCGGTGCTCCCACATTATGTGTGAAATTATTCTAACATTTGGGACTATTAATGTAGATCCTATGATGCAGAACACCTAAAAAAAAAAAAAAACTTGCAGTTAATTACAGCAGTGGCTAGGGTTGCTGAGTTCCAGGGAGGATGACAAAGTCAAAATCCTGTGAAATGTGAGGTAACTAAGTTTTTCCAGGGTCTCCTTCACACAACATGCAGTGCAAATCTGTGCTTGGGTGGTCACGGGGTAGAACGCTCATTTGGCTGAACCCTGTGATGTTTCAAATAAGATGAGTGAGCTACTATTCAAACACTGTTGTTAGGACTATAGCCATTTTAACACTGTTTACTCTCACTTTAAAAATAAATGTGGTGAATGATTCAAGCATTTGAACAATATAAAAGATTCAATGCTGGAGAACCTGTACTTAACTCCTGACTCTTACTGATGGCAACCAAAGTCTCTCTAAGAATCAATGCTCTACTTCTCTGCCCATAAGCTTGGGATTTACAGAAGGATCACTTATTCTAACTCAGAGTACAGATATTCACCTGAATACTGCTTTCAAAAGCTAGATGGAGAGGTTACACAAGTCAGCAGCTGCACAAGACTAAAGGCAAAACACAGCGGGCTTAAAGGCAGAGCACCACAGGGCAGCCTTCCAGAATCCAGGAAGATGACAGGAGCAGTAGTACCAAAACAATGCAAAGAAACGAATTGGTTATCTGTAATTATGGTTTTGCAGCTTCAGGCTCTTCTAGATTGACATGCTTTGCACAATTCTTTCTTCTAGTGGCTTGGCCCGGAGTGTTTTTATTGCAAATAATTTACTTCCCTTTGGTAAAGCCCTTTCTGGTGAAGCCTACCTAACTGCAGACTCCTCACCTTGTGAATTTCACCAGATGTCAGACTGGATCTGGAAGATTTTCATAGGGACTCCCTCGTACATTTGTAGATGGCGTCATAAGGATATGCGTCAGGTCTGCCCAACTCTGGGTGTGAAACTGGAACCACTGCAACTCTGCCACCTCGGTGCCCTGATGTCACTTTCTTTCTGCTCTTTGTTCATGCCGTGGGACATGGAGCCTTTAGGAATCAGATTGTGCCAGTGTGCAGCTCTATACAGACATATGTTAGTATGTACTAGATGAGTCAATTCCACAGAATGGGGAGGAGTGGGTCGGTGAAAAATAGAAGCATAGAACAGCTGTGCATAGGTTCAAAGAGACTGCATATGAAGTGAGAACCAAATTGAGGTTCTGACTGTGGCATCAATAAAGTTGTTGGTGAAAACATGTCTAATAGTCTCTTCAAAAAAAAGCATCTTGACCAGTGATATGAAAAATAATGTCTACTTAGGCAACTGTAAGAAGGCTGAAAAATGACCCTTAACTGTTGACACAAGGCCTTGCTTTGCTATATGGAGATAACATGACTGCAAAGGGTAAATAATACTGAAGGAACACCACACAACAAACTTCTCACAGCACCCTAAATGTACAGTTTTGGTGGCTGGACAGGTGGTTGCAAGGATGACATCAACTACTTCAAGAGGAAGAACGAAATCCATCATCTGTCACCGTTCACTGTCTACGCATAAAGGTGTAGACTGTACAGACTCTGCCCTGCTGTTGTGACAGGAGGTCCTCCCAGAGGGGCAGTCGAATCGGAGGACTTGTGCTCATGACGAGAAGTTCAATGTACCATACTCTCCACACCTAGTTCGAAGTCACTAGGATGACTTGGGTCTAGGCTTTATCTTGTTTCAATACTCTGGGCAGAGGACGTAGGAGCAGAAAGGGTATACAGGAGTCCCAATCCCATTGCAGGCAGAAAGTATTGGGAACTCCAAAGTACAAAAGCTTGGACACTATGCACTCTATGCAGTGGCAAACAGATTGAGCCAAGGTTCCCCCCAATTGTGGAAGACAATGTGTGCCACATCCAAGTATAACTGCCATTTGTGATCCACTAGGCAATGTCAGCTGACTTGGTCAGCCCTGACATTTACAAATTCTTCCAGATGCTGGGTGTTCAGAGAAATACCCTGAGCATTCAACCACTACCATAGACGGAGAGCTTCCTGGAACATGACCCACAATGCCACATCACCCTGTTTGTTGCAGTATCACATGGCAGTCATGTTGGCTGTGAGCATGTATACCTGCTCCCCCCTGATGGTCAGAAGATATGCATTTAGTTTCTATTGAACTGCCTGCAATTCCAACAAGTTGATATGGAAATGTCTAATTGGTGAACCTACTGGTGGTATCCCAGATGGAGGGCTCTCAGCTTCTTGATGATCAAAGGTGCGTAAGAGTGGGTCAGAGCATGGCCTTGCGGAACTCTTGGATCTGCCTCGGTTGCAGACGGTCCTAGAAACTCTGGTTGTGCCAGGACAAGTTGCAGGATTGGCTCTTAAGACAACCAGCTTTGGGAGTGAGCCTGGAAAAAATGGTGACATGCTTGTGCCTTCTCAGGAGAATGAGGAGGTAAGGCGCTTAGTCCTGAGTGGATTTTGGACCCCTTTAACTTACCTGAACATTTAGAGGGTGACTATGAACAGCTTCAGGATCGACTCCTGCGACTCTGGGACCGGGAACAGGACTGACCTTTGGACTTAGACTGCTCTAGCCAACAATTCTTCCAGTGCTTGCCGAAAGAGTTTTGCCTAGTGGTTTTGTATGGCCTTCAGCTTCATCGACATACAATCAGTGCAGGCTTTAGAGTTGAAACTCAACCCTACGCATTACAGGCAAACCTGGTGGCTATCTTTCACAGACATTTACCTATGGCAATCGCTAGAAGGTTTAAAACTTGTTGACTTGGGATGTGACATTTCCCCAGCACACAGTCATTTTGTTGAGGCAAAAGAGGTCTCTGAGACCAGGGGCAGCTCTCGATCTGCGTATGGTTGCACGGAAATAAATGAATGTCAGTGGTGTCTATATGTGCCCCACATGTCATTTCCAGAGCACAATGGTGTTAGTACGGTGCTGCATGGCACCACCTACCTGTGAGCGGAGGTACTGCAGAAAAAATTCTTGGTCCGATCTGACACCTGGGGAATATTCAAAAAGTGATGAATCTGCAGTCAGATGTCTATCAGAAAATAAAGAGTCGGGAATGACTTCAGCACATTCATAAAAAAAAAAAAAGCATAACAATGTCAAAGAGTTGGCTGTCACTTGAGGTGGTCGATTGGCGAGCCCACCTTCGGCAACCAGTCATCGAGGTATGAGTAGACTGGTAATCCTAGCCTCAGTAGATGGGCTGTGAACACCACCATTACCTTTATGAACACCTGAGATGCACTGGCAAGTCCAAAGAAGCACCAAAAAACGGAAAATGGTCTGAAACAGGTATGCAAATCAAACGCTATCATCCAGTCTCTGGAGGTGTTGTGGTATGGGTGGCACATCTGGATGATGTGACAGGAAGGGTAGGGATTAACAGTGTTCTACAATTTGGAGCTTCCATTGGTTGGTTGTGGTTCTCTTTTACCCAGGAAGGTGAAAGGTGATTGGACCTCTCATCGTGCACTGCCAAGGATGACAAAGATGTTTTGTGGCATCTGATGCTGGGGAAGCTCAGATTAGGGTAGATCATTGCCTCTTCCTCTGGTGGGCTGGACTCTGGTGGCCTGCTCCCTTGACTCTACCTCAAAAGGACTGAGAGGCCTGTTATTGAGGTAGGTTATGGTGTTGCCTCCGTTGAAATCTACTCTTGAAGCATAAACGAGACAAAATTAGTGGGGGAAACTGGCACACCAGCACAGCAAGCCCAGGAGAGTGAGCCGTTTTGTTACTGTCTTTGAAACATTGTAGGGCTGAATCAATCTTATCTCCAAAGAGATGGGTGCCATTGAAGGGCATATCTTTCAGTGACTGCAGGACTTCACTGGAAAATATAGTGGCGTGAATCCAAGTGTTGCACCTAATCACCAAACTGGGGTCGAATGCTCTACTCAGAAAGTCAGTTGTGTCCAGGCTCTATTGAATGGGGTACATCATCAGGTCTTGTCCATCTTCAATAAGGCGTTGGACGTTTAGCCTTATATCGCTTAGGACTGTGTGCAAGATATCTGCTACCATGTCTCATAGTGCTGCGTGCATCTCTCAAGAAATGAGCTCATATTGAATGACTGGCGGGACTGGCCCAGGAGGACATTTGTTTGGCAACCGTCTCCATGTGTTTCAACTTGTCTAGCGGGATGGTTGAAAATGCATTGGGATCTACACAGCTGGTGGATGCCTGAATCACAAGGCTTTCAGATTAAAGGTGCTGGAGGAGTAAAACAGAATCCCCGAGGTAGTCTTCTTGCAATTTGGCCATTGAAGGCAAGAGAGGTTCTTGGATAGATTGTCCTGGCTGGAGGACCACTGTCAGAACATTACTCTTTACTTCAGTAGTAGGTAGCATCATGTCCAGTACTTCTGCGGTCTTCCTTATCACTGTAGGAAAGGAGGCAGACTCCTCTATGGCCACAGAAGGTAATGGTGCTTGGAGGCCATTGTACGGGGATGCATCCAAGCCACTGGGTTCCTACGAATCCAGGAATAAGTATTGATGACATTAATGGGTCTTTATTGTTATCAACGTATTCACAGAAGTGATGCAGAAATGTTTTGGGGTCAGAACTAGAACATTCGCAGAGTCAATGAGATGTCGTTCTAGGGTCACTTCTAAGTTGCAAAGGACTATAAGCTCCCTTTCCAGCGTTGGCATTGTCAGTGCAGTATCGATGCCTGGGCTTGCAGTATGGACTGTGGTATTTTTTCAGGTGTTGACGTCCAGCCTGGAGGAAGAACTGATCTGAGGGCAAAGCTAAATGGCACAATCAATGTCAGGAACTGGCGATAAACCGACTGCAAGCAACCCTCAGAATTGTAAAGCCCAAAGGCACACTAGGAGTCATTTAAGTACAGAAAATATGGTCCATGGCCACCCTGAACTCTTCAATTTGCTGTGGTTGTGTTACGGGTCCCGGGAAGTCAGGCTGAGGGAGGTTCCTAATTGGTTCCAGTGATGGAGATAGAGTGTAGGCATTGCACGACTAGCAGTGGTGGGACAAAGTGGAGCTGTGCTTGTACTACTTATGTTTCTTCAACTTTTTTTTTTTTTTGTAGTGATGACAGTTCACAAGACTGGCCCCAGGAACGGGACCTTCTCGACTTGCACTGATGCTCCTGGATTGGTTTTTGAGAGAAAGAATTCTGTCAAAAATTACATGTTCGAGGGAGCAAGCTCTGGATCTCAGTCAAGAGGCGCGGCAAGTAATGAACGGTTGACCTAGGCAGAGCCTTAGTATGACGCCAACCATAGGCCACAGTGCTCCCTTGTACGCCTATCATTTTATATATTTTTTTTCTCCACAAACCTCCTTTAACGGGGATGCAGTAGGGCTGCATGTGAATCTAGACGAGTTTCAAGCTGCAAAACAATTATAACAGGTAACAAAATGGTTACTTACCTGTAAAAGTAGTTTTGCAGCTTGAAGAATTTTCTAGATTCACATGCTGATCATCGTTCTGCCAGTTAGTGGTTGGGTATGGAATTGTCTGACGTATCCCTCTTTTTTCCCCTCTGTGGCAGCATCAACCATTCAGTATCCTATGACGTCTTACACCTGCAATAGCAACCTACCTGTATGTTCGCCATCTTTCGATTCTTTTTTTCTCCCTTGGAGACCAGTCCTTGTTGAAGCGTCCTATTTCTTTATTGCCTTACCTACCTCGAATTAAAAAAACTAATTTCCAGGAAGGTTGCAGGGATGCAGGAGAATCCAAAAAATTCTTCATGCTTCAATACTACAAAAGGCAAGTAACCATTTAATTTTTTCTGGATTTACATGCTGTGCATGGATTATGTAGTGATATTCTCCCCTCTCGGCAGGCTGGGTTGAAAAGTTTCTTTTTGCAAAAACATTTTTTAATACTCTTTTTCGCACCTATGCCCTCTATGCTAACTTGGCAATGTACACATGTTTTGCGAAGGTATGTACTGAAGACAATGTGGGTGCCATAAAGAGGTCCTCTATGAACCTGTCCCAGTCTTTATTATAGAGAGCATGCACTTTTTGTTTCAGCGCTACTCCTGCTGCATTGTAACATCTGGATTGTTTGGACTATTCATCTTGCAATGGTGAGCTCTTGCATGCCACTGCAAAGGAGATGAAAAATTGTTTTCTTTCCCTGATTTGGCTTCTTTCCTGCACATAATACAGGACTTTCTTTCAGACATCCAGGTGTGAAGGGTTTTTTCTGCTAGTCAGCTCATGTTTTTTTTTATAGCTCGGTTAATGCGGAAATGTGAAATTACCTTTGGCAGAAATTGTGGGTTTGTCTTCAATACCACTCCTTCCTTATTAATCTGCAAATTAGGTTCTTGTGAGTGCTTACAACTCACCAACTATCCACAAGGATATGATGCAATTAGAAAAGCTGCCTTGAAAGTTAGACATTTGAGCTCCACAGTCTTGAAAGATTTCATGAGTTGTTTAAGCACTTGGTTTAAGTTCTGCAGTGGTGCGAGTACCACCCTCTTTTTAGCCCTTCTAAAAATCTCTTGATCACTGTCATGTTGAGGAAATGTATTCCTATAACACCTCTTGTGTAGGCCACTATGAGAGAGTTGTACTTTAAGTGAGGTATATTAAAGGCCTTCAGCTAGCAAAAAGTGAGATACTCAATGGCTTTAGCATTGTGTGTCCAAAAGACCCCCAATTTCTTCCTGGTAAATTAAGTTTATGAGCATGTTTCATTTCACAGTGTAATATTTGTAGGAAGCTAGCTCTGTACATACAATACCAAAGTAAGGTATAGTGTGCAGAGTCCAGAGGATCCCCAGAGGCTTTACAGAGGCTAAAGTAGATAACACTAATGCACTCTTTTGTGGTAGTGTAGTCGCGCAGTTAGGCTTATCAGAGGGTAGTACTATACTATTACTTAATTTCTAGAACCAAAAGAATATTTGTTGCAGGTAAGTACAGTGTCAAGAATATATCACTTTCAGGTATCAAATGCACTTTCTTTGGAATTCACAGACCAGCACCAAACACACACCCTCAGCGGCAGCCGGGTACAAACTCCGTGTCAGACGCCCAATGCTTTTCAATGAGGAAAACCCCGGGGTCACAAATATGCTGCAGGCATGGTCCAGGAAGTTGACTGAAGAAAACCAACTGCTGGACCGGTAAGTGGAGGGCCCACTGCACATTGTTGGACTGTTGTTTGGGTTCTCAAAGGCCCAGGGGCCTAAGGGTGCAGGGATACCTTTAGCCATTGGGAAACCTTCACCAGAGCCGGTGTATGTTTTGGGGGAGGGGGGGGGGGGCTTGGGGGAAGGTCAATGTAGAGTAGACTCGAGGTCAGAATCTCCTGAGGACCTTCTCTGGACCGCTGAACCGCTTGGAGACGGGCCGTGGGTGTCTGGTGCAAAGTGGGCAGGGCTCACGGATATGGGGCAGTTCTGGAGTCCTTCTTAGAAGTTTCTTTGTGGACAGGGCCACTGTACTCAGGAGATCTTGTACTTGAGTAGGAAGGCAGTCCTCTGGGGGCTTGTAGAGGTCACTGGTCCCACAGGATGTGTTGTCTTCTTGTAGCAGGAGTCTTGAAGCTGCAGACAGGCTGGTCGGACTGGGGCCAAGTCAGCTGTCTGGAGTTTTCTCTGCTGGTGCAGCTCTTAAGTCCTTTTCAGGTCGCCAAGAATCTGAAGAGCAAGGTTCAGGAGTGCCCCTAAATACTAGATTGAGGGGAGTTACAGGGGTCAGAGGGCAGTAGTCAATGGCTACTGTCTCTGAAGGTGGCTACACCCTTCCTGTACCCACATTCCTAACCCTGTTTGCTATCCTCCTCCAAATCAAGATGGAGTTACTAATTTTCCTGTCGGACCTGCCACCAAAAGGGACGGTTGGTCCAGGGGGCTGGCATCTCCACTTGCCGGAGTGCCCTGGGGCAGTGTAACAAAAGACAGGAGCCTTTGAGGCTCACCACCAAGTCTTGCAGTTCCTGCAGTGGGGAGATGTGAAGCACATCCACCCAGAGCAGGCTTTGTCCCTAACCCCAGAGAGCACAATGGACCCCCACCCCATGGGGTCAGAAACTTGTCTGTTAGTGGCAGGCTGGCACAGACCGGTCAGCCGCACACTATAGAGAGTTGGTGAAATACAGGGGGCATCTTCTCAGATGCCCTCTGAGTACATGTTTCAATAAATCCAACACTGGCATCAGTATAGGTTTATTGAGCTAAGTTTGATACCAAACTCCCCAGTCTTCAGTGAAGCCATCAAGGAGCTGTGGAGTTCGTAATGACAAACTCCCAGCCCATGTACTCAATATGGCCACACTGCACTTATAATAACCAAGAATGGACTTAGGCACTGTAGGGGCATGCTGCTTGTGAAGCTATGCTCTCACCTGTGGTAAAGTGCACCCTGCCTTAGGGCTGTACGGCCTGCTAGAGGGGGTGACATACCTATGCCACTGGCAATGGTTTGTAGGCATGGCACCCAGAGAGGGATGCTGGGTCGGCTTCTCCCCAACACACACAATCTGCAATGGCAGTGTGCATGTGTTTGGTGGGGGGTCCCTTAGGGTGGCACAATACATGCTGCAGCCCTTAGGGACCCTCCCTGGCCACAGGGCCCTGGTACCACTGGTACCTTTTACAAGGGACTTAAGCAGTGGCACAGTTTAGGGAAAGAACACAGTTGGGGCCTGGTAAGCAAGTTCCCAGCACACACACAGAGTCAAGTTAGAATCAGATATCAGGCAAAACGTGGGTGTGTGTGTTGGGGGGGTGTAAACATGCCAAAAAGGGTACTTTTCTACACTATTTTCACATGGTAGGCCTTCTGGCTTCTTTCAGGACCCCCATGTATTGTTATGTCCAGATGAGTTGGATGTCTAATCACTCAGCGTGTATTGCCACTTCTTCTGAACATACCATATCCATATATACTGTGCTAGTCTAGACAGCACATATAACTTTGTTTCCCCGTTTACTGAGGTAAAATATGGTCATAGTATTGTTGTTCTGTAATAGAATGGTCTTGCAAGGAGATGATGCATTAGATCCCCAACCTCTTCCCACAGTTGATGACTGTATCTGTTTAGAAGTGCACTTGAGTTGGCACTGCACAACTGAATTGCTGCTGATCTTTCTATCTTGTGGTACACTATGCCCACTAAAGTTCTCTATCAGAAGAGAATCATATGGGGGTTTGTGTGCCTGGCCGTTGGCATGCAGGTGGGACTATGCAGGAATCTACAATCACAAAGCCCCTGATGTAAGAAGGGTCAAGGGTAGAATATTTGTTTTCTACCTTTGGTGTTACCACTTTTGCTACAGCTGGATCTCTGAAGCCCTCCTGACCTTCGTCAAGGACACTGGGCAGCGTAGGCAGGTACTGGTACTTTCTTTGTGAAGATAGCAGTGTTTCAAGAAGGAAGCATGAATCATTGTGTCCTTCTTGCAGCTGTATCTGCTGTCCTTTTGCCAAGGGTGTTGTACACAGCGATGTAGTCCAGTGGCGATGCTTTGGATGGGTATGTGTCAACACATTCCTAGGGAAATCTGTGCAGGGGTACTGACACCCCTCCGTAGCTTCCAGTCCCTGAAAAGATTCCTGCTTGAATAGCCCTCCTTTAGTTCTTCTTTGTATTTGGAGAACTCCTCTAGCTCTAGAAACCCTTGACATCAAGGGTCTTATGTTCAGGGTTTAAGTCTCCTTTTCGCGGAACTACTTATCCAACCCATGACGCTTTCTATTACTTTGTAGTTGGGATTGGTGCAGATGGCTTGCCTCTGACATCTTTTGGGCTCAACCTGTGGGGCTCTTAATGTCTTTCCTTTGCTCACCAGAGTTTCTGGCAGTAAGGTGGTGCTAATGAGCATAGAGTCTGAATGCTTCGGCTCTGCTGCACCTTTGCATTGTTACCTGGAGTTATCTGGTATTGCCTTCGTTCGACTCACACTTCATTTAGTTCCTTGTCCAATCTCGATCACTTCATCAGGGTCAGAGCCTTCCTCTTCCTTGTAGCTGTTCAGTTTCTGGTGGGTTTGTTTTGTTGCTTGACAATCCCAGATTTTTAAGCAAAAGAATGTGCTGAAAATTCTATATTGTGTCTGCCTCTGTTTTTTCTTGCTTTCAGGGAATTAGGCTGTTATTTGGCACACGCAATGCATCCTTAAAACTTGTGGTCCTTTGGGATACAAAGGTTGCAACAGTCATGGCTGTTCTGAGCAAATACATGGAACCAGTTTGAACAAACTTTAAGGGAGGTGTGGTCCATACCCCTTGCTCATTCTTTGACCCATATTGATAAGGAGCTTCCTTTGGAAACTGTACAAAAATCTGGCTTACTTTGGTGATTTGGTAGTCTTCCTCAACAGCCATTGAAATACTCAGTTTCTGTGATTCATTAAAAAAAAATTCCGGAAAACTCTTCTGTCTTCTCCTGCTTTAGACCTCTCAGTTGTGCTTCAAGGCTCAATGGTGGAAAAAAGCATATGAAGCTAGCAATCATGAAGAGAGGCGTCTGGAGTCTGATGTCACAAGTTGATGGCAGGACTAGACATGCTCCGCGCTGCCCAGTGAGAGGGGGCAAACAGATTCATTACTACTGCTTGGCCCATTGCAACCTCTAAGTGATTGAAGGTGTCTACACTGTACTGCTTTGTAAAGGTGTGTTCTGGGGACCATGTTAATGCCATGCAAATATCTTGCATGGAGATGTTGGCCATATGGGCCAGTGTAACTTGTTTCCTGGTTGAATGTGCTCTTGGTCTGGCCACTAATGTTTTACTGGCCAACGAGTAACAGTTCAATGATCGGTATTATCCATCTAGCAATGGTATTTGTACTTACTGCTGTACCCAAGACCTGCAAATGAGTGTGCTACAAAGACCTGTTTGGTTTTTCTGTTATGAGTAACCTTCAAGGAGTACATAATGGCCCTTTTGACATATGTTGAGGCTCTTTCAGCTGCATTGGAGGACCTTTGGGGGGGAAAAAAAAAAGCCAGTAAGATTGTGCACTGATTGATGTAAAAAGGTGATCCAATTTAGGGAGTGTTCATTATCCTTATGTACAAGTGAATGCCTGTAGCTCACTTACTCTTCTTAATAATGCGATCTCTAATAAAACAGTCTTTAATCTCAAATGTTTAATTGAAGTCTTGTGTATGAGCTTAAATGGTGCCTTCATTATTGTTGCTGATACCAGACTGTGGTTCCACGTTGGAACTGATAAATATAGGGAATAGCCTGTTGACTGTATCCCTAGATGCTTTTTGGATTAGTTGTATCAATAACATTTGCTTACCATGCAGTCCTCTCAAATAAGTACCATCAGTGAAGCAAAAGACAGCTTACAATCAGTTTAGTGGGTAAGTTACCCAACTATGACTGTGTTCGGATGTAGGCTGTCCTGGGGTTTCTTAGCTTGGCACCATACATGGTATCTTTTCCACCTGATGGCATAACACCTTCTAGCAGAAAATATGAGTGCCTCTAATGTTTAATATGTCCTCAGGTAAGTGTGAATAATTACACTCAGCCCTCTCAGGAACCAGGGCATCTGCTGAAGTTGCCCTGGGTTCAGATGAAACACTCCCATGCTGCATCGTTTGAATGACCTTGTGCGGAGGTGTTTTTACATAATGCTGCTTTGACAAACAAGTTACTTCCCATCAGTAACAAATTATTTGGTAGAGACATATTCTAGTTGAAGACTCTTTACCTTATAATTTCCCCCAGACATCAGACTGGATCCAGAGATTTTTTTTGCAAGCAGTACCCTTGCCCGACGTCAGGTGGTGCCAGTCGACTCTGCACTGTCGTTGGCATCATGGTCGCCATGACGATGCTGCGTTCATTTATAGGCGCCACCCCAGCACACTGATGTCATTTTCACTCCACAAATTTCCACGCTAAATGCGGGTAGCCATGTATACCCAGACTCATGCACCAGAACTAGGGCCCTGAAAGGAGTCTGTCCCTAGAAATCAGTGTGTAGAGCAGGGAGGATGTGTGGGTCGGTAAGGAATCGGCAACTTAAATATGTCTCTACCAGAAAATTCAATACCTAAGGTAAGTAACCTGTTCACCTGATAGTGACTTCTAGTTGCAGATTCCTTACTTTAGAATAGATACCCAAGAACTATTGTCCCCGGACTGGTGTCTGTGAACCAAGATCATACTAAGAAGTCCTACAGGACTGAACAGCCAAAGTAGCCATCGCTGTGGACCTGACTGTCCAGACAGTAGTGTTTAGTGAACGTGTACAGGGATGCCCACGTTGCTGCCTGGCAGGAATGGAACTCCACATGCGAACACACTGGTTGAGGCAGCTGCTATGGTAAAGTGAGCACACAAAGCCTCAGGGGGTTGCTTCTTAGCCAAAGCTTAGCACATTTTGATGTACAGAATACCTCATCTAGAGATGGTCCTGTTCTGCACTGCCCGACCTTTCTTCGCATCCACATAACCAACAAAGAGTTGATCGTCCACCTGAAATTCTTTGCGACAATTCAGGTAGAATGCCAACGCTCTTTTTGGATCCAGACGGTGGTGTCTTTCCTCTTCATAAGAATGATGTGGGGTTGCGTAAAAAGTAGGCAAGGTGATAGATTGGCCTACATAAATGGGCGTGACCACTTTAGGGAGGAAAGAGCCCTGGTACAAAGCACCTCTGTCAGGATGGACAGAAATAAAGGGTGGCTTTGAAGAAAGAGCTTGCAGCTCACTCACTCTGCAAGGAGAGGCGAGGGCTACAAGAAAGGCGGTCTTTAAAGTGAGAAGCCAAAGAGGACAATTATGAAGGGGCTCAAAGGGAGCACACATGAGGTAAGTGAGTGCTAAGTTTAAATCCTATGAGGTATTATGAATGGGGTGGGCAAGACCCTTGAAGACAATGGGAGATTTAAACAAGGCGGGTTGGTCTGGTAGTCTAAGGAATGCAGAGATGGCAGACAGATAACCATTAGGGTGTCCAAAGCAGAGCCCTGCTGGGCAAGAGAGTACAAACAAAAGAACTTCAGAAAGAGGTGCAGGGTTGGGATCAACAGACTTGTTGGTGCACCATGCCACAAATTTGTTCCAACAACAGGCATATATCATCATCAACACATAGCTTTATTCGGTTACTTTCAACCATAAAAGCAAAACAACCAACAATTAAATGAAAAAGCAGATAGAAATTAGGTTAAAAAGGATAAGAATAAGGTAAAAACATATCTGTCAGCCTTAAAACACATAAAATTATTTTCCTTAGAAAAAGCACCTAACCCCCTAATACCTAACATTTAAATTAAACATGGGGTTTTATTTCAGTCTAGGTGTGTAGTTAAAATTTAGCAGCTATAACACTTTTTTTTTTTTTTTTAAACATTTGGTCCTCATCATCATTATTTCCCCAAAAGTTTAGTACGTATATGCCAAGCAGCTACAATATACTTGCTAACCGCACAAGATAGAGGGAGAGAAGTTTCCCTCATCATGATCCTTAAGGCAACAATACAATGTCTTACCCCCATATTACTGCACACAGATCGTAACCACTTCCGACGCGCAATCAAATAAGCAGGGCATATAAACATAAAATGTACAATAGATTCTGAAATTTGATTGCAACTCGGGCAAGTGTCAGGACTTGGGATCGCACTCCGCGTACTGCCATAGGATTTAAGAGGCAGACAACCATATCTGAACTGAATATATAAACTCTTACTTAATGGATCAAGAATTGTATCCATAAATGGTTCCAAATATGGATACCATTTAAAATCAAAGAATTGTGACGTCAATCTGCAGTGTGTTGAGCACAGCAGATAGTTTTCCCTGACATGTATCCAGTAAACAGTTTTCAGATGATTCTTCCGATCCTTCCTTATACTTTCTGGATGACTCCAAAACTCACTAAGACCCAATCTATGAAACCATTTTGAGATGTGGTTAAACCAGGAAATGGTAAGTACATTTGGTCTATCTAGAATGTCTTGAATAGACTCCTTGTATGTGGATAGCTCAGGGGTGGTCCATACACGGACCCAGAAAAGTAATGGTCGTAGGGCAATTACATCTGAAATGCGTGGAAAGCCGAGGTCCCAGAACATTGGCAGCAGTGGGGTACTACGAGGACAGGCCAAGATTGACCTTACAAAGTTGTTTTCCCCCACTGCTAGCTTGCCAGTGTTCGAGGACCCCCAAATTTCTGCCCCATAGACCGCAGCGCTCTGTGCCTTTGCTCGGTAAATTTTAATAGTTGGAGTAATCACTCTCTCAGAGGTAGACTTGTGGAAGCGTAAAATGGCCCCAGATCTCTGTGCCAGAAGAGCTAAGCTTTTATCGATTTGGGGCCCCCAATGCAGGTTGTTGCTAATTCTCACCCCCAAATAATCTATGGAGCTTACCATACCTAGGGGGGTTCCATTATAGAAAATTGAGTATCTCTTAGTGGGGCCACAGCCCAGGATCATAAGTTTAGTTTTGCTGTGGTTGAGTTCAAGCCCATAGTCAGCACAAAACGAACTAAACTTATCCACAAGTACCTGGAGACCCATAGGAGTTCTGGAGATCAGGAGGGAATCATCAGCAAATAGCAAAATTGGAATTTTATGGTTATTCAAGGATGGAGCATCATTTTGGCAGTTGGTAACGACTTGCACCACCTCATTGATAAACAATGTAAATAGCGTTGGGGCAAGAACACAGCCCTGACGCACTCCTCTCCTAATCTCTATTTTTTCGGTGAGTTCCCCCTGATTACCCCATCTGACTTGTGCAAATGTTTTTTCATGTAATCTTTTAATTAAATGCACTAAGTTCCCTGGGGTACCGATTTTGTTTAATACTCCCCAAAGTTTCTCTCTTGGGACAAGATCGAATGCAGATCTCAGATCTACAAAGGCAACATAAAGTTTTTGCTTAGATAGGGTGACATACTTCCAAAATAGTAATGACAGTCTGAAGACTTGGTCCATGGTATTAGTTTTAGGCCGAAAACCGGCCTGTAAGGGGGATAAAATTTGGTTGTCTTGGATCCAATCGGTAAGCCTATCTAAGACTTGCTTAGCAAACATCTTCTGAAGGATATCAATAAGGCTGATTGGACGGTAGTTTGCAGGTGAACCTACATCATCCTTTTTATAAATCGGTATTATTTCTGCGCCACGCCAAGAATCTGGAATAGGGCTACCAGCTGCTATGGCATTAGACAATAAATTGATGTACCATGCCCATATCTTTGGTTCTGATTTAAACAGGTCCCCTGGGATCTTATCTGGACCAGGGGCTTTAGCTGGCCTCAAAGAATTGATTGCAGCTGTTGTTTCGGCTAAGGTAAAAACAATGCTCTCAGTTGAAGTCATGTTAACAGCCCAACACTCATCGTATCCAGGATCCTCTGGAGCTTGCGGTGCAGGCAGAGCGTATATACCAGAAAAATAAGACACCCATCTTTCGGGCTGTATATACATACCGATGTCATCATTGCCCCTTTTCGAACTAGAGGTCAACAGCCGCCAAAAGGAACTATCATCTTTGTATTTGACTGCTGCAAGCAACTTCTGCCATATCTCATTATCCCAATCTTTTTTTGCTTGTTTCAGGGCATTAGCATACCTACGTCGGGCCTCTTTAATAGCCACTTGGGTAGAGTTTTTTACAGCCTCGTTTAAATTAGATCTTGCTCGCACACAATCCTGATTATACCAATCCCTATGGGGGGTATCAGCAGGTCTCGATTTGTAAGGGGTTTCCCTATAGAAAATACCCTGTAGGGAATCCACCAATTTAATGTGGATAGCCATAATGGGAATGTCAGGGGCTTCTTGTTCCTCATAATCTACGAAGAGTTTTAAAAATGATGAATATATTTCCCCAATCAAGTACGGATTGGATTCAACAATGGGAGATTTAAACAAGGCGGGTTGGTCTGGTAGTCTAAGGAAAGCAGAGATGGCAGACAGATAACCATTAGGGTGTCCAAAGCAGAGCCCTGCTGGGCAAGAGAGTACAAACAAAAGAACTTCAGAAAGAGGTGCAGAAAGGGGATCAACAGACTTGTTGGTGCACCATGCCACAAATTTGTTCCAACAACAGGCATATATCGTTTTAGTGTTGGGATGCCTGGCTGCAAAGATAACATTACAGACTTCGGGCAGAAGGTAGAAAGCTGTCAACTGATGCTGCTCAATCACCATGCAAGAAGGTGGAGACTGGACAGGTTTGGGTGAAGAACCATCCCCAGCTGCTGCGACAGAAGATTCTCTCGAAGAGGCAATCTGAAGAGGATTGATGTCCACGCTTAGAAGCTCGGAATACCATACCCTGTGTACCAAGTATGAAGCCACAAGGATTACTCGGCCTGGTCTTTCCTGATCTCCTTGAGAACTCTGGGCAGAAGCAGTATTGGCAGAAAGGCATATAGGAGGCCCGAGTTCTGCTCAAGACAAAAAGCGTCACCGAGCGAGTACAGCCTTGGAAACTTCAGCACGCAAAACAGCTGACATTGCATGTTCTCTGTGGAAGCGCACCAATCTAACCAAGGCTTTCCCCATTGCTGAAAGACACCTTGCACCACCCCCGGATGGAGACACCATGTGTGATCGACCTTGAATTGACAGCTGAGTTTGTCCGCTCTGATGTTCAGAGAGCCCGCCAGATGTTCAACCACCTGGGAGATGCCTGACGTTCCAGCCATGTCCAGTGGTGCAGAGCCTCCTGACAAAGAGTCCATGACCCCACTCCGCCATATTTGTTGCAGTACCACATGGTGGTTGTGTTGTCCGTGAACACCCGCACCTCTTTCCCTTTGAGAGAGGGAAGGAATAATTACAATGCAAACCTTATCGCCCTGAGCTCCAGAAGATTGATGAGGAGCCCGGACTCCGCTGGAGACCAGCCGCCTCTGATGTCTGCCTCAAAGTCATAGTCACCGAAACCCAGGACAGAAGCTGAAACATCTGTATCATAGCCTGAATTCCCTGGACTCGCCACTCAGGAGGATAGGCCCAAAGTGCACTGTTCCAGAACAGCTATGATGAAAGGGAGCATCTGAGAGGGAGTCAAGTGTGACTTCAGCATGTTTATAGTGAATCTAGGAGGTTTACTATAGTCTGGAGGTGGGAGATGAAGGCCTGGCATGAGCCGCCTTTAACAGCCAGTCATCGAGATAGGGGAAGACTGAACCCCCTAGCTTGCATAGATGAGCTGCGACCACAGCCATCAATTTTGTGAACACCCAGAGTGCGCTGGTAAGGCCAAAGGGGAGCACGGTAAACGGAAAGTGCTTGTGACCTACTACCAACTGCAAGTAACGTCTGTGGGAAGGTAGGACATGAAAGTAGGCGTCCCGCAAGTCCAACGCTACCATCCAGTCTCCAGGACAGATAGGACCTGAGCCAGAGTGAGCATTTTGAACTCCAACTTTCTGAGGAAGCGACTGAGGGACCAGAGGACGATGATAGGGCGGAGGCCCTTGTCCTTTTTGGGCACCAGAAATTGGCGGGAATAACAACCATGACCTACTTCTGCCACAGGGGCCCTCTCTACAGCATCCTTGGCCAAAAGGGCCGTAACTTCCTCGCGGAGAAGCGCCAAGTGATCCTCCGTCATCCGATCATAGGATGATAGCATGGGCGGAGGTGTTGTCTCGAAGGGGAGGGAGTAGCCCCATCGGACTATTTGAAAAACCCACCTATCCACCGAGATGGATTCCCAGTGGGACAGGTGATGGCAAATCCTGCTGCCAACCGGTCCGAGATGGAGCGACGGACTAGGATGGTATGGAGTCTGCAGTGGGTTTTGGGGGTTGGGGGGGGGGATTGGAGAGAGAAGGGGTTTGGGTATACTGGGCTGACCGCTGGCTCCCTGATCCACAGGGACATTGCATCCCATGTCCAATTCAATGCAGAGCCTGGAAAGCATGCGTGGCATGGTGGCTAGAGGGAAATGGATGCCGTTGGATGCCCCTGCCGTAGCCACAAAAGGGGTGTAAAGCGGACTGATGGGGACGATGAGCAGCTGCAGGGCCAAGGGACTGAGCCGTAGCCCGAGACTCCTTAAAGCGCCAAGTCCGCTTTGTTTCCGAAGAGATGGGTGCCATGAAAGGGCATCTCCATAGGCGATGGCTGGACATCCCCCGAGAAGCCAGACACCCTCAACCAAGAGTGGTGCCTCAGGGCCGCCGACGCAACTGATCTAACTAGTGAGTTGCTCGTGTCCATCCCACAACGAATTGATCCCAGTGATTGTGATCTCTCCTCTAAATTTGGTTGTCTTGGTGCTTCTTTCACCCCACAATTGGCATTGTCCCTGGTAGTTGGTACTTAGGTACCCAGGGCATGAGTACACCAGGGGTCCCACCCATGGGCTGCAGCACGTACATGCTACCCATGGTAGCTGATGCAAACTGTTTTCACGCAGGCTGCAAACAAATGGCAGGCCTGCAAAGGTGCATGCACCATTTCACTGCTGGTCACTAAATCAGGTCACTCTAAGACACCCCTATGGTAGTCCCTTTCAGCCCAAAGGGCAGGGTGCAGGTCCCTGCGTGTGTGGGCACCCCTGCATGAGCAGAGGTACCCCTACAAACTCCAATTTCGATTCCCTGGCCTTCGTAAGTGCAGGAATGCTGTTTTAGCTATGTACTGGCCACTGATCAATACCGGTAGTCAAGCTACTTAATGGTAACTCTGAACTTGAGTATGCTTGGTATCAAACATGTCGAAATCATACCCCAACAATGATTCCAATATTGGTGGCATGATTCCATGCAGTCTGGGGGTTTCTTAGAGGATCCCCCAGTTCTGCTTCCAGTCTTCCAGGGTCTGCTGCATACCACCTGTTGCTGCAGCCCCTCAGACAATTCTGCCCTCCTGCTGCTTGACCAGCTCAAGCAGGGGACAGCAGAACAAAGGATTTCCTGTAGAAGAGGGGTACAATCCCCTCTCTTATGGAAATAGGTGTTACTGGGCTGGGGATGGGTAGTCTCCCCACGCAACCGGGCTGCTCTGAAGGGCACATTTGGTGCCCTCCTTGCATAATCAGGTTTGCACACACAAAGATAAAGGGAGTGTCCATTCCCCTGTCCAGCTCCACTTCTAGTCTGGTGCCCAGACATCCTCCAAGTGGCCACTTGGTTCTGCCATCTTGAAACCAAAATGGGCAGAGGCCTCTGGGAGCATCTGACTAAGTCAGGTAGGTGATGTCAGAGACCCCTTCTGATAGGTTGTCACTCCAGAGAATGACAAACCCTCATTTTGGGTTATTTAGGGACTCCCATAAGAGTGGGTCCCCAGATTTGTCATGCAAGACTCCACCAGACCTCACTGCAAAGATATCGTCTGCTCCTGACCTCCGGAACCGCTACTGGGCAACACAGGATCCGAACAAGTCTGCAACCCTGGAAAAACTTGTCCTTGCAACATTTTTTCTGCAGCTCCTGTCCGCAATCTGCAACATTTCCATGGCTATGCATCCTCTGGGGCCGGCAAGATTTCAGCTTCACCAAAGAAGAAAGACGAAATCTCCCTTGAAGGCGTCACTCCACTGCATCTGCAGGCACCTAAGGGAACAACGTCCGGCTGGTGGTATCTTCTGTCCTCCGCATCTGCAATGTTTTCCAGCACAGGTGGTGGTTTTGAGGGATCCCCTGGGTTCTCTGCATTCTGTTCAATGTGGGAGACCATAAGCCCTTGCCACTGGGACAGAATCCCTGTGCAACAAGACTGTTGCACCAACCAATGCTTGTTGACTCCCGCCCGAGGGATCTTCAGGCTCCAAGTAGCCCCGGTCCCCAGTACTTCTGCAAGGACAGTCCCCTCTCTGCTGCTGCAGAGACGTGGGACTTCTCTTCAGGTGTGCTGACTTGGCCTCACTGCGACTTACTGTGCCTGCTGCCAGTGGGTTGCTTGTGGGGGCTCCAACTGCTTCTGCTAGATCTCTTGTCTTCGGAGAGTCAGCCCAGAAACCCGTCCAAAGGTCAAGATCCCAGAACCTTGCTGGTCCTCCACAGCTCTGCAAATGTCCAACGGCTCCTCTTGCATTTGCTTGTTGGTGGCCATCCTGACCACTGACCCATCTGCAATCCGGTGACCGTTGAGGGACAGCTCGTAGGTGACTTCAGGGTCTCCTCTGTAGCTCTTGGGACCCCACTGCTGGATTTCATCCATTACTTTCGAGCCGGATCTTCAGCTACAGAAAGGTGGGCTTTGGTTCCTGCCCCACCTGGACACTCCTGGGTGGACTGTCCCCTTCTTTTGCAGGTCCTCTTCACCCGTAATCCTCCCTTGAGTTCCAGTGGTCCGGTCCTGCCTCTACATTCTCCAACCATGAAGGCCCTCATGTTAACCTATGGGAATACCGGGTAACTTATCTCTGCACCCAGCCACTGGGGATCTTCGAGGTACTTACCTTTTGGGGTTTCACTCTTCCCCAGCGCTTGTCTAACTACTCCATACACTCTGGTGAAGGACACCCGTTCGCATTCAATTTTATTAGTATATGGTTTGGCCCCTCAATAGGGCCCTTGCTAATGTATGCTTTTATTAAAAACTTACCTGTGAATATCGTGTGTGTGTTTTCATACCTCCAAATGGGAGGTATGCCAATGTAGTCTAGTTTGGTGTTCCTGTAATAAAGTACCTTAAGTTTTGCAACACTGTGTGGTTCTTTTCAATTTCGATGAGTTACTGTGTGACTACTGTGGTACTGAAAGTGCTTCAGATGCCTTCTAGATAAGTCTTGGCTGCTCACCACAGCTACCCTAGAGAGCCCTGGCTGTCTAGACACTAACACTATCTAACTGGGGGTTGCCTGGACCCAGTATAAGGTTTAACACCATAGGTGTCCCCCATTCACTGGTCCAGCTTCCTACAAACTTGGTTGCACCTCTCACGTCAGCAACAGCTTGGGAAAGAATGTCCTGGGCCTCCTCTGGGACCTGTGGCAGCACCTGCGCAACCGTATCCCGTAAAGTATGGGAATAGCGACCCAAAGGGCATGAAGTGTTCACGGACCACAAAGCCAGACTGGACCAACTTGAGAAGAAAATGTTTTCTACCTCCAGTCTTTTTGAATCCCTGTCTGAGGGTGCGGAAGGGAATGCACCAGAAGGAAGGAAGAAGCCTGGATGCCCAAACTCTCAGGCGTAGGATGTTGGGTCAGGAATTTAGGATCGTGAGGTGCAGGCCTATGTCATTGCATCATCCAAGCTACGGCGTGAAGTCGAAGAAAGTTTGATCTTCTTTGTCTACTACTTCTTGGAACTCGAAAGGCCTGACAATCTGGAGTGGTAACAAGTGGTGATGGCTCTGTGAACGGTCTTGTGACTTTCCTCTCAAACGAGACCGGGAGCGACACGTTGCAGAGCGCTGGGCCACCATGAGCTTTAGGGACCGCTCCCTCAAAGCTTTTGGGTTCATGGTCGGGCACTCGGCGCATGACTTCGCGTTGTGGTCACGCTCCAGGCACCACAAGCACATGAGGTGCGGATCCATCACCGACATGCGGTGAGAGGAGTAATGATGCTTGAATCCGGTCTTGCGGGAAGACATCTTGACGCACCGAGTAGGTCAAAAACTTTGACAAAAGGGTCAAAAAGTCAGTCAAAAAGTGACTGTGGGTAGCTATTCTCCAAAGCTGCACGTAGGCTGGCATGGAAAGAAAAGAACTGCAGTACATACGACTGTTACATCATCACGGTGACCACAACGCCAATGACAGACGTGGAGTCGACCGACGCCACCTGACCGCGAGCAAGGGGACTGCTCAAAACAAAATCTCCGGATCCAGTCTGACGCCTGGGGGAAATTTTAAGGTGAGAAATCTGCAATTACAAGTCTCTATCAGATAGTAGCTGCACTAGGTGTTAGAACCAGGGCCGTAGATCGAAGCAGGGCACTATTAAGATCAAGTTCATGTTGGATGCTCTGAATTTTTCCAGAACTGTTGTGATCAGTGGTACAGGAGAAAAGTGTATGGAAATACGCTGCATCAGTATACTCAAAGGGCATTCTCCCCCCCCCCCCCCCCGAGACTGAAACTGATAGTGACTGGATGCTAAGGAGTGGCAATATGCATTTTCTGGTGTTGCAAATAGAAGATCCATTTGTGACATTCCCTAATTACAGAAGAAAGTGTACGCAATAAATTGTTTTAGCTCTCTCTCGTAAATGCAGCTTGTCGTTATGCTTAACTCGTCTGCATACATTTTTTATTCCTGGGCCATGGTTTGCTATCAGTGCACTTACCCATCTCCAGACAGCTTGTACTAGCTCTGAGAGTGGGTAAGGATACTGTTTCCCCGCTTGTTGAGGTAGAACATTGCTAGCATACGTGTCCGTTAGTATCTCTACTCTCTTGTTATGCACTAGGCTATGGAAAGCTTTCAGACCTAGGAAAATCATTATCAGCTTCAGGTAGCGTATGTGTCAGGCTTGTTACTATGTGAACGATAGTCCCTTTATTTTGAGAGCATCCATGTCTGCTCCATATTCTTTGTGTGAGACATCTGGTATTTTGAAGGCCTGTGGGAAGGTTGCTGAGAATGGCCATCCTCTTAGCATGTTCACTGCATTCCACCGTTTGATTTTCCTGCTGACCTTGGCTGTTAAAACCAATAGATCCTCCCAATTTCCTGTTTGGCCAATGGCTGTTTAACCACTCTGGCACCAGTCTCATAATTAGCTTCGGTTTGGAATGAGGTGAATGCAGGATGCCATCATCCCCAAAAACGTCATTACTGTACTCACTGCTATATTGAGTTGGCTGGTAAATAAGATCCTGGTTTAGCTTCGCTAGTACCCTTCTTGAATTCCGGTAGGCCACTGCCATAGATGGTTTAAGTTCTGCCCACAGAAAGGTTCTGTGTCTACAATGGGTGACGATTTTCCCCAATTCACTGAAAACCCCAATGTGTGTAAAAGATGCAACCTTTTCTACATTGCAAAGGCATTGTTTGAATGTGCACGCATTCATCAGCTAGTCACCTAGGTATGGGTAGACATGTGTAGTGCATCTTTTGAGATACACTGCTACTACCGATAGTGTCTTGGTGATAATTCAGAATATGGATTTTATGCTAATCTTGAACTGATAACGCACACACTTCCTTCACAATCCTGAGTAATCGTCTGTGTGGAGGGTGCGTGGGGATGTGAAAGACTTCAGCTCTATTGCTTCCAGGACTCCCTTTAAAAGCAGTGGTATAACCTCTTGCAAGGTTGTCATTTGGAAGCAGTGTGGTTTAATAAACATGTTTACAAACCATTGATATCATATATAGATCGCAGTCATGCTTTCTCTAAATCTAGAGCGGAGCCCACATTTTTTTTATCTTAAGCACAACTATTTCTCTAAGATCCTGCAGCAGGTTTTCGCAATGTAGGATTTGCAATTGTTCTTGCATTTTTTGGTAGGAGGCTTCTGCACAAAGACTGTACAATAGCTGTCTCTTATTATGCTTAATATCCACTTGTTTCAGATTCCAGTTGTTTATCAGGTCCTTTATTCTCCGCCCCATTCAGAGGAGATGCCTGCTCTTAGCTTTCGTCTGCCTTGAAAAAAAAAAGATGTCCTTGGCTGCTTCTATAACTGCCACAGGGTAAATTACAGGAACGGTCTACCTGCAGTTTGTCTTATGGTCTGCATATTATAGGCTCGCCACCCTGTCAGATGTGATTCCCCTTCTAAAAGAAATTCCAACACCCCCATAGCACTGGCTGTCTCATTTGCCGTCAGAGCTTGACCTACCCCTGGGCCAAAGAGGTAGTCTCCTGTTAGTGCATATCCACACCCTGAGATGCGCAGACATATTTCTCAGGACTGTCTCAGTAGTGAGATGCATGCTTGCGGAGTCCGAGTGACAAACGTTAGTTAACAGTTGGCAATGTTCTTGCCTTCCTTAACAGAAGCTCTGGCCCTCTTTTGATACTCCTCTAGAAAGTGAGGTCAAAGGTCCTCTATGTCCTCCCAGTGCTGGTGTACATGCCTAGAAGAGAATGTTACACTTGGCTATCATTAGGTGGCAGCTGCTCTCTGTATCTTACTTCCCATTGCCTAAAACTCCTACTCTGTCGGTGGTCGATGACCTGGCTAATGCTCGCTGTGGAGACAGCGAGCCTGCTTCAACATGTCCCTGATTATATTTTGGGTCCTGTTAAGATGCCTTTTACTTTTTCTATATGAGGGGTCACAGCCTTAGATGTGGCTAGTTTGAGAATACTATTCTCCTCCCTTTCTGGATTAAGTTTGGTAACCTGGGGAGGAACTGATTCTTCCTGTCGAAGGGGCTCAGCGTTTCTGGTAGAAAATAGATGTCCTCTTATTCCAAGTCCATTTTCATCCCTTAAGCATGTAATGCCCTTTAACCCACCCCATGGTATGCAGACATTGTCCGGTGGGATGACCTCGAGGGATATACATCAACCTCTTCTTATGGAGAATGTGCCTCGATATCTTCTGTCATTCTCGCTTCCCATGTGTGGAAGCCCACTTCCTCCAAATCTGGTTGAGTAAGTGTATTATCTTCCCCCATGTGTCCTGCTGTGTTTATCCTTGCTCTAGTGTTTCTAGTTCCTACTTCTTGACCCCCCCTCGCATACCTCTGTAGAGACAGTATCTTCAAAGGCTGTCTTTTTCTTCATCCAGTTCACTATCTGCTTTGCTCACTTCTTCCTCTCTATGTCGACAATGCCAGATGTTTTCCTGTCACAATGCGACTTTTCTTTCAAGGGCACCTATCTTATACATTCAAACCTGGTCTTACTATGAAGCTGAGGTACTGTCCTTCAGCAAATCCTAACCAATGCATTTTTCTTGCCTGGTATGATGGGAAGACTAGCTCCTGTGACTGGAAATGTTTTAGTGTTGAGAGATTGTTTTTTTTCCCTAGACAATGTGGTTTCGGTCAAAGACCTGTGCTTTGGCATCCTAGGCAGTAGCTTGAACGCCATAGGAGGCTGGCTGAGTATATGGTGCACACTTATGGTGTGGTACCCAATACTGAGTCCAGGCAACCCTTAGTGATGTTGTTTAGGTGTCCAGATAGCAAAAGCTTTCTAGGGCTAGCTGTGGTGAGCAGCTAAAGCTTATCCAGGAGGAGTGTAAAGCACTTGCAATACCACATTAGTCAGTCAGTAACTGTTCCCAACTACACAAGGGGTTGCAAAAATAAAGTATTTTTTATTACAACACTAAGATTACTCTAACATTGGTATATCTCCACATGGAGATATCTACACACAAAATATACACTTAGTAACAATCAGAAAACGCATAGAAATAAATCGAGCCCTGGGGGTGGTGGGTGGGACCATATACTTAGAAAGAGGTTTAAGAATGGAGGTGTCCAACCAAGGTGGTGTGCTAGGATCCCAGGGTCTTGGGGAGTAGGAAATTACCAGAAATCCCACAGGTGCCCGGATGTAGAGTGGTTATCTAGACGGGTGTCCTACAGGCTAATACAAGACTTCAACGGTTGGATTTTTATGGATTTAGGACCCTTCCCAGTGGTCCCTGAGGACACCAGTTGGCACAAAGAAGGTTGTAGAGTGCCTCCACCCGTGGAAATCCAGAAGCCCGGAGTTCCCACACTAGGGACCCAAGGTGTATAGTGGTGTCAGAAACTATCGTTGGAGTCAGTGGAAGCCTTGGTTGTCCAGCTGCTGTCGCGACCTGTGGACCTGACCGGTGGAACCCAAAGGTGGATTCTGGAGGTGGAGAACCTGACAAAGAAGGGTACAGTGTCCAGACCACTCGGAGATGTCCAGGCGGTTCAGGTAGGCAATGCCCACACGCTTGGTGGTGAAGGTCCTGCAGGACAGTGAAGGAAGAAGTCAAGCTGCAGAGTCCAGGGAATGCAGGCGATCCATGAAGCCACCTAAGAGCTGTTCCACGTCCGTCCCCAGATTGCAGGAGGGTCAGTGGTCGGCAAGGCCACCAGCAAGCCTTGGCAAGCGCAAATAGTTGTTGCAAATAAGATTGTATGGTTTTTGTGGAGGTCCTAGTGATTCAACTCTTGGAAGAGTCAGGGCAGGCCTTCAGCAGTGTGGAAAGCCAGCCGGAGGAGCCCCCACAAGTGACCCACTGGCAGCAGGCACAAGGACTTGCAGGGAGGCCTCAGCAGCACATCAAAACAGGAGTCGCAGGAGCTGCAGAGTGGAAGTTGATCTTCGAGTTGCAGAGTGCTGGAAGACTAGGGCTTCTTGGAGCCTGAAGATCTTCTGGAGGAACATCCAACAAGCCTTGGCAAGAGCAGTTGCGGTGCACAGGGGTTCTGTTCCAGTGGCTGCAGCAAGGGCCCATTGTCTCCCAAGTTGGTCAGAAGACAACAGGGACCCAGAGAGGATCATAGAACCACCACCTGTGAGGAGAGCATTTTCGCTGTCCGTGGGACAGCAGGATCCACCAGCCGGTCACTGTCTTGAGGTGTCCGAGGATGCCAGGAAGTGACTCCACTCCAAGAGAGATTCCTTCTTGGATGCAAACAGAGTCCTTGTGACTTTGGATGTTGCACAGCTACAGAGGTTGCAGAACTCTTGCAGGAGCTGGAGAAACAGTGTTGCAGTGTGATCCCTCACAACTGGATACAGTCTTGTTTCAGTTTTAAAAGCAGACTAGCAGCGGTTCCAAAGGCCAGGAGCAGAAGATGTCTTCCAGGGAGTTCCTTGTAGAGGCTTGACGAATCCAAGGACCCACCTTTGGGGGAGCCCTTAAGTAACCCTAAAAGGGGATTGGTCACTATATGCAGTGACTCACCTATCAGAGGGGGGTCAGGGACGTCATCTACCTGGCCTAACCAGT
Organism: Pleurodeles waltl; assembly: GCF_031143425.1. Lineage (NCBI taxonomy): Eukaryota > Metazoa > Chordata > Amphibia > Caudata > Salamandridae > Pleurodeles > Pleurodeles waltl. Next base: position 314,506,328 of record NC_090443.1, read on the forward strand.
CAGATGCTCCCAGGGGCCTCTGAACATCTTATTTTCAAGATGGCAAAATCAAGAGTCCACCTGGCAGAGCTGTCAGCCCCTCCCATGGGGAGGAGCTGGACAGGGGGTTGGTCACTTCCTTGTTATTTGTGTGGTTTCACACTAGAGCTGAACTGGGGGGTGCCTGAACTGGTGCAAACCGGTTTATGCATGGAGGGCACCAAATGTGTCCTTTAAAGCAATCTGGTGATGCTCAGAGGCCACCCCCTCAGCCCAGAGACACCTATTCCAAAGGGAGAGGTGGTCACACCTCTCTTGCAGGAAATTATTTGTTCTGCCTTTCCCTGCATGAGTTAGGATCATCAGCAGGGGGCAAAACAGTGTCTGTGGTCGGCAACAGCATGGGCTGGCAGCCAGATCTCATAAGGCTGTACAGGTAGATCTGGGGGATCCTCTAAGGAACCCCCAGAGTAAATGAGATCATGCAACTAGCACTGGGATCGGTGGAGTTGCATGATTTCAATGTTCTAAACATGCCTAGGTTCGGAGAAGCCATTATGTAGTTGAACCACTTGTGTTGACCAGTGTCCACTACATACCTTAGGATGGCTTCCCCACTCTTACAAAGCCCAGGGAATGGAATCTGCCGATTGTAGGGGTACCCTGCTCATTCAGGAGTACCCTCGCACTTAGGGACATGCACCCTGCCCTTGGCCTGAAGGGCCTACCACAGGGGTGACTTACAGTGCCCAAGTGCAGTGACCGCAATATGAGACAAGCCTTATACCTGAAGTGAAAGGTGCATGCACCATTTCACGCAGGCTGCAATGGCAGACCTGTAGACAGTTTGCATGGGCTCCCATGGGTGGCATAATACATGCTGCAGCCCATGGGAGGCCAATGGTGTACCAAAGCCCTGGGTACCTAGGTACCATCTACTAGGGACCTACATGGGTGCACAAGTATGCCAATTGTGGGTGTAAAAGTTTACCGGCAACCAAATTTAGTGGAGAGAGCACAGACACTGGGGCCCTGATTAACAGGATCCCAGTGTACTAACTATAAACACACTGGCAACAGGCACAAAGTGGTGGTAACTATGTCAGAAAGATGCTACTTTCCTACAGATGCCATCTCCAACAGCTCCATAGGTTTTCTAGTATGTGCCGATTTTCTTACTGGATTTCCTCATCACTGGTCAAATTTTCTGAAGGTCTGTGTTCCCCCTAAGCCTCCTCAACACTGAGAGAAACCCACTGACAGAGCACTCCCTTCTCTGTTTCCCTGACTTCAAAACCTCAGCCCTTTCGGCAGCTGCCTAATGTGCTCGAAGTATCTTGTCTCAGTGGATTAAATGCTTAAATGGGCATGCAGAACAATCCACCTACTAATGCTTTCTTGCCAGGCAGAACATACATACCAAAATGCTCGTCAAATAGGGTGCACTTCCAATGGCAGTTTGAACAAAATGTCAAGAGCTCGGTCATAGTCTAAATGTGTACTGAGGTACCTGGGGGATTTCACTTTGACCATCATTCTCCAACTCAGCTGAATCTTACAAAATAAAGCCCTAAACATCCCTATCCAGCACCAATTTTTACCACTTGGCTGCTTTGTGACTCTCTCAAGGGCTTTGAATGATTCCGACTAATTCTCTTGTGATATATCTCCGCACACAAAGGATAAAAAAAGATAATATAAGATGGTGGGCACATAAAGGGACATTGTGGGCTTACACTCGATGTCATACTACGTCTCTACCCATGTCAACACCAACTCAATACAAAAATTCCACAACAAAAACACTTCCTGGCCCAACCACTAGAAGGCAGTATTGTGCAAAACATGTGAATCTAGGGGCGATTTCATGCTGCAAACACTTTATAGACTACCAGGAATATTCCTGCATAGGGAATGTGCTAAGCACGAGCTAAGCAGAAACACAAAGCTATGCCTTATTACCTATGAAGCGGTTTCTGTTTCCATCACTTTGTGGCAGCATGCCCACAAGATGAGAATAGGAGGCAGGCTGTACGAATAAAGTGTACGTCCATTAGGATGTCTTATATCAATGACAAACACAGAGGGGCTCTTCGACACCACCATCAAATGCAAAGTATGACTATACTCTTTCCCTGATTAGTAAATAAATGCAACAATATCCTACTTAGCCTTTGAGAGCAATTTATAACTTTGTAATCAAGGAAGAGACAGTCTTGTATGACCAAGGAGTTATGTCATGGGAATTCTGCACTGTTCATTATGAGGGGATTGGTTATAGGATAGTGTCTTTTGGAGTAGTCTTTGTCATGATAATTAGCAGAGAGACACTGAAGTTCCAGGGAGATTGTAAAGGGAAGTATATATATCACAATTGTTGTCTTAGTCTCTGTAAATAAACTGAAAGAAAAAAGTAAAACTAATAAAGACAGGAGACCACAAGATCAAATGCTTTAGCAGCCAAACACTTTTTTTTTATAAGTCTTTGTTTTTCCAGAAACCAAAAAAATATTTCTTTTCTTGTATTAATATTGTAAGCAACTGTCGGACATAATACATTTGAGTCTTTTTTCTAAAGCAAGGGGAAAAAACAAACAAAATAGATAAGCTGTTAAAAGCCATTCCCCATCTCTCCCCTCCTTCCAAAAAACATTGCTCTTCTGAAAATGTATGCTAATATACCATCTGTCAAAGGCATTTTCCCATCTATTTTATTTTGTAGATGTTGGCGGAAAAGTCGACAAATGCCAGCCAGTGAGGAGGTGGGGACCAAGGGAGAGCAAGAAAGGAACACATTTTTTTTAAAAAAAATCTTTCAATTAAAATCCAGCAAAAAGGAGGAATAACACAGCAATACAGTACCTGGATGGCAAAACCCTCAATAGTCCCAATTCCACCCCCCTCCTGAAAGTAAACCACATATAACAAAGCTTATTTGTACATTCGGCAAGAATAAAAATATTAGTGACCCAGTGATTGTTGAATGTTGCCGCAGTCTCTCGATTGAAGTACCACAAATACTCAAAACAATCAATGATAACAGACAAAGGGATGTCTGACGATGCCACTGGCAACTTGTGGGGAAGCGGGCAGCTGCACTGTTCTGTGTCCAAATTCAACCAGTAATGTAGTTTAGAACTTCAGCCCGAGATGAATGCGTGGTGATTGTTGCAGAAGGAGGGCCACACAAATATAGGCTCAGTAAGAGGGAAGCTGACGTTTGGGCTTTGGGGAAGGCAGATGCAGAGCAGAAGGGCAGAGAGCAGAAAAGTGAGAAAGAGGATGTTGCATAGCTGCCATGGCCCACCAGTCCCTGGCAGTATCAGGAAGCTGGCAGGTCCGGAAAACTCCAGGTCCTCCCAGCCTGTGGGTGGGCCGAGAAGTCCGTGAAATGAAGCATAGCATTTCTCATCTTGAGAACTGTGGGTATGTCTTGCATCATCTGCCCCTGCGTCCATGCCCCCACCAAACACCCCCAAAAAACAATTAATTTATAGGTGAATAGTCAATGAACATTTCACAGGAGCTTTAACCTCAGAAATGGCACATTTCACACTTATCTACACATCCAGCCCCTTGTACTGGCTGTCCCAGCAGGCTCCTCTGCCCAGTGAATGCCGGGTGTCCAGTACATTAGTCGCCCTCTTGTGCCCACACATATACCAGTTTATCACAAATCCAAGCTATCACTTCAAAAATAGGCAGAGATAAAGGAGCGCAAGTTAAGCGAATGAGTTATGTATTAAAACTTCAACATTACTTTGTCATAACATTTCCCCTCACCAACTTGTCACAGCATGTTTCCCAGAATGGCAATTCGCTGGAAGTCATTATCTGTCCAAAGGCAGAACACTTTCTTCACTGCATCTATTTCTTTATGAAGCAACCTTACCAGCTAGAAATAAAATCATGTCCTCAAGAGCCCTGTGGAAGATAAGGACTAAGATAGCTTTTCAGTAAACTAGAGGGAAACAGATGACCGTGGTCTAAGTAGTGTTAATAGTGGTAGGCCCCAGAAAAGTTGTCAGGAGAGGAATCAAACATATCCAACTCTCACCCTGAAGGGAGTAGAGATCGACCAGCCCTAAGTCAGGCCACTATACACTTACAACCTACACTTACTATGTAAACATTATTGACCATCTCACCCATAATAACAAAATATCTATTGTGGCTGCTCCGACTCCACCCTTCCTCTCCCATAGCCCTCCTATGGAAACAGCCCAGTTGCCTGGAAGCTATACAGTTCAAGTAACAATGATATTTGAGGAAAAATGCATATACCAATGCCTTTTAGGGTAGAATGTGGGAAAGAACAAGTGAATTAATGAGTGAAGATGCTTTCACTCTCCCCCAAATTCCTCACCCCTAAAAAAGCATACTTCCTTAAAGTAAACACTGTTAAAGCAAGTTGTAACACATGCCTTCTGACAACAAATACACACATCTTCAAGCATAGAGATCACAGAGTTGTTGAATCTCCATCCTCATCATAGTCAGACACAAGCATGTTTGATGCATCCAATAAGAAGGCACAGAGTCTGGGCCAATATGTGTACTATATGGAAAATGCAAGAGCACAGAGGCTGGGATGTCGGATGAGGAGGAGTAAATTTATATCCAGGGTCTTCAGTAATGGGATTTATCCATCAGCAAAGACTGTGCTTTCTTTTGCTACATAAGGCCAGCCAAGCTGTGCTTGAGATGCGGCTAATGCCCATCAGCACTACCACTATTTCACTTGATTACCTGACTTACAAATTCACCCAACTCCGTTTTCTCTAATAGCCTTCTTAAGCATGATTTCCATCCACAAGAAAAGAGCAAACCAGTGATGGACACTTTGACCAGGGGGGAGTAAAAGTGAGAACTGACCAGGAATATCAGTATGCAAGCACAGCCTAAATAAGACTAGGAACAAATGGTGCCTTTTCCAAGTATGTTTGAGTAGTGGGTTGATTTCCAACCACACCATTTTATCCCAAGTCATATGTAAAGTCGGAGAACATTTTCTGTCAACTAGGCATATGGGACCTTGTGAAAACACATTTCCAGATAGCCACTTCTGAATAACAAAACAAAGCTGAGCAAGTTTACTGGGTGAGGGTTGGGGTGAGGTAGACAGATGTTAAGAGCTAGGAACAAGTTTCATCAAGAAGGCAGGAAGATCCGATCTGGACGTATCTTTGACAGATGGTTTAGATCGCAACAGCTGCAGGAAGTCGCACTTCTATAAATCAGACATTACACAATCCTGAATTCACCAACAAGCCACAACACCTTTCAAAATGGCAAGAAACTAATGACAGTCAGGAAAACAAAGAGCTTGTTTGAGAAAAAGAAAAGTCTACTGATGTCTCCAAGTCTAGAGAAGTGTATTTCACAAAGTATACCTGCATTGTATGAACAGAATTATGGCTTCAAACCTCCAGTAGCTCTACCCCTTCACATTTAACGCAAAGGGGACATAAAGGGCACCAGGAGTTGGAGAAACATGCTAATTTGAAACAGTCTGACAAAAAAGCACAGGAAGGTGGAGGAAATTCCTGAGCGGGGGAGTAACAGAAATCCAACCTGGTTGTGCCTCTAATACATGAATCATAATAAACAATACCCATGCTTAAACACGAAGGCAAACTGTAGGAACAAGATGTAGAACGGACGCTGCATCAGTAAATGTTGCATGTTTACTTGAGGACTAGAGTCCTTGTGAGAAAAGCGCTGTTAATAGTGGAAAGAACCCTGGCCCTACAAACTTCACTCACCCATACCCGAGGCTTTGGATGGGGAGAGATGCTTAAAAGGAAGCTGCTACTTTAAAGGAGGGACTTTTAATTGGCTGTACGGCATGGGCCAAGAACGGGAATAAAACTGGACAGTGGGTCACCAGATCTAAAGTGGGGTGGTGTGGGGGTTATTTAAGGGTGACTACGCTAAAGAACCTTCAATTTTAGATATTCCCGAGAGCAGCACGAGTTGCAAACAATGTTTACCTTGACAGACAGGCTTCCTAAAAAGCAGTTGAATGTACAACTAAATTCCCCACAAGCCGAGAAAATGACTTAGAATAGTAGCAACAAGTTCAGATGTGTGTCATAAGTCTGCAAATTGATTAAGTTGTTCACAATGTCTTTCTCACACACCTAAAGTAAATTTGTTCACTATACTAGAGTTGCCCGACCACACACACAATCAAACACACTATTATTTTTGTGTGGGGTTCAATTCACTGGCACCCTTTTGACATTCTAAGGCTTGATAATCACACAGATGACAATAGTGATGGAAAGTAAGCAGATGAGGAAAAACGATGGCATTTGGCTTGCTGCACACCTCCCCTTTCGATCCAAGCCCCCTCCCTCCCTAGCTTCAGAAAGCCCGGAAGCTCTCTCCCAGCTAAAGCTGAAAGAGCCTAGGAAAAGTGGACCCGAAACAGACAAAGATGTTTCCAATGCTTGAAGGAACTTTGGTGCAGCCTCCTCTCTGCTGGAGGTGGGCAAGTCAAGTGTGTACGTGCTGGATGTAGGCAGAAAGTCAGGGTGATGGAAATTGGTAATGGGAAACTTCTCAGACAGCATCAAATGAAAAACACCAGTAAGGGATACTGAAAACATGTTCCACTCGTTTCATTTTATCTGCTATCATAATCGAACTAAATGTTGAAAAATGGTGAGACAGATGTTTACTGACTTAAGACTTTTTGCATAATTGCCCCTCCTCTCTCTCTCGCAGTGAAGTGGGCTGCCGGTGACCTATCTAACTCAGGCTACTCCTCGACCCACACAGGCTCAAATTGGTTGCAAATCAAAAGTCTAGCAAGGCTTGAAAAGAAACCCTCTGAACAGCGAAAAAGCCAATGGAGTGTCCAAAAATACACGTGTGCTGTGTGGAGGAGACTGCTTTCATCAACCCATTTCTACTCCTTGGACGTGCCTTCAGTTTGCAGAGCCCTCAATGTATACACAATTGGTAAGAACACTTTCACTGGGTTAACAGTCATGAAAAATGAACTCAACGGTGGAAACCAATGCATGTTACTAATGGGGGTTTCTAGGGAACGTTATGACACAACAAATGAAAGGTTTGCACTCTGGTATCAGTGGCAAAAATGGTAAGCAGTTTAAGGCCATATCTGTGCATTATTGCACATATGTATTCGTAACACAACCTTAAGTACACCAGCTGGAAACCTAGCCATTTTCTACCAAACTTCTCTTAGGTAAAGGGCTGGCTTTTTATTTTTGGTAGAGCAGGGATAACCTCCCTCTGTGTGAAGGACACTCAGGCCTGTCCAGTCACAGGTTGTGGTCTCAGTATACACACTCTAAATGTACAGACACCAGAGAGGAATTTGAGAATGTGTACAGTTTCGGAGGTTTGAAACACTTGCGTGGATTAAAAGCACATGTCATAAACACAGATAATTAAAAACACAGTCTAAAAAAAATGTCAGGACAGACGTATACAACAAGTATTCGACATGAAAAGTACATGAACATGTGCTACTGGCTTTACTACACGAGGTGCCTGGTAAAACAAAGTTAAGGAAACTTATCAAACAGATGCTCTCCTCCCCTCCCCTCCAGTCAACTTCGCCATTTTCATTATTCCTGTGCATTGGGTTACGTTATAAATTTGTTATGTATTCATTTCATAGTGGTGCAGACAGGTCTTTCCTAAAGAGTAAAAGTAGTAACACAAGCACTTCAATCTACATCAAGTGTCTGTAACGGGGCGGGGGAGCTCTGTCCTGCAGAGCAGGCTTGTCCCGCCTCCTGACACCAGAAAACGTCAACTCCCACAACAGAAGCCATGAGCCCCGCGGGAGGTGCAGGTTAACTTTTGCTCACTCTACAGCAGACCATCGCACCTTCTCCCAGCAGGAGAATCAAGAGGCAGCATTTGCTGCTGAATCCACTTCTCACAGGGCTCTATACTGTATTACTTGGAAACAATGAACACAAGTTTACATGTGCACTAACACCAACGGACTCTTCTAGGGCCTAATCAATCAAATAAAATAAACAACTGTGCTTGGTGCCCATTACCCAAGTAATCGACCTGTAAACACCACTGGCAACTAGATTATCAAGGAAGATCAGCCCTTTCAAGTGTGACTCTTGGAACAAAGCTCTATTGTGAAATTTCTGTCTTCGAGGAAGAAGAAATTAAAACAATTGGGGTCTTACAATGACAAGATCCAGTCACTGGAGTAGATTTTCACAGAATGCATAGGTACCAACAATGTTTGCACAGTCTCTTTGAAACTAAAGTTTACACACGGTCAGCATTGCATGGCTCTGGCAGGAAGTGGGGTCACAAATCCTGCTGCATCTTGCACCCTCCATTCTCTAGACGAGTCTGACGCCTGAATGATACTTGGGGCACTAGAGAAAACTGTTTTAAGGCTTAAATGCAGACCTCTGAATCAAAAACATGAGAGAAATGTTTAAGTTGTTTAAAGTACAGAATCGCCAATAAGAGTCAGTGTCTCTCTCAATGCACGCAACCCGTATCCTCGAAACACTTTCCCGGAGGGCCAACACTAGCCCATAAACAGCAACCCATGGAGTCCTCAAATCGGAACACATCCATCTAGCTGCATAAAGCAGTGCAAATAATGATGGCTATGTTGCAAACCTTTAAGGGCTGGCCAAATCAATGTTTAGTAATTGCCTGAAGTATTCCATGGGCAAGAATACTAGCAAAAGCAGACACATCAAGATCTCATACTAAGTTACAAAGTGCATCACAGAAAGACAGGAAGAAACATTCTCCTTCACTGTTTGCTCTAACCACATGGATCGGTGGAAAAAGAATCCTACCATTTCCTTTCTCAAACCATGCGTCAAAACTTTTTAAGTTGAGCAAAAAAATCAAACACTGAAGAGACAGTCCAACGCATCAATGGGTTCTGGAGCTCAAAGGCAGTCTTGGAAAAACACATTACTGTTCATGCGGCAAAACATCAAACTGTGACACTATAAAAACAGCACTGATGATCAATACACAACTCTTTGCAACACTAAAATTACAATAAAGTAGCCTGGTGACTGCCTTCCAGAGGCACATACATCTGAATTGGCAATGCTCCAAGTTTTGCGTTGAAAGTGCATCTTTTATACTTTTTAGGAAACCTGAACTCACGGTCAATTGTAGGTACCCTACAGGACACCCACTTTGGTCGGCCTTTAAAACAAACCGAAACGGTAGTATTGACCACTGAGGCAATGAAATAAATGATGCCCACTCCCCAGACCAGAGTTCAGCTCATTCCATTGTAAATCTGAGTCTGCTCTGCATCTCAATCACCTCTGCTCCTCCGGGGTGCCTTCATTAGGGTAAAAATAAATAGATTTTTGGAAATATATCTCCAAAAAGGACAAACAAGGAATAGACCCGAACAAAGCTCAGCTGTTGTCAGTAGCATTGAAATCCAGTAACAGAAGCAACTCTTCCTCTGCAAACAAAAACCTTAATTTGACCCTTGATGAAAACTGAAAATACATCTATGCCAGATATCAACGCACAGTTTGGAGAACGAAGCAAAAGGTTTCAGGCACAGAAATTCTGAAGGACAGACGTTTACCCTGCAGACAGGACCTTTGAAAAATAGTATCAGATACAGAAGAAAAACTGATCTGCAGTACCTGTTTTTACCCAGCTAATACAAGGACAATGGGCACTGGGTACACCACCATGGTGCGGAAATGGGCTGCAGTGATTGGGTTATAAAAATCTAAGCTCACAGAGAAGGTGCTGGGAGGCTGTAAACTGGTTGTTTTTCCAGAAAAACAAACACAGCAAAGGCAGAGTAAGTTACAGATCAAGATTAGAAGGGCTTTTGGAAGACCTTTCGCCAGATTGACACTCTAATGCAGGTAGCTCTGGCAACAATGTGGAAAACCTCTCAGGCTTACATAGAAGTGGACAGGATGGTTGTCCACCCTGTTAGCAGACTAACGAGAGGGCCATGCTGGTGCAGTGGGTGCAAGGTTTAAGGTTTCCACTTAAAGAACAATGAGGATAATTTTGTTTATGTGGGCAAGATAATGACAGTAGAATGGATGCACATGGCCGAATGAGAAGCTCCATACCAAAAACACACAGTAGTCCAGATGAAATCACTGCAATGTCTGCCAAGGTTATATACGTAGACAGATGATAGAAGTTCAAAACCCTAGCCACTAGTATGAGGCAATGTATGACTGCACTACTACAGACATCCACCTAGGATATGCTAGCCAAGGTGCCAAAGCAAACAAGCCTAAATGTGAATTTCTTATGCGAGCAAATCGTATTTCTTAAGTGATCAATGTCCCACAGACATCACTGAGGTGATGTGCAGAGACAGAGAGGTATGCTACAGCAAATGCAATGTTGAGATGTAGATTTATTTACCTGAAACCTCAAGTCTTTGTCTATCACAATGAAGTCATCAGCCATTGCATCCTGTTCTGTACTGGCCAGGGGTACATTTACATCCTCTTGATTTAGTCCTTCAAACATAACACTGGGACCAGAGATGGGTGTTACATTTATGCCTCAGTAATCCAACAGGTGCCCTAAAGTAAGCACCACTTATTCCCATCTTACATCCAATTAAGGCCAAGCGACCAACACGACAGATAACAACTCTGCAGTCATTGCAACTGGAGCAGACACATGGCACCACGATATCACAGTCTAACATGTGCAGGTGGAATTTCATAACAAGTCAGCATGGCAAAATACCCTAGCATCACGAACAAGTAAAATCAGGAAAAATTAAGCTGTAAGAAAAGGGGTCAATGGCTTAGGTGGCTTGATAAAGAAATAGCATTAAAAAATTGTGACGACAAACTGATGGGTATGCAGGGGACATCAAGAATTAACCAGTAGAACAGAGGTCTGGCAATGTACTCCCAACCTATAACAAATGAAGCCTGGAAAAGAGCTCCCATTGTGACAACGCCTTACACAGTTAGTTTGCAATGCCCACTCAGAAAAGGAGCAAGCAAGGCTTTAAGAAGTGACGTGGCTTACTACGGTTTGCACCTGCCACTTCATTTCAGAGAAAAGAATTGACGGATTTAATCATTACAGGCTCACGGGCTAGAGTAGGTGTGCCAAAGCATTTGTATTCCACAAATGGAGTTTCTTTTGCTTTGCCGAGAACCATTAAAAAGGCACAGGAAGATTGTATTTGTCTGCCAGCCACTAGGAGGTAGTAAAAAGATAAGACAGCATCACCAAAGCAAATTCAAACATTTCCTAAACACAAGGGTACTAAACAGAAGGAGGTGGCTGAGAACAATTCAGATGCTTTTCAGAATACATACATCACACTGGATTGCTATGTCCTCCTAATATAACCTACTATGATGCTAGCAAATCATTACCACCCCCTCTTTCAACCAGAACATACACTACTACTGCAAGAATACACAAAAAAGCAGATTGTTACCTGGTGTGTTATGGATTGGTCCCTTCTGGTGGAGCAGACCAAGGTGAGTTCCAACATGCAGTTACTTGGTCATGCAAGTCCACACAGGAAGACTGATTAGAGAAGCCTAGCAGGGTATTTGAGAACTAGGGGTAAAGGGAAGAAATAAAAATGACCTGGAGTTTTGGGTTTAAGGAACATGTGGGGATGGAGTGGTGCTTAATTGCTTCAGGGTCCAAACCCCCCATTTCCTACTCACCCACTACCATTAATGTATAGCTGGGCATGCATCATTGATAGAAAATGGTTGAATGTGGAATTTTAGGTCTGAAGTATCTCTCAAACATACTAGGCACTCAGATCAATCAATGCCTAGAAGGCTGGGAGCCAATTAGGTACTGTGGCAGGAGCCAAATGTGCTCAGGTCAGTTGCCTGATCCTCTGTCTCCCACAATCATGTTCCTGGTTTGAAAGAGCCCTATGTGGAAAGTTCAAGTTCACTGGCTCCCCACTTGGTCAGGCTCAAGTCACCGTTCAGCTCCAACTCTTCCTCTCCAATGCTCAATCAATATTAAAATATATATTTGTATGATTTGCACACGAAAGCATACGGATTGCCACAAGCAGCCTGACTTGCTAAGAGGAAATAACACTATGCGATACCAACAATTCGTTTTAAATACAGGACAAAAACAAACAAAAAAAACAGTATTTCTATTTTTTGTCTTTTCTTTAAAAGCAAGTACAGGTAATTAAAAAAAAGGTGCAACACTTAAAAGGGAAAAAAACTTTGCTCGTTAAAAACTAAGCAGAAATTTGTGGTTGGCAGGGAACATGGAGAGAGGCAAAGACTAACAGACACAAATACAAATGAAATGAAAACCCCTTGCACATGAAACATAAGACGCCCTGAAGTATGCACTATTTTGTTTTTAAGAACATTAAGTAAACGTTTTCATAAGCTCCACCTTAGCGCTTAACCCTCGTTGGTGAAGGCTCAGTTGTGGTGACAAGCACCTAGACCTGGCAAAGGTAATGCTCTTCTGAAAGGACAGAATTTATGAACAATCTTCCCCCATCTCATCCAGTGTCCCCAAAACTGGCTTCATGGTTACAAACTACAAACTGAGCGATGACAAGCTGGCATTGTCAATTTCATGGACAATTGGGAAAATTTGCACATAACATCGCCCCCCCCTCCAAAAAAAAACAAGACCTCTTAAGAAATAGTCTTGCGATGACAACCGCAGTCAAAGGGGGGCGGTGTACAATGTATGCACAACTCCCAAGGGGCGAGGCATCTGAATTCGCAGGCACTGAATTTAGGATGAAGGCAGGGTGTTGTGACTTCTTGCTGGATAGCTAAGGGCTTTGTTCAGAGCACTCAGACTGGCAGTCATTAGTACATAAGTACGTACGGTCAGCGTGCACGAAGATCGCCAGCTGGCGACACACACTGACCAATCTCAGATGTAAATTCTTTTCAAACCCCACCTTTTATCTTGAAAGAGGGGACACTGGTGGACAAGCCAAAACACATCTATCGGCACTTTTCAAACCTCGGCTCGTGTTTATTTGTCCCTGTGACCTCACGTGAACTGTGGGAACCGTTCAACCAGAGCACATGATAAAACGGTGCAAACCCTTTTACAGAGTGCGTCTCTCAATCATGTTTGTTAATGCATCCTAGCATACATACAAACAGATGGCAGAGCCACATATAGGAAGTCTATTCAAGGGAAAAAGAGACTAGGAAAGCTGGAAGTGCCTTCCAGTTGGAGCCACACACTGACCATGTACACAACAGAAAATACACACTAATGCAACAACGTTAAGTCAGGGCACCAAAACTTGAAATATTTTACCCTGCATTCTTCACAGTGGAAGAGAATGTTCCTCGCAACAGCCGGTATTTACCTTCTGCCGAATCGTGGAACCAAGTTGTGCATCAATTATTACTTTAACAAAGGAAATGATAGCGTTTATAACGCAACAGACATATCAAACAGCTCCTGTAAAACATATGGTGCAGAGGGGATTAATTCAAGGCGGGGAGTTGAGGGATTCATGCCAGCTTGTACACCATCAGCGTCGCAGAGCCATAATGAACGAGAGGCATGTAAGTGCACGCAAACGCCTCCACCCGTGCAAGACGTACACACGCCTTGCACATGCAGCCAGGCAGTTCCATACGCCGGGACTAATCACTCACACCAATAAAAAACCCTCTCTCTCTCTCATGTGTGTTTTTAAAGTGAGGTCTTGGTAGATGTCCCACACACACACACACACACACACACACACACACACACACACACACACACAGCCCCCCCCACCTCCTGTCTTACAAACAACAAATATTGGTGAACACCTGCTCGCAGCGCCTCAACTATGGAGACGAATAACTCACTCACACACTCAGACACACACCCAGTGCAACCAAAGTTAAAAAGCTATTTTGTCTTGTCAGAATATATGTTTCTTAGCAACAACTTCAGTATAACATGAAAAAAGTGAAAAACTAGAAACTAATTTTTTTTGTCTTTTCCCTGTGTCTTTTCTCCCTCCCTCATGCCCGCCCACCACCCGACTCCTGTTTTCAGAATTTCAAATGATGCGCGCTCATGCTTCACATTGTCCTATTAGGCCATAGCTTTTGCACAATTCAAGTATTTCTAGAGTGATATGGTTTTTAATGTTTGTTTTTGTCTTTTTTTTGGTTTCCCAATTTAAAAAAAGACAAAAAATGTTTATAAATGCAAGGAGGCAAACGGTATGTTCTGAAATCCACGACATGGAGCGAACCCACCTCTGAACGCTCACTCAATCTGGCTCCAAATTCTCTCTTTTTGATTTTTTTTTAAAGTCCTTTTTTTTAAAAAAAAAAAAAGAAAAGAAAATGGTGTTTATTGCAAGTTGAGGGGGCGGGTGAAGGTTTAAGTTAGTGCTGCAGCTGCTGCTCCAAAAAGGTCACACGAGGTCAGAGTTGAAGGTTCAAAGTTCAGATTGAGTCTGACCCCCCTCCTAGGAGGTCACCAGGTAGTAAGGGAGCCGGGCTGCCCATCCGATGGGGATCCTCCACACTAGGGACACCCCAAAGGCTAGAGGGTCCCCAGAGTGAAGCACTAGCAAGGTCGGCCCCTCCTCCTCCTCCACCACCACCACCGCTCCACTGTCCAAGCCCCGTTGAGCCACCAAAGAGATTGAGGGTGGGTCCGACCGGGTCAGCCTGGTTCTGTCCAGTCTCTAGGGACTGCCAACCGGCATTGGGGTTAGTCTGGGTGGTAGCTGGTGTAGCAGGCTGGGATTGTGCAAGGAAGCGGCTAACTTCGTCATCTGTAGCAAACTCTGCCAGAATGGTGGTATTCCCCAAAACGCACCTGAAGAAAGAAAAAACAACACGTTAAGAACTGCTAGAGGCTTTTAATCCATGCCCATAAATCCTGGCGATTTTTCAAGAAAAGTTCAAGTATGCACGGACGTAAGGGATGATGTGCCAACAAGACAAAATAAATGACTGCCTCCTACAATACTTTTATACCTTCACTATTATAAATTCTCATGATGTGCTTAGATTTGCTACCTAACAGCTGAGTTTGGAAAAACATTTTTTTACGTCAAAACTTGAAAATGAAGACCTTGATTATACATGTTTCTAAAGTCTATGACATTGAACTGAAATCCACAAAGGTCTAGACGCCATCTGAGGACTGCATTCTTCCACGCCATTGCATTAATTGAGAGAGGTCAAGTGACTTAACAAATGAATGTGCCCTTCTTTGCTGATTGATCTTCAATTTCACTGGAGGAGAGGATGGTTATATTTGCCATAACATTTTTTTATTAGAAGGAACGAGTTAACACAGGAAAAAATTAAAATATTACAGATAAAAAAAGAATGGTACATTTAATAAATCAGTTCTAAGTGCATTCGGTACAGTCCAATATTCAATATATAATCACCATCAGAACAAGATAAACAGAAGAAATGTATCCAACATGAGAAGAAAAATTAATTCAGTTTACAATTTCCTAGTAATTTAAATACTCTAGCTAATAGATGCAGCAGCAATGAGTAAATAATGCTACATTATGCAAAGGGACCACAACTGCGCCAAGAGGTCAGAACTGGTGGGGCTATGACAAACGTCTTTGGAGCCTAGGACTGACCAAACATCAGTTCCTAACCTGACACTTCTACAACAGCACGATGACCGACATAGTTCAGAAAGCTGTTCCATTACATCTAAAAAGTCAAAAGAAAAAGACCCTCAGTACAATGGTTCAACCAAAACAAACAATTAAAGAAGAAAATTAAGACTTATGGAAAGACTTTGGCATAAGGACCCAAACATCACCCGGCTCAAACAGTCGAGAAGGCACAGAACTGCATACAAAAAGGCTATCTTGAATGCCAAAACATCAGCGATCAGATCTCAACTGGACAGAGCGAAGAACAGGCCCAAAAAACTCTTACATTATAAAAACAACACTCAGGAATTCTTAAAGAACCCACAACTGCAAACAACTCAATGGACATTTGCATCACCTTCTCCACTTTCTTTAAAGAAAAAAGCACAATCATAAGTAAGCAACTCTATCCACAGCCAAGCCAGTACCCAACCTAGAGAATCCATCTACCCCACTCACACAGCAAGAACTCTGTCCAACACCCTACAACTGTCCTAGGTAAAAACGGAGACTTCTGGAATAGCTTTAGGTTCCTGTCAGAGTAGGAAATCCAGAGAACAATTCTGTCAATGAAACCTACCACACATTTTGACAATCCCATTCCCTTCCACCTACTGAAAGAGATACACTAATCTGTCACCCCCTTGTGGACAAAATAAACTAATCGTTCCAACATTGAGCCCTCCCAGAATGCCTGAAGATGGGCCAAATATCCCCCTACTAAAACTGGGCACTGACAAGAATGACAACTTCTGACCAGTATCAAAATCTTCCTTTCCCAGCTAAATTGGCAGAAGAATGCATCCACAATCAGCTCCGCAAACATCAATATTTTGACCTACAGGACAAACACCAATCAGATTTCAGGCCAGGACACAATACTGAGTACGCCATTCTTAACATCCTAGATGATACACAAACATCTATAGACCACAACAAATCATGCCTCCTAATACTTCTAGACTTATCAGCCACAAATGCCTCAGAAAATCTTGAGTTCAGAATGGGACTTTCAGGAGCTGTCCTTAACTGGTTCACCTCCTTCTTGCAGAACCGACAGTGAGCTGTCTGACAATCATTGTGAAAGAAAAGGCTGTAAGAAGTTTTTTTTTTTGTAACACAACATTTAAACAGCTTGCAAATGAATAGTACAAGTATTTCCAAATATATCCGGAATTACAAAAGAACATTTTTTTGTAATTCAGAAGAGTGATGCAAACAAAGATGTAAATAGGAGCAAAACAAAACTTTACTTGGTTACGGGCAAATTACATTTGCAGAAACTCAATTTGCAAACATTATATACTATATGGTTTTATCAGTAAAACCCCATGTCAGTGGGAAATGTTATGGCCATTTCAATGGAAGATCTGCTGGTTGCAAATAAGTGTGCTACCACTTCATGCTTTAGTTATGTATGTATTAAAAGTGATGGTTTTTTTAAACATGATTTGAGAAACATTCCTGCCCTGCCTTGATGACAATGTGGTTAATGCACTAAGAGGGAAGTCGGCAGTCATGTGTATCCTATCTGTGGCTAGATATTTATTATATGTGGAGAAAACGTTTAGTCTATATAAATCAAATCAAAGTGTTTTTTGTACATCAGACTTGCTGAACACGCCTATTTGAATGTGCTCTTATATGTGATAAAGAAGAAAATACTTACCCAGGATCACATAATTTGAAACCAGTTTATGGGTCAAGAGTATTATAATTAGGTTGAGTAGATTAAGTCAATAGACCTGCAGGTTTAGTAACATTTGTATGATTTTTCAAGGCCTGATATCCTATGTGCAGGTGTTTTTATGAGCTGCAACTCGTAAATAAAATAATGTACTGCAACCATATTCAGCTCTGTCAGTGCATAGCGCTCTGATACTGTGATGGTTATGTTTGTGCTTTGTAAAACACAATAATTAAATAAAAATAAAATAAATACTACTTTAAAATTGTCTCAAACCCTTTAAAATTGCAGCATACATCAAGTGCTCTTTTTGTGAGCAATAGTTTCAAATTCAAAATAGTAGTAAGCAAAACTCCACTATTTATCAAAATAGGGGGGATTGGATTAATCCAATCTGGAGTGATTCATAATTGAGAGCAATCGTAATAGAGACAGATTTCTACCAATGAATAAGGAATATTACTAATCCTCCACAACATAAACCTTTGAGCATTAAAAAGAATATCTGTAGCGAGAAACAGCATCATTTTTTAATACTGATCTGAAAATCATTAGGTTTCTCTAAATGAGTCATTTGCAAATCATCAGCATTACATGCCACATATTGGATATTTGAATCAGACAAAATCAACAAGTTACTTACCATCGGTAATGCCTTATCTTGTAGAGCCTATGTAGTAGCAGAATTTTTACCTTAGAATTATCCCCAGGCGTCAGACTGGGTCCGGAAACTGTATGTGAGCAGTACCCTTGCATGCCAGTAGATGACAGATAAGCTCTGCATGGCTTCAGCACCCAAGTTACGCACAAAAGGGAAAGCCTTGACCTCAGAAATCTGTTCTTACAGCAGGAAGGATAGGTGGGTCGGTAAGGAATCTGCGGCTAGGTAGAGTCTCTATCAGATAAGGCATTACCGAAGGTAAGTAATTTATCCATCTGATACAGACTTCTAGCTGCAGATTTCTTAACTCAGAATAGATACCCAAGCAATACCTACCCATTGGTTGGTCTGCAAACACGATTTAAACCAGGACTGAACAGACAAAGAGCCCAAACCAATGAAACTGACTGACTGTCCAGGCAGTAGTGTTTGGTGAACATGTGCAGCGAGGCCCATGCTTCTGCATGCCGGATGTCCAGGACCGGAATTGGGCACGTTAATGCAGTGATCACAGCCTTTGCTCTGGTAGAATGAGCACGCAAACCCTCTGGGAGTTGCTTCTTGGCCAATGTGTAGCAGATTTTAATGCAGAGCACGAACCATCGGGTGTTAGTCTGTTTCTGTACGGCGTTCTCTTTTTTGGCCCAACATATCCCATAAAGAGATGATAGTCCACCTGGAATGACTTGCGCGGGCAAAGGTAGAACAGTGCTCTTTTTTGGCCCAGCCGCTGGAGTCTCTCTCTTCCTTAGAAGGATAAGGCAGAGCATAAAATGTAGGCAAAGTGATGGACTACCCTAAGTAGAACGGGAAGACTACAATGGGCAAGAAGATTACTTGAGTTCGAAGGACCAGTTGGTTGGGGAAAAAGAGAAATAGGAAGGCGGAGAGGAAAGTGCCTGTAACTTACTGACTCTCCAGGCAGATGTAATTGCCAACAGAAAAGCCGTCTTGATGGTGAGGCGCCTAAGAGGACAAGAATGAAGCAGCTCAAAGAAGTGTACATTTGGTAACAACCAAATTAAGGTGTAATAGAGGGAGCTTTGGGAAAAAGGTTTTAGACCTTTAAGGAATTTATTTACAATAGGGGACTTGGAGAGAGGACTGATTGGGCAGCTGCAGAAAGGCAGAGATGGCAGATAAATAACCCTTCAAGGTGAACAATATGAAAAGCCCTGCTGGGTTAGAGTAAGGATAAACAAAAGAATACGGGAAAGGGGAGCAGATAAGGGATCAGTTTCTCAGCACACCATACCACAAATATATTCCAACACCTGGCATATACAGTCTTGATGGAGGGAGGCGGGGTTGCCAGGATAACACTGAAGACTTGGGACTGAAGGTCAAAGCTGTCAACAGTCGCAGCTCAATCTCCACTCATGATGGCGGAGTGTGGACAAGTTTGGATAGCAAACCCTTCCTTACGACAGAAGATGGTCCCAAATGGGCAGCCTGCTCGGAGGACAGATGGCCATGCTCAACAGCTCGGGATACCATACTCGCTGAGTCCAGTCTGAAGTACACAAGGATGATCTGGGCCCGGTCTTTCCTCATTTTCTTGAGAAATCTGAACAGGAGTGATATGGGCAGAAAGGGAGTACAGGAGGCCAGAGCTCCACTTGAGATGAGAAGTGTTTTAGAGCAAGAGCGGAGTAGGAAACTTCAGCGCACAAAACTGCTGACAATGTGATTTCTTTGCGGTGGCGAACAGATCTAACCAAGGCCCTGCCCACTGCTGAAAGAAGCCATCCACCACCTTCAGATGAAGATGCCATTCATGATCCATTAGGCATCTTCGGCTGAGCTGTACGCCCTGGTGTTCAGAAAGCCTGCCAGGTGCTGAATCACCATGGATTTGGTTTAACATTTCAGCCGTGGCCAGAGGCGTAGGGCCTCTGGACAAAGGGTCCTTGACCCCAACCTGCCCTGTTTGTTGCAATCCCACATGGCGGTGGTGTTGTCTGTGAATACCTGCAATGGGCTTCCTTTCATGAGGGTGGAAAGGCTTTCAATGCCAGCTGGTTCACTCAGAGCTCCAAAAGGTTGATGCTGAACCCAGAGGGGCCTTCGAGCTCCACCTCTCCCAGATGGCCGCCCCATCCCAGGAGTGATGCATCTACCACTACAGTTAGATTTGGTTGGGGAAGGGAGAGGAGGCTGTCATTGATCCAATTTAACCACAACCGCAGATGATTAAAAAAAAATATATATATATTTATTAAGTGTTTAAGAACATAAAAAAAACACAGTACAAGAAAGAGCTGCAACTCCAAAGATAAGCCAATTTTCACTTTTTGGTTATATTTCAATTTAATTGTTTAAAAACATAAAAACCAGTACAAAACACAGCTGCATCTCCAAATGTAGTACAATTAAGAACACAAAATTCAACAGATGGTTCATCAACCACCATTGCAGATCATTTGCAGTGCCATCCGAGATCTGGACCATGTCTGAGAATTTCCCCTGACGTTGCACCTACTGGAACTTCAGATCCCACTGCAGAGCCTGCATATGCCAGTGGCATGTGTCACAAGCAGGATACAGGAGGCCATGACACTAAGCAGCCTTAGAGTCAGTCTCATCAAAACCCAGGATACAGGCTGAAATATTGTTATTAAAACCTGAATATCCTGGACTCACCATTCAGGAGGTTAAGCCTGAAACTGCACTGTGTCCAGAAAAGCTCTGATGAAAGGGAGATCCTGAGAAGAGTCAGATCTGACTTTGGCACGTTAATAGTGAATACCAAGGAGTGAAGGAGGTTCACTGTATTCTGGAAGTTGGAGATGACTGCCTGGGACGAGTCTGCTTCAACAGCCAATAGTCAAGATAGGGGAAGACTGGCACCTCTGATCTCTGCAGATAAGCTGCAACCACCGCCATCCCCTTGCAGAACACCCAGTGGGTGCAGGTAAGGCCAATGGGCAGCACTGCAAACTCAAAGTGTTTGTGGGCTACTGTGAATCGCAGTTAACGTCTGTGGGCAGGCAGGACAGGGAAGTGGAAATAAGAGTCCTGCAAGTTCAATGCTACCATCCAGCCTCCCAGGTCCAGGGCAGACCAGAACTGTGAGAGCGTGAGCATTGTTAAATTCTCTTTTTTCAGGAAGTAATTGAGTGGGAGCAAGTCTAGGATAGCAGGAAGGCCTCCATCCTTCTTAGGCCTCAGAAAGTAGTGGCAAGAGCAACCATGACTTACTTCTGATGCGGGCACCCTCTCTGTGGCTCCCTTGGACAAGAATGCTGCTTCTTCATGGCGGAGAAGAGATAGATGGTCCTCTGTCAGCCTGTTGTAAGAGCGTGGCATAAGTGGAGGAGTAGTCAAGAAGGGGACAGAGTAACTCTTTCGGACAATCAGGGGAACCCAGGGTTCTGATCCTATTGGTCTCCCGTGGTGCAGGTGATGGTGATCCTGCTGAGCACTGGTTGCCCATGATGGTCAGAGGGTACACTAAATAGGCTTTAAAGGCTGCAACCGCTGTGTGTGTGTGCGTGGGGGGTGGGGGTGGGGGAGGGGGGGGGGGTAAGGGTAGACTAGGCTGATCTCTGGCTACCTGTCCCTGGGGTCTGTGGGTGGGTCTTGGCCACGCAGGGGCTGAGATGTTTGTCTGCCATGGTGGCTGGGCGGGTAGAGACACAGCTAGATGCTCCTTCCGGGGAAATGAAAGGCAGACTTGGGTTTACAGAGGGCCATAGAAAGGTTGAAGGACCCGGCCAGAGCTCTGATGTCCTTGAAGTGCTCCATTGCGAGGTATGCCTGGTCTCTGAAGACACAGGAGACATTAAAGGGTATGTCCATAATCAAAGCTTGGACATCCTCTGAAAAGCCAGCTGTCCTTACCCAGCCGTGGCACCATAAAGCCACCGGTAAAGAAACTGCTCTGCCTACTGAGTCGGTTGTGTCCAGCCCACATCAGACTGTGAACTTCGCTGAAACTCTTCCTTCAGCCGATGCCTGTGAGAGAATGGCCCAGATCTCCACCGGGACCATAGGCAGCACCTGCGCAACTGAATCCCAAAGGGAATGGGACTAACGGCCCAAAAGGCATGTTGTGTTCACAGACCGCAATACTAGGCTGGCGGAAGAAAACATTTTCTTTCCCAAGGTGTCTAGCCTTTTAAATTTCCTATCGGTGGGGAGGTAAGGAATACACCAGGATTTACTAGGGAAGCAGAGGCTTGGACCACCAAGCTCTCTGGCGTAGGGTGTTGGATGAGGGAAAAAGGAGTCCCCTGGTGTAGGGCAAAGGTGGTGGGCAATGGCCTGTCCAGGGCTTGGACATGGCACCAAGCAGAATGTCCATGAGGGCTTCATTAAATGAGAGAAGCGATCCTGAAGGTTGACTCCCAGGTTAAGTCACCTCCGTCAAGACGTTAATCTTTTTACAAATGTTTTTTAAAGGTTGTATTACCTTTTGCAGCAGCTTTTTCAGATAGCACAACTATCTTCATCCTACAGTAGCATATCATAATAAAGAATTGTTAGTTCAATCCTGACCTATACGCAGTAATTAGGTAAGTACTTTCTTAGCAGGATACCTCATCCCCAGCCCTCTGCAAGAAACATGGCAGAGAAGGGCTAGCTCAATAGCAAACAATATGGGTGACAGCCATGCCTACTGCTGCGCCCTATCTTAATCAGGTCTGAAATCAGGTGCCCCTGCACATACTCTAGCTCGTGACCTCACGTATAAGTGTCACCAACCATGTCCATAGTTCTCCCAGATTCATACATTTCACGGTGGCCATGAGGTATGGCCAGGGTACTGTGTTAAAGACCTTGTGTAGATCAGTGGAAAGATGCACTGCCGAAGCGTGATATTCCAGGGCGTCTCTTGCAGCACTCTGAACAGCTGGCATATGTTAAGGGACGTATTTTGGGAGGGAGTAAACCCATTCTGATCTGCATGAATTAGTGTCCCGATGAGGGGGTATAGCCTACTTGCCTAGACCTTACTGAGTGTTTGGTAATCCAGGTTCAACAAAGTGCTCTTTATGAGGCCAAACATGCAGGGTCTCTTTAGGGTTTGAGGACAGACCGAAAGAGCTTCTCGTCAGGGAGGACACTCCGTTTGTAGGTGTTAAATGTACATGGCAGTTAATCTAGTGGTAGGGAGTGTGGCATATTCTGTGGAAAAATCCACGAGGAAACAGTTGGTCCTTGACAGTTTTCCACTGGCCACCTCTTTCAGTGCACCCCGGATCTCTGCCATTGAGATGAGGCCACCTAATGCCTTTCTTGCTTTCTCAGACAGATGTAGAAGTGTCATCCTATCCACGAAGACCTCTACTGCCTTGGCAGTGACAGATTCTTGAGGTCGATATAGATTTGCGTAGTACTGCATGAAGACCTCATGGATGGCCATCCGTGTGTACCTCACTGCTCCCTCCCTTAGCTATGATCTGCATGTCAGGGGTGCTTTGGTCTTGCACATTTAACAGCCCTTTCACCCATCTTGTCCTCTTCCGTATGGGAGGCAGTCAAATACTCTTGTGACAGGTAGTTGGTGAAGGCTTTCCTGTAGAGCAAGGTACTGTTCCAGTTTCACTCCTAGCAATTGACTAACCATTGCGTCATTCAGGGCAGATCGCTCCACACGACGCATGCCACCCTATAGTTCCAGGAGTTGACGCTCCAAGGCCCTACTCACTTCCATCTCCTGCTCCATGCATTGCCCCCTCAGTACCACCTTTAATGCTTCCCATTCAGTGTGGGTGTTTACAGTGGAATGTTGGAAATAGTCGCTGATGACCTCTGCTATAGTGTCCCACGTCACCACTTCATGTAGGAGCTATTGTGGAAGGGAGCAGGTCAGAACTGGTGGTCTATGCCTGCCCCTCTGCATCCGCATTAGTAATGAATTATGATCGGAGATCGTGCGGGAAAGGTACTTAATGGACGTTACAGCCACTTCCAAAGTAGGCGTGCCCAGCAGGGCATCTCAGCAGATGTGTAAATCATGAACCAGGGAAAAGAATGAATATTTTTCCTGCCCTAGGTATTCTATGCGCTAAATATCATGGAGCTCCCAGTGTGCCATCCACTGACCAGAGACCCGGGCTAACTGTACAGAGGGAGAGTCTGAGAGGGAGGAGCCGACATATCTAGATGCATGTCCGCAACACAATTAAAGTCTCTCCCTAGCAGTGTGGATAGGCAAGCATCTCTGGCCAGGAGCTGAGTAATAAACTTAACAAATTATTGCTGGCCAGTATGAGGAACATATAGACTACTCAGGAGCACCTCAATGCCGTCTAATTTCAATATGCCAGTATATAACTCTCCTCTGTCTATGTGGGTAGTGACGCTCTCAAAGGGGGTTGCTGGTCAGACCCAAAATAAACCTTCCCTGGTGACAGCTGAACATTCTGTGGCAAACAGGAAAGAGGATTTACTATTACCATTCCAATGGTACTAAACATGATGGAGCTACTCCTCTCAGATCAGGAATTACAGCTTAAAGATAATATAAGGAATTCCCAATGCTGGCCTATAAGAGGGGTATGCCTCATATTAATGGGAAACAACTTTGTTAAGTTCTTCATTACCAGGACATGATAACTTAAAAAGCATATGTCCTGCCTTTGCTTACATGGCACCCTCCCTATGAGCTACCTAGGGCCTACCTCAGAGGTAATGTGTAAGAAAAGAGGAGCGTAAGGCTTGGCAGGGGTTTTAGATGCTACGTCAGGGTGGAAGCATGCACACAGGCCCTGCAGTGGCAGACCTGAGACATGTTTACAGGGCTACTTGAGTGGGTGGCACAATCAGTGCTGCACACCCATTAGTAGTATTTCATTTACAGGCCGTGGGTGAATGGTATACCACTATACAAGGGACTTACAGGTAAATTAAATATGCCAATTGTGGAAACACCAATTTTACCATGTTTTAGAGGAGAAGCACATGCACTTTAGCACTGATCAGCAGTGGTAAAGTGCTCAGAGTTCTAAGGCCAACAAAATACAGCACGAAAATAGAAGGTAAAGGCAGAAAGTCTGGAGATAGACCACCCTAAGGATGCCAGGTCTAACACATGCATACAGACACACACACACACACCAGATATATATATGAACAAGTTACTTACCCTTCAGCAACGTTTTGCTAGTAATTTCATTGTGTGTTGGTAGGTGGCATAACATGGCTCTGCTTCAGATTCAGCCTGCCTCTAATGTGACACCAGGGGACCCCCAGGTACACATCACCTGGTACGCATCACCTCCACAGACCATACGTCAGTTTCTTTATAACATTTGTATGCACCATCAGATGCAGAGTCCCTGAAAACTAAATATATCAGTATGCAGACTTTCAAATTTGGGGCCTTAACAATGGACTAAATGAGACCTTTCAACAGAACGGGGAGGAGGATGGTCAGTGAGGAATCTGCAGTTAGTGTGTCTATCACAAACAGTGATACCAAAGTTAACTTGTTCTTCTGATAGACAATTCTAACTGCATATTTCTCACTTTGTTGATAGATCCCAAAGCAGTAACTCGCCAGGAGGAAGGTCTGTGGATT
This sequence comes from Pleurodeles waltl, assembly GCF_031143425.1. Classification (NCBI taxonomy): domain Eukaryota; kingdom Metazoa; phylum Chordata; class Amphibia; order Caudata; family Salamandridae; genus Pleurodeles; species Pleurodeles waltl. Next base: position 314,531,799 of record NC_090443.1, read on the forward strand.
GGCTCAAACCAGGAAATCCTGCAGAACAAATCAGGCACCATACCCATCCCAGTGAACCTGTCTGTCCAGGCAGTACTTTTGTGAACATGTGAATGGACGCCCACATATTTGCCTGGCAAATGTTCAGAACAGGCACACCATGTGCTAGCACAGTAGTAGCAGCTTTCACCCTGGTAAAATCAGCACAGTCCTTCTGGGGGTGTTTTTTTTAGCTAGCCAATAACAGACAGGGATGCATAATGCAATCCACCAGGAGATAATTCTTTTGCACCACTTTGCCTTTTTTGCTCCAGAGAAACCAACAAGAAGTTAGTTACGTCTGTGGTCTCTGGTCCGGTTAATGTAGAAACTCAGGGCTCTCTAGGGGCCGAGACAGTGGAGTTTTTCTTCTTCTTAAAAGGCATCCGGAGGTGTGCATAGAAGGTCGACAAGCTGATGGATAGCCATATGTGGAAGAGCGTTACTTCCTTTGGCAGGAATGACACTTTTGTGCCAAGGACCAGCTTGTCTGGGACAAATAAGGTCTACGACAGTACTACAGTCAGCACGAGTAGTTTGCGGACTCGTCTTGTAGCTGTTATGGCGACAAGCAATGCAGTGATCAGACGGAGAGGACAGCTGTGCATTAGTTCAAAAGGAATGCGTATCAAGGCAATGAGGGACAAATTAAGGCCCCACTGAGGCCTGACAAATGTTGTTGGTAGGTACATATGAATTGCCCCTTAAAAAAAAGCATTGCGATTGGTGACTTGAAGAGGGATGGCTGATCTGACAAACGTAAAAAGGCTGAAATGCAACCCTTAACTACTACCACAGTAAAGACTTACTCTGCAAAGACAGAAAAGGAGATTATCAGACAACTTAGCATTTAAGGGTTGGATGTTACAGAAGAAATGCTAAACCTCTCCCAGCAGAAGGCATTCACTGTTTTGATGGATGGACGCCTGGCTATCCAGATTATACCAACCACTTCAGGAGGAGCCTTGAAAGACATCAACTGTCACTTTTCAATTTCCATGCATGGAGGTGTAGCTTGTGCAAGCTCGGGTGGAGAACTCTGCCATACTGCTGCGACTGGAGGTCCTCCTGAAGGAGTAGCTGGATCGGGGGAAATGTGCACATAGCAAGAAGTTTCAGGTACCACACTCTTCTCACCCAGTCCAGGGCCACTAGAATGACTAGGGCCCAGGCTTTCTTGATCTTTTTCAGTACTCTGGGCAGGAGAGGCAGGGTCAGAAAAGATTACAGTAGTCCTGTTATCCAATGTAGGCAGAAGCCATCTCTGAGGGACAGCTCCAAGGGAACTCCAAAACACAAACACTTTAACAAACAAGTTACTTACCTTTGGTAACAAATTATCTGGTAGAGACATATTCTAGCTGCAGATTCTTTACCTATGAATTTCCCCCAGGCGTTCGTCTCGATCCAGAGATTTTTCTTTGAGCAGTACCTCTGCACACTGTCAGGTGACGTTGGTCGACTCTGCGTTCTTCGTCGGCATCGTGCTCACCAAATAGGATGTTGCGATTCCTATAGAGGCGCCACACCAGTGCATTGACATAAGTCATTTTCACGACTTTCCACACCAGAAGCACGGAGCTATGAAGGACAGTGATGTGCCAAAACTAGGTCCCTAAAAATCAGTTTGCAGAGAGGGAGGACGGGTGGGTCATTAAGGAATCTGCAACTAGAATATATCCCTACCAGATTATTTGTTCCCAACCAGATTATTTGTTCCCAAATGTAAGTAACTTGTTCAGATAGAGACTTCTAGTTGCAGATTGCTTACTCTAGAATAGATACCAAAGCAATACCATCCTCGGTAGGTCTGAGAACTAAGATCGTACTGGGAAGTCCTGCAGGACCAAGTGGGCAAAGAACCCTTCCCTTCCCTTCGGACCCGAGTGTCCAGACAGCAGTGTTTCGTGAACATGTGCAAGGATGCCCACGTTGCTGTCTGCCAGATTAAAGGACTGGGACTCCGTGTGCTAACGCAGTGGTTGCAGCTGTCGCTCCGGTAGAATGAGCGTGCAAGTCCTCACGGGGCTGCTTCTTAGCCAATGCATACTGTAGTAAAGTACCCTCTTTTTGGCATGGTTACCCCCCCCCCCACTTTTTGCCTGCTGTGAGTGAGTTTTGACTGTGTTCACTGGGATCCTGCTAACCAGGCCCCAGTGATAGGTGCTCTCTCCTTCTAAATGTGACCTATTACGCTCCACAATTGGCATACTGGTGCCCCCATGTAAATTCTTAGTATATGGTACCTAGGCACACCAGGCATTGGGGCACCAGGGGTTACACCCATGGGCTGCAGAATGTATTATGACACCCATGGACGCCCAAGCAAAATGTGTCTGCAGGCCTGCCATTGCAGCGTGCATGAAAAGGTGCATGCACCCTTTCACTACAGGTCACTGCAAGCCACCCCAATGGCAGGCCCTTCTAGCCAGGGGGCAAGGTGCAAGTACTTGTGTGTAAGGGCACCCCTACAAACTCCAGCTCCATTTTCCTGGACTTCGCAAGTGCGGGGAAGCCATTTTACCTCTGTACTGGACACAGGTCACCACCCGTGTCCAGCTACATAATGGTAACTCCGAACCTGGCCATGTTTGGTATCAATCATGTCATAATCATACTCCAACACTATTGCTAGTACTGGTGGTATGGTTCCATGCACTCTGGGGGGTCCTTAGATGACCCCCAGCATTGCTCCAACCAGTCTTCTGGGCAGCCCGCGCTGCTGCCCCCTCCCCCCCAAACAGGTTTCCACCTTCCTGCTGCTTAGCCTGCTCAAGCAGAGCAAGGCAGAACAAAGGATTTCCTTTGGGAGAGGGAGGCAACACCCTCTCCCTTTGGAAATAGATGTTACATTGCTTGGGAGGGGTGGCCTCCCCAAGCCACCGGTATGCTTTGAAGGGCACATTTGGTGCCCTCCTTGCATAAACCGGTTTGAACCAATCCTGCTCTGGCGCGAAACTGGGATTGCAACTGTCCCCTCCAGGAACCGACAATCTGAAACTCCAGCGATGACTCCACCTTGCAACATTTTTTCTCCATCTCCTTCCAGCAACTGCAGCATTTCCCTCGGTGTACATCCTCTGAGGGTGGTGGTCTTCAGTCGACACAAGAAGCAAGAGGGAATCTCCATTGGAGTGAAGGAGTCACTGCCCTCCATCCTCAGGCACCAACTGCCACGATACCTGGCTGCGTGGATCTTCTCTCCTGAAGAACTGCGTGGATCCTGCAACGGGTCTGGAGTGGCCCCTTCGGTCCTCTCTATCAGCTGTCCCACTTGAGAGGCAGTAAGCCCTTTCCTCTCCTTGCAGGACTGTACCCCTGTGCACCACGACTCTTGCAGCTACCGAGGCTTGTTGGCTATTCTTCCAAGGGATCTTCAGACTCAGTGTATCCCCCAGCGCCCAGCACTCTTCCCTGCAAAGCACAGTCTCCCGCTTGCTGCTCCAGCGACGTGGGACTCCTCTTCAGGTGTGCTGAGTGGGCCTCACTGCGACTCCTGTGCCTTCTGCCTGTGAGTTGCCTGTGGGGGCTGCCTCCTCGTCTTCCGATTCTCACTGTTGGGGGTCACATGGGACTCCCTTCCTTGGGTTGAGTCCCCCTGGACCTTCCTGGTCCCCGGCAGCTCTGCAACTCTTCATCTGCAGCCCTTACTTTTGCCCAGGCTTTTTAGTAGTTTTTCCACACCACTGACATCGGCTGCATCACTTGTGGGACTCCTCTCTTGCTCCTGTGCTGCTCATCTGACTGTCTTCACAGTTGACCTGGTCCTGCAACTCTAGAAGGGTGGGTAGTGGCTCCTGCCCCAAACAGACAATCCAACTCGAACTGGACTTGGTCCCTTTCATTTGCAGGTCCTCTTCTGGCATGATCCACCTTTTGTTTCTTCCAGTTGGGTCTTGCACTGTTCTTATCCAAAGCTTACCTGTGGGTTTCGGGAAAAAGCACATAATTACCTCTTCTCTCCTGGTCACTGGGAGGGGCACCCTGGTATTTACCTTTTGTGGTTCCTAGTTCCTCTAGCTCCCCTCTACAGATTCCACTTCCTTGGGTGGGTGACTGATCTTTGCATTCCACTTAGTATATGGTTTGGTCTCCCCCTAGGGTCTCCATTATTTTCTGTTAAATCAGTGTTTTCTACTGCCTTCCATGCCAATCACTGACTTCTAATGTGTATATACTAGTGTTTAATCACCTTCTAGTGGAGTATTGCCTATACAGTACTTTAGTATTTGTGTTACCAAAATAAATTAACTTTATTTTTGTAACCCTGTGTGGTTCTTTCATGTGTGTAAGGGCATTGTGACTATAGTGGTATTGCCTAAGCTTTCATGTCGCCTTGATAAGTCTTGGCTCCTTATCCACAGCTACCTCTAGAGAGCCCTGGCTTCCTAGACACTGACTACACCTCACTAACGGGATACTTGGACCTGGTATAAGGCGAGAACACCACAGGTGCTCACCACACACCAGGTCAGCTTACTACACAGAATATTCTGATGCAGAGAACAACCTACCTAGAGATGATTCGCTTCAGCAATGCCCAATCGCTCTTTGCACCCACGTACCCAACAAAGAGTTTATCATCCACCTTGAACTCTTTGGTACGATCAAGATAGAACACCAATGCTCTTTTTGGGTCCAGGAAGTGGTTTGCTATTCCTCCTTAGAAGGATGTGGAAGTGCATAAAAAGTAGGCAAGGTGACGGGTCAGGCCTACATGGAAAGGCTTAACCACTTTCAGAAGAAAGGAGGCCGCTGTGCAAAGCACCACTTTGTCAGGATAGATGGTAAGGTAGGGAGGCTTAGATGACAAAGCCTGTAACTTGCTCACCGTACGGGCAGAGGTAATGCCCACAAGGAAGGCTGTCTTGAGTGTCAAAAGCCTGATAGGACAATTATGAAGTGGCTCAGAAGGAGCACACATAAGGAAAGTGAGAACCAAATTCAAGTCTTATTGGGGCATGATAAAAGATGAAGGAGGAAACATGCGGGGAATACCCTTAAGGAGCCGGCTGACAATAAAGAGACTTAAATAAAGAGGGTTGTTCAGGTAATCTCAGAAAGGCTGAGATGTCAAACAAATGACCATTAAGGGTGCCCAAAGCAGAGCCCTGCTGGGCCAAAGAAAGTATAAGTAAAAAGACCTCTAACAGAGGGGCAGAGAAGTGTTAACAGATTTATCTGTGTACCAAGCCACAAATGTGTTCCCTCTACATGCTTGTACCATTTTGGTGGAGTGACGCCTGGCTGCCAAGATAACATCAATCTTCAGGCTGAAGGTCGAAAGCTGTCAACTACCACCGCTCAATCTCCACGCAAGAAGGTGGAAACTGGACAGGTTCTGCTGGAGAACTGTCCCCTGGTGCTGCAACAGAGGATCCTCCCGATGTGGCAGTCTGATCGGAGGATCGATGACCATGCTGAATAGCTTTGGATACCAGATCCTTTGTGCCAGCCCAGTGCCATAAGGATTACTTGGTCCCGGGCGTTCTTGATCTTTTGAGAACTCTGAGCAGAAGTGGTATGGGCAGAAAGGCGTACAGGAGGCCTGAGTGCCACTCAAGACGTAAAGTGTCACCGAGTGGGTACCGCCTTGGAAACTCCAAAGCGCGAAACTGCTGACATTATGTGTTCTCTACGGAGACAAACAGATCTAACCAAGGGTTTACCCACTGTTGAAGGAGAACGTGCACCACCTCCGGATGGAGACGCCAAAGTGACTTGCTAGGCACTGTCTGCTGAGTTGGTCCGCTATGGCATTCAGAGAGCCTGAAAGATGTTAATTCGCCAGAGAAATGCCCTGACGTTCCAGCCATGTCCAGAGGTGCAGAGCCTCTTGACAAGGGGCCCACGACCCCACCCCGCCCTGCTTGTTGCAGGTCGACATGGCAGTAGTGTTGTCCTGAACACCTGCACCACTTTCCCTTTGAGAGAGGTAAAGCATACTTTCAATGCCAGTCTGATAGCTCGGAGCTTCAAAAGACTGATGTAGAGTGCAGACTCCGCCGGAATCTAGCCTCTGATCTCTGCCTCTACCATGCAGCTGCCCCATCCTAGTAGTGACGCACCTGTCACCACTGTCAGGTCTGGTTGGGGAAGGGAGAGGGATCTGCCTCTAACCCAATAATGGTTCGTCAACCACCAATGCAGAGCTTGCGCAGTACCCTCTGAAAAGTCAGAGAGATTCCCCTGATGCTGTGCCCACTGGAACTTCAGGTCCCACTGCAGAACCCACATATGCCATCTGGCACGTGTCACCGGCAGGACGCAAGAGGCCATGAGGCCCAGCAACCACAGTCATTCTCACCGAAATCAAGGATAGAGGCTGAAACATCGGTATCAAAACCTGAATATCCTAGACTCACCGTTTGGGAGGATAAGCCTGAAACTGCACTGTGTCCAGAACTGCTCAGATGAAAGGGAGCTTCTGAGAGGGAGTCAGGTGTGACTTTGGCATATTTATAGTGAATCCCAGTGAATGCAGGAGGTCCGCTGTAGACTGGAGGTTGAACATGAGCCTGGGACGAGCCCGACTTCACCAGCCAGTCGTCGAGGTAGGGATAGACTGAAATCCCTGACCTGCACAGATAAGCTGCGACCAGCGCTTTTACCCTGGTAGACACCTGAGTGACACTGGTGAGACCAAAGGGGAGCACAGTGAACTGAAAGTGCCCTTGGCCTACCACAAACCACAAGTAGTGCCTGTGGGCAGGCAGGATGGGGATGGAAAAAAAAGCTTCCTGCAAGTCTAACGCTACCATCCAGTTTCCTGGGTCCAGGGCAGATAAAACACGAGCTAGAGTGAGCATTTTGAACTTCTTTCTCAGGAAGAGATTGAGGGTCCGAAGGTCTAGGATAGGGTGAAGGCCCTTGTCCTTTTTGGGTATCGGAAATTAGCGAGAATAGCAACTAAATCCTACTTCTGACACAGGCGCCTTCGTTCTATGGCTCCCTTTACCAACAGTCATAACTTCCTCACGGAGGAGTGCCAAATGATCCTCTGTCATGCGATGGCAAGATGGTGGCATGGGCGGAGGGGTAGTCTCAAAGAGGAGGGAGTAGCCCCTTCAGACCAGTTGCAAAACCCACCTGTCCAACGTGATGGACTGTCAGCGGGGCAGGTGAAGGCGAATCCGGCTTTCGACTAGTACCAGATGGGAGAGCGCCAGGCTAGGAGGGTTTGGCGGCTGCAGCGGAGGGAGGAGCAGTGGACTGGCTAGACAACTGGCTCCCTGATCCACGCCGACACTGGATCCATTGTCCCTTGCCACACCTAGGCTGGGCAACACGCGCAGCACAGTGGCTGGATGGAAACGGATGTAGTTGGGCGCCTCTTCTGTAACCACGAAAGGGCCGAAAAGCAGACAATGGGGCGGGGGTAGCTACGAGGCCAAGGAACCTGGCCGTAGCACGGGACTCAAAGTGCTCGAGCGCTGACTCTGCTTTGCCTTCGAAGAGACAGGTGCCAACAAAGTGGATGTCCATAAGATGGGATTGGTCATCCCCTGAAAAGCCAGATGTCCTCAACTATGCATGGCGCCTCAAGGCCACCGCTGAAGCAGCCAGTCTGTCCAGAGAGTCATCGTATCCAGCCCACAGCGTATTGTGAACTTAGCTGCGCCCCTCCCATCAGCAACAGCTTGGGAGAGAATGGCCCAGGGCCTCCTCTAGGACCTGTGGCAGCACGTGGGGGCCCATGTTCCATATCCATGGCCCAAGAGGCATGCTGTGTTCACAGACCGCAATGCCAGACTGGAGAAAGAAAACATCATCTTCCCAAGAAGATCCAGCCTTTTTGATTCCCTATCTGGGGAAGCGGAAGGGAATGCACCATGGGATGTGAAGGTTTGGATAACGAAGCTCTCAGGGATAGGGTGTTAGGTCAGGAAAGCTGAGTCATTAGGTGCAAGCCTATGTCAGAGGGCAATCGTCCTGTTCAAAGGAGCCTCTGTGATAGGTTTGGATCACGTCTCCAGAAGGATATCACTGAGCGCTTCATTGAAGGGCAAAATGGTTCAGAGGCAGAAGCCGTAGGTTGAAGCACCTCAGTCAGTAGGTTAGTCCTAACAGCCACTTAGGACCGCTCGGGGCCCAGGACCGCCCTCTGCACCACTGTAGGAAAGTACCCTCTTTCTTGGCATGCTTTCACCCATTTTCTGCCTGTTGTCAGTATGTTGGACCGTGTTTACTGTGTTTATGCTAACCTGGACCCCAGTAGTTTCTGCTCTCTACTTTAAATTGAACCTTTTCCTTCCCACAATTGGCATACTGGTCCCCCAATGTAAGTCCCTAGTATATGGTACCTAAGTACCCAGGGCTTTGGGGTTCCAGGGAATCCCTATGGGCTGCAGCAGTTATTCTGCCCCCCATAGGGAGCCCATGCAAAGGGTTCTACAGGCCTGCCATTGCAGCCTGCAGGAAACAGGTGCATGTACCTGTTTTCACTACAGGTCACTACACCAGGTCACTATAATTCACCTATGGTAGGCCGTCTCAGCCCAGAGGGCAGGGTGCACGTACCTGTGTGTGAGAGCATCCCTGCACTAGCCGGTGTGCCCCCGCAAACTCCAGATCAATTTTCCTGGACTTTGTGAGTGAGGAGATGGCATTTTATGCGTGTACTGGACATAGGTCACCTATGTCCAGCTACATAATGGTAACTCCGAACCTGAGCATGTTTGGTATCAAACACGTCGGAATCAAACCCCAAAACTGTTGCAGGTATTGGAAGTATGGTTCTATGCACTCTGGGCACTTCTTAGAGGACTCCCAGCAGTGCTACCAATAGTCTTACAAAGTATTCTGGGCAGCCTAGCTGTTGGCAACCCTCAGGCAGGTTCCTGCCCTCCTGCTGCTTGATCTGATCAAGCCCAGGAAGGCAGAACAAAGGATTTCCTTTGGGAGAGGGAGGTAACACCCTCTCCCTTTGAAAATAGGTTTGACTGGCTTGGGAAGGGTAGCCTACCCAAGCCACTGGTTTGCTTTGAAGGGCACATTTGGTGCCCTTGGTGCATAAACCTGTACAAACTGGTTCAGGGTCCCCCAGTCCCTGCTCTGGTGCAAAACTGGACAATGGAAAGGGGAGTGATCACTCCCCTGTCCATCACCACCCCAGGGGTGGTGCCCAGAGCTCCTTCAGAGGGTCCCTTGGTTGTGCCATCTTGTTTCCAAGGATAGCAGGGAACTCTGGGAGCATCTGAGTGGCCGGGACAGGCCAGGCGACGTCAGAGTGCGCTCTTGATAAGATGCTTACCTGGTTAGGTGTCTTCCTGTCCTCCTTTTGGGTCGTTTGGGGAAAATGCAGTGTTTTGCTCCTAAATTCTTGGTCACTGGGCGGAGGGGTATGGGGGGGAGAGTACTGTGTTACTTACCTCTGTGGTTTTCTAGTACTCCCAACACCCCTCTACACATTTTACTTACCTAGGAGGGGGTACCACAATCGCATTCCATTTTTTTAGTACATGGTTTGTGCTCCCCCTAGGGCCACTACTGGTTATTGCTATTTGCACTGTTTTCAAACATTTTCTACACCCGTTTCTGATTACCAGTGAATATATTTAGTGTATTTTAGCAACACAAAAGGATGATCGATGGAGTGCTGAAACTGTTCAGATGTGGGTCCCTTGCTTGCTGCACCACTGAATTCAAGCTAGCCTGGCTGATGAAGGGTGATACCCTGAAACCGGTCCCAGGATGCTTGAATCCTGTCCAGGGAGGACCTGGCTTGGCAGTTCGGGCTGGACTGCTCCCATTGGGAGAATGGTCAAGACTGATCAGCATATAGCTAAGTTCAAACTGAGGAGACGTGGCAAGCAAAATAACAATGGATTAAACCAAGATCTGTGACTGGGGATGAGTGTTTGAAAAGGTTTAACACTCTGTCCATCATTTTATTTTGTGATATTGCCTATATTTAGTGTATTACTTACATCCAAAGGGTGGGTTACCTGTTTAGTATTTTGTGGTGATTTGTTCCAAAAATAAAGCACCACACACCAGGCCAGCTTCCCACAACCACCACTGAATATGACACCCCCACTCTGTAGCCACAGTAGAGGAAGAATGTAAGCCAGTATCAGGAGAGGTGTCCAGACAGCTGGCTTCACCCAGTCCCTGGGATCATCAAGCTGGCAGCCTAATGTGGCTGAACCATGCAAATGTATGGTTAAGGCACCATGCATATGCGTGGTTCAGGCACACAGCAGGAACAGCCGGGAAAGGAACTCGGCGGTCGGGTAAGTGGGTCTGGGATGGGTGGAGGTAGGGTAGGACAGGGCAGGGCAGGTTATAGAGTTCAAGGCGGGTAGCTTTTAGGGCAGGGTAGTTTTAGGACAGGGCAATTTTTAGGACAGGGTGAGGTAGGTTTTAGGGCAGGGGTCAGGGTAATTTTTAGGTCAGGGCAAGGGTAGTTTTTGGGACAGTGAGAACATTTTTAGGACAGGGTAGGGCTGAGGGTCTGGGGGGGATTGGGGTAGTTTTTAGTGCAGGGAGTGGGGTAGTTTTTAGGGCGGGGTTTGGGGTAGTTCTTAGGGTGGGGTTGGGGTCGTTTATTGGAGAGGAATGTTCAGGGTGGGGGTACTTTTTTAGGACAAGGTGGGATAGTTTTTAGGACAGGATAGGTTTTGGGGTTTAAAGCGGGGGGTCAGGTTAGTTTTTAGGGTAGGTGTTTTAGGACAGGGCACAGTAGCATTTAGGGTGGGGGGGGTCTGGATAGTTTTTAGGACAGGGAGGGGTAGGTTTTATGGTTCAGAGCGGGGAAGGGGGCCTGAGTAGGTTTTAGGATAGCACAGGACAGGGTAGGTTTTAGTGTGGGGGAGTCGGGGTAGTCTTTAGAACAGGATGGATTCGTTTTTAGGACAGGGTAGGTATTTGGGTTAAGGGGCAGGGGGGGTCGGGTCGTTTTTAGGATATGGTGGATAAGGTTTTAGGACCTGTCAGGATAGCTTTTAGGGTTTAGGGCGGGGCATTTATTTATTTTTATTTTTTAGGACAGGGCAGGTTAGGTTTTGGGGTGGGGTGGAGCTAGTTTTTAGGACAGGGTAGGGTTTAGGCTGGGGGGTCAGGTAGTTTTTAGGACAGGGTGGGGTCGTTTTCAGGGCAGGGTAAGGTTTTAGGGCAGGGGTAGGTGTCAGGGTAGTTTTTATGACAGGGTGGGGTTAGCTTTTAGGGTTTAGGTTGGGGGGGACCAGGTTAATTTTAGCACAGGGTAGAGTACGTTTTAGGGTTTAGGGTGAGGGTGTCAGGGTAGTTTTTAGGACAGGGTGGGGTAGTTTTTAGGACAGGGTGGGTTTTAAGGCGAGGGGGTTGGGGGGTTGTATCACAACCTTGCATCGCCTTACCACATATACCTTTACCAAGCATGCTTTTACAGTGAAATACGTTGTAAAAGCATGCGTGGTCAAGACACGGTTGTGGTTCCTAATGCGTTGCTAAGCCATGCGTGGTTCTGTATTACAACCAAGGGGTTCAGAGGTAGAAGCCCTATGTTGAAGCATCTTAGTCAGGAGGTTAGCCCTAACAGCCACTGAGGACAGCTCGAGGCCCAGGACCTTAGCTGCCCTCCGCACCACCACTGAACAGGAACTCCCTCCTCTGTAGCCACAGTAGGGGGGAATGCATGCCAGCATCAGGAGAGGTGCCTAGACTGCTGGCTTTACCCAGTCCCTGGGATCATCAAGCTGGTATTCTAAAGGGTTCAGCTACCCCTCCATACTCTCACCATATCCATAGCAATAAGGGTCAGGATCTACCCCAGGGAGTAAGGTCCCTGAAGGCTGAATCGGCGTTGAATGATGCTGTGTCTGAGTTGGCAATGAGATTGGGGTCAACACCAACGGTGGGTCTGGTCTGCGTCAGGAGCGTCGACGTCATAACCGTTGTCAGGAAAGATTGCAGTGGCACGACCAACGCCGGTTCAGATCTGGAAGCGGATCCTAGGGTGCCTTCCAGTGCCAAGGCCGCTGGTGTGGAACAAGAGGGGAGCCCCTGCAGAACCCCGAGGCACGCCAATAGAGTCTATCCACCCAAATATGATGCGCGTGGCCTCATAGAGCTCACCTAAGTGGGCAGGAGTTGGCCCGGCTCCTGGAAACTCGGGGAGGTGTGCAGCTGGCTCCAAGAACTGAGGCCTAGAGCGTCAATGCTCCTTGTCCCATGACGCGCCATCCGACTGACAGGGTGAAGTCAAAGACCCTTTTAACAACTTCTCACCCGAATGTCCCAAAGATCTGGAGTGCGATGCAGATGAGTCGTCTCGTGACCTTCCTCTCCAATGAGACTGGGAACAACGTGGAGAGCCGGGCCGCCATTAGCTTTAGGGACCACTCCCTCAAAGCCTTCGGGTTCATGGCCTGGCACCCAGAGCACCACTTTGGGTCGTCGTTGTACTCCAAACACCACAAGCATGTGAGGTGTGGAACTGTTACAGACATCATCCAATAACAAGAGTCGCCTGGCTTGAATCTGGTCTTCCGTTACAACATCGTGACATATCAGAAGTCAAAAAACGTTGACAAAATTTGAAAAGGCCAGTCAAAAAGCAGCTGCATAGGTAGCTCTTCTTCGGATTTGCACGTAGATTGGCGCGGAAAGAATAAAACAGACGTTGACGCACCTGGGTGGCCCCTATATAGGACCCACAAGGTCATATCCGGCAAGCGAGGTGCCAAAGACGAACGTGGAGTCGACCGACGCCACCCGACGGTGAGCAGAGGTACAGCTTGAAGAAAAATCTCCAGATATAGACTGACACCTGGGGAAATTCTAGGTAAGGAATCTGCAACTAGATGTCTCTATCAGATACTACACGTTCGCTGTGGTGAATAGTTGAGCCAGGGTTGTCCCTGATGCTGGAATGAACACCAGATGGTCCCGGTGGGGCACCAAAAAAGGTGTTTATGGCCTAATTAAACTCTTGGAGCTTTTGTGGTGTTGTCAATGGTCAAAGGAAATTCGCGGGATACCAGGACCAGCACTGGAGTGTGTTCAGGTATGGAGGAATGACACTGTGGCTTAGAGGTACACGGGGCGATGTGCAACACCAAGTAGAATGAGTGGCGGGGTGGGATAATGAAGATCCCCTATCTGGACTCCTTATGTTTCTTGGCCTTTTCCAATTTACCCCAACTGCAGGATTTTGATGACGATCAGTCACAGGGGCAAAAGTGCTACAACACCTTCTACTTTGAGCAGGATTGTTTCTTCGTCTTTGACTTGCGAAGTTCAGTGACTGTGAATTTTGCTTAGAGGTCACAGACAGTCTTACTGTTCACTTTAGCACAGTAGATGCATGAGGCCATGTCTTGTTTGGAGTAGAGGGTCACTGTGGGTTCAGTCAACAGCATTTGACAATTGCAGTTATGACGCAGCTTAAAATCTGTTGTTTTAGGGAGAGAGATGCTGAACATTGACGAAATTTAGAAGATAGGTCTATCACATGACCTGAGGCTTCAGATCCCCATCAAAAGGTGTGATAAAAAAGGAACTGAAGCCAGTGGCATAAATAGTGCATATTTAGGGCCCTCTGTCACACGTGCGGCAGGTTGGATCAGATACGGAGCACAAGGGTATTGTTTGGAAAAGTTATATAGATGGAAAATGTTACTTACCCTTTAAGTATGTTTGCAGCATGCACTGCTGTAGATTCACATGCTACCTATACTCCTGCAATCTAGTGCTGTGCTTTGACTTGACAAGAGTCACTTGAGAGAAATATTTTGCAGCCTATAGGAACAAGCTACAATGGCCCTATTATTCATATGGTATTTAAAGGGGCCAGGAGATTATATATGTATATAATTTCATGTTTTTGTAAAAAAGCATAAATGGCTTTCACAAACCCTTTTTAGGTAGAAGGGAGAGATGAAGTAAGGCAGGGCAGTGCAGTCCCATATGCTGCCATTATACGAGTTAAAATAGAGGCTGTGCCTTTAAGAAACCAGAGACCACGAGCATCCCATCATACTGAGCAAGTCCTAGTTGCTTCAGTATCTTTTTGAGCCGACTTGTGTGATATATAGGTCTACTAGTTACTTCTGTCCACTTCACAGGGGAGGAGGGAGGATTGCTTATGACTTTAATGGAAATTCCCCTACTACAGGTAAGAATCTATTCCTTCTCTCGTAGGGGATTTCCATTTACAGTCATAAGCACTGTATAGAGTAGCAAGCCCATCACTACTTAAGGCAGTGGAGAGGACAGAGAAGGTAACTTTGCTGAGTTTTAGGCAAAAAGCTTTCTAATAGAGGCTTTTCCTACTTTAGCACCTGCTCTGGCATCAGACTCCAGGCAGTAATGTTAGGTAAATGTATGGACAGATCTCCACATAGCTGCTTTGCAAATAACTGGTGTAGGAAAGTGCTCCTTTTGGCATGGTTAAGCCCCCACTTTTTGCCAGATATTAATGCTAACTTGACTGAGCATGCGCTGGGATCCTGGTAACCAGGCCCCAGTACCAGTGTTCTTTCCCTAAACTGTACAATTGTTTCCACAATTGGTACACCCCTGGCACACAGCTATGTCCCTTGTAAAATGTACCAGTGTTACCAAGGGCTCTGTGATCAGAGAGGGTCCCTAAGGGCTGCACAGCATGTATTGTACCACCCCAAGGGACCCCTCAGCAAGCACATGCCATTGCAGACTGTGTGTGCTGGTAGGGAGAAAAAGTTAAAGTCTACATGACACCGCTTCCAGGGTGCCATGCCCACAAATCACTGCCTGTAACATAAGTAAATCGCCCCTCTAGCAGGCTTACAGCCCTAAGGCAGGGTGCAATATACCACAGGTGAGGGCACAATTGCATGACCAATATGCCCCTACGGTGTCCAAGTCCATTCTTAAACATTACAAGTGCAGTGTGGCAATATTAAGCACATGGGCTGGGAGTTTGACATTATGAACCCCACAGCTCCATGATGGCTTTACTGAAGGCTGGGAAGTGTGGTATTAAACTTCTCAGCACATTAAACCCACACTGATACCAGTGATGGATTTATTATACAATGCACACTGGGGAAATATTAGAGATGCCCCCTGTATTTTACCCAACTCTTTAGTGCAGGACTGACCAGTCTGTCACTAACAAACAGGTTTCTGACCCCATAGGGTGAGAGCCTTTGTGATCTCTGGGGTCGCAAACCAAGCCTGCCCTGGGTAGAGGTGCTTCATCCCTCCATCCTGCAGGTACTGTAACACTTGGCAGTGATGCTCAAAGGCTCAGGCCTCCATTTACAGTGCTACAGAGTGCTCCAGCTAGTGCAGATGCCGCCCCCTGGACCATGCCCCACTTTTGGGAGCAGGTCCTGCAGGAAAATGAGGAAAAACAGAGGAGTGACCACTTCAGCTGGGACCACCCCTATGGTGTCAAGAGATGAATTGACCCCTTCCTTGCAGAATCCTCCATCTTGGTTTGGAGGAGAGGGACCAATAGGAATAGGAATGTGCCCCCCGACCGAAAGGGAGTGGGCACAGAAAGGGTGTAGCCACCATCAGGGACAGTAGCCATTGGCCACTGCCCTCTGACTCCCGTAACACCCCTTAATCTAGTATTTAGTGGCACCCCAGAACCTTACTCACCAGATTCCTGGCGACCTTAAGAAGAAATGAGGACTGCAAAGCCAACCCCACCAGCAAAGCCTCCAGACAACAACTAACTTGGCCCCAGCCCTACCTGACTGCTGCTTCAAAGACCACTGCTCCAAGAAAGCGATGAATCGTGCAGGACCAGCGACCTCTACAAACCCTCAGAGGACTGCCTGCCCAGCAGAGGACCAAGAACTCACGAGGACAGCGGCCCTGTCCAGAAGAAACCAACAAAAAGGACTCTAGAACTGCCCAGGATCTGCGAGCCCTGCCCACTCTGCACCCGATGCCCAGGGCCCGAGTCCAGGTGGCCCACTGGTGCAGAGAAGGCCCCCAGGCGATTACAACCTCGAGTACACCCTGGGTTGACCCCTCCTGGCCAACACAACAATGCCTGCAGCATGAATCCAGATACTTGAAACCCAAAAAGACCCCTGCGCCTACAGCCCCCTGGCCTTGGGGAATCTGACTGACGGCCCAGCAATGTCCAGCGGGCACCTCCTCTACCTGTCCAGTCTTTGGTTTCCCAGAACTGATCCCCTGAGCACAGCCAGCAGCATCTTTTGTGACCCCCGGGGTCCCGTAATTGAAAAGCACTGGGTGCCCAGCTCTGTGTTTGCACCTGGCCATCCCGGAGTCACTGAGGGCGTGTGTTTTGTGTGCACCTGTGTCCCCCCAGATGCTGACCTAAACCCCCCCAGGCCTGTGTCCTGGAACCGCGGGTACTTACCTGCAATCTGCTTTCTACCGAGCACCCCCCGTCCTCATAGGATTCCTTTGTAAACCCAACAGCAACTTTGACCTCTGCAGTGAGCCAGCCCTGTGAGGCTGGTGGTGCACTTTTGGGGACAGCCGGAACTTTGACCTGTGGACATCCTAACCCCCGAGAATTGTAAGTCATGTACTTACCTGTTAACTGTGCTAATACTTCCCCTCAGGACTCTATTGACTCCTATGAAAAATTGCACTGTCAACTTTTGCAATTGAAAAGTGTTAATTACTTGTAAACTGCATTACCTGCAAAAAAAACAAAGTACATTTGATACATATGCTTGATACCCATTGACAATTGTACTTACCTGCAACAAAGACCTTCTGGTTCTAGAAATAAAGTAACAAAATATATTTTTGCTATATAAAAACAATTGCCCTGGAGTTAGTCAATGAGTGTGCGCCTCATTTCTTGACACTGCCTGTACAACAAATGCTTTACACTACCTCTGATAAGCCCAAGTGCTCGACCACACTATATCAAAAGAGCATTCATATTATCAATTATAGCCTCTATTAAGCCTTTGGGGAACCCCTGGACTCTGTGCCCACTATGCCTCATTTTGGTATGGTATATACACATCCAGGTTTCTACCTCTGGGATAGGGATATTTCTCAATAAAGCAGCTGTGGCCTCTTTGCCCCTCGTGGAGTGTGCTATATGCTTAGTAGATAGTGTCTTGTTAGCTTTTTGATAGCACAACAAGATACAGGAAACTATCCATCGGGAGATGGATTGTTTAGAATGGGCGAATGCCGTACGATCAGACCACAGTTAAAAAAACAACTGGTCTTGATCTACGATGTCTTGTGCCCTAATCGAGGAAGCACTTCAAAACTCTACTCACATCCAGGGAATGAAGAGTTCTTTCAGTTGTAGTAGAGGAATTAAGAAAGAAAAAAGGTAAAGATATGGTCTGGTTGACACGGAAGTCCAAAATAACCTCAGGGAAGAATTTTGGGTGAGTTCCCTTAACCACTTTGCTAGAGTGGAAGACTGTGTATGGTTCCTAAGAACAAAGCGATTTGATCTTGCTAACCTGCGAGCTGATGTTATTGCTATAAGGAAAACTGCCTTCCAACAAAGGTGTTGCAGGGAGGCTTTGTAAATAGGCTCAATGGGGTCCTGAATAAGACAAGAGAGTACAATGTTAAGCTCCCAGAGAGGTGAAGGACATGTAATGGGAGGGAAAACCTTCAACCCTTCTAGAAAATCCTTGATGACCGGGATTTTGAAAAAAAAGGGGTTTGTGAAGGGCATTTTCTGTAGTCAGCAAGAGCTGACAGGTGAACCTTTACAGACGAGAAATACATGCCAGATTGAGAGCAGGAGTAAGTATGGAAGAATAACATCTTTCCGGCAAGATGTAGGTGCAGGTTCTTAGAGGATCACCAAATGCAAAATTTCTTCCAATTGAATGCACATGCGGAAGGTGTTGAAGATCGCTTAGCCTCTCTAAGGACATCCATAGAGACCTGCGGCAGATTCAAGTGTCCATACTGCACTAGCTCAGAAGCCATGCTGCCAAATTCTAAGAGAAGAGATTTTGGGGTGTACCATCTGGCCTCTAAACTTCGTTAGTAGATCTGGTCTGCACTGCAGCTTGAGATGTGGCTGGATGGACCAGTGAAGGAGGTCCATGAACCACTATTTACGTGGCATGTCCGGAGCTATTAGGATCAATTTGGCTCTCAATTGGGACAACTTGATGAGTACTGTTGGGATCAGGGGAATCGGCGAAAAAGTGTGGGAAACTTGCCGGACCAGCTGATCCAAAGGGCACTCCCCAGTGTCCCTGCCTGGAAGTACCTCAAGGAGAAGCTTCAGCACTTTGTTTTCTGTGGTGGCGAACAAGTCGTTGTTCGGAGTACCCCACCGTTGAAAAATAATTTGGACGACGTAGTCGTTTAAGACCCACCCGTGGTTTTCTTGCACAAGTCTGCTGAGGGAGTGTCTGCTTGAGCATTTTGGACTCCCGGAAGGTGGCTTGCCGTGATCGTGAGGTCCCTGGATATAAGCCATTTTCAGATCGTCTGAGCCTCATGTGAGAACGGCGTGGACCTCGTCCCTCTCTGCTTCTTGAGGTAGTACATACTTGTCATATTGTCCATCTGAACAAGCAGTGAGAGGGACCTGATTGACAGATGAAATGCCTTCAGCGCTAGATGGACTTTGCAGAGATTGACTAGACTTGATTAACAAGTTACCTTCAGTAACAATTTATATGGTAGAGACATATTGTAGTTTCAAATTCCTTACCTAGAACTTCCCCCAGGCATCAGACTGGATCAGGAGACTTTTCTTGGAGCAGTACCCTTGCGCATCATCAGGTGGCATTGGTGGACTCCGCGGGGCATACTGGTCGCCGTGATGACATTGGGAGTCATACATAGATGCCGCCTCTGCGCAGTTATGTCAGTTTCTTTTCACGCTAAAGCACAGAGTCATGAAGAACACTGAAAATGGTGTGCCAGAGTCAAGCCCTTGAACGGGGAATCCCTGTCCCTAGAAATCAGTTCGCAAGCAGGGAGGGTCGATTAGGAATCTGCAACTAGAATATAACATGTTACAGAAGTCCAGTGCTACCATACAGTCTCCTGGGTCCAAGGCAGACCTGAGCCAGGGTGAGCATTTTGAACTTCTCCTCTTTGAGGAAGAGACTGAGGGACAGAAGGTCTAGGATAGGGCATAAACCCTTGTCCTTTTTGGGTACCAGAAAGTAGCAGGAATAATAACCACAACCTACTTCTGGCACAGATTCTCTATGGCTCCCTTGGCCAAGAGAGCTGCTACTTCCTCGTGGAGAAGGGCCAGATGATCCTCCGGTAAGTGGGTGTTAGATGGAGGCATGGCCGGAGGGGCAGTCTCAAAGGGGAAGGCGTAGCCCCTTGGGACAATCTGCAAAATCCACCTGTCTTGTAGTGATGGATTACCAGTGGGGCAGGTGATGGTAAATCCTGCCGCCAACTGGCCTGGGATGGAGGGGGGAGGAGAGGAGGACAGACTAGGAAGGCTTGGAGACTGCAGCAGAGGTTTGGGGGGGGGGGGGGGACGACTAGGCAGACCTCTGGTTTTCCTGTCCCACGAGCCTGTGGGATTCTGCTTTCGAGCCATGCAGGGGCTGAACAGCATGGGTGGCACAGTGTCTGGGAAAGGGATATGACAGGGAGCCCCTTCTGTGGCCGCGAAAGGCGGACTGTTGGGGAGGAGGGGCAGACGAAAGGTAGAGGGACCGAGCCGCAGCCCGCAGTCCTTCAGCCTCTCAAGCGTTGAGTTCGCCTTGTATCCAAAGAGACGGGTGCCATCAAAAGGCATGTCCTTAAGAGTCTGTTGGACATCCCCGAGAAACCATATGTCCTCAACCAGGTGTGGCGCCTCAAGGCCACCATCGACAGAACTGATGTACCCAGAGAGTCAGTCGTGTCCAGCCCACATCAAATGGTGAACTTCGCCGCGTCGCTCTTATCAGCAACTGCTTGGGAGATTATAGTCTGGGCCTCTTCTGGGATCTGCGGCAAGACATGCGTGACCGTATCCCACAGGGAGTGAGTATATTGGCCCAAAAGGGATGTGGTGTTCACTGACCGCAATACCAGACTGGAGGAAGAAAACATCTTTTTCCCCAAGTTGGTCCAGTCTCTTTGGTGCCAAAGGGAATGTGCCAGATAACAAGCATGCCTGGATAACAAGGATCTCAGGTGTGGGGTGTTGGGACAGAAATTTAGGGTTGTTCGGGGTGGGCCAATGGCGAGTGATCGTCCTGTTCACACAAGCCCCTGTGCTGGGTCTGGACCAAGTACCCAGAAGGACATCTGTGAGGGCTTCATTGAAAGGAAGGATAAGCTCAGATGTGGAAGCCCCTGGTTGAAGCACCTCCGTCAGGAGATTAGACCTGACTTCAACTGTAGGCAGTTCGAGGCCAAGGACCTCAGCCGCCGTATCGACCACCACAGAATATGTGGCTCCCTCAGCCATAGCCACGATAGGAGGAGAAAGCATGCCAACATCTGGAGAAGTATCTATACCCCCGGCCTCGCCCAAATCCTGTGCCCAGCCCATGCTAGGGTCGTCCTGGAATTCATAAGGGTACAGGGACCCCTCCAATCCTTCTCCTCTGTATTCATACCCATAAGGAAAAGGGTCTGAATCCAACCTGGGGTGAACAGACCCCATCGAAGAGGAGAGCGACGTCGGCTGACGCCACTTCGACTCGTCGGGGATTAGGATCAGGTAGATGTTGATCGTGAACACAACCGACAGCGGGAGCGTTAACGGCCGAGCTGGCGAAGGTTTCGATACTAAGACCGCATCGGTAGCGGATCCGGAGGGGCCATCGGAGGCAAGAGCCAGAGCTGCCAGCGCAGAACCCGAAGGGCCCCCAGCCAAAACCCCAGGGCCCGCAGGGGGGTCGGACTGCCCAAAAATGAGATGCATGGCCTCATAGAATTCTTTTAATTGGGCAGGGGTGGCTCTGGCTTCCAGAAAGTTGGGGAGGCATGGAGCAGACCCGGAAGTAGGCTCCAAGGACAGAGGCCTAGATTGTCGACGCTCTTCCTGCCTCGCATTAGCAGAGCAACTGGGTGAAGTCGAAGGATGCCTAGCCTTCCTCAACAACTTCTTCTTCTTCTCATCCGAGTGATCCGAAGACTTGGGAGGAAGAGGAATGGTGGTGACCGGGAGCGATGCAGAGTTGAGCGCCGGCCCACCATAAGCTTGAGGGAACGCTCCCCTCAAGGCCTTCGGGTGCATGGCCCGACATTCGGAGCACAACTTCGAATAACCAAAAACTCGACAAAAGTGTTGAAATCGGTAAAAGATTGACCAGGGTAGCTCTCTCCAGAGCAGCGTGTGGTGCAGAAAAAAAGAACTGACGTCACTGTGCAGAGACAGCATCTATGTATGGCCCACAACATCATCATGGCGACCACAATGCCCACGGAGTCGACTGACGTCACCCGACGATGCACAAGCGTACTGCTCGAAGAAAAATCTCCTGATCCAGTCTGACGCCTGGGGGGAAATTCTAAGATAAGGAATCTGAAACTAGAGGTCTATCAGATTCTCTCTGCAATCACTGACCCTGGGTTTGGAGGTGATCCATTTGGGCTCCCCATCCCAGTAGTGAGCCATCCAGTACTATAAGCTTGAGCAGGAATCTCCTGATCAAACGGTGTACCTCGAAGTAGACTGGTTGGAGAGCACTACCATTTCAGGGACAGCTTTGAATGAAGGGATAGCTGTATCCTGTCTTCCCAATTGCCTGTCAGTTGGTCTCAGTGGTCTTTGAGACATTCTTGCAGAGGTCCCATGTGGAGGTGGGCATTCAGTGTGAGAAAGATGCAGGAGGCCATTGAACCAAGGAAGGAGGATACTGTTCTCGCCGTTGGATGAGGCTTTAATGAGGGCATGACACTTCCAAGGGATCAATAAGCATCTCTCCTCCGATGGACACTTTTGCCTGTATTGTCGATTGAAGCTCCCAGATAATGTTATGTTTGAACTGGAACAGAGGTCAACTTGTTGCGATTGACATGAAGACCTAACCTTTGTAGGGGACTGCAAGTCCAATTGTAATGAAGCTGAGCTTCTTGAGACATGGAAGCCTTGATTAGTCAATTGTCTAGGTGTGGGTGGCCTAATATTTTGTGTCGCCTGAGAAGGGCAGCAACTACTGCCATGCACTTGGAGAATGTCTTGGGTGCTGTACTGATAATGGTCTTGCCCCACTAGGAACCTCAAGAACTTTTGATGCTTTCTGGCAATTAGTATATTAAAGTATGTGTCTTGAAGGTCAATTCAATAGAGCCAATCCCCCTATTGTAACTGGGGATAAATTTGGTGACATGCAAGCATCTGGATCGTTTCTCGCCAAATCAACTTGTTGACTGCTTTGAAGTTCAGAATGGGTCTGAATTTGTTGCCTTTCTTCTACGAAAAAGTACCTGGACTAAATGCCTGTACCTCGTTGTTGGTGTGGAACAGATTCCACTGCCTACTTCTGTATGAGGATTTTGACCTTCGATCATAACAGTGCGAGTTGGAAACTGGATGGTTTCTGAGGTATGGACAGTGGTTGTAGGAAAGTGCTCTCTTTCTTGGCATGGTTACCCCCATTTTCTGCTTGTTGTCAGTATGTTTGACTGTTCTGGGAGGTTGCAAAAAGATCCAGGTTCAGTTTGCCCCACTGGAAGAATATTTTGTCCAGTGTCTTGTGGTCCAATTACCACTCGTGAGGAGAGGTCTTTAACCTGCTTAGCGAATCTGCAATGGTATTTTGAAGGCCTGGAACATGTTACACTGTTATGTGCACTGAGAGCTGAATACACTGACTTCAAATAGTTTGTGCTTCTCAGGACAGTAGGTGAGAGCAAGTTCCTCCTTGTTTGTTGACAGTGCATTGTGGTCATATTGTCCATCCAGACAAGCACTGCTGATCCGCGAATTCTTGTGAGGAAGGCTTGCAATGCAAAATACACTGCTCTCAGTTCAAGAAGGTTGATATGAAGAGTGTGGTGAGAGGGAGGCCACTTGCTGCTTACTCGAAGGTCCTGCAGGCATGCACCCCATCCGTTCATTGATGCATCTGTTATGGTTAGCATAGGAATATAGAGGTAAGAAGAGCAGGCCTCTCGAAATGTTTTTGGGAACTGTCCACCAATCGAGAGAAGCCATCACGAGTGGCGTTTTCTGGATTATGTCCTTGAAGGATCCTTGCCCTTGTTTCCACTGCTTGTCTAGCTCCTCTTGAATTGGACGCATATGAAGGCGACAGTGGATAATGAGGGTTATACAAGATGACATCATCCCTATCAATGTAGCATTGAACTGAAAGAGATTTTCTTCTTTGAATTCATTTCACTAGGGAGATCAGTTTCTCCTGTCTGTTCAGCATTGGGTAGGCTTTGGTTTGTTCTGTGTCTAATATAGTGCCCAGAAAGGCTATCCCTGTTGGTGGTTGGAGTAGTGACCTCTCCTGATTGAGAGTAAGGCCCAAGTCCTTGAAAAGGCATAAGGTCGCTCTGACAGGCCTGTATACCGACTGGAAGTCGAGAGCTTTTACTAACCAGTTGTCTAAATATGGAACAATTTGGTGTCTCTTGCGTCTTAGGTAGGCTGTGACAGGAGCCAGACATTTGGTAAAGATCAGCGGTGCGGACTTGAGTCCAAAGCGAAGGACCTTGAATTGAAAGTGCTTGCCGGCTACCATGGTTCTCAGGAACTTTGTGTCTTGGGTGAATGGGAATATGGATAGAAGGCATCCTGAAGATCCAAGGAAGCCATATAGTCTGCTCTGTTGAGAAGCTGTAGGATGTCTTGCAATGTGAACACAGAATGTTTGCTTTTTCAGCTATTTGTTTAGTTCCCTTTAGTCTAGGACTGGCCTCCACAAACCAGACTTTTTCCAAATCAGGAAGAAGTGGGAGTGGAAGCCTCTCCCCATCTGGGAATAGGGTACAACTTCTACGGCTTCTTTGATCAACATGGCCTCCGCTTCCAAGTTGAGCAGACGCAGATGTCTTTGTTTCACCTGGGACAGTGGTGTCACTGGAGGTATCAGTATGAACTCTAGGAGGTGGACAATTTGTACCACATCTAGTACCCATTTGTACTTGGTTATTTGA
This sequence comes from Pleurodeles waltl, assembly GCF_031143425.1. Taxonomy (NCBI): domain Eukaryota; kingdom Metazoa; phylum Chordata; class Amphibia; order Caudata; family Salamandridae; genus Pleurodeles; species Pleurodeles waltl. The sequence goes on from NC_090443.1 coordinate 314,555,790, forward strand.
TGCCAACGATAAATGTGGTGTTTCAGCGTTCCCTGAAAAGCTGATGGGAAAGAATGAGAGGTAGCCGGTGCTTGAAGCCAGTCACTGCCTACGAGCGACTTTTTTAGTTTGCCTTCTGGGCTTGCTGGGGGTGGCTGCCTTTGTTGATATTGGGGCCTGTCAGTGTGGAAGGTGGTGGAGTAAGATGGATATCTGTACTGTTGGTATCTTCCACGAAATTAAGGTTGCCCTCTGCTCCACGATAAGGCACTTTCCTATACTGCAAAGTGCCCAGCGATCTGGCGGTATATCAGTGTCTGACTTTATGGTTTGAAGCACGTCATCGACATGCTTCCTAAATAGCGCCCCTCCATCACAGAGAAGATCTAAAATCTTTGTTTGGACCTCAGGTCGGAAATGAGTGGCTTTGAGCCACTCCTGACGCCTCAAAACTGCAGATCTAGCTTGCAGTCTAAAGCCCACAGCACCAATGTAAAGTGCGCAGTCAATTATTTCCGCAGAGAAACGTCGTCCCTCCATTAGCACCTTCTTGGTCTCTACCTTGGTACTCTTTGGGAATTCTTCCAAACACTGAGCTATGTCGGACTACAGTTGCCTGAAGTATCTGCCAAGGAACGCTAGAGAATTGGCAGCTCGTGCCATAATGGCAGACATTGAGGAAAAACGCTTCCCGATGTTATTGAGGCGCCTCTCTTCTTTATCTGGCGGCATGGTTCAAGCTGTAGAAGGGTACCTAGAGCGCTGTTGCGCCAACTGTGAGATGAATGAGTCCGGTTTTGGATGACCTGCTAGGCAGGCAGGAGCGTCCTCCGTTGACTTGTACTTATCCAATTTAAGTAACACTGCAGGTACTGTTGCAGGGTTACGCATTATCTTCAAACCCTGACTCTGAACATGATCAATTATTGTAATAACTCTTACCGTTTATCTGTAAGGTTCTATGCTGGTGAAGGTACATTGATGATATCCTAATTATCTGGCAGGGAGACACTCGACTAGTCCCTTCTTTGACTGATTGGATAAATAGTCTTGTCCCTTTTTTTTTTATTTACATCTACCGTTTCTACAGAGAGCATTTCATTTCTAGACTTAACCATTTCTATCACCAGTGGCAAATTACAATCTTGTACCTATCACAAGGAGACTGATCGGAATAGCTTACTTTTGTACGCAAGCTACCACCCCAAGGCCTTACGAGATAATTTGCCATTTGGTCAATTCCTAAGATTACGTCGGAACTGCAGCAATGTGTTTATGTTTGAACAACAAGCTGATGATCTGTCGCAAAAACTACTACAGAGACACCATCCAACCAGAATTATCAGTGCAGCACGAAAACGTGCTCGCAATAACAATAGAGAAACCTTACTTGCGCCAAATTTGAAAAATACTTCATCTCGTCTAACCTGTGTGTCAACCTTTTCCCCTATTGCCAGTTCTCTGAAAAAGTTGATAAAAAAACATTGGACAAGCCTTACTAGCGGAGGTACGAAGATACCTAGACCATTGTTTGTTAATTCCGGACCCGTCACTGAAATCCTTCATTTGAGACTTCATTGTAAGTACTGTCTGTCAGCCTCATGTTTTACCAAAAATCCCCCCCCCCCCCCCCCATAGCTCTCTTTAGCTACATCTATATATATATATATATATATATATATATATATATATATATATATATATATAGTGAGCTAGATGTGGTATATGGAAAATGTCACTTACCCAGTGTACATCTCTTCGTGGCATGAGACGCTGCAGATTCACATGCTGTGTATTATCCTGCCATCTAGTGTTGGGCTCGGAGTGTTACAAGTTGTTTTTCTTCGAAGAAATCTTTTCGAGTCATGAGACCGAGTGACTCCTCCCTTTCGGCTTCATTGCGCATGGGCGTCGACTCCATCTTAGATTGTTTTCCCCGCAGAGGATGAGGTTGGAGTTGTGAGTATACTAGAGGTGCCCATGCAATGGAGTAGTTATGTATGTACTTAATGTGTATCAAAAGAATATTTATTTACATATGTACAATTTTCAGTCAACTAAGAACGGCTACAGGCTACCGGGGAGGTGGGAGGGCGCATGTGAATCTGCAGCGTCTCATGCCACGAACAGATGTATACTGGGTAAGTGACATTTTCCGTTCGGTGGCATGTGTAGCTGCAGATACACATGCTGTGCATAGACTAACAAGCAGTAATCTCCCCAGAAAAGGGGTGGTTTAGCCTGTAGGAGTTGAAGCTGTCTGAAATAATGTTCTTAATACAGCCAGTCCTACTGTGGCTTGTTGCGTTGCTAACACATCTACACAGTAATGCTTTGTAAATGTATGAGGTGTAGACCAGGTGGCTGCCTTACAAATTTCTGTCATAGGTATATTCCCAAGAAAAGCCATTGTGGCACCTTTTTTCCTAGTGGAATGTGTTCTTGGTGTAATAGGTAATTCTCTTTTTGCTTTAATATAGCAAGTTGGAATACATTTAACTATCCATCTGGCGTTGCGTTGTTTGGATATCGGATTACCTGCATGAGGTTTTTGGAAGGCTACGAACAATTGTTTTGTTTTACGAAATTGTTTTGTTCTGTCAATGTAATACATTAGTGCTCTTTTAATGTCTAGTGTATGTAAGGCTCTTTCTGCTACTGAGTCTGGTTGCGGGAAGAAGACTGGGAGTTCCACAGTTTGGTTTAGGTGGAATGGTGATATGACCTTTGGTAAGAATTTTGGATTTGTACGAAGAACCACTTTATGTTTATGTATTTGTATAAAGGGTTCCTGAATAGTAAATGCTTGTATCTCACTTACTCTTCTAAGTGATGTGATAGCTATTAGAAAGGCTACTTTCCAAGTCAGATATTGCATTTCACAAGAATGCATGGGTTCAAATAGTGGGCCCATGAGCCGTGTTAATACAATATTAAGGTTCCACAAAGGTACTGGTGGTGTCCTTGGGGGTATGATTCTTTTTAGTCCCTCCATAAATGCTTTAATGACTGGGATTCTAAAAAGTTATGTTGTATGTGTAATCTGCAGATATGCAGAGATTGCAGTGTGATGGATTTTAATGGAAGAGAATGCTAGATTAGACTTCTGTAAGTGTAATAAGTAACTTACAATGTCCTTCGTGGAGGCATGTAGTGGTTGAATCTGATTAGTGTGGCAGTAGCAAACAAATCTTTTCCATTTGTTTGAGTAACAATGTCTTGTTGTAGGTTTTCTTGCTTGTTTAATGACCTCCATACACTCTTGTGTAAGATTTAAGGGTCGGAATTCTAAGACTTCAGGAGCCAGATTGCTAGATTGAGCGATGCTGGATTTGGGTGTCTGATATGTTTGTGTTGTGTTAACAGATCTGGAATGTTTGGTAATTTGATGTGGTGTACTACTGATAAGTCCAACAGTGTTGTGTACCATGGTTGGCGAGCCCAGGTTGGTGCTATGAGTATTAGTTTGAGTTTGTTTTGATTTAGTTTGTTGACCAGATAAGGAATGAGTGGGAGAGGGGGAAAGCGTAAGCAAATATCCCTGACCAACTGATCCATAGTGCATTGCCCTTGGATTGAGGGTGTGGGTACCTGGACGCGAAGTTTTGGCATTTTGCGTTTTCTTTTGTTGCGAATAGGTCTATGTTTGGTGTTCCCCAGCAGAGGAAGTGATCCTGTAGGATCTGGGTATGAATTTCCCATTCGTGAGTTTGCTGGTGATCTCGACTGAGATTGTTGGCTAACGGATTCTGAATGCCTGGTATGTATTGTGCTATCAGACGAATGTGATTGTGAATTGCCCAATGCCAAATCTTTTGTGCTAAGAGACACAGTTGTGACGAGTGTGTCCCCCCTTGTTTGTTGAGATAATACATTGTTGTCATCAACAGAAAGATCAGCAGATGTGGCTGTGTAAGAATGGTGCGCACTTCCAATATGTCTGCCAAAATAGATGATTGAAGTTTATGCAGAGAAAGTCATTGTTCGTGAAGAAGAGTGCTCCAGTGGTACCACACCCAGCCACAGGGTGTGAGGGTTGTTTCCTATGTAGGTCACAGTCCATCTATGAAGACCAAAAAATCACGGCACATCTCAAAGTCACAGTATAAGCCATTTATTCCTTGGTACTTGTAAAAGGAGAGTTGGAGATCTGATCCAATGAAGTATACTGGGTAAGTGATTTCCAGGCCGAATACAATTTTTCGTAGTTGTGCGAAAACAACCAAGTGATTTCTAGGCCAATACAGTTTTTTGTAGTTGAAAGAAAACAGCCGACACGTGTTTCGTCACACTGGACTTTTTCAAGGCTTTCGCAAGTTGGAGGTATTGCTTGTATTATGAGATTCCAGTAATCATGAATGTAGAACAGGTATGTATGGTATATCATGAGTTGAACAGGGAGTCCGAAGACCATGATACGTCTGCTGCCGGTCTGCTATCAGGATAATGCACAACATGTGTATCTGCAGCGACACATGCCACCGAACATATGGAAAATGTCACTTACCCAGTGTACATCTGTTTGTGGCATAAGTCGCTGCAGATTCACATGCTGTGCACATCCCGCCATCTGGTGTTGGGCTCGGAGTGTTACAAGTTGTTTTTCTTCGAAGAAGTCTTTTCGAGTCACGAGATCGAGGGACTCCTCCCATTTCGGCTCCATTGCGCATGGGCGTCGACTTCATCTTAGACTGTTTTCCCCGCAGAGGGTGAGGTAGGAGTTGTGTATGCTAGTAACAGTGCCCATGCAATGGAGTGAATACGTATGTACATAATATAGTTTAAAGTAATATATTTACAAATGTACAAATGTTTAAGATCTACTTCTAAACAGCTACAGGCTCCCGGGGAGGCGGGTGGGCGCATGTGAATCTGCAGCGACTAATGCCACGAACAGATGTACACTGGGTAAGTGACATTTTCCGTTCGATGGCATGTGTAGCTGCAGATGCACATGCTGTGCATAGACTAGTAAGCAGTTATCTCCCCAAAAGCGGTGGTTCAGCCTGTAGGAGTTGAAGTTGTTTGAAACAATGTTCATAGTACTGCTTGACCTACTGTGGCTTGTTGTGCCGTTAACACATCTACACAGTAGTGTTTGGTAAATGTATGAGGCGTAGACCATGTAGCTGCCTTACATATTTCGGTCATTGGAATAATTCCTAGAAAGGCCATGGTAGCACCTTTCTTTCTAGTTGAGTGTGCCTTTGGGGTAATAGGCAGTTCTCTTTTTGCTTTAAGATAACAGGTTTGAATGCACTTAACTATCCATCTAGCAATGCCTTGTTTAGAAATTGGATTTCCTGTATGAGGTTTTTGGAAAGCAATAAATAATTGTTTTGTTTTTCGAATTAGTTTTGTTCTGTCAATGTAGTACATTAACACTCTTTTGATGTCTAATGTATGTAGTGCTCTTTCAGCTACAGAATCTGGCTGTGGGAAGAACACTGGTAATTCTACTGTTTGATTCAAGTGGAACGGTGATATGACTTTTGGTAAAAATTTAGGATTTGTCCGTAGAACTACTTTATGCTTGTGTATTTGAATAAATGGTTCTTGTATGGTAAATGCTTGAATCTCACTTACTCTTCTTAGAGATGTGATGGCAATTAAAAATGCAACTTTCCATGTTAAGTATTGCATTTCACAAGAGTGCATGGGCTCAAAAGGTAGACCCATGAGTCGTGTTAAGACAATGTTGAGGTTCCATGAAGGAACTGGTGATGTTCTTGGTGGTATAATTCTCTTTAGGCCTTCCATAAACGCTTTTATGACTGGTATCCTAAATAGTGAAGTTGAGTGCGTAATTTGCAGGTAAGCTGAAATTGCGGTAAGATGTATTTTAATGGAAGAAAAAGCTAGCTTTGACTTTTGCAAATGTAGTAAGTATCTTACGATGTCTTTGGCAGATGCGTGTAAGGGTTGAATTTGATTATTATGGCAGTAATAAACAAATCTTTTCCACTTATTTGCATAGCAATGTCTAGTGGTAGATTTCCTAGCTTGTTTTATGACCTCCATACATTCCTGTGTAAGGCCTAAGTGTCCGAACTCTAGGACTTCAGGAGCCAAATTGCTAGATTCAGCGATGCTGGATTTGGGTGTCTGATTTGTTGTTTGTGTTGCGTTAACAGATCTGGTCTGTTTGGTAGTTTGACATGAGGCACTACTGAGAGGTCTAGTAGTGTTGTGTACCAAGGTGTGTTGCCCATGTTGGCGCTATTAGTATGAGTCTGAGTTTGTTTTGACTCAACTTGTTTACCAGATATGGAAGGAGAGGGGGAAAAGCGTAAGCAAATATCCCTGACCAACTCATCCATAACGCATTGCCCTGAGACTGATATTGTGGGTACCTGGATGCGAAGTTTCGGCATTTTGCGTTTTCCTTTGTTGCAAATAGATCTATTTGTGGTGTTCCCCAACTCCGGAAGTAAGTGTTCAGTATTTGGGGGTGAATCTCCCATTCGTGGATCTGTTGGTGATCCGAGAGAGATTGTCTGCTAACTGATTCTGAATTCCTGGAATAAATTGTGCTATTAGGCGAATGTGGTTGTGAATCGCCCAATGCCATATTTTTTGTGTTAGGAGACACAACTGTGTCGAGTGTGTTCCTCCCCGTTTGTTTACGTAATACATTGTTGTCATGTTGTCTGTTTTGACAAGTGTATTTGTGGGTTATTATGGGTTGAAATGCTTTCAGAGCTAGAAATACCACTAACAGTTCTAAGTGGTTTATATGAAACTGTTTTTGGTGAATGTCCCATTGTCCTTGGAGGCTGTGCTGATTGAGGTGTGCTCCCCACCCTGTCATGGATGCATCTGTCGTTATTACGCATTGTGGCACTGGGTCTTGGAAAGGCCGCCCTTGGTTTAAATTTATACTGTTCCACCATTGAAGCGAGATGTATGTTTGGCGGTCTATCAACACCAGATCTAGAAGTTGACCCTGTGCCTGTGACCACTGTGATGCTAGGCACTGTTGTAAGGGCCGCATGTGCAACCTTGCGTTTGGGACAATGGCTATGCATGAGGACATCATGCCTAGGAGTTTCATTACTAATTTGACCTGTATCTTTTGGTTTGGATACATGGCTTGTATGACATTTTGGAATGTTTGTACTCTTTGTGGACTTGGAGTGGCAATTCCTTTTACTGTGTTGATAGTTGCTCCTAGGTATTGCTGTGTTTGACACGGCAGAAGGTGTGACTTTGAGTAATTGATTGAGAAACCTAGTTTGTGTAGGGTTTGTATGACGTAATTTGTGTGTTGTGAACACTGTTTTTGCGTGTTGGTTTTGATTAACCAATCGTCTAGGTACGGGAACACATGTATTTGCTGCCTTCTGATATGTATAGCTACTACTGCTACACATTTAGTAAAAACTCTTGGCGCAGTTGTTATTCTGAATGGCAACACTTTGAATTGGTAATGTATCCTTGGAATACAAACCTTAGGTACTTCTTGTGTGAAGGATGTATTGGTATATGGAAATATGCATCCTTTAGATGTAGTGTTGTCATGTAGTCTTGTTGTTTGAGAAGTGGGATTACTTCTTGTAATGTAACCATGTGAAAATGGTCTGATTTGATGTATGTATTTACTATTCTGAGATCTAGTAAGGGTCTTAGAGTTTTGTCTTTTTTGGGTATCAGAAAGTACAGTGAGTAAACTCCTGTGTTTAGTTCTTGTTTTGGTACTAACTCTATTGCTTCTTTTTGGAGCAATGCTTGAACTTCTAGTCCTAGAAGATTTATATGTTGTTTTGACATATTGTGTGTTTTCAGTGGAATGTTTGGAGGGAATTTGATAAATTCTATGCAATAGCCATGCTGGATAATTGCTAAGACCCAAGTGTCTGTTGTTATTTCCTCCCAATGTTTGTAAAACTTGGTTAGTCTCCCCCCACAGGTGTTATGTGTTGGGGATTTGTGACCTTGAAGTCACTGTTTGTTTGGAGGAGTTTTGGGACTTTGGAACTTTCCTCTGTTCCTTTGAAATTGTTCCCCTCTATATTGTCCCCGAAAACCTCCCCGCTGATACTGGCTCTGGTAAGTGGGCTTTGTTTGTGAGGCTGTGGCTTCTGTGGTTTGCCCTCGAAACCCCCCTCGAAATTGTGTCTTTCGAAATGTGCCTCTGCTCTGTGGGGAGTAGAGCGTGCCCATGGCTTTGGCCGTGTCAGTGTCTTTTTTAAGTTTTTCGATCGCACTGTCCACCTCTGGCCCAAACAACTGCTGTCCGTTGAATGGCATATTCAGCACAGCTTGCTGTATCTCTGGTTTAAATCCTGATGTACGCAGCCATGCATGTCTCATTGTTACAGCTGTGTTGACAGTTCTAGCAGCTGTGTCTGCAGCATCCATTGCTGACCGTATCGGATATTTGAGATACCCTGTCCTTCTTCTACTACTTGCTGCGCTCTCTTTTGGAACTCCTTGGGTAAATGTTCAATAAGGTGTTGCATCTCATCCCAATGGGCCCTATCATATCTGGCTAGTAAAGCTTGCGAATTTGCAATACGCCACTGGCTTGCTGCCTGTGCCGCCACCCTTTTGCCTGCAGCATTGAATTTTCGACTTTCTTTATCTGGAGGTGGTGCATCTCCTGAAGTATGAGAGTTGGCTCTTTTGCGCGCTGCTCCCACTACAACAGAGTCTGGTGTTAGCTGTTGTGTAATGTACACTGGGTCTGTTGGTGGCGGTTTATATTTTTTATCTATTCTTGGAGTAATGGCTCTCCCTTTAACAGGCTCCTCAAACACTTGTTTGGAGTGTTTTAGCATTCCGGGTAGCTTAGGAAGACTCTGATATTGGCTGTGTGTGGACAACAGTGTATTAAAAAGAAAGTCGTCTTCAATGGGCTCTGAATGAAGGCTGACATTATGAAATGCAGCTGCTCTTGACACCACTTGTGCGTAGCCTGTACTATCCTCTGGTGGCGATGGTTTAGCAGGATAGCATTCTGGACTATTGTCTGACACTGGTGCGTCATAAAGGTCCCATGCGTCAGGGTCATCTTGGCTCATTCCTGTATGAGTTGGGGATTGCATCATTGGTGGAGTGGCTACCGGTGATGGTTGCGGAGAGTGATGTGGGGATGGTGGTGGTGTTACTTGTTTAGCCACCTTTGCGTGTGGCTGTTTGTCTTTGTCTTGGAAGGCAAGCTTGCGTTTCATTTTGACTGGAGGAAGAGTGCTGATCTTTCCTGTATCTTTTTGAATAAAGAGCCGTCTTTGTGTGTGATCTGGCTCTATTGCCTGTAATTCCTGTCCAAATCTATGTGTTTTCATTTGTGTGGACAGTCCTTGCTCCTCAGTGTAGGAACTTGTTTTCGATTCCGAGGCCGGATATTTCGGAACCGAAACCTTTTCGGCTGCTTTTTTCGGCTCCGACGAAACCTTTATTACTTTCGGCGTCGTGCTCTCTCGGTGCCGACCCGTTTCGGTGCCGAATCTTCTCTGAGCCACTATATCGGGCCCGAGATTGCTGTGTGCCGGTATCACGACCGGAGTCGGATGACTTCGACACCAGCTCGCCCTTTTTCGGTGCCGATGAACGGTCACCTACTTTTCGGGTTAAGCCATGGCCTGTTGGCGGTGGCGTCCCCTGGGCTTTAGCGCTTTTCTCGTGAGTTTTTGTTTTCGATGTCTTTCTCACGGCATTCGGCGTTTCCTCGGGATCGATCTCCTCAGAGTCCGACTCCTGGGTGGAGAATGTTTCTTTCTCCTCCTCGAAACGCTCTTGTCCTGTCGGCGCCGACGCCATTTGCAGTCTTGTTGCTCTTCGGTCCCTGAGTGTCTTCCTGGACCGAAACGCTCGACAGGCCTCACAAGTATCCTCCTTGTGTTCTGGTGACAAACACAAGTTACAGACCAGATGTTGATCTGTATATGGATACTTGTTATGACATTTGGGACAGAAGCGGAATGGGGTCCGTTCCATCAGCCTTGAAGAGACACGTGGCCGCGCCGACCAGGCCCCAACGGGGATGGAAGAAAACCCAAAAGGGCCACCAGAGCTCTTCTTAATTCGGTGTCGATCTGTTGTAACTAACCCGATACCGAACGCAAACAATACCGACGATTTTTCTGAGATTCTAACTAACTTTCCGACCCGAAACACGGAGCGAAAAGGAACACGTCCGAACCCGATGGCGGAAAAAAAACAATCTAAGATGGAGTCGACGCCCATGCGCAATGGAGTCGAAATGGGAGGAGTCCCTCGGTCTTGTGACTCGAAAAGACTTCTTCGAAGAAAAACAACTTGTAACACTCCGAGCCCAACACCAGATGGCGGGATGTGCACAACATGTGTATCTGCAGCTACACATGCCATCGAACATATATATATACACACACACCACATCTAGGGCACCCCAAACTACAGTTTACTACCATGATCTCCTAAACAACCCTACTAAATTCTCCCTCATTCATCTCACCTTTGACTCATTCAAAACCCCTCCTGCTGCTATGCTCTCCCTAACCCTTTCCACAGACTCTTCCCTCCTCCATCTCTCCTTTACGCACCCCAAGCCTCATCCTATTACTATAAACTCCCAATTAACACTTCTGGATTCTTCCTTCCTCTATCCCTCCATTACCCTGGTCAATCCAACTAAGAAACCCACATCTTCTACTGAAATGAACTCCTAATAATGCTAATACTGTGGTCATATTTTCCTATACTAATCTACCACTAATTCCTCTTGGGTTCCGGAGTAGTGTGCTACTCGCCGAAAAGTGCTTAGACGCCTCATCAGGGGTAGTCAGCGCTATATAAATACCATTACAATACAATTGTTTGCTTTCAAAAGAACATCTAACATAAAGGATTCAGTTGTACATACTAGACCATTTTCCATGTACAAGACCAGCGATCAAAACCGGCTTTGCTCCTTACCACTGGTTAAAGGACATTTTCCATGTGGTACTGTAATGTTTGTTCCTTGACTTAAAGTACAAAGATGATCACATTAGAACCCACTGGCTGGTGGTATCTGAACAAACTATCTGAACAAACATACTAACTGCAATACAACAAACTGCATTTATATGATCTGTTGTCCATGTGGATTACACAACATAGGGATGACGTCGAGACCAGTTAAGATTAGAATGAACGAACACAGGAGTAACATTGAATGTGGTCGCCTGACAACGAAACTCAGTATTCATTACCTCAATGCCAAGCACACCCCTGATGATCTATGGTGGATCATCTTGGAAGTTGTGCAATCACCAACAAAAACACTTTTACAAGTTGAACAACGCTGGGTGTTTTCAACTAGGCACACACATTCTGGGGTTGAACGACAAGATACCCTAGTTAAGTGTTGCAGGGGGCTATAGATGATGGTAATGCCTTTTAGATTTTTCCCTCTCCCTGGCAATAATGCGATTTTTCCCTTCCTGCAGTACAGAAGAAAACCCCCTTCTTTAGAGCTTGGTTTGCTCACTTTTGGGGTTCCCTTCGAGTGACTGACCTCCTACGATTAATTCTTATTGATCTGGATCTTTGTACTCCCTCTAGATGTACATCTGTTACTTTTGGTATCACGGTCGCAAATTTTCCTGTAAGACTATATCTTAGAACTATGACTTATTTGACAGTAGACCCCCTAATTTTACAGTGACTACTATGTACTTTTACAGTAGTTCATAGTTTTTTCCTTTTTGTGGACCTTTGACTCAGAAACTGGTGCTATATAGACGTCCTGATGATATTGGTTCCTGTTCAGTCCATACATCTGACCTTTACTGATCATCTGGGTACTTTACATCTATTGTTGTATTCCTTTTTTTTTTTTAATATATAGTGTAGAACTGCTGTTTAGAGCACCTAAGTTGTAATTGACCTGTCTCACACTATGACAGTCTATTATTAGAGTTATTCTCTTTACTCGCCAAAGAATATTTCATTTACTGATGTGAGTCTGTAGTCCTTTCTTTGTTTCTGTATCAGACCATCGGTGCCATGGATAATCTCCTTGGACCTTTTCTTGCTTAGTCCCTTTTCTTTTTCCATCCGTATTTATGACATCACTCCCCCTAGTGGGTCTGTGATTGGACGGCGAATTTCAGCACGTCCTTTATTTACATAGCTACCACGTCCTCTCTACGTTCAGCAATAGCCAAGAAACTGACTCGGAGGTTCCATTCGTGTAATTAAGACGCACCGCGTGATTTTTCTTTACATTTGTTTGATCTGGGTACTGACGCATGCACCTTATGCCTGTGGTTTGGTGTTTTCAGAATCTATGAACGAGTCTGGGTTACCTTTTTATACTTAATGGTTCTAGCGGTTCTAATTGCAGAGATTGCTTCGACTTTTCTTTGCTGTCACTCACCTATGGAGTTTTAGGCAACGATTTATACATTCTTTCGTCCTAAAATGTCGGTTTGAGCGCAAAGTGTGTTAACTGGACATACCACTACAATTGAGTGATTTGGGATGTCATGCTCACTCCCGCTAGGAGTTTGTGTATAATTAGAAGCCTTTTTTTATTGGTTCTTGGGCACACCTTTTTATTCCTTCTCAGGAAATATTGCAAATTGTCGAGGTGCCCTCATTTAGGAGATACCTTGCCTCCTGATTGGGTGGTAAGCTTGCATCTTTTTTTTTTTTTTTCCTTTTTGTATTTCTCTCGCTCCTTCAATCGAAGTGCATTTATTTTTCCAGTCTTCTTTGTTATGCGTTTTAATGTTATAATCTTGTTTAAATATGAAAGAAAATTTAACATACTAGTAATATACTGTTACTGTTTTGATTCCAGGTTTGGGACACGTGCAGGAGTTCAGTGAATAATTGAGTGAGTAGAGTCTCACCATTGGATACCTGTGCGATAATATTAATTGATCCCTTTTTTTTTATTGGAGAAGATTGTTGACAGTCCTGAAGACGTGCCAAGAGATCTGTTTAGACGTAAGTAGGCGCAAAACATGTCGACTTATTTGGTGGTGACAGAAGCAGCATTCTCAACCACCTCTTTGAAAGAGTAAAGGGCCATTATTTCCCTTAAACTCTTGTTGTTTTTAATCTTGACCAACATCCTCTATCACTAAGTAAAATAAGTTCTTGAGGAGAGTTGAGTCAATTTTATTTTTATGTTTGTTTTCACTCTTTTTTCTCTCCACTGTTCTGTTCACTTTACACAGAAGTTTGGCCTAGTGACCCCATTGAGGGTCCCGTCAGACATTGCAGTGCCAGTCTGGCGTGGAGCAAGCCTGATGATGATACCCGAGGGCCCTTGCTTCTGATGTAATTCCATTCTAGACTTCCTTGGAATCTTTATGTTTTTGGAACAGTATACCTTTTTGATTATCATGTTATGAGTAGGGAGGACATACACTGGACCAACCAACCTCTGTGTCCCCATTTTTTGTGAATCTATGAAATCGTACAGGAAATGGTCCTGCTGAGTTGCACGCATTGGTAAATCAAAGAGCGTGGCTGACTTTTCTAGCAGGTTGTGAAAACCACCAATATCCTCAGGAGGAGATTCCACTATAGGTGTTCCAGGAGAGGTAGGTGCTGGAATTATATATTTATCCCATTCATCTTGTGGTGTGGCGATTTCACCCTCCTCACCTTCTTCATCCGAAGAAGTTTGCACTTGCGCAGGTACAGTCTGAAAGGGGGGGAACCATGGCCGTGGAGGAGTTAACACCTGCAACAGTTGAAACTGCTGAGGGGTTGATGACATTGTGGGAATTGTTGGTTGCTGCACAGATGAAAGTACTGGTGGAAAACGCTCCATGTAATCTGCCAACGTTGTTTGCAAATCTAACACTAAGCCAGAAGGTAGACATACCAGCCCTTGCTGTTGTGGCTGCTTGTAATACTGCTGGTCTTAGTATGAATCATCATCAGAGTATTCCTGACATTCGACAGGTAATTGTGAAGGACTTCTGGCCACCCCATATAGCCCATCATCCTCCGAATCATCTTCATCCAACCTTACTTGGAGAGGTAAAGGATGGGGGTCAAACGATGATTTGCAATCTTTTTAAGTCCAATCTGCTCCGTCAATGAGGAAAGAGACAATGTAGATGGTCTTTGTAGGTATTTCGGGTGGAGCTGTCGAGTGTTCCGTCAAATATAGCGTCGATGGGAGGATCGTCGATGAGGTAAGCAGTGTCAACTGAGAGTGTCGCGGTGACAAAATGGGGCGCACTGTCGACGAGGGTGAACAGACTGTCGATGAGGACTCTGTTGAGGCTGCCATCGACACAGATATGGTGACATCTGTTGATGTCGTTGATACGTGAGCCGGACGAAGACACTGTTGACGGTGCAGACGCTGGTTTCTTGAATGTATGCTTTACCCACTCACAGGCGGCGTTGGGCCTCAGAGAGGGTTTTCTTTTTTGTTTTAAAAGGGAATCTGATCCCTTGTTCCCTGCGACAAATGCTTCTTTGACGAGCTACGACTTTTTGAAGAACCCTCAGAAAACGTTTTAGGAACCTTCTTATGAGATTACTCGGTGGCAGTCGATTCCTCAATATGTCTCTTCATAGGTGCCTTGGTGACAGACATAGAAGATGAGGCACGGGCATCATCAGAGACCGGACTGTCTCTAGATTTCAACTTTTGTAGTCAAAGGAGAAGACAACCCTCTCTGTCTTTTAAAGTTTTAGCTGAAAATTTCCTACATACCCTACAGTCACTGGTTTTATGGTTAGGATATAGACAGTGTATGCAGTCCTTATGCTGGTCATCAGATGTGGCCTCTTCTTCATGCAGGTAGCACAGGATCTAAAAAGCCTTGTCAGTTTGAAGCACCCAAATGATGAGAATTTCTGAAGAAAAGCACTCCAAACACCTCAGAAAAGTATATCTGAGAGAAAACTGAGCAGAGCTAAGAGGAGACTCCTAAGCACGACGTGCGGTGGAAAATCTGAGGGAAGGCAGCTCCTCACAAGAGTGTTCTAAAGGGTGGTGTTATCTGATTGGTTGATTGTAGAGTTTGGTCCTTTTTGCATGGTGGGGTTGGCGGGGGGGGCTTGGGAAGGTGCGACTGAGGGAGGTTAGCATCTCCAGGCTTTTGTGGCTGCAGTAGTGAACACATCTGCTACACTCTGCTGCATAGCAGGCTCGTGTGGTAAGTTGCTTGGACCCGTGTAGGATGCCCATGCACTCTTGAGGAAAACACAGGTAGCTGAACTTTAAGACCTTTTAGGTGCTAAATTGAGCTGTTTGAGTGTTTGATCTGACCCTGATTATTGGAGAGAAGGTTGTCCCTGTAGGGGAGGTTCTTTGATCTACATATTATCTCCACTAGAAGAAATAAGTTACCTACCTGTAACTGTAGTTCTCCAGTGTAGGAAAATGGCTTCCTGTTTCAGTTACCCCCTACTTTTTGCCTGACATTGATGCTGACTTGACTAAGAAGTGTGCTGGGACCCTGTTAACCAGGCCCCGGCACCAGTGTGCTTTCACTAAACATGTACCATTGTTTCCACAGTAGGAACACCCCTGGTACACAGATAAGTCCCCTGTAAAAGGTACCAGTGGTACCAAGAGCCCTGTGACCAGGGAAGGTCCCTAACGGCTGCATGTGTTGTGCCACCCTAAGGTACCACTCACCTAACACATGCACACTGCCATTGCAGATTGTGTGTGTTCGTGGGGGGGGAGGTAAAGTAGACATTGCATCTCCCTCAGTATGCCATGCACACACAATACTGCCTGTGGCATAGGTAAGTCACCCCTCTAGCAGGCCTTAAAGCCCTAAGGCAGGGTGCACTATACCACAGGTGAGGGCATAGCTGCATGAGCAATATGCCCCTACTGTGTCTAAGTCAATTCCTAGACATTGTAACTACAGTGTGGCCATAATAAGTATATGGTCTGGGAGTTTGTCAAAATTAACTCAACACTTTCATAATGGCTACACTGAATCACAGTATCAAATTTCTCAGAATAATAAACCCACACTGATGCCAGTGCTGGATGTATTACAAAATGCACACAGAGGGCATCTTAGAGCTGCCCCCTGTATTTTACCCAATCCTTCAGTGCAGGACTGACTGGTCTGTGCCAGCCTGCCACTGAGACTAGTTTGTGCTCTCTGAGGCCAGAAACAAAGCCTGCACTAAGTGGAGGTGCTTCACACCTCCCACATGCAGGATCTGTAAGAACTAGCAGTGAGCCTCAAAGGTTCAGGCTTCGTGTTACAATGCCCCAGGGCACTCCAGCTAGCGGAGATGCCCCCCCCCCCCGGGACACAGCCCCCACTTTTGGCAGCAAGTCCAGAGGAGATAATGAGAAAAACAAGGAGTCACCACCCTCCAGCCAGGACAGCCCCTAAGGTGTCCTGAGCTGAGGCGACCCCTGCCTTAGGAAAACCTCCATCTTGTTTTGGAGGATTCCCAATAGCATTAGGGATGTGGCCCCCTCCCCCCAGGGAGGAGGCACAAAGATGGTGTAGCCAACCTCAAGGACAGTAGCCATTGTCTACTGCCCACCTGACCTAACACACACCCCTAAATTGAGTGCTTAGGGGCGACACTGAACCCAGAAAATCAGATTATTTTAACCTACAAGAAGGACTGCTGACCAGAGAGCCCCGAAGAGACGACGGACACAACAACTGACTTGGCTCCAGCCCTACCGGCCTGTCCCCAGACTCAAAGAACCTGCACAGCGATGCATTCAGCAGGACCAGCGACCTCTGAGGAATAACCTGCACCTAAAGGACCAAGAACCTCCAGAGGACAGCGGCTCTGTCCAGAAACAACTACAAAACAAGTCACTTTAAAGAGACTAACTTCCCACCAGAAGCGTTAGTCTTCACACACTGCACCCGACGTCCCTGGCTCAAGTTCAGGATAACCAACACTGCAGAGAGGACTCCCAGGTGACTCCAACTACGTGGACACCTTGAGTCGACCTCCCTGCACCCTCACATTGACACCTGCAGAGAGGATCCAGAGGCTCCCCCTTAAGGCGACTGCCTGATAACAAAGGAACCCGACGCCTGGACCAAGCACTGCACCCGCAGCCCCCAGGACCGAGAGGGAACCACCTACCAGTGCAGGAGTGACCAGCAGGTGGCCCTCATCCTAGCCCAGTCGGTGGCTGGCCAGAGAAGCCCCCCTGTGCCCTGCCTGCATTGCCAGAGTGGCCCCCGAGTCCCTCCATTGTTTTCTACGGCAAACCCAACACCTACTTTGCACACTGCAACCAGCTGCCCCTGTGCCACTGAGGGTGTGTTTTGTGTGCTTGTATGCCCCCCCAGTGCTCTACAAAACCCCCCTGGTCTGCTCCCTGAGGACGCAGGTATTTACCTGCTAGCAGACACGAACCGGAGGACCCCCTGTTCTCCATAAGCGCTTCTGTTATTTGGGCCCCCCTTTGACCTCTGCACCTGACTGGCCCTGTGCTGCTGGTGCTGTGGCTTTGGGGTTGCCTTGAACCCCCAGCGGTGGGCTGCCTATGCCCAGGAGACTGAACTTGTAAGTGGTTTACTTACCTGAGAAACTAACTATTACTTACCTCCCCCAGGAATTGTTGATTTTTGCACTGTGTCCACTTTTAAAATAGCTTATTACCACTTAACCAAAACTGTGTGTACTACGGTTTTAAATCAAAGTTCTATACATACCTGTGTGAAGTACCTTACAATTTATGTACTTAACTAAAATTTGAATCTTGTGGTTCTAAAAATAAAGAAAATATATTTTTCTATATAAAAACCTACTGGCCTGGAGTTAAGTCTGAGTGTGTGTTCTCATTTATTGCCTGTGTACACAACAAATGCTTAACACTACCCTCTGATAAGCCTACTGCTCAACCACACTACCACAAAATAGAGCATTAGTATTATCTAATTTTCGAACCTCTAAGGGGAACCCTTGGACTCTGTGCACACTATCTCTCACTTTGAAATATACAACACAGGCCTAAAATATACATCTACATTACATGCTTTAGGCCTTAATTCAACAACACTCTTTTTCGCCTTATAGGAACAATTGCCTAAGGACTGCTTGACCCACCGCTGCATCTCTGAGCGTCTCAGCATCTAAACAGTAATGCTTTGTGAAAGCGTGTGTCATCCTCCACGTCGCTGCTCGGCAGATGTCAGGCAGGGACACACCAGAAAAGAGTGCACAGGACGTGGAGACTGCCAGAGTGTGCACGTACTCTGACGTTCAGAGGTCGACCAGTCCTTTGATGGCAGAAGGCTATCGTGCTTGAAATCCATTTAGAAATAGTCTGCTTGGTGACAGGATGCCCTCTTCTGGGTGCACTGAAGGCCACGAAGAGTTGGTTTGATTTCCTGATCAAACTCGTTCTTTGCAAGGAGAACTTGAGACATCTTTTCACGTTGAGCGAACAAAGAGATCCTTCTACTCCAGTTTGAGGTTGCGGAAAGAAAGTCTTTAGCACCACTGGCTCATTAATATGAAAGTCTGATGGAACCTTAGGAATAAACTTAGGGTTAGTGCGCAGGATGACTATCTCCAGCAAATTTCAGAAAAGGTTCTTGGATGGTAAATGCTTGTATTTTGCAGATTCTGTGAGCAGATGTTAAAGTTAAGAGAAGCGCTACCTTCCAGGTGAGGTATTTGATGTCCGCTTTATGAATGGGTTCAAATGGCTCCTTCATCAGCTGACCCAAGACTGTATTTAGCTGCCAAGCTGGAGGTGGGGCTTTAACTGGAGCAAAAGACCAAAAACGACCTTTCATAAATTGTTTGATGAGCCTATGAGACCAGAGGGATGGCTCCTTAGAGGGTCGTCTATATCTAGAAATGCCTGCCAAGTGAACCTTGATAGATGCATGGGTAAGAACTGAGCATGCGAGATGAAGGAGATAAGGCACAATTTGCTCTGGAGCGAACAAAAGCGGGTGAATGCCGTTAGAGACACACCACAAGCAGAATCGTTTACATTTTAATTGGTATGTTTTACTAGTGCAATCTGCACACGCTTTAGCTAGAACAGTCTTGCAGTCGTTAGGAATATTTAAATGGATGAATTCAGGAGCCATGCACATAATTTGAGAGATTTGGGATCCGGATGTCTCACTTGGCCCTGGTTGATGGTTAATAGTTCTGGAATTAGTGTTATCCTGATGGGAGGACACTATGACAGCAACAGAAGCTCCGTGTACCACAGTTGATGTTACCAGGCTGGAGCAATTAGGAATATCTGACATGGCTCCAATTTGACTTTGCTGATCACTCATAGAAGTAGAGGTATCGGGGGAAGAGTCACAGCATAAATCCCTGAGCATGCTATCGAAAAGGCATTTCCCCATGACCCTAAGTTGGTGATGCCAGCTTGCATAAAACCGGCGGTTTGCGTTCTGAGACGTTGCAAACAGCAGATGTGACCGAGTCCCCCCTTGCTTGTTGATGTAGTGCATGGTGGTCGTATTGTCTGTTCGGCCAAGCACCTATGAGCACCGGATCCTTGGAAGGAAAGCCTGCAGCACCAGGTACACAGCTCTGAGCTTGAGGAGATTGATGTGAGGCATAGCATGAGATGGGGGCCACTTGCCACTTACTTGGAAGTCTTGTAGACACCCCCACCCCCCAATCCTTCCATTGAAGCATCCGTTGTTATCATTAATGGAGGGATCTGAGCTAAGAATCTTAAGCCCCTGGAGATGTTTACCGGAGTTATCCACCAATCAAGGGAAGCAGACATCCGCATTATCTGTATGATATCCTCGAAGGAACCTTGTGTCTGCTTCCACTGCTTGTCGAGCTCCTCCTGGAGTGGACGCATCCGAAGGTGACAGTGGGGAATAAGACTGATACACAAGGACATCATCCCCAGTAATGACTTGAACTGTCGAACTGAAAAACTTTCTTTTCTGAACTGCTCCTGCTAGTTTGATAAGCTTGAGTTGTCTTTCCGTTGCTGGATACGCCCTTGTTTGGGTCGTGTCCAGTATAGCGCCCAGGAAAACTATTCTCCTGGTAGGCTGAAGACGGGATTTCTCTCAATAGAGTGAGACCTAATTGTTTGAAAAGCCGTAAGGTCGTCTTGAGAGAATAGCGTAGTTACTGGATATCGGAGGCCTTCGGTAACCAGTCGTTCAGGTATGGAAATATTTGATGTCTGTGGCGCTGTACATATGCTGAAACAGGGGCTAGGCACTTTGTAAAAATCCGGGGAGCGGACTGGAGTCCGAAATGTAGCACTTTGAATTGAAAGTGCCGGCTAGCTACCATAAACCTCAAGAATTTCCTGTGCTTCGGGTGAATGGGTATGTGGAATAAGCCATCCTGCAGGTCTAAGGAAGCCATAAAATCTCCTCTGTTGAGAAGCTGTAAGACGTCCTTCAATGTCACCATGCGGAAGGACTGCTTCTTCAGATATTTGTTGAACACTCTTAGATCCAGGATGGGTCTCCATAGATGAGATTTTTTTTTGATTAGGAAGAAGTGGGAATAGAAACTTCTCCCTTTTTGAGAATGTGGTAGAACCTCTATCGCTCCTTTGGATAACATGACATCTATTTCCAGGAGGAGAAAATGGAGATGCTGTTGACGTACACGGGAAGGTGGTGTCTCAGGGGGCATACATATAAACTCTAGCAGATGACCGTAATTTATTATGTCCAGAACCCACTTGTCTTTTGTTATCCGACGCCAACGTTGCAGGTGATGTTTTAGAGAGGAAGGAGAGGTAGCCGGCCCTTGGAGGTTGTCATTGTCTGCGGGAGGAATCTTTGGTTTGCCTGCTATACGCTGCTGCCGGTGGTTGTCTCTTATGATATTGGGGTCTGGAGGATTGGAAATGAGAGGACTAAGTTGGGTACCTGTATGATTGGTAACCACCTCGAAAGGAATACTGCCCTCTGTCTCTAGCACTGTGAAAGGGTGTGTGTTTATATTGCAGTGAGGTAAATGATCTGGCAGTATCTGTGTCCACCTTGATTGCCTGGAGAGCGTCGTCCACATGCTTGCCAAAAAGATCTTGTCCATCATAAGGAAGGTCTAGAATCTTAGTTTGGACCTCAGGTCGAAAGTTGGTGGCCTTAATCCATCCCTGGCGCCTTAATACTGCTAATCCGGGCAGAAGCCGAAACCCCACAGCATCAATGCCTAACGCACCAATCAATAACTTCTGCAGATGTGCGCTGAGAATCTTCCTCGCCTCAGTCTTGCCAGAGTCTGGAAGATCATCTAGTGAGTAAACGATGTCCGACCACAGTTGCCTATCATACCTTCCCAGGAGCGACTAAGGAGTTTGCAGTGCGCACCACAATGGCAGACATGGAATAGAATATTTTCCCGATGTTATCAAGGCGCCTACCATCCTTATCTGGAGGCGCAGATAGAGGTGCCGAAGGGTTTCTTGAACGTTGTTGTGCCACTTGGGAAATCACTGAGTCCGGTTTCGGCTGTCCCCCAAGGCAAGCAGGGGCAACATCTGTTGCCTTATATTTTTTATCTAGCTTTGGCAAGACCGCTGGCACTGTAGCAGGGTTATGCATTATTTTTAATCCCTGATTCCACACATGATCTATAATAGGGATAGCCTTGACCACCTTCCTATGAGGATCTTTAAAATCATACAAGAAGCAGTCTTGCTGTGTGATTGGCATTTGTAGCTCAAACAGTGCAACCAATTTCTCCAATAAATTGTGGAAAGAACCAATATCTTCCGGAGGGGACTGAACAGAAGTTGGCTATGGGGTGGCAGGCAAGGGTAAAACATAATCGTCACACTCATCCTGTTCTGAAAGTACTTCCCCTTCTTCAGCCGCTTAATCTGAGGAAGCACAGGCTTGAGGATCCTGTGGAACTTGTGAAGGATCCTGTGGAGCAGCAGGGAGAACTGGTAGGGGTACCGGAGTACTTGGTGCGTAACCACTGGGTTAGGACCTGCTGCAGGCTGTGGACGGAAGCGCTATTTATAATCCGCCAGCATGGCTTGTAGGTCCGAAACCAGACCAGAAGGCAAGCATACCATTCCCTGCTGTTGTTGATGAGGTGTTGGTCGTAATATGAGTCAGAGTATTCCTGACATTTCACATGCAATTGTGACAGACTCCTAGCCACACCATTTGCTCAGTCTTCATATGAATCCTCATCATCATCGCCATCCAAAAAGCGTGATGGCAAAAGTCTTGACACCTTACTTGGTGATGTGACGGACGGTGTCAAATGAGTTTTTGACATCCTCTTAAGAGGCGTATGTTCTGAAGACTGGTACAGAGGTAATAAAGATGGTCTTTGTCTTTTTGTAGGTATCATCTTGACTGTCGACAGAAATATTGGCGTCGGCGAGAGAGCAGTCACTGGAAGTCCTCGACGACGAGATTACCATTGACGCAGGTGTTGTCGACAGAGGCGTCACTGAAGAGGACGTCAAAGGAGGTACCGCCGATGGGAGCGTCGACTTGAGAGCAATCGTCAACGGGAGGGTCGTTGACGAGTAGAGTCCCGGTGATGAGATGGGTCCTGCGGCCGCCGACGTCGACAATTAAACTGTGACTGTAACAGGTGTCACTGACGAAACAGTTGTCAATAAGAGCACCTTCGACGATGGTGCCGTTGATAGTGCAGAACTTGTCTTTTTGAATTTGTGTTTAATCTTCAGAAGTGGCTTAGAGGGTTCAGAAATAGTTTCTTTGAAGGACTTTCTGAGGGATTCTGACCCTTTCTGAATACCAGTCTGCTTCTTCTGTGCACTGCTGTGGATTTTTAAAGAGCCCCAAGCTGACGTCTGTGAAATTTTCTTGGGTGTCTCCTGAGCATCTGAACCTTCCTGCTTTCTTTTGAAAGGGGTTTTAGGAGCAGAGATAGAGGAAGAGGCACTGCCCTCGTCAGAGGCTGAGTGACCAGCCTTACCTTTCTAAAGCCACAAAAGGAGACAACCTTCTCTGTCCTTCAAAGTTTGTATAGAAAACTTTCTACATATCTTGCAGTCCTAGGTCTTATGACTGAGATATAAGCAGTAAATGCATTCCTCATGTGGATCATCCACATATAATATTTTCTTTAGACATGAGGCACAGGATCTAAAAAGGCCTTTTATTGGTGTCTCTGACATGGCAACCAGTTTGAAGCACCAAAGAAGAAAAGAAATGTCCAATTTTAAGAATAGGCTTCTGAGAGAAAAGGTCTTGAGCAGAACTCAAATGAGACTCCTCAGCATGACGTGCAGTGGAAAATCTGAGGGAAGGTAGCTCCTCACAGGAGGTTCTATGGGGTGAGGCAATCTGATTGGTCCAATTTCGAGTTTGGGTCTATTTTACAAAATGACTGATAGGGTGTTGAATTAAGGCCTAAAGCATGTAATGCAGCTGTACATTTTAGGCCTGTGTTGTATATTCCACCGAGGACTCCCATCTCGACGACTGGGAAGTATTCAAGCATGTGAATCTATGAAAGTTCCAATACTGGAGTAAAGTCCTCTTCCTCCTGCGGAATATGCATAGCCACCTTATGAAAGGTGGAAGCTCTATGAATTGCCCCATAGTAAGGCGGTGGTGTCCTGTGGGGTCATGCCCTTTACAGAATAGTGATCCAAGTCTGCATCTCCTGAGGGATCATTGTAGTCATCCTCTTGGTCATCAGTGGGCACCGAATCAAACAGTGCATCATAAGGGTCAGTGGGAAGTAAATGGCTACATTCTATATAGGAAAAGTGTGGGGAACACACTGGCGAATGTGGAGGTGATTATGTAGGATGTAGTGGTGGTGGTGTGGGAAGAGGAGAACAATAATAGAAGCAAGGAATGAAGTGAGACTGGTACCACTGTCCTTGCACCTTTTGAGCTTGAGAACTGGGAGCAGCTTGAAAGCCAGTTCTTGCCTGAAGGTTAATGTCCTCTTCTGAAGTAAAGCCTCTGTAGGTTTGGTGGAGGCAGGTTTGGAGATTAAGTTGAAGATGAGTGGTCATTGATCCCCAAAAGGGCCAGAGGCCCTGGAGGTTAGAAGTTGACCAATGATTGGTTAAATGAAGATGTCGAGCAATACTGATGACACTCTCCCCCCCCCCCCCCCCCCCCACCCCACCCCGCCCATCCATGAGAATCATGTCAATATTTAAAAACATGTCCGTAAAGCTGATATTTATTGGCAAGATATGTAAGAAAAATGCCTTTGAAAATCACTGCCCAACAACACTGAATACTCACCCTGCTTTGGGTTATTAAAATAATCAGGGCTAAACTGGGAACCCAAAGCAGCCCTATCAATATTGTCTGACCAGCCCACGTATGGAGGCTGGCAGCGAGAGTGAGTAGATTTTGCTGGATTGCTGCTTTTGTTACTGGGGACCGATATTACAGCACCATTACAAAACCGGACCCCAGTAACAAAATCGGCCCCCACCCCTCCAGCCTCCCAGGGAAACGCCTGATGACTGTTACGGCAAGCCAAGATCTGAAAAGAATCCACACAACAGTGTATATTGATTAAATGCTGAAATGTTAAACTGCCTGCGCACTGACAGCCATTATAGCTAAGACAGTTTTATCCGCTTTGTAGGAAAGTGCCATCTTTCTAGCATAGTTACTGCCACTTTTTGCCTGATGTCAGTTTGTTTAGACTGTTGTTCATTGGGAACCTGCGGATCAGGACCCCAATGTCTGTGCCCTCTCCTCTAATTGTGGTTGATGGTAAACATTTTACACCTAAAAAAACAAAAAAACTACCAGATCCGCTGCGCCTCTTTCTCCCGTCGCAGGAAGCAGGCACAGACTCCCAGCCTGCCCTGCAGCAAATCCGGACACTGCTGAGAGCAGCATCAGGATTGGCTGGGAGCACCCTGCCAGGGCGCTCCCAGGCAGACTGGGAGCCTGTGCATGCTCCCTCCTCCCCGGTAACTGTGTTCCTGGGCTGCAGAGAGCCTACTGAGCATATGTGTTTGGCTGGCCTGAGACGGCCAGCCAAACAAACATGCGCACTGAGGGGAGGGGACTGCACAGTGCACTCCCCTCACTGCTTGTAACCCTGTGACCCCGACCCTTTAGCCAATAATAAACATGATTTATTGTTCTTTCGTTTTTTAAATGTTTTGCAGCTTCTGTAGCTGGTGGTGGAGGTGGGAGCAGGTGGTGGTGGTGGGGGGGGCGACACTACTCCGCCCTAACGGAGGAGCCGCCGCTGTTTACACTGCAAGTCACCCCTCTGGCAGGCCCTTTAATTCAAGGGCTGGGTGCATGTCCGTAAGTGTGAGGGTACCCCTGCATGAGGCCCCATTTCCTAGATTCTAAATGTGGGGAAGACATCTTAAGGTATGCAGTAGACACTGTTGAACAAGAGTGGTCAAACTAGAAAATGGCTTCTCTGAATATAGGCATGTTTGGTATCAAACATGTTAGAATCATGCAACTACACCGATTCCAGTGCCTGCTGCATGATACCATATACTCTGGGGGCTTCTTAGAGGATCCCCCAGTTCTGTCTGTGCAGCCTTGCGGGGTCTAGCTGCCAGCCCGCAATGCTGCTGACCTCAGACACTGATTTGCCCTCCTGCTGGCAAGCTTGGCTCAGGCCAGAGAGGCAGATCAAAGGATTTCCTGCACTGGAGAGGTGTGACCACGTCCCCCGTGTATTAGGTGTCTAAGGGCTGGGGGTGGGTGGACTCCGAGCGCCACCGGACTGCTTTGAAGGGAACATCTGGTGCCCTCCTTGCATAATCCGGTTTGCACCAGTTCAAGAACCCCTGGTTCCTCCTCTGGCGGGAAATTGCACGGAGGACAAGGGAGTGTCCCCTCCCCTGTCCAGCTCCTCCCCTAACGAGGTGCACAGAGCTCTGCCAGGTGGCCACTTGATTCTGCCATCTTGGAATCAAGATGAGCAGAAGCCCCTGGGAGCACCTGACTTATTAGGCCAGGTAGATGACGTCACTGACCCATCTGATAGGTGTTTACCTAAGAGGGGGACCAACCCCCTTTAGGCTTACTTAAGGGCTCCACCATTGGTGGGTCCTCAGATTCGTCGAGCAAGACGCTCCAAAGAACTCTCTGCAAGACATCTTCTGCTCCTGGCCTCTGGAACCGTTGCTGGTCTGCTCTAAAACTGAAACCCGTCTGCTTCCAGTGGGAAGGCTCCCACTGCAACATTGTTTCTCGGGATCCTGCAAGAACTCTGCACCTACCAAGGCTGTGCATCCTCCAGGGTCACAAGGACTCTGTACCTGGAAGCACAAAGTAATCTCCCTTAAAGTGTAGAAGTCACTCCCCTGCATCCGCAGGCACCTCAAGACAACATTAACTGGCTGGTGGGGTCTGCTGTTCCACGAACATCGAAAGGCTCTGCTTCACAGGTGGTGGGACTGTGGCTTCCTCTGGGTCCTGCTTGACTTCTGACCGACTTGGGAGACTGAGCTCCTGCCACTGGACTGGAAACCCCGTGCACCGGGACTGTTGCTCTTGCCAAGACTTGTTGACACTTCCTCCAGGAGGTCTTCAGGCGCCAAGATAGCCCGGCCTCCAGCACTCTGCAACTCAAAGATCAGCACCTGTCCTGCAACATGGGACTTCTGTTTTGTTGTGCTGCTGAGGACTCCTTGTGACTCCGTCTGTGCATCGCCTGTGGGTCACTCGTGGGGGCTCCAACAACTTCTGCTGGCCTTCCTGCGTGCTGATAGCCAGAGCTGACTTCCCCCCTCAAGGGTAGAGTTTCCTGAATCTTGCTTATCCCCAAAATTCTTCAAATACCTCTTCAGCTCCTGCTTGCATTTGCCAGTGCTTGTTGGTGACCTGGATGGTTACTGACACTCCTGCAATCTGGCAACTGTCGAGGGACAGCTCGTAGGTGACTCCTAGGATGTTCTGCAGCTCCTGGACCCCACAACTGGACGTCTTCCTCCACTGACTTGCAGGAACTTCAACTCTAGGAGGGTGGGCATTGCACACCTGCACCACCTGGTCACCTCCAAGCATGCTGGACTCTCTCCCCTTCCTTTTCAGGTCCTCCACATCCGGAATCCACCCCTGGGTCCCACCAGCGTGGTCCACGGGTCGTGACAGCAGCTGGACAATCTAAGGCTTCCACTGACTTCAGAGAGAGTCCCTTCTCCCCTCTGCATCTGGGTCCCATGGTGTAGGTACTCCTGTCTTCTGGGTATCCTTAGGTGGGGGCACTCTCCAACCTTCCTCGTCTGTTGGTTTCCTCTGGGTACACTGGGAAGGGTCATGAATCACACGAACTCCAATTACTACTCCCTGTGTTAGTCTATGGGACGACTGGGTAGGTAACTACTTTGCATCTGGTCACTGGGGACACTTACCATACTTACCTCTGGTGTTTTCATCTACCACCAGCTAACTACCACACTTACCTTGGTTGGGTTCACTATTTCACATTCCACTTACTTAGTATATGGTTTGGAAACCCCATAAGGCCCTGAACATTTTATGCTATTTCGATTGGTTATATTGTGTATATACTGTGGGTGCTTGTATGACAACCACACATGCCGGAACCGGGCATGCCCTAACAACACAGCCAGAACCATGACTTTTCCATGCATGCCTTTACAACTAATTTTGTTGAAAAAGTATGCTTAGTAAAGAAATATGTGGAAATGGCATGCATGGCTGTGTTATACAATCACCCCTCTACCTATAAAACTACCTCAACCCTCCTTACCCGCCCTGAGGCCCAAAACTACCCCACCCCTAAAAACCTCGTCCCTGTTTACATAAAAAAAAATATCCCGACCCCTCCACCCACCCTAAAATCACCCCCACCACTAACAACTAAACTACCCGACCCCCCACCCTAAGCCCTAAAAACATGAACTACCCCACCCCCGACCACTAAAAAAAAGAAAACTACACTGACACTCTCCATCCCTCTGAGCCCTAAAACCTCCCCATCCCCAATTACTATACTACATCAAACCCCCTCCCCACTAAACAAACTACGCCGAACCCCCACCACTAAAAAATAAACTACCCCAACTCCCCACACACCCTAAGCCGTAAAAATCCAACCCCACCGCTAAAAACTATCCCCCAAACTGTCACAGCGCCAGTTACCTCACTGCACCCTCTCCCGATCCTTCCTCCTCTTCGCCCTTCTCCCACCCTTCCTTAAGCCTTCCCCTGCTTTTAAAAAATAAACTACCCCGACCCCACCCCTAAAAAATGAAATATCCCGACCCCTACCCACCCTGTGCTCTAAAAAATAAACTCCCCTGCACCCCGCCCACCCTAAGCCCTAAAAAATAAACTAACCCGACCCCTCACCCCTAAAAAATAAACTACCCCGACCCCCATCCACCCTAAACCCACCCACACCCCTTAAAACTACCCTCCAACCCTGCCCCACTTACTTCACTGCATCTTCTCCCAAACCTTCCTGCTCATATCTCCGCAAAACTAGACTGCTCTGTCTTAACCACACACATGTGTGGTTTAGGCACATGCGTGGTTTAGAGAGAAAAAGTCAGTTATGGTTTAGGCAAGTGTTGTTCCGCTTGCGTGGTAAACATCAACGTGGCTTAGGCTGCGTTGTTTAGGATGCTTCGCTGTTGTGTGTAGATATCTCCAAAAGAGGACATACCAATTCTAGTCGAGTAGTAGTGCTGTATTTAAGAGTCTTGTATTTTTACAACACGTGTGGTTATTTCTTGTGAGTTAGAGTGAGTTACTGTCTGACTACTGTGGTATTGCAAGTGCTTTACATTCCTCCTGGCAAAGCTTCAGCTGCTCGCCTCAGTTACCCCTAGAGAGCTTTTGCTATCTGAACAGCTGAACACTATCACTAAGGGATGCCTGGACTCAGTATAGGGTGCCACACCACAGGTGTATGCCATAAACTGAGCCAGCTTCCTACATTGGTGGTGCAGCGGTGGGATAAGACACTTGCATTGCTTTACCACTTAGTCAGCAGTAAATTCCATAAGAAAGATCACTATCTATTGGTTACATACTACACCAGTAACTTCAGGAACTTCTAAACGTTTGCCTGGATAGTCAGGGGTCTAGCAAAGCCCTTTCTCCAAGCCTTTCAAAAGTTTAGGAACAGAGTAGGTAGGTGCATCACATACACTACTTTAACACCATGTCTTTAGTGGAGAACATTGATCAGACTCAGGAGTCTAGGTACGGGAGGCTCAGGCACAAAGAACTTAGGTCCCTGTGTTCAGTTAGAAACAAAACCTGGTAGTAACCCTACCAAAACTATTCTCCTTGATTTACTTAGTCAGGAAAACCGTCAGAATCCTGATAGGTAAAGATAATTAGATGAGGAGGCTGAACCCCCTGTGTTAAAAAAAATAAAAAAATAAAAAAAAGTACCACCAGTTACTTCCTATTACCTCACTGGAGAGAACCAGGAGGATTCTGGAGAGAACATTGGACCTGCAGAGAGCTGTGATGGTAGCACAAGAGGGGGTCGTAGTAGTAGGCCCACTTTTTCTCCCCCGGTTTGGTAAAAACAGTATCCAGGAGGAGTGTATCCTCGTCATCATCCCTTGCCTCAGCTTTTGCTGTTGGCACCTCCCAGTCTAGCTCAGACGAGGGATCCCTAGATAGGCGGTTCACCTTGCTGAAACTTAAAGGCCAAACTCAAGTTGAAAAAGCAGCAGCTGGCTTTAGAGAGAGGCCCTAGAGGTGGTAAGGCAAAGAAAGATTTTGGGGTTAGAACGCCATGGTGGCAGCATAAGACAGTCCAGGGTCAGGGACGACACATTGGTTCCAGGAATCTCAACAGGATAGTCCTTCCTTACAAGTCTGGGGGTGACATCCATAAGTGGATCACTGCTTTAGAGAGGGCCAGTAAAGTTCAGAAGGTCCCTCAGAGGCAGTGGGCAACTATCATGTTGCTCTCCTTTGCAGACAAAGGCAGACACAAACTTTTGACTGTGAGGGAGGAGGATGCAGATAACCACCAGGTCTAGAAAGAGGCTCTGATTGATGGGTTTGGTTTCACAACTGAGGAGTATAGGATTACAGTTCAGAGAAACTCAGGAGTCCTCTCAAGAATAGGTAGATTTTGTGGACTGCTCACAGTTAAGGCTCTTGAAGGCTGGGTACATCGTAGTAATGTGCAGGCTATGAAGGGCTTACAATCTTATCATGAGAGAGCACATCCTTAATTGTGTGTCTGAAAAGCTGCATTAATACCTGGTGGACTCCGAGCTGACCTCTCCCCAAGAATTGGGAAAGAAGGTAGACAAATGGGTCTGCACCAGGGTGAGTAACAAAACTCAGTATGGGTGACCAAAAGAAGAAAGGTTATTTTACGATCCAGGAGAAAGATGGGGAAAGGTCAAATGAAAAGAACAAAGTCTTCGTCAGGCCCACAAAATTCTTTTGGGTGTAGGGCCAAATCCTCTTCCAAAAAGAAACCTTGGCGTTTCCTGTGTAGGGAAAAAGGCCATAGGGAAAGTGATAGCAAGTGCCCTAAGAAAAGCACAGAGTACTTCTATCACTCCTCCTAATGCCCCTAGCAATAGCACTTGGGGTAGTACTTCAACCAAGTGTGTATCTGGGTTCACCTTGGGTAGTGCACTGGACTCTGGCCTGGCCAGAGACCACTGAGGCTGTCTTAGTATCAGAGGGTGGCATTGACCTTGCCACTCTGGTTGCCTGGCCTCCTAATATGAGGAAATACAGGCAGTACCCCCTCATAAATAGTTTTAAGGCCAAAGCTTACAGGGGCACAGGTGACAGTGTCACTATGGTGACTGAAAAACTGGTATCGCCTGAGCAATCTTATTTGATCACTATTACCAAGTCACCAATGCTGAACATCACTACGTACCACCCCCATGGCAGTTGTTAACCTTACCTGGGTGCGCGTATGTGAGTTACTGGCCCTAATAGAATTGTAGTGTCCTCTTCTGTTCCTGTAGACTGTGTAATGGGCAATGATTTCGAGAGCTGAGCCTGGGCTGAAGTGGAGTTACAGACCCATGCAGAAATGCTGGGTATCCCTGCCAATGTATTTGTGACAAATACAGTACAGGCTAGGAAACAGGGAGAATCTGGAGCACTGGAGCCTGAAAGTATGGACCAGTCAGCTCCCAAGATGAGGTAGGAAGGATAAGAAATTACCTCCTGCCCAGGACTCATGTGAGGATCAGTATTCTCAGGGAGATCTTATTCCTTGTGAGGAACTTGCACCAGAGGAGCTGGGAGCTGACAAAGGTGAGCTCTTGGGTGGAAAGGGGAAGGAGGGGGAGGGGGGGGGGGGGGGGGGGGAGGGAGTCCAGGGAAGACTTGAGTGGCGCAGAAGTCTTCCCCTCTCTTGAAGGCCTCAGGCAGCAAGCTGCTGCAGAGGAGGCTGGGGATGTCAGTGGACCCCACATGGTCTCTTTGGAAAATGGGTTTCTATACTCTGAGGCTAGAGACCCCAAGCCTGGTGCTACCAGGACGCTGGTCATACCTCAGACGTTAGTAATTTCTTATTGACCGTAGCTCATTACACTCCCGTTGCAGGACATCTTGGGCAAAACAAAACTTGGGACAGACTTGTCCCACATGTCTGACGACACCAGGGAGTTTTGATGCTCCTGTGTCACCTACCGAGCCAGTGACAAGACCAGTGGCACTACAAAGGCCCCCTTAATTGCACTTCTAGTGTTTAGGGTACCCTTCCAGAGGGTACAAATTGACATTGTTGGTCCCCGTGACCCTTCTACAGCATCTGGGAACAGATTTATTCTGGTGGTGGTGGACCATGCCACCAGGCACCTAGAGGCTATTCCCCTTAGGTCCACTATAGCTCCTGCAGTGGCCAAGGCCCTCCTGGGTATCTTTTTCAGGGTAGGATTTCATAAGGAGGTTATATCAGACAGATGTGCAAACTTCATGTCTGGATACCTCAAAGGAATGTGGAAGGAATTTGGTGTAACTATACATTCAACACCCTTTAACAACCACAAGGAAATGGGTTAGTTGAAAAATTCAACAATACCCTAAAAGGTATGATTATGGGACTCAGATAAACTGAGGAGAAGATGGAATGTCCTATTATCTTGCCTTCATTTTGGTACCACAGAAGGGAGTGGGTATAGTCCATTTGAACTTCTGTTTGGACATCCAGTTAGGGGTCCACTTGCTCTTGTGAAGGAGGGTTGGGAACAACTTCTCAAGCCCCCTAAACAGGACATAGTTAACTATTTACTAGGCCTGCACTCTCGCATGGCAGAGTACATAAAGAAAGCTTTCAAAAACCTACAGGCCAGCGAAGAACTTCAAAAGCAGTGGCATGACCAAAAGGCTGTAATTACTGTTTACCAGTCAGGACAGAAAGTGTGGGTCTTCAAGCCTTTGGCCCCAAGAGCACTCCAAGACAAGAGGAGTGGCCCCCACACCATAGTAGAGCACAAAAATTATGGTCACCTATTTGATAGGCCTGGGCACTCCCAGAAGTCCTTGAAGGTGCTTCATGGGAACTGTCTTAAGCCTTACTACAACAGGGCTGACATGAGCTTGCACATGGCCACTGATGGACAGGAATCACAGAGTGACCCTCTCCCTAACCTTCTCTCTCACAACATTGTTGATGGTTCAGTGGAGGGGGTAGTCTTTGCAGACTGCCTCTCTGAACAACAAGAAGCTTATTACAGATACGTTCTCAGTCAGTATTCTGAACTTTTCTCCCTGACCCCTAGTCAAACCACCTGGTGTGCCCATGATGTGGACACAGGTGATAGTCTGACTGTGAAGAGTAAAATCTACAGGCAGACTGACCATGTCAAATACTGCATCAGGGCAAAAGGCCAAAAGGTGCTGGATTTGGGAGTGATCGAGGCTCCAGATAGCACTTGAGCTATTCCAGTAGTCCTTGTGCCAAAACCTCACTCCCAGGGTGGAAAATTAGGTTTTGTTTAGACTACAGAGGCCACAATGCAGTAACTATGACTGATGTCCATGCAATTCTAGGGCAGATGAGCTGATTGATACTCTGGCTTCAGCCAAGTAACTTTTGACCAAAAGCGCGCTATTGACAGATCAAGCTAAATGATGCTGCCAAGCCTAAAAAAGCATTTTCCACTCCTGGTGGGCATTATCATGTCACAGGGATGCCCTTCGGTCTGAAAAATGCACCTGCCACATTCCAGAGGTTGGTGAATCAAGTTCTAGCAGGCCTGGAAGACTTTAGTCCGGAATATCTAGATGATATTGCTGCCTTTAGGTCCACCTTCTTTGAGGCCTTGAAAAAGGCAGGCCCGCTAATAAGGCTACAAAATCCCTGATAGGGTAGCATAAAGTTGTTTACTTGGACCACCTGGTAGGTGGAGGCCAAGTTCTACCCTCACAGAGCAAAATCCAAACCATCACGGATTGGGTTTGCTCCAACTACCCAGACCCAGGTCAGAGCTTTTCTGGGCCTGACTGGGTACTACAGGAGATGGTACATGCACCCTTTCTCCACAGATAGAAGGCTTGCCTTATATACTGGTCACTGCACTTAGACACAGTAAATCACCCCTCAAGAAAGCCATTCAGCCCAAGGGCAGGGTGCATGTCCGTAAGGGTAAGGGTACCACTGCATGAGACGAGTGCCCCTACAGACCCCAGGCCCCATTTCCTGGACTCTGTGAGGGGAAGCCAGCTTAGGGTATGTAGTAGGCACTGGTTAAAACAAGTGGTCCTACTACATAATGACTTCTCTGAACCTAGTCATGTTTGGTATCAAACATGTTGGAATCATGCAACTACACGGATTCCAGTGCTAGCTACATGATACCATGTACTCTGTGGGTTCCCAAGAGGATCCCTCGGTTCTGCCTGTGCAGCCTTACGGGATCTGTCGGGCCATGCTGCTGCTTACACCAGACACTGTTCTGCCCTCCTTTTCGAGAGCCTGGCTCAAGTCAGAGAGGCAGAACAAAGGATTCCCTGCAAAGGAGAGATGTGACCACCTCCCCCTCTGTATTAGGTTTCTAAAGGCTGGGGTGGCCTGTGAGCACCACCAGACTGCTTTGAAGGGCACATTTGGTGCCCTCCTTGCACTATCCGGTTTACTCCAGTTCAGGAACCCCTGATTCCAGCTCTGGCGCGAAACTGCACAAAGCTCTGTCAGGTGCCCACTCACTTTATTCTGCCATCTTGGAAACACGATGAGCAGAGGCCCCTGGGAGCACCTGACTGATTAGGCCAGTTAGATGACATCCCTGACCCCCTCTGATAGGTCGGTCACTTCAGAGAATGACCAACCCCCTTTAAGTATTACTTAAGGGCTCTCTGTGGGTGGGTCCTCAGAGTCATTGAGCAAGACTCTCCAAGGAACTCTCTGCAAGGCATCTGCTCCTGGCCTCTGGAACCACTGCTGGTCTGCTGTGGAACCAAAACAAGTCTCCTTCTGGTTGGAAGGCTCCCAATGCAACACTGTTTCTCCGGATCCTTCAAGAATTCTGCAACATCCAAGGCTGTGTATCTTCCAGGGTCACAAGGAATCTGTACCTGGAAGCACAAAACAATCTTCCTTGGAGTGATAGTGTCACTCCCCTGCATCCATAGGCACCTCAAGATTAAGTCGACCGGCTGGTGGGGTCTGCTGTTCCACGCACATCGAAAGGCTCTGCTTCACAGGTGGTGGGTCTGTGTTTTCCTCTGGGTCCTGCTCACCTTCCAACCATCTTGGGAGATTTTTCACCGCAACTGTTGCTCTTGCCAAGGCGTGCTGACTTCCTCCAGGAGATCTTCAGGCACCATAAAGCCCCGGCCTCCAGCACTCTGCAATCTGAAGATCAGCCTCAGTCCTGCAGCTCTTGTGACGTGGGACTTCTGTTCTGCAGTGGCTCTATCGCCTTCTGTTGGCCTTCTTGTGTGCGGAGGACCAGCCCTGACTCCCCCTTCTGAGTAGTCACTTAGACCTTGCTGGGCCCCAAAACTTTGCAAAGTCCTTCTCTGCTCCTGTTTGCATTTGCCAGTGCTTGTTGGTGACATGCCTGATCACTAATCCTGCAATTTGGTGACCCTCTAGGGACAGCTCGTAGGCAATTTCTGGGACCTCCTGGACCCTGCAGCTGGACTTCTTCCACTAACTTGTAGGAATTTCATCTTCAGGACGGTGGGTGTTGCCACTTGCGCCACCTGGGCACCTCCTTGAGTGCTGGATACTGTCCCCTTCCTTTGCAGGTCCTCCACGTCCGGAATCCGAACCTGGGTTCCACCGGCCTGCTCAATGGGTCATGACAGCCGCTGGACAATCCGAGGCATCCACAGTCTTCAGAGTGAGTCCCCTCATCTCTGCATCCAGGTCCCCGGTATAGGTACTCCTGTCGTCTAGGTATCCCGGGGTAGGGGCACTGTCCATCCATCCTCTTGTACGCTGGTTTCCACGGGGTCCACTGGGAAGGGTCCTGAATTCCTCAAACTCGAACCACTACCGTCTGTGTTAGCCCACAGGACAACTGGTTGGGTAACTGACTTGCTCCTGGTGTCACTGACTGTACTTACCTCTGGTGTTCCTAACTGCCCTAGCTAATGACCACACTAACCTTGACTGAAGTCACTTGAAGGAAAGTGCTGCTTTTGGCATGGTGTGGCCATATTAAGTACGTGGACTGGGAGTTTGTCATTACAAACTCCACACCTTCATAATAGCTTCACTTAAGTCTGGGAAGTTTGGTATCAAACTTCTCAGCACAATAAACCCAAACTGATGCCATTGTTGAATTTACTGAAAAATGCACTGAGACAGCATCTTAGAGATGCCCCCTGTATTTTAGCCAAATGTCTAGTGCAGGACTGACCGTTCTGTGCCAGCCTACCCCTTCCAGTTGAGTTTTTGACCACATGGGATGAGACACTTTGACCAGAAACAAAGTCTGCACTGGGTGGAGGCGATTAACACCTCCTCTCTGCAGGAACTGTAACCTGGCATTGAACCTCAAAGGCTAAGGCCTCTTGTTACAGTGCCCCAGGACACTCCAGCTAGTGGAGATGTCCGCTCCCCCAGGCAAAGCCCCACTTTTGGCAGCAAGTCCGGTGGGAAAATTAGGAAAAACAAGGAGGTTTGACCACTTCAGCTGGGACCACCCCTAAGGTTTCCAGAGCTGAATTGACCCCCTCCCTGCAGAATCCTCCATCTTGGTTTGGAGGACAGGAACCAATAGGATTAGATCTTTGTGCATTTCCCCAAAGGTAGTGGGCACTGGAAGGTTATAGTCACTCTCAGGGACAGTAGCCATTAGCTAATGCCCTCTGACCCCTGCAATGCCCCTAAATCCATGATTTAAGAGCTCCCCTGAAACTAGCTCATCAGATTCCTGGCGACCGCAAGAAGACAACCAGAAGAAAGAAGGACTGCTAAACTGACCCCCAGCAGAGAAGACTGATGACATCAACTTCTTTGGCTCCAGCCCTACCAGCCTGTCTCCAGCTTCTGAAGCCCTTGCTATAAAAAGGGAATGCATCCTGCTGGACCAGTGACCTCTTAAAATCCTCAAGAGAACAGCCTGCACACCAGAGGACCAAGAGCTCTCGTTGACAGAGGACCTGTCCATAAAGAAACTCCAACAAAGGACTCCAGAACCGCAAGCCCTGCCCACTCTGCACCCCATGACCACAGCCTGTGTCCAGGCGGCCCACGGACCAGAGCTGCTCCCCTGGCGATTCTGACCTAGTGTCCACCCTGGGTTGTTCCCCCACAATGACGCTTGCAGACTAAATCCTGAGGAACCCACTCTGAAGGATCTGGACGAAGATAACCGACTCCAAAAGGTACCCTGCACACGCAGCCCCTGGGGAACCAGACATCTGGTGCAGCAGGCAGCCATCCTCACTGTCCAGCCTGTGGTTTCTCCGAACCAACCCCCTGGACGCAGCCTGCAGCCTATTTGTGACCCCTGCGGTCCCCCTATTGGAAAGCATTGGGAGCCTGACGCTAAGTTGGCACCCTGCTGCTCCACTGGTGCTCACCTAAACCCCCCAGGCCTGCTCACCGAAGACGCGGGTACTTACCTGCAGGCAGGCCCGATTCAGAGTGCCCCTAGTCTCCATAGGAACCCATTTTAAATCTTGCATCGAGTTTGACCTCTGTACCTGGCTGGCCCGTGTTGCTGGTCGCGGGTTCCTGGGTTAACTTGAACCCCAACCTATGGACATCCTAATCCCCAGAGACTGAAACTGTAAATCCTGTATTTACCTTGGAACTATACTAACTTTTCTTCTCGCCCAGAACTGTCTTGGAAAACTGCACTGTCGGCTTTTAAAACATATTTGCCATTTGAAAACCGTATAACTTGCCAAACTGAAACTAAGTGGTGTTGATACATACACTTGCTACTTACTTGCAAATGTACTTACATGCAAACTGAATCTTGTGGTTCTAGAAATAAAGTAACAAAATATATTTTTGATATTGAAAACAATTGGCCTGGAGTTAGTCATTGAGTGTGTTTTCTTGTTTGTGTACAACAAATGCCCTACACTATCCTCTGATAAACTTAGCTGCTCAACCACAATACCAAGAAAGAGAGCATTAGTATTACCTACTTTAGCTACTGGGGGACCATTGGACTCTGTGCACACTATCTCATTTTGATATAGTATATGCAGAGCCAGTGTAAGAAAATGCCTCCTTGGCATTGTTACCCCCTAACTTTTTGCCTTTGCTGATGCTAAGGCATGATTTGAAAGTGTGCTGGGACCCTGCTAACCAGGCCCCAGCACCAGTGTTCTTTCCCTAAACTGTACCTTTGTCTCCACAATTAGCACAACCCTGGCACTCAGGTAAGTCCCTTGTAACTGGTACCCCTGGTACCAAGGGCCCTGATGCCAGCGAAGGTCTCTAAGGGCTGCAGCATGTCTTATGCCACCCTGCGGACCCCTCACTCACTGGATACCCGACTTCCAGTGTGGGCTGACTAGTTTTTGCCAGCCTGCCACACACCAGGCATGTTGCTGGCCACATGGGGAGAGTGCCTTTGTCACTCTGTGGCCAGGAACAAAGCCTGTACTGGGTGGAGGTGCTTCTCACCTCCCCCTGCAGGAACTAACACCTGGCGGTGAGCCTCAAAGGCTCACCCCCTTTGTTACAGCGCCACAGGGCATCCCAGCTAGTGGAGATGCCCGCCCCTCCAGCCACTGCCCCCACTTTTGGCGGCAAGGCTGGAGCAGATAATGAGAAAAACAAGGAGTCCACCCCCCAGTCAGGACAGCCCCTAAGGTGTCCTGAGCTGAGGTGACTCTTACTTTTAGAAATCCTCCATCTTGTAGAAGGAGGATTCCCCCAATAGGATTAGGGATGTGCCCCCCTCCCCACAGGGATGAGGCACAAAGAGGGTGTAGCCACCATCAAGGACAGTAGACATTGGCTACTGCCCTCCCAGACCTAAACACACCCCATAATTCAGTATTTAGGGGCCCCCAGAACCGAGGAAGATAGATTCCTGCAACCTAAAGAAGAAGGAGGACTGTTGACCTGAAGCCCTGCAGTGAAGACGGAGACAACAACTGATTTGGCCCCATCCCCACCGGCCTGTCTCCCTACTTTGAAAACTGCAACAGCGACGCCTCCAACAGGGACTAGCGACCTCTGAAGCCTCAGAGGACTGCCCTGCATCTAAAGGACCAAGAAGCTCCCGAGAACAGCGGCCCTGTTCAAGAAACTGCAACTTTCTGCAACAAAGAAGCAACTTTAAAGACCCCACATTTCCCGCCGGAAGCGTGAGACTTTCCACTCTGCACCCGACGCCCCCGGCTCAACCTGCGGAAAACTAACACTACAGGGAGGACTCCCCAGCGACTGCGAGCCCGTGAGTAGCCAGAGTTGACCCCCGAGGCCCCACAGCGACGCCTGCAGAGGAAATCCAGAGGCTACCCCTGACCGCGACTGCCTGTAACAAGGAACCCGACGCCTGGAACCAGCACTGCACCGGCAGTTCCCAGGACCTGAAGGAACCGAACTTCAGTGCAGGAGCGACCCCCAGGCGACCCTCTGCCTTGCGCAGGTGGTGGCTGTCCCGAGAAGCCCCCCCTTTGCCTGCCTGCACCGCTAAAGTGACCCCCGGGTCTCCCCATTGATTCCTATCTGAAACCCGACGCCTGTTTGCACTCTGCACCCGGCCGCCCCTGAGGGTGTGTTTTGTGTGCCTACTTGTGTCCCCCCAGTGCTCTACAAAACCCCCCTGGTCTGCCCCCACCCAAGGAAGCGGGTACTTACCTGCTGGCAGATTGGAACCGGAGAACCCCTGTTTTCCATAGGTGCCTATGTGATTTGGGCACCTCTTTGACCTCTGCACCTGACCGGCCCTGAGCTGCTGGTGTGGTAACTTTGGGGTTCCCTTGAACCCCCAATGGTGGGCCATCTATGCCCCAGGACT
The DNA here is from genome assembly GCF_031143425.1 of Pleurodeles waltl. Classification (NCBI taxonomy): domain Eukaryota; kingdom Metazoa; phylum Chordata; class Amphibia; order Caudata; family Salamandridae; genus Pleurodeles; species Pleurodeles waltl. The sequence continues at coordinate 314,594,983 of NC_090443.1, forward strand.
GAGACTTGTAAGTGTTTTACTTACCTCCTAATCTAACCTTTACTTACCTCCACCAGGAACTGTTGATTTTTGCTCTGTGTCCACTTTGAAAATAGCTTATTGCCATTTTTACAGACTGTACATGATATTGTTTTCATTCAAAGTTCCTAAAGTATCTAAGTGAAGTATCTTACATTTAAAGTATTAACTGTAAATCTTGAACCTGTGGTTCTTAAAATAAACTAAGAAAATATATTTTTCAATATAAAAACCTATTGGCCTGGAGTAAGTCTTTGAGTGGGTGTTCCTCATTTATTGCCTGTGTGTGTACAACAAATGCTTAACACTACCCTCTGATAAGCCTACTGCTCGACCACACTACCACAAAATAGAGCATTAAAAATATCTACTTTTGCCACTATCTTACCTCTAAGGGGAACCCTTGGACTCTGTGCACACTATTTCTTACTTTGAAATAGTATATACAGAGCCAATCCTACAGCCAGCTTCCTAAATCACTCTTTCACATTCCACTTTTTTAGTATATGGTTTGGCCCTCCCATAGGGCCCTTTATATTTCTATGCTATTTCTGATGGTTAATTGAGGTGTATAATTGTATTTAATATCTCCAAAGGGAGATATACAAATATTAGTTTAGTAGTAGTGCTGTAATAAAGTATCCTTGTGTGGTTCTTTCTTGTGACTAAGTTATTTTCTGACTACTGTGGTATTGCAAGTGCTTTACATTCCTTCTGGGTAAGCTTTAGCTGCTCGCCCTGGCTACCCCTATAGAGCTTCTGCTATCTGAACACCTATTCACTATCATTAAGGCTTGCCTGGACTCACTATAAGGTGCCACACTATAGGTGTACACCATAAACTGGGCCACCCTCCTACAGTCACTCGATCCCGTGAATTGAAACACTTCTTCAAAGAAAAACAACTTGCACCACTCCGGGCCCAGGAGTATACAGAGCATGCGTAACTACAGCCACACATGCCATCAACCATACACGTATCCCTCATTTGCTGGTATTGACGTTTCCAGGAAGAAACAAAAGTCTTCCTTTTCTTCCTCCATTGTACACCATAGGTATCAGCAGCCCCCTTGATGTGACTGTTGTACATGGGAGGTCGTTCAGTGGTCAAGGCCTAGAAGAGCAGATGTCTACTCCTTCCTCATGGGAATGTGAGTCCAGATCGTTCCACAACTGTTTGTCAAATCCTCCAGCCCCTTCTGTCTCTTTGGCTTTGTTAAACTCCTTCTCAGGTTTTTCTTCCTGTGGCTCCAGTGTTGCAGGAGCCTCTAAGGCAGACTGATCGTCTTCGACGAAGGTCTTCAACAGTTTTGATGGGATGCGAAACTCCTTTAAGGAGTAGTCAAACTCCCTTTTTCTTTGCAGGAGCACTTCGGCCTCCATCCGTCTCTTTCTTTTTGACCTCCTGTGCCTTCTGTTCTTTTCTTGGGCATCCACGGATATATTGGTGTCAACATTTTTGGGCCTTCTTTCGTTCCTTCTTCACTGGATGGAATCATCAAGGGTTTCAACAGTGTCTTGCATGCATTGGTATCCTGTGATAGGGATCTGTGGGCCTCATTGGCTTTCGGCTGACCTTCGGTCGCCGTATGCTTCAGCCCTTTGGGCTGCCTTTTTGTCCAAGGATTTAGGTTTAGTGCCTTTCAGCGGCTTGATTATCTTGTGGGCTTTCCTTTTTGGCCTCCATTGCTGCTTTCTTTGCCAACTGTTTATTCTCGGTGGCTTATGCGAATGCGTGGATTTCAGCGTCAGACTCTCCACCATGTGCTGATTTGGCTTTCTCAACACTGTCGTCATAGGACAGGCCTATGCCCTTCAGTGATACCTGTGGTATCTGGGTGGCCATAGTGTAAAGTTGTAGCCTTTGTCTTCAGCACGCCATTAAGGTCTTCAGCACAAATGCGTTGCAGGCCTCACAATCCTGTCTGGATGGTTCTTCGGGTTACAGACCTCGTGAGGGTCTGTCTGCACAAACATGTGGTGGCAGATGGGGTACAATGTAAAGGAGTTTCTTTTCCAAATCCTCCTACCAAGCCCTCATTCTCTCACCACATGGCTGGTTCTGACAAGGTCCCTCGCCGGAAAAAAAGTAAATACGGGCCCCCTTCTCTCTCTTCGTCCTTTTTTCTGTAGATTTTCATTAAAAACCTCAATATTTTTCAAAAATGCCCAGAGCTCCTCCATGGCTTCCAGAGCCATTGTTAGAAAAAAGGATGTGAAGATGGTGACTACGCACAGGAACATTCGGAGCACAATCGGACGTCATACATGGGCTTGGCACACCACCAAATGGTGGCAAACAATGCCCCTGGAAAAAAAAAAAAAAAAAAAAAAAAAAAAGCACTAAAGGACACTTATGGATCCAATCACTAGATGGCGGAATAATGCAAAGCATGTGAATCCTGCAAAGGATTCATGTTGAAAAACGTGAGATACTGGCAGTGAGCTGAGTGAATTGGGAAGAGAAAATAGAAGTAATTGAGACTAAGGGTTGCAGGGTAGACCTGTGGCTGTTGTTGGTATTAAAAAACAGTGGGGTGCTACATACATTACAAAATTACATCAAAACACATTACAATAAAAAAAAAAAAAAAAAAAAAAAAAGAGAAATAAAAGTTTCACTTACCTTATCCTGCAGCACATATTCAATTCTCTCCTGTCCCGGGCTTCAGACTCCTCTGAGCACAAGGTGACATCACACAGACAAACTGCCTTATCCAATCCAGACACTGCTCTCATGCTGTTAAGCAGCATGAGAGCAGCATCTGGACTGGCTGGAGCAGGCTGCCTCAGCACTCCAACCCAGCTGCCTCAGAGCTGGTTTGAGAGGTCTGAATTGTGCATGTCGGGCTGCTCATGGTAAGATAGCCGGCCAAACATACATGCGCACTTCAAACTTTATTGGCCACTCATCATTGCTGTCGATCGGCAGCAATGATGCATTGGCCCCGCCCCCACACTCCATTCGGCAGAGTACAACATGGAAAATTTTACTTACCCAGTAAGCATCTGCATACTCCTGCCATCTAGTGTTGAGTCCGGAGTGGTACAAGTCCTCCCGCTCCCCACCCCCCCATGAGTTTCGAGTCACGGTATTCGAGTGGTTACTCCTCTCAGTGATAGTGCTCACAGACATCAACTCCTTTGTTAGACTGTTTCCCACAGGTGGGTGAGAAAAGAAGTATATAAGTATGGAGAAAGAGATGCCCATGCCAATTTAATGAAATACGTACAAATATAATGTAATTGGAACTGCCACAGGTGTCTGAGGAAGAGGGAGAGCGCATGTTAATCTACTGCACTGCATGCCATGAACAGATGCTTACTGGGTAAGTAACATTTTCCATTCAATGGCATGTGTGCCTGTAGATACACATGCTCTGCATAGACTGTAAAGCAGTCCCTCCATAAAAGGTTGGCTTGCTGTCATGCTAGCATATCCACACAGTAATGTTTTGTGAATGTATGTGGCATAGACCATGTAGCTGCCTTACAAATGTCAGAAACAGGGATGTTACCAAGGAAAGCCATAGTGGGCACTTTTTCCTTGTAGAATATGCTCTAGGAGTAACCAGTAACTATCTTTTTGCTTTAGCATAGCGGGTCTGTATACACTTAATCCATCTAGCTATGCCATTTTTGAATACTGGACTGCCCTTGCAAAGGTAGTGAAAAGGCTACAAAGAGCTATTTAGCTTTCCTAAACTCTCTGGTTCTGTCAATGTAAAACAAGTGTTCTTTTAACATCTAGAGTGTGAAGAGCTCTTTCCGCAATGTAGTCGGGCTGCGGAAAGAAGAGTAGTAGCTCAATGGATTGGTTTATATGGACTTGTGAAGCCACTTCAGAAAGGAACTTTGGGTTTATGCGAAGGACCATCCTATCTCTATGAATTTGGAAGAAAGGTTCTTCCAAGGTTAGGGCCTGCAGCTCACTGACACGCCTGAGTGATGTGATGGCAACTAAGAAAGCCACCTTCCCAGAAAGATATTGAAGAGAGCATGAATGAAGAGGCTCAAAAGGAGGGTGCATGAGCCTGGTAAGGACAATACTGAGGTTACAGGATGGTGAAGGAGGTACCCTGGGTGGAATGACCCTTTTTAGGCCTTCCATGAATGCTTTAATAACTAGGATTCTGAACAAAGAACTATGTTGTCTGTTCTGTAGATATGCAGCTACAGCTGTGGGAAGTATGCAAATTGGAGTGTAAGCTAAAATGTGTTTAACTGTACCTTTGATGGGGTCAATATGTTTGGGTTGGCAGTAACAAACAAAAATATTTCCATCTTGCAGCATACCAAGCTCTGGTCGTGGGCCTACGGGGTTCCCTTAGAATGTTCATGCATTTTGCAGGCAATCCTAAGCAACCAAACTCTATGACTTCGGGAGTCATATCGCAAAGTTGAGTGACCTGGGGTCTGGATGTCTGATCTATCCTCGATTTTCAGTGAGAAGGTCGGGCCTGTTGAGAAGCTTCTTGTGGGGAACTACTGATAGGTCTGGAAGTGTGGTGAACCATGGCTGACATGCTAAAGTGGGAGCTACAAGGATCATGGTGAGACACATTTGCCTGATCCTCCGAAGCAGAAACAAAATAAGGGAGAGGTGGAAAAGCGTAACCAAATATCCCTGACCAGTTCATCCATAGAGCGATGCCCTTGGATATAGGGTGTGCATACCTGGAGAAGCTTGGGCATTTTGCGTTTTCTGCTGTGGCCAAAAGGTCTATCTGATAAGTTACCCACTTTGCAAAGTATGTTTGAAGGACTTGTGGGTGGAGTCCCCATTCGTGGACTTGTTGTTGCATCCTGCTGAGCAGGGCTGCAAAGTCGTTATCAGTCCCAGGAAGATACCCTGCCACCTAGTGAATGTAGTGGTGGAGAGCCCACTTTTATAATGTCAGAGAGTTGTGACAACTAGGACGACTGTCCTTCCCGGCTTCTGTAGATAATAGATGGCTGTCATGTTGTCCGTGCAGACTAGATAACCTTGTGAGACAGGTGATGATGAAATTCTCTCAGGGCTAGAAATCCTGCCTTAAAGCTAGAGGTAATTGATATGTAGGGATTGGTGACTGAGATCCCAGAGGTCCTGTACTGTGAGATCTTGAAGGTGAGTGCTCCAACCCGTCAGTGGTGCATCTGTAGTCTGAAAGATCAGGCACAGGGTCCAAGAAAGGCCACCCTTTCAACAGGTTGGTGGTGGTCCATCATTGCAGAGAGAGGCAAGTATAGCGGTCTAACAGCATTATAATTTCCAGGAAACCCTGTGACTGATACCGCTGACGAAACAACGGCCATGCAGGACACCATCACCCGTAACAGGTGCATAATAGTAATGACTGTATATGTGCAATTCTCCTGAAACTGGGGGAGAACAGACTGAAAACTCTCAACAGAGGCTGAGTTGGGGTATGCTAGCCCCAACTCTGCATTGAGAATAGCTCCTAGATAGGGCTGTATCTGAAGGGGTTGGAGGTGGTATTTGGAAAAGTTGAGTGTGAAGCCCAGAGTGTAAAGGAGATCCACTGTCAACTGAGTGAGATATTGGCACCGTTGAAAGGTATTGGCTTTGATGAGCTAGTTGTCTAGGTAGGGGAACACGTGAATGTTCTGTCTTCTGAGGTGTGTGTGTAGTACTGCTAAACATATTGTGAACACTCTGGAAGCGGTCATGACTCCGAAAGGCAGGTTTTTGAAATAATATTTGCCTGCAATTACGAACCTTAAGTATTTTCTGTGTGCAGGGTGGATGGGAGTATGACAGTAGGAGTCCTTTAGATCTACAGCTGTCATAAAGTAGCCTTGTTGCAGAAGTGGTATAACATCTTGAAAAGTAACCATGTGAAATTGTTCTGACAGAACGTACTGGTTTAACGGTCTGAGGTCTGGAATAGGCCTGAGAGAGCTTTCCTTTTTGGAATGAGGAAGTATAGGGAGTATACTCCTGAACCCTGGTGTTGCAAAGGAAGAGGCTTGATGGCCCCTTTGAGAAGAAGGGACTGAAACTCTTGTTTGATAAGTGTGATGTTTCTAGTTAGATAGTCTGAGTGTGAGGGGGAATATTTGGAATAGTGGTAATGGGCTCCAGACAATAACCATGGTGGATAATGAAAAGGATTCGTCCCAACAGGTGTGGAGTGGACGGGGGAGGGGGAAGAGAGACTGAGTTAATCACTGATTTGCAGTGGAGGAAGAGCCTCAGGAGGCAGTGCTCTGATCTCTGGTTGTTGCCTCTGTAGGATCTCCCCCCCCCCCCCCCCCCCCCCAAGTCCCCCTATAAGAGCCCCTAGAATAGGAGGATGAAGGCTGTGTGGTTTGGGAAGTAGACACGTCGGAGGATGCAGATCTGTACGCACCTTTGAAAGTGGGATGAAGAAAAGTGCACCTTTGTTGGGGGGGGGAGGGGGGGGGGGGTGAGATTGGGAGACCTGTACAGCAGCATTGCTTTGTCTGTCTCCTTAAGCTTCTCAAGGGTCACATCCACTCAAGGGTCATAAAAGGTGCTTATCATCAAAGGGCATGTTAACAACCACTTGCTGTACTTCTGGTTTGAAACCAGAGCATCGGAGCCACGTGTGACTTTTTAGAACATTCGTATTGATGCGGCGTGCAGCTGTATCTGCAGCGTCCCGGGGACAATGGATGGAATTATTATATATTGTTTGCCCCTCAGCAGCAATTTGGGTTCCTCTTGTGATGTTCATCTGGGGAAATTGGAGGAGCACCCCCATTTCATCTCAGTGAGCCCAGTCACATCTAGACAGTAACGCCTGTGAATTGGTGATGCACCAATGGGTAAGCTGCCTGTGCAGCCACTCCTGCCCACAGCATTGATTTTCTTGCTCTCTTACTCAGAAGGAGAGCCACCTGTGGCGTGGTTATTGGCACCTTTTCGTGCAGAGGTGGCTACCATGAAATCTGGAGGGACCTGTGACCTACTGTATAATGGGTCTGAAAGAACAGGCTTATATTTTTTGTCTACCCTCCGGGTGATCACCCATGCCGGACAGGCTCCTTGAAAATTTTATCAGCATGACAAAGTATGCCAGGAGGCATAGGGAGAAACCCGATATCCCTGGGAGTAGATGTGAGGGTGTCAAACAGGAAGTCCTGTCCTTTAGGGTCCCTGTGCAGTTCCACATTTCGGAAAGCAGCTGCTCACTACTACTTGCTGGTAATATATAGTATCCTCTGGCAGTGAGGGGTGTGCAGGGTATAGGTCAGGATCACTGGACAGGATGGGGTCAGGGTCATAAGTGTACCATGGATCCTTGAGGGGTATAGTCTCCTGCAGTAGGTGAAGCTGGAGAATGAGGACGGGAGTGAGGTGGAAGAGAAAAAGAGGGTGGAGGTAAAGGGGGAATCAGGAAGAGGAGATGGAGAAGGCTTGTGAGGTGTGCTGGTGGCCTTTTCATTTCTTCTTTTCAGTGGAAGTGGAGAAATGTCCAGAGCTTCTTGAAGAGACAACTTCCTCTTGATCAGTAAAGGGAGAGAAGCAATAATGCATCCTGTACCCTCCCGAATATATAGAGGCGCCCCTGAAGCGCGTCCATCGACTCCAGAATAGATTCCATAGAGAAGGTGTAGTCCAAGACTGACTGGAGTCTCTGTGCTTCGAGTTTCTCGGAACTGTGGAATTCAGCACCAAAGTCGTCAGTCAGTGCGATTTCGTCGGCACCGAGTGGGAGGTGGTAGCCGATCAGCTCCGAACTGAATGTCAGATTGAGATGGAAACGAGGACTCAGGCCGAAGTGCTGGAGGTCGAAGCCGAAGACAATGGTTTTGTCTTGGCTGTTTTCAGATCCAAGCCAGAGGACGGGGCAGCCGAAATAGATTTTCAATCCGGCCATGATCTGGTGGTATTGGCGGTCCGGCAACCTTTGAAAGTGTCGTAGTTTGGACTCTTGCTCTAGGCAAGCCTGCTGGTTTAAGGATGACAGTACTTATGTTTGTAGGTGACTATGCCTATCCTACAACAAGTCACAGCTGTTGTCCCAACCCTTCCGGCTCACTAGCAGCACCTCACCAAAACCCAAATAGTAAAAGGTGATTTGTGGCAGCCTTTATGCATGGACTCGAGAGTATGACATCTCAGGGAGTGTTGTGGTTAAACGGAGATTACCCCTTTCTCACAGATATATCATGTCTCATCCAAACACAGGCAATAACGAAGATGCAGTAAAGTTTCAATAGTTTTTATTTAACACAACTGCAATCTGCGATAAGGATAAGTTACTTACCTGTAAATCCTAGTTCTCTTCCAGGGGTATCCTCATCAAAGTCATAAACATTGAATATTCCCGCCCTTGTGCGGGGACCCCAGAGCATATATAAAATACACACATATAAAGTATGAAATATGCACGAAAAAAAAAATATATATAGCATTTTTAGTAGACATATCTTTCATACTAAACTCATATATACATGTGTAAAACAGCAATGCAGGCTATAATCATAAACAGGCTAAAATGCTTTATTTCTATGAAGTTTTTTTTTTTAATCATTATAAAATTACAATAGAGAATAACTATCTACCCAAGCCACCAAAACTGGGCTTAGGGAAATAAGCAGTAGTAATCACTAGAGAAAAAGAGAAAAAAACTACATTGAAAAACAATGGAGCATTCTTAGCCAATAGGCTGCATGCAGGTTAACACAGGAGAACCATAAAAACTTTGGCACCGTGCCTTTAAGACCCTGAGCACCTCCAGTATCCCACCATGCCTCAGGGGTGAAGGAGAGGTGACAGTTGGTTCACAGTTAGGTCAGTACTTTTTTACGGTGACAATCTGTGTAACCGATTCGAAAGATAGTCTGTCCTGCACTTCTAGGAGACGTGCGTCCGGGGAGGAGGGTGGGTTGTTTATGACTTTGATGAGGATACCCCTGGAAGGGAACTAGGATTTACAGGTAAGTAACTTATCCTTCTCTTCCAGGGGATCCTCATCAATAGTCATAAACATTGAATAGATTAGCAAGCCCATCCCTAAACTTTGCGGACTGTCTAATAGAAGTGCAGGAATAGATATGCATCATGCAAACAAATTTCTCAGAGGCCTGCCCCACTTGGGCATCTGCTCTTGCATCTGAGTCCAAACAGTAATGTCTAGTAAATGTATGTACAGACTTCCATGTAGCAGCCTTACAAATCTCAGATATTGGAACATTGTTAAGGAGGGCAGCAGTAGCCGCTTTTCCCCTTGAGAATGCGCTTTAGGTCTAGCTAGTAGTTGTTTGTTAGCCAACTGGTAAGCATTAACAATACAAGAAACTATCCATCTTGATATTGTTTGTTTAGATGCTGCCTCTCCTGTCCTCAAATGACCATAATTTACAAACAAGTGGTTGGAATGTCTAATCAATTTTGTTTTATCCAAATAAAATTTCAGCACTCTTTTCAAATCTAGGGAATGCAACGCTTTCTCTGCCGGAGTCTCCGGATTGGGGAAGAAAGTCGGTAGAGAGATAGTCTGATTGATGTGGAATTCTGACACCACCTTCGGTAGGAATGATGGGTGAGTTCGCAGAACCACTCTATTGTCGTGAAAAACTGTGTACGGTTCTTTGGAAGACAAAGCCTGAATTTCACTGACCCTCCTCGCGGAAGTAATGGCTACCAAAAAAGCCGTCTTCCACGTAAGGTGCTGCAAAGAGGCTTTGTGTATAGGTTCGAAAGGAGGGCCCATAAGTTTTGACAATACTATGTTCAGTTCCCATGGAGGAGAGGGTCTCCGAATGGGCGGAAAAACTTTTTTCAAACCTTCTAAGAAATCCTTGACTACTGGTTTCGTAAAGAAGGATTCCTGAGAAGGTGACTTACGATAGGCTGTATTGGCAGACAAATGTACCTTAATAGAGGATACCTGCAGATCGGACTTTGCCAGATGGAGTAAGTAAGACAATATGACATCCTCCTGAACCCGTATGGGATTCTGACCTTGTTGACAGCACCATATGTAGAACCTCTTCCACTTAAACGCGTAAGAATGCCGCGTGGAAGGTCGTCTGGACTCTTTCAAGATGTTCATGCACTCCTGCGAGAGCCCTAGGTGCCCATACTGCAGGAATTCAGGAGCCATGCTGTCAAGCTCAGAGAGGGTAGGTTGGGATGCAGAACCCTGCCCTCCATCCTTCTCAGAAGATCCGGTCTGCACGGCAGCCTCCTGTGAGGTTGTTCCGATAGGTTGAGGAGATCTGTGTACCAGAATTGATGGGGCCATTGCGGCGCTATGAGAATCATTCTGGTGCTGGATCTGTAAAGTTTGTTGATCACTACCGGTATGAGGGGAATCGGTGGAAAAGCGTAGAGAAATATCCCTGACCAGTCGATCAACAGGGCACTCCCTCGAGATCCCAGACGTTAGAACCTGGATGCGAAGTCTGGGCATTTCTTGTTTACTTAGTCTGCGAAGAGATCCAATTGTGGCCGACCCCATTGAGCGAAGATGTCTTCGATGACTTCGCTGTGTAGGACCCAATCGTGGGCGTCCTCTAGGTGTCTGCTCAGGAAATCTGCTTCCACGTTTTGTTGACCTGGTAGGTGAACCGCTGTAAGTGACATTCCTTTGGCCAGGAGCCAATGCCAGATTGTTTGGGACTCCTGAGATAGGGGTAGGGATCTTGTTCCCCCCTGTCTGTTCAAATAATACATTGTGGTTGTATTGTCCGTTTGTATTAGGAGAGATTTCCCCTGAATTGATGGAGCAAAAGACTTGAGAGCCAGATGGACCGCTCTGAGCTCCAGCAGATTGATGTGGTACTTCTTTTCGTTGTCGGACCACAGGCCCTGAGCTTGAAGGGGACCTAGATGAGCCCCCCATACCTGAAGAGACGCATCCGTTACCAGAGTGTCGGATGGAATTACCTGGTGAAACGGAGCCCCTACTGACAGGTGAGGTCTGTGCATCCACCATTGCAATGACTGATGTGCTGCTATCAGTAGCCGCACTCTGTCCTCCCAGCGACCTGTCCTTTGGCTCCAGTTGTTCTCCAACGCCTCTTGGAGGGGCCTCATGTGCAGCCTGGCATTTGGGACAATGAAAATGCATGATGCCATGGAGCCCAGCAGAGATGTCACCTGACGGGCCGTAGGTGCGTCGGATTTTAACAGGTCTTGACACTGCCTCTTTATTGATAATAGTCATTCCTCCGAAGGATACACCCTTTGGAGCTCTGTGTTTAGTATAGCTCCCAGGTAGTGGAGGTTCTGTGTTGGAATCAAGGTGGACTTTTGGTAGTTGACTTGAAGACCTAGAGACTCGAAAACCTTGAGCACAATGTCCCGATGGTTTCTCACCTGATCTGGAGAGGAAGCTTTCAGTAGCCAGTCGTCTAGGTATGGGTAGATAAAGATTTTTTGTTTTCGAAGATGTGGCGCTACCACTGCCACACATTTCGAGAAGACGCGGGGGAAGATTTCAGGCCGAATGGTAGCACTCTGAACTGATAGTGCTGTGAGGCTATCTGGAAGCGCAAGAATTTCCGATGCTTGGGAGCTATCGGGATGTGAAAATATGCATCCTGCAGGTCGATGGAGCACATCCAGTCTCCCTGATGTAGCTGAGGGAAAATCTGGTGAAGAGCCAGCATCCTGAACTTCTGTTTTCTTATGTACTTGTTCAGAAGCCGTAAGTCCAGAATCGGTCTGAAAACGCCCTCTCGGCCTTTTTTCGCCACCAGAAAATAACGGGAGTAAACCCCCTTTCCTCTGTGCGCAAGTGGAACCTTTTCTATTGCCTTCTTTCGTAAGAGGGCGAGAGCCTCTTTGCGCAGTAGGCTGAGATGAGATGGATTGCATTTGGCTGGTGGCAAGTGCGGTGGAGGTTGTTTGAAAAGAAGAGAGTAGCCATTTTCGACAATGTTGAGCACCCATTTGTCTTTTGTGATAGAGTGCCACTCGTGAAGAAAATCTGTGATACTTCCCCCCCCACCGGAGTGGTGCACAGTGTTGAGGGAAGCGAGATCTCATTGCTTGGCTGGCGCTTTTGGTGTGGACTGTTGAGGTCTACTTGACCCTCGTTCCCTTGTGGCCTTACGAGCCTGAAAAAGAGGGCGTCCCTGGCTTTGCTGTGGCCTCTGAGACCAGTGAGGGGTTTGAACCCTCTGCTGGAAAGGGCGCCTGTCATAAGGCCTATACCTCCGCCTGAAGTCCTTCTTCCTTTCCAGGCCTACTGCCCTCATGGTGTCCACTTCGGTCTTCATGCGTGCCATTTCTTCATCCGTATGGGTACCAAACAGCGAGTTCCCGTTAAATGGAAGATTTAGGATGCGCTGTTGTGCTTCCTGTTTTAAACCAGTCAGTCTCAGCCAGGAAGACCTTCTTGCACAGATTCCATGTGCAGCTAAGTCTGCCCCATCTGCCGCTGCGCTGATGACTTGGTTGGATACCAGACATCCCTCTTGCAGGATCTCTTGGAAGTCCTGTCTGTCTTCCCTAGGTAACTTTTCTGTGAACCTGTTGAGAGAGTCCCACAGAGAACGGTCATACCTGCCCAGGAGTGCAGACGTGCTGGAGACCTTCATTATAGATGCCGCTGTGCCGCACATTTTTCTCCCCAGAGTCTAGATGCCTGCTCTCTTTGTCCGGTGGGACCGTGGAGGATGATGCCACCGAGTGAGTTTTTCGGGCTGCGGCCAATATTACTGAGTCCGGTGGCGGATCCGTTCTTAGGAATAAAGGATCCTGTTCAGGCGCTTTATATTTTTTCAAAATCCTAGCTGGAGCAGATTTGAGGGTGGCTGGCGCTAAAAAAGTGTCCATGGTTGGCTGCAACAGACCAGGCACTAGCGGCAGTAGCTTTTTCGAAACTGCTCTATGTTGCAGAGTCTCAAAAATGACTGACGAGGAGGTAGATGGTTCTGGAACCTCTATATTTAACTTCTGTGCTCCCCTGAAAAGTGCCTCATTACAAGTAGTGATGTCATCCACCGGTGAGACTCTAGCTGGTGTGGGGGAGTAACGTCCGACGGATGATCCTGACGACGACCAAGAGGGCGATCTTCTGTGTCGTGACCTAGATCGTCACTGGGAACGTGACCTGCTGCGAGACGCTGTAACAGAGCGCCCAGGCCTCGTGGTCGGTTGACGAGAAGCAGAACGAACCCGTCCTGCCCGCGCTGTCGGTGATGGTGTTCTCGGGAGAGAGGCAGTAGGAGAGTACATTCATGAATACTGCGAATCCGGGGAGGCCGCTGGTCTATTAAGGCTCTCCAACCATCTTGGTGACAAATTGATGGGTGAAACATGCCCCGATGATGCCGCTCTCGAACGAGATGAATCGCTCCGTATGGAGACCACTGGAGATGGAGCGGTCTTATCTGCTGGCAGAAGGCGATGTTCTACTCCCTGCGAGACAGGTAAAACCTGTGTCGACGTGGACGGTTGTGCTGATGTCGAAGGGCGCGCCGCCGGTTGTTCTTGCCTCGAGGTCGAACGGCGATCTCTGGACCTCGACCTGCTCGCCGTCGTGTGCCTCGACGTCGAGCGGTGGGCGGCCGACGGCGGATGACGCTCTTGCCGCCGTGGCGATTTCGACGTCGTGTCTCTTGACGTCGGGGGGCGTGAGGCCTTCAGCTGCGAACGGGCACGCCGGTGATGGCTCGACGTCGATCGGCGGGCTGCAGTCGACGGAGAAATGCCCCTGCGATGGCCATGTTCCCTCGACGCCGTATCCTTCGACGTCGGGCGGGTCGCCATCGACGGCGATCTATGGCGGTGAGATGGTGGCAGCGACGACGTCGACGGGGAACAAACAGGTACTTTCCTACCTGCTGACGTCGACCTAGCCATTCTCTCCTGAGAGTGGCTTGTTGGCTGCCTGGGAAGCGAAGAGGATGATGTTTTCTGCCTCTCGTGAAGCCCATGAAGCCTGATCTTTTCTCTGTCCTTCAATGTCCTCTTTGACATGTTCTTAAAGTGTTTGCAAGTGTCAGGGCAGTGACTCTGAGGCAAGCACACAATACAAAGTGTGTGGATCTGACTGGGCCTTCTTCTTCCCACAAGAAGGGCATATGACAAAAAGGGAAGGCATTTTTCTGTCAGGAAAAAACTGCCAAACTCCGACAATGATGTTAGATGTCGAGTAAAACAGGAAAAAATGCTGTTTTAAAGTATTTTTCTGAGAAAAACTGAGAGCTCAATGCTCCAGGATCCTCTCAGAAGAAGCCGGAAAAAAGAACTGACCTAACTGTTAACCAACTGTCACATCTCCTTCACCCCTGAGGCATGGTGGGATACTGGAGGTGCTCAGGGTCTTAAAGGCACGGTGCCAAAGTTTTTATGGTTCTCCTGTGTTAACCTGCATGCAGCCTATTGGCTAAGAATGCTCCATTGTTTTTCAATGTAGTTTTTTTCTCTAGTGATTACTACTGCTTATTTCCCTAAGCCCAGTTTTGGGGGCTTGGGTAGATATTTATTCTCTATTGTAATTTTATAAAAAACAAAAAAAAACTTCATAGAAATAAAGCATTTTAGCCTGTTTATGATTATAGCCTGCATTGCTGTTTTACACATGTATATATGAGTTTAGTATGAAAGATATGTCTACTAAAAGTGCTATATATATTTTTTTTCATGCATATTTCATACTTTATATGTGTGTATTTTATATATGCTCCGGGGTCCCCGCACAAGGGCGGGAATATTCAATGTTTATGACTTTGATGAGGATCCCCTGGAAGAGAAGTTGCATGGGCTGCAATGATTGGGATAATGAACAGTGCAAGGAACAGAATTGTAAAGACAAGAGTCATTACCACAAAGACCCCCACCATATCTTGCAATAACATGAAAAGACAAAGTGTGTAATATGTCCTAATACCCTATCAGGATAGGCCTAATCTCAAACCTAAAGGAGAGCGGGCATGTTAAACCTATTCTGCCAATGCCATGTCCATGAGAGGAGCCTCCGACCCTCATTACCTTGGAATGAGGTCTCTATCTCAGACTCCACAGGAACACGAAGTCAGCGTCAAGATGACGTGCAGCATCGATATCAGTGATGGTGGCGATGCCCTCTGGTCAGAAGCCCTCTGATTATCTGTCTAAAGTGTGATGTATTTATACAGATCTACTTGGACCCCTGACATGTGTGTTCCCAAACAATAGATAACAGCATGCTTGGGACGGTAATTAATATAAACAATTCCCTCTAAAGCATGAACAGGGAAAGTCCCTAAATGTGAACACCTACAGTTTTTGTCTTTGTCACTTGATTTTGACGCCTTAATGCGGTGGCACTGATAATGCAAATCATAACAAGTGGCCTAACTATAAACAACATCTTAGAAGAATTAAATAATTTAATGGGCTAAGACAGAGAAAGCTAAGTAGGTTAAAAGTGAGTAGGTGACGGGGGTACGAGTCCGCAAGCCAATGGCTAAGCTAACTCCTGTTATCCCATTAAAACAAACTAGGATTCACTACAAAAGGGGCCTTCTCAAGTAATGGGACAGGTAGGAGGGGCCATGGTACTCACGGGTTGCGCAGATGTCACCTCGTGGCTTTCGATGTCCGACTGCACGTTGAATCAAAGTCTAAATAGAGAAGGTGTCTTTCGGTTGTTCAGATTCCTGCTCGCCGTGTTCCTCCCCAAAAATGACTGGGGTGTCATCTGGAGTCTTGTGCACCATTTCCAGTCGTAGTGCCCTTTGGTCCCCAAGTGTCTTCTTTAGACCGGAAAGATCTACAGGCGTCACAGGTAGTTTCCTGGTGATGATTGGATAGGCACAGGTTACACGCCAGATGTTGCTCAGAGTGTGGAAATTCAGCGCGGTACCGAGGACAAAATCGAAACGGCATTTGTTCTATCAGAGTAGCATAGTGGTCGGTGCCATGTGGTGAGGCAGGCCAAAGACACCCCGGAGGGAGCACAGTTGGTGCACAGACCGACGATTTGAGTCAAGCGCTTAGATAGGAATGCGCGATCGTAACAATAACGAAGAAAATAAGAAGGAAAGAAAGATTTCGAACCAGAATGAAAGATGGAGCGAAGACACATAGGTCGAAACCAGACAGCAGAAAGAAAACATTTAGCAAAGGAGTCAATGGCCATGCGCACTATCACCGAGAGGAGTCACCACTCCAACCTGTGACTCAAAACGCTTCTTTGAAGAAAAACAACTTGCACCACTCCGGATCCAACACTAGATGGCAGTAGTACGCAAGAGCATGAGTATCTACAGCCACCCATGCCATTGATTACAATGGTAATAAAATCATGTTTTTATAATTTTATTTTTCACTCTTTCTGCAGCAGTGTGTGTGTCTTGGGGGTGGGGAGGGATGATACTCTTCTGCTCCTATGGAGAAACCGCCAGTGGTATAGTCCAAGATACTGAGCAACGGAATAATTGCTTGCAGTGTAGCAAAGCTTCAACTTATGTATGGATGCAGCAGGCAGAGTATTGAAATTACAAGGATTTGGCCTTTGAAATTGTTTTGCAATCTTGGGTAATTTCTTTGCCTCTCTTTCTAAATGCCTTTGGAAGGTGCATGATGAGCTCTTCATCTCCTTTTACTGATTTCTATCATATCTGGAGAGTGGGATGACTGAGCAGGCAAAGTGCCACCTACCAGCTCCCACTGCTATCTGCGGCATCAATTTTCTTGTTCACCTTATTGGGTAGAGGGGCATCCTCAGTGGCCTGAGTGAACACCTTGTTACATGCTGTGTGCATGACAAGGGAGTCAGGTGTAACATTCACAAATGTAGGTAGAATCTTTCAGGGCAGCGTTGAATAATTTTTTCAACCTGGTGTTTGGTGATGTGTTTTTCACTAGGTTCTGGAAATTTTCGGCCTAACAATTCAAAATGCTCTTAAGCATAAGAAAACATTAGACAAACTGCCCAGCTTCTGGGGGAGTGGTGATAAGGAAATCCTCTTCCTCTACATGGACTTTTAACCTGATGGTCTGCTGCTCACTGGATGAATGCATGATATACAATTGTATTGTCTGGCAGGGAGGGTTTCACAGGTTGTCCATGTCATTGGTAGGAACAGAGCCATCATATGGGTTATTTTTGGAATTCAAGATGGTACTGGGCCAAGTCTGTATCAAGAGACTGAGCTTGGGATGGTAAAGGTGCAAGTGACCAAGCTGATAGCCAATCTTTGTCTGGAATGGGAGAAGTCATGAGTTCCTCTGAAATTACCTCTTCAAAGGTAAGGCAAAACTGTTTATGGCACTGGGGTTGTGGAGGAAATCATGCTAGGATGTGAAGGTAGACTGGAACCTTCTATACCAGACATTAGGCTGATTGCCTAGTTCTTTTAAAAAACAAAGAAAAGGGGGGGATGGGTGTGGTCACCTGGGTCAAACCTGGTGCAGGTCTCAAGGACGTCTTCAAAGTCAATATCAGTTCTGAGACAAACTCCTGAACTTTATAACGGAGAAGAAAATACCTCAAATTTATTTTTCCCCCCGGTTCTCACAGTTAAATAAATCATGGTATTTTCTCTGTGTCACATCTCTATCTTGTGCACCATGTACGGTGTGTTTTACTCACCGGGCTCACGTAATTCCTTCCCCTGTAGCTCCTTTCCATCCTGAGTACTCCATGGCTGCAGCTCCCAAAAACCCTGAACCACTGACCCTTCTGTTCTGTTGCTATGCAAGTTTAGTCTAGTTTGCACCTTTAGATATCATGTGCCTATTTAGGATGGTCACATTTCCACTATGAACCACTGAATTGTACTATCATGCATTTGGGGTTCCATTGTACTGGTTATTGTTGTCAATTACCGTTGCACCTGCTAGGCATCATATTGTTTGTATGTAACACAAGATTTTCCCCAGGGTTCATTTGAAGGTTCCACGCTTCCACATGGGACATGTACCTCTCTGGAACACTCTTTGCTTTCTGTCTAAATACCCCCTTTAAACCTGCATTGGGGCTTCACCTTGTATCTGTCCTGCTTAAGCAACATCTCTGCACACATCTCCTAAGCCGCCTGGATCTTCCAGCATTCCTTTCCAGTGCAGACTTCATACCTGGACTTTCAGCGCTCCAGCCGCGCACAAGCCTTGTCCCTGCACTCATCTTCTGGGTCGTCTGGAACTACCAGCACTCTAGTCTTCCAAGCCTTCCTGATGATTCCATGATCCGGACTTCTACGCTTCCAGTGTTTCCCTTCATGAGCCTCAATTGCACCTCCTCTTGAGCTTCTTGCACCTAGCCACCTGCCCTCTTCAAACTCTTGTAAAAGTACTAGACAAGGCTAAGTACTTCTCTTTCAGATTAGCGCGCACTAATCCTTTAAAGTAGTTGAGCAGGCATGAGTTTCAACATCTCCCCAAGGCTATAGACTCGCCTCTTGCTCCTTCTCCTTGATTTCATTTGTCTCCGGTGCTCCTTGCTTGTCTACCCTCCATACTGCCTTGGCACTTGAACCATTTGGCTCATGAACTAGAGACTTAATCTTGTATTTAACCTACGTACCGAGTGCAACCTCCTTTCTAGTATATCTTGGGAGTGTCCCAGACTCCAACTTGTGTACAGAGTGTAACCCTGTCCCAGACTCCAACCTTTGCACTTAATGTAACCTTGTTTGTAGCATACCTTGGGAGTGTCAGTAAATCCAAACCTATGTATTAAGTGTAACCTACTTTCTAGCATACCTTGGGAGTATCAGTAACTCCCAAACCACGTACAGAGTGTAATCTTTGTTTCTAGCACACATTAGGAGTGTCAGTAACTCCAAACCTATGTACAGAGTTTAATCCTGTTTCTAGCTTACTTTGGGAGTGGCAGAAAACCCAACCTATGTACTGAATGTTATTTTGAAAGTGCCAGTAACTACAATCTATGTCCTGAGTAGCCCCAGGAGTGTCAGAAGCACCAATTTGAATTTCAAGATCTTCCTCAAGTTATTAGAGATTCTTTTTTGAGAATTTGGCTAGTCTGCTATACACTGTGATTTGGAAGAAATCTGTAAGTGTTGGTTGGTAATGAATTGATGTCATTTGTAGAGGCTTGCTAGTGTATTGAGAGTAATTGCCCCTTCTTGTTATTCCCAGAGTATTGCGTCTTTACGAAACCTGAGGTGCTGGCCCATAAACACCCGCCTTTGCAGTCCAAGGAGGACTCAGGAACAACTCATTCCGTATGTAGTTTAGTATCGGTGTCGAGCAGATCCGGTACAGCAACAAGTTTCTTTCCTTAGTTTGTTCCTTACCCATTCCCCGGCTGAAAGCCAGCGGATCTTGATGTACTCTCCCCTGGGTCCTCCTCTTCCTGCAAAGGAATGGAGGTCCAGCATCTGCTCCTGTGTCTCTCTCTGTGGTTGGGACCAGGTGAGTGTATGACACCCCACAGATCCCGCAAAATAATATATGGCCATGTAATGGATGCACCTGTACTCTTGCAGACTACTTGAATTGTTTATTCCTGTTCTGTAATTCTGATATGTATGAATATTGATTGAGAGAGATAAATTAATTTTGTTAAACATCAACTAGACATTCACCTTCGGCACAGTGTTAAATTTAACATCCTCAGTAGCAGCACAGAAAAAACAGTGTTTGCATTTCTGCTCTGGATGTAGATTGGAGATCAGTGTGTAGCCCAAAGTACACAGCTACAAAAAAGAGCTACACTAAACAGCTCAGATGGCAGCTGGTCAGCAGGAGAAAAAGTGAAATTGTATCTAAAATTAATGAAGACAGGGTTATTAAATTAAATAAGGTCTAAAAGAAGATCAAGAGAAGTTAAAAGAAACTGATGAACATGATACTACTGAGGTGTGAACAGTTAAGGAAACAACACTCACATGTGCAGTGCCGTCTGAGCCTTAGCTGCCTCCTGTTTGGTGCTGTATCGTATCAGGGCAGTGCCTTGAGTCAGGTTCAGGTGGAATGTCAGCAGCGGACCATGCTGCATGCAGATCGTCCTGAGCGTTGATCCATCAATCTGGGGAAAAACAACAAGTGTTTAATCAAGAACTCTGCACAGACGGCAATGCACACCTCAAGGAAAACAGATAATTCTGCAGACAAAGAGCTGACAAAAAAAAAAAAAAAAAAAAAAAAACACTAGTTACTCACCTGAAACTCCTACAGATCTAGTGGGTGGGCTAGAAAACTAAGGTTGGAAGGTCTTTCTCTGGCACACAAGGAGAGGACGAGGAAAAAACATTTTTGAGGGAATGTCTATAGAATGGTTTTTAGGCCAGGTCTTGCTGTATGACTTACTCATATGTGTTGTGATACAGATAAATGACCTTATTTGTTTTGCGTTATGGTTCGCAAACATATTCAATGTAAAAACGTTAAGCAAGAAGAGAATTTCTTGCAGTCAAACCTGGACACGTATGCAATAAAAAATGCTGCAAACAAGGGTAGAAGGGGCAGCCAACCCCGCTCATTAAGGCAATTACTGAGACATGTGGCCCCCACAATCATGTATACAATTTAGTTGTGCGGCACTGGTATACGTTACATTTTGCAGCATTAGTGCATAAGAAAATTGGTTACTTACATGTAACCACAGTTCTCCAGTATTGGTATATTTCATAGATTCACATGCTTGAATCATCCCAGTGATCGAGGTGGGAGTCCCACAGTAACCTTAAATATAGATAGCAGTAAGTGCATTACACTAGGCCTCAATGGCCTAAACAGGCACAGTTGTAGCCTGTCCATGTTCTTTTATAAAAAAAAAAAGAATCAAATCTGAACTACAACCAATCAAGCGACAGCACCCTCTAAGATGACTCCCAACAGAGGCTGTTTCCCTCAGATTTTCTGGTACGAGTGAGAAGTACATAGTTTTATAATTAAGGGGGGCCTCTTAGGGGAGGAGGCTGGGTAGCATGTGAATCTATGAAAGATACCAATACTGGAGAACTATAGTTACAGGTAAATAACCAATTTTCTTTTCCAGTATTGGATCTTTTATAGATTCACATGCTTGAATTAGAGTAGCGAACAGTAAGGAATGGTTTCTTACCTGTAACTCCAGTTCTCTCGTAGGGGTATTTCCATGATAGTCATAAGCACTGAATAGTTCTGCGCGCCTGCGGGGACCCCGGAGCACTGGTGTGAAGTATATTCTTAAGTGCAAATACCAACCCTTTGAAAAAAGGTTTGTCAAAAAACACTTAAGAATAACACTGTGCAGCCTATGTGAACAGCTACACAGGCCAAATTGTTAAAAGAAAAAACAGTTATAGTGTAAATTCACGTTTAAACATCTATTTATTTTATAAATATATTAACAAATACATTCTCATATTTTATTTACACCTCTCATGAGAATAAAACAATGCAGGGCAGTGTAGCCCATAGGCTGCCATTATACAGAATGAAAATAGAGCTGTGCCTTTAAGAAAGTAAAGTCTTCCTGTTTCCCATCATGCACAGCAAAAGGCAGTTGCCTCAGTTCTTTTTTGGAGGCTTGTAACCTGACATGAAGAAACAAAACATTTGTTGGAGTACCAACCTCGATAATATTCATGTTCTAGGTCAACTCCACCGGGGAGGAGGGAGGGTTGCTTATGACTATCATGGAAATTCCCCTACGAGAGAACTGGAGTTACAGGTAAGAAACCATTCCTTCTCTCGTAGGGGATTTCCATGTATAGTCATAAGCACTGAATAGAGTAGCAAGCCCATCCCCATAAACGCGGTGGAGTAGACAGAAGAATACTGAGAAAACATGAATCATGCAAATAAATTCTTGAGCAAGGCCTGTCCAACCTGCGCATCTGCCCTAGCGTCTGTGTCAAGGCAGAAATGCTTAGTAAAGGTATGGACCGACTTCCAAGTGGCAGCCTTGCATATTTCTGCCAAAGGGACATTTCTCATCAAGGCTGCAGTAGCTGCCTTCCCTCTAGTAGAGTGGGCTTTTGGCCTACCCCCAAGGGATTTGTTTGCTAACTGATAACATAACATTATACATGAAACAATCCACCTGGATAAAGATTGTTTAGACGTGCCCAACCCTGTACTAACTGGGCCATAGTTAATAAAAAGCTGTTGTGATTTCCGTAAGCTTTTTGTCCTGTCCAAGTAAAATTTCAAGACTCTCTTTACATCCAGAGAGTGCAGAGTTCTCTCAGCAGGAGTAGTTGGATTTTGAAAGAAAGTCGGTAATGAAATTGTTTGGTTCACATGGAAGTCGGAGACTACCTTAGGTAAAAATTTTGGATGAGTTCTCATTACCACTTTCGCAGAATGAAAAACCGTGTAGGGTTCTTGAGCGCAAAGGGCCTGGATTTCGCTGACCCTACGCGCTGAAGTGATTGCCACTAGAAAAGCAGTTTTCCATGTGAGATGCTGAAGTGATGCCTTATGTATTGGCTCGAATGGAGGTAGCATCAGACGCGATAGGACAACATTCAGTTCCCATGGAGGAGATGGTCTTCTAATGGGAGGAAAAACCTTTTTTAAACCCTCCAGGAAGTCCTTAATAACTGGGATTCGAAAAAAGGAAGTTTGTGAGGGGCTCTTTCTGTATGCTGTTAGAGCCGCCAAATGTACCTTTATTGATGACAATTGTAAGCCCGATTTTGCCAAACTTAACAAGTATGGCAGAATAGACTCCTCTCCGCAAGATATCGGGTCAATGTTGTTGTCTAAGCACCACACGCAGAATCTCTTCCACTTGCTTGCATAAGTGGATCGTGTGGAAGGGCGCTTTGCTTCTTTCAGGATTTCCATACAATCCTGAGGTAAGTTAAAGTGTCCATATTGCACTAGCTCAGGAGCCATGCTGCCAAACTCAACGATGAGAGGTTGGGATGGGACATCTGCCCTCTGAACTTCGTGAGCAGGTCCGGACGATAAGGGAGCCTGATGTGTGGTTTGAGTGACCGGTGAAGGTGGTCTGGGAACCACCTTTGGCGTGGCCATTTCGGAGCAATCAGGATCATTTTGGACTGAGTATTGGATAACTTCTGGAGGACCGCCGGAATCAGGGGAAGCGGCGGAAAGGCGGAAAGAAATGCTCCTGACCAGCTTATCCACAGGGCATTCCCCAGTGTCGCTGGATGGTAATATCTGGAGGCGAAGTTTTGGCATTTTTTGTTTTCTGGGGTTGCGAATAGATCTATAGAGGGGGGTACCCCATAGTGCGAAAATGGAATGAACGATGTCGTGTAGAACCCACTCGTGGTTCTCGTCCATTACGCGGCTGAGAGAATCCGCTTGAACATTCTGGATGCCCGGCAGGTGAGTTGCTACTAGCGACATGTTCCTGGCTAGAAGCCAATGCCAGATTGTCTGAGCCTCTCTGGATAAAATCCTGGACCTGGTGCCTCCTTGTTTGTTTACGTAGTACATAGTGGCCACGTTGTCCGTCTGGAGAAGGAGAGTTTCCGCTCTCAGAGAGGGAAGGAAAGCTTTGAGCGCAAGGTGGACTGCGCGAAGCTCCAGCAGGTTGATATGATAGAGACTCTCTTTCTGTGACCACTTGCCTTGGACTCGAAGATGTTCCATGTGCGCTCCCCATCTGAGCAGTGACGCATCTGTTACGATGGTTTGAGCTGGAGGCCGATGTTGGAACGGAATCCCCACCAAGAGATTGTCGGGTAGACACCACCACTTGAGGGACTGTAGGGCGTGGGGAGAAAGGAGGACTTTGCTCTCCCATTCGTTCATTAGTTGACTCCATTGATCCTCCAGGTTTTCCTGTAATGGTCTCATATGGAGGCGAGCATTGGGAACGAGATGGATACAAGACGCCATTGAGCCCAGTAGAGAAGCTATTACTCTTGCAGTGGTCTGTGGAGTCTCTTGCAGTTGTTTGCACTTTTGGAGAATCGATAATCGTCGTTCCTCCGAAGGAAACACCTTTCCTAGATTGGTATCTATAATGGCCCCTAAGTAATGCAACCTCTGAACAGGTGTTGCTGTGGATTTCAGGAGATTTACTTGAAGACCTAGCTTCTGCAACAGCTGTAGAGTCCATTTGAAATGTTGTTGTGCCTCTAGATAACTGGAGGCCTTTATGAGCCAATCGTCTATATAGGGGTAGACAAATATTCGATGTTTCCTCAAGTGGGCGGCTACCACCGCCATGCATTTGGAAAAAGTCCTCGGTGCTGATTTGAGGCCGAAGGGCAGAACCGCAAATTGGTAATGACGTTTTCCGACGGTGAACCTAAGGAATTTTCGATGTTTCTTGGTCACCGGAATATGAAAGTAAGCGTCGCAAAGGTCTATTGCACAGAGCCAGTCGCCCTGACGAAGATGTGGGTAAATTTGGTGCAAGGATAGCATCCTGAATTTCTCTTTGCGAATCCACTTGTTTGCTGTCCTTAGATCTAAAATGGGACGAAACTCTTGCTTGTCTTTTTTGGGCACAAGGAAATACCTCGAATAAATCCCCTTCCCTTGTTGGCTGATCGGGACGGGTTCTATGGCTCTTTTTTGTAATAGAATGGTGACTTCTAACTGAAGAGCTTCGAGGTGTCGGCTGGTTGTTTTGGGTGGAACAGATGGTGGAGGACTGGTGAATCTGAGAACGTAACCATGTCTCACAATATTCAATACCCAGGCGTCTGTTGTGATGCGTAGCCACTTGTCCAGATGATTTGAGATACTTCCCCCTACCGGAGTGGATAACGGAGGAGGGGGAAGCGAAGATTCAGGGCTTCGACGCGGGAGCCTGTCGAGTTGCCCGAGTTTGAGGTGTTGAACGACCCCTTGTCAACCTTCGTTGTGTGGAGAAACCCCTATGATGCTGCTGCTGTTGCTGGGGACGTGAAGACATCCAATGTGGAGTCTGATACCTGTGGGTGAACAGCCTTCGTTGATATGAGCGGAATACCTTTTGCTGTTCTTTCGGTCGTTCCATGCCTACTGCTTTCAGGGTATCCAGCTCAGACTTCATTCTGGCCATCTCGTCATCGGCATGAGAGCCGAACAAAGTGGAGCCTGAGAAAGGCAAATTTTGTATTCTCTGCTGTGCTTCAGGTTTAAGCGATGTAAGTCGCAGCCATGCATGTCTCCTGAGCGCTATTCCGTGAGCATAGTTATGTTCGGATAGTATCGAAGAATCCGCCGCAGCACTTTTAACTTGGTTAGAAACCATAGCTCCCTCGCCCACGACCTCCAGGAAATCTTCCCTTTTGTCCTTAGGAAGATGCTCCGCAAACTGCAGTACAGAGTCCCAGAGGGCTCGATCATATCTCCCTAATAGAGCAGTGGCACTGGCTGCTTTCATGGTGATGGATGCAGTAGAGCATACGCTTCTTCCTGCAGCATCGATCTTTCTGCTCTCTTTATCTGGAGGTGAAGAGGAAGACGGTGACGTAGAATGCAATTTCTTTGCTGCCACTATAACCACCGAGTCCGGTACTGGGTCCGACCTCAAGAATAGAGGATATTGTTCTGGTGGACGGTATTTTTTAATAAGTCTAGAAGGAGCAGACTTTGTTGCAGCCGGTGTAAGAAAAATGTCCATTGCCGGTTCAATAAGACCCGGAACCAGTGGAAGCAAAGGTCTTGAAGATGTCCTGTGATGCAAGGTCTCGAAGATTACTGACGTCGATGGAGCCGGCACCGCCAGCGGGATATTCAGTTTGGTTGCCCCTCGCACCAAGACCTCCTGGAATGTATTCACATCATCTATGGGGGACACTCTCGGGGACGGTGAGTCCGATAGGGTTGGAGAGTAGTCCCGTGTAGACGAAGAAGAATGTCTATGATGTGAATGCTGAGATCTCTGTCGTGATTCATGACGATGGTGCCGAGAGGAAGAAGAACGTCTAGAAGAATGTCCAGAACGCCTTACAGATCGCGTTGGAGTCCTCGGAACAGACTCTGAAGGCGGAGCCGGAAGAGGAGCCGTAGGTGTTACCGGTGTCTGCGGCAAAGGCGACTGCCGAGGCGAGAGCTGTGGAGACGCTGGAAGCAGGATAAGTGAGGCCGAGGATTCCGATGTTGTATAAACCCTTCTAGGCCTCTTTGATTGTCTCGACGTCGACACACTCCTCGACGTTGAAGAGCGGTGACGGCGACCTCTGGACGTCAATTCCTCTCGCCGTGGAGAACCTCTCGACGACGACCCTCGACGTCGTTGTGGTGACGGCGATCGTCTCCGACGGCGAGTACTCTCTCTCGACGTCGATCGTCCTCGCCGTGTCGACGGCGAGCCTGACTCGGATCTCCTCGACGTGGAACGTCCTCGCCGTGTCGACGGCGACCCAGATCCTTTCGACGTCGCGTGTCCACGTCGTCTCGACGGCGAAATGGTTGTCGACGGCGAACGATGTCTTTTCCTCGCCGGCGAACCACTCCTCGACGGCGAACATGTTGGCGCCATTGCCAGTTTCGACGTCGACGCCCTCGACGTCGTCGGAGACCTGTGCCGTTTTTCAGCAGGTCTGGTAGGAGTTATAGAGGAAACAGATTGAGCCCTGGTAGAAGCCTGACCTTCTCCTCGCTCTGTGGTGGAATGGCCACTTTTTCTTCTGTCCTCTCTCGCCTGAAGTCGGATTTTCTCCCTATCACGAAGAGTTCTTCTGGAGAAGGTTTTACAGATGTCACACGACTCTGGTTTGTGGCTGGATGGAAGACAAATTATGCAGACCCTATGTGGATCTGTTTTAGCCTTTTTTCTGCCACAAGAAGGACATTTGTCAAAAAGTGAAGGCATTTCTAAACTAGAAAAACCTCAAAATTCTGTCAGAATTTAACAGAAACTAGTAGGAAATGATCACTCAATGTTAAAAACATCGAGTGAAATTGAAATTCAAAAAGATTTTAAATGAATTTCTGTCACAAAAAACTTTGTGAGGTAGAGCTCAATGCTTCAGGTTCCTGTCAGAAGGAGCCGGAAAAAAGAACTGAGGCAACTGCCTTTTGCTGTGCATGATGGGAAACAGGAAGACTTTACTTTCTTAAAGGCACAGCTCTATTTTCATTCTGTATAATGGCAGCCTATGGGCTACACTGCCCTGCATTGTTTTATTCTCATGAGGTGTAAATAAAATATGAGAATGTATTTGTTAATATATGTATAAAATAAATAGATGTTTAAATGTGAATTTACACTATAACTGTTTTTTATTTTAACAATTTGGCCTGTGTAGCTGTTCACATAGGCTGCACAGTGTTATTCTTAAGTGTTTTTTGACAAACCTTTTTTCAAAGGGTTGGTATTTGCACTTAAGAATATACTTCACACCAGTGCTCCGGGGTCCCCGCAGGCGCGCAGAACTATTCAGTGCTTATGACTATACATGGAAATCCCCTAAGAGAGAATATTGTATAATCTAGCCATAACATCTATAATATGAATTATGTTACCTTCAGCTAATATTAGAAAGCAATATACAGATGCCTTGAAAAGAACAGGAATAACAAAATAATAATATTATGATAATAATAATAACGATAAGATTAGGCAAGTACTGATCACATACTTTGAAGTGAAAGGTGGGATAACCAGGGAGGCTCACCTTAATGGAATAGATGTCTCAGCACTGCCTGCCCAACGCCCATATCTGTTTTGTTAATCTCATCGAGGCAGTAGTGCTTTGTAAATGTATGCTGACTGGACCGTGTTGCTGCCCTGCAAATGTGTTCCAGGGGTACTCCTGCAAAGAGAGCTGCTGATGTAGCTATTGCTCTAGTAGAGTACACTTTAACCTTACTGTGCGGCGGCTTCCCTGCATGGGTATGACAAAATTGTATAGTTAATCTGATCTACCTGACAATGGTCTGCTTAGCGATAGCAGAGCCTCTTCTCGTATCGCCATATGCTACGAATAGCTGGTCCGATTTTCGAATGCTGTGTGTTTTTGAAGATAAAACTTTGAACATATCCTTACATCTAGCGAATGCAGCACTTTCTCTGCAACCATTTGTGGGTTAGGAAAAAAATGTTCTTAAAACCACTGGCTCATTAAGATGGAAGTTCGATGGTACCTTTGGTATATATTTAGGGTTTGTTCGAAGTATAATACTATTTGGAGCGAAATGAAGGAAGGGTTCCTTGACGGTGAAGGCTTGTATGCCACTCACTCTCTTTGCTGATGTGAGAGCTAGTAAAAGCGATGTCTTCCAAGAGATTAATTTTAACTCTGATCTATGGATTGGCTCAGAAGGAGGCTTCATGAGTTGTCCTAGCACTATGTTTAATAACCATAATGGTGGAGGTTTATGCACCAGTGGAAATAATCTAAAAAGTCTCCTGATGAACTGCTTTACAATGTTGGCAGAATATAACGAGGAGGTCTGTTGAGAGCGTTGGAATCTCGAAATTGCTGCCACATGCTCCCTTATTGAGGAATAAGTCAGTCCAGAGTTTGCTGAATGTAATAAATAAGGAAGTATTTGTTCCGGAAGTGACGTCATAGGATGGATTCTTTCCGTAACACACCACAAGCAGAAACGCTTCCATTTAAGTTTATAGGTCTTATTGGTGGTGTCCACCCTGGCCTTGGCTAATATTTCTCTACACTCTGATGAAATGTTTAAGGTGGAGTATTCATTGAATTCAGGAGCCAGGTTGATAAGTGTAGAGATGAAGAATTCAAATGCCTGACCTGCCCCTGGTGCATGGTCAGTAGGGCTGATGTCTGAGTAGAACATGAGGTTGTTCTGTGAGCCAAATCTGTCTGGGCAACCTGGGTGCAACTAGGACGACACTGCATCCCTCTGCTTTCATTTTGCGGATCACCCTGGGGATGAGTAGAATTGGTGGAAAAGAGAAGGCATAGATTCCTGACCATCTCATCAAAAAAGCATTTCCCCACGAGCCGTTTGGGGATGCCAGCTTGCGTAATATGGGGATTTTTTGTTCTCGTATGTGGCAAAAAGATCCGGACTCTGCTTGCCCCACTTCCGGAAAAGCTGGTTAGGAACCTGTTGGTCGAGTTCACACTCTTGATACGAGATGATTATCCTGTTCAGAGTCTGCCAGGAGGCTGGCTTGTCCTGGCAGGTGTTCCGCTTTCAGAGAAATTCGATTCGTTATGGCCCATTTCCATATTTTTTTAGCTTGACGTGAAAGCTCCGAGGACTTTGTGCAGCCATGTTTGTTCAGGTAAAACATACTTGTGGTATTGTTCGTTCGGATTAGAATTTTTGAGTTTTGGACTTTTGGTAAGAAATCCTTTAGTGCTAGATCAATTGCTTTCAGCTCCAGTTGGTTTATGTGAAGTTGTTTGTCCTTTTGCGTCCAGTTGCCACTTATTTGCAGATCCTGAAGGTGGGCGCCCCAACTTTCGAGCAACGCATCTGTCGTTATTATGTAGCTAGGCAGCTGATGCAGAAATGAAAGGCTGTTGGATAAGTTTGACTGTTTTTCCAACCAAGACATGGCCGTTTTTATTTGCAATGTGATCTGAATTTGATTGTCAAAAGAGCGGTTCACTTGGAACCACTGAGTGTCTAGAGGTTGCATATGCATTCGGCAATTCAGGATCAGTGGAATACATTCCCATGAATGATTTGTAATTCAGAATTAAAATGTATTTTTTTGTTGAAAGCTTTTTAGCCATTTTGGAAATCTTTTGTTGTCTCTCTTGAGATGGAAATGCCTTATTTTGGACAGTATTCAGTGTAGCTCCTAGAAAGTTCAGCTGCTTTGTGGGATGGAAGTGTGATTTGCGATGGTAAGAACTAGAGTTTTTAACAACTGGAGGCATGTGGATATGTGCTTTACCACTTGATTTCTCGTGGATGCCTTTATAAGCCAGTCGTCCAAGTATGGAAAGATTTGTATCCCTAGTTGACATAGGTGAGCTGCCACTGGAGCCAGCACTTTGGTAAAAATTCTGGGGGGCGATTTTAATCCGAATGGGATGACTCAAAACTGTAGATGCATACCAGCTACCTTGAACCTGAGATATGTGTGATGATTTTGATGTATTGGGATATGGAAATACGCATCTCGGAGGTCTAGAGATGTCATGTAATCTCCTGTGTTTAAGAGACGTAGAATGTCCTGTAGCGTTACCATACGAAACGTTTGTTTTTCAGGAACTTGTTTAAGGTCTGCAGATCCAGTATGGGATGCCAATCACCCAAAGGTTTTTTCACTAGAAAAAAGCAGGAATAGAATCTGCGGCCTCTTGAATGGGGGGGGAGGAAGTTATTCAGGGGCTTCCAGAGGAATTCTACAGTATGCTCTTTGGATACTATATCCAGAACCACTTGTCCGATGTTATCCCTGACCACTGATGGATGTGTTAAGTGATGCGGCCTCCGATCCTTGACACACAAAGGAGGTGGGCAGCTGGTATGAATGTGTGGTCATTGTTTTCTGCAGTCTGATACTGTTGTCTGTATGCTTGGTATCTGCCACGAAAGGAATACATTCCTCTGCCTCTAGCCCCTCGAAAGGGCTGTCTTTTGTACTGCAGTGTACCCAGAGACCTGGCCGTGTCTGCCTTGATAGACTGCAGAGCCTTATCAACATGTTTGCCAAAGAGGCATGCCCCATTGTAGGAAAATGGCTCCCTGTTGCAGTTACCCCCCCCCCCCCACACTTTTTACCTGATATTGATGCTGACTAGACTAAGTGTGCAGGGACCCTGCAAACCAGGCCCCAGCACAAGTGTTCTTTCACTAAAAATGCACCATTGTTTCCACATTTGGCACACCTTTGGCACCCAGATAAGTCCCTTGTAAAAGGTACCAGTGGTACCAAGGGCCCTGTGACCAGGGAAGGTCCCTAAGGACTGCAGCATGTATTGTGCCACCCTAAGGGACCCCTCCCTTAACACATGCACACCTGCCAGTGCAAACTGGTGGTGTGGGTGAGGTAAAAAAGGCAAAGTCGACATGGCATCCCCCTCAGGGTGCATTGCCCACAACCCACTGCCTGTGGCATAGGTAGGTCACCCCTGTAGCAGGCCTTACATCCCTAAGGCAGGGTGCACTATACCACAGGTGAGGGCATAGCTGCATGAGCACTATGCCCCTACAGTGTCTAAGTCCATTCTTAGACATTGTAACTGCAGGGTAGCCATATTAGGTATATGGTCTGGGAGTTTGTCAAAACAAACTCCACAGTTCCATAATGGCTACACTGAATACTGGTAAGTTTGGTATCAAACTTCCCAGAATAACACACCCACACTGATGCCAGTGCTGGATTTATTACAAAATACACACAGAGGGCATCCTAGAGATGCCACCTGTATGTTACCCAATCCTTTAGTGCAGGACTGACTGGTCTGTGCCAGCCTGCCACTGAGACGAGTTTCTGATCCCATGGGTTGAGAGCCTTTGTGCTCTCTGAGGCCAGAAACAAAGCCTGCACTAGGTGGAGGTGCTTCACACCTCCCCCCCTGCAGGAACTGTAACACCTAGCAGTGAGCCTCAAAGGTTCAGGCTTCGTGTTACAATGCCCCAGGGCGCTCCATCTAGTGGAGATGCCGCTGCACAGGAAGGAGGCACAAAGAGGGTGTAGTCACCCTCAAGGACAGGAGCCATTGGCTACTTACCCCCAGACCTAAACACACCCCTAGATTGAGTATTTAGGGGCCACCCTAAACCCAGGAAACCAGATTCCTGCAACCTGAAACAAGAGAAAGGACTGCTGTCCTGAAAGCCCCCCAGAGACGACAACTGACTTGGCCCCAGCCCTACCGGTCTGTCTCCAGACTCAAAGAACCTGCACAGCAATGCATCCAGCGGGACCAGCGACCTCTGAGGACTCCGAGGACTGCCCCGCAACCAAAGGACCGAGAAACTCGTGTGGACAGCAGCTCTGTCCAAAATAGCAACAAAGAAACCACCTTTAAAGGGACTCCAGCCTCACTCCAGAAGCCTGAGTCCCCAACACTCTGTACCCGACGCCCCCGGCTTGTGTCCAGAAGAACCAGCACTACAGAGAGGAACCCCAGGCGACTCACACAACATGGACACCCTGAGACGACCTCCCTGCACCTCCACAGCGACACCTGAAGAGAGAATCCAGAGGCTCCCCTGACCGCTACTGCCCGGTAACAAAGAACCCAACGCCTGGAAGAAGCACTGCACCCGCAGCCCCCAGGCCCGAGAGAAACCAACTATGGGTGCAGGAGTGACCAGCAGGTGGCCCTCATCCTTGCCCAGTTGGTGGCTGGCCCGAGAAGCCCCCCTGTGCCCTGTCTGCATCGCCAGAGTGACCCCCCCCCGGAGTCTCTCCATTGATTCCTATCTGAATCCCAACACCTACTTCACACACTGCACCCGACCACCCCCCTTGTGCCGCGGAGGGTGTATTTTGTGTGCCTGTTTGTGAATCCCCGAGTGCTCTACAAAGACCCCTCTGGTCTGCTCCCCAAGGATGCAGGTACTTACCTGCTAGCAGACTGGAACCGGAACGCCCTTAGTCTCCATAGGTACCTATGCTATTTGGGTCCTACTTTGACCTCTGCACCTGTCTGACCCTGTGTTGCTGGTGCTGGGTGTTTGGGGTTAACTTGAACGCCCAACAGTGGGCTGCCTATGCCCCAGAGACTGAACTTGTAAGTGCTTCTTTATTTACCTGAAAAACTAACCAATACTTACCTCTCCTAGGAACTACTGATTTTTGCACTGTGTCCACTTAAAATAGCTTATTGCCATTTTTGCCAAAACTGTGTACATTACTGTTTTAATTCAAAGTTCCATATTTACCTATTCCAAGTACCTTATAATTTATGTACTTACTTGAATTCTGAATGTTGTGGTTAGAAAATAAATTTTAAAAATAATATTTTTCTATATAAAAACCTACTGGCCTGGAGTTAAGTCTGAGTGTGTTCTCATTTATTGCCTGTGTGTGTACACACACTACCCTCTGATAAGCCTACTGCTCGACCACACTACCACAAAATAGAGCATTAGTATTATCTAATTTTACCACTATCAACATCTGAGGGGAACCCTTGGACTCTGTGCACACTATCTCTAACTTTGAGACAGTATATAAAGATCCAACTTCCTACACCCATCATATGCCATATCCAGTATCTTGCTTTGTACCTCCAGTTTAAAAGAAGTAGATTCTGCCCCCACCAGCTGTCTAAATCCAGTCAACGAGATATAGATGGCACAGTCAATTATTTCAACTGCGATTCGTTCCCCCTCTTGTAACACCTTCTTTTCCTCCAGTTTAGCATCCTCAGGTAAGAGGTCAATGTATGAGGATATATCTAACCACATTTGTCTATCGTATCTACCAAGAATGGCTAACAAATTGGCAGCCTTGACTGTTATAGCTGCAATGCAGGAGAACTTTTTGCCAATGTTATCCAGACGGCGTCCTTCTGTATCTGGCGGAGAGTATACTGGTGCTGAAGGATTCTTTGAGCGGTGTTGTGCCTACTGAGAGACCAGAGAATCCGGCTTCGGTTGCCCAATTAAGCAAGTTGGAGAGTCTTCCGGGGCTTTATATTTTTTCTCCAAACGTGGGATTTGAGAAGGTATTGTAGCATGAGTTTTCATTGCCTTTGGTCCTGCTTGCCATATAAAGTCTACTATAGGCATGGCTCTAACTGCTTTCTTTGATGGCTCTTTAAAGTCATGTAGAAAACAATCTGTCTTCCTAAACAGGATGGACAATTCGAAGCGTTTAGCTGCTCTGTCCATTAAGTTATGGAAAACACCTATATCCTCAGGGAAGAGTCTGCTGGTCCTGCAAGATGTGGTGATGGAGTAGGAATTAGGTATTCGTCCCACTCAGGTGTGGTATCTGTTATTTCTCTTCCTTCCTTTTCTTCGTCTGTGGTCTGACGGTTATCCTGAGGTGGTTGCCCAAAAGGGATGTTTACATCTGGTCTGAGCAGTGTTCCCAGATGGCTAGGGAGAGGGGTCCGCAGTCCTGTTTGTGGGATCAGTGCTGCTGGTACTGAGGGTGGAAACCTTCCATTGTACTCATCCAACATGCTCTGAAGACCTGTCACCAATGACCTTGGCATAGGAATGGCGGTGTCTATCACCATATTCGGGATGCAAGGGATGCGCTTGGTCTCTTGCTGAGTAATAGTTGTCTTGATATTGATCATTATCATCATCATCAAGATCCTGACATTTGACGCTGAGTTGTGACGCACTTTTGGCCACTCCAAACATTCCTTCATCCTGAGAAAAATAGTAATCTAAAAGGTTTTGAGGAGGGTATGGTAATACTTTACTTGGGGAAGTATGCATCGGTAAAATTGTAGAACATTTTTTTCCTCACAGTTCACAATAATGGGAGGAATTTTGATGTTCCAGTGGTGGTTGTCAACGGGTTCACCGCCGATGGATTGCTTGTCACCGATTCTGTCGTCGTGTCCCTCGTCGACATACTCTTTGTCTGCCTGTCCTTTGTCGCCGATTTTCTCATCGACACGTTTAGTCGCGGACTGAATAGCTGTCAATGGTGTCTTTTTATAGATTCTAGCTGTCATAATTGTCGTTGATATAAGTGGCAATGACGTTACGATCATAGGGTACACTGCTGTGGCAAACGTCGATGTGATAGTGGTCGTGATGGAGGAAGTGGTCTGCAACGAGCCTTTCTTGTAAGACTCAGGCTTTAGTTTTGTCATCGGTGATAAGGGCAGTGAAGCACTTTTTGGGGGTGCTTTTTTCACTGATGGTGTTCTGAGTTAACCTTTTTTTAAGCTCTTTGGCCGAGTTTGTGATGATGAGGCATAACTTTCCTTACCTTTCTGTTGGTCTAATTAAAGGTGTTTAGATTTTTTAAATGCCTTCTTAGGAGGCTCTGAAGAAAGTTGTTCTTTACTTTTAGGCCTTTTAGGAGATTGAGAAATCTGTGACAAGGCCTCGCTCTCCTCAGAAGAAGGGCATTCCATAGCTTTTTGTTTCTGAGGCATAATAAAAGTCTTCCTTCTCTGTCTTTCAGGGTTTTATGAGTAAAGGTGCGACAGATATTGCAGTGCTTCACCTTATGGCCTGGATGTAGTCAGTATACACACTTCTTGTGTGGGTCATCAATATGAAGTATTTTTCTCCCACAATTGTCACAAATCCTGAAGAGTCCTTTTTTAATTTGCTGGGACATCTTGTCCAGTTAACTTTTGATATATCTGAGAGAAGCTGTAATGTATAGAAGCTGAACAGAGCTCAGGGAGACTCCCGTCACATGACATGCGGTAGAAAATGAGGGAAACAGCCTCTGTTGGGAGTGTTCTAGAGGGTGGTGTCGCCTGATTGGTTGTAGTTTAGATTTGGTACTTTTATTTATAAAAGAACATGGATAGGCTATAACAGTGCCCGTTTAGGCCGCGTCCTAGTGTAATACACTTACTGCTATGCATATTTAAGGTTACTGTGGGACTCCCACCTCGACGACGGGGATGATTCAAGCATGTGACTCAATGAAAGATTCAATACTGGAGAAGATAATCAATATAAAATGGCATCTAATACCCCAAGTTTAGATTAAGAAGCGTAATGCATTCACCTCTGCCAGCCTTTAGTGGCATCACTTGCATTCCCAGAGGGTACTGGCTGTGACTCCCCTTTACAGAAAAAGAAGTGTCTAGTTCATAAGTTAAATACCTTCGGTAACACCCTTTCTGGTAGAGGCAATCTATCCATAGGCGCCTCACCTTTCGAATATTCCCCGGAAATCAGATGTAGGACGCTGGGCTAGTGTGCGGTGGACACCTATGGTGTTATACCTTATACTGGATCCAAGCAAACCCCTTTTAGTGAGTGTCAGTGTCTAGACAGTCAGGGCTCTCTGTGGTAGTTGTGGTGAGCAGCCAAGACTTATCTAGAAGGCATGTGAAGCACCTGCAATACCACAGTAGTCACACAGTCACTTATCACATATGGAAGGAACCACACAGTGTTGCAAAAATAAAGGTACTTTATTATGGGCACACCAAACTAGACTACCATTGGTATACTTCTCTCTGGAAGTATAAACACAACAAATAAACACAGTTAAATAATTAGAACAGCATAAATTAGCAAAAGCCCTATAGGAGGGCCAAACCATATACTAAAAAACTGAATGCGAACGAGTGCCCCCTACCAGATTGTATGATGGAGTTAGACAATCTCTGGGAGAGAGTGGAACCCCTAAAGGCAAGTATCTAGAAGATCCCCAGCGCTGGGTGCAGAGAGGTAAGTTACCCAGTTTTCCCATAGGCTAAGATTAGGACATCATGGTCTGAAATTGCAGAAGCGGGACAGGACCGCAGAAGCATCACGGTCTGAAATTGCAGAAGCGGGACAGGACCGTGGAACCCAAGTGAGGATTCTAGGTGAAGACTACCTCCAAAAGAAGGGGACAGAGTCTAGTCCATGCAGGAGTGTCCAGGTGGGGCAGGAGCCAATGCCCACCCTTCTGTAGCTGAAGATCTGGGTTGACGGTGATGGATTAAGTCCAACTGCGGGGACTAGAAGCTGCAGAGGAGACCCTAAAGTCACCTACGAGCTGTCCCTCGCCGGTCGCCGGATTGAAGACAGGTCAGTGGTCAGGATGACCATCAACAAGCAAATGCAAGAAGAGCTGTTGTAAGTTTTGCAGCGCTGTGGAGGACCAGCAAGGTCCTGGGGACTCAACCCTTGGATGGGAGTTCAGGCTGACCCTCAGAAAACAGGTGAGCCAGCAGAAGCAGTCGGAGTCTCCACAGGCAACCCACTGGAAGCAGGCACAGTAAGTCGCAGTGAGGCCCAGTTAGCACACTTGAAGAGGGGTCCCTGGAGCAGCAGAAAGGAGACTGTCCTTGCAGAGGTAGAGTGCTGGAGAATGCGGCTACTTGGAGCTTGAAGATCCCTCAGAGTAGGAGTCAACAAGCCTTGGTTGCTGCAACAGTCGCGGAGCACAGGGATTCTGTCCTAATGGAAGAGGCAAGGGCTTACCATCTCCCACGTTGGACGGAAGGCAGAGAAAACCCAAAGGATCCCTCAGAACCACCTCCTGTGTTGGAGAATATTCGAAGATCCGGAGGACCAAAGATCTCACCAGCGGGTCATTGTTGCCTTAGGTGCCTGCGGATACAGGGGAGTGACTCCTTCACTCCAAAGGAGATTCCTTCCTGCTTCTTAGTGCAGCTGATGTTTTGCCGACCCCAGAGGATGCACAGAAGCGGAAATGTTGCAGATTGCAGACAGACGCCGCGGGAAACCATGTTTCAAGGAGCAGTCTTCACAGGCTTTGCAGTCTTGTCGGTTCCTGTGTTGCCCAGCAGCAGTTCCGGAGGCCAGGAGCAGAAGAAGTCTTAACGGAGAAGTCCTAGTGGAATCTTGCACCACAAATCTGGGGACCCACCCTCAAGGGAGTTCCCAAATAACCCAAAAAGGGGGTATGGTCACTCTCTTCAGTGACCACCTATAAGGAGGGGGTTCTGATGACAGGTACCTGGCCTACCCAGTCAGATGCTCCCAGAGGCCTCTGCACATGTTGTTTACAAGATGGCAGAGCCAAACAGCCACCTGGATGAGCTCTGGGCACCACCCCTACGGGGTTGCTGGACTGGGGAGCAGACAGTCCCATTTCCTTTGTGTATTTCGCGTCAAAACAGGGACCAGTGGTCCCTGGACTGGTGCAAACCAGATTATGCAAGTAGGGCACCAAATGTGCCCTTCAAAGTCCGGTGGCGTGCGGAGGCTACCCCTCCCCAGCAACACCTATTTATAAAGGAGAGGAGGTTACTCTCCTTTCATACAGGAACTCCTTTGTTCTACTGTCCCCTGCTTGAGCTGGGCAAGCAGCAGGACAGAATCATGTCTGAGGGGCTGCAGCAGCGCAGGCTGTCTGCTGACCCTAGAAGGCTGGTATGAGGAGAACTGGGGGATCCTCTAGGGGATCCCCAGAGTCCATGGAATCTGTACTGGGGTATGAGTCCGAGGTGTTTGATACCAAACATGCCTAGGTTCAGAGTTACCATTATGTAGCTGGACGACCGGTAGTGACCATTGGCCAGTACATAGCTAAAATATCTTCCAAGCACTTACTAAGTCCAGGAAATTGAAACTGGAAATCACAGGGGCACCTCTGCTCATGAAGGGGTGCCCCCCCCCCCCCCCCCCCACACACACACACACACACACACACACACACACAGGGACCTGAACCCTGCCCTTTGGGCTGAAAGGGCCTACCACCATAGGGGTGACTTATAGTGACCAGCTGTGAAAGGGTGCATGCATCTTTTAATGCAGGCTGCAAATGGCAGACTTGCAGACACAGTTTGCATGGGCTCCCATAGACTGCATAATACATGCTGCAGCCCATGGGGAACCCGTGGTGTACCAATGCCCTGGGTACCTAAGTACCATATACTAGGGACTTACAGGGGTATACCTGTATGCCGATTGTGGGGTCTAAGAAGTACCAAAGCAACTACATTTAGAGGAGAGAGCACATTCACTGGGGTCCTGGTTAGCAGGATCCCAGTGAAAACAGTCTAAGCACACTGACATTAGGCAAAAAGTGGGGGTAACAATGCCAGAAAGAGAGGACTTTCCTAAATCAGACTGGATCCGGAAACTTTCAGCAGTACCCGTCCTGGAATGTGGTGCCATGCGGCTCCGCTGTGGAAGTGGCTTGCAGAGCCTACATAGGCACCACTCTCATGGGCTGACATCAGTTACTTTCAAGACTGTGCACATCCAAAGACGCAGAGCCTCAAAAGCAAATTGCTAGACCAATGTGCAGATTCCTAGACTGGCCATACTTCAAGCTCACCGATGTTGTCGTCGATGACAACGGTGACGACGTTGCCATCATGGGCGACAATGGAATTGTGAAAGTCGCTGTGGTAATAGATGATGCGAAACTTGTAGACGACGAACTCGTCGGTAGCCTCGCCGACGAGACTGAGGTTCTTGACGTCGATGGTGGCAAAGAGCTAGATGGCTTCTTAAGTTTCATGTAAGTGGCAGCTGGAGTGGAAGGTTCTGAACAAACTTTTTTGCCATGTTTCTTTGAAGTAGAAGGAAGCTCTTCAGCTTTTTCCTGCAAAGAGTGCACTTTTTTGGCTGCTTTACTTCTTTTTGGAGAAAGATTGTCCACAGATCTTTTCCTTTTCCTTGATGTCACAGAGGCACGCTGTCTTCATCACCAGAGAGTGTTTCATTGGCTTTACGTTTTTGAAGCCAAAGCAGGAGCCTGGCTTCTCTGTCCCTCAAAGTCTTGCTTGGAAAGGTTCTACAAATTTTACAGTCTTTCACCATGTGGTCTGGGTGAAGACAGTAAATGCAGTCCTTGTGAGGGTCCTCACAGTGAAGCCTTAGCTTATCACAGGTGCTGCAGGGTCGAAACAAACCTTTCTTTGCTGTAGCCATGTTACAGAAATCAGAGTTGTCTATGTGGAATAATATTTGGAAAACACATTCCTGTGAGGAAAAGTAAACTGAGCAGAGCTCAGGGAGACTCCTTTACACACGACGTGCGGTAGAAAATCTGAGACTGGAGCCTCTCTGCTGAAGGTTCTAAAGGGTGGTCTTGCCTGATTAGCTGGACTTTGGGTCTTTTATTATGGAGCTGATAAGCTGTTAAAGTGAATGTATTTTTCCACTGATTTCAATGTTAAAAATGTAATCTACTGCTTTCTATTTACCGTGGGACTCCCACTTCGACGACGGGGAATGATTCAAGCATGTGAATCTGGAGAAACACAGCTTCCAGCTGGTTTGTTTTCTGGGCTATCCAGAATGGCATTTTCTCTAATTCTGTGGGTACCTTACATACGATAGTATGCACTGTTTCCAGATTAATCCCAGCAGCCAACTGGTAACCAGCAGGTGCTGGTGGGACAAGACGCACTGGTGTGGTTCAGAGTTCGCATCACAAACTGAACAAGTCGGCTATAAAGTGTTACTAGCTCAATGTATAAGTTGCCCAGGTCTGCTGCCTGCACGTTTTATAAACCTGGGTGTGTGTGTATGTGGCAAACATAGGCCATGTTGGTCCATCATTACCTAATGGACCTAAACTCACCGGTTGTATTACATGGGGTAGGGCGCCTTCAAACCAGTTCTGATGCTCCTGATAAGTGAGTGGTATTTCATGATACTGGGTATGCTTGGCACCGAGAGGTACATTTGCAATTCTGTATGTGTGGAATGTGAATGTAGTGTTGTCTTCCCTAGGAAAGTGTACCCAGGAATAGAATGTTTCTACCTGGTAAGTTTCACTAGCTTCCACTATGAATGTAACATCCCAACCTATTTTGTTAAGCCATTCGCTACTAGGTGTAATGTTAATGCTCGTCTAACATTCTCAGGAATTTCTATGACGTTAGCCATAATGTGAAATGGGTAACAGATGGAACACCAAGTGGAGAGTAAAGTCCTTTTATGTGTTCGAGCTCGAACAACCTATAGCCTAGTTAGGTAGTCCCTGTTCAGCTGAGGAGGACCTTCCCCAAGACCACCGACGTCTGGTACTTAGGGTACCTGCGGTATGTGAGACAGTGATAGTCAGGGTATCCATAAATTAGGGCCTAAACATCATCGCTGGTGGCACCATGTCGTAGGTGGATTCTTGCTCTGGGTAAGACTGCTGGTTTAAGGATGACAGTACTTATGTTTGTAGGCGACTATGCCAGTCCTACAACAAGTCGCAACTGTCGTTCCAACCCTCCTGGCTCACAAGCAGCACCTCACCAAAAACCCAAACAGTAAAAGGTGATTTGTGGCAGACTTTACGCATGGACTCAAGAGTGTGACATCTCAGGGAGGGTCGTGGTTAAACGGAGATTACCCCTTTCTCAAATGAACATGTCTCAATCAAACACAGGCAATGAAGAAGATGCAGTAAGGTTTCAATAGGTTTTATTTCAACAGAACTGCAATCTATGATAAGTTGCATGGGCTGCAATGATTAGGATAATGGGCAGTGCAAGAAACGGAATTGTAAAGACAAGAGTCATTAGTACAAAGACCCCCACCATCTTGCAATATCATGAAAAAACATGGTGTGTAATATGTCCTAACACCCTAATGAGGTAAACCTAACCTCTAACCTAAAAGAAAGCTAAGTGTGTTAAACCTAATCTGCCAATGCCATGTCCATGAGAAAAGCCCCCCAACCCTCGTTACCTTGGAATGAGGTCTCTAGCTCAGACTCCA
The DNA here is from genome assembly GCF_031143425.1 of Pleurodeles waltl. Lineage (NCBI taxonomy): Eukaryota > Metazoa > Chordata > Amphibia > Caudata > Salamandridae > Pleurodeles > Pleurodeles waltl. The sequence continues at coordinate 314,635,967 of NC_090443.1, forward strand.
TAGGGACACAAAGACTGGGTCAGAGTCAAGGCGACATGCAGCATCGATAGCAGTGATGACATCTGTAGGAAGTTGGCTCTGTATGTGCTATTTCAAAGTAAGGAATAGCATGCACAGAGTCCAAGGGTTCCCCTTAGAGGTAAAATAGTGGTAAAAAGAGATAATACTAATGCTCTATTTTGTGGTAGTGTGGTCGAGCAGTAGGCTTATCCAAGGAGTAGTGTTAAGCATTTGTTGTACATACACATAGACAATAAATGAGGTACACACACTCAGAGACAAATCCAGCCAATAGGTTTTTATATAGAAAAAATATCTTTTCTTAGTTTATTTTAAGAACCACAGGTTCAAATTCTACATGTAATATCTCATTCGAAAGGTATTGCAGGTAAGTACTTTAGGAACTTCAAATCATCAAAATTGCATGTATACTTTTCAAGTTATTCACAAATAGCTGTTTTAAAAGTGGACACTTAGTGCAATTTTCACAGTTCCTAGGGGAGGTAAGTTTTTGTTAGTTTTACCAGGTAAGTAAGACACTTACAGGGTTCAGTTCTTGGTCCAAGGTAGCCCACCGTTGGGGGTTCAGAGCAACCCCAAAGTCACCACACCAGCAGCTCAGGGCCGGTCAGGTGCAGAGTTCAAAGTGGTGCCCAAAACACATAGGCTAGAATGGAGAGAAGGGGGTGCCCCGGTTCCGGTCTGCTTGCAGGTAAGTACCCGCGTCTTCGGAGGGCAGACCAGGGGGGGTTTTGTAGGGCACCGGGGGGGACACAAGCCCACACAGAAATTTCACCCTCAGCGGCGCGGGGGCGGCCGGGTGCAGTGTAGAAACAAGCGTCGGGTTTTCAATGTTAGTCTATGAGAGATCTCGGGATCTCTTCAGCGCTGCAGGCAGGCAAGGGGGGGATTCCTCGGGGAAACCTCCACTTGGGCGAGGGAGAGGGACTCCTGGGGGTCACTCCTCCAGTGAAAGTCCGGTCCTTCAGGTCCTGGGGGCTGCGGGTGCAGGGTCTCTCCCAGGCGTCGGGACTTTAGGTTCAAAGAGTCGCGGTCAGGGGAAGCCTCGGGATTCCCTCTGCAGGCGGCGCTGTGGGGGCTCAGGGGGGACAGGTTTTGGTACTCACAGTATCAGAGTAGTCCTGGGGTCCCTCCTGAGGTGTTGGATCGCCACCAGCCGAGTCGGGGTCGCCGGGTGCAGTGTTGCAAGTCTCACGCTTCTTGCGGGGAGCTTGCAGGGTTCTTTGGAGCTGCTGGAAACAAAGTTGCAGCTTTTCTTGGAGCAGGTCCGCTGTCCTCGGGAGTTTCTTGTCTTTTCGAAGCAGGGGCAGTCCTCAGAGGATGTCGAGGTCGCTGGTCCCTTTGGAAGGCGTCGCTGGAGCAGGATCTTTGGAAGGCAGGAGACAGGCCGGTGAGTTTCTGGAGCCAAGGCAGTTGTCGTCTTCTGGTCTTCCGCTGCAGGGGTTTTCAGCTAGGCAGTCCTTCTTCTTGTAGTTGCAGGAATCTAATTTTCTAGGGTTCAGGGTAGCCCTTAAATACTAAATTAAAGGGCGTGTTTAGGTCTGGGGGGTTAGTAGCCAATGGCTACTAGCCCTGAGGGTGGGTACACCCTCTTTGTGCCTCCTCCCAAGGGGAGGGGGTCACAATCCTAACCCTATTGGGGGAATCCTCCATCTGCAAGATGGAGGATTTCTAAAAGTTAGAGTCACTTCAGCTCAGGACACCTTAGGGGCTGTCCTGACTGGCCAGTGACTCCTCCTTGTTTTTCTCATTATTTTCCCCGGCCTTGCCGCCAAAAGTGGGGCCTGGCCGGAGGGGGCGGGCAACTCCACTAGCTGGAGTGTCCTGCTGGGTTGGCACAAAGGAGGTGAGCCTTTGAGGCTCACCGCCAGGTGTGACAATTCCTGCCTGGGGGAGGTGTTAGCATCTCCACCCAGTGCAGGCTTTGTTACTGGCCTCAGAGTGACAAAGGCACTCTCCCCATGGGGCCAGCAACATGTCTCGGTTTGTGGCAGGCTGCTAAAACTAGTCAGCCTACACAGATAGTCGGTTAAGTTTCAGGGGGCACCTCTAAGGTGCCCTCTCTGGTGTATTTTACAATAAAATGTACACTGGCATCAGTGTGCATTTATTGTGCTGAGAAGTTTGATACCAAACTTCCCAGTTTTCAGTGTAGCCATTATGGTGCTGTGGAGTTCGTGTAAAACAGACTCCCAGACCATATACTCTTATGGCTACCCTGCACTTACAATGTCTAAGGTTTTGTTTAGACACTGTAGGGGCACAGTGCTCATGCACTGGTACCCTCACCTATGGTATAGTGCACCCTGCCTTAGGGCTGTAAGGCCTGCTAGAGGGGTGTCTTACCTATACTGCATAGGCAGTGAGAGGCTGGCATGGCACCCTGAGGGGAGTGCCATGTCGACTTACTCATTTTGTTCTCACTAGCACACACAGGCTTGTAAGCAGTGTGTCTGTGCTGAGTGAGGGGTCTCTAGGGTGGCATAAGACATGCTGCAGCCCTTAGAGACCTTCCTTGGCATCAGGGCCCTTGGTACTAGAAGTACCAGTTACAAGGGACTTATCTGAATGCCAGGGTGTGCCAATTGTGGATACAATGGTACATTTTAGGTGAAGGAACACTGGTGCTGGGGCCTGGTTAGCAGGGTCCCAGCACTCTTCTCAGTCAAGTCAGCATCAGTATCAGGCAAAAAGTGGGGGGTAACTGCAACAGGGAGCCATTTCTTTACACAAGCCCCCCCCAGCCCACAGGCCAGGAGACTCAGCCCAAGCTGGGAGAGTCTTCCTAGTCTGTCAGGCGAGGAAGAGTAGGAGAAATAGGCTGGTTAGTTGCAGGGCCTACTCTGCCTTACATCCTTCTGTTCAGGTCATTCCCTTTGGGGAACTGACCTACTTCCACAGTGATAGGACCTAGTCTGAATTGCCTCTTGTCTGCCTCTTCAATGTCTCCACCCATTCTTTCTATTTTGGTCTTAGAGGTATCCACCTCTGCTAACCTTATCTTGGCCAGGGTTACCCCTAGCTTACCCAGAGAGGTTACCCAGAGCTGGAGTAACCCCACCATGACCAATAGGGTCAGGGGGCCTAACTTGCTATTTGGCATGGGGTCAGACCACCATGCTAAGGATAGTGCAGCCATAAAGGCTAACACCCAGCAGAGGCCACTGACAGCTGTCAGTGCCCAGAACCACACCTTTAGCTCTTCACCTAAAAGGGAAGGGGCTAAGTTACAGGCTTCTTTGGGTTCAGGTTGCCTGTCTGCTGTATTAGAGTGGGGGGTTACCACATCTTGTAGTAAACACCCTTCTTCCACTCTTTCTTCTGTTAGCTGAGGAGCCACCCACTCAGGTTTAACAGTTGCCTGACTAGCCAGGACTTCTTGTGGGTCAGGTTGGACTTTATCAGGGCCATTTTTGGAGTTCTCCCCTACTGGAGCAAAATCTCCTTGGCTTGCTGTAACCTTGGCTAAAGGTTGTCCACCCTTCCTACTCTGTTTTCTTTTCTTCTTCTTCTGGGGCCTGCTTGTATTTACTGCAGAGGCAGGACTTCCAGAATCCTTGGGAGAGGACTGGCACTGGACCAGTTTCTCTCTTGGGCTCTGACTAACCTCTGGGTAGTCATTTCCAAGGAGACAATCAAGGGGGAGGTCTGTACTGACTACTACCCTTCTCCAGCTAAGAGTGCCACCCACTTCTATGGGCACTAAAGCCACAGGCCTCTTAGTGACCCTGTCTAGGCTAACTCTTACCCTGGCAGTCTCACCTGGGATGTACTGGTTTGAGAGCACCAGCCTGTCATGCACAATAGTGTGACTGGCACAAGTGTCTCTCAGGGCAGTGGTTGGGATTCCATTCACCAGTAGGTGGTGGAAGTGTCTACTTCCCTCTGGAATCTCCAACTCACCTGTTGGGCCCTGTTTCCAGTTGAAGGCTAGGAAGACCTCCTCCTCTGAGGAGTCATCTCCCATGGCTACACTGGTTACCCCTGGAATTTTGTTCTGGGGTTTGTTTTTGGGACAAGAAGTGTCCTTGGTGTGGTGCCCAGACTGTTTACAGTTGTGGCACCATGCCTTAGTGGCATCCCAGTTCTTACCCTGGTACCCACCTTTGTTTTGGGTTGTGTCTTGGGGCCCACCCACCTGTTCTGGTTTTTGGGGGCCTACAGAGGACTCTTTTTCTTTGTTTCTAGTGTCACCCACTTTCTCCTGGGGAGTTTTTGTAACCCCTTTCTTTTGGTCACCCCCAGTGGAAGTTTTGGTTACCCTAGTCTTGACCCAGTGGTCTGCCTTCTTTCCCAATTCTTGGGGAGAAATTGGACCTAGGTCTACCAGATACTGATGCAACTTTTCATTGAAGCAGTTACTTAAAATGTGTTCTTTCATAAACAAATTATAAAGCCCAACATAGTCACACACTTCATTTCCAGTTAACCAACCATCTAGTGTTTTTACTGAGTAGTCTACAAAATCAACCCAGGTCTGGCTCGAGGATTTTTGAGCCCCCCTGAATCTAATTCTATACTCCTCAGTGGAGAATCCAAAGCCCTCAATCAGGGTACCCTTCATGAGGTCATAAGATTCTGCATCTTTTCCAGAGAGTGTGAGGAGTCTATCCCTACACTTTCCAGTGAACATTTCCCAAAGGAGAGCACCCCAGTGAGATCTGTTTACTTTTCTGGTTACACAAGCCCTCTCAAAAGCTGTGAACCATTTGGTGATGTCATCACCATCTTCATATTTTGTTACAATCCCTTTGGGGATTTTTAGGATGTCAGGAGAATCTCTGACCCTATTTAAGTTGCTGCCACCATCGATGGGACCTAGGCCCATCTCTTTTCTTTCCCTTTCTATGGCTAGGAGCTGCTTTTCCAAAGCCAATCTTTTGGCCATCCTGGCTAACTGGATGTCCTCTTCACTGGGGCTATCCTCAGTGATTTCAGAGGTGTTGGTCTCTCCTGTGAGGGAACCAGCATCTCTGACTATTATTTTTGGAGTCAGGGTTTGAGGGACCCTGTTCTCCCTAGATAGGACTGGTAGGGGGGAATTTTCCTCCAAGTCACTATCCTCTTCCTCTGAGTTGCCACCCTCAGAGGGGTTGGCCTTTTCAAACTCTGCCAAAAGCTCCTGGAGCTGTATTTTGGTAGGTTTGGGGCCCATTGTTATTTTCTTTATTTTACAGAGTGACCTTAGCTCCCTCATCTTAAGATGGAGGTAAGGTGTGGTGTCGAGTTCCACCACAGTCACATCTGTGCTAGACATTTTGCTTCTAAAAGTTGGAATACTTTTTAAGAATCTACAACTGGTTCTAGAATCTAATTCAAACTTTTACAAACTTTTAAACTCTAAAAGAAATGCTAAACAGGATCTAACACAAGGCCCTAGCAGGTCTTTTAAGAATTTAGAAAACTTTTCAAATTGCAAAAATCAGTTTCTAATGACAATTTTGGAATTTGTCGTGTGATCAGGTATTGGCTGAGTAGTCCAGCAAATGCAAAGTCTTGTACCCCACCGCTGATCCACCAATGTAGGAAGTTGGCTCTGTATGTGCTATTTCAAAGTAAGGAATAGCATGCACAGAGTCCAAGGGTTCCCCTTAGAGGTAAAATAGTGGTAAAAAGAGATAATACTAATGCTCTATTTTGTGGTAGTGTGGTCGAGCAGTAGGCTTATCCAAGGAGTAGTGTTAAGCATTTGTTGTACATACACATAGACAATAAATGAGGTACACACACTCAGAGACAAATCCAGCCAATAGGTTTTTATATAGAAAAAATATCTTTTCTTAGTTTATTTTAAGAACCACAGGTTCAAATTCTACATGTAATATCTCATTCGAAAGGTATTGCAGGTAAGTACTTTAGGAACTTCAAATCATCAAAATTGCATGTATACTTTTCAAGTTATTCACAAATAGCTGTTTTAAAAGTGGACACTTAGTGCAATTTTCACAGTTCCTAGGGGAGGTAAGTTTTTGTTAGTTTTACCAGGTAAGTAAGACACTTACAGGGTTCAGTTCTTGGTCCAAGGTAGCCCACCGTTGGGGGTTCAGAGCAACCCCAAAGTCACCACACCAGCAGCTCAGGGCCGGTCAGGTGCAGAGTTCAAAGTGGTGCCCAAAACACATAGGCTAGAATGGAGAGAAGGGGGTGCCCCGGTTCCGGTCTGCTTGCAGGTAAGTACCCGCGTCTTCGGAGGGCAGACCAGGGGGGGTTTTGTAGGGCACCGGGGGGGACACAAGCCCACACAGAAATTTCACCCTCAGCGGCGCGGGGGCGGCCGGGTGCAGTGTAGAAACAAGCGTCGGGTTTTCAATGTTAGTCTATGAGAGATCTCGGGATCTCTTCAGCGCTGCAGGCAGGCAAGGGGGGGATTCCTCGGGGAAACCTCCACTTGGGCGAGGGAGAGGGACTCCTGGGGGTCACTCCTCCAGTGAAAGTCCGGTCCTTCAGGTCCTGGGGGCTGCGGGTGCAGGGTCTCTCCCAGGCGTCGGGACTTTAGGTTCAAAGAGTCGCGGTCAGGGGAAGCCTCGGGATTCCCTCTGCAGGCGGCGCTGTGGGGGCTCAGGGGGGACAGGTTTTGGTACTCACAGTATCAGAGTAGTCCTGGGGTCCCTCCTGAGGTGTTGGATCGCCACCAGCCGAGTCGGGGTCGCCGGGTGCAGTGTTGCAAGTCTCACGCTTCTTGCGGGGAGCTTGCAGGGTTCTTTGGAGCTGCTGGAAACAAAGTTGCAGCTTTTCTTGGAGCAGGTCCGCTGTCCTCGGGAGTTTCTTGTCTTTTCGAAGCAGGGGCAGTCCTCAGAGGATGTCGAGGTCGCTGGTCCCTTTGGAAGGCGTCGCTGGAGCAGGATCTTTGGAAGGCAGGAGACAGGCCGGTGAGTTTCTGGAGCCAAGGCAGTTGTCGTCTTCTGGTCTTCCGCTGCAGGGGTTTTCAGCTAGGCAGTCCTTCTTCTTGTAGTTGCAGGAATCTAATTTTCTAGGGTTCAGGGTAGCCCTTAAATACTAAATTAAAGGGCGTGTTTAGGTCTGGGGGGTTAGTAGCCAATGGCTACTAGCCCTGAGGGTGGGTACACCCTCTTTGTGCCTCCTCCCAAGGGGAGGGGGTCACAATCCTAACCCTATTGGGGGAATCCTCCATCTGCAAGATGGAGGATTTCTAAAAGTTAGAGTCACTTCAGCTCAGGACACCTTAGGGGCTGTCCTGACTGGCCAGTGACTCCTCCTTGTTTTTCTCATTATTTTCCCCGGCCTTGCCGCCAAAAGTGGGGCCTGGCCGGAGGGGGCGGGCAACTCCACTAGCTGGAGTGTCCTGCTGGGTTGGCACAAAGGAGGTGAGCCTTTGAGGCTCACCGCCAGGTGTGACAATTCCTGCCTGGGGGAGGTGTTAGCATCTCCACCCAGTGCAGGCTTTGTTACTGGCCTCAGAGTGACAAAGGCACTCTCCCCATGGGGCCAGCAACATGTCTCGGTTTGTGGCAGGCTGCTAAAACTAGTCAGCCTACACAGATAGTCGGTTAAGTTTCAGGGGGCACCTCTAAGGTGCCCTCTCTGGTGTATTTTACAATAAAATGTACACTGGCATCAGTGTGCATTTATTGTGCTGAGAAGTTTGATACCAAACTTCCCAGTTTTCAGTGTAGCCATTATGGTGCTGTGGAGTTCGTGTAAAACAGACTCCCAGACCATATACTCTTATGGCTACCCTGCACTTACAATGTCTAAGGTTTTGTTTAGACACTGTAGGGGCACAGTGCTCATGCACTGGTACCCTCACCTATGGTATAGTGCACCCTGCCTTAGGGCTGTAAGGCCTGCTAGAGGGGTGTCTTACCTATACTGCATAGGCAGTGAGAGGCTGGCATGGCACCCTGAGGGGAGTGCCATGTCGACTTACTCATTTTGTTCTCACTAGCACACACAGGCTTGTAAGCAGTGTGTCTGTGCTGAGTGAGGGGTCTCTAGGGTGGCATAAGACATGCTGCAGCCCTTAGAGACCTTCCTTGGCATCAGGGCCCTTGGTACTAGAAGTACCAGTTACAAGGGACTTATCTGAATGCCAGGGTGTGCCAATTGTGGATACAATGGTACATTTTAGGTGAAGGAACACTGGTGCTGGGGCCTGGTTAGCAGGGTCCCAGCACTCTTCTCAGTCAAGTCAGCATCAGTATCAGGCAAAAAGTGGGGGGTAACTGCAACAGGGAGCCATTTCTTTACAACATCTGGTCTGAATCTCTCTGACTATCTGTTTAAGTGAGGAGTATTTATACAGATCTGCTTGGACCCCTGACAAAGGTCTGTTCCCAAACAATAGATAACAAGACATGCTTGGGACAGTAATTTATATATCTTTCAATCATAAATTGTAAAGCCCCTCAAAAATGCACATTGTTTTCTTTTAACCAGCCACCTAGTGTCTATACTGAGAAGTCCACAAAATCTAACCAGGACTGACTGACTTTTTTTAGTCTCCTTGAATTTGATCCTGTACTCTTCAGGAGTAAGCCCAAAGCCCCCAATCAGGGTGCCTTTCATGAGGTCGTAGAACCTAGCATCTGCCACATTCAATGTCAGGGGTCTTTCCCTGCACTTTCCTGAGAACATTTCCCAAAGGAGAAAGCCCCAATGCTGTTTGTCAACCTTTCTGGCAACACAGGCCCTCTAATAGGCTGTGAACCATTTGTTGATATCACCATCCTCATATTTGGGGACAATCCCTTTGGGGATTTTGGGGACAGAGTGCACTATTCTGTCCCTAGATATAAAGTTCAAGGGTGCTAAACCCATCTCTGCTCTTTCCATTTCTATGGCCAGTATCCTGTCCTCCAGGGCAATTCTTCGAGCGAGTCTCTCTAAGAGAATATCCTCTTCCAAGAGTTCTTCTCTGGACCTTGAGGAACCTTATCCATCCTCAATAGAGGGGGTGCTCTAGGCTCCTTGGGTTGTTTGTGGGGTGAGGTTTCCACTCTTTAAAGTGGTGGAGGGTCTACATCCAGATGCTCCTCTTCACTTGAGCTGACCTGCTCTGCAGGGTCAGTGGCTCCATCACTAGGATGGTCCTGCTCATACTCAGCCAACAGCTCCTGGAGCTTTACAGAGGTGGGGTTTGAACCTGGTTTAATTTGTACTCTTTACAGAGGGATCTTAACTGCTTGTGAGAAAGCTGGAGCTAAGGGGTAAGGTCGAGCTTCTTATCCACACCCTCTGCGATACTCATTTGTGTTCTGAAGTTGGGACCTTTTTGAGCTACAGAAAAAATCCTTACACAAATTTTACAGTCCTAACTGAAGTACATTTTTTAATATTTGTAAACTGTTAAGTTATAGGCAACTAACCAGGGCTTTAACAGTTACTTTTGAGAGTTGGGAAAAAATACCCAATTCAAAAACGCAATTAGCTAAAGGCAATTTTGGGATTTACTCGTGTAGTGTCTTACTGACCAAGTGGTTTTAGCAGATGCAGAATCGCAGACCCCACTGCCATTCCACCACTGTAGGAAGCTGGCTCTCTATATGGTGCACTGAAAAGTACATCTTGCAGACAGTCCAGTGGATCTCCAATTGTTTTGCAGAGCCAAAAGTTATAATGCTCTGTTTTGTGGTAGTGTGGGTGAGCAGTTAGGCAGCTTACCAGAGGGTAGTGCTAAGCATTTGATGAACTCACAGAGGCCAAATATGAGACACAATCAAAGAATAAATCCAAGCCCAATTTAGAAAAAGAACACTTCTTTTTATATATACTTTAAACCCAAGAACTTTGTTATAAGTTAAGTATGTTTTCACGCATAAATGATTTTTAGTTTCAAAATTCGATAGTGCAATTTCAGAGTTCTTCAATGTTAACTGATGGGAGGAAAACAGTCTGCAAACAAGCACTTATTGACGAGTCTCAGGATTAATCTAGACTTAATGTAAGTACTGGGCCAGGTTCAGGACCACACCAACAGGTCACTCCGGGCAGCACTGGGGTGGCCGGGAGCAGAGGTGCAGTACGCATTGGGTGCCCAATGTATTTCAATGGGGATTGGTCTCCGCAGATTTAGGCTGCAGGCTCCTCCGCGGAGCGGGGAGGTAGTTGGGGACAACAAACAGGTAAACTGCCATCGTGGGCTGCTCGGCACATAGGTGCTCCTTTGGTCCTCTTCAAGGCCCAGAGGCAATGGACGCAGGGGGTCCTTTAGTTTCAGGTTTTCTTCTCCTGGAGCACTTGCATTCGGGAGCCCTGTGGTCTGAGGCTGCAGGCATCGTCGTGGAGTCCAGGAGGGGTGAAATCACAGTGGACTCGAGCTCGGGGGATGTTGCTAACATCCGGGGTCCGCTTCAACTCGGGCTGGCAGCAATCGGTGCAGTGGTTGCTTTAGATGTCTGGTTGTCTCAGTGTAGTAGCTTTGGGGGAGGGGAGGGAGGTTTGGAGGTCTGCATACTGAAGCTGCAGGTGACTTCAGGGTCCAGTAGGACTCAAATCACAAAGGATACGGACACTGGACAGCTGGGGGACCTTGCTGCCACCAGAGGCCCACTCAGGTCGGTGACAGCGGGTGCAGTGGTAGCTTCAGGGTCTTTGCTGTTCCGGAGGCTGTGGAGTCTTTTCTTTGGAGTTGGTTGGAGAACAAGTCAGCTGCTCTCATGAGACTTGAGTCTTTTTTGAAGGCAGCAGTTCTCCCAGGTTTCTAAAGGTTCAGCTACAAAATGAGGCGTCTTTTGGTGCAAAGTCCGTCAAGTAGTGCAGACAGGCTGGCGGAGTTGATACCAGGTCAGCTGCTCCTTCTCTTCTGCATCTCTGTCCTTTTCTTCTTAGGTCGTCAGGATCTGAGTTCTAGGGATCAGAGGTGCCAACTAAATACTCAGTTTAGGGGCATTGCAGGGAGTGCCAAGGTGGTAGCCAATGGGGTGACCGCCTTTAGGGTAACTACACCCTTTCAATGACCACTTCAGCTGGGAAGTGGGCATAACCTAACCTAGTGGCCTAATTCCTTCCAAACAAAGATGGAGGATTTTAAAAAGTGGTGTCCACTTCAGCTCGTCCACCTGAGGTGTGGGACTTGTATGAAGTGGTCACACCTCCTAATCTGCCGAATTTTCCTGCCTGTTCTGCTGCCAAAAGTTGGGTCAGGACAGTGGTGTCAGTCATCTCTGCCATCTGGAGAGACCTGGGTCCCATTTACAAAACGGCTATGCCTTTGAAGCTTCCCACTCTGGAATGTCCATCATGCCTGGGTGAGGTGCTAAAACCCCCACCCAGTACAGGCTTTTACTTCTGTCCCTCAAGAGTGCTGGCTCTCAACTGGTTGGGAGGGTGGGGAGGGAGTTTGCAGAAACAGGTCTAAGGTGGCTGAACTGGTCAGGACTAGTCAGTTAACACACTGGTAGGTTTTCAGGGGACACCGCTAAGGTGCCCTGTGGGTGCATTTATAAATAAATCCCTCACTGGAATCAGTGAAAATGTATTAATCTGAGATGTTTGATACCAAACAACCCTGGGTTCAGAGACGCCATCATGTAGCTGGGAAACTTGTAGTGACCAGTGTCCAGCACATATATATAAAATGGCTTTCCTGTTCACCTATGTCTCAGAATCGACAGACATCAGGGGCATATCTGCTCATGAATATATGCCCTCACGTGTCCTGATGCACCCTACCTTGGGGTGATTTACACCTGGCACACAGTGTGTATGACAGGTCGTGTTTTCAATTTTATCTGCACCAACACACGCAGTCTGGAATGGCAGCACTGTGTGGGTTTGATGAGGGATCCCTAGGGGTGGCACAACTGGTGCTGTAGCCGTCAGGGACCTTCCCTACTACTCTAGGTGCCAGGGGTATCATTTACTAGGGACTTACAGAAGGTGCTAAAGCGTGTGATAATTTTGGAAAACTGCAATTTTGGGAAAGAGCTCTGGCACTGGGAACATAGTTAGCAGAGACCCAACACACTTTCAGTCGAAATACCATCAAGATACCAGGCAAAAAGTAGGGACTAACCATGCCAAAAAAGGTGCGTTCCTACAGCTGATTATCGCAAACTTGAGCTCGGGATTGGATTCTAAGCTGGCCTACATGGAAAAGGCCTCTTCTTCAGACACTGAAGCCTCTGGGCAGTGCTCCTGCTCGACATCCTGCCGTTCGAAGTGGTTGGAAGTGTGATCGGCAGATCTTCGCTACATCTCTAGGCGGCATGCTGAACAATCGCAGAGTGTTTTCTTTGAGTGAAAAGCTCTGCCGGCTTCGGAGACAGCCTCCTGGTGGTCCAGGAAGAGACAGGTTACAGACCTGGTGGGAGTCAGTCCTGAGACATTTTGTGTGAGAACATGTCCAGAATCAAAACGGAGTTCATTCCATCTCTGGGAGGGCATAATTTGGAAAATTGATCCAGAGACAATGATTGAGGGCCCAGAAGGGCGAGGCCCTCGACATGCTATGACAAATGTGTCGAATAGAGAGTCGGTTTTGGTTCGACGTGCAATATCACTGAGAAGGTGTCACTCTACCTTGTACCTCTAAAGTCTTTTTCTGAAGAAAACATATACACATTCAGAACCAACACTAGATGGCAGGAGTATGCAGAGCATGGGGAGGAATGACTCTTTAGAAACCCTCAAAGAAAGCTGTAATGACCGATATCCTGAAGAGAGATTAGTTGTCTTCTAAAGGAAGGCAGCCACTGTGGCTAGATGGAATTATATGGAGGTAAAGGTTAGCCAAGAAACCTACAAGTGAAGTAACAGAATGTCCTGTACTGAGTCGTTCAATGGGTCAATATCTTTCAAGTAACAGTAGCAGACAAATCTCTTCCATTTGGCTGCATAGCAGGCACAAGTGGTTGGTTGCACGTTTCCTTGAGAATACTTATGCATTCAGGTGGATGATTAAGTTATCCAAGTTCTATGACCTCAGTAGCCAGGTTGGACGGCTGGGGGATCTGGGAGCATGATTTCTCAATGGTTCTGTGCGAGACGGTCCTGCTTGTTGTGGAGTCTCTTGTGCAGAACTAGTGATATTTGGAGCAGAGTCGGGAACCAAGCCTGTGGGGCCCATGTGGGTGTCACCAGGATCAGCGTGAGGGACCTCTGTCAAAGCCTCCGAACCACAAATGGAAGAAGAGGGAGAAGAGGAAAAGTGTTAGCAAATATTCCTGACCAATTCATCGATAGTGTATTGCCACTGGACTGTGACTGTGGGAACCTGGAGGCGAAATTTGATTATTTGGCATTTTCTGCTGTTGAAAACAGGTGTATGTGTCAGAATCCCCAATTCCGAAAGTAACAAAGGAGGACTTGTGGGTGGAATTCACACTCATGGACTTGTTGCCGCATCCCGCTAAAGAGGTATGCAAATCGTTGCCTATCTCCTGAAAACAATCCGCTAATAAATGTATTTTGTGGTGGACAGCCCAATGCCAAATGCTCTGAGATAGTTGAGACAGCTATTTCCCCTTTTGTTTCTGAAGGCAATACATGGCTATCTTTTTGACCATCCAAGATGAGCACAACCTTCCTTATCAGGTGAGGTTGAAAAGGCTTCAGTGCTAGATGAATGTCTAGATGCTACAGATAGTTAAAGTGGAGGCTTTGGTTTTTGGCTTCCCACTGATCATGTAAGTCAGATTTTGCAAGGGTGCACTTCATCTCGTAAGGGTGGCATCCGTTGTAGCAATCCTCTGTGTAACTGGGTTGAAACAAGGCCATCTTTTTTGTGTTTTAAGTACAGTGATTACACTCCTGTGCCTTCTGTTGACATGGGATGGGTTCTATTACCCCTTAAAGTAGGACTTTTATCTCCTCTGTGAGGATCTTTTGGTGTTCTGGTCAGCATGTGTTTAGTGGAGTGGTGGGAGGTGTGGAAGCAAGCTCGAAATAATAACCATGCTGGATAATCTCCAACACCCACTGTTCTGAGGTGATGGTTTGTTATGTGGGAAAGAAGCCTTGAAGGAACCACCGTGACCGAACCACCGTGGCCGGTTTTAGTTCCTTTTGGGGAGCTACTCTTCCATCTGAAATTGTTGCCCCCCCATAGGACATTCAAAAATAACCTGCGGGAGGATTGCTGGCCCTTGCTGGGTCTGGGCGTGCTGATAGGATGTGGAGGCATCAGCGGAGGTGGTCTTTGAGGCTCCACGATAAGAGGTGGGGTGAAAGGCACCAGGGGAAGAGGGTGTTTGCACTGCAACCATTGCTATGGCTGTTTACGTACCCTTTTGATTTTCTCAAAGGCTTGGTCTACTTCTGGACGAAAGAAATGCTCACCATCAAAAGGCCAGAAATACAGAGCCAGGTGTATCTGCGGAGCAAAATACTGGAATTGACCCACCTGGCAGAAGTGCCAGCTGCACCTAGGCTTGCAGCAAATAGGTGTTAGATATCAACTTGCCCTAAGAAAATCTCTTGAGCTCTTCCCAATGCTTCTCTTTGTGGTACTGAAGGAGCTCCTCCGTTTTGTCCCAGAGGACACTATTGTATCTTGTTAGAAGGGCGACTGAATTAGCTGTGCACCAGTGGTTGGCGGACTGCGCAGCCACCTGTTTTCCTGCCGCATCTATGCATTTGCTTTACTTCTCTGGTGGCAGGGCATCCTGCTAACCTGGGAGGTGGTTTGCTTATGGGCATTAGTGATTACAAGATTCTTGTGCGGGAGCTGACCGTAAATATAAATGAGGTCAGAAGGGGAGGTTATATATGTTGTAACCACACTATGTTTTATAACCCTAGCTCGGACGAGGTCCTTACTATCAGGAGTGTTATGTAACATGCCCATGAGGAGGTACCGAATGGAGCGGGCAGGGAAGGAGAGAGTTTTAAAGAGGAAGTCCTCCTCCAAGGGCTCAGTGTGGAGTTTCACCTTATGAAAAGTGGCAGGCTCTTCCTAGGAGTTCCTGAAAAGATGTGGAATCATCTGGAGGGGCAGGCAGGGTAAAGGTCGGGTCTGTATCCCCTGGTCTGTCTACATCATGGGAGAACCATTGGTCACCCTGCAGAGGAGTGGCAAATGTGCTGTTACATACCACTCCCCCCTTCACAGTCTATCCGTGTCAGTGTGTGTTGTCAAGGGGGGAGTGGGGTGTCCTTGGGGGGGGGGGGGGGGGGGGGGGGGAAGGGTGGTGTCTCCTAGAGAAGCAGTTGGGGAGAGGAAAGGCTGAGAAACAGGGCAAGAGGAAGGAGGTGCCTGGGGTACGGGCTGGTAGCCTTATCAGCTTTCTGGTGCTGTTTTGCTGGGATCAGAATGCCCAAGTGGTTCGAGGGTGGAGCAGCAGGGCTCGAAGGGCAGGAGAGGATGCGGTCTGTGTCGGGGTGAAAAAACAGGCGTTTCTGTCTTCTGATGGTGCCGGTGTCAGACTTGCTGGACAACACCGAAGTCTTCAACTCAGAGGGTGCCTTCAATTTTGGGACTGAGGTGCTGGTCAGCACTAAGGTGGACTGTGGTCTGTGCAGAGTGTCTGCTCAGTGCGGTGAAGGGGTAATAGGTGCAGAAGCAATCGGCCTCAAAGGCTTTTTCGGCACTGAGCTGGGAGCCGGGCAGGGTGTCCAAAGTGGTTTGTTGGTACTGATCATGGCCCAAAGTCAGTGGCGGTCTGAGAGCCTGTCTCTGGTGCTCCAGAGTGGTTGTGTACCCTTCTAGGCTGAAAGCTGCACAGGTTGAGGGCAGTGTCAAGGGGGAGGAGGTGCCATACACACAGACTGCTGAACTGGAGGATGGTCCTCAATCTCCAGATTAGAGCTGGAGTTTTCTTAAGGGGAGTAAGCCCCTTCATCCACATCCAACAGCTGTAGGAGATGCTCCCCCTCAACTTCTTTGGGACCAAAAAGATCTGGGGTGGCATTTCCCCCTCTACTTGACATTTCGACTCGACAAGTGCGACAGTCAAGAAGACACAGGCAGCCTTGCTGTGTTCCGGCGACATACACAGACTGCAAACCTGATGGGAGATTGGCCTGAGGATATTTTGCGTGGCATCAAGGGCAATATCGAAATGGCATCCGTTCCATCACTGGCAAGCCATGGTGGGAATACGCTATGGAAAAGCAAGAGAAGGCCCCGGAGGGCGAGGCCCAGGAGGGGACACACTAAGATCCGGAACATGCTTGAGTGAAGCAATCCAATGCTGACACAAAATGGAAAGTTAGAGAGAAGTGATTGAAGGACAATACAGATGGAGGGAAACAACTGTGTGTAGTGAAAAGAGCACCATAGCAGTGTTGACAAAGGGCATTGTCAGCGTACCTGAATTGGCGTCCATTGCAGATGCATTTTTAGGCTTCCTAGTGCTATGCTGTGTGGCTTTTTTTTTTTATATTCTTTCTCTCTCCACCAGTGGGCACAATATTGACTGCTACATCTCTCTCCATTGAGATTATTACACAATCCTTATGTGCCTAGCCCTCTTCGTTGGTCGCTATTCAGATGCTAATTTAGCCCTACGAAAGTGACTGTCTTTATCATCATATACCTCGTTATATTGAAAGGCTTGCAGTACAAAAATTAGAGGACTATTTAATTGTACCGAAAATGATTCTTATATTTGAAAAGGATCAAAACTTCACGGACTGTGCAAAGAGACCTTCCTTTTTTGTAAATTCAAACAGACACAGCTATTTTGTGGTTATTTGAATTGTGACAGAAACAGATCATTTTTGTCACTTTATTTGCCTGAGCACATTAGAATGATGTTTTTCTGATATTACCCATTACTATGACTATTGATAAAGATCTCTTTTTAATTTAAAATTATAGCAATACATTGTGTCAGAATTGGATTTATCTGTACTATTTGAGATCAAGTGTTTCTTTGTAGAAACCACTGTTTCTTTAAATAGACCTACAGCACACGTCTGAACCAGACAGCGGAAAGGAAACAAACAATGCAGCTGATGACCAAGCACATTATCTCGAAGAGGAGGATTTGCAGCAACCTGTAACTTGAAAGACTTCTTAGAAGAAAAACAACTTGCACAAACCCTGGCCACACACTAGATGGCAGGAGTATGAAGAACATGTGTATTTACAGCCACATGGGCCTTGAACATCTGCAACTACGTTTTGTCATATTGTTTCCTCTTCTTTCTGGCTATTGTTCATTGTAGCTTCACTATCAGGTGGTGTGTAATAAGACCTGCAGTTGTGTAGTCTTCTGATACGTACTCTTCTTAATGTGTAGGCACATGCAGTATACTGTTCTTTGTTTTAAGGATGTTGTATCATCTCTTGGTCTTAGACTTTGTTTCTAACAACATTTATTTGAAGTAACACGATTTCAGCATGGACTGGCTCATTCTTTCTGTTTAAATAACATGACTTTGAAGTTTTTTCATTTAGTTCCAAAGTTGTTAGCCTTTCTTTCGCTTTTTGAGTTCGATCATCAGCCGAAGTCAAGTTGGTGCCTTTATGGCAGTCATTGATGGTGGCCTTTGCTTTAGATCCTGAGGCAGAAACGTACTGGCATACTCTTTGAATTACTCATTTTTCCAAATACAGGGCTTATCCTTCTTAGACAGTCCTGGAATTGAGGTTTTCAACATCATAGCTTTGACTGACTTAGATGTTTTTTGCTGGCTCCCAGAGTCTTTGCTTGAGTCACTTTAGACAGTACTTTGTCACTCATTGTGGAATCTTCTCTGGTATTGATTCTGTAGACTGAACAATAAATGAGAAGATTTCTCAAGCTAGGAATCACTATTTTGTTTGCCCACCAAGGTTCTTCCTGTTACCAACACCTTACTGCCTTACATGAGATCCATTTCCTTTATTGATCTTTGTAGAAAAGGGCCTCTTTCAACATGGTCACCACCCCCAACACACACACTTTTTGTCTGGCTGAAAAGTGTGTGGTGTGTGTGTGAGTGATGTGCCTTAACATCTCCCTCTTTGTTCAATGTGTCTGAGTAATCTGGCACATATGTTTTCAAGTCTTTGGTTTAAATAATAAACATGTAACAGTGTTCTACACTATAAGATGCACATCTAACATTTGTTTTTAAAGCACATTTTCAGTGTTAATTCAGACATATTTTAAATGGAGTGCTCTACACAGTCTACCCTGAAACAGAATTGAAGAGATCCCAGGGCACAAACTCCCAAGCAAACTTTCCCCCACCTGGTCAAAGACTACCACAGATACATGCTTTCTTCAAATCAAGGCTCTTTAGGCTTGCACTGGACTCATTCTTACATTTGCAATAATACTTGTCACTTTTTATATTTCATCATCTTCCATTCTGGTTTGCCATAAACACCTCTAAAACATTCTACAATAGAGGTCACGTATCAGGATTTTGGGTGCTTATGACCAACATCACTGAAAGCCATATTGATTCTGCCTAAGATTGAGATGCACTACAATACCAGATTACTCAACAGCAGTATAACGAACAGCATGTATTTCCAGAATTGGTTCACAATGCTAAACAACACAAATCACATTGAGAGGACAACTTGAACACACAGCACAAACCACAGGACAGCAAACAAGTCTGCAAAAACCACACCAATAGAGAAAAGAACACTGCATAGAACATAATCACAAAAAAGCAGAAACCCCTGTGCAGACAGCACAAAATACAGGTCCGAGAACTTTACGCACAATATTAATCCAAGCAGAGACTGAAGGAACTGCGATCCATATAGGTGATATGGCACAGGAAACAACATACAGACTTCCTAGGGGCTCACTGCCACAAGCACCAGACTGGTGTTCCTCTCAGACCTGGCAGGAATACATAGCTCATGGAAGAAATGCCTAATACTTGCAAAATGTACCTGTGGAGTGAGATTGTGAAGGACCAGCCAATAGCTAGGACGAACGCCACCACCATCGCTCCAGGAAGAGGCTGCAGAAAAGGAGACAAGGCAAAATGTTAAATGACATAGAACACAGTGGAAGGATAGCCGGGGGGGGGGGGGGGGGGGGGTTCTGTGGTGCACAAATCAAACCACTTCACATTAAGCTAACTCAAAGACACCTTACCCCATGTCATCCCCCAAGAGTACGCAGCTCCTTACCAGAAGCAAACCTCGACTCCTGGCCTCCCCAACCTCTTACAGAACGGGGGGGTGTGCTGTTCCAGGGTGAGGAGGGCTTAGGATTGCTCAGGCCTGGAGGTGGACGGGGCAGTCCTGTAGTGTTCCTGGACATCTGGCTTTTCCACATCTTGTGGGAGAGATGCGCTGGATTGGGTCCAATGGGATCTGGTGTCCACGTTGATTTGTAGTCTGTGAACTTTGCTGAATGGGAGCAATAGGTGGGAAAAATATCAGTGTTTTGGAAGAGGAAAGTTCCATTTACCTACAAGGCTAGCATAAGAGGCTGAAGGCCTACTTCAGCTCAATAGGTTATACACATCCTATTTTCGGAAGAACAAGATGCACCTGATAAGAAGACTTCTATTACGGTGCTCTACATTTCACACTCCTCACATACCATGGTCTTCTTTTAAGCAGCCATTTGCTGGTGTGAGATGGTTTTAAGAATGATGAAGCCTGACTAGAGAATACCCTATTGAGTGATCCACACTTCCATGCTGCTTGGGAAGCAGATATCCCATGTGCACACATAGGAACCAAATAAGACTCGCCACAAGCAAACATGCTGCGTCGGTAACGGTGCAGATTTACTTCAAACAGCAGGTGCAGACAGAGGAATAAAACCCCATCCCGAATCAGAGCTTATTTCTCTGAAAGTTTCAGGCATCTGGTCTGCCCTCACTTAGGTTGCTGCTCTTCCTATACCCCTTCAATCAATAAGCTGCTGATAAGCCCACTCTCAATCTCAAGGGATTGTGTCCATTTTTAACATCATCCATAAACGTGAGGCACTCTACCTAGGTCAGTACAGTGCTCAGTCAGTGCACCACCTGTGAGGAACACTGTATTAATAGCGCATTTACCAAAAGTAGATCAGTTAGCTTTCTCCAATTTACTCTCCTCTACCTCCTCCTGAGTTTACAAATAGTGGATGTGGGACATTATATAGCCAACTGATTGGTTTGGGCTGCCAAAGCTAGAGGCTCTGCAGACCCGTCACCAGACTAGTTTTCTTCTGGCATGACCAAATGTATACTACCCTCTAATTCCTTAGCTAACTAGCATAAAGATAGGGTACCTAAGCAGTATTTTTGTAAGAAAAAAAAGGCTGTATTATTTTAAGTCATGGACATTTCATTAGCTGGAAGTCCATTTGCAGTCAAGTAAACCCTTAACCTCACAAAAGAAACCTCAGCAGGTGGTAATGCACATGCCATGAAAACAAAAGCACATTCATCAGCATTAGAAAAAACTATTTTTGAGGAAATCTAACACACATGCACTGGAATCATTAATCACTAGATTTAAGGTCCGGAGCACATTTACCAGCGCCTACATGTCAATGTGTGCCACCTCTCTGCTAGAAAGCATGTCGATCCTAACCTGTAGCCAAACTTCTGGGAACCAGGAGGCACTTGTAAATGAAGGACATATAAGTAGGACTTAATGTGGAGTTTTGGACTACTACACAACCACCATTCACCATTTTGCTAAGTGCACTTAAGTCTACTGAACTAGCTCCAATAAGACCTCTAAATAAAATTAAAATTCTGGGGAGCATGCATTCTTGAACAAATTAATTTTTAAGCTACCCAAGCCAGATTCATTCTATCCAGTACCTAATGTTGCAATCAGCAATTCTCAAGGGAGTGCATGCACACCAGGAAGAGCTAGATGGGTGGAGACAGCTTGGTCAGGGAGGGTGGGTATCTGTCCAGAAGGGTTGTTGGGATTGCCAAAGCACCACCATACCTGAAGTGCTATGAATGTTGGTGTAGGAGTTATCAGAGGCACTGTAGGGCCAGGCACCAGGTGAAGGCAGCGAGGTGTTGAGGGAAGAATTAGACCCTGTTAGGAAAAAACAGAGCAAAAGGAAAATGTTGCGTACTCTGTACTCATCTTTTCACAGCATTTAGTACTATAGACTGACATGCTTGGCATAGTCCTACCATCTAGTATTGGGATTAGACGTTTGCAACTTGCTTTTCTTCAAAGATGGTTTGAGTCCCAAGACCTGTTGCGACTTCCCCCTTGGTCCACAAACCATGAAACAGTAGTTTAAGTGGAATATACCACTGAAGGTTAATGTTCTGTGCATTATGAAAGTTAAGATGAAGAGTAAAAACGTGTTTTCCTTGGCTTTCAGGGAGGAGGGAGTACTACAGCACTACGAACAGATGTTCACAGGTTAACATTTTCTGGCCATAGCATGTGTGGCTGTAAATACATACATATTGCGTAGACCGTAAAGCAGTTTCACCCCAAAAAGGTGGCTTTTGAGAAAAAAAAAAAAAAGAGGTTCAAAAGTTTGGTTAATCAAAACCTGTTGATGGACTTCCATGCCCACACTGCTGGGTTTTGAGAATGTGTGTGTAGTTGACCACGTGGAAGTTTACAGAGCGTGCTAAAGGAACGTTACCAAGAAATGTCATGGTGGCTCATTTTAGCATATGGAATGTGCTCGAGAGCACATTTAATGTGTACTTGGGTCAGTCATTTGCTTGTATGCATTAAAAAATCCATCTTGCAATGCCTGACTTGGATGAGACTTGGCAAACACTACAAAGAGCTATCTTATTTTTATGGAAGGGCTTGGTCCTGTTAGTGCTATACAGGAGCATCCATTCAACATGTGTAAAGCTCTTGCGGGTAGTCAGGGTGCAGGAAAACGATGAACAGCTCAAGGGTTTCATTAATGTGAACAAGAGACACTAGTATTGGAAGGAGGTTGGGATTAGTTTTAAGGACCACCCTGACCACTTGAGCGAAAGGTTCACGGTTAAATCCTTCAACTCAAGGATGCATCTGAGGGAGGTGCCTACTATCAAGAGGACCATCTTCCACACCAAAAACTGCAGTCCACAACAGTGGGGTGGCTCAAAGGGTGGGTCCATGTGCTGAGAAAATTAAATGGCTATTTAACTGTAGGAGTAGTTTTGCACCTTGTACATGCAGTGCTTTATTCAGTGATCTAGTGGTTGCAACCGGAATTGTTTTTTATAGTTCTCTCTCTCTCTCTCTTTTTAGCGTTTTATCAACCGTTTGGTGTTGTGTCCTCCTATCCTGCCATCAGATAAATGACCTGGAAGGCCCACAGTGTAGTCGCCATTTTCAAATTGCTTTTGTCCCAGCAATCTTGTATGGCTTTCCTTGTGTTATGACATTCTCCACCCCCTGCTGCAAATCTTGCTCGCTTTCTAGTGTGAGTGGGTAGGGTGACTGTGAATCTAGAAGATCTTCAAGCTGCAAAACTACTCCTATAGGTAACCATTTCGTTTTGCAGTGTGAATCCTTCTGGATTCACATGATGTGCATAGATTATACAGCAGTGTTCCCTTTGCACACAGGAGGTTGGGTAGAAAGATTAAGTATTTTCATACAGGTACTTGAGTATGTTCTGTTCCATCTGTACTTTCAAATTAGGTTGTATGTCCACACCGCAGTGTTTAGTGAAGGTATGCATGGAGGAACACGTAGCTGCCATGCAAATGTCAGAAACCGAGACATTAGCTAAGGAGGTGAGTGTTGTTCCTTTCAATCCTGTGGAATGCACATTTTGGTATCACCTCCAGTGCGACCCCTGCAGCAGCATGACATTTTTGTTTCGCTTGAACTATTTATTTTACTATAGTTCCCTTGGAAACTGGTTAGCCCCCTGCTTGCTGGGGCCAAAAGCAACAAAAACTGATGGTCTTCCTGAGTGCAATGAGGATTAGGGTTGTGGGTGCTTGCTTGTACGTCTCTATCACTAGAGGGATCAGTGGGACTTTGGGAAAAGCGTATGCAACTTACTCTGACCATTCGATCAACAGGATATCCCCCAGTGGTGGGTTGGGTTTCTGTACAGAATGTTTTAGGCATTTTGCATTTTCCTGAGATGTGAAAAAGTGAGGAGTTCTTCGTCTTCAGAAGATCAAACTATTTGCTGTTCTAGTTCCCACTCATGTAAGGCATTTTTCTGTCTTACTAGTCTGTCTGCTTTGGTGTTTGTACTCTTGACAGAGGGACTGCTATTATCATTAAGTGTCTGTATGGCCCATGTGAATAGGTTCAGAGCTACTCAGGATAGCATGAGAGCTCTTGTTCTCCCTTGTTTGTTGAGCTATAAATTGGTGGTGGTGCTATCCATCTGAAACTGTAGAAACGTTCCCTTGATGTGCATCTAAAAAGCCTATAGGGCTAGAAACACCGCCTTGAGATTAAACAAATTTGTGTGTTATTGCCTCCTCAAGGTTTACAGGCATAGATGTTCAGTCTCCTGATGAGAGCTCCTCACCCTGTGTTGGGTGCATCCGTCGCTATGGTAATTAAAGGAGTTGGTTGTCTGAAAGGTCTGCCTACTGTTATATTCCTTGCATTGCACCACTGTGTTTTCTTGTGTACTACGTTTGTGATAACGTCTATATCTTCCCAACTACCTGCAACCTAAAACAGTTGACTCTGTAGCCACTCCTTTAGTGGTCTGATGCGTATGAAGATCACAAAAGGTGATGGGAGGATGCCTGCAATAAGTCTAATCACTGGCAATTGCTCGGGGTAGTATTCCAACCCATCATTCTTTTGACCACCATACCACCTCAGTTTTGACCCTGCTCCAATGGGAACATTGGGTTGGAATGCTACCCCCAAGGGACTGCCAATGGCTCCCCTAATAGCAGGCACCTTCCCCTCACCTTTTTTTTATGTTTGTGGTCTCATGTGTTGCCTGCTGTTAGTACGAGCAGCATGCATTATGCCCATCAGTTTACCCACTGTCAGATGCTACCCCTTTTAGAAATGGCAAACTTGCTGTGTCAATTGCAGGATTCTTTTCTTCACAGATATTTTCCCTTCCTTGGAGTCCGGTCCCTATTTTCCCTTTTTGGACTTAGGGATGATTTCTCCCAGTTTATGAAGAACTCCAGGTGTAGAACGTTTTTTTTTTTTTTTTTTTTTTACTCTTATACCACCACAACTCTGTCTGAATGATTTTGACTTTACCAGCTAATCATTTATTTAAGGGTAAACATGCATCCCTTCTCTCATTAAATGCACCATCATTGTGGTTAGGCATTTAGTGAACTCACACAGGGGGCTGATTTCATCCCAAAAGACAGCACAGTGAACTGGTAAGGTACTTTGCCTACAACCATCCAATCATAGGCATTTCTTTTACATGTTCATCGGCATACTGAAGTACGCATCTTTGATGTCTATTGTTACCATATAATGCCCTTTTTGCAGACACTGGAAAACCTCCTGCCATGTCATCTGATAATTCTGCATCTTGATGAACCTTTTGAGGCCTCTGAGGTCCATGATGGGTCTGGGGACTTGTCCAGTTATGTGATCAGGAGGTAGACTGTCCCCCTTCTCTGTCTGGAAACATTTGTTGCCTTTTTCTGCACCAAATCCACTACTTCTAGCCTGAGGTGCATTAGATGTAACTAGCAGGCTGGCTTTGCCTTGATGGTGGGTGGTGGATGCACAAGCTATAAGCAGTAGCAGTGTTGGCTGAAGTTGAGTATCAAGAGGTAATGCGTTACCATTCCAACAAGAGGCTTCCGCTTCTGCCCCTATTGGTGTAGTGTGTGGAGGGACCTCAGTTCTTGAGTCACTTACTGGCATGTACAGCATCTCTTTCTGCAGTTTCTCCTCTCTGTGCCCTACCTTCAACGGATTGCCAGGGAATGCTGGTTTATTGTCACTGCAATACAATGTCTTTGCTTGATGTCTGAAGGTAAAGTGAATGAGTTGCCACTGTGGTGAACCTCCTCTTGCTGGTATTCTCTTCTTCGGATAGGCCCTGCCTCCCAACTGATACCCCAGCCATAACGTCCTGGCAGTGGGCTGCGGACAAATTGTCCTCAAACTAAAAAGTCTTTCAGGACTGAACAGGTAAAGTACCCATCTCTGCGGACCAGACTGTCCAGGCAGGAGTGTTTGGCAAATGTTTGCAGACGCACTCACGTTGCAGCCTGACAGATGTCCAGGACTTGTACACCTCTTTCTACTACAGAGATAGCAGCCTTGTCCCTGGTGGAGTGAGCCCTCAAGAGGCTGCTGCTTGGTCAGAGTGTAGCAGATTTGTATGCACAGAATGACCCAGCGTGAAATGGTTCGTTTCTGCACTACCCGACCTTTCTTTGCCCCAACGTACCCCACAAAGAGTTGGTCATCCACCTGGAACTCTTTTGTGAGGTCAAGTTAGAACGACAGAGCTCTTTTTGGATCCATTTGATGGAGTTGCGCCTCTTCCTTTGAGGGATGCAGTGAAGCAAAGAAGATGGGCAGGTCGATGTTCTGACAGGTGAAATGGGGTTACCACCTTAGCGAGGAAACAGCCACAAGTGCGAAGCACTACCCTGTCTGAAAACATGGTGAGATAGAGGTTTTGACGAGAGAGCCTGCATCTCACTCACCCTCTTGGCAGACGTTATTGACACTAAGAAGGCTGTCTTGATGGTGAGCAGCCGGAGGGAACGCTCAAACGGAGCGCACATAAGATAGGTGAGAATTACATTTAAGTCCCACTGAGGCATGATAAAGGGCGTAGGAGGAAACATATGTACAATCCCTTTAAGGAATCTATTTACAATAGGAGATTTGAATAATGAAGGCTGATCGGGCAGCCAAAGAAAAGCCAATAAGGCAGAAAGATGACCCTTGAGCGTGTCCAATGCAGAGCCCTGCTGGGCAAGGGGCAAGATAAAGAGAAGAATGTCAGAGAGAGAAGCAGAAAGCGGATCAATAGATCTTTCTGTACAATAATATACAAAGTGCCTCCAACGGCAGGTGTACACTATCCTGCTGGACGGATGCCTGGCTGCCAGAAGAACTTTACAGACTTCGGGAGGAAGGTCGAAGGCTGTCAACTGCAGCCGCTCAATCTCCATGCATGAAGACGCAGTTGACAGGTTTGGGTGGAGAACCACCCCCTGCTTCTGCGACAGAAGATCTTCCCAAAGGGGCAACCTGATGGGAGGATCGATGTTCATTTTCAGAAGCTCGGGAAACCAGACTCTCCGTTCCCAATCCGGTGCCAGCAGGATTACTTGGGCCTGATCGTTCCTGATCTCTTTGAGAACTCTGGGCAGATGTGGTATGGGTGGAAATGCATACAGGAGGCCCGAACTCCACTCATGACAAAAAGTGTTGCTGAGCGAGTGCCGTCTTGGAAACTCCAACACGCAATACTGCTGACATTGCGCGTTCTCTGCGGAGGGAACAGATCTAATCAAGGCTCTCTACACTGCTGAGAGAGACCTTGCGCCACCTCCGGATGGAGACATCACTCATGATCCGCTAGGCATCGATGGCGGAGTTCGTCCACCCTGGCGTTCAGAGAACCTGCAAGGTGTTGAACCACCAATGTTATGCCCTGCTGTTCCAGCCATGTCCAGAGACGCAAGGCCTCTTGACAAAGGGTCCACAACCCTATTAGAAAGTAGCAGGAATAACAACCATTGCCTACTTCCGATATCGGGACCCTTTCTATGGCTGCCTTGGCCAAGAGAGCCGCAACTTCCTCGCGGAGCAAAACCAAGTGATTGTCCATCAGCCTTTCTTTTGAGGGAGGCACTGGGGAGGGAAAAGACTGGAAAGGGAGGGAATAGCCCTTCTGTATGACCTGCAAGACTCATCTGTCCGATGTTATGGATCGCCAGTGCGGGAGATTAAATTGAATTCTCCCTCCAAATGCACGTACGTAGTCTTGCAGAATCACCCTAGGAGGGCTTGGATGCTGTAGAGGTGGGGGGCTGGGTGGCAGACAACTCCTGGCCAGACACTCTGGGTCTGAACGCACCACAACTGTGTCCCCACACAAGATGTTGGCCTGGTGTGGGACGGTGGCTGGTCTGTGGATGGCATGGTGCTCGGCCACTTTCAGAAGCCTTGAAAGGTGTGATAGACAGACTGTTGGCAAGGGGTCGCCGAGAGGCCCTAGGATTTGGCTGTAGCCCAAGAGTCCTTAAAGCTCTCCAGCGCAGAGTCTACCTTTTTGCCAAATAGGTGGGACCTCATCAAAGAGCATGTCCATGAGGTTTGCCTGGACATCCCTCGAAAAGCCAGATGTACTGAGCCAGGTGTGGCGCCAAAAGGGCCACCTTTGTCAAAAATCACTCTACCCAGCAAGTCAGTTGTGTACAAACCATACATTATCGTAAACTTTGCCACATCTCTCCCGTCCTTAACCACTTGGGAAAAAATAGCCTGCGCGTCCTCCGGGCCTGAGATAGCAGCTGTGCCACCGAATCCCAGAAAGTGTGGGTAAAACAGCCCAATAGGCATGAGGTGTTTACCAACCTCAAAGCCAGGCTATTGGAAGAAGACATCACCTTCCCAAGCTGATCCACCCTCTTGGATTCCCTATCCGGAGGTGCGGAAGGGAAGGTGCCATGTGATGTATATGCTTGGACTACCAAGCTCTCTAGGTTAGGGTGTTGGGTGAGGAAACTAAGGTCACCCTGAGCCGGGAGATGGCAGCAGCCGGTTGTCCTGTTTACAGGCGCCCCTGTGCTGGGTTTGGACCACATCCCCAGCAGGACATCAGGGAGGGTTTCATTAAAGGGCAACATCAGTGCTGATGTGGAAGCTCCCGGCGGGAGCACCTCTGTCAGGAGGTTAGTCTTGACTGGCACTGTAGGCAGATCAAGGACCTCCGTTGCCATACGCAGAGCCATTACATATGCTGCACCGTCCATCGTAGCCACTGTAGGAGGAGAGAGCAAGCCAGTATCTGGAGAGGTATCTAATCCAAGAGCCTATCCTAGTTCCTCATACCAGTCCAGTGGTTCCTAATGGGTCTCTAGAGGGTCCAAACACCCAAACCTTTCTTCACCAGTGCCTGGTTGTTCAAGAAAATGCTCATAGATCGCACACCTATGGATGCCGTTGATGCCGTTCCAACTCTGGATCGTTAGTGTTCAGAAAGGGGGTTGCACCACCAGTGGGCACCGGGAGTGTCGATGTAAGGAGCAGTGTTGAAGATGACCAACTGCGTGAGGCCGGGGGCGTGCTGGAATCAGATCCACGAGGCCCCATCAAAGCAGAGTCTGAAGTTGACGTGGAACCTCATGGGACCTCTGCTGACCTCACGGGGCCAGAGGGTGTTCTGAGAGGGCTGACCCACTCAAACACTAGGCGCATAAGCCTCATAAAACTGAGTTGAGCAGGGGTTGCTCCTGCTACCGGAAAGGGAGCAAGGCGCGGAGTCGGCCCTGGCATCGGTTCCGCGGAACCGTGTCTGAAACGTTGACATTCCTGAGTTGCCTCATCCGCCGAGGGGCAAGGCAAAGTCAAACTTCTACTACTTCTTGTGCCTCTTCCACGAGTGCCCAGAGGACCTTGAGTGAGGCAAAGAGGCGTTGGGCTCTTGAAGCGGTCCCGCGACCTTCTCCTTGACTGGGACCTCCGAGGAGTCACACCGGCCGATGTCGACTGCAGGGCCGCCATGCGCTACACGGACAGCTACCTCAAAACTTTTGGAGCCATGACCCGGCAGCCCGAGCACGACTTTGAATCGTGGTCGAGCTTGAGACACCATAACATAACTGGTGTGGATCAGCCACCGACATCGTGTGATGGCAGGCGCCACTCGGCTTGAATCCGGTCTTTCTTGAGGTCATCCTCAAACAAAGGCAAAAAGTCTCAGCAAAAAGTCTCAACAAAAAGGTGACCAAAGTCTACGCCTGGGTGGTGCCTTTATAGGCGACAGTGACAACGCCATACAGATCCGAACGAGGCCACCCGACAGCACGCGCAAGGGTATTGCTCAGCAAAAGTTCTGGATTCCAAACTGATGCCTGGAAATTCTAAAGGTAAGGAATCTGCAATTAGAAGTCTATCAGATAAGGGGAAACACTGGCCAAACTGTTTTTAGGGTCGAGCGCGCAAGCACTCTGGACCCTGTTGTAATCTCTCTGTGGGCTTTTAACCATGCCTATGTTACGCCCATCACTTTTGTTGGTTCGTGAGCGTGCCTTTTAAAATGTCTCAGATTGATTTATGATCTGAGATACGATAATCGTGTCAATCTCCCAGGCTTCATTAATCGCAGAGCTGGGCCTTGGATTCATTTTCTCAGCAGTGAGGTGTTGGTGGAGACTTCTTGTCATAAGTACCGTCCGTGATGGAACAATGTTGCCTGGTTGATCTCTTAGGTAGTCCTAGGCTAAATGAACCTCCTGAAAACTGAATCGCCATGTGTGATTCGAGACTGTAGGAACCTTTCTTGAGTCAAAGTTTTATATTTAGGGGTTGATGCTACTGACAAAAACAAGCTGAATGGCTGATGAATGAAGCTGTTTTCATTTTGGTGACTGGGGGGCAGAAAAGTGAGAATTTGCCTGAATGTGAGTGGGCACTGCAGGGCACATTTTGGTTGCGTAAAAGGGCCCAAGTATGTGAATTGTGTTCTTTTATTATTAAAAAGGGTTTAACATACATAATTTTCAACCAGCATTCTCGCTGCCCGTGTTTAAAATTAATTGGAAGGCCAACTTCTAAGGATTCAGTAAATGCTAGGGATTTCGTCATTTGCTGCTAGTAAGCATGAGTAACTCATCAGTTTGTTTTGTGTTTTTAGGGTTGAGCGTGCAAGCGCTCTGGCCTCTGTTGTAATCGCTCTGTGGGCTTTTAACCACGCCTATGTTACGCCCATCACTTTTGTTGGTTCGTGAGCTTGCCTTTTAAAATGTACTCTATTTCATTAATGAAACGCATGCATACGCCATGCCTTTTCTAGTGTTTACCTCTCCTTGAGCGCACCGGGCAACTACTGAAAAGCTGAGGCTTTGTCTTTTTAGTATGGTTTCTGAACTACTTTTTCTTTTTATTTCGTAGGCAGCGCGATCTCGCTGGGCAGTAATCCAGCGCTTATCATGACTACCAGTTTAATTCTCTTGTTTATCCTAGCGCACCTTCGTGAATTCAAGGTTTTAAACAGCGTGATAGCGCTCGTTTTAAAAATAAATTACTATGCAAAGGTAAAATTGGACTGGTCTTTGTTCTGATTAGTCACGTTCACGCTCATGGCATGGTGCTTTGAATCGGCTTCCCTTATGTGAAATTGTATTACTTTTTGTAGGAAGTTGGCTCTGTATGTGCTATTTCAAAGTAAGGAATAGCATGCACAGAGTCCAAGGGTTCCCCTTAGAGGTAAAATAGTGGTAAAAATAGATAATACTAATGCTCTATTTTGTGGTAGTGTGGTCGAGCAGTAGGCTTATCCAAGGAGTAGTGTTAAGCATTTGTTGTACATACACATAGACAATAAATGAGGTACACACACTCAGAGACAAATCTAGCCAATAGGTTTTTGTATAGAAAAATATCTTTTCTTAGTTTATTTTAAGAACCACAGGTTCAAATTCTACATGTAATATCTCATTCGAAAGGTATTGCAGGTAAGTACTTTAGGAACTTCAAATCATAAAAATTGCATGTATACTTTTCGAGTTATTGACAAATAGCTGTTTTAAAAGTGGACACTTAGTGCAATTTTCACAGTTCCTGGGGGAGGTAAGTTTTTGTTAGTTTTACCAGGTAAGTAAGACACTTACAGGGTTCAGTTCTTGGTCCAAGGTAGCCCACCGTTGGGGGTTCAGAGCAACCCCAAAGTCACCACACCAGCAGCTCAGGGCCGGTCAGGTGCAGAGTTCAAAGTGGTGCCCAAAACACATAGGCTAGAATGGAGAGAAGGGGGTGCCCCGGTTCCGGTCTGCTTGCAGGTAAGTACCCGCGTCTTCGGAGGGCAGACCAGGGGGGTTTTGTAGGGCACCGGGGGGGGACACAAGCCCACACAGAAATTTCACCCTCAGCGGCGCGGGGGCGGCCGGGTGCAGTGTAGAAACAAGCGTCGGGTTCGCAATGTTAGTCTATGAGAGATCTCGGGATCTCTTCAGCGCTGCAGGCAGGCAAGGGGGGGGGTTCCTCGGGGAAACCTCCACTTGGGCAAGGGAGAGGGACTCCTGGGGGTCACTTCTCCAGTGAAAGTCCGGTCCTTCAGGTCCTGGGGGCTGCGGGTGCAGGGTCTCTCCCAGGCGTCGGGACTTTGGATTCAAAGAGTCGCGGTCAGGGGAAGCCTCGGGATTCCCTCTGCAGGCGGCGCTGTGGGGGCTCAGGGGGGACAGGTTTTGGTACTCACAGTATCAGAGTAGTCCTGGGGTCCCTCCTGAGGTGTTGGATCTCCACCAGCCGAGTCGGGGTCGCCGGGTGCAGTGTTGCAAGTCTCACGCTTCTTGCGGGGAGCTTGCAGGGTTCTTTCAAGGCTGCTGGAAACAAAGTTGCAGCCTTTCTTGGAGCAGGTCCGCTGTCCTCGGGAGTTTCTTGTCTTTTAGAAGCAGGGGCAGTCCTCAGAGGATGTCGAGGTCGCTGGTCCCTTTGGAAGGCGTCGCTGGAGCAGGATCTTTGGAAGGCAGGAGACAGGCCGGTGAGTTTCTGGAGCCAAGGCAGTTGTCGTCTTCTGGTCTTCCGCTGCAGGGGTTTTCAGCTAGGCAGTCCTTCTTCTTGTAGTTGCAGGAATCTAATTTTCTAGGGTTCAGGGTAGCCCTTAAATACTAAATTTAAGGGCGTGTTTAGGTCTGGGGGGTTAGTAGCCAATGGCTACTAGCCCTGAGGGTGGGTACACCCTCTTTGTGCCTCCTCCCAAGGGGAGGGGGTCACAATCCTAACCCTATTGGGGGAATCCTCCATCTGCAAGATGGAGGATTTCTAAAAGTCAGAGTCACCTCAGCTCAGGACACCTTAGGGGCTGTCCTGACTGGCCAGTGACTCCTCCTTGTTGCTTTCTTTGTTCCCTCCAGCCTTGCCGCCAAAAGTGGGGGCCGTGGCCGGAGGGGGCGGGCAACTCCACTAAGCTGGAGTGCCCTGCTGGGCTGTGACAAAGGGGTGAGCCTTTGAGGCTCACCGCCAGGTGTTACAGCTCCTGCCTGGGGGAGGTGTTAGCATCTCCACCCAGTGCAGGCTTTGTTACTGGCCTCAGAGTGACAAAGGCACTCTCCCCATGGGGCCAGCAACATGTCTCTGGTGTGGCAGGCTGCTGGAACTAGTCAGCCTACACAGACAGTCGGTTAAGTTTCAGGGGGCACCTCTAAGGTGCCCTCTGGGGTGTGTTTTGCAATAAAATGTACACTGGCATCAGTGTGCATTTATTGTGCTGAGAAGTTTGATACCAAACTTCCCAGTTTTCAGTGTAGCCATTATGGTGCTGTGGAGTTCGTGTAAAACAGACTCCCAGACCATATACTCTTATGGCTACCCTGCACTTACAATGTCTAAGGGTTTTGTTTAGACACTGTAGGGGCACAGTGCTCATGCACTGGTACCCTCACCTATGGTATAGTGCACCCTGCCTTAGGGCTGTAAGGCCTGCTAGAGGGGTGTCTTACCTATACTGCATAGGCAGTGAGAGGCTGGCATGGCACCCTGAGGGGAGTGCCATGTCGACTTACTCATTTTGTTCTCACTAGCACACACAGGCTTGTAAGCAGTGTGTCTGTGCTGAGTGAGGGGTCTCTAGGGTGGCATAAGACATGCTGCAGCCCTTAGAGACCTTCCTTGGCATCAGGGCCCTTGGTACTAGAAGTACCAGTTACAAGGGACTTATCTGAATGCCAGGGTGTGCCAATTGTGGATACAATGGTACATTTTAGGTGAAGGAACACTGGTGCTGGGGCCTGGTTAGCAGGGTCCCAGCACTCTTCTCAGTCAAGTCAGCATCAGTATCAGGCAAAAAGTGGGGGGTAACTGCAACAGGGAGCCATTTCTTTACACTTTTCATTTTCAGTTTATGTGGCAAGAAAAGTCCAGTTAGGAGTTTATAACACTAATAGCTCTAACTCAAGCAAATGCGAGACCCATTGCAATGTAAATGCTTCTTCCCATAGGTGTGTAGTATTCAGGTAGCCACACCTCTGGGGCAGGCTGCCAAGCTCCACACAGCGAGATGGGCTCAGCGAGATGGGCTCAGCCATCTTGGGAGTGGGTAGAATAGAGCACTCTGGGATACCTAGATGCCACATTTAACAGAAGGCTGTCCTCAGGCAGGAGGGAACAAAATAGCTCAGTGACTACGACTTTCCCTAAGGGCACTTTAAGGATAGAAGGGGCACCCAGAAATTCAGATCTCGCTTGGACTAAAGAAGAAGTCCAAAGAACTACCCTGATGACCTTGAACATGGCACAGAGGAGGCTGGACTGAAGTTAGACTGTGCAGGAAGCTGGCTATCTATGCAGTGTACCAAAAGTAGGGGTACTCTTTGCAAATAGTACAGGAGACACTAAATGGTTTACAGGGTTAAAAGTGACAATCCCGAAAGCTCTATTTTTGTGGTAGTGTGGGTGTGCACTTAGACTTATCAGTGGACAGTGCTAAGCATTTGATGAACTCACAGAGGCAATATATGAGACACATACAAGAAGGAACTGAAGACAAATGGTTAGAAAAATAGTTACTTTTGTTTATGTTTCAAAACCAGAATATTGTTATGAGAATAAATACTGATGAACTTATGAAGAACACAGGCAATATACTTGAAATGTCTCTAATGCAATAATGCAATCCTAAGGAGAAAAACACAAATACTGCATACTGGTTCTCAGCAGCGTCTTACATGACCAGACCAGTGGGATTAAGCTAAGTATGGGGCACGGTCCAAGGCAGCACCACCACATTACCTTGGGAGGCTCATGGTCGTCCGGGCGCAGAGGTGCTTTTCGGTGTTGAGTGCCTCATTGGTTTCAATAAGAAACAATCCTGGGACAAGAGAGGCTGCACGTAGGGGCTGGGGGGCCAGTCCAGCTGAACCAACAGGCAGGATCAGCTGTCACGATGCTCGGGGACATAGAGACACCTTTGGTCCCCTTCTCCTCGGGTCAGGGAAGCAAGGTGCAGAGGTGTCCTGAGGAGTCTGGTTTTCGTCACCAGAGGCAGTCGCAGTAGACAGGCCTGCATAAAGAGGCTGCGTCAGGAAGTCCACTGTTGACAAACCCATGGTAGGCTTCAGCTCTTTAGGGCTGGGGACCATGCTAGCACTGTTGGCCCCCTTCAACTCAGGCTAGGGGGCACGGGTGCAGAGGTACTGTCAGTTGTAAAACTTTGGTGGTCCTGAGTCCTTGTCAGTCTTTTTTGGTGCCTACTCCATAGGGAGATCCTGGTTACTTTTCAAAGTGCTGGCAGCCCTCCCAGGCTTTTGAAGGCAGAACAGCTGCAGAACAAGTTGTCTTTGGCTCAATTGTCCCGGACAGCAGACAGGCAGCTGGAGTTAGGGCCAAGTTAGTTGCTGCTTCTCAGTTCTTTCTTTTCGTGGGTCTTCTTCTGGTTTTAGGGGGCCATTATATAGTATTCTAAACACTCAATTATGGGGCATTTAGGGGAGAGTAGGATAGGAGCCAATGGGCTACATACCCTTGAGGTGCCTACATCCAGTTTACGCTACTTCCTGTGGGGAGTGGGCATTTCCCTATCCCAGAAGCCCTAGTTCCAACCAAAAACAAGATGGTGGAACCCACCCTCCAATGTCCACTTCTGGTAGCCTATCATAGGGGTGTGACTGACCAAAAGGTGGTAAATGCCTACTGACTAATTTTCCTGCCTGTCCTGGTGCCAAATGGGCCTTAGGGCAGGGGGTGGCTACACCCAGAGCTGGTAGAGCCAGGGTTTTGCATACCAAAAGTGGCAGGGCCTTTAAAGCCCCTGCCAAGGGAATGGAGATCTGCTGGAGTAGGTGTTAACACCCCTCTCCGGAGCAGGCATTGTTTCTGAACTCAGAGCGCAGGCTCTTACCTCCAGGGGGTCAGAAATCTGTCTATGGTGGCTGACTGGTTGAGACCAGTCAACCAACACACTCAAAGACTAGTGGGTTTTAGGGACCACCTCCAAGGTCTTCTCTGGGTGCATTTTATAATAAATCCAAGGCTGGCATCAGCCTGGATTTACTGAGACGCAGTGTCTGATATAAAACACCATGGCGTTCAGTAAAGCCATTATGTGACTTGGTTACTCGTGATGACGAGTGTCCACTGCATACCTTAAGATGGCTAACCTGTTCACTTGCATAGCTCAATGGGGCTGGGCATTACAGGGGCATATATGCTCATGCAGATAGGACCACACATCAAATAAAATGCACTCTGTCTTAGGGCTCCAAGGCCTGCTGTAGGGGTAACTTACGTATCGTTAGATGCAGTGCTGGGAACATGGCACACAATGGGTGTGCGATGTGTTGTTTTGGACTGGCTTGCACCAGGACACGCAGACTGCAATGGCAGCTGTGTGTGACTTGTTTTTATGGGGTGTAGGAAAATGACACTGTTGGCATGGTTACCCCCTCACTTTTTGCCTAGTGTTGATGCCAGCTTTGATTGGAAGTGTGCTGGGACCCTGCTAACCAGGCCCCAGTGTCCCAAAAACTGTACCTTTGTTAACCAACTGGCACAGCCCTGGCACACAGTCAAGCCCCTTGTAAAAAGTACCCCTGGAACCAAGGGCCCTGTGGCCAGGCAAGGTCCCTAAGGGCTGCAGCACGTCTTATGCCACCCTAAGTGACCCCTCACTCAGCACATGCACACTGCCTTGCAGCTTGTGTGCTGGTGGGGAGAAAAGACAAAGTTGACATGGCACTTCCCTCAGAGTGCCATGCCCACAAACCACTGCCTGTGGCATATGTAAGTCACCCCTCTAGCAGGCCTTACAACCCTAAGGCAGGGAACACAATACCACAGGAGAGGGCATAGCTGCATGAGCAATATGCCCCTACAGTGTCTAAGTCTATTCTTGAACATTGTAAGTGCAGTGTAGCCATGTTGAGTATATGGTCTGTGAGTCTGTCATTACGGACTCTACAGCATCATAATGGCTTCAATGAATACTGGGAAGTTTGGTTTCAGACTTCTCAGTACAATAAACCCACACTGATGCCAGTGGGGGATTAATTGAAAAATGCACACAGAGGGCATCATAGAGATGCCCCTTGTATGTTAGCCCAACTGCTAGTGTAGGACTGACCGGTCTGTGCCAGCCTGCCACTTTTAGACGAGTTTCTGACCACATAGGGTGAGTGCCTTTGTACATTCTGGCCAGAAACAAAGCCTGTCCTGGGTGCTGGTGCTTCACACCTCCCCGTGCAGGAACTGTAACACCTGGTGTAGGAAAGGACCATCTTGCCTGGGAAGTTACCCCCATTTTTACTGTATGTATGTTTGCTTTTGCCTATGTGTCACTGGGATCCTGCCAGGCAGGACCCCAGTGCTCATAATATATGCCCTGTGTGTGTTCCCTGGGTGGTGCCTAACTGCATCACTGACGCTCTGCTAACCAGAACCTCAGTTTTTATGCTCTCTCTTTGCTTTAAAATTGTCACTGCAGGCTAGTGACTAATTTTACCAATTCTCATTGGCACACTGGAACACCCTTATAATTCCCTTGTATATGGTACCTAGGTACCCAGGGTATTGGGGTTCCAGGAGATCCCTTTGGGCTGCAGTATTTCTTTTGCCACCCATAGGGAGGTCAGACAATTCTTACACAGGACTGCCACTGCAGCCTGAGTGAAATAACATCCACGTTATTTCACAGCCATTTTCACTGCACATAAGTAACTTATAAGCCACCTATATGTCTAACCCTCACTTGGTGAAGGTTAGGTGCCAAGTTACTTAGTGTGTGGGCACCCTGGCACTAGCCAAGGTGCCCCCACATTGTTCAGGGCAATTTCCCCGGACTTTGAGAGTGCGGGGACACCATTACACGCGTGCACTGCATATAGGTCACTACCTAAATGTAGAGTCACAATGGTAACTCCGAACATGGCCATGTAACATATCTAGGATCATGGAATTATCACCCCAATACCATTCTGGTATTGGGGGGGCAATTCCATGCATCCCCGGGTCTCTAGCACAGAACCCGGGTACTGCCAAACTGCCTTTCCGGGGTCTCCACTGAAGCTGCTGCTGCCAACCCCTCAGACAGGTTTCTGCCCCCCTGGAAGGCAGAACAAAGGATTTCCTCAGAGAGGGTGCTACATCCTCTCCCTTTGGAAATAGGTGTGAAGGGCTGGGGAGGAGTAGCCTCCCCCAGCCTCTGGAAATGCTTTGATGGGCACAGATGGTGCCCATCTCTGCATAAGCCAGTCTACACGGGTTCAGGGATCCCCCAGCCCTGCTCTGGCGCGAAACTGGACAAAGGAAAGGGGAGTGACCACTCCCCTGACCAGCATCTCCCAGAGGAGGTGCCCAGAGCTCCTCCAGTGTGTCCCAGACCTCTGCCATCTTGGATTCAGAGGTGTTGGGACACAATGGACAGCTCTGAGTGGCCAGTCCCAGCGGGTGCTGCCTGCTGCTGTGGGGGCTCTCTGAGTTGCTGAGCGCCCCGTCTGTCTCCTCCTCCAAGGGGCGACATCTTGGTCCTTCCTGGGCCCCAGCAGCACCCAAAATCCTCAACCGCGACTCTTGCAGCTAGCAAGGCTTGTTTGCGGTATTTCTGCGCGGAAACACTCCTGCATCTTCCAGCACGCCGTGGGACATCTTCTGACCAATGAGAAGTTCCTGGCACCTTCTGTTATTGCAGAATCTTCGGCTTCTTCCACCCAGAGGCAGCCCTTTTGCACCTTCATCCAGGGTTTAGTGGGCTCCTGCCCCACCTGGACACTTGCGTGACTCTTGGACTTGGTCCCCTTCTTTTACAGGTCCTCAGGTCCAGGAATCTGCTTTCAGTGCTTTGGTAGCAGTTGTGGCACTTGCAGAATCCCCTATCAGGAATATACTGTCTTTCTGGGGTAGTAGGGCAATTTTACTCCTACTTTTCGGGGTCTTGTGGTGGGGTACTGTGGACACCCTTACTGTTTTTTCACAGTCCCAGTGACCCTCTACAACCTCCCATAGGCTTGGGGTCCATTCGTGATTCGCATTCCACTTTTGGAGTATATGGTTTGCGTTGCCCCTAGGCCTATGTCTACCTGTTGCATTCTATTGTGATTCTACATTGTTTGCACTACTTTTCTTACTGTCACTTACCTGTTTTGGGTCTGTGTACATATAATTTGTGTATATTACTTATCTCCTAAGTGAGGGTATCCTCAGAGATACTTTTGGCATATGGTCACTAAAATAAAGTACCTTTATTTTTAGTAACTCTTGAGTATTGTGTTTTCTTATGATATTGTGCTAGATGATGTAAGTGGTATAGTAGGAGCTTTGCATGTCTCCTAGTTAAGCCTAAGATGCTTTGCCATAGCTACCGCTAACAGCCTAAGCTGCTAGAAACACCTCTATTCTACTAATAAGGGATAACTGGACCTGGCACAAGGTGTAAGTACCACAAGGTACTCACTATAAGCCAGGCCAGCCTCCTGCACCTGGCGGTGAGCCTCAAGGGCTCAAGACTCAGGTTACAGTGCCCCAGGGAACTCCAGCTAGTGGAGATGCCCGCCCCGGGACAAGGCCCCACTTTTGGTGGTTAGTCTGGTGGGAAAAATTAGGGAAAACAGGGAGGAGTGACCACCCCAGCCAGGACCACCCCTAAGGTGTCCAGAGCTGAGGTGACCACATACCTGCAGAATCCTCCATCTTGGTTTGGAGGATAGGGACCAATAGGGACAGGAATGTTACCCATTTCCCCAAAGGGAGTGGGCACAAGGAGGGTGTAACCACCCTCAGGGCCAGTAGCCATTGGCTAGTGCCCTCTTACCCTACAAACACCCCTAAATCTTGTATTTAAGGGCTCTCTGAACCAAGAGATTTAGTTTCCTGACTACCTCAAGAAAAGGACTGCTGAGCTGAAAACCCCGCAGAGAAGAGGAGACAACAACTGACTCGCCCCAGCCCTACTGGCCCGTCTCCTGCTTCAAATACCCTGCAAAAGAAAAGCAACACGTTCTACAGGACAAGCGGCCCCTGAAAAGCCTCCAGGGGACTCCCTGCATCACCAAGGACAAAGAAACTCCCATGGACAGCAGACCTGTCCAACAAGAAGAAAAAGCAACCATCTTTAAAGGGACTCCCACCTCACTCCAGAAGCTTGAGTCCAAAACTACTCTGCTCCAGACACCCCTGGCCCGTGTCCAGAGGAACCAACCAGCCAGAGAGGACCCTGAGGCGATTCTGACCGAGTGTCCACCCTGAGGCTGACCTCTCTACCCCTTCACAACGACACCTGCAGAGGGAATCTCCAGGACCCCCTGGGCATGACTGCCTGGGACGAAGATTTCTGACACCTAGAGAAGCACTGCACCTGGAGCCCTCAGACTCGAGAGACTGACCACCGGTGCAGCAGTGACCAGCAGGCGGCCCTCCTCCCTGTCCAGTTGGTGGCTTGCCCGAGAAGCACGCCCCTGTGCCTCGCCTGCAGCGCCTAAGTGGCCCCTGGGGTTCCCCCACTAAGTTCCATTGGGAACCTGACTCACTGTTTGCGCCCTGCACCCGGCCGCCCCCGTGCCGCTGAGGGTGCATGTTTGGTGCCTACTTGGGGCCCACCAGTGCTCCTCTAAACCCCCTGGTCTGCCCTCCGACAACGCGGGTACTTACCTGCAAGCAGACTGGAACCGGACTACCCCCTGTCTCCAGAGGGGCCCACACTATTTTGGCTCCTGTTTGACTATTGCACCTAACCAGCCCTGTGTTGCTGGGTGTTTGGGGTTATCTTGAACCCCCAATGGTGGGCTACCTATGCCCCGGAGAATGAACCTGTAAGTTGATTACTTACCTCCAAAACTGTACTGTACTTTCTTCCCCCAGGAACTGCTGAAAATTGCAGTGTCCCTTTTAAAAAAGCTTTTTGCCATTTTAAGAAAAACTGTGTACATTGTTGATTCCCTTAAAAGTCCTGAATATACCTATGCAAAGTACCTTTCATTTAATGTACTTACCTGCTAATTGAATCTTGTGGTTCTAGAAATAAATTGAAAAATAATATTTTTCAATATAAAAATCCTATTGGTCTGGAGTTGAGTCATTGAGTGTGTGTTTCTCTTATTGTCCGTGTGTGTACAACAAATGCTTACACTACCCTCTGATAAGCCTAACTGCTCGACCACACTACCACAAATAGAGCATTAGTATTATCTATAATTGCCTCTGTCAAGACTCTTGGGGAACCCCTGGACTCTGTGCACACTAGATCTTATTTTGATATAAAATATACAGAGCCAGCTTCCTACAAGGGCTACCTGAGGGTAGCACATTACGTGCTGCAGTCCTTAGGGACCCTCTATTCCCAAGCCCTAGGTACAAGGGGCACCACTTATTTGGGGCTTAAACAGATAGAGGAGTGTGCCAATTGTGCACACTGTTACCTGTTTTTAGGGAAAGAGCTATGGCACTGGGGACATGTTTAGCAGGGACCCTGTGCAAATCAGTCGTAAAACATCAGTACCTGGGAGCAAAAAGTGGGGGTGACCATGTCAAAAAGGGAACTTTCCTACAGACTGCACCTGCTGCTCCTTGGTCTAGCAAAAATAGGAATGTGTCTACGGTGTCCTGCTCTTGGGAGAAGATGCCGCCTGAACTAGCCAGAAGCAGAGACTCCAAAACTCAGTTGGCTGACTTCCTGTTTGCAGCACATGGCTGCAAAAGCTGAGGAAGCCTACCTGGGAAAACTGGTCGCCTAGGTCAGCTGAGAGTCACTCCTCATCACAGTGCAACTTTGGAGACCAAGACCTGAGATGGAAACCCGGAAGTTATCACCAAAAGAAGGGAATCACTAGTTTTGATGTATCGGTGATCAGTAGTCCCGTGGCGACTGGACTTTTGCTGGAACAGACTACTTCCAGGGATATCGACCAATGTGGCCAAGTCACCCTGCCAGGGCCATGCACCAAGAAGCAGCCCCAGGAAGTCCTCGTTGACCGCACATCTTCAGCATCCTTGAGCATCTTTTGCACCCTCAATCACTTGCATTTGGACCATTCAATGGAAGTCAGTGGCAAGGGACCACTGACACTAGACTGAAGACTGTTTTTTTATTTGGATCTGGCTGGTCCACTCTGCTGGAGTTGGTTAGACAAAGTAACCGTATACAACCTGGATGCAACGTTTGCGTCAAATTTGTTGAATTTGCCAATGCTTGTTCGTGGTAGAGTGAGATCTTGATTTGTTACTTTGAAAATCTATTTCTCCTGAACCCTTAGGTGTTCATAAATTCCTAAAAATATAAGTTTTTTTTATTAGCTGGTGTCAGATTTCTTAAGAGTTTATTACATCTTTTTGGCGAGCCATCGGACTTTGATGGTTTTCATTCTGGTTTGTGGCTAATTGATGCAGGAGGGACAAGAATGTATTCAGCTCTGGCTGTATAGCCTTCTTTACTGGAGCTACTTTTTGGGGCTATTTGACAGATGATGCTATACGCTGCCGGACCGTGAGGTTGTAGCGCACAGCTGTGTAATGTGTTTCTTGCATCTTAAACAAATAATAAACAGATTTGATACATAAGAGTTAATTTCCTCTTTAATTGTTTTGGGACTGTTGAAATGCTTTGCAACTATTCCTTTGTTTAAGCCTGGCTGATCGAAGATCCAGCTACCCTGGTTGAGCTAAGTTTGACAAATAAAGCCTGACTGGACCTAAGAAATGATGGTAGTGTATTACATGGTGAGGTCTCACCATCACACCATACAGTACATCCCATTTCCTCACAGTGGCTGTACCTGTCCAGGAGAGCCCTAGAGTTGGCAATTCTCCACTGAAAGGCTGCAAAATACTACTTTCTGCTCCCCATTTCTACAAATGTGCTCTCCCTGTCAGGAAAGGGGCCCACGGCTGCGGGGGAGTTTTCTCAATCCTACACAATATAGACTATAATTAAGTAGGTGCTTACACTGCCTGATGTATGCAGGGTCACGAGTATAATGTCTACATATTTTCTCTACCCATTGGACAGCTGCTTTTGCCTTCAGTGCTCAACTCCCGTGGTCCAATACACTGGGAACCAAAGGCAGGAACTGACCCTTTTATCTGAGAGTGTAGTAGTGTCTCCAGCAAGAAATGGTATTCAGCTTCCAAGAGTCTGTTATCTTAGATGTCAGCAGCACTGCTCACCACTGGATTGTAAACAGCAATGTCCTGGGTAGGATGCTCTTGAAGGGTATGGATTAACTCCTTCCACTTATGGGTGAGTAACCAGGTCCTGTCATTCTAACTCTGAGGCGTCTCTCTTTAATGTTCCCTCCTGAAAAAAGCCTCTCTTGGAACCCTCTACGTATTCATAGGTTTCCAACTCCTGCTCTTCTGCTAGTTCTGGCAGTTGTCGTAAGCTTCATTTTTTTTTATACCTTAATAGGCTTCTCCTTCGAGAGCTGGAGGGAAATTCAACAGCCTTTCATGGAGATGTCTAACTTGTCTCACCTCGAGACTTCAAATTCAGCCTCAAGACACCTCTTTTTCAGTGTTGAGTGTTCGCTAGGCAACTTCAAGAGCTGACGGCTCTACCACACAGTACTCTTCTTCTCTCCCACGTACTCAATCGCCTATCTGAGTTGAGATCAGTACCAACGGTGTGTTGCCTGTGTTATCTCTGGGTTGGGATCAGAGGGTTTCTTTGGCCAAGTGTCTTCCCTCAACCACTGTGTATTTTGGTGTCAGTGCAGACTTAGGTGCTCGGAGTCAGATGTCCTTGCTGCCAGAGAGGCGTTACCTTGTGTTTGTGGCCCTTACCACCCCTTGCCGTTTATTTTCACAGCATTTTCTTCTTTTTGACATCAGCTCCTTCAGTTTTGGAATCACGTCTCTGTGCCATCACTGTGTCGTCGCTGTAGGCCTCAGCTTCCTTCCTAAAAGCTTGCTTCTGAGCTATGGATTGAGTGCCCACCACTGCTTCTATCTAGTATAGAGTGTTTTCAGCTGTAATTCAGCACAGGAGTTGCAACCCTCTGTCTTCTGTTCGTTTGGTACGCACAGATTGCACATCCGGTGGCTGTCTTTCTGTGCAAAGCTCTGGTAGCAGTTTGAGAAGAGCCTGAATAGAGTGCGTTCCATCTCTCATCTGCATTCTTCGGGTCATGCGGTTGATCACCCCATGGACTTCTTAGGTGAAAATGGCAAAGCTTTTGGTGAAAACCAGTGATTTTCTTTGGCAACCTTGTCCTTTTTTTTTTTTAAAAGAAATCCATTAGAACAGGTAAATGCAAAGCAATAAGAGCTAACCCACTCAAACATAAATCTATATGCATAAGAGGTACGTTAATATTGAACAGAAAATGTGATATTATAGCAGAAGGAGATGGTGGGAAAACAAACAGCTCTCCTTATCGGAACAAATGCCTAAGGACTGCTTCACCCACCGCGGAATCTCTGAGCTTCTCAGCATCCAGACAGTAATGCTTCATGAAGGCGTGTGTCGTTCTCCATGGCGCTGCTCGACAGATGTCTGCCAGTGACAACCCAGAGAAGAGCGCACAGGATGTAGAGACCGCCCTGGTGGAATGCGCACGTACTCTGGCGTCCAGGGGTTGACCAGCCCTTTGATGGCAAAATGCTATTGCGCTTGAGATCCTTCAAGAAATAGTCTGTTAGTGACAGGATGCCCTCTTCTGGGCGCACTAAATGCAACAAAGAGTTTATATGATTTCCGGATCATAGACGTTCGCTGCAAATAAAACTTAAGGCCCCGTTGACATCAAGAGAATGAAGCGATCTTTCTGCTCCAGTCTGAGGCTGTGGAAAGAAAGTCTTCAGCGCTTCTGGCTCATTAATATGGCAGTCTGATGGAACCTTGGGGATAAACTTAGGATTTATTTGCAGGATGACTATCGTCAGCAAATTTCATGAAAGGTTCTTGGAGGGTAAATGCTTGAATCTCGCTGACTCGACGAGCAGATGTTAAGGCCAAAAGAGGCACTACCTTCCAGGTGAGGTATTTGATGTCTGATTTATGGATGGGCTCAAATGGCTCCCACATTAGCTGACCCAGGACTGTATTTAGCTCCCAAGCTGGAGGCGGTGCTCTGACTGGAGGAAAAGATCGGAACAGACCTTTCATGAATTGCTTGATAAGCCTACGAGACCAGAGGGATGGCCCCTTAGAAAGCCATCTATATCTAGAGATAGGAGCCAGGTGAACTTTACTAGATGCATGTGTGAGACCAGAGCGCACCAGATGAAGAAAATAAGGTAAAACCTGCTCTGGAGCAGATGTAAGCAGGTGAATGCCATTAGGAATACACCATAAGCAAAATCGTTTCCATTTTAATTTGTATGTTTTAATAGTGCTATCAGCACTAGCTATAACAGTTTTGCAGTCACTAGGAATATTCAAATGGCCAAACTCATTAAACTCAGGAGCCACGCACATAATCTGAGAGACTTGGGATCCGGATGCCTCACTTAGCCCTGGTTGATGGTTAGTAGCTCCGGAATCTGTGTTACCTGATGGGAGGACACGAGGACAGCAATAGAAGTTCTGTGTACCACGGTTGACGTGGCTAGGCTGGAGCAATTAGAAGTATCTGACATGGCTCCGATTTGATCTTGATGATGACCCGCGGAAGTAGAGGTATCGGAGGAAAAGCGCAAGCATAAATCCCTAACCATGTTATCGAAAGGGCATTTCCCCACGACCCTGGTTGGTGATGCCAGCTTGCATAACACCAGCATTTTGCTTTCTGGGACGTCGAAGAGGTCCAGATTTGGCTTTCCCCACCTGCGGAATATCGCATCCAGCGTCCTCTGATTCAGCTCCCACTCGTGGGAAGATGTGCCGAGCCTGCTTAGCGAGTCTGCTGTGGTGTTGCTTACTCCTGGAAGGTGTTCTGCTCTTATGAGCACTGAATGTTTAATGCACCAGGTCCAAATGGTCTGAGCTTCCCTGGACAGCAGAGGAGACCGAGTCCC
Source organism: Pleurodeles waltl (assembly GCF_031143425.1). Taxonomy (NCBI): domain Eukaryota; kingdom Metazoa; phylum Chordata; class Amphibia; order Caudata; family Salamandridae; genus Pleurodeles; species Pleurodeles waltl. Next base: position 314,680,800 of record NC_090443.1, read on the forward strand.
TCCTTGTTTGTTGATGTAGTGCATGGTGGTCGTATTGTCCGTTCAGACAAGCACTGATGAGCCTCGGACTTGGCAGGAAAGCCTGCAGTGCCAGGTACACAGCTCTGAGCTCGAGGAGGTTAATGTGAAGAATAGCATGAGAAGGGGGCCACCTGCCACTCACTTGAATGTCTTGAAGACATGCACCCCATCCCTCCATCAAAGCGTCCGTTGATATCGTCAATGGAGGGACCTGAGCTAAGAATCCTAAACACTTGGAGATATTTGCCGGTGTTGACCACCAATCGAGAAAATCGACGATGCTTGCCGTTATCTGTATGATGTCCCCAAAGGAACCTTGCGTCTGTTTCCATTGTTTATCGAGCTTTTCTTGTAGAGGGCGCATTCGAAGGCGACAGTGGGGAGCTAGATTGATACAAGAGGACATCATCCCCAGTAACTATTTGAACTTTCGAACTGAAAGACTTTCTTTTCTGAACTGCGTATGCTAGAGTAATGAGTTTGAGTTGTCTTTCCTCTGCTGGGAACGCCTTTGTTTGAGTCGTGTCAAATATAGCACCCAGGTAAACTATTTTTCTGGGAGGCTGAAGATGGGACTTCTCTCGATTGAGAGTGAGACCTAATTGTGGGAACAGGCGTAAAGTGGTCTTGAGAGAATGGCGTAGAGACTGGATGTCGGAAGCCTTCAGTAACTAGTCGTCCAGATATGGGAATATTTGGTGTCTGTAACTCCTCAGATATGTTGCAACAGGGCCTAGGCACGAAAGGTAGCACTTTGAATTGAAAGTGCCGGCTGGCTACCATGAATCTTAAGAATTTCCTGTGCTTGGGGTGAATGGGTATGTGGAAGAAGGCATCCTGCAGATCGAGGGAAGCCATAAAATCTCCTCTGTTGATAAGTTGCAAAACATCCTTCAATGTTACCATGTGGAAGGACTGCTTCTTCAGATGTTTGTTGAGCTGCCACAGATCCAGGATGGGTCTCCAGAGACAAGATTTCTTCCTGATTAGGAAGAAGCGAGAATAGAAGCCTCTTCCTTTTTAAGAATAAGGTACAGCCTCTAACACTCCTTTGGACAACAGGACATCTATTTCCAGACAGAGAAGATGTAGATGCTGTTGAAGTGCCCGGGAAGGTGGAGTCTCAGGGGCATGCAAGTGAACTCTAGCAGATGACCATAAGTTATTATGTCCAGAATCCACTTGTCGTTGGTGATCTGTCGCCAACGTTGCAGGTGATGCCTCAAAGGAGGAGGGGTAGCCGGCCCTTGAAGGCTGTCATTGCCTGCGAGGAGTGTCCTTAGATTGTCTCCCCAACTTTCCTCTGGGAGGAGGTCTGCTGTATGCCGCCGCTGGAGGCTTCCTCTGATGGTATTGGGGTCTAGAAGACTGGCATTGTGAGGTCTAAGCTGGGTACCTGAATGACTGGTAACCACTTTGAAAGGAAGAGTGCCCTATACCCCTGGCTTCTCGAAAGGGTGTGCGCTTATACTCTAGTGATCCTAAAGACCTGGCAGTATCAGTGTCTGCTTTGATTGCATGAAGAGCATCATCCACATGCTTGACAAAAAGGTCTTGTCCGTCATAAAAGAGGTCAAGAATTTTAGTTTGGATATCCGGTCGAAAATTTGTGGCCTTAAGCCACCCATGGCGCCTTAAGACAGCTGATCCAGCTAGGAGCCGAAACCCCATAGCGGCAATGTCGAAAGCACAGTCAACCTCTGCAGACATGCGTTGACCTTCAATGAGAAGGTTTCTCGCTTCTGTCTTGCTGGAATCCGAAGATCATCTACAGAGTGAGAAATGTCTGACCATAGCTGCTTTTCATATCATCCCAGGAGTACCAGGGAGTTTGCAGAGCAGACCACAATGGCAGACATGGAAGAACATTTTCCCAATGTTGTCAAGGCGCCTACCATCCTTGTCTGGGGGTGCAGGTAGAGGTGCCGAAGGGTTTCTAGAATGTCGCTGGGCAGCCTGAGAAACCACTGAGTCGGGATTTGGATGTCCCACCAGGCAAGCAGGGGCGTCCTCAGTCGCTTTAAATTTTTTGTCTAGCTTTGGCAATAACGCTGCCACTGTAGCAGGGTTACGCATAATTTTTAGTCCCTGATTCCATACGTGGTCTATAATAGGGATTGCTCTGACCACCTTCCTATGCGGTTCTTTAAAGTCGTTTAAGAAGCAATCCTGCTGTGTGGATGGCATTTGGAGGTCAAATCGTGCAGCCGATTTTTCTAATAAATTGTGAAAAGATCCAATATCTTCCAGAGGGGATTCATCAGAAGTTGACTCCGGTAAAGGGGGTGCCGGGAGTACATAGTCATCCCATTCATCCTGCTCTGAGAGAAGTTCTTCAGCCGCTTTGGCTGACGAAGCCTGGGTTTGTGGACTCTGTGGAGCTTGGGGAGGAATCTGAGGAGTAGCAAGGAGAACGGGTAGAGGTACCGGAGTACATGGCGCCGTAACCACTGCTGTAGGATCCTTTGCAGACTGTGGATGGAAGCGCTCCCTATAATCCACCAGTACAGCCTGTAGGTCAGAAACCAGGCCAGAAGGTAAGCACTCCATTCCTTGTTGTTGCTGCTGTGGGACTGGATCATAGTAATGCTGATCATAATAGGAGTCATCATCAGACATTTTATATGCAACTGGGAAGGACTCCTGGCTACTCCAAATACTCTGTCTTGATCTGAATCGTCATCATCGTCGCCATCTAAAAAGCGAGATGGCAAAAGTCTTGACACCTTACTTGGTGATGTAACATATGGTGTCAAATGAGCCTTTGAAAGCCTCTTAAGAGGAGTATGCTCTGCAGAGTGGTACAGGGGCAATGTTGATGGTCTTTGCTGTTTTGTCAAACATTTTGACTGTCGGCGAGAAAACACTTGGTGTCGTCGACGATATGGTTGTTACTGGAAACATTGTTGACGTTGTGATCGACGATGATAGTACCATCAATGCAAGCATCGTCCACGAGGGTCGTCAACAAGAATAGTATTGACGAGATGGGGCGTCCAGTCGACGAGGATGATAGTGTCGTTGACAAGGATCCTGCAGCAGCTGCCGTCGACATTGATAGAGTGACTATTACCGGTGTCACTGATGAAACAGTCGTCGACGAGAGTACCGTCGACGATTGTGCTGAACTTTTTTTTTTTTTTTTTTAAATTGTGGAAACTTGCCGAGGTGGAGTAGCTGGTTCAGAAACAGTCTTTTTAGAGGATTGTTTCAGGCATTCTTTGCCTGTTCTCTTCTTCTGCGGAGAACTCGACTTTTAGTAGAGATCCCAGCTGATTTCTGTGCCATTTTCTTAGGTGGCTCTTGAACATCTGAGCCCTCCTGCTTTTTTTTAACTGGTGTTTTAGGAGCAGAAACAGAGGAAGAGGCACTATCCTCATCAGAGGATGAGCGGCCAGTCTTACCTTTCTGAAGCCACAGAAGCAGACGACCTCTCTCTGTCTTTCAAAGTCTTTGTAGAGAATTTTCTACATATTTTGCAGTCCTTTGTTTTATGGCTGGGATATAAGCATTCCTCATGTGGATCATCCACATATAATTTTTTTCTTCAAACAAGAGGCACAGGATCTTAAAATGCCTTTCCTTGGTGTCTCTGACATGGCAGCCAGTTTGAAGCACCAGAGAAGAAAAATGTCCCAAAATTCAGGTAGTAGAGATCTTCTGAGAGAAAATATTGAGCAGAGCTCAAAGGAGACTCCTCAGCACGAGGTGTGGTGGAAAATCTGAGGGAAGGCAGCTCCTCACAGGAGGTTCTATGGGGTAAGGCAATCTGATTGGTTAAAATTTGAGTTTGGGTCTATTTGACAAAATTACTGTGTTAGGTTATTCTATTGAGGTCTAGGCCATGTATTGTATATGTACATTTTCAGGCCTAGGTTGTATATTCCACCGGGGACTCCCATCTCGACGACTGGGAAGTATTCAAGCATGTGAATCTATGAAAGTTCCAATACTGGAGTAAAAACAGTTTTTGCAAAAAACTTGGTACTAAGCTTGTGAAGGAGCTGTAGACTATACAGAAAAATCAGTGTTGACTGCCTCCTATGGGGCAGGTATATGGGGTATGGTAGATGCATACGGTATTCAGTTGATTGAAAACTCTTTTCTTAAAAAGTTTTTAGCAGTCCTGCATGGTTGCCTGACTTCTATGTGCCGCAATGAGCTTGGTGGCCCCTATATTGAGGACAAAATCAAACTAGCCCCACCTTTACTCTAGCGATCCATCTGGGCCAGGAAATCTGCCCCATTAAATCATCTTATCACTGAGGACTGTCTAAAACTGCATACAGTTTATGAGATACCCTGGCTAAAGTATACTAAAACATCTCTGGAAGAGATCGGGTTATCGAAGCAATTTACCTGTCCTACTTCTTGTAAAGGCTGGCCAAAGGTGAGGCTGCTAAAGAGGTTTCTTGGCAAGGCTTTGACACTTAGAGTACCTGCAGACAGACATAAGCCAACAGTGTCCATTTACAATCAGATTCCCCTACTAGAAGGTATTTAATTTTACTGATCTACTATCCAGAACAACAAAAATTTATTTGGTTTAACAAGATTTTAACTACCTCTCCTGTATGGTGGAATATGCAACAAATTGCTATTCGTTATTGAAGCTTGACCCCTGCCTTTGCGATCGAGAATTTACTCAATTGAATATGCACCTTGTATTTTTCTGCCCTTTTATAAGACACCAAGATAAGATGATTTTACCACTTTTGAAATTTCACCAGTGCCAACCAGCGCTATTATTCTTTCAGCAACAGCATTGTCATCTGGTATGTTACTCTATGGCGAAACTTAAGAGGAATGAAGTTTGCAGTTAGGCAACAGGTCAGCACTGCGCTCTTTTTTATGGAATGTAGTATTTTGTTTTTATTTCTTGGTTTGTACTTTTTGCTATTTGTAAAACATTATCCATATTAAGAAATGGTAGATGTATGGAGTGAAGGAAGGAGGCACAACAAATTGAATATGCATTGTATGTTTTTACTTCTTATGCTATGAATGACGCCCCATTACTCTAGTATTATAATTATTGCGATGATTGAATTTGTAGGAAGCTGGCTCTCTATACCGTGCACTAAAGAAAAAGTACACCATGCAGAGATTCCACTGGATCCCCAAAGGTTGCGGAAATAGATAGGTCTAATGCTCTACTTCTCGTAGAGCAGTTAGGCTTATCAAGGACTCCTGTTAAGCATGTGTTGTACTCACAGAGGCAATAAATGAGACACATACTCAAAGAATACATCCAAAACCAAATTAAAAAAAATAACATTTGCTTTTATATATATTTGGACCAAAGAACTTCATTGTAAGGTAAGCAGTTTTTTAAAGTAAAAATTACTTTTCAGTAAAAAAAAAAAAAAAAAAAAAAAAAAAAAAAATCAACAGTGCAATTTTCAGTCTCTTCAATGTTAACCTATGGGAGGATAACAATGATGCAGTTTTGCAGGAAAGTCCTTGACTTACAAATCCAGGCTTTGGGATTTTAGGTCAACACCAGGCAAGGTTAAAATCAGCACAAAGAATGCACCCACAGCACCACAGGGGCGGCCGGGTGCAAAGGTAAGATTGGGGATCGGGTACCCAATGTTAACCAAAGGAGCTTGGGGTGAATGAAGATGCACTGCTCTCAGGTGAGTAAAGCGGTGTCAGGGGTCGATCTCCAAGGGTTGAGGTAAGCATTAGAAGTCCACAAGGCAGCACCAAACTTACACCAATGTAAATGGTTCAACCATACAATGCGTGTCGTAAAACTCGCACTTGGTACAAGAAACTGTTTACCCACCTGATCCAGATGGCAACATACAATGTGTATGTTGTTTACCGTCTTACAACCAGAGGAAGACTCAGGACTTTCCTCGACTTCCAGTTGTCTGTAATTGAAAGCCTCACTGCTGTTCCAGAAGCAGCAGCAGCCTCCACCTCATATGTTCTGGAGGATGTGGCAAGGCTGCAATAGTGACACTTTGATCACATTCCTAAAACATCCAAAAAGGATTGATCGTCCATGTTATCGCTGTAAAGCGTGCTCTAACTATGGAAAGCGGCAGGAGAGTCGGTATTACTGTCCCCAGTGCCCATCTCAATCAGGCCTCTGTCCCTACTTGCTTTACGTTGTATCATACGAAAGCACAGTTCTGGGAAATCAACTGTGGTGGCTCTGCCGTTGGTTAATCCTTTCACTGGCTGTGCATTGATACCCAATGTCCATGGGCCACTGCTTCGTTAGGCAAGCAGCCACAGAATTTTACTTCATCTACTTCAGGAAATAATGGAATTCCTTATGGCCTGCTTGAGATCTATATCCACCGTCCAAACATAGTAGGTGTTCTGTCAATTAACATGCATTATAGTCCCCATACTGCACATACTAGTGGACAGAACATATGCCACATTGTCACGGAGTACCCTGTGTGGCAAAACGTTAAAGGCATGACTGAATTTTGAAGTGTTAGTTAGGGAACTTATGTCTGCTACACAAGGACCACCATGATTGCCAACGAGAACCAACGTGTATTAAGTCAAACAAATGTCCTATCGGACATATTCAACAACATTTCAACTTGTTTGAAAGTATGCAAACTCAATTTGTAGCTTCACTTTCAAAGCAGAAGTAGAAGTGTTGATGAATGAGTCCCACAGGATATGTTTGACTTTCTACTTTAGAGACCTTAGGATTTCTTCACCAGCATGCCTGTCTTAGTTTCAACTGTAGATATGCTTGCTCAGTTCAAGGAATAGGCCTCCCAAGGCATACTATGACACCCCCAACGTCCATCCACAAACTAGTATAGGTTCACTTGGCAATTATAGAGGATTAGTCAGGACTCTGATGAGGACAGAGACATGAATGGGTAAGGAAAGCTTATGGCAGGGGTGCCTTCACAGGGATATTGCACAGATAGAAGGCAGATAGTAAATGTAGTACAGATGTAGATCATCTACACCTACGGATTCAAACCCATTGGTGCCATCCCAGCACTGAAGCACAATGACACATATAGGTCAGTGTTTGACCTGCTTTGGATGTTTATCCTCCATCAGAACTCAGTAGATGTTCAATTTGCTGTATGATAAGTGCATTACAGTCACAGCATTGCACATAATGTTGGCTGGGACACATGCTATGTTCTCACGGACTCCCCTGTGTGCCAAACACTACCTGTTTCATAGCCTACTACCTTCTCCTTAGGGAACTTCTCAAGAATTCCCCAGCATGTCTGCCTTAGTTTCAAAGGTTGATCTGCTCACTCAGTTCGAGGAATTGCTTTGTACGGCATACTTGGACACCCCCAACTTGTATCCACAAACTGGAAGGAGTTGTATTTAGCACAGTGAGTGCACTAAAGGTGCATGAAAGGCATGTCTTCCTGAGCCTCGGGTGACTGTCCTGGGAGTAATTGGTAAAGGTTTGTTACGCATATCTTCAGTAATGTTCAGGAAGAAGGAGGCGGTTACTTGACAGGTGGTAAAATGTAGTCAAACTTATTTTGTCCTGTGGCATATGAACGTGATGGGCCTTTGTCTGGCAGCGGTAAGTTAATGTGAGTGAAATGATTGGTTGGATTGGGCCCGGGGACGGCAGTATGAAAGGATTGTTTGTTGTGCGTGAATGGCGTATGAATGGACCATAAAGAGGTTGGTGCCTGGACGTGGCTTTATGGCCCACCTTCAGAAGGCTTGGTTTCAATATTCAGATATTTTTGGTAAGTATTCATGCTTTGAAACCCTAATTTCTAGGGGTGCTAAAACCAACCAGTGTGAGTGGTGGATTAACTTTAACATACTAGCATCAGGGGAGTCCAAGAGGGATAGACTTGCGGGGCTCTCACCAGTTTTCTTTCACCCAGAACCCCCTTGAAATCACAAACTTTGCTTAAAAAACACTTTTGCCTTGCCTTTCAGTGAGGGGAAGCCCTGGAATCTGCAGGCAGCCACACATTTTCTACAACCCAGCATTCCACTAAGTCTCCAGAGAAAAAAACTGCCTCACTTTAGTGGGTGGGCAAGTGACCGCAACAGGGAAGTACCCAAAACGGCCTAGTTTTGTAAGAGAGTCACCTGAGTATTTGGTCCTGGGCTCAGCGGCCATATAGGGAAACCTATCAAACAAACTAGACACCCAGTGAAGTCCATGGATGTGTGGTGTGTTTGGATTTCACAAAGTTTTCTTACCCAGAATACCCTGCAAAAGTGAAACATTGATTAAAAACTCTATTTTTCCTTGCTTTTTCATAACAGAAACTACAGGAGTGTGCAGGGATCCACCAAATTCCTACCATCCAATGTTTCCTCACTTGTCCTGATAAAAACACAACCCCACTTGTGTGCCTAGTGCCTGCATTAAGAATGGATCACTCCAGGGTTAACAGTAGCCCTCATCTAAGGTCTACCATTTACACTTCTGTGAACGAGTCCTGTCGCGGGTACTAGGCCTACCCACACAAGTGAGGTACCATTTTTTTTTAATCAGGAGACTTGAGGGAATGCTGGATGGAAGGAAGTTTGTGGCTCCCCTCAGATTCCAGAACTTTCCATCACCGAAATGTGAGGAAAAAGTGTTTTGGCCAAATTTTGAGGTTTGCAAATATTCTGGATAGCATAACCTGATGAGAGCCTCACAAGTCACCCCAACTTGGGTTCCTCTAGGTGTCTAGTTTTGAAAAATGTGTCGGTTTGGTAGGTTTCCCTAAGTGCCTGCTAAGCCGCAGCCCAAAATCCTCTGCTAGGCACTTTCCAAAAAACAGCTCTGTTTTCAATGTAAAAATGTGGTGTCCATATTGCGTTTAGGGGCGTTTCCTGTCGTGGGCACTAGTCCTACCCACACAAGTAAGGTGCCATTTTTATCGGGAGACTTGTGGGAATGCAGGGTAGAAAGAAGTTTGTGGCTTCCCTCAGATTCCAGAAGTTTCCATCACCGAAATGTGAGGAAAAAGTGTTTTTTTTTGGGGGGGGGGGGGAATTTTGAGGTTTGCAAAGGATTCTGGGTGTCAGGCCCTGGTAAGAGCCCCACAACTCACCCCATTCTGAATTCCTCTAGGTGATTAGTTTAAAAAAATGCACAGGTTGTATAAGTTGCTTACCTGTAAATCCTAGTTCTCTTCCAGGGGTATCATGATCAAAGTCATAAATATTGAATATTCCCGCCCACTATCCCGATGATGGAGTTGAGACTTCGAAGTCTTGTCTCGCGACGGCGGTGTGCTCTTCGACATCTGGTGATGCGACGATGGAAGGGATGAGGTCGACGGTGAACAGACATGAATTTTCCTACCGGCTGACATAGATCTGGCTCGCCGCTGTTCCGAAGAGTCTTTAGAAGTCTTCCTAGGTAGAGAGGAGGATAAAGTCTTCTTTCTTTCATGCACACCATGCAAACAAATCCTTTCTCTGTCCTTGAGAGTCCTTTTGGACAGATTCTTACAATGTCTGCAGGTGTCAGGGCAGTGACTCGGAGGCAAACATACTATGCATACAGAGTGTGGGTCTGACGGGGCCGCCTTCTTCCCATAAGGACATTTCACAAAAAGTGAAGGCATATTTGTGAGAAAAAGTTGCCACTCTACTCAGGTAATATTGAGAGCCGTCGAGTAAAGCAGAGGAAAAAATAGTTTTAGACATTTTTTCTGGCCAAATAACCAGAAAAATGGGAGCTCAATGCTCCAGGTTCCTCACAGAAGGAGCCGGAAAAAAAGAACTGACTTAACTGTGAAACAACTGTCACCTCACTCTCACCCCTGAGGCATGGTGGGATACTGGAGGTGCTTAGGGTCTTAAAGACACGGTGCCAGTGTTTTTTTGATTCTGCTGTGTTAACCTGCATTCAGCCTATTGGCTAATAATGCTCTTATTTTCAATGTATTTTTTTCTGTTTTTTTTCTTATTTTTGTTATGCCTTATGGTTGAATTACAAAACGTTTGTACCTTTAATTGAAGGTTTTACTAAAAAACAACAAAAAAACTCCCAAAAAATAAAGCATTTTTAGCCAGTTTCTCAACATAGACTGCATTACTGTTTACACATGTATATATTATTATACTGGTATTAAAACTCTCTAATAGAGTATTATTTTTCATATGTTTCACATATATATGCATGTGTGTTTGTATATGCTCTGGGGTCCCCGCACGTGGGCGGGAATATTGAATGTTTAGGACTATTGATGAGGATCCCCTGTAAGAGAATGGTAGGTTTCCCTAGGTGCCGGCTGAGCTAGAGGCCAAAAATACACAGCTAGGCACTTTCCAAAAAACATGTCGGATTTCAATGTAAAAATGTGATGCGTCCATGTTGCAGGCACTAGGCCTACCCACACAAGTGAGGTACCATTTTTATCGGGAGACATAGGGGAACACAGAATAGATGTGTTACTGCCCATTGTCTTTCTCTACATTTTCTCCTTCCAAATGTAAGACAGTGTGTAATAAAGAAGTGTATTTGAGAAATGTCCTGTAATTCACATGCTAGTATGGGGACCCCCGAATTCAGAGATGTGCAAATAACTACTGCTTTTCAACACCTTCTCTTCTGCCCATTTTGGAAATTCAAAAGTTTCCTTGATACCTATTTTTCACTCTTTATATTTCACCAAATGAATCGCTGTATACCCGGTATACAATGAAAACCCATTGCAAGGTGCAGCTCTTTTACTGGTTCTGGCTACCCAGGGTTCTTGATGAGCTTACTAGCCCTATTTATCCCCGCAACCACAAAAGTCCAGCAGATGTAACAGTATATTGCTTTTGAAAATCAGACACCGCAGGAAAAAGTTACAGAGTGAAACGCGGAAAGAAACTGCTGTTTTTTTCACCTCAATTTCATTTTTTTATTTTTTATTTCAGCTGTTATTTTCAGTAAGAAAACCTTTTAGGATCTACACAAATTACCCATTGCTGAATTCAGAGTTTTGTCTACTTTTCCAAAATGTTTAGCTGTCTGGGATCCAGCATTGGTTTTACACAATTTTCTGTCACTAAAGAAGGTGGCTAAAAGCACAAAAAAATAGGAAAAATAGGGCATGTCCCAGTAAAATGCCAAAATTGTGTTGAAAAATATGTTTTTCTGATTGAAGTATGCCTGTTACTGAAAGCTGGGTAGATGGTAATTTTAGCACCAGAAACCCTTTGTTGATGCCATTTCAGGCAGGAAAACGACATGCTTTCTTCTTGAAGCCCTTTTCCCCCATTTTTCAGAAAATTCTTTTTCTGCCTAATCGCCATCTGGAGAGACCTGGGTCGCATTACAAAGGCGGCTAGACCTTTGAAGGCAGTTGAAGCTTCCCATCCTGCCTCGGTGGGTGATAAGACCCCCCCACCCAGTGCAGGCTTCTGTCTCCGGCCCTCGAGTGTGCTGTCTCTCACCTTGGGGGGGGGGGGGGGGGCAGAAACGTTTCTATGGTGGCTGAACTGGCCCGACCAGTCAGCCAAACCACTAGTAGCTGGAAGGTTTTCAGGGAGCACCTCTAAGGTGCCCTCCGGGTGCAGTTATTAATAAATCCCTTTCTGGCATCAGTGAGGGTTTATTAATCTGAGATGTATGAAATCCATCGTGTAGCTGGGAAACTCTTAGTGATCACTGCCCAGCACATGCTTTTAAAAGGGCTTCCCTAGTCATTTACTATGTCTGAGAAACGACAAAGCAAGAGGGGCACGTCTGCTTGTGCAGATATGCCCTCACATGTAATATAATGCACTCTGCCTTAGGGCTGTAAGGCCTGCTAGAGGAGTGACTTACATATACTGCAAGCAGTGTTTGGGGGACATGGCGCACAGGTTGTGTGCCATGTCATGTTTTCAATTTTAGGAGCACCATGTCATGCAACCTGCAATGGCAGTCTGCAGAAGGCTGGTGCTGGGTCCCTCAGAGTGGCAGTTGTACTGCAGCTCTGAGGGGCCCTCTTCAGTTCCCATGCCCTGGGTACCATTAACTAGGGGCTTATAGGGAGCTGAAGGACCTGGTCACTTGAGGATCAAGTGACCAGGTGTCTTTCTTTAGGGAAGGAACACTGGCACTGGGAAACCGGGTTAGCAGGAACCCAGTGCACTTCAGTCAAAGTTGCATCTAAAAACCAGGCAAAAAGTGGGGGGTGCTGCAACCAGAACCCAGCTCCCTTCAGTAAGGATCAAAAGCAAAATCTCAGAGAGGGAAGCAGAATGTGGACCAATGGACCTTCCTGTAAAATATGAAGAAAAAAAATCGATTTCACTGGCAGGGGCATACAGTTTTGGTAGAAGGAAGCATGGCTGCTAGACTAATATTGCAGTCTTTGGGAGGAAGGTTGAAAGCTGTCAACTTCTGCAGGTCCCTCCCCTGCTGCTGCGAAAGAAAATCCTTCCAAAGGGGCAGCCTGATCGGAGGATCGGCCCTCATGTTCAGTAGCTAGGGATACCTGTAGGAAGTTGGCTCTGTATGTACTATTTCAAAGTAAGAAATAGCATGCACAGAGTCCAAGCGTTCCCCATAGAGGTAAGATAGTGGCAAAAAGAGAAAATTCTAATGCTTTATTTTGTGGTAGTGTGGTCAAGCAGTAGGCTTATCAGAGGGTAGTGTTAAGCATTTGTTGTACACACACAGGCAATAAATGAGGAACACACACTCAAAGACAATTCCAGGCCAATAGGTTTTTATATAGAAAAATATATTTTCTTAGTTTATTTTAAGAACCACAGGTTCAAGATTTACAAACAATACTTTAAATGAAAGGTATTTCACTCCAGTATCTTAGGAACTTTGAATCATCACAATAGCATGTACAGTTTTGGCAAAAATGGCAATAAGCTATTTTAAAATTGGACACAGTGCAAAGTTCAACAGTTCCTGGGGGAGGTAAGTATTTGTTAGTTTCACAGGTAAGTAAAGCACTTACAGGGTTCAAATTTGGGTCCAAGGTAGCCCACCGTTGGGGGTTCAGGGCAACCCCAAAGTTACCACACCAGCAGCTCAGGGCCGGTCAGGTGCAGAGGTCAAATTGGTGCCCAAAACGCATAGGCTTCAATGGAAATAGGGGTGCCCCGGTTCCAGTCTGCCAGCAGGTAAGTACCCGTGACTTCAGAGGGCAGACCAGGGGGGTTTTTGAAGGGCACCGGGGGGTACACAAGTCAGCACAGAAAGTACACCCTCAGCGGCACGGGGGGCGGCCGGGTTCGCAATAGGTTTCAATGGGTGACCCAGGGGTCTCTTCAGCGATGCAGGCAGGCAAGGGGGGGAGGGTATTGGTGGAGGGGGGAGGGGGGGGGGGGGGGGGGGGGGCAGGGGTCCTCGGGGTAGCCACCCCCTGGGCTAGGGAGAGGGCCTCCTAGGGGTCACTCCTGCACTGGAGTTCGGATCCTGCAGGTCCTGGGGGCTGTGGGTGCAGTGCCTTAACCAGGCGTCGGGTTCCTTGAAGCAGGCAGTCGTGGTCAGGGGGAGCCTCTGGATTCTCTCTGCAGGCGTCGCTGTGGGGGCACAGGGGGGGGGGGGGGTCAACTCTGGCTACTCACGGGCTCGCAGTCGCCGGGGAGTCCTCCCTGTAGAGTTAGTTTTCCGCAGGTCGAGCTGGGGGCGTTGGGTGCAGAGTGGAAAGTCTCATGCCTCCGGCGGGAAACGTGTGGTCTTTAAAAGTTGCTTCTTTGTTGCAAAGTTGCTGTTTCTTTGGAACAGGGCCGCAGTCCTCGGGAGTCCTTGGTCCTTTTAGATGCAGGGTAGTCCTCGGAGGCTTCAGAGGTCGCTGGACCCTGGGGAACGCGTCGCTGTTACAGTTTTTCTTGAAGTGGGGAGAAAAGCCGGTAGGGCTGGGGCCAAAGCAGTTGGGGTCTTCGTCTTCTCTGCCGGGCTTCAGGTCAGCAGTTCTTCTTCGTCTTCAGGTTGCAGGAATCTATCTTGCTTGGTTCCGGGGGGCCCGAAATACTCAATTTAGGGGTGTGTTTAGGTCTGGGAGGTTAGTAGCCAATGGCTACTAGCCCTGAGGGTGGCTAAACCCTCTTTGTGCCTCCTCCCTGGGGGGAGGGGGGCACATCCCTAATCCTATTGCAAGATGGAGGATTTCTAAAAGTCAGAGTCACCTCAGCTCAGGACACCTTAGGGGTTGTCCTGACTGGCCAGTGACGACTCATTGTTTTTCTCATTATCTCCTCCGGCCTTGCTGCCAAAAGTGGGGCCGTGGCCGGAGGGGCGGGCATCTCCACTAGCTGGGATGCCCTGTGGCGCTGTAACAAAGGGGGTCAGCCTTTGAGGCTCAACGCCAGGTGTTACAGTTCCTGCAGGGGGAGGTGAGAAGCACCTCCACCCAGTACAGGCTTTGTTACTAGCCACAGAGTGTAGCCATTATGGTGCTGTGGAGTTCGTGTATGACAGACTCCCAAACCATATACTCTTATGGCTACCTTGCACTTACAATGTCTAAGGTTTTGCTTAGACACTGTAGGGGCATAGTGTTCATGCACCTATGCCCTCACCTGTGGTATAGTGCACCCTGCCTTAGGGCTGTTAGGCCTGCTAGAGGGGTGACTTATCTATGCCATAGGCAGTGTGAGGTTGGCATGGCACTCTGAGGGGAGTGCTATGTCGACAGTTATTTTCTCCCCACCAGCACACACAAGCTGGCAAGCAGTGTGTATGTGCTGAGTGAGGGGTCCCCAGGGTGGCATAAGACATGCTGCAGCCCTTGGAGACCTTCCCCAGGCATCAGGGCCCTTGGTACCAGGGGTACCAGTTACAAGGGACTTACCTGGATGCCAGGGTGTGCCACTTGTGGAGACAAAGGTACAGTTTTAGGGAAAGTACACTGGTGCTGGGGCCTGGTTAGCAGGCCTCAGCACACTTTCAAATCATAACTTGACATCAGCAAAGGCAAAAAGTCAGGGGGTAACCATGCCAAGGAGGCATTTCCTTACAATACCAGACTGTCCTTGCCCAGTCTGGAGCTACAAGGATGACTTGCGCCTGGTCATTCCTGATCTTAATGAGAACTCTGGGCATTAGTGGTGTAGGTGAAAAGACGTACAGGAGGCCTGAACTGCACTTGAGAGGAAAAGAGTCTCAGAGTGCTGCCTTAAAAACTCAGGCGCACAATATCGCTGACATTGCGCATTCTTGGCAGAGTCGTACAGATCTATCCAAGGCTCTCCTCAGTGCTGAAAGAGACCATGTTCCGCTTCTGGGTGGAAACGCCACTCATGATTCACTCGGCATCGACGGCTGAGTTTGTCTGCTCTGGCGTTCAAGGAACTGCCAGATGTTGAACACCCAGTGTAGGAAGTTGGTTCTGTATATACTATCTCAAAGTGAGAGATAGCCTAGCAGTAGGGGTCGGACTGGTATTCAGAGGGCATTTCTTAGATGCCCTCTCTGTGTATTTTACAATAAATCCCACACTGTCATCGGTGTGCATTTATTGTGCTGAGAAGTTTGATACCAAACTTATGCACGTATGCCCTCACCTGTGGTAAAGTGCACCCTACCTTAGGGCTGTAAGGCCTGCTAGAGGGGTGACTTACCTAAGCCACAGGCAGTGTGAGGTGGGCATGGCACTGAGGGGAGTCATTTTCTCCCCACCAGCACACACAAGCTGTGAAGCAGTGTGCATGTGCTGAGTGAGGGGTCCCCAAGGTGGCATTAGACATGCTGCAGCCCTTAGAGACCTTCTCTGGCATCAGGGCCCTTGGTACCAGTTACAAGGGACTTACCTGAGTGCCAGGGTTGTGCCAATTGTGGAGACAAAGGTACAGTTTAGGGAAAGAACACTGGTGCTGGGGCCTGGTTAGCAGGGTCCCAGCACACTTTCAAATCATAACTTAGCATCAGCAAAGGCATAAAGTCAGGGGGTAACCATGCCAAGGAGGCATTTCCTTACACCCCCCTCAGCCCCCCCAAACGTAAGAGGATGAGACTAACCTTTCCCAAGAGAGTCTTCATTTTCTAAGTAGAAGAACCTGGAAAGGCCATCTGCATTGGCATGGGCAGTCCCAGGTCTGTGTTCCACTATAAAGTCCATTCCCTGTAGGGATATGGACCACCTCAACAGTTTAGGGTTTTCTCCTTTCATTTGCGTGAGCCATCTGAGAGGTCTGTGGTCAGTTTGAACTATGAAGTGAATACCAAAAAGGTATGGTCTCAACTTCTTCAGGGACCAGACCACAGCAAAGGCCTCCCTCTCAATGGCACTCCAACGCTGCTCCCTGGGGAGTAACCTCCTGCTAATGAAAGCAACAGGCTGGTCAAGGCCATCATCATTTGTTTGGGATAGGACTGCTCCTATCCCATGTTCAGAGGCATTTGTCTGCACAATTAACTGCTTAGAGTAATCTTGAGCTTTTATAACTGGTGCTGTGCACATAGCTTGTTTCAGGGTGTCAAAGGCCTGTTGATATTCCACGGTCCAGTTAACTTTCTTGGGCATTTTCTTGGAGGTAAGTTCTGTGAGGGGTGTCACTATTGATCCATATCCCTTCACAAACCTCCTATAGGAACCAGTCAAGCCAAGGAATGCCCTGACTTGAGTCTGGGTTTTTGGAGTTACCCAGTCCAGAATAGTCTGGATCTTGGGTTGGAGTGGCTGAACTTAGCCTCCACCTACAAGTCCCAAGTAAACCACAGTTCCCTGCCCTATCTGACATTTAGATGCCTTGATAGAGTGACCTGCTGCTTGCAGGGCCTGCAAAACCTTCAAGTGGACCAGGTGATCCTGCCAGCTGGAGCTAAAGACCGCAATATCATCAAGATAAGCTGCACTAAAGGGCTCCAAGCCAGCAAGGACTTGATTCACCAACCTTTGGAAGGTGGCAGGGGCATTCTTTAAGACAAAGGGCATCACAGTAAACTGGTAGTGCCCATCAGGTGCAGAGAATGCTGTTTTCTCTTTTGCTCCTGGTGCCATTCTTATTTGCCAGTATCCTGCTGTCAAGTCAAAGGTACTCAAGTATTTGGCAGCACCCAATTTGTCAATTCGCTCATCTGCCCTTGGAATGGGATGAGCATCTGTCTTGGTGGCAGAATTAAACCCTCTGTAGTCCACACAGAACCTCATCTCTTTCTTGCCATCTTTTGTGTGAGGTTTGGGGACCAAGACCACTGAGCGCTCAATCACTCCCAACTCCAGCATCTTGTGGACTTCCACTTTTATGCTTTCCTTAACTTGGTCAGACTGTCTGAATATTTTGTTTTTGACAGGCATGCGGTCACCTGTGTCCAATCATGGGTACACAGGTGTATCTGACCAGGTGTTAGGGAAAAGAGCTCAGCAAACTGCTGGAGGACTTGCGTGCAGTCAGCTTGCTGTTGGCCAGAGAGGGTGTCTGAGTAGATCACTCCATCTACTGTGCCATCTTTAGGGTACACACACAGGCAATAAATGAGGAACACACACTCAAAGACAATTCCAGGCTAATAGGTTTTTATACTGAAAAATATATTTTCTTAGTTTATTTTAAGAACAACAGGTTCAAGATTTACAAGTAATACTTTAAATGAAAGGTATTTCAATTAGATTCTTTAGGAACTTTGAATAAAAGCAATATCATATACAGTCTTTGTAAAAATGGCAATAAGCTATTTTCAAAGTGGACACTGCAAAAATCAACAGTTCCTGGGGGAGGTAAGTAAAGGTTAGGTTTGCAGGTAAGTAAAACACTTACAAGTCTCAAAGTTGGGGCCAAGGTAGCCCACCGTTGGGGGTTCAAGGCAACCCCAAAGTTACAACACCAGCAGCTCAGGGCCGGTCAGGTGCAGAGGTCAAAGAGGTGCCCAAAACACATAGGCTTCAATGGAGAACAGGGGTGCCCCGGTTTCAGTCTGCCAGCAGGTAAGTACCCGTGTCTTCGGGGGGCAGACAAGGGGGGTTTTGTAGGGCACAGGGGGGGGGGGGGCGGGGGTGGGGGAACACAAGCAGGCTCAGAAAGTACACCCTCAGTGGCACAGGGGCGGCCAGGTGCAGTGTGCAAACAGGCGTCGGGTTTTAGGTAGGACGTAATGGAGGGACCCGGGGTCACCTCAACGAAGCAGGCAGGCACAGGGCGGGCTCCTCAGGGCAGCCACCACCTGGGCTAGGCAGAGGGGCGCTCCTGCACTGGAGTTCGGTTCCTTCAGGTCCTGGGGGCTGCGGGTGCAGTGTTGGTTCCAGGCGTTGGGTCCCTTGTTACAGGCAGTCGCGGTCAGGGGGAGCCTCTGGATTCTCTCTGCAGGCGTCGCTGTGGGGGCTCAGAGGGGTCATCTGTGGTTACTCACTGACTCACAGTCGCGCCAGGGAGTCCTCCCTGAGGTGTTGGTTTTCCGCAGGTTGAGCCGGGAGCATAGGGTGCAGAGTGGAAAGTCTCACGCTTCCGGCGGGAAACGTGAAGTCTTTAAAGTTGTTTCATTGTTGCAAGTAAGTTGCAGGTTGTTGAACAGGGCCACTGTTCACCGGAGTTTCTTGGTCCTTGGGTGCAGGGCAGTCCTCTGAGGCTTCAGAGGTCGCTGGTCTCTGTTGGATGCATCGCTGTTGCAGTTTTCTTCGAAGTTGGGAGACAGGCCGGTAGGGTTGGGGCCAAAGCAGTTGTCGTCTCAGTCTACACTGCAGGGCTTCAGGTCAGCAGTCCTCCTTCTTGTTAAGGTTGCAGGAATCTTGTTTCCTAGGTTCTGGGGAGCCCCTAAATACTGAATTTAGGGGTGTGTTTAGGTCTGGGAGGGCAGTAGCCAATGCCTACTGTCCTTGAGGGTGGCTATACCCTCTTTGTGCCTCCTCCCTGTGGGGTGGGGGGCACATCCCTAATCCTATTGGGGGAATCCTCCAAACTCAAAAAGGAGGATTTCTCAAGGCAGGGGTCACCTCAGCTCAGGACACCTTAGGGGCTGTCCTGACTGGTGGGTGACTCCTCCTTGTTTTTCTCATTATCTCCTCCAGCCTTGCCGCCAAAAGTGGGGGCAGTGGCTGGAGGGGTGGGCATTGCCACTAGCTGGGATGCCCTGGGGCGCTGTAACAAAAGAGGTGAGCCTTTGAGGCTCACCGCCAGGTGTTACAGGTCCTGCAGGGGGAGGTGAAAAGCACCTCCACCCAGTACAGGCTTTGTTCCTGGCCACAGAGTGTCAAAGGCACTCTCCCCATGTGGCCAGCAACATGTCTGGTGTGTGGCAGGCTGACAGAAACTGGTCAGCCTACACTGGAAGTCGGTTATGTTTTCAGGGGGCATCTCTAAGATGCCCTCTGGGTGTATTTTACAATAAAGTGCACACTGGCATCAGTGTGCATTTATTGTGCTGAAAAGTTTGATACCAAACTTCCCAGTTTTCAGTGTAGCCATTATGGTACTGTGGAGTTCGTGTTTGACAAACTCCCAGACCATATACTCTTATGGCTACCCTGCACTTACAATGTCGAAGGTTTTGCTTAGACACTGTAGGGGCATAGTGCTCATGCACCTATGCCCTCACCTGTGGTATAGTGCACCCTGCCTTAGGGCTGTAAGGCCTGCTAGAGGGGTGACTTACCTATGCCACAAGAAGTGTGAGGTTGGCATGGCACTCTGAGGGGAGTGCCATGTCGACTTAGTAATTTTCTCCCCATCAGCACACACAAGCTGAGAGGCAGTGTTCATGTGCTGAGTGAGGGGTCCCTAGGGTGGCATAAGACATGCTGCAGCCCTTAGAGACCTTCCCTGGCATCAGGGCCCTTGGTACCAGTTACATGGGACTTACCTGAGTGCCAGGGTTGTGCCAATTGTGGAGACAAAGGTACAGTTTAGGGAAAAAACACTGGTGCTGGGGCCTGGTTAGCAGGGTCCCATCACAATTTCAAATCATAACTAAGCATCAGCAAAGGCAAAAAAGTCAGGGGGTAACCATGCCAAGGAGGCATTTCCTTACACCACCCATGCGCGAGGACCCCGGATAATATAGCAAAAATATATATATGTAATATAATGTACACCTATATACATACATGTAAAGCATTATTTTTATATACATCTATGCAACCTATAATACAGGATAAAAATGCAACTTTCATTAGCTTTTCGTTTAATAAATCTCTTCCCAAACTCACAATCTCTGTAAAAACATGTGTAGTGTGCAAAATCACAGCTTTTATTAAAGCGAAAACTGAATAAAAATACACAGGCATTATTAGTCAATAGGCTGCCTTTTAAAGCTTAACCAAGAAAAACTGGCATAGTGCTTTTAAGACCTCCAGAACCTCCCATATTCCATCATGCCTCAGGGGTGACTATTCGGCGACAGTTAGGTCAGTACTTCTTTATGGTGATATGAAAAACAGTACACAGGTATTTATGAATTGCTGAGTGCATGATTCGCCTGGGGAGGAGGGCGGGTTGCTTATGACTTTGATGAGAATTCCCCTGGAAGATAACTAGGATTAATGGCAAGTAACTTATCCTTCTCTTCTAGGTTATACTCATCACTAGTTGTAAGCACTGAATAGAATAGCAAGCCTAATCCACACTCCTACAGATGAATAGAGAATGAACAGCAATATGTATCCTTTTAACTAAAGATATTTCTTGATGAGGCCTGCCCTACTTGGGTGTCTGAATGTCCTTGTGAAAGTATGTATTGATCTCCAAGGCGCCTCTTAGAAAATTTCAGAGAAGATGCATTATTTAGTAGGGCTACTGTTGCCTCTTTGTCCCTTGTAAAGTGGGCTTTGGGATTGGCAGGGAATTGTTTGTTGGCCAACTGATAAGTGAAAAGAATACAAGAAACTATCCATCTGGAAGTTGTTCGTTTGGAGGAGAAAATGCTTGTCTTCATAGGGCCACAGTTCACAAATAGGTGGTCAGGCCTTCTAATGTCTTTGATCCTGTCCAAATAGAACATTAGTACTCTTTTTAGATCAAGAGAGTGAAATGCTCTTTCTGCTGGTGTGGTCGGGTTAGGAAAGAATGGAGGAAGTGAGATTGTTTGTTTGATGTGGAAATCAGATACTATTTTGGGGAGGAAACTGGAGTGAGTTCTCATTACTACTCTTTTGGCATGGAACACGGTGTAAGGCTGTCTGGCGCAGATAGACTAAATCTTACTAACTCTGCTTGCTTAAGTGATAGCAACAAGAAAGTTAGTTTTCCATATAAGGTGCTGTAGGGAAGCTTTATGTATAGGTTCAAAAGCTGGACCCATGAGTTGATAGTACCAAATTCGATTCCCACATAGAAGGGGAACAAACAGGAGGGAACTCCTCCTTTAAGCCTTAAAGGAAATCTTTGATAACAGGCATTTGGAAGAATGATCTAAGGTGATTTTCTGTAAGCAGTAATTGCTGCAAGATGTTCCTTAATGGAGGAGAACTGTAAACCTGCTAGATGAAGGAGATAGGGTAAAATGACGTCATCCTGACCCAGAATTGGAAAATATTTATTTTGAATACACCACATGAAATGCTTTTCCATTTGAACGAGTAAGATAGTCTTATTGCACGTCTTTTTGACTCAGTGACAATATTAATGTATTACTGAGAGAGACCCTAGTGTACATATTGTAGGAATTCAGGAGCCAGGCTGTCAAGCTCAGCAAGGGAAGGTTAGGATGGTAGATCTCCCCTTGCATCTTGTGAAGGAGATCTGCACAGCAGTCTATTGTGTGGTCTTTCTGACAGATGTTGTAGATCTGGGTACCACCACTGTCGGGCCATTCTGGGGCTATCAGGATCATCCTGGTCTGTACAGTTTATGACTGCTGGCACTAAAGGAATTAGAGGAAAAGCATAGAGAAATGTCCTGGACCAGTCTATCAGAAGAGCATTCTCCTTTGTTCCTGGGTCAGTAAAACCTGGATGCATAGTCTGGGCATTTTTGTTGTTCTGGTCTGCAAACAGGTCGATTTGAGGCTGACCCCATTCGTGAAAAATGTCCTGAACAACTTCTTCATATAAGATCAAGTTGTGAGCTTCTGCAAAGCTGTAACTTAGAGAATCTGCTTGGGTGTTTACTTCTCCTGGCAGATGAATGGCAGAGATTGTTAGACTTTTGGCCACAGCCACTTCCATATGGCTTGTGCTTCCAGAGACAGAGCTAGTAAACGAGTCTCTCCCTGTTTGTTCAGGTAATGCATTGTGGTTGTGTTGTCTGTATGAGGACAGCATCTGTCTTTATAGATGGGTAAAAAGACTTCAGGGCGAGGTGGACTGCTCTGAGTTCCAGCATGTTTATGTGATATAGCTTCTCCTTGTCCGATCACAAGCCTTGAACTTGTAAGGGGCCCATGTGAGCACCCCAGCCCTGGAGGGAAGCATCTGTTACAATGCTCTGAATAGTTAGATCCTGCTGAAAAGGTACACCTATGAATGAGATGTCATGGACCAGAAACTCGTTTTGTCTTCTGTGAGAAGTGGACCAGTAAGAATGTCTTGACCTGGTCGACAGTGTCGTATGTGGAGACCTTGGCCTCATTCTGTACGTTCGAGGAGATCTGGTCAGTGTTCTACTGGTCTGCGACCTTCTAGGTCTTTGTGGTGTAATTGTTTGCCTTGAAGCAGGTGAATAAGGAGAAAATGTACAAGGTACTTCTTGGTGAAGGTGTGTGTACAATATCTCTGGATGGTCAGAAAGTCTGTAAGTAATCAGACCTTGGACTCCGGTGAGTTCAGTCTGCTTATGGAGACTGTCTTGAGGTCTGGGAGCCATTGGTAAATGAGTACTCATTTCTGGAGACAAGGATCAGCTTCTCGAGATAGATATCCATGACCTAGACATTGAGTGAGTGCCTGAGTGAAGTTGTCTCCAACTTGACAGTGAAAATTGTCTCAAAATCAATGGATGTTTTGATGTCGATATGTGACAGGAGCTGGAGTCGATGCGACGGCAAGTGACTCACCTTCTAGTGTTAGACAGCTTGTTGCGACGTCCTTCTTCCTTGTGACGTTGTGTGCCTCGACGATGAGTGTTGTGACTCTAAGGAGTGGTGTCTCAATGTTGACTGCTTCTTCGTCGTCAGCATCTTAGGCAAGTGTCTTGATGGTGATTGTTGCGTTGTCGACCTCTGTGACGTTGATGGAGGTAGTACCGGGCCCCTTCACAACGACACTGACACAGAAGGTGAGCATACCGGTATCTCCCTCGTTGCTGACCTACTCAGCCATGGAGAACAACATTTTTCGTGAGATGTTCTCCCGCCGTGCTGATAAGGAGGGCTCTTTTAAGGAGGTTATTGACCCCCTAAGGCCTCTTCAAGGTCTTACTTTTCCTCTCTCTTGTATAGCATGTAGTCTGCTATTTTACCTGTTCTTTAGAGTCCTCTTGGAAAAGGTCTTACAGTGGTAGCACGTGTCAGGACAGAGCAAGGAAGGTAAGCAGCGATACACACAAGAGTGTGGATCAGTTAATGCCATTTTTCTGCCACAAGGGCATTTGTTGATAATAAAGATGTGATTTTGTGACTGAAATTAAAAAAGGTTTAGTCAGGAAAAGTGATAAAAACACACAGGGTGCTTAAAAGCGTTGAGTAAGAAAATGAGTTAATTACCTGTAACTGTAGTTCTCCAGTATTGGAATCTTTCATGGATTCACATGCTTGAATCATTCCCAGTCGTCGAGATGGGAGCCCCTGGTACATTAAAATAGCAATATAGAAGCAACTACAATAAAAAAAGTCCCAGCCAATCAGGCTTCCCCTCCTGTGAGAAGCTCCATTCCCTCAGATTTTCTACTGCATGTCATGCCAGGGCGTCTCCACTGAGCTCTTCTCAGTCAAATCTCCAGAGAAGTCTATTTCTACAGTTTTTATTCAAAAGAAAGAAGATTTCTTCAACAAGTAAGGTTTCATATTTTTCCCTGGGCTAATGGAATTATATTTTATCTAAATTCAACATGTCAGGCAAAGAAAAGAAAAGCCTTTTTAGAGCCTGCAAAACCTGTGGGAAAAAAGAGACCATTTTGAAGATCCACACAAGGACTGCATTTATTGCCTCTATCCTGATCATGTAGCCAAAGACTGTAAGGTATGCAGTACTTTTTCTAACAAAACCCTCAAGGACAGGGAGGGTAGGCTAATGATTTGGCTGCAGAAATTGAAATCCAGATCAAACCCTGTGTTCTGACAGTGAGGGATCCCCCTCCTGATCAAGAAAGTACCAAAAAAGGGGCTGACCCCCTCAGGCTCAGAATTCTGAGGATCCACCTAAAAAAAGCTCACAAAAAGACAAAACAGGTGTCTTCTAAAGCTTACAGCCCTTCCAGTTCTCCACACAGTAGTTCTGCTTCATCCAAAAGAGACTCTAAAGAGCGTTCTATTTCCTCAGAACACAGCAGAAGAGCCTTTTCTGAGCCTCCAACACCACCTCCTGATGTCAGAATCGATATGCATTGCATGTGTATCTGCAGCTACAGATGCCATTGAACATGGAAATACACATCTTTGTGGTCTAAAGCAGTCATGTAGTCCTGTTTTTGTAGTAGTGGAATGACGTCATGCAGAGTTACCATGTGAAAGTGTTCTAACAGGATGTATAGACTGAGATGTCTGAGGTCTAGGATGGGCCTCAGAGCGCCATCTTTTTTTGGGAATGAGGAAGTATAGAGTATACTCCAGTTCCTTGTTGAGAATGTGGCACCAATTCTATTGCTTGTTTTTGGAATAGGGATTGTACCTCTTGTTGCAACAGAACTTTGTGTTCTGGGGACAATTTGTGGTAACGTGGTGGGATGTTTGGAGGGGTAGAGATCAATTCTAGGCAATAGCCATTGTGGATAATTGACAGCACCTAACTGCATGTGGTGATATTTTGCCAATGAGACTAGAATTGCTGTAGTCTCTCCCCTCCCCCCCCCACACAGATTTGTGTGGTGGTGGAGTGGGAAAAAAGTCACTGTTTGGATGGTATAGTGGCTTGTTTTGAGGCTTGGAATTTGCCTCTATTTCTGAAATATTGTCCTCTATAGGACCCTTTAAATCCCCCTCTTTGATATTGTTGCTGCTGTTGTCCCTGCTTTGCCTGAGAGGAAGAAGCTTGAGAGGATTGTGGTTTGAATCCTCCTCTAAACTGTGACCTGAGAAAGGAGCCTCTATATGGTGTGGTATATAATGCTCCCATTGCTTTGGCAGTATCAGAGTCTTTTCTGAGTTTTTCAATGGTGGTATCTACTTCCGGGCCAAATATATATATATATATATATATTTTTTTTAATCAAAAGGCATGTTAAGTACTGCCTGTTGAATTTCTGTTTTAAAACCAGACGAGCGTAACCATGCATGCCTTCTTATTGTAATGGCTGTATTTACACTCCTTGCAGCTGTATCGGCAGCATCAAGGGCAGACCGTACCTGGTTGTTACTTATGGCCTGTCCCTCTTCTACAACCTGTTGTGCTCTTTTGGGAGGTGCTGTATGAATTATTGCATCTCATCCCAGTGGGCTCTATCATATCTGTCAAGAACTGCTTACGAATTTGCAATTCGCCACTGGTTAGCCGCTTGCGTGGCTACTCTCTTGCCAGCAGCATCAAACTTCTACTCTCCTTATCAGGTGGAGAAACATCCCATGATGACTGGCTGTTAGCTCTTTTACTAGCCACACTCACCACGTCTGAGTCTGGAGAAACTCGATGTGTGATGTAGTTTGGGTCTGTAGGAGCAGGTTTGTATTTTGTGTTAATTCTGGGAGTAATTACTCTAGCTTTGACAGGCTCACTAAAAATGTGGTCAGCATGTTTAACCATCCAGGTCACATGGGGAGGCACTGGTATCTGGAGTGAGTGGCAGACAGAGTGTTAAACAAGGAGTCCTCCTCAAGGGGCTCAGTGTGCATAAGCACCCCATGATAAGCAGCTGCCCTAGAAATGACTTGTGTAGGCAGTAGTTTCCTCTGGTGGAGAAGGTCTGGAGGATCATTATTTGGAATGGGATCTGGGTCATATAGATCCCAAGGATTCACTGTATCTCCATAAGAGTATTGTGAGTGTGTTGGAGAAGGCAATGGTGATGGACTACTGTGTGGAAGTGAAAAAGAAAAAGAAAGCTGTGAAGAATGAGAAGCAGGGACAGGTGCTGATTTCTCCTTTTGTTTTTGAATTTTTGCTGCTGGTTGAGCAGAGCCTAATTCCTCTTGAAAAGCCAGCTTTCTTTTAGTTTTTGAAGGAGGTGCAGTAATAATTCTGCCAGTTTCTTTGTGTATATGGATCCTAGATTGTCTTTCATCCATAACCTCCAATATTGGCTGAATCTCAGTGCCCTTATCAGAAGGCTTGTAATATTCTTGCATCGGATTCGAGATTTGTTTAAATGTGCTTGAAAGTCCTTGTTCCACTGTGTATGAGGATTTTTTCGGTTCTGAAGTGTGAATCTTTTTCGGTCCCGAAAATGAAGCCGGCTGTTTCAGCTCCGAAGCCGGGTGTCGCATCTTCGACTCTGAGGAGTGAGGTCCCTTACTGGATTCAAAAGTGGAACTGTTAACCGACTTGCTCGACTCTGAAGTGGACGGAGGAGTGGCCTTTTTTGGCGCTGAACCCGAAGGTTGGTCGACGACAGTCTTTTTTCGAGCCGAACCATGGCCTTCTGGCAGTGGTATACCGAAGCCTTTGGTATTTTTTTAAATATATGGGCGTAGGGGCAGACGTACTCACGTGCTGGCCAGCAGTGATAGGCCTATCTTCTTCCGATCCTTGCTCAGAGTTTGTTTCTCGGATGGAGACTGTTGTCTGCACCTGTTCTTCCATGACGTCAAGATGTTCTGTACTTTTCAACGCGATCTCTCAAGGTCTTTTTGGATAGAAACGACCATCAGGCCTCGCAATCTTCTCCTCAGTGATTCAGAGAAAGGCACAAATTACAAACCAGATGTTGGTATGTGTAAGGAAATGCCTCCTTGGCATGGTTGCCCCCTGACTTTTTGCCTTTGCTGATGCTATGTTTACAATTGAAAGTGTGCTGAGGCCTGCTAACCAGGCCCCAGCACCAGTGTTCTTTCCCTAACCTGTACTTTTGTATCCACAATTGGCAGACCCTGGCATCCAGATAAGTCCCTTGTAACTGGTACTTCTAGTACCAAGGGCCCTGATGCCAAGGAAGGTCTCTAAGGGCTGCAGCATGTCTTATGCCACCCTGGAGACCTCTCACTCAGCACAGACACACTGCTTACCAGCTTGTGTGTGCTAGTGAGGACAAAACGAGTAAGTCGACATGGCACTCCCCTCAGGGTGCCATGCCAGCCTCTCACTGCCTATGCAGCATAGGTAAGACACCCCTCTAGCAGGCCTTACAGCCCTAAGGCAGGGTGCCCTATACCATAGGTGAGGGTACCAGTGCATGAGCATGGTACCCCTACAGTGTCTAAACAAAACCTTAGACATTGTAAGTGCAGGGTAGCCATAAGAGTATATGGTCTGGGAGTCTGTCAAACACGAACTCCACAGCACCATAATGGCTACACTGAAAACTGGGAAGTTTGGTATCAAACTTCTCAGCACAATAAATGCACACTGATGCCAGTGTACATTTTATTGTAAAATACACCACAGAGGGCACCTTAGAGGTGCCCCCTGAAACTTAACCGACTATCTGCGTAGGCTGACTAGTTTTAGCAGCCTGCCACAAACCGAGACATGTTGCTGGCCCCACGGGGAGAGTGCCTTTGTCACTCTGAGGCCAGTAACAAAGCCTGCACTGGGTGGAGATGCTAACACCTCTCCCAGGCAGGAATTGTCACACCTGGCGGTGAGCCTCAAAGGCTCACCTCCTTTGTGCCAACCCAGCAGGACACTCCAGCTAGTGGAGTTGCCCGCCCCCCTCCGGCCAGGCCCCACTTTTGGCGGCAAGGCCGGAGAAAATAATGAGAAAAACAAGGAGGAGTCACTGACCAGTCAGGACAGCCCCTAAGGTGTCCTGAGCTGAAGTGACTCTAACTTTTAGAAATCCTCCATCTTGCAGATGGAGGATTCCCCCAATAGGGTTAGGATTGTGACCCCCCTCCCCTTGGGAGGAGGCACAAAGAGGGTGTACCCACCCTCAGGGCTAGTAGCCATTGGCTACTAACCCCCCAGACCTAAACACGCCCTTAAATTTAGTATTTAAGGGCTACCCTGAACCCTAGAAAAGAGAGATTCCTGCAACAAGAAGAAGGACTGCCCAGCTGAAAACCCCTGCAGCGGAAGACCAGAAGACGACAACTGCCTTGGCTCCAGAAACTCACCGGCCTGTCTCCTGCCTTCCAAAGATCCTGCTCCAGCGACGCCTTCCGAAGGGACCAGCGACCTCGACATCCTCTGAGGACTGCCCCTGCTTCGAAAAGACAAGAAACTCCCGAGGACAGCGGACCTGCTCCAAGAAAAGCTGCAACTTTGTTTCCCGCAGCTTTAAAGAACCCTGCAAGCTCCCCGCAAGAAGCGTGAGACTTGCAACACTGCACCCGGCGACCCCGACTCGGCTGGTGGCGATCCAACACCTCAGGAGGGACCCCAGGACTACTCTGATACTGTGAGTACCAAAACCTGTCCCCCCTGAGCCCCCACAGCGCCGCCTGCAGAGGGAATCCCGAGGCTTCCCCTGACCGCGACTCTTTGAACCTAAAGTCCCGACGCCTGGGAGAGACCCTGCACCCGCAGCCCCCAGGACCTGAAGGACCGGACTTTCACTGGAGAAGTGACCCCCAGGAGTCCCTCTCCCTTGCCCAAGTGGAGGTTTCCCCGAGGAGCCCCCCCCTTGCCTGCCTGCAGCGCTGAAGAGATCCCGAGATCTCTCATAGACTAACCTTGCGAACCCGACGCTTGTTTCTACACTGCACCCGGCCGCCCCCGCGCCGCTGAGGGTGAAATTTCTGTGTGGACTCGTGTCCCCCCCGGTGCCCTACAAAACCCCCCTGGTCTGCCCTCCGAAGACGCGGGTACTTACCTGCAAGCAGACCGGAACCGGGGCACCCCCTTCTCTCCATTCTAGCCTATGTGTTTTGGGCACCGCTTTGAACTCTGCACCTGACCGGCCCTGAGCTGCTGGTGTGGTGACTTTGGGGTTGCTCTGAACCCCCAACGGTGGGCTGCCTTGGACCAAGAACTGAACCCTGTAAGTGTCTTACTTACCTGGTAAAACTAATCAAAACTTACCTCCCCTAGGAACTGTGAAAATTGCACTAAGTGTCCACTTTTAAAACAGCTATTTGTCAATAACTTGAAAAGTATACATGCGATTTTGATGATTTGAAGTTCCTAAAGTACTTACTTGCAATACCTTTCGAATGAGATATTACATGTAGAATTTGAACCTGTGGTTCTTAAAATAAACTAAGAAAAGATATTTTTCTATATAAAAACCTATTGGCTGGATTTGTCTCTGAGTGTGTGTACCTCATTTATTGTCTAGGTGTATGTACAACAAATGCTTAACACTACTCCTTGGATAAGCCTACTGCTCGACCACACTACCACAAAATAGAGCATTAGTATTATCTCTTTTTACCACTATTTTACCTCTAAGGGGAACCCTTGGACTCTGTGCATGCTATTCCTCACTTTGAAATAGCACATACAGAGCCAACTTCCTACATTGGTGGATCAGCGGTGGGGTACAAGACTTTGCATTTGCTGGACTACTCAGCCAATACCTGATCACACGACAAATTCCAAAATTGTCATTAGAAATTGATTTTTGCAATTTGAAAAGTTTTCTAAATTCTTAAAAGACCTGCTAGGGCCTTGTGTTAGATCCTGTTTAGCATTTCTTTTAGAGTTTAAAAGTTTGTAAAAGTTTGAATTAGATTCTAGAACCAGTTGTAGATTCTTAAAAAGTATTCCAACTTTTAGAAGCAAAATGTCTAGCACAGATGTGAATGTGGTGGAACTCGACACCACACCTTACCTCCATCTACAGATGAGAGAGCTAAGGTCACTCTGTAAACTAAAGAAAATAGCAATGGGCCCCAAACCTACCAAAGTACAGCTCCAGGAGCTTTTGGCAGAGTTTGAAAAGGCCAACCCCTCTGAGGATGGCAACTCAGAGGATGAAGATAGTGACTTGGAGGGAAATTCCCCCCCTCCAGTCCTACTTAGGGAGAGCAGGGCTTCTCAAGCCCTGACTCCACAAATAATAGTCAGAGATGCTGGTTCCCTCACAGGAGGGACCAACAACTCTGAAATCACTGAGGATAACTCCAGTGAAGAGGACATCCAGTTAGCCAGGATGGCCAAAAGATTGGCTTTGGAAAGACAGATCCTAGCCATAGAGAGGGAAAGACAAGAGATGGGCCTAGGACCCATCAATGGTGGCAGCAATATAAATAGGGTCAGAGATTCTCCTGACATGTTGAAAATCCCTAAAGGGATTGTAACTAAATATGAAGATGGTGATGACATCACCAAATGGTTCACAGCTTTTGAGAGGGCTTGTGTAACCAGAAAAGTGAACAGATCTCACTGGGGTGCTCTCCTTTGGGAAATGTTCACAGGAAAGTGTAGGGATAGACTCCTCACACTCTCTGGACAAGATGCAGAATCTTATGACCTCATGAAGGGTACCCTGATTGAGGGCTTTGGATTCTCCACTGAGGAGTACAGGATTAGGTTCAGGGGGGCTCAAAAATCCTCGAGCCAGACCTGGGTTGACTTTGTTGACTACTCAGTGAAAACACTAGATGGTTGGATTCAAGGCAGTGGTGTAAGTAATTATGATGGGCTGTACAATTTATTTGTGAAAGAACACCTGTTAAGTAATTGTTTCAATGATAAACTGCATCAGCATCTGGTAGACCTAGGACCAATTTCTCCCCAAGAATTGGGAAAGAAGGCGGACCATTGGGTCAAGACAAGGGTGTCCAAGACTTCAACAGGGGGTGACCAAAAGAAAGGGGTCACAAAGACTCCCCAGCAGAAGGGTGATGAGACAACCAAAACTAAAAATAGTAAAGAGTCTTCTACAGGCCCCCAAAAACCTGCACAGGAGGGTGGGCCCAGAGCCTCTTCACAAAACAATGGGTACAAGGGTAAAAACTTTGATCCCAAAAAGGCCTGGTGTCATAGCTGTAAACAGCATGGACACCAAACTGGAGACAAGGCCTGTCCCAAGAAAGGTTCCACTCCAAACTCCCATCCAGGTAACACTGGTATGGCTAGTCTCCAAGTGGGATCAACAGTGTGCCCAGAGCAAATCAGGGTCCACACTGAAGCTACTCTAGTTTCTGAGGGTGGGGTGGATTTAGCCACACTAGCTGTCTGGCCGCCTAACATGCAAAAATACAGACAGCAACTCTTAATTAATGGGACTAGAATAGAGGGCCTGAGGGATACAGGTGCCAGTGTCACCATGGTGACAGAGAAACTGGTTTCCCCTGGCCAATACCTGACTGGAAAAACTTACACAGTCACCAACGCTGACAATCAGAGAAAAGTACATCCCATGGCAATGGTTACTTTAGAATGGGGAGGGGTCAATGGCCTGAAACAGGTGGTGGTCTCCTCAAATATCCCAGTGGACTGTCTGCTTGGAAATGACCTGGAGTCCTCAGCATGGGCTGAGGTAGAGCTAAAAACCCATGCAGCAATGCTGGGTATCCCTGAACTGGTGTGTGTGAAAACAAGAGCACAGTGCAAGGCACAGGGTGAAAAAGTAGAGCTGGAGTCTGGAAAAATGGCCCAGCCTACCAAGAGAACAGGAAAGTCAGTTGGGAAACCAACTGCAACACAGCAAAAGAAAGGGAACCTCTCTTCTCAGGAAGAAGTTCTACCCTCTGAGGGAACTGAGCCTTTGGAGCTTGAACCTTATCAGGTTGAGCTCTTAGGCCCAGGGGGACCCTCAAGGGAAGAGCTGTGTAAGGGACAAGAAACCTGTCCCTCTCTTGAAGGCCTTAGGCAGCAAGCTGCTGAAGAGTCCAAAGGCAAGAAAAATGGAACACATAGGGTCTATTGGGAAGATGGGCTCCTGTACACTGAGGCCAGAGACCCCAAACCTGGTGCCACTAGGAGAGTGGTAGTGCCTCAGCTGTTCAGAGAGTTCATCCTAACATTGGCCCATGACATTCCCCTTGCTGGACATTTGGGACAAACCAAGACGTGGGAGAGGTTAGTCAACCACTTCTACTGGCCCAATATGTCCAACATGGTTAAGGAGTTTTGCCTCTCCTGCCCCACCTGTCAAGCCAGTGGTAAGACAGTTGGGCACCCAAAGGCCCCCCTCATTCCACTTCCAGTGGTGGGGGTGCCCTTTGAAAGAGTGGGTGTGGACATAGTTGGTCCACTGGAACCTCCCACAGCCTCAGGAAATATGTATATCCTGGTAGTAGTGGATCATGCTACCAGGTATCCTGAAGCTATTCCCCTTAGGTCGACTACTGCCCCTGCAGTAGCCAAGGCCCTCATTGGTATCTTTACCAGAGTGGGTTTCCCTAAGGAGGTGGTGTCTGACAGAGGTACCAACTTCATGTCAGCATACCTAAAGCACATGTGGAATGAGTGTGGAGTGACTTATAAATTCACTACACCTTACCATCCACAAACTAATGGCTTAGTTGAGAGATTCAACAAGACATTAAAAGGCATGATCATGGGGCTCCCAGAAAAACTCAAAAGGAGATGGGATGTCCTCCTGCCATGTCTGCTTTTCGCTTACAGGGAGGTACCGCAGAAGGGAGTAGGGTTCTCACCCTTTGAACTTCTGTTTGGTCATCCTGTAAGGGGACCACTTGCCCTTGTTAAAGAAGGCTGGGAGAGACCTCTCCATGAGCCTAAACAGGACATAGTGGACTATGTACTTGGCCTTCGCTCTAGAATGGCAGAGTACATGGAAAAGGCAACCAAAAACCTTGAGGCCAGCCAACAGCTCCAGAAGTTTTGGTATGACCAAAAGGCTGCACTGGTTGAGTTCCAACCAGGGCAGAAAGTCTGGGTTCTGGAGCCTGTGGCTCCCAGGGCACTCCAGGACAAATGGAGTGGCCCTTACCCAGTACTAGAGAGGAAGAGTCAGGTCACCTACTTGGTGGACCTGGGCACAAGCAGGAGCCCCAAAAGGGTGATCCATGTAAACCGCCTTAAGCTCTTCCACGACAGGGCTGATGTCAATCTGTTGATGGTAACAGATGAGGATCAGGAGGCAGAGAGTGAACCTCTCCCTGATCTTCTGTCATCAGACCCAAAAGATGGTACCGTAGATGGAGTGATCTACTCAGACACCCTCTCTGGCCAACAGCAAGCTGATTGTAGGAGAGTCCTACAACAGTTTCCTGAACTCTTCTCCTTAACCCCTGGTCAGACACACCTGTGTACCCATGATGTGGACACAGGAGACAGCATGCCTGTCAAGAACAAAATCTTTAGACAGTCTGACCATGTTAAGGAAAGCATCAAGGTGGAAGTCCACAAGATGCTGGAATTGGGAGTCATTGAGCGCTCTGACAGCCCCTGGGCTAGCCCAGTGGTCTTAGTCCCCAAACCTCACACCACAGATGGAAAGAAAGAGATGAGGTTTTGTGTGGACTACAGAGGGCTCAATTCTGTCACCAAGACAGATGCTCATCCAATTCCAAGAGCTGATGAGCTCATTGATAAATTAGGTGCTGCCAAATTTCTAAGTACCTTTGACTTGACAGCAGGGTACTGGCAAATAAAAATGGCACCTGGAGCAAAAGAAAAGACAGCATTCTCCACACCTGATGGGCATTATCAGTTTACTGTTATGCCCTTTGGTTTAAAGAATGCCCCTGCCACCTTCCAAAGGTTGGTGAATCAAGTCCTTGCTGGCTTGGAGTCCTTTAGCACAGCTTATCTTGATGATATTGCTGTCTTTAGCTCCACCTGGCAGGATCACCTGGTCCACCTGAGGAAGGTTTTGAAGGCTCTGCAATCTGCAGGCCTCTCTATCAAGGCATCCAAATGCCAGATAGGGCAGGGAACTGTGGTTTACTTGGGACACCTTGTAGGTGGAGGCCAAGTTCAGCCACTCCAACCCAAGATCCAGACTATTCTGGACTGGGTAGCTCCAAAAACCCAGACTCAAGTCAGGGCATTCCTTGGCTTGACTGGGTACTACAGGAGGTTTGTGAAGGGATATGGATCCATTGTGACAGCCCTCACTGAGCTCACCTCCAAGAAAATGCCCAAGAAAGTGAACTGGACTGTGGACTGCCAACAGGCCTTTGACACCCTGAAACAGGCAATGTGCTCAGCACCAGTTCTCAAAGCTCCAGATTATTCTAAGCAGTTCATTGTGCAGACTGATGCCTCTGAACATGGGATAGGGGCAGTTTTGTCCCAAACAAATGATGATGGCCTTGACCAGCCTGTTGCTTTCATTAGCAGGAGGTTACTCCCCAGGGAGCAGCGTTGGAGTGCCATTGAGAGGGAGGCCTTTGCTGTGGTCTGGTCCCTGAAGAAGCTGAGACCATACCTCTTTGGGACTCACTTCCTAGTTCAAACTGACCACAGACCTCTCAAATGGCTGATGCAAATGAAAGGTGAAAATCCTAAACTGTTGAGGTGGTCCATCTCCCTACAGGGAATGGACTTTATAGTGGAACACAGACCTGGGACTGCCCATGCCAATGCAGATGGCCTTTCCAGGTTCTTCCACTTAGAAAATGAAGACTCTCTTGGGAAAGGTTAGTCTCATCCTCTTTCGTTTGGGGGGGGGTTGTGTAAGGAAATGCCTCCTTGGCATGGTTGCCCCCTGACTTTTTGCCTTTGCTGATGCTATGTTTACAATTGAAAGTGTGCTGAGGCCTGCTAACCAGGCCCCAGCACCAGTGTTCTTTCCCTAACCTGTACTTTTGTATCCACAATTGGCAGACCCTGGCATCCAGATAAGTCCCTTGTAACTGGTACTTCTAGTACCAAGGGCCCTGATGCCAAGGAAGGTCTCTAAGGGCTGCAGCATGTCTTATGCCACCCTGGAGACCTCTCACTCAGCACAGACACACTGCTTACCAGCTTGTGTGTGCTAGTGAGGACAAAACGAGTAAGTCGACATGGCACTCCCCTCAGGGTGCCATGCCAGCCTCTCACTGCCTATGCAGCATAGGTAAGACACCCCTCTAGCAGGCCTTACAGCCCTAAGGCAGGGTGCCCTATACCATAGGTGAGGGTACCAGTGCATGAGCATGGTACCCCTACAGTGTCTAAACAAAACCTTAGACATTGTAAGTGCAGGGTAGCCATAAGAGTATATGGTCTGGGAGTCTGTCAAACACGAACTCCACAGCACCATAATGGCTACACTGAAAACTGGGAAGTTTGGTATCAAACTTCTCAGCACAATAAATGCACACTGATGCCAGTGTACATTTTATTGTAAAATACACCACAGAGGGCACCTTAGAGGTGCCCCCTGAAACTTAACCGACTATCTGCGTAGGCTGACTAGTTTTAGCAGCCTGCCACAAACCGAGACATGTTGCTGGCCCCACGGGGAGAGTGCCTTTGTCACTCTGAGGCCAGTAACAAAGCCTGCACTGGGTGGAGATGCTAACACCTCTCCCAGGCAGGAATTGTCACACCTGGCGGTGAGCCTCAAAGGCTCACCTCCTTTGTGCCAACCCAGCAGGACACTCCAGCTAGTGGAGTTGCCCGCCCCCCTCCGGCCAGGCCCCACTTTTGGCGGCAAGGCCGGAGAAAATAATGAGAAAAACAAGGAGGAGTCACTGACCAGTCAGGACAGCCCCTAAGGTGTCCTGAGCTGAAGTGACTCTAACTTTTAGAAATCCTCCATCTTGCAGATGGAGGATTCCCCCAATAGGGTTAGGATTGTGACCCCCTCCCCTTGGGAGGAGGCACAAAGAGGGTGTACCCACCCTCAGGGCTAGTAGCCATTGGCTACTAACCCCCCAGACCTAAACACGCCCTTAAATTTAGTATTTAAGGGCTACCCTGAACCCTAGAAAAGAGAGATTCCTGCAACAAGAAGAAGGACTGCCCAGCTGAAAACCCCTGCAGCGGAAGACCAGAAGACGACAACTGCCTTGGCTCCAGAAACTCACCGGCCTGTCTCCTGCCTTCCAAAGATCCTGCTCCAGCGACGCCTTCCGAAGGGACCAGCGACCTCGACATCCTCTGAGGACTGCCCCTGCTTCGAAAAGACAAGAAACTCCCGAGGACAGCGGACCTGCTCCAAGAAAAGCTGCAACTTTGTTTCCCGCAGCTTTAAAGAACCCTGCAAGCTCCCCGCAAGAAGCGTGAGACTTGCAACACTGCACCCGGCGACCCCGACTCGGCTGGTGGCGATCCAACACCTCAGGAGGGACCCCAGGACTACTCTGATACTGTGAGTACCAAAACCTGTCCCCCCTGAGCCCCCACAGCGCCGCCTGCAGAGGGAATCCCGAGGCTTCCCCTGACCGCGACTCTTTGAACCTAAAGTCCCGACGCCTGGGAGAGACCCTGCACCCGCAGCCCCCAGGACCTGAAGGACCGGACTTTCACTGGAGAAGTGACCCCCAGGAGTCCCTCTCCCTTGCCCAAGTGGAGGTTTCCCCGAGGAACCCCCCCCTTGCCTGCCTGCAGCGCTGAAGAGATCCCGAGATCTCTCATAGACTAACCTTGCGAACCCGACGCTTGTTTCTACACTGCACCCGGCCGCCCCCGCGCCGCTGAGGGTGAAATTTCTGTGTGGACTCGTGTCCCCCCCGGTGCCCTACAAAACCCCCCTGGTCTGCCCTCCGAAGACGCGGGTACTTACCTGCAAGCAGACCGGAACCGGGGCACCCCCTTCTCTCCATTCTAGCCTATGTGTTTTGGGCACCGCTTTGAACTCTGCACCTGACCGGCCCTGAGCTGCTGGTGTGGTGACTTTGGGGTTGCTCTGAACCCCCAACGGTGGGCTGCCTTGGACCAAGAACTGAACCCTGTAAGTGTCTTACTTACCTGGTAAAACTAATCAAAACTTACCTCCCCTAGGAACTGTGAAAATTGCACTAAGTGTCCACTTTTAAAACAGCTATTTGTCAATAACTTGAAAAGTATACATGCGATTTTGATGATTTGAAGTTCCTAAAGTACTTACTTGCAATACCTTTCGAATGAGATATTACATGTAGAATTTGAACCTGTGGTTCTTAAAATAAACTAAGAAAAGATATTTTTCTATATAAAAACCTATTGGCTGGATTTGTCTCTGAGTGTGTGTACCTCATTTATTGTCTATGTGTATGTACAACAAATGCTTAACACTACTCCTTGGATAAGCCTACTGCTCGACCACACTACCACAAAATAGAGCATTAGTATTATCTATTTTTACCACTATTTTACCTCTAAGGGGAACCCTTGGACTCTGTGCATGCTATTCCTCACTTTGAAATAGCACATACAGAGCCAACTTCCTACAGTATGTATATGGGAACTTCGCGTGGCATCGAGGGCAGAATCGAAATGGAGTCCGATCCATCAGGCGTCTACGCGCCAGGCCAGAGTCTGGCACTCGCGCCCAGAAGGGCGAAATCTAGATTCCAACGGTATTACTGGTTCGATGGGAAACGCAATCAAAACAATACCAACGATTAAATAGGTTTTCTAAGGTTTTCCGATTCAAAATCTTGGAGCAAGAGGAAACACATCCGAACCAGACAGCGGAAAGAAAACAATCTAACAATGGAGTCGATGCCCATGAGCACTAACCGAGAGGAGTCACCACTTGATCCCATGACTCTGAAAAGACTTCTTCGAAGAAAAACAACTTGTAACAACTTGTAACACTCCGAGCCCAACACTAGATGTCAGAAGAGCTATGCATAGCATGTGTATCAGCAGCTACACATGCCATCGAACACATACACACACACACATATTATATATATATATATATATATATAAAATATACTCCGGAGTCCCCATGCAAGGGCGGGAATATTCAGTGCTTTTGACTATGATGAGGATTCCCCTGGAAGAGAACATACTCTATAGCTTGTTGCGAAGAAGAGATTGAACTTAATGCATGAGCAATGTTTGGTGTTCCTGCATTAGCCTTTGAGCGCTAAGTGGAGTATTTGGCTGTGTGGTAATGAGCTCCGGAAAACAGCCATGCTGGATAATGGCTAAGACCCACCTTTGAGATGGAATGTCAGGTTGGATGGAAATGTTGCAGTCTTCCCCCGACAGGTGTTATGTGATCGGGGAGGGGGGGTAGTCACTGCTTGGTGGAGGGTGTCGCTCCGTGGGTGGTACAAGGGGGGGGAGGAGGGAAAAGGCACCTTTACCTCTACCCTTGATGTTACTACCTCTGAAGGAGCTACATTAGTAGCCCTTTGAACAGGAACCTCAAGAATGTTTCTGTTGGGCGGTGGATGCTTCTGAAGAGGTAAATTTGTAGGCTGCACTGTAAACCGGGTGACAAAGCATCCCCCCCCTGGGAGCAGGTGTTTGAAACACTCCCATGGCGCTGGCAGTGTCTTTCTCTTTTTCTTATTTTTTCTAAAGTAGTCTACCTGGGGATCAAACGAGTGTTCCTTGTCAAAAGGTATGTTCAAAACAGCCTGCTGAACTTCTGGTTTAAGCCCAGAGATTCTGAGCTACGCATGTCATCTAAGGAGAATACTGGATTCTCCTTGCTGTAGTGTCTGCCACATCTAATGCACATCGTATGGAGGTGTTTGAGATGGTTTGTCCCTTCAAAACAAACTGCTAACCACATTTTCTATGTTTCTCTGTGAGATACTGAAGGACATCTTCTATTCCGTCCCAGTGAGCTCGATCAGAGCATGCTAAGAAAGCTTGGGAGTTGGCAATATGCCAGTGGTTACCAGCCTGAGCTCAACCCTCTTTCCTGCAGGGTCTATCCTTTTGCTCTCCTTGTCTGGAGGTAGTGCGTCTCCAGTGGCTTGGGAGTTGGCTCTTTTGTGTGCTCTGGTGGCAACTAGGGTCTGGTGGTAGCTGTCCTAGACTTTGTCTACCCGAGGTGTCAGGACCCTAGCTCTAATAGGGTCTTTAAAAATGTCATTGGTATCAAAGCATATCCTTCAACATGGGTAGATGTGTGCCCTGTATGTAGTGGACAGTATATCAAAAAGGAAATCATCCTCCAATGGCTCCTTGTTAACTCCACATTGTGAAAGGCTGCAGCCCTGGCTATGACCTCTTGATAAGAGGAAGCACCCTCAGGGGGAAGAAGGGCGAGCGGTGTAAAGATCAGGATCGTAACCTACATGGGGATCAGTATCATAAGTGTCCCATGGATTGTCTCCTCGCAGCCCCCTGTACCTACCAGTATTTCAGTGTGGCAACCCCTGTGGTCCAAGGGGTCTTCAAGAGGAGTTAGCAGTGGAGGAGGATGTGGTAATGGTGGAGGCAAAGGTTTTGAGGCATGTGGAAGGAAGGCAGAGCTGATGGCACGGTCCACAGTCTTCATTTTAGGAGGAAGTGGCATGTTCAATGCTTCCTCAAAGGTGAGCTTACTTTTAAGTGGTGGAAGAGAGGAAGCTTTTTAAGTATATGTCCAGTCCCAATTTGCAGGTGGATTTTATTCTGTCTAGTGTCCAGTTTTTCCTACAGCTTGTGCAGAATAGGCTCCACTGATGAATCAGAAGCTGAGTTTGTAATTTTCATCTCTGAGGTTTTTGGCTCTGAAGATTTTGGCTTGGAGGGTTGGGGTGCTGTCATCATCTGGGTGGTTGAGGCGGACTACTGGGCAGGCACCAAAGGTTGAGACGGCGCCAAACGCTGGTGTTGAGTCGGGTCTGAGGAGGTCGATGCCAAAGGTTTTAGCTTGACATGTGCTTTCAGCGCCGTGCCCGAGGGCGGTTTTCCGGTGCCAACCACAGCCAGACAGCAGTGGTGGACGTGGGACCTCAGGTTCTGCGATCAGGGAAGCAGAAGTTTTATTGGTCGGCTTGGTTTGGAGGACAGGGGCAGGGGTTGCAGTACTCACAGGTTGAATCAATGGAATTTCCTGCATTTTGAGATCTACCTCGAGGCTGAAGTTTTCGCCGATACAGAAGGCCTCCTGTTCTTCGATGGACGGTCGCTCCAGGGTGTGCTCCGCACCGAATGGCAGGAGTGTCATTGGTGGCTTTGAGACATCTCAAGGTGACTAGCCCTGCGGTCCCAAAGTGTTTTCTTGGACCTGAAGGACTTGCACGCATCACAGTTAAGATTCCTTATGGTCTGGGGATAGGCACAATTTGCAGAGCCTGTTGATCTGTGTGCGTGTACTTCGTGTGGCAATGCAGACAAAACCAAAAGGGTGCGCATTGCATTACCAGTGGGGCATTGTTGGAAAAACAGGTATGGATGTCGAAGTTAGACCCAGAAGGGCAGTGCACTGAAAGGGCTTTGGTTGAACAGGTGAACCGGTGTGATTTTTCGTCTAAGCGCAGATGTAAGAAATGCGAACAGTAACAATACTGACTAAGGGGATAGAGAAAGGACCGAAGGTCAAACGGTAACGGAGTCAAAACACGGAGTACATGTCCGAACCCGACGGTGGAGAGAAAACAATCTAGCAAAAGAGTAGATGCCTATGTGTATTATCACAGGGGAGTCGTCACTCGACCTCATAACTCAGACTTCTTCAAAGAAAAACAACTTTCACAACTCTGGACCCAACACTAGATGGCAGGATTATGCAGAGCATGTGTATCTACATCGACACATGCCATCGAACACTATTGTCCCAACCCATATTAATTGCATTTATATAGCACTTCATAGCCGTGACAAGGTGTATAAGTGCATTGCAAACAGGTACCATGCTACAATATGTAGGGGTGCTTCATAGAAAAGTGTGTCAGAAGTGTGTTGGTTCCATGGGCCTGTAACCATAATGGTACTTTTATCTTGTTTTAGGTTGCTGCATCTAAGAAACGTGACTAAGAAGTTGCATGCTCTTTACATTAACTGCTTTCTTTGAAAGAGTCTCTACAGATTCCAAGTAGCAGCAATAGAAGATCAGCCATCATCCACTGGATAGAGGGAGACATAGTACATTCTCTGCACAATCCCCAAAGAAAGAGGAAAGCAAACTGTACAAATGCACTGCATACCGCGAGGTATAGGAAATTATCTTAGACCATTCAGGATCAATGAAAAGTTACATAACGAATGAGACAGGATTGCCCCATGATCATGGGCTACATACCGACCCCCCTTCCACCCAAACTATAAACGATCGATATGGGGTCCCAAAAAAACAACCTTTGAAGTCCTTGATACAGCTACACACCAAGCATACTATACATTATTGTTTACTGATGCCTCCTATGCCGGTTGTGGCCAATACCTGTGGTGTTGTCACGCAGAAGCTGGTGGTCAGTATCTATGATGGGTGATGTGGCAGGGCCTGCCAGCACGCTGCCTGGGGTAACGTAGGGGTCAGACTCCGGGTCAATGTTTTGGATGCCTTTCCATGGCACGCCTGGCTGGAACTCTGCAGCAGGAACAAGATTCAAGTGCTAAGACCCTTCATACCATTATACAGGTGGGTTGTATGAAAACAGCATGTTCAACTTTGATTTGCTTTGAGATTTATATTCATATATATTTTGAATATCAAGAAAAGTGAGATGCAACAAATAGATCAGTAACTGGAGTAAAACACTGAAATAGACAAAATCATGGTAGTTTGCATTAGGATACCTGGGGGCCAACTGGCATTGCTGGCTTTGCTTCCAATCTTATTTGTTGGTGGGGATTTGGCAGGCAGCCAGCTGTCACCTGTTGGACCTGGGTGGCCCCCAAGGTGGTCCCCAGACATCATCTCATACTGGTTGTAAGGTGAGCCACCACGGGCCTTGCCTGGGGGAACAATAGTACCTTTGAGGGGAAAGTGAAATAACAGCATTCACTTTTTTTTCCAATTAGAATATTCTAAACACTCGTCACAGCACTTGTACCAAACTAGAGATGAAATACACAAAAATACATAATTTTACTGTGTACTGAGAGAGAGAGAGAGAGAGAGGCTCAACATAAGTGGATATAGTTAACATAAAATTCAACTTGTTATTCAAAATCTTTGAACAACTTTTTTTGGGATGAGTTATTTGCCTTTTTTACTCTTTTCTCCATAGGTTCCCCTAACAACACTGTACAGGTGGTCTGAATTTAGACACGCATGGCTAGCCTACTATGAGAAGCTAGGTAACTACATTCAACTGTTCTAAGCACAAACATTTTCTGTTTGCAATCTTGCTCTTGGCTTAAGAAATTAGTGTGTATAGGAATTCTGGTGTTTGGAAAGCCAGAGGGGAAGCTCAGTTATGTTTCCTGCAGAATGATATTCTACTACTAATGTCCGCAGGCCAAACTTGTCAGGGCAATACACAAGGAAATAGCCACTATTAAAGTCAAGCATATGACTAGCAAACAGACAAAGCTTTGGGCCTCCAGCAATTGACAGCTGGGCCCACACCTGACTCTACATCTATAGTCAGAGAAAAGCTCTTGCTACAGCCAGCTCCAGGACGTGGTGACATACCATTCTTGTGCATATTGACCTCCTGGGACACAGCAGAGGGAAGTCCATCCATCATGGAAGTCCACTGTTTAAAACGAGACTCAGCACCTGCCTCTTTCCCTCCGCTGATACCATAATCCATGCTGTTCGAGCCAAAGCCTAAAAAAGGAAGACTCATCAGTAAGGCAGGGAGGTTTCCAATGCAACAAATCACCAAGAGAAACAAACTTATAAATAACATTCCCCATCAGCTCAGCTTAAGGAAAGGCAATCACTGTAAATAAAATGACAGCTGATAAATGAGACAAAGGCAAGAGACCTGGGGATAGGATAACTTCACAAATATGGGTAATTCAAGAGTGACTTTCAAGAACCTCTCTCTAGGAAATGGGCAGTCTAACAATTTGTAAAATGCCTCTGCATGGCTGGGATTGTCTAAGCTTGTGACTCTGAGAAGGATCCAATGCATGGCTATCCTTCTCAAAGTAACAGTTGTGAATATTCTTCACTTTCAAGAGCGCCTTCCATTTAAAGGGGGATATGGCACAGCAGAGAGAAATATTTTCTTAAAAAATAGAAACACATTGCAACTACTGTCACAAAAAAACAAAGATCTCCATGTACAGACATTTGGTCTGGGTAAGAGAATGCTAACTTGGAAGGAGGCTGAGAGCACGACAAGACAAGCTTATTTTGGCTGGCTTAAACTGCTTGCACAGACGCAATAGACGTTTACTTTCCGGTAACTAATACCTATTTTCATAGGCTCATTTACTCAGTGATGTGTGATGTCACTGCACAAATTTATACTTGTGCTTTGCTGTTGATGACTACTCCCAGAATACAGTTGGATTACCTCCCCCTGCAACCCACTGCCTCCAGCCACCAGAGGGAACCTTCAGAATGGGGCTAATGCACTCCCACCAGTGAGGTAATTTTCAAAGCTGTGAATCAGAGACATGGATTTGCAGACAGTAAAGATACACTCTTTCTTTCTTCTAATTAATACATTTGTCACAAAAGAGGGATTTTAGTGTGCAGCAGCAAAGACTATAGGAGCCTGGTCACAGTAGAAATACTGTTTTTAATGCAAAGATGTGTGATTTGCCAGGGGCTTGCAATGCAGAACTTGGGTTCCAACCTGGGGTTACTTTGAATGTCTTATTTGTAAGAAATGCACGCTGATTTTGACAACAATACTTAGCCATTAAAGTGGTCTTAGTCAGGGCATGGTGCAATCTTGTGTGAATTTTTCCTAGTTTGGGTCTACCACTGCTAATAAAATATTTTATTTAAATGACTAAGTAAGCAACATGCTGAGCCCAGTTTAATTGTTCAATCCTAGATTGCAGCCTTCAGGATGCAGCAGTACTGGGGTACAGTGCTGCCAATACACCTCCATCCCACCCTTCAGCACCCTTCCTATTGCTCTACTGGGTCTTATACAGTGCTCTGCCAATGCGCATAAGGCTTATGACCAACAAACAGCTCTTCTAATGTAACTGTTATGACCTGCAGAAATTAGTTGCAAAAGCTCACGTGTACCTCGAAATCCAAGTTGTAGCATCAGTGTTTCTGCAGCAAGACATCACTTTCCAACAGTTTCATCACACAAACTCTGCACACCCAATACATGTATGTTAAATCCAGAAAAGAAAAAAAACACAGCATGCAATTTGGTGACTCTAGTACCGACCAGATCCAAACCCAGACATCTGCCCTTTGGCCTGAAGGTCTGCGAGCCCCGAGTCCAAGTGCTGCTTAGGGCCTACTGGGTGAGAGGGGGAGTGCTTCATGTTGGGCTGTCTCTGCTGCTGTTGCTGGAGGGCGTTCACCATACGGACAAGCTGTGGAGCAAAGAGAAAGCCCAAAAAATGAGAAAAGGCAGAACTGTAGTTGCAAAGTCTGGAAGGACAACACTGCAACCCTCCCCCTACCCAAACATTTTGGTATATGTACTACTGAACCCTCCCCCTACCCAAACATTTTGGTATATGTGCAACTCAAACTTCAATTCAATTTTTTTTATGAGTTACAGCTGGGAAAGCACAAATGTTTCTATTTAGGAGATGTTCTAATATGGGGAGGGAAGTGTAAAAACGAACTGAATACTCAAAGCAGGATAACCAATATACCTTAGGAAATCGTGAGAAGCTAGAGATCCAATAGTACGACAATCAATAACAGATCATTAGCAAAAAATGTGTGTGTATGTATGTGTGT
Source organism: Pleurodeles waltl (assembly GCF_031143425.1). NCBI lineage: Eukaryota > Metazoa > Chordata > Amphibia > Caudata > Salamandridae > Pleurodeles > Pleurodeles waltl. The sequence continues at coordinate 314,725,296 of NC_090443.1, forward strand.
GATATATATATATATATATATATATATATATATATGGAAAATGCCACTTACCCAGTGTACATCTGTTCGTGGCATGTTCACATGCTATGCATAGTCTGCCATCTAGTGGTGGGCTCGGAGTGTTACAAGTTTTTCTTCGAAGAAGTGTTTTCGAGTTACAGGATCGTGTGACTCCTCCTTTTCGGTTCCACTGCGCATGGGCATCGACTCCATGTTAGATTGTTTTCCCGCAGAGGGCAAGGTAGGAGTGATAGAGTATAAAGAAAAAAGATGTCCATGCAAATGGAATATATGGAAAATGTCACTTACCTAGTGTACATCTGTTTGTGGCATGTTGCGCTGCAGATTCACATGCTATGCACTGTTCCTGCCATCTAGTGTTGGGCTCGGAGTGTTACAAGTTGTTTTTCTTCGAAGAAGTCTTTTCGAGTCAGGGGACCGAGTGACTCCTCCCTTTCGGCTCCATTGCGCATGGGCGTCGACTCCATCTTAGATTGTTTTCCCCGCATAGGGTGAGGTAGGAGTTGGTAGAATAAGGATACTAAAGATGCTCATGCAATGGAGTAGATATGTATGTATATAGTTTGTGGTAAAGGAATATTTATTTACATATATATACAATTTACATGCAACTAAAACGGCTACAGGCTCCAGGGGAGGTGGGAGGGCGCATGTGAATCTGCAGCGCAACATGCCACGAACAGATGTACACTGGGTAAGTGACATTTTCTATTCGATGGCATGTGTAGCAGCAGATACACATGCTGTGCATAGACTACAAAGCAGTAATCCTCCAAAAAGCGGTGGTCAGCCTGTAGGAGTTGAAGTTGTTTGGAATAATGTTCTTAATACAGCCTGTCCTACTGTGGCTTGTTGTGTTGCTAACACATCTACACAGTAATGCTTAGTAAATGTATGGGGTGTAGACCAAGGGGCTGCCTTATAAATCTGTCATTGGTATATTACCTAGAATAGCCATTGTGACACTTTTCTTTCTAGTGGAGTGTGCCCTTGGTGTAATGGGTAATTCTCTTTTAGCTTTGAGGTAACAGGTCTGAATACATTTGACTATCCATCTGGCTATGCCCTGTTTGGATGTAGGGTTACCGGCCTGTGGTTTTTAGAAAGCTACGAACAATTGTTTAGTTTTACTAAATGCTTTTGTTCTGTCTATGTAATACATTAGCGCTCTTTTTATGTCTAATGTATGTAGTGCTCTTTCTGCTACTGAGTCTGGTTGTGGAAAGAAGACTGGAAGTTCAACTGTTTGGTTTAGATGAAGCGGTGATATGACTTTTGGTAAATATTTTGGATTTGTACAGAGAACCACTTTATGTTTGTGTATTTGTATAAAGGGTTCTTGGATAGTAAACGCCTGTATTTCGCTAACTCTTTGTAGTGAAGTGATGGCTATTAGAAAGCTACTTTCCAAGTCAAGAATTTGATTTGACAAGAATGCATGTGTTCAAATGGTGGACCCATGAGTCATGTAAGTACAATATTAAGATTCCACGAAGGTACTGGTGGGGTTTTTGGAGGTAGGATTCTTTTTAGTCCTTCCATAAAGGCTTTAATAAATGGGTTTCTAAAAAGTGACTTTGTATGTTTAATCTGCAGATAAGCAGATATTGCAGTGAGATTAATTTTTATGGAAGAAAAAGCGATATTTGCTTTTTGTAAGTGTAGTAAATAACTCACAATGTCTTGTATGGAGGCCTCTAACGGTATGATTTGATTTGCTTGGCAGTAGAAAACAAACCTTTTCCATTTATTAGCATAACAATGTCTTGTTGTCGGTTACCTTGCTTGTTTAATGACCTCCATACACCCATTTGGAAGGTTTAGATAGCCAAATTCTAAGACTTCAGGAGCCAGATTGCTAGGTTGAGCAATGCTGGATTGGGGTGTCTGATCTGTTGTTTGTGTTAGGTTAACAGATCTGGTCTGTTTGGTAGTTTGATGTGCAATACTACTGAGAGGTCCAACAGTGTGGTATACCACGGTTGGCGAGCCCACGTTGGTGCTAGGAGTATTAGTTTGAGTTTGTTTTGACTCAGTTTGTTGACCAGGAAAGGAATGAGCAGAAGAGGGGGAAAAGAGTAAACAAATATCCCTGACCAGCTGATCCATAGAGCATTGCCCTTGGACTGAAGGTGTGGGTACCTGGATGCGAAGTTTTGGCATTTTGCGTTTTGTTGCAAACAGATCTATGTTTGGTGTTACCCAGCGGCAGAAGTAATCTTGTAGAATCTGGGGATGTATTTCCCACTCGTGAGTTTGCTGGTGATCTCGACAGATTGTCGGCTAACTGATTGTGAATGACTGGTATATATTGTGCTATCAGGCGAATGTTGTTGTGAATTGCCCAATGCCAAATTGTTTGTGCTAGGAGACACAGTTGTGACGAGTGTGTCCCCCCGTTTGTTTAGATAATACATTGTTGTCATATTGTCTGTTTTGACAAGAATGTGTTTGTGGACTAGAAGGGGCTGAAAAGCTTTTAGAGCTAGAAAGACTGCTAGCAGTTCTAAAAGATTTATGTGAAGTTGTTTTTGTTGACTGTCCCAGTGACCTTGTATGCTGTGATTGTTGAGGTGTGCTCCCCACCCAATCATGGAGGCGTCTGTTGTGATAATGGCTTGAGGCACTGGGTCTTGAAAAGGCCGCCGTTGGTTTAAATTTACAGGGTTCCACCATTGAAGCGAAGAGTGTGTTTGGCAGTCTATCAACACTAGATCTTGGAGTTGACCCTGTGCCTGCGTCCATTGTCTTGCTAGGCACTGTTGTAAGGGCCACATGTGTAGTCTTGCGTTTGGGACAATAACTAGGCATGAGGACATCATGCCTAGTAGTTTCATCACAAACCGGACCATGGTGTTGTTGGTTTGGTGTCTAAACCCTCCCCTAAACTGTGGTTTCCTAAATGTTCCCCTATATTGAGAGGAATAGAGCGCGCCCATGGCTTTGGCCGTGTCCGTGTCCTTTTTCATTTTTTTCTATTGCGGTGTCCACCTCCGGCCCGAATAGCTGGTGTTGATTGAACGGCATATTCAATAACGCCTGCTGTATCTCTGGCTTAAAACCAGAACTTCGCAGCCATGCATGCCTTCTAATGGTGACTGCTGTATTGACAGTCCGTGCCGCTGTATCAGCAGAGTCTAGTGCAGAGCGGATCTGGTTGTTGGAGATGGCCTGTCCCTCCCCAACCACTTGTTGGGCATGTTTTTGATGCTCTTTTGGTAGATGTTGGATAATATCCTGCATCTCGTCCCAATGTGCTCTGTCATAGCGGGCAAGGAGGGCTTTGTGAGTTTGCAATACGCCACTGATTGGCCGCTTGCGATGCCAGTCTTTTCCCTGCCGCGTCGAACTTGCGGCATTCTTTATCAGGGGGTGGCGCATCCCCTGATGACTGAATTTGCCCGCTTTCTTGCAGCCCCCACTACAACGGAGTCCGGAGGGAGCTGTTGTGTAGTAAACACAGGGTCTGATGGGGGTGGTTTATATTTTTTCCTCGATCCTTGGTGTGATGGCTCTCCCTTTTACTGGTTCTTGGAAAACCTGTTGTGCATGCTTAAGCATGCCCGGTAACATTGGCAGGCTTTGGTACGAAGCATGCGTGGATGCCAGAGTGTTAAACAGAAAATCATCCTCCACTGGGTCTGAATGCATTGTAACATTGTGAAAGGTTGCTGCTCTGGCCAGTACCTGCATGTAGGACGTGCTATCCTCTGGAGGTGAAGGTTTTGAAGGATAACACTCTGGACTGTTGTCCGAAACTGGTGGGTAGTGTAGATCCCAGAGGTCCGCATCGTCCTGCGTCATCCCAGTATGTGTAGGTGACTGTGCCATTGGTGTACCCACTGGTGACAGTTGCGGCGAGTGAAGTGGGGACGTTTGTGGTGAGAAATGTGGGGGTGGTGACTTTTCTCTAACCACTTTGGCCTTTGGTTGCATTTCAGTCTCATGAAAAGCCAGTTTTCTTTTGAACTTGAGCGGAGGGATGGTTTGTATTTTCCCTGCCTCTTTTTGGATTTATAGCCTTGGTTGTGTTTGGTCTAGCTCTTCCAAAACCATTTCTTGCTCAAATCTGTGCCTTTCTTTGAGCTGTTGAGAGAGCCCCTGCTCTTCCGCATAGGAAGTCTTTTTTGGCTCCGAAGCCGGTTTTTTCGGTACCGAAACCCCAATGGATACGGTCGGTCTCGGCTCTGAGAAGCTTTTCCGAGGTTTGCTCGACGTCGACTCTTTTCGGTGCCGGGTTCTCGACCCGAGAAGTCTTCGGCATTATTTTGGCCTTTTCAGTGCCGATGATGGTATTTGGTCACCGCCTTTTTTGTGGGTCGAGCCATGGCCTTTGGCAGTGGCGTCCCCGAGGCCTTCTGTTTCTTTATGTGACCTTGGGTCTGGGATGAGGCAGGTGTACTCACTTTTTGCGCCGCCATCAGTGGCCGATCCCCGGAGTCATCCGAGTCCGAACCCTGAATGGAAATTCTCGTTTCTTCCTCGACGTCAAGGTGTTGTGTCGGCTTCGACACCATCTGCAAACGTCTTGCGTGTCTATCTCTTAGGGACTTCTTGGATCGAAAAGCTTTGCAGGCTCCAACAAGTAGCCTCTGTGTTTGGGAGACAAACACAGGTTACAGACCCGATGCTGGTCTGTATAAGGATACTTGGCGTGACACGTCGGACAGAAACGGAAGGGGGTCCGGTCCATGAGTCTTCGACGACGGTGTGGTCGGGCAGAACCAGGCCTTGGTTAAATGCGGAAGCCCCGAAGGGCCGCCAAAGCGGTCTTGCTGTCGGTTGCGATGTGTTTGTACTAAACCGGTCCCGAACGCAAACAATAATGATGGATTTCTATGATTTTCTAAGTTTTCCCGATTCAAATCACGGAGCGAAGAGGAACACGCCGAACCCAATGGCGGAAAGAAAACAATCTAAGATGGAGACAACGCCCATGCGCAATGGAGCCGAAAGGGAGGAGTCACTGTCCCGTGACTCGAAAAGACTTCTTTGAAGAAAAACAACTTGTAACACTCCAAGCCCAACACTAGATGGCAGGAACAGTGCACAGCATGTGTATCTGCAGCTACACATGCCATCGAACACACACATATATATATATATATATATATACATATGTACAAGTAAATGTTGAACTTAAATGGCTACAGGCTCTCGGGGAGGTGGGAGGGTGCACGTGAATCTGCAGCAGAACATGCCACAAACAGATGTACACTGGGTAAGTGACATTTTCCGTTCGATGGCATGTGTAGCTGCAGATACACATGCTATGCATAGATTACAAAGCAGTTTTTTCCTCCCATAAAGGCGGTGGTTAGCCTGTAGGAGTTGAAGTTGTTTGAAATAATGTTTTTAGTACAGCTTGGCAGAGTGTGGCTTGCTGCGTTGCTAACACATCTACACAGTAATGCTTGGTAAATGTACGTGGTGTTGACCAAGTAGCTGCTTTACAAATTTCAGTCATTGGTATATTTCCTAAGAAAGCCATTGTAGCCCCTTTTTTCCTTGTGGAATGTGCTTTAGGTGTAACTAAGAGCTGCCTTTTAGCTCTAAGGTAACATGTTTGAATGCATTTTACTATACATCTTGCTAACCCTTGTTTTGAAATGGGGCTGCCAGTATGTGGTTTTTGGAGCGCCACAAATAACTGTTTATTTTTTCTAAATGATTTTGTTCCATCTATGTAATATATTAAATCTTTTAGATCTTTTAAATATTTAGATCTTTTAATATCTAATGTGAGCAGGGCTCTTTCTGCCACAGAATCTGGCTGTGGGAAGAAGACTGGTAGTTCCACTATTTGATTGATATGAAACAGTGATACAACATTTGGGAGAAACTTAGGGTTAGTTCGAAGTACGACTTTATGTTTGTGTTCTTGTACGAACGGTCATTGAATTGTGAATGCTTGGATTTCACTAATTCTTCGCAATGAAGTAATTGCGACTAGGAAGACAACTTTCCATGTTATGTATTGAATATGACATGAATGCATAGATTCAAATGGTGGGCCCATAAGTCGTGTGAGCACTATGTTTAGATTCCACAAAGGCACTGGAGGCGTTCTAGGTGGGATGATGCGTTTTAAGCCTTCCATGAAGGCTTTGATAACAGGAACTCTAAAAAAAGAGCTGTGTTGTATATTTTGCAAGTACGCAGAGATTGCAGTGAGATGATTTTTTTTATGGATGAAAAAGCTAAGTTTGCTTTTTGCAAATGAAGCAAATAACATACAATGTCTTGTATTGATGCTGAAAGAGGGGTTATTTGTTTAGATTGACAGTAATACACAAATCTTTTCCATTTGTTGGCATAGCACTGCCTGGTAGTGGGTTTTCTTGCTTTTTTAATTACTTCCATACATTCAGTTGGTAGTTGTAGATACCCAAATTCTATGACTTGAGGAGCCAAAAATCTAGATTGAGTATGTTGGGATTTGGATGCCTGATCTGTTTGTTTCGTGTGAACAGATCTGGTCTGTTTGGGAGTTTGATATGTGGTACTACTGACAGGTCTAATAGATTGAGTACCAGGGCTGACATGCCCACGTTGGCGCTATGAGTATCAGTTTGAGCTTGTTTTGACACAGTTTGTTGACTAGAAATGGAATGAGCGGGAAAGGGGGAAAAGCGTAAGCAAATATCCCTGACCAATTCATCCATAGAGCATTGCCCTTGGATAGAGGATGTGGGTAACTGGACTCTAAGTTTTGGCATTTTGCGTTTTCGTTGGTGGCGAATAGATCTATGTCTGGTGTTCCCCAATGTTGAAAATATAGTTGAAGCACTTGAGGGTGAATCTCCCACTTGTGTGTTTGTTGATGATCTCTGCTGGGAACATCTGCCAATTGGTTGTGTATCCCTGGAATGTATTGTGCTACCAGGTGAATTTTGTTGTGGATTGCCCATTGCCAATTTTTTTGGGCTAGGAGGAAGAGTTCGGATGAATGGGTCCTTCCTTGTTTGTTTAGGTAATACATTGTCATCATTTCTGTTTTGATAAGGATATTCTTGTGAGCGAGAAGAGGCTGAAAAGTTTTGAGTGCTAGGAATACAGATAGCAACTATAAGTGATTTATGTGTAACTGTTTGTGTTTGGCGTACCATTGTCCTTGAATGTTGTGATTGTTGAGGTGTGCCCTCCAGCCAATCATTGATGCATCTGTTGTAAGTATGGTATAAGGCACAGGGTCTTGAAATGGCCGCCCTTTGTTTAGGTTTGTGGAATTCCACCACTGAAGGGACATGCATGTTTGGCGGTCTATCAACACTAGATCGTGAAGTTGACCCTGTGCCTGTGACCATTGCTGTGCAAGGCACTGTTGTAAAGGCCGCATGTTTAGTCTTGCATGTGGGACAATGGCGATACAGGATGCCATCATGCCCAATAGTTTAATGGCGAATTTGACAGTGTGCTGTTGGGCTGGCTGTATTTGTGGCAGTATATTGCAAAATGCTTGTATTCTTTGTAGACTTAGGCTTGCAAGCGCTGTTTGCGTATTTAGTGTTGCCCCTAAATACTGTTGAATTTGCGCAGGTTGTATGTGTGATTTTTGGTAGTTTATGGAGAACCCTAAGTTGTGGAGGGTTTGTATTACATAATGCGTATGGTTTTGACACTGTGTATGACTGTTGGATTTTATTAGCCAATCGTCCAGATATGGGAAGACATGAATGTGTTGCCCTCTTAAGTAGGCTGCAAATACTGCCAGGCATTTTGTGAATACTCTGGGAGCTGTTGTTATTCCGAAGGGTAACACTTTGAACTGATAATGCTTTCCTTGAATCACAAACCTGAGATATTTCCTGTGCGCTGGATGGATGGGTATGTGAATACGCATCTTTCAGGTCTAATGTTGCCATGAAATAGTGCTGTTGAAGTAGTGGGGCAACATCCTGTAGTGTTACCATGTGAAAGTGTTCTGACAGGATGTAAAGATGGAGGGTTCTGAGATCTAATATTGGCCTTAAGGTTCCACCGTTTTTGGGAATGAGGAAATATAGTGAGTAAACTCCTGTTCCTAGTTGTTTTTGTGGCACTGGCTCTATTGCTTGTTTGAGTAATAGAGATTTTACTTCCTCTTGCAACAGGGAGATATGTTGTGTGGAGAGGTTGAGTGGTTTTGGTGGAATAGTTGGTGGAGTTTGTGCCAATTCTATGCAATAGCCATTGCGGATAATTGATAATACCCAGCTGTCTGTGGTAATGGGTAGCCAATTGTTGTGGAACCTTTGCAGTCTTCCCCCCACAGGTGAGGTGTGAATTGGGAAGGGATGGATCAAGTCACTGCTTTGCCTGTTTTGAGGCTTGTTTTGCTGACTGATATTTTCCCATGCCTCTGGGGTACTGGCCTCTGTAAGTGCCTTTGAAACCACCTCTTTGATATTGAGGTTGGTAGGCCGACTGTTTGTGAGGTGGATGCCTCAGGCGTTTGGGTTCTAAATCCACCTCTGTATTGGGGCTTACGAAAGGATCTCCTGTATGGTGTTGTATAAAAAGCACCCACGGCTTTAGCTGTGTCCGAATCCTTTTTAATTTTTTCAATAGCCGTGTCCACCTCTGGGCCAAAAAGCTGTTTTTGGTTAAACGGCATATAGAGGACAGCCTGCTGTATTTCATGCTTAAATCCTGAAGACCTAAGCCATGCGTGTCTTCTTATGGTGACTGCAGATACAGCAGCTAGAACCATCAACACTGCTGAGTCTAGGGCTGACCTGATCGGATTGTTTGTGATAGCTTGCCCTTCCTCAACTATTTGTTGTGCCCTTTTTTGTTGTTCCTTGGGGAGATGTTGTATTATGTCTTTCATCTCATCCTAGTGGGCCCTATCGTATCTAGCCAGCAATACCTGAGTGTTGGCTATCCTCCACTGGTTGGCTGCCTGAGATGCCACCCTTTTGCCCGCAGCATCAAACTTTCTACTCTCCTTGCCTGGTGGGGGTGCATCCCCTGAGGAATGCGAGTTTGCTCTTTTTCTGGCTGCGCTTACCACTAGAGTCCGGCGGCAAATGCTGTGTGATAAAGGCAGGATCAGAGGGAGGTGGCTTATATTTTTTCTCCACCCTAGGAGTAATTATTCTAGTCATAACTGGCTCCCTGAATATTTGGTCAGCATGCTTTAACATGCCGGGCAGCATGGGAAGCGACTGATAAGTTGCATGTGTAGAGGAGAGTGTATTAAAAAGGAAGTCTTCCTCTAACGGCTCAGTGTGCATGGAGACGTTTTGATAGGATGCCGCCCTAGCTATGACCTGAGTGTAGCCTGTACTATCCTCTGGTGGTGATGGCTTAGAGGGATAGCAATCTGGGCTATTGTCTGGAATGGGATCTGGATCATAAAGATCCCATGGATCCACATTGTCGTACTGTGAATCAAATGAATGTGCTGGTGATTGCACAGGTATGGGACTAGTAGGGGGAGAGATGAGCAAATGAGGAGAGTGAGGAGGAGACGAAGGGGGAGAAATTTGAGGAGGTGGAGGTTTCTCTTTGGTTTTTGGCACTTTAGCTGGTGGCTAAGCAGTGTCCAATTCTTGTTGAAAGGCTAATTTCCTCTTAGGCTTTAGAGGAGATGCGGTTATAATCCTGCCAGTGTCTTTGTGGATGTGAATCCTGGCTTGCCTTTCATCTATTGCCTCCATTTGTGAGTGTTCCTCAGTCAGTTTATGGCTTTGAGTACTTCTGAAAGTCCATGTTCCTCCGTATAAAATGGCCTTTTTGGCTCCGAAGCTGGTTTCTTCGGTATTGAAAGACTTGGGGTGGATGATGGCCTCTGCTCTGAAAACGATTTTCGAGGTTTCGACTCAAAGGACCGATGCTTGGTGGACTCCGAGACAGAGCCTCAGCTCGAGTCTGATGGCTTGGGTGGGGTGGCCTTTTTCGGTGCCGAAGTTGTGGGTTGGTCACCGGAGGTCTTTTTACAGGTCGAGCTATGGCCTTCCGGCAGTGGTGTTCCCAAGGTCTTATGTTTGGGCTTGGCTGGGACGGGGCAGGCGTACTCACGTGCTGTCCTGCCGTGACCGGTCTGTCCTCCTCAGACTCCTGCTCGGAGTCAGACCCTCTGCATGATCTCCTCCTCTTCGACGTCGAGACGTTCAGTGATCTTGGATGCCATCACGAGTCTCCGAGCTTTTCTGTCTCAGGACGTCTTCTTGGAACAGAAGGATCTGCAGGCCTCGCAATTTTCCTCCTGATGGTCTGGGGAAAGGGAAAGATTACAGACGAGATGTTGGTCTGTGTAGGGAAATTTTGCGTGGCACAGAGGACAAAAGCAGAATGGGGTCTGGTCCATGAGGCTTCCACACAGTCGGGCGATTAGGCCCGAGTTGGGCGCACGTGCCCCAAAGGGCGAGTAGAGATGTTTAACCAGACAGTACCGAAGTGTCGATAGAGGATGGTATGCGATCGAAACAATACCGACGAGAGTTAGAGTTTTGAAGCTTTTCTGACTCGAACTATCGGAGCGAAAGGAAACACGTCCGAACCTGATGGCGGAAAGAAAACAATTTTACATGGAGTTGATGCCCATGTGCAATGGAACCGAAAAGGAGTCACCACTCGATTCCGTGACTCGAACACACTTCTTCGAAGAAAAACAACTTGCAACACTCCGAGCCCAACACTAGATGGCAGACGTGTGCACAGCATGTGAATCTGCAGCGGAACATGCCACGAACAGCTACCTCCAGACTCAGTAGTTGTAAGTGCTGCAAGGAAGAGAGCAAGTTCGCAGTCGCCAGGTGATGCACCCCCAGCAGACAGAGTAGAAATTTTGATGCTGCAGGGAAAAGGGTGGCATCTCAGGCAGCCAACCAGTGGAGAATAGCCAACTCTCAGGCATTGTTGGCTAGATATGACAGGGCCCACTGGGACTAGATGAAAGATATAATCCAATATCTCCCCAAGGAACAACAAAAAAGGGCACAATGAAATAGTACAGGAAGGGCAAGCCATCACTAATAATCAGATCAGGTCAGCCCTAGACTCTGCAGAAAGTGAGGTTGGGTTCCTTGGTGGTAAAGGCCTGTAGATCACTGACTCTCCTAGTGGACGTAAGTGCAAGGAGGGTTGCCACTTCCCATGTGAGATATTTTAGATCTGCTCTGTGTATGGGCTTGAACGGAGCTTTCATTAATTGTGAAAGGACAATGTTTAGATACCATTGAGGAGGAGGTGGTCACACAGGAGAGAAAGTGTAAAACAGACCCTTCATGAATTGTTATATAAGCCTGGATGAAACAAGGGAGGGTGCATCTACCGAGCGTCTGTATGATGATATAGCCGCCAGATGAACCTTAACTGAAGCATGCCTGAGCCCAGTTTTAAAGCAAGAAGGTGTGATATAATTTGCTCTGGCAAGACCTTTAACTGATGCATATTGTTTTGATAGCACCAGATACAAAACCTCCTCTATTTGAGCCTGTAAGTCTTATTTGTACTGTCAGTTTGTGCTCTAGACAAAATTATCTTGCATTCCTCATCAATGTTCATGCCCTAGAACTCATGGAATTCAGGAGCCATGCGTGCAATTGGAGAGAGGCTGGATCTGGATGACATATCAGACCTTGATTCTTCGTTAGAAGGTTGTGCTTGCTGGGAAGTCGTAAGGGATTGGCCACCGACAGGAGAAAGAGCTCCCTGTACCAGTACGGTCTGGGCCACCTGGGTGCTACGAGTATGAGCTTGCAACCCTCCGATTTCATCTTCTTCAGAAGCCTGGGGATTAATGGGAAGGGGGAAAAGGATATGCAAAGATCCCAGACCATCGCACCGAAAGAGCATTCCCCCACGACCCTGGGAGTGTGTATCGACTGCCGTAAAATTGGCATTTGGTGTTCAGATTGGTGACAAATAGATCCAAGGTTGACCATCCCCCAGCATTGAAAGATCTTGTCCAGTTCCCTCTGACTGAGTTCCCAGTTGTGGCAGTTGTCGTCACATGGAAGGTGTTTCACTCTCAGAGTAATCTTGTGAAGAGTGAGTTATTCCCAGAGAGATTGTGCTTCTCTTGATAGGGAAAGAGATTGTGTTCCTCCCTGTTTGGTGACGTAGAACATGCTTGTTGTGTTGTCTGTACGGACCAACAAAGAGGATCCCGAAATACGCGGGAGGAACGCCTTAAGCGTAAGAAATATTACCTTTAACTCTAGCAGATTTATGTGCAGTCTCTTCTGCGAACTTGACCATTTTCCGTGAATGCACATGTCTTGCAAATTACCTCCCCAGCCGTCCAATGAAGCATCCATTGTGATAATGAAATCTGTCACTGGGGTTAGGAAAGTTAGTTCCTGAGAGATATGGCTGGTTTGGGACCACCACTGTAGGGTCTCCACCATCCTTGGAGTAATACTGATTAAATCCTCGAAGGATCCTTGAGATTGGGTCCATTGCAGTTGCAATTCCTCCTGTAATGGCCTCATTTTCAATCTTGCTAGGTGGACTAATGTGATTGATGAGGAAATCATTCCTAGGAGTGACTTGAGCATTCACACTGAAACGCACTTTCTTTTTGAGAGCGTGGTAGCCATATTGGCTAGCATCTGTTGCCATGCCCTTGAAAGATAAGCCTTTCTCTTGACGGTGTCCAGTTCCGCACCCAAAAAGACTATCTTGCGCGTCAGAAGACTAAATGATTTTGGAAGTTTACTGTTAGGCCTAGGATGTGAAATAATGCTAGGCAGGCATTGGAACCGTTGGACTCCGGCTGCGATGTTGGGGCCTTTATCAGCTAGTCGTCCAAATACGGGAAGACTTGAAAACCCTTGTTTCGAAAGGAAGCTGCTAGAGGCGCAAGACATTTTGTGAAGATTCTTGGCGCTGACTTTAATCCGAATGGGTCTAGGATTAGTCTCCATTCTCCCAACATTTTCCTTATGAGAAAGAACCGGGAACAGAACCAGAGTCCGCTCTGATGTGCAGAGACCTCTGCTATCGCACCCTTGGAGAGCATTAGGAGTGCTTCTTGCTGAAGCGAGTGAAGATGAAGCGGATGCGATTTCCAAGGAGGGTGGTGTGGTGGTTTTTGTACAAATTCCAGCGTATGATCGTGAGCCACTATATCCAGCACCCATTTGTCTGATGTTATGTTTTCGCAATTCTGTAGATAGTTTGAGATGTTCACTCCAACTTAATGGAATTGTGGGAAACATGGAAGCGTAGCTGGTGCCTGAAGAGGATCATTGCTTACGCGGTTGATCCCGTGATTGTGAGTTCTGTTTTCTTCTTCCACCCTTTCTGATGTAGATGGTCGTAGATAGTTGTTTATCAGACTGTTGATAGGCCAGTCTGTAGTGTGGCTGTTGGTACTGCCTATGGTCGGAACCACGAAAATAAGAGAAACCCTTACCTCTGGCTCCCCGAAAGGGCTGCTTCTTGTACTGAAGGATAACCAGAGAACAAGCAGTGTTTGTGTCCGTCTTGATGGCCTGTAAGGCGTCATCTATATGCTTGCCAAAGAGTTTCGCCATCATACGGCATGTCTAATATCCTGGACTGGACCTCGGGCCTGAAAGTTTGCATTTAACCATCCTTGGCGGTGCAATACCGCTGCTCCCGCGAGCTGCCGGAAACCTGTGCAGGTTATATCTAATGCGCAGTCGATCTCTTCTGACGCATGTTCTCCCTCCTGCAGTATTTTACATGCCTCAGGTTGTTTGTGTTCCGGAATGAGCTCTATGAAGGCGTTCATGTCAGACCACATCTGATGGTCATAGCGACCTAAAAATCGCCAGAGAGTTGGCTGCACGGACAGTAATAGCAGACATGGACGAGAATATCCTGCCTATGTTGTCCAGGCGTCTGCCTGCCTTATCTGGTGGAGTAGATATAGGTGTTGATGGATTCTTGGAACGTCTTTGGGTAGCCTGGGAAATTACAGAATTTTTTTTGGGTACCCTGTCAAACATGCTGTAGAGTCCTGCTTAGCCTTGTACTTTTTATCCAGCTCCTGTGGAACTAGTGAAACTGTAACTGGATTCTCCATAATTTTAAAAATATAGTCTATGATTGGGATTGCCCTCACTGACTTTGCCTGTTCTTTAAAGTCATGGAGGAAGCATTCTGACTGTGAGACACATGTCGGCAAATGAAACCGTGTGGCAGCTCTGTCCATTAAATTATGAAAACCACCTATATCCTTCGGTGGAGAATCTGATGGATGAGGAGGTGGTGGCGATGGTCTAGGAGCTAAATAATCATCCCATTCATCGTTAGAAATGTTGGGGAGTTGAAAAATCTCCTTCTCTTTCATACTCTGAGGAAACATCCTCTCTGGGAGGGGCGGCTATTTGTGACTTAGGTGTAAGCCTGGGAGTTTCTGGAGGCGGAGGTATACTCCTTGGTGTTGCAGGAGAGGAAGGTAAAGGCAGCTGCATCTCAGCTGCAGTTGGAAACCTCCTCTTATAATTCTGTAACATAGATTGCAGGTGTTGAATTAAGGAGGCAGGCATTTGTACAGAGTCTCTCGGCTGATGTAATGGCTCATAATAACGTCTTTGATGTGTATAATAAGACTGATACTGTTGCTCGTACACATCCTCATTATCATCCTCCTGATATTTGACATGCAACTGGGATGGTCTTTGTGCACTACCAAACGGCCCTTCATCCTCCGACTCCTCCCAGTCCAGCAGGTGACTAGGAAGTCAGGTTGTTATATTATTAGGTGATGTATCTGCATGGTAAACTGTAGATCTAGACAGTGTTGTAATCTTCACTGTGGCTTGAAGGTCAGGACATCCAGAAGAAATGTGGATCACGCTGTCTTGACTGACAGGAACTAGTGGCATCGTCGACGATGGTATTGTTGACGATGATGTTGTTATTGATGGAGTAGACTATGCTGGCCTCATCGACTGTGTCGTCAAAGGTTTTGTCGCAGCTGCGGACGATGGTGCCCTTGCCGTCGGTGCTCTCAGAGCGAAGTGACTCTGACGATGCTGTGCCTTATCAGTGACTCGGATAGAAGGAATTGGAGCCTTTAAAACAGACGTCAATATAGTCAACGAGAGACGGTAGCTGTGGTAACCGTCGTCACTGTCGACGGCGGTAGTGTTGTCGTCGACTTGACTTTAAGTTAAATCTTCGTAGAAGTTTCAGATGATGGAGATCGGTGGTGGGATTCCTTTCTGCAACGAGGAGAGGATGGCTTGGCCGAAGTTGAACCCTGTGAGGTCTTGGCACCTTCTTTATGTTGCGTCTTGTGGTGTTTCCTCAGCCTGCCCCAGGTCTGCAGATTTGGACCTTTTAGGAGGCTTTCCTGAATCACTCTCCTCACCAGAAGTACAGGATTTAGCCTGTAACCAAATTAACAGTTTTCCTTCTCTGTCTCTAAGGGTCTTAGCAGAGAAGGTGTGGCATATCTTGCAGTCTTTTACCTGATGTACAAGATGCAGGCAATAGAAACTGTCTTCATCCACATGTAGCCTCTTGCCATAGGTCTTACAAGGGAAAAAAGGCCTTTCCTAGAAGTATCAGACATCTTCTGAAGTAAAGAGTTGTTTTGAGAGAAAAAAACTGAGCAGAGCTCAGGGAGACTCCATTCACACGACGTGCAGTAGAAAATCTGATGGAACGAGCCTCTTTGGGGAATATTCCAGAGGGTGCTGTTGCCTGATTGGTCATAAGTCAAGCTTGGTTATTTTTTTTTTAATATATATTTTTTTTTTACACAAAAGAACATAGATAGGCTATATGGTTGTGTTTGCTAGCATTATAGCCTATGGAAAAAAAATGTCTTACTGCTTTTTAGGATACTGTGGGACTCCCAATTAGACGACCAGGATGTTTCAAGCATGTGAATTTATGAAAGATCCAATACTGGATAAGTCGTCTTCTCTAGAGCCCAACGAAAGCAAAGAGACGACAAGAGTCAGCCGACCGACCTCTTATTCGCAGCACAGGGACACCACAGCTGAAGAAGCCTCTTAAGGGTGAGTGTAGCTCAGACAGCTGCTCTCCACAGTCATGCATCACCAGGGGACCAGGACCAGATGCTCAGAAGTTGCATCAGAGTATACTGGACCCAAAAGAGATGGAGTCTATCTTGGTTGCCCGGAAGGCAATCTACAGCCTGTGACACTGGATGACAGATAGTCCAGTAGCGACTGAACTTCGGCCAGACTGAAGAGGACCTGTTGGGACGTTAAAACCTGTGTCCAGGACTCCCTCATCACCTTTGTAGATCGAGGAGTCCCTGCAAGAAGAACCCCCCATATCACATCCACAGCATCCTTAAGCATCTTCAAGCAACCTGTGTCCGGATCATCAGGATAATTTCCAAAGGAATCCATTGGACAAGGATAAAGTGACTGTAACAGCTTCAAGACTGCTTCTTCTGTGGAGATAAGTTTCTGAAGGCCTTGCTAATCTCCCTGACTGGCTCTCTGCCAGAACTGGTCGTCCCAAGTACCTCTAACCGAGCACATTACAACTTATCCAACTTTGTGCTCAAAAAGTTTCAAAGTTTCAAAGTGTCAAATTCGTTGAAATTGACAATGCCTGTTTGCGGTTGAGTAAAATGCTGTGATTTACTATACCTTTTAAATTTCAAACTCTGGAACGCTTCGGTGATCTTTTTCATTTTAGTGTCTAAAAGTACTGTATATTTTTGTTTTCGTTGGGGTCTTGTTGATTTCTTCTTCAATTGTTTAGGTGCTGTTTAAATGCTTTGCACTCGTTCCTTCGTGTAAGCTATGTTGCTCAGAGCCACAGCTGCGTAGGGTTGAGCTGAAGGGTTGACAAACGAAACAAAATGGTTACTTACCAGTAGGACTAGTTTTGCAACAGGCTGCAGAACTACTCCTACTGGTAATTAACAATTTTGTTTTACAGCACAAATCCTTTTCTGGATTCACATGCTGTGCATCTGATTACGTATCAGTTTTTGATTCTCTGGAAAGGATGGGCTGCAAAGAGGGTGAATTGGAAAACAGGTGCTTAAGTACTCTCTGTTCCACCTGTGCTTCTTTGTTCAGATGGATGTCCACACAGTAGAGTTTTGTAAAGGTGTGTGGAGATGCCCAGGTTGAAGCCTTGCAGATGTTAAAAGAAAAGAAACTGGTTCCCCTTCTGGATTGTTTTCAGCTGTTTTAGGTAGCACACAAGGGTTCTCCGCACGTTCATGGAATGAATTGCTCTCTCTCTCTGCTCAAGTCTTGGGTCTTAAAAAAAAAAATAGGCTTGCAGCTGGATACTCTGGTTGACATGCAAAGGTGATACCACTCTTGGGAAGGAAATGTGGATTAGTTCTCAGAACAACCTTGCCCTCGTGTATTCAAAGGTATGGTTCTAGGATTGTCAACGCTTGCAGCATGCTAATCCTGGAGAGTGAAGTGATGGCTATTAATTTTTAAGTTAAGTGCTTTAATTCCATTCCTGTTCACGGATTCAAATGGTTCTGCAACGAGTTGCGCGAGCACTGTATTTAGGTTCCACATAGGTGTTGGTATTGTTCTTGGAGGCGCTACCCTTTGATCTTTCAAGAAACCTTTTCATACTGGTAAGTGTGAAAAGAAGTTCCCTGGTGCTTCCCTGGTATGAGTTGCTACGGCGGCAAGGTGTACCCTTTAGTGATACCTAGGTCAAGCTGCAGTCTGATCGGGAGGTAAGGTTTGTTAGCACTTTTCTATCGTTGTTTCTACTCTTCCTTAGTCTCTGCAACAGTAAAGTACCTGACCCACTTGGCTGTGAGCACTTTCTGGTGCTGGGTTTTCTTGCCTTCCTCACAATTTTCACTGTCTTGGGGGGGCAACTGGAGGTTCCCAAACTCAGGGTTTTCAGGAACCGCATCACTAGGTTGAGTGTAGCTGGCTCCAGGTGAGACACTTTTCCGTTTGGCATTGTTAACAGATCCTGAGTTGCCTTGACTTGTCCATTGCACAGCTCCAAAAGATCAGAGTACCACGTCGGTCTAGCCCATTGAGTGACGATTAGTATGAGTGATGCTCCTGGTTGTCTGGCCTTGTCATAACTCTTAGAATCAGTGGAGTGGAGTGGAGTGGAGTAGGCAAACCTCCCTGACCAGTCTTTCGACAGGGAATTCTCCTCAGACGGGGCACGTGGAAACTTGGTGTAGGAGGCTAGCTTGGTGTGTGGTGGACACCTATGGTGTTGGCACCTTACACCAGACCCAGGCATCCCTTATTAGCAAGTAACAGTGTCTAGGAAGCCAGGGCTCTTTAGTGGTAGCTGCTGTGGTGAGCAGCCAACACTTATCTAGAAGAATGAAGCACTTGCAATACCACAGTAGTCACACAGTAACTTATCACACATGAAAGGAACCACACAGTGTTGCAAAATGAAAATGTCACTTACCCAGTGTACATCTGTTCGTGGCATCAGTCGCAGTAGATTCGCATGTTCTGCAATAGCTCGCCATCTGGTGTTGGGCCGGAGTGTTACAAGTTGTTTTTCTTCGAAGAAGTCTTTCGAGTCACGGGACCGAGTGACTCCTCCTTTTGTCTCCATTGCGCATGGGCGTCGACTCCATCTTCGATTGTTTTTCCCCGCAGAGGGTGAGGTAGGAGTTGAATTGTAGTAATAGTGCCCATGCAATGGAGTGACTAAGTATGCACTTATTTAAGGTTGAGATGATACATATATAAATAATTGAAGGTAACTTCCAAACTGCTACAGGCTCCCGGGGAGGCGGGTGGGCACATGCGAATCTACTGCGACTGATGCCACGAACAGATGTACACTGGGTAAGTGACATTTTCAGTTCGATGGCATCTGTCGCTGTAGATACGCATGTTCTGCAATAGACTAGTAAGCAGTTATTTCCCCAAAAGCGGTGGATCAGCCTGTAGGAGTGGAAGTAGTCTGAAATAATGTCCTTAATACAGCTTGACCTACTGTGGCTTGTTGTGCGGATAACACGTCTACACAGTAATGCTTGGTGAATGTGTGAGGCGTAGACCATGTGGCTGCCTTACATATTTCTTGCATTGGGATGTTTCCTAGAAAGGCCATGGTAGCACCTTTCTTTCTGGTTGAGTGTGCCCTTGGTGTAATGGGCAGCTGTCGTTTAGCTTTAAGGTAGCAGATTTGGATGCATTTAACTATCCATCTGGCTATACCTTGTTTTGAAATTGGGTTTCCTGCATGAGGTTTTTGAAATGCAATAAAGAGTTGTTTAGTCTTTCTGATGTTCTTTGTTCTGTCAATGTAATACATTAATGCTCTTTTGACATCTAATGTATGTAGTGCCCTTTCAGCTACGGTATCTGGCTGTGGAAAGAACACCGGAAGTTCCACTGTTTGATTTAGATGGAACGGTGAAATAACCTTTGGCAAAAATTTAGGATTGGTCCTTAGGACGACTTTATTTTTGTGTAGTTGTATAAAAGGTTCCTGTATAGTAAACGCCTGAATCTCGCTTACTCTTCTCAGGGAAGTAATGGCGATGAGAAATGCCACCTTCCAGGTTAGGAACTGTATGTCGCAGGAGTGCATGGGTTCAAAAGGTGGACCCATAAGTCTAGTTAGGACAACATTTAGGTTCCATGAAGGAACAGGTAGTGTTCTTGGTGGTATAATTCTCCTAAGGCCCTCCATGAATGCTTTAATGACTGGTATTTTATATAGGGAAGTTGAATAGGTAGTCTGCAGGTATGCAGATATTGCTGCAAGGTGAATCTTAATGGAAGAGAAAGCTAGGTTAGATTTTTGTAAGTGAAGCAAGTAACCCACTACATGTTCTGGAGTTGTGTGTAATGGTTGTATTTGATTAATATGGCAGTAGCAAACAAACCTCTTCCATTTACTTGCATAGCAGTGCCTGGTGGATGGCCTTCTTGCTTGTTTTATGACTTCCATACATTCTTGGGTAAGTTGTAAGTGCCCGAATTCTAGGATTTCAGGAGCCAGATTGCTAGATTCAGCGATGCTGGATCTGGGTGTCTGATCTTTTGGTTGTGCTGTGTCAACAGATCTGGCCTGTTGGGCAATTTGATGCAGGGTACCACTGATAGGTCTAGCAGCGTTGTGTACCAGGGTTGCCTTGCCCAAGTTGGTGCTATCAATATGAGTTTGAGTTTGCTTTGACTGAGTTTGTTTACCAGGTAAGGAAGGAGAGGGAGAGGAGGAAAAGCGTAAGCAAATATCCCTGACCAGTTCATCCATAGGGCATTGCCTTGGGATTGTTTGTGTGGGTATCTGGATGCGAAGTTTTGGCATTTTGCGTTCTCCCTTGTCGCAAACAAGTCTATCTGAGGTGTTCCCCAGAGTTTGAAATAAGTGTTCAGTATTTGGGGGTGAATTTCCCATTCGTGGACCTGTTGGTGATCTCGAGAGAGATTGTCTGCGAGTTGATTTTGTATCCCTGGTATAAACTGTGCAATTAGGCGAATTTGGTTGTGAATTGCCCAATGCCAAATTTTTTGTGCTAACAGGCTTAACTGCGTGGAGTGCGTCCCTCCCTGCTTGTTTAGATAATACATTGTTGTCATGTTGTCTGTTTTGACGAGAATGTATTTGTGAACTATTATTGGTTGGAAAGCTTTTAGTGCTTGAAAAACTGCAAGAAGTTCTAGGTGATTGATATGCAGTTTTGTTTGATGTACGTTCCATTGTCCTTGTATGCTGTGTTGATCGAGGTGTGCTCCCCACCCTGTCATGGAAGCATCTGTTGTTATTACGTATTGTGGCACTGGGTCTTGGAAAGGCCGCCCCTTGTTTAAATTTATGTTGTTCCACCACAGAAGCGAGAGGTAAGTTTGGCGGTCTATTAACACCAGATCTAGAAGGTGACCCTGTGCTTGAGACCACTGTGATGCTAGGCATTGTTGTAAGGGCCTCATGTGCAGTCTTGCGTTTGGGACAATGGCTATGCATGATGACATCATGCCTAGGAGTTGTAATACCATCTTTGCTTGTATCTTTTGTGTTGGATACATGCGTTGTATGATGGTGTTGAAATTTTGAATTCTTTGTGGACTTGGAGTGGCTACTCCTTTTGATGTGTCTATTATGGCTCCCAGGTATTGTTGTACCTTGCGTGGCAGAATTTTGGATTTTGTGAAATTGACGGTGAACCCTAGTTTGAAGAGGGTTTGTATGATATGATTCGTGTGATTTGAGCACTCTATTAACGAATGGGCCTTGATTAGCCAGTCGTCTAGATATGGGAACACATGTATTTGCTGTCTTCTGATGTGTGCAGCGACTACCGCTAGACATTTGGTAAAGACTCTTGGTGCGGTTGTTAATCCGAAAGGCAGTACCTTGAATTGGTAATGTATTCCTTTGAATACAAACCTTAGGTATTTCCTGTGCGATGGGTGTATTGGTATATGGAAATAAGCATCCTTGAGGTCTAAAGTTGCCATGTAGTCGTGCAGCTTTAGCAATGGCAATACTTCTTGTAGTGTGACCATGTGGAAGTGGTCTGATTTGATGAAAGTGTTGACTACTCTGAGGTCTAGGATTGGTCTCAGTGTTTTGTCCTTCTTTGGTATCAGAAAGTACAGTGAGTAAACTCCTGTGTTTATTTGTGTGTTTGGCACTAATTCGATTGCATTCTTTTGCAATAGTGCCTGCACTTCTATCTCTAGGAGATTGGAATGGTGTGTTGTTAAATTTTGTGCTTTTGGTGGTATGTTTGGAGGGAACTGTAGAAATTCTATGCAGTAACCATGTTGGATAATTGCTAGAACCCAAGTGTCTGTAGTGATTTTCTCCCATGCTCTGTAATAATGACCTATTCGTCCCCCCACTGGTGTTGTGTGGAGGGGGTGAGTGACATGTGAGTCACTGTTTAGTAGTAGGGGTTTTGGGGCTTTGGAATCTTCCTCTATTTCTAGGGAATTGCCCTCCTCTATATTGTCCCCGAAAAACTCCTCTATACTGTCCTTGGTAACTGGACGGTGTGGCTTGTGAGGTGCTGGCTTGTGTGCTTTGACCCCGAAACCCCCCTCGAAAGGGCGTTTTACGGAATGAGCTGTAATTCCCTCTGCTCTGCGGGGAGTAGAGTGCGCCCATGGCTTTGGCAGTGTCCGTATCTTTTTTGAGTTTCTCAATTGCTGTGTCCACTTCTGGACCGAACAGTTCTTTTTCATTAAAAGGCATATTGAGAACTGCTTGTTGAATCTCTGGTTTAAATCCAGACGTTCGGAGCCATGCATGCCTTCTGATAGTTATAGATGTATTAATTGTCCGTGCAGCTGTATCTGCAGCGTCCATGGAGGAGCGGATCTGGTTGTTGGAGATGGCCTGTCCCTCCTCAACCAATTGTTTTGCCCTATTTTGGAAGTCTTTGGGCAGATGTTCAATGAGATGTTGCATCTCGTCCCAGTGGGCTCTGTCATAGCGCGCAAGTAGTGCCTGGGAGTTCGCGATGCGCCACTGGTTTGCAGCTTGTGCTGCGACTCTCTTACCAGCTGCATCAAACTTGCGGCTTTCTTTATCTGGGGGTGGTGCATCTCCAGATGTGTGAGAGTTGGCCCTTTTTCTAGCTGCTCCTACAACAACAGAGTCTGGTGGCAGCTGTGTTGTGACGAAAGCCGGGTCCGTAGGAGGCGGCTTATACTTTTTTTCCACCCTTGGTGTGATTGCCCTACTTTTGACCGGGTCCTTAAATATGTCTTTTGCGTGCCGGAGCATACCAGGGAGCATAGGCAGGCTTTGGTAGGAGCTGTGGGTGGAGGAGAGTGTGTTGAACAAGAAATCATCCTCGACCTGTTCTGAGTGGAGGCTTACGTTGTGAAATTGTGCTGCTCTAGCCACCACCTGAGAGTACGCGGTGCTGTCTTCTGGTGGAGATGGTTTTGTAGGGTATGCCTCTGGGCTGTTATCTGACACTGGGGCGTCGTATAGGTCCCATGCGTCCTGGTCTTGGTCACCCTGGCTCATGGTGGTGTGAGCTGGGGAGTGTGATGGCGTTTGTGCTGGTGAAACGTTAATCACGGGCGGAGGAGAGGGTGGTGGTGTAACTCTTTTCGCCACTTTTGGTTGTGGTGCTTGTTCCGTCTGGAACTCCAACCTTCTCTTTCTCCTAATGGGGGGAAGGGTGCTTATTTTCCCTGTCCCCTGCTGAATGAAGATACGCTTTTGCGTATGGTCCGCATCAGTTGCTTGTAGCTCTTCCTCAAACCTATGCTTCTGCATTTGGGAGGTTAGCGAGTGCTCTTCTGTATAAGAGCCTGAAGCTGGGTCGCTTGCAGTTTGTTTCGGCATCGAAACTTTGTCTGCGTGTTTTTTCGGCTCCGAGGTGACTTTTTTCCTTTTCGGGGCCGAAACCTCTCGGCGTCGATCTGTTTCGGTGCCGCTGTCTCGGCGTCGAGCCGTGTCCACACCGGCATCTCGGTGTCGAGGCTTGTCTCCAGCACTTTCTCGGTCCCGAGAAGGCTGCGTGCCGGTGTCTCGACCGGAGTCGGACGATCTCGGCACCGTTTGGGCCTTTTTCGGTGCCGACGGTCGGTCACCGATTTTATGGGTTGAGCCATGGCCTGGTGGCAGTGGCGTCCCCTGGGCCTTGTAAATGTTTCTTTGTGTGGTTTTCGACGTCTTACTCACGGTTTGTGTATCGTCGAATCCTTCGGAGTCTGAGTCTTGGATCGAGAAGGTACCTTCCTCTTCCTGTTCCTCGAACTCCCGTCGGGCTGTCGGTGCGGACGCCATTTGAAGTCTTCTGGCTCGACGGTCTCGGAGTGTTTTTCGGGACCGGAACGCACGACAGGCCTCGCAGGTGTCTTCGCTGTGCTCAGGTGACAGGCACAGGTTGCAGACCAAGTGTTGGTCTGTGTAGGGGTATTTATTGTGGCATTTGGGGCAGAAACGGAAAGGGGTCCGTTCCATCGGCGTTCCTCAGCACGCGGTCGGGCCGACCAGGCCCCGACGGAGGATCGAAAAACTACCCCGAAGGGCACCGGAGCTCTTCGATCTTCGATGCGGTGTTGAATGTAAGTACGCCGATCCCGAACGCAACAATACCGACGAAAATCTTCCGAAATTAACTATTTTTTCTGTTCCGAAACTCGGAGCGACAGGAACACGTCCGAACCCGATGGCGGAAAAAAAACAATCGAAGATGGAGTCGACGCCCATGCGCAATGGAGACAAAAGGAGGAGTCACTCGGTCCCGTGACTCGAAAGACTTCTTCGAAGAAAAACAACTTGTAACACTCCGGCCCAACACCAGATGGCGAGCTATTGCAGAACATGCGTATCTACAGCGACAGATGCCATCGAACATAAAGGTACTTTATTATAGTAACACTGAACTAGAATATCATAGGCAATCCCACTGTCTCTGGAGGTATAATACACAAAATATACACAGGTAAGTACTATGAATCAGCATAAAAATAGCAAGGACCCTATAGGGGGAGCCAAACCATATACTAAAATAGTGGAATGCGGCAACAGCTCACCCACCAGAGGGTATGGAGTAGTTAGCCAAGGGCTGGGAGTGTATGGAACCACAAGAGGTGAATATCTAGAAGACCCCCAGAGACCAGAAGTAAGTTACTTGGTTGTCCCAATAGCTAACATGGGGACTTAGAACTGAAACAATGCAAGAACAGTACCAGACCGGTGGAACCAAACTGTGGATTGCAAATGTAAAGGACCTGTAAAAGAAGAGGACAGAGTCCAGTCCACGGAAGAGTGTCCAGGTGGGACAGGAGGTAATGCACACCTTTCTGTGGGTGAAGATCTGGGATGACAGTGATGGGTGAAGGCCAGATGCGGAGTCCAGGAGCTCCAGAGGTCCCTGAAATCGTCTAGGAGCTGTCCCTCACAGTTTCCGGAATGCAGACGGGTCAGTGGTCAGGAAGACCACCAACAAGCACAACAAATGCAAGTTGGAACGGTAGAAGATTTGCAGGGCTGGAGAGGACCAGCGAGGTACTGGGGATTCGACCCTTAGAGGGAGTCCGGGCTAACCCTAAGAAGACAGGAGACCCAGCAGCAGTCGAAGCCCCCTTGAGCAACCCACTGGCAATAGGCACAGTTAGTCGCAGTGAGGCCCAGTCACAGCACCTGAAGGAGTCCCACGTCACTGGAGCAGCAGAGAGGAGACTGTCCTTGCAGAAGTAGAGTGCTGGGGTCCAGGGCTACTTGGAGCCTAAAGATCCCTTGGAGCAGAAGTCATCAAGCCTTGGCTGCTGCAACAGTTGATGTGCACAGGGGTTCCGTCCTGAAGGAAGAGGCAATGACTCACCGTCTCCCAAGTTGGTGAGACAGCAGAGAGGACTCCCCTCAGAACCACCACCTGTGTTGGAGAATCTTCGCAGGTCCAGAGGACAGCAAATCTCAGCAGTTGGACGTCGTTGACTTAGGCGTCTGCGGATACAGGGGAGTGACTCCTTCATTCCAAGGGAGATTCCTTCTTTGGTGCAGCTGAAGTCTTGCTAACCCCAGAGTATGCATAGTCGTTGGAATGTTGCAGAGTGCTGACAGGAGCCATGGAAACAATGTTACAGGGCGAGGTCGTCTTGGTGTTGCAGTCTTGTTTGGTTCCTGTGAAGTCCAGCAGTTGGTGGCCAGGAGCAGAAGAGGTTGCTGCAGAGGAGTCCTGGTGGAGTCTTGCACGTCGAATCTGGGAACCCACCCCACAAGGGAGTCCCTAAATAGCTCAAAAAGCAACTTGCTCACTTTGCAAAGTGACCACCTATCAGAGGTAGTGTAGGAAGTTGGCTCTGTATGCACTATTTCAAAGTAAGGAATAGTATGCACAGAGTCCAAGGGTTCCCCTTAGAGGTAAGATAGTGGCAAAAAGAGATAATACTAATGCTCTATTTTGTGGTAGTGTGGTCAAGCAGTAGGCTTATCAAAGGAGTAGTGTTAAGCATTTGTTGTACATACACACAGGCAATAAATGAGGAACACACACTCAGAGACAAATCCAGCCAATAGGTTTTGTTATAGAAAAATATATTTTCTTAGTTTATTTTAAGAACCACAGGTTCAAATTTAACATGTAATATCTTGTTTGAAAGGTATTGCAGGTAAGTACATTAGGAACTTTGAATCATTTCAATTGCATGTATACTTTTCAAGTTATTCACAAATAGCTACTTTAAAAGTGGACAGTTCCTGGGGGAGGTAAGTTTTTGTTAGTTTTACCAGGTAAGTAAGACACTTACAGGGTTCAGTTCTTGGTCCAAGGTAGCCCACCGTTGGGGGTTCAGAGCAACCCCAAAGTTACCACACCAGCAGCTCAGGGCCGGTCAGGTGCAGAGGTCAAAGAGGTGCCCAAAACACATAGGCTTCAATGGAGAGAAGGGGGTGCCCCGGTTCCAGTCTGCCAGCAGGTAAGTACCCGCGTCTTCGGAGGGCAGACCAGGGGGGTTTTGTAGGGCACCGGGGGGGACACAAGTCAGCACAAAAAGTACACCCTCAGCAGCGCGGGGGCGGCCGGGTGCAGTGTGTAAACAAGCGTCGGGTTCTCTGTAGGTTTCAATGAGAGACCAAGGGGTCTCTTCAGCGGTGCAGGCAGGCAAGAGGGGGGGGGGGGCTCCTCGGGGTAGCCACCACCTGGGCAAGGGAGAGGGCCTCCTGGGGGTCACTCCTGCACAGGAGTTCCGTTCCTTTCGTTGCTGGGGGCTGCGGGTGCAGGGTCTTTTCCAGCCGTCGGGAAATGGAGTTCAGGCAGTCGCGGTCAGGGGGAGCCTCGGGATTCCCTCTGCAGGCGTCGCTGTGGGGGGTCAGGGGGGACAACTTTGGTTACTCACAGTCTCGGAGTCGCCGGAGGGTCCTCCCTGAGGTGTTGGTTCTCCACCAGTCGAGTCGGGGTCGCCGGGTGCAGTGTTGCAAGTCTCACGCTTCTTGTGGGGAGTTGCAGGGGTCTTTAAATCTGCTCCTTGAAACAAAGTTGCAGTTCTTTTGGAACAGTGCCGCTGTCCTCGGGAGTTTCTTGTCTTTCTTGAAGCAGGGCAGTCCTCAGAGGGTTCAGAGGACGCTGGTCCCTTGGAAAGCGTCGCTGGAGCAGGTTTCTTTGGAAGGCAGGAGACAGGCCGGTAAGTCTGGGGCCAAAGCAGTTGGTGTCTTCTGGTCTTCCTCTGCAGGGGTTCTTCAGCTCAGCAGTCCTCTTCTTCTTGTAGTTTCAGGAATCTAAATTCTTAGGTTCAGGGAAGCCCTTAAATACTAAATTTAAGGGCGTGTTTAGGTCTGGGGGGTTAGTAGCCAATGGCTACTAGCCCTGAGGGTGGGTACACCCTCTTTGTGCCTCCTCCCAAGGGGAGGGGGTCACATTCCAATCCCTATTGGGGGAATCCTCCTTCTACAAGATGGAGGATTTCTAAAAGTCAGAGTCACCTCAGCTCAGTACACCTTAGGGGCTGTCCTGACTGGCCAGTGGTGACTCCTTGTTTTTCTCATTATCTCTCCTGGACTTGCCGCCAAAAGTGGGGGCTGGGTCCAGGAAGCGGGCATCTCCACTAGCTGGAGTGCCCTGGGGCATTGTAACACGAAGCTTGAGCCTTTGAAGCTCACTGCTAGGTGTTACAGTTCCTGCAGGGGGGAGGTGTGAAGCACCTCCACCCAGAGCAGGCTTTGTTTCTGTCCTCAGAGAGCACAAAGGCTCTCACCGCATGGGGTCAGAAACTCGTCTCTCAGCAGCAGGCTGGCACAGACCAGTCAGTCCTGCACTGAACAATTGGGTAAAATACAGGGGGTATCTATAAGATGCCCTCTGTGTGCATTTTTTAATAAATCCAACACTGGCATCAGTGTGGGTTTATTATTCTGAGAAGTTTGATACTAAACTTCCCAGTATTCAGTGTAGCCATTATGGAGCTGTGGAGTTCGTTTTTGACAGACTCCCAGCCCATATACTCTTATGGCTACCCTGCACTTACAATGTCTAAGGTTTTGCTTAGACACTGTAGGGGCATAGTGCTCATGCGCATATGCCCTCACCTGTGGTATAGTGCACCCTGCCTTAGGGCTGTAAGGCCTACTAGAGGGGTGACTTACCTATGCCACAGGCAGTGGGAGGTTGGCATGGCACCCTGAGGGGAGTGCCATGTCGACTTAGTCATTTTCTCCCCACCAGCACACACAAGCTGGCAAGCAATGTGTCTGTGCTGAGTGAGGGGTCCCTAGGGTGGCATAAGACATCCTGCAGCCCTTAGAGACCTTCCCTGGCATCAGGGCCCTTGGTACCAGGGGTACCAGTTACAAGGGACTTACTAGGTGCCAGGGTTGTGCCAATTGTGGAAACAATGGTACATTTTAGGTGAAAGAACACTGGTGATGGGGCCTGGTTAGCAGGGTCCCAAGCACACTTCTCAGTCAAGTCAGCATCAGTATCAGGCAAAAAGTGGGGGGTAACTGCAACAGGGAGCCATTTCTTTACAGGTGGTCACTGGTGTCACCTGCCTGACGATCACTCAGATGCTCACAGAGGCCTCTACCCATCTTGGTTTCAAAATGGCAGAATCAAGTGGCCACCTGAAGGAGCTCTGGGCACCACCCCTGGGGTGGTGATGGACAGGGTAGTGGTCACTCCCCTTTCCTTTGTGTAGTTTCGTGCCAGAGCGGGGACCAGGGGCCCGGGACTGAGGCGAACCAGATCACGCAGAGGGCACTAAATATGCCCTTCAAATCAAGCTAGTGACGTGAGGAGGCTACCCCTCTCCAGCCTTGTAACACCTATTTACAAGAGAGGAGGTTGCACCACCCTCCCACAGGAAATCCTTTGTTCTGCCTTCCCCTACTTGTACTGGTCATGCTGCAGGAGGGCACAGTCCTGTCTGAGGGGCTGCAGCAGCGTGAGCTGCTCACAGACCCTGGAAGACTGGCAGGAGCAATACTGGGGGCTCCTCTAAGGAGTGCACGGAATCATGCCACCAATACTGACATAAGTACTGGGGTATGATTCCGACATGTTTGATACCAAACATGCCTAGGTTCGGAGTTAGCATTATGTAGCTGGACCCTAGGTAGTGACCTACAACCAGTACATAGCTAAAATGTCTTCCCTGCACTCATGAAGTCCAGTGATTTGGAACTGGAGTTCGTAGGGGCACCTCTACTTGTGCAGGGGTGCCCACACACACACACACACACGGACCTGCACCCTGCCTTTAGGGCTGGAAGGGCCTACTATACGGGTGAGTTGGTAGCTTGAAGTCTCTATATATTCATGTTTTATGGGTTCCACCACTCTATTTCCTTCTAAATTCTTGATGTAACAATCACTGCATCCTCCCAGTTCCAAGTGGCTTGTGACCATTCATTCTTGTATGGGTCACATGTGTAGTCTTGCGTGTGATATGAATGGATGCATGAAGTCATTATGCCCATCAGTTTCATGACAGTCCTCACTGTCAGAGACTATCCCTTCTGGTAGGGGAGAGTTTGCTCCACTATTACTAACACACTCTTGGGGACTGGGTATGCTCATGTAGTCTTAGTCCAATTTTGTCCATAGGAAGGCCTTTACTCTCTTTGGGGATGGTGATTACATTGGATTCTGGAGCATTCCAATGACTGCTAGCTTGTCCTTGTGGCATTTTTGTTTTGAGTTTTGCCTTTACCAACCAGTTGTCCAGGTATGGGTAGACATGTATATCCTCTCTTCTCAGGTGTGCGGCCACAACAGATGGGCATTTTGTTAACACCCTTGGTTCGGATTTTTGTCAGGAAGAATAACACACTAAATTGGTAGTGTACTCCGCCCATAAGAAATCTGAGCTATTTCTGGTGCTGTGGTTCACTGGTATGTGAAGATAGGCGTTTTTTAGTTCTAACGTGGCCATAGTCTACCCTTCTAAGGAGCAGGATCACTTCTTGTCACATTGTCATTTTGAAATGTTGCTTTTGTATGAAATAATTTCGGTACCTGAGGTCTAGGGTCAGTCTCAGCATTAAGTCTTTTTTCAGTATTGGTAAATATGCTGAGTAGATGCCACTGCCTACTTCCCCCTGTAAGGTGTTCTCCTTGTCCCACTTTAACGAAGTTCCTTGACCTCTTCTCGCAACTGGGTGAGTTCTTGTTCCCTTAATGTTCTTGGCTTTTTGGGGTGGGCGAGGGGGAAATGAGACGGTGGTTTGTAAGTTCTATGCAGTAGCTGTGTTTTATGATGTTTAACATCGAATTATCTGACGAGATTCACATCCATTCCCTGAGGAATCCTCCTATTCTTTCCCTCACTGGTTTTGTAGGTCACTTTAGTCACTTGGTAGTTCCTCCACTAGCAGGCTGTCCCCTATCTCTGGGCTTTCCACAAAAAGGCTGTCTCACAGGGTGTTGCCACTACTGCTGTGTAGGTTGCATCAAGGCTTGCTGGTTGAAATCCTGTTAGTGTTGCTGTTGGGCTGTTAAGAAACCTGCCCTTTCTGCTGGTCTTCTGTTGGGGACACCTTTCCCTCCTGAGTGACCCTCTGAATTTTAAGGACCCAATGGACTTAGCCATTTTATTGTCTTTCTTGGTTTAAGTGCCTTTTCCATGGCGGTCCTGAAGAGAACTTCTGCTGTGAATGGCATATTTATCACCAAGGACTGTACCTCAGCCTTGAATCTGGAGCTCCTGCGCCATGTGCGCCTCCTCAGTGTGGTGCCCGTGTACAACTGTCTGTGTGTGGTAATCGCTGCATGTAGCGCAGATTTGAGGTGGGAGTTGACAATGTTCCTGCTATCCTGGATGAATGCCTTTGCTATTTTTTTAAGCTCTTCTTGGAGGTGCAGCATCAGCCCTGCAATTTCCTCCTTCTGCTGGTGGCCATATGTGTCAAAGACAGCTTTGGAGTTTGCAGTTCTCCATTACATCGCTGTCTCCCTTTCCATCTTTCTACAAACCAGGTACATACTCTTGTTTTCTTTCTCTGGGGGTGGGCCTGTAGATGTGGTTGTGCTGTTGCCCTTTCTGGCTGTGGCCACTATGATGGAGGCTGCTGATATTTTTCCCTTGATGTTTTGGGGAACTTGTGTAGAATGCTTATATTTTTTTTTTGTACTTTGAGTAATCACCCTAGCTGCGGCAGGTTTATTAATGGCTTTTTTGCCCTGGTCTATAATGCTGGGAAGCATGGACAGGAACAGGTTCAACTTCTGGTATGGCATCATGGTTAAGAAGGAAGCAAGATTCCTCATTCTCCTCCTCCAGCTGGATTCCATTTCTGTCTGTCTCACTCTTTGTAAGCCAATTGTACACGCATAGGTTGTGTTGGGGCGAAGGCCTCAAAGGATAGCTGTTGATCCCTGCATTAGGGGATGTAGCATTGAAATCCAGCCTCATGTCCTTGAACCGGCTCTGTCTCCCCACTTGCCTCTTCGTCCTTGTAAACTAAGAGGTTCTCCTGTTATTCCTTGTGTGGTTCTGGTGTTGAAGGTGCCTTGATGTCTGTCAGTCTTCCAGATCCCTTGGCTCCAAGGGTTTTATTGGGATATGAAATGCATAGCACATGTGAATCCAGAAAAGTATTCAAACTGCATAATCTAAGTGTCCTGGAGGGGGTAGTGAGTTTAATACATGGTGAGGTTGTACATCATACTATATAAAACACCCCATTTCCTCACAGGTACGGTGCGAGAAATTGCAAACTGCTGTGGTTTGTTCTTTTGAAAGGGTTTAATGAGGTCTGTGGTGTTGGTCACACAGTGCTACATGACAGACACCATAGACCCCACTGGCATTTTGAGGTACCTTACATAATAAAAAAAAACCTAACAGATGAGCTATGCGTATGACAAGAGAAACCCCAAGCAAGTATGCCACAAAAATGCACGTGTGTTTCTGAAACAGCAAAATTGGTTGACCTACATGTAGGCGGTTTAACTTACAAGATTCGACTGAAATAATATAAAACAACTGTACAACAATGAAATCTTGCTTAAGGGAATGATTTCATAAATGACAGTTGCAGTAGTTTTTTGTGCTTTAAATGGTTTTCTTTTTGGTTCTACAATTCTGGGAGAATAAGGGTAACAGAGTAGACAGGAAACCAGCACACCCAAATAAAATGAAGTTAAGGTATACTGGGTGACAGTGCAGATGAAAGTAAGTTATTTACCGGTCTCCAGTATTGGTATCTTTCATAGATTCACATTCTTGAATCATTCCCTGTCGAAGCGGGCGTCCCACAGTGCAACAGTAAAGCAGTATGTATCTATGTCCTTTTTTAAAAAAAAAGGACCAACCTTGTATTATAACAATCCGGCAACAGTACCCTCTAGAACGCTCCCAACAGATGCTGAATCCCTCAGAATTTCTAAACACAAGTGGGAATAATAATCCAATTTATGGTGCGGGGCTTTTTAAGGGGAAGAGGGTGGGTCGTAAGTGAACTATGAAAGATACCAATACTGGAGAAACCAGTTATTTTCTTCTCTGGTATTGGTTCTCCCATATATTCACATGCTTGAATAAGAATAACAAGGGGGGGGGGGGGGGGGTGTGTGTGTGTGTGTGTGTGTGTGTGTACACACATATATAAATATGGAAAATGTCACTTACCCAGTGTACATCTGTTTGTGGCATGAGACGCTGCAGATTCACATGCTGTGCATTATCCTGCCATCTAGTGTTGGGCTCGGAGTATTACAAGTTGTTTTTCTTCGAAGAAGTCTTTTCGAGTAACGAGACTGAGGGACTCCTCCCTTTCGGCTCCATTGCGCATGGGCGTCGACTCCATCTTAGATTGTTTTCCCCGCAGACGGTGAGGTAGGAGTTGTGAGTATACTAGATGTACCCATGCAATGGAGTAGGTATGTGTAAGGAAATGCCTCCTTGGCATGGTTGCCCCCTGACTTTTTGCCTTTGCTGATGCTATGTTTACAATTGAAAGTGTGCTGAGGCCTGCTAACCAGGCCCCAGCACCAGTGTTCTTTCCCTAACCTGTACTTTTGTATCCACAATTGGCAGACCCTGGCATCCAGATAAGTCCCTTGTAACTGGTACTTCTAGTACCAAGGGCCCTGATGCCAAGGAAGGTCTCTAAGGGCTGCAGCATGTCTTATGCCACCCTAGAGACCTCTCACTCAGCACAGACACACTGCTTGCCAGCTTGTGTGTGCTAGTGAGGACAAAACGAATAAGTCGACATGGCACTCCCCTCAGGGTGCCATGCCAGCCTCTCACTGCCTATGCAGTATAGGTAAGACACCCCTCTAGCAGGCCTTACAGCCCTAAGGCAGGGTGCACTATACCATAGGTGAGGGTACCAGTGCATGAGCATGGTACCCCTACAGTGTCTAAACAAAACCTTAGACATTGTAAGTGCAGGGTAGCCATAAGAGTATATGGTCTGGGAGTCTGTCAAACACGAACTCCACAGCACCATAATGGCTACACTGAAAACTGGGAAGTTTGGTATCAAACTTCTCAGCACAATAAATGCACACTGATGCCAGTGTACATTTTATTGCAAAATACACCCCAGAGGGCACCTTAGAGGTGCCCCCTGAAACTTAACCGACTGTCTGTGTAGGCTGACTAGTTCCAGCAGCCTGCCACACTAGAGACATGTTGCTGGCCCCATGGGGAGAGTGCCTTTGTCACTCTGAGGCCAGTAACAAAGCCTGCACTGGGTGGAGATGCTAACACCTCCCCCAGGCAGGAGCTGTAACACCTGGCGGTGAGCCTCAAAGGCTCACCCCTTTGTCACAGCACAGCCGGGCACTCCAGCTTAGTGGAGTTGCCCGCCCCCTCCGGCCACGGCCCCCACTTTTGGCGGCAAGGCTGGAGGGAACAAAGAAAGCAACAAGGAGGAGTCACTGGCCAGTCAGGACAGCCCCTAAGGTGTCCTGAGCTGAGGTGACTCTAACTTTTAGAAATCCTCCATCTTGCAGATGGAGGATTCCCCCAATAGGGTTAGGATTGTGACCCCCTCCCCTTGGGAGGAGGCACAAAGAGGGTGTACCCACCCTCAGGGCTAGTAGCCATTGGCTACTAACCCCCCAGACCTAAACACGCCCTTAAATTTAGTATTTAAGGGCTACCCTGAACCCTAGAAAATTAGATTCCTGCAAACTACAAGAAGAAGGACTGCCTAGCTGAAAACCCCTGCAGAGGAAGACCAGAAGACGACAACTGCCTTGGCTCCAGAAACTCACCGGCCTGTCTCCTGCCTTCCAAAGAACTCTGCTCCAGCGACGCCTTCCAAGGGACCAGCGACCTCTGAATCCCCTGAGGACTGCCCTGCTTCGAAAAAGACAAGAAACTCCCGAGGACAGCGGACCTGCTCCAAAAAGACTGCAACTTTGTTTCAAGGAGCAGCTTTAAAGACCCTGCAATCTCCCCGCAAGAAGCGTGAGACTTGCAACACTGCACCCGGCGACCCCGACTCGGCTGGTGGAGAACCAACACCTCAGGGAGGACCCCCGGACTACTCTACGACTGTGAGTACCAAAACCTGTCCCCCCTGAGCTCCCACAGCGCCGCCTGCAGAGGGAATCCCGAGGCTTCCCCTGACCGCGACTCTCTGAAACCTAAGTCCCGACGCCTGGAAAAGACCCTGCACCCGCAGGCCCCAGGACCTGAAGGACCGGACTTTCACTGGAGAAGTGACCCCCAGGAGTCCCTCTCCCTTGCCCAGGTGGAGGTTTCCCCGAGGAAGCCCCCCCTTGCCTGCCTGCAGCGCTGAAGAGATCCCTTGATCTCTCATAGACTAACATTGCAAACCCGACGCTTGTTTCTACACTGCACCCGGCCGCCCCCGCGCTGCTGAGGGTGAAATTTCTGTGTGGGCCTGTGTCCCCCCCGGTGCCCTACAAAACCCCCCTGGTCTGCCCTCCGAAGACGCGGGTACTTACCTGCAAGCAGACCGGAACCGGGGCACCCCCTCCTCTCCATTCTAGCCTAAGCGTTTTGGGGCACCACTTTGAACTCTGCACCTGACCGGCCCTGAGCTGCTGGTGTGGTAACTTTGGGGTTGCTCTGAACCCCCAACGGTGGGCTACCTTGGACCAAGAACTGAACCCTGTAAGTGTCTTACTTACCTGGTAAAACTAACAAAAACTTACCTCCCCCAGGAACTGTCCACTTTTAAAGTAGCTATTTGTGAATAACTTGAAAAGTATACATGCAATTGAAATGATTCAAAGTTCCTAATGTACTTACCTGCAATACCTTTCAAACAAGATATTACATGTTAAATTTGAACCTGTGGTTCTTAAAATAAACTAAGAAAAGATATTTTTCTATAACAAAACCTATTGGCTGGATTTGTCTCTGAGTGTGTGTACCTCATTTATTGTCTAGGTGTATGTACAACAAATGCTTAACACTACTCCTTGGATAAGCCTACTGCTCGACCACACTACCACAAAATAGAGCATTAGTATTATCTCTTTTTACCACTATTTTACCTCTAAGGGGAACCCTTGGACTCTGTGCATGCTATTCCTTACTTTGAAATAGCACATACAGAGCCAACTTCCTACATTGGTGGATCAGCGGTGGGGTACAAGACTTTGCATTTGCTGGACTACTCAGCCAATACCTGATCACACGACAAATTCCAAAATTGTCATTAGAAATTGATTTTTGCAATTTGAAAAGTTTTCTAAATTCTTAAAAGACCTGCTAGGGCCTTGTGTTAGATTCTGTTTAGCATTTCTTTTAGAGTTTAAAAGTTTGTAAAAGTTTGAATTAGATTCTAGAACCAGTTTTAGATTCTTAAAAAGTATTCCAACTTTTAGAAGCAAAATGTCTAGCACAGATGTGGCTGTGGTGGAACTCGACACCACACCTTACCTCCATCTACAGATGAGAGAGCTAAGGTCACTCTGTAAACTAAAGAAAATAACCATAGGCCCCAAACCTACCAAAATACAGCTCCAGGAGCTTTTGGCAGAGTTTGAAAAGGCCAACCCCTCTGAGGGTGGCAACTCAGAGGAAGAGGATAGTGACTTGGAGGAAAATTCCCCCCTACCAGTCCTATTTAGGGAGAACAGGGTCTCTCAAACCCTGACTCCAAAAATAATAGTCAGAGATGCTGGTTCCCTCACAGGAGAGACCAACACCTCTGAAATCACTGAGGATAACTCCAGTGAAGAGGACATCCAGTTAGCCAGGATGGCCAAAAGATTGGCTTTGGAAAGACAGATCCTAGCCATAGAGAGGGAAAGACAAGAGATGGGCCTAGGACCCATCAATGGTGGCAGCAACATAAATAGGGTCAGAGATTCTCCTGACATGTTGAAAATCCCTAAAGGGATTGTAACTAAATATGAAGATGGTGATGACATCACCAAATGGTTCACAGCTTTTGAGAGGGCTTGTGTAACCAGAAAAGTGAACAGATCTCACTGGGGTGCTCTCCTTTGGGAAATGTTCACAGGAAAGTGTAGGGATAGACTCCTCACACTCTCTGGAAAAGATGCAGAATCTTATGACCTCATGAAGGGTACCCTGATTGAGGGCTTTGGATTCTCCACTGAGGAGTATAGGATTAGATTCAGGGGGGCTCAAAAATCCTCGAGCCAGACCTGGGTTGACTTTGTAGACTACTCAGTAAAAACACTAGATGGTTGGATTCAAGGCAGTGGTGTAAGTAATTATGATGGGCTGTACAATTTATTTGTGAAAGAACACCTGTTAAGTAATTGTTTCAATGATAAACTGCATCAGCATCTGGTAGACCTAGGACCAATTTCTCCCCAAGAATTGGGAAAGAAGGCGGACCATTGGGTCAAGACAAGGGTGTCCAAAACTTCCACAGGGGGTGACCAAAAGAAAGGGGTCACAAAACCTCCCCAGGGGAAGGGTGGTGAGACAGCCAAAAATAAAAATAGTAAAGAGTCTTCTACAGGCCCCCAAAAACCTGCACAGGAGGGTGGGCCCAGAGCCTCTTCACAAAACAATCCTGGGTACAAGGGTAAAAACTTTGATCCCAAAAAGGCCTGGTGTCGAAACTGTAGTCAGTCTGGACACCAAACTGGAGACAAGGCCTGTCCCAAGAAAAGTTCCACTCCAAACTCCAATCCAGGTAACACTGGAATGGCTAGTCTCCAAGTGGGATCAACAGTGTGCCCAGAGCAAATCAGGGTCCACACTGAAGCTACTCTAGTCTCTGAGGGTGGGGTGGATTTAGCCACACTAGCTGCCTGGCCTCCTAACATGCAAAAATACAGGCAGCAGCTCTTTATTAATGGGACAAGTGTAGAGGGCCTGAGGGATACAGGTGCCAGTGTCACCATGGTGACAGAGAAACTGGTTTCCCCTGGCCAATACCTGACTGGAAAAACTTATACAGTCACCAATGCTGACAATCAAACTAAAGCACATCCCATGGCAATGGTAACTTTAGAATGGGGAGGGGTCAATGGCCTGAAACAGGTGGTGGTCTCCTCAAACATCCCAGTAGACTGTCTGCTTGGAAATGACCTGGAGTCCTCAGCATGGGCTGAGGTAGAACTAAAAACCCATGCAGCCATGCTGGGTATCCCTGAACTGGTGTGTGTAAAAACAAGAGCACAATGCAAGGCACAGGGTGAAAAAGTAGAGCTGGAGTCTGGAAAAATGGCCCAGCCTACCAAGAGAAAAGGAAAGTCAGTTGGGAAACCAACTGCAACACAGTCAGAAAAAGGGAACCTCTCTTCTCAGGAAGAAGTTCTGCCCTCTGAGGGAACTGAGCCTTTGGAGCTTGAACCTTATCAGGTTGAGCTCTTAGGCCCAGGGGGACCCTCAAGGGAGGAGCTGTGTAAGGGACAAGAAACCTGTCCCTCTCTTGAAGGCCTTCGGCAGCAAGCTGCTGAAGAGTCCAAGGGCAAGAAAAATGGAACACATAGGGTCTATTGGGAAGATGGACTCCTGTACACTGAGGCCAGAGACCCCAAACCTGGTGCCACTAGGAGAGTGGTAGTGCCTCAGTCGTTCAGAGAGTTTATTCTGACCTTAGCCCATGATATTCCCCTTGCTGGGCATTTGGGACAAACCAAGACGTGGGAGAGGTTAGTCAACCACTTCTACTGGCCCAATATGTCCCAGAAGGTTAAGGAGTTTTGCCTCTCCTGCCCCACCTGTCAATCCAGTGGTAAGACAGGTGGGCACCCAAAGGCCCCCCTCATTCCACTTCCAGTGGTGGGGGTCCCCTTTGAAAGAGTGGGTGTGGACATAGTTGGTCCACTGGAACCTCCCACAGCCTCAGGAAATATGTACATCCTAGTAGTAGTGGATCATGCTACTAGGTATCCTGAAGCTATTCCCCTTAGGTCGACTACTGCCCCTGCAGTAGCCAAGGCCCTCATTGGTATCTTTACCAGAGTGGGTTTCCCTAAGGAGGTGGTGTCTGACAGAGGTACCAACTTCATGTCAGCATACCTAAAACACATGTGGAATGAGTGTGGAGTGACTTACAAATTCACTACACCATACCATCCACAAACTAATGGCTTAGTTGAGAGATTCAACAAGACATTAAAAGGCATGATCATGGGGCTCCCAGAAAAACTCAAAAGGAGATGGGATGTCCTCTTGCCATGTCTGCTTTTTGCTTACAGAGAGGTGCCACAGAAGGGAGTAGGATTCTCACCCTTTGAACTTCTGTTTGGCCACCCTGTAAGGGGACCACTTGCTCTTGTTAAAGAAGGCTGGGAGAGACCTCTTCATGAGCCTAAACAAGACATAGTGGACTATGTACTTGGCCTTCGCTCTAGAATGGCAGAGTACATGGAAAAGGCAACCAAAAACCTTGAGGCCAGCCAACAGCTCCAGAAGTTTTGGTATGACCAAAAGGCTGCAATGGTTGAGTTCCAACCAGGGCAGAAAGTCTGGGTTCTGGAGCCTGTGGCTCCCAGGGCACTCCAGGACAAATGGAGTGGCCCTTACCCAGTGCTAGAAAGGAAGAGTCAGGTCACCTACCTGGTGGACCTGGGCACAAGCAGGAGCCCCAAGAGGGTGATCCATGTGAACCGCCTTAAGCTCTTCCATGACAGGGCTGATGTGAATCTGTTGATGGTAACAGATGAGGATCAGGAGGCAGAGAGTGAACCTCTCCCTGATCTTCTGTCATCAGACCTAAAAGATGGCTCAGTAGATGGAGTGATCTACTCAGACACCCTCTCTGGCCAACAGCAAGCTGATTGTAGGAGAGTCCTACAACAGTTTCCTGAACTCTTCTCCTTAACCCCTGGTCAGACACACCTGTGTACCCATGATGTGGACACAGGAGACAGCATGCCTGTCAAAAACTAAATCTTTAGACAGTCTGACCATGTTAAGGAAAGCATCAAGGTGGAAGTCCACAAGATGCTGGAATTGGGAGTAATTGAGCACTCTGACAGCCCCTGGGCTAGCCCAGTGGTCTTAGTCCCCAAACCTCACACCAAAGATGGAAAGAAAGAGATGAGGTTTTGTGTGGACTACAGAGGGCTCAATTCTGTCACCAAGACAGATGCTCATCCAATTCCTAGAGCTGATGAGCTCATAGATAAATTAGGTGCTGCCAAATTCTTAAGTACCTTTGACTTGACAGCAGGGTACTGGCAAATAAAAATGGCACCTGGAGCAAAAGAGAAAACAGCATTCTCCACACCTGATGGGCATTATCAGTTCACTGTTATGCCCTTTGGTTTAAAGAATGCCCCTGCCACCTTCCAAAGGTTGGTGAATCAAGTCCTTGCTGGCTTGGAGTCCTTTAGCACAGCTTATCTTGATGATATTGCTGTCTTTAGCTCCACCTGGCAGGATCACCTGGTCCACCTGAAGAAGGTTTTGAAGGCTCTGCAATCTGCAGGCCTCTCTATCAAGGCATCCAAATGCCAGATAGGGCAGGGAACTGTGGTTTACTTGGGCCACCTTGTAGGTGGAGGCCAAGTTCAGCCACTCCAACCCAAGATCCAGACTATTCTGGACTGGGTAGCTCCAAAAACCCAGACTCAAGTCAGGGCATTCCTTGGCTTGACTGGGTATTACAGGAGGTTTGTGAAGGGATATGGATCCATTGTGACAGCCCTCACTGAACTCACCTCCAAGAAAATGCCCAAGAAAGTGAACTGGACTGTGGAATGCCAACAGGCCTTTGACACCCTGAAACAAGCAATGTGCTCAGCACCAGTTCTAAAAGCTCCAGATTATTCTAAGCAGTTCATTGTGCAGACAGATGCCTCTGAACATGGGATAGGGGCAGTTTTGTCCCAAACAAATGATGATGGCCTTGACCAGCCTGTTGCTTTCATTAGCAGGAGGTTACTCCCCAGGGAGCAGCGTTGGAGTGCCATTGAGAGGGAGGCCTTTGCTGTGGTTTGGTCCCTGAAGAAGCTGAGACGATACCTCTTTGGGACTCACTTCCTAGTTCAAACTGACCACAGACCTCTCAAATGGCTGATGCAAATGAAAGGTGAAAATCCTAAACTGTTGAGGTGGTCCATCTCCCTACAGGGAATGGACTTTATAGTGGAACACAGACCTGGGACTGCCCATGCCAATGCAGATGGCCTTTCCAGGTTCTTCCACTTAGAAAATGAAGACTCTCTTGGGAAAGGTTAGTCTCATCCTCTTTCGTTTGGGGGGGGGGGGGGTTGTGTAAGGAAATGCCTCCTTGGCATGGTTGCCCCCTGACTTTTTGCCTTTGCTGATGCTATGTTTACAATTGAAAGTGTGCTGAGGCCTGCTAACCAGGCCCCAGCACCAGTGTTCTTTCCCTAACCTGTACTTTTGTATCCACAATTGGCAGACCCTGGCATCCAGATAAGTCCCTTGTAACTGGTACTTCTAGTACCAAGGGCCCTGATGCCAAGGAAGGTCTCTAAGGGCTGCAGCATGTCTTATGCCACCCTAGAGACCTCTCACTCAGCACAGACACACTGCTTGCCAGCTTGTGTGTGCTAGTGAGGACAAAACGAATAAGTCGACATGGCACTCCCCTCAGGGTGCCATGCCAGCCTCTCACTGCCTATGCAGTATAGGTAAGACACCCCTCTAGCAGGCCTTACAGCCCTAAGGCAGGGTGCACTATACCATAGGTGAGGGTACCAGTGCATGAGCATGGTACCCCTACAGTGTCTAAACAAAACCTTAGACATTGTAAGTGCAGGGTAGCCATAAGAGTATATGGTCTGGGAGTCTGTCAAACACGAACTCCACAGCACCATAATGGCTACACTGAAAACTGGGAAGTTTGGTATCAAACTTCTCAGCACAATAAATGCACACTGATGCCAGTGTACATTTTATTGCAAAATACACCCCAGAGGGCACCTTAGAGGTGCCCCCTGAAACTTAACCGACTGTCTGTGTAGGCTGACTAGTTCCAGCAGCCTGCCACACTAGAGACATGTTGCTGGCCCCATGGGGAGAGTGCCTTTGTCACTCTGAGGCCAGTAACAAAGCCTGCACTGGGTGGAGATGCTAACACCTCCCCCAGGCAGCAGCTGTAACACCTGGCGGTGAGCCTCAAAGGCTCACCCCTTTGTCACAGCACAGCCGGGCACTCCAGCTTAGTGGAGTTGCCCGCCCCCTCCGGCCACGGCCCCCACTTTTGGCGGCAAGGCTGGAGGGAACAAAGAAAGCAACAAGGAGGAGTCACTGGCCAGTCAGGACAGCCCCTAAGGTGTCCTGAGCTGAGGTGACTCTAACTTTTAGAAATCCTCCATCTTGCAGATGGAGGATTCCCCCAATAGGGTTAGGATTGTGACCCCCTCCCCTTGGGAGGAGGCACAAAGAGGGTGTACCCACCCTCAGGGCTAGTAGCCATTGGCTACTAACCCCCCAGACCTAAACACGCCCTTAAATTTAGTATTTAAGGGCTACCCTGAACCCTAGAAAATTAGATTCCTGCAAACTACAAGAAGAAGGACTGCCTAGCTGAAAACCCCTGCAGAGGAAGACCAGAAGACGACAACTGCCTTGGCTCCAGAAACTCACCGGCCTGTCTCCTGCCTTCCAAAGAACTCTGCTCCAGCGACGCCTTCCAAGGGACCAGCGACCTCTGAATCCCCTGAGGACTGCCCTGCTTCGAA
The DNA here is from genome assembly GCF_031143425.1 of Pleurodeles waltl. Classification (NCBI taxonomy): domain Eukaryota; kingdom Metazoa; phylum Chordata; class Amphibia; order Caudata; family Salamandridae; genus Pleurodeles; species Pleurodeles waltl. The sequence continues at coordinate 314,767,165 of NC_090443.1, forward strand.
AAAGACAAGAAACTCCCGAGGACAGCGGACCTGCTCCAAAAAGACTGCAACTTTGTTTCAAGGAGCAGCTTTAAAGACCCTGCAATCTCCCCGCAAGAAGCGTGAGACTTGCAACACTGCACCCGGCGACCCCGACTCGGCTGGTGGAGAACCAACACCTCAGGGAGGACCCCCGGACTACTCTACGACTGTGAGTACCAAAACCTGTCCCCCCTGAGCCCCCACAGCGCCGCCTGCAGAGGGAATCCCGAGGCTTCCCCTGACCGCGACTCTCTGAAACCTAAGTCCTGACGCCTGGAAAAGACCCTGCACCCGCAGCCCCCAGGACCTGAAGGACTGGACTTTCACTGGAAAAGTGACCCCCAGGAGTCCCTCTCCCTTGCCCAGGTGGAGGTTTCCCCGAGGAAGCCCCCCCTTGCCTGCCTGCAGCGCTGAAGAGATCCCTTGATCTCTCATAGACTAACATTGCAAACCCGACGCTTGTTTCTACACTGCACCCGGCCGCCCCCGCGCTGCTGAGGGTGAAATTTCTGTGTGGGCCTGTGTCCCCCCCGGTGCCCTACAAAACCCCCCTGGTCTGCCCTCCGAAGACGCGGGTACTTACCTGCAAGCAGACCGGAACCGGGGCACCCCCTCCTCTCCATTCTAGCCTATGCGTTTTGGGGCACCACTTTGAACTCTGCACCTGACCGGCCCTGAGCTGCTGGTGTGGTAACTTTGGGGTTGCTCTGAACCCCCAACAGTGGGCTACCTTGGACCAAGAACTGAACCCTGTAAGTGTCTTACTTACCTGGTAAAACTAACAAAAACTTACCTCCCCCAGGAACTGTGAAAATTGCACTAAGTGTCCACTTTTAAAGTAGCTATTTGTGAATAACTTGAAAAGTATACATGCAATTGAAATGATTCAAAGTTCCTAATGTACTTACCTGCAATACCTTTCAAACAAGATATTACATGTTAAATTTGAACCTGTGGTTCTTAAAATAAACTAAGAAAAGATATTTTTCTATAACAAAACCTATTGGCTGGATTTGTCTCTGAGTGTGTGTACCTCATTTATTGTCTAGGTGTATGTACAACAAATGCTTAACACTACTCCTTGGATAAGCCTACTGCTCGACCACACTACCACAAAATAGAGCATTAGTATTATCTCTTTTTACCACTATTTTACCTCTAAGGGGAACCCTTGGACTCTGTGCATGCTATTCCTTACTTTGAAATAGCACATACAGAGCCAACTTCCTACAGTATGTATGAACTTAATGTGTATCAAAAGAATATTTATTTACATATGTACAATTTTCATTCAACTAATAACGGCTACAGGCTACCGGGGAGGTGGGAGGGTGCATGTGAATCTGCATCGTCTCATGCCACGAACAGATGTACACTGGGTAAGTGACATTTTCCATTCGGTGGCATGTGTAGCTGCAGATACACATGCTGTGCATAGACTAACAAGCAGTAATCTCTCCAAAAGCAGTGGTTTAGCCTGTAGGAGTTGAAGTCTGAAATAATGTTCTTAATACAGCCTGTCCTACTGTGGCTTGTTGCGTTGCTAACACATCTACACAGTAATGCTTAGTGAATGTATGAGGCGTAGACCAGGTGGCTGCCTTACAAATTTCTGTCATAGGTATATTCCCAAGAAAAGCCATTGTGGCACCTTTCTTCCTAGTGGAATGTGCTCTTGGTGTAATAGGTAAATCTCTTTTTGCTTTAATATAGCAAGTTTGAATACATTTAACTATCCATCTGGCGATGCCTTGTTTGGATATAGGTTTACCTGCATGAGGTTTTTGGAAGGCTACAAACAATTGTTTCGTTTTACGAAATTGTTTTGTTCTGTCAATGTAATACATTAGTGCTCTTTTTATGTCTAATGTATGTAAGGCTCTTTCGGCTACCGAGTCTGGTTGCGGAAAGAAGACTGGGAGTTCCACAGTTTGGTTTAGGTGGAATGGTGATATGACCTTTGGTAAGAATTTGGGATTTGTACGGAGAACCACTTTATGTTTATGTATTTGTATAAAGGGTTCTTGAATAGTAAATGCTTGTATCTAACTTACTCTTCTAAGTGATGTGATAGCTATTAAAAATGCTACTTTCCAAGTCAGGTATTACATTTCACAAGAATGCATGGGTTCAAATGGTGGGCCCATGAGCCGTGTTAATACAATATTAAGGTTCCACGAAGGTACTGGTGGTGTCCTTGGGGGAATGATTCTTTTTAGTCCCTCCATAAATGCTTTAATGACTGGTATTCTAAAAAGCGATGTTGTATGTGTAATCTGCAGATAGGAAGATATTGCAGTGAAATGTATTTTAATGGAAGAGAATGCTAGATTAGACTTTTGTAAGTGTAATAAGTAGCTTACAATGTCCTTTGTGGAGGCATTTAGTGGTTGAATCTGATTAGAGTGGCAGTAGCAAACAAATCTTTTCCATTTGTTTGCATAACAATGTCTTGTTGTAGGTTTTCTAGCTTGTTTAATGACCTCCATACACTCTTGTGTAAGGTTTAAATGTCCGAATTCTAAGACTTCAGGAGACAGATTGATAGACTGAGCGATGCTGGATTTGGGTGTCTGATCTGTTGTTTGTGTTGTGTTAACAGATCTGGTATGTTTGGTAATTTGATGTGAGGTACTACTGACAAGTCCAACAGTGTTGTGTACCACGGTTGGGGAGCCCAGGTTGGTGCTATGAGTATTAGTTTGAGTTTGTTTTCACTTAGTTTGTTGACCAGATAAGGAATGAGTGGGAGAGCGGGAAAAGCGTAAGCAAATATCCCTGACCAACTGATTCATAGTGCATTGCCCTTGGACTGAGGGTGTAGGTACCTGGATGCGAAGTTTTGGCATTTTGTGTTTTCTTTTGTTGCAAATAGGTCTATGTTTGGTGTTCCCCAGCGGAGGAAGTGATCCTGCAGGATCTGGGGATGAATTTCCCATTCGTGAGTTTGCTGGTGATCTCGACTAAGATTGTCGGCTAACTGGTTCTGAATACCTGGTATGTATTGTGCTATCAGGCGAATGCGATTGTGAATTGCCCAATGCCAAATCTTTTGTTCTAAGAGACACAGTTGTGACGAATGTGTCCCCCCTTGTTTGTTAAGATAATACATTGTTGTCATGTTGTCAGTTTTGACAAGAATGTGTTTGTGGGCTACCAGTGGTTGAAATGCTTTTAATGCTAGAAACACTGCTAGCAGTTCCAAATGATTTATGTGAAGTTGTTTTTGTTGATTGTCCCATTGACCCTGTATGCTGTGCTTGTTGAGGTGTGCTCCACACCCCATCATGGAAGCATCTGTTGCGATAACAGCTTGAGGCACTGGGTCTTGCAATGGCCGCCCTTTGTTTAAATTTATAGGGTTCCACCATTGAAGCGAGAAGTGTGTTTGGCGGTCTATCAACACTAGATCTTGAAGTTGACCCTGTGCTTGTGTCCATTGTTTTGCTAGGCACTGTTGTAAGGGCTGCATGTGTAATCTTGCATTTGGGACAATGGCTATGCATGAAGACATCATGCCTAGAAGTTTCATTACAAACCTTACTGGGTAGTGTTGGTTTGATTGTATGCTTGATGTTATATTGTTATATTTTGGAACGCTTGGACCCTTTGTGGGCTTGGAGTGGCAATTGCCTTTTGTGTGTTGAGTGTTGCTCCCAAGTATTGTTGTATTTGGGATGGTTGCAGATGTGATTTCTGGTAATTTATAGAGAACCCTAGTTTGTGTAGAGTTTATATGACGTACTGTGTGTGAAGAAGACACTGTTGTTGAGTGTTGGTTTTTATTAGCCAGTCGTCTAAATATGGGAATACGTGCATGTGCTGTCTCCTTATGTGAGTGGCTACTACTGCTAGGCATTTTGTGAATACCCTTGGGTCCGTTGTTATCCCGAACGGTAGAAGTTGAATTGATAGTGTACGCTGTGTACTACAAACCGTAAGTATTTCCTGTGAGAAGGATGGATGGGTATGTGGAAATACGCATCCTTGAGATCCAATGTTGACATGTAGTCTTCCTTTTTTAGTAAGGGAACCACGTCTTGAAGTGTTACCATGTGGAAGTGGTCTGATTTGATGAAGAGATTCAGTGTTCTGAGATCTAAGATAGGTCTTAACGTTTTGTCCTTTTTTGGAATTAGGAAATATAGTGAGTAGACGTCTGTTCCTTTCTGATGGTTGGGTACTAGCTCTATTGCTTGTTTTTGTAATAGTGCTTGCACTTCTATTTGTAATAGGTGTAAGTGTTGTTTGGACAGATTGTGTGCCCTTGGTGGCACATCTGGCGGGAAATTTCTGAATTCTATGCAATAACCAAGTTGGTTAATTGATAGGACCCATGCGTCTGTGGTAATATGTGTCCAGTTTTGATAATATGCGGTTAGTCCCCCCCACCACTGGTGATAAGTGTTGGGGTTTTGTGACATTGAAGTCACTGTTTGGTCTGGCTTGTTTTGGCTGCCTGGAACTTTCCCCTTCCTCTCGGGAATTGTCCTCTATAGGAACCACGAAACCCTCCCATTTGATATTGTGCCTGATAGGTGGGTCTGGTTTGAGAGGTGGAAGGCTCTGGTCTTTGCTGTCGAAAAACTCCTCTGAATTGTGGTTTCCTAAAGGTGCCTCTGACTTGTGGGGAGTAGAGTGCGCCCATGGCTTTGGCCGTGTCCGTGTCTTTTTTTAACTTTTCAATTGCTGTGTCCACTTCCGGCTCAAACAATTGTTCTTGGTTAAATGGCATGTTCAACACCGCTTGTTGGATTTCTGGCTTGAATCCAGAGCTTCTTAACCATGCATGCCTGCGAATGGTTACCTCCGTGTTGACCGTTCTTGCTGCCGAGTCTAGTGCGGACCTTATTTGGTTGTTGGATATGGCCTGTCCTTCTTCCACAACCTGCAGGGCACGTTTCTGGTGTTCTTTGGGCAAGTGTTGTATAATGTGTTGCATCTCGTCCCAGTATGCCCTGTCGTAGCGAGCAAGTAGGGCTTGCGAATTAGTGATCCGCCACTGAATGGCTGCTTGTGCTGCCACTCGTTTGCCCGCTGCGTCAAACTTTCTGCTCTCTTTGTCAGGCAGTGGAGCGTCTCCTGACGATTGGGAGTTTGCTCTCTTTCTTGCTGCTCCTACAACCACTGAGTCCAGTGTAAGTTGTTGTGTTATGAATACAGGGTCCGTTGGTGAGGCTTGTACTTCTTCTCCACCCTAGGTGTGATAGCCCTTCCTTTAACTGGCTCCTGGAATACCTGTTTTGCGTGTTTGAGCATACCCGGGAGCATTGGCAGACTGATAGGAAGCATGGGTGGATGCCAAGGTGATAAACAGGAAATCATCCTTTATTGGGTCTGAATGCATTGCTACGTTGTGGAACGTAGCTGCCCTGGATAGTACCTGCGTATATGCAGTACTGTCCTCTGGAGGTGACAGCTTTGTTGGATAACAATCCGGACTGTTATCAGATACTGGTGCATCATATAAGTCCCATGCATCAGCATCATCGTGTGTCATACCTGTATGTGTGGGTGACTGCATTGGAGGTGTTCCCACTGGAGACAGTTGTGGTGAGTGTGGTGGGGACGGTTGTGGTGAAAACCTTGGTGGTGTGGATTTTTCTCTAGCCACCTTTGCCTTAGGCTGCATTTCTGTCTCCTGAAAGGGCAGTTTTCTTTTAGACTTGATTGGAGGGAGAGTTTGTATTTTTCCAGTCTCTTTCTGGATATGCAACCTCCTTTGTGTATGGTCTGGTTCGTCCATACTTAATTCCTGCTCAAACCTATGTCTTTCCTTCATTTGGCTAGAAAGTCCTTGCTCTTCTGTGTAAGAGCTTCTTTTCGGCTCCGAAGCCGCTTTTTTCGGTTCCGATGATATTTTTCTCACTTTGGGTGAGTCGAACTCTTGGTGTCGAGAGCGTTCAGTGCCGGAATCTCGACCGGAGTCGGAAGTCTTCGGCAAATCCCTGGCCTTTTTCGGTGCCGATGTTTGGTCACCTTCTTTTCGATGGGTTAAGCCATGGCCTGTTGGCGGTGGCGTCCCATTGGCCTTAAAGATCTTTGTGTGAGTTTTGGACGGGGCAGGTTTACTCACTGTTCGCTGCATCGTCGAGGTTCGGTCACTTATGGATTCGTCCGAGTCTGATCCCTGGATGGAAATGCTTGCCTCCTCTCCGACGTCGAGTTGCTCTTTCGGTGTCGACGCCATTTGCACTCTTCTTGCTCATCTATCTCGTAGGGTCTTTTTAGATCGGAACGCTCGACAAGCCTCGCAAGTATCCTCCCTGTGTTCCAGTGATAAATACAGATTACAGACCAGGTGCTGGTCTGTATAGGGATACTTCGAATGACACTTCGGACAGAAGCGGAAGGGGGTCCGGTCCATTAGTCTTCTACGATGTTTTTGGTCGGGCCGACCAGGCCCCGGTGAAGAATGGAAGCCCCAAAGGGCCGCCGGAGCACTCTTGCTGTCGGTGCCGATACAATAACACTAACCCGGTACCGAACGAGAACAATACCGTTGAATTTTCGATAATTTAACTAACTTTCCCGATTCGAAATACAGAGCGAAGAGGAACACACCCGATGGCGGAAAGAAAACAATCTAAGATGGAGTCGACGCCCATGCGCAATGGAGCCGAAAGGGAGGAGTCCCTCGGTCTCGTGACTCGAAAAGACTTATTCGAAGAAAAACAACTTGTAACACTCCGAGCCCAACACTAGATGGCAGGATAATGCACAGCATGTGTAACTGCAGCTACACATGCCACCGAACATATATAAGCACCTTTGAGAATGGTGGCGAACAGTTCAATACATCTTTATGTATGTGTGTGTATATAGATGTATACATAAATGTGCGCAAATAGTCCATAAATGCAATAGCAAAGATTATGACGTATACAACAATATCATATGCCATAAGAAAGGCATTAACATCACCTACTATTAGAGAGGCTCACCGTACTGAGACAGATGGCATAGAACCGCCTGTTCTGCGCCTTCATCACTTTTTTGTGCCGATTCTAAACAGTAGTGCTCTGTGAACGTGAGGGTGCTCTCTTCCACATCGCAGCAAAACATATGTTTTCCTAGCAGAACACCAGCAAATAGAGAAGCTGAGGTAGACACTGCCCTTGTTGAGTGCACCTTTCAACTTGGGAGTAGCTTGCCAGCCTTGGTGTGGCAAAACTGTATGGTGGCAGAATCCCAACTTGCGATGGTAGCTTTCGTGACTGCTGTTCCCTTTACGACAGAGTCAGTAAGAGACCAACAGCTTATCAGATTTTCGGTATGGCTTGGTACGATAGAGATAAAACTTAAGACAACGCTTAATGTCCAAGGTGTGGAGAGACCTTTCAGCTGAGATTTGGGAAGAAAGTATAATAGCTTAACTGAGATGAAACCGCGATGCAACCCTGGTGATGAACCTTGGGACAGTGCTGAGAAGCACAGTCAGTGAAACGCAGGGACATTTCTTAAATTGTAAAAGCCTGAATTTCACGGACTCTTCTGGCAGAAGTGAGAGAAGGAATGAAAATGTCACTTACCCAGTGTACATCTGTTCGTGGCATCAGTCGCAGTAGATTCGCATGTTCTGCAATAGCTCGCCATCTGGTGTTGGGCCGGAGTGTTACAAGTTGTTTTTCTTCGAAGAAGTCTTTCGAGTCACGGGACCGAGTGACTCCTCCTTTTGTCTCCATTGCGCATGGGCGTCGACTCCATCTTCGATTGTTTTTCCCCGCAGAGGGTGAGGTAGGAGTTGAATTGTAGTAATAGTGCCCATGCAATGGAGTGACTAAGTATGCACCTATTTAAGGTTGAGATGATACATATATAAATAATTGAAGGTAACTTCCAAACTGCTACAGGCTCCCGGGGAGGCGGGTGGGCACATGCGAATCTACTGCGACTGATGCCACGAACAGATGTACACTGGGTAAGTGACATTTTCAGTTCGATGGCATCTGTCGCTGTAGATACGCATGTTCTGCAATAGACTAGTAAGCAGTTATTTCCCCAAAAGCGGTGGATCAGCCTGTAGGAGTGGAAGTAGTCTGAAATAATGTCCTTAATACAGCTTGACCTACTGTGGCTTGTTGTGCGGATAACACGTCTACACAGTAGTGCTTGGTGAATGTGTGAGGCGTAGACCATGTGGCTGCCTTACATATTTCTTGCATTGGGATGTTTCCTAGAAAGGCCATGGTAGCACCTTTCTTTCTGGTTGAGTGTGCCCTTGGTGTAATGGGCAGCTGTCGTTTAGCTTTAAGGTAGCAGATTTGGATGCATTTAACTATCCATCTGGCTATACCTTGTTTTGAAATTGGGTTTCCTGCGTGAGGTTTTTGAAATGCAATAAAGAGTTGTTTAGTCTTTCTGATGTTTTTTGTTCTGTCAATGTAATACATTAATGCTCTTTTGACATCTAATGTATGTAGTGCCCTTTCAGCTACGGTATCTGGCTGTGGAAAGAACACTGGAAGTTCCACTGTTTGATTTAGATGGAACGGTGAAATAACCTTTGGCAAAAATTTAGGATTGGTCCTTAGGACGACTTTATTTTTGTGTAGTTGTATAAAAGGTTCCTGTATAGTAAACGCCTGAATCTCGCTTACTCTTCTCAGGGAAGTAATGGCGATGAGAAATGCCACCTTCCAGGTTAGAAACTGTATGTCGCAGGAGTGCATGGGTTCAAAAGGTGGACCCATAAGTCTAGTTAGGACAACATTTAGGTTCCATGAAGGAACAGGTGGTGTTCTTGGTGGTATAATTCTCCTAAGGCCCTCCATGAATGCTTTAATGACTGGTATTTTATATAGGGAAGTTGAATAGGTAGTTTGCAGGTATGCAGATATTGCTGCAAGGTGTATTTTAATGGAAGAGAAAGCCAGGTTAGATTTTTGTAAGTGAAGCAAGTAACCCACTACATGTTCTGGAGTTGTGTGTAATGGTTGTATTTGATTAATATGGCAGTAGCAAACAAACCTCTTCCATTTACTTGCATAGCAGTGCCTGGTGGATGGCCTTCTTGCTTGTTTTATGACTTCCATACATTCTTGGGTAAGTTGTAAGTGCCCGAATTCTAGGATTTCAGGAGCCAGATTGCTAGATTCAGCGATGCTGGATCTGGGTGTCTGATCTTTTGGTTGTGCTGTGTCAACAGATCTGGCCTGTTGGGCAATTTGATGCAGGGTACCACTGATAGGTCTAGCAGCGTTGTGTACCAGGGTTGCCTTGCCCAAGTTGGTGCTATCAATATGAGTTTGAGTTTGCTTTGACTGAGTTTGTTTACCAGGTAAGGAAGGAGAGGGAGAGGAGGAAAAGCGTAAGCAAATATCCCTGACCAGTTCATCCATAGGGCATTGCCTTGGGATTGTTTGTGTGGGTACCTGGATGCGAAGTTTTGGCATTTTGCGTTCTCTTTTGTCGCAAACAAGTCTATCTGAGGTGTTCCCCAGAGTTTGAAATAAGTGTTCAGAATTTGGGGGTGAATTTCCCATTCGTGGACCTGTTGGTGATCTCGAGAGAGATTGTCTGCGAGTTGATTTTGTATCCCTGGTATAAACTGTGCAATTAGGCGAATTTGGTTGTGAATTGCCCAATGCCAAATTTTTTGTGCTAGCAGGCTTAACTGCGTGGAGTGCGTCCCTCCCTGCTTGTTTAGATAATACATTGTTGTCATGTTGTCTGTTTTGACGAGAATGTATTTGTGAACTATTATTGGTTGGAAAGCTTTTAGTGCTTGAAAAACTGCTAGCAGTTCTAGGTGATTGATATGCAGTTTTGTTTGATGTACGTTCCATTGTCCTTGTATGCTGTGTTGATTGAGGTGTGCTCCCCACCCTGTCATGGAAGCATCTGTTGTTATTACGTATTGTGGCACTGGGTCTTGGAAAGGCCGCCCCTTGTTTAAATTTATGTTGTTCCACCATAGAAGCGAGAGGTAAGTTTGGCGGTCTATTAACACCAGATCTAGAAGGTGACCCTGTGCTTGAGACCACTGTGATGCTAGGCATTGTTGTAAGGGCCTCATGTGCAGTCTTGCGTTTGGGACAATGGCTATGCATGATGACATCATGCCTAGGAGTTGTAATACCATCTTTGCCTGTATCTTTTGTGTTGGATACATGCGTTGTATGATGGTGTTGAAATTTTGAATTCTTTGTGGACTTGGAGTGGCTACTCCCTTTGATGTGTCTATTATGGCTCCCAGGTATTGTTGTACCTTGCGTGGCAGAATTTTGGATTTTGTGAAATTGACGGTGAACCCGAGTTTGAAGAGGGTTTGTATGATCTGATTTGTGTGATTTGAGCACTGTATGAACGAATGGGCCTTGATTAGCCAGTCGTCCAAATATGGGAACACATGTATTTGCTGCCTTCTTATGTGTGCAGCGACTACCGCTAGACATTTGGTAAAGACTCTTGGTGCGGTTGTTAATCCGAAAGGCAGTACTTTGAATTGGTAATGTATTCCTTTGAATACGAACCTTAGGTATTTCCTGTGAGATGGGTGTATTGGTATATGGAAATAAGCATCCTTGAGGTCTAAAGTTGCCATGTAGTCGTGTAGTTTTAGCAATGGCAATACTTCTTGTAGTGTGACCATGTGGAAGTGGTCTGATTTGATGAAAGTGTTCACTACTCTGAGGTCTAGGATTGGTCTCAGCGTTTTGTCCTTCTTTGGTATCAGAAAGTACAGTGAGTAAACTCCTGTGTTTATTTGTGTGTTTGGCACTAATTCGATTGCATTCTTTTGCAATAGTGCCTGCACTTCTATCTCCAGGAGATTGGAATGGTGTGTTGTTAAATTTTGTGCTTTTGGTGGTATGTTTGGAGGGAATTGTAGAAATTCTATGCAATAACCATGTTGGATAATTGCTAGAACCCAAGTGTCTGTAGTGATTTCCTCCCATGCTTTGTAATAATGACCTATTCTTCCCCCCACTGGTGTTGTGTGGAGGGGGTGAGTGACATGTGAGTCATTGTTTAGTAGTAGGGGTTTTGGGGCTTTGAAATCTCCCTCTATTTCTAGGGAATTGCCCTCCTCTATATTGTCCCCGAAAACCTCCTCTATACTGTCCCTGGTAAGTGGACGGTGTTGCTTGTGAGGTGCTGGCTTGTGTGCTTTGACCCCGAAACCCCCCTCGAAAGGGCGTTTTACGGAATGTGCTGTAATTCCCTCTGCTCTGCGGGGAGTAGAGTGCGCCCATGGCTTTGGCAGTGTCCGTATCTTTTTTGAGTTTCTCAATCGCTGTGTCCACTTCTGGACCGAACAGTTCTTTTTCATTAAAAGGCATATTGAGAACTGCTTGTTGAATCTCTGGTTTAAATCCAGACGTTCGGAGCCATGCATGCCGTCTGATAGTTACAGATGTATTAATTGTCCGTGCAGCTGTATCTGCAGCGTCCATGGAGGAACGTATCTGGTTGTTGGAGATGGTCTGTCCCTCCTCAACCACTTGTTTCGCCCTATTTTGGAAGTCCTTGGGCAGATGTTCAATGAGATGTTGCATCTCGTCCCAGTGGGCTCTGTCATAGCGCGCAAGTAGTGCCTGGGAGTTCGCGATGCGCCACTGGTTTGCGGCTTGTGCTGCGACTCTTTTACCAGCTGCATCGAACTTGCGGCTTTCTTTATCTGGGGGTGGTGCATCTCCAGATGTGTGAGAGTTGGCCCTTTTCCTAGCTGCTCCTACAACAACAGAGTCTGGTGGCAGCTGTGTAGTGATGAAAACCGGGTCCGTAGGAGGCGGCTTATACTTCTTTTCCACCCGTGGTGTGATTGCCCTACTTTTGACCGGCTCCTTAAATATGTCTTTTGCGTGCCGGAGCATACCAGGGAGCATAGGCAGGCTTTGGTAGGAGCTGTGGGTGGAGGAGAGTGTGTTGAACAAGAAATCATCCTCGACCTGTTCTGAGTGGAGGCTTACGTTATGAAATTGTGCTGCTCTAGCCACCACCTGAGAGTACGCGGTGCTGTCTTCTGGTGGAGATGGCTTTGTAGGGTAGGCCTCCGGGCTGTTATCTGACACTGGGGCGTCGTATAGGTCCCATGCGTCCTGATCTTGGTCACCCTGGCTCATGGTGGTGTGAGCTGGGGAGTGAGATGGAGTTTGTGCTGGTGAAACGTTAATCACGGGCGGAGGAGAGGGTGGTGGTGTAATTCTTTTAACCACTTTTGGTTGTGGTGCTTGTTCCGTCTGGAACTCCAACCTTCTCTTTCTCCTAATGGGGGGAAGGGTGCTTATTTTTCCTGTCCCCTGCTGAATGAAGATACGCTTTTGCGTATGGTCCACATCAGTTGCTTGTAGCTCTTCCTCAAACCTATGCTTTTGCATTTGGGAGGTTAGCGAGTGCTCTTCTGTATAAGAGCCTGAAGCTGGGTCGCTTGCAGTTTGTTTCGGCGTCGAAACTTTGTCTGCGTGTTTTTTCGGCTCCGAGGTGACTTTTTTCCTTTTCGGGGCCGAAACCTCTCGGCGTCGATCTGTTTCGGTGCCGCTGTCTCGGCGTCGAGCCGTGTCCACACCGGTATCTCGGTGTCGAGGCTTGTCTCCAGCACTTTCTCGGTCCCGAGAAGGCTGCGTGCCGGTGTCTCGACCGGAGTCGGACGATCTCGGCACTGTTTTGGCCTTTTTCGGTGCCGACGGTCGGTCACCGAATTTATGGGTCGAGCCATGGCCTGGTGGCAGTGGCGTCCCCTGGGCCTTGTAAATGTTTCTTTGTGTGTTTTTCGACGTCTTACTCACGGTTTGTGTATCGTCGAATCCTTCGGAGTCTGAGTCTTGGATCGAGAAGGTACCTTCCTCCTCCTGTTCCTCGAACTCCCGTCGGGCTGTCGGTGCGGACGCCATTTGAAGTCTTCTGGCTCGACGGTCTCGGAGTGTTTTTCGGGACCGGAACGCACGACAGGCCTCGCAAGTGTCTTCGCTGTGCTCAGGTGACAGGCACAGGTTGCAGACCAAGTGTTGGTCTGTGTAGGGGTATTTATTGTGGCATTTGGGGCAGAAACGGAACGGGGTCCGTTCCATCGGCGTTCCTCAGCACGCGGTCGGGCCGACCAGGCCCCGACGGAGGATCGAAAAACTACCCCGAAGGGCACCGGAGCTCTTCGATCTTCGATGCGGTGTTGAATCTAAGTACGCCGATCCCGAACGCAACAATACCGACGAGAATCTTCCGAAATTAACTATTTTGTCCGTTCCGAAACTCGGAGCGACAGGAACACGTCCGAACCCGATGGCGGAAAAAAAACAATCGAAGATGGAGTCGACGCCCATGCGCAATGGAGACAAAAGGAGGAGTCACTCGGTCCCGTGACTCGAAAGACTTCTTCGAAGAAAAACAACTTGTAACACTCCGGCCCAACACCAGATGGCGAGCTATTGCAGAACATGCGTATCTACAGCGACAGATGCCATCGAACTGGTCTCTTACCTGTAACTCCAGTTCTCTCGTAGGGGTATTTCCATGATAGTCATAAGCATTGAATAGTTCCGCGCGCCTGCGGGGACCCCGGGGCACTGATGTGAAGTATATTCTTAAGTGCAAACACCAGCCGTTTAAAGAAAAGGTCTGTCAAAAAACACTTAAGAATAACATTGTGCAGCCTATGTGAACAGCTACACAGGCCAAATTGTTGAAAGAAAATCAATAGTAGTGTAAATTCATGTTCAAACACCTATTTATTCTAGAAATGTAATAACAAATACATTCTCATACTTTATTTACACCTCTGATGAGAATAAAACAATGCAGGGCAGTGTAGCCCATAGGCTGCCATTATACAGAATGTAAATAGAGCTGTGCCTTTAAGAAAAGTAAAGTCTTCCTGTTTCCCATCATGCACAGCAAAAGGCAGTTGCCTCAGTTCTTTTTTGGAGGCTATTACCTGACATGAAGAAACAACAAAACATTTGTTGGAGTACCCACCTCCATAATATTCATGTCCTATGTCAACTCCACCGGGGAGGAGGGAGGGTTGCTTATGACTATCATGGAAATACCCCTACGAGAGAACTGGAGTTACAGGTAAGAAACCATTCCTTCTCTCGTAGGGGATTTCCATGTATAGTCATAAGCATTGAATAGAGTAGCAAGCCCATCCCCATAGCCGCGGTGGAGTCGATATAAGAATACTGAGAAAAACATGAATCATGCAAACAAATTCTTGAGCAAAGCCTGTCCAACCTGAGCATCTGCCCTAGCGTCTGTATCAAGGCAGTAATGCTTAGTAAAGGTATGGACCGACCTCCAAGTGGCAGCCTTGCATATTTCTGCCAAAGGGACATTTCTCATCAAGGCTACAGTAGCTGCTTTCCCTCTGGTCGAGTGGGCTTTTGGTCTACCACCAAGGGATTTGTTTGCTAACTGATAACATAACATTATACATGAAACAATCCACCTGGATAAAGATTGTTTAGATGTGCCCAAACCTGTTCTGATTGGGCCATAGTTAATAAAAAGCTGTTGTGATTTTCGTAAGCTTTTTTGTCCTGTCCAAGTAAAATTTCAATACTCTCTTTACATCCAGAGAGTGCAGAGTTCTCTCAGCAGGAGTAGCTGGATTCTGAAAGAAAGTCGGTAATGAAATTGTTTGGTTCACATGGAAGTCGGAGACTACCTTAGGTAGAAATTTTGGATGAGTTCTCATTACCACTTTTGCAGAATGAAAAACCATGTAGGGTTCCTGAGCGCAAAGGGCCTGGATTTCGCTGACCCTACGCGCTGAAGTGATTGCCACCAGAAAAGCAGCTTTCCATGTGAGATGCTGCAGCGATGCCTTGTGTATCGGCTCGAATGGCGGCAGCATCAGACGTGATAAGACAACGTTCAGTTCCCATGGAGGAGAAGGCTTTCTAATGGGAGGAAAAACCTTTTTTAAACCTTATAGGAAATCCTTAATAATCGGAATCCGAAAAAAAGAAGTTTGTGAAGGACTCTTTCTGTATGCTGTTATCGCCGCCAAGTGAACTTTTATTGACGACAGTTGTAAGCCCGATTTTGCCAAACTTAACAAGTATGGTAAGATAGATTGTTCTCCACAAGAAACCGGGTCAATGTTGTTGTGTAAACACCAAATGCAGAATCTCTTCCACTTGCTTGCATAGGCTGATCGTGTGGAAGGGCGTTTTGCTTCCCTCAGAATTTCCATACAGTCCTGAGGTAAGTTCAAATGTCCATATTGCACTAGCTCAGGAGCCATGCTGCCAAACTCAACGATGAGGGGTTGGGATGAGATATCTGCCCTCTGAACTTCGTGAGAAGGTCCGGGCGATATGGTAGCCTGATGTGTGGTTTGAGTGACCGGTGAAGAAGGTCTGGGAACCACCACTGGCGTGGCCACTCCGGAGCAATTAGGATCATTTTGGTCTGAGCATTGGACAGCTTCTGGAGAACTGCCGGAATCAGGGGAAGCGGTGGAAAGGCGTAAAGAAATGCCCCTGACCAGCTTATCCATAGGGCATTCCCCAGTGTCCCTGGATGGTAATATCTGGAGGCGAAGTTTTGGCATTTTTCGTTTTCTGGGGTTGCGAATACGTCTGTAGAAGGGGTACCCCAGAGTGCGAAAATGGAATGAACGACGTCGTCGTGTAGTACCCATTCGTGGTTCTCGCTTATTACCCGACTGAGGGCATCCGCTTGAACATTCTGGATGCCGGGCAGGTGAGTTGCCACTAGCGACAGGTTCCTGGCTAGAAGCCAATGCCAGATTGTCTGGGCCTCTCTGGATAAAATTCTGGACCTGGTGCCTCCTTGTTTGTTCACGTAGTACATAGTGGCCACGTTGTCTGTCTGAAGAAGGAGAGTTTCCGTTCTCAGAGAGGGAAGGAAGGCTTTGAGCGCAAGGTGGACTGCGCGAAGTTCCAGCAGGTTGATGTGATAGAGACTCTCTTTCTGTGACCACTCGCCTTGGACTCGAAGATGTTCCATGTGCGCCCCCCATCCGAGCAGTGACGCATCTGTTACGATGGTTTGAGATGGAGGTCGTTGTTGGAACGGAATCCCCACCAAGAGATTGCTGGGCAAACACCACCACTTGAGGGATTGTAGGGTGTGAGGAGACAGCAGGACTTTGTTCTCCCAATCGTCCCTCAGTTGACACCACTGATCCTCTAGATTTTCCTGCAATGGTCTCATATGGAGACGAGCATTGGGAACCAGATGGATACAAGACGCCATCGAGCCCAGTAGAGAAGCTATTATTCTTGCAGTGGCTTGAGGTCTTTCCTGCAGTTGTTTGCACTTTTGGAGAATCGATAACCGTCGTTCCTCCGAAGGAAACACCTTTCCTAGCTTGGTATCTACAATGGCCCCTAAGTAATGCAACCTCTGAACAGGTGTTGCTGTTGATTTCAGAAGATTGACTTGAAGACCAAGTTTTTGTAGCAGTTGTAGAGTCCATTCGAAATGCTGCTGTGCCTCGAGATAGCTGGAGGCCTTTATGAGCCAATCGTCTAGATAGGGATAGACGAATATTCGCTGTTTCCTCAAGTGGGCGGCTACTACCGCCATGCATTTGGAAAAAGTCCTTGGCGCTGATTTTAGGCCGAACGGTAGAACTGCAAATTGGTAATGGCGTTTTCCGACAGTGAACCTTAGGAATTTTCGATGTTTCTTGGCTACTGGGATATGGAAGTAAGCGTCGCAAAGATCTATCGCACATAGCCAGTCGCCCTGACGTAAATGTGGGTAAATTTGGTGTAAGGCTAACATCCTGAATTTTTCTTTGCGAATCCATTTGTTTGCTGTCCTCAGATCTAAGATGGGACGAAACTCTTGTTTGTCTTTTTTCTGTACAAGGAAATATCTCGAATAAATCCCCTTCCCATGTTGGCTGATGGGAACGGGTTCTATGGCTCTTTTTTGCAATAGGATATTGACCTCTAACTGCAGAGCTTCGAGATGGTGGTTGGCTGTTTTGGGTGGAACAGATGGTGGAGAACTGGTGAATCTGAGAGCGTAACCATGTCTCACAATATTCAATACCCAGGCGTCTGTTGTGATGCGTAGCCACTCGTCTAGATGATTTGAGATACTTCCCCCTACCGGAGTGGGTAACGGAGGAGGGGGAAGCAAAGATTCAGGGCCTAGACGTGGGAGTTTGTCGAGGTGTCTGGGTCTGAGGTGTTGAACGACCCCTTGTCGACTTTCTGGAGAAGCCCCTCTGATGCTGCTGCTGTTGCTGAGGGCGTGAAGACGACCAATGTGGAGCCTGATACCTGTGGGTGAACAGTCTTCTTTGATATGGGCGGAATCCCTTTCGCTGTTCTTTAGGTCGCTCTATGCCTACCGCTTTTAAGGTATCCAGCTCCGACTTCATTCTGGCCATCTCATCATCGGCATGAGAGCCGAATAAAGTGGAGCCTGAGAAAGGCAGGTTCTGTATCCTCTGCTGTGCTTCGGGTTTAAGCGATGTAAGCCGCAGCCATGCATGTCTCCTGAGCGCTATACCATGAGCATAGTTATGTGCGGATAGAGTTGAAGCATCTGCCGCAGCACTTATGATCTGGTTAGAAACCATTGCTCCCTCGCTCACGACCTCTAGGAAATCTTCCCTTTTGTCCCTAGGGAGATGCTCTGAGAACTGTAGTATAGAGTCCCAGAGGGATCGATCATATCTCCCTAATAAAGCAGTGGCACTGGCTGCTTTTATGGTGATAGATGCCGTCGAGCATACTTTTCTTCCTGCAGCATCGATCTTTCTGCTTTCTTTGTCTGGGGGAGCAGAGGAAGACGGTGACGTCGAATGCGATTTCTTCGCTGCCACTATAACTACCGAGTCTGGTACTGGGTCCGACCTCAAGAATAGAGGATCTTGCTCTGGTGGACGGTACTTTTTAATGAGTCTGGAAGGAGCAGACTTTGTTGTAGCCGGCGTGAGAAAAATGTCCATTGCCGGTTCAATAAGACCCGGAACCAGTGGAAGTAAAGGTCGTGAAGATGTCCTTTGATGCAAGGTCTCAAAGATTACTGATGTCGATTGGGCTGGAGCTGCTAGCGGGATATTCAGCTTGGTTGCCCCTCTCACTAAGACCTCCTGAAATGTGTTGACATCATCTATGGGAGACACTCTTGGGGATGGTGAGTCTGATAAGGTTGGAGAGTAGTCTCGTGTGGACGATGAAGAATGTCCATGATGTGATTGACGACGGTGCCTTGAGGTAGATGTACGTCTCGAGGAATAACCAGAACGCCCTGCAGATCGCGTTGGAGTCCTCGGAACAGGTTCTGGAGGAGGCGCCGGAAGAGGAGCCGTAGGTGTTACCGGCGTCTGTGGTAAAGGCGACTGCCTTTGTGAGAGCTGTGGTGATGCTGGAAGTAGGATAAGCGAGGCCGAGGATTCTGAGGTTGTATAAACCCTTCTAGGCCTCTTAGATGGTCTTCGACGTCGAAGCACTCCTCGACGTCGAACTGCGGTGACGCCGAGTGCCTCTAGACGTCGACTCGTCTCGCCGCTGAGAACCTCTCGACGACGAACCTCGACGTCGGTGCAGTGACGGTGAACGCCTCCGACGGCGAACACTCTCTCTCGACGGCGATCTCCCTCGCCGTGTCGACGGCGAGCCCGACTCGGATCTCCTTGGCGTGGACTGTGTTCACCGTGTCGACGGCGACCCAGATCCTCTCGACGTCGGGTGTCTTCGCCGCCTCGACGGCGAAATAGCTGTCGACGGCGAACGATGTCGTTTTCTCGCCGGCGAAGCACTCCTCGACGGCGAACATGTTGGCGCCGTTCCCTGCTTCGACGTCGACGCTCTCGACGTCGTCGGAGATCTATGTCATTTTTCAGCAGGTCTGGAAGGAGTCATGGAGGAAACAGGTTGAGCCCTGGTAGAAGTCTGACCTTCTCCTCGCTCTGTAGTGGAATGGCCACTTTTTCTCCTGTCCTCTTTCGCCTGGAGTCGGATCTTCTCTCTGTCACGAAGGGTTCTTCTAGAGAAGGTTTTACAGATGTCACACGACTCCGGTTTGTGGCTGGATGGAAGACAAATTATACAGACCCTATGTGAATCTGTTTTAGCCTTCTTTCTTCCACAAGAAGGACATTTATCAAAAAGTGAAGGCATTTCTAACTAGAAAAACCTCAAAATTCTGTCAGAATTTAACAGAAATCAGTAGAAAATGATCACTCAAAGGTAAAAACGTCGAGTGAAAATGAAATTCAGAAGATATTTCAATGAATTTCTGTCACAAAAGCTTTTGTGAGGTAGAGCTCAATGCTTCAGGGTCCTGTCAGCAGGAGCCGGAAAAAAGAACTGAGGCAACTGCCTTTTGCTGTGCATGATGGGAAACAGGAAGACTTTACTTTTCTTAAAGGCACAGCTCTATTTACATTCTGTATAATGGCAGCCTATGGGCTACACTGCCCTGCATTGTTTTATTCTCATCAGAGGTGTAAATAAAGTATGAGAATGTATTTGTTATTACATTTCTAGAATAAATAGGTGTTTGAACATGAATTTACACTACTATTGATTTTCTTTCAACAATTTGGCCTGTGTAGCTGTTCACATAGGCTGCACAATGTTATTCTTAAGTGTTTTTTGACAGACCTTTTCTTTAAACGGCTGGTGTTTGCACTTAAGAATATACTTCACATCAGTGCTCCGGGGTCCCCGCAGGCGCGCGGAACTATTCAATGCTTATGACTATACATGGAAATCCCCTACGAGAGAAAACAATAGCACAACCTTCCATGTTAGGAATTTCAGCTCTGCCTTGTGAATGGGCTCGAAGGGAGACTTTGTGAGCTGTGAGCGAACCATTGTAGGAAGTTGGCTCTGTATGCACTATTTCAAAGTAAGGAATAGTATGCACAGAGTCCAAGGGTTCCCCTTAGAGGTAAGATAGTGGCAAAAAGAGATAATACTAATGCTCTATTTTGTGGTAGTGTGGTCAAGCAGTAGGCTTATCAAAGGAGTAGTGTTAAGCATTTGTTGTACATACACACAGGCAATAAATGAGGAACACACACTCAGAGACAAATCCAGCCAATAGGTTTTGTTATAGAAAAATATCTTTTCCTAGTTTATTTTAAGAAACACAGGTTCAAATTTTAAATGTAATATCTCATTTGAAAGGTATTGCAGGTAAGTACTTTAGGAACTTTGAATCATTTCATTAGCATGTATACTTTTTACATAAAACACAATAAGCTGTTTTAAAAGTGGACACAGTGCAATTTTCACAGTTCCTGGGGGAGGTAAGTTTTTGTTAGTTTTGTCAGGTAAGTAAATCACTTACAAGTCTTAGGTTTGGGTCCAAGGTAGCCCACCGTTGGGGGTTCAGAGCAACCCCAAAGTTACCACACCAGCAGCTCAGGGCTGGTCAGGTGCAAAGGTCAAAGAGGTGCCCAAAACACATAGGCTTCAATGGAGAGAAGGGGGTGCCCCGGTTCCAGTCTGCAAGCAGGTAAGTACCCGCATCTTCGGAGGGCAGACCAGGGGGGGTTTTGTAGGGCACCGGGGGGGGACACAAGTCAGCACAAAAAGTACACCCTCAGCAGCGCGGGGGCGGCCGGGTGTAGTGTGCAAACACGCGTCGGGTTTTCAATGGTTTCCTATGAGAGATCAAGGGATCTCTTCAGCGTTGCAGGCAGGCAAGGGGGGGGGGGCTCCTCGGGGTAGCCACCACCTGGGCAAGGGAGAGGGCCTCCTGGGGGTCACTCCTGCACAGGAGTTCCGTTCCTTTAGGTGATGGGGGCTGCAGGTGCAGGGTCTTTTCCAGCCGTCGGGAAATGGAGCTCAGGCAGTCGCGGATGGAGGATTTCTAAAAGTTAGAGGCACTTAAGCTCAGGACACCTTAGGGGCTGTCCTGACTGGTCAGTGACTCCTCCTTGTTTTTCTCATTATTTTCTCCGGCCTTGCCGCCAAAAGTGGATGCCGTGGCCGGAGGGGGCGGGCAACTCCACTAGCTGGAGTGTCCTGCTGTGCTGGCACAAAGGGGTGAGCCTTTGAGGCTCACCGCCAGGTGTGACAGCTCCTGCCTGGGGGAGGTGTTAGCATCTCCACCCAGTGCAGGCTTTGTTACTGGCCTCAGAGTGACAAAGGCACTCTCCCCATGGGGCCAGCAACATGTCTCTAGCGTGGCAGGCTGCTGGAACCAGTCAGCCTACACAGATAGTTGGTTAAGGTTTCAGGGGGCACCTCTAAGGTGCCCTCTGGGGTGTATTTTACAATAAAATGTACACTGGCATCAGTGTTCTTTTATTGTGCGGAGAAGTTTGATACCAAACTTCCCAGTTTTCAGTGTAGCCATTATGGTGCTGTGGAGTTCGTGTAAAACAGACTCCCAGACCATATACTCTTATGGCTACCCTGCACTTACAATGTCTAAGGTATTGCTTAGACACTGTAGGGGCACAGTGCTCATGCACTGGTGCCCTCACCTATGGTATAGTGCACCCTGCCTTAGGGCTGTAAGGCCTACTAGAGGGGTGACTTATCTATACCTGCATAGGCAGTGAGAGGTTGGCATGGCACCCTGAGGGGAGTGCCATGTCGACTTACTCGTTTTGTTCTCACCAGCACACACAAGCTGGCAAGCAGGGCGTCTGTG
This sequence comes from Pleurodeles waltl, assembly GCF_031143425.1. Taxonomy (NCBI): domain Eukaryota; kingdom Metazoa; phylum Chordata; class Amphibia; order Caudata; family Salamandridae; genus Pleurodeles; species Pleurodeles waltl. The sequence continues at coordinate 314,788,729 of NC_090443.1, forward strand.
CTGAGTGAGGGGTCTCCAGGGTGGCATAAGACATGCTGCAGCCCTTAGAGACCTTCATTGGCATCAGGGCCCTTGGTACCAGGGGTACCACTTACAAGGGACTTATCTGGATGCCAGGGTGTGCCAATTGTTGAATCAAAAGTACAGGTTAGGGAAAGAACACTGGTGCTGGGGCCTGGTTAGCAGGCCTCAGCACACTTTCAATTCAAAACATAGCATCAGCAAAGGCAAAAAGTCAGGGGGTAACCATGCCAAGGAGGCATTTCCTTACAACCATGTTGAGATCCATTCTGGAGGAGGAACCCTTACTGGAGGGAAAACTCTAAGCAATCCCTCCATGAACTGTTTGACTATCCTAGATGAACATAGAGAGGGAAAATGAATGGAACGTCTGTATCTTGAAATTGTGGCTAGATGAATTTTTATAGATGCATGTACCAATCATGCTCTGGCTAGTGAGTAGGTATGGTATTATCTGATCAGGTGAGGCTTCCAAGGGATGCCAATTAGATTGCAGACACCATAAGCAGATTCTTTTCCATTTCAACCTCTAGGTTTTGTTTGTTGATTCGGCTCTTTGCTTTGTCCAGAATGTCTCTATAGACTTGGGAGAGATTTGTGTCTCGGAATTTGTTGAATTCAGGATCCATGCATGTATTTGGAGAGAGGTTGGTTCTGGGTGCAAGATCTGGCCGTTGTTTCTTACTAAGATGGTTTGGAAGTTGGGTAGGTGGATGGGATTAGACTCAGAGCAGCAAGATGCTGCCTGGGCCATTTGGGAGCTATTAGAATTGAGGCGACAGTGATCCATCTTTATTTTGGTGAGGACTCTTTACATGAGAGGGAGAGGAGGAAAAGCATAAGCATAAATCCCGAACCATCTCATTGAAAAGGCATTCCCCCACAACCCTCAAAGTAGGTATTGACTGACGTAGAATGGCATTTGGCCTTCTGGTCTTTCTCAAAAAGATTCAATGCTGGTTTACCCCAGTGTGAGAAGATCCTGTCCAATTCCAGTTGATCCAGTTCCCACTCATGGCAACTGTCTCTGGTTCTGCTGAAGTGTGTCCACTAAAGTGTTGTTCACTCCTGACACATGCTCGGCTTTTAGAGATATTTTGTTAAGTGTGAGCCAGTTCCAAAGGCCTTGAGCCTCTTGAGAGAGAGAGAAAGACTTTGGTTACCCCCTGCTTGTTGATGTAATACATGCTGGGCGTACTGTCTGTACAGATCAGCACTGAGACACCTGCTATTCATAGCAGAAATGCTTGTAGAGTGAGAGACATTGTTTTTAGTTCCAGGTGACTGATGTGCATTGATTTTTGAAGTGTGGACCATTTCCCCTGGATCAGTAGGTCCTGCAAATGGCAGCCTCAGCCCTCCAAGGAAGCATTGTCGTGATGACGAAGTCTGGAACTGAAGTCAGGAATGTGAGGCCTTGAGAGATGATTTATGTGATGCTGATCAAGTCTACAAATGAGCCTTTTGATTGGATCCATTGTATCTGGAGCTCCTCTTGTAATGGTCTAATTTTTAGTCATGTCAGCTGGACTAGGTTTATCTTGAACGGCTGTACTGAAACAGAATTTCTTCTGGAGATCTGTAGAGCCAGACTGGACAACCTTGGTTGCCTATCTTGTGATAGGTAGGTCTGGTTTCAGATTATATCGAGGTTGGCATGTAAAAACATTAACCTGTGATTTGAAATGGTGGAAGATTTGGGTTAGTTTGCATTGATGCCTAGCCCCTAAAACAGTGAAATGCAGGCTTTGGTAGCATTGGAAGATTGCTATGCTGTTGAGGCTTTGAGCAGCCAGTTGCCTAGGTAGGGGAATACCTGATGACCTTGCTTGCTGAGTGTGGCTGCCACCGGGCGAGAAATTTGGTGAAGCAAGGGAAAGGATCTTGCATTGGTAATGGGTACTGGCTATGATGAAACTGAGATATTTGCGATGCTTGACATGTATGGGAATATGGAAGCAAGCAACTTGTAAATCTAAGGATGGCATGTAATCTCCGCTATTTAACAGATGTAGGATGTTGGCTAGAGTAATCATACACAAAGAATGTTTGCACAGAAATGTGTTCAGCTTCCTCAGGTCTAGGATGGGTCTCCATTACAGTCTTCTTTCGTACAAGGAAAAAATGTGAGGAAAAATCCCATGCCATTTTGATGAGAAGGAACCTTTTCTATCGCACCCTAGGCTAGCATCAGAGCTTCTTTCCTCAGAAAGTGAAGACAAGGTGGGTGCAGAGGATTGATGGGTGGTTTCCACACAAACTTCATGGTGTGGCCATAGTTTACTAAGTCCAATACCCATTTATCCGATGTTATCTTCTTCAATTGGGGGAGGTAGTTGGAGGTATTCACACCCACCTAGGTGGAAGGAGCAGATGTAGCCGGTACCTGGTCCAGGTCACTGTTTGTGACCTGCATCGTGGCCCTGGGGGGATTGCCTCCGGCATGCGCCTTGCTTGTTGTAGAATGCAGAGGGTGGCTGGCAGTAGGCCTGATGGTAAGTGGACCTAGATTGAGATTTGTAATGCTGAGGTCGTTGATAGCCCCCTCTGTAGGTAGAAAAACCTCTACCTCTAGCAACCCCGAAAGGGCAACATTTGAAACTGTAGAGTGCCAAGAGATCTAGCAGTGTCAGTGTGTCTTTACAGCCAATAAGACGTAATAAATGTTTTCCAAACAAAGTTTCCCCATCATAGGCCATGTCCAGGATCTTTGATTGGACCTCCGGTCTAAAAGAGGCTGCCTTAAGTCATCCTTGCCGTTCCAAGACTGCTGTTACAGCCAACTGATGGAAACATGTGGAGGTGATGTCAAGAATACAGTCCATAATTTCTGAGGAAGTTTGTTTGCCTTCCTGTAAGATCTTTTTTGCTTCTGCCTTCAGGGATGAGATAGAGCAGACTGCTGATACCTGACCACATCAGGGGGTCACAGTGCCCCAGAGTCAACAGTGAGTTGGCTGCTCGAATGGTGATAACCGACATGAGAGTATCTTCAAGCGTCTGCCTTCCTTCTATGGTGGTGCGGAGATGGGAGCGGAAGTTTAAAAACAAAACCCAAAAAATGCCTTTGCCCTGCTTGTTAAATGACAGGCTTTGGATGACTGATGAGGCAAGCGGGTAATGATCTGTGGCTTTGTATTTTTTATCCAGACGAAAAGGTACTGGAGGTACTGTAGCTGTATTCTTCATGAGCTTTATTTCTGCATCCCAGATATAGTCTACAACGGGGTGGCTCTCACAGACTTTTAGGCTTGTTTTTTCAAATAATGAAGAAAGCAGTCGGACTGCTTAACAGAAGATGTAAATTGTGCTGCAGCTCTATCCATTGGATTATGAAAGCCCCTGATGCACTCTGAAGGAAGAGTTTGAAGGATGAGGTGATAGAGGAGACAGTAGGAAAAAGGTATTTCTCCCACTCGTCTCGTGGATGTTGAGGACAAGGGATCTTGCCTTCCTCCCACTGATCCTCTGTGGACAAGTGGTCTTACCTCGGAGGTGTTGCGATATTCCTGGGTGTTATCAGCGGAGGGATATTTCTAGGCGTTGCAGGAGAAGCAAGCTGAAGTGGTGCGAGTTGTTGCTCCTGTGGAGGGTCCGGAATTATTTTCCTATAATCCTGTGGCATCACCTTTAGATCCTGAACAAGAGAAAACAGCATCTGCATAACATCTTGCCTAGGCTGCGGATGATACTCTGTTCATCAAGCAGTCTAGAAGGGGCATAAGTATGGTTCATAGCATTGCTCTTTGTCCTCATCATCTTCCTCCTGGTGTTTCACCTAGAGCTCTGAAGGACTGCGTGCATCCCCAAAAGGTCTGTCATTTTCCGACTCTTTCCAGTCGGATAAATGACTGGGTAGCAAAGCTGAGACCTTGTTTGGAGAGGTCACTTCAGGCCTTAAAGTAGTTTTTGTAATCCTTGTCATTTTAATCTTCATAAACAGTTGAGATGTTGTCAACGTGTATGTCAATAGTAAAAATTCCCTCGCTGATGTTGCTGTTGTTGACAGTGCTGCTGACGGCGATGGTGCTGCCGTTCATGGTGATGCCGTCGACAGTGCTATTGTCGGTGGTGCACTGTTGATGGTGTTTTTGTCGATGTCTTTGTCAACGGTATCTTCATCCATGCTGTAGGCGAGGTCACATTCACCGTCGATGATGATTAAGTGGAGGAGATCACCCTGGTCGATGAAATGGGGGAATTAATAGGTACCGTAGTCGAGGTTCTCGATGACGATGGCTTTGTGGATGGCATAGGGGTGAAGGTCACCGTCGATGACACCGATGTCGACGGTGATATAATTGACAGTGCTCTGAGAGTATTTTTTGTCCGACGTTGATGGGTCTGAGGATTGAGAACACTTTCTCTCCCCTTTTTTCACATATGGAGTAGAGGCTTGGGAGGAGGCCGACCCTGTGGAGATGAGTTTAGGTTTCTCTTCCTTATGATGTACCTTCAAGGCCTTTCAACTCCCCTCCGAAGTGCCATGGTCAGAGGATCTTGACCTTTTGTGGAGTCTTGCTGTCCTCCTCAGACTAGCTGGATTTTTGGAATTAAGACTTGTGTAGCCACATAAGTAGCCTCCCCTCGCTTTCTCTCAATGTTTTTGAAGCGAAAGTGTGACAAATCTTGGACTCCTTTACCTGATGTTAGGGTAGAGGCAATAGAGACAGTCTCTGTGTGGATTATCCACATGTAGCCGTTTCTTCCCACAGAACTTGCAGGATCTGAAGAGGCCCTTCTTAGAAGACTCAGACAATAGATGTAGAAAAGTTATATATGCAGAGCTCAGGGAGACTCCCTTCACACGACGTGCAGTATAAAATCCGAGGGATTCAGGCTCTGTCGGGAGCATTCAAGAGGGTACTGTCGCCTGATTGATTATAATTAAAATTTGGTCCTTTTTCCTAATAAGGACATAGACAGGCTATTAAACTAACTGCATTGCAATTATAGCCTACAATACTATAACATACTGCTTTACTATGGTGCTGTGGGATTCCCACTGCGACAATGGAGAATGATTAAAGCATGTGAAACTTGAAAGATTCAATACTGGAGAAATTGCCCAACACCACAGCCTACTGTGCATGTTAGTATGTATATATTTAGGTATGCAACAATAACAGTTCCCTTGTTAAATCATTATTGATTTGTTACTGTGCACACCACATTAAAACGTGTCGATTTTGGGGCAAAAGGTTTTGAGTGTCTAGGTTTCTGGAGGCCATGATGATCTCTATGCCCTCTCTAGGTAGGTGCAAGTAAACAAATTTTATGTCTTCAGGAGCCACATGCCAGTCTGGAGCTGGCTGGGTCTGGCGGCAAACCTCTCCGTGCTGCACTCTTAGAATACATGGGTTTATTGTAATATTTATGACTGTCTTGTACCATTGTCATTAGGTGCAAGTACCATATCTGATGTGCACACTGTGAGGAGGCTCAAATCACTCGTGTGTGTTTGTATTTGTTAATCGCACCTGGCATTGACAATAGTGGTGGAAAAGCATAAGCACCACTATATTTGCACCCGTTTAGTGATTTCTACATAAACTGAGGAAGTGGAAACCTGGCTGAAAAATCTAGCCATTTTTATTTATCCTCTGATGCTACTTGAATTCAATCCATCTTGTAAATCAAGTGTACCACTTGCTACACCCGACATTCATGATAATTATCTGCTTAGACTGTCTTTAGATTGTGATTTATTCTTTTGGTAGATGGACTACCACCTTCCCTATCACCATAATGTTTCTGGTCTGGTATTTTTGGAAAGATTTCCCCTTCATCATGCAGTGAACTATGGGGACAGATCATATGGCATCTCAAGAGTGCTGAGAGCAAAGATACACATTTTGTAAACACCATTGGTGCTGATTATGGTTTTAAAGCCAGATGACTGAGCTAGCAACCACAGTGCCCTCCCAAAGGATTCTTTCTAATTAAGATGTAATTGCAAGATGCTTGATCCCATTGCATCCTCATTCAATTATTTTCTGATTTCAAAGAGTTGGCCATCTGTTCCTTTAATAGTGACTGATACACCAGAACAAGATTTACAAGTAAGTACTTACTTGACGCTTTTCCTAATCTTGTTGATCCTCCAATTTTAAGCATTAAGCCAGCTGACTCAGTTACCTTGTCTCATTAGACCAAAATATTGAGGGGCCAATTATTCATACCATACGCCATCAGGTCCCGAGGATTGTCCCATTTATTCATTGTAACAGAAACCAAAACGTCAATTATATTTCTACTTCTACTTGATATGCTTTATTCAATGTCAATGGACTTATAAAATCTTTTCAACAAGAGTAGTTCACACCCCTCAAATTTAACCTGGATTCTCCTCAAGTTCGCTTCTAATGTAAAAGAAGTGTAGAGTGTTTTGTAGAAAATGTACCCTTTACTAATTTGTTTTTTGAGTTAGTCATGCAGTTTATTAAACTTCTCTTCATTTGGACGTCTACTGTACTTTTTCATCCAAGTAATGCATTATTGATTTATTTAGCTCACCTAATAGTCAAGCTACAGAATTAATCATATTCCTTGAACTAAGTTATTTCTTGTGTAATTTACTAAAATATCCCTTTATTGGCCATTTACATCAGTATACGCTGATACCCAAGCTCTCAACGGGCATTCGGTTGCCCTTGTTTATTTATTTTATCTCAGTGCAGAACTTTAAACTGATAATGGGAATCCCCATCACCAAGCTGAGGTATTTGAGAGCTTCCTTGTCCACTGGCAAGCCAAAGTAGGCATCTTGAGTTTTACTGTTGCCAGGCAGTCCCTTGCTTCCAACATTGGAATCACCTATTAAGGTTATCATCCTGACCTTTAGAGGTTTTACTAATCAGTTCACAAACATTGGATCAAAAACTGATCTTCATGTCTGGGAATGAAGAAGTATACAGAGTAAATGCCCGTTTTGTGTTTCTTCTTCAGGTATTTTGTCTACGCCATTGTTCATTAAGAGAAATCCCACTTCTCGTTGAAGAACATCTTTGTATTCCATTCTGAATTACTATCTCGGTTTTGGAATAGTGGGAAGTTTTATCTCCAATTTTATGCAATATCAGTGGTGTATGATATTTAAAACCCATGTGGCAGATGAATAATTTATTAACTTCTGTGTGACACTCTTTTTGATGGAGACACTAATTGCAGGCTCCCCATCTTGTAAGTTTCCCCATGCACCAGACTGTATTTGGAAAATTTAAAAGCAATGCTCCTGTACACCAGTAGCAGCTCAGTGTGACCCTGCGTCTACACTGTCCGGCGCTAAAAGTGAAGAACGGAGCCTCATATTGGTGCCACCTAAGAGTGAGGCTTTCCACACGGGAAACATCACTTACATCGTGGTGAATGCAACGAAATGCATTTACCATAATGCATTTACAACGCATATGCGGTTACCACGCATGCCTTTACCACAAATATACCTATACCACGCATGCTTTTACAACAAATTTCATTGTAAAGGTATATGCGTGGTAAAGGTTTTAAAGGTAAGTACAGGTAAGTATTAAGTGGGTTGAATGAGATGTATGGAAAATGTCACTTACCCAGTGTACATCTGTTCGTGGCATGAGACGCTGCAGATTCACATGCTTTGAACATCCCGCCATCTAGTGTTGGGCTCGGAGTGTTACAAGTTGTTTTTCTTCGAAGAAGTCTTTTCGAGTCACGAGATCGAGGGACTCCTCCCCTTTCGGCTCCATTGCGCATGGGCGTCGACTCCATCTTAGATTGTTTTCCCCGCAGAGGGTGAGGTAGGAGTTGTGTATTATAGTAATAGTGCCCATGCAATGGAGTAAATATGTATGTACATAATGTGGTTTAAAGTGATATATTTACAAATTTACAAATGTTCAAGATCAACTTTGAAACGGCTACAGGCTCCCAGGGAGGCGGGTGGGCGCATGTGAATCTGCAGCGACTAATGCCACGAACAGATGTACACTGGGTAAGTGACATTTTCCGTTCGATGGCATGTGTAGCTGCAGATACACATGCTGTGCATAGACTATTAAGCAGTTATCTCCCCAAAAGCGGTGGCTCAGCCTGTAGGAGTGGAAGTAGTTTGAAATAAAGTTCTTAGTACGGCTTGACCTACTGTGGCTTGTTGTGCGGATAGCACGTTTACAAAGTAGTGCTTAGTAAATGTGTGAGGCGTAGACCATGTGGCTGCCTTACATATTTCGTTCATTGGAATATTTCCTAGGAAGGCCATGGTAGCGCCTTTCTTTCTGGTTGAGTGTGCCTTTGGTGTAATGGGCAGCTCTCTTTTTGCTTTAAGGTAGCAGGTTTGGATACACTTAACTATCCATCTGGCTATACCCTGTTTTGATATTGGGTTTCCTGTATGAGGTTTTTGAAATGCAATAAACAGTTGTTTTGTTTTCCTAATTAGTTTTGTTCTGTCAATGTAGTACATTAGTGCTCTTCTAATGTCTAATGTATGTAGTGCCCTTTCAGCTACTGAGTTTGGCTGTGGAAAGAACACTGGTAGTTCTACTGTTTGAATTAAGTGGAACGGTGAAATAACTTGGTAAAAATTTAGGATTGGTTCTTAGAACTACCTTATTTTTGTGTATTTGAATAAAAGGTTCCTGTATAGTAAACGCTTGAATTTCGCTTACTCTTCTTAGAGATGTAATGGCAATGAGAAATGCAACCTTCCACGTTAAGAATTGCATTTCGCAAGAATGCATGGGTTCGAAAGGTGGACCCATGAGTCTTGTTAAGACGATGTTGAGGTTCCATGAAGGAACAGGTGGTGTTCTTGGTGGTATAATTCTTTTTAGGCCTTCCATAAACGCTTTAATGACAGGTATCCTAAATAGTGAAGTTGAATGGGTAATCTGCAGGTATGCAGAAATTGCTGCGAGGTGTATCTTTATGGAAGAGAAGGCCAGATTTGATCCTACTACATCCTTTGGAGATGCATGTAATGGTTGAACTTGATTACTATGGCAGTAGCAAACAAATCTTTTCCATTTACTTGCATAGCAGTGTCTAGTGGATGGCCTTCTAGTCTGTTTTATGACCTCCATACATTCTTGGGTGAGGTTTGAATGTCCGAATTCTAGGATTTCAGGAGCCAGATTGCTAGATTCAGAGATGCTGGGTTTGGATGCCTGATCTGTTGTTTGTGTTGTGTTAGCAGATCTGGTCTGTTGGGTAGCTTGACATGGGGTACTACTGACAGGTCTAGTAGTGTTGTGTACCAGGGTTGTCTTGCCCATGTTGGTGCTATTAGTATGAGTTTGAGTTTGTTTTGACTCAATTTGTTTACTAGATATGGAAGGAGAGGGAGAGGGGGAAAAGCGTATGCAAATATCCCTGACCAATTCATCCATAGAGCATTGCCTTGAGACTGCCTGTGTGGGTACCTGGATGCAAAGTTTTGGCATTTTGCATTCTCCTTTGTTGCAAATAGGTCTATATGAGGTGTTCCCCAAATGTGGAAGTAAGTGTTTAGAATTTGGGGGTGAATCTCCCATTCGTGGAATTGTTGGTGATCTCGAGAGAGGTTGTCTGCTAGTTGATTCTGGATCCCTGGAATAAACTGTGCTATTAGGCGAATGTGGTTGTGAATCGCCCATTGCCATATCTTTTGTGCCAGGAGGCACAGATGTGTTGAGTGTGTTCCCCCCTGTTTGTTTAGATAATACATTGTTGTCATGTTGTCTGTTTTGACAAGAATGTATTTGTGGGTTATGATGGGTTGAAATGCTTTCAACGCTAGGAATACTGCTAACAATTCGAGGTGATTTATATGCAACTTCGTTTGATGTACGTCCCATTGTCCTTGGATGCTGTGTTGATTGAGGTGTGCTCCCCACCCTGTCATGGAAGCATCTGTTGTTATCACGTATTGTGGCACTGGGTCTTGGAAAGGCCGCCCTTTGTTTAAATTTATACTGTTCCACCATAGAAGCGAGATGTATGTTTGGCGGTCTATCAACACCAGATCTAGAAGGTGACCCTGTGCCTGTGACCATTGCGATGCTAGGCACTGTTGTAAGGGCCTCATGTGCAGTCTTGCGTTTGGGACAATGGCTATGCATGAAGACATCATGCCTAGGAGTTTTAATACCATCTTTGCATGTATTTTTTGTGTCGGATACATGGCTTGTATAACCTTGTAAAAATGTTGAACCCCTTGTGGACTTGGAGTGGCTATCCCCTTTGTTGTGTCGATTGTCGCTCCTAAGTATTGCTGTGTTTTGCACGGCAGAATGTGTGATTTTGCATAGTTGATGGAGAAACCGAGTTTGTAGAGGGTTTGTATGACATACTCTGTGTGGTGTGAACACTTTGTTAGGGAGTTGGTTTTGATTAGCCAATCGTCTAGGTAGGGGAACACGTGTATTTGCTGCCTTCTGATATGTGCAGCTACTACTGCTAGGCATTTTGTAAATACTCTTGGTGCGGTTGTTATACCGAACGGCAACACTTTGAATTGGTAGTGTATTCCCTTGAATACGAACCTTAGGTATTTCCTGTGCGAGGGATGTATTGGTATGTGGAAATACGCGTCCTTTAGATCTAAGGTTGTCATATAGTCTTGTTGTTTTAGCAGTGGTAATACGTCTTGTAGCGTGACCATGTGAAAGTGTTCCGATTTGATGTAGATGTTTAGTGTTCTGAGATCTAAGATTGGTCTCAGTGTTTTGTCTTTTTTTGGTATTAGAAAGTACAGTGAGTAAACTCCTGTGTTCCTTTGTGTACGTGGTACAAGTTCTATTGCGTCCTTTTGCAGTAATGCCTGAACTTCTAATTCCAGAAGGTCTAAATGCTGTTTTGACATGTTTTGTGTTTTTGGTGGGACATTTGGAGGGATTTGGAGAGATTCTATGCAATAACCATGTTGGATAATTGCTAAGACCCAAGTGTCTGTTGTTATTTCCTCCTAAGCTTTGTAAAATTGGCTTAGTCTTCCCCCCACTGGTGTTGTGTGAAGGGGTTGAGTGACTTGTGAGTCACTGTTTGGTTGTAGGGGTTTTGGGACCTTGAAATTTTCCCCGGTTTCTAGGGAATTGTCCCCCTCTGTACTGGCCCCGAAAGCCTCCCCTTTGGTACTGTCCCTGGTAGGTAGACGGTGTTGATTGTGAGGTGCTGGCTTGTGTGGCTTGACCCCGAAACCCCCCTCTGAAGGGTGTTCTGCGAAATGTGCCAAAAGTGCCTCTGCCCTGCGGGGAATAGAGTGCGCCCATGGCCTTGGCTGAGTCAGTGTCCTTTTTCAATTTCTCAATTGCCGTGTCCACATCGGGTCCAAACAATTGTTGTTCGTTGAACGGCATATTGAGCACTGCCTGTTGTATCTCGGGTTTAAACCCGGATGTGCGCAACCATGCGTGCCGTCTTATGGTTACCGCGGTATTTATTGTTCTTGCAGCTGTATCCGCTGCATCCATAGAGAGCGTATTTGGTTATTGAGATATGTTGTCCCTCCTCAACTACTTGTTTTGCCCGTTTCTGTAATTCTTTGGGTAGATGCTCGATGAGATGCTGCATCTCATCCCAATGGGCTCTGTCATATCGCGCTAGGAGCGCCTGAGAGTTCGCGATGCGCCACTGGTTTGCAGCTTGTACAGCAACCCTTTTCCCGGGAGCATAGGCAGGCTTTGATAGGTGCTATGGGTGGAGGAGAGGGTGTTGAAAGGTAGGTCATCCTCGACAGGTTCTGAGTGTAACGACACGTTATGGAACTCTGCTGCCCTAGCTACCACCTGTGCATACGCTGTGCTGTCCTCGGGTGGTGAGGGCTTGGTAGGGTACGACTCAGGACTATTGTCTGATACTGGGGCGTCATATAGGTCCCAAGCGTCCTGGTCATCTTGGCTCATGGTGGTATGAGCTGGTGAATGTGACGGAGTTTGTGCCGGTGATGTATGAGTTACAGGTGGAGGAGAGGGTGGTGGAGTTACTTTCTTCACCACTTTTGCTTGTGGTGTTTGTTCTTGTGTTTGGAACTCGAGTCTCCTTTTCCTCCTGATTGGGGGAAGAGTGCTGATCTTCCCTGTCCCACTCTGTATGAAGATCCGCTTCTGGGTGTGGTCTACGTCAGTGGATTGTAACTCTTCTTCAAATCTGTGTTTGCGCATTTGAGAGGACAGTGATTGTTCCTCTGAATACGAGCTGGCAGTCGGTTCGGTTGCAGGGCGTTTTGGCACCGAAACTGTGTCTTTGCTTGTTTTCGGCTCCGAGGAGAATTTTCTCTTTTTTGTAGTCGAGCTTTCTCGGCGTCGATCATCCTCGGTGCCGCTGTCTCTGCGTCGGACAGCTTCGATTCCGCTGTCTTGGCGTCGACCCTTTTCGGCAGCACTTTCTCGGTCCCGAGATTGCTGCGTGCCTGTGTCTCGACCCGAGTCGGACGATCTCGGCACCAGTTCGCCCTTTTTCGGTGCCGATGGACGGTCACCTATTTTATGGGTTGAGCCATGGCCTGTTGGCAGTGGCGTCCCCCGGGCCTTGTCTGTTTTCCCGTGTGGTGCTTGTTTCGACGTCTTACTCACGGTTTCTTCGACGTCGAACTCCTCCGAGTCCGATTCATGGATGGAGAAGGCTTCCTCTTCTTCTCCTTGTTCCTCGAACCCACGTTGTCCTGTCGACGTGGACGCCATTTGCAACCTTCTGGCTCTTCGGTCACGGAGCGTCTTTCGGGACCGGAACGCACGACAGGCCTCACACGTCTCTTCCTTGTGCTCGGGCGACAGGCACAAGTTACAGACCAAATGTTGGTCTGTATATGGATACTTGCTGTGGCATTTAGGACAGAATCGGAACGGGGTCCGTTCCATCGGTGTCGATGTTACACGCGGTCGGGCCGACCAGGCCCCGACGGGGGGTCGAAGTTACCCCGAAGGGCTACCGGAGCTCTTCACGATTCGGTGTCGATTCTATCTAACCCGATACCGAACGAAACAATACCGACGTAGTTTTCCGAAGTTTTGACTATCTTTCCGTCCCGAAACCCGGAGCGAAAAGGAACACGTCCGAACCCGATGGCGGAAAAAAAACAATAGAAGATGGAGTCGACGCCCATGTGCAATGGAAACAAGGAGGAGGAGTCCCTCGGTCTCGTGACTCGAAAAGACTACTTCGAAGAAAAACAACTTGTAACACTCCGACCCAACACCAGACGGCGGACTGTGCACAGCATGTGTATCTGCAGCTACACATGCCACCGAACATATATTTACAAATTTACAAGTTTATTTTTATCAACTTATAACGGCTACAGGCTCCCGGGGAGGTGGGAGGGCGCATGTGAATCTGCAGCGTCTCATGCCACGAACGGATGTACACTGGGGAAGTGACATTTTCCGTTCGATGGCATGTGTAGCTGCAGATACACATGCTGTGCATTGACTAGTAAGCAGTTATCTCCCCAAAAGCGGTGGTTTAGCCTGTAGGAGTTGAAGTTGTTTGAAATAATGTCCGTAATACTGCCTGTCCTACTGTGGCCTGTTGTGTTGTTAACACATCCACACAGTAATGTTTGGTGAATGTATAAGGCGTAGACCATGTGGCTGCCTTAGAGATTTCTGTCATGGGTATATTTCCTAGAAAGGCCATTGTGGCGCCTTTCTTTCTAGTGGAGTGTGCCTTTGGTGTAATAGGCAGGTCTCTTTTAGCTTTTTCATAACAGGTTTGAATACACTTAACTATCCATCTGGCAATGCCTTGTTTGGATATTGGATTTCCTGCATGAGGTTTTTTTTGTTTTGAGAAATTGTTTGGTTCTATCAATGTAATACATTAGTGCCCTTTTGATGTCTAATGTATGTAATGCTCCTTCAGCTACAGAGTCTGGTTGTGGAAAAAATACTGGGAGTTCCACAGTTTGATTTAAGTGAAACAGTGATAACTTTTGGTAAACATTTTGGATTTGTGCGTAGAGCAACTTTATGTTTGTGTATTTGTATAAAGGGTTCCTGTATGGTAAATGCTTGTATTTCACTTACTCTTCTAAGAGATGTGATAGCTATTAGGAAGGCCACTTTCCATGTTAAGTATTGCATCCCACAAGAATGCATGGGTTCAAATGGTGGACTCATGAGTCGTGTTAATACAATATTGAAATTCCATGAAGGAACTGGTGGTGTTCTTGGGGGAATGATTCTTTTTAGACCCTCCATAAATGCTTTTATGACTGGGATTCTAAAGAGTGATGTTGAATGTGTAATTTGCAGATAGGCAGAAATTGCTGTGAGATGTATTTTAATGGATGAAAAAGCTAGCTTGGATTTTTTAAGTTTAATAAGTAGCTTACAATGTTTTTTGTTGATGCATGCAGTGGTTGAATTTGATTATTATGACAGTAATAAACAAATCTTTTTAATTTGCGAAGCAATGTCTTGTAGTAGGTTTCCTAGCTTGTTTAATGACCTCCATACATTCTTGTGTAAGGTCTAGATGTCCAAATTCTAAGACTTCAGGAGCCAGATTGCTAGATTGAGCGATGCTGGATTTGGGTGTCTGATCTGTTGTTTGTGTTGAGTTAACAGATCTGGTCTGTTTGGTAGCTTGATATGAGGTACTACTGACAGGTCTAGTAGTGTTGTGTACCATGGTTGGCGTGCCCAAGTTGGTGCTACTAGTATTAGTTTGAGTTTGTTTTGACTCAATTTGTTTACTAGATACGGAAGGAGTGGGAGAGGGGGAAAAGCGTAAGCAAATATCCCTGACCAACTCATCCATACCGCATTGCCCTTGGAGTAAGGGTGTGGGTACCTGGATGCGAAGTTTTAGCATTTTGTGTTTTCTTTTGTTGCGAATAGGTCTACTTGCGGTGTTCCCCATTTTTGAAAGTAGGTTTGCAGTATCTGGGGATGAAGTTCCCATTCGTGTATCTGTTGGTGACCTCGACTGAGATTGTCGGCCAACTGGTTTTGAATTCCTCGGATGTATTGTGCTATTAGGCAAATGTGATTGTGAGTCGCCCAATGCCAAATCTTCTGTGCTATGAGACACAGCTGTGACGAGTGTGTCCCTCCCTGTTTGTTTAGGTAATACATGGTTGTCATGTTGTCTGTTTTGACCAGACTGTGTGTGTGGGCTATTAACGGTTGAAATGCTTTCAATGCTAGAAACACTGCTAGTAGTTCTAGTTGATTTATATGAAGTGGTCTTTGTTGAGTGTCCCATTGTCCCTGGATGCTGTGTTGGTTGAGGTGTGCTCCCCACCCTACCATGGAAGCATCTGTTGTGATCACGTATTGAGGCACTGGGTCCTGGAAAGGCCGCCCTTGGTTTAAATTTATAGGATTCCACCATTGAAGCAAGGAATGTGTTTGGCGGTCTATCAACACTAGATCTTGAAGTTGACCCTGTGCTTGTGTCCATTGTGTCGCTAGACACTGTTGTAAGGGTCGCATGTGTAACCTTGCGTTTGGGACAATGGCTATGCATGAAGACATCATGCCTAGAAGTTTCATCACAAACCTTACTTGATACTGTTGATTTGGGTGCATGCTTTATACTACGTTTTGGAATGCTTGTACTCCTTGTGAACTTGGAGTGGCAATCCCTTTTTCTATGTTGATTGTTGCTCCTAAGTATTGTTGTATTTGACACGGTTGTAAGTGTGATTTTAGGTAGTTTATTGAGAACCCTAGCTTGTGAAGGGTTTCTATGACGTATGTTGTGTGTTGAAGACACTTTTTCTGAGTGCTGGTTTTTATTAACCAATCGTCTAGGTACGGGAATACGTGTATGTGCTGTCTTCTGATATGTGCAGCTACTACTGCAAGGCATTTTCTAAATACCCTTGGTGCTGTTGTTATCCCGAATGGTAACACTTTGAATTGGTAGTGTACTCCTTGGATTACAAACCTTAAGTATTTCCTGTGGGAAGGATGTATAGGTATATGGAAGTAAGCATCCTTGAGGTCTAATGTTGACACGTAGTCTTGTTGTTTGAGCAAGGGAATCACGTCTTGAAGTGTTACCATGTGAAAGTGATCTGATTTGATGTAAAGGTTTAGTGTTCTGAGATCTAAGATGGATCTCAGTGTTTTGTCCTTTTTTGGTATTAGAAAATACAGGAAATAAACACCTGTTCCTTTCTGATGGTTGGACACTAGTTCTATTGCCTCTTTTTGTAATAACGCTTGGACTTCTAGTTGTAATAGATCCAAGTGCTGTTTGGACATGTTGTGTGCTTTTGGAGGCACATTTGGTGGTAATTGTAGGAATTCTATGCAATAACCATGTTGGATAATGGCTAGGACCCACGAGTCCGTAGTTAGGTCTTCCCAATTTTTGTAATAATTTGTGAGTCTCCCCTCCACTGGTGTTGTGTTGGGGATTTGTGACATTGGAGTCACTGTTTTGTTTGTGGGGTTTTTGGGCTTTGGAATTTCCCTCATGTTTTAGGAAACTGTCCACCCCTTTATTGACCCCGAAAACCTCCTCTTTGGTATTGGCCCTGGTATGAGGGTCTGGTCTGTGAGGTTGAAGGTTCTGTGCTTTGGGCTCGAAACCCCCCTCTAAAGTGTGGCTTTGTAAAGGTGCCTCTGCTCTGTGGGGAGTAAAGCGCGCCCATGGCTTTGGCCGTGTCCGTGTCTTTCTTGAGCTTTTCTATAGCTGTATCCACCTCCGGCCCAAACAACTGTTGTCCATTAAAAGGCATATTAAGCACAGCCTGCTTGATCTCTGGCTTAAATCCGGAGGTGCGTAGCTATGCGTGTCTCCGAATAGTGACCGCCGTGTTCACTGTTCTGGCGGCTGTGTCCGCTGCGTAAATAGCCGATCGTATCTGGTTGTTGGAGATACTTTGGCCCTCCTCCACCACTTGTTGTGCACGCTTTGGAAACTCTTTGGGAAGATGTTCAATGAAATGCTGCATTTCGTCCCAATGAGCCCTGTCATATCTTGCCAATAAAGCTTGGGAATTGGCAATACGCCATTGATTGGCTACTTGTGCTGCAACCCTTTTTCCTGCTGCATCAAACTTTCGACTTTCTTTGTCGGGTGGTGGTGGATCCCCAGAAGTCTGAGAGTTTGCCCTTTTCCGGGGTGCCCCTACTACCACCGAGTGTTAGTTGTTGCGTGATGTACACAGGGTACGTAGGGGGAGGTTTGTATTTCTTCTCCACCCTAGGTGTGATGGCTCTGCCTTTGACTGGGTCTTCAACCACCTGTTTCGCATGTTTTAACATGCCTGGTAACATAGGCAGACTCTGGTATTGGCTATGTGTTGATGACAGGGTATTGAATAAAAAGTCATCCTCTATAGGTTCTGCATGCAGTGCTACATTGTGAAAAGTAGCTGCTCTGGACACCACCTGCATGTAAGCAGTACTGTCTTCTGGTGGTGATGGTCTTGCCGGGTAGCAATCCGGACTATAGTCAGATACTGGTGTATCATATAGATCCCATGCATCTGGGTCATCCTGGCTCATCCCTGTGTGCC
Organism: Pleurodeles waltl; assembly: GCF_031143425.1. Taxonomy (NCBI): domain Eukaryota; kingdom Metazoa; phylum Chordata; class Amphibia; order Caudata; family Salamandridae; genus Pleurodeles; species Pleurodeles waltl. The sequence continues at coordinate 314,806,181 of NC_090443.1, forward strand.
TTGGTGATTGCATCATTGGGGGTGTTGCAATTGGTGACAGTTGTGGTGATGGCTGTGGTGAAAAACGTGGTGGAGTTTTTTCTTTAGCCACTTTTGCTTTTGGCTGCTTTTCTGTTTCTTGGAAAGCGAGTTTTCGTTTCATTTTAATTGGGGGAAGAGTTCTTATTTTCCCTGTGTCCTTCTGAATATGGAGCCTTCTTTGTGTATAGTCTGGCTCTCCCATCTCTAATTCTTGTCCAAATTTATGGCCTTGAGTTGTGATGAAAGGCCTTGTTCTTCTGAATAGGAGCTCTGTTTCGGCTCCGAGGCTGGGTGTTTCGGCACCGAAACCTTTTCCGCAGTCTTTTTCGGCTCCGAAGACACCTTTTTCGGTTTCGGGGTGCCGATTTCTCGGTGCCGAGTTTGGTCGGAGCCAGTATCTCGGTGCCAAGTAAACTCTGTGCCCGTATCTCGACCGGAGTCGGATGTCTTCGACACGTGTGTGCCCTTTTTCGGTGCCGATGGTTGGTCACGGTGCTCACGGGTTAAGCCATGGCCTGCCGGCGGTGGCGTCCCCTGGGCTTTCATTATCTTTGTGTGAGTTTTGGCCGGGGCAGTTTTACTCACGGTTTGTTGCCTCGCCGGCTGCTCACTTTCAGCCTCGTCCTCGTCCGAATCGGGAATGGAGAAAGTCTCCTCTTCTTCGACGTCGTGGTGTCCTGCCGGCGTCGACGCCATTTGAAGCCTTCGAGCTCTCCGGTCCCGTAGCGTCTTCTTCGACCGAAATGCCCGACAGGCCTCGCAGGTATCCTCTTTGTGTTCGGGGGACAAACACAAATTACAGACCAAATGCTGGCCTGTATAAGGATACTTATTGTGGCATTCGGGGCAGAAGCGGAATGGGGTCCGTTCCATGAGCCTTGAAGACGCACGCGGTCGGGCTGACCAGGCCCCGCCGGGGAGTGGAAGCCCCGAAGGGCTACCGGAGCTCTTCTTTTTCTTCGGTGTCGATCTGCTATTACTAACCAGATACCGAACGCAAACAATACCGTTGAATTTTCCGAGATTTATCTAACTTTCCGAACCGAAACACGGAGTGAAGAGGAACACGTCTGAACCCGATGGCGGAAAGAAAACAATCTAAGATGGAGTCGATGCCCATGCGTAATGGAGCCGAAAGGGGAGGAGTCCGTCGATCTCGTGACTCGAAAAGACTTCTTCGAAGAAAAACAACTTGTAACACTCCGAGCCCAACACTAGATGGCAGGATAATGCACAGCATGTGTATCTGCAGCTACACATGCCATCGAGCATATATAAATAAATGTATGTGATACTTACCAACTATGCCTTTACTACGAAATTTTCGTGGTAAAAGCATATGCATTGTAAAACCATTTTGTGGTAAGCGCATGCGTGGTAATGACCATGCATTGTACTTACTGCGTTGTAAAGGCATGCGTTGTTCCATCATACAACCTTTCCACACCATCAGATGTGAAGCCCATGAGCAAACTCAACCAACCAGTGAGCAGATTGCTAAATCAGGATCTAAATGGAAGAGGCCATACCACAGTAATGTGGATGCGGGAGGGCGGTAAGAGATCTGAGATTAGATAGAATATATACCAAAGAGTGTTACTGAAGATAAGAAACCTGTTCTGATGGATACTTACTTAAATCACACATTCCTCACCTTGTGAATAAATACCAAAGCAGAACCTCCCAAGGTGGTGGGTCAGTGGAATGGCTTAAACTAAAAAGTCATGCAGGACTTAGTGGGCAAATCTTGACGGACCAGACTGTGGAGGCAGTAGTGCTCTGTGAACGTGTGCAGTGACTCCAATGTAGCTGCTAGACAAATATCCAGAAAAGGAATTCCAAGTACTTATGCTATGGTAGCAGCCTTGGCGGAGTGTGTCCTTAGACGTTCTGGAGGCCTGCTTCTTAGCAAATGCATAGCAGATCTTAATACAAAGGACTATCAATTGAGATTTCTGGATCACCTTTCCCTTCTTCGTTCCAGAGAACCCCCCAAAAAAACCTGATTGTTGTAGGAAATTGACATGGTTAACCCCCTCACCCTGCCACCAACACTTTATGCCCGATATTGATGCTGACTTGACAGTGTGCTGGGATTCTCCTAACCAGGCCCCAGCACCAGTGTTCTTTCTCTAAAAATGTACCTTTGCTTCCACAATTGGCACCCCCCCCCCCCGGGCACACACTTACGTCCCTTGTAAAAGGTGCCCATGGTACCGAGGGCCCTGTCGCCAGGGAAGGTCCCCAAGGGTTGCAGCATGTGTTATGTCACCCTGGGGGACCCCTCACCAAGCACATGCACAGTATATTTGCCTTATTCTCCCTACCAGCACACACAAGCTGCAAAGTCGACATGGCACCCCTCTCAGGGTGCCATGCTCACAAACCACTGCCGCTGGCATAGGTAAGTCACCCCTCCAGTAGGCCTTACAGCCCTAAGGCACGGTGTACTATACCACATGTGAGGGCATAGCTGCATGACCAATATGCCCCTACAGGCTTTAAGTCCATTCTTAGACATTGTAAGGGCAGTGTGGCTATATAAAGTATATGGGCTGTTGAGTCTATCATTATGAACTCCACAGGTCCATAATGGCTTCACTGAAGTCTGGGGATTTTGCTATCAAACCTCCCAGCACAACAAACCCACACTGATGCCAGTGTTGGATTTACTGACAAATGCACCCAGAGGACATCCTAGAGATGTCCCCTGAATTTTAGCCAAACTTCTAGTGCAGGACTGACCAGTTTGTGCCAGCCTGCCACTTCCAGTTGCGTTTCTGACCACATGGGGTGAGAGCCACAGGGCACTCCAGCTAGTGGAGATGATGGCCCCCCTCTGGCTTAAAAGGAGTACACATTACAATGTGCGAATAAGATTTATAACCCACTGTGGCACCACAAAAGGCTTACGAGAAAGCATGTGCTGTAAAACTTTTAGAAAATCCTACACAAATGGTGGTTTGAATAAGGACGGTTAGTCCGGTAAATGAAAAAAAGGCTGAATGGTTGAAAAGGTTACTTTTAACTGTGCCCATAGCAAGACCTTGCTGGGCCAAAAATAAAGCAAACACATCCAACAGTTTTGCCTACGAGTTCAACTGACATGCACATCATCAAGGCACAAACCTGCCCTAGCGCCCAGCAGACACTGACTTTGCTGAAGGACGCCAGGCTGTCAAAAGGGCATGACCGACCTCAGGAAGAAGATCAAAGTGGACCAACTGTTTCAATTCAAACTCCACAAATGGAGTACTAGGTTGTGAAGGCTTGCGTGCAAGATCCTGCACTGCTGCTACAATAGGAGATAGTCTCGAAGAGGCAGCCTGATCAGCGGGCAAATGCTGAAGCCCAGATGTTCTGGGTATCACACTCTCTCGGCCCATCATTATCTTCAGAACATTCGTCAGGAGAAGTGGTGGCACTAAGGCATACTGGAGCCTGTGCTCCACTCTAGATGAATAGGTCTCCCAGAGTAATTTCTGGAACTCCAGCGCGCAAAAGTGCCCAGCAGTGGCAAAGAGATTGAGCCAGGGTTCTCCCAATTGTCAGATGATGCCCTATGTCATCTCTGGATGTAACTGTAAACCATGATCTGCTAGGGGCTGCTGGTTGAGGTCTTCTGCCCTAGATTCTAAAGACCCAATCATGTTGTGTGCCAGCAGGGAAATTCCTTGACCATTTGGCCAGCCCCAGATGCATACAGCTTTTTGGAAAAAGACCCAGGAACTCACTCCGTTCTTGTTATCGTAGATTGCTTTCAATATTAAGCAATTTGCACACAACTCCAGCAAACTGATGTGGAGGCAGGTCTCCACCAAAGAGCAGAGCCTTCCGATTTTCACCGCTCATTAGATGACCTCCACAAGCCAACAGCGATGCATCCATAATCTCTGGGTGGGGCAGGGAGAGGGTCTGCCAGTTGCTGTTGAGCCACAGCAGGTCTTTTGCAGCCGCCTTCTAAACCTGGCAGATTCTCTTGGTGCTGAGCCCATGATATTTAAGGTCCCTCTACAAAGCACGCATGTGTCATCTGACATGGTAAGCAAGCCCAATGCAGGATGCTAGGAGGTGAAAAAGCCTCAGCGCCATCCGCACCAAAACCCAGGACAGAGGCGGAAACATTGCGACCATAGCCGAATGTCATGGACTCCTCAGTCTGAAGGAAAGTCTAAAAATTGCACTGTATCCAGGATTGCTCAGATTAAGGGGAGCCTGTGAGAAGAAATTAGGTGTGACTTTGCCACGTTGACTGATAACCCCAATGAACCCAAGAGGTTTGCTCTCTTGTGGTGGTTTATAGCTAACTGTGGCAAGGCCACTTTCAACAGCCAGTTGTCAAGGTTGGGGTAAGACAGGTACCTTGACATCCAAATTTGGGCAGCAACCACTACCATTACTTTTGTGAACACCTGGCGGGCACTGGTGAGCCTGAATAGGAGCACAGCAAACAGAAAGCACTCGAGACCCACCTTGAACTGTATGTAGGGCATGCAGCCTGTAAGACGAGGAGGTGAAAATAACGTGCAGGTCCAAAGCTACCATTCAGTCTCTAGGATAGAGGGCAGAGAGAACTTGGGCCAGGGTGAACATTTTAAATCTGTCCTTGCCAGGAAGGTGTTCAGAGGGTGCACATCTAGGATAGGATGGAGACCTCAGTCCTCCTTCTATACAAGAAAGGAGTGGGAATGGCACCCAGCCCCTACTTTTGAGGCTGGCATCCTCTCCATAGCTCCTTTAGCCAAATACGTCTGCTCTTTCTGGGATAAAACAGACAAATCATCTTTGAGAAATGTTCTGAAGGAGGTGGCAGGGGCAGTCAGGAGAAAATGAATGGTAGGGTATAGACTAACTGGACAATCAGCAGGATCCATTAGTCAGATGTCACCTGTAGCCACACCTACAGGAAGTGGTTGATGCTGCCATCTCCCAGACGGTTGTAACCTGGTAATGGCACACTTGAGGGGTTTGGCGGTTGTGGTCAGAGTGGTGGAAGATTGGGATGAGCGTTGCCCCTGATGGTCAGTGGTTGGGCTCAAGGTCCCAGACTTGAAAGGGCTGGAAGGCCTGTTTTGCCGACGGTGGGGCCCGACACTGCAAATGGGCCTGATGCTGTAGATACGCCCAGCCCCTGACTTAACCCCAAATATGACAACACTGATGGTGAGCTTGCCAGACGGAGCTCAAAGGCCCAAAGGGAGAGTTGTGGTCCAGCTTTCCTTACCACACTGTCTGCCGAATCCTTCTCACCAAACCGGAAGAAATCATCAAAAGGCATGTCCATTAAGGATGCCGGTCTGCTTCCAAGAAGCCAGTGGACCTCATCTAGACACTGTATTGATGCACCACACCAGTTCTCATAGCCCTACCTAGACAATCTGTGGTGCTGAGGCCAGAGCAAAACACAAATTCGGCCGCACCACCACAATCTTGAATGATCTAAGCTACATAAAACCGGAAATCATCCGAGAGTCCAGGTAAGATCTCACCCTCTATGCTTTAAAAGTGCACAAGTGTAGTGACATAGCAAATAGCTTGTGCTGCTGATATCAAGACAAGGCTAGCTGACAAAGTACAATTTCTGAATGTGTCTACTTGTTTTGACTCCCTGCTTAGGGTTCATTCTACAGGTGGACACTGGTACCAACAGACTTTCAGATGCTGAATACCGCTGTGCTAGGGAGTCCAGGTCTCCTGAAGCAAATCTATGACAGTGGATGCCATGTTGGCTGATTTGGGTAACAGAACATGGTTTAGCCTGAGTGTCCAGCAATGTGTCAGTGAGGGCTTGTCTGGATGGTAAAACAGGTTTTGTCGATGTAAGACACACATCAATACGTTTGTTTTAAGTTCTGTAGTGGGGTGGTGGAGATTAAGGACAACAGCAACCCTTCTGATCACTGTAGCAAATTTAGTGCTCCCATGCTGGTGGCCCCAGGGAGAAGAGGCGACCAACCCTGTATCACTGAGGTGTCCAGACCACTGGCAACCTGTAAGCCCATGTACCAGCTCTTATAAATTGAGGCAAACTCTCCACCATCCCCATCACTCACCTCACTAAGGCTGGATCTTGTCAGAGTCCAAGCCAAAAGTTGTTGTAACATCTGTATGTGACTGAGCGAAAGTGGGATCATGTCTGAGTCATATAGATTCAGTAGACTGAGGCACATTGAGATCCAGATGTGGACCTGACTACGGTGGAGACAATAAAAGCTTGGAGTAGTACACCACAATAGCTTCAGAGTCATCTTCCAGGGCCGGAGGCGTCTGTGCTTGAGGAACTAGTGCAGATTTTGACACAGGTCCCATCACTGGCACAGAACTGAAGTGGGGTCAAGGAACCCAGATAGCTCAAAAAGTGAACCTTACAAAGGTAACCAGACAGGGAGTCCCTGCAGATGCTTGGGGCCAGAACGCACACCAAAGGCAGCCAGAAGTGTGCCAAAGATGCACAGCACGGCCTCTTGAAAGACCTCGACTTGCTGTCATTTGACTGATAAACTGGTATGCAAGGTGCTTCAGGCCGATGGGTGTAAATGGCTTCTTTGTGGAAGAGGAGCTAGACCTGGAGGCACAGTGACATTTTCTGGAGAAACAAGGTATATGACATCACCAGTATAATCAGGCAAGCCATCCCCTTCACCATCACCAATTACATGGTGTGCACTACGCTCTGCTACAGGATCAGAGTCTGAACCAAAAAGATAATGGAGCCTTTGCTAATAGTTGTGGCATGATAGAGGCACAGGGTGAGAATCAGGCTGCATGACAACCAGTTGCGATTTTGTGATTTCCCAGTGTGGCATCGGGTAGACCTCCATTGGTTCAGGAACAGAAACAGGCATTGGGCACCAGTTGGACGTATGGTCCAAGGTGAGGAGTCTACAGTAAGAAGGATCCATCAGAAAAAAAAAAATAGTACTTGGTTGAATTTGTAGTTAACAATTATTTGTACCATTCTCTTATAAAAGCCCTGATGATTGTAACATGAGCATGTGATTATGCCACATTCTTAAAACCAATCATTATCTGTGTTGTCAAAGCTCAGGCTTGAAACAGCCAGAAGACCTTTGAGAATGTGGCGAGAAAGCTGTGCTAACAAGGAACGCTTCACCATCATACTGTAGGACAGTTCTTGAAAGCCAATGTACCTACAGCTCCTACGCAGTAGCAGATGCTGAAAGCCAATTTGCATGTAGTTTTTAAGGTGGGTACAAATAAGCTCATGTATGTTATGCCTTCACCAACGCCCTCATCCAACCCAGCCACCCACTCTCCCCACTGTGTCCCAAATCCATTTACCTGCTGCTCATGTTGTTGCCGGACGGCTTGTGAGATTTTTCTCTGGTTTTGAAGAAGGTGTTGCTGTTGCTGTTGCTGCTGAAGCAGGAGTTGACAGGCCTGAAGTGGGAGGAGGGGGAAAGGGTGCAGGAGGAATAAGTGAAAAAGAAAATAATGCATTGATACAGAATCGAAGAAAAAGAGTAAAAGAGAGTAAAGGAGACAAGACATAAAAGGGAGTAAAGGAGACAGATGTAAAAGAGAAAAGCAAGGTGACAATAGAAGATTGCCAAAGTGCAGGAAAAGAGTCGGAGAACATGGAGGGGGAAGCAAGAAACGTAAGGGAACAAAGAGCAAGAACGCAGAAAATACATGAACCAGCAATAGAAAGTTAAAAAAGGAGAGAGGAATGGAGGGATAGTGGGGTTACAGGAAATAAATAAGAACAAATATAACATATTACATAATGTGGGCAAGAACAGTTTATTTCACTCCTACCCCCTCACCTGCTCTACTGATGGCAACCAAACTATCTGGGGCCCTAACAGTAGCTGTATATGAAAATGAAAGATTATGTTACTTAGCATGTAAGCATCTGTTGCAAGTAGTGCTGTAGATTCAAATGTTCTGCATACTCCTGCAATCTAGTGTTGAGCTTGGACAACTGCAATGTGTTTATCTTTGAATAAGTCTTAAGTCACGAAGTCTCTGTGACTCCTACTCTGGTCTTGGGTGTGCATGTACACTGACTCCACCTGTCACTGTTTTTTACACACTGGATCAGAGCAAAAATAGAGTAGAGCAGAAAAGAATAATGTTCATATGTATAGATGCAGAAAAAAAATATTTTTAAAGAAAAAGTAAAAGAAACAAACACTGGCTGCAAGGGAAATGGTCTGAAACTGAGTCCTAAGGACAGTCTGACCAACGTTAGCTTGCTTGCTGCCTAGCAAAAACACACACAACACTGTTTTGTGAAAGTGAGTGGAGTGGGCTATGGGGCAACTTTACAAATATCTGCAATGGGAATATTCCCTAAAAAAGCGATAGTAGCACCCTGCTTATGGATGGACTGAGGAATGGGCTGGAAAGTTAGGGTTCTTTTAGCTTTTGCATGACAGATTTGAATGCACTTAACCTGCCTTGGAAATGGCATGTTTATGAAGTTGTGAAAAAGTCACAAACTGTTGTATTTTGCAAAAGAACGTGGGACAATCAATGTAGTACATTCGAACATGCTTAAGGTCAAGTGTGTAAGAGCCTTTCCAGCCACAGAGTCTGGGTGTCAAATGGTCCGGTTAAGACACAACAGGAGACGATCTTGGGAAAGAATTTAGGATTGGTTCCAAGAAATACTCTGTCCTGGTGTACCTGTAAGAAAGATTCCTATTGTGTGAGGGCCTGTGGTTCACTAATATTAATGGGAGACGCTAGGGCCACTAGAAAAGCAACCTTCCAAAGGAGAAACTGCAAAGGGTATGAATGCAGTGGCTCAAAGCCGGGACCCCATAAGTCTAGTGAGGACATTAAGATTCCAGACTGAAGCTGGAAGTCCACTTGGTGGAGTGACACCCTCAAGGCCACCTGTAAACACTTTAATTACAGGAATCAAAAAAGGGAGGTGTGCCTATATGCAGCAACAATGGCTAAATTTAGCCTGATTGACATGTAGGGTAAATCCAGCTGCTGTAAGTGTAGGAGGTAGTAAATAATGTCATGCACCACAGGCAGAATAGGATTTATTTACTCTGAAGTACAGTAGTGGACAGAACGCTTCCACTTAGCAGCATAACAGGTGCGTGTGGTGGGGGTACGGGTTTCCACAGAGTATGTCCATGCATTTTTGGAGTAGATTAAGGTAACCGAACTCCAAGACTTTAGGCGTCAATCTACCAAGTCGAGCTGTCTGGTGTATGGGTGTCTGACACTGCAGTGGTTTAGTACGAAAAGGTCTGGCATGCTTGGGAGCTTCTCATGGGGGGAAAAGGGAAAAGGAACAATTCCGAACCCGACGGCGGAAAGAAAACAATCGAAGATGGAGTCGACACCCATGCGCAATGGAACCAAAGTGGGAGGAGTCCCTCGGTCTCGTGACTCGAAAAGACTTCTTCGAAGAAAAACAACTTGTAACACTCCGAGCCCAACACCAGACGGCGGACTATGCACAGCATGTGTATCTGCAGCTACACATGCCACCGAACAGGGACATTTCAGGAAGGGTCGAGAACCATGGCTGTCTGGTCCATGTAGGAGCAACCAGGATAAGAATGTTAGGGGGGGGGGGGGAGATAGCTTGAGCGTCCTGACTGCGTAAAGTATCAGAGGGAGAGGAGGAAAAGTGTATGCAAAGATCCCTCACCGATGCGTCCATAGAGCATTGCCTATGGACTGGGAGTTTGGAAATCTGGCTGTGAAGTAGCAAATTTTACATTTTTGTGTGTTGGGAAAAGGTCTATGCTTGGGGTGCCTCATCTTTGGAAGTAATGAAGTAGGGCTTGAGTGTGTAGATCCCCCACTTGTTGACAACTGTAGAAGAAAGCAACACAACACAAGAAATCCACCAATTTATAAAAATTGCATATACCGTTATGAATTTATGAACACTAAAATGAAAGATCCACTGGAGGGTTCTAGAGATTCATTTTACAAAAAACAATAGCTCAAGACTATTCAGTCTACAGTGAGCAAGCATTGTCAAATTTACAAATTTACAACTAGAAACGTTCAGCAAAATGTTACTTCAAAGATGGATGTGGTTACTTGGAAATACTTTGTGTGACCAACTCCAGCAGTAAGCCAGTCAAGGGTGCCATCAAGGTCAGAAGGAACAGCTACCTTGGCCAGAAAAGCAGTCTTCAGTTGAGTTTGAGTGTTAGTGGTATCTTGTTCTTGACTTCTATGGGGTGGTCCTGATGCAAGGGATACATGATGCTAAAGATGCTCAATAATGCTGAAGATGCTGTGTGGTCAACAGGGTCTTCCTGGGGCCACTCCTCGGTCCCTGTGGAGAAACCTGGCCACAGCGGTTGAGGGCCTTCAAAGCCATCTTTGATCCAGCAAATGTTGCCACTGCATTATTGGTCACAGGGCATAACAAAACCAGCAATACCCTTCTTTTGGTGATAACTTTTCTCGGCGGCTAAACTGCACTCTGACGACTCTTCTGAGTCCAGCTGACTTGGGTGCAACGTCTGAGCATCAGGTCTCAGTCTCCTGTGCTGTGATGAGGAGCAATCATCTGGTGTTCTGGGATACCAATTCGCTCTGGCAGACTTCCTCAGCTTCTGAGGCCCTGTGCTACGAAAGGGAAGTCAGCCATTGGCTTCTGGGGTCTCTGCTTTAAGTTGGGCTTGGGGGAGGACTTCTTCATGAGCAGGACACCCCAGACACAGTTCTTTCTTTGCTAACCCAAGGAGCAGCAGATGCAGTCAAACTTCAGTGCAGCCTCTTCTTTGCTGGCTCCAGAGTCAGCAGGACAGTTCTTTGGTTTGCTTCTTCAGTCAAAGCAACTTCTGAGTTCTAGGTGTCCCTTTTATGCCCAGATAGTGCCCTTAGGGGAGGTCCTGGTACCTAGCCAATGTGCTATTTGGTTCCCTCCCACCTGATGACAACTTCCTGTGAAGTACGGCATCTTGCTATCCCAGAGTGCTCTATTCTGCCCACTACCAAGATGGCTGCACCCTTCTCTTGAGTGGAGCTCGGTAGCCCGCCCTGGAAGTGTGGCTATGTGGGAGGGTACACGTCAATGAAAAAACTGTTACCCTCTTTATCCTGACAAAACCCAGACAAAAGAGCCCCTCTTGAATGTGGTCACTTTTTGCACATCAAAGGGGGCTTCCCCTTTGAAGCTTGCCTTTTGGGCCAAAACCCGGCGTGGCTTCCAGTCAGGAGTCAGCTCTAGGGTCATGGAGCAGAGGTAAGTGAATCAGCCTAAAAGCATCTATGGATTAAAAAAAACTAAACATAGGAGCTGCAGAATCCAAGCTATCCTAAGGAGCCCTATCTAGATTGAGGGAGGGTCATCAGCAGAGGAAGTTCATACACACATCAGTGTAAGAAACATTAAAGAATAGACACAGTCACAAGAGCCATCTTACTCTCAAGCAAGGATTGGCATATTTTTGCATGATACCGATGAAAAACAAAAGTGCCTCTTTTTGACATGCCTATCCCCCCCCCCACACTTTTTTGCCCGGTATAGGATGTGATTACGACAAAGTGCGCTGGGTTCCTGCTAACCAGGTTCACAGAGCCAGATCTCTTTCCCTAATCTGTACAACTGTTTCCCTAACTGGCAAATCCTTAAGCACCCTCTGTAAGTCCCTAGTAAATGGTAACCGTGGTACTAAAGAGGGTCGCTAAGGGCTGCAGCACGACATCTGCCACTCTAAGGGACCCCTCACCAAGCACACGGCAGGCTGCGTGTCTTGGTGCAGACAAAAGTGAAAACACGACATGGCACACAGCCTGTGTGCCATGTACTGACACTGCATGCAATATATGTACGTTACCCCTCTTACAGCCCTAAGGCAGGGTGCATTAGATTAAAGGAGAGGCTATATCTCCATGATCAGATATGTCACTGTCAATTCTACGACACAGTAAGAGGGCAAGGAAGCCATTTTAAATGCATGTGTTGGACACTGGTCAAAGCAAGTTCCCTAGCTATATGATGGCTTCACTGAAGATACAGATTTTTGGAATCATATTAGTGAACCCACACTGATGCCAGTGTTGGATTTACCAATACATGCACCCACAGCCTGCAGCCTCTTCACAGTGACCAATCTTCACTGGAAAGCATTGGGCACCCAACGCTGTTTTGCACTCTGCACCCGGCTCCTGTGTCTCTGAGGATGTACTGGTGGTGCTGCCTTGGACCTTGCCCACTACTCACCTTAACTCCTGGAGATTGGTCCTGTAGGTCACTGTACTCTACCTGTTTGCAAAACATGTCTTCCTCCTATAGGATAACGTTGCAGAACTCAGAAATTCTACTGTGTCCTCTTTTTAAAGTGAAAATAATTCCTATTTAAAAACATACTTACCAGAAAAAAAAAATCTCTGATCCATATACAAAGATACTTGCTATTTTTATAAATTAGAGCGGATCTCCTTTTTGCAACGGTGTCTTATTTTATTGACTATTGTGTGTATTTGTGCATGTCCTCTGTGTTAAGCCTAAGGCTGCTTGACCACACTACCCCAATATAGAGCACTTTGGAATTGCATAGCAAGCCCTGTCCACTTATTGTGGAACCCCTGGACCCTTTATACATTGTTCACATACCACATAAAGGGCCAGCTTCCTACAAATGCCAATAGATAGAGAAGTACTGATAAGGGCGTGAAACAAGTAGACAGACCTCAGTCTGATAGTGTAGGAAACATATATGCCGATAGTTTTGTAGGGACTCACTATCATCGTTTCCGGTTTTAGTCACCTGTTTATTTTTAATCTTGGCATAGGTCCAAGCAACATTGAATTAAGTGATAGTGTAGGTATCTGTTGCTAATTTTAATCCACTTTCCCAATCCTTCACTTTTTCTTCACACTCAAGCCAAAATACAGATTTAAAATTTACGGCATTCTCACAAAAGATCACCATCAATGAGCCCTCCTGAGGACCCCGTCGTGCACTGCAGTGCCAGCCCGATGAGGAACAATGCCCGATGAAGCATGCCACCTAATTGGTGAGTGAAAGCACTTGCTCCTACTAAGCAAATGCTTTAGGTGATCCGTATGTTCTCAATGAACATCTTTTGAAACACCTTGCATTCCAGAACAGCGTACTTTAATATAGAAGGAGTTAACACCTACTCCAGGGGCATGCATCTATTGTCACTTGTCCTAGGAGTCGTTGACAAGTCTTTCCTGGTGGGCAGAAGCTGGTCATGTGGCCACCCTCAGCAAATGGGCACTTGAAAACTGGGCAACAGAGTGGCTACTTTTTAAAAGTTTTATGTGGCAACACATCACATCAATTTCGACCTGGGCAAGAAGTCTGGATTAATATAATGATTTGTTTGATACCTTGAAGTAACATCTTTGGTATTCCCATTCAAAAGTTAGCATAGCTGAGTTGTCAGTGTCTAAGTCTGTAATTGCCAATGGGGGCCACCAGTCACTCTCTCAGTAACCCAGAGGGCAGGGTGCAAGTACCTGTGTGTGAGGACACATCTGCACTAGCAGAGGTGCCCCTACTAACTCCAGTTCCTTTTTCCTGAACTTTGTGACTTCTAGCCACTGGAACCACGACTGGACCCTCCAGGAACAGACAATCAGCATCCACGACAAAGCCTCTTCTTGCAACATTGTTTCCACAGCTCCTTCTAGCTCCTGCAACATTTCCCCAGCTGTGTAACTTCTGAGGGCTGCAAGTATTCAGTCTGCTCGAGAAAGAAGAAGGAATCTCCATTGGAGTAAAGGTATCACTCCCCTGCATCCACAACCACCTACTGAAAGACTGCAGGGATTTCCTCTCATCCTGAGCTGCGTGGATCCTGCGTCACGAGTCATGGTCTGGAGTAGTCCTCTTGGTCCTCTCTGCCAGCTGTCAAACTTTGGTGGAGGTAAGCTCTTGCCGTCCCACACAGGACAGTACCCCCGGGCACTGTCTCTTGCAGCTACCAAAGCTTGTTTGCATCGCATCCAAGGGATCTTCAGGCTCCATGTAGCCCCAGCACTGCTTGTAACGCACAGCCCCCTGCGTGTTTCTCCTGTGGCGTGGGACCCTTCTTCAGTTCTGCTGCGTGGGCTCCTCTGCGGCTCCTGGTTCATCGTCCAGTGGGTATCCTGTGGGGGCTGCCTCTTCTTATTTGGACTCTCTGCCTTGCTGAGAGTCCCCCTAGGACTACCCCCATGGGTTGGGTCCTCCTGGACCTTGCTTGTCCCCAGCAGCTCCTCTTTTGCTTCACCGCGACTTCTCCCTCTGCTAAGCCTTGTTGGTGGCTTTTCCACACCACTGTCCGACTACAATCATTCATCCGGTGTGGGACGCCGACTGAAGCCTCCAGGAACTCTTCACCTGCTCCAGGGCTGCATTCCTGACTGTCTTCGCCCTACTTTCGACCAACTCTTGCATCCACAGCTGGATGGACAGTAGCTCCTACTCCTCTGTGACTTCTGGACGTGGTCTCCTTCTTCCACAGGTCTTCCTCTTCATGAATCCACTGCTGGGTTCGTGCAGTCTTATCTGGGTGTTGCATTTTCGTCATTTTCTTCCTTTTGGGTGGTTTGGAGAAAATCCAGTTACTTACTCCTTTCTTCCTGGTCACTGGGGGCACTGTGGTACTTACCTTTGTGGTTTACTAGTACTCCCAGCTCCCCTCTACACATTCCACTTACCTAGGTGGGGGTCCTGTGTTTGCATCCTATTTTTTAGTATATGGTTTGGGCCCCCCTAGGTTCACTAGTGTCTATATCAATTTGCACTTTTTTTTATCACTTTCTATGCCTATTGCTGATAACTAGTGTACATATTTAGTGTGTTGACTTACCTCCTATCGGAGGGTTGCCTCTAGTACTTTTTAGTACTGTGTCACGAATATAAAGTACCTTTATTTTTGTAACAGTGTGTTTTCTTTCATGTGTGTAAGTGCTGTGTGACTACAGTGGTATTGGATAAGCTTTGCATGTCTCCTAGATAAGCCTTGGCTGCTCATACACAGCTACCTCTAGAGAGCCTTGCTTCTAGACACTGCCTACACTACACTAATGGGGTATACCTGGATCTGGTATAAGGTGTAAGTACCTCAGGTACTCACCAAACACCAGGCCAGCTTCCTACATCTTCCAGCTGCTGTGCTCAGTGCGTACCTGAGGTACCTGAGGTACTTACACCTCATACCAGATCCAGGTATACCCCATTAGTGTAGTGTAGGCAGAGAACAGAGGTACTGACTCCCCCAGCCAAGGCATCTAAAACATCCCTAATGGTCACATTTGAAATGGCTTTTCCCTCCTCTAAAAGCTCTTCCCTCCGTAGGAAAATGGCTCCCTGTTGCAGGTACCCCCGCCCCACACTTTTTGCCTGATATTGATGCTGACTTGACTGAAGTGTGCTGGGACCCTGCTAACCAGGCTCCAGCACCAGTGTTCTTTCACTAAAAATGTACCATTGTTTCCACAATTGACACACTCCTGGTATACAGATAAGTCCCTTGTAAAAGGTACCAGTGGTACCAAGGGCCCTGTGACCAGGGAAGGTCCCTAGGGGCTGCAGCATGTGTTGTGCCACCCTTAGGGACCCCTCACCTAACACAGGCACACTGCCATGCACACAAAATACTGCCTGCGGCATAGGTAAGTCACCCCTCTAGCAAGCCTTACAGCCCTAAGGCAGGGTGCACTATACCACAGGTGAGAGCATAGCTGCATGAGCAATATGCCCCTACAGTGACTAAGTCAATATTTCGACATTGTAAGTGTGATCATATTAAGTACATGGTCTGGGAGTTTGTCAAAAACGAAATCCACAGTTCCATAATGGCTACACTGAATACTGAATTATCTAATTTTGCCACTATCTTACCCATAAGGGGAACCCTTGGACTCTGTGCACACTAGCTCTTACTTTGAGATAGTATATACAGAGCCAACTTCCTACACCCTCCACTTGATCTGGGAGGTACTGTAAGTATCCTACCATCTCCTCCTAGTGGGCTCTATTATATCTAGAGAAATGGTTTACAGCGTTTGTGATGTGCCAATACGTAGCTGCACCTACATCAATTTTTTTTGTTTCAGCATCTACCGCATGCTCTTCTTATCAGAAAGTAGTCTGCCCCTAGTGGTCTGGGCTGCTGCCATCATCCTCGCTGTAGTGACTAAGAAGTCAGGAGGGACATGAACCCTGATATAGAGTAGGTAGGAGGGTTCCTGCTTGAATTTTATTTTGATGCGTGGTGTGGTCCCTGCAAGATTTAACCAGGTATTAAATATTTAAGGGTCGGACTTAATCATGGCTTGGTACTGAACAGAATGCTTAGTCTTAGAGAGCATTTCAACCAAAAAGTCACTCATCGGGCGTAGTGTGCATCTCCACCTCATATAAGGGAGCCGCATACTTGATGCTGTGGTATGCAGCTGTGTCCTGCAGCAAAGAGGCCCTGACTGGGAAATGCTCCAAATCAGGGTCTGTCTGGGTTTCTATATCATAGTCCTCTCAGGGGCCTTCGAGGATCTAGGGTAGAATGGGGCAAAGTCCTTAGCTGGGGAAAAGGGGCAAGGACTGCCAGTAAGACTCTGGAGTCACCTGAGGGCAAGGGGTGAAGGTAGCAGAGAATGGGGGATGGTGAAGTTGGTGTTGGGGGAGGAGGAATCTTGTCCTTAAGCCTCTTGAGAGGAGTGTCCAGTGGGGGACTTTCTTAAAGGCAAGCATTCGTTTTTTAGGTAAAGTCTTTTTAGAGGCCAAGATGTTTCCATTATGTGGGAGGATAATGATCCTCCTACAGCGTTTATCCAGGTCCTGCTGCAGCCTCTTGACAAGGGGGCGTCCCTCGATGTTGACGGCAGAGGGTTGTGGAGCAGAGAACAGTTTCGATGTAGACAGCAGCTGCTTCGGTTGTCAACAACAGTTTTGACTACAATGGTGTGTTTGCATTTGATGGCTCACCAGCAACCAAGGCTCTTCGGCTCAGTGCTTGTTGAGGATCGAGACACTTGGGTGGGTATTTTTTCTGCTTCAAGGTTTTTACTTGGTGTCTACCACAGCTCTGAGGCAGTGGTATACTAATGAGTTGCAGCAGCTTCGACGCATGGCTTACCCATTCCCTAGAGGTTGGGAGCTCAGTTCCAGTGTGCAGCTATATTGGATAGGCTGGGGCTTTCATGGTACTCATATAAAACATGGTCTTGAGGCGTTTACAGGAGCTGGCCGAAGTGGTGGGAACATCCTTCGCACACTTATTCTTCCTCAGAGAGCTCTTAGAGATATCAGAGTTGATGAACACAGGTCTGGGCTGGTGTGTCAGAAGGTCAGACGACACACCAAGTGTTTCTTCCTCTTTGGAGTTGAGGAGATCAGCCTCACTAAAGATGTCTGGCGTTTCAAAGGAGGGCTGCGTCATCCTGCTGTGGGCCCACTGTCAGTCTCTGCGCTGGCATAGAGTTTTCTTACTGTGGAACACCAAGCAAAAATTGCATCAGCTTTCGTTGTGCAAGATTGTTGACAGCTTGAAAAAACGATCCATGGGTATTCAGAGTGAGATTGTGGGCATCTCTTTAAGGCATCTGTAAGAAGCTGCCCTTTATGTGGTATGTGAATACCGTGTAAAGGGTTCAGGGCGTCCCCAGTGAGTGGATAGGGCTTGCTATGCAATCCCAAAGTGCTCTATTTAGGGGAAGTGTGGTTGAGAAGCCGAAGGCTTACCACAGAGGAGTACAAGACAGCCACAAATACACATAATGGTTAATAAATAAGACAACTCAAGAAGGAGATCCACACCAATTTATAAAAATACCAAGTATCTTTATATACGTTTAGGCATCAGATAAAAATCTTTCAGGTATGTTTTTAAATAGGAATGCTTTTCACTTTAAAAAGTGGACACAGTACAATTTCAGAGCTCTGCAATGTTGTCCTATAGGAGTAAAAGCAAGTTCTGCAGTAGGCACTGTATGACAACTTACGGGATCAATTTCTGAGACTTAGGGTGAATATTGGGCAAAGGTCAGGACCACACCAACAGAGGTCACTCCGGATGGCACTGGGGCAGCCCGGTGCAGAGGTGTAGACCGTGTTGGGTGTCCAATATATTTCAAGGGAGAGCGGTCTCTGTGGAAAAAGGCTGCAGGAGGCCAACCGAGGGCAACCAACAGGTAGGTCACAAATGTGTGGTGCGCTGTGACCTAGGTGCACCTTTGGTCCTTTTTTCCTCGGGCCAGTGGCGACTGATACCGAGGTGTCCTTTGGTGTCAGCTTTGTGTGTCCTGGAGCACTTGGGTTGAGGGCTTCTGTGGTCTGAGGCTGCAGGTGTCTTGAGCTCAGG
The DNA here is from genome assembly GCF_031143425.1 of Pleurodeles waltl. Lineage (NCBI taxonomy): Eukaryota > Metazoa > Chordata > Amphibia > Caudata > Salamandridae > Pleurodeles > Pleurodeles waltl. The sequence continues at coordinate 314,824,475 of NC_090443.1, forward strand.
AAAGCTGGCAGACTTTGTTGACACCCAGGGCCCACTTCAAATCGAGCCAGAGGTGACAGATGCAGTGATTATTTTAGGTGTCTGGTTTCTCTCACCACAGAGGCCAGGGGAGAGGGTGCCTGCCGGCTGAGGCGACTTTGGGGAGTCTAGGAGGGGTGAAACCACAATGGATTTGCATTTTGGGGAGCTGGGGAACCTTGTTGGCACCACTGGTCTACTTCACCTCAGGTCACAGACAGCAGGTGCAATCGTGACTTCAGGCATCGGATCCTGGAGGTTTCAGAGTCACTTCTTCAGAGTTTGCTGGAAAACAGGTCCGCTGTTCATGGGAGATCTTGCCTTTTTCAAACGCAGGCCAACCTCCCGGGCTTCTATATTCACAGCTGAAGTACGTGTCGCCTTTGGTGCAGATTTCAATGAGGGATGCAGATAGACTGGCAGGGTTGGTACCAGATTAGCTGCTTCTTTTCTCCTCTTCTGCTGTCGTGGCTCTTCAGTGTCCTTGGTCTTTCTCGGTCATTAGGATCTGCTTCTCTGGTGCCAGGGTCTCCCCTAAATACTGAATTTATGAGTGTTAGGGGTAAGTAGGGTAGTAGCCAATGGGTTACTGACCCTTGAGTTCACAACGTCCCCTATGTGACCACTTCCTGTGGGAAGAGGGCATAACCCTTCCCCAGAATTCCTAGGTATGCCATCACCAAGATGGCTACTTCTGAAAAATCGCATCTACCTCATAATAGTCCACTTTAAGGTGGGTACTAGCCTGGGGGTGGCATGTCTACCTGACTTGCTAATTTTCCCCCCTTTCCGGGTGCCAAATGGGTTCTGGACAGGGGGTGACTTCCTCTCCTGTGAGGGGAGCCAGGCTTGCATTTCAAAGGCGGCAGCCCTCTGAGGCTTGCACCCTAAGGAAGGCTAATTCAGCAGGTTATCCTGTGGGACGGGGTGTAGTAGGAAAGTAGCATCTTTCTAACATAGTTAACCCCACTTTTTGCCTGATGCCGGTGAGTTTAGACTGTAGTACACTGGGATCCTGCTAATCAGGACCCCAGTGTGTGCTCTCGCCTCTAAATGTGGTTGCTGGTTAACTTTTGCAACTCACAATTGGCATACTGGTGCACCCATGTAAGTTTCTAGTACATGGTACTTAGGTACCCAGGGCATTGGTACACCAGGGGTCTTCCATAGGCTGCAGCACATATGTCACCCATGGGAGGCCATGCAAACTGTGTGTGCAGGTCTGCCATTGCAGCCTGCGTGAAATGGTGCATTCACCTTTCACTTGGGAAAGAAGGATTGCCTTATATCGAGGTCACTGCACTTGGACACTGTAAGTCACCCTTCTGGTAGGCCCTTCAGCCCAAGGGCAGGGTACATGTTCTTAAGTGTGAAGGTACCCTTTCACACGCCAGACTACAATTCCTGGGCTTTGTAAGTGCAGGAAGCCATCTTGAGGTATGTCGTGGACACTGGTAAACACAAGTGGTCCAACTACATAATGGCTTCTCCGAACCTATGCATGTTTGGTACCAAACATGTAGGAATCATACAACTAAACTGATTCCAGTGCCATTTGCATGATACCATGTTCTCTGGGGGTTCGTTGGAGCAGTAGTTCCCAACCTGTAGTCCGAGGACTCCTGGGGGTCCGCAAAGTCTCCTCAGGAGGTCTGCGACTGCTTAGAAAATGAAATATTAACAGATTAGGTCTGCAGCTTTCAGTAATGACTTAGTGGGAAATCCCACGACTCCAATAAAGATTCAATGGGGGTCTGCGGGTTCCAGTAATGATAAAATGGGGATCCACAGACGTCAAAAGGTTGGGAACCACCGCCTCAGAGGATCCCCAAATTCTACCTGTACAGCCTTGCGGTGTCTTGCCTGCCAGCCCACACTGCTGTAGACCCCATACACGGCTCTGTGTTCCTGCTGCTGAGCTTAACTCAAGCAGGCGACGGAAGAACAAAGGGTTTCCCATAGGAGGGATGTGCGACCTCCTCTCCTTTAGAACTAGGTGTCTCTGGGCTGGGGTGGAGTGGCCTCCTGCTGCCATCAGACTGCTTTGAAGGGCACATTTGGTGTCCTTCATGCACAAACCAGTTTGCACAGTCCAGGACCACCCCTAGGAAAGAGCAGAGAGCTCTGCCAGGTTGCCAGTTGATCCAGCCATCTTGAAAACAAGGAAGGCAGAGGCCCCTGGGAACATGTGAATGGTCAGGCTGGGTAGATGACGCCCCGGACCCTCTCTGATAAGAGGGTCACTACAGAGTGACCAACCCCCTTTTAGGGTGAATTAAGGGCTCCTCTGAGGGCGAGTCCTCAGATTCGTGGAGCAAGACTCTACAAGTAACTCTGCAAGACATCTTCTGCTCCTGGCCTCCAAAACTGCTGTTGGTCTGATTTTGGAACTGAAACAAGACTATCCATTTGGGAGTGATCCCACTGCAACATTGTTTCTCCGGCTCCTGTAACATCCATGGCTGTGCATCCTCCAGGGTCACAAAGACTCTGCCTGCAACCAAAAAGCAAAAAGGAATCTCCCTTAGAGTGAAGGAATCACTCCTCTGAATCCACAGGCACCTCAAGACAACAACAACTGGCTTGTGGATCCTGCTGTCCCACAGACAACAAAAAGGCTCTGCTCACAGATGGTGGATCTGGGGTCCTCTCTGGGTCCCTCTTGTCTTCTGACCAACTTGGGAGACTGTAGGCTCTTGCAGCAACCACTGGAACGGAACCCCTGTATACCACAACTGTTGCTCTGGCCAAGGCTTGTTGACTTTTCCTCCAGGAGACCTTTAGGCTCCAAGAAGCCCCAGCCTCCAGCCCTCGGCAACTCGAAGATCAGCTTCCACCCTGCAGCTCCTGCGACGAGGGACTCCTATTTTGTTGTGCTGCTGAGGTCTCCCGGCAACTCCCTGTGCCTGCTGTCAGTGGGTCACTTGAGGGGGCTTCTTTGACTCCAGCTGGCTTTCCTCTGACTTTTTTCCAAGGGTCGCGTCACTAGGACCTTGCTTGGCCTCAAAAAACATACAATCTTCCTTGCAACAACTATTTGCGTTTGCCAAGGCTTGTTGGTGGCCCTGCCAGCCACTGACCCTCCTGCAATCTGTGGACAGACATGGAACAGCTTGTGAGTAGCTTCAAGGCTTCTTCCATCACTGTCCTGCAGGAACTTCACCTCTAAGAGGGCGGGCATTGGCTCCCTGCACAGCCTGGACATCTCGGAGTGGTCTGGACACTGTCCTTTTCTTTGTCAGGTTCTCCACGTCCAGATCCCACCTTTGGGTTCCACTGGCAACGTCCATGGGTCACGACACCAGCTGGACAACCAAAGCTTTCACTGAATAAAACGATTGTTTCCGACACCACTTCACCCCATGCCCCTGGGTTCTCCAGTGTAGGTACGCTGGGCTTCTGGGTATCCAAAGGTCAGGGCACTCTCCAACCTTCTTTGTGCCAACAGGTGTCCTCGGGGTTCACTGGGAAGGGTCCTGAATCTATAAAAATCCAACCTTGACCGTCTTGTGTTATCCAGTCTTTCCAAGGCTTTTTGGCTTTTCCTCCAAGAGATCTTCGAGCTCCTAGAAGCCCCAGCCTCCAGCACTCAAGCTCCTGCTGCACCACGCAAAAAAAAAAGGGGGAAACCGACAAGGAAAACAGAGCTACTGGACCTCACTTGTTGCACCTGGTAGCTAGCAAAGATGAGGGACTGTCTGCCATGTCCTTCTCAAAGAGAAGTTGCCTCCAGAGCCCAGTCAAAGCAGAGAGACTTAAAGGGTCAGCCGACTGTCCTCCTGTTTGCAGCACAGCGACATAACAGCTGAAGAAGCCTGCTAAGGGTGAGTGGTAGCCCAGATTCCCAGATCACTACTCTCCACCAGTGGGCAACACCAGGGACCAGGGCCGAAAGCTTAGAAGTTGCACCCGATCCGGTGCACCCAGGAGAGTCGTTGAGTGCAGCTTGAACGCCCAGAAGGCAAGCTACAGCCCGGAGAAGGATTTGGCTGTGAACACAAAACCGGACTGCTGGTAGTCCAGTGGTAACTGGTCTTCGGCCGTACAGGACACCATGGGACGGCAAAATCTGTATCCAGCACACTCATCTACTTCAAAAGCAGAGAAGTCCCTGCAGATAGACCCCCATAGAACGCATCACATCCACAACATATTTGAGCATCTTCAAGCATACTGTATCCTCCGCATCAGGACCACTCCCATAGGAATTCAATGGACAAGGATAAAGAGCCTGGAACTGCTTGAAGACTTCTGTGGAAGTAACTGTTTCTGAGGGCCTTGCTGTTCCTTCTAACTAGCATCCTGCCAGAGCTGGTCATCCCACGTAACTCTAATCGACAGTATTACAACTTGCACAACCTTTTGCTGAGAAAGTTTCTGACAAATTAGCTGAATTTGCCAAAGCTTGTTCTCAGTTCAGTGAAATACGTTGACTTACAGTACCCTGTAAGTTCTATCTCTCCAGAACCTTTTGGTGGCTATTTTTCGTTGTGGTGTCTAAAATACATAAAAATATAGTTTATTTGTATATGTTGGTGTCTGATTTCTTTGGTGTCCTGCCAATTTCTTCTTCAGTTGTTTTGGTGCAATTTAAAGGCTTTACAGTTGTTGATTTGTGTAAGTCTTGCTGCTCAGAGCCAAAGCTACCTAGGGTTGAGCTGAAGGTTTGACAAACAAAACCTAGGGGTCCTAAGGGAGTTGGCGAGTGTATTACATAGTGAGGTCATCTATTTCTTCAAAGTAACTTATAACAGATTTATTGTCTATCATGGTCACTAGTATTAACTTCTTTAATGACACTCCAACATCATCAGATATTACAAAAGAGAAATGTTTGTAGCCTGTAGTGTGGAATATTCACATGTTGTACATTCTCCTGACATATATGGTCAGGTGTAGACTTTTGCAAGTCATTTCTCTTCAAAGTCAACTTTTGTCTTGATATATTCTTGTTATTTCTTACCTAGCCTATAATGCACCATGGGAAAAAAAACATCTTGTTTTCTGCAGTATGTCAGTAAATCAAGTGGAGTGCAGCATAGCTGGAGAAGAATACGTACAGTGGATCGTGATGAAAGTTACTTGTCTACTGTAATGATCTTTGTGTTGGATACTCTCCCTCTGGCAGATTACTCACATCTGAATATACTCAGATTCACATTAGATCTGGAAACTTACAGATCTCCCACATCGCTAAGGGGCCCCTATTTCAAATAAGCATCAATGCCAAGGTAAAGTCAAGGAGCCATAAGATGCCCCACCAGCTGTGTGAGGTTAGTTACCCATCCCTTTTCTTAAGTGCCAACAAGGCGACAGGGTGAGAAAGACATCAGTAAACATAATGGTGCAGTGCAATAAATACTTGGAACCTTATTAGGCAACTGTAGGCAGAGTAACATTGATGTCTCATGGAATGACTTGTGTTTATCCTTCAAGATGGGGGAGCAGTGTGGTATTGGTGAGAAATCTGCAGGTAAGGAAAATGTTACTTACCCAGTAAGCATCTGTTCATGGCATGTAGTGCTGTAGAGTCACATGATCTGCATACCCTTGTCATTTAGTGATGGGTTCGGAGTGTTACAAGCCTTTCCGAGTCATGGGAGCGAGCAGTGACTACTTCTCGGTGACAGCACGCATGGGCATTGAGTTCCTTGATAGATTGTTTTCCCGCAGGCGGGTGAGAAAAAGAGTATAGAGGAAGTATATAAAAAGGTGTCCATGCAAGTGTATATACATATGTACAAGTATATACAAATATAAGGTAAATGGAACGGGCCACAGATGTCTAGGGAGGAGGGATGGCGCATGTTAATCTACAGCACTACATGCCACGAACAGATGCTTACTGGGTAAGTAACATTTTCCGTTCAATGTCATGTAAGGCTGTAGATACACATGCTTTGCATAGACTGTAAAGGCGGTGGCTCGCCTGTGGGAGTTGCAGTTGTCTGAAAAAGTGTTCTTTGCAGCTTGTCCTACATTGGCTTGTTGATTTGCTACTACATCTACACAATAATGCTTTGTGAACCTATATGGTGTAGACAAAGTCGCTGCTTTGCAAATGTCAGCTAAAAGTATGTTTCCAAAAAAGGCCACGGTGGCCCCTTTTTTCCTAGTAGAATCTTCTCAAGGAGTTACAGTCAACTGTCTTTTTGCGTTTGCATAAGAGGTTTGTATGCATTTAACTATCCATCTAGCTATACTACTTTTAGATATTGGACTATCTTTATGAGGTAGAGAAAAGGCTAGAAAGAGCTGTTTAGTTTTCCTAAGCTGGAGGCAATTGTAGGTAGCCAAACTCGGACTTCAGGAGCCATACCAAAAGGTTGAGTGGCTTGGGGTCTGGACAGTGGTGGCTGGTGACTGAAAGCAGTGGTGGGGCACAAATACAAGACGGAATTGCACCTTGTGAGTGAGCCTCACTACCCACGTATTTCCATTCACCTACTCACCCACTTGCCTTTGGTCACCTACCCATTTACTCATCCACATTGTCATCCACTGCCATTCACACAACTCTTATACACAGACACCCACATTTTCTCAGCCACTCTGTCAAGCCCCGCAAACACATTCAAACAAACACACATTGCCTCACCCATCCAGTATCCAGCAGTTTCAGTGATAAATGGTACACGTTTATTTGAGCTGCAGATTACATGTTTAATATTACATATCACGTCAGTCTGCAGAAGAAATAAAACAATAACTAGCCATGATAAATTACTGGAACCATTACTGCCTTTGAGAGACAAAATCACCTACAGAGGCAGTGAAAGGAGAGGAGAGCTGAGAGAACAGATTCTTTTCTTATTGTCTGTAAAAAAGATAGAGCTCCATTGTTCCCCATTTTAGTCTTCACATGTGTCCCCTGCAGCAGTGTCTGTCTCTCCAGTGTTCTCAGCATATTTATGACTCAAGGTCTCCAGGTCACACTCCTGTCTCCCAGAGAGCCCTGGATGGAGTTATTTATTGTATTTATTCCATTTCTCTGCCAGACTGGGGATTTTCTTTGCGCAATGCCACATTCTTTTAATAAAATGTGCTGTGACCTCTGGTACGTAGACCCTTCTGATCACACCCCACCATTTGAGTAAATAGGAAAGGGTGGAGAATAATATCGGAGTGACATGAAGTTTTCAGAAACCCGGGCTGAAAAAAAAACACGCTCCAGGCTGTTTACAATCGGGGCTTCTGGTGGAGGAGGAGATAAGCCAGGGACGTCACTGCGTTCTGAGAAAACGTAAGGGCTTTGAGCCCGGTCAGCCCTACTGTGCAGCTTTCAGCCCCATACTGACACAGGCGCAGTGGGGCTTTTCAAAGTGCACAACTTTCACTCCGAAAATGTTGTGCAGAAAATGTTTTAGTTTCATCATGTAATTACATTTATGCTTCCCTAGAGAGGCCAGAAAAGGCTAGGGGCGCAGCCCCTTAGCCCTTGAACACCAGCCGCCACTGGGTCTGGATGTCGGATTTGTCCTTCATCCTACATGAGAAGATCTGGCCTGCTGGGGAGCTTCTCTGGAGTAATCAGCGAGAGGTCCAGAAGTGTAGTGAACCATGGCTGACGTGTCCAAGTGAGTGATACAAGGACCACAGTGAGTGATGTGTCTGATTTTCCGAACCAGGAATGGAATGAGGTGGAGGGATGGAAAGAGTAAGCAAATATCCTTGACTAGTTCATCCATAGAGCACTGCCATTGGGTAGGGGTTGTGGGTACCTGGATGCAAAGCCTGGGGAACATATTTTTGAAGGACTTGTGGGTGAAGTTCCCACTTGTGGACTTGTTGATGCATCCTGTTGAGCAGGTTTGAATAACTGTTGTCCGATTCTGAGAGATACTCTGCCACTAAGTAAATGTGGTGGTGCAGAGCTCACTTCCTTATTGTCCAAGCAAGTTGTGACAACTGGGATGACCGTGTTCCCCCGTTTCTGCAAATAATACACAGTTGTCAAGTTGTCTGTCCGGAATAAGACAACTTTGGGCGATAGGTGAGGAAGAAACGCTTTCAGGCCTAGAAACACTGCCTGAAGCGCCAGATAATTAATGTACATGGATTAGTGACTGAGATCCCAGAGGCCCTATACTGTGAGGCCTTCAGGAGAGCGCCCCAACCAGTCAGTGATTCATCTGTGGTTAGAATGAGCTGAGGCACAGGGTCTCAAAAAGGCCACCCTTTTAACAGGTTGGTGGTGTTCCATCATTGCAGAGACCCTGTCACTGAGAACACTGGAGAGACAGACACTGCTGCAGGGGACACATGTGAAGACTAGCATGGGGAACAATGGCAATACAGGATGCCATCATCTTTAAGAGGCTCATGATAGTCCTGACTGTGTATGTGTGGTTCTCCTGAAATTGGGGGAAGAGACTGAAAACTGTGAAAGTAGGCCAAGCTGGGGTATGCGATCCCCAACTGTGTATTGAGAATGGGTCCCAGATACGGCTTAACCTGAAGAGGCCGTAGCTGGGATTTGAGAAAGTCGATTGTGAACCCTAATTTGTGAAGCAGGTTAACTGTGATTTGAGTGTAAGATTGACACTGCAGTAGTGTGCTGCCTTTGATGAGCCAGTCATCAAGGCAAGGAAACACATGTATATTTTGCCTTCTGAGATGTGCAGCGACTACAGCTAGGCACTTTGGAATACTCTGGGAGTGGTCATCACTCCAAAGGGATGTTGTCCTGCAACCACAAACCTCATATTTCTGGTGTGCAGGGTGGATCGAGATGTGAAAGGAAGCATCTTTTAAGTCTAGAGCCTTGTTGAAGAAGGGGGAAACCGTCTTGAGTAACCATGTGAAAGTGTTCTGAGAGAACGTAGTGGTTTAATGGTCTAAGATCCAAAATAGGTCTGAGAGATCCGTCCTTTTTGGGGATGAGGAAGTATAGGGAGTATACTGTTCCCAGGTATTGTACTGGAACAGGCTCTATGGCAACTTTGAGAAGCAGGGGCCGTACCTCTTGTTTCAGAAGGGTGAGCTGTTTGTGAGATAACCTGTGAGAACAAGGAATAATGTATAGAGGTGTGGTAGTGAGTTCCAGACAACCATGTTGGATAATGGAAATGACTCATTGGTACGATGTAATCTTTACCCACTGGGTGACAAAAATTGCCTCTAGGTGCATGACACTGAAAAGCACCCATGGCCTTTGCAGTGTTAGTATCTTTTTTGAGCTCCTCAAGTGCGGAGTCCACTTGAGTGCCGGAAAGATGCTCCTTGTCAAAAGAGCATGTTGAACACCACTTGCTGTACCTCTGGCTTGAAGCCAGAGCATCTAAGCCAAGCATGTATGCTTGTGTTTACCCCACATGCAGCTGAGTCTGCAGCATCTAGTGCACAGCATGTAGAATTATTGGAGATCATTTGTCCTTCTGCAACAATCTTCTGGCCTCGATTATGGTGCTCATCTGGGAGATACTGGAGGAGCTCTTTCATCTCATCCCAGTGAGCACGATTATACCTTGATAATAAGGCCGGTGAATTGTCAATGCACCAATGATCTGCTGTTTGTGCAGCAACTCCTTGCCTGCCGCAGTAAGCCTTTTGCTCTCCTTGTCTGGTGGAGGAGAGTTCCCTGTAGCCTGGCTATAGGCTCATTTTCTTGCAGTAGTAGCCACTTTGAGTCTGGTGGGACCTGAGACCTGATACATAGTGCATTTGAAGGAGCAGGTTTATAATTTTTTGTCCACCCTAGGAGTTATAATTCTAGAGCGGACTGGCTTCTTTAAGATGTCATCTGCATGACTAATCATGCCAGGGAGAATGGAAAGGAACTGAATATACCTATGTGTAGTGATTAAAGTGTCACACAGAAAATCCTGTTCTACTGGTTCCCTATGGAGGTGAACATTATGAAAGGCACCTGCCCTTGCTATGACCTGCTGGTAACTAGTAGTGTTCTCTGGAAGGGAGGGTCTTGCAGGGTATAAATCTAGCTCCATATTTACCATAGGATCAGGGTTGTATGTATCCCATGGGCCTGGGCAGTGATGTGTTCCTCCTGAATACTCCCCTATAAATAAAGGTGAGCCCTGAGGTGTAAGGTCTCCTGCAGGAGGAGAAGCAGGAGAACGAGGAGGTGGAGGATTAGAAGGAAGTGGAGATGGTGAGGAAGGTGGCTCAGAAGGAGAAGGTGGAGGTAAAGGCTTAGTTAAAGTAGTGGTAGACTTGTCATCAGAAGCCTTTTTTGAGGTGGTGAAGTGTCCAAAGCCTCTTGGAAGGTTAACTTCCTCTGGGGGGAGAAGCAATAATGCGCTCTGTACCTTCCTGGATATGGAGGCGGTTCAGTTTAGCATCCATAGTGTCCAATATAGGCTCAATCGGAGTAGGCATAGTAGAGGATTGCCTTGACTCCATGTGCTCCAAAGGTATGGTCTCCTTTGTTTTCAGCACCAATGGTTTCGGTCGGTGAGCCTTTTTCAGTACTGAAGCAGCAATTAAGACTGTTCGGCTCAGAGCTGAGGTGCTTGGGGCCAAAGGTCTTCTGAAAGTAGTTTGGACAGGGATGCTAGAGGTCGACACTGAAAATGAGGTTATGATCTTGGCTGGTTTCAGCGCAGAGCCGAATAGCAGGGCGGGCATAGTCGTTTTCCCAAACCATCCAGGGGCCTGGTGGCAGTGGTGGTCCATTGAGCTCTTAAAGTTTTTTTTTTTTTAACAGTCTTTTTATGGGCAGGAGCAGTCACAGTTCTCACTGGCTACACCAACATCATCTTGTTACCCTCAATGTTCGACTGAACATCAGTGTCTGAGTCTTGAATGGAGGACGACTCTGTTTGAGCTCCTCCTGCGCGTGCTCTTCCCCAAGGATGCCTGGGGTGTCTTTTGGGGATTTATGGGCCATCTCTAACCTGAGTTCTTCGTTCCTGAAGGGTCTTCTTAGCTCTGAGGGACTTACAGGCATTGCAGTAGTCTCCTGGTGATCGGGGGAGAGGCACAGATTACACAGGCAATGATGGTCAGGAGATGGAATTCGGAATGGCACAGAGGGCAGAAACAAAATGGCACAAGTTCCATCAGCTCCACATTCTCTTCCTTGCCGCATGGAGGAAGGCCTGAAAATGGACGAGGCCACCCAGAAGGGTGCTCCGTCGGTACTGGACCCAACGATCAGAAAGAACGAACACAATGGTGGAAACTCAGGATTGAAAGAAAAATACCGTAGAATAAAACAAAGATGGAAGGAAAGTTTTGGCCTGGAGCGGGACTAAGACAGTGCGAAGATACACAGGTCCAAACCTGATGGCAAAGAGAAAACAATCCAACAAAGGTCTTGATGCCCATGTGCAGTATCACATAGGAGTCGTCACTTGATCCCGTGACTAGCCAATGCTTCTTCGAAGAAAAACAACTTGTAACACTCTATACCCAACAATAGATGGCAGGAGTATGCAGAGCCTGTGTATCTACATCCACATATGTCATTGAACATGGGAGTATTCACCAGTAACATCATTACCAAAGGTATGTAACTTTCTTCTGATAGTTATACATAAATATTCCTCACCTTCTGATTACATTTCAAAGCTGTGCATATATCGAGACGGGTCTTGAAGGGTTGACTATACCAGGAAGTCCTGGAGAACATAGCAAGCAAATGGCTATCTCTTCGCAGTTTTAGTCCAAGCAATAGTTCTGTGTAAAAGTATGAAGTGACACTGCGCTGCTGCCCAGCAGCTGAACCCCGATAATCTCTGGAAGATCATTATAGGCAAAAAAATAACATCTTTAATCACCTGGGTGCTCTTCTTAACAGTTTTGCATTCTTAATACCTGTTTACCAAATGATAAGCTAGTAATGCAATTCTTTATTGTGGTCAATGTAAAAGCTGACCACCCTCTTTGGTTCCAGTCTATGCAAACTTTCAAACTTTTGCTGAGTAGTACTCCCGCTCACTGGTGGCTGGTGTAGTTTGGCTTCACAATGCGTCATCCGCAATGGAAGTGACATGTGTGGTGCTTTCATAGGCACCACTCCAGCAAACTGACGTCAGTTTCTTTTTGTGACTTGGCACTTCAGAAGCACCCAAGCCACTGTTAGAAATGGAGTTTGTGGCTGGCTAGGGTAGGCACCTAAGCCAGGCAGAACCCACCACTCTAGCAAGAGAGCTACACACCCAAGATAACGCCTGCTCACCACCTTGGTAACTTAGCACGAGCTGTAAGGCTTTTCCCAAAGACAATGTGTAAAGCGTTTCCACAAAAGGGGGCTTGGCAGGCACAGGATTGAGGTTTCCTCCCTGTCCTACCAGCCGCTGCAGAGTGCCCCCACAAGTTCACTCCTAAGATGGGAGGGGGTGGGCACTCACACAACTCCTACGCCAGCGGGGACATCTCTTCCCGATCTCTCCGCAGGAGAAATAATAGCCCGGCCACTGCAGACTCTCCCCACTAGAGCAGATACAGTATTTCCAGGCCAAACCTCTCCTGGCTCTGGGCACCTGGTCAGAAAGCTCTCTGGGTCCCCTGCCTCAGAGATGACCCCACCACTGATTCCCACTAGAGCACTGTGCAGCTATCTGTTTTGAAAAGGTGCCGGCGCCATCCTCCTGGGATCTGTTGATGGACTGCAGCTCTTCTCTGCCCTTCGGGGGCAATGGCGACCTCACGGGGACCTGGGGCCAAGGCTGGGACTGATGCAGTGTGAGCACACAGCTGCTCAGTGTGCTGCTGCGCAAGCCATGATTCCGACAGCAGAAGCATGGATTTGTGGGTGCCCCGGGGGCACTAAAAGGTGCTCTCTGTCCTCATTGCTGGAGAGCGGTGTTCCACACACTTGGCAGCGTACAGAGTCAAAATACACACATTTCTCATAACCTGGTTTGTGGGGGGGAGAGAGAATGTTACTTACCCAGTAGACATCTGTTCGTGGCATGTAGAGCTGTAGATTCACATGCTTTGCATAAGTCCACCATCTGGTGTTGGGCTAGGAGTGTTGCAAGTTGTTTTTGTTAGAAGAATCTTTGAGTCACAAGACTGAGTGACTCCTCTAAGCGATACTGCGCATGTGCATCGAGTCCTATGTTAGAATGTTTTCTGGCAGGAGGGTGAGGTAAGGAATATAGATGTATATGGAAAATGGCACCCAGTGTACATCTGTTCTTTGCATGTAGTGCTGCAGATTCACATGCTGTGCATATCGTCATCTAGTGTTGGGTTTCGAGTGGCACACGTTTTTCTTCGAATAAGCTTTTTCGAGTCACAAGATCGAGTGACTCCTCCTCTCAGTGATAGTACGCATGGTCATCAAGTCCTTTGTTGGACTGTTTTCCCGCAGGAGGGTAAAGTAAGGAGTGAAGGACTGTATATGTACAAATATATAGTAAGTAAAGAAGATATCAATGCAATGTATGGAAAATGTCACTTACCCAGTGTACATCTGTCCATGGTATGTAGTGCTGCAGATTCACATGCTATGCATTGCTTCCGCCATCTAGTGTTGGGCTCGGAGTGTTACAAGTTGTTTTTCTTCGAAGAAGTCTTTTTGGAGTCACAGGATCGAAAGACTCCTCCTCTTGGTAATACTACGCATGGGAATCGACTCCTTTGTTAATAAATACATATGTACAAATAAACAACTACAGGCTTCCGGGGAGGAGGGAGGGTGCATTTGAATCTACAGCACTACATGCCATGGAACAGATGTACACTGGGTGACATTTTCCGTTCAATGGCATGTGTAGCTGCAGATACACATGCTATGCATAGACTAAAAAGCAGTTTGCTCCCCAAAATACTGCAGTGGCTAGCCTGTAGGAGTTGGAGTTGTTTGAAATAATGTTTTTAGGACAGCTTGACCAACATTGGCCTTTTGCTTTCAAAGTACATCCACACAGTAATGTTATGTAAATGTCTGGTGTAGACTTGTGGCAGCTTTGCATTGTCTATCATAGGAAACCTACCAAAGAATGCCATAGAAGCACCTTTTTTCCTAGTGGAATGTGCTTTAGGTGTTATTAAAAGTTGTTGCTTTGCATTAATGTAGCATGTTTGAATACATTTAACAATCCATCTAGCTAATCCCTGTTTAGAGATAGGATTCCCTTTATGTGGTTGTTGAAAGGAAACGAAAAGTTGCTTATTTTTCCTAAATCCTTTTGTTCTATCCACAATACATTACAGCTCTTTTAAGGTCAAGAGTGTGACGGGCTCTTTCTGAGGTTGAATCTGGATGTGGGAAGAAGACTGGCAATTCCACTGTTTGGTCTATGTGAAAAGGTGATACAACCTTTGGCAAAACTTTTAGATTAGTTCTAAGTGCAGCTTTATGTTTGTGTATTTGGAATAAAGGTTCCTCAAGAGTAAATGCTTGTATTTCACTAACTCTTCTTAATGAAGTAATTGCTACTACGGAAGCAACTTTCCAAGTTAGCAATTGAATCTCACAGGAATGCATGGGTTCAAAAGGTGGACCCATTAGTCTTGCGAGAACAATATTGAGATTCCAAGCAGGAACTGGTGGTGTTCTAGATGGAATGATACGTTTTAGCCCTTCCATGAAGGCTTTGATAAATGGAACTCTAAAGAGAGGGTATCTTGTATAGTCTGCAAATATGCTGGTATGGCAGTAAGATGGATTTTAAGAGATAAGAAAGCTAAATTTGACTTTTGTACATGAAGTAGGTAGTATACAATATCTTGTATTGATGCTTTAAGTGGGTCAGTATTTTTAGATTGACAGTAATAAACATTACGTTTCCATTTGTTAGCATTGCATTGTCTAGTTGTAGGCTTGCATGCTTGTTTGAAAACTTCCATACATTCTAATGGAAGTTGCTAGAATCCAGATTCCATGACTTCAGGAGCCAAATCGCTAAGTTGAGAGCACTGGGATTGGAATGTCTGATTTGTCCCTTGTTTTGTGTTAGCAAATCCGGTCTGTTTGGAACTTTGTAGTGAGGTACTACTGACAGGTCTAGGAGTGTTGAGTACCAATGTTGTCGTGCCCACGTTGGGGCTATGAGAATCATGGTGAGAGGTTTGACAGAGTTTGTTGACCAGAAATGGTAGTGGGAGAGGGGGGGGAAGCGTAAGCAAATATCCTTGACCAGTTGATCCATAGAGCATTGCCCTTGGAAAGAGGGTGTGGGTGTCTGGATGCGAAGTTTTGGCAGTTTGCATTTTTGCTAGTTGCGAAGAGGTCTATGTTCTGTGTTCCCCATGTGAGAAAGTACTGTTGAACTACCTGTGGGCGAATCTCCAATTTGTGTATTTGTTGCTGCGTCCTGCCTAAGAGGTCTGCTAGTTGGTTGTGTATACCTGGGATATACTCTGCTAATAGTTGAATGGGATTGTGAATTGCCCATTTCCAAATTGTTTGTGCTAGAAGGGACAATTGAAATGAATGCGTGTCCCCCTGTTTTTGCAGATAATACATTGTTGTCATGTTGTCTGTCCTTATCAACACTGTTTTGTGTTTGATTTGTGGTTGGAATGCTTTGATTGCTAAGAACACTGCCAGCAATACCACATGATTTATGTGGTAATTCTGCTGGATTGAGTCCCATTCTCCCTGAATTATAAGATTGTTGAGAGGGGCTCCCCAACCTGTTATTGATACATCTGTGGTGATCATGGTCTGAGACACTGGGTCAAGAAATGGCTGCCCCTTTGATAAGTTGGTGTGATTCCACCACTGCAGAAAGTTGTAAGTCTGGCAGTCCAACAACACTAGATCGTGAAGTTGACCCTGTGCCTGAAACCATTGATGTGAGACACTGTTTTAGGGGTCTCATGTTTAGACATGCATTGGGTGCTATTGCTATGCTTGATGCCATCATTTCAAATAACTTCATGCTAAATCTTACTGTGCAAGTTTGATTGAATTGTAATTGGGATAGGAGTGTGTAGAACGCTTCCATTCGTTGTGAATTTGGGTAGGCTAATGATGACTGAGTGTTCAGAATTCCTCCTAGATATGGTTGAATTTGTACTGGCTGAAGGTGAGAATTCTGGTAAATTATTGTGAACTTAGCTTGTGTAGGGTATCTATTGCGTATTGTGTGTGTTGTTGACAGGTTTGAACTGTGCTGGCTTTTATGAGCCAGTCGTCTAGATAGGAGAAGACATGTATGTACTGTCTTCTGAGGTACACTTCAACCACTGCTAGACATTTTGTGAATACCCTTGGTGCTGTTGTTACTCCAAAGGGTAGCACTTTGAATTGATAGTGCTTGCCTGCTATCACAAACCTTAAGTACTTGCAGTGTGCTGGATGGATAGGAATGTGGAATTTTTTTTTTTTTTTTTTTTTTTAGATCTAATGTCATGTAGTCTTGTTTTGTAACAAGGGAATTACAACTTCTTGTAGAGTGACCATGTGGAAATGCTCTGAGAGAATGTACTGAGTGAGAGGACCGAGATCGAGGATTGGTCTTAAAGTGCCATCCTTTTTTGGTATGAGGAAATATAGAGAATATGCTCCTGTACCTTGTTGGTGGATGGGAACTACCTCTATTGGCGCTTTGAGTAGAAGAGATTTTCTCTCTTGTTTTAACAGAACAATGTGTTCTGGAGAAAGCCAGTGTGAATGAGGGGAAATGTTGGGTGGAGTGGAGATGAGTTCTAGGCAATAACCACTGTGGATAATTGACAGTACGCATTGATCTGTTGCCAATGATGATGGAAATATTGCAGTCTTCCTCCCACAGGAGATGTGTGCTGTGTGGGGATGCAGAGGAAGTCACTGCATTGAAGAGGTGGAGGCACCTCTTGTGGCAGTGGATTTGCCCCTAGATCTGAAATGCTGCCCTCTATAGGAGCCCCTGGAAGATCCTCTGGAATAAAATTGTTGTACCTGTTTTTGTTGGGACGTAGAGGTCTCTGTCTGGGGTTTAAAACCTCCTCTGAACTGAGGCTTGCGAAAAGTACCTCGAAAAGGTGTTGTGTACAGGGCACCCATGGCCTTTGCAGTATCGGAGTACTTTTTCAATTTCTCAATGGTGGTATCCACCTCAGGTCCAAATAGTTGCAGTTTATTAAATGGCATATAGGGGACCGCTTGTTGTATTTCAGGTTTAAAACCTTAAGACCGCAACCAAGCCTGCCTTCTGATCATGACACTAGTGTTTATTCCTCTAGCTTCAGCGTCAGCTATATCTAGTGCAGATCTAATCTGATTGTTGGCAAGAGCTTGTCCTTCTGCCACTACTTGCTGTGCTCTTTTCTGATGTTCTATAGGGAGGTATTGAAGGAACTCTGGCATCTCATCCCAATGTGCCCTATCGTACCTGGCTAACAGAGCTTGGGAATTGGCAATTCTCCATTGATTTGCAGCTTGAGTTGCCACCCTTTTGCCTGCTGCATCAAATTTGCAGCTTTCCTTATCAGGAAAAGGAGCATCCCCCGTGGACTGGCTGACTGCTCTTTTTCTAGCTGCACTGACCACAATGGAATCAGGTGGCAGTTGTTGTGATATAAAGACAGTTGTTGTGATATAAAGCTTTATATTTATTGTCCACCCCAGGTGTTAATACCCTTGCTTTTGCTGGCTCTTTAAAAATTGTGTCAGCATGTTTTAACATACCTGGTAAAATTGGCAAACATTGGTAGTATATATGTGTAGAGGAAAGAGTATTGAATTAGAAATCCTCCTCTATGGGCTCAGAGTGTATCTGTACTTTGTAGTATGTAGCTGCCCTGGAACTAACCTGATTAAAGGCTGTGGTGTCTTCAGGTGGAGATGGGCTTGTGAGATACAGATCTGGGTCATTTGATGGAACTGGGTCAGAATCATACATATCCCATGGGTCCATGTTATAAGTATTATCACCCATATAATCCCCATGTGATGAGACAGGAGATTGTGTGGAAAAGTGTGTGGGTGATGGTGGAGTGTGAGGTGGTGGAGATGAGGGAAGAAAAGGTGAATGCAGTGGAGAAGGCTGATGCACAGTCTTAGGCTTCTCCTTATGTTTAAATATCTTTGCCAGTGAAGGGCCAGTTTCCAAAGTTTGTTGGAACGTTTTTGGAACGTTAGTTTCCTCTATGTTATAAGAGGAGGAGAGGCAATAATCTTCCCTGTATTCTTTTGGATCTGTATTCTCCTTTGTTTATGGTCCATGACCTCAAGAATTGGTCTAATGTCTGTTTCCTGTTCAGGAGATGGAACTTGGGGCCAGATGTAGGTAGGCTTTTGCACCTCGCAAACGGCGAAAAACACCGTTTGCGAGGTGCAAAAGCCCTCAAGCGATGCAGAAACACATTTTGCGAGTCGGAACCGATTCGCAAAATGTGTTTCCGACTCCCAAATAGGAAGGGGTGTTCCCTTCCTATTTGCGACTCGCACCGCGATTTAAGTTGATTTGTGACCGCGAAAGTGGTCGCAAATCAACTCGCAGTTACCATCCACTTGAAGTGGATGGTAACTCATTCGCAAAGGGGAAGGGGTCCCTATGGGACCCCTTCCCCTTTGTGAATGCTCACAAAATTATTTTTTCAGAGCAGGCAGTGGTCCTATGGACCACTGCCTACTCTGAAAAAAACCGAAACAAAAGGTTTCGGTATTTTTTTCTATTTGCAGCTCGTTTTCCTTTCAGGAAAACGGGCTGCAAAGAGAAAAAAAAAACAGCTTTATTTAAAAGCAGTCACGAACATGGAGGTCTGCTGACTACAGCAGGCCTCCATGTTTGCGAGTGCCTATACTCGCTATGGGGCCGCAATTTGCGACCCACCTCATGAATATTCATGAGGTGGGTCCTTGCGACCCCATAGCGAGTTGCAGTCGGTGTCTGAGACACCGTACTGCATACCAATTTGCGAGGTGCAAATTGCGAGTCGCATGGACTCGCACTTTGCACCTCGCAAATTGGCGTTTTGCTACATCTGGCCCTTGATTGCTTCCCATCAATGAATGCTTCGAAAGCTTGGTGATGGAATGCTTTAAACGGGCCAAAAAAGTGGTTTGAGCCATAGATTAAAGTTTTTTTCGGCTCAGAGGAGGAGCTTGGATGTCTCAGCTCCGAAGAGGAGCATGGATGTTTCGGCTCCGTTGTGATATGTAGCTGTCTCGGTTCCGAATTGGAAGCCTCCATCTTTCGACTATGGCGAAACAGGCGTGGTAGTCTGTTCAGTGGAGTGAGTTTTGGCCTTTTTCGGCAGCGAACCCAAGGGTCGGTCGACGATATGTTGTTTTTGGGTTGGACTATGGCCGGCAAAGCAGTGGCGGACCCAACGCCTTTTGTGAGTTTTTAATCTGTTTGTGATGGGAAGGGGCTGGTGTACTCATGTAGTGCGCCGCAGGAATAATTTGGCTGTCCCCACCTGAGTCGCGGTCGGAGTCGGAGTCTGGGATGGAGATCGCAGTCTGTGCCTGTTCCTCACTGAAAATGTCGGGTGTTTGTTCCGCTGACTTCAATGCCATTTCAAGCCATCTTGCTCTTCGATCCCGTAATGTTTTTTTTGGATCGGAAAGGATCAGCATGCCTCACAGGTTTCTTCTTTGTGGTCTGGAGAGAGGCAGAGGTTGCAAACCGGATGCTGATCAGTATAAGGGAACTTGGCGTGGCACGGAGGACAGAATCGAAATGGAGTCTGATCCATGAGCCTGTGACGCAGTAGGCCCTAGAAGGGAGTTTAATCGATCCTGCCACTACAATCAGATCGAGTGTAGTCAGAAACACGTTCGAAAACGATACTGACGTTGAAAGAAAAGATAGGGAAGTTCAGTTAGTACCGAACCAAGATCTAACGGAGTGAGAGGGAACAAGTCCGAACCCGATGGCGAAAAGAAAACAATCTAACAAAGGACTCAATGCCCATGCGCACTATCACCGAGAGGAGTCACTCGACCTTGTGATTCGAAAAAGCTTCTTCGAAGAAAACCTTTTAACACTCCCTGCCCAACACTAGATGGTGATATATGCACAGCATGTGTATCTGCAGCTGCACATGCCATAGAACGTATATCTATCTATATATTCATTCACCACCAGTTGTCTCACAGCTCTGGTCTTCAAAGCAATACACATACTCCAACCAACGTGTTTCAACCATAGCTTTTAGGCAGCAATAAAAAAGTCAAGCTAACTCTTCTGATTATGTTTCTGCTAGAAAAGGATCTGACATTTGTCTAGTGGCAGTTTTGATGCCATAAAGTAACACAGAAGTTTTATATGCCTGCTGGAAAGATCAGATCTGTATTTTATGTGAATAGCTGAGTAGATTAGTAAAGCCAGACATTACCTGCGCTATAATACAAATTAAAAGTATGTGTGAGGGGGCTATGCCCGTCTTCTATATTATTTTAAGAACTTACCAGTGAAGATACCAGAAACCTATTTTAAAGCACTTAATTCGATGTTACTAGAACTTATCTGGGGAAAAGGAAGACGTCGAATCAGCTTGCTCAAGTTGCGGATGTCTGTGGACCAAGGGGGCATGAGTGCACCAGATTTTAAGGCGTATTGCATAGCGAGCCAGCTTCAGTGGTTGGCATATTGACTAGTCTGCAGAAATTTACAAGAAATAGAATATACACAGCTAGGCCCCAGAAAATATCCCACTTCTGCTGAGGGTGGCCCTACAATACTGGAGATTGTCGCTAAAGTATACCGCTGACATACTCCCATATTCTCCCAATATACCATTATTGGGGTTACAGCGGGTGTCTTAACATGTACAGCATTGCACTCCTGGGCTCAGGGGGGAGTTGACACAGTTGGTGCACTATTTGAAGACTGACGTTTGCTTGCCCACACGGATTACATTTATGAGCATGGTCTATCATCCTCAGGCTTTCTCCTTCATGCTAACATTACACATTATGTTAAAAAATACTGGGCCCCGGATAACAGAGCCCCCTCCACATGACCTTGTACGCACTATATATACGATAGGTCAGGGCAAACACTTAATAAAATGGCTCTATAAAGGAATCAGGACTCCTCTATTGTACCCCCTGACGGCGCTTAAAACTAAATGGGAATTAGACATTGGTAAAGAACTGTCAGACGAAGACTGGGTAAATATGCTCAAATACCCTAGCCAAATATCACGTAATACAAGATTTACATTTATTCAATATGCCATATTGCACAGAGCATACCTCACACCACATAGATTGCATGTGAAATAACCAGAGACATCGTCGACATGTCCCAGATGCAGGGTGGAAGGAGCTGGCCTCCTCCATATGCTCTGGAACTGTTCTGGCATAGCATCATATTGGAAGGGAGTAACTACCACACTGAGCAAACTAACTGGAAATACCATACAGTACACAGTGGAGGTGTGCCCGCACTAAAAAAACAAACAAAAAACAAACAAAAAAAAAGAGGAAAAATACTCCTTAGATTGCTAAATTTAGCGCTGAATTTAGCAAAGAGACTCCTGACAAGACGCTGGAAAGCCACAAAGGCCCCCACTGTGGCTCAATGGAGTGAAGAAGTGATGGACTGGGGAAAGCAGAAGGGGTGGCACTTAGACGGGAAGATAATATAGGTATGAGAGATTGCCCAGTGGCCCAAGATTGGGAAATTTTAATGGCACAATTTCTGGAAATGACTAGGGAGAGGGACACTCAGGTGGGCGCATGAGAAACTCCATAGCTCTATAACTGATACACCCCTTATGGGCAGGGGGTACCCACAAATGTCACGAATCCATGGTGTAAGTAATCGCATGGGGAACCAGATAAGTAAACAGAAGCAACGGAAACAACACAGTCCCCCTTGCTACTGAGTGATATGGAGATACAAAGATTTGATCACTAGGAATACCCCAAGCCATAATACCCTGGAACCCCCACACACAATCGACACGGATGTCTGGTAAGTAGATAACAGTTACGTAGAAATATTAAATGGTTAAAAGGAAAAATGGGCAACAATGTTACACTCACAGTACAAATTTTTTATTATTTGTTAATAGTCAGGAGACGCATCTGAATTGTATTATTTGATCATACTGCAATTGTGTGCCAGCAGCAAAAAAAAAAAAAAAAAAAAATGGTTGAAATTATCAGGATAACTCCTTTGGAAAAATTGCTCAACAAGTAACAATGTATGTCACGCCTTGAAAACAATAAAAAATATATTTAAAAAAAATGTGTGAGGGGGCTATGGAGAGATGAAGGACACTTTTGCTGGGTGGTAGCGAGGAAATACGAGGAGGAGGTCATGGGAGTGGGAGCACCAATAATGATTGTCAGACTGGGCGCCAGAGGAGCTAAAGACTGACTATTGGTATGTGATAAGGTGAAGTATTAGTGTGCCTTTTTTTTTAGTGTCTTGAGAGAACGTGCCGATTGAGGAAAGAAGCGAAGGTAAGGTGACCTTTACTGTTGCACGCATCACACACCAACAATTTTGAGACTGCCTACGTAGGCTACAGTTTTAGAAGAACAGTTTAGCCAGTAGCAGAGATGGCGTCTCGTTGCATGACTAGTGCTCAAGGCCTAACTCGGGTTATAGAGGACAGTTCTGACATAGGATCAGAGACTGAGACAGCAGATGTTGAGACAGCATCTTAGGGATAGGACAATGGCGCAGACTCTGGGAGTGAATTTTCAGTCAGAGAAGTCCCATCCGATAACTCTTCCAGTGATTGTGAGGGAGGTGATGAGGACAGTCCTGCTGTCTCTTCACAAGCACATTCTGTGCAGCGAGACAATAGCGGGGTAGCCCAACCCAGAGAGCAGGTGCATGTGGTGGCAAGCACAGAGAGAATGCTCTCTTGGGAGCTCCCCAATTTAGTTCAGCCCCAAATTCCACCACCCAAACCGTAATGTGGAGACATCAAAATTATCCATCACAAAACAACCTGGTTTTGTAAGGTAGGCACCTGCGTTTTTGGTCCTGGGTTCTGCGGCCATATAGAGAAACCTACCAAACCCAGGCATTTCTGAAAACTAGACACCCGGGGGAGTACACAGAGGTGTGGCTTGTGGGGATTCCCCAAAGATTTCTCACCCAGAATACCCTGCAAAGGTGAAATGTTGAATAAAAACTTTTTTCTTGCATTTCTGTCACACAAACTACAGGAATATACTGGGATCCACAAAATTCCTACCACCCACTGTTTTCCTACCTGTCTTGATAAACACGCTACCCCACTTGACTGTTGTAAGGAAATGCCTCCTTGGCATGGTTACCCCTGACTTTTTGCCTTTGCTGATGCCAAGTTATGATTTGAAAGTGTGCTGAGGCCTGCTAACCAGGCCCCAGCACCAGTGTTCTTTCCCTAACCTGTACCTTTGTTACCATAATTGGCGCACCCTGGCATCCAGGTAAGTCCCTTGTAACTTGTACCCCTGGTACCAAGGGCCCTGATGCCAGGGAAGGTCTCTAAGGGCTGCAGCATGTCTTATGCCACCCTGGAGACCCCTCACTCAGCACAGACACACTGCTTGCCAGCTTGTGTGTGCTGGTGGGGAGAAAATGACTAAGTCGACATGGCACTCCCCTCAGGGTGCCATGCCAACCTCACACTGCCTATAGGCATAGATAAGTCACCCCTCTAGCAGGCCTTACAGCCCTAAAGCAGGGTGCACTATACCATAGGTGAAGGCATAGGTGCCTGAGCACTATGCCCCTACAGTGTCTAAGCAAAACCTTAGACACTAAGTGCAGGGTAGCCATAAGAGTATATGGTCTGGGAGTCTGTCATACACGAACTCCACAGCACCATAATGGCTATACTGAAAACTGGAAAGTTTGGTATCAGCACAATAAATGCACACTGATGCCAGTGTACATTTTATTGTGAAATACACCCCAGAGGGCATCTTAGAGATGCCCCCTGAAACCATACCCGACTACCAGTGTGGGCTGACTTGTTTTAGCAGCCTGCCACACACCAGACATGTTGCTGGCCACATGGGGAGAGTGCCTTTGTCACTCTGTGGCTAGTAACAAAGCCTGTACTGGGTGGAGGTGCTTCACACCTCCCCCTGCAGGAACTGTAACACCTGGCGGTGAGCCTCAAATGCTCACCCCCTTTGTTACAGCACCCCAGGGCACTCCAGCTAGTGGAGTTGCCTGCCCCCTCCGGCCTCGGCCCCACTTTTGGCGGCAAGGCCGGAGGAGATAATGAGAAAAACAAGGAGGAGTCACTGGCCAGTCAGGACAGCCCCTAAGGTGTCCTGAGCTGAGGTGACACTGACTTTTAGAAATCCTCCATCTTGCAGATGGAGGATTCCCCCAATAGGATTAGGGATGTGCCCCCCTCCCCTCAGGGAGGAGGCACAAAGAGGGTGTAGCCACCCTCAGGGCTAGTAGCCATTGGCTACTAACACCCCAGACCTAAACACACCCCTAAATCGAGTATTTAGGGGCTCCCAGAACCTGGGAAAATAGATTCCTGCAACCTAAGACGAAGAAGGATTGCTGACCTGAAAGCCCTGCAGAGAAGACAGAGACCCCAACTGCTTTGGCCCCAGCCCTACCGGCCTGTCTCCCGACTTCAAGAAAAACTGCAACAGCGACGCGTTCAACAGGGTCCAGCGACCTCTGAAGCCTCAGAGGACTACCCTGCATCTAAAAGGACCAAGAACTCCTGAGGACAGCGGCTCTGCTCCAAAGAAGAAACATCTTTGCAACAAAGAAGCAACTTTTAAAGAACACACGTTTCCCGCTGGAAGCGTGAGACTTTGCACTCTCACCCGACGCCCCCGGCTCGAGCTGCGGAGAACCAACACTACAAGGAGGACTCCCTGACGACTGCGACCCTGTGAGTAGCCAGAGATGACCCCCCCCCTGAGCCCCCCCAGCGACGCCTGCAGAGGGAATCCAGAGGCTCCCCCTGACCGCGACTGCCTGCTTCAAAGAACCCGACGCCTGGTAAAGACACTGCAGCCCCCAGGACATGAAGGATCCGACCTCCAGTGCAGGAGCGACCCCCAGGTGGCCCTCTCCCTTGCCCAGGTGGTGGCTTCCCTGAGGAGCCCCCCCCACACCCCCTGCCTGCCTGCTTTGCTGAAGAGACCCCTTGGTCTCCCATTGAACTCCATTACAAACCCGACGCCTGTTTGCACTCTGCACCCGGCCGCCCCCGTGCGCTGAGGGTGTACTTTTTGTGCTGACTTGTGTCCCCCCCCCGGTGCCCTGCAAAACCACCCTGGTCTGCCTTCCGAAGACGCGGGTACTTACCTGCTGGCAGACTGGAACCGGGGCACTCCCTTCTCCATTGAAGCCTATGTGTTTTGGGCACCACTTAGACCTCTGCACCTGACCGGCCCTGAGCTGCTGGTGTGGTAACTTTGGGGTTGCTCTGAACCTCCAACGGTGGGCTACCTTGGACCCAACTTTGAACCCTGTAGGTGGTTTACTTACCTGCAAAACTAACAAACACTTACCTCCCCCAGGATCTGCTGAAAATTGCAGTGTCCAGTTTTAAAATAGCTTATTGCCATTTGTGTGAAAACTGTATATGCTATTTTGCTAATTCAAAGTTCCTAAAGTTCCTAAGTGAAATACCTTCCATTTAAAGTATTGTTTGTAAATCTTGAACCTGTGGTTCTTAAAAAAAACTAAGAAAATATATGTTTCTATATAAAAACCTATTGGCCTGGAATTGTCTTTGAGTGTGTGTTCCTCATTTATTGCCTGTGTGTGTACAACAAATGCTTAACACTACCCTCTGATAAGCCTACTGCTCGACCACACTAGCACAAAATAGAGCATTCGAATTATCTCTTTTTGTCACTATCTTACCTCTAAGGGGAACCCTTGGACTCTGTGCATGCTATTTCTTAATTTTAAATAGCGCATACAGAGCCAACTTCCTACAAGTGTCTATACCTAGTGCCTACGTCAGGAATGGATCACCCCAGGGTCAACAGTTGCCTGTTGTGTGATCCATTCCTGACACGAGTACTAGGCCTACAGACACAAGTGAGGTACCATTTTTATCGGAAGACTTGGGGGAACACAGAATAGAAGAACAAGTGTTATTGCCAATTGTTTTCCTCTACATTTGTGCCTTCCAAATGTAAGGAAGTGTGTAAGAAAGAAGTCATTTTGAGAAATGCCCTATAATTCACATGCTAGTAGGGGGACCTCTAAATTCGGATATGTGCAAATGACCACTGTTTCTAAACTCCTTATTGTAGGAAAATGGCTCCCTGTTGCAGTTACCCCCCACTTTTTGCCTGATACTGATGCTGACTTGACTGAGAAGTGTGCTGGGACCCTGCTAATCAGGCCCCAGCACCAGTGTTCTTTCACTAAACATGTACCATTGTTTCCATAATTGGCACACCCCTGGCACACAGATAAGTCCCTTGTAAAAGGTGCCAGTGGTACCAAGGGCCCTGTGACCAGGGAAGGACCCCTAAGGGCTGCAACATATGTTGTGCCACCCTAAGGGACCCCTCACCTAACACATGCACACTGTCATTGTAGATTGTGTGTGTTGGTGGGGAGAAAAAGGCAAAGTCGACATGGCCTCCCCCTCAGGAGGCCATGCCCACAAAATACTGCCTGTGGCGTAGGTAAGTCACCCCTCTAGCAGGCCTTACAGCCCTAAGGCAGGGTGCACTATACCACAGGTGAGGGCATAGACACTGAGGGGCATATTGCTCATGCAGCTAAGTCTATTCTTAGACATTGTAAGTACAGTGTGGCCATATGAAGAATATGGTCTGGGAGTTTGTCAAAACGAACTCCACAGCTCCATAATGGCTACACTGAATACTGGGAAGTTTGGTATCAAACTTATCAGAATAATAAACCCACACTGATGCCAGTGTTGGATTTATTAAAAAATGCACACAGAGGGCATCTTAGAGATGCCCCCTGTATTTTACCCAATCCTTCAGTGCAGGACTGACTGGTCTGTGCCAGCCTGCTGCTGAGTGATGACTTTCTGTCCCCCTGGGGTGAGAGCCTTTGTGCTCTCGGAGGACAGAAACAAAAGCCTGCTCTGGGTGGAGATGCTTCACACCTCCCCCTGCAGGAACCTAGCAGTGCGCCTCAAAGGCTCAGTTTCGTGTTACAATGCTCCAGGGCACTTCAGCTAGTGGAGCTGCCTGCCCCCTGGACACAGCCCCAATTTTGGCGAGAAGTCCAGGGGAGACTATGAGAAAAACAAGGAGTAGTCACCCACCAGTCAGGACAGCCCCTAAGGTGTCATGAGTTGAGGTGACCCCTGCCTTTAGAAATCCTCCATTTTGATTTTGGAGGATTCCCCCAATAGGAATAGGGATGTGCCCCCGTCCCCTCAGGGAGGAGGCACAAGGAGGGTGTAGCCACCCTCAAGGACAGTAGCCATTGGCTACTGCCCCCCAGACCTAAACACACCCTTAAATTTAGTATTTAGGGGCACCCCAGAACCCAGGAAATCAAATTCCTGCAACCTAAAGAAACAAGGACTGCTGACCTACAAGCCTGCAGAGAAGGAGAAAGATGACAACTACTTTGGCCCCAGCCCTACCGGCCTGTCTCCAACCTTGAAAACCTGCTCCAGCGACGCATCCGACAGGGACCAGCGACCTCTGAAGCCTCAGAGGACTGCCCTGGACTAAAGGACCAAGAAACTCCCGTGAACAGTGGCCATGTTCAAAACCAGCTACTACTTTGCAACAAAGAAGCAACTTCCAAAGACTTCACGTTTCCCGCCGGAAGCGTGAGACTTCACACTCTGCACCCGCCGCCCCCGGCTCGAGATCCAGAGAACAAACAAGTCGCCGGGGAGGACTCCCCGGCGACTGCGAGCCCGTGAGTAACCAGAGACGACCCCCATGAGCCCCCACAGCGACGCCTGCAGAGAGAATCTAGAGGCTCCCCCTGACCACGACTGCCTGTAACAAGGGACCTGAAGCCTGAAACCAACACTGCACCCGCAGCCCCCAGGACCTGAAGGAACCGAACTTCAGTGCTAGAGCGACCCTCAGGCGACCCTCTGCCTAGCCCAGGTGGTGGCTGTCCCAAGTAGCCCCCCGTGCCTGCCTGCAACGCTAGAGCGACCCCGCGTCTCTCCATTGTTTTCAACCTAAAACCCGACGCCTGCTTTGCTCACTGCACCCGGCCGCCCCTGTGTCACTGAGGGTGTACTTTGTGTGCCTTCTCGTGTGTCCCCCCGGTGCTCTACAAAACCCCCTGGTCTCCCCCCCCCCCGAGGACGCAAGTACTTACCTGCTGGCAGACTGGAACCGGAGCACCCCTGTTCCCCATAGGCGCCTATGTGTTTTGGGAACCTCTTTGACCTCTGCACCTGACTGGCCCTGAGCTGCTGGTGTGGTAACTTTGGGGTTGCCTTGAACCCCCAACGGTGGGCTGCATATGCCCCAAACTTGAGACTTGTAAGTGTTTTACTTACCTTCAAAACTAACCTTTACTTACTGCCCCCAGGAACTGTTGATTTTTGCACTGTGTCCACTTAAGAAGATAGCTTATTGCCATTTTTACAAAGACTGTACATGATATTGTTTTCATTCAAAGTTCCTAAAGTATCTAAGTGAAGTACCTTACATTTAAAGTATTAATTGTAAATCTTGAACCTGTGGTTCTTAAAATAAACTAAGAAAATATTTTTTCAATATAAAAACCTACTGGCCTGGAGTAAGTCTGAGTGTGTGCTCCTCATGTATTGCCTGTTCGAGTACAACAAATGCTTAACTCTACCCTCTGATAAGCCTATTGCTCGACCACACTACCACAAAAATAGAGCATTAGAATGATCTACTTTTGCCACTATCTTACCTCTAAGGGGAACCCTTGGACTCTGTGCACACTATTTCTTACTTTGAAATAGTATATACAGAGCCAACTTCCTACACTTATCTTGTGCCCATTTTGGAAATACAAGGTTTCTTTCATACCTATTTTTCACCATTTATATTTTACTAAATGAACAGGTATACAATGAAAACCCATTGCAAGGTGCAGCTCATTTATTAGCTCTGGGTACCTAGGGTTCTTGATGACCCTACAAGCCCTATAGAGTCCAGCAGACGTTATATTGCTTTAAAAAATCTGCCATAGCTGGAATAAGTTACAGAAGAAAACGTGTTTTTTCAACTCAATTTCAATATGTTTTTATTTCAGCTGTTATTTTCTTAGGGAAACATTGAAGGATCTACACAAACGATCCCTTGCTGAATTCAGAATGTTGTCTAGTTTTCAGAAATGTTTAGCTGTCCGGGATCCACCATTAGTTTCACACCCATTTCTGTCACTAACTGGAAGGAGGCTGAAAACACAAAAAGTAGTAAAAATGGGCTATGTCCCAGTAAAATGACAAAACTGTGTTGCAAAATTTGGTTTTCTGATTCATGTTTGCCTGTTTCTGAAAGCTGGGAAGATGGTAATTTTAGCACCGCAAACCATTTGTTGATGCCATTTGCAGGGGGAAAAACAGATCATTTCTTCTGCAGCACTCTCCCCCCACCCCCTTTAAAACAACAACAACAACAAAAACCAAATTTTAGCTGTATTTTGGCAAATTTCTTGGTCTCCTTCAGGGGAACCCACAAACTCTGGGTACCTTTACAATCCCAAGAATGCTGGAAAAAAGGAAGCAAATTTGGCTTGGATAGCTTATGTGCACAAAAAGCTATGGGGGCCTAAGCGCGAACTAGCCCAAATAGCCAAAAAAGGGCTCCGCGGTGGGGTGGGGTTCGGGGCATTGCACTTGGCCCAGCAGCTAAGGAGTTAAATGTGGACTTGAAACAAGAACAACTCTCTTATCTAGGCAAAATGATTACTCAAAGCCTGTCCTACTGGAGTATCGGCATTCGCATCTTAATCTTTATAATGTCTATTAAAGGTACACACAGATCTCAACAACTGTCTCACATTCCACCCATCGACCAGAGAACTCCGCTGAGCCACCCTCGCCCAGGACCATGTTCTCCGCATCTGCCGCAAACGCTTCATAAGGTGCTCCTTATCCCACCTCACCACCAAGACATGGAACAACCTTCCCCTATGAACATTCCCTTCCCTGATAGACTTCAGAAAGCAGGTCAAGACCTGGCTCTCCGACCACCATCCCCTGCTGAGTGAGACTCGCAGCACCACCCCAGCACATGGAGACTCCCCGGGGTGACAAGCTCTCACTCCACAAGAACCCACTGATTGATTGATCGATCTCCATGTCGCAGCTTTGCATATTTCAGATACAGGTACATTCCTTAGTAGAGCAATTGTTGCGGTTTTATCCCTTGTAGAGTGTGCCTTAGGTCTAGGAGGCAAGGATTTGCTCGCTATCTGGTAGGAAAAAATTTACAGGAGACTATCCATCTAGAAATCAATTGTTTGAAGGATGACAAATCTGTTTCCATTGGTCTGTAGTTAACAAAGACCCGGTCTGACTTTTTATAGCTTTAGTTTTATCCAAGTAGCTCTTCAGTACTCTTAATGTCTAGAGAATGTAAAGACCTTTCAAGCTAGAGTGGAAGGATTAGGGAAGAAAGTCAGCAGTGAGATATTCTGGTTAATGTGCAAGGCTGAGACTACCTTCGGGAGAAAACTAGGTTGAGTTCTCATCACCACTCTATTGGTGTGAAAAAACGTATATGGTTCTTCAGAACATAGTCCCGGAACTTTGCTAGCCCAACGAGCTGAATTTACGGCCACTAGAAAATCCACTTTCCATGCGAGATGTTGCAATGAGGCTTTATGTATTGGTCCAAATGGGGTATCCATCGCTATTGAAAGGACAATATTACGTTCTCACAGAGGAGAGGGTGACCTAATTGGAGAGAACACTTTTTAAGCCCCTCTAAAAAAATCTATGACACTGGCATTTTAAAGAAAAGATGTTTGTGAAGGAGACTTCCCTCAAACTATAATGGGCACAAAATATACCTTAGTGTAAGAAAACTGCAGGCCAGATATTACTAGATGGAGAAGGGTGAGGTAATACTACATCTTCTTGGCACAAAATCAGATTGAGTTAATTTGGGTTACACCATGAATAGAATCTTTTCCATTTTAACCCATATGATCTTCTAGTGATCTTTTAGCCTTTTTTGGCATGTCCATGCATTCTTTAGAAAGGCCTAAATGTTCATATTGGAATAATTTAGGAGCCATGCTGTCACGTTCAGTGAGGGAAGATTGGGAACTTTTACTTTTACAGGAGATCCTGCCTGCACAGCAAACTCTTTTTTGGTCTCTCTGACAGATGTAAACGTTTTGTGAATCACCACTGGTGAGGCTATTCTGGTGCTATTAGAATCATTCTGGGTTTGTGCAGTTTGACAATCAGTGTTCGTATGAGAGGGGTTGGTGGAAATGCCTACACAAGTTTCCGTGATCAACCTATTTAAAGAACATTCCCCTTCCAACTGGGTTGGGCGAACCTGGCTGAGTATAGTGCCATTTTTTGTTATTTTTGTCAGAGACAGGTCTATTTGAAAGTACTCCTGTTCTTGAAAAAGGTCTTGCAAGACCTCATCGCTTAGAATCCTGTCATGATTTTCGTAAAAGTACTGATTGAGAATCTGCTTGGATATTTTGAATCCCTCGCTGTTATCATTAAGTTCCTGCCCATTTACAAATTACTTGCGCCTCGAGAGACAGAGGGTGAGAGTGGGTCCCTCCCCAGTTTGTTCTGGTAATACATTGTTGTTGTGTTGTCGGTTCGAATAAGGAGTGTCTTATCAATGGAAAGAAGGAATTTATAGCAAGGTGAACTGCTCTCAATTCCAGTATACTGACGTGATAGGTCTTTCCCTTGTCCAACTAAACTCCCCAAGTTTGCTGGGAGCCCAGGTGAGTACCCCCATCCCTGCAGAGAAGCATCTGTGATCAGTGTCTGGCTTAGTATATTGCTGTGGTAAACATATTCACATCGAAGGCTCCAAGAGCCCCGAACCCAGAGGCAAAAGTGGTTTTGTTACTACTCTATGATGTAGAGTCTCAAAGATTACAGATGAAGAAGTCACAGTTGTGGGAATGTCAATGTTTGGTTGCATCTCTGATAAGAACGTCATTAAGGGGTAGCAGGTCATCCACTGGGGACACACTGGTTGGAGATGTGTCTGTCAAGGTAGGACAGTAGTCTTGCACTGGGGAGCATGTAGTGGTAGACCAGGAGGGTGATCTACTATATTTGAAAGTAAAATAATGAGATCGCCTAAACCGTGATTTGGACCGGGTTCTAAACGTTGTTTTAGATCTAGACCTATGACGCAGAGGACTCCTTGATCTGCGTGGAGACCTGTGTGTGACAGGCAGGTATAGACTCATCGGAGGTAGTGATGGAGTGCGAGGAAAAAACCTAGGAGAAGGTCACCCTTTAGGTGATGGTGTATGTGGCTTAACTTGATGATGAGTATGTCCCTGAATACTCACACTTCAAATTGTGAGGTGCCGGTCTCTTAGGCAAATTCTCTAGTCAACATGGTTAGAAGCTTAATGGCGATTGAGAAGGAAGTCTAGGTGGAGAGCAAGCCCTTGATTCCGCTTAATCAGTTAGCAGCAGCGGAACCTCTGTCGATGTAGATTGTGGCTTATCCCTCGAAGTCATTGCAATACAAGACGTCGACTGTTTCTCTTTCGAA
This sequence comes from Pleurodeles waltl, assembly GCF_031143425.1. Lineage (NCBI taxonomy): Eukaryota > Metazoa > Chordata > Amphibia > Caudata > Salamandridae > Pleurodeles > Pleurodeles waltl. The sequence goes on from NC_090443.1 coordinate 314,856,945, forward strand.
GATGTGTGGATGGTCTCCAAGCACCTCAACGTTGAACTCAGACCTTAAGTAATGTTTTCTGGCCACCGTCAAAGGCCTCAACGTTGACACAAGTCTTTGCATCGATGAATGTTTTTTTCTGGCTGATGATGGCAATTTTAACAGTGACAGAACCTCAAAGTTGGATAATGAATCAACCCCACTTTCAACAATGCATTCAACATCGAAAAAGCAGGTATTTTCTCCATTGTCTAAGCTATATCTCTCAACATCGACCAGGGCCATCTTTTTTGAAGTCTCTCACAAGATCTTCCTCTGTGGGGAGTTTTTAGATGAGATAAGGGCTATTTGGAGGAAGACAAACTCTCCAAGGCCTCTTGATGACCCAGCTGTTCCTATCTCCTGGAAACCTGATCTTCGCTCTCTACTTTAGAGTGCGCCTGGATAACTTCTGACAATGAGGACAGAAGTCAGGAAGATGGGACTCTGGTAGACAAACAATAAAGACTGAGTGAAGATCAGTCTGAACCTTCTCTTTTCTACAGGATGGGCACAAAAAGGGGAGGCATCCTTGACAGAAAACCTGTCAGAAGAGCTGGTCTCTGTACTCTAGGTACAGTGATTGTTCAAAATATGTTAGGTTGAAAAGGCTTTTCTGACAATTTTGTCAAGAAAGGCAGAGCTCAGTGCTCCAAGATCCTTACAGTACTGACGTAACTGTCACCTGTGAGGAAAGATGGGATACATGGGGTACTGTGAGGTTCTTAAAGGCACAGTGACAGTTTGTTCTGTTATTCTATGAATGGCAGTCTATTGGCCAACAATGTCTCATATTTCCTTTTCTTTTAAGTAAAAATTTGTGAAAGATGTATACGGTAATTCTCTTTCAATAATGACGTGTTTTCGTGATTGCATATTTGTACAAAAAGAAAACTAAATGCAATCTGGCCATTTCTAGCCTAGTCTATATGCTGTGTATATGTGAGTGTGTGCATGTGTGAAGTACTATGCACACTAACATGACTGCATTTTAATATATATACACACACACACACACACATCCACATGTTCTTAGGCTTATGGGAAGAAGAGATTCTTAAAGATGAAGACAAATACCCAGAAATAAATCAGGCCATATTATGGCTTAGATATATTGATGACCTTTTCATAATTTGGAAAGGATCTGAGAGTGAGGCTATACGATTTATTGAAAGACTCAATGAAAATGATTGTAATATCAGATTAACATATAACATCAGCCGCTCTTCAATTGAATTTTTGGATACTAGAATCAAAATCAAAGATAAGATGATCCACACTGAACTTTTTCGTAAAATCACAGCAGGTAATAGCTTATTGCATGCTAACAGCAGACATCCAGACAAATTGAAATGGAGTATCCCCTATGGTGAACTACTGCGGGCTAAAAGAATTAGCAATACAGATGAGGCATTTGAACAAGAACAGAGAGATGATAATAAGGTTTAAGCAAAGGGGCTACCCGGATTGGGTAATTAAAAAAGCTACAGAAAAAAATCAAGAAAGTAGAAAGAATTCAGACTCTCTTTGACAATACGGTCAGAGTGGAAAATGGGAACAGTGAAAACATCAGGTTGGTCTTAACCTATAATGAAGATACTACTCAGATAAAAAAGATCTTCTCTAAACATTGGAATATCTTGAAGTGTGACCCTGTTATTGGCAAAGAGATTCAAAAGTGGCCTCCGATCACTTATAGAAGAGGACGTAATCTTCATGATATGTTGAGATCAAATGATGTCACTCCTATCTCTCAAATAAAGGAACATAATTTACAGGGATTTTTTCCGTGTGGCCATTGTAAAGCCTGTCGCAATAGTGTGATTAGGAAAGAATACCCCACTAATAAACCTGGGATGATGAGGCAAATCAAGCAGTTTCTAACATGCAGTACTCCTTTTACTATCTACATATTAGAATGTCCTTGTCATCTGTGGTATGTAGGCAGTACAAAACATGGTGTGAAGAAACGTATTCTTGAACATATGCATGCGATCACATCTAAGGATTTACATTATTCTGTAGTCAGACATTTTCAAGATTTCCATAACTCTGACATTACTTTACTATCCTACTTTGGTATTGAACATGTGCCATCACACCACAGAGGTGGTAATAGAGAGTTAACTTTACGTAAAAAAGAATCCAAATATATTGTGGATTTAGAAACTAAGACACCGAGAGGATTGAATATTGGGGAAGAACTTAATGCTCACCTGTTTGATGATTAATGAATTTATTAGAATATGAGGAATTACTGTAGTAATTAATTATTTATACTGTGAGCAGCATTGGCTTTCTAATTCGTTTTTAGTCTAATTTATTTCACTTTGGTTATGTTTTCTTAAAATGGAGGAATCCGGATAGTTTTCTGATTCCGGATTTTATTTTTCACAGGGATATTGGTTACACAAAAACTGTGATAAGTTTCTTTCCATAATTCAACTATGATTCTGAATGGAGAAGGTGTCCTATGCAGAAAGAAAAAATATTGGCACTGTTCAGTATTTTAAGAGTATAGTATCATATGTAGAAAAGGGAGAGATAAATATATATGCATTATGAGTGAATTGAGCGAAATTTATGACTTAAAGGTGATACCTTTAAAAAAATGAAATTTTCCTTAAAATCGATATATATTGTGTTTAGAGAAATTATAATTTTCTCGAAAAGTGATCTGTCTTAAAATGATGTCTCTTAGAAATGATTCTTATTGGTATAAGAAGCCATAGTCATACTTATATTTTATATCTTTATATTTATAATTATGTGTATATTTATATTTATGGTTACATTTATATTTATGTGAATAATGCATAATCACATTTTTATATATATTTATAATAATGCTTTTACTATCCAATAATTTTGTGGTAATCTAATGAAATAATAATTTATTATGTGGCTGTAGACCTATACATTTGTATATTTATTTAATTGAATCAGCCCTCTTACATTACCTATTTTATATTATCAATACTGATCTTCCCCCTCTTTCTGCTGGGATACTCATTCATCTATGTATTGAATGTACAAAAGAAAGGAAAAAATTACTTAGTCCTGTTTCTATGGTGATGTTAAAATGGTATTTAAAGGGATGCATATGGGTTAAACTATACACGTGATCAAGGCTGCTTGTCAGCCGAAACGCGTTGTATGTTGAATAAACACTTCTGCTTTTGAATTCCTGAGCCTGCGTTTTCTCTCTGGAGAGTTTGGATTTATGATATATATATATATATATATATATATCAAATGTCACTTACCCAGTGTACTTCTGTTCGTGGAACGTAGTGCTGCAGAATCACATCCTGTGCACATATTGCCATCTAGTGCTGGGCTCGGAGTGTTACAAGTCGTTTTTCTTCGAAGAAGTCTTTTTTTTACATTTTTTAATTTTTTTAATTTATTTTAGTCACGGGATCGAGTGACTCCTGCTCTCAGTGATAGTGCTTTGTTAGATTGTTTTCCCGCAGGAGAGTGACGTAAGGAGTGAAGAATTGTGTATTTACAAATATTTATATAGAAAGTAGAGAAGATGTCCATGCAATGTATATACATATTTATATGATTAAGTACATACAACGACTAAAGGCTCCCGGGGAGGAGGAAGGACGCATGTGAATCTGCAGCACTACATGCCACAAACAGATGTACACTGGGTAAGTGACATTTTCCGTTGGATAGCATGTGTAGCTGCAGATACACATGCTGTGCATAGACTGAAAAGCAGTTCTCCTCCCAAGCAAGCAGTGGTTTATCCGTAGGAGTTGAAGTAGTTAGAAATAGTGTTTTAGCACTGCTTGAACAACATTCGCTTGTTGTCGAGATAACACATCCACACAGTAGTGTTTAGTGAATGTGTGTCGTGTAGACCATGTGGCTGCTTTGCATATTTCCACCATTGGTATATTTCCTATGAATGCCATTGATGCACCTTTTTTTCTAGTGGAATGTGCTTTTGGAGTTACTAATAGATGTCTTTTTGCCTTGAGATAGTAGGTTTGAATACATTTTACAATCCATCTAGCTAATCCTCGTTTTGAAATAAGATTACCTTTATGAGGTTGTTGAGAAGCAACAAAAAGTTGTTTAGTTTTCTAAAGTATTTCGTTCCATCTATGTAATACATTATAGCTCTTAAGATCAAGAGTGTGGAGAGCTCTTTCAGCAACATAATCTGGCTGTGGAAAGAAGACTGTCAATTTGACTGACTGATTAATATGAAACGGTGAAACCACTTGAGGTAAAAAAAATTGATTTCTTTTAAGTACTACTTTGTGTTTGTGTACTTGGAAGAAGGGTTCTTCTAAAGTAAATGCTTGAATTTCACGTACTCTCTTTAAAGAAAAAATTGCAACTAAGAAGGCAACCTTCCGTGAGAGAAACTGAATAGCGCAAGAGTGCATGGGTTCAAATGATGGACCCATAAGTCTTGTGAGCACAATATTAAGACTCCAAGTAGGAGCTGGTGGTAGTCTAGGTGGAATAACTCATTTAATCACTTCCATAAATGCTTATATGACAGGAATTTTAAACAAAGGTATGTTGTGTGTTTTGGAGGTAGGATATTATTGCTGTTAAATTAATTTTAATAGACGAATAGGCAATATTTGCTTTTTGTAAATAAAGCAAAGACAAAATATCCTGTACTGATGCTGTAAGAGGATCAATATTTTTAGGTTTGCAGTAATATACAAACGTTTCCATTTATTTGCGTAGCACTGCCTGGTTGTCGGTTTACGTGCTTGTTTTAGAATGTCCATACATTCTAATGGAAGCTGTAGGTATCCAAATTCTATGACAACAGGAGCTGAAAAGTTAAGTTGAGCACACTGGGATTGGGATGCCTGATTTGACCCCTGTTCTTAGTTAACAGGCCTGGCCTGTTTGGAATCTTGGAATGTGATACTACTGACAGATCCAACAATGTTGTATACCAGTGTTGACATGCCCATATGGGAGCTATGCGTATCATAGTGAGGGAAGGGTGACGCATCTTGTTGACCAGAAATGGAATTAACGGGAGAGGGGGAAAAGCGTAAGCAAATATCCCTGACCAGTTGATCCATAGAGCATTGCCCTTGGACTGAGGGTGTGGGTATCTGGATGCAAAGTTTTGGCATTTTGTGTTTTCGCTTGTTGCAAAAAGGTCTGTTTGGTGTTCCCCACATCTGAAAGTAATATTGAATTACTTGTGGGTGAATCTCCATTAGTGTATTTGTTGCTGCGTCCTGCTCAGAAGGTCCACTAGCTGGTTCTGTATTCCTGGGATGTATTCTGCTAGCAGGTGAATGTGATTGTTAATTGCCCATTTCCATATTGTTTGTGCTAGAAGGGACAATTGGGATGAGTGTGTCCCCCTGTTTTTTTCAGATAATACATTGTCATGTTGTCTGTCCTTATTAGGACTATTTTGTGTATGACCAGTGGTTGGAATGCTTTGATGGCTAGGAACACTGCTAGTAATTCCAAGTGGTTTATGTGGTAAGTTTGCTGCACTGAGTCCCATTCCCCTTGTATTGTTAAATTGTTGAGATTGGCACCCCAACCTGTCATTGACACATCTGTTGTGATTATGGTCAATGGCACAGGGTCCTGAAATGGCCGCCCTTTAACTAAGTTGTTGTGATTCCACCATTGCAGAGATTTGTAAGTTTAGCAGTCTAACAATAGATCTCATGGTTGACCCTGTGCCTGAGACCATTGTCGCAAGAGACACTGTTGCAGTGGTCTCATGTTTAGACGCGCATTGGACACTATTGCTATACATGATGCCATCATTCATAATAGCTTCATGACAAATCTTAATGTTTAGTTTTGATTGACTTGTAATTGGGATACGAGATTGTGAAACGCTTGACTTTGTTGTGGGTTTGGATAGTCTAAGTGTTCAGAATTGCTCCCTTAAATGGTTGAATTTGTGCTAGCTGAAGGTGATATTTCTGGTAACTGATTGTGAACCCTAACCTGTGAAGGGCATCTATTGTGTACTGTGTACGTTGTTGACAGTTTTGAATGGTGCTGGCTTTTATTAGCCAGTCATCCAGATATGGGAAGACATGTATGTGCTGTCTTCTGAGGTATGCAGCAACTACTGCTATTCATTTTGTTAATACCCTTGGTGCTGTTGTTACTCCAAAGGGTAGTACTTTGAATTGGTAGTGCTTGCCTACTATTACAAATCTTAAGTACTTGCAGTGTGCTGGATGTATAGGAATGTGGAAGTAAGTGTCCTTTAAATCTAATGCTGTCAATGTCTTGTTTTTGTAACAGCGGAATGACATCCTGTAGAGTGACCATGTGGAAATGTTCTGACATGATATATTGATTTAAAGATCTGAGATTGAGGATTGGTCTGAGAGTGCCATCTTTTTTTGGTATGAGGAAGTATAGAGAATATACCCCTGTAACTTGTTGACTGATGGGAACCATCTCTATTGCACATTTGAGTAGAAGAGATTCTACCTCTTGATTCTGAGCAATGTGTTGAAGAGAAAGCCGGTGTGATCTGGGTGGAATGTTTAGTGCGGTGGAGATGAGTTCTAGGCAATAACCATTATGGATAATTGACAGTACCCATCAATCTGTTGCCAGTGAGAATGGAAATATTGCAGTCTTCCTCCCACAGGAGATGTTTGCTTTTTGGGAATGCAGGGGAAGTCACTGCTTCAATGAGGTAGAAGCACCTCTTGTGGCAGGGGGATTTACCTCTGGATCTAAAAATTGTGTGCTCTATAAGAGCCACTGAACGATCCCCTGGGATAATATTGTTGTCCCTGTTTTTGCTGGGACGTAGAGGCCTCTAAAAGTTGTGGTTTAAAACCTCCTCTAAATTGAGGTTTGCACAATGAGCCCCAAAGAGGTCTTCTTTAAAGGGCTCCCATGGCTTTTGCTGTTTAAGAGTCCTTTTTAAATTTTTCAATGGTTGTGTCCACTTCTGGTCCAAAAAGTTGTTGCTTATTAAAAGGCATGTTAAGGACCGCTTGTTGTATTTCAGGCTTGAAGCCTGGAGGACTTCAACTAAGCATGTCTTTTAACTGTAAAGCTAGTGTTTATGCCTCTAGCTGCTGTGTCAGCTGCGTCTAATGCTGTCCTGATCTGGTTATTGGCAATGGCTTGTCCCTCTTCCACTACCTGTTGTGCGCTTTTCTGATGTTCCTTTGGGAGGTATTGCAGGAACTCCAGCATCTCATCCCAATGTGCCCTTTCGTATCTAGCTAAAAGAGCTTGTGAATTAGCAGTATACCAGTTATCTGAAGCCTGGATTGGCACCCTTTTGCCTGCTGCATCAAATTTGCGGCTTTATCAGGGGTAGGAGCGTCCCCTATGGACTAGCTGTTAGCGCATTTTCTGGCTGCACTGACTACAATGGAGTCTGGCAGTAACTGTTGGGAAATAAAAACTGGATCAGTTGTTGCTGGTTTATATTTCTTGTCTATTCCAGGTGTTAACACCCTGACTTTGACTGTCTCTTTAAAAATTTCATCTGCATGTTTAAGCATACCAGGCAGCATTTTTATTGTTTGTGCGTTGAGGAAAGAGCGTTAGAAAGAAAATCCTCTTCCAATGGCTCAGAGTGCATCTGCACACTATGATATGCGGCAGCCCTGGAAATGACCTGGTTGTATGCTGTGGTATCTGGAGGTGGAGATGGTCTAGTGGGATACAACTCAGGATCATTAGGTGGGATTGCATCTCTGAACCAGCGGGTCAGTCGGTGAGATCATGTTCTCGGGTAGTACCATGGCTAACAAGCAGTGGTGTCCCTAAGGCCTTCTGTGGACTTTTAGTTTGGTGGGTAGAGGCTGGGGTACTCACATACTGCGCCACAGGGAGGGTCTGGCTGTCCTCCCCTGAAGCTCGGTCAGAGTCCGAATCTTGAATTGTGATTGCCGTCTGAGCCTGTTCCTCATCAAGGATGTCGGGGCAGGATCTGTGGATTTCAACACCATCTCCAACCGCCTTGCTCTCTGATCTTGTAATGTCTTCTTTGATCGAAAAGACAGACACGCCTCGCAGCCTTCTTCTCGGTGGTCTGGAGAAAGGCAGAGGTTGCACACCGAATGCTGGTCAGTTTAGGGGAACTTGGTGTGGCACCAAGGACAAAATTGGAATGGAGTCAGATCCATGAGCCTGTGACGCAGTAGGCTCGAAGAGGCCCGAGAAAGGCACAAGCAACCGAAAGGGTGTTTAATCGACCCAGACGCTACTGTCGGATCGAGTGTAGTGGAAACTGCAATTGAAAACTATACAGAGGGTAAGATAAAAGATAGAGAAGTTCAGATAGTACTGAACCGAAAGTACCGGAGAAAGAGGGGACACGTCTGAACCAGACGGCGGATAGAAAACAATCTAACAAAGGAGTCGATGCCCGTGTGCACTATCACAGACATGAGGAGTCACTTGATCCTGTGCCTCAAAAAAAGCTTCTTCGAAGAAAAACAACTTGTAACACTCCGAACCTAACACTAGAATTAAATATATGCACAGCATGTGTACCTGCAGCTACACATGCCATTGAACATATATATTTATGCGCACACACACTATGTAAGTTCTCCAGGTTCCCCATGCATCGGTGGGATTATTCAGTGCTTACAAGTAATGATGAAGACCCCCTGAAATAGAACTTTGTGTTTTTTATTGGCTGAGAAATGAAGAATGTTTCGATATTGAGAGCTTGCGTTTTAACTTGGACTCTGAGCTTTCAGGCTCCAGGATTCATATACTTTGATGCAACAAGGGCACGGTCTCTTTCTGTGGCTTAGTAACGTTCATTCTAATCAATAACTTGGCAACAACATTTTGTGCATCATTCTTTTCAACACTAAACTGTTGCCTCCGAGCCATTTCAATTGACTAATCAGCACCGTCAGAAAGATCAATTTCTGACACCCACATCTTTTGGTTTTTACTAAGTTACAATCTGTCAACATTTCCATCCAAATGAGCTAATCTTTGTTTTTCTGTGCTTTTTATAGTTTTGTGTTTGAAACAGGTGCATTCATTAGCTACTTTGATACAAAATGGATGCTCATCATTCAATGCGAACCTTTAATCTGAAATAAAATGTGAACAGTGTACTCTGCATCTCTTTTAAAATAGCACTGAAGACACCCATGGAAACAATTACACATTCTTGAACATGGTAGAAGACCAGAGGGAAACAAATCTGTCTCCCCGACATTGCACTTTGAAGTTGAATTTTCATGTCATTCATCAGAGAAGTGTTTCTCTCTCACTCTTACAACTATTCAACTTGACAAGCCAAAAAAAAGAATCCAAAAAAGTGGTAACATATCAGGACATTGCAAGTGTAAGGTTGATGTCCTAGTGAGTTATCAAGAATCCACCTGTGATCAAACATTAAAACACAATTCCAGGCCTAATCATCAGATTGTGGAATAATGCCCAGCAGAGGTCTACGAGGGGCCTGAGAGTGCCATCCTTTTTGGGAATGAGGGAGTTTAGTGAGTATACGCCTGTTCCTTGTTGCGAATGTGGGACCAATTCTATTGCTTGTTTTAGTAGTAACAATTGTACTTTTTGCTGTAATAAAACATTGTGTTCTGGGGACAGCTTGTGGTAACGTGGTGAAAAGTTGAGGGTTCGAAATCAATTCTGGGCAATAGCCAATGCAAATAATTGACAATACCCAATGGTCTGTGGTGATATTTTGCCAATGGGAGTGGAATTGCTGCAGTCTCCCCCCCAAAAGAGATGTGTGGGGTTGAGGGATGGCAAATAAGGATAAGTTACTTACCTGTAAATCCTAGTTCTCTTCCAGGGGTATCCTCAAAGTCAAACATTGAATATTCCCGCCCTTGTGTGGGGATCCCAGAGAGTATACAAAAACACACATGTATAAGTATGAAATATATATGAAAAATATAGAATTTTTAAGTAGACAATTTTCATACCAGATTCATTTATACATGTGTATAACAGCAATGTACACTATGTTGATAAACAGGCTAAAATGCTTTATTTCTATGGAGTTTTTTTTTTTTTTAAACACTCTTCTTATAATTTCAAGAAAAACTTTCTAAAGCCCCATAGCCGGAATGTAGTAGCAACACATGTGAAAAAAGAGAAATAAAAACTACATTGAAAACAATAGAGCATTGTTAGCCAATAGGCTGCATGCAAGTTAATACAGCAGAACCCCAAAATTTGGCACCGTGCCTTTAAGACCCTGAGCACCTCCAATATCCCACCATGCCTCAGGGGTGAAGGAGAGGTGACAGTTGGTTCACAGTTAGGTCAGTACTTTTTACGGTGACAAAGCATCCAACAGATTAGATAGATGGCCTGTACTGCACTTCTAGGAGACTTGCGTCCGGGGAGGAGGGTGGGTTGTTTATGACTTTGATGAGGATACCCCTGGAAGAGAACTAGGATTTACAGGTAAGTAACTTATCCTTCTCTTCCAGGGGATCCTCATCAATAGTCATAAACATTGAATAGATTAGCAAGCCCATCCCTTATCTCTGCGGACTGTCTAATAGAAGTGCAGGAAAGAGACATACACTATGCAAACAAATTTCTCAGACGCTTGACCAACTTGAGCGTCCGCTTTGGCATCTGAATCTAAACAGTAATGCCTAGTAAACGTATGTACAGATCTCCATGTAGCGGCCTTACAGATTTCAGAGATGGGAACATTATTAAGGAGGGCAGCAGTAGCCGCTTTTCCTCTTGTCGAATGAGCCTTAGGCCTAGCCAATAACTGTTTGTTAGCCAACTGATATGCAGTTACAATACATGAAACTATCCATCTAGATATGGTTCGTTTTGAGGCTGCATCGCCTGTTCTCATATGTCCGTAATTTACAAACAGGTGGTGAGATCGTCTAATCAATTTGGTCTTTTCCAGGTAAAATTTTAGCACTCTTTTCAGATCCAGGGAATGCAAGGCTTTCTCCGCTGGAGTATCCAGATTGGGGAAAAAAGTTGGGAGTGATATAGTCTGACTGATGTGAAAATCCGACACTACCTTCGGTAAGAATGATGGATGAGTTCTTAGAACAACTCTATTTTCATGGAAAACCGTATACGGTTCCTTGGAGGACAAAGCCTGAATCTCACTGACCCTCCTAGCCGAAGTAATGGCTACGAGAAAAGCTGTCTTCCACGTAAGGTGTTGCAAAGAAGCTCTGTGGATAGGCTCAAAAGGAGGGCCCATGAGTCTAGATAATACTATGGCCCTCATTACAGCCCTGGCGGTCCAAGACCACCAGGGCTGTTTTGGCTGAAGCACCGCCAACAGGCTGGCGGTGCTTCAGAGGGGATTACGACCGCGGCGGTAGTGCCGCGGTCGCACCGCGGGGGCCGGCGGTTTCCCGCCAAATTTGCCCCGACTGTGTTAATCCGCCAGGGCAGCGCTGCCCAGGGGATTATGAGTCGCCGTACCGCCAGCCTTTTCCTGGCGGTTTGAACCGCCAGGAAAAGGCTGGCGGTACGGGGAGTCGCGGGGCCCCTGCACTGCCCATGCCACTGGCATGGGCAGTGCAGGGGCCCCCTGACAGGGCCCCATGCAGCTTTTCACTGTCTGCTATGCAGACAGTGAAAAGCGCAACGGGTGCAACTGCACCCGTCGCACGGCCGTAACACCGCCAGCTCCATTTGGAGCAGGCTCCTATGTTGCAGCCGAGATCCCTGCTGGGCGGAAACCAGGTTTTCCGCCCGCCGGCCCAGCGGGGATCTCATAATGACCGCAGCGGGGGTGCAGCTGCATTGGAAGCCGCCCGGCAGTCAGATCTTGGTGGGAGGCTGTAGCCGCCCGCCAAGGTCATAATGAGGGCCTATGTTCAGTTCCCATGGAGGCGAGGGTTTTCGAATGGGTGGAAAAACCTTCTTTAAACCTTCTAAGAAATCCTTGACTACTGGCATTGTAAATAAGGATTCCTGAGAATGTGACTTACGATAAGCTATAATGGCAGATAAATGTACCTTAATAGATGACAATTGCAGACCTGACTTCGCCAGATGGAGCAGGTAAGACAATATGACCTCCTCCTGAGCCAGGCTAGGATTCTGACCCTGTTGACGACACCATATGTAGAATCTCTTCCACTTGAACGCGTAAGAGCGTCGCGTGGAAGGCCTTCGGGACTCCTTTAAAATGTTCATGCATTCCTGCGAGAGCCCTAGATGCCCATACTGCAGGAATTCAGGAGCCATGCGGTCAAGCTCAGAGAGGGAAGGTTGGGGTGAAGAATCTTGCCTCCCAGTCTGCAAAGGAGATCCAGTCGGCACGGCAGACTGTGCGGTTGTTCTGACAGGTTGAGGAGATCCGTGTACCAGAACTGTTGAGGCCACTGCGGGGCTATGAGAATCATTCTGGTGTTGGATCTGTAGAGTTTGTTTATCACCGCTGGTATCAGGGGAATCGGTGGTAAAGCGTAGAGAAATATCCCTGACCAGTCTATCAACAGGGCATTCCCTCGAGACCCCAGACGGTAGAACCTGGACGCGAAGTCTTTTTTGTTTACCTCGTCTGCAAACAGATCTAACTGAGGCTGACCCCACTGAACGAAGATGTCTGCGACGACCTCGCCGTGAAGAACCCAGTCGTGGGCGTCCGAGGGTTCTGCTTAGGAAGTCTGCCTCCACATTTTGCAGCCCTGGGAGGTGAATTGCTGTAAGAGACATTCCCCTCGCTATGAGCCAATGACAAATGGTTTGAGACTCCAGAGACAGGGGCCGGGATCTCATACCTCCTTGCTTGTTCAGATAATACATTGTCGTCGTATTGTCCGTCTGCACCAGCAGAGACTTTCCCTGAATCGATGGTGCAAATGATTTGAGAGCCAGATGAACCGCTCTGAGCTCCAGCAGGTTGATATGATACGTCTTCTCTTTGCTGTACCACACGCCCTGAGCTTGAAGGGAACCCAGATCAGCTCCCCAGCCCTGAAGCGATGCGTCCGTTACCAGAGTGTCGGAAGGGATTGGATGATGAAAAGGAACTCCTACTGACAGGTGATGTCTGCGCGTCCACCATTGTAATGATTCTCGCGCTCCTACCGGAAGAAGCATCCTGTCCTCCCATGGGCCTGTGTGTTGATTCCAGTTTTCCTCTAGAGCCTCTTGAAGAGGTCTCATATGCAATCTGGCGTCCGGGACAATGAAAATGCAAGAGGCCATGGAGCCCAACAGAGATGTCACCTGACGGGCCGTAGGATTGGGGGAACCAAGAAGATCGCGACACTTCCTCCTTATTGAGAACAGTCGTTCCTCCGAAGGATACACTCTTTCTAGCTCTGTATTCAGTATCGCTCCCAGGTAGTGGAGGGTTTGAGTTGGGATGAGGGTGGACTTTTGGAAGTTGACTTGCAGACCTAGAGATCGGAAAACACTGAGAACAATGTCTAGATGCTTTTTCGCCTGCTCCGGAGAGGAGGCTTTCAGTAGCCAGTCGTCTAGGTATGGATAAATGAAGATTTTCTGCTTCCTTAAATGCGCCGCTACCATTGCTACACACTTGGAGAATGCGCGAGGGGCAGATTTGAGGCCGAAAGGAAGCACCTTGAACTGATGGTGTTGAGAGGCTATCACAAACTGTAGGAATTGCCGATGTTTGGGAATGATCGGGATTTCCTGCAGATCTATGGAGCACATCAAGTCTCCTCTATGCAGTTGAGGGAAAATCTGATGAAGAGCCAGCATTCTGAATTTTTGTTTCCGTATGTATTTGTTGAGCAGCTTCAAGTCTAGAATCGGTCTTAAGACTCCTTCCCGACCCTTTTTTGCTACTAGAAAATATCGGGAGTATACCCCCTTCCCTCTTTGGGCGGCTGGCACCTTTTCTATCGCTCTTTTCTGCAACAGGGCGCGAACCTCTTTGAATAGTAAGTTCATGTGAGCAGGTCTCGACTTGGTTGGTGGCAAATGAGGTGGAGGTTGTCGGAAAAGAAGAGTATCCATTCTCTACAATGTTCAGCACCCATTTGTCTCTTGTTATGCCATGCCACTCGTGAGCGAACTCTGTGATACTTCCCCCAACCGGAGTGGTGGACGGTATTAAGGGAAGCGAACCCTCATTGTTTTGCGGGGGCTTTAGGGGTAGACTGCTGAGGTTTGCTTGATCCTCGGTCTCTTGTGGCCTTGCGAGACTGGAAGAGAGGATGCCCTTGTTTCTGTTGCGGTCTTTGAGACCAATGAGGGGTTTGAACCCTCTGTTGGAACGGGCGCCTGTCGTAAGGCCTGTATCTCCTTCTGAAGTCTTTCCTTCTTTCGAGACCCACTGCCCTCATTGTGTTGACCTCCTCCTTCATACGTGCCATCTCATCATCCGTGTGGGCTCCAAATAACGAGTTTCCGTTAAACGGAAGATCCATGATACGCTGTTGCACCTCCTGCTTTAACCTTGTGAGCCTCAGCCAGGAAGATCTTCTCGCGCAAACCCCATGTGCGTATCCATGCGACGCCAAGTCTGCACCGTCTGCAGCTGCACTGATGATTTGATTGGACACCAGACTTCCCTCTTGAAGGATCTCCTGGAAGTCCTACCTGTCCTCTCTAGGCAACATTTCCGCAAATCTGCTCAGCAAGTCCCAGAGGGATAGATCGTATCTGCCTACGAGTGTTGAGGCGCTGGAGACCTTCATCATCGACGCCGCCGTGCCACACATCTTCCTACCCAGAGAGTCCAGATGTCTACTCTTTGTCCAGTGGAACCGTTGAGGATGACGCCACTGAATGAGTCTTGCGGGCTGCGGCTAATATGACTGAGTCTGGTGGTGGATCAGCCCGGAGAAACAAAGGATCCTGATCAGGGGCCTTGTACTTTTTCAAGATCCTAGCAGGAGCTAAACGGAGGTTTGCTGGCGTTAAAAAAGTCTCCATGGTCGGATAGAGAAGACCAGGCACGAGTGGTAACAACTTCCTTGAAATCGTCCTGTGTTGCAGGGTTTCAAAGATTACTGATGAGGAAGTTGAAGTTTCCGGGACATCAATATTAAGCTTTTGTGCTCCCCTGAGCAGCACCTCATTGAAAGTTGTTATGTCATCCACCGGGGAAACTCTAGCTGGTGGAGTATCCGTAAGAGTCGGGGAGTAACCTCTTATGGAAGACCTCGACGATGTGGACCAAGAAGGAGACCTTCTGTGATGGCGCGACCTTGACCTAGACCTCCTCTGGGAGAGTGACCTGCTCCTATATCTTGTGGTAGTGCGCCGAGGCCTAGTGGCAGATTGGCGAGACGTAGAACGAGCCCGTTCTGTATGCGCCGTTGGCGATGGTGTGCTCGGAAGCGACGCTGATGGTGAATACATCCGCGAGTATTGAGAGTCTGGAGAAGCTGGTGCCTTGTTAAGGCTCTCCAACCAACCTGGTGATAGGTTTATGGGCGAGATGTGCCCTGACGATGAGGCCCTTGACAGTCTAGACGATTCACTCCTTATGGAGACCACTGGACTTGGTGGAGTGACATTCTCGGCAGCCGGTGGTTGCTGATGCTCTTCCCCTTGAGAGATAGGCAGTAACTGTCTCGACGTCGAAAGGTGCACCGACGTCGAAGGAAGCACCGTGGACTGCTCAGGTCTCGACGTCGAGCACCTCGATAGCGACTGGTGGTCTCTTGTATGTGCGCGGCTCGACGTTGTATGTTTCGCCGTCGAGTGATGGACCGCTGATGACGGAAGCCTCTGCTCTCCCCACTGAGGCGATCTCGCCGCCGTCTTCTGTGCCGTCGAGGGGTGTGATGCCTTCGACAGCATACGAGCACAACCGTGCTGGCTCGACATCGATCGGTGGGTTGACGTCGACGGAGATCTGTCCAGATGATAGCTGTGCGCCTTCGACGTCGTATCCTTTGACGTCGGTCGGGTCGCCGGCGATAAGCGATGATGCGACGGTGGCAGCGTTGACGTCGACGTGGAACAGACGGGCACTTTCTTACCAGCTGACGTCGATCTAGCCTGTCGCTCATGAGAATGGCTTGTTGAAGAGGACGATGTTTTCTGCCTCTCATGAAGTCCATGAAGTCTGATTTTCTCTCTGTACTTCAGAGTCCTTTTGGACATGTTTTTACAGTGTCTGCATGTGTCAGGGCAGTGGCTCTGAGGCACACACACAATACAGAGAGAGTGTGGATCAGACTGGGCCTTCTTCCCACAGGAAGGGCACTTCACAAAAAGAGAAGGCATTTTCCAGTCAGGAAAAAATCCCCTCACTTAGAAAGAGGTGAAAAACGTCGAGTGAAGGTAGAAAAAACAATGTTTTTGAATATTTTTCTGTGAAAAACTCAGAAAAATTGAGAGCTCAATGCTCCAGGATCCTCTCAGAAGAAGCCAGAAAAAAGTACTGACCTAACTGTGAACCAACTGTCACCTCTCCTTCACCCCTGAGGCATGGTGGGATACTGGAGGTGCTTAGGGTCTCAAAGGCACGGTGCCAAATTTGTGGTTCTGCTGTATTAACTTGCATGCAGCCTATTGGCTAACAATACTCTATTGTTTTCAGTGTAGTTTTTATTTCTCTTTTTTCACATGTGTTGCTGGTACTTTTTTTTCTGTGCCCTGCTATGGGGCTTTAGAAAGTTTTTCTTGTAATTATAAAGGAGAGTGTTTAAAAAAAAAAAAAACTCCATAGAAGAAAAGCATTTTAGCCTGTTTTTCAACATAGTCTGCATTGCTGTTATACACATGTATACATGAATCTGGTACGAAAATTGTCTACTAAAAAAGGCTATATTTTTCATACTTCTACATGTGTGTTTTTGTATATGCTCTGGGATCCCCGCAGTCTCCTGGTCATTGGCAGCCCACCGTTGGGAGTTCAAGGCAACCCCAAAGCCACAGCACCAGCAACACAGGGCCGGTCAGGTGCAGAGGTTAAAGGAGGGCCCAAAACACATAGGCGCCTATAAAGAACAGGGGTGCTCTGGTCCTAGTCTGCTTACAGGTAAGTACCTGCGTCCTTGGGAAGCAGACCAGGGGGGTTTTGTAGCGCACTGGGGATGGGACACACAAACCCACAACACACCCCCTCAGCGGCACAGGGGCAGCCGGGTGCAGTGGACAAAGTAGGCGTCAGGTTTGCTATTGAAAAGCAATGGAGGGACCGGGGGTCCCTTAGGCAATGCAGGCATGGCACAGAGTGACTTCTCGGGCCAGCCACCGACTGGGCTAGAATGAGGGACGACTGCTGGTCACTCCTTCACTGGTAGGTGGGTTCTCTCGGTCCTGGGGGCTACAGATGCAGTGCTTGGTCCAGGCATCGGGTTCCTTAGTTACCAGGCAGTCGCAGTCAGGAGGAGCCTCTGTATCCTCTCTGCAGGCATCGCTGTGGGGGTGCAGGGAGGTCGACTCAGGGTGTCCACATCGCTGGAGTCGCCAGGGAGTCCTCTCTGCGGTGTTCGTTTCTCCAAACTCGAGCCAGGGGCATCGGGTGCAGAGTGTGAAGACTGACGCTTCTGGCGGGAAGTGGAGACTCTTTAAAAGTTGCAAAGTTGTTGCAGTTTCTGAACAATGCCGCTGTTCTCGGGAGTTTCTTAGTCCTCTAGGTGCAGGGCAGTCCTCTGAATCCTCAGAGGTCACTGGTCCGATCTGATGTGTCACTATGCAGGTTCTTTGAGTCTGGAGACAGGCCCGTAACGCTGGGGCCAAGTCAGTTGGTATCTCAGTCATCTCTGTGGGGCTTTCAGGTCATCAGTCCTTCTTTCTTTAGGTGCAGGAATCTGATTTAATGGGTTCAGGGTCACCCCTACTGAATTTAGGGGTGTGTTTAGGTCTGGGGGGCAGTAGCCAATGGCTACTGTCCTTGAGGGTGGTTACACCCTCCTGGTGCCTCCTCCCTGAGGGGAGAGGGGGGGGGGCACATCTCTATTCCTATTGGGGGAATCCTCCAAAACCAAGATGGTGGATTTCTAAAGGCAGGGGGTCACATCAGCTCAGGGCACCTTAGGGGCTGCCCTGACTGGTAGGTGACTCCTTGTTTTTCTCATTATCTCCTCTGGACTTGCCGCTAAAAGTGGGGGCTGATTCCTGGGGGCGGGGGGGGGGGGGGAATCTCCACTAGCTGTCGACTTTCCCTTTTACTCCCCACCAACACACACAATCCTGAATGGCAGTGTGCATGTGTTAGGTGAGGGGTCAATTGGGAGGTGGGGGGGACAAAACATGCTGCAGCCCTTAGGGACATTCACTGGTCACATGGACCTTGGTACCACTGGTACCTTTTACAAGGGACCTATCTATGTGCCAGGGGTGTGCCAGTTGTGGAAGCAATGGTACATTTTTTGTGAAAGAACACTGGTGCTAGGGCACGGTTAGCAGGGTCCCAGCACACTTCTTAGTCAAGTCAGCATCAATAGCAGGCAAAAAGTGTGGGGGGGAGGGGTAGTAGGAAGTTGGCTCTGTAGATACTATTTCAAAGTAAGAATAAGTGTGCACAGAGTCCAAGGGTTACCCTTAGAGGTAAGATAGTGGCAAAAGTAGATCATTCTAATGCTCTATTTTGTGGTAGTGTGGTCGAGCAGTAGGCTTATCAGAGGGTAGTGTTAAGTATTTGTTGTACACACACAGGCAATAAATGAGGAACACACACTCAAAGACTTACTCTAGGCCAATAGGTTTTATATAGAAAAATATATTTTCTTAATTTATTTTAAGAACCACAGGCTCAAGATTTACATTAAACACTTTAAATGTAAGGTACTTCACTTAGATACTTAGGAACTTTGAATAAAAACAATATCATGTACAGTATTTGTAAAAATGGCAATAAGCTATTTTCAAAGTGGACACAGTGCAAAAATCAACAGTTCCTGGGGGAGGTAACTAAAGGTTCAATTAGGAGGTAAGTAAAACACTTACAAGTCTCAGTTCTGGGGCATAGGCAGCCCACCGTTGGGGGTTCAAGGCAACCCCAAAGTTACCACACCAGCAGCTCAGGGCCAGTCAGGTGCAGAGATCAAAGAGGTGCCCAAAACACACAGGCGCCTATGGAGAATAGGGGGGGCTCCGGTTCCAGTCTGCCAGCAGGTAAGTACCTGCACCCTCGGGGGCAGACCAGGGGGGTTTTGTATAGCACTGGGGGGAGGGGACACAAGTAGGCACACAAAACACACCCTCAGCAGCGGCCGGGTGCAGTGTGCAAAGCAGGGGTCGGGTTTCAGGTAGGAAACAATGGAGGGACGCAGGGGTCACTCTAGCGGTGCAGGCAGGCACAGGGGGGGAATCTTGGGACAGCCACCACCTGGGCTAGGCAGAGAGTCACCTAGGGGTCACTCCTGCATTGAAGTTCAGTTCCTTCAGGTCCTGGGGGCTGCGGGTGCAGTGTTGGTTCCAGGCGTCGAGTCCCTCGTTACAGGCAGTCGCGGTAAGGGGGAGCCTCTGGATTCTCTCTGTAGGCGTCGCTATGAGGGCTCAGGGGGGTCGTCTCTGGTTACTCACGGGTTCGCAGTCCACAGGGAGTCCTCCCTGAAGGTGTTGGTTTTCTGCAGGTCGAGCCGGGGGCGTCTGGTGCAGAGTGTAGAGTCTCACGCTTCCGGCGGGAAACGCAAAGTCTTTGGAAGTTGCTTCTTTGTTGCAAAGAAGTAGCTGGTTTTGAACAGGGCCGCTGTTCACGGGAGTTTCTTGGTCCTCAGGCTTCAGAGGTCGCTGGTCCCTGTCGGATGTGTCGCTGGGGCAGGTTTTCGAAGTTGGAGACAGGCCGGTAGGGCTGGGGCCAAATCAGTTGTCGTCTTCCTCGTTCTCTGTAGGCTTGCAGGTCAGCAGTCGTCCTTTCTTCAGGTCGCAGGAATCTGATTTCCTGGGGTTTAGGGAGCCCCTAAATACTGAATTTAGGGGTGTGTTTAGCTCTGGGAGGGCAGTAGCCAATGGCTACTGTCCTTGAGGGTGGCTACACCCTCTTTGTGCCTCCTCCCTGTGGGGAGGGAGGCAAATCCCTAATCCTATTGGGGGAATCCTCCAAACTCAAGATGGAGGATTTCTCAAGGCAGGGGTCACCTCAGCTGTTGAGTGGTGGCATTTATTAGCCAATCGTCGAGATAAGGGAATACGTGCATGTGTTGTATCCTTATATGGGCTGCTACTACTGCGAGGCATTTTTTAAATACTCTGGGTGCTGTTGCTATCCCAAGGGTAATACTTTGAATTGGTAATGCTTTCCTAGTATGACAAATCCGAGGTATTTTCTGTGAGCTGGATGGATGGGTATATGAAAAAACGCATCTTTTAAATCCAGTGTTGACATGTATTCTCCCTGTTTTAGTAAGGGGACTACATCTTGTAGTGTCACCATGTGGAAGTGTTCTGATTTGATGAATAGGTTGAGAGTCCTGAGATCTAAAATTGGTCTTAGTGTTTTATCTTTTTTGGGAATAAGGAAATATAGGGAATAAACCCCTGTTCCTTTTTGTTGGTGAGGTACTAGTTCTATGGCTTGTTTTGTTAATAGTGCCTGCACCTCCGTTTGTAACATTTCTAGATGTTGCACCAACAGTTTGTGCGCTCTTGGGGGAATATCTGGAGGAAAATGTGTGAATTCTATACAGTAACCATGTTGTATAATTGATAGGACCCATGTGTCCTTGGTTATGTCTGACCAATGTTTGTGGTAAAATCTCAGTCTTCCTCCCACAGGTGATGTGTGTTGGGGGAGGGTGACTGACAAGTCACTGCTTGTTATTAGTGGCCTGCTTAGTGGGCTGAAATTTCCCCCTTGACCTTGGGAATAGTCCCCTGAAGGACCCGCGAAACCCCCCTCTCTGATATTGTGATTGGTAGGTGGGTTTTGTTTGAGAGTTGGATGCTTCTGAAGGCTGTTGTCTGAAACCTCCCCTATATTGCGGTTTCCTGAATGTCCCTCTATATTGGGACAAGTAGAGCGCACCCATGGCTTTGGCCATATCAGTGTCCTCCTTCATTTTCTCGATGGCTGTGTCCACTTGTGGTCCAAACAGTTGTTGTTGATTGAATGGCATGTTAAGTACCGCCTGTTGTATTTCTGGTTTGAACCCTGAGGATCTTAGCCAAGCATGTTGTCTAATTGTGACTACAGTGTTCACTGTTCTTGTGGCAGTGTCAGCGGAATCTAATGCCGAACGTATCGGATTGTTCGATATTGCTTGTTCCTCCTCTAACACTTGCTGAGCCCGTTTCTGGTATTCCTTGGGGAGATGTTTGATGATATCGCTCATCTCGTTCCAATGAGCTCGGTCATATCGTGCGAGGAGGACTTGAGAGTTTGCTATGCGCCACTGATTGGCAGCTTGTGACGCTACTCTTTTTCCTGCTGCGTCGAACTTTCTACTCTCCTTATCTAAAGGTGGTGCATCTCCAGATGTCTGCGAGTTGGCTCTCTTTCTCCCAGCTCCAACCACTACAGAGTCTGGGGGAAGCTGCTGTGTAATGAAGACTGGGTCTGACGGTGGTGGCTTGTATTTCTTTTCGACCAGTGGTGTAATGGCTCTTCCTTTCACAGGCTCCTGGAAGACTTGTTGGGCATGTTTAAGCATGCCTGGGAGCATAGGCAGACTTTGGTAGGAAGCATGGGTGGAGGCCAAGGTATTAAAGAGAAAATCGTCCTCCAACGGCTCTGAGTGCATGCTTACATTATGGAATGCAGCAGCCCTAGCCAAGACTTGGGTGCATGAGGTGCTAACCTCGGGTAGAGAGGGTTTTGAAGGGTAGCACTCAGGGATATTGTCCGACACAGGGGGGTCGTAGAGGTCCCAGGGTTCTGCATCCTCTTGCGACTGCACAGTGTGTGTGGATGACTGTGCAGTGGGCGTGGCAAGAGGTGACGCTGTTCTTTGTGGTGAATGTGGAGGAGAAAGTTCTGGTGAAAAATGGCGAGACGGCGATTTTTCCCTGGGCACTTTAGCCTTAGGCTGTTCAGTCTCTTATCGTGCCTGGACAGCCAGTTTCCTTTTTAATTTGAGAGGAGGTGCAGTTTGGATCTTCCCAGTATCCTTATGGATCTGTAACCTTGCCCGTGTTTCATCAAACTCGTCTATTTGAAGTTCCTCCTCAAATCTGTGTGTCTCTTTTAGTTGCTTAAAGAGTCCATGTTCCTCGGTGTACAAGGCTTTTTTCGTCTCCGAAGCCAGTTTTTTTGGCACCAAAATGCCCCTGCTGATGGAAGGCCTCGACTCCGAAAGACTTTTTCGAGGCTTCGTCGAATCGACAAGTCGATGTCGAGTTTTTTTTATGACGGGTTCTCGGCTTGAGTCCGAAGACTTTGGCACGATTTTGGCCTTTTTCAGTGCCGAAGGTGTTGCTTGGTCACCGCTTTGTTTTTTATGGGTCGAGCCATGGCCTTCAGGCAGTGGCGTCCCAAGGCCTTTTGCTTCTTAGGCTGACTGTGGGCTTGGGTCGGGGCAGGCGTACTCACATGTTGGCCTGCTGTAGGTGGTCGGTCTGCGTCGGAGTCGTCCGAGTCCTTACCTTGGATGGAGATAGCCATCTCCTCTTCTTCGACGTTGAGGTGCTCTGAACTTTGATGCCATTTTAATCCTCCTCGCCCTCCGATCCCTAAAGGTCTTCTTCGATCGAAAGGACTTGCAGGCCTCGCAAGTACCTTCCCTGTGCTCCGGTGACAAACACAGATTACAGACCCGATGTTGGTCTGTACAGAGATACTTGGTGTGGCACTGTGTGCAGAAACGGAAAGGGGTCCGGTCCATTAGGCTTAGATGTCTTCTGTGGTCGGGCCGACCAGGCCCCAGCTGGGCGCGGAAGTCCAAAAGGGCCACCGAAGCTGTGTCTCGTCAGTGTCGATACAAGATGTTTCCCGATCGCAAACAATACTGACGCTTTTCGGTGAATTTTAGTCTTTTTCCGATTCGAGTAACGGAGCGAAGAGGAACACGTCCGAACCCGATGGCAGAAAGAAAACAATCTAAGATGGAGTCGATGCCCATTCGCAATGGAGCCGAAAGGGAGGAGTCACTCGGTCCCGTGTCTCGAAAAGACTTCTTCGAAGAAAAATAACTTGTAACACTCCGAGCCCAACACTAGATGGCAGGAACAGTGCACAGCATGTGTATCTGCAGTTACGCATGCCATCGAACATATATGGAAAATGTCACTTACCCAGTGTACATCTGTTCGTGGCATGAGACGCTGCAGATTCACATGCTGTGCACATCCCGCCATCTAGTGTTGGGCTCGGAGTGTTACAAGTTGTTTTTCTTCGAAGAAGTCTTTTCGAGTCACAAGATCGAGGGACTCCTCCCCTTTCGGCTCCATTGCGCACGGGCGTCGACTCCATCTTAGATTGTTTTACCCGCAGAGGGTGAGGTAGGAGTTGTGTATATAGTAATAGTGCCCATGCAATGGAGTAAGTATGTATGTACATAATGTGATTAAAAGTGATACATTTACAAATTTATAAATGTACAAGTTACATTTTTTGTCAACTTAAAACGGCTACAGGCTCCCGGGGAGGTGGGAGGGCGCATGTGAATCTGCAGCGTCTCATGGCACGAACAGATGTACACTGGGTAAGTGACATTTTCCGTTCGATGGCATGTGTAGCTGCAGATACACATGCTGTGCATAGACTAGTAAGCAGTTATCTCCCCAAAAGCGGTGGTTCAGCCTGTAGGAGTTGAAGTTGTTTGAAATAATGTCCGTAATACCGCTTGTCCTACTGTGGCTTGTTGTGTTGTTAACACATCCACGCAGTAATGCTTGGTAAATGTATGAGGCGTAGACCATGTGGCTGCCTTACAGATTTCAGTCATTGGTATGTTTCCTAGAAAGGCCATGGTGGCACCTTTCTTTCTACTGGAGTGTGCCTTTGGTGTAATAGGCAGTTCTCTTTTTGCTTTTATATAACAGGTTTGAATACATTTAACTATCCATCTGGCAATGCCTTGTTTGGATATTGGATTCCCTGTATGAGGTTTTTGGAAAGCAACAAACAATTGTTTTGTTTTACGAATTGGTTTGGTTCTATCAATGTAGTACATTAGTGCCCTTTTGATGTCTAATGTATGTAATGCTCTCTCAGCTACAGAATCTGGTTCTGGAAAGAACACTGGGAGTTCCACTGTTTGATTTAAGTGGAACGGTGATATGACTTTAGGTAAGAATTTAGGATTTGTGCGTAGAACTACTTTATGTTTGTGTATTGGTATAAAGGGTTCTTGTATGGTAAAGGCTTGTATTTCACTTACTCTTCTGAGGGATGTGATAGCTATTAGAAAGGCTACTTTACATGTTAAGTACTGTATCTCACATGAGTGCATGGGTTCAAATGGTGGACCCATGAGTCGTGTTAATATGATGTTGAGGTTCCACGAAGGAACTGGTGGTGTTCTTGGTGGGATAATCCTTTTCAGACCCTCCATAAATGATTTTATGATTGGGATTCTGAATAATGAAGTAGAATGCGTAATTTGAGGATAAGCCGAAATTGTTGTTAGGTGTATTTTAATGGATGAGAAAGCTAACTTGGATTTTTGTGAGTGTAGTAGATAGCTTACGATGTTTTTTGCAAATGCGTGTAATGGTTGGATTGGATTATTATGGCAGTAATAAACAAACCGTTTCCATTTATTTGCGTAGCAATGTCGTGTAGTAGGTTTTCTAGCCTGTTTGATGACTTCCATACATTCTTGTGTAAGGTCTAGGTGTCCGAATTCTAAGACTTCAGGAGCCAGATCGCTAGATTGAGCGATGCTGGACTCTGGTGTCTGATCTGCTGTTTGTGTTGAGTTAACAGATCTGGTCTGTTTGGTAGTTTGATATGAGGCACTACTGACAGGTCTAGTAATGTTGTGTACCAAGGTTGTCGTGCCCAAGTTGGTGCTATTAGTATTAGTTTGAGTTCGTTTTGACTCAACTTGTTTACCAGATACGGAAGGAGTGGGAGAGGGGGAAAAGCGTAAGCAAATATCCCTGACCAACTCATCAATAACGCATTGCCTTTGGAGTGAGGCTGTGGGTACCTGGATGCGAAGTTTTGGCATTTTGCGTTTTCTTTTGTTGCAAATAGGTCTATTTGCGGTGTTCCCCACTTTTGGAAGTACGTTTGCAGTATCTGGGGATGAATTTCCCATTCGTGGATCTGTTGGTGATCCCGAGAGAGATTGTTGGCTAACTGGTTTTGAATTCCTGGTATGAATTGCGCTATTAGGCGAATGTGGTTGTGAATCGCCCAATGCCATATTTTTTGAGCTAAGAGACACAATTGTGTCGAGTGTGTCCCTCCTGGTTTGTTCAGATAATACATTGTTGTCATGTTGTCTGTTTTGACAAGAATAGGTTTGTGGGTTATTAGTGGTTGAAATGCTTTCATCGCTAGAAATACTGCTAGTAGTTCTAAGTGATTTATATGAAGTTGTTTCTTTTGAGTGTCCCATTGTCCCTGGATGCTGTGTTGGTTGAGGTGTGCTCCCCACCCTACCATGGAAGCGTCTGTTGTGATCACGTATTGAGGCACTGGGTCTTGGAAAAGCCGCCCTTGGTTTAAATTTATAGTATTCCACCATTGAAGCGAGGTGTATGTTTGGCGGTCTATCAACACTAGATCTTGAAGTTGACCCTGTGCTTGTGACCATTGTGATGCTAGGCACTGTTGTAAGGGCCGCATGTGTAATCTTGCGTTTGGGACAATGGCTATGCATGAGGACATCATGCCTAGTAGTTTCATCACTAATTTTACCTGGAACTTTAGGTTTGGGTGCATGGCCTGTATTACTTTTTGGAATGCCTGTACCCTTTGTGGACTTGGAGTGGCAATCCCTTTTTTTGTGTTGATTGTTGCTCCTATGTACTGTTGTATTTGACACGGCTGTAGGTGTGATTTTTGGTAGTTGAGTGAGAACCCTAGCTTGTGAAGGGTTTCTATAACGTATCTTGTGTGTTGCGAACACCGTTCTTGTGTATTGGTTTTGATTACCCAATCGTCCAGATACGGGAACACATGTATTTGCTGTCTTCTGATATGGGCTGCCACTACGGCAAGGCATTTTGTAAAGACTCTTGGCGCTGTTGTTATCCCGAATGGCAACACTTTGAACTGGTAATGTACCCCTTGGATTATAAACCTCAAGTATTTTCTGTGGGAAGGATGTATGGGTATATGGAAATACACATCCTTGAGGTCTAATGTTGTCATGTAGTCTTGTTGTTTGAGCAAGGGGATTACATCTTGAAGTGTCACCATGTGAAAATGATCTGATTTGATGTAAAGATTTAGTGTTCTGAGATCTAAGATGGGTCTTAGAGTTTTGTCTTTTTTGGGTATAAGAAAGTACAGGGAGTAAACCCCTGTTCCTTTTTGATGATTGGGTACCAGTTCTATTGCATCTTTTTGCAACAACGCTTGGACCTCCAGCTGTAATAGATCCATGTGTTGTTTGGACATGTTGTGTGTTTTTGGTGGCACATTTGGTGGAAATTGTAGGAATTCTATGCAGTAACCATGTTGGATAATGGCTAGAACCCACGTGTGTGTTGTTATTTCTTCCCAGTTTTGGTAAAAATCTGTTAACCTCCCCCCACTGGTGTCATGTGTTGGGGATTTGTGACGCTGAAGTCACTGTTTATTTTGAGTGGTCTTGGGGCTTTGGAACTTTCCCCTAGTTTTAGGGAAGTGTCCACCTCTGTATTGTCCCCGAAAACTTCCTCTCTGATATTGGCCCTGGTATGTGGGTCTGGCTTGTGAGGTTGAGGGTTCTGTGCTTTGTCCCCGAAACCCCCCTCGAAATGGTGTTTTCCGAAATGTGCCTCTGCCCTGTGGGGAGTAGAGCGCACCCAT
This sequence comes from Pleurodeles waltl, assembly GCF_031143425.1. NCBI lineage: Eukaryota > Metazoa > Chordata > Amphibia > Caudata > Salamandridae > Pleurodeles > Pleurodeles waltl. Next base: position 314,883,688 of record NC_090443.1, read on the forward strand.
GGCCTTGGCCGTATCCGTGTCCTTTTTAAGTTTCTCGACAGCAGTGTCCACCTCCAGCCCAAACAACTGCTGTCCGTTAAAAGGCATGTTAAGCACCGCCTGCTGAATTTCGGGCTTGAATCCTGAGGTGGGTAGCAATGCGTGTCTCCGTATGGTGACCGCTGTATTTACAGTCCTTGCAGCTGTATCTGCTGCATCCATTGCAGACCGTATCTGGTTATTAGAGATACTTTGTCCCTCTTCCACCACCTGTTGTGCACGCTTTTGGAACTCTTTGGGTAGATGTTCTATGAAGTGTTGCATTTCGTCCCAATGAGCTCTATCATATCTCGATACCAAGGCCTGTGAATTGGCAATGCGCCATTGGTTGGCTGCATGTGCCGTCACCCTTTTCCCTGCTGCGTCGAACTTGCGACTTTCCTTGTCGGGTGGTGGTGCATCTCCCGAGGTGTGTGAGTTGGCCCTTTTGCGAGCTGCACCTACTACCACTGAGTCCGGTGTCAATTGCTGCGTGATGTACACAGGGTCTGTTGGGGGAGGTTTGTACTTTTTCTCCACCCTAGGAGTGATGGCCCTGCCTTTCACAGGCTCTTGAAATACTTGCTTTGCATGTTTCAACATTCCTGGTAACATAGGAAGACTCTGGTACTGACTATGTGTGGACGACAGACTATTAAACAAAAAGTAATCTTCAATTGGTTCTGCGTGCAGGGTGACATTGTGAAATGCGGCTGCTCTGGACACCACCTGTGTGTAAGCAGTACTGTCTTCAGGTGGTGATGGTCTTGCTGGATAACTGTCGGGACTGTTGTCTGAAACAGGCACATCATAAAGATCCCATGCATTAGGATCATCTTGGCTCATCCCTGTGTGCGTTAGAGACTGCATCATCGGTGGGGTAGCCATTGGTGATGGTTGTGGTGAGTGATGTGGTGATGGTGGCGGAGTTACTTGTTTTGCCACCTTTGCCTGTGGTTGTTTGTCTTTTTCTTAGAAAGCAAGTTTCCTTTTCATTCGGATTGGAGGGAGAGTTCTGATTTTCCCGGTTTCCTTTTGAATGTGGAGCCTTCTCTGTGTGTAATCTGGCTCCCCTGCTTCTAGTTCCTGTCCGAATTTGTGTCCATGCATTTGTGAGGACAGGCCTTGTTCCTCAGTGTAGGAACTTGATTTCGGCTCCGAAGCCGGATGTTTCGGTATTGAAACCATTTCAACTGTCTTTTTCGGCTCCGAAGCCACTTTTTTGTGTTTCGGTGTCCCGATATCTCGGTGCTGAGTCGTTTCGGTGCCGGTATCTCGATGTCGAGATTGTTCTAACCCGGTGTCTCGGGGTCGAATCTTTTCTGTGCCGGTATCTCGACCGGAGTCGGATGACTTCGACACATGTGTGCCCTTTTTCGGTGCCGATGGACGGTCACCGATTTTTTGGGTTAAGCCATGGCCAGCCGGCGGTGGCGTCCCCTGGGCTCTGATAAATTTTCAATGAGTTTTGGTTGGGTCAGTTTTACTCACGGTTTTCGGCGTCTCTTCTGTTTCGGCCTCGTCCGAGTCAGCAATGGAGAAAGTTTCTTCTTCCTCCAAATGATGGTGTCCTGACAGCGCCGACGCCATTTGCAGTCTTCTAGCTCTTCGGTCCCTTAGCGTTTTCCTCGATCGAAACGCCTGATAGGCCGCACAGGTATCCTCCTTGTGTTCGGGAGACAAACACAAGTTACAGACCAAATGTTGATCTGTGTAAGGATACTTGTTGTGGCATTCGGGGCAGAAGCGGAATGGGGTCCGTTCCATTAGTTTGTCGAGGCACTTGGTCGGGCGGACCAGGCCCCGCCGGGGAACCGAAACCCCGAAGGGCTCTTTCAAATTCGGTGTTGATCTGTATTAACTAACCCGATACCGAACGCAAACAATACCGTCAAATTCTTCCGATATCTAACTAATTTTCCGAACCGAAACACGGAGTAATAGTGCCCATGCAATGGAGTGAATGCGTATGTACATAATTAAGTTTTAAGTAATATATTTACAAATGTACAAATGTTTCAGATCTACTTCTAAACGGCTACAGGCTCCCGGGGAGGCGGGTGGGCGCATGTGAATCTGCAGCGACTAATGCCACGAACAGATGTACACTGGGTAAGTGACATTTTCCGTTTGATGGCATGTGTAGCTGCAGATACACATGCTGTGCATAGACTAATAAGCAGTTATCTCCCCAAAAAGCGGTGGTTCAGCCTGTAGGAGTTGAAGTAGTTTGAAATAATGTTCTTAATACAGCTTGACCTACTGTTGCTTGTTGTGCAGTTAGCACATCTACACAGTAGTGCTTGGTAAATGTATGAGGCGTAGACCATGTTGCTGCCTTACATATTTCGTTCATTGGAATATTTCCTAGAAAGGCCATGGTAGCACCTTTCTTTCTGGTTGAGTGTGCCTTTGGTGTAATAGGCAGTTCTCTTTTAGCTTTAAGATAGCAGGTTTGAATGCACTTAACTATCCATCTAGCAATGCCTTGTTTTGAAATAGGATTTCCTGTATGAGGTTTTTGAAAGGCGACAAATAGTTGTTTTGTCTTTCGAATTAGGTTTGTTCTGTCAATGTAGTACATTATTGCTCTTTTGATGTCTAATGTATGTAGTGCTCTTTCAGCTACCGAATCTGGCTGTGGGAAGAACACTGGTAATTCTACTGTTTGATTCAAGTGGAACGGTGAGATTACTTTTGGTAAAAATTTAGGATTGGTCCGTAAAACAACTTTATTTTTGTGTATTTGAATAAATGGTTCTTGAATGGTAAATGCTTGAATCTCACTCACTCTTCTTAGAGATGTGATGGCAATTAAAAATGCAACTTTCCACGTTAAGTATTGCATTTCACAAGAGTGCATGGGCTCAAAAGGTGGACCCATGAGTCGTGTTAAGACAATGTTGAGGTTCCATGAAGGAACTGGTGGTGTTCTTGGTGGTATAATTCTCTTTAGGCCCTCCATAAATGCTTTTATGACTGGTATCCTAAATAATGAAGTTGAGTGCGTAATTTGCAGGTAAGCTGAAATTGCCGTAAGATGTATTTTAATGGAAGAGAAAGCTAGGTTAGATTTTTGCAAATGTAGTAAGTATCCTACTATCTCTTTTGCAGATGCGTGTAAAGGTTGAATTTGATTATTATGGCAGTAATAAACAAATCTTTTCCACTTATTTGCATAACAGTGTCTAGTGGTAGGTTTGCTAGCCTGTTTTATGACCTCCATACATTCCTGTGTGAGGTCTAAGTGCCCGAATTCTAGGAGTTCAGGAGCCAAATTGCTAGATTCAGCGATGCTGGATTTGGATGTCTGATCTGTTGTTTGTGTTGTGTTAACAGATCTGGTCTGTTTGGCAGTTTGATATGAGGTACTACTGAAAGGTCTAGTAGTGTTGTGTACCACGGTTGCCTTGCCCATGTTGGTGCAATTAGTATGAGTTTGAGTTTGTTTTGACTCAACTTGTTTACTAGATATGGAAGAAGTGGGAGAGGGGGAAAAGCGTATGCAAATATCCCTGACCAGTTCATCCATAGTGCATTGCCCTGAGACTGATGTTGTGGGTACCTGGATGCGAAGTTTTGGCATTTTGAGTTTTCTTTTGTTGCAAATAGATCTATTTGTGGCGTTCCCCACCTTTTGAAGTAAGTGTTCAGTATTTGGGGGTGAATTTCCCATTTGTGGATCTGTTGGTGATCCCGAGAGAGATTGTCTGCTAACTGATTCTGAATCCCTGGAATAAATTGTGCTATTAGGCGAATGTGGTTGTGAATCGCCCAATGCCATATTTTTTGTGTTAGGAGACACAACTGTGTCGAGTGTGTTCCTCCTTGTTTGTTTAGGTAATACATTGTTGTCATGTTGTCTGTTTTGACAAGAGTGTATTTGTGGGTTAATATGGGTTGAAATGCTTTCAGAGCTAGAAACACCGCTAACAGTTCTAAGTGGTTTATATGAAACTGTTTTTGCTGAATGTTCCATTGTCCTTGGATGCTGTGCTGATTGAGGTGTGCTCCCCACCCTGTCATGGATGCATCTGTTGTTATTACGCATTGTGGCACTGGGTCTTGAAAAGGCCGCCCTTGGTTTAAATTTATACTGTTCCACCATTGAAGCGAGATGTATGTTTGGCGGTCTATCAACACCAGATCTAGAAGTTGACCCTGTGCTTGTGACCACTGTGATGCTAGGCACTGTTCTAAGGGCCGCATGTGCAACCTTGCGTTTGGGACAATGGCTATGCATGAGGACATCATGCCTAGGAGTTTCATTACTAATTTGACCTGTATCATCTGGTTTGGATACATGGCTTGTATTACATTTTGGAATGTTTGGACTCTTTGTGGACTTGGAGTGGCAATCCCTTTTACTGTGTTGATTGTTGCTCCTAGGTATTGCTGTGTTTGACACGGCAGAAGGTGTGACTGAGTAATTGATTGAGAAACCTAGTTTGTGTAGGGTTTCTATGACGTAATTTGTGTGTCATGAACACTGTTTTTGCGTGTTGGTTTTGATTAACCAATCGTCTAGGTACGGGGACACATGTATTTGCTGCCTTCTGATATGTGCAGCTACTACTGCTAGACATTTTGTAAAAACTCTTGGTGCAGTTGTTATTCCGAATGGCAACACTTTGAATTGGTAATGTATCCCTTGGAATATAAACCTTAGGTACTTTCTGTGTGAAGGATGTATTGGTATATGGAAATATGCATCCTTTAGATCCAGTGTTTTCATGTAGTCTTGTTGTTTGAGCAGTGGGATTACTTCTTGTAATGTAACCATGTGAAAGTGGTCTGATTTGATGTATGTATTTAATATTCTGAGATCTAGTATAGGTCTTAGAGTTTTGTCTTTTTTGGGTATTAGAAAGTACAGTGAGTAAACTCCTGTGTTTAGTTCTTGTTTTAGTACTAATTCTATTGCGTCTTTTTGGAGCAATGCTTGAACTTCTAATCCTAGAAGATTTATATGTTGTTTCGACATACTGAGTGTTTTCGGTGGGACTGTTGGAGGGAATTCTCGAAATTCTATGCAATAACCATACTGGATAATTGCTAGTACCCAAGTATCTGTTGTTATCTCCTCCCAATGTTTGTAAAATTGGCTTAATCTCCCCCCCACAGGTGTTATGTGATGGGGATGGGTGACTTGTGAGTCACTGCTTATTTTGAGGACTTTTGGGGCTTTGGAATTTTCCTCTACCTCTTTGGAATTGTCCCCCTCTATATTGCCCCCGAAAACTTCCCCGCTGATATTGGCTTTGGTAAGTGGGCCTTGTTTGTGATGATGTGGTTTCTGTAGGTTGTCCTCGAAACCCTCCCCTAAAAGGTGTTTTGCGAAAGGTGCCTCTGCTCTGCGGGGAGTAGAGTGCGCCCATGGCTTTTTCCGTATCAGTGTCCTTCTTGAGTTTCTCAATAGCAGTGTCGACTTCCGGTCCAAACAACTGCTGTTCATTAAATGGCATATTTAGCACGGCTTGTTGAATTTCTGGCTTGAAACCTGACGTGCGGAGCCATGCGTGCCTTCTTATTGTTATTGCAGTATTTACTGTCCTTGCAGCCGTATCTGCTGCATCCATTGAAGACCGTATCTGATTATTAGAGATACTTTGTCCTTCTTCCACCACTTGTTGTGCTCTTTTTTGGAACTCCTTGGGTAAGTGTTCTATCAAATGTTGCATCTCATCCCAGTGCGCTCTGTCATATCTTGCCAAAAGCGCTTGTGAATTGGCAATGCGCCATTGGTTTGCTGCTTGTGCTGCAACCCTTTTGCCTGCAGCATCAAATTTGCGACTCTGTCTGGAGGTGGTGCGTCTCCTGAGGTATGAGAGTTTGCTCTCTTACGAGCTGCCCCGACAACTACTGAGTCTGGAGTTAACTGCGTTGTAATATAAACAGGATCTGTTGGCGGTGGCTTGTATTTTTTCTCCACTCTTGGAGTTATGGCTCGGCCTTTAACAGGATCTTGAAAGATTTGTTTTGAATGTTTTAGCATTCCTGGGAGCATAGGTAGTCTTTGGTACTGGCTATGAGTGGAGGTTAGCGTGTTAAACAAGAAGTCATCCTCAATTGGTTCTGAATGCAAGGTGACGTTATGGAAAGCAGCTGCCCTTGCGATCACCTGTGTGTAAGATGTACTGTCCTCAGGAGGGGACGGCCTGGTAGGGTACGAGTCTGGGCTGTTGTCTGATACTGGAGCATCGTAAAGGTCCCATGCATCGGGATCATCTTGACTCATGGCAGTATGAGTCGGGGAGTGCATCAGTGGAGGAGTTGCTACTGGTGATGTGTGCACTGATGGTGGTGGAGAAGGTGGTGGAGTTGTTTTCTTTGCCACCTTTGCCTGTGGCTCCTTGTCCTTTTCGTGAAAGGCAAGTTTTCTTTTTATCTTAATTGGAGGAAGAGTGGTTATCTTCCCTGTGTCTTGATGAATGTGGAGCCTCCTTTGAGTATAGTCTGGCTCTACAGCTTGAAGTTCCTCTCCAAATCTATGTTTTTTCATTTGGGAGGCCAATCCTTGTTCCTCTGTATAGGAACCTGTTTTCGGCTCCGAGGCTGGATGTTTCGGAACCAAAACTTTTTTGGAGGTCTTTTTAGGCTCCGAAGAAACCTTTGTAATTTTCGGCGTGGTGGTGTCTCGATGCCAAATTTGTTCGGTGCCGCTGTGACGGTGCCGAAATTTCTCGGAGCAGATGTCTCGGGTCCGAGATTGCTGTGTGGCGGTATCTCGACCGGAGTCGGATGACTTCGACACCAGCGTGCCCTTTTTCAGTGCCTTGGCTCGGTCACCGCATGTTTGGGTTAAGCCATGGCCTGTTGGCGGTGGCGTCCCCTGGGCTTTTGTTGACTTCTCGTGAGTCTTATGTTTCGACGTCTTACTCACGGTTTTCGGCGTTTCTTCGGCCTCGAGGTCTTCCGAGTCCGACTCTTGGATAGAGAAAGCTTCCTCTTCTTCCTCGAAACGCTCTTGTTCTGTCGGCGTCGACACCATCTGCAGTCTTCTGGCTCTTCGGTCTCTTAACGTCTTTTTGGACCGAAACGCTCGACAGGCCTCACAAGTATCTTCCTTGTGCTCTGGGGACAAGCACAAGTTACAGACCAGATGCTGATCCGTATACTTGTTATGGCATTTTGGACAAAAGCGGAATGGGGTCTGTTCCATCAGCCTTGAATTCACACGTGGCCGGGCCGACCATGCCCCGACGGGGGAATCGAAAAACCCCCGAAGGGCCACCGGAACTCTTCTAAATTCGGTGTCGATCTGTTGTAACTAACCCGATACCGAACGCAAACAATACCGACGTCTTTTCCGAGATTCTAACTAACTTTCCGACCCGAAACACGGAGCGAAAAGGAACACGTCCGAACCCGATGGCGGAAAAAAAACAATCTAAGATGGAGTCGACGCCCATGCGCAATGGAGTCGAAATGGGAGGAGTCCTTCGGTCTCGTGACTCGAAAAGACTTCTTCGAAGAAAAACAACTTGTAACACTCCGAGCCCAACACCAGATGGCGGGATGTGCACAGCATGTGTATCTGCAGCTACACATGCCATTGAACACACATATATATATATATACATACATATACACACACACACACATATATATACATACAAATATATACATACACATGCATACATATATATTAAAAAGTATTTGCACTCACATATTTGCAGCCCATAAAAGGCTAAGGCGGCCAAATTTCATTTTATTAAAAAAATAAATAAAAAAAAATGGAAAATTATTACTCAGTCACATTTAAAAAGATAAGTGACCACAGAAAACAGTTCACAAACTTTTCTTTAAAAAGAAACAGGAAAAGGAATTAAGCACTAAATTAGCCAACAGGGTGCAAGAAAAAACCTAGCTAACATAACTGCCATGGTACCTTTAAGAAACGTACAGCACATGCCCCGTAGGTCAGATCATTTTTAGAGAATGAAGGATCCTGGGTGAGAAATTGATGTAAACTGTAGTTTTTCTTGTCTGGGGAGGTAGTAGTGTTGCGTATGACTGAATAGGATTCTCCCAGAAGAGAATGAAAATGTCACTTACCCAGTGTACATCTGTTCGTGGCATCAGTCGCTGGAGATTCACATGTTCTGCATAGCTCGCCATCTGGTGTTGGGTCGGAGTGTTACAAGTTGTTTTTCTTCGAAGAAGTCTTTCGAGTCACGGGACCGAGTGACTCCTCCTTCTGTCTCCATTGCGCATGGGCGTCGACTCCATCTTCGATTCTTTTCCCCGCAGAGGGAAAGGTAGGAGTTGTGTTGTAGTAATAGTGCCCATGCAATGGAGTGACTAAGTATGTACCTATTTAAGGTTAAAATAATATATATACAAATATACAAAGTTGAAGCTAACTTCCGAACTGCTACAGGCTCCCGGGGAGGTGGGTGGGTGGGCACATGTGAATCTCCAGCGACTGATGCCATGAACAGATGTACACTGGGTAAGTGACATTTTCAGTTCGATGGCATCTGTCGCTGTAGATACACATGTTCTGCATAGACTAGTAAGCAGTTATCTCCCCAAAAGCGGTGTCTCAGCCTGTAGGAATGGAAGTGGTTTGAAATAATGTTCTTAACACGGCTTGACCTACTGTGGCTTGCTGTGCGGATAGCACGTCTACACAGTAGTGCTTGGTGAACGTGTGTGGCGTAGACCATGTGGCTGCCTTACATATTTCTTGCATTGGGATGTTTCCTAGAAAGTCCATGGTAGCACTTTTTTTTCTGGTTGAGTGTGCCCTTGGTGTAATGGGCAGCTGTCGTTTTGCTTTAAGGTAGCAGATTTGGATGCATTTAACTATCCATCTGGCTATACCTTGTTTTGATATTGGGTTTCCTGCATGAGGTTTTTGGAATGCAATAAATAGTTGTTTAGTCTCTCTGATGTTTTTCGTTCTGTCAATGTAGTACATTAATGCTCTTTTGACATCTAATGTATGTAGTGCCCTCTCAGCTACGGAATCTGGCTGTGGGAAGAACACTGGTAGTTCCACTGTTTGATTTAGGTGGAACGGTGAAATAACCTTTGGTAAAAATTTCGGATTAGTCCTTAGGACGACTTTATTTTTGTGTAGTTGTATAAAAGGTTCTTGTATTGTAAACGCCTGAATTTCGCTTACTCTTCTTAGAGATGTAATGGCGATGAGAAATGCAACCTTCCAGGTTAGGAACTGTATTTCGCAAGAGTGCATGGGTTCAAAAGGTGGACCCATGAGTCTTGTTAAGACAACATTTAAGTTCCATGAAGGAACAGGTGGTGTTCTTGGTGGTATAATTCTTTTAAGGCCTTCCATGAATGCTTTAATGACTGGTATCCTATATAGGGAAGTTGAATAGGTAGTCTGCAGGTATGCAGATATTGCCGCAAGGTGTATTTTAATGGAAGAGAAGGCTAGGTTAGATTTTTGTAAGTGAAGCAAGTAACCCACTACATCCTTTGGAGTTGCGTGTAAAGGTTGGATCTGATTATGATGGCAGTAGCAGACAAACCTCTTCCATTTACTTGCATAGCAGTGCCTAGTGGACGGCCTTCTGGCTTGCTTTATGACTTACAACTTACCCAAGAATGTATGGAAGTGTCCGAATTCTAGGATTTCAGGAGCCAGATTGCTAGATTCAGCGATGCTGGATGTGGATGTCTGATCTGTTGGTTGTGTTGTGTTAACAGATCCGGCCTGTTGGGCAATTTGATGTGGGGTACTACTGATAGGTCTAGCAGTGTTGTGTACCAGGGTTGCCTTGCCCAAGTTGGTGCTATTAAAATGAGTTTGAGTTTGTTTTGACTCAATTTGTTTACCAGATAAGGAAGGAGAGGGAGAGGAGGAAAAGCGTAGGCAAATATCCCTGACCAGTTCATTCATAGGGCATTGCCTTGGGACTGCCTGTGTGGGTATCTGGATGCGAAGTTTTGGCATTTTGCGTTCTCTCTTGTTGCAAACAAGTCTATTTGAGGTGTTCCCCAGAGTCTGAAGTAAGTGTTTAGAATTTTGGGGTGAATTTCCCATTCGTGGACTTGTTAGTGATCTCGAGAGAGATTGTCTGCAAGTTGATTCTGGATCCCTGGAATAAACTGCGCTATTAGGCGAATGTGGTTGTGAATTGCCCATCTCCATATCTTCTGTGCTAGAAGGCTTAACTGCGTTGAGTGTGTCCCCCCCTGTTTGTTTAGATAATACATTGTTGTCATGTTGTCTGTTTTGACAAGAATGTATGTAATTGGTTGGAAAGCCCTTAATGCTTGAAAAACTGCTAGCATTTCTAGGTGATTTATATGCAGTTTTGTTTGATGTACGTTCCATTGTCCTTGTATGCTGTGTTGATCGAGGTGTGCTCCCCACCCTGTCATGGAAGCATCTGTTGTTATTACGTATTGTGGCACTGGGTCTTGGAATGGCCGCCCTTTGTTTAAATTTATACTGTTCCACCATAGAAGCGAGAGGTAAGTTTGGCGGTCTATCAACACCAGATCTAAAAGGTGACCCTGTGCTTGTGACCATTGTGATGCTAGGCACTGTTGTAAGGGCCTCATGTGTAGTCTTGCGTTCGGGACAATGGCTATGCATGAAGACATCATGCCTAGGAGTTGTAATATCATCTTTGCTTGTATTGTTTGAGTTGGATACATGCGTTGTATGATCTTGTTGAAATTTTGAATTCTTTGTGGACTTGGAGTGGCTACTCCTTTTGTTGTGTCTATTATGGCTCCCAGGTATTGTTGTACTTTGCACGGCAAAATGTTGGATTTTGCAAAGTTGACGGTGAAACCTAGTTTGTAGAGGGTTTGTATGATTTGATTTGTGTGTTGTAAGCACTTTGTTAGTGAATTGGTTTTGATTAGCCAGTCGTCTAGATACGGGAATACATGTATTTGCTGCCTTCTGATGTGTGCAGCCACTACTGCTAGACATTTTGTAAAGACTCTTGGTGCGGTTGTTAAACCAAAAGGCAATACTTTGAATTGGTAATGTATTCCTTTGAATACGAACCGTAGGTATTTTCTGTGAGATTGATGTATTGGTATATGGAAATACGCGTCTTTGAGGTCTAAGGTTGTCATGTAGTCCTGTAGTTTTAGCAATGGTAACACCTCTTGTAGCGTGACCATGTGAAAGTGGTCTGATTTGATGTAGGTGTTTAGTATTCTGAGGTCTAGGATTGGTCTCAGTGTTTTGTCCTTTTTTGGTATTAAGAAGTACAGTGAATAGACTCCTGTGTTTGTTTGTGTGTTTGGTACTAATTTGATTGCATTCTTTTGCAATAGTGCTTGAACTTCTATTTCCAGAAGTTCGGAATGTTGTTTTGACAAATTCTGTGCTTTTGGTGGTATGTTTGGAGGGAATTGTAGGAATTCTATGCAATAACCATGTTGGATAATTGCTAAGACCCAAGTGTCTGTAGTTATTTCCTCCCATGCTTTGTAATAATGACCTATTCTTCCCCCCACTGGTGTTGTGTGGAGGGGGTGAGTGACATCTGAGTCACTGCTTGGTTGTAGGGGTTTTGGGGCTTTGAAATTTTCCTCTATTCCTAGGGAATTGCCCTCCTCTGTATTGGCCCCGAAAGCCTCCCCTGTACTGTCCCTGGTAGCTGGACGGTGTTGCATGCGAGGTGCTGGCTTGTGTGGCCTGACCCCGAAACCCCCCTCTAAAGGGTGTCTTGCGGAAGGTGCTGTAGGTTCCTCTGCTCTGCGGGGAGTAGAGTGCGCCCATGGCTTTAGCAGTGTCAGTGTCTTTTTTAAGTTTTTCGATTGCCGTGTCCACTTCTGGTCCGAACAGTTGTTTTTCGTTGAATGGCATATTGAGCACTGCCTGCTGTATCTCTGGTTTGAACCCAGACGTTCTTAGCCATGCGTGCCTTCTAATGGTCACAGATGTATTAATTGTTCTTGCAGCTGTGTCTGCTGCGTCCATAGAAGATCGTATCTGGTTATTTGATATGTTCTGTCCTTCCTCAACCACCTGCTTTGCCCTTTTTTGTAGTTCCTTGGGTAGATGCTCGATGAGGTGTTGCATCTCATCCCAATGGGCTCTGTCATAGCGCGCCAGTAGTGCTTGAGAGTTAGCGATGCGCCACTGGTTTGCAGCTTGTACTGCGACTCTTTTCCCAGCTGCATCGAACTTGCGGCTCTCTTTATCTGGGGGTGGTGCATCCCCAGATGTGTGGGAGTTGGCTCTTTTCCGAGCTGCTCCTACTACGACGGAATCTGGTGGCAGCTGTGTGGTGATGAAAACAGGGTCTGTAGGAGGTGCCTTATATTTCTTTTCCACCCTTGGCGTTATTGCCCTACTTTTGACCGGCTCCTTGAAGATTTCCTTTGCGTGCCGAAGCATACCTGGCAGCATAGGCAGGCTTTGGTAGGAGCTGTGGGTGGAGGAGAGGGTGTTGAATAAAAAGTCATCCTCGACTTGTTCTGAGTGGAGGTTTACGTTGTGGAATTGTGCTGCTCTAGCCACCACTTGAGAATATGCTGTGCTGTCTTCTGGTGGTGAGGGCTTTGTTGGATATGCCTCCGGACTGTTGTCCGACACTGGGGCGTCATATAAGTCCCAAGCGTCTTGATCCTGGTCACCTTGGCTCATGGTGGTGTGAGCCGGGGAATGTGACGGAGTTTGCGTCGGTGAGACGTTAATTACAGGTGGAGGAGAGGGTGGCGGAGTCACCTTTTTCACCATTTTTGTTTGTGGCGCCTGGTCTGTTTGAAACTCCAGTCTCCTTTTTCTCCTAATAGGGGGAAGGGTGCTTATTTTTCCTGTTCCCTGCTGTATGAAAATACGTTTTTGCGTATGGTCCACTTCGGTGGATTGCAGCTCTTCCTCAAACCTATGCTTTCGCATCTGAGAGGACAGTGATTGCTCCTCTGTATAAGAGCCTGGACCTGGGTCGGTTACGGGTTGTTTCGGCACCGAAACCCTGCATGTATCTTTTTTCGGCTCCGAGGTGGCTTTTTTCTTTTTTGGAGTCGAAACCTCTCGGCGTTGATCTTAGTCGGTGCCGCTGTCTCGGCGTCGAGCAGTTTCTACACCGCTATCTCGGTGTCGTTGCTTTTCTCCAGCACTTTCTCGATCCCGAGAAGGCTGCGTGCCGGTGTCTCGACCGGAGTCAGACGATCTCGGCACTGTTTGGGCCTTTTTCGGTGCTGATGGTCGGTCACCGAATTTATGGGTGCAGCCATGGCCTGGTGGCAGTGGCGTCCCCTGGGCCTTGTCACTTTTCTTATGTGTTGTTTTCGACGTCTTACTCACGGTTCTTTGATCGTCGAATTCCTCGGAGTCCGATTCGTGGATCGAAAAGGTTTCTTCTTCCTCTTGTTCCTCGAACTCTCGGTGTGCTGTCGGCGTGGACGCCATCTGAAGTCTCCTGGCTCGACGGTCACGGAGTGTCTTTCGGGACCGGAACGCGCGACAGGCTTCGCAAGTCTCCTCACTGTGCTCAGGTGACAGGCACAGGTTACAGACCAAATGTTGGTCTGTATACGGGTACTTGTTGTGGCATTTGGGACAAAAACGGAACGGGGTCCGTTCCATCGGCGTTGTTCGACACGCGGTCGGGCCGACCAGGCCCCGACGGGGGATCGAAAACTACCCCGAAGGGCACCGGAGAGCGTCGATCTTCGATGCGGTGTTGAATCTAACTACGCCAATCCCGAACGCAACAATACCAACGAAAATCTTCCGATATTTACTAACTTTCCGTTCCGAAACTCGGACCGACAGGAACACGTCCGAACCCGATGGCGGAAAGAAAACAATCGAAGATGGAGTCGACGCCCATGCGCAATGGAGACAGAAGGAGGAGTCACTCGGTCCCGTGACTCGAAAGACTTCTTCGAAGAAAAACAACTTGTAACACTCCGACCCAACACCAGATGGCGAGCTATGCAGAACATGTGTATCTACAGTGACAGATGCCATCGAACCTAGGATTACAGATAAGCAGCTTTTCCTTCTCTTCCAGGGAATTCTTATAAATAGTTACACACTGAATAGAATAGCATGCCTATCCTTCAAAAAAGCGGACAAGAAACAGGGACAGTTTACCAATCGCCTAAAAAGATTCCTCAATGAGCGGTTTGAACCACCTATCTCAAAGCCTGTATGTTCTCACAAACTATTTTCTCTGTTCCTGGCCGACTGCTTTTAAAGTCTCAATCTTCAAATGAGATTTTTTGTATGTAAACCAAATGTGGTGCTGGAAAAGGGTACATTTTGAATTCTCTTCTGATCTTAGACCAGTCAGTCTAAGTCATGAGCTGTGTCTAGTACAGATGACATGACAATACCCATGTGTTGCTAGGTTCAAAGTATCTGTTGCTGCTCCAATGACTTGGTTAGAAATCAGGATACCTTTGTTAAGGACTTCTTGAAAATCCTGCCTATTTCCTTTAGGTAATTTGTCACAATACTTCTGAAGAGAATCCCAGGGGGAGTGATGGTATTTTCCCCAAAAGAGCTGTAGCACTTGCTGCTTTCATGACGGATGCAGGTTGTTCTGCAAATGTTCCTCCCCACAGAATCCATCCCTTGCTCTTTTTTCTGGTGGAAGAGAAGACTTAGGAGTTACTGTGTGTCCAGAGTAGGGTCCTGTCTGAAGATTAGAATGTTCTGATCCGGTTTGACTTTTTCAACAGCCTCAAGGGAGCAGACCTTTCAGATGCAGGTGTAAGGATCAACTGCATAGCACAGTGGTTCCCAAACTGGGAGCCGTGGCTCCCTGGTGAGCCATCAAAACTAGCCAGGGGTGCCGCACACAGTTTGGGAACCACTGGCTGGAAATAGCTCAGTGGTTCCCAAACTGTGTGCGGCGCCCCTGGCTAGTTTTGCAGGTTCCAGTTGACCTGGGATTAACAGAAGTAAGGGCCTCGAAGAGATTTGGAGGTCCAAAGTTTGGAATCTGACTGATGAAGAGGTCATGGCGGTGGGCACTTCAATGAATGTAGTGAGATCATCTCTCAGAGAGACTCTTGCAGGAGGTGTGTCCGTTAAAGTTGTAGAATAATCTCACAGAAGAACCCAAAGTGGTCATCAAAGATGGAATATGCCTACTGTAGCATGATCAAAATCGACTTGCAGATCTTTTACCAGATCTTCTGAAATGAGAAGACCTACATGCTCTTGATGTTCTCTTAGATCTAGTTCTAGATACAGAGTGTGTATGATGTCTCCTCCTAGGAGATCTTTTTTCTTTTGTCTGTTTAACAGCTTGCTAGAGGTGAAGCTGATTCTCTTAGTCACCTCGGAGGTGATGCAGGGCTGGGTGAAAAATTGGGAGGGATGGAATGTACTATCTTAGGAGTAAGGGAAATATGTGTCCAATTAGTCAGAACCTGGAGTGCCTGTTCGCTGTTTATGCATGACTTTGAAGCCATCTTGGTGATACTGGTAATGATGGTGACTGAGATGACTTGGATCTATATCTAGTTTTTGATAGTGCCAGAGAATATGGCCGTGGTGCTAACGGTGAAGTCTTTGATGTCAATAACTGGTTAGCCAGCTTGGTGTTGAAAGGCTTCTCGACATTGAGTGCTGTTTTGAAGGAGTACCTGTCAATGGTGAACAAGGGTGCAGATTGCCTGTTTTCAACATTAATGTCTTTGACGTCGTACTCCTAGACGTCAATCGAGAACAGGTTCTTAAAGATCCAGCAGATTTCTCCTGCTGTTTCCCATTAAGTCTGAGCAGTCTTATCTTCGCTCTGTCCACTAACGCTCTTCTGGAGAGTTTCTGCCAGTGTCTGCATGACTCATGCATGAGGATGATGACGATGATGATTATCATCAGGAAGACAGTGAATGCAGACCCTAAACGGATCTGTTTGAGCCTTTACCACCAGGAGGGTGTGTCCCAAAAAGTGAAGGCATGCTGACAGAAAAATAAACCCTTTTCTCTCAGAAAAAGGTAAACAACTACTTTAAGTCAATAAAGACGAGTGAAAGCCTTAAGGAAAATGGTACTTACCCAGTAGACATCTGTTTGTGGCATGTAGTGCTGTAGATTCACATGCATGTGTGTAAAATATATATAGATACATAGTAAATAAAGGATGTCTATGCAGTGTATATACATATGTACAACATTTATTTTACTACAACAACTACAGGCTTCCGGGGAGGATGCATGTGAATCTACAGCACTACATGGCACAGATGCCTACTGGGCTAGTAATATTTTCCGTTCTATGGCACGTGTGGCTGTAGATATACATGCTTTGCACAGACTGTAAGGCAGTCCCCTGCAAGTAAGCTGTGGCTGGCCAGTTGGAATTGGGAGTTTCTTGAAAAAGTCTCCTGAGGACTGCTTGTACAACAGTTGCCTGTTGGCGAGCTAAAACATCTACACAATAGTGTTTAGTGAGCTTTTGTGGTGTACACCAAGTAGCAGCTTTGCAAATATATGCTATTAGAATGTTTCCTAAAAAGGCCATAGAGGCACCTTTTTTCTGTTAAAGTGAGCCTTAGGAGTTAACCATTTCATTAATTGAAATTAGATTACCCTTGTGAGGCATTCAAAATGTACAAAAAGTTTAGATTTTCTAAAACGTTTAGTCCTATCAATGTAATACACAAGAGATCATTTAACATCTAATGTGTGCAGAGTTTCAGCGAGTGAGTCTGGCTGAGGGGAAAAAACTGATAGGTTAATATGAAATGGTGAAACTACTTTAGGGAGAAATTCAGGGTTTTTCCTAAGGACTACTCTATCGCTATGTACTTTGAAAAAAGGTTCCTCTAAAGTGAAAGCTTGTATTTCACTTAGACATCGTGGAAAAGTGATAGCTACCAAAAAGGCAATTTTTCATGATGAAATTGCAAATACAGAACAGGAGTGCATGGGTTCAAATGGTGGCTCCATAAGTGTAGTAAGGAAAGGACAATGTTGAGGTTCCAAACTGGAGCTGAAGGAATCCTGAGTGGAATAACTCTGAAATCTTTCCATGAATGCCTTCATTACAGGAATTCTGAACAAAGAAATATGTTGTCTGTTTTGAAGGTAAGCATCTATAGCTGGCTAAATGAAGTCTAATAGATGAGTATGATAAAGTTGCCTCTTGTAAATGTAGCAGATAAACAATGAGTGGTGCTGACGCTTTGAGTGGATGAATGTGTTTAGGTTTACAGTAGCATACAAAACGTTTCCATTTTGCAGCATTACACTGTCTAAATGTAGGTTTACGTGCCTCCCTAAGAATGTCCATGCATTCAGAGGGAAGTTGTAAATATCTGAACTCTCTGACTGCAGGAGTCATATTGCTAGATTAAGTGTTCTGGGGTATGGATGTGTGACTTGATCTTGCTTTTAAGTCAAAAGATCTGGTCTGTTGGGAGGTTTGTGATGTGGACCCACAGACAGACCCAGTAGTGTTTGTTGTGGGCCAAGTTTGACGTGCCCACGTGGGAGCTACAAGGATCATGGTGAGTGATGTTTTTCTCAGTTTGTGACCAGAAATGGAATGAGTGGGAGAAGTGGAAAAGCATAAGCAAATATCCCTTACCAATTCAGCCATAGGTTATCTGGACACAAAGTTTGGCATTTTGAACGGTTGTGAAGAGATCTATTTCTGGTGTTCCCCACAGGCATAAAGTATTGGTGAAGTACTTGTGGGTGAATTTCCCATTTGGGGACTTATTGCTGCATTCCGCTTAGGAGGTCTGCAAACTGATTGTCCATTCCTGGGAAATACTGTCCCAGTAACCGAATGCAACTGTGAATCATCCACTTCCAAATTGTCTGAGCTAGAAGGGACATTTGAGATGAGTGCGTCCACCCGTTTATGCTGATAACACATGGTATTTATGTTGCCTGTACGGACTAGAACCACTTTGTGAGAGATTTGTGTCAGAAATGCTTTGAGTGCTAGAAAGACTGCTAGCTACTCCAAGTAGTTGATGTGATAGGTTTGTCGAATGGGAATGAAAATGTCACTTACCCAGTGTACATCTGTTCGTGGCATCAGTCGCTGAAGATTCACATGTTGTGCATAGCCCGCCATCTGGTGTTGGGTCGGAGTGTTACAAGTTGTTTTTCTTCGAAGAAGTCTTTCGAGTCACGGGACCGAGGGACTCCTCCTCTTTGTCTCCATTGCGCATGGGGGTCGACTCCATCTTCGATTGTTTTCCCCGCAGAGGGTGAGGTAGGAGTTGTTTGTTAGTAATAGTGCCCATGCAATGGAGTGAATAAGTATGTACCTATTTAAGATTTAATATATTTACAAATGTACAAAGTTGAGGCTAACTTCCAAACGGCTACAGGCTCCCGGGGAGGTGGGTGGGCACATGTGAATCTTCAGCGACTGATGCCACGAACAGATGTACACTGGGAAAGTGACATTTTCAGTTCGATGGCATCTGTCGCTGTAGATACATATGTTGTGCATAGACTAGTAAGCAGTTATCTCCCCAAAAGCGGTGGCTCAGCCTGTAGGAGCGGAAGTAGTCTGAAATAAGGTTCTTAGTACGGCTTGGCCTACTGTGGCTTGTTGTGCTGATAGCACATCTACACAGTAGTGCTTGGTAAATGTGTGAGGCGTAGACCATGTGGCTGCCTTACATATTTCGTGCATTGGAATATTCCCTAGGAAGGCCATGGTAGCGCCTTTCTTTCTGGTTGAGTGTGCCCTTGGTGTAATGGGCAGTTGTCTTTTTGCTTTAAGGTAGCAGATTTGGATGCACTTAACTATCCATCTGGCTATACCCTGTTTCGATATTGGGTTTCCTGCGTGAGGTTTTTGAAATGCAATAAACAGTTGTTTAGTTTTTCTGATGTGTTTAGTTCTGTCGATGTAGTACATAAGTGCTCTTTTGACGTCTAATGTATGTAGTGCCCTTTCAGCTATGGAATCTGGCTGTGGGAAGAACACTGGTAGCTCTACCGTTTGATTTAGGTGGAACGGTGAAATAACCTTTGGCAAAAATTTAGGATTGGTCCTTAGGACTACTTTATTTTTGTGTAGTTGGATAAAAGGTTCTTGTATTGTAAACGCCTGAATTTCACTTACTCTTCTTAGAGATGTGATGGCGATGAGAAATGCAACTTTCCAGGTTAGGAATTGTATTTCGCAAGAGTGCATAGGTTCAAAGGGTGGACCCATGAGTCTTGTTAAGACGATGTTGAGGTTCCATGAAGGAACGGGTGGTGTCCTTGGTGGTATAATTCTTTTGAGGCCTTCCATAAACGCTTTAATGACAGGTATCCTAAATAGTGAAGTTGAATGGGTAATCTGCAGGTATGCCGATATTGCTGCTAGGTGTATTTTAATGGAAGAGAAGGCCAGGTTCGATTTTTGTAAGTGTAGTAAGTAACCCACTACATCTTTTGGAGATGCGTGTAATGGTTGGATGTGATTATGATGGCAGTAGCAAACAAACCTTTTCCATTTGCTTGCATAGCAGTGTCTAGTGGATGGTATTCTAGCTTGCTTTATGACGTCCATACATTCTTGTGTGAGGTTTAAGTGTCCGAATTCTAGGATGTCAGGAGCCAGATTGCTAGATTCAGCGATGCTGGGTTTGGATGTCTGATCTGTTGTTTGTGTTGTGTTAACAGATCTGGCCTGTTGGGCAACTTGACGTGGGGTACTACTGATAGGTCTAGCAGTGTTGTGTACCATGGTTGCCTTGCCCATGTTGGTGCTATCAGTATGAGTTTGAGTTTGTTTTGACTCAATTTGTTTACCAGATATGGAAGGAGAGGGAGAGGGGGAAAAGCGTATGCAAATATCCCTGACCAGTTTATCCATAGGGCATTGCCTTGGGACTGCCTGTGTGGGTATCTGGATGCAAAGTTTTGGCATTTTGCGTTCTCTTTTGTTGCAAATAAGTCTATTTGAGGTGTTCCCCAGAGTTTGAGGTAAGTGTTTAGAATTTGGGGGTGAATTTCCCATTCGTGGACTTGTTGGTGATCTCGAGAGAGATTGTCTGCAAGTTGATTCTGGATCCCTGGAATAAACTGTGCTATTGGGCGAATGTGGTTGTGAATTGCCCATCGCCATATCTTTTGTGCTAGAAGGCTCAGCTGCGTTGTGTGTGTCCCCCCCTGTTTGTTTAGATAATACATTGTTGTCATGTTGTCTGTTTTGACAAGAATGTATTTGTGAGTTATGATTGGTTGGAATACTTTTAGTGCTTGAAAAACTGCTAGCAGTTCTAGGTGATTTATGTGCAGTTTCGTTTGATGTACGTCCCATTGTCCTTGTATGCTGTGTTGATCGAGGTGTGCTCCCCACCCCGTCATGGAAGCATCTGTTGTTATTACGTATTGTGGCACTGGGTCTTGGAAAGGCCGCCCTTTGTTTAAATTTATACTGTTCCACCATAGAAGCGAGAGGTATGTTTGGCGCTCTATCAACACCAGATCTAGAAGGTGACCCTGTGCTTGTGACCATTGTGATGCTAGGCACTGTTGTAAGGGCCTCATGTGCAGTCTTGCGTTCGGGACAATGGCTATGCATGAGGACATCATGCCTAGGAGTTGTAATATCATTTTTGCCTGTATTCTTTGTGTTGGATACATGCGTTGTATGATTTTGTTGAAATTTTGAATTCTTTGTGGACTTGGAGTGGCTAACCCTTTTGTTGTGTCTATTATGGCTCCTAGGTATTGTTGTACCTTGCACGGCAGAATGTGTGATTTTGCATAGTTGATGGTGAAACCGAGTTTGTAGAGGTTTTGTATGACCTGATTTGTGTGGTGTGAGCACCTTGTCAGTGAGTTGGTCTTGATTAGCCAGTCGTCTAGATACGGGAATACGTGTATTTGCTGCCTTCTGATGTGTGCAGCCACTACTGCTAGACATTTTGTAAAGACTCTTGGTGCAGTTGTTAAACCAAACGGCAATACTTTGAATTGGTAATGTATTCCTTTGAATACAAACCTGAGGTATTTCCTGTGCGACTGATGTATTGGTATGTGGAAATACGCGTCTTTGAGATCTAAGGTTGTCATGTAGTCCTGTTGCTTTAGCAATGGTAACACTTCTTGTAGCGTGACCATGTGAAAGTGTTCTGATTTGATGTAGGTGTTTAGTGTTCTGAGGTCTAGGATTGGTCTCAGTGTTTTGTCCTTTTTTGGTATTAGGAAGTACAGTGAATAAACTCCTGTGTTTATTTGTGTCTTTGGTACTAGTTCTATTGCGTTCTTTTGCAATAATGCTTGAACTTCTATTTCCAGAAGGTCTGAATGTTGTTTTGATAAATTCTGTGCTTTTGGTGGTATGTTTGGAGGGATTTGTAGAAATTCTATGCAATAACCATGTTGGATAATTGCTAAGACCCAAGTGTCTGTAGTTATTTCCTCCCATGCTTGGTAATACTGACCTATTCTTCCCCCCACTGGTGTTGTGTGGAGGGGATGAGTGACATGTGAGTCACTGTTTGGTTGTAGGGGTTTTGGGGCTTTGAAATTTTCCCCTATTCCTAGGGAATTGTCCTCTGTATTGGCCCCGAAAGCCTCCCCTTTGGTACTGTCCCTGGTAGCTGGACGGTGTTGCCTGTGAGGTGCTGGCTTGTGTGGCCTGACCCCGAAACCCCCCTCTAAAGGTTGTTTTACGTAAGGTTCTGTAAGTGCCTCTGCTCTGCGGGGAGTAGAGTGCGCCCATGGCTTTAGCAGTGTCAGTGTCCTTTTTGAGTTTCTCAATTGCCGTGTCCACTTCTGGTCCGAACAGTTGTTTCTCATTGAATGGCATATTGAGCACTGCCTGCTGTATCTCTGGTTTAAAACCAGACGTTCGTAGCCATGCGTGCCTTCTTATAGTCACAGATGTGTTAAGTGTTCTTGCAGCTGTGTCCGCTGCATCCATAGAGGAGCGTATCTGATTATTAGATATGTTCTGTCCTTCCTCAACCACCTGTTTCGCCCTTTTTTGTAGCTCTTTGGGTAGATGCTCAATGAGGTGTTGCATCTCGTCCCAATGGGCTCTGTCATAGCGCGCAAGTAGTGCTTGAGAGTTAGCGATGCGCCACTGGTTTGCAGCTTGTGCTGCGACTCTTTCCGGCTGCATCGAACTTGCAGCTCTCTTTATCTGGGGGTGGTGCATCCCCAGATGTGTGGGAGTTGGCTCTCTTGCGAGCTGCTCCTACTACGACGGAATCTGGTGGCAGCTGTGAGGTGATGAAAACAGGGTCTGTGGGAGGTGCTTTATATTTCTTTTCCACCCTTGGTGTTATTGCTCTACTCTTGACCGGCTCCTTGAAGATTTCCTTTGCGTGCCGAAGCATTCCTGGGAGCATAGGCAGGCATTGGTAGGAGCTATGGGTGGAGGAGAGGGTGTTGAATAAGAAGTCATCCTCGACTGGTTCCGAGTGTAGGGACACGTTGTGGAACTCTGCTGCTCTAGCCACCACTTGTGAATATGCTGTGCTATCTTCCGGTGGTGAGGGCTTTGTAGGATACGCCTCTGGACTGTTGTCCGACACTGGGGCGTCGTGTAAGTCCCAAGCGTCTTGGTCTTGGTCACCTTGGCTCATGGTGGTGTGAGCCGGGGAATGTGATGGAGTTTGCGCCGGTGAAACGTTAGTTACAGGTGGAGGAGAGGGTGGCGGAGTTACCTTTTTCACCATTTTTGTTTGTGGTGCTTGGTCTGACTGAAACTCCAGTCTCCTTTTTCTCCTAATAGGGGGAAGGGTGCTTATTTTCCCTGTTCCTTCCTGTATAAAAATAAGTTTCTGAGTGTGGTCCACTTCGGTGGATTGCAACTCTTCCTCAAATCTATGCTTTCGCATCTGAGAGGACAGTGATTGCTCCTCTGAGTAGGAACCGGTAGTTGGGTCGGTTGCGGGTCGTTTTGACACCGAAACCCTGTCTGTATTCTTTTTCGGCTCCGAGGTGACCTTCTTCTTTTTCGGAGTCGAACCCTCTCGGCGTCTATCTTCCTCGGTGCCGCTGTCTCTGCGTCGAGCAGTTTCGGCTCCGATATCTCGGCGTCGATCTTTTTCAGCAGCACTTTCTCGGTCCCGAGAAGGCTGCGTGCCGGTGTCTCGACCGGAGTCGGTCGATCTCGGCACTATTTCGGCCTTTTTCGGTGCCGATGGTCGGTCACCGAATTTATGGGTCGAGCCATGGCCTGGTGGCAGTGGCGTCCCCTGGGCCTTGTCACTTTTCTTGTGTGCTGGCTTCGACGTCTTACTCACAGTTTTTTGGTCGTCGAATTCCTCGGAGTCCGATTCATGGATCGAGAAGGTTTCTTCTTCCTCCTGTTCCTCGAACTCTCGGTGAGCTGTCGGTGTGGACACCATCTGCAGTCTTCTGGCTCGACGGTCACGGAGTGTTTTTCGGGACCGGAACGCACGACAGGCCTCGCAAGTCTCTTCACTGTGCTCAGGCGACAGGCACAGGTTACAGACCAAATGATGGTCTGTATACGGGTATTTGTTGTGGCATTTAGGACAGAAACGGAACGGGGTCCGTTCCATCAGCGTTGTTTTACACGCGGTCGGGCCGACCAGGCCCCGACGGGGGATCGAAAACTACCCCGAAGGGTACCGGAGCTCTTCACTCTTCGATTCGGTGTCGATTCTAACTAAGCCGATCCCGAACGCAACAATACCGACGTAATTTTTCCGATACTTCGCTAACTTTCCGTTCCGAAACCCGGAGCGAAAGGAACACGTCCGAACCCGATGGCGGTCCCGTGACTCGAAAGACTTCTTCGAAGAAAAACAACTTGTAACACTCCGACCCAACACCAGATGGCGGGCTATGCACAACATGTGTATCTACAGTGACAGATGCCATCGAACTCCCATTTTCCTTGTATAGTAAGGTTTTTAAGGTGAGACATCTGTAGTGAGAGTGATCTGAGGCACAGGGTCTTGAAAGGGCCGCCCTTTTAAAAGGTTTGTAGGATTACACCATTGCAGAGAGCGGTGAGTCTGGCAGTGCAACAACACAAGATCCTGAAGACTGCCTTGTGACTGAGACCACTAATGAGAGAGACACTGCTGTAATGGAAGCATGCAAAGCCTGGCATGAGGAATGATGGCAATGCAGGAGGCCATTATCCCTAATGTTGCATCACTAGTTTCACTGTGTAATTATGGTTCTCCTGTAACAGACAAGAGATTTTGAAAAGTCTGAATCCTTGCTGGGTTTGGATATGCCAATCCTGAATGAGTATTACAAACTGCACCCAGATAAGACTATCTGTGAGGGTTGGAGATGGTATTTGAGGTAGTTTACTGTAAATCCCAAAGTATGTAGCCGATTTACTGTCACTGGGTATGCTCTTGAAACTTTTGGATGGTACTGGCTTTAATGAGCCAGGAGCCCAAGTATGGGAAAACGTGAATATGTTGTCTTCTGAGGAATGCAGCTACTAGAGCTAAACATTTTGTGACTACCCTGGGAGCGGTTGTTACCCCAAATGGTAGAACTAGGAATTGATAATGTTTTCCCACAATGGCAAATAGAGATATCTGCGATGTGCTTGTTGTATAAGAATGTTCAAACAGGCATGTTTGAGCTCTAATGCTGTCATGTAATCTTGCTGTAACAGGGGAACAACATGTTGCAAAATGCTCTGAAAGTATGTATAGGTTGAGAGACGTGAGATATAGAATTGGTCTTATTGAAACGTCTTTCTTTGGTATAAGGAAGTAAAGGGAATATACTCCTAACCCTTGCTGAGATAGGGTAACTGGTTCTATAGTCCCTTTGAGAAGACAGGACTGTACTAACTCTTAAGAGAATGAGATGGTCATGTGAGAGCTTGTGAACGCGAGGAGGAGTGGAATTAAGTTCTAGGCAATAACCATGTTACATAATTGATATAACCCATTGATCTGTGGTGATATGGGACAATTGAGAGTAAAAATGTGCTAATCTTCCAGCCACTGGAGAGGTGTGTGCTATAGGAATTTGTAAGAAGCCACTGTTTGGTATTGGAGGGAGAGCTTCTGGAGATAAACGCTTTACCTTTGCCTCTTATTTGAGCCCCTGTAAGAGCCTCTGAAGGAACTCCTATTGTAAAATATGTTCCTTGTTTATCGTAGGAGGTGGAAGGCTCGGTGGATGATGTTTTGAAACCATTCCGAAATTGTGGGCTACTAAAAGTACGCCTCTCTGGTGTAGTTAGTAAGGACCCCATGGCTTTATCTGTTTGAGCCTTTCTTCAGCTTATCAATGGTGGTATCAACCCCTGGGCCAAAATAAGACTTCTTTATAAAAAAGCATGTTGAGGACTGCCTGTTGTATTTCTGGCTTGAAGCTTGAGCACCTCAACCAAGCATGTTTTCTAATAAGAGCATTGTTGTTTAGGCCACGTGCTGCTTTATCTGCTGCATCAATGGCACATCTGATTGAGTTGTTTTAGATGGCCTGCCCTTCCAAGACTATCTCCTGACCCCTTTTTTTGGTGTTCATGTGGAAGATACTGGAGTAGTTCTTCCATTTCATCCCAGTGGGCGCGGTCATACTTAACCTAGGAGTGCCTGTGAATTTGCAATTCTCCAGTGATGTGCATCTTCAGCAGTTACCCTTTTGCCTGCTGAGTCCAGTTTTTTGCTCTCCTTATGAGGAGGAGCATTCCCCTATGGATTGGCTGTTAGCACGCTTTTGTGCCACACTTACCACTATAGAATCTGGTATTAGTTGTGATTTTATAAATGTTGGATTCCAGGGTGCAGGTTTATATTTGTTATCTACCCTTGGTGTAATGACCATTGCCCTTACAGGTTCTTTGAAAATCTCTGAGGCATGTCTAAGCATACGTAGTAACATGGGTACAAACTGACTCTCTCTATGAGTGTTGGTTAAAGGTTCAAAGAGTAAATCCTCTTTGAATGGGTTAGTATGCTGCTGCCCCTGCAATAACTTGATTGTATGCCGTTGTGTCCTTAGAGTGTGAAGGCCTTGCTGGATAAAGGTTCGGGTCATTTGTGGGGATGGGATCTGGATCATATAGATCCAATGAATCTACATCTTGTGGAACATTAACTAAGTCATCTCTATGAGGTGGTGATGACTCCTGTGGAGAGAATTGTGATTGTGTAAAAGATGTGGGAGATTGTGGTGGCGGTGGAGTAGGAGGAAGTACAGGAGAGAGAGATGGAGACGGCTAAGGTTGGTCTGGGCCTTGTCTTTTCCCTTGGAGACTTTCTTAGGGAGAGGAGCAGTTGTAGTGAATCCTAGTTTGTTTTAACAGGATAACAGGAGTTAGCTTAGCCGTCGGCTTGTAAACTCGTGTCCCCGTCACCCAGTGACTTTAAACCTACTTAGCTTGCTCTGTCTTAGTCCATTTAATTATTTATTTCCTTTAAAATGGCGGCCTTGTTTATAGTTAGGCCACTTGTTATGGGTTCTATTATCGGTGTCACTGCGCCAAGGCGTCAAGATCAAGCACGAAAGACAAACATACAGTAAGCATTGACACTTAGGGATTTTCCCTCTCTATACTTTCGAGGGATTGTTGATATTAATTGCCGTCCCAAGCATGCCTGTTATCTATTGTTATGAATAACACTTATGTCAGGGGACCTTGTAGATCTGTATAAATACAACACACTTTTAGACAGATAATCAGAGGGATTCCGACCAGAGGGCATCGCCACCATCGCTGATACCGATGCTGCAGTCATCTTGACACTGACCCAGTCTTCGTGTCCCTGCGGAGTCTGAAATAGAGACCTCATTCCAAGGTAAAGAGGGTTGGGGGCTCCTCTCATGGACACGGTTTTGGCAGATTAGGTTTAACGAACCCAGCTCTCCTTGAGGTATTAGGGCTTGTGCCATCTTTTACATATACATATACTTCTTTCATATATTGCATAATGGTGGGGTCTTTATAACAATGACTCTCCTCTTCACAATACTGTTGCTTAGTATATTCATTATCCTAATCATTGTAGTTCATGCAACTTATCACAAATTGCAGTTATGTTGAATAAAAACTATTATAACTTTACTGCATCTGTGTTATTGCCTTTGTTTGTATGAGACATAATAAATCAGTGAGAAAAGGGTAATTTCCGTTTAACCACGACAACCCTGAGATATTGTACTTTGAGTCCATGCGTAAGCGACTGCTACAAATCACCTTTGACTATTGTGTTTATGGTGAGGTACTGCTAGTAAGCCGGTAAGGTTTGGATAACGGTTACAACTAGTTGTAGGAAGAGACTTAGTCACCTACGAATGAAAGTACTGTCATCCGAAGACCAGCAGTCTTGCTCAGAGCAAGAGTCCAAACTACGACACAGTGTCCAATGCTTCCTGGAAAGTAAGTCTCCTTTTAATTGGAACAGGAAGAGAAGCAATTATTTTACCAGTTCCATTGTGGATGTGAATCTTGCGCTGCAGGAGTGTCCATGACTTTCCAAGTGGGCTCCACTGCTGAAGCCTCTTTGGCTTAAACTATAGGGTCTTTGTTAAGCATAAGTTTTGGTTCCTACATTTTCGGTGTTGAAGTCTTTTTTCAAGCCAAAAGTGTTGGCTCTGAAGCCAATGTTGATGGCTGCTTTTTCAATGCCGAGGTGGTCAACTCGAAAGCTCAACCCCAACATGGGTTGGGATGGTATTGAGTCTGTGGTCGGTGCCGAAGGCATCTTGGACTTTGTCAATTTGTGTCAAACTAGAGGGTGGGGTATCTGAATGTAATTTTCGGATACTACTATGGCTTGAAGGTAGTGTTGGACCGATGACATCTTGGAACTCTTTTTAAACATCTTTAGGGGCGAAGATGTGGCTGATGTACTCACATACAGCACTGCTTGAATCGACTGGCTCCCGTCAGAATCTTGGTCGAAGTCAGAGTCTTGGATCGAAAAGGCTGCCTCCTGTCCAATTTCATCTTGCGCGTGTTCCTCTCCAAAGATGTCAGGAATGTCGTCTGTTGTTTTCAATGCCATCTCTGACAGACTCGCTCTTCGGTCCCAGTGTTTCTTTTTTTTTTTTTTATCGAAAAGATCTACAAGCGTCGCAGGGCTCTTCCTTATGTTCTGGGGACGAGCACAAGTTACACACCAAGTGTTGCTTGGTGTACGGGAACTTGGAGTGCCATCAAGGGCAGAACCTACACAGTGCTCATTCCATCTGCCCAGCATTTTTCGACAACACTTGTTAGAGAAGGGCGTGGACACATTACAGGGCATTGAACTGACCCAGACGATGAAAACAGGATTGATTTGTTAAAGTGTAGAAATATGCGATCGAAATGCTATAATGTAGTCGAAAGAAAGATGGAAAGGAAAGTTCAAAGAGACCAAACTGAGATCTATCGGAGCAAGAGGAAACCCGTCCGAAAGAGACAGCGGAGAGAAAATCTAACAAAGGACTCGATGCCCATGCACGCTATCACCGACAGGACGAGGCACTCGATCTAGTGACTTGAAAAAAATTCTTAGAAGAAAAACAACTTGTAACACTCCGAGGCCAACACTAGATGGCGGACTTATACAAAGCATGTATGTCTACAGCCACACATGCCATCGAACAATACGGTTTTTGGATGGATTTCCACTGAGTTAAGCCAAAAAGGCACAGCTCAGTGCCCCAGGATCCTGCTTTCAGGAGACAGAAAAATGAACTGACTTAACGGTCACTAGTGGGGCATGATGGGATGCAGGGTGTACGGCGAAGTTCTTAAAGGCACAGTGACAGTTTTATTAGCTAGATTTTTCTTTGCAGCCCACTGGCTAATTCTGTCCTTGATACCTTTTCATTTGTCCTTTTAAGAAAGGTTTGTGAAAGATTTTCTATGGTCGCTTATCCTTTTAAAGTGATAATACGTATTTTATAATAATAAAATGAAATTGAGCCTTCTTTGCCTTTTATAGGGTGCAAGTATTCATTTATATCAGTGTAAATATATATATATATATATATATATATATATATATATATATATATATATATATATATATATATATATATGTATATATAAACGCACACATACATATACCAATATACATTCATACATAAACATGAGTGCTCCTGGATCCCACAAGTGAGTGGGACTATTCAGTGCTTATGAGGAGGATCCCCTGGAAAAGAATAACCAGTTGCAATATCAGACTGTAGGGGGCAGAAACAAATGTTTAAATACAGGGAGGAAGTAGTACACTTATGTAAGTTTTATCTCCACTCTTCCCCCTGGAGTAACTGATAAGCTGAAACCGACCCAAGGGATCAATAATCATGAGCATGCAAAGGTAATATTTTAAACCAAGTGGGTCTGTGTATCAAGAACAGGCAGGAAAGTGAACTGACTGAATGAGATTTGTACAACCCATCTGCAAATAACCATTATTCTTCGAGAAGAACAGCCACCCAATACATTAGGCACTGCACTCAAAGTCTCTCAAACGGGGCTACTGATTTTTATGCTTATGAAATATCATCTGCATCGTCAGTAACAAAGATCATTTTGGCCTATAAAAAAAAGTGCAAACATACAACTGTGCCACAGTGCATGTGCTGAACGTGGCTATCAAAAACAGAAAAAAGGTGAGTGACTTACCAGCTGGAACTGCGGAATCTGTGGGAGTTGGCTCAGCATGGCTATCTGCTGGGGAGACAGCTGAGGTGCCATATTGAAGAGACCAGGGTTCAGACTGTTGTTTGGGAACTGCTTAAGCATGGAGGCTGAGACCTGGATTTTGAAGAAGACAAAGTAAACATTTTTTGTGGGTCCAATCTGCTAACAGCCCAGGTTAGTGCTTCCCAATTTGCTTTCAAGAGCTGCCTACCTGTGGTGGGAGGAACTGTGGAGGCCCCTGGGCACGAAGACTGGGGGATGAATTAAGGGGCTGCCCTGGAGTATGCATGCCCCGGGATTGTGTTGCACTGTTTCCAAAAAGTCCATGATTTCCACCCTGAAAAAAAAATCTCAGTAAGACCAAAGCATGACCAAACGGGGGCAGTCAATTTGTTCAATTCCTTCTAGTCAAAACTGTAGGTTCGTTTTCAATGAGAATCGGAATGACCACCCTCAACAGCCCAACCCCCTTGGAGAATAAACCACCCTACCAGAAAATTAACCCAATAACTTTTTTTGTTTTTAGGCTACCACTTTAGATAAAGTTTGGATTAGACTACTTACACTCTGAAATTAACACCTTACATTGAGAGTAAACAATACAAAAAAACATGTGCCTATCATTAGGCAATGTAAGGAGGATTAAAGTGAAAACCTATTTACCCTCCACTGTATATCTGCAAATCTTTACTGTTTGCCTGGACAATATATGATGCTTCAGGAAATAAAAGCTCTGTTGCATTCAAAGTCTACTGGTTAGTTGAGTCCTGCAGAGCTGCACTGAAAGCTAAAACAAGCCCTAAAAATGTTTCAAATATCCACATATTGTATGGGGCAATTATTCACTAAGAATTTATTTGGAAGTTGTGCTTTAAAAATGATATTACTTACCTTGTAAGCATCTGTATGTTGCATGAGTGCTGTAGACTCACATGCTTATCATACTCCTGCCATCTAATGTTTTTCTCAGACTATTGCAACTTCTGTAGGGAAATGCCTCCTTGGCATGGTTACCCCCCTGACTTTTTGCCTTTGCTGATGCTAAGTTATGATTTGAAAGTGTGCTGGGACCCTGCTAACCAGGCCCCAGCACCAGTGTTCTTTCCCTAAACTGTACCTTTGTCTCCACAATTGGCACAACCCTGGCACCCAGGTAAGCCCCTTGTAACTGGTACCCCTGGTACCAGGGGCCCTGATGCCAGGGAAGGTCTCTAAGGGCTGCAGCATGTCTTATGCCACCCTAGAGACCCCTCACCCAGCACAGGCACACAGGCTTCACAGCTTGTGTGTGCTGGGGGGGAGAACATGACTAAGTCGACATGGCACTCCCGTCAGAGTGCCATGCCAACCTCACACTGCCTGTGGCATAGGTGAGTCACCCCTCTAGCAGGCCTTACAGCCCTAAGGCAGGGTGCACTATACCACAGGTGAGGGCATAGGTGCATAAGCACTATGCCCCTACAGTGTCTAAGCAAAACCTTAGACATTGTAAGTGCAGGGTAGCCATAAGAGTATATGGTCTGGGAGTTGGTCAAACACGAACTCCACAGTTCCATAATGGCTACACTGAAAACTGGGAAGTTTGGTATCAAACTTCTCAGCACAATAAATGCACACTTATGCCAGTGTGCAATTTATTGTAAAATACACCCAGAGGGCATCTTAGAGATGCCCCCTGAAAACATACCCGACTTCCAGTGTAGGCTGACTAGTTTTTGCCAGCCTGCCACACACCAGACATGTTGCTGGCCACATGGGGAGAGTGCCTTTGGCACTCTGTGGCCAGGAACAAAGCCTGTACTGGGTGGAGGTGCTTCTCACCTCCCCCTGCAGGAACTGTAACACCTGGCGGTGAGCCTCAAAGGCTCACCCCCTTTGTTACAGCGCCACAGGGCAACCCAGCTAGAGGAGATGTCCGCCCCTTCGGCCACTGCCCCCACTTTAGGCGGCAAGGCTGGAGGAGATAATTAGGAAAACAAGGAGGAGTCACCCACCAGTCAGGACAGCCCCTAAGGTGTCCTGAGCTGAGGTGACCCTTACTTTTAGAAGTCCTCCATCTTGTGGATGGAGGATTCCCCCAATAGGATTAGGGATGTGCCCCCCTCCCTACAGAGAGTGTGTAGCCACCCTCAAGGACAGTAGCCATTGGCTACTGCCCTCCCAGACCTAAACACACCCCTAAAATCAGTATTTAGGGGCTCCCCAGAACCTAGGAAACTAGATTCCTGCAACCTTAACAAGAAGGATTGCTAACCTGAAGCCCTGCAGAGAAGATGGAGATGACAACTGCCTTGGCCCCAGCCCTACCGGCCTGTCTCCCAACTGAGAAGAAAACTGCAACAGCGACGCATCCAACAGGGACCAGCGACCTCTGAAGCCTCAGAGGACTGCCCTGCAACCAAGGACCAAGAAACTCCAGTGAACAGCGGCCCTGTTCAACAACCTGCAACAAAGAAACAAACCGGAAGCGTGAGACTTTCCACTCTGCACCCGAAGCCCCCAGGCTCGACCTGCGGAAAACCAACACCTCAGGGAGGACTCCCCGGCAACGCGAGCCCGTGAGTAACCAGAGACGACCCCCCTGAGCCCCCACAGCAATGCCTGCAGAGGAAATCCAGAGGCTCCCCCCAACCACAACTGCCTGTAACAAGGCACCTGACACCTGGAACCAACACTACACCCGCAGCCCACAGGACCTGAAGGAACCGAACTCCAGTGTAGGAGTGACCCTCTGCCTAGCCCAGGTGGCGGCTACCCTGAGGAGCACCCCCTGTGCCTGCCTGCACCGTTTAAGAGACCCCCCGGTCTCCCCATTACTTCCTACCTGAAACCCGACGCCTGTTTGCACTCTGCACCTGGCCGCCCCTGTGCCGCTGAGGGTGTACTTTCTGTGCCTGCTTGTGTCCCCCCCCCCCCCCCCGGTGCCCTACAAAACCCGCCTGGTCTGCCCCCCAAGGACGCGGGTACTTACCTGCTGGCAGACTGGAACCGGGGCACCCCTGCTCTCCATTGAAGCCTATGTGTTGTGGGCACCTCTTTGACCTCTGCACCTGACCGGCCCTGAGCTGCGGGTGTGGTAACTTTGGGGTTGCCTTGAACCCCCAACGGTGGGCTACCTTGGACCCAACTTTGAACCCTGTAAGTATTTTACTTACCTGTGAACTTAACATTTACTTACCTCCCCCAGGAACTGCTGATTTTTGCAGTGTCTACTTTTAAAATAGCTTATTGCCATTTTTGTCAAAACTGTACATGCTATTGTGATTATTCAAAGTTCCTACAATACCTGATCGAAATACCTTTCATTTGAAGTATTACTTGTAAATCTTGAACCGGTGGTTCTTAAAATAAACTAAGAAAATATATTTTTCTATATAAAAACCTATTGGCCTGGAATTTGTCTATGTGTGTTCCTCATTTATTGCCTGTGTGAGTACAACAAATGCTTAACACTACCCTCTGATAAGCCTACTGCTCGACCACACTACCACAAAACACAGCATTAGAATTATCTCTTGTTGCCACTATCTTACCTCTAAGGGGAACCCTTGGACTCTGCGCATGCTATTTCTTACTTTGAAATAGTTTATACAGAGCCAACTTCCTACAACTTCTTTTTCTATAAAGAAGTATTTTGAGTCAAAAGGTCTTTTTGACTCCACCTTGTCATGGGTTCATTTCATACCCTCCTTGAGCACACATTTTAGCTTAGGCCTGCGGGCTGTGCCCTTTTACCTAAATATGTGCACTGACATTATTTATGCATTTTATTTATATTTAGTTAGCCTGCTTTCAGCTGGGATGTTTTTATTTTCTAATTAGCTGCAATTTGTGATTCTGCTAAAGCATTATTATTCTGTGCACAACATTTCACCATGTACCCCTGTCCAAGGTTGACAAGAACTGTATATAATAATCCAGCTAGCAATTGTTGCAACAAGAGTATGTAAAGAGTCTGGCACTTAGGCACATGCCCACATTGGGCCTTCTTCACAAAACCAAAGGAAAGTGTTACTTACCCAGTAGACATCTGTTTGTGGAATGTAGTGCTGTAGATTCACATGCTATGCATAGTCTGCCATCTAGTGCTGGGCTCGGAGTGTTACAAGTTGTTTTTCTTCCAAGAAGTGTTTGAGTCACAGGATTGAGTGACTCCTCCTTTTCGGCTCCATGGGCATCGACTCCATGTTAGATTGTTTTCCAGCAGAGAGAGATAAGAGTATAAAGAAAAGAGATGTCCATGCAAATGGAAAATATATATATATATATATATATATATATATATATATATATATATATATATTTCCAACAAAATGCAATGGCCACGCTCTCCGCTCAGACTGCAAAAACAATTCAAAATGTATTCAGTGCAAAGGTTTTGTTTTTCTTGACTGCTTTGTTGTGGATATGGATATATATATATATGGAAAATGTCACTTACCCAGTGTACATCTGTTCGTGGCATTAGTCGCTGCAGATTCACATGCTGTGCACAGTCCGCCATCTGGTGTTGGGCTCGGAGTGTTACAAGTTGTTTTTCTTCGAAGAAGTCTTTTCGAGTCACAAGACCGAGGGACTCCTCCCATTTCGCCTCCATTGCGCATGGGCGTCGACTCCATCTTAGATTGTTTTGCCCGCAGAGGGTGAGGTAGGAATTGTGTATGCTAGTAATAGTGCCCATGCAATGGAGTGAATGCGTATGTACATAATAAAGTTTTAAGTAATATATTTACAAATGTACAAATGTTTAAGATCTACTTCTAAACAGCTACAGTCTCCCGGGGAGGCGGGTGGGCGCATGTGAATCTGCAGCGACTAATGCCACGAACAGATGTACACTGGCTAAGTGACATTTTCCGTTCGATGGCATGTGTAGCTGCAGATACACATGCTGTGCATAGACTAGTAAGCAGTTATCTCCCCAAAAGCGGTGGTTCAGCCTGTAGGAGTTGAAGTAGTTTGAAATAATGTTCTTAATACAGCTTGACCTACTGTTGCTTGTTGTGCAGTTAGCACATCTACACAGTAGTGCTTGGTAAATGTATGAGGCGTAGACCATGTTGCTGCCTTACATATTTCGTTCATTGGAATATTTCCTAGAAAGGCCATGGTAGCACCTTTCTTTCTGGTTGAGTGTGCCTTTGGTGTAATAGGCAGTTCTATTTTAGCTTTAAGATAGCAGGTTTGAATGCACTTAACTATCCATCTAGCAATGCCTTGTTTTGAAATTGGATTTCCTGTATGAGGTTTTTGAAAGGCGATAAATAGTTGTTTTGTCTTTCGAATTAGTTTTGTTCTGTCAATGTAGTACATTAGTGCTCTTTTGATGTCTAATGTATGTAGTGCTCTTTCGGCTACCGAATCTGGCTGTGGGAAGAACACTGGTAATTCTACTGTTTGATTTAGGTGGAACGGTGAGATTACTTTTGGTAAAAATGTAGGATTGGTTCGTAGAACAACTTTATTTTTGTGTATTTGAATAAATGGTTCTTGAATGGTAAATGCTTGAATCTCACTCACTCTTCTTAGA
This sequence comes from Pleurodeles waltl, assembly GCF_031143425.1. Taxonomy (NCBI): domain Eukaryota; kingdom Metazoa; phylum Chordata; class Amphibia; order Caudata; family Salamandridae; genus Pleurodeles; species Pleurodeles waltl. The sequence continues at coordinate 314,918,710 of NC_090443.1, forward strand.
GATGTGATGGCAATTAAAAACGCAACTTTCCACGTTAAGTATTGCATTTCACAAGAGTGCATGGGCTCAAAAGGTGGACCCATGAGTCCTGTTAGGACAATGTTGAGGTTCCATGAAGGAACTGGTGGTGTTCTTGGTGGTATAATTCTCTTTAGGCCTTCCATAAACGCCTTTATGACTGGTATCCTAAACAATGAAATTGAGTGCGTAATTTGTAGGTAAGCAGAAAATTGCCGTAAGATGTATTTTAATGGAAGAGAAAGCTAGGTTAGATTTTTGCAAATGTAGTAAGTATCCTACTATTTCTTTTGCAGATGCGTGTAAAGGTTGAATTTGATTATTATGGCAGTAATAAACAAATCTTTTCCACTTATTTGCATAGCAGTGTCTAGTGGTAGGTTTTCTAGCTTGTTTTATGACCTCCTTACATTCCTGTGTGAGGTCTAAGTGCCCGAATTCTAGGATTTCAGGAGCCAAATTGCTAGATTCAACGATGCTGGATTTGGATGTCTGATCTGTTGTTTGTGTTGTGTTAACAGATCTGGTCTGTTGGGTAGTTTGACATGAGGTACTACTGAAAGGTCTAGTAGTGTCGTGTACCAAGGTTGCCTTGCCCATGTTGGTGCTATTAGTATGAGTTTGAGTTTGTTTTGACTCAACCTGTTTACTAGATTTGGAAGGAGAGGGAGAGGGGGAAAAGCGTACGCAAATATCCCTGACCAGTTCATCCATAGAGCATTGCCTTGGGATTGATCTTGTGGGTACCTGGATGCGAAGTTTTGGCATTTTGAGTTTTCCTTTGTTGCAAATAGATCTATTTGAGGTGTTCCCCAAATTTGAAAGTAATTGTTTAGTATTTGGGGGTGAATTTCCCATTCGTGGGTTTGTTGGTGATCTCGAGAGAGATTGTCTGCCAACTGGTTCTGAATCCCTGGAATAAATTGTGCTATTAGGCGAATGTGGTTGTGAATCGCCCAATGCCATATTTTTTGTGTTAGGAGGCACAACTGTGTCGAGTGTGTCCCCTCCTTGTTTGTTTAGATAATACATTGTTGTCATGTTGTCTGTTTTGACAAGAATGTATTTTGGGGTTTATGGGTTGAAATGCTTTCAGCGCTAGAAATACTGCTAACAGTTCTTAGTGATTTATGTGAAACTGCCTCTGATGTATGTCCCATTGTCCTTGGATGCTGTGTTGATTGAGGTGTGCTCCCCACCCTGTCATGGAAGCATCCGTCGTTATGACGTATTGTGGCACTGGGTCTTGGAAAGGCCGCCCTCGGTTTAAATTTGTACTGTTCCACCATAGAAACGAGATGTATGTTTGGCGGTCTATCAACACCAGATCTAGAAGCTGACCCTGTGCTTGTGACCATTGTGATGCTAGGCACTGTTGTAAGGGCCGCATATGCAATCTTGCGTTTGGGACAATGGCTATGCATGAAGACATCATGCCTAGGAGTTTCATTACCATTTTGACTTGTATCTTTTGTGTTGGATACATGGCCTGTATTACCTTGTGAAATGTTTGAACCCTTTGTGGACTTGGAGTGGCAATCCCTTTTGCTGTGTTGATTGTCGCTCCTAAGTATTGCTGTGTTTGACACGGCAAAAGGTGTGACTTCGCGTAGTTGATGGAGAAACCTAGCTTGTGAAGGGTCTGTATGACATAGTTTGTGTGCTGTGAACACTGTCTTAGCGTGTTGGTTTTGATTAACCAGTCGTCTAAGTACGGGAACACATGTATTTGCTGCCTTCTGATATGTGCAGCTACTACTGCCAGGCATTTTGTAAAAACTCTTGGCGCAGTTGTTATTCCGAATGGCAACACTTTGAATTGGTAATGTATTCCTTGGAATACGAACCTTAGGTATTTCCTGTGTGAAGGATGTATTGGTATATGGAAATACGCATCTTTTAGGTCTAATGTTGTCATGTAATCTTGCTGTTTGAGCAGTGGGATTACGTCTTGTAACGTGACCATGTGAAAGTGGTCTGATTTGATGTAGGTATTTAGTGTTCTGAGATCTAGTATTGGTCTCAGAGTTTTGTCCTTTTTGGGTATTAGAAAGTACAGTGAGTAAACTCCTGTGTTTTTTTTGTAGATTTGGTACTAATTCTATTGCGTCCTTTTGTAGCAATGCTTGAACTTCTAGTCCTAGAAGATCTATATGTTGTTTTGACATATTGTGTGTTTTCGGTGGGACGTTTGGAGGGAATTGGAGAAATTCTATGCAATAACCATGCTGGATAATTGCTAAGACCCAAGTGTCTGTTGTTATTTCCTCCCAAAGTTTGTAAAATTGGCTTAGTCTTCCCCCCACAGGTGTTATGTGATGGGGTTGTGTGACTTGTGAGTCACTGTTTATTTTGAGGAGTTTTGGGGCCTTGAAATTTTCCTCGATTTCTTGGGAATTGGCCCTCTCTATATTGCCCCCGAAAACCTCCCCTTTGATATTGACCCTGGTAAGTAGGCCTTGTTTGTGAGGTTGTGGTTTCTGTGGGTTGACCTCGAAACCCTCCCCTAAAAGGTGTTTTCCGAAATGTGCCTCTGCTCTGCGGGGAGTAGAGTGCGCCCATGGCTTTGGCTGTATCGGTGTCTTTTTTGAGTTTCTCAATGGCAGGGTCAACCTCCGGCCCAAACAATTGCTGTTCATTAAATGGCATATTGAGCACAGCTTGTTGGATTTCCGGCTTGAACCCTGAAGTGCGCAGCCATGCGTGCCTTCGTATCGTGATTGCAGTGTTTATTGTCCTTGCAGCTGTATCTGCTGCATCCATGGAAGACCGTATCGGATTATTTGAGATACTTTGTCCCTCTTCTACCACCTGTTGCGCTCTTTTTTGGAACTCCTTGGGTAAGTGTTCGATGAAATGTTGCATTTCATCCCAATGAGCTCTGTCGTATCTTGCCAAAAGTGCTTGTGAATTGGCAATACGCCATTGATTTGCTGCTTGTGCTGCAACCCTTTTTCCTGCAGCATCAAATTTGCGGCTCTCTTTGTCTGGAGGTGGTGCGTCTCCTGAGGTATGAGAGTTGGCTCTCTTACGAGCTGCCCCGACAACTACGGAGTCTGGTGTTAGTTGTGTTGTAATATAGATTGGATCTGTTGGCGGTGGCTTGTACTTTTTCTCCACCCTTGGAGTTATGGCTCTGCCTTTAACTGGATCCTGAAATATTTGCTTTGAATGTTTTAGCATTCCTGGGAGCATGGGAAGGCTTTGGTACTGGCTATGGGTGGAGGATAGGGTGTTAAACAGAAAGTCATCCTCAATTGGTTCAGAATGTAAGGTGACGTTGTGAAATTCGGCTGCCCTTGCGACCACCTGTGTGTATGATGTACTGTCCTCAGGTGGTGACGGTTTTGTGGGATAGGAGTCTGGGCTGTTGTCAGACACTGGAGCATCATAAAGGTCCCATGCATCGGGATCATCCTGACTCATTGTAGTATGAGCTGGTGAGTGCATCAGTGGTGGAGTTGTTGCTGGTGATGCATGTATTGACGGTGGTGGAGACGGTGGTGGGGTTGTTTTCCTTGCCACTTTTGCCTGTGGTTGCTTGTCCTTTTGTTGAAAGGCAAGTTTCCTTTTTATTTTGATTGGGGGAAGAGTGGTTATCTTCCCTGTGTCCTCATGAATATGAAGCCTTCTTTGCGTGTAGTCAGGCTCTAAAGCTTGAAGCTCCTCTCCAAATCTATGTAATTGGGAGGTTAATCCTTGTTCCTCTGTATAGGAACTAGTTTTCGGCTCCGAGGCTGGATGTTTCGGAACCGAAACATTTTCGGAAGTCTTTTTAGGCTCCGAAGAAACCTTCTTTGTTTTCGGCGTGGTGTCTCGGTGCCGAAATTCTTCGGTGCCGCTGTCTCTGTGCCGAAGTTTCTCGGAGCCGCTGTCTCGGCTCCGAGGTTGCTGTGTGGCGGTATCTCGACCGGAGTCGGATGACTTCGACACCAGCATGCCCTTTTTCGGTGCCTTGGATCGGTCACCTAGTTTTCGGGTTAAGCCATGGCCTGTTGGCGGTGGCGTCCCCTGGGCTTTTGTGGACTTTTTGTGAGTCTTGATTTTCGACGTCTTACTCACGGTTTGGTGTGTTTCTTCGGCGTCGAGTTCTTCAGAATCCGACTCGCGGATGGAGAAAGCTTCTTCTTCCTCCTCGAAATGTTCTTGACCTGTCGGCGTGGACGCCATTTGTAGTCTCCTGGCTCTTCGGTCTCTCAGCGTCTTCCTCGACCGAAACGCTCGACAGGCTTCACAAGTATCCTCCTTGTGCTCGGGGGACAAGCACAAGTTACAGACCAGATGCTGATCCGTATACGGATACTTGTTATGGCATTTTGGGCAGAAGCGGAATGGGGTCCGTTCCATCAGCCTTGAAGTCGCACGTGGCCGGGCCGACCAGGCCCCGACGGGGGATCGAAAAAACCCCGAAGGGCCACCGGAGCTCTTCAAAATTCGGTGTCGATTTGTTCTAACTAACCCGATACCGAACGCAAACAATACCGACGATTTTTTCCGAGATTCTAACTAACTTTCAGACCCGAAACACGGAGCGAAAAGGAACCCGTCCGAACCCGATGGCGGAAAAAAAACAATCTAAGATGGAGTCGACGCCCATGCGCAATGGAGTCGAAATGGGAGGAGTCCCTCGGTCTCGTGACTCGAAAAGACTTCTTTGAAGAAAAACAACTTGTAACACTCCGAGCCCAACACCAGATGGCGGACTGTGCACAGCATGTGTATCTGCAGCTAGACATGCCATCGAACATATATATATATATATATATATATATATATATATATATGGAAAATGTCACTTACCCAGTGTACATCTGTTTGTGGCATGAGACGCTGCAGATTCACATGCTGTGCATTATCCTGCCATCTAGTGTTGGGCTCGGAGTGTTACAAGTTGTTTTTCTTCGAAGAAGTATTTTCGAGTCACGAGACCGAGGGACTCCTCCCTTTTTGGCTCCATTGCGTATGGGCGTCGACTCCATCTTAGATTATTTTCCCCGCAGAGGGTGAGGTAGGAGTTGTGAATTTACTAGATGTGCCCATGCAATGGAGTAGGTATGTATGTACATAATGTGTATTAAAATAATATTTATTTACAAATTTACAATTTTCATTCAACTAATAATGGCTACAGGCTCCCAGGGAGGTGGGAGGGCGCATGTGAATCTGCAGCGTCTCATGCCACAAACAGATGTACACTGGTTAGTGACATTTTCAATTCGGTGGCATGTGTAGCTGCAGATACACATGCTGTGCATAGACTAATAAGCAGTGATCTCCCCAAAAAGCAGTGGCTTAGCCTGTAGGAGTTGAAGTTGTCTGAAATAATGTTCTTAATACAGCCTGTCCTACTGTGGCTTGTTGTGTTGTTAACACATCTACACAGTAATGCTTCATGAATGTATGAGGCGTAGACCAGGTGGCTGCATTACAAATTTCTGTCATAGGTATATTCCCCAGAAAAGCCATTGTGGCGCCTTTTTTCCTAGTGGAATGCGCTCTTGGTGTAATAGGTAGATCTCTTTTTGCTTTAATATAGCAAGTTTGAATACATTTAACTATCCATCTGGCAATGCCTTGTTTGGATATAGGATTACCTGCATGAGGTTTTTGGAAGGCTACAAACAATTGTTTTGTTTTACGAAATTGTTTTGTTCTGTCAATGTAATACATTAGTGATCTTTTTATGTCTAATGTATGTAAGGCTCTTTCGGCTACTGAGTCTGGTTGTGGAAAGAAGACTGGGAGTTCCACTGTTTGGTTTAGGTGGAATGGCGATATGACCTTTGGTAGGAATTTGGGATTTGTACGGAGAACCACTTTATGTTTATGTATTTGTATAAAGGGTTCTTGTATAGTAAATGCTTGTATCTCACTTACTCTTCTAAGTGATGTGATAGCTATTAGAAAGGCTACTTTCCAAGTTAAGTATTGCATTTCACAAGAGTGCATGGGTTCGAATGGTGGTCCCATGAGTCGTGTTAATACAATATTAAGGTTCCACGAAGGTACTGGTGGTGTTCTTGGGGGTATGATTCTTTTTAGTCCCTTCATAAATGCTTTGATGACTGGGATTCTAAAAAGCGATGTTGAATATGTAATCTGCAGATAGGCAGATTTTGCTGTGAGATGTAGAGAATGCTAGCTTAGTCTTTTGTAAGTGTAATAAGTAGCTTACAATGTCCTTTGCAGAAGCATGTAGTGGTTGAATTTGATTAGTGTGGCAGTAGTAAACAAATATTTTCCATTTGTTTGCGTAACAATGTCATGTAGTAGATTTTCTAGCTTGTTTAATGACCTCCATACATTCTTGTGTAAGGTCTAAGTGTCCAAATTCTAAGACTTCAGGAGGCAGATTGCTAGATTGAGCGATGCTGGATTCGGGTGTCTGATCTGTTGTTTGTGTTGAGTTAACAGATCTGGCCTGTTTGGTAATTTGATGTGAGGTACTACTGATAGGTCCAGCAGTGTTGTGTACCACAGTTGGCGAGCCCAGGTTGGTGCTATGAGTATTAGTTTGAGTCTGTTTTGACTTAGTTTGTTTACCAGATAAGGAATGAGTGGGAGAGGGGGAAAAGCGTAAGCAAATATCCCTGACCAACTGATCCATAACGCATTGCCCTTGGATTGAGGGTGTGGGTACCTGGACGCGAAGTTTTGGCATTTTGCGTTTTGTTGCGAATGGGTCTATTTTTGGTGTTCCCCAGCGTAGGAAGTAATCCAGTAGGATCTGGGGATGAATTTCCCATTTGTGTGTTTGCTGGTGATCTCAACTGAGATTGTCGGGCAACTGGTTCTGAATGCCTGGGATGTATTGTGCTATTAGGCGAATGTGATTGTGAATTGCCCAATGCCAATTTTTTTTTGCTAAGAGACAGTTGTGACAAGTGTTTCCCTCCTTGTTTGTTGAGATAATACATTGTTGTCATGTTGTCGGTTTTGACAAGAATGTGTTTGTGGGCTATTAGTGGTTGAAATGCTTTTAATGCTAGAAACACTGCCAACAGTTCTAAATGATCTATGTGGAGTTGTTTTTGTTGATTGTCCCATTGTCCCTGTATACTGTGCTTGTTGAGGTGTGCTCCCCACCCATCATGGAAGCATCTGTTGTGATCACATCTTGAGGCACTGGGTCCTGGAATGGCCACCTCTGGTTTAAATTTATATGGTTCGACCATTGAAGCGAGAAGTGTGTCTGGCGGTCTATCCACACTAGATCTTGGAGTTGACCCTGTGCTTGTGTCCATTGTTTTGCTAGGCACTGTTGTAAGGGCTGCATGTGTAATCTCGCGTTTGGGACAATGGCTATGCATGAAGACATCATGCCTAGAAGTTTCATTACAAACCTTACTGGGTTAGTGTTGGTTTGGCTGTATGTTTGATGTTATATTTTGGAACGCTTGGACCCTTTGTGGACTTGGAGTGGCAATCGCTTTTTGTGTGTTGAGTGTTGCTCCCAAGTATTGTTGTATTTGGGATGGCTGCAGATGTGATTTCTGGTAATTTATAGAAAACCCTAGTTTGTGTAGAGTTTCTATAACGTATTGCGTGTGAAGAAGACACTGTTGTTGAGTGCTGGTTTTTATTAGCCAGTCGTCAAAGTATGGGAAGACGTGCATGTGCTATCTCCTTATGTGAGCGGCTACTACTGCAAGGCATTTTGTGAATACCCTTGGGGCTGTTGTTATCCACAACGCTAACACTTTGAATTGATAGTGTATGCCGTGTATTACAAACCTTAAGTATTTTCTGTGAGAAGGGTGGATGAGTATGTGAAAGTAGGCATCCTTGAGATCTAACGTTGACATGTAGTCCTCCTTTTTTAGTAAGGGAACCACGTCTCGAAGTGTTACCATGTGGAAGTGATCCGACTTGATGAAGAGATTCAGTGTTCTGAGGTCTAATATAGGTCTTAACGTTTTGTCCTTCTTTGGAATTGGGAAATATAGTGAGTAGACGCCTGTTCCTTTCTGATGGTTGTGTACTAACTCTATTGCTTGTTTTTGTAATAATGCTTGGACCTCTAGTTGTAACAGGTCTAAGTGTTGTTTGGACATATTGTGTGCCCTTGGGGGCACATCTGGCGGGAAATTTGTGAATTCTATGCAATAACCATGTTTGATAATGGCTAGTATCCATGCGTCCGTAGTAATGTGCCTCCAGTTTTGATAGTATGCGGTAAGTCTCCCTCCCACTGGTGTTAAGTGTTGGGGTTTTGTGACATTGAAGTCACTGTTTGGTTTGGCTTGTTTTAGGTGTCTGGAACTTTCCCCTTCCTCTTGGGAATTGTCCACCTCTATATGAGCCACGAAACCCTCCCCTCTGGTATTGTACCTGATAGGTGGGTCTGGTTTGAGAGGTGGAAGGCTCTGGTGTTTGCATTCGAAACCCCCCTCTAAATTGTGGCTTTCTAAATGTGCCTCTGCCCTGAGGGGAGTAGAGCGCGCCCATGGCTTTGCCCGTTTCCTTATTTAATTTTTCAATTGCTCTGTCCACTTGCGGCTCAAACAATTATTCCTGGTTAAAAGGCATGTTCAACACCGCTTGTTGGATTTCTGGCTTGAATCCAGAGCTTCGTAACCATGCATACCTGCGAATGGTTACCGCAGTGTTGACCGTTCGTGCTGCCGTGTCTGCCGAGTCTAATACGGACCTTATTTGGTTGTTGGAAATTGCTTGTCCTTCTTCCACAACCTGCTGGGCACGTTTCTGGTGTTCTTTAGGCAAGTGTTGTATAATGTATTGCATCTCGTCCCAGTGTGCCCTGTCACAGCGAGCAAGTAGGGCTTGTGAGTTTGCGATCCGCCATTGATTGGCTGCCTGTGCTGCCACTCGTTTGCCCGCTGCATCAAACTTCCTAGCCCCTTTGTCAGGCGGTGGAGCGTCTCCTGAGGATTGAGAGTTTGCCCTCTTTTTTGCTGCTCCTAAGTTGCTGTGTTATAAACACAGGATCCGTTGGGGAGGCTTGTATTTTTCTCCACCCTAGGCGTGATAGCCCTTCCTTTGACTGGCTCCTGGAATACCTGTTTTGCATGTTTGAGCGTGCCCGGGAGCATTGGCAGACTCTGGTAGGAAGTGTGGGTGGATGCCAAGGTGTTGAACAGGAAATCATCCTCTATTGGCTCAGAGTGCATTGCTACATTATGGAACGTAGCTGCCCTTGATAGTACCTGCGTATATGCAGTACTGTCCTCTGGAGGTGACGGCTTTGTTGGGTAACAGTCCGGACTGTTGTCTGATACCGGTGCACCATACAAGTCCCATGCATCAGGCTCATCCTGCGTCATCCCTGTATGTGTAGTTGAATGCATAGGAGGTGTTCCCACCGGAGACAACTGTGGTGAGTGTAGTGGGGAAGGTTGTGGAGAAAAACTTGGTGGTGGTGTTTTTTCTCTGGCCACCTTCGCCTTTGGCTGCATTTCTGACTCTTGAAATGCCAGCTTTCTTTTTGTTTTAATTGGAGGAAGAGTTTGTATTTTCCCAGTCTCTTTCTGGATATGCAACCTCCTTTGCATATGGTCTGGCTCAACCATACTTATTCCCTGCTCAAATCTGTGCTTTTCATGCATTTGGCTGGAAAGTCCTTGCTCTTCTGTGTAAGAGCTTCTTTTCGGCTCCAAAGCCGCTTTTTTCGGTACCGATGTTTCCGATAAAGTCTTTTTCGGTTCCGACGTTATTTTCCTCACCTTGGGTGAGTCGAACTCTCGGTGTCGAGATCGTTCGGTGCCGGAATCTCGACCGGAGTCGGAAGTCTTCGGCAAATCTCTGGCCTTTTTCGGTGCCGATGTTTGGTCACCTTCTTTTCGATGGGTTAAGCCATGGCCTGCTGGCAGTGGCGTCCCCTTGACCTTAACGATCTTTGTGTGAGTTTTGGACGGGGCAGTTTTACTCACTGTTTTCTGCATCGTTGTGGTTCGCTCACTTTCGGAATCGTCAGAGTCTGTCCCCTGGATGGAAATTCTTTCCTCCTCCTCAGCGTCTAGTTGTTCTCTCGGTGTCGACGCCACTTGTAGTCTTCTCGCTCGATCACGAAGGGTCTTTTTTGATCGAAACGCTCGACAGGCCTCACAAGTATCCTCCCTGTGTTCTGGTGATAAACACAGATTACAGACCAGGTGTTGGTCTGTATAAGTATACTTCGAGTGGCACTTCGGACAGAAGCGGAAGGGGGTCCGATCCATCAGTCTTCGTTGATGGATGCGTTCGGGCCGACCAGGCCCCGCTGAAGAGCAGAAACCCCGAAGGGCCGCGGGAGCGCCTCTGCGATCGGTGCAGATACGATAACTCTAACCCGGTATCGAGCAATAACAATACTGTCGAATTTTCGATATTTAGCTAACTTTCCCGATTCGAAATACGGAGCGAAGAGGAACACGTCCGAACCCGATGGCGGAAAGAAAACAATCTAAGATGGAGTCAACTCCCATGCGCAATGGAGCCGAAAAGGGAGGAGTCCCTCGGTCTTGTGACTCGAAAAGACTTCTTCGAAGAAAAACAACTTGTAACACTCCGAGACCAAACCTAGATGGCAGGATAATGCACAGCATGTGTATCTGCAGCTACACATGCCACCGAACATATATATATATGGAAAATGTCACTTACCCAGTGTTCGTAGCATGTTCCGCTGCAGATTCACATGCTGTGCACTGTTCCTGCCATCTAGTGTTGGGCTTAGAGTGTTACAAGTTGTTTTTCTTCGAAGAAGTATTTTCGAGTCACGGGACCGAGTGACTACTCCCTTTCGGCTCCATTGCGCATGGGCATCGACTCCATCTTAGATTGTTTTCCCGCAGAGGAGTGGTGAATGAGAATAGTAGAGATGTCCATGCAATGGAATAGACATGTATGTACATAGTTTGTGCTAAAGGAATATTTATTTACATATATAGAATTTCTAATTACAACTTAAACCGCTACAGGCTGCCGGGGAGGTGGGAGGGCGCCTGCGAATCTGCAGCGGAACATGCCACGAACAGATTTACACTGGGTAAGTGACATTTTCCGGTCGATGGCATGTGTAGCTGCAGATACACATGCTGTGCCTAGACTACAAAGCAGTAATCCTCCCAAAAGCGGTGGTCAGCCTTTAGGAGTTGAAGTTGTTTGAAATAATGTTCTAAGTACAGCCTGTCCCACTGTGGCTTGTTGTGTTGCTAACACATCTACACAGTAGTGTTTGGTAAACGTATGAGGTATGGACCAAGTGGCTGCCTTACAAATCTGTCATTGGTATGTTACCTAGAAAGGCTATTGTTGCTCCTTTCTTCCTAGTGGAATGTGCCTTTGGTGTAATGAGTAGCTCTCTTTTAGCTTTTCTGTAACAAGTTTGTATGCATTTGACTATCCATCTGGCTATGCCCTGTTTGGATATAGGGTTACCAGTATGGGGTTTTTGGAAAGCGACGAACAATTGTTTAGTTTTACGAAATGGTTTTGTTCTGTCTATATAGTACATTAGTGCTCTTTTTATGTCTAATGTATGCAGTGCCCTTTCTGCTACTGAGTCTGGCTGTGGGAAGAAGACTGTGAGCTCCACAGTTTGGTCTAAATGAAACGGTGAGATGACTTTTGGCAAAAAAATTGGATTTGTGCGGAGAACTATTTTATGTTTGTGTACTTGTATAAAAGGCTCTTCGATAGTAAACGCTTGTATTTCACTAACTCTTCATAGTGAAGTGATGGCTACTAGAAATGCTACCTTCCAAGTTAAGAACTGAATTTGGCAAGAATGCATGGGTTCAAAAGGTGGACCCATGAGTCGTGTAAGTACAATATTAAGGTTCCACGAGGGTACTGGTGGGGTTCTTGGAGGTATGATCCTTTTTAATCCTTCCATAAAGGCTTTAATGACTGGTATTCTAAAGAGTGATTTTGTGTGTTTAATCTGCAAGTAAGCAGAGATTGCAGTGAGATGAATTTTAATGGAAGAAAAGGCGAGATTTGCTTTTTGTAGGTGTAGTAAGTAACCGACAATGTCTTGTATGGAGGCATCTAACGGTGTAATTTTGTTTGCTTGGCAGTAGAAAACAAACCTTTTACATTTATTAGCATAGCAATGCCTGGTGGTAGGTTTTCTTGCCTGTTTTATGACTTCCATACACTAATTTGGAAGATTTAAATAGCCAAACTCTAAGACTTCAGGATCCAGATTGCTAGGTTGAACGTTGCTGGATTGGGGTGCCTGATCGGTTTGTGTTGTGTTAACAGATCTGGTCTGTTTGGAAGTTTGATGTGAGGTACTACCGAGAGGTCCAACAGTGTGGTGTACCACGGTTGGCGTGCCCACGTTGGTGCTATGAGTATTAGTCTGAGTTTGTTTTGACTAAGTTTGTTGACTAGAAAAGGTATGAGTGGGAGAGGGGGAAAAGCGAATATCCCTGACCAATTGATCCATAGAGCATTGCCCTTGGACTGAGGGTGTGGGTACCTGGATACGAAGTTTTGGAATTTTGCGTTTTGTTTTGTGGCGAACAGATCTATGTCTGGTGTCCCCCAATGGTGAAAGTATTCTTGTAGTATCTGGGGATGTATTTCCCACTCGTGAGTTTGCTGGTGATCTCGACTGAGATTATCCGCTAATGAATTGTGAATGCCTGGAATATATTGCGCTATTAGGCGAATGTTTGTGTGAATTGCCCAATGCCAAATCTTTTGTGCTATGAGGCATAGTTGTGATGAGTGCGTTCCCCCTTGTTTGTTTAGGTAGTACATTGTTGTCATATTGTCTGTTTTGACATGAATGTGTTTGTGAGCTAGAAGAGGTTGAAATGCTTTTAGTGCTAGGAAGACTGCTAGCAGCTCTGAGTGATTTATGTGTAGTTGTTTCTGTCCCATTGCCCTTGTATATTGTGATTGTTGAGGTGTGCACCCCACCCCATCATCGATGCATCTGTTGTGAGAATGGCGTGAGGCACAGGGTCTTGAAAAGGCCGCCCTTTGCTTAAATTTACAGGGTTCCACCACTGAAGCGAATAGTGTGTTTGGTGGTCTATCAACACTAGATCTTGGAGTTGACCCTGTGCCTGCGTCCATTGTTTTGCAAGGCACTGCTGTAAGGGCCGCATGTGTAGCCGTGCGTTTGGGACAATTGCGATGCATGATGCCATCGTGCCTAGGCGTTTTATGACAAATCTGACTGTGTAGTGCTGAATTGATTGTATGTTTGGTACCATGGGTTGGAATGATTGTACGTTTTGTGGGCTTGGAGTGGCAATCGCTCGTTGAGTGTTGCTCTCAAGTATTGTTGTAGTTGGGATGGTTGTAAGTGTGATTTTTGGTAATCTATAGAGAACCCTAGTGTGTGTAGGGTATCTATTACGTACTGTGTGTGATTTTGACACCGCTGTTGAGTGTTGGCTTTTATCAGCCAATCGTCGAGATATGGGAATATCTGCATGTGTTGTCTCCTTATATGGGCAGCTAGAACTGCGAGGCATTTTGTAAATACTCTGGGGGCTGTTGTTATCCCGAAGGGTTATACTTTGAATTGGTAATGTTTTCCCTGTATGACAAACCCGAGGTATTTTCTGTGAGATGGATGGATGGGTATATGAAAATACGCATCTTTTAGATCCAGTGTTGACATGTATTTTCCGTGTTTTAGTAAGGAGACTACATCTTGTAGTGTCACCATGTGGAAGTGTTCTGATTTGATGAATAGGTTGAGAGTCCTGAGATCTAAAATTGGTTTTAGTGTTTTTTACTTTTTGGGAATAAGGACATGTAGGGAATAAACCCCTGTTCCTTTTTGTTGGTGAGGTACTAGTTCTATGGCTTGTTTTGTAAATAGTTCCTGCAGTTCTGTTTGTAACATTTCTAGATGTTGCGCCGACAGTTTGTGCGCTCTTGGGGGAACATCTAGAGGAAAATGTGTGAATTCTATACAGTAATCATGTTGGATAATTGATAGGACCCATGTGTCCGTGGTTATGTCTGACCAATGTTTGTGGTAAAATCTCAGTCTTCCTCCCACAGGTGATGTGTGCTGGGGGAGGGTGACGGGCAAGTCACTGTTTATTAGTGGCCTGCTTAGTGGGCTGAAATTTTCCCATTGAGCTTAGGAATTGTCCCCTGAAGGACCCGCGAAACCCCCCTCTCTGATATTGGGATTGGTTGGTGGGTTTTGCTTGAGAGGTGGATGCCTCTGAAGGCTGTTGTCTGAAACCTCCCCTGTACTGCGGTTTCCTGAATGTCCCTCTATATTGGGACGAGTAGAACACACCCATGGCTTTGGCCGTTATCAGTGTCCTCCATCTTCTCGATGGCTGTGTCCACTTGTGGTCCAAACAGTTGTTGTTGATTGAATGGCATGTTAAGTTCCGCCTGTTGTTTCTCTGGTTTGAACCCTGAGGATCTTAGCCAAGCGCGTTGTCGAATTGTGACTGCTGTGTTCACTGTTCTTGCGGCAGTGTCAGCGGAATCTAATGCCAAACGTATCTGATTATTCGATATTGCCTGTCCCTCCTCTACCACTTGCTGAGCCCGTTTTTGGTATTCCTGGGGGAGATGTTGGATGATATCGCTCATCTCGTCCCAATGAGCTCGGTCATAACGTGCAAGGAGGGCTTGAGAATTTGCAATGCGCCACTGATTGGCAGCCTGTGACGCTACCCTCTTTCCTGCTGCGTCGAACTTCCGACTCCCCCTATTTGGAGGTGGTGCATCTCCCGATGACTGAGTTGGCTCTTTTTCTTGCAGCTCCAACCACTACAGAGTCCAGGGGCAACTGTTGTGTGATGAACACTGGGTCAGACGGTGGTGGCTTGTACTTCTTTTCCACCCGCGGTGTGATGGCTCTCCCTTTCACAGGCTCTTGGAAAACTTGTTGGACATGTTTAAGCATGCCTGGGAGCATAGGCGGGCTCTGGTAGGAAGCATGGGTGGAGGCCAAGGTATTAAAGAGAAAATCGTCCTCCAATGGCTCTGAGTGCATGCTTACATTATGGAATGCAGCAGCCCTGGCCAAGACTTGGGTGTATGAGGTGCTATCCTCAGGTGGAGAGGGTGTTGAACGGTAGCACTCAGGGCTATTGTCCGACACGGGGATCGTAGAGGTCCCAAGGGTCTGCATCGTCTTGCGACTGCAGTGTGTGTGGGTGACTGTGCAGTGGGCGTGGCAGAGGTGACACTGTCCTTTGTGGTGAATGTGGAGGAGAAAGTTCTGGCGAAAAATGGCGAGTTGGCGATTTTTCCCTGGCCACTTTAGCTTTTGGCTGTTCAGTCTCCGATTGTTCCTGGAAAGCCAGTTTTCTTTTGAATTTGAGAGGCGGGCAGTTTGGATCTTCCCAGTATCCTTATGGATCTGTATCCTTGCCTGCGTTTGATCAAACTCCACCATTTGAAGTTCCTCCTCAAATCTGTGCCTCTCTTTTAGCTGCTTAGAGAGCCCATGTTCCTCGGTGTATGAGGCTTTTTTCGGCTCCGAAGACGGTTTTTACGGCACCGATGTTGGTCTGTATAGGGATACTTAGCGTGGCACTGTGGGCAGAAACAGAAAGGGGTCCGGTCCATTAGGCTTCGTCGTCTTCTGTGGTCGGGCCGACCAGGCCCCGGCTGGGCGCGGAAGCCCGAAGGGCCACCGAAGCTGTGTCTCGTCTGTGTCGATGCAAGATGTCTCCCGATCACAAATAATACCAACGCTTTTCGAGTATTTTTAGTCTTTTTCCGATTCGAATAACAGAGCGAAGAGGGTGTTTTGTAGGGCACCAGGGGGAGGGGGACACAAGCAGGCACAGAAAGTACACCCTCAGCGGCACAGGGGAGGCTGGGTGCAGAGTGCAAACAGGCGTCGGGTTTTGTATTGGAATCAAATGGGAGACCCAGGGGTCTCTTCAACGATGCAGGCAGGCACAGGGGGGGCTCCTCGGGGTAGCCACCACCTGGGCTCGGCCTGGGGGTCACTCCTGCACTGGAGTTTGGTTCTTTCAGGTCCTGGGAGCTGCGGGTGCAGTGTTGGTTCCAGGCGTCGGGTCCCTTGTTACAGGCAGTCGCGGTCAGGGGAAGCCTCTGGATTTCCCATGCAGGCGTCGCTGTGGGGGCTCAGAGGGGTCAACTCTGGCCACTCACGGGCTCACAGCCGCCGGGGAGTCGTCCCTGTAGTGTTAGTTTTCCGCAGGTCGAGCCGGGGGCGTCTGGTGCAGAGTGGAAAGTCTGGCGCTTCCGGCGGGAAACGTGAAGTCTTTAAAGTTGCTTCTTTGTTGCAGAAAGTTGCAGTTTGTTGAACAGAACCGCTGTTCTCAGGAGCTTCTTGGTCCTTTGGATGCAGGGCAGTCCTCTGAGGCTTCAGAGGTCGCTGGTCCCTGCTGGATGCGTCGCTGTTGCAGTTTTCGTCGAAGTAGGGAGACAGGCCGGTGGGGCTGGGGCCAAATCAGTTGTCGTCTCCGTCTTCACTGCACGGCTTCAGGTCAACAGCCCTTCTTCTTCTTTAGGTTGCAGGAATCTATCTTCCTCGGTTCTGGGGGCCCCTAAATACTCAATTTAGAGGTGTGTTTAGGTCTGGGAGGGCAGTAGCCAATTGCTACTGTCCTTGAGGGTGGCTACACCCTCTTTGTGCCTCCTCCCTGTGGGGAGGGGGGCACATCCCTAATCCTATTGGGGGAATCCTCCTTCTACAAGATGGAGGATTTCTAAAAGTAAGAGTCACCTCAGGACACCTTAGAGGCTTGTCCTGACTGGTGGGTGACTCCTCCTTGTTTTTCCAATTATTTCCGCCAGCCTTGCCGCCAAAAGTGGGGGCAGTGGCCGGAAAGGCGGGCATCTCCACTCGCTGGGATGCCCTGTGGCGCTGTAACAAAGGATGTGAGCCTTTGAGGCTCACCGCCAGGTGTTACAGTTCCTGCAGGGGGAGGTGAGAAGCACCTCCACCCAGTACAGGCTTTGTTCCTGGCCACAGAGTGAAAAAGGCACTCTCCCCATGTCTGGTGTGTGGCAGGCTGGCAAAAACTAGTCATCCCACACTGGAATTCGGGTATGTTTTCAGGGGGCATCTATAAGATGCCCTCTGGGTGTATTTTACAATAAAGGGCACACTGGCATCAGTGTGCATTTATTGTGCTGAAAAGTTTGATACCAAAATTTCCAGTTTTTCAATGTAGGCATTATGGTGCTGCGGTGGAGTTAGTGTTTGACAGAATCCCAGACCATATACTATTATGGCTACCCTGCACTTACAATGTCTAAGGTTTTGCTTAGACACTGTAGGGGCATAGTGCTCATGCACATATGCCCTCAACTGTGGTATAGTGCACCCTGCCTTAAGGCTGTAAGGCCTGCTAGAGGGGTGACTTATCTGTGCCATAGGCAGTGTGAGGTTGGCATGGCACCCTGAGGGGAGTGCCGTGTCGACTTAGTCATTTTCTCCCCACCAGCACACACAAGCTGTGAAGCAGTGGGCATGTGCTAAGTGAGGGGTCCCTAGGGTGGCATAAGACATGCTGCAGCCCTTAGAGACCTTCCCTGGCACCAAGGCCCTTGGTACCAGGGGTACCAGTTACAAGGGACTTACCTGGGTGCCAGGGTTGTGCCAATTGTGGAGACAATGGTACATTTTAGGTGAAAGAACACTGGTGCTGGGGCCTGGTTAGCAGGGTCCCAGCACACACACTTCTCGGTCAAGTCAGCATCCGTATCAGGCACAAAAGTGGGGGGTAATTGCAACAGGGAGCCATTTCCTTACAGCCCTTTTTTGTTGTTTGTTGGGGAGATGTTGTATTATGTCTTTCACCTCATCCCAGTGGGCTCTATCGTATCTAGCCAACAGTGCCTGAGAGTTGGCTATCCTCCACTGGTTGGCTGAGATGCCACCCTTTTGCCCGCAGCATCAAACTTCCTACTCTACTGGTGGGGGTGCATCCCCTGATGACTGCGAGTTTATTCTTTTTCTGGCCGCGCTTACCATTACAGAATCCGGAGGCAATTGTGTGATTAAGGCAGGATCAGAGGGAGGTGGCTTATATTTTTCTCCACCCTAGGAGTAATTATTCTAGTCTTAACTGGCTCCCTGAATATTTGGTCAGCATGCCTTAACATGCCGGGCAGCATGGGAAGCAACTGATAAGTTGCATGTGTAGAGGAGAGTGTATTAAAAAGGATGTCATCCTCGAACGGCTCAGTGTGCATGGCGACGTTGTGATAGGATGCCACCCTAGGTATGACCTGAGTGTAGCCTGTACTATCCTCTGGTGGTGATGACTTAGAGGGATAGCAGTCTGGGTTGTTATCTGGAATGGGATCTGGGTCATAAAGATCCCATGGATCCACATTGTCCTGCTGTGAATCAAATGAATGTGCTGATGATTGCAGGTGTGGGACTAGCAGGGGGAGAGTGAGGAGGAGACTGAGGAGGAGAAAATTGAGAAGGTTGAGGTTTCTCTGGTTTTTGGCACTTTAGCTGGTGGCTGAGCAGAGTCCAATTCTTGTTGAAAGGCTAATTTCCTCCTAGGCTTTAGAGGAGGTGCAGTTGTAATCCTGCCAATGTCTTTGTGGATGTGAATCCTTGCTTGCCTTTCATCTATTGCCTGCATTTGTGAGTGTTCCTCAGTCAGTTTATGGCTTTCTTTGAGTGCTTGTGAAAGTCCATGTTCCTCCGTATAAATTGGCCTTTCGACTCCGAAGCTGGTTTCTTCGGTATCGAAAGACTTGGGGTGGATGATGGCCTCGGCTACAAAAATGATTTTTGAGGTTTCGACTCAAAGGATCGATGCTTGGTGGACTCTGAGACAGAGCCTCGGCTCAAGTCCGATGACTTGGGTGGCGTGGCCTTTTTCGGTGCCGAAGTTGTGGGTTGGTCACCGAAGGTCTTTTTATGGGTCGAGCCATGACCTTCCGGCAGTGGCGTTCCCAAGGCCTTATATTTGGGCTTGGCTGGGACAGGGGCAGGCGTACTCACGTGCTGTCCTGCCGTGACCAGTCTGTCCTCCTCAGACTCCTGCTCGGAGTCGAACCCTTGAACGGAGACAGCCATCTGCATGATCTCCTCCTCTTCGACGTCCGGTGCTCTTGGATGCCATCTGGAGTCTCCGGGTTCTTCTGTCTCGGAGCGTCTTCTTGGAATGGAGGGATCTGCAGGCCTCGCAATTTTCTTCCCGATGGTCTGGGGAAAGGCAGAGATTAAAAACGTGCTGTTGGTCTGTGTAGGGAAATTTTGCGTGGCACCGAAGACAAAAGCGGAATGGGGTCCAGTCCATGAGGCTTCCACGCGGTCGGCCTAATTAGGCCAGAGTTGGGCGCACGCGCCCCGTAGGGCGAGTAGAGATGTTTAACCCGACGGTACCGAAGTGTTGATAAAGGATGGTACGCGATCGAAACACTGCCAATGAGAATTAGAGAGTTTTGAAGCTTTTCCGACTCGAACTATCGGAGCGAAAGGAAACCCATCCGAACCCGATGGTGGAAAGAAAACAATCCAGCATGGAGTTGATGTCCATGTACAATGGAGCCGAAAAGGAGGAGTCACTCGATCCTGTGACTCAAAAACACTTCTTCGAAGAAAAACAACTTGTAACACTCCAAGCCCAACACTTGATGGCAGACTATGCATAGCATGTGTATCTGCAGCTATACATGCCATCGAACATATATATATATTCATATATGGAAAATGTCACTTACCCAGTGTACATCTGCTCGTGGCATGTGTTGCAGATTCACATGCTATGCATATCTATTCCGACATCTAGTGTTGGGCTCGGACTGTTACAAGTTGTTTTTCTTCGAAGAAGTCTTTTAGAGTCATGGGATCGAGTGACTCCTCTCTGTTCCATTGCGCATGGTCATCGACTCCATTGTTATATTGTTTTCCCGCAGAGGGTGAAAAAACGAATGATAAGGTATATAAGAGAAAAGAGATGGCCATGCAAATGTAAATACATATGTACAAATGTTTTAACTTAAACAACTACAGACGTCCGGGGAGGAGGGCGGGTGCATGTGAATCTGCAGCACAACATGCCACAAACAGATGTACACTGGGTAAGTGGCATTTTCCGTTCAATGGCATGTGTAGCTGCAGATACATATGCTATGCATAGACTACAAAGCGGTTAGTCCTACCAAAACAGCGGTGGCTAGCCTGTAGGAGTTGAAGTTGTTCAGAATAATGTTCTTAGGACAGCTTGCCCTACAGTGGCTTGTTGTGAGAAAACATCAACACAGTACTGTTTAGTAAATGTAGGAGGGGTTGACCATGTAGCTGCTTTACATATATCAGCCATTGGTATGTTTCCTAAAAAAAAAAAAAAAGGCATTTTTGCACCTCTTTCTTTCTTATAGAATGTGCTTTAGGAGTGACAAAACGTCCTTTTGCTTTGATATAACATGTTTGTTTACATCTAACAATCCATCTTGCTAAACCTTGTTTTGATATAGGATTGCCTTTATGTCGTTGGAAAGCTACAAAAAGTTTTTTTGTTCTCCTAAATTGTTTACTTCTGTCTACGGAATACATAAGAGCTCTTTTGAGATCTAGGGTATGAAGAGCTCTTTCTGCCACAGCATCTGGCTGTGGGAAGAAGACTGGCAATTCCACTGTTTGTTTGATGTGAAAAATTTATACTACTTTTGGTAGAAACTTTGGATTTGTTCTTAGTACAACCTTATGTTTGTGTACGTGGAAAAAAGGTTCTTCCAGAGTGAAAGCTTGTATTTCACTAACTCTTCTTAAAGTAGTAATAGCCACAAGAAAGGCAACTTTCCATGTTAGAAATTGAATTTGACAAGAGTGCATGGGTTCAAAAGGTGGTCCCATACGTCTTGTAAGTACTATATTTAAATTCCATGATGGAACTGGTGGTGTTCTTGGTGGAATGATGCGTTTTAATCCTTCCATAAACGCTTTAATAACAGGAACTCTGAATAAAGAACTATGTTGATTAGTTTGTAAATATACAGATATTGCAGTAGGATGTATTTTTATGGAGGAAAAAGCCAAATTTGACTTTTGTAAGTGAAGTAAGTAACATACAATATCTTGTATTGATGCTGTAAGTGGGTCTATGCTTTTAGATTGACAATAGTAGACAAGTCTTTTTCACTTGTTTGCGTAGCACTGTCTAGTAGGGGGTTTTCGTGCTTGTTTAATGACTTCCATACATTCTGATGGGGGTTTTAAGTATCCTACTTCTATGACCTGAGGAGCCAAATTGCTAGATTGAGAGCATTGGGGTTTGGATGCATGATTTGACCTTTGTTTTGTGTTAACAGATCTTGTCTGTTTGGGAGTTTGGAGCGAGGTACTACAGATGGGTCTAGTAGTGTTGTGTACTAAGGCTGACGTGCCCATGTTGGTGCTATGAGTATCATGATGAGTGATGTTTGACGCAACGTGTTGACCAGAAATGGAAGGAGTGGGAGAGGGGGAAAAGTGTAAGCAAATATCCCTGACCAATTGATCCACAGAGCATTGCCCCTGGATAGGGGATGTGGGTGTCTGGATGCGAAGTTTTGGCATTTTGTGTTTTTGCTTGTGGCAAATAGATCTATTTCTGGTGTTCCCCACTTTTGAAGTACTTGTGGCTGAATCTCCCATTCGTGTGTTTGTTGGTGATTTCTGCTGAGGACATCTGCCAACTGATTGTCTATCCCTAGAATGTACTGTGCTATTAGGTGAATTTGATTGTGAGTTGCCCATTTCCAAATTGTTTGGGCTAGAAGGGACAATTGAGATGTATGTGTCCATCCCTGTTTGTTGAGAATACATGGTTGTCATGTTGTCTGTCTTTAGAAGAACAATCTTCTGTTTGAGAAGAGGATGAAATGCTTTTAGGGCAAGGAACACAGCTAATAACTCTAAGTGGTTTATGTGTAGCTGTTTTTGTTTGACATCCCATTGCCCTTGAATATTGTGATTGTTTAGGTGAGCTCCCCAACCAATCATTCAGTCAATCATTTGTTAAGTGCGCTACTCACCCTATAGGGTCTCAAGGCGCTGGGGGGAGGTAGGGGTGCTACTGCTTGAATAGCCAGGTCTTGAGACGCTTCCTGAAGGTCAGGAGATCCTGGGTCAGATGGGGAGGGAGTTCCAGGTCTTGGCAGCTAGGTGGGAGAAGGATCTGCCGCCGGTTGTGGTACGGTGGATGCGGGGGACGGCAGCGAGGATGAGGTTGGCAGAGCTGGCGTGTCGGGATGTGGAAGTTGAGACGCTTGTTGAGGAAGGCAGGGCCGGCGTCATGGAGAGCCTTGTGAGCATGGGTCAGGAGTTTGAAGATGATCCGTTTGTTGACGGGGAGCCAGTGAAGGTCTCTGAGGTTGGCTATGTGTTCATGGCCAAGGAGGTTAAGGATGTGTCGTGCTGAGGTATTCTGAATGCGCTGAAGTTTTCTCTATAGCTTGGTCGTTGTTCCCCCATAGAGTGCGTTGCTGAAGTCCAGTCTACTGCTAACGAGGGCGTGGGTGACCGTTCTTCTGGTTTCAATGGGGATCCATCTGAAGGTCTTGCGAAGCATGCGGAGGGTGTTGAAACATGAGGATGAGATGGCGTTGACTTGCTGGGTCATAGTGAGCGATGAGTACAGGATGAAGCCGAGGTTGCATGCATGGGTGGTGGGAGTGGCTCCTAGAGTGGCAGGCCACCAGGAGTCGTCCCATGCTGATTTGTTGGCGCAGAGGGGTAACATCTTGCAGAGTCACCATGTGAAAATGTTCTGATAGCATGTACAAAATGAGGGGCCTGAGGTCTAATATTGGCCTAAGGGTGCAATCTTTTTTGGGAATTAGAAAGTATAGTGAGTATACTCCTGTTCTCTGTTGAGATTGTGGAACTAATTCTATTGCCTGTTTGAGGAGTAGAGATTGAACCTCTTGTTGTAACAGAACGGTATGTTCTGGGGATAATTTGTGATATCTTGGTGGAATATTTGGAGGAGTGTATCAATTCTATGCAATAGCCATTGTGGATAATTGATATTACCCAGTCGTCTGTCGTAATATTTTGCCAATGTGAGTGGAACTGTTGTAGTCTTCCCCCCACAGGAGAAGTGTGGAGTGGAAGGGAGGGAAGAAGTCACTGCTTTGGTTGTGCTGCTTGTTGTTTAGAGGTTTGGAATTTACCTCTATTTCTAGAGTATTGGCGTCTGCATGTTCCTCCAAACCCACCTCGCCGGTATTGGGTTTGATATGGTTGTTTTGTTTGTGAGGTAGAAGCCTGGGAGGATTGTGCTCTAAAACCTCCTCGAAACTGAGGCTTACGAAATGACCCCCTATATGGTGTAGTATACAGAGCACCCATTGCCTTTGCTGCATCAGAGTCTTTTTGCAATTTCTCTATTGTAGTGTCCATTTATGGGCCAAAGAGATATTTTTTTTATCAAAAGCCATGTTTAACACAGCCTGTTGGATTTCTGGTTTAAAACCAGAGGCGCGCAGCCATGCATGTCTTCTGATGGTAATGGCTGTGTTCAAGCTCCTTGCAGTTGTATCAGCCGCATCAAGGGCAGACCTTATCTGATTGTTACTGATGGCTTGCCCTTCCTCTACTACTTGTTGTGCCCACTTCTGGTGTTCTTTTGGGAGATGCTGTATGATATCCTGCATCTCATCCCAATTGGCTCTATCATAACGGGCTAGTAGTGCCTGAGAATTAGCACTGATTTGCCACTTGGGACGCAATTCTTTTCCCTGCAGCGTCAAATTTCCTGCTCTCTTTATCAGGAGGGGGTGCATCTCCTGAAGACTGCTATTCGCTCTCTTTCATGCAGCACTAACCACTACTGAATCAGGATGCACATGATGGGTAATATAATCTGGGTCAGAGGATGCAGGCTTATATTTCTTTTCTATTCTAGGTGTGATTATTCTGGATTTCACAGGCTCATTAAAGATTTGGTCTGCGTGTTTTACCATGCCTGGTAACATTGGGAGGCATTGGTACCAAGAATGTGTTGAGGATTATGTGTTAAACAAAAAATCTTCCTCCAATGGTTGTGTGCATTGTCACCCCATGGTAAGCTGCAGCCCTGGCTATTACCTGATTGTATACTGTTGTATCCTCAGGTGGAGATGGTTTGGCTAGGTAGGTATCTGGGTCGTTTTCTGGGATGGGATCAGGATCATTAAGGTCCCATGGATCTACAATGTTTTCTTGTGAATAGAAAGAATGTGTTTTGAGAAGGCACTGGTGGAGGGCTGGTGTGAGGAGAGGTAGATAGGTGTACAGAATGAGGAGTAGAAGACTGAATAGGTACTGGCTTCTCTTTTTGCTTTTGCACTTTAGCTGGGGGCTGTGCAGTGTCCAGTTCTTCTTGGAATGCCAGCTTTCTCTTTGTCTTTAGAGGAGGTGCTGTAATAATTCTCTCCATCTCTTTATGGATGTGTATCCTAGATTGTCTCTCGTCCATAACTTGTAGAATGGGCTCACTGTCCGACTCTTCCTCAGAGGTTTTTTTATTTTCTTGTAATTTTTGGGAATATCCTTGCTCTTCTGTATAAGATGTCTATTTCGGTTCCGAAGTTTGTTGCTTTTTTGGTATAAAAAATGTTGTGGAAGGTCTCTGCTCCAAAACTGCCTTTCTAATTTTCGACTCCAAAACTTCCTTGCTTGAGTCCAAAATGGAGCCCTTTATAGTTTCAGTCGACTCCTAAGTAGTCGGAGGTGTGGCCTTTTTCGATGCCGACCCCTTTGGTCGGTCGGTCACCGACAGTCTTTTTTCGGACCAAACCATTGCAGCGGTGTACCCAAGGTCTTAAGATATTTCTTGTGTTGGGGTGCAGGGGCAGACGTACTCACGTGTTGGCCAGCTGTGATGGGTCTGTCGTCTTCGGATTCCTGCTCGGAGTCTGTGTCTTGGATAGAGACTGCTTTTTGCGCCTGTTCTTCGGTGACATCAAGATGTTCACTGCTCTTCAACGCCATTTCCAGACTTCTTGCTCTTCGGTCTCTAGAAGTCTTTTTTGATCAAAACGATCGACAGGCCTCACAGTTTTCCTCCTGATGGTCGTGGGAAAGGCATAGGTTGCAAATCAAATGCTGGTCTGTGTACGGGTACTTGGCATGGCACTGAGGGCAGAATCGGAATGGAGTCCGATCCATCCGGCTCTCCACGCAGTCTGCCCAAATAGGCCTGAGGTGGGCGCGTGCGCCCCTAAGGGCGAACAAAGTGATTTTACGACGGTACTATCGGTTCGATGCTAGATAGAGAACGCGTTAAAGACAATACCTATGAAAGGGAAGGTTTTCTATATTTTTCCGAATCGAAATCTCAGAGCGAGAGGAAACACGTCCGAACCCGACGGCAGAAAGAAAACAATCTAACAATGGAGTCGATGACCATGCACAATGGAACCGAGAGGAGGAGTCACTCGATCCTGTGACTCAAAGACTTCTGCGAAGAAAAACAACTTGTAACACTCCGAGCCCAATAGTAGATGTCGGAATCGATATGCATAGCATGTGTATCTGCAGCTACACATGCCATCGAACATATATATATTATAAAAAGGATGTCCATGCAGTGTATACACATGTACAATATTTGTAGAAGAATTCTACTACAACGACCACAGGCTTCGAGGGAGAAGGGAGGGTGCATGTGAATCTACAGCACTACATACCACAAACAGATGTCTACTAAGTAATATTTTCCGTTCAATGGCGTTTGTGGCTGTTGATACACAAGCTCTGCATAGACTGTAAAGCATTCTCTTCCAAGTAAGAGGTGGCTAGCCTGCAGGAGTTGGAGTTTCTTGTAAATGTCTCCGGAGGACTGCTTGTCCGACAGTTGCCTGTTGGCGAGCTAAAACATCTACACTATAATGTTTAGTGATCGTGTGTGGTGTATCCATCTGCTATTAGAATGTTTCCTAAAAAAGGCCATAGAAGCATATTTTTTTCTTTAGGAGCTGTTGCTAATTGTCTTTTAGCTTTCAGATAACCAGTTTGAATACACTTGACTATCCATCTGGCTACTCCATTTTTTAATTTTTTTATTAATATTTTTTTTAGACAGGATTACCCTTGAGAGGCATTCAAAATGCCACAAAAGGTTGTTTAGATTTTCTAAAACTTTTAGTCCAATCAATGTAATAAACAAGAGACCGTTTAACATCTAATGTGTGCAGAGCTCTTTCAGCAACTGCGTCTGGCTGTGGGAAAAACAGGTAACTCAACTGATTGATTAATGTGAAATGGTGAAATTTAGGGTTTATCCTACGGGCTACGCTATCTCTATGTACTTGGAAAAAAGGTTCCTCTAAAGTGAAAGCTTGTACTTCACTTATAAATCAGAGAAGTGACAGCTACCAAAAATGCAACTTTCCTTGAAAGAAATTGCAAAGAACAGGAGTGCATGGGTTCATATGGTGGACCCATAAGTATAGTAATGTTGAGGTGTGGAGCTTTAGGAACCATGGGTGGAATAACTCTTAATTCCTTCCATGAATGCCTTAATTACAGGTGTGTTTAGGTTGACAGTAGTATACAAAAAGTTTCCATTTTGTAGCATTACACTGACTAGTTGTAGGTTTACGTGCCTCTCTACGAATGTTCATACATTCAGAGGAAAGCTGTAAATATCCACATTCTATGACTGATATCGCAAGATAGAGTGTTTTGGGGTCTGGATGTATGATTTGACCTCACTTTTGAGTCAAAAGGGCTGCTCTGTTGGGAAGTTTCTGGTGGGAACCACAGACAGATCCAACAGTGATATGTACCAAGGCTGACATGCCCATGTGGGGGCTACAAGGATCATGGTGAGTGATCTCAGTTTGCAAACCAGAAATGGAATGAGTGCGAGGTGGAAAAGCGTAAGCAAATATCTCTGACCAATTCATCCACAGAGCACTGCCCTTGGACTGCGGGTGTAGTTTTGGCATTTTCAACTTTCTACGGTGGCAAAGATCTATTTTTGGTGTTCCCTACAGGCAAAAGTATGGGTGAAATACTTGTGGGTGAAGTTTCTATTTGTGGACTTGTTGCTGCATCCTACTTAGGAGGACTGCAAACTCATTGTCCATTCCTGGGAGACATTCTGCCAGTAACTGAATATGATTGGGAATTCCCCATTTCCAAATTGTCTGAGCTAGAAGGGACAATTGAGATATCGCACCTGAGACCACTGACGAGACAGACACTGCTGTAATGGACATATGTGTAGTCTGGCATGAGGAACGATGGCAATGCAGGAAGCCATCATCCCGAATAGCTCCATCATTAGTCTCACTATGTAAGTGTGGTTCTCCTGCAATTGACAGAAGAGAGTTTGAAAAGCTTGAATCTGTGCTGGGTTTGGATATGCCAACCCTGAGTGAGTATTGAGAATTGCTCCCAGAAACGGTATATTTGTGAGGGTTGGAGACGGCATTTGAGAAAGTTGATTGTACATTCCAGAGTGTGTAGAAGGTTTAATGAGTAAGCTTTTGACACTGTTGGATGGTATTGGCTTTGATGCCCCAATTGTCCAAGTATAACAAAACGTGAATATTTTGTCTTCTCAGGAATGCAGCCACTACCACTAAGCATTTTGTGAATACCCTGGAAGCAGTTGCTACCCCGAATGGTAGAATCTTGAATTAATAACGTTTTCCTGCAATGACAAATCTGAGGTATTTGTGATGTGCTGGATGTATGGGAATATGGAAATAAGCTTATTTAAGCTCTAACACCGTCATGTAATCCCCTTGCTCTAACAGAGGAATAACATCTTGCAGAGTGACCATATGAAAATGCTCTGGAAGTATGTATAGGTTGAGAGGTCTGCGATCCACAGTTGGTCTTAATTGCCTGTCTTTCTTTGGTATAAGGAAGGATAGGGAATAGACTCGCAACGCTTGTTAAGACCAGGGAACTGGTTCTATAGCCCCTTTGAGAAGAAAGGATTGTACCTCTTCTTTCAGGAGAATGAGATGGTTGTGTGAGAGTTTGTGAACACGAGGGGGAATGTTTGGTGGAATGGAAATGAGTCAGACAATAACCACATTGGATAATTGATGGAACCCATTGATCTGTGGTGATATTGGACTACTGGGGATAGACACTTGCTAGTCTTATCCCCACTACAGAGGTGTGTGCTGTGAGGATTTGTAAGATGTCACTGTCTTGTATTTGAGACAGAACCTCTAGAAGTGGACGCCTTACCGCTGCCTTTATTATTTGTGCGCCTCTGAAGGAACCTCCATTGTAAAAATGTGTTCCTTGTTTGGTTTGGGATGTTGATACCTCAGTAGATGTTGTCTTGAAACCTCCTATAAATTTGGGTCCTGGAGTTAGTAAGGCCCACATAGCTTTAGGTGTTTCTGAATCTTTTTTTCAGCTTGTCAATGGTGGTATCAACCTCTGGGCCAAATAAGTGTTCTTTATCGAAAGGCATGTTGAGAACTGCTTGTGGTATTTCGGGTTTGAAGCCTGAGCACTCCAGCCAAGTATGCCTTCTTATAATAACACTGGTGTTCACACCATGTGCTGCGGTATCCGCTGCATCAATGGCACATTTAACTGAAATGTTTGAGATGGGCTGCCCTTCTGAGACTATCTCCTGATCCCTTTTTTGATGTTTCTATGGAAGATGCTGGAGCAGTTCCTCCATTTCATCCCAGTTGGCCCTATCATACCTTGCTAGGAGTGATTGAGAAGTTGAAATTCTCCAAAGATTAGTAGCTTGCGCAGCTACCCTTTTGCCCGTCACATCTGTTTTTTTGCTCTCCTTATCAGGAGGAGGAGCATCACCTGTGAACTGACTATTAGCACACTTTTGTGCCACACTTACTACTATAGAATCCGGAGGTAGTTGTGATTTAAAAAATATTGGATTTGAGGGTGCTACTTTATACTGTTCAATCGACCCTTGGTGTAATGACTCTTGCCCTAACAGGTTCTTTGAAGATCTCTGTGGTATGTCTAAGCATACCTGGCAGTGTTGCATAGGCTCTGATTCTAATGAGACTACTGGATTGAAGCAGCAGAATCGCCTGCAGAGTGGGGAGACTTAGTCTAACCCACTACAGGTAGCACCTGTCAGCCTAATCCGGGTTTTGCTCCGGCTTACTAGCAGTGCCTCATCTCTACCCAAGAGCAGGGATGATTGGGCAGCCGAGCGCATGACACAATTGACTCCTCAGGGAAATCGTGGTCACTCAGATCGCTTCAGTTTCTCTCAGTTACATTAGTCTCACATGTACAAGGACAAGCAGAGGTAGTATATGTTTCAATAAGGTTTTAATGCAGCAATTGCATCTAAGATAATAAAGCAAGTACTGCAATAACCAGAACGATAAAACATGACAGAATTAAAATTGTGACAAGGAGAGGGAAGCATAGAAAGAACACTACCATATTGTCACTAGAGTCAATAGACTAATTCCTACCTAGGCTATATTAGAGCACGGCATGTTAAGCTCTAGTTCTGCCCTTCAGATTACCCCGGGAAGACATCTTCCCTCATACCTGAGCAAGAGGCCTGAAGTCTATATAAGCAGCAGTAACGAAGCGCTCAGCAATCCATATACAGTTGTGGTCATCTGGCTGGAATCTCCATCTAACGTGTATGGGACAGTGAAGTGTTTTTATAATAAAACAGCTGATGTTCTGAGGAAACATCCCTATGTAAGCATGTGTATGTTTCTATGAATACTAGGGACAAAACAATACCACGTTTACCGGCAACCTATGTTTATGTTGTTTTATGTTATGTTTTAAGAACGCGGTGCTGTCCTAGACAAAGAACAGCTAGATAGTGAGAAATAAAACAAGACCGCAAATGTGGCTATTGTTAAAATAATAAACAATGTTGAATAAAATCTATCAAGGTTAAAGTGCACAGCGGTAGGCCTCGTGTGCTAAAATAACGTGCATGGAGCTATAACTAAAATGGCTTCACAGCAGCAGCATGGGTAGGAACGGACTCTTTATGAGTGTTGGTCAATGTATCAAAGAGAAAATCCTCTTTGATAGGGTCGGTGTGCATATGTACATTATGGAATGCCACTGCCCTCGCAATAACCTTATTGTATATTGTTGTATCTTCAGGGGGTGAAGGCCTAGCCGGCTATAAATCAGGGTCACTAGGGAGTATGGGATCTGGATCATATAAATCCCATGGATCTACATCCTGTGGAACACCACCTAAATCAACTCCAAAAGGTGGTGATGACCCATGTAGACAGAATTGTGGCTGTATAAAAAAAGGAGGTGATTGTGGTGGTGGTGGACTAGGAGGAAGTGCAGAAGAGTGAGGTGGGGAAGGCTGAGGTTGATCTGGAGACTTTTTTTTAGGAGGAGGAACAGTGCCCAATGTTTGAGAGGCAAGTCTCCTTTTAATTGGAACTGGAGGAGAAGCAATAATTTTCACCGTTCCCTTTTGTATATGGATTTTGCGCTGACGAGCATCCATTACTTTTAAAATGGGCTCCACTGATGAAGACCTTTCAGATGAAAAAGTGTAGACTTTGGAAACCATGATCCTCGGTTCTGAAGTTTTTGGAACTGAAGCCTTTTTTCAAACCGAAGGTGTCTGCTCCGAAGCTGATGTTGAAGGCTTCATTTTCAGACCTGAAGTGCTTGATTTGAATGCTCGACTAAATCACGAGATTGGGTGGGATGCTGCTGAGTCCTTGGTCGGTGCTGAAGGCATTTTCGTCTTGGCAAATTTCGGTGCTGAACCGGAGGGCAGGGCATCCGAATGTAATTTTAGGAACCTACCATTGTCCGAAGGCAGTGGTGGACCAATAACCAGCTTCAAAGTCTTTTTCAAAGTCTTTAGGTGCGAAGATGGGGCTGGTGTACTCGCGTATTGTGAGGCTGGAATCGACTGGCTCTTGATGTCAGAATCGGCGTCTGACTCAGACTCGGATCGAGAGGGCTATGTGATATCCAATTTCTTCTTGTGCATGTTCCTCTCTGAACATGTCCGGAGTGTCTTCCGGTGTCTTCTAAGCCATCTCTAACCGACACGTTCTTTGGTCCTAGAGAGTCTTTTTAGAGCAAAAAGATCTACAGGCATCACAGTTTTCCTCTTTATGTTCCGGAGAAAAGCACAAATTACACACCAAGTATTGATCTGTGAACGGGAACGTGGAGTGGCATAGAGGACAGAACCTAAATGGAGTTTGTTCCATTAGCCCTGCATTTTTCGACAGTACTTGACGGAGTAGGCCCAAGAAAGGCATGGACACCCCTATGGGTGTTGAACCAACCCCAACACTGAGAATCAGATTGATTAGTTTAAGTCTGGAAATACGTGATCAAAATACTATACAGTTGTCGAAAGAAAGACGGAAAGGAAAGTTCGAAAGAGGCTCTACCGGAGCAAGAGGAAATACGTCTACCAACGGCGGAGAGAAAATCTAACAAATGACTCAATGCCCCTGCGCACTATCACCGAGAGGAGTAGTCACTTGATCTCGTGACTCGAAAAGACTCTTGGAAGAAAAACAACTTGTAACACTCTGAGCCTAACACTAGATGGAGGATGTAGGAAAAAAGGCCCTGTTGCAGTTACACCCCCCCACCCCCATTTTTTGACTAATATTGATGCTGACTTGACTGAGAGGATACTGGGACCCTGCTAACCAGGCACCAGCACCAGTGTTCTTTCACCAAAAATGTACCATTGTTTCCACAATTGGCACACCCCTGGCACACAGATAAGTCCCTTGTACAAACCACCAGTGGTACCAAGGGTGATGTGCCACCCTAAGAGACCCCTCACCTAATACATGCACACTGCCATTGCAGATTGTATGTATTGGTGGGGAGAAAAAAGGCAAAGTCGACATGGCATCTGCCTCAGGGTGCCAGCACACTATGCCGGCATAGTTAAGTCACCCCTCTAGCAGGTCTTAAAGCCCTAAGACAGGGTGCACTATACCACAGGTGAGGGCATAGCTGCATGAGCAATATGCCCCTACAGTGTCTAAGTCTATTCTTAGACATTGTAAGAACAGTGTGGCCATATTAAGTACATGGTCTGGGAGTCTGTCAAAACGAACTCCATAGTTCCATAATGGCTGCATTGAATACTGGGAAGTTTGGTATCAAACTTCTCAGAATAATAAACACACACTGATGCCAGCGTTGGATTTATAAAAAAAATGCACACAGATGGCATCTTAGAGATGCCCCCTGTAATTTACCCAAACCGTCAGTACAGAACTGACTGGTCTGTGCCAGCCTGCCACTGAGAGACAGGTTTCCGACCCCCTGGGGTGAGTGTGTCTGTGCTCTCTGGGGCCAGAAACACCTCCCCTCTGCAGGACTAGCGCTGAGCCTCAAAGGCTCAGGCTTTGTGTTACACTGCCCCAGGGCACTCCAGCTAGTGGAGATGTCCAGCCTCCAGACAAAGCCCCCGCTTTTGGGGGGAGGTCCAGAGAGAATTAGGAAATACAAGAAGGAGTCACCACCTCAGCCAGGACCAACCCTAAGGTGTCCAGAGCTGAAGTGACCCCCTCCTTGCAGAATCCTCCACCTTGGCTTGGAGGATCAGGGCCAATAGGGATAGAAATGTGCTTCCCTCCCCAAAGGGAGTGAGCAGAAGGAGGCTGTAGCCATCCTCAGGGACAGTAGCCATTGGCTACTGCCTTCTGACCCCTAAAAACGCCCCTAAATCTTGTATTTAAGGGCTCCCTGAACCAAGCTAGTCAGATTCATGATGACCTCACAAGAAAAAGGATGGCTTAGCAGAAACCCCAGCAGAGAAGGAAAGGAGACAACAACTGACTTGGCTCCAGCCCTAATGGACTGTCTCCCGCTTCAAAGAACATGCAGAAGAAAAGTGACGTGTCCTGCAGGTCCAGCGACCTCTGCAAACCTTCCAGAGGACTGCCTGCATCACTGAGGATCAAGAACTCCCATGGACAGCGGCCCTGTCCAAAGAAGAACAGAAGAAGCCTCTTCTGAAGGACTCCCACCTCACTCCAGAAGCGTGAGTCCTAACCACTCTGTATCCGATGCCCACGGCCCGAGTCCAGGTGGACCAACCGACCAGAGAGGACACCCAGGCGACGGTGACGAAGTGCCCCCCCTGGGATGACCTCTCCACCCCTCCACGATGACGCCTGCAGAGGGAATTCCAAGGATACCCCTGACCGCGACTGCTCTGGACGAAGATAACAAATGCCAAAGGACCGACTGCACCAGCAGCCACCAGGCTTTGGAGAAATCGACACCAGGTTCAGCGACGATCAACAGGCGTCACTCTTCCTTGTCCAACTGGTGGTGTGCCCAAGACACCCCCTGGACCTTGCCTGCAGGGCCAGAATGAAAACCCGGTCCCCTCAGAGTTTAATTGGAAACCCGATGCCATGTTTGCACCCTGCACCGCTGAGGGTGTGGGATTGGGGATTGGTGCCTACTTGGGGCCCCCTCCAGTGCTGCTCTAATCCCCACTGGTCTGTCCTCTGAGCCGCGGGTACTTACCTGCTGGCAGACAAAATTCCGAGTATCCCCTGTCTCCATAGGAGCCCACGTTAAAATTGCTCAACTTTGACCTCTGCACCCGGCCGGCCCCAGGGTGCTGGTGGTGGGTGTTTGGGGTTGACTTGAACCCCCAATGATGGACTACCTATAACCCGGAGACTGGAACTGCAAGTCGTGCACTTACCTCTAAAACTGTACTTCATTTTCTTCACCTAGGAACTGTTCTGAAAACGCACTGTGTCCACTTTTAAAATAGATATTCTCTGTTTTCTTAAAAACTGTTTACTTGACTAAAGTGAAACAAGTTACAAAGATGTCAACGCTAAGTACTTGCATGCAACAGGATTTATTTCTGAACTGAGTCTTGTGGTTCTAGTAATGAAGTACAAAAATATATTTTTCTATTCAAAATCCTATTGGTCTGGAGTTAAGTCATTGAGTGTGTGTTTCTTCTATTGCTTGTGTGTGTACAACAAATGCTTAACACTACCCTCTGATAAGTCTAACAGCTCAACCACACTACCACAGATAGAGCATCAGTATTTATTAATGCTTCCATCAAGCCTCTTGGGGAAACCCTGGACTCTGTGCACACAATATCTCATTTTGATACAGTATATACAGAGCCAGCTTCCTGCAGCGGACTTATGTAAAACGTATATCTACAAACACTGAACAGGCCTAGAGACAACAGGCAGGTCATTCCAGTCCGGATTCCGTCCAAGCTCCATGCCATTTTATTGCTGGCTTCGACCCTGTCTCTACAGATGACCCGGAGGCGGCGGGCAGACCCCCATCTTTCAGGTAATAGGGGTGGGTGCTCCTCTCGGAGTACAGACAGACCGGTCTATCACCGCTATGCTGCCTATGCTCAGTAGAATTCATCTGTGTATGTTATTCCAATAAGTTAGGACTGTTTATTTTCTTGTCGCTGGCCACCACCATTCCAATCCTGTTATGTCTCATTACCCTAATAATTGCAGCCCATATATTTTATTGTAAATTGCAGTCTTTCCAATAAATGTATTGAAAACTATGCTGCATTTCTTCTTTGGCCTATGTGTGTGTATGAGACCTTTTGCTAGTGGGAGAAAGGAGTGAGATTTGTCAGCCACAACTTCCTCTCAGAAGCCACAGAGCATCATGTTTCAGGTTGCCACAAATCATATTTTCTTTCAGGTTTGGCTGAGGTGCTGCTAACTAGCCGAAAAGGTTGGGCCGACAGCTGCCAAGACAGTGAGGGACTGACTTAGTCACTCACAAACCGAGATGCTGCCGCCCCTAATCCAGCAGTCTTGTTCTGATAGCAGGAGTACGACGACAACCTCTGGTTGTGAACGCCCATGGGCACGGATTTCACTGGTAGATTTTTTTTCACATAGCAGATGAGTAAGCATGGAGTAGTGAGTTGGATACATCAGTGCCCATAAGTATAGAATAGACACTTTTGTATGTTGAAAATATCTGTAGCAAACACTGGCTTCCTGGGAGTGAGGATGATAGACTCATTTGAATGAATCTGCAGTACTACATGCAACAAACAGATGCTTATAATATAAGTAACATAATACGACCATAGCATGTGTGGCTGTAGATTAAGTGTGAGGAAATTAAGTATTTTGTGCACTGTGGTTATGCATCCTGACAGTAATAGACTTAGAAACCTCTTTACAACCAGTAGGTTTTGTAGGAAAGTGCCCGTTTTGGCATGGTTACCCGACACACTTTTTTCCTACCTTGACTGAGTGTGTGCTGAGATCCTGCTAACCAGGCCCCAGCACCTGTGTTCTTTCCCTTAACTGTACCATTGCTTCCACAACCAGCACACCGCTGGCGCACACTTAAGTTCCTTGTAAAAGATACGAGTGGTACAAAGGGCCCTGTGGACAGGGAAGGTCTTTAAGGGCTGCAGCATGTATTATGCCAACCTAAGAGACCCCCTCACCAAACGCTTCCACACTGCCATTGCAGCTTGTGTGTGCTGGTGGGGAGATAAAGGTAAACTCGACATGACATCCCTCATTGAGCACCATGCCCACTGCTGCCTGTGGCATAGGTATGTCACCTCTCTGGGGGGTGTACTATATCACAGGGAAGGGCATAGCTGCATGAGCACTTTGCCCCCCCTACTGTGTCTAGTCCATTCTTAGACACTGTAGGTGCAGTGTGGACACATTGAGTACACTGGCTGGGAGTTTGTCATTAGAAACTACACAGCTCCATGGTCGATTCACTGAATACTGGGAAGTTTGGTATCAAACTTCTCAGCTCAATAAACCCACACTGATGTCAGTGTTGTACTTATTTTAAAAAATGCACACAGAGGCCATCTCAGAGATGCCCCCTGTATTTCACTCAACCCCCTAGTGTAAAGCTGACCGGTTTGTGCCAGCCTGACACTAACAGACAGATTTCTGACCCCACGGGGTGACCGCCTTTGTGCTCTCTGGGGACAGGAACAAAGCCTGCTTTGGGTAGAGGTTCTTCACACCTCCCACCCCTGCAGGAACTTTAACACTTAGCGTTGAGCCTCACCAATAAGGTGCCCTCACATAGGTACTTGCACCCTGCCCTTTGGGCTAGGAGGGCCTGCCATAGGGGAGACTTAGTGACCAGTGACAATGGCAGGCCTGCAGAACACTTTGCATGGGATCCCTATGGGTGGCATAATACATGCTGCAGCCCACAGGGATCCCCTGGTACCCTAATGCCCTGGGTATCTATGTACCATATACTAGGGACTTACATGGGGGTACAAGTATGCCAAATGTGGGGTATAAAAAAAAAAAAAAAAAAAAAAAAAAACAACAACAAAAAAAAAATGGTACAAGTAACCAAGTTTCAAGGAGAGAGAATAATCACTGGGGTCCTGGTTAGCAGGATCCCAGTGAACACAGTCAAACACTGACAAACAGGCCTAAAAGTAGGGTTAACCAAGCTTGAAAGAAGCTATTTTCCTACACTAAGAAAGTGGAATGCGAAAGTCTGGCCCCCACCCAAGAAAGTTGAATCGGTAGGGGGAGCTGGAGGAACTAGAAACACCAAAAGGTAAGTACCAGAGTGCCCCCCTAGTGACTAGGAGAGAAGAGGTAAGTACCTGGTTATCCACAAACCTACCAAAAGGATTTCAGAACAGGATAATGCAGGATCCAGACAAGACTGCAAGTAACCAAAGGTGGATCTTGGAAGAGGATGACCTGGAAAGGAAGGGGACCAAGTCCAGTTCACTGTGGTGTGTCTGGTAGTGGCAGGAGCCACTACCCACCCGTGGATGCAGGACCAATTCGACAGAAGACAGTTAGCAGTGCACCACTGGAGCAGCTGAAGAGTTCCTCAACTGATGCAGTCAACATGCCACGCCGTAAGAAGGATTGCAGATAGTGGTGTGGAAAAACCACAAACAAGCCTTGGCAAAGGCAAATGCTGTGGAAGAAGAAATGTGGCACTGTCAAGGACCAGCAAGGTCCAGGAGGTCACAACCCACGGAGGGTAGCCCCGGGTAACCCTCAGCAGTGAGAAGAGTCACAGGAAGAGGAGGCAGCCCCCACAGGCAGCAAGCACTGGAGTTGCGGTGAGGCCCACACAGCACACCTTGGAAGGAGTTTAAAGTCGCAGGAGAAGCATGCAGAGGGCTGTGCATCGCAGGAAACGGTGCTGGGGGCTGGGGTAACAGAGCCTGAAGATCCCTTGAAGGAGATGCCAACAAGCCTTGTAGTTGCAAGAGACGCAGTGCACAGGGCTACTGCCCTGCGTGGAGAGGACCGCTGGTAGACGGGATGTAGGAAGATGGCTCTGAAAATACTATGTCAAAATGAGCTATAGAGTGCACAGAGTCCACAGATTCCCCACAGCCTTCACAGAGGCTGAAGTAGATAATACTAATGCTCTCTTTTGTGGTAGTGTGGTGGAGCACTTAGGCTTATCAGAGGGTAGTGCAAAGCATTTGTTGTACACACACAGACAACAGAAAAAGCACACACTCAATGACTTAACTCCAGACCAATGTTTTTTTTCTATAACAAAAATATATTTTAATTTATTTCCAGAATCACAAGATTCAAGTTGCAGGTAAGTACGTCAATAGAGTCATATTTCACACATTTATCGATAGTACTTTGTTTGATATACAGTTTTTGAAATATTGGCAATTATCTGTTTTAAAAGTTGACACTGCAATTTTCTGAAACAGTTCCAGGGGATGGGAGAAAAGTTAGTACGATTTACAGGTAAGTACTTGACTTACAATTCCAGTCTCCGGCGGTTAGGAAGTCCACAGGTTGGGGTTCAAGTTAAACCCTAACACCCAGCAACATGAGGCCAGCTGGGTGTAGAGGTCAAAGCTGAGGCAAAATTAACACAGGCTAATATGGAGACTGGGGGGCACTCAAAATCAGGCCTCCCTGCAGGTAAGTACCCGTGACTTTTGAAGCTCCCTCGTTGGTCGGGCCACCTGGACACGGGCCGTGGGCGTCAGATGCAGCGTGGTCAGGATTCATGCATTCGGGGTGGTGCTGGAGTCATGGGTTGTTGTTTCTTCCTGGACAGGGCTGCTGTCCACATGAGCGGTTGGTCCTTTTGGTTGCAGGGCAGTCCTTTGGAGCTTGGCAGAGGTCGCTGGTCCCGCTGGATGTGTTGCTGTTCTTGCACAGGTTCTTTGAAGCAGGAGACAGGCCGGTAAGGCTAGGGTCAAGTCAATTGTCATCCTCATTCTTCTCTGCTGGGGGTTCGGCTTAGCAGTCTGTCTTTCTTGCCAGATTGCCAGGAATCCATTAGCTGGAGTATCCTGGGGCACTTTAACACGAGGCTTGAGCCTTTGCGGCTCGCTGCCAGGGGTTACACTTCCTGCAGAGGGGAGGGTGTGCAGGGGAGGGTTGTTTCTAGCCACAGAGAGCACAAATTCTCTCACCAAATGTGGTCAGAAACTGATCTGGAAGTGGAAGGCTGGTACAGACCGGTCAGTCCTGCACTAGCAGTTTGGTTAACATACATGGGAGAGCTCTAAGATGCCCTCTTGGTGCATTTTTAAGTGAATGCCACACTGGCATCAGTGTGGGTTTATTGTGCTGAGATGTTGGATACCAAACCTCCCAGTATTCAGTGAAGCCATTATGAAGCGGTGGCGTTCGTAATGAAAACTCCCGGACCATATACTCAATACGGCTACCCTGCACTTACAATGTCTAAGAATGGACTTAGACACTGTAGGGGTATATGCAGCTATGCTCCCAACTATGGTATAGTGCACCCTTCCTTAGGGCTGTAAGGCCTGCTAGAGGGATGACTTACCTATGCCACAGAAAAGTGGTTTGTGGGCATGGCACCCCGAGAGGGGTGTCATGTTGAATTTGCCTTTTTCTCCCCATTAGCAAACACAAACCGCAGGGGCAGTGTGCATGTGAGGGGTTCCCCCAGGGTGGCATAATACATGCTTCAGCCCTTGGGGACCTTCTGTGGCCACAGGGACCTTGGTACCAAGGGTACCTTTTACAAGGGACTTAACTGTGTGCCAATTGTGAAAACAAAGGTACACATTTTGGGAAAGAACACTGGTGCTGGGGACTGGTTAGCAGGGTCCCAGCACACTTTCAATCAAAGCTAGCATCAACATAAGGCAAAAGGTGGGAGGGGTAAGCATGCGGACAGTGGCACTTTCCTACAGGGGACCAAGGGGATCACTTCAGACTGCCACCCGTGATGCAGGATCTACACAGCTCAGGAAGAGATGAGATACATGTAGCCAGTCGTCGTTGCAGTTGGTGCCATGCGGATACAGGGGAGACTATTTCACTCTAAAGGAATTTGAGGACCCACCCAAGAGGGAGACCCTAAATATCCCAGAAAGGGGGACTGGTCACCTAGTAGGGTGACTACTTATTAGGAAGCGGATGTGATGTCACCTGCCTGTCCTGGCCACTGAAATGCTCTCAGAGGCCTCTGCCCACCTTGGATTCAAGATGGCAGAAGCAAGTGGCCACCTGGAGGAGCTCTGGTCACCACCCCTTCTGGTGGTAATGGGCAGGGGAGTGGTCACTACCCTATCCATTGTCAAGTTTTGCACCAGAGCAGAGGGTCTCTTGACTGGTGCAAACCGGTTTATGCTAGAGGAGGGCACTAAATGTGCCCTTCAAGACATACCAGTGGCTTGGACAGATTACCCCTCCCAAGCCATGTAACACCTATTTCCGAAGGGAGAGGGGGATGCCTTCCTCTCCCAAAGGAAATCCTTTGTTCTGCCTTCCTGGGCTTGAGCTAGTCACGCAGCAGGAAAGCAGAAACTTGTCTGTAGGATGGCAGCAGCACATGTTGTCCAGGAAAACCCTTGTAGGAGCAAAGCTGGGGTCCTCTAAGGAGCCTGCAGAGTGCAAGTAATCATACAACCAACAATGGCAACAGTATTGGGGTATGATTCCAACATGTTTGATACCAAATATATGCCCAGGTTCGGAGTTACCATTATGTAGCTGGATACAGGTAGTGGTGACCTGTGTCCAATACACGGGTAAAATGGCTTCTCCGTACTTAAGTCCAAGAAAATGGAGCTGAAGTTTGCAGGGGTGCCTTCACACACAGGTACTTGCAACCTGCCCTCTGGGCTGAGGGCCTACCATAGGGGTGACTTACAGGTACCTGGTGCAGTGACCTGAAGTGAAAGGGTGCATGCACCTTTTCACGCAGGCTGCAATTGCAGGCCTGCAGAAACATTTTACCTGGACTCCCATGGGACGCATAATACATGCTGCAGCCCATGGGGAACCCCTGGTGCCCCAATGCCCTGGGTACCATATACTAGGGGCTTATATGGGGGCACCAGTATGTCAAATGTGGGGTGTGTGACGTCCCAAAACAAACAAATGTAGAGGGAGTGAGCACAGTCACAGGGTTCCTGGTTAGCAGGATCCCAGTGACCCCAATCAAAACACACTGACCGGCAAAAAGTGGGGGCAACCATGCCAAAAAGAGGGTACGTTCCTACACTCTGCACACCGGCTGGCCAAGTGTTGCTGGTGGTGCACCTTTGGAGTCTTCCTGAACTTAATCCCCTTAAGAGTGGGATTGTAAGTCAAGTACTTACCTGTGAATTTAGTTGTTACTTTTCCTTCCCTAGGACTGCATTGCCTTCTACGAGAAGTTGCACTAAGTGTCCACTTTTGAAACTAAAAAGCATAACTTACCGGTAAACTGTTTTATCTGAGAACTCTAAACAAAGTGCATTTGATACTTGAAACAGATTCATTCTTGAAACTGTACTTACCTGTAACAAATTTCGTTTTGGTTCCAGAAATAAAGTATATTTTTTGATACATAAAACAATTGCCCTAGAGTTAGTCACTGAGTGTGTGACTCATTTCTTGACTATGTGTGTATTGCAAATGCTTAGCACTACCATCTCATAAGCCTAATGTGTCGACCACACGACCACAAATAGAGCATTAGTATTATCTACTTTAGTCTCTGTAAAGTCTCTTGGGATCCACAGGACTCTGTGCACATTATACTTTACTTTGGCATAGTATATACTGAGCCAGTTTCCTTCATTGGTGGATCAGCGGTGGGATCTACGACTGCATTTGCTGGACTATTCAGCCAACATCTGATCCTACAACTAAATTTCAAAATTACCATTAGATTCACTTGATTTTTGGAAATGACAATTTCCCCCAATTTTTTTAAAGTCCTGCTAGGGCCTTGGTTAACTCAATTCTATTCAATTTGTTTTATTTCGGTAAAAACATACCATAAAAGCACATAAATAAAACAGTTAAAACAACGTAGAATACAAAAAGAGCAGCTCCAAATCCTTTGACTGAAACGATTAAAATACAATATGATTAAAAAAATTCTAACATATGCAATAACTGCCTCAAACAGTGTAGCATCATTATAACTAATTGCCATAAAATATATAATTAACCGAAGTACAAAACCCCCTGCAAAAAGGCACTCAACATTACAAGTGCAGTTTAAAAATGTAAGTTTAAAATACCTATTTTAAAACAATATAGCACTGATGTAGCTAATTTCCATATAATGTACATGGATATATAGTTAACCAAGGTACAAGACCCCTTACATAAGGTACTCAACATTATAAAAGACAGTTTAAAAATGTAAGTCTAAACTATCAAATGTCTTCCAAGAATTTTGCTACAGAACATGCCACTAACAAATCAGTCTGATATACAAATCCTAAGTGCTATTATCCTGTTCCTAATATCCATAGATTTACAAAGAAGTACAATCCAGCGGGCTCTCTGCTTGGAGTACGCTGGACAATGAAAAAGGACGTGGGTGGGACATTCAGCCTTCCCACAGCCCATTGGGCATAAATTGGAGTGGCTATCAGACTTCAGACATCTGTAAGTTCAAGTGTGTAGGGGGAGTGACCCTAATCGGAGTCTAATATAAAGTGCTCGTGCTAAAGGGGATAGAATTACATCCATATAATGCTCAAACTCATAGTGGCATTTGGACAATAAAAAACTGTTTATCATACCAGAGGTGGACACTTCTGAAAGTTTGTCTACCTGTACATTAAGCCAAAACACGTCCTTCACAACCTGAGTAGCGTTTTTTGGGAGAATAAAGGGGTCTGTCCAACAATTTCTCAGCCCAAGTTTGGTAAATGTATTCTCAACATAATTACACCAACTAACTTTTTTTGTAGAGCGTGTACTCATCAATTCGCTCAGCCAGGCTCGGTACGGAATATAAGTATCCGATGTCCAAATGCAAATCCAATATAATAGTGGCCTTAGGGCAGCAATATGTGCAATGGAATGAAGATTTATATCCATCCGGATCGGCAATGTGGGGGAACTAGAGGGTACTTTTAATAGCATTTTTTATATAAGAATTTTCCACACTTTCCAGATCCGCCAAATTGCAAAAAAACCCTTAACACTGCATCATATAGCGCGCTCCCCCTCTTGCTTGGGCTTTATAAATTTCCATAGCAGGGGTATTGGCAAATCTGGAGGACCTGGCTGCATATCTCTAATTGCCCCCAGACTTCTGTTTTAGACTCATAAGAGACTTTAAGAGGTGGGCCTGCCCTTTGTGAGAATCCTCCAACTTAATTCCCAGATATACAAAATCATTAACTCTTTCTAGTACCTCGCCCTCCAAATATATGCATTTCTTCATTTTGCATTTTTTATCCCCAAATACCATGTACCTGGTTTTAGTTGTGTTAATTCCCAAGCCATAATCTTTGCAGAAACCCATAAACTTCTTGAGCAAATTAGAAAGCCCGTGGGCAGTTTGAGATAATAAAGTATCATCTGCAAATAAAAGGCATGGGGTCTTAACCCCGCCTAATCTTGGAGCATTGTTGGCACAGTCCAAGAGATAGGGAATACAAGCTATTAATAAATAGGAGGAAGAGAGTAGGGGCCAACACACACCCCTGTCTCATCCCTCTACGTATAGGGATCTCTGTTGTCCGCTCCCCTTTTGTCCCCCACCGGATTCTAGCATAATTCTCCCAATACAGATCTTTGATTAAATTTAAAATGGGGCTCGGCACTCCCACCCTGCTCATGACCTCCCTCCTTGAGATCTACAAACGCCACAAAAAGCTTCCCTGCGTCCACGTCCACCATCTTCCACTTAATAGTAAGAAACCGAAAAACCTGATCAACTGTGCTAACTTTCTGCCTGAAACCCGCCTGTAAATGACTAAGAGATTGATTTTCTTTTATCTACTCTTTAAGCCTACCTAGTACCCGGTAACAAAAAAATCTTCTGTAAGTTGTCCAGGAGGCTAATCGGTCTAAAATTTCCAGGGACACCCTTCTCCCCCTTTTTATATATGGGAACAATAATTGCTCCCCTCCAAGACCGAGGAAACATTCCGTTTGCCAGGACAGCATTTGATACCCTATTGACATATGGACCCCAATGGTTCACGTCCGATTTAAACAAGTCTGAGGGTATGCCATCTAACCCAGGTGCCTTTCCTAATTTTTGGGCCCTAATGGCAGTCTGTTTATTTCAAAGTGGAGGGGTTCATGATAGCTGTAAAAGAAGAATCATGCGTAGGTTTAACATCAACGGCAATGGAGCAATCAGCCATATCTCTGTACAACTTGATGAAATAACGAGACCATATTTCCGGATAAATCTGACAATCAGGTTTAAGGTTCTCATTACGACCATTTCTAGCCACCAAGGACCAAAAGCGTTTCGAATTTGAGTCCCTGGCAGCCAGAACTAATTCTTGCCATGACGACTGTTCCCAGCAATTTTTTCTGTACTTAAGTATGGACGTATAATCGCGCCTTGCGTGTATTATCTTACATCTGTCTTTTGATCTTATTGCTTTTATAAGAGTATTCTTAGCCTCTCTACATGCCTTGTCAAACCACCTACGGCGAGAATGGACACCTAAGTGAGTATTCTCCCGATTAGTTTGAAAAAATAGCTCTTTAAGGGCCGAGAAAAGATCTAAATGCAAAGACATAACCTCACTCGAAGTATATGAGGAGGAACCGTCGAACAACAGGTGGGTCGATAGTAGGGCACACAATTTTCCCCATAATTTGTGTGAGTTTCTGAAGTGCTCCCATTTCACAACACGCTTGTTGGAGGACACCTCCAGGGCAACAGGAGTTTCACGATTTAATTGCACATCTATCCTTGTAAAAAGCTGCCTATCATATGTTACCAGGAGAGGGGCATAGTGACTATTTGTAAGGAAATG
Organism: Pleurodeles waltl; assembly: GCF_031143425.1. Lineage (NCBI taxonomy): Eukaryota > Metazoa > Chordata > Amphibia > Caudata > Salamandridae > Pleurodeles > Pleurodeles waltl. Next base: position 314,962,770 of record NC_090443.1, read on the forward strand.
CCTCCTTGGCATGGTTGCCCCCTGACTTTTTGCCTTTGCTGATGCTATGTTTACAATTGAAAGTGTGCTGAGGCCTGCTAACCAGGCCCCAGCACCAGTGTTCTTTCCCTAACCTGTACTTTTGTATCCACAATTGGCAGACCCTGGCATCCAGATAAGTCCCTTGTAACTGGTACTCCTAGTACCAAGGGCCCTGATGCCAAGGAAGGTCTCTAAGGGCTGCAGCATGTCTTATGCCACCCTGGAGACCTCTCACCCAGCACAGACACACTACTTGCCAGCTTGTGTGTGCTAGTGAGGACAAAACGAGTAAGTCGACATGGCACTCCCCTCAGGGTGCCATGCCAGCCTCTCACTGCCTATGCAGTATAGGTAAGACACCCCTCTAGCAGGCCTTACAGCCCTAAGGCAGGGTGCACTATACCATAGGTGAGGGTACCAGTGCATGAGCATGGTACCCCTACAGTGTCTAAACAAAACCTTAGACATTGTAAGTGCAGGGTAGCCATAAGAGTATATGGTCTGGGAGTTTGTCAAACACGAACTCCACAGCACCATAATGGCTACACTGAAAACTGGGAAGTTTGGTATCAAACTTCTCAGCACAATAAATGCACACTGATGCCAGTGTACATTTTATTGTAAAATACACCCCAGAGGGCACCTTAGAGGTGCCCCCTGAAACTTAACCGACTATCTGTGTAGGCTGACTAGTTTTAGCAGCCTGCCACAAACCGAGACATGTTGCTGGCCCCATGGGGAGAGTGCCTTTGTCACTCTGAGGCCAGTAACAAAGCCTGCACTGGGTGGAGATGCTAACACCTCCCCCAGGCAGGAATTGTCACACCTGGCGGTGAGCCTCAAAGGCTCACCTCCTTTGTGCCAACCCAGCAGGACACTCCAGCTAGTGGAGTTGCCCGCCCCCTCCGGCCAGGCCCCACTTTTGGCGACAAGGCCGGAGAAGATAATGAGAAAAACAAGGAGGAGTCACTGACCAGTCAGGACAGCCCCTAAGGTGTCCTGAGCTGAAGTGACTCTAACTTTTAGAAATCCTCCATCTTGCAGATGGAGGATTCCCCCAATAGGGTTAGGATTGTGACCCCCTCCCCTTGGGAGGAGGCACAAAGAGGGTGTACCCACCCTCAGGGCTAGTAGCCATTGGCTACTAACCCCCCAGACCTAAACACGCCCTTAAATTTAGTATTTAAGGGCTACCCTGAACCCTAGAAAATTAGATTCCTGCAACTACAAGAAGAAGGACTGCCTAGCTGAAAACCCCTGCAGAGGAAGACCAGAAGACGACAACTGCCTTGGCTCCAGAAACTCACCGGCCTGTCTCCTGCCTTCCAAAGATCCTGCTCCAGCGACGCCTTCCAAAGGGACCAGCGACCTCGACATCCTCTGAGGACTGCCCCTGCTTCGAAAAGACAAGAAACTCCCGAGGACAGCGGACCTGCTCCAAGAAAGGCTGCAACTTTGTTTCCAGCAGCTTTGAAAGAACCCTGCAAGCTCCCCGCAAGAAGCGTGAGACTTGCAACACTGCACCCGGCGACCCCGACTCGGCTGGTGGAGATCCAACACCTCAGGAGGGACCCCAGGACTACTCTGATACTGTGAGTACCAAAACCTGTCCCCCCTGAGCCCCCACAGCGCCGCCTGCAGAGGGAATCCCGAGGCTTCCCCTGACCGCGACTCTTTGAATCCAAAGTCCCGACGCCTGGGAGAGACCCTGCACCCGCAGCCCCCAGGACCCGAAGGACCGGACTTTCACTGGAGAAGTGACCCCCAGGAGTCCCTCTCCCGTGCCCAAGTGGAGGTTTCCCCGAGGAACCCCCCCCTTGCCTGCCTGCAGCGCTGAAGAGATCCCGAGATCTCTCATAGACTAACATTACGAACCCGACGCTTGTTTCTACACTGCACCTGGCCGCCCCCGCGCTGCTGAGGGTGAAATTTCTGTGTGGGCTTGTGTCCCCCCCCGGTGCCCTACAAAACCCCCCTGGTCTGCCCTCCGAAGACGCGGGTACTTACCTGCAAGCAGACCGGAACCGGGGCACCCCCTTCTCTCCATTCTAGCCTATGTGTTTTGGGCACCACTTTGAACTCTGCACCTGACCGGCCCTGAGCTGCTGGTGTGGTGACTTTGGGGTTGCTCTGAACCCCCAACGGTGGGATACCTTGGACCAAGAACTGAACCCTGTAAGTGTCTTACTTACCTGGTAAAACTAACAAAAACTTACCTCCCCCAGGAACTGTAAAAATTGCACTAAGTGTCCACTTTTAAAACAGCTATTTGTCAATAACTTGAAAAGTATACATGCAATTTTTATGATTTGAAGTTCCTAATGTACTTACCTGAAATACCTTTCAAATAAGATATTACATGTTAAATTTGAACCTGTGGTTCTTAAAATAAACTAAGAAAAGATATTTTTCTATACAAAAACCTATTGGCTGGATTTGTCTCTGAGTGTGTGTACCTCATTTATTGTCTATGTGTATGTACAACAAATGCTTAACACTACTCCTTGGATAAGCCTACTGCTCGACCACACTACCACAAAATAGAGCATTAGTATTATCTATTTTTACCACTATTTTACCTCTAAGGGGAACCCTTGGACTCTGTGCATGCTATTCCTTACTTTGAAATAGCACATACAGAGCCAACTTCCTACATTGGTGGATCAGCGGTGGGGTACAAGACTTTGCATTTGCTGGACTACTCAGCCAATACCTGATCACACGACAAATTCCAAAATTGTCATTAGAAATTGATTTTTGCAATTTGAAAAGTTTTCTAAATTCTTAAAAGACCTGCTAGGGCCTTGTGTTAGATCCTGTTTAGCATTTCTTTTAGAGTTTAAAAAATTTGTAAAAGTTTGAATTAGATTCTAGAACCAGTTGTAGATTCTTAAAAAGTATTCCAACTTTTAGAAGCAAAATGTCTAGCACAGATGTGACTGTGGTGGAACTCGACACCACACCTTACCTCCATCTTAAGATGAGGGAGCTAAGGTCACTCTGTAAAATAAAGAAAATAACAATGGGCCCCAAACCTACCAAAATACAGCTCCAGGAGCTTTTGGCAGAGTTTGAAAAGGCCAACCCCTCTGAGGGTGGCAACTCAGAGGAAGAGGATAGTGACTTGGAGGAAAATTCCCCCCTACCAGTCCTATCTAGGGAGAACAGGGTCCCTCAAACCCTGACTCCTAAAATAATAGTCAGAGATGCTGGTTCCCTCACAGGAGAGACCAACACCTCTGAAATCACTGAGGATAGCCCCAGTGAAGAGGACATCCAGTTAGCCAGGATGGCCAAAAGATTGGCTTTGGAAAGACAGATCCTAGCCATAGAGAGGGAAAGACAAGAGATGGGCCTAGGACCCATCAATGGTGGCAGCAACATAAATAGGGTCAGAGATTCTCCTGACATGTTGAAAATCCCTAAAGGGATTGTAACTAAATATGAAGATGGTGATGACATCACCAAATGGTTCACAGCTTTTGAGAGGACTTGTGTAACCAGAAAAGTGAACAGATCTCACTGGGGTGCTCTCCTTTGGGAAATGTTCACAGGAAAGTGTAGGGATAGACTCCTCACACTCTCTGGACAAGATGCAGAATCTTATGACCTCATGAAGGGTACCCTGATTGAGGGCTTTGGATTCTCCACTGAGGAGTATAGGATTAGATTCAGGGGGGCTCAAAAATCCTCGAGCCAGACCTGGGTTGACTTTGTAGACTACTCAGTGAAAACACTAGATGGTTGGATTCAAGGAAGTGGTGTAAGTAATTATGATGGGCTGTACAATTTATTTGTGAAAGAACACCTGTTAAGTAATTGTTTCAATGATAAACTGCATCAGCATCTGGTAGACCTAGGACCAATTTCTCCCCAAGAATTGGGAAAGGCGGCGGACCATTGGGTCAAGACAAGGGTGTCCAAGACTTCAACAGGGGGTGACCAAAAGAAAGGGGTCACAGACTCCCCAGGGGAAGGGTGATGAGACAACCAAAACTAAAAATAGTAAAGAGTCTTCTACAGGCCCCCAAAAACCTGCACAGGAGGGTGGGCCCAGAGCCTCTTCACAAAACAATGGGTACAAGGGTAAAAACTTTGATCCCAAAAAGGCCTGGTGTCATAGCTGTAAACAGCATGGACACCAAACTGGAGACAAGGCCTGTCCCAAGAAAGGTTCCACTCCAAACTCCCATCCAGGTAACACTGGTATGGCTAGTCTCCAAGTGGGATCAACAGTGTGCCCAGAGCAAATCAGGGTCCACACTGAAGCTACTCTAGTTTCTGAGGGTGGGGTGGATTTAGCCACACTAGCTGTCTGGCCGCCTAACATGCAAAAATACAGACAGCAACTCTTAATTAATGGGACTAGAATAGAGGGCCTGAGGGATACAGGTGCCAGTGTCACCATGGTGACAGAGAAACTGGTTTCCCCTGGCCAATACCTGACTGGAAAAACTTACACAGTCACCAACGCTGACAATCAGAGAAAAGTACATCCCATGGCAATGGTTACTTTAGAATGGGGAGGGGTCAATGGCCTGAAACAGGTGGTGGTCTCCTCAAATATCCCAGTGGACTGTCTGCTTGGAAATGACCTGGAGTCCTCAGCATGGGCTGAGGTAGAACTAAAAACCCATGCAGCAATGCTGGGTATCCCTGAACTGGTGTGTGTGAAAACAAGAGCACAATGCAAGGCACAGGGTGAACAAGTAGAGCTGGAGTCTGGAAGAATGGCCCAGCCTACCAAGAGAACAGGAAAATCAGTTGGGAAACCAACTACAACACAGCAAAAGAAAGGGAACCTCTCTTCTCAGGAAGAAGTTCTGCCCTCTGAGGGAACTGAGCCTTTGGAGCTTGAACCTTACCAGGTTGAGCTCTTAGGCCCAGGGGGACCCTCAAGGGAGGAGCTGTGTAAGGGACAAGAAACCTGTCCCTCTCTTGAAGGCCTTAGGCAGCAAGCTGCTGAAGAGTCCAAAGGCAAGAAAAATGGAACACATAGGGTCTATTGGGAAGATGGACTCCTGTACACTGAGGCCAGAGACCCCAAACCTGGTGCCACTAGGAGAGTGGTAGTGCCTCAGCTGTTCAGGAAGTTCATCCTAACATTGGCCCATGACATTCCCCTTGCTGGACATTTGGGACAAACCAAGACGTGGGAGAGGTTAGTCAACCACTTCTACTGGCCCAATATGTCCAACATGGTTAAGGAGTTTTGCCTCTCCTGCCCCACCTGTCAAGCCAGTGGTAAGACAGGTGGACATCCAAAGGCCCCCCTCATTCCACTTCCAGTGGTGGGGGTTCCCTTTGAAAGAGTGGGTGTGGACATAGTTGGTCCACTAGAACCTCCCACAGCCTCAGGAAATATGTATATCCTGGTAGTAGTGGATCATGCTACCAGGTATCCTGAAGCTATTCCCCTTAGGTCGACTACTGCCCCTGCAGTAGCCAAAGCCCTCATTGGTATCTTTACCAGAGTGGGTTTCCCTAAGGAGGTGGTGTCTGACAGAGGTACCAACTTCATGTCAGCATACCTAAAGCACATGTGGAATGAGTGTGGGGTGACTTATAAATTCACTACACCATACCATCCACAAACTAATGGCTTAGTTGAGAGATTCAACAAGACATTAAAGGGCATGATCATGGGGCTCCCAGAAAAACTCAAAAGGAGATGGGATGTCCTCTTGCCATGTCTGCTTTTCGCTTACAGAGAGGTGCCACAGAAGGGAGTAGGGTTCTCACCCTTTGAACTTCTGTTTGGTCATCCTGTAAGGGGACCACTTGCTCTTGTTAAAGAAGGCTGGGAGAGACCTCTCCATGAGCCTAAACAAGACATAGTGGACTATGTACTTGGCCTTCGCTCTAGAATGGCAGAGTACATGGAAAAGGCAACCAAAAACCTTGAGGCCAGCCAACAGCTCCAGAAGTTTTGGTATGACCAAAAGGCTGCACTGGTTGAGTTCCAACCAGGGCAGAAAGTCTGGGTTCTGGAGCCTGTGGCTCCCAGGGCACTCCAGGACAAATGGAGTGGCCCTTACCCAGTACTAGAAAGGAAGAGTCAGGTCACCTACCTGGTGGACCTGGGCACAAGCAGGAGCCCCAAGAGGGTGATCCATGTGAACCGCCTTAAGCTCTTCCATGACAGGGCTGATGTGAATCTGTTGATGGTAACAGATGAGGATCAGGAGGCAGAGAGTGAACCTCTCCCTGATCTTCTGTCATCAGACCCAAAAGATGGCACAGTAGATGGAGTGATCTACTCAGACACCCTCTCTGGCCAACAGCAAGCTGATTGTAGGAGAGTCCTACAACAGTTTCCTGAACTCTTCTCCTTAACCCCTGGTCAGACACATCTGTGTACCCATGATGTGGACACAGGAGACAGCATGCCTGTCAAGAACAAAATCTTTAGACAATCTGACCATGTTAAGGAAAGCATCAAGGTGGAAGTCCACAAGATGCTGGAATTGGGAGTAATTGAGCGCTCTGACAGCCCCTGGGCTAGCCCAGTGGTCTTAGTCCCCAAACCTCACACCAAAGATGGAAAGAAAGAGATGAGGTTTTGTGTGGACTACAGAGGGCTCAATTCTGTCACCAAGACAGATGCTCATCCAATTCCAAGAGCTGATGAGCTCATAGACAAATTAGGTGCTGCCAAATTCCTAAGTACCTTTGACTTGACAGCAGGGTACTGGCAAATAAAAATGGCACCTGGAGCAAAAGAGAAAACAGCATTCTCCACACCTGATGGGCATTATCAGTTTACTGTTATGCCCTTTGGTTTAAAGAATGCCCCTGCCACCTTCCAAAGGTTGGTGAATCAAGTCCTTGCTGGCTTGGAGTCCTTTAGCACAGCTTATCTTGATGATATTGCTGTCTTTAGCTCCACCTGGCAGGATCACCTGGTCCACCTGAAGAAGGTTTTGAAGGCTCTGCAATCTGCAGGCCTCTCTATCAAGGCATCCAAATGCCAGATAGGGCAGGGAACTGTGGTTTACTTGGGACACCTTGTAGGTGGAGGCCAAGGTCAGCCACTCCAACCCAAGATCCAGACTATTCTGGACTGGGTAGCTCCAAAAACCCAGACTCAAGTCAGGGCATTCCTTGGCTTGACTGGGTATTACAGGAGGTTTGTGAAGGGATATGGATCCATTGTGACAGCCCTCACTGAACTCACCTCCAAGAAAATGCCCAAGAAAGTGAACTGGACTGTGGAATGCCAACAGGCCTTTGACACCCTGAAACAAGCAATGTGCTCAGCACCAGTTCTCAAAGCTCCAGATTATTCTAAGCAGTTCATTGTGCAGACTGATGCCTCTGAACATGGGATAGGGGCAGTTTTGTCCCAAACAAATGATGATGGCCTTGACCAGCCTGTTGCTTTCATTAGCAGGAGGTTACTCCCCAGGGAGCAGCGTTGGAGTGCCATTGAGAGGGAGGCCTTTGCTGTGGTTTGGTCCCTGAAGAAGCTGAGACCATACCTCTTTGGGACTCACTTCCTAGTTCAAACTGACCACAGACCTCTCAAATGGCTGATGCAAATGAAAGGTGAAAATCCTAAACTGTTGAGGTGGTCCATCTCCCTACAGGGAATGGACTTTATAGTGGAACACAGACCTGGGACTGCCCATGCCAATGCAGATGGCCTTTCCAGGTTCTTCCACTTAGAAAATGAAGACTCTCTTGGGAAAGGTTAGTCTCATCCTCTTTCGTTTGGGGGGGGGTTGTGTAAGGAAATGCCTCCTTGGCATGGTTGCCCCCTGACTTTTTGCCTTTGCTGATGCTATGTTTACAATTGAAAGTGTGCTGAGGCCTGCTAACCAGGCCCCAGCACCAGTGTTCTTTCCCTAACCTGTACTTTTGTATCCACAATTGGCAGACCCTGGCATCCAGATAAGTCCCTTGTAACTGGTACTCCTAGTACCAAGGGCCCTGATGCCAAGGAAGGTCTCTAAGGGCTGCAGCATGTCTTATGCCACCCTGGAGACCTCTCACCCAGCACAGACACACTACTTGCCAGCTTGTGTGTGCTAGTGAGGACAAAACGAGTAAGTCGACATGGCACTCCCCTCAGGGTGCCATGCCAGCCTCTCACTGCCTATGCAGTATAGGTAAGACACCCCTCTAGCAGGCCTTACAGCCCTAAGGCAGGGTGCACTATACCATAGGTGAGGGTACCAGTGCATGAGCATGGTACCCCTACAGTGTCTAAACAAAACCTTAGACATTGTAAGTGCAGGGTAGCCATAAGAGTATATGGTCTGGGAGTTTGTCAAACACGAACTCCACAGCACCATAATGGCTACACTGAAAACTGGGAAGTTTGGTATCAAACTTCTCAGCACAATAAATGCACACTGATGCCAGTGTACATTTTATTGTAAAATACACCCCAGAGGGCACCTTAGAGGTGCCCCCTGAAACTTAACCGACTATCTGTGTAGGCTGACTAGTTTTAGCAGCCTGCCACAAACCGAGACATGTTGCTGGCCCCATGGGGAGAGTGCCTTTGTCACTCTGAGGCCAGTAACAAAGCCTGCACTGGGTGGAGATGCTAACACCTCCCCCAGGCAGGAATTGTCACACCTGGCGGTGAGCCTCAAAGGCTCACCTCCTTTGTGCCAACCCAGCAGGACACTCCAGCTAGTGGAGTTGCCCGCCCCCTCCGGCCAGGCCCCACTTTTGGCGGCAAGGCCGGAGAAGATAATGAGAAAAACAAGGAGGAGTCACTGACCAGTCAGGACAGCCCCTAAGGTGTCCTGAGCTGAAGTGACTAACTTTTAGAAATCCTCCATCTTGCAGATGGAGGATTCCCCCAATAGGGTTAGGATTGTGACCCCCTCCCCTTGGGAGGAGGCACAAAGAGGGTGTACCCACCCTCAGGGCTAGTAGCCATTGGCTACTAACCCCCCAGACCTAAACACGCCCTTAAATTTAGTATTTAAGGGCTACCCTGAACCCTAGAAAATTAGATTCCTGCAACTACAAGAAGAAGGACTGCCTAGCTGAAAACCCCTGCAGAGGAAGACCAGAAGACGACAACTGCCTTGGCTCCAGAAACTCACCGGCCTGTCTCCTGCCTTCCAAAGATCCTGCTCCAGCGACGCCTTCCAAAGGGACCAGCGACCTCGACATCCTCTGAGGACTGCCCCTGCTTCGAAAAGACAAGAAACTCCCGAGGACAGCGGACCTGCTCCAAGAAAGGCTGCAACTTTGTTTCCAGCAGCTTTGAAAGAACCCTGCAAGCTCCCCGCAAGAAGCGTGAGACTTGCAACACTGCACCCGGCGACCCCGACTCGGCTGGTGGAGATCCAACACCTCAGGAGGGACCCCAGGACTACTCTGATACTGTGAGTACCAAAACCTGTCCCCCCTGAGCCCCCACAGCGCCGCCTGCAGAGGGAATCCCGAGGCTTCCCCTGACCGCGACTCTTTGAATCCAAAGTCCCGACGCCTGGGAGAGACCCTGCACCCGCAGCCCCCAGGACCCGAAGGACCGGACTTTCACTGGAGAAGTGACCCCCAGGAGTCCCTCTCCCGTGCCCAAGTGGAGGTTTCCCCGAGGAACCCCCCCCCTGCCTGCCTGCAGCGCTGAAGAGATCCCGAGATCTCTCATAGACTAACATTACGAACCCGACGCTTGTTTCTACACTGCACCCGGCCGCCCCCGCGCTGCTGAGGGTGAAATTTCTGTGTGGGCTTGTGTCCCCCCCCGGTGCCCTACAAAACCCCCCTGGTCTGCCCTCCGAAGACGCGGGTACTTACCTGCAAGCAGACCGGAACCGGGGCACCCCCTTCTCTCCATTCTAGCCTATGTGTTTTGGGCACCACTTTGAACTCTGCACCTGACCGGCCCTGAGCTGCTGGTGTGGTGACTTTGGGGTTGCTCTGAACCCCCAACGGTGGGCTATCTTGGACCAAGAACTGAACCCTGTAAGTGTCTTACTTACCTGGTAAAACTAACAAAAACTTACCTCCCCCAGGAACTGTGAAAATTGCACTGTGTCCACTTTTAAAACAGCTATTTGTCAATAACTTGAAAAGTATACATGCAATTTTTATGATTTGAAGTTCCTAATGTACTTACCTGAAATACCTTTCAAATAAGATATTACATGTTAAATTTGAACCTGTGGTTCTTAAAATAAACTAAGAAAAGATATTTTTCTATACAAAAACCTATTGGCTGGATTTGTCTCTGAGTGTGTGTACCTCATTTATTGTCTATGTGTATGTACAACAAATGCTTAACACTACTCCTTGGATAAGCCTACTGCTCGACCACACTACCACAAAATAGAGCATTAGTATTATCTATTTTTACCACTATTTTACCTCTAAGGGGAACCCTTGGACTCTGTGCATGCTATTCCTTACTTTGAAATAGCACATACAGAGCCAACTTCCTACATTGGTGGATCAGCGGTGGGGTACAAGACTTTGCATTTGCTGGACTACTCAGCCAATACCTGATCACACGACAAATTCCAAAATTGTCATTAGAAATTGATTTTTGCAATTTGAAAAGTTTTCTAAATTCTTAAAAGACCTGCTAGGGCCTTGTGTTAGATCCTGTTTAGCATTTCTTTTAGAGTTTAAAAAATTTGTAAAAGTTTGAATTAGATTCTAGAACCAGTTGTAGATTCTTAAAAAGTATTCCAACTTTTAGAAGCAAAATGTCTAGCACAGATGTGACTGTGGTGGAACTCGACACCACACCTTACCTCCATCTTAAGATGAGGGAGCTAAGGTCACTCTGTAAAATAAAGAAAATAACAATGGGCCCCAAACCTACCAAAATACAGCTCCAGGAGCTTTTGGCAGAGTTTGAAAAGGCCAACCCCTCTGAGGGTGGCAACTCAGAGGAAGAGGATAGTGACTTGGAGGAAAATTCCCCCCTACCAGTCCTATCTAGGGAGAACAGGGTCCCTCAAACCCTGACTCCTAAAATAATAGTCAGAGATGCTGGTTCCCTCACAGGAGAGACCAACACCTCTGAAATCACTGAGGATAGCCCCAGTGAAGAGGACATCCAGTTAGCCAGGATGGCCAAAAGATTGGCTTTGGAAAGACAGATCCTAGCCATAGAGAGGGAAAGACAAGAGATGGGCCTAGGACCCATCAATGGTGGCAGCAACATAAATAGGGTCAGAGATTCTCCTGACATGTTGAAAATCCCTAAAGGGATTGTAACTAAATATGAAGATGGTGATGACATCACCAAATGGTTCACAGCTTTTGAGAGGGCTTGTGTAACCAGAAAAGTGAACAGATCTCACTGGGGTGCTCTCCTTTGGGAAATGTTCACAGGAAAGTGTAGGGATAGACTCCTCACACTCTCTGGACAAGATGCAGAATCTTATGACCTCATGAAGGGTACCCTGATTGAGGGCTTTGGATTCTCCACTGAGGAGTATAGGATTAGATTCAGGGGGGCTCAAAAATCCTCGAGCCAGACCTGGGTTGACTTTGTAGACTACTCAGTGAAAACACTAGATGGTTGGATTCAAGGAAGTGGTGTAAGTAATTATGATGGGCTGTACAATTTATTTGTGAAAGAACACCTGTTAAGTAATTGTTTCAATGATAAACTGCATCAGCATCTGGTAGACCTAGGACCAATTTCTCCCCAAGAATTGGGAAAGGCGGCGGACCATTGGGTCAAGACAAGGGTGTCCAAGACTTCAACAGGGGGTGACCAAAAGAAAGGGGTCACAGACTCCCCAGGGGAAGGGTGATGAGACAACCAAAACTAAAAATAGTAAAGAGTCTTCTACAGGCCCCCAAAAACCTGCACAGGAGGGTGGGCCCAGAGCCTCTTCACAAAACAATGGGTACAAGGGTAAAAACTTTGATCCCAAAAAGGCCTGGTGTCATAGCTGTAAACAGCATGGACACCAAACTGGAGACAAGGCCTGTCCCAAGAAAGGTTCCACTCCAAACTCCCATCCAGGTAACACTGGTATGGCTAGTCTCCAAGTGGGATCAACAGTGTGCCCAGAGCAAATCAGGGTCCACACTGAAGCTACTCTAGTTTCTGAGGGTGGGGTGGATTTAGCCACACTAGCTGTCTGGCCGCCTAACATGCAAAAATACAGACAGCAACTCTTAATTAATGGGACTAGAATAGAGGGCCTGAGGGATACAGGTGCCAGTGTCACCATGGTGACAGAGAAACTGGTTTCCCCTGGCCAATACCTGACTGGAAAAACTTACACAGTCACCAACGCTGACAATCAGAGAAAAGTACATCCCATGGCAATGGTTACTTTAGAATGGGGAGGGGTCAATGGCCTGAAACAGGTGGTGGTCTCCTCAAATATCCCAGTGGACTGTCTGCTTGGAAATGACCTGGAGTCCTCAGCATGGGCTGAGGTAGAACTAAAAACCCATGCAGCAATGCTGGGTATCCCTGAACTGGTGTGTGTGAAAACAAGAGCACAATGCAAGGCACAGGGTGAACAAGTAGAGCTGGAGTCTGGAAGAATGGCCCAGCCTACCAAGAGAACAGGAAAATCAGTTGGGAAACCAACTACAACACAGCAAAAGAAAGGGAACCTCTCTTCTCAGGAAGAAGTTCTGCCCTCTGAGGGAACTGAGCCTTTGGAGCTTGAACCTTACCAGGTTGAGCTCTTAGGCCCAGGGGGACCCTCAAGGGAGGAGCTGTGTAAGGGACAAGAAACCTGTCCCTCTCTTGAAGGCCTTAGGCAGCAAGCTGCTGAAGAGTCCAAAGGCAAGAAAAATGGAACACATAGGGTCTATTGGGAAGATGGACTCCTGTACACTGAGGCCAGAGACCCCAAACCTGGTGCCACTAGGAGAGTGGTAGTGCCTCAGCTGTTCAGGAAGTTCATCCTAACATTGGCCCATGACATTCCCCTTGCTGGACATTTGGGACAAACCAAGACGTGGGAGAGGTTAGTCAACCACTTCTACTGGCCCAATATGTCCAACATGGTTAAGGAGTTTTGCCTCTCCTGCCCCACCTGTCAAGCCAGTGGTAAGACAGGTGGACATCCAAAGGCCCCCCTCATTCCACTTCCAGTGGTGGGGGTTCCCTTTGAAAGAGTGGGTGTGGACATAGTTGGTCCACTAGAACCTCCCACAGCCTCAGGAAATATGTATATCCTGGTAGTAGTGGATCATGCTACCAGGTATCCTGAAGCTATTCCCCTTAGGTCGACTACTGCCCCTGCAGTAGCCAAAGCCCTCATTGGTATCTTTACCAGAGTGGGTTTCCCTAAGGAGGTGGTGTCTGACAGAGGTACCAACTTCATGTCAGCATACCTAAAGCACATGTGGAATGAGTGTGGGGTGACTTATAAATTCACTACACCATACCATCCACAAACTAATGGCTTAGTTGAGAGATTCAACAAGACATTAAAGGGCATGATCATGGGGCTCCCAGAAAAACTCAAAAGGAGATGGGATGTCCTCTTGCCATGTCTGCTTTTCGCTTACAGAGAGGTGCCACAGAAGGGAGTAGGGTTCTCACCCTTTGAACTTCTGTTTGGTCATCCTGTAAGGGGACCACTTGCTCTTGTTAAAGAAGGCTGGGAGAGACCTCTCCATGAGCCTAAACAAGACATAGTGGACTATGTACTTGGCCTTCGCTCTAGAATGGCAGAGTACATGGAAAAGGCAACCAAAAACCTTGAGGCCAGCCAACAGCTCCAGAAGTTTTGGTATGACCAAAAGGCTGCACTGGTTGAGTTCCAACCAGGGCAGAAAGTCTGGGTTCTGGAGCCTGTGGCTCCCAGGGCACTCCAGGACAAATGGAGTGGCCCTTACCCAGTACTAGAAAGGAAGAGTCAGGTCACCTACCTGGTGGACCTGGGCACAAGCAGGAGCCCCAAGAGGGTGATCCATGTGAACCGCCTTAAGCTCTTCCATGACAGGGCTGATGTGAATCTGTTGATGGTAACAGATGAGGATCAGGAGGCAGAGAGTGAACCTCTCCCTGATCTTCTGTCATCAGACCCAAAAGATGGCACAGTAGATGGAGTGATCTACTCAGACACCCTCTCTGGCCAACAGCAAGCTGATTGTAGGAGAGTCCTACAACAGTTTCCTGAACTCTTCTCCTTAACCCCTGGTCAGACACATCTGTGTACCCATGATGTGGACACAGGAGACAGCATGCCTGTCAAGAACAAAATCTTTAGACAATCTGACCATGTTAAGGAAAGCATCAAGGTGGAAGTCCACAAGATGCTGGAATTGGGAGTAATTGAGCGCTCTGACAGCCCCTGGGCTAGCCCAGTGGTCTTAGTCCCCAAACCTCACACCAAAGATGGAAAGAAAGAGATGAGGTTTTGTGTGGACTACAGAGGGCTCAATTCTGTCACCAAGACAGATGCTCATCCAATTCCAAGAGCTGATGAGCTCATAGACAAATTAGGTGCTGCCAAATTCCTAAGTACCTTTGACTTGACAGCAGGGTACTGGCAAATAAAAATGGCACCTGGAGCAAAAGAGAAAACAGCATTCTCCACACCTGATGGGCATTATCAGTTTACTGTTATGCCCTTTGGTTTAAAGAATGCCCCTGCCACCTTCCAAAGGTTGGTGAATCAAGTCCTTGCTGGCTTGGAGTCCTTTAGCACAGCTTATCTTGATGATATTGCTGTCTTTAGCTCCACCTGGCAGGATCACCTGGTCCACCTGAAGAAGGTTTTGAAGGCTCTGCAATCTGCAGGCCTCTCTATCAAGGCATCCAAATGCCAGATAGGGCAGGGAACTGTGGTTTACTTGGGACACCTTGTAGGTGGAGGCCAAGGTCAGCCACTCCAACCCAAGATCCAGACTATTCTGGACTGGGTAGCTCCAAAAACCCAGACTCAAGTCAGGGCATTCCTTGGCTTGACTGGGTATTACAGGAGGTTTGTGAAGGGATATGGATCCATTGTGACAGCCCTCACTGAACTCACCTCCAAGAAAATGCCCAAGAAAGTGAACTGGACTGTGGAATGCCAACAGGCCTTTGACACCCTGAAACAAGCAATGTGCTCAGCACCAGTTCTCAAAGCTCCAGATTATTCTAAGCAGTTCATTGTGCAGACTGATGCCTCTGAACATGGGATAGGGGCAGTTTTGTCCCAAACAAATGATGATGGCCTTGACCAGCCTGTTGCTTTCATTAGCAGGAGGTTACTCCCCAGGGAGCAGCGTTGGAGTGCCATTGAGAGGGAGGCCTTTGCTGTGGTTTGGTCCCTGAAGAAGCTGAGACCATACCTCTTTGGGACTCACTTCCTAGTTCAAACTGACCACAGACCTCTCAAATGGCTGATGCAAATGAAAGGTGAAAATCCTAAACTGTTGAGGTGGTCCATCTCCCTACAGGGAATGGACTTTATAGTGGAACACAGACCTGGGACTGCCCATGCCAATGCAGATGGCCTTTCCAGGTTCTTCCACTTAGAAAATGAAGACTCTCTTGGGAAAGGTTAGTCTCATCCTCTTTCGTTTGGGGGGGGGTTGTGTAAGGAAATGCCTCCTTGGCATGGTTGCCCCCTGACTTTTTGCCTTTGCTGATGCTATGTTTACAATTGAAAGTGTGCTGAGGCCTGCTAACCAGGCCCCAGCACCAGTGTTCTTTCCCTAACCTGTACTTTTGTATCCACAATTGGCAGACCCTGGCATCCAGATAAGTCCCTTGTAACTGGTACTCCTAGTACCAAGGGCCCTGATGCCAAGGAAGGTCTCTAAGGGCTGCAGCATGTCTTATGCCACCCTGGAGACCTCTCACCCAGCACAGACACACTACTTGCCAGCTTGTGTGTGCTAGTGAGGACAAAACGAGTAAGTCGACATGGCACTCCCCTCAGGGTGCCATGCCAGCCTCTCACTGCCTATGCAGTATAGGTAAGACACCCCTCTAGCAGGCCTTACAGCCCTAAGGCAGGGTGCACTATACCATAGGTGAGGGTACCAGTGCATGAGCATGGTACCCCTACAGTGTCTAAACAAAACCTTAGACATTGTAAGTGCAGGGTAGCCATAAGAGTATATGGTCTGGGAGTTTGTCAAACACGAACTCCACAGCACCATAATGGCTACACTGAAAACTGGGAAGTTTGGTATCAAACTTCTCAGCACAATAAATGCACACTGATGCCAGTGTACATTTTATTGTAAAATACACCCCAGAGGGCACCTTAGAGGTGCCCCCTGAAACTTAACCGACTATCTGTGTAGGCTGACTAGTTTTAGCAGCCTGCCACAAACCGAGACATGTTGCTGGCCCCATGGGGAGAGTGCCTTTGTCACTCTGAGGCCAGTAACAAAGCCTGCACTGGGTGGAGATGCTAACACCTCCCCCAGGCAGGAATTGTCACACCTGGCGGTGAGCCTCAAAGGCTCACCTCCTTTGTGCCAACCCAGCAGGACACTCCAGCTAGTGGAGTTGCCCGCCCCCTCCGGCCAGGCCCCACTTTTGGCGGCAAGGCCGGAGAAGATAATGAGAAAAACAAGGAGGAGTCACTGACCAGTCAGGACAGCCCCTAAGGTGTCCTGAGCTGAAGTGACTAACTTTTAGAAATCCTCCATCTTGCAGATGGAGGATTCCCCCAATAGGGTTAGGATTGTGACCCCCTCCCCTTGGGAGGAGGCACAAAGAGGGTGTACCCACCCTCAGGGCTAGTAGCCATTGGCTACTAACCCCCCAGACCTAAACACGCCCTTAAATTTAGTATTTAAGGGCTACCCTGAACCCTAGAAAATTAGATTCCTGCAACTACAAGAAGAAGGACTGCCTAGCTGAAAACCCCTGCAGAGGAAGACCAGAAGACGACAACTGCCTTGGCTCCAGAAACTCACCGGCCTGTCTCCTGCCTTCCAAAGATCCTGCTCCAGCGACGCCTTCCAAAGGGACCAGCGACCTCGACATCCTCTGAGGACTGCCCCTGCTTCGAAAAGACAAGAAACTCCCGAGGACAGCGGACCTGCTCCAAGAAAGGCTGCAACTTTGTTTCCAGCAGCTTTGAAAGAACCCTGCAAGCTCCCCGCAAGAAGCGTGAGACTTGCAACACTGCACCCGGCGACCCCGACTCGGCTGGTGGAGATCCAACACCTCAGGAGGGACCCCAGGACTACTCTGATACTGTGAGTACCAAAACCTGTCCCCCCTGAGCCCCCACAGCGCCGCCTGCAGAGGGAATCCCGAGGCTTCCCCTGACCGCGACTCTTTGAATCCAAAGTCCCGACGCCTGGGAGAGACCCTGCACCCGCAGCCCCCAGGACCCGAAGGACCGGACTTTCACTGGAGAAGTGACCCCCAGGAGTCCCTCTCCCGTGCCCAAGTGGAGGTTTCCCCGAGGAACCCCCCCCCTGCCTGCCTGCAGCGCTGAAGAGATCCCGAGATCTCTCATAGACTAACATTACGAACCCGACGCTTGTTTCTACACTGCACCCGGCCGCCCCCGCGCTGCTGAGGGTGAAATTTCTGTGTGGGCTTGTGTCCCCCCCCGGTGCCCTACAAAACCCCCCTGGTCTGCCCTCCGAAGACGCGGGTACTTACCTGCAAGCAGACCGGAACCGGGGCACCCCCTTCTCTCCATTCTAGCCTATGTGTTTTGGGCACCACTTTGAACTCTGCACCTGACCGGCCCTGAGCTGCTGGTGTGGTGACTTTGGGGTTGCTCTGAACCCCCAACGGTGGGCTATCTTGGACCAAGAACTGAACCCTGTAAGTGTCTTACTTACCTGGTAAAACTAACAAAAACTTACCTCCCCCAGGAACTGTGAAAATTGCACTGTGTCCACTTTTAAAACAGCTATTTGTCAATAACTTGAAAAGTATACATGCAATTTTTATGATTTGAAGTTCCTAATGTACTTACCTGAAATACCTTTCAAATAAGATATTACATGTTAAATTTGAACCTGTGGTTCTTAAAATAAACTAAGAAAAGATATTTTTCTATACAAAAACCTATTGGCTGGATTTGTCTCTGAGTGTGTGTACCTCATTTATTGTCTATGTGTATGTACAACAAATGCTTAACACTACTCCTTGGATAAGCCTACTGCTCGACCACACTACCACAAAATAGAGCATTAGTATTATCTATTTTTACCACTATTTTACCTCTAAGGGGAACCCTTGGACTCTGTGCATGCTATTCCTTACTTTGAAATAGCACATACAGAGCCAACTTCCTACATTGGTGGATCAGCGGTGGGGTACAAGACTTTGCATTTGCTGGACTACTCAGCCAATACCTGATCACACGACAAATTCCAAAATTGTCATTAGAAATTGATTTTTGCAATTTGAAAAGTTTTCTAAATTCTTAAAAGACCTGCTAGGGCCTTGTGTTAGATCCTGTTTAGCATTTCTTTTAGAGTTTAAAAAATTTGTAAAAGTTTGAATTAGATTCTAGAACCAGTTGTAGATTCTTAAAAAGTATTCCAACTTTTAGAAGCAAAATGTCTAGCACAGATGTGACTGTGGTGGAACTCGACACCACACCTTACCTCCATCTTAAGATGAGGGAGCTAAGGTCACTCTGTAAAATAAAGAAAATAACAATGGGCCCCAAACCTACCAAAATACAGCTCCAGGAGCTTTTGGCAGAGTTTGAAAAGGCCAACCCCTCTGAGGGTGGCAACTCAGAGGAAGAGGATAGTGACTTGGAGGAAAATTCCCCCCTACCAGTCCTATCTAGGGAGAACAGGGTCCCTCAAACCCTGACTCCTAAAATAATAGTCAGAGATGCTGGTTCCCTCACAGGAGAGACCAACACCTCTGAAATCACTGAGGATAGCCCCAGTGAAGAGGACATCCAGTTAGCCAGGATGGCCAAAAGATTGGCTTTGGAAAGACAGATCCTAGCCATAGAGAGGGAAAGACAAGAGATGGGCCTAGGACCCATCAATGGTGGCAGCAACATAAATAGGGTCAGAGATTCTCCTGACATGTTGAAAATCCCTAAAGGGATTGTAACTAAATATGAAGATGGTGATGACATCACCAAATGGTTCACAGCTTTTGAGAGGGCTTGTGTAACCAGAAAAGTGAACAGATCTCACTGGGGTGCTCTCCTTTGGGAAATGTTCACAGGAAAGTGTAGGGATAGACTCCTCACACTCTCTGGACAAGATGCAGAATCTTATGACCTCATGAAGGGTACCCTGATTGAGGGCTTTGGATTCTCCACTGAGGAGTATAGGATTAGATTCAGGGGGGCTCAAAAATCCTCGAGCCAGACCTGGGTTGACTTTGTAGACTACTCAGTGAAAACACTAGATGGTTGGATTCAAGGAAGTGGTGTAAGTAATTATGATGGGCTGTACAATTTATTTGTGAAAGAACACCTGTTAAGTAATTGTTTCAATGATAAACTGCATCAGCATCTGGTAGACCTAGGACCAATTTCTCCCCAAGAATTGGGAAAGGCGGCGGACCATTGGGTCAAGACAAGGGTGTCCAAGACTTCAACAGGGGGTGACCAAAAGAAAGGGGTCACAGACTCCCCAGGGGAAGGGTGATGAGACAACCAAAACTAAAAATAGTAAAGAGTCTTCTACAGGCCCCCAAAAACCTGCACAGGAGGGTGGGCCCAGAGCCTCTTCACAAAACAATGGGTACAAGGGTAAAAACTTTGATCCCAAAAAGGCCTGGTGTCATAGCTGTAAACAGCATGGACACCAAACTGGAGACAAGGCCTGTCCCAAGAAAGGTTCCACTCCAAACTCCCATCCAGGTAACACTGGTATGGCTAGTCTCCAAGTGGGATCAACAGTGTGCCCAGAGCAAATCAGGGTCCACACTGAAGCTACTCTAGTTTCTGAGGGTGGGGTGGATTTAGCCACACTAGCTGTCTGGCCGCCTAACATGCAAAAATACAGACAGCAACTCTTAATTAATGGGACTAGAATAGAGGGCCTGAGGGATACAGGTGCCAGTGTCACCATGGTGACAGAGAAACTGGTTTCCCCTGGCCAATACCTGACTGGAAAAACTTACACAGTCACCAACGCTGACAATCAGAGAAAAGTACATCCCATGGCAATGGTTACTTTAGAATGGGGAGGGGTCAATGGCCTGAAACAGGTGGTGGTCTCCTCAAATATCCCAGTGGACTGTCTGCTTGGAAATGACCTGGAGTCCTCAGCATGGGCTGAGGTAGAACTAAAAACCCATGCAGCAATGCTGGGTATCCCTGAACTGGTGTGTGTGAAAACAAGAGCACAATGCAAGGCACAGGGTGAACAAGTAGAGCTGGAGTCTGGAAGAATGGCCCAGCCTACCAAGAGAACAGGAAAATCAGTTGGGAAACCAACTACAACACAGCAAAAGAAAGGGAACCTCTCTTCTCAGGAAGAAGTTCTGCCCTCTGAGGGAACTGAGCCTTTGGAGCTTGAACCTTACCAGGTTGAGCTCTTAGGCCCAGGGGGACCCTCAAGGGAGGAGCTGTGTAAGGGACAAGAAACCTGTCCCTCTCTTGAAGGCCTTAGGCAGCAAGCTGCTGAAGAGTCCAAAGGCAAGAAAAATGGAACACATAGGGTCTATTGGGAAGATGGACTCCTGTACACTGAGGCCAGAGACCCCAAACCTGGTGCCACTAGGAGAGTGGTAGTGCCTCAGCTGTTCAGGAAGTTCATCCTAACATTGGCCCATGACATTCCCCTTGCTGGACATTTGGGACAAACCAAGACGTGGGAGAGGTTAGTCAACCACTTCTACTGGCCCAATATGTCCAACATGGTTAAGGAGTTTTGCCTCTCCTGCCCCACCTGTCAAGCCAGTGGTAAGACAGGTGGACATCCAAAGGCCCCCCTCATTCCACTTCCAGTGGTGGGGGTTCCCTTTGAAAGAGTGGGTGTGGACATAGTTGGTCCACTAGAACCTCCCACAGCCTCAGGAAATATGTATATCCTGGTAGTAGTGGATCATGCTACCAGGTATCCTGAAGCTATTCCCCTTAGGTCGACTACTGCCCCTGCAGTAGCCAAAGCCCTCATTGGTATCTTTACCAGAGTGGGTTTCCCTAAGGAGGTGGTGTCTGACAGAGGTACCAACTTCATGTCAGCATACCTAAAGCACATGTGGAATGAGTGTGGGGTGACTTATAAATTCACTACACCATACCATCCACAAACTAATGGCTTAGTTGAGAGATTCAACAAGACATTAAAGGGCATGATCATGGGGCTCCCAGAAAAACTCAAAAGGAGATGGGATGTCCTCTTGCCATGTCTGCTTTTCGCTTACAGAGAGGTGCCACAGAAGGGAGTAGGGTTCTCACCCTTTGAACTTCTGTTTGGTCATCCTGTAAGGGGACCACTTGCTCTTGTTAAAGAAGGCTGGGAGAGACCTCTCCATGAGCCTAAACAAGACATAGTGGACTATGTACTTGGCCTTCGCTCTAGAATGGCAGAGTACATGGAAAAGGCAACCAAAAACCTTGAGGCCAGCCAACAGCTCCAGAAGTTTTGGTATGACCAAAAGGCTGCACTGGTTGAGTTCCAACCAGGGCAGAAAGTCTGGGTTCTGGAGCCTGTGGCTCCCAGGGCACTCCAGGACAAATGGAGTGGCCCTTACCCAGTACTAGAAAGGAAGAGTCAGGTCACCTACCTGGTGGACCTGGGCACAAGCAGGAGCCCCAAGAGGGTGATCCATGTGAACCGCCTTAAGCTCTTCCATGACAGGGCTGATGTGAATCTGTTGATGGTAACAGATGAGGATCAGGAGGCAGAGAGTGAACCTCTCCCTGATCTTCTGTCATCAGACCCAAAAGATGGCACAGTAGATGGAGTGATCTACTCAGACACCCTCTCTGGCCAACAGCAAGCTGATTGTAGGAGAGTCCTACAACAGTTTCCTGAACTCTTCTCCTTAACCCCTGGTCAGACACATCTGTGTACCCATGATGTGGACACAGGAGACAGCATGCCTGTCAAGAACAAAATCTTTAGACAATCTGACCATGTTAAGGAAAGCATCAAGGTGGAAGTCCACAAGATGCTGGAATTGGGAGTAATTGAGCGCTCTGACAGCCCCTGGGCTAGCCCAGTGGTCTTAGTCCCCAAACCTCACACCAAAGATGGAAAGAAAGAGATGAGGTTTTGTGTGGACTACAGAGGGCTCAATTCTGTCACCAAGACAGATGCTCATCCAATTCCAAGAGCTGATGAGCTCATAGACAAATTAGGTGCTGCCAAATTCCTAAGTACCTTTGACTTGACAGCAGGGTACTGGCAAATAAAAATGGCACCTGGAGCAAAAGAGAAAACAGCATTCTCCACACCTGATGGGCATTATCAGTTTACTGTTATGCCCTTTGGTTTAAAGAATGCCCCTGCCACCTTCCAAAGGTTGGTGAATCAAGTCCTTGCTGGCTTGGAGTCCTTTAGCACAGCTTATCTTGATGATATTGCTGTCTTTAGCTCCACCTGGCAGGATCACCTGGTCCACCTGAAGAAGGTTTTGAAGGCTCTGCAATCTGCAGGCCTCTCTATCAAGGCATCCAAATGCCAGATAGGGCAGGGAACTGTGGTTTACTTGGGACACCTTGTAGGTGGAGGCCAAGTTCAGCCACTCCAACCCAAGATCCAGACTATTCTGGACTGGGTAGCTCCAAAAACCCAGACTCAAGTCAGGGCATTCCTTGGCTTGACTGGGTATTACAGGAGGTTTGTGAAGGGATATGGATCCATTGTGACAGCCCTCACTGAACTCACCTCCAAGAAAATGCCCAAGAAAGTGAACTGGACTGTGGAATGCCAACAGGCCTTTGACACCCTGAAACAAGCAATGTGCTCAGCACCAGTTCTCAAAGCTCCAGATTATTCTAAGCAGTTCATTGTGCAGACTGATGCCTCTGAACATGGGATAGGGGCAGTTTTGTCCCAAACAAATGATGATGGCCTTGACCAGCCTGTTGCTTTCATTAGCAGGAGGTTACTCCCCAGGGAGCAGCGTTGGAGTGCCATTGAGAGGGAGGCCTTTGCTGTGGTTTGGTCCCTGAAGAAGCTGAGACCATACCTCTTTGGGACTCACTTCCTAGTTCAAACTGACCACAGACCTCTCAAATGGCTGATGCAAATGAAAGGTGAAAATCCTAAACTGTTGAGGTGGTCCATCTCCCTACAGGGAATGGACTTTATAGTGGAACACAGACCTGGGACTGCCCATGCCAATGCAGATGGCCTTTCCAGGTTCTTCCACTTAGAAAATGAAGACTCTCTTGGGAAAGGTTAGTCTCATCCTCTTTCGTTTGGGGGGGGGTTGTGTAAGGAAATGCCTCCTTGGCATGGTTGCCCCCTGACTTTTTGCCTTTGCTGATGCTATGTTTACAATTGAAAGTGTGCTGAGGCCTGCTAACCAGGCCCCAGCACCAGTGTTCTTTCCCTAACCTGTACTTTTGTATCCACAATTGGCAGACCCTGGCATCCAGATAAGTCCCTTGTAACTGGTACTCCTAGTACCAAGGGCCCTGATGCCAAGGAAGGTCTCTAAGGGCTGCAGCATGTCTTATGCCACCCTGGAGACCTCTCACCCAGCACAGACACACTGCTTGCCAGCTTGTGTGTGCTAGTGAGGACAAAACGAGTAAGTCGACATGGCACTCCCCTCAGGGTGCCATGCCAGCCTCTCACTGCCTATGCAGTATAGGTAAGACACCCCTCTAGCAGGCCTTACAGCCCTAAGGCAGGGTGCACTATACCATAGGTGAGGGTACCAGTGCATGAGCATGGTACCCCTACAGTGTCTAAACAAAACCTTAGACATTGTAAGTGCAGGGTAGCCATAAGAGTATATGGTCTGGGAGTTTGTCAAACACGAACTCCACAGCACCATAATGGCTACACTGAAAACTGGGAAGTTTGGTATCAAACTTCTCAGCACAATAAATGCACACTGATGCCAGTGTACATTTTATTGTAAAATACACCCCAGAGGGCACCTTAGAGGTGCCCCCTGAAACTTAACCGACTATCTGTGTAGGCTGACTAGTTTTAGCAGCCTGCCACAAACCGAGACATGTTGCTGGCCCCATGGGGAGAGTGCCTTTGTCACTCTGAGGCCAGTAACAAAGCCTGCACTGGGTGGAGATGCTAACACCTCCCCCAGGCAGGAATTGTCACACCTGGCGGTGAGCCTCAAAGGCTCACCTCCTTTGTGCCAACCCAGCAGGACACTCCAGCTAGTGGAGTTGCCCGCCCCCTCCGGCCAGGCCCCACTTTTGGCGGCAAGGCCGGAGAAGATAATGAGAAAAACAAGGAGGAGTCACTGACCAGTCAGGACAGCCCCTAAGGTGTCCTGAGCTGAAGTGACTAACTTTTAGAAATCCTCCATCTTGCAGATGGAGGATTCCCCCAATAGGGTTAGGATTGTGACCCCCTCCCCTTGGGAGGAGGCACAAAGAGGGTGTACCCACCCTCAGGGCTAGTAGCCATTGGCTACTAACCCCCCAGACCTAAACACGCCCTTAAATTTAGTATTTAAGGGCTACCCTGAACCCTAGAAAATTAGATTCCTGCAACTACAAGAAGAAGGACTGCCTAGCTGAAAACCCCTGCAGAGGAAGACCAGAAGACGACAACTGCCTTGGCTCCAGAAACTCACCGGCCTGTCTCCTGCCTTCCAAAGATCCTGCTCCAGCGACGCCTTCCAAAGGGACCAGCGACCTCGACATCCTCTGAGGACTGCCCCTGCTTCGAAAAGACAAGAAACTCCCGAGGACAGCGGACCTGCTCCAAGAAAGGCTGCAACTTTGTTTCCAGCAGCTTTGAAAGAACCCTGCAAGCTCCCCGCAAGAAGCGTGAGACTTGCAACACTGCACCCGGCGACCCCGACTCGGCTGGTGGAGATCCAACACCTCAGGAGGGACCCCAGGACTACTCTGATACTGTGAGTACCAAAACCTGTCCCCCCTGAGCCCCCACAGCGCCGCCTGCAGAGGGAATCCCGAGGCTTCCCCTGACCGCGACTCTTTGAATCCAAAGTCCCGACGCCTGGGAGAGACCCTGCACCCGCAGCCCCCAGGACCCGAAGGACCGGACTTTCACTGGAGAAGTGACCCCCAGGAGTCCCTCTCCCGTGCCCAAGTGGAGGTTTCCCCGAGGAACCCCCCCCTTGCCTGCCTGCAGCGCTGAAGAGATCCCGAGATCTCTCATAGACTAACATTACGAACCCGACGCTTGTTTCTACACTGCACCCGGCCGCCCCCGCGCTGCTGAGGGTGAAATTTCTGTGTGGGCTTGTGTCCCCCCCCGGTGCCCTACAAAACCCCCCTGGTCTGCCCTCCGAAGACGCGGGTACTTACCTGCAAGCAGACCGGAACCGGGGCACCCCCTTCTCTCCATTCTAGCCTATGTGTTTTGGGCACCACTTTGAACTCTGCACCTGACCGGCCCTGAGCTGCTGGTGTGGTGACTTTGGGGTTGCTCTGAACCCCCAACGGTGGGCTACCTTGGACCAAGAACTGAACCCTGTAAGTGTCTTACTTACCTGGTAAAACTAACAAAAACTTACCTCCCCCAGGAACTGTGAAAATTGCACTGTGTCCACTTTTAAAACAGCTATTTGTCAATAACTTGAAAAGTATACATGCAATTTTTATGATTTGAAGTTCCTAATGTACTTACCTGAAATACCTTTCAAATAAGATATTACATGTTAAATTTGAACCTGTGGTTCTTAAAATAAACTAAGAAAATATATTTTTCTATACAAAAACCTATTGGCTGGATTTGTCTCTGAGTGTGTGTACCTCATTTATTGTCTATGTGTATGTACAACAAATGCTTAACACTACTCCTTGGATAAGCCTACTGCTCGACCACACTACCACAAAATAGAGCATTAGTATTATCTATTTTTACCACTATTTTACCTCTAAGGGGAACCCTTGGACTCTGTGCATGCTATTCCTTACTTTGAAATAGCACATACAGAGCCAACTTCCTACACTATTATATTGGTTTCCCACCCTTAGATCTCTGATTAAGTGCCAAATCCTCATATCAATAAGTACAAGATCTAAAATACTACTATATGACCCTCTAAAAAAAAAGTAGGCTTCGCAGGGGAATCTGACGGAAAACATCCATTTCCCGAGAGGAGACCATAAGTTATCATGAGGTCAATAATTTGGAGAGCCCTGTTGCTAGTTTTCAGGTTTTTCATCTGCGTAGAGTAGGAGGGGATGCTCCATATGGAGTCTTCTAGCTGTGTGACCTCAGAAAACACTAAGTTGGGCTCAAGCATCACATTGAAATCGCCCGCTATAATAATGTGGTGCGAAGAATAAAAATCCAAGATTAAAGAATTTAACATCTGAATAGTGCTAGACATTCAACTAGGGTGGTCCGGTCGGTTATAAATGTTTATGCACAGAACTGATGAGCCTTGGTTAGATTGTATCGATATCGTCAATATGTCAGGCGAATCCACATAAATTTCCTTAGCCCACCCCGGAGATTCTTAGCCAGGTGATGAGACCACCCACTGCTCTACCAGCAGGTGATGGTTTAGCGTCTTTGCAGAATGAACAAAACCCCTGTCTATACACGTTTGAGATGGCCCAGGTTTCCTGAAACAAAGTTAAAATTTGTCTATATACTCCCCCCAGTCGCCATCATTTAATTTGTTGTGGATTCCAGCAACATTTCATGACAGTAACTCCATCGATGAAGATTCAGGGTAGCAAAGGCCTTCCTGAACATTGACATGAGTGCATGACTTTTCAGGACTCTCCACAGGATTCAAAAATACAATAGTGTTCTCTGAAAGAGACTGATTTAAGTTTATCTCATTTCCTTGTAGTGATGGAACCTGTTCCAACGAACCCGGACATTCAGAAAAGTCACCTCGTCCTCGTGATTGGGTAAAGTCCCTCCTCAAACTAATGGATCTGAGAGTATGTAACACTTCTACTATTAAAAGCTTCAGCTCTCCCACTTCATCTTTTAAATCGATGACCAGAGAAGCCAGATCCTCCTGAGAAGATGGTTTGGGGGCTGTGGTAGAGTGTTGGTTAGCGATTTGCAAAGTTGTAGAATGACTGCCTTGGTCAAGCGCATGGTCCTGGAGTTCCAATGGTGAAAAACGATTAGAGCAAGGAATATCATGAACAATCACACTATCTGACCTGGGAATATTGTAATGGGGTAAGGTAAGTGTTGAAGGATTTGTATTCATGCTGCCAGCCTGGATTGCCAAAGCAGACAGTGAATCTCCATTAACTTGAATATTGCTGGAAAGTCTGTTAGAAAAAGAGGGGGTAAGAGTACCATCTCTAAGCCCTTTTTCAATTTTTTTTTCCTTCTTATTTTATCAGAGTGTGTAATTCATTGGCTACACAGTTAGAAAAAGAATGCGGAGGTTGAAAATGTTTTGGTATTTTAGTTTGTACAAGGCCTGCTGCAGGACTTCCTTTGGCCTTACGCTTCCCCATTCTGTGTGCACACAAACCAAATGGTGCTCAATAGCAAAAAAAAAAAAAAAAAAAAAATTCAACAATCCTACTTCAAAAGTAAGAGAGCTGGCCCAGCCCGGCCTCAAGCGGTCTCGGAAGGCAGCCCCCACCAGCAGGCGGCAAACAGGAATCCTGGGACGTGGAGTCCCTCCAATAAGGTGAGTGTTGCAGCAGCAGTGATCAACGGTGCGCGGCGCACTTTGTAGCACCCACGTTCAGAAGGCGGCCCCCCACTAGCAGGCGGCAAACAGGAGTGTTGCGGCCTTGGTTAAGTCCCCTTTAGCATTTCTTAAAAAGTTAAATAAGTTATTATAGTTAGTGGTAAGTAACCAGAAGTAGTTTTAGTTCCTAAAAGAAATCCTCAACCTTTGTAACATAATGAGCAGCTCAGAGGACATGATTTTGTAACTCGATCTGACTCCTTACCTTCATCTCTAGATGACAGTTAAGGTTTCTTTGCAGTCTCAAAGTTTAAAACAGGTTCCACACCTACCAAGATCTAGCTCCAGGAGCTCTTGGCAGAGTATGCAAAGGAACACCCTATTGGGGAGGATGATCTCCTCTAAGCTGGTGAAGAAGTTAGGGATCAGAAGGTTGACCTCTCCACTCCTAGCCCAACTAGGGAGGACAAGGCCTCAGTGCCCTTGACTCCAAGGATAGTGCTCACAGGATCTGGGGTGGCTCAAAAAAACCTCCAGCCAGTCCTGGGTTGATTTCATAGACTACTCAGTGAAAACACTAGAACTGGAAGTGAAGTGCATGACTATGATGAGTTCTATAATTTGTTTATGAAATAACTCCTCTTAAGTAACTGCTCTCATTCATTGGGTCAAGACTACGGTGACCAAAATAAAGGGGTTACTAAGCCTCTTCAGGAGGAAAGGTGGTGAAACACCCAAGGATAAAAGTAAACAGTGTTCTAAAGGCCCCTCAAAATCTGCTCAGGAGGTTGGACCCCGAACCTCTTCACAATTCAATCATGGGTACGAGGTTAAACACTTTGATCTCACAAAGGCCTAGTGTTTCAACTGCAGGCAGAATGGACACCAAACTGGAGACTTGGCCAGGCCCAAGAAGACTCCCCCAGTACTGCACCACCTAGCATTGGTATAGCCAGACTCCAGGTGGGATCTATAGTGTGCCCAGAGCAAATCTGGGTTCCCACTGAGGCTATTTTAGTTTCTGATGGTGGGGAAGATGTTGCCACTCTTGTTGTCTGGCCCCGTAAGATGAACAAATACAGACAGCATCCCTTGATTAATGGACTAAAGTAGAAGCCCAAAGGGATACAGGTGCCAATGTCACCATGGTGACAGAAAAACAACTGTTTTCCCCAGGACAGTACTTCGCTGGACAAACATATCCAGTTACCAATGCTGATAATGTAACTACGGTCTATCCCATGGCTATGTTGATCTTAGAATGGGGAGGGGTTACTGGCCTGAAACAAGTAGTGGTCTCTTCTGCAATCCCAGTGTAAGGTCTGCTAGGGAGTGATATGGAGTCCTCAGCTTGAGCCGAGATAGAACTCAAAACCCAGGCAGGGAATCCCTGAGATGGTGTGTGCACAGACTAGAGCACAAAGTTGAGCACAGGGTGAAACATAAGTGTTGGAGCATGGAACAATGATTCAACCTTCCGAACAGCAGAAAGCTCAGGACTCCTCTTCTCAGGCAGTAGTCTGAATAGCCCCAGAGGAAACTGAGCCCATGGAACTTGAAAGTTATCAGGTTGAGCTCTTGGGCCCAGGGGGACCATCTAGGGACCAGCTAAGCCTGTGACAGCAAGCTGCTGCACAGGAACAGGAAGATGTCAGTGGCTCACACAGGGACTATTGGGAGGAGGGACTCCTGCTCACTGAGGCCAGTGACTCCAAACTTGGTGCCAACAGGTGAGTGGTAGTGCCTCAGCAGTTCAGGGAATTCATACTCACTCTAGCGAATTGTAGGAAAGTGATCCTATTGGCATGGTTCCCCCCTCCTCCCCCAACACTTTTTACCTGATATTGATACTGACTTTACTGAAAGTGAGCTGGGATCTTGCTAACCAGGCCCCAGCACCAGTCTTCTTTCCCTAAACTGTACCATTGCCATTCTTAGACACTAAGTGCAGTGTGACCATATTGAGTACATGGGGTGTGAGTTTGTCATTATCAACTCCACAGCTCCAGGATGGCTTAATTGAAGACTGGGAAGTTTGGTATCAAATGTCTCAACACAATACACCCCCACTGATGCCAGTGTTGGATTTATTATAAAATGCACACATCTTAGAGATGCCCCCTGTATTCCATCCAACCCTTTAGCGTAAGGCTGACCGGTGGGTGAGCCTGCCACTAACAGACAAGTTTCTAACCCCCATGAAACTGCAACACTTGGCAGTGAGCCTCAAAGGCTCAGGCCTTGTGTTACACTGCCACAGGGCACTCCAACTAGGGGAGATGATTGCGCCCCTCCCCCCAAAACACACATACACCCACCCACCCCTAAGGACGAAGATCGCACGTGGAAAATGGCCCTGTCCACAAAGAAACCTCCAAGGAGGACTCCAGAACCACCCCGGATCCACAAGTCCTGCCTGCTCTGCAGCAGATGCCGACAGCCTCATCCTCCCATGCTTTGTAATAATGACCTATTCTTCCCCCCACTGGTGTTGTGTGGAGGGAGTGAGTGACATCTGAGTCACTGCTTGGTTGTAGGGGTTTTGGGGCTTTGAAATTTTCCTCTATTCCTAGGGAATTGCCCTCCTCTGTATTGGCCCCGAAAGCCTCCCCTGTACTGTCCCTGGTAGCTGGACGGTGTTGCCTGCGAGGTGCTGGCTTGTGTGGCCTGACCCCGAAACCCCCCTCTAAAGGGTGTCTTGCGGAAGGTGCTGTAGGTTCCTCTGCTCTGCGGGGAGTAGAGTGCGCCCATGGCTTTAGCAGTGTCAGTGTCTTTTTTAAGTTTTTCGATTGCCGTGTCCACTTCTGGTCCGAACAGTTGTTTTTCGTTGAATGGCATATTGAGCACTGCCTGCTGTATCTCTGGTTTGAACCCAGACGTTCTTAGCCATGCGTGCCTTCTAATGGTCACAGATGTATTAATTGTTCTTGCAGCTGTGTCTGCTGCGTCCATAGAAGATCGTATCTGGTTATTTGATATGTTCTGTCCTTCCTCAACCACCTGCTTTGCCCTTTTTTTGAAGTTCCTTGGGTAGATGCTCGATGAGGTGTTGCATCTCATCCCAATGGGCTCTGTCATAGCGCGCAAGTAGTGCTTGAGAATTAGCGATGCGCCACTGGTTTGCAGCTTGTACTGCGACTCTTTTCCCAGCTGCATCGAACTTGCGGCTCTCTTTATCTGGGGGTGGTGCGTCCCCAGATGTGTGGGAGTTGGCTCTCTTCCGAGCTGCTCCCACTACGACGGAATCTGGTGGCAGCTGTGTGGTGATGAAAACAGGGTCTGTAGGAGGTGCTTTATATTTCTTGTCCACCCTTGGCGTTATTGCCCTACTTTTGACCGGCTCCTTGAAGATTTCCTTTGCGTGCCGAAGCATACCTGGCAGCATAGGCAGGCTTTGGTAGGAGCTGTGGGTGGAGGAGAGGGTGTTGAATAAAAAGTCATCCTCGACTTGTTCTGAGTGGAGGTTTACGTTGTGGAATTGTGCTGCTCTAGCAACCACTTGAGAATATGCTGTGCTGTCTTCAGGTGGTGAGGGCTTTGTTGGATATGCCTCCGGACTGTTGTCCGACACTGGGGCGTCATATAAGTCCCAAGCGTCTTGATCCTGGTCACCTTGGCTCATGGTGGTGTGAGCCGGGGAATGTGACGGAGTTTGCGCTGGTGAGACGTTAAGTACAGGTGGAGGAGAGGGTGGCGGAGTCACCTTTTTCACCATTTTTGTTTGTGGCGCCTGGTCTGTTTGAAACTCCAGTCTCCTTTTTCTCCTAATAGGGGGGAAGGGTGCTTATTCTTCCTGTTCCCTGCTGTATGAAAATACGTTTTTGCGTATGGTCCACTTCGGTGGATTGCAGCTCTTCCTCAAACCTATGCTTTCGCATCTGAGAGGACAGTGATTGCTCCTCTGTATAAGAGCCTGGACCTGGGTCGGTTACGGGTTGTTTCGGCACCGAAACCCTGCCTGTATCTTTTTTCGGCTCCGAGGTGGCTTTTTTCTTTTTTGGAGTCGAAACCTCTCGGCGTCGATCTTCGTCGGTGCCGCTGTCTCGGCATCGAGCCGTTTCTACACCGCTATCTCAGTGTCGTTGCTTCTCTCCAGCACTTTCTCGATCCCGAGAAGGCTGCGTGCCGGTGTCTCGACCGGAGTCGGACGATCTCGGCACTGTTTTGGCCTTTTTCGGTGCCGATGGTCGGTCACCGAACTTATGGGTGGAGCCATGGCCTGGTGGCAGTGGCGTCCCCTGGGCCTTGTCACTTTTCTTATGTGTTGTTTTCGACGTCTTACTCATGGTTCTTTGATCGTCAAATTCCTCGGAGTCCGATTCGTGGATCGAAAAGGTTTCTTCTTCCTCTTGTTCCTCGAACTCTCGGTGCGCTGTCGGCGTGGACGCCATCTGAAGTCTCCTGGCTCGACGGTCACGGAGTGTCTTTCGGGACCGGAACGCGCGACAGGCTTCGCAAGTCTCCTCACTGTGCTCAGGTGACAGGCACAGGTTACAGACCAAATGTTGGTCTGTATACGGGTATTTATTGTGGCATTTGGGACAAAAACGGAACGGGGTCTGTTCCATCGGCGGTGTTGGACACGCGGTCGGGCCGACCAGGCCCCGACGGGGGCTCGAAAACTACCCCGAAGGGCACCGGAGCGCGTCGATCTTCGATGCGGTGTTGAATCTAACTACGCCGATCCCGAACGCAACAATACCGACGAAAATCTTCCGAAATCTACTAACTTTCCGTTCCGAAACTCAGAGCGACAGGAACACGTCCGAACCCGACGGCGGAAAGAAAACAATCGAAGATGGAGTCGACGCCCATGCGCAATGGAGACAAAAGGAGGAGTCACTCGGTCCCGTGACTCGAAAGACTTCTTTGAAGAAAAACAACTTGTAACACTCCGACCCAACACCAGATGGCGAGCTATGCAGAACATGTGTATCTACAGCGACAGATGCCATCGAACCACTGTTTCACCATATTTATTGTAATTACCAGTTTATTCATTTCTTCTATAGACCTACCATAGTATAAACAATCTGTTCAGGCAGGCCTTTTACCTTTCTCCTTTCACTCAGCAAGCTTGCGTAATAGCAGCCATGTTTAGGGGATCCTAGACCCTGACGAATTCCCCTGACCTTCCAGCACATAGAGAGGGCAGAAACATGGTGGTCCCTGTTTTTTAGACTCTATGAGACATTAGCACTCAACTGAGTCTCAATTCCTTTTTAGCCTTACCTGCATGCACCTTTATTAAAGTACCCAGCCAATCGGGATAGGTGACATGTATGGTAATTTTATTCTTACCTCATCTGGATCCCTGATAATTATCCAGTAAGATTTATTTCAGCACTCCCTTTGTCGTTTCTTTAACAACGAGGTTGAGTCCGCCCAGGTAGTACTATCTTACCTGGGTGGGGCTAGGTGGTCAAATGATGAAGCATGACACTATTACGTGTGTGAGACCACCTAGTCTGTAAAAGGAACTCCCTCTTGTAAGACAGAGCCATCTCCATAGACACTCTTTACACACACCTCCCCTTAGAACTAACCTACGCCTAATCGGCATTATTAGCTGAGGGTGCACTAATCCAGTTTCACCCATCTCTGACCACCCCACACCTCCAGTGGTATATGAATATGTAATTTTGCTTTGGGAGTATGTGTGGGGCGGTACGACTCCCACCACTCTCTTTTGTGTTTTAATAGGAGATAATGAGAAAAACAAGGAAGAGTCACCCACCAGTCAGGACAGCCCCTAAGGTGTCCTGAGCTGAGGTGACCACTGCCTTGAGAAATCCTCCATCTTGAGTTTGGAGGATTCCCCCAATAGAATTAGGGATTTGCCCCCCTTCCCACAGGGAGGAGGCACAAACAGGGTGTAGCCACCCTCAAGGACAGTAGCCATTGGCTACTGCCCTCCCAGACCTAAACACACCCCTAAATTCAGTATTTAGGGGCACCCCAGATCCCAGGAAATCAGATTCCTGCAACCTGAATAAAGGAAACAAGTGGCTATACTTTGGGATGAAACACTATACCACATAAGAGAAGTCTGGTGCAAGGATGGTTACAGTTTCATATGCTTTCTTGGTCAAGAACTATCAAATACAGTTCAAGCTCTTCTCGTGCCAATCACAACCCACCAGCTGCCTCCATTTTTAATTTGTCAAAAACACAAGAAATAAAGACTTCGATCAAGTGTGCATGTCCGACTATACACTAAATCGCAGAGCCTAAAACAACGCTCACTGCTCCCAATTAGCATTTTAGGAGCAACCAGTCAAAATCATGTCGCTTTTTTTTATAGAAAGAAAACGTTTTGTTCACTGGTACCTCAAAAAGAGGTGATTTTCTTTCTTTTGCAGTTCAAAAGAATGTCATGAGCAGGGAAAAGATGCTTAACATGTAAACGCTAAAAAGCACTACTATACTTTAAGCTAGAAAAAAGGAGACCGCAAAGGGGACAGTGAAAGAACTCCTCTCTGCAAGGGGTGAGATGATGCTCTTGTATTATCAATTGTAGTTATTGAAGTGCCTGGGGATGAGTGAGGTAGAGAGAGAGAGAGAGAGAGACAGAATGAATTACCATAAGAGATCCTAGCAACAATGTCGATAACTGTCAGTAGTCTCTCAAAATGGAGTGTTGTGGAGCATCGTCTCTCATAGCCTTAAGGGTAAAAGCTCCAAGATTGAGTTAGCATGTATTCTGGGCCTATGGTGATATGTACAAAAATTAACAGCTGTAAGTCACAAGGTTTTCAACACAGCGTCTTTAATCACCTAATAAAGGAGGGGCCATTTTATCTTTTCAAAAGGTAAAATGTTACTTACCCAGTAGACATCTGTCCGTGCCATGTACTGTAGATTCACATGCGCTGCATACTCCTGCCATCTACTGCTGGTTCTGGAGTGTTACAAGTTGCTTTCAAGTCACGGAATTGAGTGACTCGCCTATCTCAGTTATAATGCGCATAGGCATCCAGTCATTTGTTAGATTGTTTTCCCGCAGGCGGATGAGAGAGTGTACAGAGGAAGTATGGAGAAAGATGTCCATGCAAGTGTATCTACATATGTACAAGGATATGATAAATGGAATGGCCACACACATTTAAGAAAGAGGGAGGGTGCATGTGAATCTACAGCACTACATGCCACGAAAACAGATGTCTACTGGATAAGTATATGTAGTTGTAGATACTTGTGGGCTGCATAGACTGGAAATAAGTCCCTCCATGAACGCAGTGGCTAGCCTGTGAGAGTTGCAATTGTTTCAAAACGTGTTCTTAGGACAGTCTGTCCTACATTTGCTTGTTGACGTGCTGGTACATCTACACAATGTACTGTGAATGTATGTGGTGTACACCAAGCAGCTGCTCTGCAAATGACAGCTAAAGGTATGTTTCCTAAGAAGGCCATGGTGGCCCCTTTTTCCTAGGGCAACGTGCTCTAGGAGCCATAAGATAACTGTTGAAGGAAGCGGACTCTGTAACAAAGTCAGTTATAGTGTGCACAGAGTCCAGTGGGTCCCTAGAGGCTAAAGTAGATAATACTAATGCTCTCTTTTGTGGTAGTGTGGTCAAGCGGTTAGGCTTATGAAAGGGTAGTGCTAAGCATTTGTTGTACACGCAGTCAAGAAATGAGGTACACGCTCAATGACTAACTCCAGGCCAATATATTTTATGTATCAAAAATATACTTTGTTACTTTATTTCTAGAACTGAAAGGATCTTTGTTGCATTAAGTACCGTTTCAAGAATGTATCACCTTTAAGTATCAAATGCACTTTGTTTAAAATTCACAGGTAAAACGGTTTACAGGTAAATAATACTTTTCTGTTTCAAAAGTAGACAAATAACACTATTTGCAGATAAGTACTGGACTCACAATCCAAGTCTTTGGGGGTTAGGTAGTTCACAGGGGAAAGTTTAGGTAAACACCAATGGAGCACCACCAGCAACTAGTCACAATGATGCTTCAGGTGTTGTGCAGGGAGTCGCCTGAAGAAAACGAACTGCTGAACAGGTAAGAAGAGAGCCCAATAGACGTTGCTGGACCGTTGGATGGGTTACCCAGGGTCAGGGGGATGCGGGTGCAGGGGTACCTTTAGACGTCAGGAAACCTTCACTGGAGTAGGTCGCAGTCAGGAGGGGCTCTGTTGGACCGGAGGGTTCAAGCCAGGGTGGACTAGAGGTCGGAATCATGAGGGGACCTTCTCTGAACCAGTGGGCCACCTGGTCATGGGCAGTGGGCGTCGGATGCAGAGTGGGCAGGACTCATGGACCCTTGCAGTTCTGGAGTCCTTCTTAGAGGTTTCTTGGTGGACAGGCCACTGCCCTCAGGAGACCTAAGTCCCTGGGTAGGCAGGTAGTCCTCTGGAGGTTTACAGAGGTTGCTGGTCCTGCAGGACAAGTCATCATCTTGTAACAGGAGTCGTGAAACTGCACACAGGCTGGTAGGGCTGGGGCCAAGTCAGTTGTCGTCTGGAGTCTTCTTCTGCTGGTGCGGCTCTTCCGTCCTTGTCAGGTCACCAGGAATCTGAGGAGCAGGGTTCGGAGGTGCCCTTAAATACTAGATTTAGGGGTGTTACAGGGGTCAAGACAGTAGCCAATGGCGACTGTCCCTGAGGGTGTCTATACCCTTCTTCTGCCCACTCCCTTTGGGGAGGGGGGCACATTCCAAAAACTACTGGCTAATATCCTCCAAAGCAAGATGGAGGATTCTGCCATGAGGGGTTCACCTCTGCTCTGGGCACCCTAGGGGTGGGTGTTGCTGGGGTGGGCACACCTCTTGGTGTTTACTAATTTTCCTGACTGACCTGCAACCAAAAGTGGAGCTTGGTCGGGGGAGCTGGCCTCTTCCACTAGCTGGAGTGACCTGGGGCACTGTAACACGAGACAGGAAGGAGACTTTGAGCCTCACCCCAAGTGCTGTAGTTCCTGCAGGGGGGAGGTGTGAAGCACATCCACACAGAGAAGGCTTTGGTACTGACCCCAGAGAGCAGAAAGACTCATACCATGAGGTCAGAAACTTGTCTGTTAGTGGCAGACTGGCACAAAAAAATCACACTAAAGGGTTGGGTGAAATGCAGGGGGCACCTCTTAGATGCTTTGTGTGAGCTTTTTTCAATAATCCAGCACTGACATCAGTGTGGGATTATTCAGATGAGAAGTTTGATACCAAACTTCTCAGTCTTCGGTGAAGCCATCATGGAGCTGTGGAGTTCGTAATGACAAACTTCCAGCCTGTGTACTCAAAATGGCCACATTGAACTTACAATGTCTAAGAATGGACACACACTGTAGGGGCATTTTGCTCATGCAGCTATGCCCTCACCTGTGGTGTAATGCACCCTGCCTTAGTGCTGTAAGGCCTGCTAGAGGGGTGACTTACCTATGCCACAGGCAGTGGTTTGTGGTCATGGCACCCTGAGAGGGATGCCATGTCGACTTTACCTTTTTCTCCTCACCAGCGCACACAAGCTGTAATGGTAGTGGACATGTGTTTGGTGAGGGGTCCCTTAGGGTGGGATAATACTTGCTACAACCCTTAGACACCCTCCCTCGTCACAAGGCCCTTGGTACCACAGGTAACTTTTACAAGGGACCTAGCTGTGTGCCAGGGGTATGCTAATTGAGGAAGCAATGGTACAGTATAGGGAAAGAACACGTGCTGGGGTCTGGTTAGCAGGATCCCAGCACAAACAGTCAAGTTAGCATCAGATATCAGGTGAAATGTGGGGGTGTAACTATGGCAAAAAGGCACTTTCATATAACTGTCTTTTTGCCTTTGTATATATAGCATGTTTATATGCATTTAACTATCCATCCAGCTATGCTGGTTTTTGATATTGGACTACTCTTATGAGGTAGAGAAAACGCTACAAAGAGCTGTTTAATTTTTCTAAAAATCTTGGTCCTATCAAAGTAGTACATGAGTGCTCATTTGACAGCTAGAGTGTGGAGAGCTCTTTAGGCAACGGATTCAGGTTGCAGGAAAAAAACCTGTAACTCAATGGATTGATTGATATGAAATTGAGAAACCACTTTGGTACGAAGAATCACTTTGTCTATGTGTATTTGAAAGCAAGTTTCTTCCAATGTTAGGGTCTGGAGCTCACTAACTGAGTGTTGTGATAGTGACTAATAACGCAATGAAAATG
The DNA here is from genome assembly GCF_031143425.1 of Pleurodeles waltl. Lineage (NCBI taxonomy): Eukaryota > Metazoa > Chordata > Amphibia > Caudata > Salamandridae > Pleurodeles > Pleurodeles waltl. Next base: position 315,000,539 of record NC_090443.1, read on the forward strand.
GAATGAGCGGGAGAGGTAGAAAAGCGTAAGTAAATATTCCTGAATAGTTCATCCATAGAGCATTACCTTTGGAGGGAGGGTGTGGGTGTCTGGATGGGAAGCTTGGACATTTTGCGATTTCTGCTGTGGCAAAAAAGTCTATTTGAGGAGTTCCCCACTTTTTGCAATATTTTTAAAGGACTTGTGGGTGGAGTTCTCATTCGTAGACTTGTTGATGCATCCTGCTAAGCAGGTCTGCGAACTCGTTGCCTGTTCCTGGGAGATATTCTGCCACTAAGTAAATGTGATGGTGAAGAGCCCACTTCCATACTGTCTGAGCGAGTTGGGACAGCTGGAATGACCATGCTCCCCAGTTTCTGTAGATAATACATGGCTGTCATGTTGTCTGTTCGAACTAAGACAAGCTTGTGCGACAGGTGAGGAAGAAAAGATTTCAGGGCTAGAAACACTGCCGGAAGCTCCAGATAATTGATGTGCATGGACTGGTGACTGAGATCCCATAAACCATGTACTGTGAGGTCTGGAAGATGAGCGCCCCAACGCATCAATGATGCATCCGTGGCCAGAACTAGCTGGGGCACAGGGTCTAGAAAAGTCCACCCTTTCAACAGGTTGGTGGTGTTCCACCATTGCAGAGAGCAGTGGGTATGGCAGTCTAACACTAAATCTTCCAGGTGACCATGTGACAGAAACCATTGACGTGACAGACAGGTAGTGGGCACATGTGTAGTCTGGCATGGGGAACAATGTCAATGTACGATGCCATCATCCCTAAGAGGCGCATGATAGTTCTAACTGTATGTGAGTGGTTCTCCTGAAATTGAGGGAGAAGAGACTGAAAACTCTGAATGCATGCTGGGTTGGATAGGATAACTTCAACTCTGCACTGAGAATGGCTCCCAGAGGGCTGAACCCGAAGAGGCTGTAGATGGGATTTCAGTAAGCTGACTGTGAACCCTAACTTAAGAAGCAGGTATACTATGGTCTTAGTTCAAGACTGACACTGCTGTAGAGTGCTGGCTTTGATTAGCCAGTTGTCTAGGTAAGGGAACAAGTCTTCTGAGGTGTGCAGCGACTACCGCCAAGCACTTTGTGATTACTCTGGGAGCAGTTGTGATTCCTAAAGGCAGGACTTTGAATTGATAATGTTTTCCTGCAACCATGAACCTTCGATGTTTCCTGTGTGCAGGGTGGATGAGAATGTGGAAGTAGGAATCTTTCAAGTCTAGTGCTGTCAAAGTTTCCTTGTAGAAGAAGGGTAATAATGTCTTGAAGATTAACCATGTGAAAGTGTTCTGAAAGCATGTAGTGTTTTAACGGTTTGTGTAGGAACGTAGGCTCTTTCTAGCATGGTTACCCCACCTTTCTAGCCAGTCTATCAGTGTGTTTGACTGTGTTCACTGGGATCCTGCTAACCAGGACCTCAGTGACTATGCTCTCTCTCCCTTCTAACTTTGTTGCTTGAAACCTTTTTAACCCCACATTTGGCATACTGGTGCCCCCATAGTGTATGGTACCTCGGTACCCAGGGCACTGGGGTACCAGGGGATCCCTATGGGCTGCAGCAAGTATTATGCCACCCATAGGGAGCCCATGCAAAGTGTTCTGCAGGCCTGCCATTGCAGCCTGCGTGAAAGGGTCACCCCTATGGCAGGCCCTCCTAACCCACAGGGCAGGGTGCAAGTACCTGTGTGTGTGAGGGCAACCCTGCATTAGCCGAGGTGCTCCCACGAACTCCTGTTCCATTTTTCTGGACTTCGTGAGTGCGAGGATGCCATTTTATGCTTGTACTGGACATAGGTCACTACTTATGTCCAGCTACATAATGGTAACTCCGAATCTAGGCATGTTTGGTATCAAACATGTCCGAATCATACCCCAATACTGTTGCAGGTATTGGAAGTATGATTCCATGCACACTGGGGCCTCCTTAGAGGACTCCCAGCATTGCTATCACCAGTCTTACAGGGTTTTTCCAGGCAGCCGAAGCTACTGCCACCCGACAGACAGGTTTCTGCTCTCTTGCTGCTTGACCTGATCAAGCTCAGGAAGGCAGAACACAAGATTTCCTTTGGGAGAGGGCAGTAACACCCTCTCCCTTTGGAAATAGGTGTGACTGGCTTGGGAGGGGTAGCCTCTGTGCATAAACCAGCCCACACTGGTTCAGTGACCCACAGTCCTGCAGCGTGGGATCCCTTCCTGTAGTGCTGCATGGGCTCCTTCTGCAACTTCTGTGTTTCTGCCCTGCAGGACTCCTGTGGGTGCTCTGTGGCGCGGGTCCCCGGCAGCACCACTTTTCCACTAACCGCAAGTTTGCCTTTGCCAAGGCTTGTTGTTGAATTAATGCACCAACCCCATCTGCAATCTTCACTCTAGCATGGGACATCTTCTGCATCCATCAAGAACTCTTCTCCGGCTCCAGGGTTGCAGTGCTGACCTTATGTTCGTCACCGTTGGTCAACTACTGCAAGTACAGATGGGTGGGCAGTAACTCCTACTCTTCCTGGACTCCACTGTGACTGTTGGACTTGGTCCCATCTCTCCACAGGTCTTACGCTCCAGGAATCAACCACTGGTTTCTTGCAGTCTTGTCTGGGTGTTTTCTTTTCTTCTTTTTTTCCTTTTGGGTGGTTTAGGGAAACTCCAGTGATTTTTACTCCTGCTTTACTGGTCACTGGGGGATATTGTGGTACTTACCTTTGGAGTTTTCTAGTACTCCCAGCTCCCCTCTCCACATTCCACTCACCTACGTAGGGGTCCTGTGTTTGAATTCCATTTTTTTAGTATATAGTTTGGGCTCCCCCTAGGGTCATTATTGCTTATTGCAATTTGCACTGTTGTCTGGCATTTTCTGAGCCTATTACTGTTAACTAGTGTATCATTAGTGTATTATTACCTCCTATAGCAGGGTTGCCCTTCTAGTACTTTGTGGTATTGTATCTGCAGCAACATATGCCATCGAACATAAAGTACCTTTATTTTTGTACAACTGAGTGTTTTCTTTCATGTGTGTAAGCATTGTGTGACTACAGAGGTTTGGCATGTCTCCTACATAAGCCTTAGCTGCTCATCCACAGCTACCTCTAGAAAGCCTGGCTTCTAGTCACTGCCTACACTTCACTAAGAGGGAATACCTGGACCTGGTATAAGGTGTAAGTACCTTAGGTACCCACCACACACCAGGCCAGCTTCATACAGTTTGAGATCCAGAAGTGACCTGAGCGTTCCTTCCTTTTTGGGGATGAGAAACTATAGGGAACATATTCCTGTTCCCTCGTATTGTAATGTAACAGGCGCACTGATGCCTCTGAGCAGCAGGGACTGTACCTGTTGATTTAGAAGGGTGAGATGTTTGTGAGATAACCTGTGATAATGAGGGGGAATGTTTGGAGGTGCGGTAGTAAGCTCCAGACAATAGCCAAGTTGGATAATGGAAAGGACCCATTGGTCCTATGTTATTTCCCTTGTGTGTGAAGATTTTGAAGTCGCCCCCCTACAGGTGTGGTGTGGGGATTGGGCAGATGTATATAGTCACTGCTTAGATGTTGAGTCTGAGCCACCTGTGGTAGTGCTCTTGCCTCTGCTGCTGATACCTCTAAGTGCCTCTGAAGAAACCTTGAGAATATGAGGTTGAGGGCTGTTTAGTTTGAGAGGAAGATGGTTCTGAGGTTGTGGCTTTGAACCACCCCTAAATGAGGGGGTGACAAAATTACCTTTGTGGATGAGACTGAAGAGTGCCCATAGCATTGCGGTGTCAGTATCTTTTTTAGTTTCTCCAGAGTGGAGTCCACTTGAGGGCGGAAAAAGGTGTTTTGTCAAAGGGCATGTTGAGCACCGCTTGTTGTGCCTCTGGCTTGAAGCCAGAACAACTAAGCCAGGCATGTCTTCTTAACAGTATGCTTGTATTCACCCCTCGTGCAGCGGTATCTGTGGCTTCTAATGCACAGAGTGTAGAGTTATTGGTGATTGTTTGTCCTTCTGTAACAATCAACTAGCCTTGTTTGCCATGCTTATCTGGGAGATATTGAAGGAATTTCTCCATTTCATCCCAGTGAGCCAAATCACACCTTGCTAACAAGGCCTGCGAACTGGCAATGTGGCAATGATTTGCTGCTTATTCTGCAACTCTTTTGCCTGCTGCATCTATCATTTTGCTCTTCTTGTCTGGTGGAGACCCAACTCCTGTGGCCTGGCTGTTGGCTCTCTTCCTTGCAATGGTGGCCACTTTTTGAATCTGATGGGCCCTGATATATAGTGGATCAGAAGCAGCAGGAGTGATAATTCTAGAGCAGACTGGCTCCTTAAAGAGGTCATCTGTGTGACGAATCATGCCAGGAAGCAAGGGAAGGAACTGAAGATCCCTATTTGTGATGATTAAGGTATCAAACATAAAATCCTGTTCTATCTGATCCCCATGGAGCTGAACATTATGAAAAGTAGCTACCCTTGCTATGACCTGCTGGCAACTAGTAGAGTCCTCTGGGGGAAGAGGATCTTGCAGGGTATAAATCTGGGTCATATGAGATCAAGGTCATATGCATCCCATGGTTCTGGGTCTTGCTGTGTTCCATCTAAATATTCCGCTTTAAATAAATGTGAACCCTGAGGTGTGAGGTCTCCTGCAGTAGGAGAGGCAGGAGAATGAAGAGGGGAAAGAGGTAGAGAAAGAGGGGGTAGAGGTGGGGAGGAATGTAATTCAGGTGGGGAGGAGGAGACAAAGGTTTAGATAAAGTAGCCTTGTCCTTAGAGGTCTTTTTTGGTGGAGAGGAAGTGCCTAAGGCCTCCTGAAAGGATAACTTCCACTTGAATGTGGCAGGGCAGGGAAGAGCAATGATACGCCCTGTATCTTCCTGGATATGGAGACGTCGCGGTTTTGAGTTTATAGGCTCCAAAACAGGCTCAACTGGAGATGGTGTAGTGAAGGATTGGCTTGAGTCCATACACTCCGAAGGAGTTGACATTTATTTTCGGTACCCATAGTTTCGATTGGTGACTTTGTCGTACAGAAGCAGTGGTTGTGGCCGGCTGGGCCAGACCAGAGGTGCTTGTGCCGAGGGTTTGACGACAGTAATTTGGACTGAAATGCTTGAGGTCAATCCCCAGGCCGCTGTAAGTGTGTTGGCTGTTTTTTTTTTTGTTTTTTTTAACAGTCTTTTGTTGGAAAGGCGGGGTTACAGCACTCACTGGCTGCACTGACCTCACCTCACCTCACTGCTCTTAATCTCCGACTGAACGTCAGTCAGTAACTTGGATGGAGAAGGCCTCTTCTTGTTCGGGTTCCTCCTGTGCGTGCTCCTCCCCAAAGATGTCTGTGGTGTGTTTTGGGAATTTCTGCTCCATCGCCAACCTACAAGCTCTTCGTTCTTGGGGTCGTCTTAGATCTGAATGCCCTACAGGCGTCGCAAGTAGCTTCCTGATGATCTGGGGAGAGGCACTGATTACACATCTGATGATGGTCGGTGTTGGGGAACTTGGAACGGCACCAAGGACAAAAATTAACCGGTGTCCGTTCCATTAGCTCAACATTCTTTTTTTTGTGCCAAGCGGTGGAAGTCCTGAGCAATGGGCGAGGCCGCATTATGGTGGTCTGTCAAAAAAACTGACCTGACAGTTGGAAAAATCGAACACAATCGAACAAAGGAGAGGATGCCCATGCGCACCGAGGAGTCACTCTATCCCGTGATTTGTAAATGCTTCTCCAAATAAAAATAACTTTTAACACTCCGAGCCCAACACTAAATGGCAGGAGTATGCAGAGCATCTGTATCTACAGCCACACATGCCATCACACACATGATTCTCTTGCCCATGAGTACCTCTGTTCATTAGTGGCTTGAGGAGTTCTGGTAAACTGTGAAATAGTCATCATAAACATCACATATTGACTTCTTCCATTCATAGGAGCCAGTGAGGGAAAATGAACTGGTTAGCGTTGTGTAGAATTTAGTAACTAGCGCCAAGTGGCCAACGATGGCAGGCATGCACTTAAAACATATTAACATTACACAGCCCAAATGAAACAAAGGAAAAGGTCAGCAGTAGATAGATTTGCCATTCAGCCCTGAGCAAGAGTGATAGGAAATTGTGCGCTCTGGGTAACTTTTGACTTAGCATCAGCTGCATCTCTGTCTAGGTCAGACATGACAAGTGTCCTAACATCTACACTACTTTATGAGAGAAATTAAAGTATGCAAAGTTGAAAAAATAAATCTCAACAGGTGGTCAGCGCCAAGCAAGGAAGTGAGACAAATGTCTCTATGCACCCGCAAGGCACCCAAAAAGCAGCATCCTTACTTGTCTGGCAGCGAAGGTTTGGGGGTTGAGCCCAGAGCCGATTGCGCCCAAGCCGACGGAGGGCAGTGTGGAGCCGGAAGGGGAGTGCTTGTAACTTGGGGAGGGGGAGAAGGGAGAGCAGGCCACCTCATCCCCAAGGCACCCGTCTTGATTGGAGAAAGGCAGAGTCAGCTGGAGAGGGAGGCAGTTGAGCAGGTGTTGGTTAGACAAGCAACAGCGCCCAAGAGGAGAGACAGGAAAGGGTGGGAGAGACGGAAGAATGGAGGAAGAGAGGAGAGAAAAAGGCCAGTGTGAGTAGTATTCCAAGTGCAGCATTATCAAAACTCCAGCCTGAAAAGTACAGTGCAGGTCTTCAAACCAGTTGGCCACATATGAGGTGGGGTTAGGAAGAACTATTGACCAGCATTCTACACACCATTCATGCTTCTGAGGAGGACAAGAGAAGTAAGAGGGTCCTGCTATTTGTCCCACAAGTAGTGCAAGAATGCCAGGTCTCCAGTGCCCAGAACACTCATCTAATGTAATCCAGACTACTTTTTCTGAATGTTTATGTGATGGGGCCCAATCTACAACAACATACATGGTGAGCAGGGCCTTATCGGTAGAAAAGGGAAAGACAACAGGCAGCCAGTGGTTGGGCAGAACAGTTGGCAGACATCCAAGAACCAGGCAAGGGTGGAAGAACAAGAAAAGGAGTATTGATGGAAGGATCTATGCAGCAATATAAAGAGGTAGACATCTGTGTCAGCACCATGATCCTCTTCAGGGTGAATGCGTGCTTTACAAATACATAAGCTTTTAAACGACTCACCTTCTCATAATAAGGCCCACTGTCATTGACTCCCAAATCTTTGGAATTAGGAGGACGGAAGCCAGAGCGATCCTTCCTTAAATTGTCGTTATAATCCCCAAGACTCAGACCCCGCTTGTCTGCGTCAAACTTCTTATCAGCAAGGCCACCTGCAAGGTAAGTAGATAGGGAGTCAGGCATTAAGGGTATTGTCAGGGGTGAGGATACAGGGCTGTATTAGACTTGGAGCTTTCTGCCCGGCCAACGTTAATACCAATACAGAAGCAAAAATGTCTCTCAATCATTGTCGCCAATAAAAATGAAAACAATGCTGCACAATGAGACCATCTCTTCTTCAAGTGGGATACTTGGCATGCACAGAGCAGACTCATCTACAGTCCTGAACGATGGGATGTGACAATTAACTCCATATCTACAAGTAAGTTTGTTGTTCGTCATGAATTAATAAATAATCACTAAAACACATTTCTTCAATTACATGCAGGATCCTGAAACAATATAAAACAAGCATTTGTAATGCAATAGGTCTCACATTTGCTTGAGATAGAGCTATTGGCATTGTAAATTCATAACTGGACTTTTCTTGCCATATAAATTGGCCAACCCTACTTCATGATTTCGTTATTTTGTGCCAAATAATTCCAGTGACCCTGCATATAACTAAAGCACTTCCATTTGACTTCTTCCTCCATCTGCAGCAAAAAAATGAAAATGTTGTCATTTAGCATCCTAATTTAAATCTGCCATGCTAATTTCAATAGAATACCACTTTCACCACCCACCATCAGTTGCTGGCTGGCTAACACAATTCTCCCAAAAAAAGACAAGTCAACCACAGAGGAGAAATAAACTAGAAGGGTCAACCCAAGCATATCAAGAGTTTTCAAACAGTCAGTGTAATAGGGATGTTAAGTTGGCCCGAATCAAGGTCATAATTGTAATAAAGAGAGATCATTAAAACCTACAATTACCATATAAACTTCTATCAGAAATAAACTTTTGCATTAGGCGGTTATGTTCACAACAGCCCCCAGAGGACACCATAAAAAAATATATTTTGTAAGAAATATGGTCATGTCACCATACTGTTAGTCCCTAGAGCAGTGGTTCCCAACCTGTGGTCTGGGGACCCCTGGGGATCCGCAAAGCCTCCTCCTGGGTCCACGGCTTCTTAAAAAGAAAATAAGTTACTTACCTGTAACTGCAGTTATCCAGTATTGGTATCTTTCATAAATTTACATGCTTGAATCATCCTCATCGTCGAAGTGGGAGTCCCACGGTACATGAAAAGCAATAAGCACCAAAAATGTTTTCATAGGTTATAATGGTAACCCAAATGACTCCTATAGCCTATCTCCGTCCTTTTGTGAAAAGGACCCAAACCTGGCTGCTGGCCAATCAGGCACCAGCTACCTCTAGAATACTCTCCAGAGAGGCTCTTTTCCTCAGATTTGCTACCGCACGTTGTGTGAAGGGACTCTCCCTGAGCTCTGCTCAGTTTTCTACTTCTTCAGAAGATTTTCTCTCAGAAAATCTCAAAAACATGTCAGATTCGTCTAGAAAAGTATTTCCCACCCTTGTAAGACCTGTGGCAAGAAAAGGCTGCATGTGGATGATCCACACAAAAACTGCCTGTATCCAGAACACCAGACTGCAAGATATGCCACACTTTCTCTGCAAAAACCCTCAGGGACCGTGAGGGTAGATTTTTAACATGGCTACAGGCAAAATCCTGTACTTCAGGTGAGGAGAGTGAGTCAGAAAGGCCACATAAAAGGTCCAGATCTGAGGACCTGGGTCAGGCTGAAAGTGTCAAAAAATGCATCATAAAGAAGGTGCAAAAGGCGTACAGGGCTCAATTTAATCTGAGCCATCCTCTCCTCAACGAAAGAAGAAGTCATCACACCGTTCTCCTTCATCTGAGCCTTCTACCTCTAGAAAGGTGTCTATCAAGTCGACGACGACACCACCGTCAACGACAGTGACAACGGTTTTCACATCTACCGTCTCCACCACCTCGTCGACGAGGCCGTAGTCGACTACAACTACGTCAACGTCCGTAGTAAAGGCTCCTATTCCTTCCATTAAGCCACCGTCGACGAAGGCTTCAGAAAAGATTTAGTCGCTCAACATAACATTGACGCCATCGTCGACGAGAACATAGTCGTTGACGACAGCGTCTATGATAACCCCGTAAACTGCAACACCGTCAACGAAAGCTCCGTCAGCTACATCACCGTCGACAAGGCTGCTGTCAACAAGACCGACCACACCACCGTCGACGAGACTGTCATTGATAGAAAAACCGTCCACGATATAAGTGCTGTCGACAGGACCATCGTCGTCTACACCACTGACTATGCCAATGGTAACTGAGTCAAATGGATGTTATTCCTATTTCTTCTGGGTCTCCTGATCTTCGCGCCACAGTTAAAATCACAGCAGTGTCCAGGTCTGCAATATATCTTCAGGATACTTCACTGAGTAAGGTGACAACTTTGCTGCTTAGTCATCTGCTGGAATAGGAAGAGTCAGATGAGGGTCCGTTTGGGGATGCACACAGCCCATCCCAGTTGCACGTCAAATATCAAGAGGAGGATGATGATAATAAGTATGATCAATATCAGCCTTGTTACTCCCCATCAGGGACCCTATTATGAACCTCCACCTCAACTACGACACTGTCCAGATGCCTGCCTCCTTGATTCAGGACTTGCTCAATGTTGCAGGATTATAGGAGGAGGTTCCCAGCTGCAGCGGGGGAGCAACCGCCGCTTCCAACTTCTCCTGTTACACCAAGGAGTGTATTTCCACCTCCAGCTACTCCCAGGATGATTCCACAATCTGTGTTAGCCACTCCCCCTAGAGATGAGGTTTTGAGGTCTGGGGAGGAAGAAGGTGAAATTTCAACACCACAGCATCCTAGTGAGGAATGGGACGACTATCTAGCCCCTACTCCTGCTCCACCACCTCCTTGTCCTTCAGATTCCCCACCGGAGGGTATAGGTGGTTTTCACAATTTGATGGTTGGGGCGGCCCCGCGTTTCCACTTGCCAACATCGGTCTTGCAGTCTAAATGCTTCCTCCATGACTTTAAGGAACAAGCAAGGAAGTCTGTGAGGGCCATCCCTATCATTGACTTCATTTGGATTGAGGGGATCAAGATCACGCAGAACCCGGCAACAGTTCCACCAGTGCCACAGAAGCTCGACAAGAAATATAAGGCAACTCAGGACTCTCCGGCATGTTTGACTGGCCATCCAAAGCCAGACATATCTCTCAAGCTGCTCAAAGGCGTTCTAAGAACCCGTCAGCACCTATATCTACTCCTCCAGATATAGAAGGAAGGAGACTGGATAATGTGGGCAAGAGGTTCTCGTCCATGTTGGCCATAACTGATCGGGCAGCAAATTCCATGGCGATTTTGGGCCGATACGATCGCCAAATGTGGTCGGATATGCATGCTTTCATGAACCTCATTCTGGTGAGCAAACAAGCAGAGCCACGAAAGATCCTTCAAGGAGAGCGTACGTCTGACAAAATAATTGACTGCACACAGGATATAGCCTCCTTCGGCTTTCGCCAATTGGCTGGAGCTGCGGTATTATGCCGCCAGGGTTTGCTGAAATCCACCTCTTTCAGACCAGAGGTACATTCCAGAATTCTTGACATGCCGTATGACGGAGAATCTCTCTTCGGCAAACACGTAGACAACGCATTGCAGGCCATCAAGGCTGACAGACAGTGCTCGGTCCCTGGGTACTTTGTAGTACCGGAAGCAGCCCTTCCGGGGTGCAGGAGGAAGGGGTTTTACAACATTTTGAGGTTCCTACTACAGGCAGTATCAACAGACTCAGTGTAGATTATCCTATCAGCAACAATATAGACAACCATCCATCGCCTCATACACCAGACAGGGAGGAAGGAGATAGAAGAATTCCCAAACCCGGGATGAACCTCAAACAATGATGCACATCAGGCACCAGCACCGGCTACGCTTCCCCCAATATTCACAGAACCATCAAGTGGGAGCGAACATCTCCAATTACCTCCAGAATTGGAAAAGCATAACATCGGACAAATGGGTGCTGGATATAGTGGCTTGAGGTCATACGTTGGAATTTATACAAAAACCACCACACCATCCGCCAAGAAAATCCAAACTGCTCCATCTTCGCCTGCTTCACCAGGAGGTGTTCCTGATGCTCGCCAAGGGAGCGATAGAGGAAGTTCCGGTTCAGCACAGAGGACTCAGGTTCTATTCCTGGTTCTTTCTAATAAGGAAGAGGTCAGGGGAATGGAGGCCGATCCTGGTTCTCAGGAAGCTGAACAAGTTTCTATGGAAGCAATCCTTTCGTACGATCACGCTGTCAGATATCCTGTACGTTTTGAACCACTTTACTGTGGCCGGTGCCCATTATCAATTCAAAGTCCTCCCATTCGGCTTGAAGTCAGCGCCACGAATTTTCAAAAAATGTCTTGCCCCAGTAGCAGGCTTTCTCCCCAACAGGGGTTTTCAGGTGTTCCCATACCTGGACGAGTGGCTGATAAAAGCCCCTTCATCACAGATAGCGTCCAAGGCTACAAACGTCTACCTAGAACTATTTCACAGTTTGGGACTAACAGTGAATTTCCAGAAGTCAGTCACTCTTCCTACAAGCAGGTTAGTCTTTTTGGGTGCAGGACTCGACACCATCGAAAACAAGCCGTATCTCACTCAGGCATGACAGTAGAAACTAGCCAACTTGGCTGTCAGCATATCAAGAAGAAGGTCAATATCAGCATGACTGTTCAAGTCGCTCCTAGATAGGATTTCCTCATCCATCGTCCTGGTTCATCTAGCAAGGTTGAGAATGAGACCTTTGCAGGAGGAGTTACAGCTCCAATGGACCTAATCACAAGGATCCTTTGACAATTTGATAAGTGTTACACCAAAGATAGTGGGGGCATTGCGATGATGGTCTCAAGTCAACCATCTCTCTCCAGGGCTAACCTTTCTCATGCCAATGACAGACTTCATCATCACAACAGACGCTTCACTGGAAGGTTGGGGAGGTCATTTACAGTGCATGCGCATTCAGGGAAGATGGTCAGATGCGCAGAGAGGAATTCACATAAATCTGTTGGAATTAAAAGCAATTTTCCTCACGCTCCAAGCGTTCCTTCCACGGATTGCAGGGTCATCTGTGATGGTCCGTACGGACAACACAACAGGCATGTTCTATATCAACAAACAGGGAGAAACAATAACTCTATCCCTCTCAAGGGAAGCCCAATCTCTTTCGGACTGGCTCACGCTGCACAACATTTGCCTCAGGGTGGAGCACCTGCCAGGTGTCAACGTCCTGACGGACTCTCTCAGCAGGACGGACGACAACTGCCACAAATGGGAACTCGACCAGAGGGTACTGGACAGCGTCTTCCAATGCTGGGGACGACCGACCCTGGATTTGTTTGCCATCAATCAGAACGGCAAATGCCAATTCTATGCCAGTCGATACCTACTCCCGGGGTTGTGGGCAAATGCTCTTTTGATGAGATGGTCCGGGATCTTTGCATACGCTTTTCCCCCATCTCATTGATTCCCAGACTCTTGAGGAAGATGAAGTCGGAGGGCTGCAAGATCATACTCATAGCGCAGGAAAGTATTGGTACGCAGAGCTTGTACTCCTGTCTGTAACCAATCCCATGCGCCTCCCCTGCAACCACAACCTTCTCACGAAGACTCAAGGTCAAATTCTTCATCAGGATCCAGAATCTCTGCAATTGCGCGCTTGGCTCCTGAGTTCTGGGAGTTCCAGGGTATGAACATAGAGGAAGAATGCAGACTGATATCATCTAGAGCACGAGCGGACAGTACAAATAAGACGTACAAATTCAAATGGAAGAGATTTTGTGTTTGTTGTTTGCAGTTCCATCCGTTAAAGATTAATCCAGAGCAAATTCTCTCATATCTTCTCACCCTGTCAAAGGCTGGGCTATGTCACGCATCCGTTAAGATCCATTTGGCAGCTACAGCTCCCTATAGATGCTCAGCAGATATGCCCTCACTTGGCTCATCCAGACTTATTAAATCGTTCATGAAAGGCCTCTTTCGTACTTTTCCCCCGGTGCGTCCACATCTGCCAGAGTGGCATCTGTATGTAGTCCTGTCCCAGCTAATGAAAGCTCTGTTTGAACCCATTCACAGAGCGGAGCTTAAATACATCACATGGAAGGTGGCACCTCTGCTTGCTCTTACTTCCACCAGAAGAGTCAACGATATACAGGCCTTTACTATTAAGGAACCTTTTCTGTTTTTTTCAGGTGACTTTGTCCTTCTTAGGACTAACAGAGGTACATTCCAAAAGTGCCCTCATCATTTCACCTGAATGAGCCGGTAATATTAAGAACTTTTTTCCCCGAATCCGTCGACAATCGCAGAAGAGACTCTGCATTCGTTGGACATCAAGAGATGCCTGAAATTGTACCTTCAAAGTAACAAGGAGCTTAGGAAGACAGATCAGCTGTTGGTATCTTATGCTCATGGACGGCAAGGGGCAGGGGTCACTAAGGCCACCATAGCCCCGTGGATTGCATCGACAAATCAGTTTTGCCACACAAAAGCAGGAAAACCGTTGACTAAGCGCCCGAGAGCGCACTCCACAAGAGCAGTCTCCACATCGGCTGCTTAGTTCCAGGGTATTACTCTGGATAAAATGTCAGGCTGCGATTTGGAAGACTACACACTCCTTTACGCAGCACTGCTGTTTGGAATCGTCACAAAGAACTGATTCTCTGGGACAGGCGGTCTTACGTCATCTTTTTCGCTAAGGTGAGATCTTTCCTTTAATGTGTAGACATAATTCTATATGCAATAGTCTATAGTTGCTTAGCATTTTGGTTTGATATATATATATATATATATATATATATATATATGGAAAATGTCACTTACCCAGTGTACATCTGTTGGTGGCATGTTCCGCTGCAGATTCACATGCTGTGCACTGTTCCTGCCATCTACTGTTGGGCTCGGAGTGTTACAAGTTGTTTTTCTTCGAATAAATCTTTTTGAGTCACAGGACCGAGTGACTCCTTCCTTTCTGCTCCATTGCGCATGGGCATCGACTCCATCTTAGATTGTTTTCCCGCATAGGGTGAGGTAGGAGTGGTAGAATGAGAATACTAAAGATGTCCATGCAATAGAATAGATATTTATGTACATAGTTTGTGCTAAAAGAATGTTTAATTACATATATACAATTTTAATTGCAACTTAAACAGCTACAGGCTCCCAGGGAGGTGGGAGGGCGCATGTGAATCTGCATCGGAACATGCCACGAACAGATGTGCACTGGGTAAGTGAAATTTTCTGTTCGATGGCATGTGTAGCTACAGATACACATGCGCCCTCCCACCTCCCTGGGAGCCTGTAGCTGTTTAAAGCAATAATCCTCCCCAAAGCGGCGGTCAGCCTGTAGGAGTTGAAGTCGTTTGAAATAATGTTCTTAGTACAGCCTGTCCTACTGTGGCTTGTTGTGTTGCTAGCACATCTACACAGTAGTGTTTGGTAAACGTATGAGTTGTAGACCAAGTGGCTGCCTTACAAATCTCTATCATTGGTATGTGTAAGGAAATGCCTCCTTGGCATGGTTACCCCCTGACTTTTTGCCTTTGCTGATTCCAAGTTATGATTTGAAAGTGTGCTGGGACCCTGCTAACCAGGCCCCAGCACCAATGTTCTTTCCCTAAACTGTACCTTTGTCCCCACAATTGGCACAACCCTGGCACCCAGGTAAGTCCCTTGCAACTGGTACCCCTGGTACCAAGGGCCCTGATGCCAGGGAAGGTCTCTAAGGGCTGCAGCATGTCTTATGCCACCCTGGGGACCCCTCACTCAGCACATACACACTGCTTGCCAGCTTGTGTGTGCTGGTGGGGAGAAAATAACTAAGTCGACATGGCACTCCCCTCAGGGTGCCATGCCAACCTCACACTGCCTGTGGCATAGGTAAGTCACCCCTCTAGCAGGCTTTACAGCCCTAAGGCAGGGTGCACTATACCACAGGTGAGGGCATAGGTGCATGAGCACTATGCCCCTACAGTGTCTAAGCAAAACCTTAGACATTTTAAGTGCAGGGTAGCCATAAGAGTATATGGTCTGGGAGTCTGTCAAACACGAACTCCACAGCACCATAATGGCTACACTGAAAACTGGGAAGTTTGGTATCAAACTTATCAGCACAATAAATGCACACTGATGCCAATGTGCACTTTATTGTAAAAATACACCCAGAGGGCATCATAGAGATGCCCCCTGAAAACATACACGACTTCCAGAGTGGGCTGACTAGTTTTTGCCAGCCAGCCACACACCAGACATGTTGCTGGCCACATGGGGAGAGTGCCTTTGTCACTGTGTCCAGGAACAAAGCCTGTACTGCGTGGAGGTGCTTCTCACCTCCCCCTGCAGGAACTGTAACACCTGGCGGTGAGCCTCAAAGGCTCACCCCCTTTGTTACAGCGCCACAGGGCATCCCAGCTAGTGGAGATGCCCGCCCCTCCGGCCACTGCCCCCACTTTTGGCGGCAAGGCTGGAGGAGATAATGAGAAAAACAAGGAGGAGTCACCCACCAGTCAGGACAGTCCCTAATATGTCCTTAGCTGAGGTGACTCATACTTTTAGAAATCCTTTATCTTGTAGAAGGAGGATACCCCCAATAGGTTTAGGGATGTGCCCCCCTCCCCACAGGGAGGAGGCACAAAGAGGGTGTAGCCACCCTCAAGGACAGTAGCCACTGGCTACTGCCCACCCAGACCTAAACACACCCCTAAATTGAGTATTTAGGGGCTCCCAGAACCGAGAATGAAAATGTCACTTACCCAGTGTACATCTGTTCGTGGCATCAGTCGCAGTAGATTCGCATGTTCTGCAATAGCTCGCGTGACTCCTCCTTTTGTCTCCATTGCGCATGGGCGTCGACTCCATCTTCGATTGTTTTTCCCCGCAGAGGGTGAGGTAGGAGTTGAATTGTAGTAATAGTGCCCATGCAATGGAGTGACTAAGTATGCACCTATTTAAGGTTGAGATGATACATATATAAATAATTGAAGGTAACTTCCAAACTGCTACAGGCTCCCGGGGAGGCGGGTGGGCACATGCGAATCTACTGCGACCGATGCCACGAACAGATGTACACTGGGTAAGTGACATTTTCAGTTCGATGGCATCTGTCGCTGTAGATACGCATGTTCTGCATAGACTAGTAAGCAGTTATTTCCCCAAAAGCGGTGGATCAGCCTGTAGGAGTGGAAGTAGTCTGAAATAATGTTCTTAAAACGGCTTGACCTACTGTGGCTTGTTGTGCGGATAACACGTCTACACAGTAGTGCTTGGTGAATGTGTGAGGCGTAGACCATGTGGCTGCCTTACATATTTCTTGCATTGGGATGTTTCCTAGAAAGGCCATGGTAGCACCTTTTTTTCTGGTTGAGTGTGCCCTTGGTGTAATGGGCAGCTGTCTTTTAGCTTTAAGGTAGCAGATTTGGATGCATTTAACTATCCATCTGGCTATACCTTGTTTTGAAATTGGGTTTCCTGCATGAGGTTTTTGAAATGCAATAAAGAGTTGTTTAGTCTTTCTGATGTTTTTTGTTCTGTCAATGTAATACATCAATGCTCTTTTGACATCTAATGTATGTAGTGCCCTTTCAGCTACGGTATCTGGCTGTGGAAAGAACACTGGAAGTTCCACTGTTTGATTTAGATGGAACGGTGAAATAACCTTTGGCAAAAATTTAGGATTGGTCCTTAGGACGACTTTATTTTTGTGTAGTTGTATAAAAGGTTCCTGTATTGTAAACGCCTGAATCTCGCTTACTCTTCTTAGGGAAGTAATGGCGATGAGAAATGCCACCTTCCAGGTTAGGAACTGTATGTCGCAGGAGTGCATGGGTTCAAAAGGTGGACCCATAAGTCTAGTTAGGACAACATTTAGGTTCCATGAAGGAACAGGTAGTGTTCTTGGTGGTATAATTCTCCTAAGGCCCTCCATGAATGCTTTAATGACTGGTATCTTATATAAGGAAGTTGAATAGGTAGTCTGCAGGTATGCAGATATTGCTGCAAGGTGTATTTTAATGGAAGAGAAAGCTAGGTTAGATTTTTGTAAGTGAAGCAAGTAACCCACTACATGTTCTGGAGTTGTGTGTAATGGTTGTATTTGATTAAAATGGCAGTAGCAAACAAACCTCTTCCATTTACTTGCATAGCAGTGCCTGGTGGATGGCCTTCTGGCTTGTTTTATGACTTCCATACATTCTTGGGTAAGTTGTAAGTGCCCGAATTCTAGGATTTCAGGAGCCAGATTGCTAGATTCAGCGATGCTGGATCTGGGTGTCTGATCTTTTGGTTGTGCTGTGTCAACAGATCTGGCCTGTTGGGCAATTTGATGCAGGGTACCACTGATAGGTCTAGCAGCGTTGTGTACCAGGGTTGCCTTGCCCAAGTTGGTGCTATTAATATGAGTTTGAGTTTGCTTTGACTGAGTTTGTTTACCAGGTAAGGAAGGAGAGGGAGAGGAGGAAAAGCGTAAGCAAATATCCCTGACCAGTTCATCCATAGGGCATTGCCTTGGGATTGTTTGTGTGGGTATCTGGATGCGTATTTTTGGCATTTTGCGTTCTCCCTTGTCGCAAACAAGTCTATTTGAGGTGTTCCCCAGAGTTTGAAATAAGTGTTCAGAATTTGGGGGTGAATTTCCCATTCGTGGACCTGTTGGTGATCCCGAGAGAGATTGTCTGCGAGTTGATTTTGGATCCCTGGTATAAACTGTGCTATTAGGCGAATTTGGTTGTGAATTGCCCAATGCCAAATCTTTTGTGCTAGCAGGCTTAACTGCGTGGAGTGCGTCCCCCCCTGCTTGTTTAGATAATACATTGTTGTCATGTTGTCTGTTTTGACGAGAATGTATTTGTGAACTATTATTGGTTGGAAAGCTTTTAGTGCTTGAAAAACTGCTAGAAGTTCTAGGTGATTGATATGCAGTCTTGTTTGATGTACGTTCCATTGTCCTTGTATGCTGTGTTGATCGAGGTGTGCTCCCCACCCTGTCATGGAAGCATCTGTTGTTATTACGTATTGTGGCACTGGGTCTTGGAAAGGCCGCCCCTTGTTTAAATTTATGTTGTTCCACCACAGAAGCGAGAGGTAAGTTTGGCGGTCTATTAACACCAGATCTAGAAGGTGACCCTGTGCTTGAGACCACTGTGATGCTAGGCATTGTTGTAAGGGCCTCGTGTGCAGTCTTGCGTTTGGGACAATGGCTATGCATGAAGACATCATGCCTAGGAGTTGTAATACCATCTTTGCTTGTATCTTTTGTGTTGGATACATGCGTTGTATGATGGTGTTGAAATTTAGAATTCTTTGTGGACTTGGAGTGGCCACTCCTTTTGATGTGTCTATTATGGCTCCTAGGTATTGTTGTACCTTGCGCGGCAGAATGTTGGATTTTGTAAAGTTGACGGTGAACCCGAGTTTGAAGAGGGTTTGTATGATCTGATTTGTGTGATTTGAGCACTGTATGAACGAATGGGCCTTGATTAGCCAGTCGTCCAAATATGGGAACACATGTATTTGCTGCCTTCTTATGTGTGCAGCGACTACCGCTAGACATTTGGTAAAGACTCTTGGTGCGGTTGTTAATCCGAAAGGCAGTACCTTGAATTGGTAATGTATTCCTTTGAATACAAACCTTAGGTATTTCCTGTGCGATGGGTGTATTGGTATATGGAAATAAGCATCCTTGAGGTCTAAAGTTGCCATGTAGTCGTGTAGTTTTAGCAATGGCAATACTTCTTGTAGTGTGACCATGTGGAAGTGGTCTGATTTGATGAAAGTGTTCACTACTCTGAGGTCTAGGATTGGTCTCAGTGTTTTTTCCTTCTTTGGTATCAGAAAGTACAGTGAGTAAACTCCTGTGTTTATTTGTGTGTTTGGCACTAATTCGATTGCATTCTTTTGCAATAGTGCCTGCACTTCTATCTCCAGGAGATTGGAATGGTGTGTTGTTAAATTTTGTGCTCTTGGTGGTATGTTTGGAGGGAATTGTAGAAATTCTATGCAATAACCATGTTGGATAATTGCTAGAACCCAAGTGTCTGTAGTGATTTCCTCCCATGCTTTGTAATAATGACCTATTCTTCCTCCCACTGGTGTTGTGTGGAGGGGGTGAGTGACATGTGAGTCACTGTTTAGTAGTAGTGGTTTTGGGGCTTTGAAATCTTCCTCTATTTCTAGGGAATTGCCCTCCTCTATATTGTCCCCGAAAACCTCCTCTATACTGTCCCTGGTAACTGGACGGTGTGGCTTGTGAGGTGCTGGCTTGTGTGCTTTGACCCCGAAACCCCCCTCGAAAGGGCGTTTTACGGAATGTGCTGTAATTCCCTCTGCTCTGCGGGGAGTAGAGTGCGCCCATGGCTTTGGCAGTGTCCGTATCTTTTTTGAGTTTCTCAATCGCTGTGTCCACTTCTGGACCGAACAGTTCTTTTTCATTAAAAGGCATATTGAGAACTGCTTGTTGAATCTCTGGTTTAAATCCAGACGTTCGGAGCCATGCATGCCTTCTGATAGTTACAGATGTATTAATTGTCCGTGCAGCTGTATCTGCAGCGTCCATGGAGGAGCGTATCTGGTTGTTGGAGATGGTCTGTCCCTCCTCAACCACTTGTTTTGCCCTATTTTGTAAGTCCTTGGGCAGATGTTCAATGAGATGTTGCATCTCGTCCCAGTGGGCTCTGTCATAGCGCGCAAGTAGTGCCTGGGAGTTCGCGATGCGCCACTGGTTTGCAGCTTGTGCTGCGACTCTTTTACCAGCTGCATCGAACTTGCGGCTTTCTTTATCTGGGGGTGGTGCATCTCCAGATGTGTGAGAGTTGGCCCTTTTCCTAGCTGCTCCTACAAAGACAGAGTCTGGTGGCAGCTGTGTAGTGATGAAAGCCGGGTCTGTAGGAGGCGCCTTATACTTTTTTTCCACCCTTGGTGTGATTGCCCTACTTTTGACCGGCTCCTAAAAGATGTCTTTTGCGTGCCGGAGCATACCAGGGAGCATAGGCAGGCTTTGGTATGAGCTGTGGGTGGAGGAGAGCGTGTTGAATAAGAAATCATCCTCGACCTGTTCTGAGTGGAGGCTTACGTTGTGAAATTGTGCTGCTCTAGCCACCACTTGAGAATACGCGGTGCTGTCTTCTGGTGGGGATGGCTTTGTAGGGTATGCCTCCGGACTGTTATCTGACACTGGAGCGTCGTATAGGTCCCATGCGTCCTGATCTTGGTCACCCTGGCTCATGGTGGTGTGAGCTGGGGAGTGTGATGGAGTTTGTGCTGGTGAGACGTTAATCACGGGCGGAGGAGAGGGTGGTGGGGTAACTCTTTTCACCACTTTTGGTTGTGGTGTCTGTTCCGTCTGGAACTCCAACCTTCTCTTTCTCCTAATGGGGGGAAGGGTGCTTATTTTTCCTGTCCCCTGCTGTATGAATATACGCTTTTGCGTATGGTCCACATCAGTTGCTTGTAGCTCCTCCTCAAACCTATGCTTTTGCATTTGGGAGGTTAGCGAGTGCTCTTCTGTATAAGAGCCTGAAGCTGGGTCGCTTGCAGTTTGTTTCGGCATCGAAACCCTGTCTGCGTGTTTTTTCGGCTCCGAGGTGACTTTTTTCTTTTTCGGGGCCGAAACCTCTCGGCGTCGATCTGTTTCGGTGCCGCTGTCTCGGCGTCGAGCCGTGTCCACACCGGCATCTCGGTGTCGAGGCTTGTCTCCAGCACTTTCTCGGTCCCG
This sequence comes from Pleurodeles waltl, assembly GCF_031143425.1. Classification (NCBI taxonomy): domain Eukaryota; kingdom Metazoa; phylum Chordata; class Amphibia; order Caudata; family Salamandridae; genus Pleurodeles; species Pleurodeles waltl. The sequence goes on from NC_090443.1 coordinate 315,021,464, forward strand.
AGAAGGCTGCGTGGCGGTGTCTCGACCGGAGTCGGACGATCTCGGCACTGTTTGGGCCTTTTTCGGTGCCGACGGTCGGTCACCGAATTTATGGGTCGAGCCATGGCCTGGTGGCAGTGGCGTCCCCTGGGCCTTGTAAATGTTCCTCTGAGTGGATTTCGACGTCTTACTCACGGTTTGTGTATCGTCGAATCCTTCGGAGTCTGAGTCTTGGATCGAGAAGGTACCTTCCTCTTCCTGTTCCTCGAACTCCCGTTGGGCTGTCGGTGCGGACGCCATCTGCAGTCTTCTGGCTCGACGGTCTCGGAGTGTTTTTCGGGACCGGAACGCACGACAGGCCTCGCAGGTGTCTTCGCTGTGCTCAGGTGACAGGCACAGGTTGCAGACCAAGTGTTGGTCTGTGTAGGGGTATTTATTGTGGCATTTGGGGCAGAAACGGAACGGGGTCCGTTCCATCGGCGTTCTTCAGCACGCGGTCGGGCCGACCAGGCCCCGACGGAGGATCGAAAAACTACCCCGAAGGGCACCGGAGCTCTTCGATCTTCGATGCGGTGTGGAATCTAAGTACGCCGATCCCGAACGCAACAATACCGACGAAAATCTTCCGAAATTAGCTAATCTTCCGTTCCGAAACTCGGAGCGACAGGAACACGTCCGAACCCGATGGCGGAAAAAAAACAATCGAAGATGGAGTCGACGCCCATGCGCAATGGAGACAAAAGGAGGAGTCACGCGAGCTATTGCAGAACATGCGTATCTACAGCGACAGATGCCATCGAACAGATAGATTCCTGCAACCTAAAGAAGAAGAAGGACTGCTGACCTTAAGCCCTGCAGTGAAGACGGAGACGACAACTGATTTGGCCCCAGCCCCACCGGCCTGTCTCCCTACTGTGAAGAAAACTGCAACAGCAACGCATCCAACAGGGTCCAGTAACCTCTGAAGCCTCAGAGGACTACCCTGCATCTAAAGGACCAAGAAGCTCCCGAGAACAGCGGCCCTCTTCAAGTAACTGCAACTTTTTTAAACAAAGAAGCAACTTTTAAAAACCACACGTTTCCCGCCGGAAGCGTGAGACTTTCTACTCTGCACCCGACGCCCCCGGCTCGACCTGCGGAAAACTAACACTACAGGGAGGACTCCCTGGCAACTGCGAGCCCGTGAGTAGCCAGAGTTGACCCCCCTGAACCCCCACAGCGACGCCTGCAGACGAAATCCAGAGGCTCCCCCTGACCGCGACTGCCTGCTTCCAGGAACCCGACGCCTGGAAACCACACTGCACCCGCAGCCCCCAGGACCTGGAGGAACCCGAACTCCAGTGAAGGAGCGACCCCCAGGCGACCCTCTGTCTAGCCCAGGTGGTGGCTACCCCGAGGAGCCCCCTCCCCCCCCACCCCCTGTGCCTGCCTGCATCGTTGAAGAGACGCCTATTTGCACTCTGCACCCAGCTGCCCCTGTGCAGCTGAGGGTGTACTTTCTGTGTCTGCTTGTGTGTCCCCCGGTGCCCTACAAAACACCCCTGGTCTGCCTTCCGAAGACGCGGGTACTTACCTGCTGGCAGACTGGAACCGGGGGCACCCCTATTTCCATTGAAGCCTATGTGTTTTGGGCACCACTTTGACCTCTGCACCTGACCGGCCCTGAGCTGCTGGTGTGGTAACTTTGGGGTTGCCTTGAACCCCCAACAGTGGGCTAGCTTGGACCCTACTTTGAACCCTGTAAGTGTTTTACTTACCTGTGAACTTAACATTTACTTACCTCCCCCAGGAACTGTTGATTTTTGCAGTGTCCACTTTTAAAATAGCTTATTGCCATTTTTCTCAAAACTCTACATGCTATTGTAATGATTCAAAGTTCCTAAGATACCGGAGTGAAATACCTTTCATTTAAAGTGTTGTTTGTAAATCTTGAACCTGTGGTTCCTAAATTAAACTAAGAAAATATATTTTTCTATATAAAAACCTATTGGCCTGGAATTTGTCTTTGTGTGTGTGTTCCTCATTTATTGCCTGCGTGTGTACAACAAATGCTTAACACTACCCTCTGATAAGCCTACTGCTCGACCACACTACCACAAAATAGAGCATTACAATTATCTCTTTTTGCCACTATCTTACCTCTAAGGGGAACCCTTGGACTCTGTGCACACTATTTCTTAGTTTGAAATAGTATATACAGAGCAAACTTCCTACAGAGACCGCTAGTAGTTCTAAGTGATTTATGTATAGTTGTTTTTGTTGATTGTCACATTGTCCTTGTATATTGTGATTGTTGAGGTGTGCTCCCCACCCAATCATCGAAGCATCTGTTGTGAGAATGGCGTGAGGCACGGGTCTTAAAATGGCCACCCTTTGTTTAAATTTACAGGGTTCCACCATTGAAGAGAAAAGTGTGTTTGGCGGTCTATCAACACTAAAACCTAAAGTTGATCGGGTGCCTGCGTCCATTGTTTGGATAATTGATAGAACACATGTGTCCGTGGATATGTCTGGTAAATGTTTGTGGTAAAGTGCTAATCTTCCCCCTACTGGTGATGTGTGTTGGGGAAGTGTGACATTGGAGTCAGTGTTTGTTGCTGGGGGCCTGCTTGGTAGGCTGAAACTTTCCCCTTCATCTTGGGAATTGTCCCCTGAAAGATTCGCGAAACCCCCCTCTCTGGTATTGGGACTGGTAGGTGGGTTTTGCTTGAGAAGTGGATGCCTCTGAGGGTTTCTGTCTAAAACCTCCCCTAAATTGTGGTTTTCTAAATGTCCCTCTATACTGGTAAGAGTAGAGCGCGCCCATGGCTTTGGCCGTGTCAGTGTCTTTCTTCATCTTTTCGATTGCTGTGTCCACTTCCGGCCCAAACAGTTGCTGTTGATTAAACGGCATGTTTAACACTGCCCGTTGTATTTCAGGTTTGAATCCTGAGCATCGTAACCAAGCATGTCTCCTGATTGTGAGTGCCGTGTTTACAGTTCTTGCGGCAGTTTCAGCGGAGTCCAGTGCCGAACGAATCTGATTGTTGGAGATGGCTTGCCCTTCCTCTACTACTTGTTGAGCCCGTTTCTGATACTCTTTAGGTAGATGCTGAATGATGTCACTCATTTAATCCCAGTGAGCTCGGTCATAACGAGCGAGGAGGGCCTGCAAATTTGCAATACGCCACTGGTTGGCAGCTTGAGACGCCACTCTCTTTTCCGCTGCGTCAAACTTGCGACTTTCTTTATCAGGAGGTGGTGCATCCCCTGATGATTGCGAGTTTGCACGTTTCCTTGCGGCACCAACCACTACAGAGTCAGGTGGGAGCTGCTGTGTAGTGAACACTGGGTCCGACGGGGTGGTTTGTACTTTTCCACCCTCAGAGTGATTGCTCTTCCCTTAACCGGCTCTTGAAACACTTGCTGTGCATGCTTAAGCATGCCTGGTAGCATAGGCAGGCTTTGGTATGATGCATGCATGAAAGCCAGGGTATTGAAGAGGAAGTCATCTTCCAATGGTTCAGAATGCACACTGACATTATGGAAAGTCGCAGCCCTGGCCAAGACTTGGGTATAGGAGGTGCTATCCTCTGGTGGAGATGGTTTTGAGGGGTAGCACTCAGGGCTATTGTCCGAGACAGGGGGATCGTAGCGGTCCCATGGATCTACATCCCCCTGTGTTTGCACAGTATGTGTGGGTGACTGTGCAGTGGGCGTGCGAATTGGTGACCCTGTCCTTTGTGGCGAATGTGGTGGCGATATTTCTGGAGAGAAATGGCGAGTTGGTGATTTCGCTCTAGCCACTTTAGCTCTTGGCTGATCAGTCTCAGTCTCTGTTTGTGGTTGAAAAGCCAACTTTCTCTTAAATTTGAGAGGGGGGGCAGTTTGAATCTTTCCAGGATCCTTATGAATCTGTATTCTTGCTTGAGTTTGGTCAAACTCTTTCATTGTCCAGCTCCTCTTCAAACCTGTGCCTCTCCTTCAGTTGTTTGGAGAGCCCATGTTCCTCTGTATATAAGAGGTATTTTTCGTCTCCGAAGCCGGTTTTCTCAGCACCGAAATGCCCATGGTGATGGTTGGTCTCGGCTCCGAAAGGCTCTTTCGAGGCTTAGTGCCTTCGACAAGGCGATGTCGGCTTTTTTCAACGCCGGTTTCTCCGCTCGAGTCGTAAGACTTCGGCACGATTTTGGCCTTCTTCGGTGCCGAAGGTGTTGCTTGGTCACCGCATTTTTTATGGGTCGAGCCATGGCCTTCAGGCAGTGGCGTCACCAAGGCCTTTTGTTTTTTTCCGGCTGACTTTGGGGTTGGGTCGGGCAGGCGTACTCGCTTTTTGGCCCCGCTGTCGGTCTCCGTCGGAGTTGTCCGATTCCAATCCCTGGATGGAGATAGCCATCTCCTCCTCTTCGACGTCGAGGTGTTGTGACGATTTCGACGCCATCTGCATGCGTCTCGCCCTCCAATCTCTTAAGGTCTTTTTCGACCGAAAGGCCTTGCAGGCCTCGCAAGTATCCTCTCTGTGCTCCGGTGACAGACACAGATTACAGACCCGATGCAGGTCTGTGTATGGATACTTAGCGTGGCACGTCGGACAGAAACGGAAGGGGGTGGTCGGGCCGACCAGGCCTTGGCTGGGCGCAGAAGCCCCGAAGGGCCACCGAAGCGGTTGCCTCATCGGAGTCCATATATCGATAGAAGATCTTGCCCGAACGCAACAATACTAATGATTTTTCGCTGATTTTAATACTTTCCCGATACGAATCACGGAGCGAAGAGAACACATCCGAACCCGATGGCGGAAAGAAAACAATCTAAGATGGAGTCGATGCCCATGCGCAATGGAGCCGAAAGGGAGGAGTCACTCGGTCCTGTGACTCGAAAAGACTTCTTCGAAGAAAAACAACTTGTAACACTCAGAGCCTCAACACTAGATGGAAGGAACAGTGCACAGCATGTGAATCTGCAGCTACACATGCCATCAAACATATACATTTATTTGTTTTATGCACATAGTACAAGATTAATAAACTTGTGATTTGATAGTGTTTTTTAGAGGATTTCTATGCTCGCACACACCATCCACGGCGGGCATGACATTTATTAAGACTACTGCTGGCTATTCAGATTCAAGCATGTGAATTTATGAAAGATCCAATACTGGATAAGAAAACAAGTTACTTACCTGTAACTACAGTTATCCAGTATTGGTATCTTTCATAAATTCACATGCAGCCCACCCTCCTCCCCTTAGACGCACGCATTTCCTCCTCAGGTCATGATCTTCACTCTTGTGCTAGAAAATCTGTGGGAAATGTTTCAAGCATGTGAATTTATGAAAGATCCAATACTGGATAAATTAAATAATATTAACAAATTAGGTCCCCAGCATTCAGTAATGACTCAGTGGAGGGGTGCCCGGATTCCAATAATGATTCAGTGGGGGTCTCAGAGTTCCAGTAATGATAAAGTGGGGGTTCACAAAAGTCAAAAGGTTGGGAATCACTGCCTTAAGGACATAACTCCATGAAAAAAAACAAGAGAAAGTGATGCAGTGTAACCATATTCTTAGCCCCTAGAGGGTGTATTTAGTGCTAGCAGGCCTACTGCAATGATATTACAAACAAGACCTTTAAAACAAAACTTCTCCCAGCTGTAAAACAAAAGTTCTACCATGAGAAAGCTTAAGACACTGAATGGTGGGAGGGGTTATTTTGGGGTCCCCACTAACCTAGTGTGGGCACCCAGAGATGATGTAGACAGAAAGAGCATTTTGAAGGTCGTCCCATTGTCCTAGGACAACCACAGGCTGAGTGATGAGCAATAATGTTTTGCAAAAGTAATACCCTGCAAAGCATTACAAGGCAGGTGTAGGAAGTTGGCTCTGTATGTGCTATTTCAAAGTAAGGAATAGCATGCACAGAGTCCAAGGGTTCCCCTTAGAGGTAAAATAGTGGTAAAAATAGATAATACTAATGCTCTATTTTGTGGTAGTGTGGTCGAGCAGTAGGCTTATCCAAGGAGTAGTGTTAAGCATTTGTTGTACATACACATAGACAATAAATGAGGTACACACACTCAGAGACAAATCCAGCCAATAGGTTTTGTTATAGAAAAATATATTTTCTTAGTTTATTTTAAGAACCACAGGTTCAAATTTAACATGTAATATCTTGTTTGAAAGGTATTGCAGGTAAGTACATTAGGAACTTTGAATCATTTCAATTGCATGTATACTTTTCAAGTTATTCACAAATAGCTATTTCAAAAGTGGACACTTAGTGCAATTTTCGCAGTTCCTGGGGGAGGTAAGTTTTTGTTAGTTTTACCAGGTAAGTAAGACACTTACAGGGTTCAGTTCTTGGTCCAAGGTAGCCCACCGTTGGGGGTTCAGAGCAACCCCAAAGTTACCACACCAGCAGCTCAGGGCCGGTCAGGTGCAGAGTTCGAAGTGGTGCCCAAAACGCATAGGCTAGAATGGAGAGAAGGGGGCGCCCCGGTTCCGGTCTGCTTGCAGGTAAGTACCCGCGTCTTCGGAGGGCAGACCAGGGGGGTTTTGTAGGGCACCGGGGGGGACACAAGCCCACACAGAAATTTCACCCTCAGCAGCGCGGGGGCGGCCGGGTGCAGTGTAAAAACAAGCGTCGGGTTTGCAATGTTAGTCTATGAGAGATCAACGGATCTCTTCAGCGCTGCAGGCAGGCAAGGGGGGGCTTCCTCGGGGAAACCTCCACTTGGGCAAGGGAGAGGGACTCCTGGGGGTCACTTCTCCAGTGAAAGTCCGGTCCTTCAGGTCCTGGGGGCTGCGGGTGCAGGGTCTTTTCCAGGCGTCGGGACTTAGGTTTCAGAGAGTCGCGGTCAGGGGAAGCCTCGGGATTCCCTCTGCAGGCGGCGCTGTGGGGGCTCAGGGGGGACAGGTTTTGGTACTCACAGTCGTAGAGTAGTCCGGGGGTCCTCCCTGAGGTGTTGGTTCTCCACCAGCCGAGTCGGGGTCGCCGGGTGCAGTGTTGCAAGTCTCACGCTTCTTGCGGGGAGTTGCAGGGTTCTTTAAAGCTGCTTCTTGAAACAAAGTTGCAGTCTTTTTGGAGCAGGTCCGCTGTCCTCGGGAGTTTCTTTTCGTCGTCGAAGCAGGGCAGTCCTCAGAGGATTCAGAAGTGGCTGGTCCCTTTGGAAGGCGTCGCTGGAGCAGAGTTCTTTGGAAGGCAGGAGACAGGCCGGTGAGTTTCTGGAGCCAAGGCAGTTGTTGTCTTCTGGTCTTCCTCTGCAGGGGTTTTCAGCTGGGCAGTCCTTCTTCTTGTTGTTGCAGGAATCTAATTTTCTAGGGTTCAGGGTAGCCCTTAAATACTAAATTTAAGGGCGTGTTTAGGTCTGGGGGGTTAGTAGCCAATGGCTACTAGCCCTGAGGGTGAGTACACCCTCTTTGTGCCTCCTCCCAAGGGGAGTGGGTCACAATCCTAACCCTATTGGGGGAATCCTCCATCTGCAAGATGGAGGATTTCTAAAAGTTAGAGTCACCTCAGCTCAGGACACCTTAGGGGCTGTCCTGACTGGCCAGTGACTCCTCCTTGTTGCTTTCTTTGTTCCCTCCAGCCTTGCCGCCAAAAGTGGGGGCCGTGGCCGGAGGGGGCGGGCAACTCCACTAAGCTGGAGTGCCCTGCTGGGCTGTGACAAAGGGGTGAGTCTTTGAGGCTCACCGCCAGGTGTTACAGCTCCTGCCTGGGGGAGGTGTTAGCATCTCCACCCAGTGCAGGCTTTGTTACTGGCCTCAGAGTGACAAAGGCACTCTCCCCATGGGGCCAGCAACATGTCTCTAGTGTGGCAGGCTGCTGGAACTAGTCAGCCTACACAGACAGTCGGTTAAGTTTCAGGGGGCACCTCTAAGGTGCCCTCTGTGGTGTAATTTACAATAAAATGTACACTGGCATCAGTGTGCATTTATTGTGCTGAGAAGTTTGATACCAAACTTCCCAGTTTTCAGTGTAGCCATTATGGTGCTGTGGAGTTCGTGTTTGACAGACTCCCAGACCATATACTCTTATGGCTACCCTGCACTTACAATGTCTAAGGTTTTGTTTAGACACTGTAGGGGTACCATGCTCATGCACTGGTACCCTCACCTATGGTATAGTGCACCCTGCCTTAGGGCTGTAAGGCCTGCTAGAGGGGTGACTGACCTATACTTGCATAGGCAGTGAGAGGCTGGCATGGCACCCTGAGGGGAGTGCCATGTCGACTTACTCGTTTTGTTCTCACTAGCACACACAAGCTGGCAAGCAGTGTGTCTGTGCTGAGTGAGAGGTCTCCAGGGTGGCATAAGACATGCTGCAGCCCTTAGAGACCTTCCTTGGCATCAGGGCCCTTGGTACTAGAAGTACCAGTTACAAGGGACTTATCTGGATGCCAGGGTCTGCCAATTGTGGATACAAAAGTACAGGTTAGGGAAAGAACACTGGTGCTGGGGCCTGGTTAGCAGGCCTCAGCACACTTTCAATTGTAAACATAGCATCAGCAAAGGCAAAAAGTCAGGGGGCAACCATGCCAAGGAGGCATTTCCTTACACAACCCCCCCCCCCAAACGAAAGAGGATGAGACTAACCTTTCCCAAGAGAGTCTTCATTTTCTAAGTGGAAGAACCTGGAAAGGCCATCTGCATTGGCATGGGCAGTCCCAGGTCTGTGTTCCACTATAAAGTCCATTCCCTGTAGGGAGATGGACCACCTCAACAGTTTAGGATTTTCACCTTTCATTTGCATCAGCCATTTGAGAGGTCTGTGGTCAGTTTGAACTAGGAAGTGAGTCCCAAAGAGGTATGGTCTCAGCTTCTTCAGGGACCAAACCACAGCAAAGGCCTCCCTCTCAATGGCACTCCAACGCTGCTCCCTGGGGAGTAACCTCCTGCTAATGAAAGCAACAGGCTGGTCAAGGCCATCATCATTTGTTTGGGACAAAACTGCCCCTATCCCATGTTCAGAGGCATCTGTCTGCACAATGAACTGCTTAGAATAATCTGGAGCTTTTAGAACTGGTGCTGAGCACATTGCTTGTTTCAGGGTGTCAAAGGCCTGTTGGCATTCCACAGTCCAGATCACTTTCTTGGGCATTTTCTTGGAGGTGAGTTCAGTGAGGGCTGTCACAATGGATCCATATCCCTTCACAAACCTCCTGTAATACCCAGTCAGGCCAAGGAATGCCCTGACTTGAGTCTGGGTTTTTGGAGCTACCCAGTCCAGAATAGTCTGGATCTTGGGTTGGAGTGGCTGAACTTGGCCTCCACCTACAAGGTGGCCCAAGTAAACCACAGTTCCCTGCCCTATCTGGCATTTGGATGCCTTGATAGAGGCCTGCAGATTGCAGAGCCTTCAAAACCTTCTTCAGGTGGACCAGGTGATCCTGCCAGGTGGAGCTAAAGACAGCAATATCATCAAGATAAGCTGTGCTAAAGGACTCCAAGCCAGCAAGGACTTGATTCACCAACCTTTGGAAGGTGGCAGGGGCATTCTTTAAACCAAAGGGCATAACAGTGAACTGATAATGCCCATCAGGTGTGGAGAATGCTGTTTTCTCTTTTGCTCCAGGTGCCATTTTTATTTGCCAGTACCCTGCTGTCAAGTCAAAGGTACTTAAGAATTTGGCAGCACCTAATTTATCTATGAGCTCATCAGCTCTAGGAATTGGATGAGCATCTGTCTTGGTGACAGAATTGAGCCCTCTGTAGTCCACACAAAACCTCATCTCTTTCTTTCCATCTTTGGTGTGAGGTTTGGGGACTAAGACCACTGGGCTAGCCCAGGGGCTGTCAGAGCGCTCAATTACTCCCAATTCCAGCATCTTGTGGACTTCCACCTTAATGCTTTCCTTAACATGGTCAGACTGTCTAAAGATTTTGTTCTTGACAGGAATGCTGTCTCCTGTGTCCACATCATGGGTACACAGGTGTGTCTGACCAGGGGTTAAGGAGAAGAGTTCAGGAAACTGTTGTAGGACTCTCCTACAATCAGCTTGCTGTTGGCCAGAGAGGGTGTCTGAGTAGATCACTCCATCTACTGAGCCATCTTTTGGGTCTGATGATAGAAGATCAGGGAGAGGTTCACTCTCTGCCTCCTGATCCTCATCTGTTACCATCAACAGATTTACATCAGCCCTGTCATGGAAGAGCTTAAGGCGGTTCACATGGATCACCCTCTTGGGGCTCCTGCTTGTGCCCAGGTCCACCAGGTAGGTGACCTGACTCTTCCTTTCCAGTACTGGGTAAGGGCCACTCCATTTGTCCTGAAGGGCCCTGGGAGCCACAGGCTCCAGAACCCAGACTTTCTGCCCTGGTTGGAACTCAACCATTGCAGCCTTTTGGTCATACCAAAACTTCTGGAGCTGTTGGCTGGCCTCAAGGTTTTTGGTTGCCTTTTCCATGTACTCTGCCATTCTAGAGCGAAGGCCAAGTACATAGTCCACTATGTCTTGTTTAGGCTCATGAAGAGGTCTCTCCCAGCCTTCTTTAACAAGAGCAAGTGGTCCCCTTACAGGATGACCAAACAGAAGTTCAAAGGGTGAGAATCCTACTCCCTTCTGTGGCACCTCTCTGTAAGCGAAAAGCAGACATGGCAAGAGGACATCCCATCTCCTTTTGAGCTTTTCTGGGAGCCCCATGATCATGCCTTTTAATGTCTTGTTGAATCTCTCAACTAAGCCATTAGTTTGTGGATGGTATGGTGTAGTGAATTTGTAAGTCACTCCACACTCATTCCACATGTGTTTTAGGTATGCTGACATGAAGTTGGTACCTCTGTCAGACACCACCTCCTTAGGGAAACCCACTCTGGTAAAGATACCAATGAGGGCCTTGGCTACTGCAGGGGCAGTAGTCGACCTAAGGGGAATAGCTTCAGGATACCTAGTAGCATGATCCACTACTACTAGGATGTACATATTTCCTGAGGCTGTGGGAGGTTCCAGTGGACCAACTATGTCCACACCCACTCTTTCAAAGGGGACCCCCACCACTGGAAGTGGAATGAGGGGGGCCTTTGGGTGCCCACCTGTCTTACCACTGGATTGACAGGTGGGGCAGAAGAGGCAAAACTCCTTAACCTTCTGGGACATATTGGGCCAGAAGAAGTGGTTGACTAACCTCTCCCACGTCTTGGTTTGTCCCAAATGCCCAGCAAGGGGAATATCATGGGCTAAGGTCAGAATAAACTCTCTGAACGACTGAGGCACTACCACTCTCCTAGTGGCACCAGGTTTGGGGTCTCTGGCCTCAGTGTACAGGAGTCCATCTTCCCAATAGACCCTATGTGTTCCATTTTTCTTGCCCTTGGACTCTTCAGCAGCTTGCTGCCTAAGGCCTTCAAGAGAGGGACAGGTTTCTTGTCCCTTACACAGCTCCTCCCTTGAGGGTCCCCCTGGGCCTAAGAGCTCAACCTGATAAGGTTCAAGCTCCAAAGGCTCAGTTCCCTCAGAGGGCAGAACTTCTTCCTGAGAAGAGAGGTTCTCTTTTTCTGACTGTGTTGCAGTTGGTTTCCCAACTGACTTTCCTTTTCTCTTGGTAGGCTGGGACATTTTTCCAGACTCCAGCTCTACTTTTTCACCCTGTGCCTTGCATTGTGCTCTTGTTTTTACACACACCAGTTCAGGGATTCCCAGCATGGCTGCATGGGTTTTTAGTTCTACCTCAGCCCATGCTGAGGACTCCAGGTCATTTCCAAGCAGACAGTCTACTGGGATGTTTGAGGAGACCACCACCTGTTTCAGGCCATTGACCCCTCCCCATTCTAAAGTTACCATTGCCATGGGATGTGCTTTAGTTTGATTGTCAGCATTGGTGACTGTATAAGTTTTTCCAGTCAGGTATTGGCCAGGGGAAACCAGTTTCTCTGTCACCATGGTGACACTGGCACCTGTATCCCTCAGGCCCTCTACACTTGTCCCATTAATACAGAGCTGCTGCCTGTATTTTTGCATGTTAGGAGGCCAGGCAGCTAGTGTGGCTAAATCCACCCCACCCTCAGAGACTAGAGTAGCTTCAGTGTGGACCCTGATTTGCTCTGGGCACACTGTTGATCCCACTTGGAGACTAGCCATTCCAGAGTGTAAAGAAATGGCTCCCTGTTGCAGTTACCCCCCACTTTTTGCCTGATACTGATGCTGACTTGACTGAGAAGAGTGCTGGGACCCTGCTAACCAGGCCCCAGCACCAGTGTTCCTTCACCTAAAATGTACTTTTGTATCCACAACTGGCAGACCCTGGCATCCAGATAAGTCCCTTGTAACTGGTACTTCTAGTACCAAGGGCCCTGATGCCAAGGAAGGTCTCTAAGGGCTGCAGCATGTCTTATGCCACCCTGGAGACCTCTCACTCAGCACAGACACACTGCTTGCCAGCTTGTGTGTGCTAGTGAGGACAAAACGAGTAAGTCGACATGGCACTCCCCTCAGGGTGCCATGCCAGCCTCTCACTGCCTATGCAGTATAGGTAAGACACCCCTCTAGCAGGCCTTACAGCCCTAAGGCAGGGTGCACTATACCATAGGTGAGGGTACCAGTGCATGAGCATGGTACCCCTACAGTGTGTAAACAAAACCTTAGACATTGTAAGTGCAGGGTAGCCATAAGAGTATATGGTCTGGGAGTCTGTCAAACACGAACTCCACAGCACCATAATGGCTACACTGAAAACTGGGAAGTTTGGTATCAAACTTCTCAGCACAATAAATGCACACTGATGCCAGTGTACATTTTATTGCAAAATACACCCCAGAGGGCACCTTAGAGGTGCCCCCTGAAACTTAACCGACTGTCTGTGTAGGCTGACTAGTTCCAGCAGCCTGCCACACCAGAGACATGTTGCTGGCCCCATGGGGAGAGTGCCTTTGTCACTCTGAGGCCAGTAACAAAGCCTGCACTGGGTGGAGATGCTAACACCTCCCCCAGGCAGGAGCTGTAACACCTGGCGGTGAGCCTCAAAGGCTCACCCCTTTGTCACAGCCCAGCAGGGCACTCCAGCTTAGTGGAGTTGCCCGCCCCCTCCGGCCACGGCCCCCACTTTTGGCGGCAAGGCTGGAGGGAACAAAGAAAGCAACAAGGAGGAGTCACTGGCCAGTCAGGACAGCCCCTAAGGTGTCCTGAGCTGAGGTGACTCTGACTTTTAGAAGTCCTCCATCTTGCAGATGGAGGATTCCCCCAATAGGGTTAGGATTGTGACCCCCTCCCCTTGGGAGGAGGCACAAAGAGGGTGTACCCACCCTCAGGGCTAGTAGCCATTGGCTACTAACCCCCCAGACCTAAACACGCCCTTAAATTTAGTATTTAAGGGCTACCCTGAACCCTAGAAAATCAGATTCCTGAAACTACAAGAAGAAGGACTGCCCAGCTGAAAACCCCTGCAGCGGAAGACCAGAAGACGACAACTGCCTTGGCTCCAGAAACTCACCGGCCTGTCTCCTGCCTTCCAAAGATCCTGCTCCAGCGACGCCTTCCAAAGGGACCAGCGACCTCGACATCCTCTGAGGACTGCCCCTGCTTCGAAAAGACAAGAAACTCCCGAGGACAGCGGACCTGCTCCAAGAAAAGCTGCAACTTTGTTTCCAGCCGCTTTAAAGAACCCTGCAAGCTCCCCGCAAGAAGCGTGAGACTTGCAACACTGCACCCGGCGACCCCGACTCGGCTGGTGGAGATCCGACACCTCAGGAGGGACCCCAGGACTACTCTGATACTGTGAGTACCAAAACCTGTCCCCCCTGAGCCCCCACAGCGCCGCCTGCAGAGGGAATCCCGAGGCTTCCCCTGACCGCGACTCTTTGAATCCAAAATCCCGACACCTGGGAGAGACCCTGCACCCGCAGCCCCCAGGACCTGAAGGACCGGACTTTCACTGGAGAAGTGACCCCCAGGAGTCCCTCTCCCTTGCCCAAGTGGAGGTTTCCCCGAGGAACCCCCCCCTTGCCTGCCTGCAGCGCTGAAGAGATCCCGAGATCTCTCATAGACTAACATTGCGAACCCGACGCTTGTTTCTACACTGCACCCGGCCGCCCCCGCGCCGCTGAGGGTGAAATTTCTGTGTGGGCTTGTGTCCCCCCCGGTGCCCTACAAAACCCCCCTGGTCTGCCCTCCGAAGACGCGGGTACTTACCTGCAAGCAGACCGGAACCGGGGCACCCCCTTCTCTCCATTCTAGCCTATGTGTTTTTGGGCACCACTTTGAACTCTGCACCTGACCGGCCCTGAGCTGCTGGTGTGGTGACTTTGGGGTTGCTCTGAACCCCCAACGGTGGGCTACCTGGGACCAAGAACTAAGCCCTGTAAGTGTCTTACTTACCTGGTTAACCTAACAAATACTTACCTCCCCTAGGAACTGTGAAAATTGCACTGTCCACTTTTAAAACAGCTATTTGTGAATAACTTGAAAAGTATACATGCCATTTTGATGATTTGAAGTTCCTAAAGTACTTACCTGCAATACCTTTCGAATGAGATATTACATGTAGAATTTGAACCTGTGGTTCTTAAAATAAACTAAGAAAAGATATTTTTCTAAACAAAAACCTATTGGCTGGATTTGTCTCTGAGTGTGTGTACCTCATTTATTGTCTATGTGTATGTACAACAAATGCTTAACACTACTCCTTGGATAAGCCTACTGCTCGACCACACTACCACAAAATAGAGCATTAGTATTATCTCTTTTTGCCACTATCTTACCTCTAAGGGGAACCCTTGGACTCTGTGCATGCTATTCCTTACTTTGAAATAGCACATACAGAGCCAACTTCCTACACAGAGTTACCTGGATTGGAGTTTGGAGTGGAACTTTTCTTGGGACAGGCCTTGTCTCCAGTTTGGTGTCCAGACTGACTACAGTTTCGACACCAGGCCTTTTTGGGATCAAAGTTTTTACCCTTGTACCCAGGATTGTTTTGTGAAGAGGCTCTGGGTCCACCCTCCTGTGCAGGTTTTTGGGGGCCTGTAGAAGACTTTACTATTTTTAGTTTTGGCTGTCTCACCACCTTTCCCCTGGGGAGGTTTTGTGACCCCTTTCTTTTGGTCACCCCCTGTGGAAGTTTTGGACACCCTAGTCTTGACCCAATGGTCCGCCTTCTTTCCCAATTCTTGGGGAGAAATTGGTCCTAGGTCTACCAGATGCTGATGCAGTTTATCATTGAAACAATTACTTAACAGGTGTTCTTTCACAAATAAATTGTACAGCCCATCATAATTACTTACACCACTGCCTTGAATCCAACCATCTAGTGTTTTTACTGAGTAGTCTACAAAGTCAACCCAGGTCTGGCTCGAGGATTTTTGAGCCCCCCTGAATCTAATCCTATACTCCTCAGTGGAGAATCCAAAGCCCTCAATCAGGGTACCCTTCATGAGGTCATAAGATTCTGCATCTTTTCCAGAGAGTGTGAGGAGTCTATCCCTACACTTTCCTGTGAACATTTCCCAAAGGAGAGCACCCCAGTGAGATCTGTTCACTTTTCTGGTTACACAAGCCCTCTCAAAAGCTGTGAACCATTTGGTGATGTCATCACCATCTTCATATTTAGTTACAATCCCTTTAGGGATTTTCAACATGTCAGGAGAATCTCTGACCCTATTTATGTTGCTGCCACCATTGATGGGTCCTAGGCCCATCTCTTGTCTTTCCCTCTCTATGGCTAGGATCTGTCTTTCCAAAGCCAATCTTTTGGCCATCCTGGCTAACTGGATGTCCTCTTCACTGGAGCTATCCTCAGTGATTTCAGAGTTGTTGGTCCCTCCTGTGAGGGAACCAGCATCTCTGACTATTATTTGTGGAGTCAGGGATTGAGTAGCCCTGCTCTCCCTAAGTAGGACTGGAGGGGGGGAATTTCCCTCCAAGTCACTATCTTCATCCTCTGAGTTGCCACCCTCAGAGGGGTTGGCCTTTTCAAACTCTGCCAAAAGCTCCTGGAGCTGTACTTTGGTAGGTTTGGGGCCCATTGCTATTTTCTTTAGTTTACAGAGTGACCTTAGCTCTCTCATCTGTAGATGGAGGTAAGGTGTGGTG
This sequence comes from Pleurodeles waltl, assembly GCF_031143425.1. Classification (NCBI taxonomy): domain Eukaryota; kingdom Metazoa; phylum Chordata; class Amphibia; order Caudata; family Salamandridae; genus Pleurodeles; species Pleurodeles waltl. The sequence continues at coordinate 315,037,442 of NC_090443.1, forward strand.
TCGAGTTCCACCACAGCCACATCTGTGCTAGACATTTTGCTTCTAAAAGTTGGAATACTTTTTAAGAATCTACAACTGGTTCTAGAATCTAATTCAAACTTTTACAAACTTTTAAACTCTAAAAGAAATGCTAAACAGGATCTAACACAAGGCCCTAGCAGGTCTTTTAAGAATTTAGAAAACTTTTCAAATTGCAAAAATCAATTTCTAATGACAATTTTGGAATTTGTCGTGTGATCAGGTATTGGCTGAGTAGTCCAGCAAATGCAAAGTCTTGTATCCCACCGCTGCCACCAATGTAGGAAGTTGGCTCTGTATGTGCTATTTCAAAGTAAGGAATAGCATGCACAGAGTCCAAGGGTTCCCCTTAGAGGTAAAATAGTGGTAAAAAGAGATAATACTAATGCTCTATTTTGTGGTAGTGTGGTCGAGCAGTAGGCTTATCCAAGGAGTAGTGTTAAGCATTTGTTGTACATACACATAGACAATAAATGAGGTACACACACTCAGAGACAAATCCAGCCAATAGGTTTTGTTATAGAAAAATATCTTTTCTTAGTTTATTTTAAGAACCACAGGTTCAAATTTAACATGTAATATTTTGTTTGAAAGGTATTGCAGGTAAGTACATTAGGAACTTTGAATCATTTCAATTGCATGTATACTTTTCAAGTTATTCACAAATAGCTATTTCAAAAGTGGACACAGTGCAATTTTCACAGTTCCTGGGGGAGGTAAGTTTTTGTTAGTTTTACCAGGTAAGTAAGACACTTACAGGGTTCAGTTCTTGGTCCAAGGTAGCCCACCGTTGGGGGTTCAGAGCAACCCCAAAGTTACCACACCAGCAGCTCAGGGCCGGTCAGGTGCAGAGTTCAAAGTGGTGCCCAAAACGCATAGGCTAGAATGGAGAGAAGGGGGTGCCCCGGTTCCGGTCTGCTTGCAGGTAAGTACCAGCGTCTTCGGAGGGCAGACCAGGGGGGTTTTGTAGGGCACCGGGGGGGACACAAGCCCACACAGAAATTTCACCCTCAGCAGCGCGGGGGCGGCCGGGTGCAGTGTAAAAACAAGCGTCGGGTTTGCAATGTTAGTCTATGAGAGATCAACGGATCTCTTCAGCGCTGCAGGCAGGCAAGGGGGGGCTTCCTCGGGGAAACCTCCCCTTGGGCAAGGGAGAGGGACTCCTGGGGGTCACTTCTCCAGTGAAAGTCCGGTCCTTCAGGTCCTGGGGGCTGCGGGTGCAGGGTCTTTTCCAGGCGTCGGGACTTAGGTTTCAGAGAGTCGCGGTCAGGGGAAGCCTCGGGATTCCCTCTGCAGGCGGCGCTGTGGGGGCTCAGGGGGGACAGGTTTTGGTACTCACAGTCGTAGAGTAGTCCGGGGGTCCTCCCTGAGGTGTTGGTTCTCCACCAGCCGAGTCGGGGTCGCCGGGTGCAGTGTTGCAAGTCTCACGCTTCTTGCGGGGAGTTGCAGGGTTCTTTAAAGCTGCTTCTTGAAACAAAGTTGCCGTCTTTTTGGAGCAGGTCCGCTGTCCTCAGGAGTTTCTTGTCGTCGTCGAAGCAGGGCAGTCCTCAGAGGATTCAGAGGTCGCTGGTCCCTTTGGAAGGCGTCGCTGGAGCAGAGTTCTTTGGAAGGCAGGAGACAGGCCGGTGAGTTTCTGGAGCCAAGGCAGTTGTTGTCTTCTGGTCTTCCTCTGCAGGGGTTTTCAGCTGGGCAGTCCTTCTTGTTGTTGCAGGAATCTAATTTTCTAGGGTTCAGGGTAGCCCTTAAATACTAAATTTAAGGGCGTGTTTAGGTCTGGGGGGTTAGTAGCCAATGGCTACTAGCCCTGAGGGTGAGTACACCCTCTTTGTGCCTCCTCCCAAGGGGAGGGGGTCACAATCCTAACCCTATTGGGGGAATCCTCCATCTGCAAGATGGAGGATTTCTAAAAGTTAGAGTCACCTCAGCTCAGGACACCTTAGGGGCTGTCCTGACTGGCCAGTGACTCCTCCTTGTTACTTTCTTTGTTCCCTTCAGCCTTGCCGCCAAAAGTGGGGGCCGTGGCCTGAGGGGGCGGGCAACTCCACTAAGCTGGAGTGCCCTGCTGGGCTGTGACAAAGGGGTGAGCCTTTGAGGCTCACCGCCAGGTGTTACAGCTCCTGCCTGGGGGAGGTGTTAGCATCTCCACCCAGTGCAGGCTTTGTTACTGGCCTCAGAGTGACAAAGGCACTCTCCCCATGGGGCCAGCAACATGTCTCTAGTGTGGCAGGCTGCTGGAACTAGTCAGCCTACACAGACAGTCGGTTAAGTTTCAGGGGGCACCTCTAAGGTGCCCTCTGTGGTGTATTTTACAATAAAATGTACACTGGCATCAGTGTGCATTTATTGTGCTGAGAAGTTTGATACCAAACTTCCCAGTTTTCAGTGTAGCCATTATGGTGCTGTGGAGTTCGTGTTTGACAGACTCCCAGACCATATACTCTTATGGCTACCCTGCACTTACAATGTCTAAGGTTTTGTTTAGACACTGTAGGGGTACCATGCTCATGCACTGGTACCCTCACCTATGGTATAGTGCACCCTGCCTTAGGGCTGTAAGGCCTGCTAGAGGGGTGACTGACCTATACTTGCATAGGCAGTGAGAGGCTGGCATGGCACCCTGAGGGGAGTGCCATGTCGACTTACTCGTTTTGTTCTCACTAGCACACACAAGCTGGCAAGCAGTGTGTCTGTGCTGAGTGAGAGGTCTCCAGGGTGGCATAAGACATGCTGCAGCCCTTAGAGACCTTCCTTGGCATCAGGGCCCTTGGTACTAGAAGTACCAGTTACAAGGGACTTATCTGGATGCCAGGGTCTGCCAATTGTGGATACAAAAGTACAGGTTAGGGAAAGAACACTGGTGCTGGGGCCTGGTTAGCAGGCCTCAGCACACTTTCAATTGTAAACCTAGCATCAGCAAAGGCAAAAAGTCAGGGGGCAACCATGCCAAGGAGGCATTTCCTTACAGCAGGTTTCCATGCCACAAATATTTGAGTATGTTAATATGACTGCAATGCTCAGAACAGCCCCTAAAGAACACTATAATAAAAATAGCATTTCGATGAAACATGGTCATGTAAGTACATTGTTAGCCCCTAGAGGGCATAACATGAAAAAAAGAATGGGAGAAAAGAAAGCAGTGTAACCATATATTTAGTCCCTAGAGGGCATAGTGCATTACACATTTTCGTGGGTACCAGACCTAATTAGGGACCCTATTCTTAAAGTCACAAAAGTGCACCCATGGTATGTGTCTTTGAATTAGTGGCTTTTATGAATTCAGAAGAACTTACAGAAGTAGACCAGGAAATCAGACTCCTAGAAAATATTTGTGAACTATATTTTAGCACCAGCAAATATCCATGTGTACATTTGCTCATCTGAAAAACTATTGAGCATTTACAAGTTCACGTTCCCTCCAACCATTTTTTTCCCCCCGACCTTCAAAGAACTTCAACTTCTGCCATTGTCAGGAGTAAATTTCAAACCTTTCTCATTATGGGAAAAGATTAGAGAAGAACTAGTGAAAATCCTTAAAACATGAGTTAGTAGGTTTACAGACATAAAGGCATTCCAGCCATGAAACAATTGCTTACCGAAAAGCCACCCTTTCTGCTGAGGCACATATGTCTGTTGTTAGGCAGCTAAGATGTAGTGCAGAGGACCCACCTTTGCTGCAAGACCTTTGAAATGAACGTAAGCTGCTGAAAAGGGAACTGTGGATCTTCAGGCAAAATAAGAAAAATTCTATAGTAGGGATTGAAATTGCAAGTATTCAAGCCCTACTATAGTGGAAGTCCTGGCATAATCTGAGAGGTTATTATCAGAGCTCTTACATTGTATTGTATTGTATTGTAATCGTATTTATATAGCGCTTACTACCCCTGACGAGGCGTCGAAGCGCTTTTCGATGAGTAGCATGCTACTCCGGTACCCAACAAGAATTAGTGATGGATTAGTATAATTTAATAAGGAGTACAGTTTTAGTATTATTATGAGTTAATCTGAGTTGCAGACATGAGAGTTTGTTAGTTAGATTGACTGGAGTAATGGAGGGGTGGAGGAGGAAAGAAATCCAGAAATGTTAATTGGGAGTTTATCCTTCATTTACTCAATCCAAAGGCTTGAGATGAATAATAGGGGAGCGGAGGGGAAAGAGGATGTGGAAGGGTTAGGGAGAGCATAGAAGTAGGGTGAGATGAATGCAGGAGAATTTAGTAGGGTTGTGTGGGAGGTCACAGAGGTAGAGTGAGGTTTGGTGAGTTAGATGTGGAGGTGGAGGGGAAGAGCTTAGGCAGAGATATTTAGGAGATGAAAGTGGTCGAAGGGATTTGGGATGAGTCCGAGTGAGAATGGAGGATAGTTTGATAGAGACATGACATAAGAGTGATGGGTAGATAAGTTTGATAAAAAGAGAGCAGAAATTCATAGATATCAGGAGCCATGCAATGATCCACAAATATGCCAGGCACAGAAACAACATATACACATACATACACATATATATATATATTTATACACACACACACGAATAAACACACATATGCACATAACAATACATAATTAGAATCATGGGTAAAAAATACTTAGTCAGACAGGTTTAAAAGAGTGTGTGTGTATTTTATTGTTATTGGTTTAGTTTCTGTAAAATGAGCATCGTGGCCTACCCAACCGGAGTATTTTCTACGAGTATGTCAGTAAGCGTTACCTAGCATGTTTTATACGCCCCGTTTATATTGTACAGTAAGAGTACGTGATGGGCCACGGGGTAAAAACGTCTCCAGCAACCTTGTGTGTCTTTGGCAATGTGATTGTTACTAGTGCGTCTTTGTGGATATGTCCTCGTGCTTCTGAGCATCAACAACGCACCACCGGAATCGGCGGTAAACGCAGTGGGGTCGTTTGGAAAGCTGCCCATCATCGTGGTAAAAAGGCGGGAGTTCCTTTACCTACTTCGAGGGTGGGCGGGGCGTGGCTCAGCGGGCGGAGCTTACAGGTGCTTTATAAAGGGAGAACCTTCTACTCTGTGTCTCCAGCAGAGGAAGATAGAACCCGCGCGTCACAGTCAGATACAGATTACGCTCTAGTACATCATCAGTTCACCTCCAGGATGGATTCTAGATCTTTTCCTGCTATGGGATCTCTGAGCGCACAGCCTTGCTTTATCTTTGCTAAGCCCAAGAGTTAGGGTGGCTTGTCCTTTCCAGAAGCTGAGCTTCAACTGCGGCACCTGCTACGATTATATTTGTAAGTGCTTCTTTTGAGGTTTAGTTTCTGTAAAAATGAGCATTGTGGCCTACCCAACCGGAGTATTTCTACGATTATGTCAGTAAGCGTAACCTAGCATGTTTTATACGCCCCGTTTATATTGTACACTAAGGGTACGTGATGGGCCACGGGGTAAACGTCTCCAGCAACCTTGTGTGCCTTTGGCAATGTTATTGTTACTAGCGCGTCTTTGTGGAGATGTCCTCGTGCTTCTGCGCATCAACAACGCACCACTTGAAACGGCGGTAAAACGCAGTGGGGTCGTTTTGGAAAGCTGTCCATCATCCTGGTAAAAGGCGGGAATTCCTTTACCTACTTCGAGGGTGGACGGGGCGTGGCTCAGCGGGCGGAGCTTACAGGTGCTTTATGAGGGGAGAACCTTCTACTCTATGTCTCCAGGAGAGGAAGATAGAACCCGCGCGTCAGTCAGATACTGATTACGCTCCAGTACATCATCAGTTCACCTCCAGGAAGGATTCTAGATCTTTTTCTGCTATGGGATCTCTGAGCGCACAGCCTTGCTTTATCTTTGCCAAGCCCAAGCGTTAGGGTGGCTTGTCCTTTCCAGGAGCTGAGCTTCAACTGCGGCATTTGCTACTTTTATATTGTACATTAGGGGTACGTGATGGGCCACGGGGTAAACGTCTCCAGCAACCTTGTGTGCCTTTGGCAATGTTATTGTTACTAGTGCGTCTTTGTGGAGATGTCCTCGTGCTTCTGCGCATCAACAACGCACCACGTGAATCGGCGGTAAACGTAGTGGGGTCGTTTTGGAAAGTTGTCCATCATCCTGGTAAGAGGCGGGAATTCCTTTACCTACTTCGAGGGTGGACGGGGCGTGGCTCAGCGGGCGGAGCTTACAGGTGTTTTATGAAGGGAGAACCTTCTACTCTGTGTCTCCAGGAGAGGAAGATAGAAACCGCGCGTCACAGTCATATACAGATTACGCTCCAGTACATCATCAGTTCACCTCCAGAAGCTGAGCTTCAACTGCGGCACCTGCTACGATTATAATTGTAAGTGCTTCCTTTGCGGTTTAGTTTCTGTAAAATGAGCATCGTGGTCTACCCAACCGGAGTATTTTCTACGAGTATGTCAGTAATCGTTACCTATCATGTTTTATACACCCTGTTTATATTGTACACTAGGGGTACGTGATGGGCCACGGGGTAAACGTCTCCAGCAACCTTGTGTGCCTTTGGCGATGTGATTGTTACTAGTGCGTCTTTGTGGATATGTCCTCGTGCTTCTGAGCATCAACAACGCACCACCGGGATCGGCGGTAAACGCAGTGGGGTCGTTTTGGAAAGCTGTCCATCATCCTGGTAAAAGGCGGGAATTCCTTTACCTACTTCGAGGGTGGACGGGCGTGGCTCAGCGGGCGGATCTTACAGGTGCTTTATAAAGGGCGAAACCTTCTACTCTGTGTCTCCAGCAGAGGAAGATAGAACCCGCGCGTCACAGTCAGATACAGATTACGCTCCAGTACATCATCAGTTCACCTCCAGGAAGGATTCTAGATCTTTTTCTGCTATGGGATCTCTGAGCGCACAGCCTTGCTTTATCTTTGCCAGGCCCAAGAGTTAGGGTGGCTTGTCCTTTCCAGAAGCTGAGCTTCAACTGCGGCACCTGCTACGTTTATATTTGTAAGTGCTTCCTTTGAGGTTTAGTTTCTGTAAAAATGAGCATCGTGGCCTACCCAACCGGAGTATTTTCAACGAGTATGTCAGTAGGCGTAACCTAGCATGTTTTATACGCCCCGTTTATATTGTACACTAAGGGTACGTGATGGGCCACGGGGTAAAACGTCTCCTCAACCTTGTGTTCCTTTGGCAATATGATTGTTACTAGTGCGTCTTTGTGGAGATGTCCTCGTGCTTCTGAGCATCAACAACGCATCACCGGAATCGGCGGTAAACGCATTGGGGTCGTTTTGGAAAGCTGTCCATCATCCTGGTAAAAATGCGGGAATTCCTTTACCTACTTCGAGGGTGGACGGGGGGTGGCTCAGCGGGCGGAGCTTACAGGTGATTTATAAAGGGAGAACCTACTACAAAAACGATTTTGTGTTTATATTGTACACTAGGGGTACGTGATGGGCCACGGGGTAAACGTCTCCAGCAACCTTGTGTGCCTTTGGCAATGTTATTGTTACTAGTGCGTCTTTGTGGAGATGTCCTCGTGCTTCTGCGCATCAACAACGCACCACTTGAATCGGCGGTAAAAACGCAGTGGGGTCGTTTTGGAAAGCTGTCCATCATCTTGGTAAGAAGCGGGAATTCCTTTACCTACTTCGAGGGTGGACGGGGCGTGGCTCAGCGGGCGGAGCTTATAGGTGCTTTATGAAGGGAGAACTTTCTACTCTTTCAACATAAAGAGATTGCTGTCATAATTTGTCGCTGTACTACATGGCACCAAAGGGACAAGTACATTTTTTTTACAGGACAAGTAGATTTAAGAAGCAACCTGTCCGATGGACAAGTAGATATTTTAATAAATTCCACACCCGTGGTCTCATTATCCTAGGACCACCACAGGAAGAGTTATGAGCAAAAATGTTTTGTGAAAGTTATGCCCTGCATAGCAGTATGGGGTGAGTTTCCCGAGTCCAGCGAATATTGTAGTATTGGCTCTCCTGCTGTGCTAGGAGAGTCGCTTTCAGGATTTCTGTTTTGCGTAAAGCATTTACCAATTTCAGGTGTATTAAGGGGCGAGCCACAAGAAATGACTGATTAGTAAACTGTCAACAATGTGACCAGTGCTCCATACCGCCGATTAAGGTCATGCTGTTGTGTCTGTTGGCGCTGTGAGCGCCCTGGTGGCAGTAGGAGGCTGGCTTAGTTTATGCTGTACACCTATGGTATGGCACTCTATACTGAGTCCAGGCAATCTTTAGTAAAGCTTATCCAGGAGGAATGCAAAGCACTTGCAATACCACAGTAATCGGACAGTCACTCACTCACAAGAAAAAAAATAAACACACAAGTGTTGCAAATCTAAAAGATACTTTATTACAGCACTTATACTAAACTAGCATTGGTACATCTCCTTTTGGAAATATATGCACAATATATACACAAAATAAACAACAGAAATAGAATAAAAATACACAGGGCCCTTTGGGAGGGCCAAACCATATTCTAAAAAAGTGTAATGTGAAAGAGTGACCCCAACCAAGGTATGTTTGGTAGTTAGCTAGGGGCAGTTAGAAACACCGGAGGTAAGTACAGTAGGTGACCTCAGCGCCCAGTAGAAAGTAAGTTAACCACATAGTTGTCCCATAGACTAACAGAGAGTAGTGGTTAGAGCCTGTGGAATTCAGGACCCTTCCCAGTGGACCCCGAGGAAACCAGAAGACGAGAATGGATAGAGTGCGCCCCCTACCCCGAGATACACAGAAGACAGGAGTACCTGCACCAGGGAGCCGAATGCAGAGGGGAGAGGGGACTATAATTGAAGTCAGTGGAAAGCCTCTGAATGTCCAGCTGCTGATATGACCCATGGACCAGGCCCTGCAAAGGAAGGGGACAGAGTTCAGCACCCTTGGGGGTACCCAGGTAGTACAGGTGGCAATGCCCACACTCCCGAAGGTGACGTTCCTGCAAGTCGCTGGAATAAGAAGTCAGCTGCGGGGTCCAGGAGCTGCAGAAGTTCCCAGGAGTCACCTACGAGCTGTCCCTGGACGGTCACCGGATTGCAGGAAGGTTAGTGACCAGCTAGGTCACCAACATGCACTTGCAAATGCAAACAGAAGTTGCAGAAGTGTTTAAGTTCTGGGGACCAGCAAGGTCCAGGAGACTTTACCCAGGAGCGGGAGTCAGAGCTGGCCCTCGGCACACAGGAAGGCCAACAGAAGTTGATGAGTCCCTTAGAGTTACCCTCAGGTGCCGGACACAGACACACAGAAGGAGGCCTCACTAACACAAGTCTCACGTCGCAGAAGCTGCAGGAAAAGGGCTGACATTCATGTTGCAGAGTGCTGGAGGCCGGGGCTTCTTGGAGTCTGAAGATCTCCCGGAGTAAGAATCAACAAGCCTTGGCCAGTGCAACAGTCGTGGTGCACAGGGGATTCCAGTCCTGTGTCAGAAGCAGGGGCCCACAGTTAGAAGACAAGAAGAACCCAGAGGAGGTCACAGACTCCCCATCTGTGTTTTAGGATCTTTAGATAACCGTGGACCGCAGACCTCACCAGCTGGTCGACATTGTCTTGAGGTGGCTGCGGTTGCAGGCAAGTGACTCCTTCACTCCAAGGGAGATTCCTTTGTGCTTGCTGGTGCAAACAGAGTCCTTGAGACCCTGGAGGATGCACAGCCTTGGATGCTGCAGAAGGTGTGCAGGATCCAGAGAAACAATGTTTCTGAGGACCCACCTATGAGGGAGCCCTTAAGTAACTCTAAAAGGGGGTTGGTCACACTCTGCGTAGACCAACCTACCAGAGGGGGTCAGGGACATCATCTACCAGGCCTAAGCAGTCAGGTGCTCCAAGGGGCTTCTGCTCATCCTATTTCCAAGATGGCAGAATCCAGTGGCCACCTGGCAGAGCTCTGTGCACCCTCCTAGGGGAGGAGCTGGACAGGGGGGTGGTCACTCCCCTGTCCTTTGTGTAGTTGTGTGCCAGAGCGGGAAACTGAGGGTTCCTGAACTAGGGCAAACCGGATTAAGCAAGGAGGGCACCAAATGTGCCCTTCAAAGCAGTCAGAGGCCAGCTCATCCCAGCCATTAGACATCTAATACACAGGGAGAGGTGGTCGCACCTATACTTTGCAGGAAATCCTTTGGTTTGCTGCTCCAGCCTAGCTCACCAACAGGAGGGAAGAACAGTGTCTGGTCAGCAGAAGCTTGGGCTGGCAGCTAAATCACGTAAGGCTGCACAGGCACAACTGGGTACATGGTATCATGCAACTAACACTAGAATTCGTGTAGTTGCCTGGTTCCAACATGTCTGATGCCAAACATGCCTATGTTCGGAGAAGCCATTAAGTAGTTGGACCACTCGTGTTGACCAGTGCCCCCTACATACACTTAGAGACATGCACCCTGCCCTTGGGCTGAAGGGCCTACTGGGGGGGGGGGGGGGAGGAAGAGGGAGGGGTGACTTATAATGTCTAATTACAGTGGTTAGGTTTGGTGGTAAAAGGGTGTATGCACCATTGGAAGCAGACTGCAATAATAGACCTGCATTCACATTTATCATGGGTTCCCATGGGTGGCATAATACATGCTGCAGCCCATGGGAGACTACTGGTGTACCAATACCCTGGGTACATAAGTACCATATACTAGGGACTTACATGGGTGCACCATAATGCCAATTGACCCACATCCATATCCTGCCAGACCCTCATCACCAGAAGACAGCACTGCATATAATCAAGTAGTGGCTAGAGCTGCAACCTATCATAATGTACAAATGCACACAGATCAGATAGAGCAAGATTTCCTTTTTGACACACTAGCATCAACACAAACAATATGAATGTCTTCCTGTGCTTCCGGAATGCTCAGACATGCTTCTGATATCTTTCAAGAGCCTGTTAAAGCTAGGATTATATAATATATAAACCAGCACCCTCAGACTGTGTTTATAAGAACACAATTACCTCCTGATTCAATTGTAGCTGGAGCAGCAAGAAAAAGCTACCAGTCAGTCCACAGAAGATGCCCCTCCTCCAGATAAGGAAAATCAAGAAAATAGATGCAGCTGGGAAAATAGTAGTTTCACAAGCTGCAAATCATTGCAGAATAGCCAATTCACAAGCTCTTATGGCTAGATATGATAGGGCACACTAGGATGAAATGGAAGAGCTATTACATTACCTCCCTCCAGAACACAAAAAAAAGGGGACAGCAAATAGTAAACGAAGGGCAAGCAATATCTAATAACGCTGTTAGATCTGCTATGGATGCAACTGATACAGTAGTTAAATCAATTAACACCAGTGTGCTTATTAGAAGACATGCCTGGTTAAGATGTTCAGGCTTCAAACCTGAGATACAACAGGCAGCACCAAACTTGCCTTTTGATAAACAACATTTATTTGGCCTTGAGTTGGACACAGTCAGACAAACTTAAAAGATTCGGAAATAGCTGAAGCCATGGGGGTGTTATATAGCACACCCACCAGAGATAAGTTCCGTAGACCACAATTTAGAGGGGGTTTCAAACCATTAGCTACAAAAACAGCAACCACCCATCAAAAAACAATCCTCACAATTTTACACTTTATCATTTAGAGGCTCGTTTAGAGGATCCAACAATAGAGGAATAGGTAAACATTCCACTTCCAGAGGTTCCTCACAATCAAATAAACAGTGACTATCTCACCGTCCCAACAGAGCACACATCTCCTGTGGGAGGTAAATGGTGAATTTCTATCCACCATGGCACAACATCACTAATAATCAATTTGTTTTTATCAATTATCCAACATGGTTATTGTCTAGAACTCATTTCCACTCTACCAAACATTCCACCTCTTTCACACAAACTAACTCAGGAGCATCTCGTTCTATTAAAACAAGAAGTACAATCACTACTGCTCAAAGGAGGCATAGAGGAAGTACCTATATCCCAACAGGGCTCAGGAGTATATTCACTATACTGCCTCATACCAAAAAAGGATGGTAACCTCAGACCCCTCAATCTGTATATACTTTCAGAACACGTTCATATGGTCACGCTGCAAGATGTCATTCCCCTATAACAAAACAGGACTACATGGCAGCATTAGATCTCAAAGATGCTTACTTACATCCAAAACATAGAAAATATATAAGATTTGTATTAGCAGAGGAAAGCATTACTAATTCAAAGTACTTCCCTTCGGAGTAATAGTACCAAGGGCATTCACCAAATGTCTGGCAGTGGTTGCAGCATTCCTCAGAAGACAACATATACATCTCTCCATATCTGGATGCCTGGCTCATAAAAGCCAGTAGAATTCAAATCTGTCAACAGCACACACAGTATACAGTGGACACTACACAACCTAAGATTTACAATCAATTATCAAAAATCTCACCAGCAGCCAGCACAGAAACAACAGTATCTGGGAGCAATTCTGAACAATCAGTCAGCATTAGCAAACCCAGTGATAATTCAAGCTTTTCATGATCTCATATCTTAACTGCAATACAACCAGACTTACAAAGTGAAGTTCATCATGGAACTATTGGGTATGATGGCATCATGCATAGCAATAGTACTCAATGCACGCCTAAACATGTGGCCACTACAGAAGTGTCTCTCGCAACAGTGGTCTCAGGCACATGGTCATATTCAGGATCTAGTGTTGCTGGACCGCCAAACTTACCACTCTTTGCAATGGTGAAATTACACCAGCCTATCAAAAGGGCAGCCCTTTCAGGATCCTGTGTCTCAATTAGTGGCAAAATATATCCCAGGGATACACAATCGAATCGTAGACCTCTTAAGCAGGACGCAGCAACAAGTAAACCAATGAGTGATTCGAAAATACTTCTAAATGTGGGGAACCCCACAAGTAGACCTTTTCACCACAAAAGAAAACACAAAATGCCAAAACTTTGCATCCAGGTGCCCACCCCCTCAATCCAAGGCTCTATGGATCAATTGGTCAGGGATAGTTGTTTATGCTTTTCCACCTCTCCCACTAATTCTGTTTCTGATCAAAAAGATGAAACAAACTTTGCTCACGATAATACTCATAGCGCCAACGTGGCCACGTCAACATTGGTACACAACACTGTTGGATCTGTCTCTAGTACTGCATCCAAAGCTACCAAAGAGACTAGATCTGTTGACTCAAAGGAGAGATCAAATCAGACATCCAAACCCTAGCATACTCAACTTGTCGATTTGGCTCCTGAAGTCACAGAATTTGGCTACTTACAAGTTCCATCTGAGTATATGGATGTCCTAAAAGAAGCACGCAAACACACAACTAGACAGTGTTATGCATCTAAATGGAAGCATTTTGTCTACTGTTGTCAATCTGAAGACACTGACCCACTTATGGCTTCAGTTCAATATATTGTTTGCTATTTGCTACATTTACAAAACGCAAACCTTGCATACTCCTCTATTAGGATACAAAACTGATAACATACTTCCCTATTTAGGATTCCTGTTATTAAAGCCTTAATGGATGGTCTTAAAAGAATTATTCCACCAAGAGCACCACCAGCTCATGTATGGAATCTTAACATTGTACTCACAGGACTTATGGGACAACCATTTGAACCCATGCGTGCTTGCCCTCTTCACTTTTTATCATGGAAGGTTGCATTTTTAGTAGCAATTACTTATTTAAGAAGAGTTAGTGAAATCCAAGCATTCACTCTAGAAGAACCTCTCTTTCAAATTCACAAAATAGTTCTTAGGACAAATCCAAAATTCCTACTAAAAGTGGCTTCACCTTTTCATATTAATCAGTAAGTGGAATTGCCAAGTCTTCTTTCCACAACCAGATGCAGTTACTGAAAGAGCTCTTCACACCCTTGATGTTAAAAGAGCTCTCACTTATTAAATAGACAGAACAAAAGATTTTAGAAAATCCAAACGATTTTTTGTGGCTTTTCAACAGCTTCACAAAATTAATCCTATTTCAAAAACTGGAATGGCACAATGGATAGTCAAATGTATGTAAACTTGCTATCTTAAAGCCAAAATACAGCTAACTGTAACTCCAAAAGCTCATTCCACTAGGAAAAAAGGGGCTTCAATGGCCTTCTTAGGCAATATACCAATGACATATGTAAAGCAGCCACATGGCCTTCGCCACACACATGTACTAAACACTACTGTGTGGCTGTATTATCTCGCCAACAAGCAAACGTTGGACAAGCAGTGCTTAAAACACTATTTCAAACTATTTCAACTCCTTCATGCTAGCCACCGCTCATCTCTTAGGAGGGACTGCATTTTAGTCCACGCACAGCATGTGTATCTACAGCTACACATGCCATTGAGTGGAAAATGTTACTTCTCCAGTAGACATCTGTTCATGGCATGTAGTGCTGTATATTCACATGCACCTTCTCTCCTCCCCGGAAGCCTGTTGTCATTGTACTATTATTATTATATTGTAACTATGTATATAAATTGCATGGAAATCTCATTTCTTTACTTTATATGTACACATACACTTGTACACTCTTTACTTCACCCTCCTGTGGGAAAACAATCTAACAAAGGACTTGACGTCCATGCGCACTATCACGAGGGGGAGGAGTCACGCGATCCTGTGACTCGAAAAGCTTCTTCGAAGAAAAACAACTTGTAACACTCTGAGCCCAACACTAGATGGCGGACAAATGCACAGCATGTGAATCTACAGCACTACATGCCATCGAACATATATGGAAAACCTCACTTACCCAGTGTACATCTGTTCGTGGCATGTTGTGCTGCAGATTCACATGCTATGCATATCGATTCCTACATCTAGTGTTGGGCTCAGAGTGTTACAAGTTGTTTTTCTTCGAAGAAGTCTTTTTGAGTCATAGGATCGAGTGACTCCTCCTCTCTGTTCCATTGCGCATGGTCATCGACTCCATTGTTAGATTGTTTTCCCGCAGAGGGTAAAGGAAGGAGTGATAAAGTATATGAGTGAAAAAAGATGTCCATGCAAATGTAAATGTATATACATATGTAAAAAAATGTGTTAACTTAAACGACTACAGGCTTCTGGGGAGGAGGGAAGGTGCATGTGAATCTGTAGCACAACATGCCACAAACAGATGTACAATGGGTAAGAGACATTTTCCGTTCAATGGCATGTGTAGCTGCAGATACACATGCTGTGCATAGACTACAAAGCAGTTTGTCCTCCCAAAATAGCAGTGGCTAGCCCGTAGGAGTTGAAGATGTTTGAAATAATGTTCTCAGAAAAGCTTGTCCTACTGTGGCTTATTGTTGTGATAATACATCCACACAGTAGTCTGTAATAAATGTATGAGGTGTTGACCATGTAGCTGCTTTACGTATATCAGCCATTGGTATGTTTCCCAAAAAAGCCATTGCTGCACCTTTCTTTCGTGTAGAATGTGCTTTAGGAGTGATTACAAGTTGTATTTTTGCTTTGATATAGCATGTTTGTATGCACCTAACAATCCATCTTGCTAAACGTTGTTTTGATATAGGATTGCCTGTAAGTGGTTGCTGGAAGGCTACAAAAGGTTGTTTTGTTTTCCGAAACTGTTTAGTTCTGTCTATGTAGTTCATTAGAGCTCTTTCTGCCACAGAATCTGGTTGTGGGAAGAAGACTGGTAGTTCCACTGCTTGATTGTTATGAAATGGTGAGACTACCTTTGGTAGAAATTTTGGATTTTTTCTTAATACAACTTTGTGTACTTGGAAGAAAGGTTCCTCATGAGTAAAAGCTTGTATTTCACTTACTCTTCTTGAAGAAGTAATTGCCACAAGGAAGGCAATTTTCTATGTTAGAAATTGAATTTGGCAAGAGTGCATGGGCTCAAAAGGTGGTCCCATAAGTCTTGTAGGCAATATATTTAGATTCCAAGATGGAACTGGTGGTGTTCTTGGTGGAATTATGTGTTTTAAGCCTTCCGTGAAAGCTTTAATAACAGGAACTCTAAATAAAGAGCTATGTTGAATAGTCTGTAAATATGCAGATATTGTAGTAAGGTGTATTTTTATTGAAGAAAGTGCTAAATTAGATTTTTGCAAATGAAGTAAATAACATCCAATGTCTTGTATTGCTGCTGTAAGAGGGTCTATGGTTTTCGATTGACAATAATAGACAAATCGTTTCCATTTGTTTGCGTAAGCAAATACCCCTGACCAATTGATCCATAGAGTATTGCCCTTGGATAGGGGATGTGGGTGTCTGGATGCAAAGTTTTGGGATTTTGTATTTTCGCTTGTTGCGACTAGATCTTTGTTTGGTGTTCCCCACTTTTGAAAGTACTTTTGAAGTACTTGAGGATGAATCTCTCATTTGTGTGTTTGTTGGGGATTTCTGCTGAAGACATCTGCCAACTGATTGTCTATCCCTGGAATGTACTGTGCTAATGGTTGAATTTGATTGTGAATTGTCAATTTCCAAATTCTTTGGGCTAGAAGGGACAGTTGAGATGAATGTGTCCCTCCCTGTTTGTTGAGATAATACATGTTTGTCATGTTGTCTGTCTTTATAAAAACATTCTTCTGTCTGAGAAGAGGTTGAAAGGCTTTGAGGGCAAGGAACACAGCTAATAACTCTAAATGGTTTTATGTGCAGCTGTTTCTGTTTGACATCCCATTGCCCTTGAATATTGTGATTGTTTAAGGTGAGCTCCCCAACCAATCATTGATGCATCTGTTGTAATTATGGTTTGTGGCACAGGGTCTTGAAATGACCGCCCTTTGATTAAGTTACTGCGATTTCACCACTGAAGGGACATAGGTGTCTGGCAGTCTACCAACACTAGATCTTGAAGTTGACCGTGTGCCTGTGACCATTGTTGTGCAAGGCACTGTTGTAAGGGCCTCATGTTTAAACATATGTGGGACTATTGCAATGCAAGATGCCATCATTCCTAGGATTTTCATGACAAATATTACACTGTATTGTTGATTTGATTGTATAAGTGGAATTAAATTTTGAAAAGCTTGTATCCTTTGTGTATTTGGATACCCTTGAGCTAGTTGAGTATTTAGGATAGCACCTAGATATACGGTTTTACTTGTGCTAGTTGAAGGTGTGACTTTTGGTAGTTTATTGAAAAACCTAGGGTGTGCAGAGTTTCTATCACTTAACATGTATGATTTTGGCATTGTATCCGATTACTTGATTTTATTAGTCAATAGTCTAGATATGGAACGACATGGATATGTTTTCTTCTTATGTAGGTAGCTACTACTGCTAAGCACTTTGTGAATACCATTGGAGCTGTTGTTATGCTGAAAGGTAACAGTTTGAATTGGTAGTGTTTTCCTTGTATCACAAACCTGAGGTATTTTCTGTGAGCTGGATGGATGGGTATGTGGAAATACGCATCCTTGAGGTCTAAGGCTGTCAAAGTCTTGTTTTTTGTAGCAGTTGGATAACATCTTGCAGAGTTACCATGTGGAAATGTTCTGATAGGATGTACACATTTAGTGGCCTGAAGTCTAATATTGGCTTGAGGGTCCCATCTTTTTGAGGAATTAGAAAGTATAGTGAGAAAACTCCTGTTCCTAGTTGAGACTGTAGAACTAACTTTATTGACTGTTTGAGAAGTAGAGATTGAACCTCTTGTTGTAACAGAACTGTATGTTCTGGGGTTAATTTGTGATACCTTGGTGGAATATTTGGAGAAGTGTTTATCAATTCTAGGCAATAGCCATTGCGGATAATTTATAACACCCAGTTGTATGTGGTGATATTTTGCCAATGTTTGTGGAACTGTTGTAGTCTTTCCCCCACAGGAGATGTGTGGAGTGGAAGTGAGTGAGGAAAGTCACTGTTTTGGTTGTGTTGCAGGTTCTTTAGAGGTTTGGAATTTACATCTATTTCTAGAGTATTGTCCTCTATGTGCCTCTAATCCCACCTCGCTGGTACTGGGTTTGATAAGTTGGTTTTGCTTGTGAAGTTCATGCCTCTGAGGGTTGTGGTCTAAAACCTCCTAGAAACTGAGGCTTACGAAAGGACCCTCTATAAGGTGTAGAATAGAGTGCACCCATTGTTTTGGCTATATCCAAGTCTTTTCGTAATTTTTCTATTGTTGTGTCTACCTCTGGCCCAAAAAGATGTTTCTTATCAAAGGGCATGTTTAACACAGCCTGTTGGATTTCTGGTTTAAAACCAGAGGTGCGCAGCCATGCATGTCTATGGATAGTAACTGCTGTGTTCACACTGCTTGCAGCGGTATCAGCTGCATCAAGGGCAGACCTTATTTGATTGTTACTAATAGCTTGCCCTTCCTCTACTACCTATTGTGCCCTCTTTTAGTGCTCTTTTGTTAGATGCTGTATGATATCCTGCATCTCATCCCAATGGGCTCTATCGTAATGGGCTATTAGTGCCTGGGAATTAGCTATCCTCCACTGGTTTGCTGCTTGGGACGCAACTCTCTTTCCTGCAGCATCAAATACCCTGCTCTCCTTATCAGGAGCGGGTGCATCTCCTGAAAACTGGCTATTTGCCCTCTTTCGTGCAGCACTAATCACTGCTGAATTGGGTGGCACCTGATGGGTGATATAACCAGGGTCAGAGGGTGCAGGCATATACTTTTTCTCTATTCTAGGTGTGATTATTCTTGCTTTCACAGGTTCATTATGGCTATAACCTGATTATATACTGCAGTATCTTCAGGTGGAGATCGTTTAGAGGGGTAGGTGTCTGGGTCGTTGCTTGGGATACGATCAGGGTCTTAAAGGTCCCATGGATCAACAGTGTCTTGTTGAGAATCAAAACAATGCGTTGGAGAATGCTTTGGTGAAGGGCTGGTGTGAGGAGAGGTAGGTAGGTGCAGAAAATAGGAAGGAGAAGGCTGAGGAGGTGCTGGCTTCTTTTTTTGTTTTGCCACTTTTGCTGGGGGCTGTGCAGTGTCCAATTCCTCTTGAAATACCAGCTTTCTCTGTCTTTAGAGGAGGTTCCGCAATGATTCTTCCCGTTTCTTTATGGATGTGTATCCTAGATTGTCTCATCCATAATTTGAAGGATTGGTTCAATTTCTGTCTCTTCCTCAGAGGTTTTATGGCTTTCTCGCAGTCTTTCGGAAAGTCCTTGCTCCTTAGTATAACCTGTATTTTTCGGTTCTGAAGTTTGATATTTTTTCGGTATCGAAAATGAGGAGGAAGGTCTCGGCTCCGAAACAGTTTTTCTAATCTTCAACTCTGAAAATTGTTGTTTTGTGCTGGAATCTGAAATGGAGCCTTTAATAGTTTTTGTCGACTCTGAAGTTGTCGGAGGCGTGCCTTTTTCGGCGCCAAACCCGAGGGTCGGTCACAGACAGTCTTTTTTTGGACCAAACCATGGCCTTCCGGCAGTGGTGTACCCAAGGCCTTATGTTTTTTGTGTGGTGGTACAGGGGCAGATGTACTCACGTGCTGGCCGGCTGTGATGGGTCTGTCTTCCTCGGATTCCTGCTCCAACTCAGTGTCTCAGACAGACTACCGTTTGCATTTGTTCCTCTTCTGTAACATCGAAATGTTCCCCACTCTTCAACACCATTTCCAGCCTTCTTGCTCTTCGGTCTCTAAGAGTCTTTTTCGATCGGAAAGATCAACAGGCCTCGCAGTTTTCCTCCCGATGGTCTGGAGAAAGGCAGAGGTTGCAAACCAGATGTTGTTCTGTGTATGGGTACGGAATGGAGTCCAATTCATGAGGCTCTCCACGCAGTTGGCCCGAATAGGCCAGAGTTACGCACATGCGGCCCCGAAGGGCGAACAAAGAGGTTTTCCGACAGTACTGCTGTTTCGATGGTAGATGAATAACGCAATTGATACAATACCGATGATAAGGGAGGTTTTTAAAAGTTTTCCGAATCGAAATTTCGGAGCAAGAGGAAACATGTCCTAACCCGACGGCAGAAAGAAAACAATCTAACAATGGAGCCGATGACCATGCGCAATGGAACTGAGAGGAGTAGGCACTCGATCCCGTGACTCTAAAAGACTTCTTCTGGGGGAGGTCAGACCATATACTAAAATAGTGAAATGCAGAGTGAAGCCCCCCACCCAAGGATGTGAAGTAGCTAGAGAGGAGCTAGGAGGACTCGGCATCCCAAGAGGTGGGTAACTTAGTGAACCCCCCCTGCGCCCCAGGAGAGCAGAGGTAAGTACCTGGTCTACCCAAGGACTAACAAGAGGACTTAGAAAATGGATTGTGCAAGAACAGGGCCAGATCAGAGGAACCCAAAAGGTGGATTCTGGAAGAAGAGGACCTGCAATAGAAAAGGACAGAGTCCAGTCCACAATGGTGCGCAGACGGGGCAGGAGTGTAGGAAAGTAGCCTTTTTCTAGCATGGTTACCCCCACGGTAGGAAGCTGGCTCTGTATATACTATCTCAAAGCAAGAGATAGTGTGCAGAGTCCAAGGGGTCCCCTTAGAATTAAGATAGTGGCAAAATTAGATAATTCTAATGCTCTATTTTGTGGTAGTGTGGTCGAGCAGTAGGCTTATCAGAGGGTAGTGTTAAGCATTTGTTGTACACACACAGGCAATAAATGAGGAATACACACACAAAGAATCAACTCCAGGCCAATGGTTTTTCTATAGAAAATTATCTTTTCTTTATTTTAAAACCACAAGATTCAAACTAAATACATAAAATGCAAGGTACTCCACACAGGTAAGTAAGGAACTTTGAATTAGAGCAGTAACATACACAGTTTTCGTTAAAATGGCAATAAGCTATTTTAAAAGTGGACACAGTGCAAAAATCAACAGTTCCTGGGGGAGGTAAGTATTGGTTAGTTTTTCAGGTAAGTAAGGCACTTACAAGTTCAAGTTCCTGGGCATAGGCAGCCCACCGTTGAGGTTTCAAGGCAATCCCAAAGTCACTGCACCAGCAACACAGGGCCGGTCAGGGGCAGAGGTCAAAGGAGGACCCAAAACACATAGGCACCTATGGGGAACAGGGGTGCTCCGGTTCCTGTCTGCCAACAGGTAAGTACCTGCGTCTTTGCAGGGCAGACCAGGATTTTTTTGTAGAGCACTGGGGGGAGGGGGTGCTTAGCAGGCGTTGGGTTTTCAATAGGAATCAATGGAGGGACCCGGGGGTCACTCTAGTGGTGCAGGCAGGGCACAGGGGGGCTTCTTGGGCCACCCACAGACTGGGCTAAACAGAGGGTCGCCTGATGGTCACTCCTGCACTGGAGTTCAGGTCCTTCTGGTCCTGGGGGCTGCGGGTGCAGTGCTTGGTCCAGGCGTTGGGTTCTTTGTTCCAGGCAGTCGCAGTCAGGGGGAGCCTCTGGATCCTCTCTGCATGTGTCGCTGTGGGGGTCCAGTGGGGTCGTCTCAGGTTATTCATGAGGTCGCAGTCACCTGGGAGTCCTTCCTGTGGTGTTGGTTCTCTGGAGCTCGAGCCGGGGTCATCGGGTGCTGAGTGTGAAGTCTCACGCTTCCAGCGGGAAGAGTGAGGTCTTTAAAAGTTGCAAGAAAGTTGCAAAGTTGTTGCTGTTTTTGAACAGTGCCGCTGTTCTTGGGAGTTTCTTGGTCATTCGGGTTCAGGGCAGTCCTCCGAGGATTCAGAGGTCACTGGTTCCTGTGGGATGCGTCGTTGTGCAGGTTCTTTGAGTCTGGAAAAAGGCCGGTAGGGCTGGGACCAAGTCAGTTGTAGTCTGTCGTCTCTGCAGGGCTTTCAGGTCAGCAGTCCTCCTTCTTTGTGTAGGTTGCTGGAATCTGATTTCCTGGGTTCTGGGTCGCCCCTAAATACTGAATTTAGGGGTGTTTAGGTCAGGAGGGCAGTAGCCAATGGCTACTGTCCTGGAGGGTGGCTACACCCTCTTTGTGCCTCCTTCCTGAAGGGAGGGGGGCACATCCCTAATCCTATTGGGGGAATCCAAAACCAAGATGGAGGATTTCTAAAGGCAGGGGTCACCTCAGTTTAGGGCACTTTAGGGGCTGTCCTGACTGGTGGGTGACTCCTCCTTGTTTTCATAATTATCTCCTCCAGCCTTGCCGCCTAAAGTGGGGGCAGTGGCCGGAGGGGCGGGCATCTCCACTAGCTGTGATGCCCTGTAGTGCTGTAACAAAAGGCATGAGCCTTTGAGGCTCACCGCCAGGTGTTACAGTTCCTGCAGGGGAGGTGAGAAGCATCTCCACCCAGTGCAGGCTTTGTTTCTGTCCTCAGAGAGCATAAAGGCTCTGACCCCAGGGGGGCAGGAACTTGTCTCAGTGGCAGGCTGGCACAGACCAGTCATTCCTTCACTGAAGGATTGGGTAAAATACAGGGGGCATCTTCTAAGATGCCCTCTGTGTTCATTTTGTAATAAATCCAACACTGGCATCAGTGTGGGTTTATTATTCTGAGACGTTTGATACCAAACTTCCCAGTATTCAGTACAGCCATTATGGAACTGTGGAGTTTGTTTTTACAAGCTCCCAGACCATATGCTTAATATGGCCACACTGTACTTACAATGTCTAAGAATAGACTTAGACACTGTATGGGCATGTTGCTCATGCAGCTATGCCCTCACCTGTGGTATAGTGCACCCTGCCTTAGGGCTGTAAGGCCTACTAGAGGGGTAACTTACCTATGCCACAGGCAGCATTTTGTGTGCATGGCATCCTGAGGGTGGTGCCATGTCCACTTTGCCTTTTTCTCCCCACCAACACACACAATCTGCAATAGCAGTGTGCATGTGTTAGGTGAGGGGTCCCTAACGGTGGCACAACACATGCTGCAGCCCTTAGAGGCCTTCCCTGGTCACAGGGCCCTTGGTACCACTGGTACCTTTAACAAGGGACTTATCTGTGTACCAGGGGTGTGCCAACTGTGGAAACACTGGCACATTTTAAGTGAAAGAAAGCTGGTGCTGGGGCCTGGTTAGCAGGGTCCCAGCACACTTCAGTCAAGTCAGCATCAATATCAGGGAAAAAGTGTGTGTGTGTTGGGGGGGAGGGGGGGGGGGGGGGGTAACCCCAACAGGGAGCCATTTTCCTACACCCACTTTCTGCCTTTGTGTCAGTGTGTTTGACTGTGTTTACTGGGATCCTGATAACCAGGACCCTAGTAAGTGGTCTCTTCTTTTAAACATGGTTGCTGGAGCTTATTTCACCCCAAATTTGACATACTGGTGCCCCCATGTAAGTCCCTAGTATATAGTACCCTGGGCATTGGGTGCCAGGGGGTCCCTATGGGCTGCAGCATGTATTATGCCATCCATACGGAGCCGATGCAAAGCGTTCTGCAGGCCTGCCATTGTAGCCCATGTGAAAGTGTGGATGTACCCTTTTCACTACCAGGTAAATGATCACCCTTATGGCAGGCCCTCCAAGCCCAGAGGGAAGGGTGCAAGTACCTGTGTGTGAGGGCACCTCTGCACTAGCAGAGATGCCCCCACAAACTCCAGATCCATTTTCCTGGACTTTGTGACTGCGGGGATGCCAGTTTACATGTGTACTGTACATAGGCTACTCCCTATGCCAAGCTAAATAATGGTAACTCCAAACCTGGGCATGTTTGGTATCACACATGTCAGAATTATACCCCAATAGTGTTGCAAGTATTGGAGCTATGATTCCACACACTCTAGGGGCTCCTTAAGAGGACCTCCAGCATTGCTACCACCAGTCTTGCATGGCTTTCCAGGCAGCCCAAGCTGCTGCCACCCCTCAGAAAGGGTTTCTACCCTCCTGCTGCTTCATCTGATCAAGCCCAGGAAGGCAGAACAAAGGATTTACTTTGGAAGCAGGAGGTAAAACACTCTTCCTTTGGAAATAGGAGTGACCGGCTTGGGAGGGGTAGCCTCCACAAGCCAATGGTGTGCTTTGAAGGGCACATTAGGTGCCCTCTGTGCATAAATCAGTCCACATCGGTTCAGGGACCCCCAGTACTTGCTCTGGGGCAAAACTGGACAAAGGAAACCTCCCCTGTCCATCACCACCGCAGGGGTGGGGGCCAGAGCTCCTCCAGGTGGCCACTCGGTTCTGGCATCTTGAAACCAAGATGGGCAGAGGCCCCTGGGATTATCTGAGTGGCAGGTCAGGGAAGTGACATCAGAGACCCCCTTCTGATAGATGGTCACCGTGAAAGCTGACCAAACCCCCCTTTTAGGGATATTTAGGGACTCCGTTGCAGGTGGGTCTCCACATCCAACATACAAGACGCCACATGGACTCCTCTGCATTGTTTACTTCAGTTCCACCAGAACCGCAACTGAACACTTCAGGAACCAACAAGACTGCAACTCCCGAGATGACCTCACTTTGCAACATTGTTTCCCCAGCTCCTATCAGCAACTGCAACACTTCCCGGCTGTGCATCCTCTGGGGTCAGCAAGACTTCAGCTACACTATGAATCAAGATGTAATCTCCCTGGGGGTGAAGGAGTCACTCCCCCGCATCTGCGGGTACTTACAGCAACAATGTCTGGCTGCACTAATATGCTCTGGTACTCCGTGGATACTGCATCACAGGTGGTGGTCTGGAGTTGTCCCCTTGGTCCTCTCTGCCCACTGTTCAACTTGGAGGACTGCGAGCTCTTGCCTCTCCTTGCAGGACAGTACCCCTGTGCACTGCAACTCTAGCGGCAACCAAGGCTTGTTGTTTGCTGCTCCAAGAGATCTTCAGGCTTTGAGTAGCCCCGGCACTTCATCCTTGCAAGGACAATCTCTCCTCTACTTCTCCAGCGCCGTGGGACTCCTCTCCAGGTGTGCTGTTTGGGCCTCACTGCAACCTACTATGCCTACTGCCCAAGTGTTTTACCTGTGGGGGCTGCCACTGTTTATGCTGGCTCTCCTGACTGCTTAAGGTTAGCCCGGAATCCCCTGCATGGGCAGATTCCCCTGGTCCTTGCTGGTCCTCTTCAGCCTTGCAACTCTTCTTTTGCCTAGTCTTCCATTTGCCGTGCTTGTTGGTGGTTCTCCTGACCACTGACTGACGGCAAACCGGCGACTGACGTGGGATACCATCTGAGTGGCTCCAAAAACTTCTCTGCAGCTCTTGGACTACACAGCTGATCAGCTCTCCTCATCGAGCCGGCTCTTTATCCACAGAAGGGAGGGTAGTGGCTCATGCCCCAACTGGACACTCCATCGTGGACGGGACTCTGTCCCCTTCTGTTGCAGGTCCTCTTCTTCCAGAATCTAACTTTGCGTTCCTCTGGTCCTGTTCTTCAACAATCCATTTTCCAAGTCCTGGAACTACCTCTGCACCAGACGTCCAAGGCCCGAGTCCAAGTGGCCCACCAGTCCAGTGACGGTTCTCGACCATAGTCCATTGTGGGCTGGGCTGACCCTGTTGGACTCCACAACAACACCTACAGCTTAAATCCAAAGTGTCCCCATGAACGCCACCTGCCCAGTAAGCTGTTGCCGATGCCAAAAGGCACCTCTACACCTGGAGCCCCACTGGGCCTTGGGGATCTAGACAGCTGGTGACCCTATGATCCCTGGCATCTTAACCTACCTGGGCAGCTGTGGGTTGACCTCTCCCAGCCTCCTGGCCAGAGCCTGCAGCCCATTTCTGAAAGTGATCTCCTGCACCGACTAACACTGGGAGCCCGAGGTTGTGCTGGCACGCTGCACCCGGACACCGCTGAGGGTGCAAGTTTGGTGCGGTCTTGTGGTCCAACCCTTGTCCTTGCTTGAAATCTAGGAGATCCACTCCTGACCCAGCTCTACTCACCTGCAAGCAGCACTGCAGAATAATCCCTGTCTCCACTGCATAGCACTGGGTGCCCAACTCTATGTTGGCACACTGCGCCCAGCCACCCCTGTGTCGCTGAGGGTGTAATAGTGCTGCCTTGTGGCGCCCCACCGGTGCTTGCCTCAACCTCCGGAGACCAACCTCTGACACCGCCTGTACATACCTGGAAGCAGCGCATCTTCAGTTCCCTCCCCCCTTACTAACATTGGGCATCAGACTTCGAACCTGCCACCCAGCCGCTTTTGTGCCACTGTGGGTGCACACTTGGTACCAACCTGAACCTTGCCCAATGCTTGCCTGAAACCCTGAGTACAACAAATGAGACACACTACTCCTTGATACCACAAATAGAGCTCTAGAGCCATTTATTTCTGCCTGTGCAAATCTTTGGTAATCCACTGCACTCTCTGCAGTGTACTTCATTTTAGTACACAACATAGAGAGCTAGCTTCCTACACACACCCTGTATTTTCTCTACAGGTGGTTCACCTGAAGCTGTCCTGTCGAGCTGCATAATGTTGACACCCTTGAAAGGAGAAGCCTCTACTAAAACTGCAAAACTTCTTAAATTGTTTGCAATGCTTGAACTGTGTATCAAGATAGAGTGATCTAGCTGTAGCTTTACTCCCTTTGAATCTTTCAAATGCCAAGTCCACTTTAGCACCAGAGACAAGATCCATCAAATTGCCAGTTCATGCATGTTGTCTCGATGTCCTGAGAAGCTGGAGTTCCACAATAGGCATATCTTCGTTGGGAGGACAAAGTCCCCATAGCCCTAGCCACCGAGTCTCTAGTATCAAGCCAGATTTTATCACCTTCGTTGAAGTGGCCTGGGCATCAATTAAGAGCTCTGTGAAGTGTGCCTGAAGCTCAGAAGACAGATTAGGGATGACTGCTATGACTGAGCAAAGTCCAGTAAGGCATGCACATAGCTCCCCATAAGGCAGGTGGTATTCATGAACTTTGAAGCCATACTTCCATTTGGAAACACTTTTTGGAATATTGTTCGATTCTCTCAAGACTCCCAGTCAGGCGTTGTGTGTATGGAAATTATACTGGAGTAAATTTGGACAAACTAGAACCTTGGGACTACGAGGCTTTCTGGTGATAGAGTAGACAAAACGTCTAGGTCTCCAGTGCACATTTTGTGACAGCCAGCTGTCAGCCTGAACAAGTTACCTTTGATCATGTCTTATCTGATAGAGACTACACCTAGCCGCAAATTCCTCACCTTTGAATTCTCCCCAGGCATCAGAAAGGATCAGTTTTTTCCAGAGCAGTACATCCCTGCGCGCCGTTGTGTGGTATTGATCGTCTCTGCGTTCTTCACTTGCGCTGTCCGCACTGGAACTGACGTTACGGTACCTATATAGGCACCACCCAGGCACGCTGGCGTCAATTTCTTTTCATGACTTTCCACGCCAGAAGCATGGAGCCTTGAAGAACATTGACCACTGGTGTGTCAAACTAGGGCCCTGCCCTGAAAGTCAACCCTGTCCCTAGAAATTAATTCACACAGCAGGAAGGATGGGTGGGTTAGTAAGAAATCTGCAGCTAGATATAGTCTACCAGATAAGGCGTTACTCAAGATAAGCAACTGGTAATATGATAGAGACTTGTAGCCACAGGTTCCTCACCTATGAATCGATACCTAAGCAATACCATCCCCCCCAGGAAGGTCTGCGAACCAATTTAGAACAAGGAAGTCTTCCAGGACCTAACCAGCAAAGTGCCCATTCCTATGGACCGGATTATCCAGGCAGCATGTTTAGTAAACATGTATGTTGCTACCTGGCAGATATCCAGAACGGAAACTCGGCATGCTAACAGTGGTTGCAGCTATAGCTCTGGTGAAATGAGATCACAAACCATCAGGAGGATGCTTCTTGGCCAGTGCATAGCCGATCTTAAAGCAGAGTACGACCGAACAAGAGATGGTTTGCTTCAACACAGCCTGATCTTTCTTCGCACCCACATACCCCACGAATAGTTGGCCATCCACACAGAACTCATAGGTATAGACACTGTAGAATGCCACGCTCTTTTTGGGTCCAGGCAGTGGAGTCTCACCCTCTTCCTTAGAATGATGTGGAGGTCCATAGAAAGTAGGCAGGGTGATTGATTGGCCTACATTAAAGGGTGTGATCATCTGTGGCAGAAGAGAGGCCCTTGCATGAAGAACAAATTTGTCAGGAAACGGAGAGGGCAATTTAGATGACAAGAGCTGCAGCTCACTCACTCGACTGGTCAATCTAATGCCTCAAGGAAGGCTGTTTCAGTGTGAGAAGCCTGAGAGGACAATTGTGAAGAGGCTCAAAAGGAACATCCATCAAATAAGTTGGAACCAAATTTTCCCACTGGGGTATAATGAATAGGAATTGAGGGAAGAGATGAGTAAGACCTTTGAGAAACCTATGTACAAAAGGGGACCTGAACAATGAGGGTTGATCAGGCAACCACAAGAAGGCAGAAACAGACAAATAGCCTTTAAGAGTGTGCAGAACAATGCTAGGCAAGGGAAAGAATGAAAAGTAAACTAAGAAAGAGGGGCATAAAGGGAACCAACAAATGTTTCTGCACAACATACCACAAATTTCTTTCAAATGCAGGTGTATACCGTCTTGATGGAGGGATGGCTGGCTGCCAAGATGACGTTAGAGACTTCAGGAGCAAGGTCAAAAGCTGTCAACAGCTGCAGCTCAATCTAAACCCAAGAAGGGGAAGAGTGGACAGGTTTGGGTGAAGAACCGTCCCCTGCTGTTGCAACAGAAGATTCTCCTGAAGCAGCAGCCTGATCAGAGGATCGATGGACACACTCAGTAGCCCGGGATACCAGACTCTCCGTGCCCAGTCCAGAGACACAAGGATGACTTAGGCCCACTCCTACTTGATCTTCTTGAGACCGCTGGATAGAAGGGGTATGGGCGGAAAGAAGTACAGGAGGTCCGAGTTCCACTGAAAACGAAAAGCATTGCTGAGCGAGAGCCGCCTTCGAAACACCAGCGCGCAAAACTGCTAACACTATGCATTCTTAGCTGAGGTGAACAGATCTAACCAAAGCTCTCCACACTGCTGAAAGAGACCTTGCGCCACCATCATGTGGAGACCCCATTCGTGAACAGCTATGTATCTTGGGCTGAGTTCATCTGCTCTGGCGTTCAGAAAGCCCTGCTGTTCCAGCCATGTCCAGAGATGCAGGGCCTTTTGACAGGGTCCACAACCCCAACCCGCCCCCCTTGGTGCAGTACCACATGGTGGCAGTGTTGTCCATGAAAACCTGCACCACTTTCCCTTTGAGAGAGGGAAACAATGCTTTCAATGCAAGCCTGATCACCCTGAGCTCCAGAAGATTGATGTGGAACCCACACTCTTCCAGAGACCAGACGTGTCTGATCTCTGCAGCCCCCATGTGGCCGTCTCACCCCAGGAGTGACACATCTGTCACTACTGTCAGATTTGGTTGGGGAAGGGAGAGGGATCTGCCTTTGATCCGATCGCGGTTCGAAAGCCACCACTGCAAAGCTTGTATCGTTTCCTACAAGATTAGGGCCAGCTCAGAGAGATTCCCCTGATGCTGCACCCAATGGAACTTCAGATCCCACCACAGATCTCGCATATGCCATCTGGCAAGTGTGGCCAGCAAGATGCAGAAGGTCATGAGGCCCAGCAGCCTCAGAGTCACTCTCGATGAAACATCGGTATCATAGCTGATTATCCTGGACTTGTCATTTGGGAGGAAAGGCCCGGAACTGCCCTGTTTCCAGAATAGCTCCGATGGATACATCTCAGCTGGCGTCCAAGGATAGCAACGCCTGCCTAGAACTATTTCACAATCGAGATCTAACAGTAAACTTCTAAAAATCATTCACTCTTCCTACACGCAGGATAGTCTTTTGGGTGCAGAACTCGACACCATCAAAAACAAGACTTATCTCTCAAAGGCACGGCAGCAGAAACTAACCAACATGGCTATCAGGTTCTCAAAAAGAAAGTCAGTTTCAGTACGAACGTTCAAGTCGCTCCTAGGCATGATCGTCTAATCAATCACCTTAGTCCACCTAGCAAGGTTGAAAATGAGACCATTGCAAGAGGAATTGCAGCTACAATGGACCCAATCTCAAGGATCCTTTGAGGATCCAATAAATATTACACCAAGGATGGTGGAAACTCTGCGATGGTGGTCTCAGACCAACCATCTTTCTCAAGGGTTGACCTTTCTAACTCCAACAACAGATTTCATTATCACAACGGACGCTCCATTGGGGGGCTGGGGAGGTCATCTGCAGGACATGTGCATTCAAGTGAAATGGTCGAATGCGCAGAGAAGATTGCACATAAATCTGTTAGAGTTAAAGGCAATATTGCTTACGCTCAAAGCGTTCCTTCCACGATCTTCTGTGTTGGTCCGTACAGACAACACAACAAGCATGTTCTACATCAACAAGCAGGGAGGAACAAGATCTCTTTCCCTCTCAAGAGAAGCTCAATCTCTGTGGGACTGGCTCACACTACACAAGATTTGCCTGAGAGTAGAACACCTTCCAGGTGTCAACAATGCCCTAGCGGACACTCCGCAGGACGGACAACTGCCACGAAT
This sequence comes from Pleurodeles waltl, assembly GCF_031143425.1. Lineage (NCBI taxonomy): Eukaryota > Metazoa > Chordata > Amphibia > Caudata > Salamandridae > Pleurodeles > Pleurodeles waltl. The sequence continues at coordinate 315,067,605 of NC_090443.1, forward strand.
GGGAATTCGATCAGAGGGAACTGGACAGTATCTTTCTATGCTGGGGACAGCCAACCTTCCATCTATTTGCCACCAAACAAAACACCAAATGCCAATTTTACACCAGTCAATACCCACTCCCGGGGTCATGGGGAAATGCTCTTTCGATGCGATGGACCGGGATCTATGCATAAGCTTTTCCTCCCTTCCCATTAATTCCTAGGCTTCTGAAGAAGATGAAGTCAGAGGTTTGCAGGATCATACTCAAAGCACCCAAGGGGCCCAGACAGTACTGGTACACGGAGCTCCTTCTCCTGTCAGTGGCCATCCCTTACATCTTCCCTGCAAGCACTACCTTCTAACGAAGAGCCAAGGTCAGATACTTCATCCAGATCCAGCATCTCTACAATTGCACGCATGGCCCCTGAATTCCAGGGCATGAACACTGATGAAGAATGCAAACTAATTTTGTCCAGGGCACGAGCTGACAGAACAAATAGGACATACAGACTCAAATGGAAGCGGTTTTGTATCTGGTGCCATCAGAACAAGTTGCGTCCGTTAAAGGTCGTGCCAAAACAAATTCTCTCATACCATCTTACTCTTTCAAAGGCTGGGCTTAGTCATGCATCTGTTGAGATCCATTTGGCTGCCATATCATCTTATAGACGCTCTGCTGATATGCCCTCCCTTGGCTCATCCAGACTACTCAAAGCTTATGAAGGGCCTGTTTCGCACTTTTCCTCCGGTGCGACCACCTCTGCCCCAATAGCATGTAAACGTAGTTCTTTCACAATTAATGAATGCCCCGTTCGCACCTATTCACAGAGTGGAGCTGAAATACATCACATGGAAGGTGTCAACTCTACTTGCTCTTACGTCCACGAGAAGAGTCAGCGATATACAAGCCTTTCCCACTAAGGAACCCTACCTTATGTTTTCAGACAACTTTGTTCTTCTCAGAACAAACCAGAGATACATTCCTAAGGTGCCTTCATTCTTTCATTTGAACGAACCAGTAACATTAAGAACTTTTTTCCCGAATCCGTCAACGATGGCGAAAAGGACTCTTCACACATCAAAAGATGCTTGAAGTTCTACCTTCATCGTACTAAACAGCTCCGAAAGACAGACCAGCTACTAGTCTCATATGCCCAAGGCCGTCAAGGGACAGGCGTCACTAAGGCTACGATAGCTCGGTGGATTGCATCCACCATTCAATTTTGCCACACAAAAGCAGGAAAACCATTAACTAGCCACTCGAGAACGCACTCTACAAGAGCAGTCTCCATAATTGGCTGCTTTGTTTCAAGTGACCGCCTTGGATAAGATTTGTGATCACAAAGAACTGATTCCCTTATTGGACAGGCGGTCCTACGTCATCTTTTTCATTGAGGTGAGGTCTTTCCTTTAATGTGCATAACTAATTTTATATGCAATAGCCTTTAATTCCTATGCAAATTTAGTTTGATATGATTTTACCTTTTATGTGTAGAGGAAAGTATATAGATATGTTATATAGTACTATAATTAGAAGGATTACAATGCTCGCACCCACCAGCCACTGTGGGGATAACATTTAAGAAGAATACTGCTGGGTATTCGGATTCAAGCATGTGAATTTATGAAAGATACAATACTGGATAATTAAACAAGTTACTTACCTGTAACTACAGTTATCCAGTATTGGTATCTTTCATAAATTCACATGCAACCCACCATCCTCCCCTTTGAGGCTTGCAGTTCCTTTTCATTGCATATTCCTCACTATTCTGCTAGAAAATCTGAGGGAATGAGCCTCTCTGGGGAGTATTCTAGAGGGTGCTTGAGCCTGATTGGTCATGAGTCAAGTTTGGTTCTTTTTACAAAAGGACAAGGATAGGCTAGATGAGTGATTTGACTAGCATTATAGCCTATGAAAAAATTTTGTGCTGGCTGCTTTATCATGTACCGTGGGACTCCCACTTAGACGACTGGGATGATTCAAGCAAGTGAATTTATATAAGATCCAATACTGCATAACAGAGGTTTAGACATAGAAGTCCTGGGTTGAAGCACTTCAGTCAGGAGGTTAGTCCAGATAGCCACGAAAGGCAGCTGGAGGCCCAGGACCTCAGCTGCTCTTCTCACCACCACTGAATATGAAGCTCCCTCCTCCATAGCCACGGTAGGGGGAGAAAGCATGCCCGCGTCAGGGGAGGTGTCAAGACCACAGACTTCACCGAATTCTTGAGCCCAGTCCAATTCAGGATTTTCTAGCTTGATTTCTAAAGGGTCAGAGACCCCTCCATACTTTCGCTGTACCCATACCCATTGGCATAGGGGTCAGAATCTAATCTGGGGAACTAAGTCCCCTTCGAAGACTGATTCGGCGTCGAGCATAGTCATTCCGGCTCCAGATCAGAGTCTGGAATTAGTATGGGATCGACGTCTATTGTGGGCCTGATCGGCGTCAGAAGCTTTGACATCCTTACCGGCACCAGGGAAGGTCATAATAGCACGACCGTCTTCGGCACGGATCTGGTAACAGATCCTGAGGTGACCTCCAGAGCCGAGACCGAAGCTGAGGACCCCGAGGGAGCCACCTCCGATCCCACAGGGCCCGAAAGTGTTGCAAGAGGGTTGCAATATCCAAAAATAAGGAGCAGGCCTTGTAAGATTGAGTTGGGCAGGGGTGGCTCTGGCTCCTGGAAATCCGGGGAGGTGCGGAGCTGACCCAAAAGCAGGCTCCGAGTACTGAGGCCTAGGGTGTTAACGCTCCTCCTGCGTTGCATCAACCGAGCGGCGGAGTGAAGTCGAAGAATGTTTGGTCTTCTTCAACTTCTTCTTGTGACCCGAATGTCCCAACAATTTGTAGTAGGATGAGGGCAAGTGGTGTTGGCTCCACTAACGGTCTTGTGACCTTCCTCTCAAACGAGACTGGAAGCAACGCAGAGTTGAGCAAAGGGCCGCCATGAGCTTTAGGGACCCCTCCCTCAAAGCCTTCGGGTTCAAAGCCAGCACTCTGAGCTTGACGTCGGGTCGTGGTCACACTCCAGGCACTTTAAGCACACAAGGTGAGGATCTGTCACTGACATCATGAGGTAACAGGAGTCGCAAAGCTTGAATCTGGACTTGCGGAAGCACATTTCGGGGCACAAAGTAGGTCAAAAGCTTTGATAAATATGTCAATAAGTCAGTCAAAAAGCGACTGAGGGTAGCTCTTCTCTGGATCTGCACATACAATGGTGTGGAAAGAAAAGAACTGATGTCAGCGTGCCAGGGTGGCGCCTATATACGACCTCAATGTCATCATAGTGGCCACAACACCAATGAAAGACACAGAGTTGACAGACGCAGAGTTGACAGACACTGCCTGACATCACATAAAGGTTTTGCTTTAAGAAAAATCTCTAGATCCAGTCTGGATCGGAGTTCTAGGATTTAAGGGGGCACCTACATACTCAACTGGGGGACATTCTAATGTAAGGAATCTGCAACTAGAAGTCTCAATCACATATGAGTATTTAGGTGGCCCCCTAAACACTAGAACGAAGATCCTGACTACCTCCAAAGCAAAGGACAAAGTCACACCTGCAGAAGAGGAAAAGAAGAAGCAGATGACTTTGAACCAGCCCCTCGAGCCTTCCTGCTGACCTCAATGGACTCTGCCCAAAAGACGACTCGTCCTGCAGCTAAGCCTCCAAGAAAACCAGGTGGACTGCCTGCCTTCTACAAAGACCCAGACTCCTGTGAGCAGTGTAATTGCTCTGCCACAAAGTTCAAGAAAAGACTCTGCAGCCCCTGGAACAGCAAGGACCTGACATCCAAAGTGACCTCTGCACCGTACGTCCATGACCCGAGCTGAAGCTAACCAACGGAGCCAGCCCAGTTCCCCAGCTGTCTTGAGTCTGACTTCACTCAGGTTTCACCCTTGTTGGACTCCCCCAAGTTGCCAGCAGCTTCTGCTCGCAAGCCCCCCTCTCCTGCAGCCTTGTGGTGAGAGGAAATCTGATAACTCCAGTAACCACTGTGCCCATCTCCCCTGACCCCATCTGAGGTGGGTCACTGGTCCCAAAGATGTCCCCCCAGCTCCCCTAAGCTTTAGTCATCCCTGCGTCCACACCTGCCAAACTCCCCAACGATGCCTGCAGCCTCAACATGCAGGACTCCCTAACCGTGACTTCTCCTAGATGAGAAAACCTGGCACTTAGTCACCCCTGCCTCTACGCAGTGGAGAAGAGGGTGGGAGGCTGTCTCAGTTTATGGTGTATACCTAGGGTGTGGCACCCCATACTAAGTCCAGGTAACCCTTAGTGATAGTATATAGGTGTCCACATAGCAAACTCCCTCTAGGGGTAGCTGTGATGAGCAGCTAAAAGTTATCTAGGAGGAGTGTAAAGCACTTCCAATACCACAGTAGTCAGTTGGCAACTGTTCACAAGAAAGAACCACACCAGGTGTTGCAAAATAAATATTTCTTTATTACAACATGTAGAAAGCTGGCTCTGTATAATATCAATGTGAGATACAGTGTGCACAGAGTCCAGGGGTTCCCCAGAGGCTAAAGTAGATAATACTAAATCTCTCTTTGTGGTAGTGTGGTCCAGCAGTCAGGCTCAATGACTTAACTCCAGACCAATGGTTTTTATATTGTAAAAAATATATTTTCTTAATTTAGTTTTAGAACCACAAGATTCAAGTTGCAGGTAAGTACCTTCAAAGTTCCGTATTTCACACAGGTATCAACAGTACTTGGTTTGAAATAGGTAAGTAATACAGTTTTTGAATTATTGGCAAAAAGCTATTTTAAATTGGACACTGCTTTTTTTAAACAATTCCTTTGGGGGGGGGGGGGTTAAAAGTTAGATCTATTTACAGGTAAGTATAACACTTACAGTCTCAGGCTCCGGTTTTTAGGAAGTCCACCGGTTGAGGTTCTAACGTGGGCTTCTTTGGAGACAGAGGGTACTCTGAATCCGGTCAGCCAGCAGGTTAAGTACCCTCGACTCAGAGGGCAGACCAGGGGGGATTAGAAGAGCACTGGAGTGGCCACAAGTAGGCATTAAACACACACCGTCAGCGGCACAGGGGCAGCCGGGTGCAGGGTGCAAACAGGATGTCAGGTTCCCAATGCTGGTCTATGGGGAGACCCGGGGGGGGGTGGGGGTCACCCAGAGGCTGCAGGTGAAGGGTGCAGTGGGGTGTCTTGGGCACATCACCGGTCAGAAAGGGATGAGGGCCACCTGCTGAACGAAGAGGCACTTGAAGTCAGTTTCTCCAAGGCCTGGGGGCTGCAGGTGCAGTGTGTCCTTTAGGCATTGGATATCTTCGGCCGGAGCTTGCGGTCAGGGGGGCCCTCAGGATTCCCTCTGCAGACGTGGTCATGAAGGGGTACAGAGGTCAGCTCAGGGTGGGCACTTGTTCGCAATCACCTGGGGACCCTCTCTTGCTGGGTGGACCACCTGGACATGGGCTGTGGAGTGCACAGGGGGTCAAGACATCCTGAGTGAGGTGAGAGCCCTTAGTTTTAGATTTCTTCAGACAGAGCTGCTGTCCTAAGGAGGTCTTGCTCATTGTGGGTGCAGGGCAGTCCTCTGGAGTTGGCAGAGGTCGCAGGGCTCACTGGACGTGTCACTGGTCTTTTTTCAGGTTCTTTGAAGCAGGAGACAGGCTGGTAGGGCTGGAACCAAAGCACTTGTCTTCCTTCTTCTCTGCTGGGTTTTTCAGCTTAGCGCAGGCCTCCTTCATGTAGGTCACCAGGAATCTGGTGAGCTGGATTCAGGGAGGCCCTTAAATCCTAAATTCAGGTGCATGTTAGGGGTCAGAGGGCAGTAGCCTACGGCTACTGTCCCGGAGGGTGGCTACACCTTCCTTGTGCCCACTCCCTTTGGGGAGGGGGGCACAGTCCCATACCTATTGGTCCCTGTCCTCCAAACCAAGCTGGAGGATTCTGCATAGAGGGGGGTCACCTCAGCTCTGGACACCTTATGGATGGTCCTTTCTGGGGTGGTCACTCCTCCCTCTTTTTCTTAGGTTTCCCACTATACTTGCAACCAAAAGTGGTGGTTTTGGGCTGGGGTGGGGGGGAGGGGGCATCTCCACTAGCTGGAGTGCCCTGGGGCACTGTAACCCGAGGCTTGAGCCTCTGAGGCTCACCGACAAGTGTTACAGTTTCTGCAGGGGGAGGTGAGAAGCACCTCCACCAAGGACAGGCTTTGTTTCTGACCACAGAGTGCACAAAGGCACTCACCCCATGTGGTCAGAAGCTTGTCTGAAAGTGTCAGGCTGGCACAGACCAGTCAGTCCTACACTAGCAGTTGGGCTAACATACAGGGTGCATCTCTAAGATGCCCTCTGTGTGCATTTTTCAAAAACATCCCACGCTGGCATCAGTGTGAGTTAATTGCGCCGAGAAGATTGATAACAAACTTCCCAGTATTAAGTGAAGCCATTATGGTGCTGTGGAGTTTGTAATCACAAACTCCCGGTCCATATACTCAATATGGCTACACTGCACTTACTATGTCTAAGAATGGACTTGCACTGTAGGGGCATATTGTTCATGTAGCTATGCCCTCACCTGTGGTATAGTGCACGCTGCATTAGGGCTGTAAAGCCTGCTAGAGGGGTGACTTAACTATGCCACAGGCAGTGGTTTGTAGGCACGGCACACTGAGAGGGGTGCCTTGTTGACTTTGTCTTTTCTCTTCCCACCAGCACACACAAGCTGCAAGGTAGTGTGCATGTGCTGAGTGAGCAGTCCCCTAGCGTGGCATAATACATACTGCAGCCCTTAGAGACCTTCCTTGGCCACAGGGCCCTTGGTACGATGGGTACCTTCTACAAGGGGCGTAACTGTTTGCCAGGGCTGTGCCAACTGCGGAAACTAAGGTACAGTTTTAGGGAAAGAAGGCTGGGGGCCTGGTTAGCAGGATCCCAGCACACTTTTAAAGTTGGCATCAACACTAGGCAAACACTGGGGGGGTAACCATGCCAACAGCAGCACTTTCCTCCACAACACTAAAGTTACTCTAACATTGGTTTATCTCTACCCAGAGATAGCAACAGACAAAAATGTACACTTGGTAATAAGGAAAAGCATAAAAATACATGGGGCCTTATGGTGGGGTGCAAACCATTTACTAAGAATGGAGGTGCCCAACCAAGGTATGTGTCTTAGGACCCTGGGGGCTGGGGGGGGAGGGGGGCGGACACAGACAAGTAGGAAATTACCAGAGGTTAAGTACTAGGAACCCCACAGGTGCCCTAATACAGAGCCGTTATCGAACTGGTGTCCCATTGGCTAATCCGTCAAAATAAATGGAGACAGGAGTTTTATAAGGTCCAGTGTACAGCCTCGTTAACTATATCAAAAAACTCAAAGGTAAAGAAGCAAGAACACAGGTCTTCAAAACACTTCTAAATTTAGAAGCAAAAGCCCTCACACATCCAATGGATGTCATGCTTCATCAAAGGGCTACCTCTTCGTCAGACTGGCGTTGCAATGTCTGACGGGCCCCACATGGGGGCACGTTGCCGGAGATCTTAAATGTGAAGTGTGTGCCGTGACGGAGAAAATAGGGATAAAGTAAACCTACTATCAAGAAAAAGCAGGAGAAAAGAAGAATGTGACTTAAAATCGGCTCAAGAACCTCAACACCAGTTGTTTAATTATGAACTAAGAACTTGATCAAGATTAAAAATCGCATAGGAGTGGGTGAGGAAATAATGTTCCTCCACTCTATTCCAACAAAACAGGGGGAATAGCGAGGGCACTTGCCTTCTCGCTAGAATAGGGTCAACCTGTTTCACGCCTCAGGGGTCCAGACACATCACATGGCGCTTCATCAGGACCAAAACACATATCTCCCTAGCTTTACTGACAAACCCTCAAGTGAATTTTAGAGGGGCAAAGGTAACTTACATCAAAACAGCTACACTGCTCATAGCCTAACTAAGCAAGAACCCTCCCTGATTAGGGAACGGGTTCCTTGGGAAAATGCTGGCCAGTGGACTAAACGTCGCTAGACTCGGCGAGGTACGACTCTGGAGACCTAACCGGTGGCCACACTCCCAGAAGTGTAGGCTAACATAGGACCGTCACGTTGGATTTTTTTGGCTTAAGGACCCTTCCCAGTGGATCCCAAGGAAACCAGTTCGCACAAAAACGGTTGGAGAGTCCTCCCGCTTGTGCATACTCAGAAGACCGGAGTACCTACACCAGGGAGCGCAGGTGCAAAGGGGCGAAGTGGCGCTGGAAATCCTTTAAGTCAATGAAGCCTTGGTTGTCCAGCTGCTGTCGCGACCTGTAGACCAGGCTGGTGGAACCAGGAGGTGGATTCCGGATGTGGAGAGCCTTAAAAAGAAGAGCACAGTGTCCAGACTACCCTGAGATGTCCAGGCGGTGCAGGTAGGCAATGCACAACCTCTTGAAGGTGAAGTTCCTGCAGGACGGTGAAGGAAGAAGTCCAGCTGTGGAGTCCCGGGGAATGCAGGAGGTCCAGTCGTCTATAGGGCTGTCCCACGTCTGTCGCTGAATTGCAGGAGGGTCAGTGGCCAGCAGAACCACCAACAAGCCTTGGTAAATGCAAATAGCTGCTGAAAGGAAGCCTGCAGGTTTTGGAAGACCAGCAAGGTTCTAGTGACTCGACCCTTGACGGGGAGTTAGGGCAGGCTTCAGCAGCACGGAAAGCCAGTCGGAGCCTGAGGAGCTCCCACCAGAGACCCACTGGCAGCAGGCACAGGGAGTCGCATGGAGGCCTCAGCAGTACAACAAAACAAGAGACCCACGTTGCAGAAGCCACAGAGAGGAAGCTGAATCTGGAGCTGCAAAGTGCTGGAGGCTGGGGCTTCTAAAAGGTCGAAGATCTCTTGAAGGAAAAGCCAAAAAGCCTTGGCAAGAGCAACAGTCACAGTACAAAGGGGTTCAGTTCCAGTGGCTGCAGCAAGGGCCCACTGTCTCCCAAGGCGGTCAGAAGATAAGTTGGACCCAGAGAGGACCACAGAACCACCACCTCTGAGCAGAGCCTTTACGTTGTCTGTGGGATAGCAGGATCCACCAACCGTTCGTCTCTTCCACTCCTAGGGAAAGTCTTTCTTGCATCTTGGATGCAGGCAGACTTGTGACCCTGGAGGCTGCGCAGCCATGGATTTTGGGGGGTGGGGGGTGGGGGGGGATTAACTAGGTAAAAAATAGATATATATATAAAAAATAAAAAAAACTACCTTTTTCGCCACGCTGCTCTGATCCGCCACTGCAGGGACAGGCTCCCAACCTGCCCTGCGCTCCGAGGCACAGTGAGAGTCTCTGCCTGCTGCCTTCAACCCTGCAACAGTGCCAGGCTGCAGAGAGCCCAGTGCACATGTGTGTTTGGGACGGCAGTCAAACACACATGCGCAATGAGTGGGGTGTGCTGTGCACACCCTCTTCGTGCTCGTCACAGCACCATGTCCCACCTCCTTTACTATAAAACAATAATAAACATAATTTATTATCGTTTTACAGTAAAGGTTTTGCAGCTGCTACTGCTGGGGGACGCTCGTTCATCATAGCGGAGGAGCTGCCCCTGCTTGCAAGAGAAACAATGTTGCAGTGAGAGCTCTCCCAACTGGATACAGTCTTGTTTCAATTCCAAAAGTAGACAAGCAGCGGTTCCAGAGGCCAGGAGCAGAAGTAGTCTTGCAGGGAGTTCATTGTAGAGTTTTACTTGAACCAGAGGATCCACCCTCGGGGAGCCTTTAAGTACCCCAAAAACGGGGTTGGTCATTCTCTGAAGTGACCCACCTATCAGAGGGGTCAGGGTTGTCATCTACCTGGCCTAACCAGTCAGATGCTCGTAGAGGCCTCTGCACATCTTATTTTCAAGATGATAGAATCAAGTGGTCACCTGGCAGAGCTTTGTGCACCTCCCTAGGAGAGGAGATGGACAGGGGGGTGGTCACTCCCCTGTTCTTTGTGTGGCTTCAGGCTAGAGTGGGAACTGGGGGGTCCCTGAACCAGTGCAAACCGGATTATGCAAGGAAGACACCAAATTTGCCCTTCAAAGCAGTCTGGTGGCGCCCCCATTCCAGCCCAGATACACCCCTGCTTGAGTTAGGCTCGCTGGCAGAACAGTGCCTGGGGTTGGCAGCAGTGTGGGCTGGCAGTCAGACCCCGGAAGGCTGCAAAGGCAGAATTGGGGGATCCTCTAAGGAACCCCCAAAGTACATGGTATCATGCAACTAGCACTGGAATCAGTGTAGTTGCATGATTCCAACATGTTTGATACCAAACATGCCTATTTTTGGAGAAACCAATTAATAGTTGGACCACTCGTGTTAACCAGTGTCCACTACATACCTTAAGATAGCTCCCCTGCACTAACAAAGTCCATGGAATGGAGTCTGGTGTTTGTGGGTGTACCCCGCTCATGCAAGGGTACCCTCACACTTAGGGACATGCACCCTGCCCTTAGGCAGAAGGCATACCAGAAAGGTGACAGTGTCCAAATGCAGGGAACACGATATAAGGTAAGCGTTCTATCTCGAGAGAAAGGTGCATGCACGTTTCACGCAGGCTGCAATGGGAGGCTTGCAGACAATTTGCATGGGCTCCCGTAGGTGGCATAATACATGCTGCAGCCCATGGAAGACCCCTGGTGCGCCAATGCCCTGGGTACCGAAGTACCATATACTAGGGACTTACACAGGTGCACCAGTATACCAATTGTGGGTGTATAAGGTTTACCAGCAACCACATTTAGAGGAGAGAGCACAGACACTAGGGTCCTGATTAGCAGGATCACAGTGTACAGCAGTCTGAACACAGACACAAAGTAAAGAAAAAGTGAGGGTAACTGTCTGAAAGCTGCACTTTCCTACAAAGAGGACTGAAGGTGCACCTACGTCCTGCGCACCCTATGTCTACTACCTACCTGCTTGTTGTCCCTGACTGGCTTCCTAGCCAGAGCCTGCAAACTGTTTTGTCACGAGATCCTACTCTCATAGGGAACCACTGGGCACCTGATGCTTTACTGCACCCCTGAACCTTGCAGTCCCAGTGCTGGCCGGTGTGACCTGTTGCTGTGGTTCTGATCAGTGCCCAGTACTTACCCTTTGCTCTCTACGCTCACTCACGTAAGTCGTTGTTAACCCTGTGTTTGCTGAACATTGTTTTTCTCCATAGGTAAACACTGGAGAACTCTTAGAATCGCACTAAGTGTTGATTTTTAAATCTGAAAAGTATTTATGCATGAAAAGGAAAATGTTACTTACCCAGTAGACATCTGTTCGTGGCATGCAGTGCTGTAGACTCACATGCATTGCATAAGCCCGCCATCTAGTGTTGGGCTCTGAGTGTTACAAGTTGTTTTTCTTTGAAGAATATTTTTGAGTCACAAGATCGAGTGGTGACTCCTCTCGGTGATACGGCGCATGGGCATTGAGTCCTTTATTAGATTGTTTTCCCGCAGGCGGGTGAAGTAAAGAGTGTGTATATGTACAAGTATATAGTAAATAAAATATGTCCATGCAATGTATGCATATATTTACAGTATGTTGTACTACAATGACCACAGGCTTCCGGGGAGGAGGGAGAGCGCATGAGAATCTACAGCACTCTATGCCACAAACAGATGTCTACTGGTCAATGTAATACACAAGAGCTCTTAATATTGTGTATGGAGACCGCTTTCAGTGACTGAGTCTGACTGTCAAGAAGACTGGCAATTCCACTGATTGATTAATATGAAATGGTGAAACTACCCTAGGTAGGAATTTTGGATTTGTTCTAAGTACTATTTTGTGTTTATGTATTTGGAAGAAGCGTTCCTTAAGTGAACACTTGGATCTCACTAACCCTTCTTAAAGACGTTACTGCTTCTAAAAAACGCAATCTTTCATGAAAAGAATTGTAAAGCACATGAGCGAATGGGTTCAAATGGTGGACCCATAAGTCTGGTAAGTAAAATGTTAAGGTTCCATACAGGAGCTGGAGGAACTCTGGGTGGAATAACTCTCTTAAGGCCTTCCATAAATGCCTTAATCACAGGAATTAGAAATAAAGAAACATGTCTGTTTTGGAGGTAAGCAGCTATGGCTGCTAAATGAAGTCTAATGGAAGAGTATGCTAGATTTGCCTTTTGCAAATGTAGCAAATAACAGACAATGTCTTTTATTGAGGATTTAAGTGGATCAATATTTTTAGGTTGACAATAATATACAAAATGGTTCCATTTAGCAGCATAACACTCTAGTTGTAGGTCTGCGTGCTTCTTTAAGAAGAAAATAAGTTACTTACCTGTAACTGTGGTTCTCCAGTATTGGTATCTTTCATAGATTCACATGCTTGAATCATTCCCCGTCGTCGAAGTGGGAGTCCCACGGTATATAGAAAGCAGTAAATAGAGAAATTATTATTTTTTTTTTTTCATTGAAGTCAATAGGACAAAACACATTCAATTGTACAACTATCAGCCTCATTAGAAAAAGCCCAAACTTCAGCCAATCAGGCGAGACCACCCCTTTAGAATCCTCAGCACAGAGGCTCAGTCTCTCAGATTTCTCCGCACTAGTGATTACAGGAAAGCAAAAGAGGTGAGCCCCTCTGGGGAGGAGGGTGGGTCGCATGTGAATCTATGAAAGATACCACTACTGGAGAACCACAGTTACAGGTAAGTAACTTATTTTCTTCTCCAGTATTGGGGTATCTTTCATAGATTCACATGCTTGAATCCGAGTAGTCAGCAGTAGGAAAGATGGTTGAGTTCTGAAACGCCAGAAGCATGCCTGTGTATAATTTATCCTATATGGACTTATATAGGTAATTAACATTTGCAAATCAACCCTCTAAAAGATTATATACATGAATATATATATATCTACACATAGATCTATTTACATGAAAATATCATTCTGGCAATACGTAGAGGATGGAGGGTAAAAGGTTATTGGCTCACCTTATGCAAATAAATTACGTAACACTGCTTGTCCTACCACGGCATCCATTCTGTCCGTAGCTTCCAGGCAGTAGTGCTGGGTAAAGGTGTGAGCACGTGTCCACGTTGCCGCTCTGCAGATCTGGCTCAGAGGGACTCCTGCGAATAGAGCTGCCGAAGTGGATACCGCTCTAGTGGAATGCGCTCTGACACTGGATGATAACGGTTTCCCTGCCAACTGGTGGCATAGCTGTATGGCAGAAGAGATCCAGCGCGCTATGGTCTACTTAGTAACGGCTTTGCCTTTATTGATCCGTCCATAACTAAAACAGTTGCTCAGATTTACGGAAATTGCTAGTCCTTTGTATATAAAATTTTAAACATCGTTTAATGTCCAGAGAATGTAATGCACGCTCCGCTGCAGTTTGCGGATCTGGAAAAAATGTTCTCAGAACCACCGGCTCATTCAGATGAAGATGATGGAACCTTAGGTATACATTTTGGATTAGTTCTCAGAATGACCACCTCTGGTTTGAAATGGATGAAAGGTGGCGAGATTGTGAAGGCTTGGATATCGCTAACCCTCTTTGCTGATGTCAAGGCCAGAAGGAGGGTTGTTTTAAAAGAAATGAATTTGAGGTCTACCTTATGAATGGGTTCAAACGGATACTTCATTAACTGGGATAGCACAATATTCAAATGCCACTGAGGTGAAGGACGGTGAATCGGCGGAAACATCCTGAACAAACCCTTAAGAAATTGTTTTATTATTCTGGATGACCATAAAGGTGGTGACAGACGTTCGTCGGAAACGGGATATGGCAGCCAGGTGCACTCTAATATACGAATGCGAAAGGCCGGATTTAGCTAAATGCAATAGATATGGAAGAATCTGTTCAGGAGAGGACTTTAGAGGATGAATGTTGGAAGTTGAGCACCATATGCAAAATCTCTTCCACTTGAACTTATATGTCCTGTTTGTAGACTGAGCCCTGGCACAGGCAAGTACCTCCCTGCAATCTGGAGGAATATCTAGGCCGTCGAATTCATAGAATTCAGGAGCCAGGCTTATAAATGAAGAGACGTCGGGTTGGGATGACAGACCTGACCCTGATTCGTTGTTAGCAAATCCGGTAGTGTCTTCAGTCAAATGTGAGGCTGCTCCGAGAGTAATAGGAGTTCTGTGAACCAAAACTGGCGTGGCCATTTGGGAGCAATTAATAGAAGTCTGCATGGTTCCCTCTTCATTTTCTGCAGAAGTCTCGGGATGAGTGGAAGCGGGGGAAAAGCGTATGCATAAATCCCTGACCATCTGATCAAAAACACATTCCCCTTTGATCCCTTCTGCGGTCGCCAGCTTGCGAAGTGTTGGCATTTCTTGTTGTCTCTGGTCGCGAACAGATCCAGACTGGGTTTGCCCCAACGCCGAAAGAGATGGTCGAGAACTGACTGATTGAGTTCCCACTCGTGGCAGCTGGTGAGAGTCCTGCTTAAGGCATCTGCCCAGGTGTTGGTGATCCCCGGGAGATGTTCTGCTCTGATGGATATTCGATGTTGAATTACCCAATGCCACAGCTTCTGCGTCTCTAGCGATAATGCTTGCGATCTTGTGCCCCCCTGTTTGTTGAGGTAATGCATGACTGTGGTATTGTCTGTTCTTATCAAGACTGAAGAACCCCTGATGTTTGTGAAGAAGGATTTGAGTGCCAAGGAAACCGCCCTTAACTTCAATATGTTTATGTGAAGAGTCGACTCTTGAGTGGACCATTTCCCTCTCACTGAAAGATCCTGCAAATGAGCACCCCATCCCTCTAGGGATGCATCTGTTATAATGTGTACTGGCTTGTCCTTCAGGAATGAAAGACCTTTTGAGATGAGGGGCGTATCCTTCCACCATTTGAGAGCTTGTTTTGCTGATGGGGTTATCCGAATTAGGTCGTCGAAAGAACCTTCCGTTTTGTTTCCATTGATTGTCTAACTGCTGTTGAAGCGTTCTCATGTGCAGACGACAATTTTCGATCAATGGAATGCAAGACGAAAGCATCCCCAGAAAAGACTTGTAAGTCCGCACAGAAGCGGACCTTCTTTTGCTGAGACATGCTGCTAAATCTCGAAGTTTCTTTCGTCTGTCGTGTGAAGCAAAGGCTTTTGCTTAGACTGTGTCCAAGACTGCTCCTAGAAAGGTGATGATCTGGGAAGGATCTAGATGAGACTTGGGGTAATTGACTGTCAAGCCTAGTGTTCCGAAAAGAGATAGACATGTCTTCGTGTCCCTGGCAGCCTTTGACGTTGTTTGTGCCTTTATTAGCCAGTCGTCTAAATACGGGAACACTTGTATCCCTAGTTGCCTGAGGTGGGCTGCAACCGGTGCCAAAACTTTGGTGAATACACTTGGAGCCGACCTGAGGCCAAAGGGTAACACTCTGAACTGGTAGTGAGGGCCTGCAACCCTGAATCGTAAGAATTTCCGATGACTGGGGTGAATGGGAATGTGGAAATATGCGTCCTGGAGATCTAATGATGTCATAAAGTCCCCTCGGTTGAGTAGGCGCAGGACGTCTTGAAGGGAGATCATGCGAAAAGATTGCTTCTTGAGGTATTGGTTGAGAGAACGAAGATCTAAAATAGGTCTCCAGTCTCCTGTTTTTTTCCGTATAAGGAAGAAGCGGGAGTAAAAACCTGTTCCCCTCTGGCTCCTTGGTACGATCTCTATTGCTCCCTTCTTCATTAATATAGTAATCTGTTCCAGAAGTTCGTTGAGAGGGGCTGGCTGGGGACCTCTTGGTGGTACATGAGGGGGAGGCTGGTTGAATTCTAGTGTATGTCCTCGGTTGACAATATCGAGTACCCATTTGTCTGAAGTAATTTTGGACCACTGGTGGAGGAACTTGGAAATTCTGCCCCCTATTAGTGTTGATATAGGGGCTGGGTGCAGGCATCCGATGAAGGTCAGTGCTTTCTTGCCGTCTCCTTGGTCTTGTAAGCCGACTTTCCTCTCGCTTGTTGCCTGAAATGCGTGGATGACTGTTGTCGAAAGGAATGTGGTTGTTGCTGGCCAAAGTTGGAACGAAACTGTCCCTGGTAAGAAGAGTATTGGCGATACTGATGTGCACCTCCTCTATAAGAAAATGTTCCTCTCCCTCTCGCTCCCCGAAAGGGCTGTCTCTTGTATTGCAATGTTGCCAGAGATCTGGCTGTCTCAGTGTCTGCTTTAATGGATTGTAACGCATCATCCACATGCTTGCCAAACAAGAGCTCGCCATCATACGGCATGTCCAGGATCTTTAATTGTACTTCTGGCCTAAAAGAAGTAGCTTTCAGCCACCCTTGACGCCCGAGTACGGCCGCTCCGGCTAACTGGCGAAAACCTGTAGACGAGACGTCTATGACGCAGTCTATGATTTCAGCCGAGATCTTTTCACCCTCCTGTAGATTCTTGAGTGCTTCTGCTCTACTATCTTCAGGTAACCTGTCAATAAATTGCGACATATCAGACCACATCTGGCGGTCGTACCTTCCTAGGATTGCTAGGGAATTTGCTGCTCTAACTGTAGTGGCCGCCATCGTTGAGAACTTTTTCCCAATCGAATCCAATCGACGTCCTTCCTTGTCTGGGGGGGCAGTCAGAGGTGCTGGTGGATTTCTGGACCTTCTCTGAGCTGCCTGCGATATGACCAAGTCTGGTTTAGGGTGACTAACCAGACATGCTGGAGAATTGTCCGTGCTTTATAATTCTTCTCAAGTCTCGGTAAGACTGCGGGAATGGAGGATGGAGTCTGCATGACCTTAAGGCCCTCCTCCCAGATTAAGTCAACAATGGGTATAGCCCTTACAGACTACCTAGTATCCTCTTTGAAGTCATAAAGAAAACAGTCTGACTGCTTTGATGTTATTGGCAGTTGGAATCTTTTTGCAGCTCTTTCCATCACACTATGAAAGCCACCAATATACTGCGGCGGAGAGTCCACTGGCGGTGGCGTAGAAGGAGATGGTGTTTGAATTTGATATTCATCCCATTCTGGAATGAGTGAGTCAGTGTCCTGAATTTCACCTTCTTCCTGCTCGTCCTCAGATGAAGGTGGAGCAATATCCTGTCCAGATGAAGGAGCTGTGGTAGGATCAGGCAATTCAGATGGTCTAGCAGGGGTGGACACTGGTGTATGCGGAGGTTGAACCGGGGTAGAAGAGCCAGGTGGAGGAAATCTAGAATAATAATCCTGCATCATCTGCTGTAGGTTAGCTATCAACGAGACAGGCATCTGAACTGTCTGCTCCTGCTGCTCTTAAAGTTGCAAGTGACTCTGATTCTGCTGATCCGAATAAGGCTGGTTATCTTCTTCTTCTTCTTCTTCATCTTCCTCCTGACACTTAATTCGTAGTTCAGATGGGCTACGTGCCACCGGGAAGAAACCATCATCAGAATATACATCATCATCCTCCTCGTCAGCAAAGAGATGTTGCGGAGGTACTGGTGTGACTTTACTGGGTGATGTATGTGATGGAAGTAGGAGAGAAGACCTGCTCTTTATTGGTAGAATTCTCTGTGGCAGGTAAGGAGATGCTCCAAAATGTTTGGGTATCGGATCAGGGTATTGAGCCGTCGACGGAGCGTTCGTCGATGGTGTTCTCGTCGACGGTGTAGGCGTCGACGGAGCCGTCGTCAGTGGAGCCGTTATCGGTGCTGTGAGCGTCAACGAAGTTTCCGTCGACGGTGCCAACGTCGACAAGGTTTCCGTCGACGGGGTTGCCGTCGACGGGTGTGTCGCCATTGCTGCTGTCGTCGGCGAGATCGACGAAGAACTTCTGAATTTACTCGTCGATGAGTGCGTCAACGGTAGAGATTTCATCTTCTTACCCGTCGACGGTTTCTTTGTAATCTTCAAGGTGTGAGCCGACGATGGACCGTATTTCTAGCTCACTGACGTTATAGTCGTAGATGACAGTGGAGACGAGGTAACGATCATTGGCGGCGATGGAGCCGTAAACGCGGCCGTCGCTGTTGTCGTCGATGAAGGAAGGCCTGCCGTCGACGATGCGCTCGTCGACGGTGTGGATCTCCTGGACGTCGACGGTGGCAGGGAACTTGAAGGTCTTTTGAGCTTCTTTGATGAGGAGGCAGGTGTAGATGGCTCTGAGCGAACCTTACCACCCATTTCTCTGAATGTTGAAGCTTGTTCCTCTGGCCTGTCCTTAAATGCATGCAGCTTCTTGGCTGACTTACTGCTCTTAGGGGAGAAGCTCTCCACAGACCTCTTCCTCTTCTTTGAGGCCACTGATGTGTCGCTGTCCTCCTCCTCAGAAAGAGCTTCTCTGGCCTTTCTTTTCTGAAGCCAAAGTAAGAGCCTGGCTTCTCTGTCTCTCAGAGTCTTGTTGGGAAAGGTCCCGCAGATCTTACAGTCTTTGACCTTATGCTCTGGATGGAGACAGTATATGCATTCCTTGTGAGGGTCCTCACAGTGAAGTCTTAACTTTCCACAGGTCCCACAAGGTCTAAACAAACCTTTTCTTGCTTTAGACATGATGGATAATACTACAGTAAGAACAAAAGTGAAAATTGAAGATTATCTCTTGAAGAGAAAGAAAACTGAGCAGAGCTCAGGGAGACTCCCTTACACACGACGTGCGGTAGAAAATCTCAGAGAGACTGAGCCTCTGTGCTGAGGATTCTAAAGGGGTGGTCTTCGCCTGATTGGCTGAAGTTTGGGCTTTTTCTAATGAGGCTGATAGTTGTACAATTGAATGTGATTTTTCCTATTGACTTCAATGATTGCTTTCTATATACCGTGGGACTCCCACTTCGACGACGGGGAATGATTCAAGCATGTGAATCTATGAAAGATACCCCAATACTGGAGAATGTCCATATATTCAGAAGGAAGTTGTAAGTAGCCAAACTTTGACTTCAGGAGCCATATCGCAATATTGAGTGCTTTGGGGTCTGGATGTCTTATTTTACATCTCTTGAGTTGAAAGATCTGGTCCGTTTGGAAGTTTGTGATGTGGAACCACAGACAGATCCAACGGCATTGTGTGCCAAGGCTGACGTGCCCATGTGGGGGCTACAAGAATCATGGTGAGTGATGTTTGTTTCAATTTGTGTATTTTTGTATTAGAAATGATATGAGTGGGAGAGGTGGAAAAGCATAAGCAAATATCCTTGACTAATTCATCCATAGAGTATTGCCCTTGAACTGTGGCTGTGGGTATCTGGATGCAAAAGTTTGGCATTTTGAGTTTTCTGCGGTAGCAAAGAGATTTATCTCTGGTGTTCTACACAACAAAGTATTGGTGAAGAACTTGTGGGTCAATTTCCTATTCGTAGGCTTGTTGCTTTGTCCTGCTTAATAGGTCCGCTAACTGATTGTCCATTCCTGGGAGATATTCTGTCCAGCAATTGAATGAGATTGTGAACCACCCACTTCCAAATTGACCGAGCTGGATGGAACAATTAAGATGTGTGACCCCCCCACTCCTCCCCACCCTGTTTTTGCAGATAAATGAAAATGTCACTTACCCAGTGTACATCTGTTCGTGGCATCAGTCGCAGTAGATTCGCATGTTCTGCAATAGCTCGCCATCTGGTGTTGGGCCGGAGTGTTACAAGTTGTTTTTCTTCGAAGAAGTCTTTCGAGTCACGGGACCGAGTGACTCCTCCTTTTGTCTCCATTGCGCATGGGCGTCGACTCCATCCTCGATTGTTTTTCCCCGCAGAGGGTGAGGTAGGAGTTGAATTGTAGTAATAGTGCCCATGCAATGGAGTGACTAAGTATGCACTTATTTAAGGTTGAGATGATACATATATAAATAATTGAAGGTAACTTCCAAACTGCTACAGGCTCCCGGGGAGGCGGGTGGGCACATGCGAATCTACTGCGACTGATGCCACGAACAGATGTACACTGGGTAAGTGACATTTTCAGTTCGATGGCATCTGTCGCTGTAGATACGCATGTTCTGCAATAGACTAGTAAGCAGTTATTTCCCCAAAAGCGGTGGATCAGCCTGTAGGAGTGGAAGTAGTCTGAAATAATGTCCTTAATACAGCTTGACCTACTGTGGCTTGTTGTGCGGATAACACGTCTACACAGTAGTGCTTGGTGAATGTGTGAGGCGTAGACCATGTGGCTGCCTTACATATTTCTTGCATTGGGATGTTTCCTAGAAAGGCCATGGTAGCACCTTTCTTTCTGGTTGAGTGTGCCCTTGGTGTAATGGGCAGCTGTCGTTTAGCTTTAAGGTAGCAGATTTGGATGCATTTAACTATCCATATGGCTATACCTTGTTTTGAAATTGGGTTTCCTGCATGAGGTTTTTGAAATGCAATAAAGAGTTGTTTAGTCTTTCTGATGTTCTTTGTTCTGTCAATGTAATACATTAATGCTCTTTTGACATCTAATGTATGTAGTGCCCTTTCAGCTACGGTATCTGGCTGTGGAAAGAACACCGGAAGTTCCACTGTTTGATTTAGATGGAACGGTGAAATAACCTTTGGCAAAAATTTAGGATTGGTCCTTAGGACGACTTTATTTTTGTGTAGTTGTATAAAAGGTTCCTGTATAGTAAACGCCTGAATCTCGCTTACTCTTCTCAGGGAAGTAATGGCGATGAGAAATGCCACCTTCCAGGTTAGGAACTGTATGTCGCAGGAGTGCATGGGTTCAAAAGGTGGACCCATAAGTCTAGTTAGGACAACATTTAGGTTCCATGAAGGAACAGGTAGTGTTCTTGGTGGTATAATTCTCCTAAGGCCCTCCATGAATGCTTTAATGACTGGTATTTTATATAGGGAAGTTGAATAGGTAGTCTGCAGGTATGCAGATATTGCTGCAAGGTGAATCTTAATGGAAGAGAAAGCTAGGTTAGATTTTTGTAAGTGAAGCAAGTAACCCACTACATGTTCTGGAGTTGTGTGTAATGGTTGTATTTGATTAATATGGCAGTAGCAAACAAACCTCTTCCATTTACTTGCATAGCAGTGCCTGGTGGATGGCCTTCTTGCTTGTTTTATGACTTCCATACATTCTTGGGTAAGTTGTAAGTGCCCGAATTCTAGGATTTCAGGAGCCAGATTGCTAGATTCAGCGATGCTGGATCTGGGTGTCTGATCTTTTGGTTGTGCTGTGTCAACAGATCTGGCCTGTTGGGCAATTTGATGCAGGGTACCACTGATAGGTCTAGCAGCGTTGTGTACCAGGGTTGCCTTGCCCAAGTTGGTGCTATCAATATGAGTTTGAGTTTGCTTTGACTGAGTTTGTTTACCAGGTAAGGAAGGAGAGGGAGAGGAGGAAAAGCGTAAGCAAATATCCCTGACCAGTTCATCCATAGGGCATTGCCTTGGGATTGTTTGTGTGGGTATCTGGATGCGAAGTTTTGGCATTTTGCGTTCTCCCTTGTCGCAAACAAGTCTATCTGAGGTGTTCCCCAGAGTTTGAAATAAGTGTTCAGTATTTGGGGGTGAATTTCCCATTCGTGGACCTGTTGGTGATCTCGAGAGAGATTGTCTGCGAGTTGATTTTGTATCCCTGGTATAAACTGTGCAATTAGGCGAATTTGGTTGTGAATTGCCCAATGCCAAATTTTTTGTGCTAACAGGCTTAACTGCGTGGAGTGCGTCCCTCCCTGCTTGTTTAGATAATACATTGTTGTCATGTTGTCTGTTTTGACGAGAATGTATTTGTGAACTATTATTGGTTGGAAAGCTTTTAGTGCTTGAAAAACTGCAAGAAGTTCTAGGTGATTGATATGCAGTTTTGTTTGATGTACGTTCCATTGTCCTTGTATGCTGTGTTGATCGAGGTGTGCTCCCCACCCTGTCATGGAAGCATCTGTTGTTATTACGTATTGTGGCACTGGGTCTTGGAAAGGCCGCCCCTTGTTTAAATTTATGTTGTTCCACCACAGAAGCGAGAGGTAAGTTTGGCGGTCTATTAACACCAGATCTAGAAGGTGACCCTGTGCTTGAGACCACTGTGATGCTAGGCATTGTTGCAAGGGCCTCATGTGCAGTCTTGCGTTTGGGACAATGGCTATGCATGATGACATCATGCCTAGGAGTTGTAATACCATCTTTGCTTGTATCTTTTGTGTTGGATACGTGCGTTGTATGAGGGTGTTGAAATTTTGAATTCTTTGTGGACTTGGAGTGGCTACTCCTTTTGATGTGTCTATTATGGCTCCCAGGTATTGTTGTACCTTGCGTGGCAGAATTTTGGATTTTGTGAAATTGACGGTGAACCCTAGTTTGAAGAGGGTTTGTATGATATGATTCGTGTGATTTGAGCACTCTATTAACGAATGGGCCTTGATTAGCCAGTCGTCTAGATATGGGAACACATGTATTTGCTGTCTTCTGATGTGTGCAGCGACTACCGCTAGACATTTGGTAAAGACTCTTGGTGCGGTTGTTAATCCGAAAGGCAGTACCTTGAATTGGTAATGTATTCCTTTGAATACAAACCTTAGGTATTTCCTGTGCGATGTGTGTATTGGTATATGGAAATAAGCATCCTTGAGGTCTAAAGTTGCCATGTAGTCGTGCAGCTTTAGCAATGGCAATACTTCTTGTAGTGTGACCATGTGGAAGTGGTCTGATTTGATGAAAGTGTTGACTACTCTGAGGTCTAGGATTGGTCTCAGTGTTTTGTCCTTCTTTGGTATCAGAAAGTACAGTGAGTAAACTCCTGTGTTTATTTGTGTGTTTGGCACTAATTCGATTGCATTCTTTTGCAATAGTGCCTGCACTTCTATCTCTAGGAGATTGGAATGGTGTGTTGTTAAATTTTGTGCTTTTGGTGGTATGTTTGGAGGGAACTGTAGAAATTCTATGCAGTAACCATGTTGGATAATTGCTAGAACCCAAGTGTCTGTAGTGATTTTCTCCCATGCTCTGTAATAATGACCTATTCGTCCCCCCACTGGTGTTGTGTGGAGGGGGTGAGTGACATGTGAGTCACTGTTTAGTAGTAGGGGTTTTGGGGCTTTGGAATCTTCCTCTATTTCTAGGGAATTGCCCTCCTCTATATTGTCCCCGAAAACCTCCTCTATACTGTCCTTGGTAACTGGACGGTGTGGCTTGTGAGGTGCTGGCTTGTGTGCTTTGACCCCGAAACCCCCCTCGAAAGGGCGTTTTACGGAATGAGCTGTAATTCCCTCTGCTCTGCGGGGAGTAGAGTGCGCCCATGGCTTTGGCAGTGTCCGTATCTTTTTTGAGTTTCTCAATTGCTGTGTCCACTTCTGGACCGAACAGTTCTTTTTCATTAAAAGGCATATTGAGAACTGCTTGTTGAATCTCTGGTTTAAATCCAGACGTTCGGAGCCATGCATGCCTTCTGATAGTTATTGATGTATTAATTGTCCGTGCAGCTGTATCTGCAGCGTCCATGGAGGAGCGGATCTGGTTGTTGGAGATGGCCTGTCCCTCCTCAACCAATTGTTTTGCCCTATTTTGGAAGTCTTTGGGCAGATGTTCAATGAGATGTTGCATCTCGTCCCAGTGGGCTCTGTCATAGCGCGCAAGTAGTGCCTGGGAGTTCGCGATGCGCCACTGGTTTGCAGCTTGTGCTGCGACTCTCTTACCAGCTGCATCAAACTTGCGGCTTTCTTTATCTGGGGGTGGTGCATCTCCAGATGTGTGAGAGTTGGCCCTTTTTCTAGCTGCTCCTACAACAACAGAGTCTGGTGGCAGCTGTGTTGTGATGAAAGCCGGGTCCGTAGGAGGCGGCTTATACTTTTTTTCCACCCTTGGTGTGATTGCCCTACTTTTGACCGGGTCCTTAAATATGTCTTTTGCGTGCCGGAGCATACCAGGGAGCATAGGCAGGCTTTGGTAGGAGCTGTGGGTGGAGGAGAGTGTGTTGAACAAGAAATCATCCTCGACCTGTTCTGAGTGGAGGCTTACGTTGTGAAATTGTGCTGCTCTAGCCACCACCTGAGAGTACGCGGTGCTGTCTTCTGGTGGAGATGGTTTTGTAGGGTATGCCTCTGGGCTGTTATCTGACACTGGGGCGTCGTATAGGTCCCATGCGTCCTGGTCTTGGTCACCCTGGCTCATGGTGGTGTGAGCTGGGGAGTGTGATGGCGTTTGTGCTGGTGAAACGTTAATCACGGGCGGAGGAGAGGGTGGTGGTGTAACTCTTTTCACCACTTTTGGTTGTGGTGCTTGTTCCGTCTGGAACTCCAACCTTCTCTTTCTCCTAATGGGGGGAAGGGTGCTTATTTTCCCTGTCCCCTGCTGAATGAAGATACGCTTTTGCGTATGGTCCGCATCAGTTGCTTGTAGCTCTTCCTCAAACCTATGCTTCTGCATTTGGGAGGTTAGCGAGTGCTCTTCTGTATAAGAGCCTGAAGCTGGGTAGCTTGCAGTTTGTTTCGGCATCGAAACTTTGTCTGCGTGTTTTTTCGGCTCCGAGGTGACTTTTTTCCTTTTCGGGGCCGAAACCTCTCGGCGTCGATCTGTTTCGGTGCCGCTGTCTCGGCGTCGAGCCGTGTCCACACCGGCATCTCGGTGTCGAGGCTTGTCTCCAGCACTTTCTCGGTCCCGAGAAGGCTGCGTGCCGGTGTCTCGACCGGAGTCGGACGATCTCGGCACCGTTTGGGCCTTTTTCGGTGCCGACGGTCGGTCACCGATTTTATGGGTTGAGCCATGGCCTGGTGGCAGTGGCGTCCCCTGGGCCTTGTAAATGTTTCTTTGTGTGGTTTTCGACGTCTTACTCACGGTTTGTGTATCGTCGAATCCTTCGGAGTCTGAGTCTTGGATCGAGAAGGTACCTTCCTCTTCCTGTTCCTCGAACTCCCGTCGGGCTGTCGGTGCGGACGCCATTTGAAGTCTTCTGGCTCGACGGTCTCGGAGTGTTTTTCGGGACCGGAACGCACGACAGGCCTCGCAGGTGTCTTCGCTGTGCTCAGGTGACAGGCACAGGTTGCAGACCAAGTGTTGGTCTGTGTAGGGGTATTTATTGTGGCATTTGGGGCAGAAACGGAACGGGGTCCGTTCCATCGGCGTTCTTCAGCACGCGGTCGGGCCGACCAGGCCCCGACGGGGGATCGAAAAACTACCCCGAAGGGCACCGGAGCTCTTCGATCTTCGATGCGGTGTTGAATGTAAGTACGCCGATCCCGAACGCAACAATACCGACGAAAATCTTCCGAAATTAACTATTTTTTCTGTTCCGAAACTCGGAGCGACAGGAACACGTCCGAACCCGATGGCGGAAAAAAAACAATCGAGGATGGAGTCGACGCCCATGCGCAATGGAGACAAAAGGAGGAGTCACTCGGTCCCGTGACTCGAAAGACTTCTTCGAAGAAAAACAACTTGTAACACTCCGGCCCAACACCAGATGGCGAGCTATTGCAGAACATGCGTATCTACAGCGACAGATGCCATCGAACACATTGTTATTATATTGTCTGTACGGGCTAATACTACCTTGTGGGAGTAGTGTGTATAGAATGCTTTGCATGCTAGAAAGAGTGTTAGCAGTTCCAAATAACTGATGTGATAAGTCTGCTGAATGGGAGGTTGTGGAGGTGAGCTCCCCCAACCTGTCTGTGATGCATCTGTTGTGAGAGTGATCAGAGAAACAGGGCCCTGAAAGGGCTGCCCTTTTGAAAGGCTGGTGGGATTCTACCATTGCAGAGAGCGGTGAGTCTGGCGGTCCAACACTAGATCCTGAAGATGACCCAGTGACTGAGACCACTGTTGAGAAAGGCACTGTTGCAGTGTACGCATGTGTAGTCTTGCATGGGGAACTAGGGCTATGCAGGAAGCCATCATTCCCAACAGTTGCATCACTAGCTTCACTGTATAAGTATGATTCTCTTGTAATTGAGAGATGATATTTTGAAAAGCTTGAATCCTTATTAGGTTTGGATATGCTAATGCTGACTGAGTGTTCACAATTGTTCCCAGATAAGGCTGTTTGTGAGGGTTGAAGATGAGATTTGAGGTAATTTATTGTGAACCCCAAATTGTTTAGAAGATTTACTGTGTACAGTGTGTGTCGCTGGCATGTTTGAACGCTATTGCTTTTATGAGCCAATCGTCTAGATATGGAAAAACATGCATGTGTTGTCATCTGAGAAACGCTGCTACTACTGCAAAGTATTTTGTGAATACTCTCTGGGCTGTTACACTGAACGTTAGTACCTTGAATTGATAATGATTTCCTGCAATGACAAATCTTAGATATTTAAGGTGTGCTGGATTTATGGGAATATAGAAATAAGCATCTTTGAGATCGAATGCTATCATGTAATTCCCTTGCTGTAATAGAGGAATAACATCTTGTAGAGTGACCATGTGGAAATGCTCTGAAATTATGTATAGATTGAGAGGCCAGAGATTTAAAATTGGTCTTAATGAACCGTCCTTTTTGGGTATGAGGAAGTAAAGTGAATATACTCCTAACCCTTGCTGGGATGTAGGTACTGGTTCTATAGCCCCTTTGAGCAGAAGGGACTGTACCTCATTTAACAGAGTAAGATGGTGGTGAGAGAGTTTGTGGAAACGAGGAGGAATGTTTGGTGGAGTGGAAATTAGTTCTAGACAATAGCCATGTCAGATAATTGATAGAATCCACTGATCTGTGGTGATATTGTACCATTGTGGATAAGAATTTACCAGTCTACCTCCCACAGGAAATGTATGCGTTGTGGGGATTTGTAAAAAGTCACTGTTTGTAGAGATGGAGGAACCTCTAGAGGCAGATGTTTTACCTCTTTCGCCATTGTTTGAGTTTTTATGACACTCTAAAGGAACCTCTATTGTAGAAGTGTGATCCCTGTTTTTGTTGCGAGGTGGATGGCTCTGTGGTTGATGGTTTGAAACCACCTCTAAATTGTGGCTTACGAAAAGTGCTACTAGTGGGTGTGGTATATAGCGCAACCATATCCTTAGCTGTTTCAGAGTCTTTCTTAAGTTTCTCTAAGGTGGTATCCAGCTATGGCCCAAATAAATGTTCTTTATCAAAAGGCATGTTGTTTAGTAGAGCTTGCTGTATTTCAGGTTTAAAACCGGAACACCTCAACCATGCATGTCTCCTTAATACTATGCTAGTGCTGCCCCCCTTGCTGCTGTATCAACTGCATCAGTAGCACATCTGATTGCATTGTTTGAAATAGCCTACCCTCTCTTTTGATTATCATGTGGAAGATATTACAATAGCTCTTCCATTTCAACCCAGTGGGCTCTATCGTACCTCGCCTGGTGTGCCTATAAATTTGCAATCCTCCAGTGATTAGCAGCCTGAGCAGCCACTCTTTTTCCCGCTGCATCTAATTTCTTACTCTCTTTGTCTGGAGGAGGAGCATCTCCTGTAGATTGAATATTGGCATGTTTTCCTGTCGCACTTCCTACTATGGAGTCAGGTGGTTATTGTGTTTTGATTAAAGTTGGATCAGCGGGTGCAGCCTCTTTTTTTTTTTTTTTTTTTTTTAAATCAACCCTAGGTATTATGATAATTGCCTTGACGGGTTCTTTTGTCAGCAGCATGTCTAATCATGCCTGGAAACACAGGGAGACATTGGGACTGTGTGTGTACTTGTTAAAGTATTACACAAGAAGTCCTCTTCAATTGGATCTGTATGTAATTGTTTGTTGCGATACACAGCTGCTCTACCTATCACTTCATTATAAGCAGTGGTATCTTGAGGGGGGAGATGGCCTTGCAGATATAAATCCGGATCAATTGACAAAATGGGATCAGGATCATAGAGATCCCATGGGTCTACATTCTGTTGAACATCACTTACGTCATCCCTATGATGTGATGCTGATGTTTCTGGAGAGAACTGTGTGGAATACGTAGGTGAGGGTAGATGGGGAGCGGAAGAAGGAAGTAAAGTAGAATGTGGTGGTGGAGGTTGTTCTGTAGCCTTTTCCTTCTCCTTGAAGACTTTCTTAGCTGGAGGCCCAGCATCCAAAGTCTCTTGAAATGTGAGTCTCCTCTTAATTGGCACAGGAGGAGAGGCTATGATCCTTCATGTTCCTTTTTGTATTTGAAGCTTGTGCTGCTTAGTGTCCCTCACTTCAAGTATTGGTTCAATGGAAGATGACTCCTCAGTAACTGCAGAATGACAGTTTTCGATTCCGAAGGTTTGGACTCCGAATGTTTGACTCAAACCGAAAGTGTCAATGTATTATGATTACTTTTTTTGGCTCCTAAGAAGAAATGTCAGATTTTCGGCTCAATGCCGAACAGATGTGGCTGTCTGTTTGGTCGATACCGAATGATTTTGGTCTTATGTATTATCTGTAGCGAACCTGAAGGTTGGGCATCTGAATGTAATTTTCACCTCTGACTATGGCCCGAGGGAAGTGGAGAGTAGATGACCAATGGAAGAGTCTTTTTAATAGTCTTTGTTTGGTGCGATGGGGCTGATGTACTCATGTACTGCACCGTGAGATGGATTGGTTCTCGAAAGTCGAGTCACAGTCTCTAATGGAGAAGGCTGTGCGTTGTCCTACTTCTTCTTGCGTGTGCTCTTCTCCAAAGATGTCAGTGTGTGTCTTCTGTTCACTTGGATGCCATTTCTAGATGACGCACTCTTCAGTCCTGGAGGGTCTTCTTTGACCGAAACGATCTACAGGTGTCGCAGGTCTCTTCTCTGTGTTCCGAAGACAGGCACAGATTACACACCCAGTGCTGGTCAGTGTATGGAAACAGAGTGACACTGAGGACAGAACTGAAAAAGAGTTCTTTCCATCAGCCTATCATTCTTTGACTACAGTTTATCGAAACAGGCCTAAAAAGGGCATAGATGCCCCTAAGGGTGTGAAATTGGCCCCCGACAACATAAATCGGATTGACTATAAAGTGCAGAAAACACGATTGAAAACTTTACCGACGTTTAACGAAAGGTAAAATAAAGTTCAGAAGATATCGAACCGAGATTCACAGGATCAAGAGGAAACACCTTCGGACCAGAGGGTGGAGAGAAAACAATATAACAAAGGACTCGATGCTCATGTGCAGTATCACCGAGAGGAGGAGTCACTCGATCTCGTGAATTAAAAATATTCTTTGTAGAAAAAAAAAAAAAGACTTGTAACACTAAATGATGCTCTTATGTAAAGCAT
This sequence comes from Pleurodeles waltl, assembly GCF_031143425.1. NCBI lineage: Eukaryota > Metazoa > Chordata > Amphibia > Caudata > Salamandridae > Pleurodeles > Pleurodeles waltl. The sequence goes on from NC_090443.1 coordinate 315,096,558, forward strand.
GTGTATCTCCAGCTACACAAGCTATCCAACACTACCTACAAATGCTTAGCACTACCCTCTGATAAGCCTAACTGCTCCCCCACACTACACTAAATAGAGCATTAGTCCTATCTACTTTTGCCTATGCAAACCAATTGGGGTTCCACTGGACACTCTGCACGGTGTTCTTCTTTTTAGTGCACCAAATAGAGAGCCAGCTTCCTCCAGAGGCTGTAACATTGGTACATGAAAACTTGCTATTTCAAGTGGGGCAAAATTTACAATGGAAAGCTTTCCATAACTGCCCCTGAAACAAATCCATCTCATACGACTTGACCATTAGGTCTTCTGTGTGATCCCTGGTTGTTGCTGGCTGGTGTGCTTGATGCCACAGTGTCAGTTTTCAGGGGCCAGCAACTCCAGTGCCAAATCTCTCAAGGTACAGCTTTAACAGATTACTTGAAACACAGTTGAACTAGATAGCGGAAAAAAACTATCTGAGGTGGTTTCTGTGTGCTGGTGTACTGTGGGTTTCAGAAAAGGCATCACAGGTCATCTTGAAAGCACTTTGAGAAAAACAACTTGTAACATTCCAAGCCCTACAGAGGTTTATGCACATCATGTATTCTACTCAGCACAATGGCCAAATGTGTTCGTAGGCTGTAGTGCTGCAGATTCAAATTGCTGTGCATAATCTTGCCATCTAGTGTTGGGCACGGACACTTGCCAAGTTTTTTTCCCCCCTTTAAAAAGCTTTAAGTCATAAGATTTTGTAGGCCAAGATGCACCAGGCTAAAGTTTCCACTTGAGAATTTGTCCCTGACCCATTCAGTTTAGAAGTATGTAGAACATGTGCATATACTGCTACACATTGTACAAAAATATTTTTAAAAGGTCAATTATGATTAACTAGGGCTTAAAATAGTGACTAGGCTGTTAATGGCTCGGGAACAGTGGCAGCAGAGTGAAGTAGCCAAGACTCATTTTAAAGCAGGTTGCTCCAAAACCTGACTGATTGCAATGACAGGCCTTAGTCCATACTTCCTGTGCTGAGAAATGAACTATTGAGCTGGGCTTCATCTGTTTTCATGTCAATACGTTGCATATCCATTGAGTTTTATGGCTTCACAAAATGTCTTCAGGCACGTCCTAGCTTTTGAACCAGTGAAGTTGTAACTTTCCAAGATAGATACAGCCTACTGAAGTGGACTTGTCTGGTAGTCTGTAAAGGCGAACAAAGTGTTGACTGCTCCAAACCAGTTCTTGGATCATGTCCCTAGGATCAGCTACTGCCCTACAACTATCCCTTTCAATATGGGCCTATGTAGGCAGCTAAAAACAAACACATGGTTTAAAACCACAACAGAAAGAATAGTTATTCTACTTCAGCTCCTGAATAGAGGTTGTTAATTACAAGATGGCCTCTACCTCTGCATAACACAGAAAAGGGACCTACCACTCACTGTCAAAAGAGGTCCAGACTTTGGGTCCAGACTTTAAGTAGAAGGTGGGTGAGCAGTCTCAAATAGTGCTGTGGGCACCTTAGTTAAGTGTGTTGGGCTCCAATTTTCCAGACGTACATTCAAGCCCTGAGAAAACCCAAACACACTGCCAGCTCTGCACTGTGTTTAAATGTACTCACCAACTGACAAGTCCATCTTGCCTCCAGAAGGATCGTCAGCTTGATTCTGTGAGAATAGAAATAGAGATATGAGGGACAGTATCAGCAACTTACAACCTAACAAGCTTCCAGGAGAACCCCACCCCCAATAAGAGCAATGCTCTCCATTTAAATATGTACAAATTTTGACTTAACAATTTATGTGCTATAAATCTGCTCTTGTTGCCTCCCTCACCAGAGTGGCTTGGAATGCACTCTCCCAGCTTCCTTCAAACATAGTAGTCCACCCCAACTGGAAGTCATACTTACCAGCAGGCCCATGCTTGAAAACTGCTTAGACAATGGGTTCATCCACGGCTCAGCATTGCCTCCTTTCAGAGAGCCCTGTGCAAAGGAAGCAGTTTGTGAGCGACAACTGCATAAAACAGGAGCTCCTGCACCCGGTGTGCTCGTTATTCAACTCTAGCGTAAATACCACTACTTCTGTGTCAAACACAGAACATTCTAGGCCTTATTCCTCCCCATCAACCAAATATTTTGCAAAAGGTATGTCACAGTAAAGGGATCATCTTGCTTAGTTAAATAAATAGCAATGGAGGAAAGGGAGTACAAATGAAAGAGCCAGAACCTCAGTCAATGTTGCTGTCAGAATTTCTTGCAAATAGCTAGGGGACAAGGTAAAATATTTGCTCAGTCTTGAAGCAGAATGAGAGCAAACCCAGTGGCTGAACTACTTTCTAGCAGTGACTGTTTTTCGAGTCATGGTATGTCTGGGTGCCTGTGGAATGTACTAGGCTTGGCCGTATATGAAGTACAAGGGGAATTTCCACTTTCACAGTAGTTTAAATGATTGATATATTAGCCTGATTCTACAGTGCAAACTATGAAGACACGACTGTAAAACAAATCACAAGCTATGGAAAAGTCCAGATACTCTGCCTATTTTAACATCTTAATTATTAGCTACTGACTTAATCCCAGTTCAGTGCCCAAGAAGAACATTTCAGCTCACCTTGATTTGTGGCTTCTTGGCACTGCCAGGTACCCAACCAGTGGCACTGTGGGAAGAGCTACTGCCTGGTGTGCCTGCACTGTTCCAGACGCCCCCTTCCTCATCTTCATCCCAGCTGCTGTGGCGTGTGCCAGACACTGGTGGTCCGTCACTCTCACCCCAACCATCTTGCATAGATTTTGCACCTGAAAGAAAAAAAAAAAAAGTAATTCCATACAAGACCGCTAGATAGCAGAATAATGTAGACTATATGAACCTCTAAGAGTTCCATGCTGTAAAACTAGGATATTCCCAATAGAACAGGATTCATCTGCTTCATCATTCTCTTATTTTGACCGGGTAGTCACTAAAGCATATATGTACACATTTAACATCAGTAACGGCTATAGCTGACATGCAGTTGATTCACTTCATTGCTTTACATAAACTCTAACCCAGTCCAACCCATGAAAGGAAATAGGCGGAAACAGCAAAATTTACTGTTTAAGAAATTAGCCAAAATGGTAAAATAACAGTGCATTTGGCTGAATTACACCACTTAAAAGAGCTTCACATAACATTAAATAGGAAATGGGAGGCAAATTTAGAAGTGCATCTAGTACAAAAGCTGTTCTTTTAAGAAACGTAGAAGCCTGCACGATTCCATCACATTAAGCTGAGTGACATTTTGGCAGTTCATTTTTTAACATAAGTAATTACAACTAAAATTTCAAGGTCTGTGACCCCTAAAGCAGGAGTTGCTTTTATGAATTCAGAGGTACCCTTAGATATTCATGGAAGTTCAAATAGACTCTGAAATTAACCCCTTAAAAGTGTGATCAGGGTCACAAATTCAAATCTACAGACAATTAAGTCACGAAGTAAAATTGGACAACACCAATGCATCAATTCTGGTGTCAGGGTGCAAACAATAATACTTAGCAAAAGTATGGACTGATCTTAAAATGCACACCTTACATGTCAGGAATAGGTACATTCTTTGATGCCACAGCACTTGCATTTCCCCTAATGAAGCAAGTCATGGGCTTACCAGGGAAAGGTATATTTGCTTTCGAATAACAGGTAGAAATATAGTGAACCCTCAATCTAGATTTTATCTGATTAGAAGAGGATAAACAAGTCTGGACAGCACCATTTTCAACATCATTCTTTATTCTCCTTTACTCCTATCCAAATAATATAATGCCTAGTAAACGTTGAGGGTATGCAGAAACCTCTGCTGGGGATCCAGGATTCAGGGAAAAAAGGTAAGGAAAAATCTGGCTTATAAGGATGCTTAAAGGATGCTCAAAAGAATTTCCAGTACAAAACGAGGAATTCTTAGAGAAACATCAATTTCAAGGAAAACTGTGTCCAAATAAAGAGCATGACACTTGCTAACCCTTTTAACGGAAGTAGTTATCCCAAAGAAAACCACCTTCAAAGAAACGTGTTTTAGTTCAGCTTTCTGCATCGGCTCAAAGGGAGGTACAAGCAATTTAGGAGGTCCAAATTTAACTTCAAGGATGCAGTGGATCTTTTAACTGGAGGAAAAACTTCAAGACCTGCCAAGAAATCTTTGACAACTGGAACAGTGAAGAATGATGCCTGAAGAGACTTCCAGATACAGCAGTCAAATGAACTTCAATAGAATACCATAAACCAGACTTTGCTTGAGAAAGAAGTTATGTCAATAGTGTTTCGTCTTGGATCTTTGCAGGTCTTCTCACCTGCTGATACACCTCCTTCCCTTGAATGTATATTAAGACATCAGAGAAGGATACTTCGCCTCCTTCGGTCATCAGGTAACTTCAAGTGTCCATAATGCAGTACTTCAAATGCCAGGAAGCAAAAGTGAGCGACAGGAGGCTTGAAAGGAAAGCCCTGCCTGACATCTTCCACGGAAGATTCAATCCCACTGCAGTCTCTTGAGGCAGGATGGCCATCTGGAAGATGGATATCACTATTGATGAGCCAGTCTGGTGCCATGACAAAAATCTTGAGTATGAGCTTGATGACAACCCTGGGAATAAGAGACAGGGAGAAAAACAGGGAAATTCTCTCATCTAGGCTGATCAAAAGAGGATTCCCAGAGACTCTGGTGTTTTGAATCTGGGGTAATAAACACATTGTAAGATTTCTTCTGTTGTTAACCAATCTATTTCTTGGTGCCCTGAAAAAAGAAGACACCTGCAAACAGCTTGACGTTCAGGTCCAACAAATGAAAACTTGGCTGCCTTTGTGTTTTGAAGCTCTGGAATGAACATCATAGTCAGGAAAACTTCCCTTGCAATCAGGTGGTACCAAATCTTCTGAGCCACTCTGGGAAAAACAATATGTCCTCTTCCTCATTTGGATAAAATAACAAGTTACTTACCTTCAGTCAACCATTATCTGATAGAGACTATCTAACTGCAGATTCCTTACCTTAGAATTATCCCTAGGCATCACAGTGGAACCAAAGATGTTTTGTGAGTAGTACTCCTGCGTGCTGGTAGGTGGTGTTGTTCGACTCAGCATGGCTTCATCAGCAGACTCCAGGCCGGAAGTGATGTACCAGGTGTCTATTTAGGCGCCACCCCAGTGCACTAACATCTGTTTCTTTCTGAGACTTTCCACACCAAGAATGGGTGTGGAAAACCAGGTCCTTGAAAGGGTTATACTCCTGTCCCTAAAAATCTATTCAGAGCATTGGATCGGTAGGAGACCTGCAAGCTAGTTAGAGTCTCTACTAGATAAGGCGTTACAGAAGGGAAACAATTTGTTCATCTGACAGACTTCTAGCCGCAGATTCCTTACCTTAGATTAGATACCCAAACAATACCTTTGCAGAGGTGGGTTTGCAAAACAATTTCACTCAAGAAAGTCCTGCAGGACCGAACTGGCAAACTTTCCAATTTCTACAGACCTGACTGTCCAGGCAGTAGAGCTTGGTAAATGCGTGCAAAGATACCCACGTAGCTGCTTGGCAGATGCCCAAAACCAGAACGCAGTGTGCTAACACAGTGGTTGCAGCCTTGCCTCTAGTGGAATAAGCATGCCAACCCTCATGGAGTTGCTTTTTGGCCAATGAGTAGCAGATTTTGAAACAGAGTATGATCCGTCAGGAGATGGTCCATTTCTATACTGCCCCTCCCTTCCTGGGTTCTAACATACCCCAAGAAGAGTTGCTCATCTTCCCAGAATGCTTTTGTGTGGTCACAGTAGAAGGACAACACTTTTTGGGGCCAGCCTATGGAGTCGCTCCTCTTTCTTAGAGGGATGAGGAAGAGCATAAAAAGGTAGGCAAGGTAGTGGACTGGCCCACCTGATAGGGAGTGATACCCCCAGTAGTAAGGAAGCTCTAGTGCAAAGGACCAGCTTGTCTGGGAAAATGTTTAGGTACGGCATATTAGAAGATAAAGGCTGGAGCTCGCATACCCTCTGGACAGATGCTAATGCCACTAGAAAGACTGTCTTGATAGTTGGAAGTCTATGATGATAGTTGTGCAGGGTATCAAAAGGAATGCACATCAGTAAAGTCAGGATTAAATTTAAGTTCCACTGAGGCATAATGAAGGGTGAGGAGGAAAGAAACTGAGGCCTTTCAGAAACCGATGTACAATAGGAGACTTGAAAAGGGATGACTGATCAGGCAACCGGAGAACGCTGAGATGGCAGAAAGGTAGCCTTTTGAGGTGCCCAAAACCGAGCCCTGCTGGGAAAGAGAAGGTCCTGAGAAAAAATGGCAGAAATGGGGTCAACTTGTTTCTCTGCAGACCTTACCACAACCTTGCCCAATGGCAGGCTACACAGTCTTGGTGTAGGTACACCTGGCTGCAAAGACGACATTACAGACTTTGGGAGGAAGGTTGAAAGCTGTCAACTGTCACCACTAAATCTTCATGCATGAAGGCCGAGAGTTGTTAAGTTTGGGTGGAGAACTCTTCCCTGCAACAGAAGATCCTCTTGAAGGTGCAGCCTCACCTGAGGGCCAATAGCCATGCTCAACAGCTCAGGATGCCAAACTCTCCAGGCCCAGTCTGGAGCCATTAGGAAGACATTGGCCTGGTCATTCCTGATCTTTTTGAGAACTCTGAGCAAGAGTGGTATAGGTGGAGAGGCGTACAGGAGGCCGGAACTCCACTCTAGACCCAAAAGCATCTCCGACCGAGAGAAGCCTTGGAAACTCCTGCGTGCAGAAGTGCTAACATTGCTCATTTTCAGCAGCGGCAAACAGTTCTAAGCAAGGCTCTCCCCACTGCTGAAAGAGACCTTGCATGACCTCCGGGTGGAAAGGCCATTTGTGATCCACTAGGTATGTTTGGCCGAGTTTGTCCACCCTGGCGTTCAGAGAGGCCACCAGGTGTTGAACCACCGGAGAAATGCCCTTCTGTTCCAGACATGTCCATAGACTTGAGAAAGGGTCCACAACACCACCCCGCCCTGTTTGTATCAGTACCACATGGCAGTGATGTTGTCAATGAACACCTGAAATAGCCTTCCCTTGCTGGAGAGTAGAACGGTTTTCAATGCCAGTCTGAACACCAGGAACTCCAACAGGTTGATGTGGAGCTCAATTCCACCAGAGAACAAAAGTATCTGATCTCCATCTCTCTCAGATGGCCACCCTAGGCCAGAAGTGATCCATCTGTCACTACTGTCAGATGTGGTTGGAGAAGGGTCTGCTGCGGACCAAATCGCGGTTTGTTAGCCACCACTGTATATCTTTTTCAGTGCCCTCTGAGATATCTGTTCCATGTTGAAGAGATTGCCCTGATGCTGTACCCACTGTAAATTAAGGTCCTCCTGCAGAGCCTGCATATGCCAGCAAGCATGCTTCACAAACAGGATGCAAGAAGCCATGAGGCCCAGCACCCCGAGTTAGTCTCGCCAAAAGCCAGGATAGGGGCAGAAACATCAGTACCATAGCCTGAATATCCTGGACTCAATGTTTGGGAGATTAAGCCCAAAACATCACTAGGTCCAGAAAGGCTCAGATGAAAGAGTGTTTCTGAGAAGGGATCAGGTGTGACTTTGGAATGTTGACAGTGAACCCGAGGTCAGTAGTAGTCTGGAAATGGAAGATTACTGCCTGCGACAAGTCCACCTTCAAAAGCCACTTGTCGAGATAGGGGAGAACTGGCAGCCAGATCTCTGCAGATCACCTTGGAACACTCAAAGGGTGCTGGTAAGGCCAAAGGGAAGCACAGTAAACTGAAATTGTTGGTGTCCGACCGTGAACTGCAGGTAACATCTGTGGGCAGACAGGCTTGAGAAGTGGAAGTATGCGCCCTGCAAGTCCAATGCTACTATTTAGCCTGAGGGGTCCAGGACTTGTTTTTTCCTGAAGAAATTGAGAGGGCACAGGTCTAGGATAGGAAGGAAAACTCTGTCCTTCGTGGCCACCAGAAAGGCTCAAGGACCTGGCCATTACTCTGCGGTCCATGAAACACTCCAGCGCTGAGTCCACCTTTTCTTCGCAGAGATGGGAGCAATCAAAGGGAATGTCTACAAGATTGGACATCACCTAAAAAGTCAGTTGTCGTCAGCCAGATGTGGCACTGTAAAGCCACTGACGAACTAAACACTCTGCCTAGTTAGACGGTTGTGTTCAGCCCACATCAGACTGTGAACTTAGCTGCGACTCTCCCATCTGCCATAGCTTGATAGTATATGGTCCAGGTCTCCTCAGGTACCACAGGCAGCAGCTGTGCAAGTAAATCCTAAAGGGAATTGGAGTAACTGCCCAAAAGACATGCAGTGGTCACACACTGGTAATGCCAGACTGGCAGAAAAAAACATTTCTTACTCAAGGTGTCCAGCCTTTTGGATTCCCTATCCAACAGAGTGGTGGGGAATGCACCAGGATTTAATAAGGAAGCAGAGGCTTGGGCCACTACGCTTTCCTGGATGGAGTGTTGGGTGAGGAAAGAGGGGTGGTGGCGACAGGCAATTCTGTTCACAGGAGCCCCATGTGCAGGGCTTGGACCAGGCCCCAAGCAAGACGTCTGTGAGGGTTTCATTACATGGGAATGGTTCTGAAGGGGTGACTCCTGGGTGAAGCACCTCCGCCAAGACGTAGTCTTGACAGGGACCAAGGGCAACTGAAGTTCCAGGACCTCGGAAGCCCTCCTCTCTACCATACCAAATGTGGCAATGTGGCTCCCTTCTCCATAGCCATGGCAGAAGAGATCAAGCCAATATCTGGGGAGATGACCAGTCAACTAGCATTCATCAATTCCTCACACCAGTATATATCAAGGTCTAGGGGCTGGTATTTTTCAGGGTCCAGTGGCTCCTCCCAAACAACCTAAAGTTCTAGCACATAGGAATAGGGCGCGAGCTCCGGAGGGAATGGCTCTAGTTTGCACCGGGTGATAATCAACTGGCTCTGTGTTGAATTCAGGGATAAGAATGAGAATGGTGCCTCTGGAGATCGCAAGCAGTATCAAAAGTGGGACTGGCATTGGGAAGGTTGAGGTGGCACTACAAGCACGAGTGTGGATCTATTTGTGGATCCAAGGGGCATGACTGGCACCACAGGAAGACTGCTGGCAAGAAAACAGTAGGGGGCCTCCCTGAACCCGTGGGGCCCAAAGGCACTCCCAGTGGGGATGGGCTGCTCATATATAAGGTGCATGGCCTCAGAATGCTCGAGTTCGGCAAGGGTTGCTTCGGATCCCGGACACACAGGGAGGCACAGAGATGGCACAGGATCAACCACTGAGTCTGGGCTTGAGTGACGACGCTCCCTCATCTCGTCGAATGACAAGCAATGGGGGTGAAGTTGAAGACCTCTGACTCCTTGATATTTTTCTTCATACAGGACTTACAGGAGTAGACTGATTTCAACTGCGAGGAACATTTATGGCTCTGCGAACAATCCAGGGTCTTCCTCTCAACTGAGATCGAGACAGTCGTGGGGTCGTATGTCTAGCAGCAGAGACAGACAAGGTGTGAGTCCATCGCTGATATTTGCCTGTGATAGGCACCACAGAGGTTGAATCCAGCCTTCTTCATTGACATCCCTGTCCCACCAGGAGACAAGTCTTTAATAACCTGGACAAAAAGTTGAAAAAAAAAAGTAAACAAATGACTGGGGGCAGCGTTATCCACATTTGGGCTGACTGGCACAGAGGAAAAAAATGACCTTAGTGTGCTGGGGTGGTGCCTACATAGGCTCCGCGCACAGGATGCAGACGCCACACAGAGTCGAACGACCCATAAAACTGGTGCGCAGGGCAATGCTCCCAAATAAATTCTGGATCTAGTCTTACACATGGGAATAACTAAGGTAAGGAATCTGCAGCTAGAAGTCTATCAGATACAAATGACATGACGTTCATCTTGAGTAGACGGCCTGGCTTGTTATTTGGAGACATACTTATGTAAAAGACAAACTATTGCAGTGAGGGGGTCCATTACCACTCCACACCTCAAAAGAAGCATGTGTCTACTATGGTCTGAGATGGGGGCATAGGACGGAGGTAGCCCAGACAGAAGATCCTTCTTCTGCACCACCTAGGGCTGCAGGGTATTACCCAATAGTTGTATTGTAGGAAGCTTGCTCTGTATTGAAAATGTCACTTACCCAGTGTACATCTGTTCGTGGCATTGGTCGCTGCAGATTCACATGTTGTGCACAGTCCGCCATCTGGTGTTGGGTTGGAGTGTTACAAGTTGTTTTTCTTCGAAGAAGTCTTTCGAGTCACGAGACCGAGGGACTCTTCCTCTTTGCTTCCATTGCGCATGGGCGTCGGCTCCATCTTAGATTGTTTTCCCCGCAGAGGGTGAGGTAGGAGTTGTGTGTGTTAGTAATAGTGCCAATGCAATGGAATGAATAAGTATGTACAAATTAAGGTTAAGTAATATATATATATATATACACACAAATGTACAAATGTTGAAGATAACTTCCAACGGCTACAGGCTCCCGGGGAGGCGGGTGGGCACATGTGAATCTGCAGCGACCAATGCCACGAACAGATGTACACTGGGTAAGTGACATTTTCAGTTTGATGGCATCTGTTGCTGCAGATACACATGTTGTGCATAGACTAGTAAGCAGGTATCTCCCCAAAAGCGGTGGCTCAGCCTGTAGGAGTGGAAGTAGTCTGAAACAAAGTTCTCAGTACGGCTTGACCTACTGTGGCTTGTTGTGCGGATAGCACGTCTACACAGTAGTGTTTCGTAAATGTGTGAGGCGTGGACCATGTGGCTGCCTTACATATTTCGTGCATTGGAATATTTCCTAGGAATGCCATGGTAGCGCCTTTTTTTCTGGTTGAGTGTGCCCTTGGTGTAATGGGCAGTTGTCTCTTTGCTTTAAGATAGCAGGTTTGGATGCACTTAACTATCCATCTGGCTATACCTTGTTTTGATATTGGGTTTCCTGTATGAGGTTTTTGAAATGCAATAAACAGTTGTTTTGTTTTCCTAACCTCCTTTGTTCTGTCGATGTAGTACATTAGTGCTCTTTTGACATCTAATGTATGTAGTGCCCTTTCAGCTACTGAGTCTGGCTGTGGGAAGAACACTGGTAACTCTACCGTTTGATTTAAGTGGAACGGTGAAATAACCTTTGGTAGGAATTTCGGATTGGTTCTTAGTACAACCTTATTTTTGTGTATTTGGATAAAAGGTTCTTGTATTGTAAACGCCTGAATTTCACTTACTCTTCTTAGAGATGTGATGGCAATGAGAAATGCAACTTTCCAGGTTAAGAATTGTATTTCGCAAGAATGCATGGGTTCAAAAGGTGGTCCCATGAGTCTTGTCAAGACGATGTTAAGGTTCCATGAAGGAACAGGTGGTGTTCTTGGTGGTATTATTCTTCTTAGGCCCTCCATAAATGCTTTAATGACGGGTATCCTAAACAGTGAAGTTGAATGGGTAATCTGCAGGTATGCAGATATTGCTGCAAGGTGTATTTTAATGGAAGAGAAGGCTAGATTTGACTTTTGTAAGTGTAGTAAGTATCCCACTACATCTTTTGGGGATGCGCGTAATGGATGAACTTGATTATTATGGCAGTAGCAAACAAACCTTTTCCATTTGCTCGCATAGCAGTGTCTAGTGGATGGTCTTCTAGCTTGTTTTATGACTTCCATACATTCTTGAGTGAGGTTTAAATGTCCGAATTCTAGGATTTCAGGAGCCAGATTGCTAGATTGAGCGATGCTGGGTTTGGATGCCTGATCTGCTGTTTGTGTTGTGTTAACAGATCTGGCCTGTTGGGTAACTTGACGTGTGGTACTACTGACAGGTCTAGTAGTGTTGTGTACCAAGGTTGTCTTGCCCATGTTGGTGCTATCAATATGAGCTTGAGTTTGTTTTGACTCAATTTGTTTAACAGATATGGAAGGAGAGGGAGAGGGGAAAAAGCGTATGCAAATTTCCCTGACCAGTTCATCCATAGGGCATTGCCTTGAGACTGTCTGTGTGGATACCTGGATGCGAAGTTTTGGCATTTTGCGTTCTCTTTTGTTGCAAATAGGTCTATTTGCGGTGTACCCCAAAGTTTGAAGTAAGTGTTTAGGATTTGGGGGTGAATCTCCCATTCGTGGACCTGTTGGTGATCTCGAGAGAGATTGTCTGCTAGTTGATTTTGGATCCCTGGAATAAACTGTGCTATTAGGCGAATGTGGTTGTGAATTGCCCATTGCCATATCTTTTGTGCTAGGAGACATAGCTGTGTCGAGTGTGTTCCCCCTTGCTTGTTTAGGTAATACATTGTTGTCATGTTGTCTGTTTTGACAAGAACGTATTTGTGGGTTATGATGGGTTGAAATGCTTTTAGCGCCAGGAATACTGCTAGTAATTCGAGGTGATTTATATGCAGTTTTGTTTGATGTACGTCCCATTGTCCTTGGATGCTGTGGTGATCGAGGTGTGCTCCCCACCCTGTCATGGAAGCATCTGTTGTTATTACGTATTGTGGCACTGGGTCTTGGAACGGCCGCCCTTTGTTTAAATTTGTACTGTTCCACCATAGAAGCGAGATGTATGTTTGGCGGTCTATCAACACCAGATCTAGAAGGTGACCCTGTGCATGTGACCATTGTGATGCTAGGCACTGTTGTAAGGGCCTCATGTGCAGTCTTGCGTTTGGGACAATGGCTATGCATGAGGACATCATGCCTAGGAGTTTTAAAACCACTTTTGCCTGTATTTTTAGTGTTGGATACATGGCCTGTATGACCTTGTGAAAATTTTGAACCCTTTGTGGACTCGGAGTGGCTAATCCTTTTGTTGTGTTGATTACCGCTCCTAAGTAGTGCTGTACTTTGCACGGCACAATGTGTGATTTTTTGTAGTTGAGGGAGAACCCGAGTTTGTATAGGGTTTGTATGACATACTCTGTGTGTTGTGAACACTTTGTTAGCGAGTTGGTCTTGATTAGCCAATCGTCTAGATACGGGAATACGTGTATTTGCTGCCTTCTGATGTGTGCGGCTACTACTACTAGGCATTTGGTAAATACTCTTGGTGCGGTCGTTATACCGAACGGTAAGACTTTGAATTGATAGTGTATTCCCTTGAATACAAACCTTAGGTATTTCCTGTGCAAAGGGTGTATCGGTATGTGGAAATACGCGTCTTTGAGATCTAAGGTTGTCATGTAATCTTGTTGCTTTAGCAGTGGTAACACCTCCTGTAGCGTGACCATGTGAAAGTGGTCTGATTTGATGTAGGTGTTTAGTATTCTGAGATCTAAGATTGGCCTCAGTGTTTTGTCCTTTTTGGGTATTAGAAAGTACAGTGAATAGACTCCTGTGCTTATTTCTGTACATGGTACCAGTTCTATTGCTTCTTTTTGCAGTAGTGCTTGAACTTCTATTTCTAGGAGGTCTAAATGCTGTTTTGACATTTTTTGTGTTTTTGGTGGGATATTTGGAGGGATCTGTAGAAATTCTATGCAATAACCATGTTGGATAATTGCCAAGACCCAAGTGTCTGTTGTTATATCCACCCACGAATGATAAAACTGACTTAGTCTTCCCCCCACTGGTGTTATGTGGAGGGGTTGAGTGACTTGTAAGTCACTGTTTGGTTGTTGGGGTTTTGGGGCTTTGAAATTTTCCCCGGTTTCTCGGGAATTGTCCCCCTCTGTACTGGCCCCGAAAACCTCCCCTTTGGTACTGTCCCTGGTAGGTAGACGGTGTTGATTGTGAGGTGCTGGCTTGTGTGGCCTGACCCCGAAACCCCCCTCTGAAGGTTTTACGGAAGGTGCCGAAAGTGCCTCTGCTTTGCGGGGAGTAGAGCGCGCCCATGGCTTTGGCTGTGTCAGTGTCCTTTTTCAGCTTCTCAATCGCCGTGTCAACCTCTGGTCCGAACAATTGTTGTTCGTTGAACGGCATATTGAGTACTGCTTGCTGTATTTCTGGTTTAAAGCCAGACGTGCGTAACCATGCGTGCCTTCTGATGGTTACTGCAGTGTTTATTGTCCTGTGTCCGCTGCATCCATAGAGGAGCGTATTTGGTTATTGGAGATGTTTTGTCCCTCCTCAACCACCTGTTTTGCCCGCTTTTGAAATCCTTTGGGTAGATGCTCGATGAGATGCTGCATCTCAACCCAATGGGCTCTGTCATAACGCGCTAGGAGCGCCTGAGAGTTTGCGATGCGCCACTGGCTTGCAGCTTGTACAGCAACTCTTTTCCCAGCTGCGTTGAATTTTCGGCTTTCCTTATCCGGGGGTGGTGCATCGCCCGATGTGTGTGAATTGGCTCTTTTGCGAGCTGCTCCTACCACGACTGAGTCTGGTGGCAGTTGAGAGGTGATAAAGCAGGGTCTGTGGGAGGTGCTTTATATTTTTTCTCTACCCTCGGAGTGATCGCTCTACTCTTGACAGGGTCTTTGAAGATTTGCTTCGCGTGCCTTAGCATTCCTGGAAGCATAGGCAGGCTTTGGTAGTTGCTATGGGTGGAGGAGAGGGTGTTAAAAAGGAAGTCATCCTCGACAGGTTCTGTGTGTAACAACACGTTGTGGAATTCTGCTGCCCTAGCTACCACCTGCGCATACGCTGTGCTGTCCTCAGGTGGTGAGGGCTTGGTAGGGTATGACTCTGGACTATTGTCTGACACTGGGGCGTCGTATAGGTCCCAAGCATCTTGGTCATCTTGGCTCATGGTGGTGTGAGCCGGTGAATGTGACGGAGTTTGTGCCGGTGATATCTGAGTTACAGGTGGAGGAGAGGGTGGCGGAGTTACTTTCTTTGCCACCTTTGCTTGTGGAGTTAGTTGTTCAGTTTGGAACTCTAGTCTCCTTTTTCTCCTGATTGGTGGAAGAGTGCTAATCTTCCCTGTTCCACTCTGGATGAAGATCCTCTTTTGTGTATGGTCTACATCAGTAGTCTGTAACTCCTCTTCAAACCTGTATTTACGCATTTGAGAGGACAATGATTGTTCCTCTGAATATGAGCCAGTAGTGGGTTCGGTTGCTGGTTGTTTTGGCACCGAAACTGTGTCTTTTTTTGTTTTCGGCTCCGAGGCGAATCTCTTCTTTTTCGGAGTCGAGCCTTCTCGGCGTCGATCATCCTCGGTGCCGCTGTCTCTGCGTCGAGCAGCGTCGGCTCCGCTTTCTCGGCGTCGATCTTTTTCGGCAACACTTTCTCGGTCCCGAGAATGTTGTGTGCCTGTGTCTCGACCCGAGTCGGACGTTCTGGGCACCAGTTCGGCCTTTTTCGGTGCCGATGGACGGTCACCTTTATGGGTTGAGCCATGGCCAGTTGGCAGTGGCGTCCCCTGGGCCTTGTCTGTTTTCTTGTGCTGTGTGCTTTTCGACGTCTTACACACAGTTTCATCGACGTCGAATTCATCCGAGTCCGATTCATGGATGGAGAAGGCTTCCTCCTCTTCTCCTTGTTCCTCGAACTCTCGGTGTTCTATCGGCGTGGACGCCATCTGTAATCTTCTGGCTCGACGGTCACGGAGCGTTTTTCGGGACCGGAACGCACGACAGGCCTCACAAGTTTCTTCTTTGTGCTCGGGTGACAGGCACAAGTTACAGACCAAATGTTGGTCCGTATATGGATATTTATTGTGGCATTTAGGACAGAATCGGAACGGGGTCCGTTCCATCGGTGTCGATGTTACACGCGGTCGGGCCGACCAGGCCCCGACGGGGGATCGAAATTACCCCGAAGGGCTACCAGAGCTCTTCACGATTCAGTGTCGATTCTAACTATCCCGATCCCGAGCGAAACAATACCAACGTAGTTTTTCAAAGTTTTGATTATCTTTCCGTCCCGAAACCCGGAGCGAAAAGGAACACGTCCGAACCCGAGGGCGGAAAAAAAACAATCTAAGATGGAGCCGACGCCCATGCGCAACGGAAGCAAAGAGGAGGAGTCCCTCGGTCTCGTGACTCGAAAGACTTCTTCGAAGAAAAACAACTTGTAACACTCCGACCCAACACCAGATGGCGGACTGTGCACAACATGTGTATCTGCAGCAACAGATGCCATCGAACATACTATATCAAAATGAGATATAGTGTGCACAGGGTCCAGGGTTTCCCCAAGAGGCTCGACAGAGGCAATAATAGATAACACTAATGCTCTATTTGTGGTAGTGTGGTCGAGCAGTTAGGCTTATAAGAGGGTAGTGTTAAGAACTTGTTGTACACACACAAGCAATAAGTGAAAACACACACTCAATGACAACTCCAGGCCAATAGGTTTTATATAGAAAAATATTTTTGTTAATTTATTTTTAGAACCACAAAATATCTATTAGCAGGGAAGTACATTAAATGAAAGGTACTTTGCATAGTAATAGTTGAGACTTTGAATAGATTCAATATTGTACACAGTTTTCATTAAAATAGCAAAAAGCTATTTTAAAAGTGGACACTGCAATTTTCAACAGTTCCTGGGGGAGGTAAGTACAGTACAGTTTCAGAGGTACGTAGCACACTTACTGGTTCCGTCTTCTGGGGCATAGGTAGCCCAGTGATAAGAGTTCATGGCACCCCCAAGCACCCAGCACCAGCAACACAAGTGCGGTCAGGTGTAGAGGTCAAACAGGAGCCAAAATAATGTGGGCGCCTATGGAGACAGGGGGTACTCGGGTTCCAGTCTGCTTGCAGCTAGGTACCCGCGTTGTCGGAGGGCAGACCAGGGGGGTTTGGAGGAGTACTGGAGGGGCCCCAAGTAGGCACAAAAACCACACCCTCAGCGCAACTGGGGTGGCCGGGTGCAGTGTGCAAACATGGCATTGGGTTCCTAACAGTACTCTATGGAGGGACCCGGGGGTCACTTAGGCGCTGCAGGCAGGGCACGGGGGGGCCTCTCAGGCAAGCCACTGAGTGGGCAAGGGTGAGGGCTGCCTGCTGATCGTTGCTGCACTGCTCGTCGGTTTATCATGGGTCTGGGGGCTGCGGGTGCAGTGCTTCTCCAGGCATCAGATATCTTCGTCCCGGGCAGTCGTGGTCAGGGGGGTCCTCGGGATTCCCTCTGCAGGCGTCGTCATGGGGATGCAGAGAGGTCAGCCCAGGGTGGACACGTCGGAGTCGCCTGGGGATCCTCTCTGGACACGGGCCGGGGGTGTCTGGTGCAGAGTAATGGGGACTCGCGCTTCTAGAGTGAGGTGGGAGTCCCTTTAAAGATGGATGTCTTTTCTTCTGGTTGGGCAGAGCCGGTGCCCATGAGATTTCTTGGTCCTCTTTCTTGCAGGCAGTCCCCTGGAGGATTTTCAGGGGTTGCTGGAACCGTATAACGCAACGCTTTTCGGTTGCAGGGTCTTTGAACAAGGAGACAGGACGGTAGGGCTGGGGCCAAGTCAGCTGTCGTCTCCTTCTCTTCTCTGCGGGGTTTCCAGCTCAGCAATCCTTCTTGTGAGGTTGTCAGGAATCTGAGGAGCTGGGTTCAAAGTCGCCCCTAAATACTAAATTTAGGAGTGTGTTAGTGTTAGAGGGCAGTAGCCAATGGCTGCTGTCCCTGAGGGTGGCTACACCCTCCTTGTGCCCACTCTGGGGAGGGGAGCACATACCTATCCCTATTGGTCCTAATCCTCCAAAGCAAGATGGAGGATTTCTCAAGGAGGGGGTCACTTCAGCTCTGTTCACCTTAGGGGTGGATCTGGCTGAGGGGGTGACTCCTCCTTGTTTTTCTCATTATCCCTCCGGCTTGCCAGCAAAAGTGGGGGCTCGTCCGGGGGGGAGACAGCTTCACTAGCTGGAGTGCCCTGGGGCATTTTAACACCAGGCTTGAGCCTTTAAGGCTCACCGCCAGGTGTTACAGTTCCTCCAGGGGGAGGTGTGAAGCACCTCCAAGCAAGACATGCTTCGTTTCTGACCACGGAGTGCACAAAGGCACTCACCCCATGTGGTCAGAAACTCGTCTGAAGTGGCAGGCTGGCAGACGGGTCAGCCTTGCACTAGTAGTTGGGCTAACATACAGGTGGCATCTCTAAGATGCCCTCTGTGTGCATTTCTCAATAAATCCAACTCTGGCATCAGTGTGGGTTTATTGTGCTGAGAAGTTTGATATCTAACTTCCCAGTATTCAGTGTAGCCATTATTGTGCTGTGGAATTCGTAATGACAAACTCCCAGACCATATACTCAGTATGGCTACCCTGCACTTACAATGTCTAAGAATTGACATTGTAGGGGCATAGTGCTCATGCAGCTATGCCCTCACCTCTGGTATAGTGCACCCTCCCTTAGGGCTGTAATGCCTGCTAGAGGGGTGACTTACCTATGCCACAGGCAGTGGTTTGTAGGCATGGCACTCTGAGGGGAGTGCCATGTTCACTGTCTTTTCTCCTCACCAGCACAGACAAGCTGCAAAGCAGTGTGCATACACTGAGTGAGGGGTCCCTGAGTGTGGCATAATACATGCTGCAGCCTTAGGGACATTCCCTGGCCACAGGGCCCTTGGTACCAGGGGTGCCTTTTACAAGGGATTTAACCCTGTGCCAGGATTGTGCCAACTGTGGAAACAAGGTACAGTTTTAGGGAAAGAACACTGGTACTGGGGCCTGGTTAGCAGGGTCCCAGCACACTTCCAATCAAAGCTGGCATCAACACTAGGCAAAAAGCGAGGGTGACCATGCAAACAGTGGCATTTGCCTACATGCATCTTCTAGTAGAAATTAACTTATGGAAGATGAGCTGAAGAAAGCGATCAAGCAACTCCATTGGGGGGGCGGGGTCCTCTGGAGCCCAATGTACTCACACCTGAATATTTTAAGTGTATTGGCAGTGGGGTTGGGGAGGGGTGGTTAATATTGGAAGGGTCACTCCAAGCTGTGTTTCACAACGCTAAGGAGGAGGGATAACTCCCCCCCCCCCCAAGACCTTTTGTCCACAACACTAGTGCTTATACACAAAAAGGTTGAAACAGTGCACCTTTTATAGGACCATTATTCTGCTCAACACCAAAGTGAAAATATTAGCAAAAGTCCTGCCAAACCGTCTCGAACAGGTGACTGATAAATTAATAGATTCTGATTACCAGGGCTTTATGTACCTGCAAACTACTCGCCGCTATCTTAGATTCCTGTTTGGATGCTTAGTGAGGTGCCACATAATGCACAAACCAGCAGACTTACTATCCCAAGATACGGAGAAGGCTTTCAACTACGTGGAGTGGCCCTATCTGTTTATGATCTTACAGAAAATGGGGTTTGGTCTGGGATTCTTATTGTGGGAACAATTGGTCTATGCCGGGCCAAAGGCCGGAGTCTGAGATAACGGATCAGAGGATATCAGTTTGGGAGAGGGGCCAGGCAGAGGTGTCTCCTTTCTCCCATTCTGTTTGCCATGGCATTGGCAAGCCTATCAGGCTAAGTGAGAGTGGATGCTGAAATTCAGTATCTTTGGATGTGATGTGGATTGAGAGGTAGTGAGCTTCCTATACGCTGACATGGTGGTGCACCTGGTGGACTCCGAATACTCTGTGACCAGACTCATGCAAAATTTGGACATACTTGAAAAGTACTCAATGGTTCATATTAAATAGCATACATCTGTGGTGTTTCCAATTACTCTGTGGCATCCACCAGAGGACTTGGATTCACACCAGCTATGTACTAAAGAAGGGTTTTGTTTATTTGTGGTTTATGTCACCTTACACCCAACTGAATTTCAGAACAGAAACGTGGGGAGGATCCTAGAGGAATACAGAAAGAATGTGACAGGGCTTTCCTAATTCATACATGGGCAGGGCTGCACTGCACAAGATGGTGATGCTGTCCAAGCTCTCTCAGGCTGCAAACACACCCTATGAGGCCAATGACTCCTCCTTACAGTTACTGGACTCGATGATGAAAGGACAGTATGAGAGGAGTATTGCGCAGCTGAATATGAAACTACATTATTGGGGGATCAAACTGAAAGTGGTGAATGAATTGGTGCTTACTTCTCAACCGGAGCTCGCAGCAAAGGAAGACAGGAGGGAAGTGGGGTTGTGTGTGGGGGGCGGGCTGTATGTACAGCAACTATATAGCAAAAATAGGGCATACAGGGTGCCAAACCTCAAGAGATTTGCAATTAAAATTTGAAAGAAAGAAAACAGGGTGACAGGGTGGGTGGGGAGAGGGACAATGGAAACCCCATAGCTGGAATTTGACACCCTGGCAGAGCTCCAACTTTAAGACGGATGAAAACAATGAGATTACCGTGGATATCCAAGGTGGGAGACAGGGGATACAGGGACTTCCCTGATTTGCGGAAATATAGCAACAATCTAAACTAACAGACCGTCAATTCTTTAGGTACCGGCAACTAAAACATTCCCTTCCCAAATAAAGTGATAAGCTCCAGGAGGTGGCTTAGAAGACACCCCACTGGACTGAAGACTGCTTGTGCCCTCCCTGGGTAAGCATAGGGGATTTACAGAACTTTGGTGTAGAAAGTGCTAATTCTCTGGCATAGTTACCCCCACTTTTTGCCTGATGTCAATGTGTTTGGACTGTAGTTCACTGGTATTCGGTTAACCAGGACCACAGTGACTGTGCTCTCCCCACTAAATTTAGCTACTGGTTACTTTTCACACCAACAATTGGCATACTGGTGCACTCATCCAAGTCCCTAGTATATGGTACCCAGGGGCCCGGGGCACAGGTACACAAGGGGTACCATATGGCCTTCAGCATGTATTATGCCACACGTAGAAGCCCATGCAAACTGACTGCAGGACTGCCGTAGCAGCCTGCATGAAAGAGTGCATGAACCCTTTCACTGCCAAACCTAACCACTCCACTTAGACATCAAATGTCACCCCTCTAGTCGGCCCTTCAACCCAAGGGCAGGGTGCATGTCTTTAGGTGAGAAGGTGCCCTTGCATGAGCAAGGTACCCATACAGACCCCAGGCCAATTCATGGACTATCTTGAGAAGCCATTTTAAGGTATGTAGTGGACACTGGTCAACACGAGTGGTCCAACTACATAATGGCTATTCCGACCCTAGGCATGTTTGTTATCAAACATGTTGGAATCATGCAACTACACCGATTACAGTATTAGATGCATGATACCATGTACTCTGGGTGTTCCCTAGGAGATCCCCCAGTTCTTTCTCTGCAGCCTTACGGGGTCTAGCTGCAGCCAGATACTGTTCTGCCCTACTGCTGGTGAGCCAGGATCAGGGCGGAGGAGCAGAAAAAATGATTTCCTGCAAGGGAAAGATGTGACCACCTCTCCCTGTGTATTAGGTGTCTAAGGGCTGGGGAGGGGTGGCCTCTGAGCGCCACCAGAATGCTTTGAAAGGAACATTTGGGGCCCTTCTTGCAAAATCTGGTTTGCACCAGTTCAGGAACCCCCAGTCCTTACACAAAGGACTGGGCATGACAACCTGCCTGTCCAGATCCTTCCCTAAGGAGGTGCCTAGAGCTCTACCAGGTGACCACTTGATTCTGCCATCTTGAAAATAAGATGTGTAGAGGTCTCTGGGAGCATCTGGTTGGTTAGGCCAGGTAGATGATGTCCCTGACCCCCTCTGATAGGTGGGTCTCTGCAAGGAGTGACCAACCCCCCTTTTAGAGTTATTTAAGGGCTCCCTCGTAGGTGGGTCCTCAGATTTGTCGAGCAAGACACTCCAAAGAACTCTCTGCAAGACATCGTCTGCTCCTGGCCTCTGGAACCGCTGCTGGTCTTAGCTGGAACCGAACAAGTCTGCTTCTGGTGGGAAGGCTATAATTGCAACATTGTTTCTCTGTATCCTGCAAGAATTCTGCATCCTCCAAGGTTGTGCACCCTTCACGGTCATCAGGGCAATCTTTGCACCAGGAAGCACGAAGGAATCTCCCTTGGTGTGAAGAAGTCACTACCCTGCATCCGCAGGCACCTCAAGACAACATCGACCCGTTGGTGGGGTCTGCGGTCCCTGGACATTCGAAGATCCTGCAACACAGGTGGTGAATATTTGGCCTTCGCTGGGTCCTGCATGTTTTCTATCCAAGTTGGGAGACTGTAGGCCCTTGCTCCTGTCACTAGACTGGTTTCCCCCCTGTGCAATGTGACAGTTGCAATTGCCAAGGCTTGTTGGCTCTTCCTCCTCTGTTTTGCTGGGCTGGTCAGGCCTCCCTGTAAAACCCTGTGTCCAGCACCTGTGGGTCCCTCATGGGGGCTCCAACAACTTCTGTTGGACTTCCTGTGTGCTGAGGGCCAGCTCTGACTCCCCCTCCTGGGTAGAGTCTCCTGGACCTTGCTGGTCAACAAAACTTTGCAAACTCTTCTTTTGCTCCTGTTTGCCAATGCTCGTTGGTGACCGGGCTGGTCACTAACCCTCCTGCAATCCAGCGACCGTCGAGGGACAGCTCATAGGTGGCTCTCGGGAACTTCAGCAGCTCCTGGACCCCGCAGCTGGACTTCTTCATCCACTGACTTGCAGGAACTTCATCTTCAGGAGGGCGGGCATTGCAGCACCTGGGCACCTTCTTTGGTACTTGACTCTGACCCCTTCCATTGCAGGTTCTCCGTGTCTAGAGTCCGTCCCTGGGTTTGACCAGCCTGGTCTACGGTTTGTGACAGCAGCTGGACAAACCAAGGCATACAGTCTTCAGAGAGAGTCCCTTCTTGCCTCTGCATCCAGGTCCCTGGTGTAGGTACCCCTATCTTCTGGGCATCCTGTGATAGGGGTACTCCCCATCCATCCTCTTGCCTGCTGGTTCCCTTAGGGTCCACTGGGAAGGGTCCTGAATTACACAAACTCCAACCACTACTCTCAGTGTTAGCCTATGGGACAACTGGGTGGGTAACTGACTTACTCCTGGTTGCTGACCTCACTTAATGTACTTACCTCTGGTGTCCCTAACTGCCCCCAATCCCTAGCTAACCACCCCACGTACCTTGGCTGGAGTCACTCTTTCATATTCCACTTTTTTAGTATATGCCTTGGCCCTCCCCTATGGCCCAATATATGTCTATTTCTGATGGTTACTTTATGTGTATAATTGCATGTAATATCCCCAAAGGTAGATATACCAATGTCTGTTTAGTAATAGTGCCATAATAAAGTATCTTATTTTTGCAACACTGGTGTGGTTCCTCTCCTGAATAAGTTACTGTCTGACTACTGTGGTATTGCAAGTGCTTTACATTCCTTCTGGATAAGCTTCAGCTGCTTGCCCTAGCTACCCCTAGAGAGCTTCTGCTATCTAGTCACCTATTCACTACCACTAAGGGTTGCCCAGACTCAGTATAGGGTCCCACAACATAGGTTTACACCATAAACTGAGCCAGCCTCTTACAATTGGTCAATTTGGTAGCTAACTGCCAGCTATCACTAAATACGCTGAAAGACGGGTGCAAAAGGGACCTAGGATGCTTGAAGAGGGAGACTGGGGGCCTTTAGATACTCTAGAGAGGTTGCTATTAGAGCCTTGCTCAAAAAATACCGAACTTCCCAGTCTTCAGTGAAGCCATCAGGGTGCTCTGGATTTCATAATGACAAAGTCCCAGCCCATGTACTTAATATGGCCACACTGCACTTACAATGTCTAAGAATGGACTTAGACACTGTAGGGTCCTATTGCTCATGCAGCTATGCCTTCACCCGTGGTATAGTGCTCCCTTCCTTAGGGGTGTAAGGCATGCTAGAGTGGTTACTTATCTATGCCACAGGCAGTGGTTTGTGGGCATGGCACCCTGGAAGGAGTGCCATGTCAACTTTAGCTTTTTCTCCCTACCAACACACACAATCTGCCATGGCAGTGTGCATGTGTTTGGTGAGGGGTCCCTTAGGGTGGCACAATACATTCTGCAGCCCTTAGGGACTCTCCTTGGCCACAGAACCCTTGGTACCACTGGCATCTTTTGCAATGGACTTAGCTGTGTGCCAGAGGTGTGCCTATTGTGTAAACAATTGGACAGTTTAGGGAAAGAACACAGGGGGCTAGGGCCTGATTAGCAGGATCCCAGCACACACTTAGTCACGTTGCCTTCAGATATTAGGCAAAAAGGGGGGGGGGTAATGGAAACAAGGGGCCTTTCCTACATTCACTGACTGGACCAAATTGGTGCAGCCACCCTAGACCGAGTTCTGGGCCCCCGAGGTGAGCGTCAACGCTCTCTGAGGCCCAGAACAAAGGTCTGTTCTGGGAAGAGGCGATAACACCTTGTGCAGAGCAGGGGTGTTAGAGAGTGCCCGGTGGTAGCCAATGGGCTCAACACCTTTAGGGTGACGACACCCTTTCTATGACCACTTACATTGGAAAGGGGGCATAATCCTAACCCTAGTGGCCTAATAACTTCCAAACAAAGATGA
Source organism: Pleurodeles waltl (assembly GCF_031143425.1). Classification (NCBI taxonomy): domain Eukaryota; kingdom Metazoa; phylum Chordata; class Amphibia; order Caudata; family Salamandridae; genus Pleurodeles; species Pleurodeles waltl. The sequence goes on from NC_090443.1 coordinate 315,120,844, forward strand.
AGGAATTTAAAAAAGTGTTTTCCACTTCAGCTTGTCCACCTTAGGGGTGGGACTTGGGCACACCTCCCAATCTGCTTAATTTTCTCACTTGTTCTGCTGCCAAAAGTGGGGTCAGGACAGGGGGGTCATCATCTCTGCCATTTAGAGACCTGGGACGCATTTCAAAGGTGGCCAGGCCTTTGACGCTTTCTGCCCTGGAATGTCCATCCTGCCATGGTGACAGGCTAACACCCCCACCCAGTGCTGGCTTTTCGCTCTGGTCCTCATGAGTGCTGGCTCTCGCCTGCAGGGGGGACCAGAAACATGTCTAAGGTGGCTGAACTGGTCAGGACCAGTCAGTGAACACACTAGTACCTTTCAGATTTTCAAGGGGGCACCGCTAAGGTGCCCTCTGGGTCCGTTCATTAATAAATCCCTCACTGGAATCAGTGAGGGTTTATTTATCTGAGATGTTAGATATCAAACATTCCTCGATTCAGAGAAGCCATCAGGTAGCTGGGAAACTCGGAGTGACCAGTGTCCACCACACGTATTTAAAAAGGCTTCCCTGTTCACTTACTATGTCTAAGACTCAACAAGCATAGCAGGGGTATATATGTTAATGCATATATGCCTTCAGACGTGTCCTGATGCACCCTGCCGCAGGGGTGACTTACACTTGCACATGAAGTAGTAGGGGACCTGGCACACAGTCTGCAATGGCAGCACTCTATGGGTTTGGGGAGGGGGTCCTTGGGAGTGGCACAATTGGTGATGCAGTCCTCAGGGACCTTTCTTAGTACCCTAGGTACCAGGGGTACCACTTACTAGGGGCCACAGAAGAGTGTGGCAACTGTGTAGAAAAACAGCAGTTTTGGGAAAGAGCTCTGGCACTTGGGAAATCGTAATTAGGGACCCAGTATACTTTCAGTCAAAATCACATATGACCCCAAGCAAAAAGTAGGGGGTAACCATGCCAAAAAGGGTGCTTTCCTACACAGGAACAGCAACTCGTTTTGATTTACCTTTCAGGAGGAGCAACTGACTCAGGAGCCAGTGTGTGTTTACAAAGCACAGCTGTAACAATTACTGAATTATGTTTGGGATCTACTCATAGAAATGTCATTGTTATGTTGTTCACGCTCCACCAGGTCATTTCTTCCTGTACTTTTTGTGTTACAACCTCTAGACCAGGGGTCTTCAAACTAAGGGGGGGGGGGGGGGGGGGGGCACCAGGCTGTGGCCAAAAGAAGCATTACACAGATAAGTGTTTTGTTTTAAGCAGAAACATGTTACTGCACTGATAAAAAGGTAACATTACTTAACTGCAATGTTTAAATAAGTCTAGAACATATTTAAACGTTGCCATCTTTTTAAAACAATTGGGAAAATTTCTGAGGGGGGGCCCAATGATTTTTATTTTTCAACTGGGGGGCACGGCATTAAAAAGTTTGGAGACCTCTGCTTTAGACCCTTTCACCTCCCAAAAGCTTGTGACCATTGATTTTAAACCCATTCCTGAATTAGTCTCATCTGGAATCTTGCCTACGGAATCAATGGGATGAAGAAGGCCATAATGCCTATTATTTTCCCCACTGTCAGTATTGGCAAGCTTGGTCTGTTAATACCTAGATCCTCTTAATTGTGGGGAAGACCCTTGCCGTCACTGTGTTGTTCTTGCTCCTTGAAAGGACTTTTCTCTTTCCAGCTCAGGTGAAGATTTCACTAGGTTTATAGTAAAACCTAATCTGTGAGGTATTTCCATGACACTCCTGAAGCTCCTCTTGCATTGGGAGGACGACCTTCCTTATGCCAGTCATCCTGATAGGTGTATAAGTGTACCCCATTCCTGTTCAGGTAGGCTCCTACTGCAGCTAGGCATTTTGTTAAAACTATGGATGCTGATTTGATGCCAAAAGGGAGCACCTTGAACTGATAGTGAACTTGATTTATGACAAGGCACAGTAATCTTTTGTGTTTGTGGTTCATGGGAATTTGTGGGTAAGCATCCTTTAGGTCTATTGTTGCCTTAATGTTTTTCGCAGCCGTATTATGAACTCCTGGAGGTCTGTCATTTTGAATTTTTAAGTCTTTATGAACGTGCTTAGGAAATGAAGGTGCAGAATTGGATGCAATATTCTGTCTGGTTTTGGTATCAAAGTATGCAGAGTAGTCTCCCCGCTGACCTGTCAGTGGTACTCAATTTCTGATTTTCAAAAGCTCCTCCACCTTTTGTTGTAGGCATATCTGTTCTTCCCCTGTGTGCAATCTTTTCTTTGGTTTTAAGCTTGGGGTGTTTTTAGAAGTTCTATGCAATGACAGTGGCAGCTGATGTTGAGTGTCCATCTGTCAAATGTGACCTTTCTCCATTCTTGGAGGAAGGCCCCTATTGTGCCTCTACTGGGATAAAGAGGTGGGCGGTTTTTGTGCAGTCGCTTGAGGAGCTTGCTCCTCTGGATGGTTGCCTCATTCTCTCTTGATCTGCCCCTGAGCTGCGAGAAACTGCCACTGCAGTGTTGTTTTCCGAGGCCCTGTGTACTGGTGTGAGACTTGCAGGTTTGAAGTTTGGACGCTTCCACTTACTGCTAGCCTTCAAAGGGGGAGGGGGGGGGGGTTGCTCCACTTTGTGGGTGGCCATGAAACTGCAGTGTCTCCATAGCTTTTGCTGTGTTATTATCCTTTTTAATCTGTTACAGTGTCTCATCCATTTCTAAACTGAATAGCTGTTCCACAGCAAAAAGGTTACTGATATTTGCCTGCACTTGATTTTTGAAACACTAAACAGGACACTGGCAGCCAGGCAGGTCTCCTCAGGGCTGGTCCCGTGACCAGCTGAATGCTGCTGTATAACCGGCATTCAGAGCAGACTTTAGGCAAGTATTTTCAATGTTTTTCCCCTTCTCTACAAGGGAGGCTGGCCTTTTCTGGTATTGCTCCAGGAAGTGCTTTATTAGTTTCCCCCATTTCCTCCCATTGTTGGTGGGCATAGTGATTTAGCGTTGCTGCTCCTATTTCAATCTTGCAGCCCACCACCTCTACCCTATTGGTCTCCTTCTCTGGGGACACTGGCTCTCTTCCATGCAATGGCCACTATGATTGAACCTGCTGCTGCGCTGTCCCTGATGCACAAGGGGTCCCTTGATAAATGTTTATTTTTTCTAAACACTTGGAGACATAGATGTGCAGTCGAGAGGCTCCTTGAATGCCTTTCTTTGATCTAGAACAGTGGCTCTTAACATTTTTACTTCCGGGGACCCCCACTGAATCATCGCTGGAGTCAGGTGACCCCCTACTGATTCATTACTGGAAGCTCAAGCCTGTGCATTGACAATGATTTGAAACCAACACACAAATAAGCATTGGCAAAGCCAAAAGGTCTTGCCTATACAAGAGCTATTGGCTGAAGCAATGTGTTTTGCCATGTTGTACACCAGTGTGGCTGAGGTCCAGCATGGCTAAAGGTTAGTGGTGTGGAGAGTTGGGGGAGGGGGGTGTTGGAGAAGAGTAGTGCCATAGAGTGGATTTGTTGGAGCGTCATAGAATTGAGTAGAGGGTCGTAAACTTGAGCAGAGGTCAATGGTTCAGCGGCAGACTTATGGAGTTGAATAGGGTGGAGTGGATTGTAATGGGTTTGAGTGGTTTGAGGTAGTGGGCTGGATTGGATTAAATTGGAGTAGAGTGGGCTGGAATGGGTGAGGTGGATTAGATTGTTGTGAGTGGAGTGGGGTGCACTGGATTCACTGGGGTGGGATGGAATGGAGTGAGGTGGACTGAACTGGGGTGGGGTAGACAAACTGGATGGGGTGGGATGTACTGAACCAGGGTGGGTGGATTGGGATAGAGTGGAGTAGAGTGTGGTGGATCAGAGCGAGTGGGTGGACTGACGTGTTGTGGACTGGAGTCGACTGGGGGACCGAAGTTGGGTGGATTGGAGTTGGGTGAAGAATGGGGCAGATGTTATGGACTGGAATGGTTTGTTTGAGTTGGAGTGGGGCAGGTTGGAGTGGTACGTATTATTTTCTACTAGAGTGGGGTAGATTGGAGTGAAGCAGACTGAAATGGATAGGATTGGGGCAGACTGAAGCGGGGTGGTTTGGAGTGGGACAGATTGTTTTGAATTGGAGTGGGTCAGACTAGAATGTCCAGATTTTTTGAATTGGGCAGACAGTATTAGGGTGGGATGAATTGGATGGGAGTAGGGTGAATTGGATGGGAGTGGGGTGGATTAGAGTGGGGTGAATTGTGATGGAGTGGTGTGGATTGGATTGGGTTGAGGTGGATTGGATTGGAGAGGGATATATTGTTTTAGATTGGAATGGGCCAAATGGGAGTGGGGTGGATCGGAGTGGGGCAGATTGTTTTGGATTGGAGTGAGGCAGAATGGGGTGGGTGGACTGGAGTAGGGCAGAATTAAGTGGGGCAGATTGTTTTGGACTGGAATGGGGCAGATTGTTTTGGATTAGAGCGGAGTAGACTAAAGTGAAGTGGATTGGAGTGCGGAAGATTGTTTTGAACTGGAGTGTGGGAGATTGTTTTGGATTGCAGTGGGGCAGATCGGAGCAAACTGTTTTCGAATGGAGTGCAGCAGGTTGCAGTGGGGCAGATCTTTTGGATTGGTGCAGTTTTGAGTGGGGAAGATTGTTTTGGATTCGGGTGGGGCTGGAATAGTTTGGACTGGAGTGGGGGGGGGGGGGTCAATGGGAATGGGGCATATTGTTTTGGATTTGAGTGGGGCAGATTGTTTTGGAGTGGTGCAGACTATTTTTGATTTGAGAGAGGCAGATTAGACTGGGGTGGGTTGGAGTGGGTGGACTGAGGTAGGGTGGATTATCCTGGGTTGCAGTGGGGCAGATTGGAGTGGGTTGATTGTGGTGGGGTGGATGAGGTTGAATTGAAGTGGGCAGACTGGAGTGCGGTGGTTTAGGTTGTACTGCCCAATTATGTGTTAAAGCAGGGATACTCAAAGTATGGCCAGGGGGCCGCATGCGGCCCCTCCTGACCTTCAATTGCGGCCTCCTCATGAACTGCAGCTGTTCACTTGACAAAGCAGGAAACTTCAGAAAGCTGTGAAATTTACACATTAACTAATTGGCTTAGACAACTTATCTTTAGGAACACATTTAGGGGGTCATTCTGACCACGGGAGCACCGCCAACAGGCTGGCGGTGCTCCGTCGAGCATTCTGACCGCGGCGGTTCAGCCGCGGTCAGAAACGGAAAGTCGTCGGTCTCCCGCCGACTTTCCGCTGCTCGGGAGAATCCTCCATGGCGGCGGAGCGCGCTCCGCCGCCATGGGGATTCTGACACCCCCTACCGCCATCCTGTTGGATGGCGGTAGGGGGTGCCGCGGGGCCCCTGGGGGCCCCTGCAGTGCCCATGCCAATGGCATGGGCACTGCAGGGGCCCCCGTAAGAGGGCCCCACCGTGTATTTCAGTGTCTGCAATGCAGACACTGAAATACGCGACGGGTGCAAACTGCACCCGTCGCACATACCCACTCCGCCGGCTCCATTCGGAGCCGGCTTCCTCGTGGGGAGGGGTTTCCCGCTGGGCTGGCGGGCGGCCTTCTGGCGGTCGCCCGCCAGCCCAGCGGGAAAGCCTGAATGGCCTCCGCGGTCTTTCGACCGCGGAGCGGCCATATGGCGGTTCCCGCGAGGCGGGCGGCTACCGCCGCCCGCCTCACTCGGAATCAGGCCCTTAGTTTTAAAGATATCTTGCATTAGACATGTAAGAACACAATAAACTGTAAGCAAACTTCAAAAAAAGTGTTTAAATGCATGAGCGTTTTACCTTACTTTGCAAACCCCCCCCCCCCCCCCCAGCGTGCCCACCTTCCATCACCTTCTCCCTACTCTCGGCCTACTGCCATCAGTGCGGCCCTCGGGCATGCCACAGACAGTAAGATGTGGCCCCTGGGGAAATGTTTGCGAGTACCCATGTGTTAAAGCATTATTTCAGAAATAACAAATAACAAAGAGCAAGAGCAAAAACAAAAGAAAACATGTGCAAAGTGAGAAAAGACGACCTGGCAAAATAAAGAGGAAGATAGCTATAAAAAATTTAACTTTGCCACACACCTTCTGTTTGCAGGGCACTAAGAGTTAAAGAAAAAATAGCACCTCAATCACGTAAGGAGCAGAGGACAGGCACTGGTTAAGTTAAATCTATCAGTGCTTGGTCCCTGCTCCACACAGAGGAACGGAAATGATGCCAGGCCTGCAGTGACTTATTACAAGGCTGTAAAGCAGAAGGCTATGCAAGTCAACAAATGGTTAGTGACAGGCAGGCTCCAAGCCCTTTACTGTACTCAACAGTCTCGCAAGCGAGGCGCATGCACACGCAGGCTTGACCCAAAAATACAAAAACAAGCATTCATAAAACAATTTAATTCACAAATAAACAAATTAATAGGTGGTTTGCAGCTTTCCTAAATTCAACTGAGGCCACTTATCCATACTATATTCTGTTTGATGCACTTGTACAACTTCCATGAATCAATCTGAGGATACTAACTTAATTTTTAGGCTCGAATTTAAAATTACTTCACATTTACTAAACATTTTGAAATTGTACATTCTGCTCTTTTATTTATATATGTGTATTAATCTGTTCATTTTTTAAAAAGTTTTCTAAGCAATCCTAGACCCCCTAAACAGGAATTACGGACACCCCACAAGCAACCCCCCCACTACTCTGCATAGGAATTCCTCTTCAGAAGAGTTGCTGCCATTTCTGACTCTATGCACCCCTTTTTCCTCTCTACCTCAAGTGCCCTTTTTTCAGCATCAAGCACAATTGGCAACATTTCTCTGGGAAATGGCAGCTATGATTGCCTCCTTTGTTCTCCTGCACTCCCAATCACCCTTCGACAGAGGGTTAAAGTGCTAAGACAGTCTTGTGAGCCTTTGAGTCCAAAAGCTTCAGCTCAACTGGCATTTTAGAGGCATTACCTGGAAATGCTTTGTGTTCAACTTCCTGATGTTTTTTCAGCAGTTGATCTGGTTTGAGCTCAAAGACTGCCTCTTCAGTGTCAGATACTTGCCCCTACGCCACCTGTGTCTTCAATGATCTCATTGCTCAGTCTGAGATACCTCAGTGACAAAATTCCCTTCTTTTGCGCCTGTATAGAGGCCTAATGCGCCTGCACTCTCTGGTTCTAAGAATTTCTGGTTGGAACTCTGCATAAGCTTATCAGCCCTTGGTACTGTAGTTTGTTGGCAAACACAGATTGCACACTTGGTGGTTGTCTTTGGGTGAATTTATGATGGCCACTGGTGCAGAATCTAAAGGGTGTATTTGAGATCTCCTTCAATGATTCCAGCAATCCGTTTGTGCCTTTTCTTACCGCGTGGTTGGTTGCCCACATTGACCACCTACTTTTGGGGTGTTTTTTTTCTACAGGTGTTGTCTTTAGAAAGCTTTTTCTCCAGAATCTCTCAATGATCTGTCAAAATATTCAGCTTCTTTTTCAGTATCTGTGGAGGTTGAAGCTGTTGCTTTCAGACAATTCGTAAGGGGGAAAAAAGGGTGGTTAAGATGTCAACAATGTACAGGGGCTTCTGAGAGAAAGGCAGAGCACCAAATGGTAACAGAAAACAAAGAGCAAGAAGACAAAGAAAACAAACAAGAAACATTGACTCAGATGGTATCCCGGACCCAAACACTGGATGGCAGAATAATGCAGATCATGTGAATCTAGAAAGGTCAATGCTGCACAACTATATATACGGAGGTGTTCTAGGGTCTGCCTCTTTAATCATGGGATTATTCAGATTCTTAGCAATATCATAGATGCTCCTATGATGCAGAACGTTTTCTTTCATAGCAACATATCGTTCATATATTCACAAGCATTAGTTAAAATGACCAAAGGACTACCAATGCGGAGAATACATACAAAAGGGGGAAACGAGGTACATCATAAATAGGTTATTGAGTACTAATTACAACTTCAGACAATGAGAACAATGACAGTGGAGAAAGTGAGTGGATGCTCACATTGCATATTCTAAACGTCGGTGGAACACTCCAGTGAAAAGTGCTCCTGCAACCATCATGCCTCTGGAGGAGTGAACCTCTATTCTGTAACTCAAAGGCTCTCAATGCAAGCTGAGATGTCTTGTTTCAAAATAGGGCAGCTCTTGCTAGAAATCCAGAAGAACTGATCAGTCATGCAGAAGTCCTTTTTCCCGTCAAGGTAACATTTCAGAGCACATATGAAATCTAGTGAGCGCAAGGGTTTTAAAAATGGCAGGGCAATCTTCTCTCTCAGGTGAAGGGATAATGGTCCTTCTGGAACCAAATTAGGATTATTGAGGAGTGTCACTTAATCTATGATGGACTTCATGCACTGGGCTGCTGGCTGTACAGAGAATGCTTTGCTTCACTTTGAATAACACATTATCTCTAGGATGAAAGTTGAATCTCCCAATTCTGCAAAGCAGAAGAGACTGTAAGAGAACAGCTGTTTCCACGGCAGCATCTGAAATAAAGTCTCAGTCTGCACAGACTGTTCTCATAGGAGCCTCTAAAGCAGTGTTCAATTAACATATCTGAGTTTTTACTAGCAGGGGATCGTGCAGAACACAAAAGAAAAGGTTTCAGCACCCAAGTGAAGACTATATGAATGCTAGGTTTCCGGGAGTACACGATATTTCAGAATTACATAATTTACCAAAGGTTTGACGAGCACCTCTTGATAGAAGCTGAAAGGCAAGCAGGCTTTTCAGAGCAAGCCTGGCATCCCCAAATTACAAAAAAAAAAAAAGTGTGGCAAAAGTCTAGGGGCAACCTATTGACAGCTCTTACAGGAACCATGACAGGCATGTGTCATGAGGTGGAATTGGACGTCTTGCACAAACCGATCCGGCTGTGCAAAAAAGTATGTAGGCTATCCTTGCATCGTGCAAGCACTTGGTTGACCACCAGAATGAACCAAACAAATTCAATAAACTGGCCTACTGAAGCTGCCACTGAAGGTCCGACAGCGCTGGGGTAGCCACATCCACAGCCTACAGTGTGGGATCAGGGGAATGCAGAATGACTTGCTGGTTAAGACCATGTATATCTGGACAGTGATTTTCTGCATTTAGTGGATATTTGAGCCAGAGACATAAAACGATCTGCTCAGTCTAGTGTAAGCTTGCAAACTGTCCATGCAGTCGATCTGCAAAGAATATTGTATCAACTTAGGGAAATACTGTATTTTCGTTTGTTGAGGCCCAACTGTTAAGGAGACATACTGAGGACTGCTGATGAAGCCCTCTGAGGGAGCTTTCAAAAACCTGCATCTATGTATGGGAATACTCATACTTCTTGAGTTCAAAGATGGGCTGCCACCTGGGTGAGTGACTTTTTTGTTTGTAGTTGCCCATTGAATTCCAGCCCTGCTGATGAAACAAGCCATCAGAAGAAACAGTTTACAGACAATAACAGCCATAATGTATAGCACCAAATGATAAGATTTATAACTGAGGAGGCTAGGCTGCCTATACAAACAATCAAAGGGACTGTGATTGCTTGCAGTTTCATCAGTAAGAAAACAAGTTACTTACCTGTAATGAAAATGTCACTTACCCAGTGTACATCTGTTCGTGGCATTAGTCGCTGCAGATTCACATGTTGAGCACAGTCCGCTGCCTGGCTCGGAGTATTTATTACAAGTTGTTTTTCTTCGAAGAAGTCTTTTTTGGTCACGGGACCGAAGGACTCCTCCCTCTTCGGCTCCATTGCGCATGGGCGTCGACTCCATCTTAGATTGTTTTCCCCGCAGAGGGTGAGGCTGGAGTTGTTTGCTATAAATAGTGCCCATGCAATGGAGTGAATACGTATGTACATAAAAAGTTTATAATAATTATTTACAAATGTACAAATGTTTAAGATTCAAGATTTACTTCTAAACGGCTACAGGCTTCCCGGGGAGGCGGGAGGGCACATGTGAATCTGCAGCGACTAATGCCACGAACAGATGTACACTGGGTAAGTGACATTTTCAGTTCGATGGCATATGTTGCTGCAGATACACATGTTGAGCATAGACTATAAAGCAGTTACCTCCCCTAAAAGCGGTGGTTTAGCCTGTAGGAGTTGAAGTAGTTTGGAATAATGTTCTTAGTACAGCTTGGCCCACTGTAGCTTGTTGTGCATTTAGTACATCTACACAGTAGTGTTTAGTAAATGTATGAGGCGTAGACCAGGTTGCAGCCTTACATATTTCGCTCATAGGAATGTTTCCTAGAAAGGCCATTGTAGCACCTTTCTTTCTGGTTGAGTGTGCCTTTGGTGTAATAGGCAATTCTCTCTTGGCTTTAAGATAGCATGTTTGAATACATCTGACTATCCATCTAGCAATGCCTTGTTTAGAGATTGGATTTCCTATGTGTGGTTTTTGAAAAGCTATGAACAGTTGTTTTGTTTTCCTGATTAACTTTGTTCTGTCAATGTAGTACATTAGTGCTCTTTTGATGTCTAATGTATGTAGTGCCCTTTCAGCCACGGAATCTGGCTGTGGGAAGAACACTGGTAATTCTACTGTTTGATTTAAATGGAATGGTGAGATTACTTTTGGTAGAAATTTTGGATTTGTTCTTAGAACTATTTTATTTTTGTGTATTTGAATAAATGGTTCTTGTATGGTAAATGCCTGTATTTCACTTACTCTTCTGAGGGATGTGATTGCAATGAGAAATGCGACTTTCCACGTTAAATATTGAATCTCACAGGAATGCATGGGTTCAAAAGGTGGACCCATGAGTCTTGTTAAGACAATGTTAAGGTTCCATGAAGGAACTGGTGGTGTTCTTGGTGGTATAATTCTTTTTAGCCCTTCCATGAATGCTTTAATAACTGGTATTCTAAATAGAGACGATGAATGAGTAGTTTTTGTAGGTAAGCAGATATTGCTGCGAGGTGTATTTTTATAGATGAAAAAGCGAGGTTTGCTTTTTGCAAATGTAGTAAGTATCCCACTATGTCCTTTGTAGAGGCATGCAATGGTTGGATTTGATTGGTATGGCAGTAGCAAACAAATCTTTTCCACTTAGATGCATAGCAGTGTCTAGTGGAAGCTTTTCTAGCTTGTTTTATGACCTCCATACATTCTTGTGTGAGGTCTAAGTGTCCGAATTCTAGGATTTCAGGAGCCAAATTGCTAGATTCAATGATGCTGGGTTTGGATGCCTGATCTGTTGTTTGTGTTGTGTTAACAGATCTGGTCTGTTGGGTAGTTTGACATGCGGTACTAGTGAAAGGTCTAGTAGAGTTGTATACCAAGGTTGTCTTGCCCATGTGGGTGCTATCAGTATGAGTTTGAGTTGGTTTTGACTCAATTTGTTTACTAGATATGGAAGGAGAGGGAGAGGGGGAAAAGCGTATGCAAATATCCCTGACCAACTCATTCATAGAGCATTGCCTTGTGATTCGCGGTGTGGGTACCTGGATGCGAAGTTTTGGCATTTTGCGTTTTCTTTTGTTGCGAACAAATCTATCTTGGGTGTTCCCCAAATTTGAAAGTAATTGTTCAGAACTTGGGGGTGAATTTCCCATTCGTGGACTTGTTGGTGATCTCGCGAAAGGTTGTCTGCTAGTTGGTTTTGGATCCCTGGAATAAATTGTGCTATTAGGCGAATGTGGTTGTGAATCGCCCACTGCCATATTTTTTGTGTTAGGAGACACAATTGTGTTGAGTGTGTTCCTCCTTGTTTGTTTAAATAATACATTGTTGTCATGTTGTCTGTTTTGACAAGAATGTATTTGTGTGTTATTATGGGTTGAAAGGCTTTTAACGCTAGAAATACTGCTAAGAGTTCTAGGTAATTTATATGAAATTTTGTTTGGTGTACGTCCCATTGTCCTTGAATGCTGTGGTGATTGAGGTGTGCTCCCCACCCTGTCATGGAAGCATCTGTTGTTATAACGTATTGAGGCACTGGGTCCTGAAATGTCCGCCCTTTGTTTAAATTGTTGCTGTTCCACCATAGAAGCGAGAGGTATGTTTGGCGGTCTACCAACACCAGATCTAGAAGTTGACCCTGTGCTTGTGACCATTGTGATGCTAGACACTGTTGTAAGGGTCGCATGTGTAGTCTTGCGTTTGGGACAATGGCTATGCATGATGACATCATGCCTAGAAGTTTTAGCACAAATTTTGCTTGTATCTTTTGGTTTGGAAACATAGCACTTATTACCTTGTGGAATGCTTGAACTCTTTGTGGACTTGGAGTGGCAATTCCTTTTGATGTGTTGATGGTTGCCCCTAGATATTGTTGTGTCTGACACGGTTCGAAGTGTGACTTTGTATAGTTGATGGAGAAACCCAGTTTGTGAAGGGTTTGTATGACATATGTGGTGTTGTTTGTGCACTTTCTTACTGTGTTGGTCTTGATTAGCCAATCGTCTAGGTAAGGAAACACATGTATTTGTTGTCTCCTGATGTGTGCTGCTACTACTGCTAGACATTTTGTGAATACTCTTGGTGCAGTTGTTATTCCGAATGGCAACACCTTGAATTGGTAATGTATTCCTTTGAATACGAACCTTAGGTACTTTCTGTGAGAAGGATGTATCGGTATATGAAAGTACGCATCTTTTAGGTCTAATGTGGTCATGTAATCTTGCTGTTTGAGCAGTGGAATGATGTATTGTAGTGTGACCATGTGAAAGTGGTCCGATATGATGTAGGTATTTAGTGTCCTGAGATCTAATATTGGTCTTAATGTTTTGTCTTTTTTTGGAATTAGAAAGTACAGGGAGTAAACTCCTGTGTTTTTTTGTTGTACTGGTACTAACTCTATTGCATCCTTTTGCAGTAGTGCTTGAACTTCTAGTCCTAAAAGTTCTAAATGTTGTGGTGACATTTTGCGTGTTTTTGGAGGGATGTTTGGTGGGAATTTGTGGAATTCTATGCAATAGCCATGTTGGATTATTGCTAGTACCCAATTGTCTGTTGTAATCTGCTGCCTGCTGTTTAGGTGGAGGTGTTTTTGGAGTCTGGAATCTTCCCCTACTCCTTGGGAATTGACCCCCTCTATATCCCCTGAAACCTCCCCTTTGGAATGAACCCTGATATGGTGTGGTTCTTGTTTGTTGGCTGGTGGTGTCTGTGGGTTGGCCACGAAACCCCCCTCTAAATGGAGTTTTTCTAAAAGAGCCTCTGCTCTGCGGGGAGTAGAGTGCGCCCATGGCTTTGGCCGTGTCTGTGTCCTTTTTAAGTTTTTCAATGGCTGTGTCCACTTCAGGGCCAAAAAGTTGTTTTTCGTTGAAGGGCATATTAAGGACAGCCTGCTGGATTTCAGGTTTGAACCCTGAAGTGCGGAGCCAAGCGTGTCTCCTTATGGTGACAGCAGTGTTGACTGTTCTTGCTGCAGTATCGGCTGCGTCCATTGAAGAGCGGATTTGATTGTTTGAGATCGTTTGTCCCTCTTCAACTATTTGCTGCGCCCTTTTTTGGTATTCCTGGGGAAGATGGTCTATGAGAAGTTGCATCTCATCCCAGTGTGCGCGGTCATATCGGGCTAGCAGCGCTTGAGAATTTGCGATGCGCCATTGGTTGGCTGCCTGTGATGCGACTCTTTCCTGCTGCATCAAATTTTCGGCTTTCTTTGTCCGGAGGTGGGGCGTCGGCAGATGTATGGGAATTTGCTCTTTTGCGAGCTGCCCCTACTACTACGGAGTCAGGTGGTAACTGCGAAGTAATAAACACTGGGTCTGTGGGTGGTGGTTTGTATTTCTTATCCACCCTTGGGGTGATGGCTCTTGATTTTACGGGCTCTTCAAAAATTTATTTTGCGTGCCGTAACATCCCTGGTAGCATTGGGAGACATTGATATTGGCTATGTGTAGCCGAGAGGGTGTTAAATAAAAAATCATCCTCTATAGGATCGGAATGCAGTTGGACATTGTGGAATTCTGCTGCCCTAGCCACCAGTTGCGAGTATGAGGTACTGTCCTCTGGCGGTGACGGCTTTGTGGGGTATGAATCGGGATCATTGTCCGGCACTGGGGTGTCGTATAGGTCCCAAGCGTCTTGATCCTGATTATCTTGACTTATAGTAGTTTGCGCTGGTGAGTGCATTTGTGGCGGTGTTTGTGCCGGCGATGCCTGTTGTGGTGGAGAGGGCGGAGGCGTGACCTTTTTAACCACTTTGGCTTGTGGTTGTGCGTCATCCTTGAGAAATCCGATCCTTCTTTTTCTCATTATTGGGGGAAGGGTTGATATCTTCCCTGTGTCTTGTTGGATGTACAGTCTCTTTTGTGTGTAGTCTGATTCTACACTTTGGAGCTCTTGTCCAAATCTGTGCATCTGGCCACTTATTCCTTGTTCCTCTGTGTAGGAAGGAGGTGTGGAACTTTTCGGCGCCGAGAGAGAATCTTTTTTCGGCTTCGGTACCGACTGAATTTTTGTGGCTTTCGGCAGTGTGTCTCGGTGCCGATGTTTTTCGGTGCCTGCATCTTGTTTTTGCTTCTCGGAGCCGAGGTTGCTCCATGGCGGTCCCTCGACCGGAGTCGGGTGTCTTCGCTATGGGCGTGCCCTTTTTCGGCGCCTTCGACGGCTCGCCGGTTTTATGGGTCGAGCCATGGCCTGTTGGCAGTGGCATCCCCTGGGCTTTTGTTTTTTCGATGGTTTTTATTTTCGACGTCTTACTCACTGTTTGTTGTTGTTGTTGTTCGACGTCGGAGTCTCCGGATTCTGAGTCCGGAACCGAGAATGTTTCCTCTTCGTCGTCGAAACGTTGTTTTGTCGGCGTGGACGCCATTTGTAGACGCCTGGCTCTTCGGTCCCGGAGTGTTTTTCTGGACCGGAAGGCTCGACAGGCCTCACAGGTATCCTCCTTGTGCTCGGGGGACAAGCACAAGTTACAGACCAAGTGCTGATCTGTATAAGGATACTTACTGTGACATTTTGGGCAGAAACGGAACGGGGTCCGTTCCATCGGCTTCGACGTCGCACGCGGTCGGGCCGACCAGGCCCCGATGGGGGATCGAAGCTACCCCAAAGTCTTCCGATGATCGGTGTCGATGTACCTAACTATCCCGATACCGAACGGAACAATACCGACGCTTTCTTCCGAGATTCTGACTAACTTTCCGAACCGAAACACGGAGCGAAAAGGAATACGTCCGAACCCGACAGCGGAAAAAAACAATCTAAGATGGAGTCGACGCCCATGCGCAATGGAGCCGAAGAGGGAGGAGTCCTTCGGTCCCGTGACCAAAAAAGACTTCTTCGAAGAAAAACAACTTGTAATACTCCGAGCCCAACACCAGGCAGCGGACTGTGCTCAACATGTGTATCTGCAGCAACATATGCCATCGAACCTACAGTTATCCAGTATAGGTATCTTTCATAAATTCACATGCTTGAATCATCCCCGAAGTGGGAGTCCCACGGTACATAAAAAGCAATAATTAACAAATATTTCTTTTTTCTTCTATAGGCTATAATGGCAACACCAGTCACTCATATAGCCTATCTAAGTCCTTTTGTGAAAGGACCCAAACCTGGCTGCCTGCCAATCAGGCACCAACACTCTCCAGAGAAGCTCCTTCCCTCAGATTTTCAAGCACAAGAGTGAAAAAGATTATGACCCAAGAGGAAATGCGAGCGTCTGAGGGGAGGAGGGTCGGTCGCATGTGAATTTATGAAAGATACTAATACTGGATAACTGTAGTTACAGGTAAGTAACTTGTTTTCTTATCCAGTATTGGATCTTTCATAAATTCACATGCTTCAATCTGATAAGCCAGCAGTACTCTTGATAAACATCATGCCCGCAGTGGATGGAGGGTGTGAGCATAGAAATCCTCTAAAACACATCATCAAATAACCAGCTCATAAATCTTGTATTATGAGCCTAAAACAAATGTGTGTATATGGAAAATGTCACTTACCCAGTGTACATCTGTTCGTGGCATTAGTCGCTGCAGATTCACATGCTGTGCACAGTCCGCCGTCTGGTGTTGGGCTCGGAGTGTTACAAGTTGGTTTTCTTCGAAGAAGTCTTTTCGAGTCACGAGACCGAGGGACTCCTCCCACTTCGGTTCCATTGCGCATGGGCGTCGACTCCATCTTAGATTGTTTTCCTCGCAGAGGGTGAGGTAGGAGTTGTGTATGCTAGTAATAGTGCCCATGCAATGGAATGAATATGTATGTACAAAATGAAGGTTAAAGTATGAAAATGTCACTTACCCAGTGTACATCTGTTCGTGGCATCAGTCGCTGTAGATTCGCATGTTTTGCAATAGCTCGCCATCTGGTGTTGGGCCGGAGTGTTACAAGTTGTTTTTCTTCGAAGAAGTCTTTCGAGTCACGGGACCGAGTGACTCCTCCTTTTGTCTCCATTGCGCATGGGCGTCTACTCCATCTTCGATTGTTTTTCCCCGCAGAGGGTGAGGTAGGAGTTGAATTGTAGTAATAGTGCCCATGCAATGGAGTGACTAAGTATGTACCTATTTAAGGTTGAGATGATACATATACAAATAGTTGAAGGTAACTTCCAAACTGCTACAGGCTCCCGGGGAGGCGGGTGGGCACATGCGAATCTACAGCGACTGATGCCACGAACAGATGTACACTGGGTAAGTGACCTTTTAAGTTCGATGGCATCTGTCGCTGTAGATACGCATGTTTTGCATAGACTAGTAAGCAGTTATCTCCCCAAAAGCGGTGGCTCAGCCTGTAGGAGTGGAAGTAGTTTGAAATAATGTTCTTAATACGGCTTGACCTACTGTGGCTTGTTGTGCGGATAACACATCTACACAGTAGTGCTTGGTGAATGTGTGAGGCGTAGACCATGTGGCTGCCTTACATATTTCTTGCATTGGGATGTTTCCTAGAAAGGCCATGGTAGCACCCTTCTTTCTGGTTGAGTGTGCCCTTGGTGTAATGGGCAGCTGTCGTTTAGCTTTAAGGTAGCAGATTTGGATGCATTTAACTATCCATCTGGCTATACCTTGTTTTGATATTGGGTTTCCTGCATGAGGTTTTTGAAATGCAATAAATAGTTGTTTAGTCCTTCTGATGTTCTTTGTTCTGTCAATGTAATACATTAATGCTCTTTTGACATCTAATGTATGTAGTGCCCTTTCAGCTACGGTATCTGGCTGTGGAAAGAACACTGGAAGTTCCACTGTTTGATTTAGATGGAACGGTGAAATAACCTTTGGCAAAAATTTAGGATTAGTCCTTAGGACGACCTTATTCTTGTGTAGTTGTATAAAAGGTTCTTGTATTGTAAACGCCTGAATCTCGCTTACTCTTCTTAGGGAAGTAATGGCGATGAGAAATGCAACCTTCCAGGTTAGGAACTGTATTTCGCAGGAGTGCATGGGTTCAAAAGGTGGACTCATAAGTCTAGTTAGGACAACATTTAGGTTCCATGAAGGAACAGGTGGTGTTCTTGGTGGTATAATTCTCCTAAGGCCCTCCATGAATGCCTTAATGACTGGTATCTTATATAGGGAAGTTGAATAGGTAGTCTGCAGGTATGCAGATATTGCTGCAAGGTGTATTTTAATGGAAGAGAAAGCCAGGTTAGATTTTTGTAAGTGAAGCAAGTAGCCCACTACATGTTCTGGAGTTGTGTGTAAAGGTTGTATTTGATTAATATGGCAGTAGCAAACAAACCTCTTCCATTTACTTGCATAGCAGTGCCTGGTGGATGGCCTTCTGGCTTGCTTTATGACTTCCATACATTCTTGGGTAAGTTGTAAGTGCCCGAATTCTAGGATCTCAGGAGCCAGATTGCTAGATTCAGCGATGCTGGATCTGGGTGTCTGATCTTTTGGTTGTGTTGTGTCAACAGATCTGGCCTGTTGGGCAATTTGATGTAGGGTACTACTGATAGGTCTAGCAGCGTTGTGTACCAGGGTTGCCTTGCCCAAGTTGGTGCTATCAATATGAGTTTGAGTTTGTTTTGACTGAGTTTGTTTACCAGGTAAGGAAGGAGAGGGAGAGGAGGTAAAGCGTAAGCAAATATCCCTGACCAGTTCATCCATAGGGCATTGCCTAGGGACTGTTTGTGTGGGTATCTGGATGCGAAGTTTTGGCATTTTGCGTTCTCCTTCGTCGCAAACAAGTCTATTTGAGGTGTTCCACAGAGTTTGAAATAGGTGTTCAGAATTTGGGGGTGAATTTCCCATTCGTGGACCTGTTGGTGATCTCGAGAGAGGTTGTCTGCGAGTTGATTTTGGATCCCTGGTATAAATTGTGCTATTAGGCGAATTTGGTTGTGAATTGCCCAACGCCAAATTTTTTGTGCTAGCAGGCTTAACTGCTTGGAGTGTGTCCCCCCTTGCTTGTTTAGATAATACATTGTTGTCATGTTGTCTGTCTTGACGAGAATGTATTTGTGAACTATTATTGGTTGGAAAGCTTTTAGTGCTTGAAAAACTGCTAGTAGTTCTAGGTGATTTATATGCAGTTTTGTTTGATGTACGTTCCATTGTCCTTGTATGCTGTGTTGATCGAGGTGTGCTCCCCACCCTGTCATGGAAGCATCTGTTGTTATTACGTATTGTGGCACTGGGTCTTGGAAAGGCCGCCCCTTGTTTAAATTTATGTTGTTCCACCACAGAAGCGAGAGGTAAGTTTGGCGGTCTATTAACACCAGATCTAGAAGATGACCCTGTGCTTGAGACCACTGTGATGCTAGGCACTGTTGTAAGGGCCTCATGTGCAGTCTTGCGTTTGGGACAATGGCTATGCATGAAGACATCATGCCTAGGAGTTGCAATATCATCTTTGCTTGTATCTTTTGTGTTGGATACATGCGTTGTATGATGGTGTTGAAATTTTGAATTCTTTGGGGACTTGGAGTGGCTACTCCATTTGTTGTGTCTATTATGGCTCCTAGGTATTGTTGTACCTTGCACGGCAGAATGTTGGATTTCGTGAAGTTGACGGTGAACCCTAGTTTGAAGAGGGTTTGTATGATCTGATTTGTGTGATTTGAGCACTCTATTAACGAATGGGCCTTGATTAGCCAGTCGTCTAGATATGGGAACGCATGTATTTGCTGCCTTCTGATGTGTGCAGCGACTACCGCTAGACATTTGGTAAAGACTCTTGGTGCGGTTGTTAATCCGAAAGGCAGTACCTTGAATTGGTAATGTATTCCTTTGAATACAAACCTTAGGTATTTCCTGTGCGATGGGTGTATTGGTATATGGAAATACGCGTCCTTGAGGTCTAAAGTTGACATGTAGTCGTGTAGTTTTAGCAATGGTAATACTTCTTATAGTGTGACCATGTGAAAGTGGTCTGATTTGATGAATGTGTTCACTATTCTGAGGTCTAGGATTGGTCTCAGCGTTTTGTCCTTCTTTGGTATCAGAAAGTACAGTGAGTAAACTCCTGTGTTTCTTTGTGTGTTTGGCACTAATTCGATTGCATTCTTTTGCAGTAGTGCCTGCACTTCTATCTCCAGGAGATTGGAATGATGTTTTGTAAAATTTTGTGCTTTTGGTGGTATGTTTGGAGGGAATTGTAGAAATTCTATGCAATAACCATGTTGGATAATTGCTAGAACCCAAGTGTCTGTAGTGATTTCCTCCCATGCTTTGTAATAATGACTTATTCTTCCCCCCACTGGTGTTGTGTGGAGGGGGTGAGTGACGTGTGAGTCACTGCTTAGTAGAAGGGGTTTTAGGGCTTTGAAATTTTCCTCTATTTCTAGGGAATTGCCCTCCTCTATATTGTCCCCGAAAACCTCCTCTGTACTGTCCCTGGTAACTGGACGGTGTTGCCTGTGAGGTGCTGGCTTGTGTGCTTTGACCCCGAAACCCCCCTCTAAAGGGTGTTTTACGGAATGTGCTGTAATTCCCTCTGCTCTGCGGGGAGTAGAGTGCGCCCATGGCTTTAGCAGTGTCCGTGTCTTTTTTGAGTTTCTCAATCGCTGTGTCCACTTCTGGACCGAACAGTTCTTTTTCGTTAAAGGGCATATTGAGAACTGCTTGCTGAATCTCTGGTTTAAATCCAGACGTTCTGAGCCATGCATGCCTTCTGATAGTTACAGATGTATTAATTGTCCGTGCAGCTGTATCTGCAGCGTCCATGGAGGAGCGGATTTGGTTGTTGGAAATGCTCTGTCCCTCCTCAACCACTTGTTTTGCCCTATTTTGCAGGTCCTTGGGCAGATGGTCAATGAGATGTTGCATCTCATCCCAATGGGCTCTGTCATAGAGCGCAAGTAGTGCCTGGGAGTTAGCGATGCGCCACTGGTTTGCAGCTTGTGCTGCGACTCTTTTACCGGCTGCATCGAACTTGCGGCTTTCTTTATCTGGGGGTGGTGCATCTCCAGATGTGTGGGAGTTGGCCCTTTTCCTAGCTGCTCCTACAACGACAGAGTCTGGTGGCAGCTGTGTAGTGATGAAAGCCGGGTCTGTAGGAGGCGCCTTATACTTTTTTTCCACTCTTGGTGTGATTGCCCTACTTTTGACCGGCTCCTTAAAGATTTCTTTTGCGTGCCGGAGCATATCAGGGAGCATAGGCAGGCTTTGGTAGGATCTGTGGGTGGAGGAGAGTGTGTTGAATAAAAAGTCATCCTCGACCTGTTCTGAGTGGAGGCTCACATTGTGAAATTGTGCTGCTCTAGCCACCACTTGAGAATACGCAGTGCTGTCCTCTGGTGGAGATGGCTTCGTAGGGTATGCCTCCGGACTGTTATCTGACACTGGGGCGTCGTATAAGTCCCATGCGTCTTGATCTTGGTCACCCTGGCTCATGGTGGTGTGAGCTGGGGAATGTGATGGAGTTTGTGCTGGTGAGACGTTAATCACAGGTGGAGGAAAGGGTGGTGGGGTAACTTTTTTCACCACTTTTGTTTGTGGTGTTTGTTCAGTTTGGAACTCCAATCTTCTCTTCCTTCTAATAGGGGGAAGGGTGCTTATTTTTCCTGTCCCCTGCTGTATGAAAATACGCTTTTGCGTATGGTCTACATCCGTTGAGTGTAGTTCTTCCTCAAACCTATGCTTTTGCATTTGGGAGGTTAGCGAGTGCTCTTCTGTATAAGAGCCTGAAACTGGGTCGGTTGCAGTTTGTTTCGGCACCGAAACCCTGTCTGCATCTTTTTTCGGCTCCGAGGTGACTTTTTTCTTTTTCGGGGCCGAAACCTCTCGCCGTCGATCTTCTTCGGTGCCGCTGTCTCGGCGTCGAGCCGTGTCTACACCGGTATCTCGGTGTCGATGCTTGTCTCCAGCACTTTCTCGGTCCCGAGAAGGCTGCGTGCCGGTGTCTCGACCGGAGTAGGACGATCTCGGCACTGTTTGGGCCTTTTTCGGTGCCGACGGTCGGTCACCGAATTTATGGGTCGAGCCATGGCCTGATGGCAGTGGCGTCCCCTGGGCCTTGTAAATCTTCTTTTGAGTGGTTTTCGACGTCCTACTCACGGTTTGTGTCTCGTCGAATCCTTCGGAGTCCGATTCTTGGATCGAAAAGGATCCCTCCTCTTCTTGTTCCTCGAACTCCCGGTGGGCTGTCGGCGCGGACGCCATCTGAAGTCTTCTGGCTCGACGGTCTCGGAGAGTTTTTCGGGACCGGAACGCACGACAGGCCTCGCAGGTGTCTTCGCTGTGCTCAGGTGACAGGCACAGGTTGCAGACCAAGTGTTGGTCTGTATAGGGGTATTTATTGTGGCATTTGGGACAGAAACGGAACGGGGTCCGTTCCATCGGCGTTCTTCTGCACGCGGTCGGGCCGACCAGGCCCCGACGGGGGATCGAAAAACTACCCCGAAGGGCACCGGAGCTCTTCGATCTTCGATGCGGTGTTGAATCTAACTACGCCGATCCCGAACGCAACAATACCGACGAAAATCTTCTGAAATTAGCTATTTTTCCGTTCCGAAACTCGGAGCAACAGGAACACGTCCGAACCCGATGGCGGAAAAAAAACAATCGAAGATGGAGTCGACGCCCATGCGCAATGGAGACAAAAGGAGGAGTCACTCGGTCCCGTGACTCGAAAGACTTCTTCGAAGAAAAACAACTTGTAACACTCCGGCCCAACACCAGATGGCGAGCTATTGCAAAACATGCGTATCTACAGCGACAGATGCCATCGAACATATATTTACAAATGTACACATGTTGAAGATCTACTTCTAAACGGCTACAGGCTCCCGGGGAGGCGGGTGGGCGCATGTGAATCTGCAGCGACTAATGCCACGAACAGATGTACACTGGGTAAGTGACATTTTCCGTTCGGTGGCATGTGTAGCTGCAGATACACATGCTGTGCATAGACTAGTAAGCAGTTATCTCCCCAAAAGCGGTGGTTCAGCCTGTAGGAGTTGAAGTAGTTTGAAATAAAGTTCTTAGTACAGCTTGACCTACTGTGGCTTGTTGTGCAGATAACACATCTACACAGTAGTGCTTAGTAAATGTATGAGGCGTAGACCATGTTGCTGCCTTACATATTTCGTTCATTGGAATATTTCCTAGAAAGGCCATAGTAGCACCTTTCTTTCTGGTTGAGTGTGCCTTTGGTGTAATAGGCAGCTCTCTCTTTGCTTTAAGATAGCAGGTTTGAATGCACCTAACTATCCATCTAGCAATGCCTTGTTTTGAAATAGGATTTCCTGTATGAGGTTTTTGAAAGGCAATAAATAGTTGTTTTGTCTTTCTAATTAGTTTTGTTCTGTCAATGTAGTACATTAGTGCTCTTTTGATGTCTAATGTATGTAGTGCTCTTTCAGCTACGGAATCTGGCTGTGGGAAGAACACTGGTAATTCTACTGTTTGATTTAAGTGGAACGGTGAGACAACCTTTGGTAAGAATTTTGGATTTGTTCTTAGAACTATTTTATTTTTATGTATTTGAATAAATGGTTCTTGTATGGTAAATGCCTGAATCTCACTCACTCTTCTTAGAGATGTGATGGCAATGAGAAATGCAACTTTCCACGTTAAGTATTGCCTTTCACAAGAATGCATGGGCTCGAAAGGTGGACCCATGAGTCTTGTTAAGACAATGTTGAGGTTCCATGAAGGAACAGGTGGTGTCCTTGGTGGTATAATTCTCTTTAGGCCTTCCATAAACGCTTTAATTACTGGTATTCTGAATAGTGAAGTTGAGTGAGTAATTTGATGGTAAGCAGATATTGCGGTGAGATGTATCTTTATGGAAGAAAAAGCTAGATTTGATTTTTGCAAATGTAGTAAATATCCTACTACATCTTTTGGAGATGTGTGTAATAGTTGAATTTGATTGTTATGGCAGTAACAAACAAATCTTTTCCATTTATTTGCATAGCAGTGTCTAGTGGAAGGTCTTCTTACTTGTTTTATGACCTCCATACATTCCTGTGTGAGGTCTAAGTGTCCGAATTCTAGGATTTCAGGAGCCAGATTGCTAGATTCAGCGATGCTGGGTTTGGATACCTGTTCTGTTGTTTGTGTTGTGTTAACAGATCTGGTCTGTTGGGTAGCTTGACATGAGGTACTACTGACAGGTCTAGTAGTGTTGTGTACCAAGGTTGTCTTGCCCATGTTGGTGCTAATAGTATGAGTTTGAGTTTGTTTTGACTCAATCTGTTTACTAGATATGGAAGGAGAGGGAGAGGGGGGAAAAGCATACGCAAATATCCCTGACCAGTTCATCCATAGAGCATTGCCTTGGGATCGCTGGTGTTGGTACCTGGATGCGAAGTTTTGGCATTTTGAGTTTTCTTTTGTTGCAAATAGGTCTATTTGGGGTGTTCCCCAAATTTGAAAGTAAGTGTTCAGTATTTGGGGGTGAATTTCCCATTCGTGGATTTGTTGGTGATCTCGAGAGAGATTGTCTGCTAGCTGGTTTTGGATCCCTGGAATAAACTGTGCTATTAGGCGAATGTGGTTGTGAATCGCCCAATGCCATATTTTTTGTGTTAGGAGACACAACTGTGTTGAGTGTGTCCCCCCTTGTTTGTTTAAATAATACATTGTTGTCATGTTGTCTGTTTTGACAAGAATGTATTTGTGGGTTATCATGGGCTGAAATGCTTTTAGCGCTAGAAATACTGCTAACAGTTCTAGGTGATTTATGTGAAACTGCCTTTGATGTATGTCCCATTGTCCTTGGATGCTGTGTTGATTGAGGTGTGATCCCCACCCTGTCATGGAAGCATCGGTTGTTATGACGTATTGTGGCACTGGGTCTTGGAAAGGCCGCCCTTTGTTTAAATTTGTACTGTTCCACCATAGAAGCGAGAGGTATGTTTGGCGGTCTATCAACACCAGATCTAGAAGTTGACCCTGTGCATGTGACCATTGTGATGCTAGGCACTGTTGTAAGGGCCGCATGTGTAAGCTTGCGTTTGGGACAATGGCTATGCATGAAGACATCATGCCTAGGAGTTTTAATACCATTTTTGCTTGTATCTTTTGTGTTGGATACATGGCCTGTATTACCTTGTGAAATGTTTGAACCCTTTGTGGACTTGGAGTGGCTATCCCTTCTGTTGTGTTGATTGTCGCTCCTAAGTATTGCTGTGTTTGGCACGGCAAAAGGTGTGACTTTGCATAGTTGATGGAGAAACCTAGCTTGTGAAGGGTCTGTATGACATACTTTGTGTGATATGAACACTTTGTTAGCGTGTTGGTTTTGATTAACCAGTCGTCTAAGTAAGGGAACACGTGTATTTGCTGCCTTCTGATATGTGCAGCTACTACTGCTAGGCATTTTGTAAAGACTCTTGGCGCGGTTGTTATTCCGAATGGCAACACTTTGAATTGGTAATGTATTCCTTTGAATACGAACCTTAGGTATTTCCTGTGTGAAGGATGTATCGGTATATGGAAATACGCATCTTTTAGGTCTAATGTTGTCATGTAGTCTTGCTGTTTGAGCAGTGGGATTACGTCTTGTAATGTGAAAGTGGTCTGATTTGATGAAGGTATTTAGTGTTCTGAGATCTAGTATTGGTCTCAGAGTTTTGTCCTTTTTTGGTATTAGAAAGTACAGTGAGTAAACTCCTGTATTTTTCTGTAGACTTGGTACTAATTGTATTGTGTCCTTTTGCAGTAATGCTTGAACTTCTAGTCCTAGAAGATCTATATGCTGTTTTGACAGTGTGTTTTCGGTGGGACGTTTGGAGGGAATTGGAGAAATTCTATGCAATAACCATTCTGGATAATTGCTAAGACCCAAGTGTCTGTTGTTATTTCCTCCCAAGATTTGTAGAACTGGCTTAGTCTTCCCCCCACTGGTGTTGTGTGAAGGGGTTGTGTGACTTGTGAGTCACTGTTTATTTTGAGGGGTTTTGGGACCTTTAAATTTTCCCCGATTCCTTGGGAATTGGCCTCCTCTGTATTGTCCCCGGTAGGTGGTCTTGTTTGTGAGGTGTTGGTTTCTGTGGGTTGACCTCGAAACCCTCCCCTAAAAGGTGTTTTCCAAAATGTGCCTCTGCTCTGCGGGGGAGTACAGTGCGCCCATGGCTTTGGCTGGATCAGTGTCCTTTTTTAGTTTTTCAATGGCAGTGTCCACCTCCGGCCCAAACAATTGCTGTTCATTAAACGGCATATTGAGCACAGCCTGTTGTATTTCAGGTTTGAACCCAGATGTGCGCAGCCATGCGTGCCTCCTTATTGTGACTGCAGTGTTTATTGTCCGTGCAGCTGTATCCGCTGCATCCATGGAAGACCGTATCGGATTGTTCGAGATACTTTGTCCCTCTTCCACCACCTGTTGGGCTCTTTTTTGGAGCTCTTTGGGTAGGTGTTCGATGAGATGTTGCATTTCATACCAATGAGCCCTGTCGTATCTTGCCAAGAGTGCTTGCGAGTTGGCGATACGCCACTGATTTGCTGCTTGTGCTGCAACCCTTTTTCCCGCTGCATCAAATTTGCGGCTCTCCTTGTCCGGAGGTGCTGCGTCGCCTGATGTATGCAAGTTGGCTCTCTTACGAGCTGCCCCCACAACTACTGAGTCCGGTGTCAGTTGTGTTGTAATAAATATAGGGTCTGTGGGTGGTGCCTTATATTTTTTCTCCACCCTTGGAGTTCTAGCTCTGCTTTTAACTGGCTCCTGAAATATTTGTTTCGAGTGCCTTAGCATTCCTGGGAGCATGGGAAGGCTTTGATAATGGCTATGGGTGGAGGACAAGGTGTTAAAGAGGAAGTCATCCTCAATAAGCTCCGAATGTAGTGATACATTATGGAATTCGGCTGCCCTAGCGACCACCTGTGCATATGATGTACTGTCCTCAGGTGGTGACGGTTTAGTTGGCTACGACTCTGGGCTATTGTCTGATACTGGGGCGTCTTAGAGGTCCCATGCATCTGGATCATCCTGGCTCATTGTGGTATGAGCTGGCGAGTGTGTTAATGGTGGAGTTTGCGCCGGTGATGCATGAGTTGATGGTGGTGGAGAAGGTGGTGGAGTTACTTTCTTCACCACCTTTGCTTGTGGTGGCTTGTCTCCTTGTTGGAAGGCAAGTTTCCTTTTGATTTTGATTGGGGGGAAGAGTGCTGATCCTCCCAGTATCTTTTTGAATAAAGAGCCGCTTTTGCGTGTGATCTGGCTCTATTGTTTGTAATTCCTCTTCAAATCTGTGTTTTTTCATTTGAGAGGACAGTCCTTGTTCCTCTGAGTAGGAACTGATTCTCGGTTCGGATGCCGGATGTTTCGGCACCGAAACCTTTTCTACTGATTTTTTCGGCTCCGACAAAATCTTTTTTCTTTTGTGCGTCGTGCCCTCTTGGTGCCGACCAATCTCGGTGCGCCGCTGTCTCGGTGCCGAATGTTTTCTGCGCCACTCTCTCGGGCCCGAGAGTGCTGCGTGCCTGTATCTCGACCGGAGTCGGATGACTTCGGCACCAGCCCGCCCTTTTTCGGTGCCGATGGACGGTCACCTACTTTTCGGGTTAAGCCATGGCCTGTTGGCGGTGGCGTCCCCTGGGCTTTGTCAGTCTTTTTGTGAGCTTTTTGTTTCGACGTCTTACTCACGGTTGACATTTCTTCGGCGTCGAGTTCTTCGGAATCCGACTCGTGGATGGAGAAAGTTTCTTCTTCTTCCTCCTCGAACCGTTGTTGTCCTGTCGCCGTGGACGCCATCTGCAATCTCCTGGCTCTTCGTCTCGGAGCGTTTTCCTCGACCGAAACGCGCGACAGGCTTCGCACGTATCCTCCTTGTGCTCGGGGGACAGGCACAAGTTACAGACCAAATGTTGATCCATATAGGGATATTTATTATGGCATTTAGGACAGAATCGGAACGGGGTCCGTTCCATCAGTCTTGAAGTCGCACGCGGTCGGGCCGACCAGGCCCCGACGGGGGATCGAAATTACCCCGAAGGGCTACCGGAGCTCTTCAAGATTCGGTGTCGATTTGTTCTAACTAACCCGATACAGAACGAAACAATACCGACAAATTTTTCCAAGATTCTGACTAACTTTCCGACCCAAACACGGAGCGAAAAGGAACACGTCCGAACCCGATGGCGGAAAAAAAACAATCTAAGATGGAGTCGACGCCCATGCGCAATGGAACCGAAGTGGGAGGAGTCCCTCGGTCTCGTGACTCGAAAAGACTTCTTCGAAGAAAAACAACTTGTAACACTCGGAGCCCAACACCAGACGGCGGACTGTGCACAGCATGTGTATCTGCAGCTACACATGCCACCGAACATATATATATATATACATATAGCAGTGTTTATTGTCCTTGCAGCTGTATCTGCTGCATCCATGGAAGACCGTATCTGATTATTTGAGATACTTTGTCCCTCTTCTACCACCTGTTGCGCTCTTTTTTGGAACTCCTTGGGTAAGTGTTCGATGAAATGTTGCATTTCATCCCAATGAGCTCGGTCGTATCTTGCCAAAAGTGCTTGTGAATTGGCAATACGCCATTGATTTGCTGCTTGTGCTGCAACCCTTTTTCCCGCAGCATCAAATTTGCGGCTCTCTGTCTGGAGGTGGTGCGTCTCCTGAGGTATGAGAGTTGGCTCTCTTACGAGCTGCCCCGACAACTACGGAGTCTGGTGTTAGTTGTGTTGTAATATAGATTGGATCTGTTGGCGGTGGCTTGTACTTTTTCTCCACCCTTGGAGTTATGGCTCTGCCTTTAACTGGATCCTGAAATATTTGTTTTGAATGTCTTAGCATTCCTGGGAGCATGGGAAGGCTTTGGTACTGGCTATGGGTGGAGGATAGGGTGTTAAACAGAAAGTCATCCTCAATTGGTTCAGAATGTAAGGTGACGTTGTGAAATTCGGCTGCTCTTGCGACCACCTGTGTGTAGGATGTACTGTCCTCAGGTGGTGACGGTTTTGTGGGGTAGGAGTCTGGGCTGTTGTCAGACACTGGAGCATCGTAAAGGTCCCATGCATCGGGATCATCCTGACTCGTTGTAGTATGAGCTGGTGAGTGCATCAGTGGTGGAGTTGTTGCTGGTGATGCATGTATTGATGGTGGTGGAGACGGTGGTGGGGTTGTTTTCTTTGCCACTTTTGCCTGTGGTTGCTTGTCCTTTTGTTGAAAGGCAAGTTTCCTTTTTATTTTGATTGGGGGAAGAGTGGTTATCTTCCCTGTGTCCTCATGAATATGAAGCCTTCTTTGCGTGTAGTCAGGCTCTACAGCTTGAAGCTCCTCTCCAAATCTATGTAATTGGGAGGTTAATCCTTGTTCCTCTGTATAGGAACTAGTTTTCGGCTCCGAGGCTGGATGTTTCGGAATCGAAACCTTTTCGGAAGTCTTTTTAGGCTCCGAAGAAACCTTTGTTTTCGGCGTGGTGTCTCGGTGCCGAAATTCTTCGGTGCCGCTGTCTCTGTGCCGAAGTTTCTCAGAGCCGCCGTCTCGGCTCCGAGGTTGCTGTGTGGCGGTATCTCGACCGGAGTCGGATGACTTCGACACCAGCATGCCCTTTTTCGGTGCCTTGGATCGGTCACCTAGTTTTCGGGTTAAGCCATGGCCTGTTGGCGGTGGCGTCCCCTGGGCCTTTGTGGACTTCTCGTGAGTCTTGATTTTCGACGTCTTACTCACGGTTTGGGGTGTTTCTTTGGCGTCGAGTTCTTCAGAATCCGACTCGCGGATGGAGAAAGCTTCTTCTTCCTCCTCGAAACGTTCTTGACCTGTCGGCGTGGACGCCATTTGTAGTCTCCTGGCTCTTCGGTCTCTCAGCGTCTTCCTCGACCGAAACGCTCGACAGGCTTCACAAGTTTCCTCCTTGTGCTCGGGGGACAAGCACAAGTTACAGACCAGATGCTGATCCGTATATGGATACTTGTTATGGCATTTTGGGCAGAAGCGGAATGGGGTCCGTTCCATCAGCCTTGAAGTCGCACGTGGCCGGGCCGACCAGGCCTCGACGGGGGATCGAAAAAACCCCGAAGGGCCACCGGAGCTCTTCAAAATTCGGTGTCGATTTGTTCTAACTAACCCGATACCGAACGCAAACAATACCGACTATTTTTTCCGAGATTCTAACTAACTTTCCGACCCGAAACACGGAGCGAAAAGGAACACGTCCGAACCCAATGGCGGAAAAAAACCAATCTAAGATGGAGTCGACGCCCATGCGCAATGGAGTCGAAATGGGAGGAGTCCCTCGGTCTCGTGACTCGAAAAGACTTCTTCGAAGAAAAACAACTTGTAACACTCCGAGCCCAACACCAGATGGCGGACTGTGCACAGCATGTGTATCTGCAGCTACACATGCCATCGAACATATATATACACACACACACACACATATATACCTTAAATATATATCAGTATCTCAAACTATATTGCATAGCAATTATAGACTATCGCATATAAAAGTTTCTACACAATAAAGGAAAGGGCTCACCTTAATGAAAGAGATGACGTAAGACAGCTTGTCCAACTAGAGAGTCGGTTCTCTGCGATGACCCCAAACAGTAGTGCTGCGTAAAGGAGTGAGCAGTCTTCCATGTAGCAGCCTGACATTTTATCTAGAGCAATGCCCTGAAACAGAGCAGCCGATGTGGAGACTGCTCACGTGGAGTGCGCTCTCAGGCGCTTAGTCAACGGTTTTCCTGTTTTGGTGTGGCAAAACTGAATTGTAGAAGCAATCCACCGGGCTATGGTGGCCTTAGTGACCCCTGCTCCTTGCCGTCCATGAGAATAAGATACCAACAGCTGATCTGATTTCCTTATTTGTCTGGTACTCTGGAGGTAAAATTTGAGGCATCTCTTGATGTCCAAAGAATGCAGAGCCTTTTCTGCGATTGTAGATGGATTTGGGAAAAGAAGTTCGTAGTATCACGGGCTCATTCAGGTGAAATGATGGCACTTTAGGAATATACCTGGGGTTGGTCTTGAGCAGAACAAAGTCATCCGAAAAAAACAGAAAAGGTTCTTTAGTAGTAAAAGCCTGTATATCGCTGACTCTCCAGGAGGAAGTAAGAGCAAGCAGAGTTGCCACCTTCCATGTGATGTACTTGAGTTCAGCTCTGTGAATAGGTTCGAACTGAGCTTTCATTAGCTGGGACAGGACTACATTCAAATGCCACTCTGGCGGAGGTGGACACACCAGAGGGAAAGTGCGGAAGAGGCCTTTCATGAACTGCTTAATAATCCTGGATGAACCGAGTGAGGGCATATCATCAGACCGTCTATAGGAGGCTATAGCTGCCAAATGAATCTTAACTGATGCATAGACCGGCCTTTGAGAGGGTGAGAAGGTACGAGAGAATTTGTTCTGGCTTAATCTGTAAAGGATGGAACTTGTTCTGAGAACACCAAACACAAAATCTCTTCCATTTGAGCTTGTACGTCTTATTTGTACTGTCCGCTCATGCCCTAGATAAAATCCGTCTGCATTCCTGATCAATGTTCATACCCTGGAACTCTCGGAACTCAGGAGCCAAGCGTGCAATTGAAGAGATGTTGGATCGGGATGAAGAATCTGACCCGGATTCTTCGTGAGAAGATCGTTGTTGCAGGGAAGGCGCATGGGATTGGCCACGGACCGGAGTAGAAGATCCGTGTACTAGTACTGCCTGGGCCATCTGGGCGCTATAAGAATGATCCTGCAGCACTCCAATTCATCTTCCTGAGGAGCCTGGGGATCAACGGGATGGGGGGGAAAGCGTAGGCAAAGATCCCAGACCATCTCATCGAAAGAGCATTTCCCCACGACCCCGGGAGCGGGTATCGACTGGCATAGAATTGGCATTCTGATTGGTGGCAAACAATTCTAGGATCGGTTGTCCCCAGTGTTGGAATATGCCGTTGAGTACCTTCTGGTTGAGTTCCCACTTGTGGCAGTTGTCGTCCGTCCTGCTGAGAGAATCCGCTAGGGCATTGTTGACCCCTGGCAGGTGCTCCACCCTGAGGCGACTATTGTGCAGTGTGAGCCAGTCCCAAAGAGATTGAGCTTCCCTTGAGAGGGAGAGGGATCTTGTTCCTCCCTGCTTGTTGATATAAAACATACTTGTTGTGTTGTCAATCCAGGCCAACACTGATGACCGTGCAATGTGTGGAAGAAAAGCCTTGAGCGTGAGGTGGATCGCCTTTAATTCCAACAGATTTATGTGCATTCCTTTCTGAACATCCGACCATCTTCCCTGAATGCGCATGTCTTGTAAATGGCCTCCCCAGCCTTCCAAGGAAGCGCCTGTGGTGATGATAAAATCTGTTATTGGCATTAGAAAAGTCCTTGGGAGAGATGGTTGGTCTGAGACCACCACCGCAAAGCCTGCTGAATTCTTGGTGTAACACTTAAGTCGTCGAAGGATCCTTGCGACTGGGTACAATGGAGCTATAACTCCTCTTGTAAAGGTCTCATTCTCAATCTTGCTAGACTAACTTGGACGATGGCTGAGGAAATCATGCCTAGAAGCGACCTGAACAGTCGTACTGAAACGAACTTTTTTCTGGAAATACTGACAGCCAAGTTGGCTAGTTTCTGCTGTCGTGCAGGGGTGAGGTATGCCTTGTTTTTGATGATGTCTAGTTCTGCAACCAAGAACACTCTCCTGCGTGAGGGAAGGATAACTGACTTCTGTATATTTACTGTTAGCCCCAAACTGCGAAATAAGTTCAGGCAAGCGTTTGTAGCCCTGGACGCGTGAAGAAGGAGCTTTTATGAGCCAGTCGTCCAGGTATGGAAACACCTGAAAACCCCTGTTGCTGAGAAAACCTGCGACTGGGGCAAGACATTTCGTGAAAATTTGTGGAGCTGGCTTCAGACCGAATGGGAGAACTTTGAATTGATAATGGGCACCGGCCACAGTAAAGCGGAGATACGTGCAATGTTTTTGATGTATTGGTATGTGGAAATAAGCATCCTGGAGATCCATTGTTGTCATAAAATCTCCAGGATTGAGAAGGTGTAGGATATCCGACAGCGCGATCATCTGAAAGGATTGTTTCCAAAAGGAACTTGTTGAGCTTCCAGAGATCTAGTATCGGTCTCCATTCCCCTGACTTCTTTATCAAAAAGAACCGGGAATAGAACCAAAGACCTTTTTGCTGAACCAGAACCTTTTCTATCGCTCCCTTGGCAAGCATCAGGAATACTTCCTGCTGAAGCAGGCAAAGATGGAACGGTCTGGATGTTCCTGGTGGATGATGCAGTGGTTTTTGTATGAATTTCAAGGTATGACCTCTTGTCACTATATCCAGCACCCATTTGGCTGATGTTCTGTTTTTCCACTCCTGGATGTAATTGGAGATGTTCGCTCCTACTTGTTGAGTCTGTAAATATTGGTGGAAGAATAGCCGGTGCCTGGTGATGATCACGGTTTTCTGGGTTGATCCCGGTTTTGGGAACCCTGTCTTCTCTTTCCTCCCTGTCTGGCGTATGAGGCAGGGGATGGTTGTCTATACTGCTGCTGATAGGATGGTCTATATTGGGGCTGTCGATACTGCCTGTGAAAGGAACCTCGAAATGAGGTAAATCCTCTTCCTCTTGCACCCCGAAAGAGCTGTTTCTGGTACTGCAAGGTACCTAGGGACTTGGCAGTATCTGTGTCGGTCTGGATGGCCTGCAGTGCGTCATCTACATGCTTGCTGAAGAGAGATTCTCCGTCGGAAGGCATGTCAAGAATTCTGGACTGCACTTCCGGTCTTAAAGATG
The DNA here is from genome assembly GCF_031143425.1 of Pleurodeles waltl. NCBI lineage: Eukaryota > Metazoa > Chordata > Amphibia > Caudata > Salamandridae > Pleurodeles > Pleurodeles waltl. The sequence goes on from NC_090443.1 coordinate 315,153,842, forward strand.
TGGCCTTGAGCCAACCCTGTCGGCGTAATACTGCAGCAGCTGACGAAAACCAGTGGAGGCTATATCTAGAGCACAGTCAATTATCTCTTCAGACGTACGCTCACTTTCTTGGAGGATCTTCCGTGCCTCTGCTTGTTTGCTTTCAGGGATGAAGTCCATCAAAGCCTGCATATCAGACCACCTTTGTCGATCATAACGACCCAAGATCGCTAAGGAATTTGCTGCTCTAACAGTAATTGCTGAAATGGAGGAGAACCTTTTGCCCACGTTATCTAATCTCCTTCCTTCTCTATCTGGAGGAGTAGGGATAGGCGCCGACGGGTTCTTAGAGCGCCTTTGAGCAGCTTGAGAAATAACAGAGTCTGGCTTTGGGTGACCAGTTAGACATGGTGGAGAGTCCTGAGTTGCCTTGTATTTTTTGTCAAGCTTTTGTGGCACTGGTGGAACTGTTGCCGGGTTGCGCAGGATCTTGATACCCTCGCTCCATATAAAGTCAATAATAGGACTGGCCCTTACAGACTTCCTTGCTTGTTCTTTAAAATCATGGAGGAAGCATTCAGACTGCGAGACAGATGTTGGCAGGTGGAAGCGTGCGGCCGCCCCATCCATTAAATTGTGAAAGCCACCTATATCCTCCGGTGGAGAATCTGAAGGGCGAGGAGGCGGTGGAGAAGGAGTGGGGGCTAAGTAGTCATCCCATTCCTCAGTAGGATGTTGTGGCGTCGATTTCTCCCCTTCTTCCCCTGATGTTGAAACTTCATCTCCAGGGGGAGCAGCTAACATGGAATGAGGCGTCATCCTGGGAGTAGCTGGGGGTGGCGGTACGCTTCTTGGTGTAACAGGAGAAGTTGGTGGTGGTGTTGGCTGTAGCTGGGAACCTCCTCCTATAATCCTGCAACATTGACTAAGTAATGGATCAAGGAGGCAGGCATCTGGACAGAGTCTCTTGGTTGAGGCGGTTGATAATAGCACTCTTGATAAGAGTAACAAGGTTGATATGATCATACTCATCATCGTCATCCTCTTCCTGGTATTTAACATGCAAATGGGATGGGCTGTGTGCATCTCCAAATGGACCCTCATCCGATTCCTCCCAGTCCAGCAAATGGCTAGGTAATAGGGTTGACACCTTACTTGGTGAAGTGTCTGTAGGATAGACCGCCGATCTGGGCAAAGATGTTATCTTAACCATGGCTCGAAGATCAGGAGACCTGGAAGAGGTAGGAATGGCCTCTATTTGGCTCACAGGCACCATTGGCATCGTCGATGGTGTCAACGACTATGGTCCGGTCGACGGCACTGTTGTAAAAGATGATCCTTCTATTAACGACGGTCTCGTCGACGACAGCCTCTTCGACGGTGATACAGCCGACGAAGCTCTCGTCGGTGGTGTTGCAGTCGACGGGGCTTTCGAAGATGATGTAATCAACGACTATGTTGTTGTCGACGAAGGCGTCGATGTTGTCAGCAACGCAAATCTTTTCTGGAATCCTCGTCAACGGAGGTTTAATAGAAGAAATAGGAGCCTTTACCACCGACGGTGGTCTCGTCGATGAAGTGGTGGAGACGGTAGATGTGAACACCGTCGTCACGGTCGTCGACAGTGGTGTCGACTTAATTTTTATGGATACCTTTCTAGAGGTAGAAGGCTCAGAGGAAGAAGAATGGCGGGACAACAACTTCTTTTGCCGAGGAGAGGATGGCTCAGAAGAAATTGAGCCTTGTAAGCCTTTTGCACCTTCTCTATGACGCAATTTCTGACGCTTTCTGGATCTTTCCGCCTGGCCCAGGTCCTCAGATTTGGACCTTTTGTGTGGCCATTCTGACCCACTCTCCTCACCTGAAGTACAGGAATTTGCCTGTAACCATGTCAGAAGTCTACCCTCACGGAGGGTCTTTGTGGAGAAAGTACGGCATATCTTGCAGTCCTTCACCTGGTGTGGGTAGAGGCAGTATAAGCAGTCTTTATGTGGATCATCCACATGGAGCCTTTTCTTGCCACAGGTCTTGCAAGGGCGGAAAAGGCCTTTTCTAGAAGAATCTGACATCCTTAGAGTTTTCTTGAGAGACAAATACTTCTAAAGAAGCAGAAAACTGAGCAGAGCTCAGGGAGACTCCCTTCACACGACGTGCGGTAGAAAATCCGAAGGAAGGAGCTTCTCTGAAGAGTGTTCTAGAGGGTGCTGGTACCTGATTGGCCGGCAGCTATGTTTGGGTCCTTTTCACAAAAGGACTTAGGCTATATGAGTGACTGGTGTTGCCATTATAGCCTATAGAAAAAATATATATATTTGTTAATTATTGCTTTTTATTGTCCGTGGGACTCCCACTTCGACGATGGGGATGATTCAAGCATGTGAATTAATGACAGATCCAATACTGGATAATGTTCCTTAACGCTCTGCTGTGAGCGTTATTGCTTCCCGTAAACAAAGAGATGTGAAAGGCAAGAAAGACATATTGTATTGATTTACATCATGTTGTATTAAGCTGCTGTAAGTGACGCCTTGCTGCACACCATCGTTGTGGTGGGGACGGGCGCTGGAGGGCACGTAAAGTAAGCACTGTTAGTAGCCATGTCTTGTGCTAGTAGGACCATAAAGACTCCCATGCTCGGTACAGGGTGGCTCCTTGGTGAGCAAGGCGACAATCATCGCTCGCACCTCTTGAAGAGGGGCAAGGAGCATATGCAAGTAGTATTTCAACCTAGTTTACTTTAAACAGTAAGTAGCACTATCAGAAGTCTTCAATTTGCACCTCACCTTCTAATAGAATTTAAAAAAAAAATGCACCTATCTACTGTCTGACGATTACTGTCTTCCCATGTATCTTCAGTTCGGCACCAATTACATTGAAGTGCGGTGATGTAAACAAAAGGACCAGCCTGTCACATTAGCATGTGCCGATCAATAGACAATGTCAGCAGACGACCCAGGGATCACATGTCAAACTTCCCGCAAACCAAAGCACTTAAGTTCTGCTGTGCTTCGGCCACCAACCTAACTCATTCTGTTCACGGCAGAAGTAACAAATTATAGATTTTAGTCAGAATGACCACATGTGTGTGCAAGGCCGACAGAGGTAGTGGTATTGTGCTGAACAAGTGACAGCTAATCATGCAGTATCCTCTGAGGGTCACTGCATGTGGTTAAATACAATTCCTGCTTCCAATGTACCAGTGTGAGAGTTGTCTGGACAACCAGGGGTGGTTGGTACACTCTGCCACTCAGCAGAGTTTTTGCCGAACCCCACCCTCCAAGCAGAGCGGGCAAACACTGCAAACTCTACCGGCAGAGTGGAGTTTATCATCCACTCCTACTTTAAACTCCAATTTCCCAAAAAACAACCTAATTTACACCAGAAAGCACCCTTTCTGAGAACTCCTAATTTTCAGTCACAATTGGTTTAATTTCATTCAGCTCCTTTTCCTGGAACCGGCCTGATGTCTTAGAAAAAAATTCTATATAGTGGCTGGCTCCTTGCTGGGGCACAGATTCTACCAACAACCGGGCTCTTTCCTAAACTACCTCATTCTTCCAGCAAAAGACCTGTAGTGGAGTGCAAGGTCACGCATTCCCCTCAAGGCACAAAAACCACTCCAGAATATACATGCCCATTAGTCATAAATGCACGGGTATGCCGGGAGTCTGGCATCTGAACGCTTGTAGACCAACTATAACTGCACCCTCATATTCCCTTTGAGAGGGAACACATTTATACTTAATAAACATAGGTGCAGTCTCCTTCCCAAGGGAAGCATTAAAAAAAATGTTTAGAGGGAAACATATTGCACACTTCATAGGTAAAGAAAATGAGAAAAAGAATGTCACTTCGGGGTGTAGTTCCCATTCATAATCCTCCATGCAGAGGCAGCTAACTGCATCCACTCTCACACTGAGAATCAGCTACTAACGGGAGGGAAAACGGTCAATCCCTCATACTGGGGGTCAGCAGAACTCAACTTAGGCAAAGCATCTTCAGCTTGTCCTGTCACATGAACAAAAAAAGCAAAGGCTGCGGATGGGTTTCAGAACCCCATTGTTCTTGTGGACCGGGAAGTAAAGTGAATTACATGCCAAAGGCACCCCTCTTATGGCCCCTTTCTTTAGCAGGGTGTGCACTTCTTCCTCTAAAACAGAGATGCGTATGTATTTAGGAAAATAGCCTCTTTTTACCATGACTACCCCCTTTTGGTCTCATGTCAGTGTGTTTTGACTGTGTTCACTGGGATTCTGCTAACCAGGACCCCAGTGGCTATGCGCTCTCCCTCTAAATGTGGTTGCTTGGACCACACACACCCAACATTTGGCATACTGGTGCCTCCATGTAAGTCCCTAGTATTGGTATCCAGGTCACTGGAATACCAGGGGTCCCCCCAGGGGCTGCAGCATGCATTATGCCACCCATGGGGAGCCCATGCAAAGTGTATCTGCAGGCCTGCTATTGCAGCCTGCGTGAAGGGATGCATGCACCCTTTTCAATACAGGTCACTGCACCAGGTCACCGTAAGTCACCCCTATGGTAGGCCCTCCTAGCCCAAAGGTCAGGGTGCAGGTAACTGTGTGAGGTCACCGCCTGCATGAGCCAAGATGCCCCCACAAACTCCAGTTCCATTTCATGGACTTCGTGGGTGCAGGGATGCCATTATATGTGTGTACTGTAGATAGGTCACTACCTATGCCCAGCAACATCATGGTAACCCCGAACCTAGGCATGTTTGGTTTCAATCATGTCAGAATCATACCCCAATACTGTTGCCAGTATTGGAAGTAGGATTCTATGCACTTTTGGGGGCTCCTTAGAGGACCCCAGCATTGCTCCTACCAGTTTTATGGGGGGTTTACCAAGCAGACAAGCTGCTGCCACCCCACAGACAGGTTTCTGCCCTCCCGTTGCTTTATCAACTCAGGCCCAAGAAGGCAGAGGGAGAGGGGGAGGGTGGGGGGGGGAGGGTAGTAACACCCTATCCCTTTGAAAATAGGTGTTCCATGGCTTGGGAGGGGTAAACCTGCATAAACCTGTCTATCTCCTCCAAGGAAACTTCAGGCTATGTGCAGCACCGGCCCCCCCAGCACTCCTTCGTGCGACACACTGCCCACTGCGTGGTTCTCCTGCAATGTGGGATCCCTTTCTGTAGTGCTGCGTGGGCTCCTTCTGTGTCCCCGTCTTGTGGGACTCCTGTGGGTGCAGCCTCTGCTCCTGTGGGCTCTCAGTGTTGCTGAGGGTCCCCTCTGACAAGCCCTCTTGGGTTGAGTCCTCCTGGGCCTTGCTGGTCCCCAGCAGCACCACTTTTCCACTAACCATGAATTTGCCTTTGCTAAGGCTTGTTGGTGGAATTCCTGCACCGACACCCATCTGCAATCTTCATTCCAGCATGGGGCATCTTCTGCATCCTTCAGGAACTCTTCTCCAGCTCCAGGGCTGCAGTGCTGACCTGATCATCACCGTCAAGCAACTCCTGCAAGTACAGCTGCGTGGCTAGTTGCTCCTACTCCTCCTGGACTCCACTGTGAGTACTGGACTTTGTCCCCTCTCTTCACATGTCTTCCTCTCCAGGAAGACACCACCGGCTTATTGCAGTCTTGACATCTTTTCCTTCCTTTTCGGGGGTTTGGGGAAATTCCAGTGATTTACTCCTGGTCACTGGGGTGTACTGTGTTACTTACCTCTGTGGTTTTCTAGTACTCCCCGCTACCCCCTACACATTCCACTTACCTAGGTGGGGGTCCTGTGTTTGCATTCCATTTTGTTAGTATATGGTTTGTGCTCCCCGTAGGGTCACTATTGTCTAACTGCATTTGCACGGTCTTCTAACCATTTCTATGCCTATTGCTGTTTACTAGTGTATATAATTAGTGTATTACTTCCCTCCTATTGGAGGGTTGCCTCTAGTATTTTGTGGTAATGTGTGACCAAAAATAAAGTACCTTTATTTTTTTTACAACAGTCTTTCATATGTGTAAGTGCTGTGTGACTACAGTGGTTTTGCATGAACTCTGCATGTCTCCTAGATAGGCCTTGGCTCCTCATCCACAGCTACCTGTAGAGAGCCTGGCTTCTAGATACTGCCTACACTTCACTAAGAGGCAATATCTGGACCTGGTGTAAGTACCTTAGGCACCCACCACACACCAGGCCAGCTTCCTACAATGTAGGAGAGAAGGTTCTGGTGTAGAGGGCAGTCCCTAAGGGAGGAATGAAAGGATAAGGCAAAGCCTGTCCAAATTACTGGATGATGCACCAAAATGAAGCAACTGTTTCCTAACTAGGGCAAAAGTGTGGGAGACACTTTTGAATTTCTATCCTGAGGGATGCTGGGTAAGGCATTTGAGTTTAACTTTTAAGGACAAGCTTGGGCCATCAGACATTCTGGTGAACGGTGTAATGGCATAAACTTATTAGTCACCCAGGACTAGTTGATGTACACCTATTTGTGGAAAAGGTTTTCACCAAAAGTAGCTATAAGATGTTCCACTGGTTCAGTGAAGGGATACAAATGTTCCACACTAATGTGGAGGATAGCAGCAAAATTACTGTCAATGTTAGATTTCCCTTTGCAGAAAGTCAAGGTTAACACCTAAGCTTCTGCTGAATGAAAATACAACTTATAAAGGTGGGCCAGAGGGATAAGTGTAGTTAAGTGCCCTTTTTATAGACATGGTCACTCCCATTTATTGCCTGGTATTTGATGCAATTTTGATTGGAAGTGCACTGGGCTCCTGCTAACCAGGCCCGAGGGCCAGATCTTTCCCTAAAATTGTGCAATTGTTCTCCAATTGGCCATACATTTGGCACCCTTGTAAGTCACTAGTAAATGGTACCCATGATACCTTGGGCATGGGTACCAAAGAGCATCCCCCCAAGGGCTGCAGCATGTATTGTGCCACCCTCGGGGACCCCTCATGTAGCATAGGCAGACTACCACTACAGGCTGCGTGTCTTGGTTCAACTAAAAGTGAAATCACAACATGGCACACACCCTGCATGCCAGAAATCTAAGTCATCCCTACAGCAGGCCTTAAAGTCCTACTGCAGGGTGCTTTATATTATACTGTTGATTCTTAGACACAGTGAGTAAACAGGAAAGCCATTTTAAGTACATGTACTGGACACTGGTCAACACGAGTTTCCCAGCTATGTGACGGCTTCACTGAAAATACAGATGTTTGGTGTAGGAAGCTGGCTCTATATATACTATATCAAAATTAGATATAGTGTGCACAGAGTCCAGGGGTTCCCCAAGAGGCTTGACAGAGGCTAAAGTAGATAATACTAATGCTCTCTTTTGTGGTAGTGTGGTCGAGCAATTAGGCTGAGAGGGTAGTGCAAAACATTAGTTGTATACACACACACACACACACACACGCACACACACACACACACAGACAAAAGAAGAAACACATACTCAATGACTTAACTCCAGACCAATTATTTTTATATAGCAAAAATATATTTTCTTAATTTATTTTTATAACCACAAGATTCAAGCTGCAGGTAAGTACTTCAATGGATTCGTATTTCACACAGGTATCAACAGTGGTTTGATTGTAATCGATAAGTTATAGAGTTTAATTATTGGCAATAATCTGTTTTAAAAATGGACACTGCAATTTTCAGAAACAGTTCCTGGGGGAAGAAATGTTAGATCTATTTATAGTTAAGTACAACACTTACAGTTTCAGTCTCCGGGTTTTAGGAAGTCCACTGGTTGGCGTTCAAGTTAACCCCAAACACCACCCACCCCCCCACCAGCAACACAGGGCCAGCCAGGTGCAGAAGTCAAAGTTGAGCAATATCAACATGGGCTCCTATGGAGACAGGGAATCAGGTCTGCCAGCAGGTAAGTATCCGCAACTTGGAGGGCAGACCAAGGAGGGATTAGAGGAGCACTGGAGGGGCCACTAGTAGGCACCAAATACAAACCCTTTCATGGGCTCAGGGGCAGCTGGGTTCAGGGTGCAAACAGGACATCAGGTTTTCAATGCTGGTCTGTGAGGGGAGCCTGGGGGTCACTCAAAGGCTGCAGGCGAGGTCCATGGGGGTGTCTCGGGCACACCACCGGTTGGACAGGGAGGAGGACCACCTGCTGAACGTGACTGCACCTGGTGTCGGGTTCTCCAAGCCCTGGCTGCAGCGGGTGCAGTGGGTCCTTTGGCTTCAGATATCTTCATAGGGAGGTTTCGCAGTCAGGGGGGTCCTCAGGATTCCCTCTGCGGGCGTCGTCGCGGAGAGGTCGACCCAGGGTGGGCACTTGCTCAGAATCGCCTGGGGACCCTCTCTAGCTGGTTGGGCGACATGGGCCGTGGGAGTTGGGTGCAGAGTGGTTAGGACACACGCATCTGGAGAGAGGTGGAAGTCCTTGGTGGTTGTGTTTTCTGAGACAGGGCCGCTGTCCTCTGGAGTTCTTTGTCCTTCTGGGTGCAGGGCAGTCCTCTGGAGCTTGGCAGAGGTCGGTGGTCCTAATGGACGCATCGCTGTTCTTTTGCAGGTTCTTTGAAGCAGGAGATAGGCTGGTAGGACTGGGGCCAAAGCAGTTTTCCTTCTTCTCTGATGGGGGTTTCAGCTAAGCACTCCTCCTTGTAGGTCGCCAGGAATCTGGTTAGCTGGGTTCAGGGAGGCAATCAAATCATAGATTTAGGGGCGTTTTAGGGGTCAGAGGGCAGCAGCCAATGGCTACTGTCCCCGAGGGTGGCTACACCCTCTTTGTGCCCACTCCCTTTGGGGATGGGGGCACAAACCTAATCCTATTGGTCCCTGTCCTCCAAACCAAGATGGAGGATTCTGCAGGGAGGGGGTCACCTGAGCTCTGGTCACCTAAGGGGTGGTCCTGGCTGGGGTAGTCACTCCTCTCTGTTTTCACAAATTTTCCCACCGGACTTGCTGCCAAAAGTGGGGCTTGCCCAGGGGGCAGGCAGCTCCATCTGCTGGAGTGTCCTGGGGCACTGTAACCCGAGGCTTGAGCTTTTGAGGCTCACCGCCAGGTGTTACAATTCATGTAGGGGGGAGGTGTGAAGCACCTTGTCCCAGGAGAAGCTTGGTTTCGGACCACAGAGTGCACAAAGGCACTCATCCCATGTGGTCCAAAACTTGTCTGAAAATGGCAGGCTGACACAGACCAGTCCGTTCTACATTCACAGTTTGGCTAAAATACAGGGGGAATTTGCAAGATGCACTCTGGGTGCATGTTTCAATAAATCCCACACTGGCATCAGTGTGCATTTACTGTGCTGAGAAGTTTGATACCAAACTTCTCAGTATTCAGTGAAGCCATTATAGAGCGGCGGAATTCGTAATGACAAACTCCCAGACCATATACTCAATATGGCTACACTGCACTTACAATGTCTAAGAATGGACTTAGACACTGTAGGGCATATTGCTCATGAAATTATGCCCTCACGTGTGGTATAGTGCACCCTGCCTTAGGGGTGCAAGGCAACCTAGAGGGATGACTTAGCAATGCCACAGGCAGTGGTTTGTGGGAATGGCACCCTGAGAGGTGTGCCATGTCAATTTTTTTTTTCTCCCCACCAGCACACGCAGGCCGCAAGGCAGTGTACATGTGCTGGGTAATGGTTCCCCTAGGGTGGCATAATGCATGCTGTAGCTCTTAGAGACCTTCCCTGGCCACAGGGCCCTTGGTACCATGGGTACGTTTTACAAGGGACTTAACTGTGTGCCAGGGTTGTGCCAAATGTGGAAACAAAGGCACAGTTTTTGCAAAAGTATACTGGTGCTGGGGCCTGGTTAGCAGGATCCCAGCACACTTTCAACACTGGCATCAACAGTAGGCAAAAACTGTGAGGGGGGTGTAACCATGCCAACAGTGGAACTTTCCTACATTTGGTATCCAACATCTCGTATTAATAAACCCTCACTCATGCCAATGATGGATTTATTAATACATGCACCCAGAGGGACCATAGAGGTGCCCCTTGAAAATCTACCCTCTACCTATGTGTTGGCTGACTAGTTTTAACTAGCCTGCCCCCAACAGACAGGTTTCTGACTCCATGCTCTGGCAGGGGTCTTAGCATAACCCTCCTGACAGGAGGACCTGCAAATCTGCATTCAAAGGCAGGGGTCTTCAAAGCAGCCCACCGCTCAAAGTATGCAGATCTGGATTCTCCCAAAAGGGATTTGCCAACCCCAATGCCCATTTGGCCAGCAGGAAAATTAGTAATCAGAGAGGGGTGTCCACCCTTAAGGTCAGTCCCAACCCTAAGACGAGCTGCCTGATGTGGAGACAACAGTTTGAAATCTGCCATCTTGGAGTTGGCAGAATTAGGCACTCTGGAACAGAGTTATGCCCATTTCCCCCCAAAAATGGTCATATAGGGGACTATTACCCTACACTCCCCAAAACGTCTCTAGATTCAGTATTTAGATCCTGGTGACCTGAAGAAGGACACACATTCCAGAGATGTAAAAGTCAAGAACTGAATATCAGTGACCGATTCAGCACCAAAATCCTGCCAGTCTGACTGCTGACTTCGACAACTGCTAGAAAGACGCCACGTCTTCCGGCTGCTGAAACTTCCAAAAGCCTGATAGACTGCCAGACATCACCCCAGCATAAGGTACTCCGGTGGAGTAGCAGAGCTGTTCCCCTGCATCCTCGTAGGCAACCCCAGAATCCATGAAGAGGACTTTCGGCTGCCAAAACCAGATGCCAGACAGCACACTGCACCTGTGTCCCCTAGTCCAAGTTGAAGCGAGCCAACAGTGCAAGCATTGGCCCAAGCCTCTCCACAGACAAAGGCCATCATGGGTTTCCCCCCACTGCAAACTTCACACAGACGCCTGCAGCCTTTTTGACCCCCCCCCCCCCCCTTAAGTCCCCCCCACCCACGAGTGACCGGGAGACAAAGAACTGACACCTCAGGACACCTCTGCACTAGTCCGTCCTGGACAGAGAAGAGAACCAAGGATGTCCCCACGTCTCCCCACCTCATGAGACCGGAGTTAAATTGCTAGTTTGGTCAGATTGGAACCCCAATACACGCCTGCAGTCTCTCTCTGCAGGTCCTCTCTACCACAACCGCTCCATTGACAAAGACCCGACACCCTAAGGACACCCACTGCACCTGGCCCCGTCATTAGAGGACCAAAGGTGTCCCCATGTCCTGAGCATTTAAAGATGTGAACCCTCTTGTTGGTTCACCCCAACTGGCTCCCTAGTCTCTGCTGGTAGTGCCATTTCTGACCAGACCGATCCCTACTGACTTCAACAGGGCATCCAACGCTGAACTGTACTTCTGCACCTGGATGCCCCAGTGCTGTCCGAGGTGACCTGTTGGTGTGGACTAGGATCTGCCCCATACTCACCTTAGGATTGGAAGATTGGCTCGTAATTTACTGCTGAGTACCTGTTTGCCACATTTGTTTTTCCTCCATAGGATAACATTGCAACTTCATAACATTGCACCAAGTGTCAACTTTTCAAAACTGTAATAATTTCTACTGCAAAAAGTACTAACGAGATAATATTGATTCTGGTGCCTATAAATATACTTGTTATGTTTTGCAAATTGGTATGGATCTGGTTATTGAGTTGTGTTTCTCATTTATTGACTGGGTGTCTATGGTAAATGTCTAACACCTCTGAGATAAACCTAAGGCGGCTCACCCACACTAACCCCTAAGAGAGCACCTTGGGATTCCTAGAGCAAGCCCCTGTCCGCTAGTAAGGGAACCCTGGGCTCTCTACACAGTATATCTCATTTTGATTTACTATATAAAGAGCCAGCTTCCTACAATAAGAGAATCCCCTTCTGGGGAAGTATAGAGAATCTGCATTTTGCACATAAAGCTACTAACTAGCATCAGTATTATGGCAGGAAGCTGGGCATCAGCCTCAGTCATTTGTCTTTTGTTCACCCATAATCATTACCAGGCTGGCAAAGGTATCCGAGTCTAACACAAACAGTTCCAAGGGCTAGTCCTCAAACTTTGCTTGGACTTTTCTTCCCCACACTAATAACTTCAACCAACTTGGAAAGTTCCAAAAGTGGTGGTGGAAATGTTCAGAGAGTGGCACCTATAAGAGCTGGAAAGAAAATGCAGAATGAGGCATGCCCTTGGTAAATAGCCCATTAAGTATAGAAACCGCTGTGAACAAATGCAGCACTGCTAGCCAGAAGGTATCTACCTGTACAGGGCATTGTTTTTGGAGCCAGTAACTCCACTTTCATCTTTAAGGCTAGAATTTTTCAGACGATGAGAAAAATGTTGGTATTGTGTCTTAAAGAATACGATTTTGCCTTTCAATGGTATTCGTTTGTGTTTCATGTATGGATCTTTTAAAGGGGAATGGGAGATGTGGGCCAAAGAGTCATGGTTTGATCCCAGACACCACATGTAGATGTCACATGGATAAGACAAGGACAATTCCTTGGGGCTTCTATGACCAGAATAAAATTCTTAACTTACCAGGGGGAATTTGATTTAGTCGCTTTTGAAAAGCTGAAGCATTAAGTCTGTCAGGCACCACAACCGCTCCAAACTGGCATTGATGAGGTAAGGAAAAAAAATGAAGTAAGTTCAACTTGCTTTTTGGCCCTAATAGAGACAGATTCAGTAACATTCACCAGGTGGAGTAGCAACTGAAGCTGCAAGAAATCACCCTCCTATGTGGGAGATCTACTGCTAGAGGAATGTTTCAAAAGCAGTCTGGCACCAGGAGAAATATTCATAAGTTGAGGAATCAGCTGGAAGATATGTCCATCAGTAAGGCCGTTTTCTTGAAAGAAGCCACTAGGAAGCTAAACACTGGAGATGATTGGGCGTTTAGACCCTGAAGTTTCTAACTATCGTCTGGAGGAGGAGTGCGGCAGGACAAATTCTAGACTGGGATCTTCTAGGGAACATAGTACCATTTTGGAGCTGATTCTGCCGGATGCTTGTCTTCTTTGCCATCATTGGCATGATGATCATCTTAATTTGTGCCTTCACTGGATACTCTCAAACTAAAGGCTCTGGGTGGTTTGCCCGAACGTACAAGTTACTTACCTTCGGTAACAATATATCTGGTAGAGACATTCTAGTTGCAGATTCCTTACCTTAGAACTTTCCTCCAGGCGTCAGACCGGATCCGGAGATTTTTTTCTTCGAGCAATACCCTTCCGTGTTGGTAGGTGGTGTCGGTTGACTCTCTGGGTGTCGTGATGACGTCTGGAGTAGTACACAGACGCCACCTCAACGCAGCGACGTCAGTTTCTTTTCAAGCATAGCACATCTTGATGCAAAGAAGCATCCATCGAGAGATGATACATTTTTGCACCGCCTTCCCTTTCTTCGCACCCACATATCCAACGAAGAGCTGATCGACCACCTGGAAATCTGTAGTACGATTGAGACAGAACACCAACACTCTTTTTGGATCCAGACAGTGGAGTCTCTCCACCTCATGAGAAGGATGTGGAGGGGCGTAAAAAGTAGGCAAGGTGATAGACTGGCCTACATGAAAAGGTGTAACGACTTTGGGAAGGAAGGAAGCCTTAGTGCATAACACCACTTTGACAGGGTGCACAGACCAGTATGGAGGCTTGGAAGAATGAGCCTTCAGCTCACTCACTCTGCAAGCGGAAGTGATGGCAAAAGGAAAAACTGTTTTGAAAGTAAGGAGCTGCAATAGACAATTGTGCATCGGCTCAAAGGGAGTACACATTAGAAAGGTAAGCACATGACTGAGGTCCATCTGAGGCATGATAAATGAAGTGGGAGGAAACAAATGGGTGAGACCCTAAGGAACAGACTAACAATAGGCGACTTAGAGTGAAGACTGATCAGGCAACCTAAGAAAGGCTGAAATAACCCTCAAGGGTGCGCAAAGCAGAGCCCTGCTGGGTTAAGGAAAGAATGCACAAAAGAACCTCAGAAAGAGGAGCAGAGAGGGGATGAACAGATTTGTTGGTAGGCCATGCCACAAATGTATGCCAACGACTGGTGTATACTGTTTTGGTGGAGGGACGTTTGGCTGCCAAGATAATGTCTCAGACTTTGAGTGGAAGGTTAAAAGCCGTCAACTGCTGCCGCTCAATCTCCATGCATAAAGGCAGAGACTGGACAGGTTCGGGTGGAGAATCGTCCCCTGCTACTGCGACAGAAGATCCCCCCCGAAGAGGCAGTCTGAGTGGAGGATCGGTGGCCATGCTCAATAGCTATGGATGCCATACTCTCTGTGCCCAGTCCAGAGGCACCAAGATAACTTGGGCCCAGTAGTTCCTAATCTTCTTGAGAACTCTGGGCAGAAGTGGTATAGGTGGAAAGGCGTAGAGGAGGCCGGAGTTCCACTCAAGACTAAACGTGTTTTCGAGCGAGATGGGTAGTAAGGGTGAGAGTTGGCCGCACTCAAGGTGAATGTACATAAGAATTGTGAGTCTAGGAAACAGGACGTGGTGCAAGTGATCAGATGCCCTACTACCCTTGGGCAATAATAATGTGTAGGGTTAATACACAAATAATAGCATACAAAAGAGATCACAGCACACAATATACAATGATCAAACACAAATGGGATTGAGACATTTTGTCGTTATGTAGTAGGTTGAATGAAACAATCAAACATATCGGTATTCAAGTCTTGTCTTCAGGGAAAAGTTCATTTATTCAAAGCGAAGTAGCGTTCAGTAAGACAGAAAGCGTCTTTCCAAGACAGCCAACACGTGTTTCGTCACACCAGTGACTTTTTCAAGGCCGAAGAATAACGAAAAGGTTTTCAAGCAAATAGGTCCAATGCGTCTCAGAACCTTTGAAAGTCCAAATAATACTTGGTAGTCTCTAAATAATCATCATCAACATATAGTGGAGATTCCAAAAAAACGTGCGAGGTTGTCCATCTAAGAAGAGGGACCCTGGTAGGTCCAAATGTAAGTTTCATAAGTCAAATACGCTGCCGTCCGCCCGTGTATCGGCGTTTTGATCTCTGTTTTCGAGCGAGTGCCACCTTGGAAACTCCCAACACGCAAAACAGCTGACATTGCGCATTGTCTGCGGAGGCAAACAGATCTAACCAAGGCTCTCCCCACTGCTGAAAGAGACCTTGCGCCACCTCTGGATGGAGACGCCATTCGCGGCCAGCTATGCATCAACCACTGAGTTAGTCTGCTCTGCTAATTTATTTTTAGAACCACAAATTCAAGATTTGAAGTAAATACATAAAATGCAAGGTACTTCACACAGGTAAGTTAGGAACTTTGAATAAAATCAATATTATATACAGTCTTTGTTAAAATGGCAATAAGTTATTTTAAAACTGGACACTGCAAAAATCAACAGTTCCTGGGGGAGGTAAGTAAAGATTAGTTTGTGAGGTAAGTAAATCACTGACAAGTCTCAGTTCCTGGGCATAGGCAGCCTACCGCTGGGGGTTCAAGGCAACCCCAAAGTTACCACACCAGCAGCTCAGGGCCGGTCAGGTGCAGAGGTAAAAGAGGTGCCCAAAACACATAGGTGCCTATGGAGAACATGGGTGTTCCGGTTCCAGGTAAGTACCTGCGTCCTCGTGGTGCAGACCAGGGGATTTTGTAGAGCACTGGGGAGAGGGGGGGGGGGGGGGGGGCAGGGGGGGGGGAGGGGCACAGGGGCGGCCGGGTGCAGTATGCAAAGCAGGCGTCGTGCTTCAGATAGGAATCAATGGAGGGACCCGGGGGTCACTCTAGCGGTGCAGGCAGGCACGAGGGGCTTCTCGGGACAGCCACCACCTGGGCTAGGCAGAGGGTCGCCTGGGGGTCACTAGTGCGCTGAGGATCAGTTCCTTCAGGTCCTGGGGGCTGCGGGTGCAGTGCTGGTTCCAGGAGTCGGGTCCCTTGTTACAGGCAGTCGCTGTCAGGAGGAGCCTTGAATTCGCTCTGCAGGCATCGCTTTGGGGGTTCGTCTCTGGCTACTGGCTACTCACGGGCTCGCAGTCGCCGGGGAGCCCTCCCTGTGGGGTTTGTTCTCTGGATCTCGAGCCGGGGGCGTCGGGTGCAGAGTGTGAAGTCTCACGCTTCCAGCGGGAAACGTGAAGTCTTTGGAAGTTGCTTCTTTGTTGCTAAGAAGTTGCTGGTTTTGAGCAGAGCCGCTGCTCACAGGAGTTTCTTGGTCCTGTAGTCCAGGGCAGTCCTCTGAGGCTTCAGAGGTCACTGGTCCCTGACGGATGCATCGCTGGTTGCATGTTTTCGAAGTTGGAGACAGGCCGGTAGGGCTGGGGCCAAAGCAGTTGTCGTCTGTCTTCTCTGCATGCTTGTAGGTCAGCAGTCCTCGTTTCTTCAGGTTGCAGGAATCTGATTTCCTGGGCTCTGGGGTGCCCCTAAATACTAGATTTAGGGGTGTATTTAGGTCTGGGAGGGCAGTAGCCAATGGCTACTGATCTTGAGGGTGGCTACACCCTCTTATGGCCTCCTCCCTGTGGGGAGGGGGCCACATCCCTAATCCTATTGGGGGAATCCTCCAAAACTAAGATGGAGGATTTCTAAAGGCAGGGGGTAACCTCAGCTCAGGACACCTTAGGGGCTGTCCTGACTGGTGGGTGACTTCTCCTTGTTTTTCTCTTTATCTCCTCCAGCCTTACTGCCAAAAGTGTAGGCAGTGGCCTGAAGAGAGGGGGGGGGGGGGCATCTCCAGTAGCTGGGATGCCCTGGGGCGCTGTAACAAAAGGGGTGAGACTTTGAGGCTCACCGCCAGGTGTTACAGTTCCTGCAGGGGGAGGTGAGAAGCACCACCACCCAGTACAGGCTTTGTTCCTGGCCACAGAGTGGCAAAGGCACTCTCCCCATGTGGCCAGCAACATGTCTGGTATGTGGCAGGCTAACAGAAACTGGTCAGCCTACACTAGAAGTCGGATTGGTATTCAGGGGGCCTCTCTAAGACGCCCTCTGGGTGTATGTTACATTAAATTGCACACTGGCATCAGCGTGCATTTATTGTGCTGAGAAGTTTGATACCAAACTTCCCAGTTTTCAGTGCAGCCATTATGGAACTGTGGAGTTCGTGTTTGACAAACTCCCAAACCATATACTCTTATGGCTACCCTGCACTTACAATGTCTAAGGTTTTGCTTAGACACTGTAGGGGCATAGTGCTCATGCACATATGCCCTCACCTGTGGTATAGTGCACCCTGCCTTAGGGCTGTAAGGCCTGCTAGAGGGGTGACTTACCTATGCCACAGGCAGTGTGAGGTTGGCATGGCACTCTGAGTAAACTCTGGTTCCTTGGTATTGTAATGGTACTGGTTCTATAGCCCTTTTAAGAAGAAGGGAATGTACTTCCTCTTTGAGAAGCGCGAGATCGTGAGAGGCTGTGAGTACGAGGGGGTATATTTGGTGGAGTGGAAATGAGCTCCAGACAGTAACCATTTTGGATAATTTAAAGTACCTATTGATCTGTGGTAATTTGAGACCACTGGGGGTAAAAAGGTGTCACCTTTCCCCTACAGGAATGATGTGTGTTGGTATGTTTTGTTGTAATTCATTGTTTAGTGACAGATGAGGAACCTCTAGATGTAGATGGTTTTCCTCTTCCTTATTATTTTTTCCTCTATATGATTCTCTAAAGTAACCTCTGGTGTATTGAGAGGTCGTTTTAGTTTGATTTGTGGAATGTTCTTGAAATAATGATCTAAATCCTCTTGCAAATCCGGCACGACGAAAATTACCCCTTTGTGTGCTGGCTTGTAGGGCTCCCATAGCTTTGGCAGTTTGATTATCTTTATTTAATTTTTCAAGTGTGGAATCCACTTCTGAACCAAATAAATGTTCTTTATCAAAAAGCCTGTTTAAACTGCCTGTTGTACCTCCTGTTTAAACCCTGAATATCTGAGCCAGGCCAGGCACCTTATGATGACACTGGTATTAATACTGCATGCTGCAGCCTCAGCAGCATCAAGCACATATCTAATGGAGTTGTTGGAAATTGCTTGTCCCTCATTTACAATTTCCACCTCCCTTTTATGATGTTCTTCTGGTATGTATTGTAAATATTCCTCTATAGCATCCCAGTGAGCTCTTATACCGGGATAGCAATGCTTGTCCATTTGCAATTCGCCAGTGACTGGCTGCTTGAGCTGCCACTCTTTTTCCTGCCGCATCTATTTTTTTTACTTTTTATCAGGAGGAGGTATGTTTCCTATTGATTGGCTATTAGCCCTTTTGCCTCCAGTATGGATCGTACTCATCCCATGGGTCCTGTTCGTTTAATGCAACCCCTGAATCTTGAGACTCACCAGGTGGTGATCTGGGTGGTGTGACCCCCAAAGAAGGGAGATATATTGGTGGAGGAGTATTTTGTGGAGAAGTACGGGAGAAGTTTGAGTATGAAAATAAGTCTTTTCTTTGGTAATCTTTTTTGGGGGCGTAGAGGAATCGAGACTCTCTTGGAAAGTTAATTTCCTTTTTAAAGGTGGAAAAGGTGATGTTATAATCCGCTGTGTTCCTTGTTGAATCTGTAGTCAGTGCTGCCTAGCATCCATAACTTCTAAAATTGGTTCTACTTGTGATGCAGAGGTGGTTATAGACTGTCCTGAGTCACTGAAAGTCTTTAGTGAGGTTTTCGGTTCAGAAGGTTTTTGTGGATAGAAAATGTTTGGTGCCGAAACATTACTTGGATGTTGTTTCTTTTTCTGTGCTGAAATGGTCGGCACGGAAGCACCATGTATTCTCCGTCTTGTCGGAAACGAAATAGAGGCACTTGAAGTCGATGCGAAAATTTGTCTTTGGCTTTTTTCAGTGCCGAGCTGGCATGTGAGGCACCCAAATAAGTTTTTCAGCTCAGACCATGGCTGGAAGGCAGTGGTGGACCGGTGACCTCTTTTGTTGTTGTTTTGTCAGATGGAAAAGGTGGCTTTTTACTCACAGTTTGTGTTGACTCTTGAGGTCCCACTCTACAGAGAAGGCCCTCTTCCTGTTCCAGGTCTTCTTGCACATGCTCATCACTGAAGATGTCCAGTGTGTCATCCGGATGTTGAGATGCCATTTACATCCGACGAGCTCTTTGATCTTTAAGTGTCTTCTTCAATTGAAAAGAACAGGTCTGGTCGTTATGGTCTGGTGAAAGACACAAATTACACACCTGATGGTGGTCGGTGTGTGGAAATTTTGAGTGCCCTTGAGGGCAAAACCTAAATGGAATACGTTCCATTAGGGCTGCATGCTTCCATATAACGTAGAAGAGGTAGGACCGAAGAAGGCACGAGAGGGCCTATGTGCACCCGAATGGGCTGAAAAATTTGATTCAGAGTATGTCAATGGAACCGAAAGCTAAATTATTAAAGACAACGTGATCCGAAACAATACCGGTGATGATACTAAGATGGAAAGAATACTGTTTCAGACTGTATGGAGCTGAGAACTTGGAGCGAGAGTAACACACGCTCCCAAACCAGACGGCAGAGAGAAACAATCTAACAAAGGACTCTATGCCCATGTACATTATTACCAGGAGGAGGAGTCACTCGAAGCCGTGACTCTAAAACTTTCTTCAAAGAAAAACAAATTGTACTACTCTGAACCCAACACTAGATGGCAAGCTTATGCACAGCATGTGTATCTACAGCTACACATGCCACCAAACAATGTTCTAAGTACTGCCTGTCCAACATCTGTTTGTTGGCGAGCCAACATATCTACACAATAGTGTTTAGTAAATGTATATGGTGTAGACCATGTAGCAGCCTTACATATGTCGGCTATTGGTATATTGCCTAGGAATGTCATTGAAGCTCCTTTCTTTCTGGTGGAATGAGCTTTAGGAGATACTGGTTACTGTTCTTTAGCATTACTATAACAAGCCTGGGTACATTTTACTATCCATGTAGCGAATACATTTTTTTGAAAAAGGATTACCCCTTGTGAGTTTCAGAAAATGCAACAAAAAGTTGGTTTGACTTAATAAAGTCTTCTGTTTTGTCTATATAGTAACTGAGAGCCCTTTTAAAACCAAGAGTGCGTTGGGCTCTTTTAGCAACTGAGTCTGGCTGTAGAAAGAAGACTGGCAAATCCACAGACTGGATGATATGCAAAAGTGAAACTACATTTGGTAAGAATTTTGGATTTGTTCTGCAAACTAGTTTGTCTTTATAAATTTGAAAGAACGGTTCTTCCAAAGTGAAACTTTGAATTTCACTAACTCTTCTCAAAGAAGTTATTGGTACTAAGAAAGCAACCTTCCATGACAAGAATTGTAGAGAACCAGATTGCATGGATTCAAATGGTAGGCCCATTAGTCTTGGGAGTACAATTTTTAAGCTCCATGCGCGAGTTGGAGGAACTCTAGGTGGAATTACTCGAGTCCTTCCATAAATGCTTCTATAACAGGAATTCTAAATAGTCAAACAAGTTGTGTGTTTTCAAGATAAGCTGCTAGAGCTGCTAAATGAAGTCTAAAAGAGGAGTAGGCCAAGTTTGCTTTTTGTAAAGGTGACAAATAGCATACAATACTCTGTACTGAAGCTTTAAGTGAGTCTATGTTTTTGGGCTGGCAATAGTACACAAAATGTTTCCATTTGGCAGCATAACATTGTCTAGTTGTGGGTTTGTGTGCCTCCTTTAAAATATCCATGCATTCAGATGGAAGTTTCAGGTAACCAGACACTGACTTTAGGAGCCATATCGCAAGATTGAGTGCGCTGAGATTGGGGTGTCTGATTTGACCTTTGTTTTGGGTTAAGGGATCTGGTCTGTTTGGTAGCTTGAGATGAGGTACCACAGAAAGATCCAGCAGTGTTGTGTCAAAATGTTGACGCGCCCATGTGGGAGCTATGAGAATCAAGGTGATTGAGGTTTGTCTTATCTTCCTTACCAGTAATGAAATTAGCGAGAGAGGTGGACAATCATAAGCAAATATCCCTTACCATTTCATCCCTAGAGCATTGCCCTTGGATTGTGGGTGTGGGTACCTGGATGCGAAGCTTAGGCATTTAGAGTTTTCTTTTGTGACAAACAGACCTATGTCTGGTGTTACCCACATTTGAAAGTATTTACGAATGACTTGGGGGTGAATTATGCATTTGTGGACTTGTTGCTGCGTCCTGCTTAACAGATCCGCTAGCTGATTGTTCATCCTTGGGAGATACTCTGCAACTATTTGAATGTGCTTTTGAATCGCCCATCTCCAAATGCACTGTGCTAAGCTGGATAATCGGCATGCGTGCCATTCCCCCCCACCTCCGTTTTTGCAGATAATACATTTTGTCATATTGTCGTTTTGTATTAACACTACCTTATGTGAAATTTGTGTCAGAAAAGCTTTGAGTGCTAAGAATACTGCTGGTAATTCCAAGTAATTTATGTGGTAGGTTTGTTGGAGGGAGTCCCATGATGCCTGTATAGTAAGGTTAAGATGAGCTCTCCAAATGGTCTGTGATGCATCTGTTGTGATTGTGGTCTGAGGCACAGGGTCCTGAAAGGGCCGCCCTTTTGATAGGTTGGTGTGATTCCACCACTGCAGAGAGATGCAAGTCTGGCAGTCAAACAACACTAGATCCTGAAGTTGACCCTGTGACTGAGACCACTGTTATGAGAGGCACTGCCGTAATGGTTACATGTGCAGTCCTGCATTTGGAATTAAGGCTATGCATGAGGCCATCATTCCTACAGTTTCATCACTAATTTCACTGTGTAAGTGTGGTTGCGATTGAGCTAAGCTATTAGATCTTGACATGTTGCAATCCTTACTAGATTTGGGTATGCTATTCCTATTTGAGAATTGCTCCCAAATATTGCAGTATTTGTAATGGTTGTAGATGGGATTTGAGATAATTGATGGTGCATCACAACTTGTGAAGAAGATCCATTGTGAACCGAGTGTGCTGTTGACATATTTGACTTGTATTGACTTTTATTAGCCAGACATCCAGGTATGAGAAGACATGTGTGTGTTGTCTTCTGAGAAATGCTGCAACTACAGCTAAACATTTGGTGAACACCCAAGGTCCTGTATGGCAGTACTCTGAATTGGTAGTGCTTTCCTGCAATGACATATTTTAGGTACTCACGATGTGCTGGATGTATAGGAATGTGGAAATATGCATCCTTGAGATCTAATCCAGCCATGTAATCTCCTTTTTGCAGTAAGGGTATGACATCTTGTAAAGTGACCATGTGAACATGTTCTAAGTGAACATATAGATTGAGATGCCTGCGACCTAGAATTGGCCTTAATGTGCCATCTTTTAAAAAAAAAAAATAATTAGGAAGTATAGTGAATATACTCCTGATCCCCGTTGAGATATGGGTACTAGCTCTATGGCTCCTTTGAGTAGTAGTGACTGTACCTCCTCTTTCAATAATTTGAGATGGTCCTAAGTAAGTCTGTGTGAACAAGGGGGAATGTTTGGTGGGGTGGTAAAGAGTTCGAGACAATAACCATGTTGGATAATTGAAAGAACCTATTGGTCTGTAGAGATGTCTTGCCATTGTGAAAAAAAGTAACCAGCCTTCCTCCCACAGGATTTGTATTTGCTGCTGGGATGGTGAGTGAGTCACTGTTTGATTGCAGTGGAGGAAGTTCTGGAAGTGGATGACTTGCCTCGTCCTCCATTATTGGACCCTCTGTATGAGCCTTGAAAGGAACCTCTTGAATAGAATTATAAGGTTTGTTTCTGTTGGAAAGTGGATGCTGAAAGTGAGGCTTCTTGCTTAAAGCCACCTCTAAATTGTGGCCTGCGAAAAGTACCTGTAGGAAAGTGCCCTCTTTCTGGGCATGGTTACCCCCATTTTCTGCCTGTTGTCAGTATGTTCAACTGTGTTTGACTGTGTCTACTGGGTTCCTGCTAACCAGGTCCCCAGTAGTTCTAAATTGTACCCTTTTCTTCCCATACTTGGCATACAGGTCCCCCCCATGAAAGTCCCTAGTATATGGTACCTAGGTACCCAGGGCATTGGGGTTCCAGGGGATCCCTTTGGGCTGCAGCAGTTATTCTGCCACCCACAGGGAGCCCATGCAAGGGGTTCTGCAGGCCTGCCATTGCAGTCTGCGTGAACCGGGTGCAGGCACCCGGTTTCACTACAGGTCACTGCACCAGGTCACTATAAGTCACCTCTATGGTATGCCCTCAGCCCAGAGGGTAGGGTGCAGGTACCTGTGCATGAGGGCACCCCTGCACTAGCAGAGGTGCCCCCACAAACTCCAGCACCATTTTACTGGACTTCGTGAGTGCGGGATGCCATTTTAAAGATGTACTGGACATAGGTCACTACCTATGTCCAGCTGCATACTGGTAACTCCGAACCCGGGCATGTTTGTTATCAAACATGTCAGAATCATACCGCGATAAGTATTGGAAGTATGATTCCATGCATTCTGGGTTTCTTGGGCAGGCCATCTGCTGCCAACCCTCAGACAGGTTTCTGCCCTACTGCGGCTTGATTTGATCAAGCCCAGGGAGGCAGAACAAAAGAATCCCTTTGGGAGAAGGAGGTAACACCCTCTCCCTTTGGAAATAGGTGTGATGGCTTGGAAAGGGTAGCCTCCCAAAGCCACTGGTTTGCTTTGAAGAGCACATTTGGTGCCCTCCGTGCATGAACCATTCCACACCAGTTCAGGGACCTCCAGTCCCTGCTCTGGCGCAAAACTGGATAATGGAAAGGGGAGTGACCACTCCCCTGTCCATCACCACCCCAGGGATGGTGCCTAGAGCTCCTACAGAGGGTACCTGGATTCTGCCATCTTGATTCTAAGGTTGGCAGGGAACTCTGGGAGCATCTGAGTGGCCAGGCTAGGCAGGTGATGTCAGAGCCCCCCTCATGATACGTGCTTACCTGGTTAGGTGACTAATCCCCCTTTTATGGCTATTTAGGGTCTCTCTCGGGTGGGTCCTCAGATTTGGCTTGCAAGATTCCAGCAGGACTCCTCTACCTTTAATTCGAATTCTGGCCTCCAAAACCAAAACTGGACCCTCCAGGAACCTACAAGCTGCAGATCCACGAGGAAGACTCGTCTGAAAACACTGTACTCAGAGTTACTGCCATCTTTGCAAGAGTTTCCTCACCATGCATCATCAGAAGCCTGCAAATCTTCATCCTGCACAAGAAGAAAGAATCTCCCTTGGAGTGAAGGAGAAACTTTTTTTTTTTTTTTTTTTATTTTTTTTTACAAACGCAGGCACCTACAACAAGTGACAACTGGCTGCGTGGATCCCCTTCTCCTGAACTGCATGGATACTGCATCACGGGTGGTGGTCCGGAGTAGTCTTCATGGTCCTCTTTGCCAGCTGTTCAACTTTGGTGGAGGTAAGCCTTTGCCTTCCCACGCAGTACACCCCCCCGTGTACCACATCTCTTGCAGCTGCCAAGGCTTGTTTGCGTCTCCTCCAAGGGATCTTCGGGTGACGTGCAGCTCCAGTCCCCAGCACTCCTACCTGCAAATCCTAGCCTCCTGCGGTTGGGTATTCACTTTTGTAGTGCTAAGTGGGCTTCTTCTGTGACTTATGTGTAACCCATTCTGTGGGACTCCTGGAGGTGCCAACTCTGCTCCTGTGGACTCAGACGCTGAGGGTCCCCTGTGACTCCCCCTCCTGGGTTGAGTTCTTCTGAGCCTTGTTGGTCACCGGCAGCACCTCTTTTCTACTAACCGCGAGTTTGCCTTTGCCAAGGCTTGTTGGCGGAAACCCTGCACAGACACCAGTCTGCAATCTTCCTTCCAGCGTGGGACATCTGCATCCATCTGGAACTCTTCACCGACTCTTGGGCCGCACTGCTGGCCATACTTCAGAACTGTCAACCAACTCCTGCATCCACATCTGAGTGGGTAGTACCTCTTACTCCTCCCGGACTCCACTGACTCTTGGATTTGGTTTTGGACTTCTCTGGTTTTCTTGCAGTCTTCTCTGGGTGTCTTCTTTTTGTTCCTTTCCTTCTTGTGGGTGGTTTTGGGGAAAATCCAGTGTTTTGCTCATGTATTCCTGGTCACTCGGGGGTAATGTGGAATTTAAACCTTTGTGGTTTTTTCATACCCCCAGCTTCCCTCTACACATCTTACTTACCTAGGTGGGAGTACCTTGTTCTCATTCCATTGTTTTAGTAGAGGGTTTGTGCTCCCCGTAGGGTCACTATTGGTTATTACTGTTTGTACAGTTTTCTAACCTTTTCTATGCCTATTTCTGATTGCTAGTGTATATATTTAGTGTATTACTTACCTCTTAAGGGTAGGTCACCTGTCTAGTGATGTGATAATCTATGCCAAAAATAAAGTACTTTTATTTTTGTACAACTGAGTGTTTTCTTTCATGTGTGTAAGGGCTGTGTGACTACAATGGTATTGCATGACCTTTCCATGTCTCCTAGATAAGCCTTTGGCTGCTCATCCACAGCTACCTCTAGACAGCCTGGATTCTAGACACTGCCTAGACTTCACTAAGAGGGGATACCTGGACCTGGTATAAGATGTAAGTACATTGGGTACCCACCATACATCAGGCCAGCTTCCTACAGCACCTATAGCAGGTGTAGTATATAATCCTCCCATTTACTTGGCGGTTTCTGAACCTTTAACTTTTCTATGGTTGTGTCCACTTCTGTCCCAAACAGATGCTTCTTGTCGAAAGGCATGTTTAAGACCTGAAATTCAACAGGCAATTTTAATCTTAAACATCTGAGCCATGCATGTCTCATAATAACTATGCTGGTATTTATCCCCCTAGCCGCAGTGTCAGCTGCATCTGTAGCGCATCTAATGGCATTATTTGAGATTGCTTGTCCCTCCGTAACTATCTGATATCCTCACTTTTGGTGGTCTGGTGGAAAGTATTGGAGCAACTCTTCCATCTCGTCCCAGTGGGCCTGGTCATACCTAGCTAATAGACCTTGAGAGTTGGCTATTCTCAAGTGGCTTGCTGCTAGTGAGGCTACCCCTTTCCCCGCAGGGTCTAGCTTTTTTGCTCTCCTTATCTGGAGAAGGAGCATCCCCTGTTGACTGTCTGTTAGCCCTCTTTCTTGCTGCCCCAACCACTATGGAGTCTGGTGGTAACAGAGCCCTTATGAAGGCTGGGTCTGATGGAGCTGGTTAATGGTTTTTACCAACTCTAGGAGTGATAATCCTGGCCTTCAATGGTTCTTTAAAAATGTTTGAGTGCGTGAGCATCACAGGTAACATTGGGAGACATGGATACTCTTTATGAGTGGATGTGAGAGTATTAAAGTGAAAATCCTCCTCTATGAAGTCAATGGGCATCTGCACATTATGGTATGCAGCTGCTCTCGCTATGACCTGACTGTATGCTGTAGTATCTTCTGGGAGGAGAAGGTCTAGCAGGGTATGAATCTGGTTCATGTAATATAATCGGATCAGGGTCATATAGATCCCATAGATCTGTGTCCTGTTGAAGGTCGCTGAGATCATCCCTGTGTAGTGATGCTGAGGATGTCTGGAGAGACCTGCAATTGGTACGTGGGTGATGGTGGTGTGGAAGGAAAAAGGAGAATGTGGTGGCTAAGGTTGTTTCTGCTCACTCTTTGTCCTTTGAGACCTTTTTTGGTGGAGGTCAAGCATCTATAGGGTCTCTAGAGGAGAGGCAATTATCCTTGCAATGCCGTTTTGTAGTTGTAATTTGCTCTGTGGAGCATCCATAACCTCTAGAATTGGCTGTATGTCTGAGGATGCTTGTGTGGAGTTAGTCATTTTCCCACTTGGAGCATTCAGTTCCGAAGTGTTAGGCGCAGAGCGTTTTACTCTAACCAAAATTATCAGCTCCAAAACAGATGGGTGTTTTTTATGGTTCAGAAATCGATGTCTAATTTTCGGCTCGACACCGAAACAGCTGGACCAGTCTGTTTTGCTGGTGCCAAATGCACTTTGGTCTTCATTCTCTGTGCCGAACCCGCAGGTTGGTCATTCGGATTTGTTTTTTGGATCCGACCATGGCCTGAAGGCAGTGGAGGACCGACGACCAGTGCTGGAAACATTTTCAATGTTGTTGGGTGGTGTGACTGGGCAGGTGTACTAACGTATTGCGCCAGAAGTATAGGATGGCTGTCCGCATCGGAGTCATGGTCAGAGTCCGAGTCTCTAATAGAAAGCGCCGTACTCTGTTCTTCCTCTTCTTGCGCGTGTTCCTCACCGGAAATGTCTGGTATGTCCTCTGTAGACTTGGATGCCATTTCCAGGTTGACGAGCTCTTCGGTCCCAGAGAGTCTTCTTTCAATCTAAATGACCTGAGGGGGCCAATTCCATCAGCCCAACATTGAAGAGGGCCCTAAAAGGGTGATGCCCTTTTAAGGGCGGAGAAAAGAAAGAAAAAAAAAAAGCAACTCGACTGTTTTAATCAGATTAATTATAGATAGAAACGCGATCGGAACAATATCGATGGTATTATAGAAAGAGAATAAGTTCAGAAGGCCCATGACGAGTTCCACCGGAGCTAGAGGAAACATTCAAACCAGACAGCAGAGAAAAAACAATCTAACAAAAGACTCTATGCCCATGCGCAGTACTACCAAGTGGAGTCACTCAATATCGTGACTCAAACCTTCTTCGAAGAACAACAACTTAACACTCCAAGCCTAACACTAGATGGCGGACTTATACAAAGCATATGAATCTACAGCTACACATGCCACTGAACGTAAGTTAACAAAATATATTTTTGCTATATAAAAACAATGGGCCTTGAGTTAGTCATTGAGTGTGTGCTTCATTTATAGCCAGTGTGTGAATAACACATGATTTGCACTACCCTCTGATAAGCCTAACTGATCTACCACACTTCCACAAAAGAGAGCACTAGCATTATCTGCTTTAGCCTCTGATAAGCCTCTGGGGAACCCCTGAACTCTGTGCACACTAAATATCATTTTGATATAGTATTTACAGAACCAGCTACCTACAAAGACTGATTTGCATATGGCTAGGTCCAAACTCTAATGGCATGGCGAGCAAAAAATACTGATGGATTAAACCCAGATCTGTGACTAGGGATGAATGCTTGATTTGTTCCACATCCTGCCCATTATCTGTTCTTTTTGTAGTTTTTGGAGATTAGACTGCCTTTGTGAGGCACTGAAAAGCTACAAAGAGCTGTTTAGTTTTCCTAAAATCTTTGGTTCTGTCAATGTAAAACATAGGTGCTTGTTTAACATCTAAAGTGTGTAGAGCTCTTTCTGCAACTGAGTCAGGCTGCGGAAAGAAGACTGACAGTTCAATGGATTGGTTAATATGAAATTGAGAAATCACTTTAGGAAGGAACTTCAGGTTTGTGCAAAGGACCAGCTTGCCTCTATGGATCTGGAAGAAAGGTTCTTCCAAGGTTAGGGCCTGGAGCTCACTAACACATCTCAGTGATGTGATAGCGACTAAGAACACCACTTTCTAAAAAAAGATAATGAAGTGGGCATGAACGAAGTGGCTGAAAAGAAGGACCCATTTTCCTGGTAAGCACAACATTAAGGTTCCAGGATGGTGCACGAGGCACTCTGGGTAGAATAACCCTTTTAAGGCCTTCCATGAAAGTTTTAATGACTGAGATTATGAACAAGGAAGTATGTTGTCTGTTCTGCAGACATGCAGCTATAGCTGCAAGATGTAAACTAATGGAAGTGTAAGAAATATTAGCTTTTGATAAGTGTGGCAAATAATGTTTTCCACAGTAGATTTAAGGGAATTATTACATTTTGGTTGGCAGTAGCATACAAAACATCGTAATTTTGCAGCATAACATGCTCTGGTTGTGGGTCTATGAGTTTCTCTGAGAATGTCCATACATTCAGCAGGCAATCCTAAGTAACCAAACCCTATGACTTCAGGAGCCATATTGCTAGGTTTAGTGACTTGGATGTCTCATAAGTCCTTGGTTTTGAGTAAGGTGCTCCGGTCTGTTGGGGAGCTTCTCATGGGGAACTACCAAGACGTCCAGACGTTTGGTGAACCATGGCTGACGCACCTAAATAGGAGTTACCTGGATCAAGGTGAGCGAGGTCTGCCTTATCATCCGAACCAGAAATGGAATGAGAGGAAGAGGTGGAAAAGCATAAGCAAATATCCCTGAGCAGTTCATCCATAGAGTTGCCCTTGAATGAGGGTGTGGGTACCTGGAGGATAAGCTTGGGCATTTTGCATTTTCTTCAGTGGCAAAAAGGTCTATCTGAGGAGTTCCCAATCTTTGCGGGTGGAGTTCCCATTTGTGGACTTGTTGATGCATCCTGCTGAGCAGGTCTGCAAAGGCGTGTGTTCCTGGGAGATACTCTGCCACCAGGTGAATGTGGTGGTGGAGAGCCCCCTTCCGAATTGTCTGAGAGAGTTGTGAAAATTAGGACAACAGTGTCCGCCCTAGTTTCTGTAGGTAGTACATGGCTGTCATGTTGTCTGATGGGACTAGGACAACCTTGTGAGATAGGAGACGAAAAAATGCTGTTAGGGCTACAAAGACTGCCTGAAGCTCGAAGTAGTTTGAATGTAGGGATTGGTGAGTGAGTACCCAGAGGCCCTGTACTGTGAGGTCTTGAAGGTGAGCGCACCAACCAGTCAGTGATGCGTCTGTGGACAGGATGGCCTAAGGCACAGGCTGCAGAACAGGCTGCCTTTTCAACAGGTTGGTAGTGTTCCACCATTGCAGAGAGCGGTGAGTACGACAGTCTAACAACACTAGATCCTCCAGGTAACTGTGACAGACCACTGATGGGGGAGACACTGCTGTACGGGGGGCACAAGTGGAGTCTGGCAAGGGGAACAACACAATGCAGGAGGCCATCATCCCTACAAGCACATGATAGTCCTGACTATGTATGTACGACTCTCCTGAAAGTGTGGGAGCACAGCTTGAAAACTCTGAACACGCGCTGGGTTGGGATATGCTAACCCCAACTCTGCACGGAGACTAGCAACTAGGTAGAGCTGTATCTGAATAGGTTGTAGATGGGATTTGACAAAGTTGATTGTGATTCCCAATGTGTGAAGCAGGTTGATTGCCAGAGTGCGATGTTGGCACTGTCATGGGGAACTGGCTTTGATGAACCAGTTGTCTACGTAAGGGAAAATATGAATGTTTTGTCTTCTGGGGCGTGCTGCAACTACAGCTAAGCACTTTGTGAAGACTCCTGGAGCAGTCCTGACTCTGAAAGGCAGGACTTTGAACTAGTAAGGTGTGCCTGCCACCACGAATCGTAGGTATTTACGGTGTGCAGGGTGTGTGGGGATACGGAAGTCGGTGTCTTTTAGATCTAGGCCAGATAGTCCCCTTGTTGCAGAAGCGGTCTTTTTTTGGGAATGAGAAATTAATGGGAATATACTCCTGATCCCTGTTGTAATGGGACAGGCTCAATGGTCCCTTTGAGAAAGGACTGAATTTCTTGTTTCAGAAGTGTGAGAGGGTCTTGGGACAGTCTGTGAGTGCAAGGGAGAATGTTTGGAGGAGTGGTAATGAGCACCAGACAGGAACTATGTTGTATAAGGAAAAGGACCCATTGGTCCAGGGTGATGTTGACCCATTCTGGATGAAAACTGTGAAGTCACCCCCGACAAGAGTGAAGGGGGGGGGGGGGGCTTGGGGGGGGGGGGGGGGGGGGAGACTGAGGAAGTCAGTGCTTTGCAGTGGAGGTAGGGTCTTGGGTGGCGCTGTCTCAGTTGTTATTGCCTCTATATGCTCCTCGGAAGAAAACCCTAGAATAGGAGGAGGAAGGCTGCCAGGGCTGGGAAGTAGATGCCTCTGAGGTTGCAGATTTGTAATCACCTCAATGCGGAGCGATGAAAAGTGCCCCACTGTGAGGGGGACTGCAGAGCACCCATGGCTTTTGCTGTGTCTATAGCTTTCTTCAGCTTCTCAAAGATGGAGTCCACTTGAGGGTGAAAAGGTGCTCTTTGTCGAAGTGCATACTAAGCACCGCTTGCTGGACCTCTGGTTTAAAACCAGTGCATTGAAGCCATGCGTGCCTCCTTATTAACACACTAGTGTTAATTTCTGTGCAGCAGTGTCTGCAGCATGTAGGGCACAGCACATGGAATTATTTGTTATTGTTTGCCCCACTGAAACAATCTGTTGTCCTATTTAAAGGTGCTCATCTGGGAGAAATTGAAGGAGCCCCTCCATCTCATCCCAGTGAGTACGGTCGTATCTCGCTAGCAAGACTTATGAATTGGCAATACGCCAATGACTGGCTTTTACCTGCGATATCCAGCTTTTTACTCTCCTTCTCTCAGGAAGGAGAGATCCCTGTGGACTATCGGCCCTTTTCCGTGCAGTGGTGGCCACTATGGAGTCTGACAGGACCGGATATATAGTGAGTCTATGGGAGAAGACATATTTCTTATATACTCTAGGGATGATAACCCTAGAACGGACAGGTTACTTAAAAATGTTGTCTGCATGACAAAGCATGCCAGGGAGCATGGGGAGAAACTGCATATCCCTGTGTGTGGTTGTAAGGGTATCGAACAGGAAGGTCTGTTTGATTGGGTCCCTATGCAGCTCAACATTATGGAAGGAGGCTGCACGAGTTTCTACCTGTTGATCTGGGTCGTTGGTCAACATGGGATCGGGGTCAAATGTGTCCCCTAGATCTGGGTCTTGCTGTGTTCCACCCAAATCTTCCCCAGTGTATACAGGGCATTCCTGAGGAGTACAATATCCTGCAGTAGGTGAGGGAGGTGAACAAGGAGGGGTGGGAAGAGGTGGAGGATTGGTAGATGTGAAGGAAGCCTTGTCCTTGGTAATCTTCTTTGAAGGGGGAGAAGTGTCCACAGCCTCTTGGAAAGATAATTTCCTCTTGAAAAGTACAGGAGGGGAACCCAATAATGCACCCTGTACCCTCCTGAATATGGAGGCAGCACTGTTGAGTGTCCATTTTATCAAAACGTGTTCCACAGGTGAAGGCATAGCTGAAGACTGGCTAGAGTCCTTCTGCTCCGAAGATCTTGTCTCTGTGGTTTTCAAAATTTTCAGTTAGAGCAATTTCCTCGGTACTGAAGTACTCGAAGCCAAAGTTCGGACCGAAGTTGGTCTTGGCTATTTTCAGAGCTGAGCCAGAGGGCGGGGCAGCACAAACTGTTTTTTGGATCCGACCATGGCAGTAATGGCAGTGGCGGTTGGGTGACCTCTGCAAGGGGCTTTTTAACTGTCTTAGGGTTGGCAGGAGGAGGCATGGTACTCATGGGTTGTGCGGATACTATCTTGTGGTTTTCGATATCCGACTGGACGTCAGAGACAGTTCTAGATGGCGAAGGCCTCCTCTTGTTCCAGCTCCTCCCTGGGCATGTTCCCTAAAGATGTCTGGGGAATTGTCTGGAGTCTTGAGTGCCATCTCCAACCGACAAGCTCTTCGGTCCCGAACGGTCTTCGTCACCCAGAAGGATTTGCAGGTTTCACATGTAGCTTCTTGGTGATCGGTGAGAGACACAGGTTACACACCAGATGTTGGTAAGTATGAGGGAATTTCAAGTGGCACTGAGAACAAACGAAACATTGTCAGTTCCATCAGCTCAGTATACTCTTCGGTGCACCGTGGTGAGGTAGGCCCGAAACAGCTGATGTTGCCACATATGGGGCGCGGTCTGTGAATGGGGCCTTAACTGCTATGTATGTTTTAGATTTACTTATTATTATATGATCATTTGAGTAAATCTGACTGCTTATAGTATATATTATATATAGATGAGACAAACGTTTGTAACTTTACGATTTTCAGAAGAAAACAGAACGTTTATCGATGAATGGTCGAGTGCTACTGAATAATCTGAAACCAAAGGCCATGCAGTCAAGCACAAATATTATTTTGCAACCACGAGGCTGAAGTCAGACTGTAGGAAGGTGCACACTTTTTGACATGGTCACCCCCACTTTTTGCCTGGTATTCAATGCAATTTTGAATGAAAGTGCACAGGGTTCCTGGTATCCAGGTCCCCCCAGTGCCAGATCTCTTTCCTTAAAACTGTGCAATTGTTCCCCAATTGGCAATATCTTTGCCCCCCGTGTACCTTTGGTCTGCAGTAAATGGTACTCCAGTACCTACAGCATATGTAACAAAGAGGGTCCCCCAAGGGCTGCAGCATGGATAAGTTACTTACCTGTAAATCCTAGTTCTCTTCCAGGGGTATCCTCATCAAAGTCAAACATTGAATATTCCCGCCCTCGAGTGGGGATCCCGGAGCATATATAAAAACACACATGTATAAGTATGAAATATATATGAAAAAACTAAATTTTTAGTAGATAAATTTCCATACAAGAATCATGTATACATGTGTATAATAGCAATGCAGACTATGTTGATAAACAGGCTAAAATGCTTTATTTCTATGGAGTTTTTTTTTTTTTAATACATTAACACTCTCCCTTATAATTAAAAAAAAAAAAGAAAAAAAGAAAAAAAAAAAAAAAAACTTTCTGAAGCCTAATTGGAGGGTACAGAAAAAATACCAGCAACACATGTGAAAAGAGAAAAAACTACATTGAAAATAACAGAGCATTATTAGCCAATAGGCTGCATGCAAGTCAATACAGCAGAACCACAAAATCTGGCACCATGCCTTTAAGACCCTGAGCACCTCCAGTATCCCACCATGCCTCAGGGGTGAAGGAGAGATGACAGTTGGTTCAGTTAGGTCAGTACTTTTTTACGGTGACAAACAATCCTATAGATTAGATAGATGGTCTGTACTGCACTTCTAGGAGACTCGCGTCCGGGGAGGAGGGTGGGTTGTTTATGACTTTGATGAGGATACCCCTGGAAGAGAAGAAATGGTTTCTTACCTGTAACTCCAGTTCTCTCGTAGGGGTATTTCCATGATAGTCATAAGCACTGAATAGTTCCGCGCGCCTGCGGGGACCCCGGAGCACTGTTGTGTAGTATATTCTTAAGTGCAATCATCAGCTCCTTGACAAAAAGGTCTGTGAAAAACACTTAAGAATAACAATGTGCAGCCTATGTGAACAGCTACACAGGCCAAATTGTTAGAAGAAAAAAACAGTTGTAGTGTAAATTTCACGTTTAAACCTCTATTTATTCTATAAATACATAAATAAATACATTCTCATATTTTATTTACACCTCTCATGAGAATAAAACAATGTAGGGCAGTGTAGCCCATAGGCTGCCATTATACAGAATGAAAATAGAGCTGTGCCTTTAAGAAAGTAAAGTCTTCCTGTTTCCCATCATGCACAGCAAAAGGCAGTTGCCTCAGTTCTTTTTTGGAGGCTATTAACCTGACATGAAGAAAAAACAAAACATTTGTTGGAGTACCAACCTCCATAATATTCATGTTCTATGTCAACTCCACCGGGGAGGAGGGAGGGTTGCTTATGACTATCATGGAAATACCCCTACGAGAGAACTGGAGTTACAGGTAAGAAACCATTTCTTCTCTCGTAGGGGATTTCCATGTATAGTCATAAGCACTGAATAGAGTAGCAAGCCCATCCCCATAACCGCGGTGGAGTAGATATAAGAATACTGAGAAAAACATGAATCATGCAAACAAATTCTTGAGCAAAGCCTGCCCAACCTGAGCATCTGCCCTAGCGTCTGTATCAAGGCAGTAATGCTTAGTAAAGGTATGGACCGACCTCCAAGTGGCAGCCTTGCATATTTCTGCCAAAGGGACATTTCTCATCAAGGCTACAGTAGCTGCTTTCCCTCTGGTAGAGTGGGCTTTTGGCCTACCACCAAGGGATTTGTTTGCTAACTGATAACATAACATTATACATGAAACAATCCACCTGGATAAAGATTGTTTAGATGTACCCAAACCTGTTCTGATTGGGCCATAGTTAATAAAAAGCTGTTGTGATTTTCGTAAGCTTTTTGTCCTGTCCAAGTAAAATTTCAATACTCTCTTTACATCCAGAGAGTGCAGAGTTCTCTCAGCAGGAGTAGCTGGATTCTGAAAGAAAGTCGGTAATGAAATTGTTTGGTTCACATGGAAGTCGGAGACTACCTTAGGTAAAAATTTTGGATGAGTTCTCATTACCACTTTTGCAGAATGAAAAACCGTGTAGGGTTCCTGAGCGCAAAGGGCCTGGATTTCGCTGACCCTACGCGCTGAAGTGATTGCCACCAGAAAAGCAGCTTTCCATGTGAGATGTTGCAGCGATGCCTTATGTATTGGCTCGAATGGCGGCAGCATCAGACGTGATAAGACAACGTTCAGTTCCCATGGAGGAGAAGGCTTTCTAATGGGGGGAAAAACCTTCTTTAAACCTTCTAGGAAATCCTTAATAATCGGAATCCGAAAAAAGGAAGTTTGTGAAGGACTCTTTCTGTATGCTGTGACAGCCGCCAAGTGAACTTTTATTGACGACAGTTGTAAGCCCGATTTTGCCAAACTTAACAAGTATGGCAGGATAGATTGTTCTCCACAGGAAACCGGGTCAATGTTGTTGTGTAAACACCAAATGCAGAATCTCTTCCACTTGCTTGCATAGGCTGATCGTGTAGGCAGTGCTTATGACTATACATGGAAATCCCCTACGAGAGAACTAGGATTTACAAGTAAGTAACTTATCCTTCTCTTCCAGGGGATCCTCATCAATAGTCATAAACATTGAATAGATTAGCAAGCCCATCCCTTATCTCTGCGGACTGTCTAATAGAAGTGCAGGAAAAGACGTACACTATGCAAATAAATTTCTCAGAGATGCTTGACCAACACGTGCGTCTGCTTTGGCATCTGAATCTAAACAGTAATGCCTAGTAAACGTATGTACAGATCTCCATGTAGCGGCCTTACAGATCTCAGAGATTGGAACATTGTTAAGGAGGGCAGCAGTAGCCGCTTTTCCTCTTGTTGAATGAGCGTTAGGCCTAGCCAATAACTGCTTGTTAGCCAATTGATATGCAGTTACAATACATGAGACTATCCACCTAGAAATAGTTTGTTTTGAGGCAGCATCGCCTGTTCTCATATGTCCATAGTTTACAAACAGGTGGTGAGATCGTCTAATCAATTTGGTCTTATCCAGGTAAAATTTCGCCACTCTCCTAAGATCGAGGGAGTGCAAGGCTTTCTCCGCCGAAGTATCCGGATTGGGGAAAAAAGTTGGGAGTGATATAGTCTGATTGATGTGAAAATCCGACACCACCTTCGGTAAGAATGTAATGGTAGATAAATGTACCTTAATAGATGACGACTGCAGACCCGATTTCGCCAGATGGAGCAGTTAAGACAATATGACCGCCTCCTGAGCCAGAATAGGATTCTGACCCTGTTGTCGACACATGTAGAATCTCTTTCACTTGAACACGTAGGAGCGTCACATGGACGGCCTTCTGGACTCCTTTAAAATGTTCATGCATTACTGCGAGAGCCCTAGATGCCCATACTGCAGGAATTCAGGGACCATGCCGTCAAGCTCAGAGAGGGAAGGTTGGGGTGAAGAATCTTGCCTCCTAGCCTGCAAAGGAGATCCGGTCTGCACGGCAGCATCTTGTGCGGTTGCTCTAACAACTTGAGAAGATCCGTGTACCAGAATTGCGAGGCCATTGCGGGGCTATGAGTTTCATTCTGGTGTTGGATCTGTAGAGTTTGTTTATCACCGCTGGTATCAGGGGGATCGGTGGAAAAACGTAGAGAAATATCCCTGACCAGTCTATTAACAGGGCATTCCCTCGAGTCCCCAGACGGTAGAACCTGGACGCGAAGTCTGGGCATTTTTTGTTTACTTCGTCTGCAAACAGATCTAACTGAGGCTGTCCCTACTGAAAGAAGATGTCTGCGACGACCTTGTCGTGAAGAACCCAGTCGTGGGCGTCCGCGAGGGTTCTGCTTAGGAAATCTGCCTCCACGTTTTGTTGCCCTGGGAGGTGGATCGCTGTAAGAGGACATTCCCCTCACTATGAGCCAGTGCCAAATGGTTTGATACTCCTCATTGGTCCCAGAGACCGCAACAGAAGCAAGGTCGTCCCCTCTTCCAGTCTCGCAAGGCCACAAGAGACCGAGGATCAAGCAGACCTCAGCAGTCTACCCCCAAAACCCCTGCCAAGCAATGAGGGTTCACTTCCCTTAATACCGTCCACCACTCCGGTTGGGGGAAGTATCACAGAGTTCGCTCATGAGTGGCATGGCATAACAAGAGACAAATGGGTGTTGAACATTGTAGAGAATGGATACTTTCTTCTTTTCTGACAACCTCCACCTCATTTGCCACCAACCAGGTCGAGGCCTGCTCACATGAACTTACTACGCAAAGAAGTTTGCGTCCTGTTAGAGAAAAGAGCGATAGAAAATGTGCTAGCCGCCCAAAGGGGAAAAGGAGTATACTCCCAATATTTTCTAGTAGCAAAAAAGGGTCGGGAAGGAGTCTTCAGACCTATTCTAGACTTGAGGCGGCTCAACAAGTTCATACCGAAACAAAAATTCAGAATGCTGGCTCTTCATCAGATTTTCCCACAACTGCATCGAGGAGACTGGATGTGCTCCATAGATCTGCAGGATGCATATTTTCATATTCCGATTGTGCCCAAACATCGAAAATTCCTTTGGTTTGTGATAGACTCTCAACACTATCAGTTCAGGGTGCTGCCTTTCGGCCTCAAATCTGCCCCTCGCACATTCTCCAAGTGTGTAGCAACGGTAGCGGCACATTTAAGGAAGCAGAAAATCTTCATTTATCCATACCTAGACGATTGGCTATTGAAAGCCTCCTCTCCGGAACAGGCGAAAAACATGTAATGAAAATGTCACTTACCCAGTGTACATCTGTTCGTGGCATCAGTCGCAGTAGATTCGCATGTTTTGCATGCAATAGCTCGCCATCTGGTGTTGGGCCGGAGTGTTACAAGTTGTTTTTCTTCGAAGAAGTCTTTCGAGTCACGGGACCGAGTGACTCCTCCTTTTGTCTCCATTGCGCATGGGCGTCGACTCCATCTTCGATTGTTTTTCCCCGCAGAGGGTGAGGTAGGAGTTGAATAGTAGTAATAGTGCCCATGCAATGGAGTGACTAAGTATGCACCTATTTAAGGTTGAGATGATACATATACAAATAGTTGAAGGTAACTTCCAAACTGCTACAGGCTCCCGGGGAGGCGGGTGGGCACATGCGAATCTACTGCGACTGATGCCACGAACAGATGTACACTGGGTAAGTGACATTTTCAGTTCGATGGCATCTGTCGCTGTAGATACGCATGTTTTGCATAGACTAGTAAGCAGTTATCTCCCCAAAAGCGGTGGATCAGCCTGTAGGAGTGGAAGTAGTCTGAAATAATGTTCTTAATACGGCTTGACCTACTGTGGCTTGTTGTGCAGTTAGCACATCTACACAGTAGTGCTTGGTAAATGTATGAGGCGTAGACCATGTTGCTGCATTACATATTTCGTTCATTGGAATATTTCCTAGAAAGGCCATGGTAGCACCTTTCTTTCTGGTTGAGTGTGCCTTTGGTGTAATAGGCAGTTCTCTTTTAGCTTTAAGATAGCAGGTTTGAATGCACTTAAATATCCATCTAGCAATGCCTTGTGTTGAAATTGGATTTCCTGTATGAGGTTTTTGAAAGGCGATAAATAGTTGTTTTGTCTTTCGAATTAGTTTTGTTCTGTCGATGTAGTACATTAGTGCTCTTTTGATGTCTAATGTATGTAGTGCTCTTTCGGCTACAGAATCTGGCTGTGGGAAGAACACTGGTAATTCTACCGTTTGATTTAAGTGGAACGGTGAGATTACTTTTGGTAAAAATTTAGGATTGGTCCGTAGAACAACTTTATTTTTGTGTATTTTAATAAATGGTTCTTGAATGGTAAATGCTTGAATTTCACTCACTCTTCTTAGAGATGTGATGGCAATTAAAAATGCAACTTTCCACGTTAAGTATTGCATTTCACAAGAGTGCATGGGCTCAAAAGGTGGACCCATGAGTCGTGTTAGGACAATATTGAGGTTCCATGAAGGAACTGGTGGTGTTCTTGGTGGTATAATATCTCTTTAGGCCTTCCATAAACGCCTTTATGACTGGTATCCTAAACAATGAAATTGAGTGCGTAATTTGTAGGTAAGCAGAAATTGCCGTAAGATGTATTTTAATGGAAGAGAAAGCTAGGTTAGATTTTTGCAAATGTAGTAAGTATCCTACTATTTCTTTTGCAGATGCGTGTAAAGGTTGAATTTGATTATTATGGCAGTAATAAACAAATCTTTTCCACTTATTTGCATAACAGTGTCTAGTGGTAGGTTTTCTAGCCTGTTTTATGACCTCCATACATTCCTGTGTGAGGTCTAAGTGCCCGAATTCTAGGATTTCAGGAGCCAAATTGCTAGATTCAGCGATGCTGGATTTGGATGTCTGATCTGTTGTTTGTGTTGTGTTAACAGATCTGGTCTGTTTGGCAGTTTGATATGAGGTACTACTGAAAGGACTAGTAGTGTTGTGTACCAAGGTTGCCTTGCCCATGTTGGTGCTATTAGTATGAGTTTGAGTTTGTTTTGACTCAACTTGTTTACTAGATATGGAAGAAGTGGGAGAGGGGGAAAAGCGTACGCAAATATCCCTGACCAGTTCATCCATAATGCATTGCCCTGAGACTGATGTTGTGGGTACCTGGATGCGAAGTTTTGGCATTTTGAGTTTTCTTTTGTTGCAAATAGATCTATTTGTGGCGTTCCCCACATTCTGAAGTAATTGTTCAATATTTGGGGGTGAATTTCCCATTCGTGGATCTGTTGGTGATCCCGAGAGAGATTGTCTGCTAATTGATTCTGAATTCCTGGAATAAATTGTGCTATTAGGCGAATGTGGTTGTGAATCGCCCAATGCCATATTTTTTGTGTTAGGAGACACAACTGAGTCGAGTGTGTTCCTCCCTGTTTGTTTAGGTAATACATTGTTGTCATGTTGTCTGTTTTGACAAGAGTGTATTTGTGGGTTATTATGGGTTGAAATGCTTTCAGAGCTAGAAATACCGCTAACAGTTCTAAGTGGTTTATATGAAACTGTTTTTGGTGAATGTCCCATTGTCCTTGGATGCTGTGCTGATTGAGGTGTGCTCCCCACCCTGTCATGGATGCATCTGTTGTTATTACGCATTGTGGCACTGGGTCTTGGAAAGGCCGCCCTTGGTTTAAATTTATACTGTTCCACCATTGAAGCGAGATGTATGTTTGGCGGTCTATCAACACCAGATCTAGAAGTTGACCCTGTGCCTGTGACCACTGTGATGCTAGGCACTGTTGTAAGGGCCGCATGTGCAACCTTGCGTTTGGGACAATGGCTATGCATGAGGACATCATGCCTAGGAGTTTCATTACTAATTTGACCTGTAACTTTTGGTTTGGATACATGGCTTGTATGACATTTTGGAATGTTTGTACTCTTTGTGGACTTGGAGTGGCAATTCCTTTTACTGTGTTGATTGTTGCTCCTAGGTATTGCTGTGTTTGACACAGCAGAAGGTGTGACTGAGTAATTGATTGAGAAACCTAGTTTGTGTAGGGTTTGTATGACGTAATTTGTGTGTTGTGAACACTGTATTTGCGTGTTGGTTTTGATTAACCAATCGTGTAGGTATGGGAACACATGTATTTGCTGCCTTCTGATATGTGCAGCTACTACTGCTAGACATTTTGTAAAAACTCTTGGCGCAGTTGTTATTCCGAATGGCAACACTTTGAATTGGTAATGTATCCCTTGGAATACAAACCTTAGGTACTTCTTGTGTGAAGGATGTATTGGTATATGGAAATATGCATCCTTTAGATCCAGTGTTGTCATGTAGTCTTGTTGTTTGAGAAGTGGGATTACTTCTTGTAATGTAACCATGTGAAAATGGTCTGATTTGATGTATGTATTTACTATTCTGAGATCTAGTATGGGTCTTAGAGTTTTGTCTTTTTTGGGTATCAGAAAGTACAGTGAGTAAACTCCTGTGTTTAGTTCTTGTTTTGGTACTAACTCTATTGCTTCTTTTTGGAGCAATGCTTGAACTTCTAGTCCTAGAAGATTTATATGTTGTTTTGACATATTGTGTGTTTTCGGTGGAATGTTTGGAGGGAATTTGATCAATTCTATGCAATAACCATGCTGGATAATTGCTAAGACCCAAGTGTCTGTTGTTATTTCCTCCCAATGTTTGTAAAACTTGGTTAGTCTCCCCCCCACAGGTGTTGTGTTGGGGATTTGTGACCTTGAAGTCACTGTTTGTTTGGAGGAGTTTTGAGACTTTGGAACTTTCCTCTGTTCCTTTGAAATTGTCCCCCTCTATATTGTCCCCGAAAACCTCCCCGCGGATATTGGCTCTGGTAAGTGGGCTTTGTTTGTGAGGCTGTGGCTTCTGCGGTTTGCCCTCGAAACCCCCCCTCGAAATTGTGTCTTTCGAAATGTGCCTCTGCTCTGTGGGGAGTAGAGCGCGCGCCCATGGCTTTGGCCGTGCCAGTGTCTTTTTTAAGTTTTTCGATCGCACTGTCCACCTCGGCCCAAACAACTGCTGTCCGTTGAATGGCATATTCAGCACAGCTTGCTGTATCTCTGGTTTAAATCCTGATGTACGCAGCCATGCATGTCTTCTTATTGTTGTTACAGCTGTGTTGACAGTTCTAGCAGCTGTGTCTGCAGCATCCATTGCTGACCGTATCTGATTATTTGAGATACCCTGTCCTCCTTCTACTACTTTCTGCGCTCTCTTTTGGAACTCCTTGGGTAAATGTTCAATAAGGTGTTGCATCTCATCCCAATGGGCCCTATCATATCTGGCTAGTAAAGCTTGCGAATTTGCAATACGCCACTGGTTTGCTGCCTGTGCCACCACCCTTTTGCCTGCAGCATCGAATTTTCGACTTTCTTTATCTGGAGGTGGTGCATCTCCTGAAGTATGAGAGTTGGCTCTTTTGCGCGCTGCTCCCACTACAACAGAGTCTGGTGTTAGCTGTTGTGTAATGTACACTGGGTCTGTTGGTGGCGGTTTATATTTTTATCTACTCTTGGAGTAATGGCTCTCCCTTTAACAGGCTCCTCAAACACTTGTTTGGAGTGTTTTAGCATTCTGGGTAGCATAGGAAGACTCTGATATTGGCTGTATGTGGACGACAGTGTATTAAAAAGAAAGTCGTCTTCAATGGGCTCTGAATGAAGGCTGACATTATGAAATGCAGCTGCTCTTGACACCACTTGTGCGTAGCCTGTACTATCCTCTGGTGGCGATGGTTTAGCAGGATAGCATTCTGGACTATTGTCTGACACTGGTGCGTCATAAAGGTCCCATGCGTCAGGGTCATCTTGGCTCATTCCTGTATGAGTTGGGGATTGCATCATTGGTGGAGTGGCTACCGGTGATGGTTGCGGAGAGTGATGTGGGGATGGTGGTGGTGTTACTTGTTTAGCCACCTTTGCGTGTGGCTGTTTGTCTTTGTCTTGGAAGGCAAGCTTGCGTTTCATTTTGACTGGAGGAAGAGTGCCGATCTTCCCTGTATCTTTTTGAATAAAGAGCCGTCTTTGTGTGTGATCTGGCTCTACTGCCTGTAATTCCTGTCCAAATCTATGTGTTTTCATTTGTGTGGACAGTCCTTGCTCCTCAGTGTAGGAACTTGTTTTCGGTTCCGAGGCCGGATATTTCGGAACCGAAACCCTTTCGGCTGCTTTTTTCGGCTCCAACGAAACCTTTTTTACTTTCGGCGTCGTGCTCTCTCGGTGCCGACCCGTTTCGGTGCCGGTGTCTCAGTGCCGAATCTTCTCTGAGCCACTATCTCGGGCCCGAGATTGCTGTGTGCCGGTATCTCGACCGGAGTCGGATGACTTCGACACCAGCTCGCCCTTTTTCGGTGCCGATGAACGGTCACCTACTTTTCGGGTTAAGCCATGGCCTGTTGGCGGCGGCGTCCCCTGGGCTTTAGCGCTTTTCTCGTGAGTTTTTGTTTTCGACGTCTTACTCACGTTTTTCGGCGTTTCCTCGGGATCGATCTCCTCAGAGTCCG
Source organism: Pleurodeles waltl (assembly GCF_031143425.1). NCBI lineage: Eukaryota > Metazoa > Chordata > Amphibia > Caudata > Salamandridae > Pleurodeles > Pleurodeles waltl. The sequence goes on from NC_090443.1 coordinate 315,196,640, forward strand.
ACTCCTGGGTGGAGAATGTTTCTTCCTCCTCCTCGAAACGCTCTTGTCCTGTCGGCGCCGACGCCATTTGCAGTCTTTTTGCTCTTCGGTCCCAGAGTGTCTTCCTAGACCGAAACGCTCGACAGGCCTCACAAGTATCCTCCTTGTGTTCTGGTGACAAACACAAGTTACAGACCAGATGTTGATCTGTATATGGATACTTGTTATGGCATTTTGGACAGAAGCGGAATGGGGTCCGTTCCATCAGCCTTGAAGAGACACGTGGCCGGGCCGACCAGGCCCCGACGGGGATGGAAGAAAACCCCGAAGGGCCACCGGAGCTCTTCTTAATTCGGTGTCGATCTGTTGTAACTAACCCGATACCGAACACAAACAATACCGACGATTTTTCCGAGATTCTAACTAACTTTCCGACCCAAAACACGGAGCGAAAAGGAACACGTCCGAACCCGATGGCGGAAAAAAAACAATCTAAGATGGAGTCGACGCCCATGCGCAATGGAGTCGAAATGGGAGGAGTCCCTCAGTCTCGTGACTCGAAAAGACTTCTTTGAAGAAAAACAACTTGTAACACTCCGAGCCCAACACCAGATGGCGGGATGTGCACAGCATGTGTATCTGCAGCTACACATGCCATCGAACATAAAGATACTTATTTTTGTAAATTGGTGCAAATCTCCTTATCAAGACGTGTGTCTGATTTATTGACTGTGTGTATTTGCAGATGTCTAACAGTCCTCTCAGATAAGACAAAGACTGCTCGACCACACTACCCACTAAAAAAATAGCACCTTGGGATTTCTAGAGCAAGCCTTTGTCCAATATCTTTTTGCACAATATACCTCATTTTGATATTTCATGAAGAGCCAGCTTCCTACACAGACCAAAAGCAGTAACCGAATATTTTGGGCTTCTCTAATCAAGTCAAATATGCTGTGAAAGCAGCACAGTGCCTCCTGCACTGTGGTACTCACCAGTTTTCATGGTGTTAGGAGTACTAGGGGGAGCACTTCCCCAACTAGGAGTTGGTGGCCCAGAATCTTCTCCATCACCCCAACCAGATGCACTTTCCGTTGGTTCGCCCCATGCTGAAGTTCCGTTGTCTGTGGACATCACTTTGTTCTTGCCCCAGACTGTAGAGAGGAAAAATAAAAGTAGGGTAAGCACCTGAATACAATCCCTTGTACTGCTTTTAGGTACAGGCATGACATCCTAGAGGGTCTACAACAACCAAAGTAATGCTAGCACTGCAACTTAGAATAAAAAATTTAACAAATAGTATGTTCTTTTTGGAAGATGAACAGATCTGTCCCAAGAAACTGCTGAAAAAGGAGGCAAGAAAAGCAAAAAGAACAGACGATGGATGAAACGCTGAACAAATCAAATGCTCTTCCCAGTCACAGACCTGGGTTTAATCTATCGTTGTTTTTTTTTTTTTTGGCTCACCACGCCATCCCAGCTTGGACCCAACCATGTACAAATCAGTCTTGATCCTGCTCCCCATGGGAACAGCCCAGCCCAAACAACCAGGCCAGATACTCCCTGGACCACAAACCAGCATCCGGGGACCACGCCATCCCAGCTTGGACCCAACCATGTACAAATCAGTCTTGATCCTGCTCCCCATGGGAACAGCCCAGCCCAAACAACCAGGCCAGATACTCCCTGGACCACAAACCAGCATCTGGGGACCAGTTTCGGGGTCTCACCCCCCCATCAGCCAGGCTAGCCTGAATCCAGTGGTACAGTGAGCATGGGACCCAGGTCTGGGCATACCCTTCCCACTTAAGGCAACAAAAGCAAAAAGAACAGATGATGGATGGAACACTGAACAATTTAAACATTCACCCCAGTCACAGATTTGGGTTTAATCCATTTTTTTTTGCTCACTACACCACGACAATTTGGATACAGTCAAATGCAAATCAGTGTTGACCCTGCTCCGCATGGCAACAGTCCAGACCGAACTGCCAGGCCAGGTCCTCCCTGGACCGGAAACAAGCATTGTGGAACCGGTTTCAAGGTATCACCCCTCATCAGCCTGGCTACACCTAGGGAGGAGGGGGATGTTGAGAAGGGATTTCATCACTAAAGAAGAGAACAAGCTGTAAGTGATATGGCTGTTAGCATTTTTAATATTTTCCATTAACAGTTCAAAAGATTAAAACGTCAAGCTACATCAACAGAACTTTCCTCACTGCTGCAAAAATTAAAACAATTTTTATTAACCATCCCCTTGTGCTATTTAACACCTAGTTCAAAACTTTTATAAAGGGGTGAAATGAATAAGAGATTACAAGTCATGTTGTAAAAGCAGTCTACAAAATCTAGCTTCTAAGTGTTTGTGTTGATTCAGACACTAAAGTTTGAGTTTCAGTGAGAATTTGCATTCTGCAAATTCTGGTTGGATGGAGCTGTACTACACAGTATTTCCTGGGAAATGCATCTTTTCTAGAGCATGTTGATGAGTTATATTTATTTATTTTACTCACACCAAACAATAACTGACTTTAAAAACATTTAAGCCTGCCCAGTTTTAACGAAGGGAGTGCTGGTGGCAGAACTCAACAATGAAATGTTTTCACTCTCTCTCTATACAGCCAATCTATGCAGGAGTGCCAAATGGGCAACATGAGACCATTAAATAAAAAAAGGCTTCTTATAGGAGCTAAGGTTAATGGCTGTTATATTTCTGGATTAACATGGTACCCCAAATCAAGTGCTGAGACATGCACATCTTTAATGATCGCTTAATTCTTACTATCACAGATACTTGGGGCCTAGCCTCAATGACAAGCGGCCAAGATCCGTGTGTGGAAATCTTTGGCAAGGGAAAATGTTACACTGAAAGAGCCCACGGAGTGTGGTATGGAATCTGGGAGAAAAGATACTTAGTTGGACAAGGAGGCTAAGGCATATAAGAGATCGAGAATAAACCTCACCTAGTTAGTAATGAGAAAAATCCTGATCTATGAACAAGGACAGCTCCAGTTAAAATTATACCCTTGAATCTTTGTCAGATCCTGAAGGTTAGTGAGAAAAGCTAAAACTAAGCTTCTAGCCTTCACCGCAAACAAAGACAGCTCCTGTGATATGTTTTCCCTAGCTGAATTTAGATACTGAAGTATTAACAAAGGCAGTGCCAGGCAAATTTGTAGCCCTGAATCATTGAGCAGTGCAAGAATAGTTATAAGCATTGTGCCAGGGCTTGTTAAGTGTCTTCTGTTTTTATCATGTGCTTGCCTCCAGATTCTTTTCTCTATTATTTAAAAAGAGTGAACCTTAGACACATGCATCAGAGTTAGTATGTCCTCCTCCTTTCAAGGCATATTTACATTTAAGTTATGGTCGCTGCTATGTTAATATGGACACTTATAGTAGAGGTTAAATTGTCATCATGTGAATTGAAATTATGCATTATTTTGCCTTGTTGGCACTTAAGTGTCACCAAGCCTATAAACATGAAAAAAAATCAGTCAATTATAATAAAAAACCCTGTATTCGGCTATAATTGGGAAAGGCTTCGCAACAAAACTATCACACCAGTTGCTCAGGGGTTCTGAGAAAGGAACAGAGAAGTTGCTTTTAATACTGCTTATCTTCCAGCAAGGTCTGTGACAGAAAACAGCTAAAGAGCTATTTCTTACGGAAATACATGCTGTGCGATCCATCTTAAACTATTGTTAGGCTTGCTTTTTTACACTTCTGGTAACTTTTAGCATAGAGGTTGGCAGTAAAGAGAGGGTGTTAGGATGCTAGGAACTTGCTAAACATGTTAGGAATGTTCATATTTTTTTTACTGGCCATGTCATGCATTGCTGTATTTATTTTTACGTGTGTGGATACAGTTCTTATTTTATTTACTAGACTTAGGTTTTAGAAATAAACACGTTTTATCCTGTGTATCTTAGTATTTGGTGTGCTATTGATTTACTAAAGTTGGTTTGAAGTTTCGCTGTGTCCCTGAACTCATCTAGAGGGACTAAAAGTGACCAGAAAATGCCACCAGTGCAGTACTGCTTAGGGGTTTGTCAACAGGGCGCTGTCCAACTAGATTCCTAATTTGTACTGGTCCATTGCACTGAATTACACTAAACCCGACCCCCCCTTGCTGTGAAGAGGGACTGATTGTGACAATCAGCACCCAATACGCTTCCTTTCCCTTTGAGCTGCAGCAATCCAACTCTAACGACCTGGTGCATAGGCTTTGTTCAATACATCAACATGAAATAGAAATTCAGTTGCAGTTCCAAGTCTTTAACTACAAAAAAAAAAGGGCACAGAAATGTAATGTCCACTTAACAGCAACAGCGAGACCCGCGGCCAAGTGTATTGTTAACTGTATCAGAAACCATAAAATGCTGTAGAAACCTATTCCCCGCCTCCAAAAGGACTGGTTGAAAATGTCCCTCAGCACAGAAAAGACGCAGATAATATGTGCCCCTGTTAAGTTAAATAAACTTAACCTCAGAGGCAGACTCTTGACATGCAAAGAGCCACATCTGAGTTAGAGATTCAGGACATCATGCAAAGCCAGTATCCTACTCACATTGTATGTTTTGTGTAAACATCTTTAATAAATCGAACATAACTGGCAAAGTCCATTTCTTCAAGAACACTGAATCTGGTTTATTGACCTGTTTTAAGAATGTTTTTGGACTAATCCCTTCATTTATTCATTTACTGTTCTGCAGTCTATTTGGTTGACTTTCAATAACCCTTCTGATTATCAGTTGTGAAGTTCTCATCTCCATCCTGGCTAAGGACAAAGTCCCATCTCCAGAATTAATTCTGAATGGAGTATCCCTCTGAGAAGCAACGTCAACAAAACTTTAGTGTTCCACCTTGGGTATGAATGGCTGACTGCTCCATGCAAGTCAAGGAATCCCTTACATTCCCTGAAACCTCTAGCGATGTTCAAATAACATATGCCCATCTCCCTTATCTGGTGCTAAACCAAGGGAAATAAACCACCACAAGGAGCATATTTATGATGTTCCAAGTACTGCCTCCTCGAAGGGAAAAGCAAACGTCCCTAGATATTATGGAGACTACATTACCCACATCACCAACTGGGAGAAAGGTTCTCGCTTTATCTCCAGTATAAAAAGGAAAGTGATTCTGCTTTTCTGAAACAAAATGATTAAATGTGTGCCAAAAGGAGAGTTTGAACCAAGTTTTCCCTGTTGTTCATTTCTGCACTTTGCACATTATAGATATAATGCATTATGTGCTTTGCTTTTAATTCAACAATGCACATATATGTTGCCATTTATATGTATTATTCACACACAAAGTTTTAAATGACTCTTAATGTCATGTTTTTATTATTTTATGTAAACATTTTATTCTAGTAACATTAATATATGTGTCTTACAATATTATAGATACCTTATAAATGCTATTATTTCAATTAGCATTTTGAGGATCTCATGAATACTGTGAAAGTGTTTGTTTACATTTCTTTTTTATTGTGCGATGCCTGCAAAATATCTCTCTCTCTCTATATATATATATATATATGGAAAATGTCACTTACCCAGTGTACATCTGTTCGTGGCATGAGTCGCTGCAGATTCACATGCTGTGCACAGTCCCCTATCTGGTGTTGGGCTCGGAGTATTACAAGTTGTTTTTCTTCGAAGAAGTCTTTTCGAGTCACGAGACCGAGGGACTCCTCCTACTTCGATTCCATTGCGCATGGGCGTCGACTCCATCTTAGATTGTTTTCCCCGCAGAGGATGAGGTAGGAGTTGTGTATATTAGTAATAGTGCAACCATGCAATGGAATGAATACGTATGTACATAATAAAGGTTAAAGTAATATATTTACAAATGTACAAATGTTCAAGATCTACTTCTAAACGGCTACAGGCTCCCGGGGAGGCGGGTGGGCGCATGTGAATCTGCAGCGACTCATGCCACGAACAGATGTACACTGGGTAAGTGACATTTTCCGTTCGTTGGCATGTGTAGCTGCAGATACACATGCTGTGCACTGACTAGTAAGCAGTTATCTCCCCAAAAGCGGTGGTTCAGCCTGTAGGAGTTGAAGTAGTTTGAAATAATGTTCTTAGTACAGCCTGACCTACTGTGGCTTGTTGTGCAGTTAACACATCTACACAGTAGTGCTTGGCAAATGTATGAGGCGTAGACCATGTTGCTGCCTTACATATTTCGTTCATTGGAATATTTCCTAGAAAGGCAATGGTAGCCCCTTTCTTTCTGGTTGAGTGTGCCTTTGGTGTAATAGGCAGCTCTCTTTTTGCTTTAAGATAGCAGGTTTGAATACACTTAACTATCCACCTAGCAATGCCTTGTTTTGAAATTGGATTTCCTGTATGAGGTTTTTGAAAGGCAATAAATAGTTGTTTTGTTTTTCTAATTAGTTTCGTTCTGTCAATGTAGTATATTAGTGCATTTTTGATGTCTAATGTATGTAGTGCTCTTTCAGCTACAGAATCTGGTTGTGGGAAGAACACTGGTAATTCTACTGTTTGATTTAAGAGGAACAGTGAGATAACCTTTGGTAAAAATTTTGGATTTGTTCTTAGAACTACTTTATTTTTATGTATCTGAATAAATGGTTCTTGTATGGTAAATGCTTGAATCTCGCTCACTCTTCTTAGAGATGTGATGGCAATCAAAAATGCAACTTTCCACGTTAAGTATTGCATTTCACAAGAATGCATGGGCTCGAAAGGTGGACCCATGAGTCTTGTTAAGACAATGTTGAGGTTCCATGAAGGAACAGGTGGTGTCCTTGGTGGTATGATTCTTTTTAAGCCTTCCATAAACGCTTTAATGACTGGTATTCTAAATAGTGAAGTTGAATGAGTAATTTGTAGGTAAGCTGATATTGCGGTGAGATGTATTTTTATGGAAGAGAAAGCTAGATTTGATTTTTGCAAATGTAGTAAATATCCAACTATATCTTTTAGAGATGCGGTTAATGGCTGAATTTGATTATTCTGGCAGTAATACACGAATATTTTCCAATTGTTTGCGTAGCAGTGTCTAGTGGTAAGTTTCCTAGCTTGTTTTATGACCTCCATACAATCTTGTGTGAGGTGCAAGTGTCCGAATTATAGGATTTCAGGAGCCAAATTGCTAGATTCAAAGATGCTGGATTTGGATGTCTGATCTGTTGTTTGTGTTGTGTTAACAGATCTGGTTTGTTGGGTAGTTTGACATGAGGTACTACTGACAAGTCTAGTAGTGTTGTGTACCAAGGTTGCCTTGCCCATGTTGGTGCTATTAGTATGAGTTTGAGTTTGTTTTGACTCAACCTGTTTACTACATATGGAAGGAGAGGGAGAGGGGGAAAAGCGTATGCAAAGATCCCTGACCAGTTCATCCATAGAGCATTGCCTTGGGATTGATCTTGTGGGTATCTGGATGCGAAGTTTTGGCATTTTGAGTTTTCCTTTGTTGCAAATAGATCTATTTGAGGTGTTCCCCAAATTTGAAAGTAATTGTTTAGTATTTGGGGGTGAATTTCCCATTCGTGGATTTGTTGGTGATCTCGAGAGAGATTGTCTGCCAACTGGTTCTGAATCCCTGGAATAAATTGTGCTATTACGCGAATGTGGTTGTGAATCGCCCAATGCCATATTTTCTGTGTTAGGAGGCACAACTGTGTCGAGTGTGTCCCTCCTTGTTTGTTTAGATAATACATTGTTGTCATGAAGTCTGTTTTGACAAGAATGTATTTTTGGGTTATTATGGGTTGAAATGCTTTCAGCGCTACAAATACTGCTAACATTTCCAAGTGATTTATGTGAAACTGTCTCTGATGTATGTCCCATTGTCCTTGGATGCTGTGTTGATTGAGGTGTGCTCCCCACCCTGGCATGGAAGCATCTGTTGTTATTGTATTGTGGCACTGGGTCTTGGAAAGGCCGCCCTTGGTTTAAATGTGTACTGTTCCACCATAGAAGCGAGATGTATGTTTGGCGGTCTATCAATACCAGATCTAGAAGTTGACCTTGTGCTTGTGACCATTGTGATGCTAGGCACTGTTGTAAGGGCCGCATGTGCAATCTTGCGTTTGGGACAATAGCTATGCATGAAGACATCATGCCTAGTAGTTTCATTACCATTCTGACTTGTATCTTTTGTGTTGGATACATGGCCTGTATTACTTTGTGAAATGTTTGAACCCGTTGTGGACTTGGAGTGGCAATCCCTTTCGCTGTGTTGATTGTCGCTCCTAAGTATTGCTGCATTTGACACGGCAGAAGGTGTGACTTCGCGTAGTTGATGGAGAAACCTAGCCTGTGAAGGGTTTGTATGACATATTTTGTGTGCTGTGAACACTGTTTTAGCGTGTTGGTTTTGATTAGCCAGTCGTCTAAGTACGGGAACACATGTATTTGCTGCCTTCTGATATGTGCAGCTACTACTGCCAGGCATTTTGTAAAAACTCTTGGTGCAGTTGTTATTCCGAATGGCAACACTTTGAATTGGTAATGTATTCCTTGGAATACGAACCTTAGGTATTTCCTGTGTGAAGGATGTATTGGTATATGGAAATACGCATCTTTTAGATCTAATGTTGTCATGTAGTCTTGCTGTTTGAGCAGTGGTATTACGTCTTGTAACGTGACCATGTGAAAGTGGTCTGATTTTATGTAGGTATTTAGTGTTCTGAGATCTAGTATTGGTCTCAGAGTTTTGTCCTTTTTGGGTATTAGAAAGTACAGTGAGTAAACTCCTGTGTTTTTTTGTTGAGTTGGTACTAATTCTATTGCGTCCTTTTGTAGCAATGCTTGAACTTCTAGTCCTAGAAGATCTATATGTTGTTTTGACATATTGTGTGTTTTTGGTGGGACGTTTGGAGGGAATTGGCGAAATTCTATGCAATAACCATGCTGGATAATTGCTAAGACCCAAGTGTCTGTTGTTATTTCCTCCCAAAGTTTGTAAAATTGGCTTAGTCTTCCCCCCCACAGGTGTTATGTGATGGGGGTGTGTGACTTGTGAGTCACTGCTTATTTTGAGGGGTTTTGGGGCCTTGGAATTTTCCTCGATTTTTGGGGAATTGGCCCCCTCTAAATTGCCCCCGAAAACCTCCCCTCTGATATTGACCCTGGTAGGTAGGCCTTGTTTGTGAGGTTGTGGTTTCTGTGGGTTGACCTCAAAACCCTCCCCTAAAAGGTGTTTTCCAAAATGTGCCTCTGCTCTGCGGGGAGTAGAGTGCGCCCATGGCTTTGGCTGTATCGGTGTCCTTCTTGAGTTTTTCGATGGCAGTGTCTACCTCCGGCCCAAACAATTGCTGTTCATTAAACGGCATATTGAGCACAGCCTGCTGGATTTCCGGTTTGAACCCAGAAGTGCGCAGCCATGCGTGCCTTCGTATTGTGACTGCAGTGTTTATTGTCCTTGCAGCTGTATCTGTTGCATCCATGGAAGACCGTATCTGATTATTTGAGATACTTTGTCCCTCTTACACCACCTGTTGCGCTCTTTTTTGGAACTCCTTGGGTAAGTGTTTGATGAAATGTTGCATTTCATCCCAATGAGCCCTGTCGTATCTTGCCAAAAGTGCTTGTGAATTGGCGATACGCCACTGATTTGCTGCTTGTGCTGCAACCCTTTTTCCCGCAGCATCAAATTTGCGGCTCTCCTTGTCTGGAGGTGGTGCGTCGCCTGAGGTATGAGAGTTGGCTCTCTTACGAGCTGCCCCCACAACTACTGAGTCTGGTGTTAGTTGTGTTGTAATATATATTGGATCAGTGGGCGGTGGCTTATATTTTTTCTCCACCCTTGGAGTTATGGCTCTGCCTTTAACTGGATCCTGAAATATTTGTTTTGAATGTCTTAGCATTCCTGGGAGCATGGGAAGGCTTTGATATTGGCTATGGGTGGAGGATAGGGTGTTAAAGAGAAAGTCATCCTCAATTGGTTCCGAATGTAAGGGCACATTGTGAAACTCGGCTGCCCTTGCGACCACCTGTGTATATAGGATGTACTGTCCTCAGGTGGTGACGGTTTTGTAGGATAAGAGTCTGGGCTATTGTCAGACACTGGAGCATCGTAGAGGTCCCATGCATCGGGATCATCCTGACTCATTGTGGTATGAGCTGGTGAGTGCATCAGTGGTGGAGTTGTTGCTGGTGATGCATGTATTGATGGTGGTGGAGACGGTGGTGGGGTTGTTTTCTTTGCCACCTTTGCCTGTGGTTGCTTGTCCTTTTGTTGAAAGGCAAGTTTCCTTTTTATTTTGATTGGGGGAAGAGTGGTTATCTTCCCTGTGTCCTCATGAATATGAAGCCTTCTTTGTGTGTAGTCAGGCTCTGCAGATTGAAGCTCCTCTCCAAATCGATGTAATTGGGAGGTTAATCCTTGTTCCTCTGTATAGGAACTAGTTTTCGGCTCCGAGGCTGGCTGTTTCGGAACCAAAACCTTTTCGGAAGCCTTTTTAGGCTCCGAAGAAACCTTCTTTGTTTTCTGCGTGTCTCGGTGCCGCTGTCTCTGTGACAAAGTTTCTCAGAGCCGCCGTCTCGGCTCCGAGGTTGCTGTGTGGCGGTATCTCGACCGGAGTCAGATGACTTCGACACCAGCATGCCCTTTTTCGGTGCCTTGGATGGGTCACCTATTTTTCGGGTTAAGCCATGGCCTGTTGGCGGTGGCGTCCCCTGGGCTTTTGTAGACTTCTCGTGAGTCTTGATTTTCGACGTCTTACTCACGTTTTTGGTTGTTTCTTCAGCGTCGAGTTCTTCCGAATCCGACTCGCGGACGGAGAAAGCTTCTTCTTCCTCCTCGAAACGATCTTGACCTGTCGGCGTGGACGCCATTTGTAGTCTCCTGGCTCTTCGGTCTCTCAGCGTCTTCCTCGACCGAAACACTCGACAGGCTTCACAAGTATCCTCCTTGTGCTCGGGGGACAAGCACAAGTTACAGACCAGATGCTGATCCGTATACGGATACTTGTGATGGCATTTTGGGCAGAAACGGAATGGGGTCCGTTCCATGAGCCTTGAAGTCGCACGTGGCCGGGCCGACCAGGCCACGATGGGGGATCGAAAAAAAAACAGAAGGGCCACCGGAGCTCTTCAAAATTCGGTGTCGATTTGTTCTAACTAACCCGATACCGAACGCAAACAATACCGACGTTTTTTTCCGAGATTCTAACTAACTTTCCGACCCGAAACACGGAGCGAAAAGGAACACGTCCGAACCCGATGGCGGAAAAAAAACAATCTAAGATGGAGTCGACGCCCATGCGCAATGGAATCGAAGTAGGAGGAGTCCCTCGGTCTCGTGACTCGAAAAGACTTCTTCGAAGAAAAACAACTTGTAACACTCCGAGCCCAACACCAGACGGCGGACTGTGCACAGCATGTGTATCTGCAGCTACACATGCCATCGAACATATATATATATATATATATATATATATATATATATATATATATATATATATTTATATCTTTGAACGTGTGACGTTTAGAAACGTGAGGAAGTGTTAGCATCATGTCCACCTCCAATCTAGGTGGATACTTTTGAGGTCCATGTTATGGTAACTGCCATGTTAATATGGACACTTACAGTAAAGGCTAAAATGTCAACATGTGAATTGAGGTGACGCATTTATCGGCATGCCTATTTTGTCTTGTTGCCACTTTAGTGCCACCAAACCTATAAACCAGAGAAAAACTGGTTTCACATGATCTATATTGCTGTATTTGGCCACAGTTTGGAGAGATTTTGGAACGGAAGTATCAGGTCAGAGGTCACCCAAGTTTGCTGCAAACGAACCTCAGGAGGGGGCTCCACTAGGCCTCCAAGAGCAGTGAAGAGAAGAGGCTTTTAGCCTTGTACTGCTCTTCATTCACAGCCGAGGGCTGTGACAGAGAAAGGCAACAAAGCGATTTCTTATTGAAAAAGGTATGCTGTGCAATCCATTAGACTTTTTTGAGACTTGCCATTTTATACGTCTGGTAAATGTTAGCACTGGCTCAGATGTAGCAAAAGGGTGTTAGGATGCTAAGACTTGCTAACCATGTCAGGAATACAGATTTTTTTTTTTTTAGCTGGCCATGTCATGCATTGCTACCTTTATTTTCATATTATGTTTGGTTACCATTCATATTTTATGCACTAGGCTGGAGTTTTAGAAAAAAGCATTTTAAAGTCCTGTCCCATGTTTATTTGTGCTATTTTGAGAATCATTTATTCACAAAATAGGCAGGCAGTATTGCTAGTGAGTTGTACACCAGCTGCAGTCTAACAGCATTTCTAATTTATATTAGTGCACTGAGCCAGGGGTTAGAAATCTGAATCCCCTCTAGCACCCCTCCCTCCCCCAAATCTCCAGTACTTCCTAACACCCTTCTACCTACGGGACGTTTAGTATGCTAGTATGTGTGTATGTATAAGAGTAGCTGGTCACTCAGTTCAGCAACCTAAAAAGTCTGCATATGCTACATCAGGAAAGAGTAGTGTATATGTCTGGCTGATCTGTCCATGTTAGAAAGTGTTGTGAGTATTACTTGAGTCCATTCAAGTGAGCGTAAGAAATTTTCATCCATGATGCGCGTAATGATGCACCTTTTACAAAAGAAATAGAAGGGCTTTTACTCCATTCCTATAGCACTGGGTGCAAACTCGGGCAATTTACCATCATGGATAGCCTTTTGAGAGACATACAGACCCAGAAAAGAATGAAACCAGACTCACTGCCAACAGCTCGTGTAGCCTCGGGCTCCGGCCAGCGAGGTGCTTCTGCCGTAGTCCGGAGTCCGTGCTGCTGTGGCGGCGGCTGCTGGGGAGGGGGTAGCTGCTGTCTGGATTTTTCTGCATCCCTGGCTTGGGGCGTTCTTTCTGTGCGAGCAGCATCAAAGGTTACTGTACAAAAAGCAGGATTAGCACGACACATGCAAAAAAGGCTCAAGAACACGAAACAATCCTCAGTAAAACTGCCCATGCCAGTGCAGCCACACCTTAACAGCCACTACACCTATTAGGCCAGGTGAGCTGATAAATCTGAGGCAGAGTGTAAGGCACGCCACCAAGGCCTAAGGAAAGTACTGAAGTGTGTGGTGTGGCATGAATGGAGGAGTCTGACTTGTTAGTCAGTGGCTACAAGGGGTTACTATAGTATTCAGCAGCACCCATGGGAGGTAACAGGAACAGGTAAAGATGTGTTCTTTGTGGTGAAAGTAAATGCAAGGGGGAAATCCCAAGTTATCAGACACCACTCCTTTAAAAAAGGCTCCTTGTGCCAACTCTCACTATTGTATCCACCACTTAATCCCAAACCTTCAATGATATGCATTATACAAGGTTACAAAATCAATCAATGTTGGGGAGATTAAAAAAAACAGTCAACTATTTCAGAAAACATGCTAAAGTGGACACAAAAGTGCCCAAAAATTCTTACTTACCTCCAGTCATGTGTTTCTAATGAATACCATGAATACTATACCGTCCTTGGTCATTTTCTGAACATCCTCTAAAAGCTAGACTGAATCAGGAAACTATTCTCCCCAAGAGTAGCTCTCTACTGTTGCCATGCACCCTCGGCCATGATCCTTTCACCCAGGATGTGACAACAGAATATTTAAGATGCCCACTGGCTGACAGGCATCAGATCCTGGTACTATTTCCGCACCACGAGGAGTGTGAAGAGGAATCAAGAGCACATCAAAAGCATCATTATAGCATATGAAACATTTGCAAACTGTAAGATCATAATCATGGTATCATCTCGCAGTGGGAGGATGGTGATGAACCTGCAAGAATATAGTGTATGTATTAGCCACCTGAAATCATTACTTAAGGAAAGCAACTTTTTCCTGCTGGAAACATCTTTCTGCAGCTTCCTTGACTTATGAAAGAGTCCCAAAGGAATAGCTCGCTGGGAGGTGGGAATGAGTTGTGCTAATTAGCCAAGGAAGACATGCAACACAGCCCTGGCAAAGTATCCACCACTTCATGCTTGAACTATGAGGCAACAATATTTAGCAAAAATGTGCAGATGTTAACCACTGGAATGCCTCTGGTGACAGCCATAGAAGCACCATGACCTTGAGGGGTACTTTTTTGGCCCATGCATTGCAGATGTTTTACCACAGCGTGGTCAATGTGCTAAAACACTTTACAAGTGGGGCCCAGTCAATGCAATCACACCATTTCCTTGGGTGAGATGAGGATGAAAGAGTAAGGGATTGGTTCTTGAGAAAGGAAGATACCTCTGACAACAAAGACAAGAAAGTCTGAAGAACCAGTATATATGGATAGAAAACGAAAGGTGGCCGAACTGAGAGTGCCTGAAGTGCACTGACCCGATAGGTCAAAGTCCTTATCACTAAGGCGACGGTTTTAAGAGTCAGAATTCGATGTGGGGAAACTGCATCGGCTTGAAAAGGGAGGTGCCATTCGAAACATCAGCCCAAGATTCAATTCTGACTGAGGAACAATAAACAGAGTAGGAGTAAACAAGCATAATAAACCTTTCAAAAAGTGAACAATTACCAGCAATTAAACAAAGGATGGTCAAACCAAAGGTGGATAAGGAAGCAAAATAACCTTTAACTGTCCCCACTGCCAGGCTCTACTGGACAAGAGATAATGCAAAGCAAGGCATGACTGAAATTGATTCAGGGCTTCCAATTTGGCACCACTGAACAAATCTGTTCTAGTGACCCATTGGCACCACTGAACAAATCTGTTCTAGTGACCCACTTACATAGATTTAGCTCAATCTCCATGCATGAGGTGAAGAGCATGACCATGCTGCTGTAAGATACGTTAAACCCAGAGTAGAAGAGAAGGCAGAGTTCGGAACTCCAAGAGATCGCCAAAGCAAATACACCTGAACCAGTCCAATACTCCTATATTTTCTGCAGTACTCCCAAGAACTGGAATGATCAGTTAAAGGCAAAGTCATTCCTCAGGGAACCACTGACAGGAAAGTATGGCACAAAACTAAGGGCTTTGTTTTCGGTTGTGGTAAAGAGTCCCACAGGGACACCCAAAATAATTAATGAGCAGATCCGTTCATCACTTCAGGAAGGAGCTCCCACTTGTGATTGTCCAAGCAGTTTGGACTCCAAACATCCACTCTCACTTTGGGAGAGCCTTCAAGATGCACCACAACAGAGAAATCTTTCTTTTTGGGCCCCACCTAACTAATAACCTCTCAAACTGGGTCCATAGCCCTCCATTGCCCTTTCTGTTGATGAAATGGACAGCAGCCCTCCTTGAGTAGGCAAGGAGGAAGGCCTTCAAAAAAAGATGCCCGGTGCTCAGCTCCAAAACATTTCTGTGTATAAAGTGTTCCGATGCAGACCAAATGTTTTGCTTTGTAATGTGAACTAAAGGAGAGCTCCAGTGCAGCAAAGAAATATCTGTAACATGTAAGCCTGCAACTGCATGATAAGTGACAATGACTAGAGAGGGAGTAACCAGGGTAGGTCCAGGATGACAAATTGGAACATCTTCCAAACGAGCTCAGAAGCTCCCACGAAACTGAAGTCATGCCTCAGTTAGGCAACAAGTGAGGGGCCCTTATTTGCAGTCTGGCATTTACTACCAACAGGATGCATAAAGCAAGCAAGAATAACAGACGTACAACTTGCAGAACTGAGATTGGTGTAGGAGACAGAAACATCTGAATCGCAGCCAGATTAGCAAACTCTTATGAACGTCAGCCTCTGTGTGGGTGAGAGATGCAACTTTTTGGTGTTGATCATGAATGTCTGGTCAAGAAGAAGAGCCCTGGGTATATGCTGAATATGTCCCATAATCAGAACAGGAAACCGACTTCAAAGTAGGGAAACATGTATCTTGACAACCATAGTGAGGCAGCAACTTTTAGTAATATCCTTACCTTCATGAATATTATTACCTTCAGAAATATCGGTGGTGCAGTCAGCCCAAGTGACAAAACCAAAAAAACAAAACAGAAAGTACTGAGAACCCACAGTGAAGTTCAATAGGTGACTGAGTAGATAGGATCAGAAAAAGAAAGTAAGCTTCCTGGAGGACCATGCACACCAGCTA
This sequence comes from Pleurodeles waltl, assembly GCF_031143425.1. NCBI lineage: Eukaryota > Metazoa > Chordata > Amphibia > Caudata > Salamandridae > Pleurodeles > Pleurodeles waltl. The sequence continues at coordinate 315,212,651 of NC_090443.1, forward strand.
ACACTCAATGAGGACCACTAAGACCTTGCTCAGGGACACCATCTTGAACCTGCTCTGCCATGTGAAAAGGGCCAGTAAGAGTCGCAGACCATCAACCTTGGGGCTCAAGAAGCTTAAGGATTAACATCCTGTGGCCATTCCTTCCATCTCTAAGGACCCGTTGTTCAGCAGGGCAAGAACATCCACCTCCAAAATCGAGGTGTGTGACAGACCACAAAACTTGGCTGAAGGAGGGCAATCCAGAGGAGAGGCCAGAAAAGGTATGGCATAGCCCATGAGGATTAGATGGATGTCTGCAATTGTTTAACAATCGGTGGAGAAATGGGAGCCAGCATCTGTGATTTAAGATGGCAGATTATCCACCTCAGTATTGTCATCCTCTGAACATCCATAATCTGTTGTTGCCTGGGGAGGGCACAGTCTTAGTCTGAAGCATTGCCAAGTCAGAGCCGGGAGGAACTGATTTCAGAGTAACCAGAAATGCCAAACCCACAGGAGCTCACGTTTTGGCAGTGTCTTTGAGAGCATTGGAGCACTCCTGAAGAATACTGTGCATGAAGACTTCAACTTCTGAAGACCCAACTAATGAAGAGTATTCTGTATTCAACTTTTTCATTGTCAGAATCTGCTGCAATGAGTAAAACTGGCATCAGGGAACGTCATCAAGGTTTCAAATGGTCCTGAATCTATGCATTAGGACTCCTTACATGCATTATAGTGTCTGTTTGTATGGATGCACTCTTACAAGCAGTGTGCATAACTAAGCAGCCAAAGGTAATCTGCTCACAGACACCCACAGGGTCAAAAAGAACTGTTTTAAACCTATACCAAGAACACATATGTCTCAGGTAGAGATGCATCAATTATGTATTTGTTGTCCGGCAAGGCAACAGGTGCAGCAATAACATTTGTCAACTGGGTAAATTCACTGACTCAGTCCATGAACAATCTGTATATCTCTTTTGCAGGTTTACTTGTACATGGGAAAGGAGGTAATACATGTAGACAACTGTAGAAAACAAGCATTTGCAATGCAACAGGTCTTGTGTTTGCCCGCGTTAGAGCTATTCCCGTTTTAAACTCTCAACCAGATTATGCTTGCTGCAAACTGAAAAGTAAAACAGATTCAAATAAGTGAGCCCACGGTCCCAATGAAGCATGACGGAGACACATAAAAGGAAACAGAAGTTTGCTTGCTGTGAAACTGTCAAGAACCCTCAAATCTGCCATGTAATAACAGTGAAACATACAGGAAAAGCTACAGGAGTGCTGGTAAAAAAGTATCCACAGTGGAAAAAGCGATGTCCTGCAGAAAGGTTTATCGAGTCACGCTACTCGCGTTGCAAGGAAAAACCAGAAGAAAGGAATCCAAGATGGCCGACGAGAAGTTCAAAGGTTAAGTTGTCGTTCTAGTGTTGCGCTCAATTTCGTTCCTATGATACGCACGCTGCTAGAGAGCTTCGCACTTCAACTGTAACCTGACAGGAATTCAGATGTGTTGCGAGAGCGCTCATTGTGAGGTAAACGTTTTCTGAGGCAAACTTGGCTTTGCATGCATTTCACGAACAATTCAAGTTAACTACAGATAATATTTAATTGCTTAGAAGCAGAGGCAATGACAGAAGGTTTTCGCAGCTTATGAATGAGTTTCCAGCTGGAAGCATATCTTGTGAACATCCAAAGAATATAAAAATATTATCGGTCAGATTTTGAAAGGTTTACTGGCGAATATAAACACGACGAGTTAAAGAAGTCTATAGATTATTCTTAACAGAAAAGATAAACCTAAAATAGACAACAGGAAATACAATCTTCACGCATTATCCTACCATACTTGGCTTTCATCTACACACACATATACATTTATATATATATATATATATATATATATATATATATATATATATATATATATATATATATGGAAAATATCACTTACCCAGTGTACATCTGTTCGTGGCATGTAGTGCTGCAGATTCACATGCTATGCATATCCCTTCCGACATCTAGTGCTGGGCTTGGAGTGTTACAAGTTGTTTTTCTTTAAAAAAAAAAAGTATTTTCGGAGTCACGTGATTGAGTGACTCCTCTTCTCGGTTTCAATGTGCATGGGGATCAACTCCATTGTTAGATTGTTTTCCCGCAGAGGGTGAAGAAAGGAGTGAGAGTATAGAAAATAAAAGATGTGCATGCAAATGTATATACATATGTAAAAATGTTAGCAACTTAAACTAAAGGCTTCTGGGGAGGAGGGAGGGTGCATGTGAATCTGCAGCACTACATGCCACGAACAGATGTACACTGAGTAAGTGACATTTTCCGTTCAATGGCATGTGTAGCTGCAGATACAAATGCTATACATAGACTACAAAGCAGTTAGTCCTCCCAAAAAGCGGTGGCTAACCTGTAGGAGTTGAAGTTGTTTGGAATAACGTCTTTAAGACAGCTTGTCCTACAGTGGCTTGTTGCTGTGAGAATACATCAACACGGTAGTGTTTTGTAAATGTATGAGGGGTTGACCATGTAGCTGCTTTACATATGTCAACCATTGGTAGGTTTCCTAAAAAAGCCATTGTTGCACCTTTCTTTCTTGTAGAATGTGCTTTAGGAGTGATCAAAAGTTGTCTCTTTCCTTTGATGCAACATGTTTGTATACATCTAACACTCCACCTTGCTATACCTCGTTTCAATATAGGATTGCCTGTATGTGGTTGTTGTAAAGCAACAAAAACTTATTTTGTTTTCCTAAAATCTTTAGTTATGTCTATGTAGTATATAAAAGCTATTTTGAGATCTAGGGTATGAAGAGCTCTTTCTGCCAGGGAATCTGGCTGTGGAAAGACGACTGTCAATTCCACTGTTTGATTGATGTGAAAAGGAGAAACTACTTTTGGGAGAAATTTTTGATTTGTTCTTAGCACAACCTTATGTTTGTGTACTTGGAATAAAGGTTCTTCAAGAGTGAATGCTTGTATTTCACTAACTCTTCTCAATTAAGTAATGGCTACTAGGAAGGCAACCTTCCATATTAAAAATTGAAGTTGGCAAGGGTGCATGGGTTCAAAAGGTGGCCCTATGAGTCTGGCAAGTACAATATTTAAATTCCATGATGGAACTGTTCTGTGTTCTGGGTGGAATGATGAGTTTTAATCCTGCCATGAAGGCTTTGATGAAATAAAAACTCTGAATAGAGAAGTATGCTGAATAGTTTGTAAGTATGCAGATATTGCAGTAAGGTGTATTTTTATAGATGAAAGCCAAATTTGATTTCTGTAAATGAAGTAAATAGCATACAATATGTTGTACAGATGCTGTAAGTGGCTCTATGGTGTTAGATTGACAATAGTAGACAAATCTTTTCCACTTGTTTGCGTAGCACTGTCAAGTAGTAGGTTTTCTTGCTTGTTTAATTACTTCCATACATTCAGATGGAAAATTTAAATAACCAAATTCTATTACTTCAGGAGCCAAATCGTTAGATTGAGAGCATTGGGGTTTGGATGCCTGATTTGACCCTTGTTTTGTGTTACCAAATCTGGTCTGTTTGGGAGTTTGTAGTCAATACTACAGATAGATGTAAGTGTTGTGTACTACGGCTGGCGTGCCCATGTTGGTGCTATGCGTATCATGTTAAGTGACGTTTAACGTAATATTTTGACCTGAAATGAAAGGAATGGGAGAGGGGGAAAAGCATAAGCAAATATCCCTGACCAACTGATCCATAGAGCATTGCCCTTGGATAGGGGATGTGGATGTCTGAATGCAAAGTTTTGACATTTTGTGTTTTCGCTTGTCGCAAATAGATCAATGTCTGGTGTTCCCCCACCGTTGAAAGTACTTTTGAAGTAATTGGGAGTGAATCTCCCATTCATGTGTCTGTTGGTGATTTCTGCTGAGGAGATCTGCCAACTGATTGTCTATTCCTGGAATGTATTGTGCTAGTAGATGAATTTGATTGTGAATTGCCCATTTCCAAATTGTTTGGGCTAGAAGGGACAGCTGAAATGAATGTGTACCTTCCTGTTTGTTGAGATAATACATGGTTGTCATGTTGCCTGTTTTTATGAGAACATTCTTCTGTTTGAGAAGGGGTTGAAATGCTTTTAGGGCAATGAACACAGCTAATAATTCTAAGTGGTTTATGTGTAGCTGTTTCTGTTTGACATACCATTGCCCTTGAATAGTCTGATTGTTTACGTGAATTCCCCCACCGATCATTAATGCATCTGTTGTAATCATGATCTGAGGCCCAGGGTCTTGAAACGAGCACTCCTTCATTAAATTGCTGCGATCCCACCACTGGAGGGACATATGTGTTTGGCGGTCCATCAACATTAGATCTTGACGTTGACTATGTGCTTGTGACCATTGTTGTGCAAGGCACTGTTGTAAGGGCCTCATGTTTAATCTCGCAAGTGGGACTACTGCTATGCAGGATGCCATCATTCCTAGAATCTTCATGATAAATCTTTGTGTATTGTTGATTTGGTTGTATGAGTAGTATTACATTTTGGAAAGCTTGTATCCTTTGTATATTTGGATACGCTAAAGCTAGTTGAGTATTTAGGATAGCATCAAGGTACGGTTGTACTTGTGCTGGTTGAAGGTGTGACTTTTGGTACTGTATAGAAAACCCTAGTGTATGCAGAGTTTCTATCACATAATGAGTATGTTTTTGGCATTGTGTAAGATTGCATGATTTTATTAGCCAATCGTCTAGATATGGAAAGACATGGATGTGTTGTCTTCTTATGTATGCCGCTACTACAGCTAGACACTTTGTGAACACCCTTGGAGCTGCTGTTATGCCAAATGGCAACACTTTGAACTGGTAGTGTTTTCCTGTTATGACAAACCTGAGGTATTTTCTGTGTGCTGGGTGGATGGGTATGTGGAAATATGCATCTTTGCGCTCTAGAGCAGTCATAAAGGCCTGGTTTACCAGTATTGGAATAACATCCTACAAAGTTACCATGTGAAAATGCTCTGACAAGATGTATAGATCGAGGGGCCTGAGGTCTAATATGGGGCTGAGGGTGCCATTTTTTGGGGAATTAGGAAGTATAGTGAATATACTCCTGTTCCTTTTTGGGACTGTGGAACTAATTATATTGCTTGTTTGAACAGTAGAGATTGTACTTCTTGTAACAGAACTGTATGTTCGGGGGACAACTTGTGATATCTTGGCAGAATGTTTGGAGGGCTGGATATCAATTCTAGGCAATAGCCATTGGCGATAATACCCAGTTGTCTGTGGTGATATTTTGCCAATGAGAGTGGAACTTCTGTAGTCTTCCCCCCCACAGGAGATGTGTGGAGTGGAAGGGAGGGAAGGAAGTCACTGGTTAGGTTGGGTTGATGTTTGTTTAGAGGTTTGGAATTGACCTCTATCTCTGAAGTATTGACCTCTATAGGATCTTCTAAACCCACCTTGTTGATACTGGGCTTGTTGTGGTTGCTTTGTTTGGGATGTAGAAGCCTCTAAGGATTGTGGTTTAAAACCTCCTCAAAACTGTGGCCTTTGAAATGAACCTCTATATGGGGGGGTATGCAAAGCGCCCATTTGCTTTTGCAGTATCGGAGTCCTTTCTCAGATTTTCAATAGAGGTGTCCACTTCTGGGCCAAAGAGGTGCTTTTTATCAAATGATAAGGACAGCCTGTTGAATTTCTGGTTTAAAACCAGAGGAGCGCAGCCCATGCATGTCTTCTGATTGTGATGGCAGTGTTTACGCTCCTTGCAGCTGTATCAGCAGCATCAAGGGCAGATCCTATTTGATTATTACTAATGGCTTGTCCCTCTTTTACTACTTGCTCTTTTGGGAGATGCTGTATAATAACCTGCATTTCATCAGAATGGGCCCTATTATAGTGAGCTAGAAGTGCCTCAGAATTTGCAATTCTCCACTGATTTGCTGCCTTGTTTAGCAACTTTTTCCTGCTGCTTCAAATTTTCTGCCCTCCTTATCAGGAGGAGGTGCATCTCCTGGCTATTTGCCCTCTTTCTTGCTGCACTGACCACCACTGAATCTGGAGGGACCTGGTGAGTAATGTAATCTGGGTAAGAGGGTGCAGGCTTATACTTTTTATCTATTCTAGGTGTGATAATCCTAACTTTGACAGGCTTGCTAAAAATTTGGTCTGTGTATTTTACCATGCCTGGTAACATTGGGAGACAACGGTACTCGGAATGTGTAGAAGGTAGTGTATTAAATAAGAAATCTTCCAATGGCTCTGAATGCATGGTTACCCCATGATAAGCTGCCGCCCTGGATATGACCTGGTTGTATGCAGTGGCATCTTCTAGTGGAGATGGTTTTGATGAGTAAGTATCTGGGTCATTATGTGGGATGGGATGGGATGGGGGTCATGAAGATCCAATGGGTCTGCTGTATCTCCCTGTGAATATAGTGAATGTGTTGGAGAAGGTATTGGTAGCGGGGTGGTGTGAGGTGAGACAGATAATTGTGGAGAATGAGGAGAAGTATGAAGAGAATTGATTTCTCCTTTTGTTTTTGCACCTTTGCTGGTTGCTGTACCGAGTCCAGTTCCTCTTGGAAAGCGAGCTTTCTTTTTGTTTTTAAAGGAGGTGCAGTGACAATTCTTCCTGTCTCTTTATGAATGTGTATTCTGGATTGTCTCTCATCCATGATTTGTAAAATGGGCTCAATGTCAGGCTCTTCCTCAGAGGTTTTATGGCTTTTTCTCAATTTGTTTTTTTAAAGACCTTGTTCCTCTGTATACGAGGATTTTTTTCGGCTCCGAAGTTTGTTGTTTTTTCGGTCCCAAAAAGGTAGTGGAAGGACTCCGCTCCGAAGCCGACTAACGAACTTTCGACATCCGAAAAATTGGCTTTTTTTTTTTCTTTTTTTTTTTTTTTTACTGGAGTCCAAAATGGATCCTTTGACAGATTCACTTGATTCGGAAGTAGACAGAGGAGTGGCCTTTTTCGGCGCCGACCCCAAAGGACGTCGCCAACAGTCTTTTTTCGGGCCGAACCATGGCCTTCCGGCAGTGGTGTACCCAAGGCCTTTAAATGTCTTTTGTGCAGGGGTGTAGGGGCAGACGTACTCACATACTGTCCAGCTGCGATGGGTCTGTTGTCCTCCAATTCCTGTTCGGAGTCTATGTCTTGGATGGAGACTGCTACCTGCTCTTCAGCGAAGACCAGATGTACACTGCTTTTCGGCGTCATTTAGAGTCTTCAAGCAATACGATCTCTGAGAGTCTTCTTTGAACGAAATGATCGACAGGCCTCACAATTTTCCTCCGGATGGTCTGGATAAAGGCACAAATTACAAACCAAATGCTGGTCTGTATAGGGATACTTCGCGTGGCACAGAGAGCAGAATCGGAATGTAGTCCGATCCATCAGGCTTTCCACCCGGTAGGCCCGAGTTGGGCGCACGCGCCCCGAAGGGTGGAAAGAAGGTTCCGACTGTACTACCGGTTCGATGCTAGATAGAAACAGCAATCGAAACAATACTGACGAATAAGAAGGTTTTCCGAATCGAAATCTCTGAGCGAGAAAAAACACGTCAGAATCTGACGGCGGAAAGAAAACAATCTAACAATGGAGTCGATGCCCATGTGCAATGGAACCGAGAGGAGTCACAAGATCCTGTGACTCCGAAAAGACGACTTCGAAGAAAAGCAACTTGTAACACTCCGAATACTAGTTGTCAGAAGGGATATGCAAAGCATGTGTATCTGCAGCTACACTTGCCATCGGAAACATGTATATATATATATAATATAATATATCCCAACTATTCAAAATTATTAAGAAAGTGCAGTCAAACAAACTCAAAATATATATATATATCAGCACGAAGGTTGAGAAGTAAGCTAATCTTCACTTACAAAAAACAAAGAAAATACAAAAAAAATAATCTATTATTCAACATTCAACAGCAATACAGAAAGAGGGGCAAAATCTTCAGGGAGCTTAGGGTAAGAGTGAGATGCTAAGCAAACCTAATTATTATCAAATGTAAATGAATGATGTAGTTACAATAGTGTTAATTTTAATTGTAATTTTGCAGGTGCTGACTGAGTATTAAAAGAAACACCATCACTGAGGCAGTCTCTCTAAATCCCTTTCCCCCTCCAGGGTGCTCAGAATGGAGATTCTATTTTGTTGCGAGTAGTCTGGGTTGGGACAGAGGATTTATCTTCTGCTCCTGAGGTGATCAAACCAAGGTACTCTGACAGGAACCTATCGGCAAAAGTGCAATTAGCCATGTAACTGGCAAAAATACAATTAGCCATGTAACATGGTTAATGTCATGCAAAGCGCACGACTACTGCCCAACGAGATCGCGCTGCCTGCAAAATAAAGAGGAAAAAGTAGTCCAGAAACCATACTGAAAACATGGAGCCTCGTATGTTTTCAGTAGTTGTTCGGTCGCTTGAGGAAGGCTAAACACCAGAAAAGGCATGACGTATGCATGCCTTCCACAAATAAAATGAAGCGAATTGTAAAAGGCAAGCCCACGGACCAACCAAACTGATCGGCAGGACATGGGCGTGGTTTCAAGCCCATAGAGAGATTACAATAGGGACCGTGCGCTTTGCATGCTCGACCCTAAAACACACTGATGGGAACAACCTACTATATTTTAACACTACGTACCCTCGTTCACTTAGGAAGAAATGGCAGTATGGCAAAACTTGCACAAATTTACAACACTGAGACTAATCCACTAACCTCACTGCGGGGTTGACCAGTATGTATTACTCACGTAACAATCAAAAAGCAAGAAAGAGGGCTTGCAATCGGAACTTACAAGAGGTAAAAACCTGAGGAGGATGGAGTCCTACACAGTTAGCATGTGTCACTATATACAGCAATACATCCAATGAGGTGAAGAAGACAATCAATAAGAGCTGGTGCAAACACAATTCAAATGCAATAAGAGTCTTAAAGACTTGTTAACAAATATTAGACCACAGAAAGTAACCCCGAAGTGAAGGAAGCAAGCTTTGGGACCTTCCTCCAGTACATGGACATTTTCTGTGCAAGCAGTGTTCAGTCTGTAGGTTTATGATGTCCACTAAGGCATTGGATATAGGCCTTCATAAATCATTGCTATTGAGAAACCACAATAATCCTAATTCCAGCAATGGGACAGATTTAATCAAGGGTTCCTGCGGCCTCAAATACATTGGTAAGAAAAAGGTGGTTATATGCACACAATGTGGTAACATTAGATGCAACTGCAACACAACCAAAATACTTGTTTTCTTGTAAAGGAGCCAATCTTATGATGCCTTTAAATGGTTAATTATTGAGAGTATCTCTGAAAACCAACCTGACAAAAGATGGGTGTACTAACTTAAAACTAAAAATTAGAGGGCTCATTGACAATATTTGTTTGAATCATCTCAATTCTTTAATTGAAACCGATCCAACTTGACATACTATATTGGTGTCTGCTTCTCAGTGATACCCTACCTAATGCATCAGTAGGTGTTATCATTTTATCCCCTTTATACTGACATTGAGTCTACATCCACTCTCCTGCCTAATTTACTCCCACACAAACAGAGGAGGTAATCCCCTTACTCGGACCCTTTTTCTCTAATAGGATACAACCCTTAAACAGACCTGCCAACCTTAAGAAAAATGTATTGTGTGAGAAGGAGGGCATTGCATTGTGCCCAGAATTACCTAGGGGACACTTTTGCGCCCTCCCTTACCATACTCCCTACTCCTAAAAACAACCATGCTGAGGCTGGTGCAGATGTCCTGGGGTGTTTTCACACCCCATAATGGATATGGGCTTTCAAAAGCCTCAAAAACAAACAAAAAAAGAGCTGTAAATCCACTCTTTGCAGTGGTTTCCAGTTTGATTTTCTTGCCACCATGTGTTATCAGCTCCTCACTGGGTGACTGAGAATGGAGCCGATTTTTTATGACACATCGTGTCAATGTGTGAGCTGCATAAATCATAGGTTTCCTTTTTCAATACTAGGTAAGCACGACTAACTAACTTAATTACAAAAAGTATATAATAACTGCATGCTTCAATTTAGGGGGAGTCAGCACACTCCAATGTTAATATCACAAATAAATACACAATCCTGCCCCCAATGTGAAAGTGGATGGGTGATAATATTTTATTGTAAGTTAAGGTCTTTTACAATCATGCATCTCCCCAGACAGAGTCGACAATGATTAGCATGTCCTGTACCGCTCAACATTACACTACCTTACTCAATCCATGTACTCTTCATGTGACACATTAACAGACAAGCGTACTGAGAAAATCCTTTTAATAGCACAGCTATAATCAACTGCTGATTGAACCAGGAACAAGGATGACTGAGATCAGGTAAATCCTAGACATGGCTCCATTGGTGAAATACGTGACAGGGCAGGAACAAGGATGACTGAGATCAGGTTAATCCTAGACATGGCACCATTGGTGAAATACGTGACAGGGCATAAGGACAACTGAATGTACATAACTGGTACGCTTTTCCCTCTGTTAACAATCCTACAATATTCATTGTTTTCCCAATAATCCTCCTCACTCCATAGCATGTGACTACAAGGGGCATGTCACCACTTGTTCCTATGAAGTTTGATAACATTAGGGTGAAGGCAGCTGATTTGAAAAATCATTATTTTTGGTCACCTTATGATTGACATGCTGTGTGTTTCGCATTATCTATTGTGTGCAGTGTCATGTTTGTAAAACGTACGATATAGCATACCACCTTGTGCCAAACACTGTGAATGGAGGTAAAAAAAAAAAAAAAAAATATGTGGAGACAGTTTAAGCGTCTGAATACCTTTATCATTACAGGTACCACTATGTATTTCCCACTAAACTTACTGGATGGGGAGGACTGACAGACAAAGATTAGGGATTTAATATCAGCATTGGCGAAAGCCTAGGACCCATAGTGAACAGTCTGAAACATGTCAATAATATTCATAAACATCCAGATATATTATTTTTTAAACAAACCAGGTGATCCTCAGGAACACCTTTTTGTTAAGAAACACTATTAGGAGAATACAGAACGTGCTCCCTTCGAAAAAAGTTTGATCCCGCCCTGGTTTATAGGGACCAAGAAGAGACCCACTGAAGAAGCAGGAGCATAAGGCCCTCACCCTCTAAAAGTGGGTGAGGGTCTTAAACAAAAAGTTGGTGAGGGTCTTAAACAAAAAGAGTAGCCCAAACAGGGGTACATTAGCCACACAGTTGGATTCCTTTCAGGCTATGAGATATGTGTTCATTAGGCCTAGCATGTGCGTCACATACCTCACTATCAGAGATTCTTCAAAGTGTTGGTAAAAGCATCTTGTGTACACCCTTTAATGTGCATTGTCGATTTGAAACCATTTCTTTGCAGATGGACTGCATGTGTTTTTTTTTGGGCATGCTTAAACTCTTTAGAAAGATTCAGGTGACTAAATTAAGGTATTTCACGAGCCCAGGTTCTAGATGCACATCCTTTGGATAGAACACCTTCCCCCTGCATTATCAGTGTGTCCTTCTGCACTGGAATCTTAACCACCATTACGTGTACCATCTATATCACACACAAATACCATATATGTGTCATGGCCATCTTGGTGTTGGAGAGATGAATGTCATGTTAGACATCTTGCACGTCAGATTGTTACTATTAGTAGTTTGAGATGTATGAGCAAATATCTCTAGCTAGCTTATTGACAGTCCATTCCCCTTTGACAGAGGATAATATTGTCTGAATGCAAAGCCTTGCCATTTTTCTCTATGGTCACAAGCAGATCTACCTTTGGAGTCCCCCACTGTATGAAACTCAAGTAAATAACTGAGTGCTGTAGATCCCACTCGTGTGAAGTGGCTGTTTGTCTGCTTAATCTGTAAGTTTGAATATGTGCTACTGCTGGCACATGATTTTTAACAACTGAGCTGTTCTTAACAGCTCAAAGCCAAATGTCCTGCTGTAGTTTTGATAGCACTTAAGAGATTGTGCCCCAACCCACGTTTTAGTAAAACATTGGTGTGTTTTCCGTCAAGACTGGCACACTTTTGTAGAGAATTTGGTTTTGAAAAACATTTAATGCCAAACAGTCTTGAGTACTTCAACAATTGCCTGATTTACTGCTTCTTGCAGGGAGTAACATCTCTTTATCTTCAATTATCCCATATGTGCACACCATCCCCACGTGATGCTTCTGTCTTGATGGTTTGCAAGATAGGTATTTTGAAAAGTTTGCCCTTTAACCATAAGGTTTTCATTCTAACAGTTAGCTAGTTCTCTCCTTGTATTTACTACTAGAACATCCCAGAACCTTTGAATTTGAGATCAAAGACTTTTTAAACACTCCTTCTGGGTTTTATATGCAACCCTGCATTTGAAACCAACTGAGTACATGAAGTGATCATATCCAAAAATGCCTGGACTGTCCTCACTGTCAGACTAACATCTGGTAAAGAATTTATTTCTGCACTGCGTGTACCCTTCTCTTTTTCGGGTGGGCCGTTACCTTCAAGATGTCTAAATCTATCTTCTAAAAATGTATTTTCTGGTACAAGATAGCCAAAAGAGCAGACCGCTCTAACAATATAGCATAACCACCAATGCTTATGTGTTTGGCTCACATTGCTGAAATGTGTTAACTTTTAAACAGCCAACCCCCCCAGGTAAGGTTACCAAAAAATGCCTTGCCTTCTCTCATGTGTGCTGCTACGACTGCCACTGTTTCTGTTAACGCTTAAAGCATACTTTATGCAAACAGTAACACTCTGAACTGGTACTATTTCTTCCAATATCATGCGTCCGATATACTTCTGAATGTTTGGTGCATAGGGATATGGAAGTAGGTACATGGGATCAATCATGAGCAAGTGGTCTTGTTCTTATAGTGATACAGCTACTTGGAATCTTGTCATCTGTAAACTGAGTTTTGATAATATGCTCGACATAGGTTACAATGTTATATCATGTTTCGGTATCAGGAAATGTACTTCTGTCTTTTACTGGAACCTTTTCTACTGTGTTTTGTAACAATTTGGCACCTCTTTATGACAAAATTTTTTTGTATTATTCAGTGTTTTTTGTATAAATAAAAAAATGATTAACTTTGTCACTGTCTGTTATGGATTTACAGGTGCAGAACAAATCCATTACTGTGCAGTAAGTGTTTTGAAGGGCTCCTTATAAAATAATTTTTAACTGGAGTCAAGACTTTTTTTGTCTGTCCTATAGTTTTTTTGGCCCCTTTCGCAAACAGTGGTCTTGCTTTAGGGGATTGCTGCCGCAAGGATGGTTGAGTAAACCACAACCCTGAGTTCTGCCTTTGAACCTGGGATGTACAAGGCTGTCTTGTCCTCTCCTACCTGAAGAGTTTCCTCTTTTAAATGTGCTTCTCACTGTCCGCAATCTCTCACTGCTTTTGCAGTCTTCCCTCCCTTTTTCATATTTTCTGTGTCCCAAATGCATGATTACCTGTATTAAAGATTGATTATGTTTGACTGCATTTCTGCTTCCCACCCTGATATACTAATCCAAGCAAATCTACACAGTAAGTCTGTGTTGGAGGTTATCAGCTGAATCTAATTCAGACTTTACGCCGGAGCTGACAAGGTTTCCTCACTCTTTTACTACTGCCTTTACTATCTTTTAGGTAGATGTTACAAGCACTTCCATGTCATCCTATAGCTAGAGTGCATACCTATTAAGAAGGGCACTGGAGACAACTTTGTGCTACTGAGTAGCCATTGCACTACCTTTCTTTCTACAGCCTCCTGCAGTCTTTGTCTGGGGTGACCCTTCTGTTGGTGGGTTGAGTGCCCTCTTTCTTGTGTGGACACAATGGGAGTCAAACTCCAGATGAAATTTTATGTATTTCTGGCCCCTTCCTGTGAAACCACCACCCTCCCCCAATAGTGCCCAACATCGGAGACCTACTCAGTCCTGGCCTTCCCTTCCTGAAAAGAGACACTCTCCCTTGTGCTCTATATCCCACATTTCTCCCCCCCCCCCCCTTTTCCCCACTTCAGTGCATTGGTGAGGCACTCTGGAACTTGAAACCCCAAACAGCAAGCAAAGATAAGATGCGCCATGTACACCCTTACCCAGACACACGTGAGGGAGGGGGGGGGAAAAAAAACTCAGCCCCCCCGCCCGCCGCGGCATTTCCTTATAATGGCATCACTGTGAGTCATCACCATGAGTCTATTTACTGAGCAAGTCTAGGAAGTCTCTAGCTTTTTGAATGTTTTGAAAAATATGGGCCTGGCCTTTATGAAACACTTAAATTTGCGAGCGGGACAATACCCGCGCCGTGTACATCTTTATCCATAAATACCCGAAGGAGAAGAAAAAAACGAGAAAAAAAAATAAGAACCCTCCCCCCCCCCCCTTGAAACTTTTCCTCAAAACAGCATCACCATGAGTCATCACCATTAGTCTATTTACTGAGCAAGTCTAGGAAGTCTCTAGCTTTTTGAACGTTTTGAAAAATATGGGCCTAGCCTTTATGGAACACTTTTAAATTTGTGAGCTGGACAATACCCGCTGGGGCCCCTAATTTCTTGAAATGGTCAATAAGACCAACAAGCCTGTGGTGCCGTCGCGCTGCCACAATGGACATATCAGAAAACAGTCTGAAATTGAAGTTCTCAGTTGTTTTAAAGGCCTTTGCTCTAATAGCATGCTCTTTATTGCTAGTGTCCCCAAAATGTACAATGATTGTGGATATTTAGAAGATGGAGGTAAAAGCAGGTGTCGTACATTAAAAATGGTTTACCATGTTTGCAATGTGGTGGCCGAACATCAAGAGGCCAAGGTCTATGCTGAAAGGGAACAAGGATGAAAGAGGTCACAGTACATGTAAAAGTCAAGTTGGAGCCTGAACTATGCTACTCATGGACGAAAGGGAGGTCATGGGATATGGGCTATATTGTTGATTTTTCTTTTAGTATAGATGTCAGGAAAGAGTCTAAGGATCGCAGCATGCAACTTGAATGGTGCCAATAACTCTGATACATTTTAAACAATACTTAGCTGGCTTAGGGCATCCCGCTCTTACATTTTTATCCTTCAGGAGACTCATCTAAAACTTAGGGGTAAAATGCCAAAACTCCCCAAATGTATTACTCAATTTTTTTTGCATCAGCAAATGAGGCAGTGAGAGGGGTGGCTGTTCTCTTTACACAGGAATTCCAAGGGCGGATAGAGCAGGTCTATAGAAGCCCCCTGGCTAAATGGATAGTTGTTACTACATCAATGCTAAATACAAATATCCACTTTATGAGTTTTTATGGCCCTACTGAAGATGATACAAGCTTGTTGCAGGTTATTTACAACCTTGTAACTTCCTTATCAGGTGTATTCATTATCGGCGGAGATTTCAATATTGTCCCCAATATTCAAAGTGATACGTCAACAGAAATCAGAAAAAAAACAAGATCGGCTTATCTTCTGTCAAAGATGGTCTCTGATTTGGCCCTGGTGGATGTCAGGAGAGCAGATCATCCTGGGGGGAGGGAGTACAGCTGCTTTAAAAAAAAAATACAATACTGCTTCTAGGACTGATTATATTCTTGTCTCCTTCTCTTAGGTGAGGCGTAATTCATCAATCCTTGCAAGCGCTTTTTCAGATCTTTCCGTACCGCTTGTCAACACTGATTTAAGGAATGATCAGGGGAGTAGCCCAAGATGGAGTTTTGATAAATCCCTTCTGGCAGAAGAAGGCTGGATCAACTCTTTGAAAGCATTGATTAGCAAGTTTTTAAATCTTAATAGAGGCTCTGCCTCTCTATTTTACATCTGGGAAACATGTAAAGCCTATCTAAGAGGGGAATCCTTATCGTTTAAATTGCATATCAACAGGCTAGCTGATGAGAAAGTGATTAAACTCCAGAAGGATCTTGATTTAGCGCTCAGTAACCAGGTGGTATCCTACAATCAGGTGACGCTGCGAAGACTAAACAAGGCCCAGGCTAGTTTGCGGGGGTACAATCCGTCACGTATAATAATTAATCGACAAACACGAGCATGTGTGAAAAATTCTGGGCTCGGTCAGTCAAGCAAAAATAAAATAAATATCTTATAAATCAATATCTGATGAGCATTATGGCTCAATCGTTCATTCTAATGATACTGAAAAGGTATTTCTTGCTCACTATGCTAAAATGTACTCTGCCACATCCCAAGTAGAGGCATCACAGATTTGCCATTATTTAAATTAATTTCAATTACCAGGGCTAGGTGGGAACAACAAATGTATCTATTAGCTCCCATTACTCTCGCTGAAGTAACGGAAGCAATTTAGGCCTCTCCAAATGGTAAATCCCCTGGTGAAGTTGGCCTTCCGGCAAAGATTAATAAAACACTCGTAGGCCAACTAGCAGCGGTTTTAGTTGACCTTTTTAATGAGATCTTAAAAAGAGGGGGTGGGGGAAGATTCATTCTTCTTTTACACGGGCCATAGTTGTTAGCTTCTTAAAAAAAAAACAAGCATCCCGAACAGCCTGGGTCATCCTATTAGTCTATTAAATTATGAATATGAGCTCTTTACAAAATTTCTGGCATGTAGAACAGCACTGGTTGCCCAGGAGCTTATTCATTATTCATGAGGGGCAATGTGGCTTTCTTTCAGGCAGGCTTCTATCGACCAATACGAATTTCTTAGCCCAGGCTACAGACTTTTTTGCAAAATAATTGTCCAGCCGCTATTATTATGCTCGAGGCTAAGAAAGCGTTTGACCTCATGCAATGGGAGGTGTGGATTCCCTAAACAATTTACTCTAGTCCTTTATAATTTACTTGCCAAGGCTCAAGCCAAGATTCTTATCAATGCACAAATAGTGGACACCATTCAAGTTTCACGGGGTATTCGGCAGGGCTGCCCTCTTTCCCCAGTGCTCTTTTTATGTAACTGCTTGCTGCCTCTTCGTCAGGATAATTCTATTTATCCTCCTTTACTTCGCACACCTAAACAAACAATTTGCCGACGATATGATCCTTTATCTGCGTGCCAATATTGCTAGGGCGTTCGCAAACATTAAGATTTTGTCCGACCTAGGTGGCTATAGGAGTAGTCAGTGAAAATCTGAGGCACTCTTGTTTAATTTGAACAATCGGATCCTTCCAGCAGATATTCAGGTTCAGTCACATCCATCTAGACCTATAAGATATTTAGGAGTGTAGGGTTACGCATAATATATCAGATCTTTTCTATCTTAACTACATAGCGGTGTTCAAAAAGGGCAGAGACCACCTTCAAAAAGTGGCAAGTCTCTTCGCTATCGATCATAGGCCATGTGGCACTAGTTAAGATGATGATTCTTCCCCTTTGTTTATTTTTTCTCGTTTTATTCTTAAAATGCAACAAAAATATTTTAGCGAATTAGATTCTATGATTCGTCAATTTATATGTGCCAACCAAAAAACATGTTTACAGCTGGAAACGCTGGCCCTAAAATTTGAGGATGGGGAGGGCTAGCTCTTCCAGATTTTGGGAAATATGATGAGGGCCCCACCCTGGACTGGAAAACGAAAGCGGTTTTGGCACCCAAACTCAACTTCCATCTCAAAAGAATGCTAATAGAAAGTAATAACAAACTTCCCCTTTTTTTTAAAAATGCAGACACTCCCCCCAAAACACAAGGTAAAAACTCCTGCGCAAGACAGAATTTTGGCAATCCAGTAGAAGTATTCACCCGACGATCAAGCTTCGTGAATCTTCGATGCTGGGACTTGACTTAAGTCAGGTTCATATCTTAAAATGGGAGCAGGCATGCTTTGCTAGCTTCTCAGATTTTTTTTTTTTTTTTTTTTAAACATGCAACCAAACAAGCCATGGGAGCAGTATCAATCTGAAGGGGTCTTTCTTCCCAACAATCTCAGGTTTTCCTTTCTTCAAATAAAGCATTTTCTTTCTTCTGTGGATAGGACTTCTGACTCATCCAGCTCCTCGATGTCTTTGGCTTTCTATGGAAACCTTCCGGGCATAGGGAGCTGGAATCAGACTCTAATCACGTGGTCTTCATCTGAAATCCTATGCCGTTTCTTGACTGGGGCCAAGGCAGCAACAGGAGTTAGGATCGGCTTACAGCCGTGGAGGGAGTTTAATATTCTGTCATATAAAGCAATTAGAGGGGCTAATCTTAAAAAGATGGCTTTTTGTTCCCTAAATTGATGCTTTACTTTACCCCGGCCTGACTAAAGGAAATGTTTCCAGACATGTCATGTCTTTGTCAGTGTTGTAAGATGTGCCAGGGGGACTGGCTGCATATAAGTTATTCTTGTCCATACCTGACAGAGTATTGGGGGAAAATGTTTCAATGGATAAGTTCAGTAGTTTCAATCTGGCTGACCCTGGATCCGTCCGGAGCTCTGTTCGGCATATCAAGCCATCCTGGATTGACAATACGTTTGAAACAAATTTTGTTCATTGCCTCTCTCATTGCCAAATCTTTGATTCTGGAAGCATGGAAGTCACCTTTCCCACCATCCTATTCCACCTGGGAAGAAAAAATGAATGTAATATATGGGCGAGAACAATTCTACGCTCAACGTGTAGGTGCGCTAAGCAAATACAAGGCCCTATGGGGAGCTGGGCCCAACATTTCAGCAGTATAAGGGGGGTGGGGGGGAGAATGGGTGGGAGAGGTATCTGGTGGATTCATACACTATGTTATGGGTGTTGATCGTAATGTGAAGCAATATTATATGCATGTAAATACACCATGTTGCTCTTAATAAAAAATAAAAATACAGATTTTATGTACAGCGGGTCCTCAGACGACGCCTTAGACTTTTTCTCAATTCTAGGCGTAAACACCATTGAGACAGCAGGTCTAGTAAAATGATGCAATTAAGCTGCTTCTATATGTTTGCAAATATTGATTCTCCCTATGCAGGGACCCTATGTTAGGGTCTCCAGTAAGAGGCACGTTTCTTCGTGTACTACTTCCACGGCAAACAGAAAACATCAGCTGCCCTCTTAACTTCATGCCACATTGAAAGGTCAACTGACGGCAATGCTCTAGAAGTCGGACTGTCTACCTTCTCCTGTGGAGTCTTCATAAACATGGTTCCATAATAGTTCCTCTTCATCCTGCATATTAAGATAGTTGCCTCTAGATCTGCTTTCTGGTACACTAATGACATTCCCTCTCTTTCCACTTCTTTCGTTTCTGCCTCTGAGATGTCTGATAACTTACATGTCTCTTGATGTTTTGGGTGTTCTGTCTTCCCGCTTAGTCTTTTTGTTCACAAGTGTATCTGTATCTCGCATATGCAATGTTTTTATCAAAATATTTTTTCTTTTAATCAGATTCTCAATCTCTACTTCAATTTGCCTCTTTTTAGTCTTTGCACTGGGGAGATGGAAGAATTTATGAACCTTTTGTGGTTTTTCCTTCGAGGGAGAGTACCGCTTTTTTTCCATTCAAGCTCTACTATCTTCCAAAATCAAGACTGGGCACTTAAAAAATGTATTTCCGATGGCATTCTGTTGGGACCAAGGATGATGAGATGTGTGAACAATACAACTGGTTCATGGTCTTTTTGCATTTGAGTTTTTGTCAAAGTTCCTTTCATTTTACTTCAAGTTTTCAACTTCAACATGTTTAGTTAAGACTGATACGGTTTCCTTCCAAAGTTTCAAAAGTTGTTACACTGAGGCACTGCATACTAGTGTCTAACTTCTTGGAGTGAGATGATCCATGATTATCAATATTATATGAAGAAATTTGAGATCTGAATCTGCTTAGTGTTCTCCCTGTCTCTCCTCTAAGGCCTCTACTACCTCCTCCTCCTAAAACCCTATTTCCTCCTTTGATGAAGTGTTTCTCCCAGGCTAGCTCGGACTCTTGACATGTCAAGTGCAGCCCTCTGCACAAACTATTCGTAAACAGTATGCCATTGGCTTTAGTGAGGTCCAGATAAAGCTTCTTGACAGCTACCTGCAACACACTAATTCTTCTAGCAGAATCAAGGGCCAATAAGGCTGTTCTCCACAAAACAAACTTCAGGCATTATTTATGGAAAGTTTTGAAGGAACTCTACATCTATTGTGAAAGCACAGTGTTAAGTTCTTAAGCCACAAGTTGATTTTCGATAGAAGAAACCTTTAAGGAACTCCTCAGTTACCATGTTGAAGAAAGAGAGAGGAGCTTCAGCGGCAGAACCTGGAGACCTTAACTGTAGAATGCTATGTCTCACTACATATGGTTGATAAAAACATTATGCAGTTGAGAAAGCAATTAATGTAGGTTTGTTGAAGCACAAAGATAAATTATTCCATTACTGGATACGTCTTGCTGGTGGATCCACTCTGGCATAGGTGAGGATTTTTTCTAGAGTTTTTTGGGATGTCCTCCCTACCAAACACAAGGTGCTCAGACTACGTCTGGCAGCTCAATTCAGATAAAATACCTAGCCTTTCTGCTGCGACAGCATTGAAAGTTCCAACAACATATGTTGGCGTTAGGTGTACCAGAACTTCCAAGACAAGGCTACAGCAGAGAAAATGATGCATAAGTGTTTCATTTTGGAATCTGTTCATGGAACAAGGGAAAATGGAAAGATGTGCATGGACATTCCATGTCGTTGAAAATCGATCCCCCCTCCTTGCAGGCAGCCAATGGTGAAAAATAGCCATTCTACACAAATTGTAAAAAAAAAAGTAAATACATGGATATCCCATTTCTAGAACACTGTCCTCAGGTCACGTGGTCAAATTCCCGTTCATGGTGCCCCCAGCTGTGGGGGCCGCCACATAATTTACGACTTCATGTACGTACTCTAACTGAAAAGAAATGCTACTGCACATCATCCACAACTATAGCTATTGGGCATCTGGGTGCCTTCCTGTTTGATGACATAAAACAGACAGGTGTTGTCAATGTGTATTGAGATGGAGTGATGACAAATTATTCTGAGGAAAGAAACTCTTGTAAATTGCCATTAGTTAGAGGATACAGACATGAAGCAGTATTTCTTCCGTTCTGCCAAGGCCTCTTGCTGAATGTTCCTGTAGATGAGCTCTCCATCCTGACATGAAGGAGCTGTTATTGTAAAAGCCAAATGAGGTGGATGAAAATGGAGGCCTTCAGTTTTGTTCTTTCTTAAGCTTCATTAAAGTAGCAAGCAATTTTCATTGGTATGTTACCTGCACTAAATCCTTAAAAAGAATCTGGAGACTGAACAACCAATTCTTCCTGACGTGGTCTCATGTGCAGGAGGGAGATGGTCACCAGGAGAATGCAAAAAGATTCTCTGTAGAGATTTGTTTTTACTAACAGATGAAGTCTGAAGTTACTGGAAGTGGCTTCTTGTCACTCACAGATGGGAGATATTGTGCATCCAAAAGAAAGGTTTTGTAGTCTATTTCTCTAAGATGGCAGCAAAGAACTGGATTCTAGTCAATGTATTAGAAATGAATTTGCAGCACTGAGCTCAAGGTCCTGCTGACTTTGCAATTTGAGGCAAGTGTAAGCGGATGTCAATGGTTTATCCAGATCCTTGGCCCAGAATTAACTAATGTATGGGGGTGCTGCAACAAATTGTACTTGGAACCCATTAGACTGAGGTTATGCAGGAGTGGTAAGAAGGGAGCAATTCCCATGCCTCACTGAGCATTCCGAACCTCACTCTGCGCCCAAAAAGAGCAAGTGTGTGGGAGTAAGTAGTAGCCAATACTTGTACAGAGTCATTACAACCTTGCCCTCTGGAATGAGGTATACTTTGTCTGCTCTCTCAAGAAGAGCAATGAAAGGAGAAGCGGATTTCATGATCAGTGCTGGGCTGCTTGTACGACTAAGTCGCGCTTTCAGGTGGCATAGAATTTGGTGCTCATTTGTTTCTGCAGGAGGGAGAACTCCTTCCATTCATTTTAGACATTATATCTTATTGAGATGATCCTACATACTTTTAGTGGATCCTTGACATCAAAATTGACAATTCCTTCGCTGGACTTAAAGCAGCCAAATTAACCTGTTTGAGACCCTTCTGACGACTGAATGGAAATTAGAAAGCATCTGGAGGAGAGTCCACTGGGATAGGCTTAACATACCCTGGCAGCCCCACAACACAATAATTAAACTGCAGATTGACATCATCAAGCAACTCCCCTTCTTCAGCATCTTCCCATATTATATCGGCTTCCGCCAAGCACAGCTGTAGAATAGGTAGCAAATGTGACTGTGGAAGAGAGGGTGCTTTGGGGAAGACATTCAATGAGCAAGTGGAGGCTGTAGAGACCTCAGGAACCTGGTATAATATTTATCAAGGCCTCAAGATCATTGACCAGGCATCATTAAAGGTTCATGTAAACGGCGCTCATACTATGGTTCACAGAAAAGGTAGCAATGCGGGTCTTTCGTCCTCAGGATTACTGGAAGGTGGCAAAATTGACCCTCATCTTGCTCATCATCCTCGACATTTAATTCACATTCATTACATTACACCTGCATTAAAGGGGCAGGGCATCACATTTGACTATTTGTATGATCTTGACAGCTCAGTCACATACTACGGCAGGTGGCACCAAAGACCACTTAGGAATGGTTGTGTGGAATGGCCTAATGGGTGACCAAGAAAGGTGAAAAGAATGCATGTAGGTACTGATGCCACCCTGAGGCCCAGTATTCCATCTGATAACAATTGGAGGAGGGACAATCAATTTGAATGCTTGAGCGAGCTGGATGATCAGGATCACCTGCCTGCCTGATGAGTTCATTATTGATGCACCTTTGGTAGGGCCTATAATTCCCTGGCTCCCCTTCTTGTTCACATGATAGACATGACCAACCCACATCTGTCCGTTTATATCCATCGATAACTAGTCCATCCAAGCACCTTAGTTCTGTGAGTGTTTCAAGCATCATAGGTGTTCTATCATAGAACTTCGCAGATAGAATACGTTTGGTCTCACATGGCTGCCAGACTGATGGCTTTAATACGTATTGCACATTGGCTTTGCCCTCCTTTTCTGGCAGATCTAAGGGGGCGTAGCCACATACATTTAATATACCTTACCAGAAAAATTAGTTAACCTAGTAAATTATCATCTTTTTTCCACTTTCTTTTGTTTATTTTGCAGGGAGAGTGGGATATCCTTTTGGTTACTCTGTGTGACTAACAAATGTCAGGTGGTGTTTGACTTAGATTTTGCCATCAAAAAGAGTATTAATTAACACCTGAAACCCTTGTGTTCCATCAGTCCGTGTTGTGGGTCTTGTTAGAAAATAAATAAAATCCGGGAGAGGGGCTGCTCCATGTAAGTAGAAAGGCTGGCACTAGGGACAGGGAAGGAAAACCAGTTGCCAAACTGGTTTCTCAGGGGTGTTTAGCCCCCTTGGTAGACACACCTATGGGGTGGGTTAGGAAGCTCTGGAAATTAAGAGGGGCGCTGCCACGTTGGAGGCAGGCAGAATGGTGAATTTTGGATAGCTAGATGCCATACTGTCCAGGCAGTAGTCTTCAGGAGAGGGGAAACCTGGTAGCCCATTGGCAATTGACAGTCTACTCAGAGGGTCATTTATAAGCATACATAAGGCAACCTGGCACACAAATTTTGAATCTTGACTGGACTGGAAGAAGGACCAATAAAGACTTGCCTGCTGCACAGAGAAACCAGCAAAGACAGGCTGCACTAGAGTGGACTGCACCTGCTGAACTTGGTGGCTAGCAAAAGAGAAGATACTGTGCATGCCGCATCCTGCTTGTGGATGATTCATCAAGTAGCCCAGCCAAAGCAAGAGACCCCAAGGGTCATTCGGCTAACCTCATGTTTGCAGAACAGGGTCACAACAGCTGGAAAAACCTGCTGGTGCACCCTGGCAGCCCAGAATCTTCACACCACTGCAGAACAGGACCAGACGCTCTAACTTGTAGCACAGTCTGCTGGATCCTGGAGAGTCGTCGGAGTGCAGTTTGGTCACACAGAAGGTAAGTTACTGCCCAGGGAAAGATCTGGCTGTGACCGCAATACTAACTGACTGGAAGCCCAGTGGAAACCTGGACTACTACCAGGGCAGAGAAGACTTCATAGGACATCGACCCTCCCATCAACGGCATCGCATCAACAGCAACCTTGACCATGTTCAGCATCTAATATTCCTTGCATCAGGACCACTTCCATAGGCAAAGGATAAAAGTGCCTGGAACTGACTGAAGACTGCTTCACCTGCTGAGGTAGCTGTTTCAGTGGGCCTTTCTGGTCCCCCGGACTGGTTCCTTTTTGGAGCTGGTCACCCCCAACTCACTCTACCTAACCGCAGTACAACTACTACAACTTTTTACAAAACAATTATCGAACGTCAAATTTATTAAATTTGCAAAGCTCATTCACGGTTGAGTGAAATGCTTTGATATATATTGTACCTTGTAAATTCTATATCTCCGGAACCTTCTGGTGGATCTTTTTTGTTGTGGTGTCTAAAAATACAACCTATTTTTATACATGGGTGTCGGATTTCTTGAGTGTCTTGTGCATTTCATCAGTTGTTTTGCTTTTGTTTTAATGCTTTACACTTCTTCCTTTAAGTAAGCCTTCCTGCTCAGAGACACAACTACTTAGAGTTGAGCTGGAAGTTTCAGAAAAGAAACTTAGTGGCTCTAAATCGGATGGGTAAGAGTATTACATAGTGAGGTCACACAACCACACCCTATACTACCACCCATTTCCTCACAGCATTTGTCAGTGAAGCTACCGTCTACAATGGAGCAGTCATCAAAGTTCGAGTTGTTGATTTAACTTTCATAGCTTCTTTTCCAATAAGCCGCTAGGCTTGACTGCAGATGGACAATGAGCCACAGAGGACTTACCCACCAATAAGGTCTTCTACAAAGACGCTGATGGTGAAGAGGTTGTAGACTGTGCCACAAAGTTTTTCTGGCTTTTTAGTACGAAGGAACTTTCAGTGGTAACAAATCAGTAGCTAAAGATGACCTTGCCTGCTCTTTGCTGGAGATGCCCCTGTTTCTTGTGTGCCGCTTTTGATTAGGAGGCTAATGGGAACTCATGGTCAATTAGTCACCAAAAAGGTTAGGTCCTTCCTTTCTGACAATACAGAACTGCGCTCTCTCGATCCTGAAGGGTCTTTGTGGAGAAATTTGTCAGTCTTTCACTCCTGAGGTCTGGACTCGGGGTGGAAGGCACTAAAAGCACTTGTTGTATGGGTTACTGCAAGGAGGCAGTTTTTATGGCAATGCCCAGAGGTCCTGAAGACTGCCTTTTTTGATGACTGACACTGGGGAAAACTGAACGTCACAAATCCAGTCTAAATACCACTAAGAAAAACTCAATAAGAAAAACTGCCAAAGCGGTTGGTGATTTCAAAAACAGCAAAGTTGCTGGAAAAAGAGCTAGAGAAATAAAAGCAGATCTCGGATGAGATTCTTTGCACTCTCAACATAGTGAAAATCTGAGAATGAGGTGGCCTCAATCAATGACTATGTTGGGTAATTTCAAATGAGGTGAAAGGGTTACTAAACTGGCACGGTGTCCTAGTTGTTTCTGATATTTCACTGCTTTGTCATGTAACAAGAAACTTACACTCCGATGACTGGTGGTACAATTACAGAACGTGAACCTAATGCAAGATCTAGTGCTAGACAATGCAAGCTTTTGCACTACATGGAACACCACTGAATTATGATTAGCATAACCCATACTACATACAAAGTATAGTGGAGTAGCTTTAAACATCTTCTCAACCAGTGGCAAAACAACTATTTTGACTGGGACCTTTAGGTTTTCAGCTGTAGACTTGAGAACGGCTTTTGAGCACAGGAAGAAATATCGATATTTTTTTTCTTCCAAGAAAGTTGCATTAAGTATTTCTCTTCCTTCACCTACTTAGAATTGAAAAGCTTCTCTTTGAACAACAGCATGATAATACTAAATCTCTCAATTGCTTTCTCATTTGATTTAACCTGTTATTTATTCCAGACTACATCTTGGCCCTCACAATCTGGTTGATCTCCACCTTGCTGTAATTCTTCCTCATAATCTGTCCTGAAGCAGCGTGGGTATTTGTGAACATTTTAGTTTTTTACTATTTGGAAAAGTGAACGGCCTCTTCCAAAAAAAAAATAATAATAAAAAAAAATAAAAAAAAGGTTTCCTCTTCTGTGTGAGGGGTGAACAAAAAGTGTGGCCTTTCAAGGAGACTGCACCAGAGTATGGGCAGTTTCTCAGTATATGTACTCATCTTTGTACAACGTCGATACAACCAAACTACTCATTTTCAGGACGAGGGTGCAAGCGATTTGACCAATTTGAAGTATTGTGGACTTTTAACCACGCCCATCTCACTCCCATCACTTTTATTCATTCCTGGGCTTGCCTTTCAAAAATCACTTGATATCACTGGTAAATGCTTTAAGTTTCTCCAGCCTCGAGGCGGTTTTTATTGCTGCTTGCAGACTGCCCCTGTTACATGGATTATTGCCTGATTGCAGATATACTTCATCGTGGGCGAACTATTTTTCTTTTTTTGGGTCTCTCCCCTTCTTGCTGCATGGCAGCATTGGCGCTCACAGCGCGAACAGGCACAACAGCGTGAACTCAATCAGCAGTACTGGAGTGCTGGTCAATGTTAATCAGAGTCATTTCTTGTGACTCTCCCCTTATGGCACTTGAAACTGGTAAATGTTTTACGTAAAACAGAAATCCTCAAAGCGAAAGCTGCTCTCCAGGCACAACGGGGAGAGCTGGTACTACAATATTCACTGCACTCGGAAACTCACCCGATAATGCTTTGCCGGGCATTACTTTTACAAAACATTTTTGCTCATAACTGAGCCTGTGGTGGCCCTAGGACAATGTGACCACCTACAAAACGTTCAGTACAATGCGCTCTGTCTGGAGCATCTCTAACCTAGTGTGGGGACCCCAAAATAATAACCACTCCTACCATTCAGTGTCTTTTTAAACGCACTCCTTGCTTGAACTTTTGTTTTACAACTGGGAATAGGTTGTGTTTTAAGGGCCTTGTTTGTAATAATATTGCTAGAGACCTGCTACCCCTGAAAATGTGTAATGCACTATGCCCTGTATGGACTAAATATAAGGCTACACTGCATTACCTGATGCCGTTTTGGGTGGTTATGCCCTTTAGGGACTAACTGTATAGTTACAGGACCATGTTTCTTATAAATGAGATTTTCATTGTGGTGTCCCCTCGGGCTGTTCTATGCATTATAGTCCTATCAACATACTAAAATATTTGTGGCACGGAAACTTGTCCGATATTGCTTTTCAGGGCATTAATTTTACAAAACATTTTTGCTTATAACTCAGCCTGTGGTGGTACTAGGACAATGGGACTACCATCAAAATACTGACCACAATGTGCTCTTTCTATTTACATCATCGCTGGGTCTCCACACTATGCTAGTGAGAACTCCAAAATAATAACCCCTACCACCATTTATTCTCTTTTTAGGCTCTCTCATAACTTTTCTTTTACAGCTGCAATTCATTGCAATATTCCTGCTAGCCTTGAAAATGTATAATGCTCTACGCCCTCCAGAGGCTAAATATATGATTACACTGCATTACTTTCTCCAATTCTTTTTTCATGTCGTTATGCTTTCTAAGGACTGACTGTATAGTTACATGAAAATGTTTCTTCTGAATGTTATTTTTTACTGTGGTGTCTTCTAAGGACTGTTCTGAACATTCAGTCAACAAACTATAATATTTGCAGCACAAACTTGCCACATTATGCTTTGCAGGGCATTACTTTTGCAAAACATTTTTGCTCATACCTCAGCCTGTGGTGGTCCTACGACAATGGGACCACCTTCAAAACGCTCTATATCTACATCATCTCTGGGCCCCGGAACTAGGTTAGATGGGACCCCAAAATAATAACCCCTACCACCATGCCCTGTCTTTTAAGCTTTCTCATGGCTAGAACATTTGTTTTAAAACTGGGAGAAGTTTTGTTTTAAAGGCCTTGTTTGTAATATCATTGCAGTAGGCCTGCTAGCCCTAAAATAAAACCTCTAGGGACTACGTATATAGTTACACTGCATTACATTCTCCTGTGGTTTTTTTCATGCGGTTATTGCCTCTGGGGCTAACAATATGGGTACATGACCATGTTTCTTGCAAATTATATGTTTGCTATGGTGCCCTCTAGGGGCTGTTTTGAGCATTACAGTCCAATGCCAAAAGTGTCTTTCTGATAAATGTTTATATGATAATTGTATATATTTTAATAACTCTCCTTATTACAAGTATGACCATGATTCAGGCCAACTTAAGATCCTTATAATAAGGATGACTGTTTGAATACTCTTGATATGTTTGGGTGACCCTTCTAGTATATTTCTCCACTGTGGTTGTCTTGTCTTTTTTGGGGGGCATTGTGTTAGCCAGCCAGCAACTCTGAAGGTGGGGTACTGAACGTGGTATTCTATTGGAACTAGTATGGCAGATTTAAATTAGGATGCTAAATGGCAACATTTTCATTTTTTGCTGCAGATAGAGAAAAAAGGTAAATGTAAGTGCTTTAGTTATATGCAGGTCTACTGGAATTATAAAGCAGGAAAAGACGAAATTATGAGGCAGAGTTGACCAATGTATGTGACAAGAAAAGTCCAGTTATGAAATTACAATGCCAAAAGCTCTAACTCAAGCAAATGCGACACCTATTGCATTGCAAATGCTTGTTTGAGTATTATGCTTGCACAATTAAGTAAAAGTTAACTACCTGCATGGAACAACTGTATGCACCCTCACACTATTCCAGATTCACATGCTGAGAATTATTACACCATTTAGAGGCTGTGTCTTTAATCAATTTTGAATGGAAGCTTTTTATTTTGAGGAATGGCCACACCTGGAGAAGGTATGATGCACTAACACGCCACACATAAGAACACAATGCAGAGATGGATTATGTTACTTACCCAGTAGGCATCTGTTTGTGGCATGCAGTGCTGTAGATTCAAATGCTCTGCATACTCCTGCCATATACTGTTGGCTCCAGAGTGGAACTGCAACTTGTTTTTCTGCAAAGAAGTGTTTCGCGTTTAGGAGTGTGGAGAACCAAGGCTGGCGTGCCTGGGTGGGAGCTACAAGAATCATGGTGAGAGATCTTTGCTTGATCCTCCAAACCAGAAATGGAATGAGGGCGAGGGGTGGAAAAGTGTAGGCAAAAATCCCTGACCAACTCATTCATAGAGAATTGCTCTTGGATAGTGAGTGTGGAGACCTCAATACGAAGTTTGGCCATTTTGCGTTTCTGTTGTGGTGAAAAAGTCCATGTGAGGAAACCCCGTCTGTAAAAGTATGGAAGTAGAATTTGTAGGGGGGAGTTCCCTCTCGTGGAATTGTTGCGCCATACTGCTGAGCAGGTCTGCAAAGTCGTCATCTGTTCCCAGAAGATACTCCGCCAACAGATGAATGTGGTAGTGAAGAGCCCAATTACATATGGTCTGAGACAGGTGTGACAATTGTGAAGACTGTGTGCCCCTCTGTTTTTGTAAGTAATACATGGCTGTTATGTTGTCCATCCGGATCAGGACAACCTTGTGACACAGGTTAGGAAGGAGAGCTTTCAGTGTTTGGAAAACTTCCTGAAGTTCTAGGTAGTTGATGTGTAGGGACTGGTGTTTGGCATCCCATAGACCTTTAATTGTCAGGTCTTGGAGGCGAGCATCCCAACCAGTCTGTGATGAGTCTGTGGTCAATATGATGTGAGGAACAGGGCCTGGAAAAGGCCACCCTTTCAAGAGGTTGTTATAGTTTCACCATTGCAGAGAACGGTGAGTTTGGCAGTCTAACACTAGATCTTTCAGGTGGCCCTGTGCCTGGGACCACTGGTGAAACAGACACTGTTGTATGGGACGAATGTGTAGTCTGGCATGGGGAACTACAGCAATGCAAGAAGCCATCATCTCCAGCATTATACTCTGCCTCTGATTGTCCTTACATTTGTGAGACTAATGCAACAGAGAAACGGATAAGATCTGGAGTGACCACGATTTCCCTGAGGAGTCATCTGTGTCATGCGCCCAGTTGCACAATCATCCCTGTTCTTGGGCAGAGATGAGGCACTGCTAGCTGGCCGGAAGAAAACCTGGATTAGGCCGACAGGTGTCATCTGGTATGGGTTCAGGCTCAATCCCCCACAGTACAAGCGATTCTGCTGCTCAAATCCGGTAGTCTCATTAGGAAAACGAGAACCTAGGCGACATATATCAGAACCAACCAGATGCTCCCAGGTGCCTCTGCACATCTTGTTTTCAAGATGGCAGAATCAAGTGCCATCTGGAGGAGCTCTGGGCACCACCCCTGGGGTGTGATGGACAGGGTCATTCCCCTTTCCTTTGTGTGCTTTCGCACCAGAGCAAAGACCGGTGGTCCTTCCACTGGTGCAAACCGGATTAGACGAGGAGGGCACCAAATCTGCCCTCAAAAGCAAGCCGATGACATGGGGAGGCTACCCCTCCCCAGCCTATTTCCAAGGGAGAGGGTGTTTCCTCCTTCTCCCACAGGGAATCCTTTGTTCTTCCGTTCTCTGCTTGAACTGGTTAAGCAGCAGGGGGGCAGAAACCTGAGGGGCTGTAGCAGCGTAGGCTGCCGCAAACCCGGGACGACTGGTAGAAGCAATACTGAGGGGTCCTCTAAGGAGCCCCCAGAGTGCATGGAATCATGCCACCAATACTGGCATCAGTATTTGGGTATGATTCTGACATGTTTGACACCAAACATGACTAGGTTCGGAGTTACCATTATGTAGTTGGACCACAGAGTGGCCTGTGGCCTGTAGATGGGTAAAATGGTTTCCCCACACTTACGAAGTCCAGTGCATTGGAAACTGAAGTTCATAGGGGCACCTCAGCTCATGAAGGGGTGCCCTCACACACAGCGACCTTTACCATGCCCTCTGGGCTAGGAGGGCCTGCCACAGGGGTGACTTTGTGACCTGGTGCAGTGACCACTAGTTCATGCACCTTTTCACGCTGCCTGCAATGGCAGGCCTGCAGACAGTTTGCATTGGCTCCCATGGGTGGCATAATACATGCTGCAGCCCATGGGAGACCCCTGGTGTACCAATGCCCTGAGTACCTAAGAACCATATACTAGGGACTTACAGGGGTACACCAGTATGCCAATTGTGGGATGTAGAGGGTACCAAAGCAACCAAGTTTAGAGGAGAGGGCACAATCACTGGGTTCCTGGTTAGTAGGATCCCAGGGAAAACAGTCTAAACACACTGATAAAAGGCAAAAAGACAGGGTAACCATGCCAAAAAGACTGACTTTTCTACATCAAGTACAAAATTTAAATGATGCCTTTTCAACATTCACCAGTCTGAGTCATTGTAATCCAACTAGATCCAACCAGTCACAATATTTGCATTATGGACTGAAATATTCCACAGCATCAGAGGTGATGTTGATCTCCTTTAAATTCGAATACCTTTTTTCAAAACGTTTTGCAATAAGTACTTACTAGTGTTTACTCAGCTGCCTAACACCCAAAATAGACAAACAATCTTTTTTCCATGTTTGCAGTGATCGTTTCAAAGCACATGTAATTTGAAGCAGTAATTCAGAGTACTGTCTTCACATCACCTTATGTTAGACTGTTTTAAGCATAGAAAGTATGCCTAATGCACTCTCACTCACATATTCTTACATCTCACACTATTAGTGTTCTGCCTAGCGTACAAGACTATTAATGGATTCAAATGTAAAAGTGATACTTCAATATGTGCTCAAAAACCACAGCAGTAAAGTGCAGAGGGGTAAAAAGCCAAGACTAGCTGAAGATATCACACTTAACAATGGAACACCTTGCAGCTATGAATGTTGGTATGTGGAAAGTCGTGTCATGTTTTAGGATTATCCTAGGTCTATGGCGACAGCACTCTTTTCACAGGTACCTGTCACTACACCTTGCACTTAATGGTTAGAGCCAGGGGCATTTGGTAATTGTTATCAATACTGATTTGTTAGAAAAATTAGCTAATGCATAAAGATTTTTATCACCATTCTGTGTCTGTGAGTAAGTGTGGTATTGTATAAGGAATTAAATGGTTAATTATCTGTAGGTGTAGTTTTGCAGCTTGAAAATGTTTCTGGATTCACATATTGTGCAATATTCCCCCATATAGGGACTGGGGTCCTCCACCCACAATTTCTTGTATGTAGTAGACCTTCTCTTGATTTAATTTATTCATTTTTGTTGTAGGACATCGAAGGCCACCACCATTTGCTGCCAGTTTCATCCTCCTGTGAAGTAATGCACTCCCACTGGAAGCCTCACTCTTGGTCGCCATCTTCAGAATTTTATTTTTTTTAAGCTTCCTCTAAGTGTTTTGTATGTATGTCCTCTGTTTGCTTGTGCCGCCTCATTTCCTGGCGGGTGGATTACCTGTGAATCCAGAAAATACTTCAACCTGCAAAACTACTCGTACAGGTAAGCAACCATTCAGTTTTGCAGCACAAATCTTTTCTGGATTCACATGCTGTGCATTGATTTTGTAGCAGTTTTACGCACTGTGGTGGCGAGGTGGAAGAACTTGTAAACAGAATTTTTACACATTTTTGTCCCTCCTATGCTGGTTTACTTGCACATCAATGCAATAACACTTTGTGAACGTGTGTACTAATGACCATGTGGGGGCCATGTAAATATGGTTGAGAGGATCTAGAAAAGAGACTGTTGCTCCCTTCTTCCTTGTAGATTGTGCCCTTGGTTTTCCTTCTAGTAGAATACCAACAGTTTGTGACATATTTCGATTGTCTGTATTATCCATCTTGCAATGTACCCTTTGTAACTGGTTTCCCTGTATTGTTTGCAAAATATACAAAGAGTTGTTTTCCCTTCCTGGCGGTCTGTTTTTTTTATGTAATACGTTACTGCTCTTGCTTGCATTCAGATTATGCACAGCCTTTTCTATCTGAGTCTTTGGATTTTGGAAAAACTTGGAATTTGCATAGTCTGATTTATATGAAAATGAGAAATGGCTATTAGAAACACTGTTTTCAATGTGATGTACTTTATCGTGCTTCATAGATTGGTTCGAATGGTTCCTTAATTAGCTGTTAGAACCACAGTGAGATTCCATGTAGGTGTTGGTGGACACCTAGGTGGTGCTATTATTTTTGCTCCTTCTAGACATCTTTTGATTATAGGAACATTGAACAAACTTCTTCCTATGTAGCCCCTTGTGTAAGCTACTATTGCAGCAAGATGTATTTTCTGAGAAAAAAACGTTAGGCCTTCTTCTAGTAAATGAGTCTAATATCTAATGACTGTACATTATCCTGCTCTGTTTAGAAGCAGATTATGCTTTTTGGCACCAAAATGAGAATCATTTCCATTTTGCAGTGTAACATCTTCTAATTGTTGCTTTCCTTGGTTCTGAGGACGGACACTGATTTTTCGGGTAGTCCTAAATAGCCAAATTCAATTTCTTCAGGAGCCATGCTGTTAGGTGCAATGTGTTTAGTTCTGGTTGTAGAACTCTACCCCTTTTCCATGGAGAATAGGTGTTGTGATAATAACAGCCTTTACATTCTTCGTGCCACCTCCGTCTGAGAACCAAGTGTGTCTTGCCCATTGTGGAGTTACTAGTATGAATGTCATCTGTGACTGCTTGCATTTGTTTTTAACTCCTAAGCAAATCCCCCTTACTAATTCATCGACAGTACTTCCATATGGACTGAGGGTATGGATGTTTGGACACGAAAAACTGGCATTTTGCTTTTTATGGTGTTGCGAACAAGTCTATTTTTGGGGTCCCCTTCTTTTGGATCACTGTCTCCAATAGAGTCTCATTCAGTTCCCATTCATGAGATATGGATGCTTGTCTACTAGTACTCTGTCTAGTCCAGGCAAATGTATCACAGTTAATGTCTATGATTGGCCCATCTCCATATAAGTTAGCCTTCCTGCTGTTACATCAGTCTTGTTCCACTAACTCATCTACTCTTGTATTTTCTGTGTACCAACCACTAGATACTCCCAGCTCCCTGTGCTTGTGACCATTGACTAATTTCTTGGATTTGTCTCATGTGAAGCCTCACATTCAGTATTAGTGGTATGCATGAAGCCATCATTCCCTATAATTTTCCCACACTGCTTACTGTCAGAGACTGACCCCTATAGTAATGGAGAGCTTCTTGCATCGAATTACAGATAATCCAAGGACAATGGCCCGTGCATTCACCCACAATGCCAGTTATCCCTCTGACACACAAGTTGCAATATAGAACAATGGGACGTGGGGACTTTGAATAAAATAAAGTATCACAATGCAAACAAAAACTACAAATAATATCAAATGTTTTATTGCATTTACTTAAAAGCTCAAGTCTTGAAGAGTCATCCAAAACATAAAACATGTTGTGATATACATTAGATTTTTTCCAAAATCACCATTTAACAGTCATTACGAATGCTACAGAATCATAATGCACATATAAATCCAGAGAAAATTATTTTAACTTCCATTTATAATGTTTTAGATAGGTGATATGTCAATTATTTGCAAAAATAAACGTAGCAACTCAGCTCTGCATATATTGTAGTGCTGCAAATGCCTGCCAGTTACCCTGCCGGTGACAACATGTGTTTGACTGTTATTTAGCCGTTTCTTCAGGGCTAACTTCAGTCCAGTCTCACTGTTTTTGAAAAAACAAACAACGTCTGCATGTTGTGTATCAAAAGATGCATGGACTTCCACATAAAACCATTTTATTGATAAACGCTGTATGTCTGGATGCAAAACACAAACCTTCATGTAACTTTTTATATCAGTTAGTGCATCTGATTCCGGTCTCCAATTTTTAAAGCACCAGTTCCATCCAAGAAGATACCAAGACATGTAACTCAAATGCAGCATCTGTCTTCCATCATTGTTACTGATGTTGCGAGTGGGTGGAAATCCAGCTTTTCAGAGTCACTTTGAAGTTGCTGCTGCCCCTCTCAACGCCAAGCTTCTTCCTCTGGTCCAACCTTGATAAGACTGTCTTTGTGGTGCTTGAAACTGCCACTAGTGTGATGCAGGCTGTGGTTGACTCGTTCTTTAGTTAAGCCCTGGAGTGGTGTACATGTCTAAAACCCATCTTTTTGTGTAAGTCTTCTAGTTGACGGGGGGGGGGGATCACCTTCTTGGTTGATCCCTTAACTGCAGAGGCACCATTCATTTGGCTGTATCATTTTTAGGGTTGAACCTGCGTCGCATGCGTATCGCTAGCGAGACGCTTTAGGTATCGGAAAAGGGCTCGGAGCCCCGTCACGTCAGTGTCTTTCATTGGCAAGTTGGCTTGCCTGTTACAATCCGCTTCTTTTGATTAGTGGAAGGCATGCATACGTCATGCCTTTTCTGTGGTTAGCCCTTCTCGAGCGCAGCGAACAAGTACGGAAAACATGCGAGGCTCGCTGTGGTTGTGGACTACTTTTTCTCTGTTTTTGGAGCGCGATCTCGCTGGGCAGAAGTCGAGCGCTTTGTTAATTGCACTTTTGCCGTTAAGTTCATAATTGCACTTTGTGTGAAATTAACTGTACAGCGCGATTGTGCTGTTTTTTCTTTTGATGCAGGAGAAATCCGGTTGGGAGTTTACAACAGCTGTAACTCCGACAAATGCGAGATCCTAGTGCATTGTAAATGCTTGTTTAAATTTGTTGCAGCATGTCTGCTGCCTCCCCCAAACAAACGCTCACCATCAATAGGAGTGTTGAAGATGTTGGCTTGTACCTCATTCTTGAAGCCGGATACTGTCAGCCATGCACAGCATCTCAATGCTGTTCCTGTCACCATCTGTCTTGCGGCTGTGTCTGCTGCATATAAGCACTGACTTTAGGCATGTTTCAACTAGATCATTTGCTTTTATTTCATATCGCTCAGTCAGGCATTTCATGAGCTCCACCACCTCTTAGGTCTGAATGGCATATGTTTAGCCAACTACATTACCCAGAATGTATGCTGGGTCTTTGGAGGAATGCTTGTATTTTATCTCCGAGTTACTGCCCTGCATGTTGCTGGTTCCTTAAAAGCCTCTGTCCCTTAATCCATGATGCCTGAAAGCATAGTAGGGTATGGCACCCAGGTCAGTGATGGTACCAAAGTTTCAAGCAAGAAACAGGTTTGTGCTTTTGCTTCTTCCATCTGTACCCCGCACCTTTCAGCTGCTCTCTTGACCAACTGATTATACATGGTCACATCTGGGGACGATGGCCTTGAGAGAGAAATGTTAAGGCTTCCTCTGGGGACGTCTTGATATAGACTCTGCATCTGTTTCTTATTTTTCGTGGAGAGCTCTTGTTCTTCCTCCTGAGTTTCAGGTGCGGCTCTAGTTCCCCATCTCCTTCCCTTACCTCTAGTCTTCAGTCAAAGTTCTCAAAGGAATCCTGAAAGCCTGTAATGAGACGTTTAATTATTTTTTCTTTGGTAATATAGCTGCCATTTCGGCTTTGAGCTTTCTTTCCTTGCGCTCTAGCTTGAGTGCGTATTCTTCTGCATCAAGGGTTTGTGGTGTTCCATTTTCAACGTCAAAGATTTGGCTGGTGTTGTCATAAGTACCGTCTTTTTTTCTTTCAACTCCATTCATTCTTAGACGTCGATGTTTTTTTGGCACTTCTTCCACCTGCGGTATCCTTTGGAAAGGACCTGATGGAAGTCTTGTGCTCTGTTTTGTCGTTGGTCAGGGAGATCTTCGGCACCAAGGCTGGCTTTTGTTTTCCAGAGTCTTTTTTCGACTCAACCACCAACATCTTTTTGGATGTTACCTGCCCCATGCTTTTCTTTCAGTCTAGTGCCCCAAGCTTTTATTTCAGTTTAGTGTTCTTTCTTGACATAGATGTCGTATGAAAGTCAGAGCTTTTACCTTCCACTTTCCCAGTGGTTTTATCTTCGTCACTGAACGACCCCAAGCCTCTAAATGAAATAGTGTCCTTCTGGCCCTGCACACCTCTGCTTGTCTTGGATGTTCAGCGTTCTTGCCTTGAACTCCATGCAGGTCTCTCAGGATCCTGAGTTGTGGTCGATAGGCAAGAAAAGATTGCAGGCCTGGTTGCTATCCCTCTGCCCAATCTTGTGGTGGTACTGAGGACAGAAACGGAATGGAGTGCTTCACATTTCAAGGCTAGCATGAGTCCCCCTGCTCATGCATTCTCCGTCTCTGGATGAATAAAGAACTTCACCTACTTTGGTTCACGGTTATCACCCTCCTTGGTTTTCCTCCCCCACTTCACCTAGACAAAAAACTCCCTTGCTACTTCAAGTTTGGAGATCTTGCCGATCCTTCAAGTCTCAACGGTGGAAAAAAATAATCTGAAAATGGTGGCCAAGAGTGAGGCTTCCAGTGAGACCGTATGACTTCACAGGAGGATGGAACAGGCACCAAATGGTGGGGGCCACTGACGAAAAAAAAAAAAAGGTCTACTACACACAAGTAATTCCAGACCTAACCACTAAATGGCGGAATAATGCACAACATGTAAATCCAGAAATGCTACTTACTTGTAATCCTAGTACTCTTCCTTGGGTATCCTCAAAGTCATAAGCACTAAAAAGTCATGTCCAAGTGTGGGGACCCTATCGCACTTATACAGATAAGTATACATACATCAAGATAAAAAAAATATCTCCACTCACAATTGCAACTTATAAACAGACTAAAACGCTTGAATGTTATTTTAATTTTTAAAAGAAAACATTCACTCTCATATAAGCCACCACAGAGCATAGGTGAACACAGGAAACCTGTCAAAGTTTCCTTAAAAGGAAAAAAATGACGGATAGAATTAGCCAATGGGTTGCAAGTAACACATTGAGCTAATGCAACTGGCAAACTGCCTTTAAGAACCACACTGTACCCTTGGTATCCTATCATGCCTCAAAAGAGATATTTAGGTCAGTTCCTGGAAACAGAATCAGGCGTCATTGAGTTCTGTCTTTATGCCAAATATCCAAAGACAGGATTTAGTAAAACATTTACAGGCTTCTATTCAACGTCCTTTTAACTTTTTTTCTGACCAACAGTAGTGATTTTCTTGTCAAAATGCCTTCACATTTTGTAAAGAGCCCTTCCTTTGGGAACATAGCTCAAACTGATCCACACAGGTTCTGTATCCATTGCCTTCCATAAGATCCCCATCTTAGTTCATGCATGTGAATTTGAGTTCATGAATGCGATGGTGAATTCAACATCAAAACACTATAAAAATTTAAAAAAAAACACAGCAGTACCCCAATAATACAAACAACCCAAAAAACAAGACAGACATGACACTGACTTCAATACACAGACAATATAACTGCACAAGAGTGCACAACACACAAACAGGACAAAACCCAATAAAACTTACGTTTAACAAAGATTGTCTGCAACCCAGTTACCTCCACCACAATCCCTTGGACTTTCATGATTACTATATACTGTAAGCATTTTGACATGGAAAATGCACACTTAAGTTTCATATATGAAACCTGGACTGCATTTGTGATCCACATAGTTCAGTTATAGAGAATCCAGGGGAGATCAAACTGCTCATATAAACCTTGGCTTTAAGCTTCCACTATGACCAATTTTGGGGTACAAAGACATACTTTATTTACTTCTACTGTAGTCCATATGTCAAGTTACACAGGTGGCAATGAAGCCTGTGTAGGTATGGTTAGGTTATACTTTCCATTGAAAATACCTTATTTGTTTGAGTAATACATTTGGCACCATTTAGTGAATCAGCACAAAACAAAGATTATCCATTCTGGGTTCCGCATGGAAATTATTGGACAAATTCATTGACGGGTGGCACCAAAAAATAAAAGGGGGGAGTGGGAGAGGGGGACAACCAGTTCCCATTTAACTGCCATCTGATCCTCAATAAAAATAAAAAAAACAGGTGAATGGAATGTAAGCAGCACTCTGCTCAAGAAGATGGCTTTGTTATATTTGGTGCAAATCCAGTTAATTTAGAAATCAGTGCTCAACAGTTGGGCTTGGCCAACTAATCCTGTGTATAGCTGGCACCTTTGTGCAATGAGGGTTGGTAGTCTATAGTTGAATGGGTGCAGGAACTGGTTGAAGAACAGATCCTGTGGCCAACTCCTGCTGCCCATAGGCGATGGTCACACGCGGAGCGTTGCACAAAGAGGCTTGCCAAATCTGTAAATAGGATGTTTGGAACAAGCAGTTGAAAGTGATACTTGATTAAAAAAAAGTCACTTATCCAGTAAGCATTTGTTTGTGGCATGTAGGTTGTAAATGTACATGCTAAGCATAATCCTGTCATCTAGTGTTGGGCTCGGAAGTGTCCACATTGTTTTTCTTCCAAGAAAGTCTTTCAAGTCACGCAGTAGAGTGACTTCTCTTGCTGGCAATGCAAAAGGCATAGACTCTATTGTAAGATTGTTTCCTTGCAAGGCAGGTGAGGATAGAATGTGGCGTTTGGCGTAGTATAGTAAAATGTCTATGCTTAAAAATGTGTAATAACTTAGACAAGGATAAATTACTTACCTGTAATGCTAGTTTAATTCCACAGGAATCCTCAAAGTCATAACCACTGAATATTCTCATCCACGTACGGAGACCAAGGGCACATAAAAAGAAACTATATATGTGTAGCATGAAAAATCTGCAAAGTACTTTAATAGATATATACTCCTATTTATATTAAAGGGATAAAAATACACAATTTACATTGATTTTTCCTTTGATAAACATCTTACCAGACTAAAGCATTTGTGGAAAACAGAAAAAGAGCATACAATGCAAAACAGCATCCATTCAAGAGAAAACTGCAAATTAGTACAAAGTCATTGTTAGCCAATAGGCTGCATTAGAAGCATAACAAGACAATACTAGCGCAGAGCCTTTAGGACCTCCGGGGCCTCCTATATCCCATCATACCCAAGAGGTGGCAATTAGGTTACTACTTTTTTACGGTGATAAGAAGAGCATAACACAGCCAAGTATAAACTGCTGCATGCAAGATTCGTCCGGGGATGTGGGCAGGCTGCTTGTGACTTTGATGAGGATTCCCCTGGAAGAGGACTAGGATTACAGGTAAGTAACTAATCGTCTTCCAGGGGACCATCATCAATAGTCATAAGCACTGAATAGAGTGGCAAACCCAACCCATACCCCTGAGGACAAAGCAAAAGCAAGCAGAAGCAACTATCATTAACATCTAAATAGGTTTCTTAAGGAGGCCTGCCCTACTGGAGTGTCTACCTTAGTGCCTGAATATAGACAGAAATGCCTTGTGGAAGTATGCACCTTTTTCCAAATAGCATCTCTACAGATTTCAGAGGTGGGAACATTCTGTAGTAGTACTGCTGTTGACACCTTGCCCATTGTCAAGTGAGCTTTGGGCCTGGAAGGTAATTGTTTGTTGGCTACCTGGTAGGTGAACAAAATGCAAATAAAAAAAAAAAATCTATCTATCTAGAAATAGTTTGTTTAGATGAACTATGCCCGCACTCATAGGGCCATAGTTCACAAACAGATGGCCAGAATGTCCGATGGCTTTGGTCTTTTCCAAATAAAATTTTAGCACTCAAGTTCTACAGAATGCAGCACTCCTTCCCCTGGTGTGGATGGATTAGGAAAGAACGTATGTAGTGAAATTGTCTGATTAAGGTGGAAATCAGACACTATCTTAGGAAGAAAACTCGGGTGAGTTCTCATCACTAGCCTGTTAGCAGACAATACAATGTATTTTGCTGACTCTGCATGCCGAAGTGATAGCAACAAGAAAGGAAAATGTTACTTACCCAGTAGACATCTGTACATGGCATACAGTGCTGTAGATTCATATGCTTTGCATAAGTCTGCTATCTAATGTGCTCAGAGTGCTGCAAGCTATTTTTGTTCGAAGAATCTTTTTCAGTCACAAGATTGAGTGACGACTACTCTTGCTGATAGTGCACATAGGCATTGAGTCCTTTGTTAGATTGTTTTACCGCAGGCAGGTGAGGTAAGAGATATATATATAAACAAGGATGTCCATAGAATGTATATGGAAAATGTCACTTACAGAGTGTACATCTGTTTGTGGTATGTAGTGCTGCAGATTCACATGCTATGCATTATTCCGCCATCTAGTGTTGGGCTCACAGTGTCACAAGTTGTTTTTCTTCGAAGAAGTCTTTTCGGAGTCGCTGGATCGAATGACTCCTCTCGGTCATACTACGCATGGGCATCGACTCCATTGTTAGATTGTTTTCCCGCAAAAGGGTGTAGGAAGGAGTGATAGAGTGTAGTAATATAAATATTGTATATAAAGTAAAAATAGATGTCCATGCAAATGTAAATGTATATACATGTGTACAAAATATATAACCTTAAACAACTACAGGCTTCCGGGGAGGAGGGAGGGTGCATGTGAATCTGCAGCACTACATGCCATGAACAGATGTACACTGGGTAAGTGACATTTTCCGTTCGATGGCATGTGTAGCTGCAGATACACATGCTAGGCATAGACTACAAAGCAGTTACTCTCCCCAAGAAATGTGGTGGCTAGCCTGTAGGAGTTGGAGTTGTTTAAAATAATGTTCTTAAGACAGCTTGACCAACATTGGCCTGTTGTATTTTCAAAGCATCTACACAGTATGCTTTGTAAATGTATGTGGTGTAGACAAGGTGGCAGCTTTACATATGTCTGCCATTGGTATGTTTTCTAAAAATGCCATAGATGCACCTTTTTTCCTAGTGGAATGTGCTTTAGGTGTGATTAAAAGTTGTCTTTTTGCCTTGATGTAAGATGTCTGTATACATTTAACAATCCATCTTGCTAATCCTTGTTTAGAGATAGGATTCCCTTTATGTGGTTGTTGAAAAGCAAGGAAAAGCTGCTTTGTTTTTCTGAATTCTTTTGTTCTATCCATATAGTACATAAGAGCTCTTTTAAGGTCAACAGTGTGAAGGGCTCTTTCAGCAATTGAATCTGGCTGTGGGAAGAAGACTGGCAATTCCACTGTTTGGTTTATATGAAAAGGTGATACCACCTTCGGCAGAAAGTTTGGATTGGTTTTAAGTACAATTTTATGTTTGTGTACTTGGAAAAAAGGTTCTTCAAGGGTGAATGCTTATATTTCCCTAACTCTACCTAATGAAGTAATAGCTACTAGGAAAGCAACCTTCCAGGTTAAGAACTGAATCTCACAGGAATGCATGGGTTCAAAGGTGGGCTCATTAATCTCATGAGTACAATATTGAGAATCCAAGCAGGAACATGCGGTGTTCTGGGTGGAATAATATGTTTTAGTCCTTCCATGACTGCTTTTATAACTGGGCTCTAAAGAGTGAGGTATGTTGTACAGTCGGCAAATATGCGGATATGGCAGTAAGATTAATTTTAATAGATGAGAAAGCTCAATTTGATTTCTGTAAGTTAAGTAGGTAGCATACAATATCTTGTATTGATGCTGTAAGTGGGTCAGTATTTTTAAATTGACAGTAATAAACAAATATTTTCCGTCTGTTAGCATAGCATTGCCTGGTTGCAGGTTTGCTTGCTCGTTTGAGAACTTCCATGCATTCTAATGGAAGTTTTAAGTATTCAAATTCTATGACTTCAGGAGCCAAATCGCTAAGTTCAGAGCACTGGGATTTGGATGTCTGATTTGTCCTTTGT
Organism: Pleurodeles waltl; assembly: GCF_031143425.1. Taxonomy (NCBI): domain Eukaryota; kingdom Metazoa; phylum Chordata; class Amphibia; order Caudata; family Salamandridae; genus Pleurodeles; species Pleurodeles waltl. Next base: position 315,255,229 of record NC_090443.1, read on the forward strand.
TGTGTGTCAACAAATCCGGTCTGTTTGGAAGTTTGTAGTGAGGTACTACTGACAGGTCTAGGAGTGTTGTGTACCGATGTTGTCGTGCCCACGTTGGGGCGCTGAGTATCATGGTGAGAGAAGTCTGATGCAGTTTGTTGACCAGAAATGGAAGTAGTGGGAGAGGGGGGGAAAAGCGTAAGCAAATATCCCTGACGAGTTGTTCCATACAGCATTGCTGTTGGACTGAGGGTGTGGGTGTCTGGATGGAACTTTTGGCATTTTGCGTTTCTGCTTGTTGCGAATAGGTCTATTTCGAGGGTCCCTCACTTTTGAAAGTACTGACGAAGTACCTGAAAGTGAATTTCCCACTTGTGTATCTGTTGGTGTGTTCTGCATAGGAGACCCCCTAGCTGATTGTGTATTCCTGGGATGTATTCTGCTAGTAGATGAATGTGATTGTGAATTGCCCATTTTCATATTGTTTGGGCTAGAAGGGAAAGTTGAGATGAATGTGTCCCGCCTTGTTTCTTCATGTAATACATAGTCATCATATTGACTGTTTTTATCAAGACAGTCTTGTGTTTAAGAAGCGGCTGAAACGCTTTTAGGGCAAGGAAACCAGCTAATAATTGTAAATGGTTTATGTGATAATTTAGCTGTTTTGAATCCCATTCCCCTTGAATGGTAAGGTTACTGAGATGAGCTCCCCAACCTGTCATTGATGCATCTGTTATTGTGGTCTGAGGCACAGGGTCTTGAAATAACCGCCCCTTCTTTAAATTGCTGAGATTCCACCGTTGAAGGGACTTGTGCGTTTGGCAGTCTAACAACACTAGATCTTGCAATTGACGCTGTGCTTGAGAGCATTGCTGTGGAAGGCACTGTTGAGATGTCCTAATGTTTAGTCTTGCATGCGGTACTACTGCTATGCAGGATGCCATGATTCATGATAAATCTTACAGTGTATTGTTGATTTGGTTGAATTTGTGGTATGAGATTTTGAAAAGCTTGTATCCTTTGTGTATTGGGATAGGCTAAGGGTTTTTGCGTATTGAGAAGAGCAACTAGGTAAGGCTGCACCTGTGCTGATTGAAGATGGGATTTTTGGTAGTTGAGTGAACCCTAGTGTATGTAGGGTCTTCTATTGTGTGTTTTTGACATTATATAAAATTGCTTGATTTTATTAGCCAATCGTCTAGATATGGAAAGAAATGTATGTGTTTTCTTCTTGGATAGGCTACTACTACCGCTAGACATATTGTGAATACCCTTGCAGCTGTTATGTCGAATGGTAGAACTTTGAATTGATAATGGTTTCCTGTTATCACAAACCTTAGGTATTTTCTATGAGCTGGATGGATGGGTATATGGAAATACGCATCTTTGAGGTCTAATGCAGTCATGTAATCTTGTTTTTGTAGTAGCAGAATGATGTTCTGCAGAGTTACCATGTGAAAGTGTCCTGACAGGATATATAGATTTTGTGATCTAGGATGGGCCTGAGAGTGGCATCATTTTTGGGAATGAGGAAGTGCTATTATTCAAAGCAGATGCCTTGATGGTGATTAGATTTGCTGCTGCGGTGGAACTTTTAAGGCTGTGCTCTGCTGCATGAACATGGCATGCACGGTGGTTGGATGCCTTCCCTCGTGTTTTTTTTTCCTTTGCTGCATGCCCCCCTCGAAGGGATCCCCTATATTGAAATGCCCCACAGCATTTGTTGTGACACTGTCTTGTTTCATGTGCTCACACACTTCATCTACGTCTTGTCAAAAAGACGGTCTTCTGTGACATGCATGTTAATGATGGAAGATTGCACTTCCGGTTTCAATTCAGATACTCTTAGCCAGGAATAGCAGCATAGGGTTGTAGTGGTGCATAGTTGCCTACTGGGTGTCGGTCACATCCAGTGCGGATTTGAGGAAGGTATTGGCAAAGACCTTGCCCTCCTAGACCACAATGTTTGCTGTCATGAACTCTGCAGGCAGATGTTGCATGAGATCTTCTATGTCATCCTACCCAGTGTTGCTGGGTGTATTAGTTTAACAAAGAATAGGAACTGGCTATAGCCCCTGTGCTGCCACTGATCTCTCCATTTTTGTGCCTACCAAGTCCGCCCTCTTGCTCGCTTTGTCCTGTAGTGGACCTTTTGAGGTGAAGGTATTGGCTCTGCTGGAGAACCCATATTTCTTTTGCATTCATAGGAGGATAGCCTTTGTAGCCACCAATTCTTTAAAGTTCTCCTTACCCAAATCTAGGACACTAGGCAACACTAGGAGGAATTTGTTCTCTTCTGGTCGGGCAATAAAGTCCCTGAGAGGAAGCACGATTAAGTTTGCTACTCCTCCAGTTGTATCCCATAGGTATTTGCTGATATTATTAGAACCACATTGAATGGGGTGAGGTCATTAGTGGGGAAGGTCTCAATGGATAAGGGTCTACCCCCAGTCTGCAGAGTCCACATATATGTCTATTCAATATTCTGTCAATTCTACTGTTTGTGATGGGTTGTGTTCGAGGAGCTGTTCTCCATCAAAATGGAAGAGGTCCTCCTCGAATTCCTCCTGTGGTTCTGGTGGCAGTGTTGGTTCCAGTCCCACAACCACCTGTTCTTGTTTTGTCAAAAGGATCTTAAATTTTCTCAGTCGTCGAAACCTCTTTTTGCACAGGGAAGCTTCCATTTCGGATTTGAGGCACCTATTTTTTCTCTCAATGTCAAGAGCTTTCTGTTAGACATTGACTGCTTCACTTCTTTTCTTCTACGTGTAGTCAGCTCCCTGACACACCCCCCCCCCACCCACCACCCTCCATCCCCCCCACCCCGCGCTGAGTATGGGCCGTCCCACACTCTTGATTGCCCTTCATGGCAAGGACTGTTTCAGAGGGTTCTTGCTTGGATTTGTGGGGTTCTTTCAGCTTCTGCTTGCCTTGCAGCACCCAAGTTTGCACCCTTTCCCACGGTTTGGCATGCACTTGGGCACAGTCACTGAAAGCCTTAGTGTATTATCTTGTGCGTCATCTCAACATCCTTAGATGTCCGCCTGGGTTTCGTTGGCTGACTGTACTACAGATTCCACGTCAGTCTTCTATTTGGACCACCTTTGTGTCCCAAGTAGTAGTCTTCCTCACTTGAAAACCCCAGATCTTTTAAGGATTCTTGAATTCTCTGGGACAAGGTCATGGTGTAGTGAGCACACGTCTGCTTGTCTTACCCTGATGGTTTGGGGTTAGAATCATGCACACACTGCACACCCCTCTGATAGATGTTCATTTGGGAGGCAGATAGCAGACCTTGTGGTTGCCTTTCTGTGCATTCTCATGGTGGCAATAGGGGCAAACTCTAAAGGGCATGTGCTCCCTACTCATCTTGTTTCTTTGAACCACCTGGTCATTGAGGTATTGGCCTTCTCATGTCTTCGTGCATTTGTTTCCTCCCATCCCACGATGTTCATCGTAAGCTCTGCTATCTTTGATGGTCTTTTCCATGTTGTTAGGTGAAAATCGATCCTGTGCATTACAGTTTCCTCCACATTGACTTCGGCGCTCTCTTGCGCTTTCAGATCCAATTGGCAGAAAAAAAGAATCTGAAGATAAATACTGTGTTGAAGGGTTTCCAGGGTATACGTCTGAGGTTACAGAAGGAGGGGACATAGTACCTAATTTCTGATTGAGGACTCCCGCTCAAAAAAAGGTAAATATTATTGTGAGACAATTCAAGACACATGCACTACACAATGGAATAATGCACAGAACATGTAAATCCAGAAAAGATTTAAGCTGCAAAACCACCACTACACAAAGCCTTCGTTCATATGTAAGGTGGGTTTGCCACAGGCCCTCAACCTCCTTCACAACTAACTGAACATGCAAGCTGCGCTCAATTCTGATATCTCAACATTAGTGTACATTTATCAGATGCTCTCCAACTAGTTGGGAAACAAAAAAAAAATGTTTGCCCCCCTTTAATGTGACTCCTTCTTGTCAAATCTGCATGTAATCTGGTATCCAGAAACTGGGCTTAACTTGATAAACCAAAAGTAAACTAAACCTGTACGTTCTTAATGAACTTTGCACATTTGTCAAAGATTCCAAAGTTATTACCAAATGAATGTTATCCTCATCCCTTTTAACAATTATCCTATTGGTCTATTTGAATGAAACTATCAAGGGTAACCTAAACGAGATGTCTGCCAAGTGCCATTCAGATCTGTAAAACGATACCAAAGTTACTAGCAAATTAATGATTTTCTGACCCAATTTCTTTCTTTTATAGCTTTGGCCACTCCCTTGTCAGGTCTGCATGAATACTGACTCTTACATGGGGCCTGCAAGCATTCAAGCAGGCTTAATAAAATGCACCAAAGCGATAAGCAAATTAAACACCCCTGTTCCCGCTTAACTATCAAAACGTCTACCAAATTTGACTTGGAATGATCAAAAATGGCTTTATTTGCAAATTAACACTTTTTACCCTTACCCATCAACTACGCGACAAATCTACAAAAATTTAAATATGCTAAGATGAAGTAATGAAAATGTCACTTACCCAGTGTACATCTGTTCGTGGCATCAGTCGCTGTAGATTCGCATGTTTTGCATAGCTCGCCATCTGGTGTTGGGTCGGAGTGTTACAAGTTGTTTTTCTTCGAAGAAGTCTTTCGAGTCACGGGACCGAGTGACTCCTCCTTTTGTCTCCATTGCGCATGGGCGTCGACTCCATCTTCGATTGTTTTCCCCCGCAGAGGGTGAGGTAGGAGTTGTATTGTAGTAATAGTGGCCATGCAATGGAGTGACTAAGTATGTACCTATTTAAGGTTAAAATAATATATATACAAATAGTTGAAGGTACCTTCCGAACTGCTACAGGCTCCCGGGGAGGCGGGTGGGCACATGCGAATCTACAGCGACTGATGCCACGAACAGATGTACACTGGGTAAGTGACATTTTCAGTTCGATGGCATCTGTCGCTGTAGATACGCACGTTTTGCATAGACTAGTAAGCAGTTATCTCCCCAAAGCGGTGGCTCAGCCTGTAGGAGTGGGAGTAGTCTGAAACAATGTTCTTAATACGGCTTGACCTACTGTGGCTTGTTGTGCGGATAACACGTCTACACAGTAGTGCTTGGTGAATGTGTGAGGCGTAGACCATGTGGCTGCCATACATATTTCTTGCATTGGGATGTTTCCTAGAAAGGCCATGGTAGCACCTTTCTTTCTGGTTGAGTGTGCCCTTGGTGTAATGGGCAGTTGTCGTTTAGCTTTAAGGTAGCAGATTTGGATGCATTTAACTATCCATCTGGCTATACCTTGTTTTGATATTGGGTTTCCTGCATGAGGTTTTTGGAATGCAATAAATAGCTGTTTAGTTTTCCTGATGCTCTTTGTTCTGTCAATGTAATACATTAATGCTCTTTTGACATCTAAAGTATGTAGTGCCCTCTCAGCTACGGAATCTGGCTGTGGGAAGAACACTGGAAGTTCCACTGTTTGATTTAGATGGAACGGTGAAATAACTTTTGGTAGAAATTTAGGATTAGTCCTTAGGACGACCTTATTTTTGTGTAGTTGTATAAAGGGTTCTTGTATTGTAAACGCCTGAATCTCGCTTACTCTTCTTAGAGAGGTAATGGCGATGAGAAATGCAACCTTCCATGTTAGGAACTGTATTTCGCAGGAGTGCATGGGTTCAAAAGGTGGACCCATAAGTCTAGTTAAGACAACATTGAGGTTCCATGAAGGAACAGGTGGTGTTCTTGGTGGAATAATTCTTTTAAGGCCCTCCATGAATGCTTTAATGACTGGTATCCTATATAGGGAAAGTTGAATAGGTAGGCTGCAGGTATGCAGATATTGCTGCAAGGTGTATTTTAATGGAAGAGAAAGCTAGGTTAGATTTTTGTAAGTGAAGCAAGTAACCCACTACATGTTTTGGGGTTGCGTGTAATGGTTGGATTTGATTAATATGGCAGTAGCAAACAAACCTCTTCCATTAACTGGCATAGCAGTGCCTGGTGGATGGCCTTCTGGCTTGCTTTATGACTTCCATACATTCTTGGGTAAGTTGTAAGTGTCCGAATTCTAGGATTTCAGGAGCCAGATTGCTAGATTCAGCGATGCTGGATCTGGGTGTCTGATCTTTTGGTTGTGTTGTGTTAACAGATCCGGCCTGTTGGGCAGTTTGATGTGGGGTACTACTGATAGGTCTAGCAGCGTTGTGTACCAGGGTTGCCTTGCCCAAGTTGGTGCTATTAATATGAGTTTGAGTTTGTTTTGACTGAGTTTGTTTACCAGATAAGGAAGGAGAGGGAGAGGAGGAAAAGCGTAGGCAAATATCCCTGACCAGTTCATCCATAGGGCATTGCTGTGGGACTCCCTGTGTGGGTATCTGGATGCGAAGTTTTGGCATTTTGCGTTCTCTTTTGTCGCAAACAAGTCTATTTGAGGTGTTCCCCAGAGCGTGAAGTAAGTGTTCAGAATTTGGGGGTGAATTTCCCATTCGTGGACCTGTTGGTGATCTCGAGAGAGATTGTCTGCGAGTTGATTCTGAATCCCTGGGATAAATTGTGCTATTAGGCGAATTTTGTTGTGAATTGCCCAACGCCATATCTTTTGTGCCAGCAGGCTCAATTGCGTTTAGTGCGTTCCCCCTTGTTTGTTTAGATAATACATTGTTGTCATGTTGTCTGTTCTGACGAGAATGTATTTGTGAACTATTATTGGTTGAAAAGCCTTTAGTGCTTGAAAAACTGCTAGCAGTTCTAGGTGATTTATATGCAGTTTTGTTTGATGTACGTTCCATTGTCCTTGTATGCTGTGTTGATCGAGGTGTGCTCCCCACCCTGTCATGGAAGCATCTGTTGTTATTACGTATTGTGGCACTGGGTCTTGGAAAGGCCGCCCCTTGTTTAAATTTATATTGTTCCACCATAGAAGCGAGAGGTAAGTTTGGCGGTCTATTAACACCAGATCTAAAAGGTGACCCTGTGCTTGTGACCACTGTGATGCTAGGCACTGTTGTAAGGGCCTCATGTGCAGTCTTGCGTTTGGGACAATGGCTATGCATGAAGACATCATGCCTAGGAGTTGTAATATCATCTTTGCTTGTATTCTTTGTGTTGGATACATGCGTTGTATGATGTTGTTGAAATTTTGAATTCTTTGTGGACTTGGAGTGGCCACTCCTATTGTTGTGTTTATTATGGCTCCTAGGTATTGTTGTACCTTGCATGGCAGAATGTTGGATTTTGCGAAGTTGACTGTGAACCCTAGTTTGTAGAGGGTTTGTATGATTTGATTTGTGTGGTGTGAGCACGTTATTAACGAATGGGTCTTGATTAGCCAGTCGTCTAGATACGGGAATACATGTATTTGCTGCCTTCTGATGTGTGCAGCGACTACTGCTAGACATTTGGTAAAGACTCTTGGTGCGGTTGTTAAACCGAAAGGCAGTACCTTGAATTGGTAGTGTATTCCTTTGAATACAAACCTTAGGTATTTCCTGTGCGATGGATGTATTGGTATATGGAAATACGCGTCTTTGAGGTCTAATGTTGTCATGTAGTCGTGTAGTTTCAGCAATGGTAACACTTCTTGTAGTGTGACCATGTGAAAGTGGTCTGATTTGATGTATGTGTTTAGTATTCTTAGGTCTAGGATTGGTCTTAGCGTTTTGTCCTTCTTTGGTATTAAGAAGTACAGTGAATAAACTCCTGTGTTTATTTGTGTGTTTGGTACTAACTCGATTGCATTCTTTTGCAATAGTGCTTGAACTTCTATCTCCAGGAGCTCGGAATGATGTTTTGATAAATTTTGTGCTCTCGGTGGTATGTTTGGAGGGAATTCTAGAAATTCTATGCAATAACCATTTTGGATAATTGCTAGAACCCAAGTGTCTGTAGTGATCTCCTCCCATGCTTTGTAATAATGACCTATTCTTCCCCCCACTGGTGTTGTGTGGAGGGGGTGAGTGACATGTGAGTCACTGCTTAGTTGTAGGGGTTTTGGGGCTTTGAAATTTTCCCCTATTCCTAGGGAATTGCCCTCCTCTATATTGGCCCCGAAAGCCTCCCCTGTACTGTCCCTGGTAACTGGATGTTGTTGCCTGTGAGGTACTTGGTTGTGTGGCCTGACCCCGAAACCCCCCTCTAAAGGGTGTTTTGCGGAAGGTGCTGTAATTTCCTCTGCTCTGCGGGGAGTAGAGTGCGCCCATGGCTTTAGCAGTGTCCGTGTCTTTTTTAAGTTTCTCAATCGCCGTGTCCACTTCTGGACCGAACAGTTCTTTTTCGTTGAATGGCATATTGAGAACTGCCTGCTGAATCTCTGGTTTAAACCCAGACGTTCGTAGCCATGCATGCCTTCTGATGGTCACAGATGTATTTATTGTTCTTGCAGCTGTGTCTGCTGCATCCATGGAGGAGCGTATCTGGTTGTTTGAAATGTTCTGTCCTTCATCAACCACTTGCTTTGCCCTCTTTTGTAGGTCTTTGTGTAGATGTTCAATGAGATGTTGCATCTCATCCCAATGGGCTCTGTCATAGCGTGCAAGTAGTGCCTGAGAGTTAGCGATGCGCCACTGGTTTGCAGCTTGTGCTGAGACTCTCTTTCCAGCTGCATCGAACTTGCGGCTTTCCTTATCTGGGGGTGGTGCATCCCCAGATGTGTGGGAGTTGGCCCTTTTCCTAGCTGCTCCTACAATGACAGAATCTGGTGGCAGCTGTGTAGTGATGAAAATAGGGTCTGTAGGAGGCGCTTTATACTTTTTTTCCACCCTTGGTGTGATTGCCCTACTTTTGACCGGCTCCTTAAAGATGTCTTTTGCGTGCCGAAGCATACCAGGGAGCATAGGCAGGCTTTGGTAGGAGCTGTGGGTGGCGGAGAGGGTGTTGAATAGAAAGTCATCCTCGACTTGTTCTGAGTGGAGGTTTACATTGTGGAATTGTGCTGCTCTAGCCACCACCTGAGAATATGCAGTACTGTCTTCTGGTGGTGATGGCTTTGTAGGGTATGCCTCCGGACTGTTATCTGACACAGGGGCGTCGTATAAGTCCCATGCGTCCTGATCCTGGTCACCTTGGCTCATGGTGGTGTGAGCCGGGGAATGTGATGGAGTTTGTGCTGGTGAAACGTGAATTATAGGTGGAGGAGAGGGTGGCGGAGTAACCTTTTTCACCATTTTTGTTTGTGGTGTTTGGTCAGTTTGAAATTCCAGTCTTCTCTTTCTCCTAATAGGGGGAAGGGTGCTTATCTTTCCTGTCCCCTGCTGAATAAAAATATGTTTCTGCGTATGGTCTACATCGGTGGATTGCAGGTCTTCCTCAAATCTATGCTTTCGCATTTGAGAGGTCATTGATTGCTCTTCTGTATAAGAGCCTGAAACTGGGTCGGTTGCAGGTTGTTTTGGCACCGAAACCCTGTCTGCATCTTTTTTTGGCTCCGAGGTGACTTTTTTCTTTTTCGGAGTCGAAACATCTTGGCGTCGATCTTCGTCGGTGCCGCTGTCTCGGTGTCGAGCCGTGTCTACACCGCTATCTCGGTGTCGATGTATGTCTCCAGCACTTTCTCGGTCCCGAGAAGGCTGCGTGCCGGTGTCTCGACCGGAGTCGGACGGTCTCGGCACTGTTTGGGCCTTTTTCGGTGCCGACGGTCGGTCACCGAATTTATGGGTGGAGCCATGGCCTGGTAGCAGTGGCGTCCCCTGGGCCTTGACAATCTTCTTATGAGTGGTTTTCGACGTCTTACTCACGGTTCGTGGATCGTCGAATTCCTCGGAGTCCGATTCGTGTATCGAAAAGGTTTCTTCCTCTTCTTGTATCTCGAACTCTCGGTGGGCTGTCGGCGTGGACGCCATTTGAAGTCTTCTGGCTCAACGGTCTCGGAGTGTTTTTCGGGACCGGAACGCACGACAGGCCTCGCAAGTGTCTTCACTGTGCTCAGGTGACAGGCACAGGTTACAGACCAAGTGTTGGTCTGTATAGGGGTATTTGTTGTGGCATTTGGGACAGAAACGGAACGGGGTCCGTTCCATCGGCGTTCTTCTACACGCGGTCGGGCCGAGCAGGCCCCGACGGGGGATCGAAAACTACCCCGAGGGGCTCCGGAGCTATTCGATCTTCGATGCGGTGTTGATTCTAACTACGCCGATCCCGAACGCAACAATACCGACGAAAATCTTCCGAAATTTAGCTGTCTTTCCGTTCCGAAACTCGGAGCGACAGGAACACGTCCGAACCCGATGGCGGAAAAAAAACAATCGAAGATGGAGTCGACGCCCATGCGCAATGAAGACAAAAGGAGGAGTCACTCGGTCCCGTGACTCGAAAGACTTCTTCGAAGAAAAACAACTTGTAACACTCCGACCCAACACCAGATGGCGAGCTATGCAAAACATGCGAATCTACAGCGACAGATGCCATCGAACAACATGTTATGCCTGACAATGTATATATTCAGCAAACTGTTCTAATTAGGACATTTTAAAAAAACGCATTTTTATCTGCCAATATAGCCCTAAGATTTTAACCTTCTAAATACACCCAAAACAATTTTGTAATGCAAGTTTTTTGGTAAACTACTGAATGGGTTTACACCACAACAAGCACAGGCACTTCCCTTGAGTAAAGTTCCAATTTCATGCGAACTGTGGTGTAATTCCATTCAGCATTTATTTAGTCTGTACTGGACAGCAAAATTCATGATATTAAGTATGAGAGATAAGAGAAAATCCAACTAGGCACTGCAAGAAATGGGTGGATATCCTTAAATATTTCACAAATGAGCTTAAACTTTACACAATAAAATCACAGGAAAAACGCATGTTAAATGCTAATACAATGCAACGTACCAGGTGAAATGTCAATTGTACACCTTGGATGCCCACCGTTATCTTTTTGTCTATAGCCCACAGGGGCTCTTTGCTTTGTGGATGTAGATTATTAAACAGTATTTGAGAAAGTGAGCCAGCATAGGCTGTGGGCCAAGCTTAAGTGGAAAATTGATCCCCGTTTGTTAAATTTTCTTATCGAACTGCATGCTGACATTTGGCTGCAGGTATAAATAACCTCCAACAATACTGTGTCACCTAAATTCTATACTGAGAATGACCTTTAGCAAGGTTGTATTTTGCCCCCCCTATTGTTTTCTTTGTATATTGCAGATTTCACAAGAACACTGGTGTCAGACCAGTGCTGCTCGCCTAAGTTGGGAGGAGTTAAAGTATCATACTTGGCTTATTCCGACAATCTGCCGGTATTCTCGCAAACACCAATTGGACTTCAACAGCAATTAAACAACTTAAATAGATTTAATTTGGAGAATGGACTATTTGCCAATTTATCAAAAAACTAAAATTATGATTTTTGGAAAGAAACCTAAGTTCACAAGGGGGGGGTCTTTGGAGATGCTACGATAAAAATACTTAAACAATACAACTATCTTGGGATCACATTCAACAGTAAGCTATCCTGGATTAACCATTTAACCATCAGGAAGCATAAATCAGCCATGACCACTAAATCTGTTGCAAATTTTGGTGGCAAGGCAATCAAGCCAGCATTTAAAGTATTAAATATGAAACTTATCCCATACTTGCCATATGCTTCTCCAGTGTTAAATCAGAAGATCATTGTCAACCTCTGCAAAACGCATGCAATGTGTTTGAAACCTTCTTCATCCTCATACAACCACTCCTCACTGTGTCATCAGGCTAGAATTAAATCTAAAATCTTTAACTTCATTTCAGCACAGAAGCACCATGAACTACTTCTGTAATTGTGCTACAGTGAATCCATCTTCTGTGACATTTCTAATCCATCAAGAAACGAGGGAAACTAGATAAGGATCTAGAGTTGCAAGCTGTACCATCAATCATGGGAAGAACTACATGATGTAGTCTTGCTGATTCTGTTAAAAACCCATGGCTCGGAAAAGTCTATTACACAAAGTTTTCAAAGCTAGCCAGAAGGACTCTGACATTGCTCAGGTCAAACTAAACAGTCCTATTGACTTTGCTTTTGATACCATTTCCTTGCCGTGCCAAGAGTATCTCGGTTCAGATCTGGCCAAGTATGTTAAGATGACATTTTTAAGATTCAGATTATATTCCGATTTATGAATTGGAGGGGAAATGGAACCTGGTAACCGGGTATTTAAAGATAACACTGCTTGTCAACTTTGTGGACACACAACAGAATCCTTCCTTCACATTTTATGTATTTGCCCCAGACTTTTACATCTGAGAAGAAAGTATTTGCGACCTATGTTCAAAATAAGGCAAATCTTAGATCAACTGGAGGCTGTTCAATACTGTTTTAGCCTTAGGGAGGATTGTGCAATATTATCTCTAACAACATTTTTAGACTGTGCTAATAAAATATTATATACTTGATTTTGGAATCTGATTTTATACTCTGTTGCAAATCTTCACTGCATCTGTATTTGAGTGCTTCAACATAATCGATAAAAAATGATGGATTTCTGCACTTTTCATGGAGTTTCTTCACATGCTTACAAAATGGAGTTCTTATAGTTTCTTAGCATGTCAACTAAGAGTCTATTGAAGAAGTGAAGAAGTAGTTGGAAAAGGGAATGGTGTCAGATATTAGCACAACTATTCGATTGTTCGATATTGCGGTTTTGTTTTGAACCCTAACAATAACAATGTTCAAGATGTTTTTAATTAAGTGTATAATGCAGCAACATTATCATTTGTACTCTGAATTAATTTTTCATTGAGATTCGGAATAATTTACTTTTAGTGCTGATTTTAATTAGGTTATGGTCCTATAACTTATTGTCAACATTTAATATGTGGGTACACTGTGTGTTTTGTATTTGCGATTTCAATCTTTTGATTTATAAAATACATTTATTACCTACCTAGCAAAACATTGCAAAAGGAGCGATGGAAGAAAAACAGTGAGTGGCAATGTTCTCAATGCCTATGTAGAAGAGGTCACTACAAATAAAGAGAGGTATTAGGGACTTTACTCTGATCAGGACAGATATCTCATATCTCATGCAGTTTTGTGCAAGAGGGAATTACAGCCAAACTGAAAATTACCTCACCACTAACCCAAAAGGCATTCTGGATGGATTTTGCAGCTCAACAGACTAAGGCCCTCATTTTGACTTTCCGCCAACCAAAGTCCTGCATAAGGATGACCGCATATGCAGCCATCCCTCTGCTGTACCTATTAAGAGTTTTGTTGCGGGCTGGCGGGAAACCCACCACAATACACCATGCAAAATGCAAGGTGGGACCGCTGTGCAAAGGCTGGCGAAATGGGTGATCACCATCACCGCCAGGTTGTTGGCAATCTGACGGTGCCGGCGGTCAGACCGTGGCGGCCCCTCCACGGTCATGATGTGGAGGCCGTACAGCTGCTTTTGTGGCGGTTCAACCTCCACCGTGGCCCTGGCAGTCTCATGACCGCCAGGTTCATAATGAGGGCCTAAGTTTGTTTTAATCTGCTATTAAAATACATTTCACATAGTTTTATTTTGTTTTCAAACTGATTATGTAACTGTAAAAAGGAGGTTTAATGATGAGGGAAAACACTATACCTCTTGCCCGATAGCTTGTAGGTGACCCAAAAGGTTACCAGAAACTATAAGAGTTTATCATCGAAACAGCAGAGAGGAGCCAGAACCCTTAAAACAAAAGTCCTTTAAAACTATAGACTGTATACAAAAAAATCAGGTACTGAATATAATCAACAGCTACATGGTTGGTACCAGGTAGACTTCCATCCCACCAACAGGATAGTTAAAGTAAGAAGAATGATGGTACCTTGTGGGACTCCTTTATTGTTCAGCGGCACAGGCAGATTAGGATCTCTAGGGCCTTGCCCGGGCCCACCTTTCGCATTCTTATCCCAGAGGTTGACGTTCTTATAGTTATAGCTTGTGGGGTCGCCCCAGGCTGATGTTCCATCATCAATCTCCATTTTGCGACTGATGGACTGTGGTGAAGGCTCCTCCCAGCCACTGATCTCCTCATCCCTGGATGCATTAGACGGATGCAACTGTTGCTGTGGATGCTGTTGTGGTGATGGGATGTTCTTCCAATTTGAGTTCTGTGGTGGGGGCCGCCCACTATTCGGAGGTGGAGCAGGTGGTGGTCCTCCCCAGGACCCAGACACTTCCTGTGGTTTGTTCCATGAGTGGGGAGGTCGTGTCTGCTCACTCCAGCCCTGGGCTCTTTTACAATCGTCCCACCCACCCTTGGCAACAGGGTTTGCATTCGGCCCACTGCTCCCATTCCCCCAAGTCCCGATCTCATTTTGCTGGCTGATTTCTGCCCAGTTGGGTGGACCTTTGTTTCCTGAGCTGTCCCAACTCCCACCCCCCTTAGAGGAATCAGCACCTTCCACTCCTCCCCAGCTATTCTTCCCAGTGGACCAGCCTGGGTTTGGTGGCCGACCGTTCCAGTTCTGATCCTTACTGCTAGCATTCTCTATCCAAGGAGGAGGTGGTTTGTCATCCTGTCGAACACCAACATCAGTTGCACTTCGTATCCCACCAACTCCTGTACCACTGACTCCTCCGTTGCTTTTAGCCCCACCTGCACCTCCTCCCCAGTTGATGTTGTTATTCTTATAGTCACTCCACCCTCCAGCATTTTTGGAATCTTTCCATTCTGTGGGGGCTGTTGGCTCCCCCCAGCTGGACTTGTTCTGATTGTTCTGGTTAGGGGCCTCCACCCAACCCCCGGTGCTTTTATTCTGCGCAGATGTCTTCTCCCATCCCTCTGTCCCTTTGTCAACCTTTCCCTCTGGGCGGGCTGCCTCAGCCATCTCCCACACTGTGTCCTGTTTGATCTGGGTTTGCCCCCAGCCAGTGTTGGACAGCACACGAGGGTCCAGGTCTGGCCGGCTCAGCATAGTCTGAAGAGCCACTTGGCTGTCAGGCAGTGGTGCCCGGTGAGTCCGTCGTCCTGATGTCAGGCTATCACCGCTGCCTGCCTTGTGGTTGCTTCCAGTGCTTTGACCTCCTGCTTCGCTTCCTGCAGAGCTGGATGACCGCCCCCAGCAGGGAGCCTGGGCTCCGCCTTGGCTTTCAGAAAGTGGATGGCCTTTTTGATTGTCCCATGCTTCTGTGCTACTAGAATTTGGTTGGATTGGCCCACCCCACTCCACCATCTTAGCGTCCTCTGACCCAGGAGGCGGTTTCCATTCTCCCTGAGATACCCCAACTGCTGTTGCCGACTTGTTCCCTTCGCACCATTTGCCACTGTCATTTGGATCCTGGGGGCCAAAACCCCAAGAACCACCACCCGTAGACCTGCTATTGCCATCCCAGGGGTCAACCCGAGACCCATTGGGCTTCTGAGAAGGTCCCTTCCAGGACTCATCTCGCTCTCGTCCATTGTTCCCATTGTTCCCAATATTGTTTTGTCCAGAGACCACATCGGCACCTTGAGGGACCCTACCGGCACCCCAAGAGCCAACACCTGCATTCTTTCTCTCTCCAGTGCTTTGTAAAGGGGCATCAGTGCTCCGGGAACGGCTCCCCGAGCCTGCTCCAAAGGGGACTCCCTTATTCTCCATAGGGTTTGGCGAACCTGCGTTCAAAGAGTTAGTGTTTGTGTTTTTTGGTCCATCAGTGTTATGAGTTTGAGCCTGCTCTCTGCTAGGATTGACAAAGTTCACACCCGCATTCTCCCCCTTTGACTGCTGCTGTTGCTGCTCCCGGGGCAGCTGTACACCTGTGCTCAACTGTGCATCGGGGCTGCCTCCCTCAGTGTCCATGACTCCATTCCTAGAGAGGCCATCCTGGTTGAGCGCAGGCCAGGCTGTTGGGTTGGTATTTGGGTTAAAGTTGCTGAAGTTGGGCCCTACCCGCTCCTGTCCACCCAGGATCCTCCAGTTTGCCGGCCCATTGTTGCTCTCTGCTGGAGGGTTGGAAGGCTGGGCAGCCTTGGCTTTGGGGTCTCCCTTCCAGGGCCCTGCATTACATTCACTGCCCGAACTCCCAGCCTGGGCCTGGCTTCCCCTTCCTTTTTTGCCAGTGGCGCTTCCCAGCTGGGGGCTCTTGTCAGGCAGGCTGTTTGAGGCACTGTTATCTGTGGCATTCTCGGTGGGGGGATCAGAGTCCTTGCTTGCAATACAGGGCCATTCCTCCATGTCAGACCCATCTACAATCACCTTGTCCCAGATGTGTGGGGGGTTGGCCAGGGTGCTGCCGTTGGAGGAGGCTCCAGCACCCCAAGTTGAACTTGCATAATTTGAAGCTGCAGCTCCTCCGGGTGCTGAATCTAGAAGAAGTTAAAAGAGGGCAGTTAATACATCACACATCTCCAGCAGACAACCTAACACATATGTAACACTGAGAAAAGAGGAACTGCAGCATGATCTTAACTATTAAAAATATCAGTTTCTTACCCTGGAAAAACAATCAAACCATAAAAAAATATTTGACTTTGGTATGGTTCATCGTGCCCATATTGCCTTACAGGTCTGGTCCTGACTCAA
Organism: Pleurodeles waltl; assembly: GCF_031143425.1. Taxonomy (NCBI): domain Eukaryota; kingdom Metazoa; phylum Chordata; class Amphibia; order Caudata; family Salamandridae; genus Pleurodeles; species Pleurodeles waltl. Next base: position 315,271,681 of record NC_090443.1, read on the forward strand.
AATCTGTTTAAAAAATGCCCTTGAAAGTTCTGAAATGTGTCATTGCTTATTTCTCTTGAAATTCCCAATTTACCGGGATCTTGGTAGCGTACCATCCTTTTTTTTTTTCACTCCCAATCACAATAAGTCTCCCTTTCTGTCACAATTGGTCTCTTCTTTTTAATTATGTCTATCCTACCACATACTTAAGCCACCATAAAAAAGGGCATTCCAGGTTGCCTCAAAAGAATGGCCAACAATTTAAAAAGCTTGGGGTTTGATCTCTCCCATTTTCCACCTCAGCAATGTTGATTCATATGTGGTAAGAGAAGCCATATATAAATCTCAGGTGTTCTAGACACCAGCAGCAGAACTTGGGTGCCATACTTGCCTTCTTTGAAGTCAGTTTTCAAGAACATGGCCACTAATGTAAATTTAAACACAGTACCAGAAAAAGTTCATGTTTATTGCACTCCAAAAGCTCGGAACTGGACCCAGGTACTTGCCTAGCTGGAAGCCTTCTCCTGAAGAAAATGATGCATTGCTTATTACAACTTGCCTTTCACGAGCCGCATTAACAGGCTAACACATTCAACAATCAACCCTTAAGTGCACAAACAGTAATTATCAAAGGGATTATGAAACAGAAAACATAGAAAAATCTAAAAGTGCATCTCCAACACTCCCATCTAAATTACCATCTCTTTCTTCAAATATAGAACAGCTTAAGGTGGTCGATTTCCCAAAACCTTATGATTACTCCCTCAGAACGTAGCCAAAGTTAATTCCATGGAGTAATTTTACTTCATTCTCTATATGGACTTCCATTTAGATCATCAGCTACACAGGGTTTAAAAAACCTAAATGTTTCAGTAGGGAAAAAGCCAAACAAACTAAGGCAGTTTAACTATTCATTGTCCTGCCTTTTTCTCAAGGTCACATTTAAAAAAAAAAAATCTTAAATCAAGGCCTGTACTTTACCCTAACTCAAAGAAATCCTCCAAACTTTTCCTTTCAATGAGTATATGGTTGAAGGCAGTTGCTGATCCATCACAGAGATGTTTGAATTGGCTTACGTTTGACTTAAGTCAATGACAGAAGAACTCAGTCATCTATGGACAAGGAGTACAACATAGTATCACCAAAACCTCACAGTAACAAATTAATCATGTTGGCCCCATGGAAAAAAAAAGTTACTCACCTGCAATCCTAGTTCCCTTACAAGGGAATCCTCAAAGTCATAAGCACCAAATAGTCCTGACCAGGCGTAGAGATCACAGAGCACTTTAAATGTATACATTATGCTTAACAAGCATTTGTACCTTATGTATGTTTGCAGACTAAAGACAGCTAAAAATGGCCAGATTTCATAGAGTTTTCATTTTAAAAAGTAGTACAGAAATGCGTCACTATAGAAAAAAGAAAAGTGGCCATAGAAAATCTTTCACAAACTTTTTTTTTTTTTTTTTAAAGAAAAAGAAAGGGAACGTGGGACATAGTTAGCTAATAGGCTGCAAGGCAAAGCATAAAAAAGAAAACTGGTGTAGTTACAGTACCCCTTGTACCTCATCATTCCTCACAGTTGATTGGTCAGACCATTTTTACAGAAATTAGGAATCCTGGATGAAGCAATTGTTGAGAGCTTTAATAGTTCCCATCAGGAGATGTGGGAGAGTTATTTAGGACTTTGATGAGAACTCCCCTGGAAAAGAACTAGGATTACAGGTGAGTAACGTTTTCCTTCCCTTCCACAGGATCCTCATCAACAATGATAAGCACTGAATAGAATAGCAAGCCCATCCCACAAACAGGCGGACAGGAAAAAAAAAAAAAAAAAGCTCTAACAATCACCCAAAAAGGTTCCATGAACAAGCATTCCCTACACGAGTATCCACTCTGGATTCTGAATCTAGGCAGCAGAGTCTAGTAACATGTATGAACAGATCTGCAATTAGCTGCCTTATATATCACTGGAACAGGAACATTCCTAAGATGAGAAATGGTAGCAGCCTTTCCCTGTGTACAATGTGTTTAGGGCTACCAGGAACAAGTTTGATTGTTGGTATGGAAGAATTTTGCATGACAATCCATCTCGACAAATTGTTTAGAAAAAGGCAGGCTGTAAGTAGTGGACCATAATTTATGAAAAGATGGTCTGACTTTCTTGCATCTTTGGTTTTCTGTAGATAAAATTTCAAGACACTTAATGTCCAGAGAATGTAAGTATTTTTCAGCTGGTATTGATAAATTAGGGGAAAAAGGAGGGGATGGAAATAGTTTAATGTGGAAATACAGCACCACTTCAGGAAGAAAACTGGGGGGTGTTCTCATAACCCCTATTTCTGTGGAGTACTGTGTATGGTTCAGGAGTGCACGGAGCCTGAATCTCACTAGCTCTACATGAAGAGGTAATAGCAGCTAGGAAAGCTGCTTTCCATTTAAGATGTTATAACTGTATGCTGTAATTGTATGGTTTCAAACGGCGGTCCCATTAATTTATAGAAAACAATGCAAATTTACCCAAGGAGGAGAAATGAACTTAACGGTTGGAAAATAAAATGTTACTTGCCCTATTTACATCTGCTCATGGCACATAATGTTCTAGATTCACATGCTGTGCATAATGTTGCCATGTATGTTGGGCTTGGACATGTACAACTTGTTTTTCTTCTACGCAAGTCTTTTCTAGCCATAAAAGCCCCATTCTTATGAGTAGAATGAGTTGTGGGTGCATTTCGCAAAGTCTGTATGTATTTGACTAACCAGCGTGCAACACCTGCCTTGGAAATAGCAACCCCCTTGTGTGGCCATGAAAAGCTGCTGTCTTTCACGTACAATTTTTTTTCTGTCAATGTAGTCCTTAACACTCTCTTGACGTCTTGAATATGTACAGTGCACAACGCCACAGTCTCTGGTTTTGGAAAAATGACTGGGTTGCTCAACTGTCTGGTTAATGTGAAAATTAGGGACTACCTTAGGGAGGAATCTTGGATGGGTTAGGAGGATCACCGTATCGTGTTGTACCTGGAAGAAATCTGTCTCCTCCAAGGTGAAGTGTGAATTTCGCTAACCCACCTGAGGGGAGTGATGGCTATAAGGAAAGACCGCTTCCGGGAGAGAAGTTGCAATGAAAAGGCATTCAAAAGGCAGGCCCATGTACCTTGTAAGGACTATACTGAGGTTACTAATGTTAGCAGAAGGCATTCAAGGTGGAATAACCCTTTGAAGCCTTCCATAAAGGCTTCAATGACTGCTATTTTGTAAGTAGACAGGTACAGCCTCCAGGAGTAATCGAATGAAAGTGGAGGCAAGGCCTGTTTTCTGCAAGTGAAGCTGGTAACAGGCAATGTCTTGTACTGCTGCTGTGAGAAGAGGGCTACGTTTTGGAAGACAGTAGTGCACAAAACGCTTCCATTCCATTGCATAGCAGGCCCTGGTAGTACGCCTATGTGCTTCTTTGAGAACAGACATACATTCCTTCTGGAGGTTTAGAGATCCAAACTCTATGACCAAGAAACAAATCATCAGGTTCAGCTGCTGAGGCCTGGGATCCCACAGAGTACCATGATTTTGTGTGAGGTCGGCATGTTGGGCAGCTTCTCGTAAGGAACTAGAGATAGTTCGAGCAGTGTTGTGTACCCTGGCTGGCATGCCCAGGCTGAAGGCAACAAGATGAGAGGAAGGATATCTGCCTCAGCCTCGGTACTACAAATGGTACAAGTGGGAGAGGCAGACAAGCATAGGCCAATATCCCTGACCAATTTTATCCATAGTGCCCCATGGATTGTGGGCATGGTAACCTGGTGGTAAAGTTTTCGCATTTTCTTTGGTGAACAGGTCTAGCCGTAGGAACCCCTAAAGTCAGAAGTAGGGGAGCAGGACCTGGGGTGGAGTTCCCACTCGAGGACTTGTTCATGTGTCCTGCTAAGCAGGCCTCCCAGATTGTTGTCCACCCCACAAATGTGTTGAGTTGTCAGATGTACTTTGATGTATTGCTCTCCGCCGAATGCTCTGGGCCACCCTGGACAGCTGCACTGAGTGTGTGCCCCTTGTATATTTAAGTAAAACATGGCAGTTGTGTTGTCTGTGCTAATCAGGAAAGTCTTGTCTTGCATTAGAGCATGAAATGTCCAGAGAACAAACTGTATAGCCAGCAGCTCCAGATGGCTGATGTGGAGGGATTGTTTGACGCCTGCGTCCACTTACCCTGAATGGTGAAATGTTTAAAATCAGCACCCCAGTCGGTGACTGAAGCGTCCATGGTGATGGTCTCTTGAGGAACTGGGTCGACAAAGGGCCATCCCTTCAATGGGTTGTGCTCCATCACTGCTGAGAGAACTGTGTTCAGCCCAAAACGAACACTAGATCCTCTGGATGACCCTCCACTTTAGACCACTGTACTACTAAGGCCTCTTGTAATGGAAAAATGTGCAGTCTGACAGGAGGGAACTAGGAGTATGCAAGATGCCATCATACCAAGCAGTTCTGTCACCTGACGATCTGGCAGAAAAAGAGGCAGTACATTTTGGAAGGCTTGTACTGGTGCTGGAGTAGGGATTACCTTCCCCACCTGTGAATCTAGGACGGCCTGGAGGAAGAGGCCTCACTAGGAGTTGGAGGTGGGATTGTGACAGATTGATGGTAAAACCTATACCATTGTATGGTCTGGAAAGTGGCCTGGGTTTATACTAAGACTAGCTGTTGCGTGGCACTCTTGATCAGGCAGTCCTTCAGGTAAGGAAATACATGGATGCTGTCCTCCTGAGATGAGCTGCTACAACAGTCAGACATTTGGAAAAGACTCTTGGGACTGTGATAATCCTGAATGGACATACTGTGAACTGGAAATGCCCACTCACCACAAACCGCAGGTATCTTCAATGCTGTGGGTGAATGGGTATTTGTTTTTCAGACTGAGGGCAGTCCATGAAGTCACCTTTCTGGAGTAGTGGTATGATGCCATGTAGTCATCATGTGGAAGTTCTCATACAGAATGTATTTGTTGAGGGGCCTGAGACAGAGACTGGGTCTGAAAGAGCCATCCTTTTTGGGAATAAGAAAGTACAAGGCATAGACCCCTTTCAGCAGTGTTGTTGCAGATCAAGCTCTACAGCCCCTTTGGCCACGAGGGCCTTTACCTCTTCCTGAAGAAGTCACAAATGTTCCTTGGACATTTTGTGTGTGTGTGTGTTTTGGGGAGGGGGGGGGAGGAAAGTCTAGTAGTGCTTGAGTGAACTCCAGAGAGTACTGTTCCTGTATAATGTCAAGAACTCAACAGTCTGAGGTGATTTCTGATCAACAAGGCAAAAGCCCTGCAACCTTCTCCAAACAGGTTTTAAGTGATTGAGAAGGACTTCAGCGCAGAATGTGGAACAGGCATCGGGTCCACCTGGAAATGACAGTGGCAACCATGTCTGAAAGGCAGTGGTGCACTGGAGGCCTCAGAGAAGGCAAGGGAGGCCAGAGCTGATGCCTCCATTTGGTGAGCAGAAAGGGTGACAGTTTCCATTATGATCTTTGGTGGATGCCTGCCTAGTTGCCTAGCAGATACTCTTCTGTTTCGACATCCACCTCAGAGTCAACGCTTTCCACCGAAAAAGCCGCCTCAACATCTTACTCCTCCCCCTTCACTGAAGAGTTCCAGTGGATCTTTCTCCTCTCTTCTATGCGCCGTGGAGGCTAAGGCAATTAAACACGATCACCGGTTCCGAAGGGTCTTCTTGTTACGGAACACATGACATGCCAAACAAGAGTCTTCACTGTGATCTGGAGACAAGCAAAGGTTGCAGCTTCATGAAGATCAGTTCTTGGTTATTTGGTGTGGCAAGTGGGACAGAACCGAAATGGAGTCCTTTCCATTACAAGGGCATTATCGACTCAAACCACAGGAGTCGAGAGGCTGTTGACTAACAGGGGAAGGAACACAACAGTGGACATAAATGAAGAGCATGATTGTTTTCAACAACCGAGGAACGGATGCAAAGGCCTGATAAGAACACCACACACCACTTAATCAGAGCTCACTTCAACCCGTCTATACCAGACTGCTGAGAGAGAAAAAAAAAAAAACTATCCAACAATGCAGCCGGCACCCATGTGCACTACCACTAACGGTTGTTGTCACAAGGTCCCATGACTTCAAAAACCTTTTTTTGAAGCAAAACAAGTTGTACATGTCTGTGCCCAACACCAGATGGGGGAATTATGCACAGCATTTGTATCTACGAACAAAACGTCAATACCTTCTAGAAAATCTTTAATCACAGGTTAAAAAAAAAGGTTTGTGATAAAGACGACCTATAAGCAGTTATAGCTGCGAGGTGAACTTTACTAGAAGAAATACGTAAACCAGACCTTCCTATATGAAGATATGGTATCAGAACATCTTCTTGACAGACGGAAGGATTGTGTTTGTTCTGGATGCACCAAATGTGAAAATCTTTCCCATTTGACAGAGTAGGATTCTTGTGGAAGAACGATTAGCTTCTTTTAGAATGCTCACACACTCTTGTAGAAGACCAAGATGGCCATATTCCAGGAATTCAGGAGCCATGCCAATAGATTCAGTGATGGAAGGTTGGCTTCCAACCTTGTATAGGAGATCCTGTCTGCAAAGCAATCTCCTATGCAGTTGCTACAATAGAAGAGCTGTGAAGTAGGCCATTCCAGTGCAATCTAACATTCTGGCTTTGGAGATAAAATCTGGACAAAACTGTTGGAATGAAGGGAACTGGTGGAAATCCTTAAATGGCCTAAGTGAACTCCCCAACAACAGTCTGTAAAGAATATCAGAATTTAGCCCAGCGAGAGGCCGGAGCCTTTCTCCTTTCCATGCAACATCGCCTATATGAGGTGAGTGATAAGGCTGGTGATTGGTAGCCTTGTTGGGCAGAGAGAGAAACTGAAGTGTGATGTGTAAATACTATACAAGGAAGACAGCACCTCATAACGCTGCTTGGGAAAGTGCAAATGAGTTTGCAAGATATCATGCAGCCAGCTAACTCCACACTAACAAGAGACTACCTGACTGAAGTGTCAGTCCCGACCTTGATTTTGATTTTTGGGGGGGGGTTGTCCCTGTAGGATGACGTGGTCCTTCCTAAAGTATTAATAGCCATAGGTATCCTGAAGACTTGGTGAACCCTGGGTTCTAATGGCATACAGAAGGAGCTCTTTAAGAGAAATGCTGGGCTCCTGGGCCCTTATCTTCTTAAAATGTTCAAGGAAGCTAAAGAGGAGGGAGCCATCCAGCTATATCTTCGCAGCACTACCACAGTAGTGGTCCATAAACCTGAGAGACCCTCAGAACACTGCAGCTCCTATCAGCCAATTTCACTTTTAGAGACCAACTAATCTACTGGCCACAATTCTTGCTGAACGTCTCCTGCCAGTGATTACATACATAATGATCAATCTGGCTTTATGCCACATAGGTAGACCAAGCTCAACATACGTAGGCCCTACAATAGGTTAGAGATGGTAAGACACAAGAAAGACCCCCATATAGTCTTGTCCCTGAATGCCAAGAAGGTGTTTTACCAGGTCATGAGACAATCCCTGGTAAGATTCAGGTTCAGACTGAAGTTCTCTACAGGGCCCAGTTGCCAGGGTAAGGGTAAACAGGGCGATGTCATCCAAATTCTCAATCAAGAGGGATACAAGACAAGACTGACTGTTCAGCCCCCTCCCCCCTCCTCCCACCCTACCCCACCCCACCCCAAAATATGCTTCTGCACCTAGACCTTATGGGTTCTAGGACAAGTGAGGAGACGACCGGCAATTAACAAATCTCATTGTATGCTAATGATATTCTCTTCTACATTACCAAACCGAGTACAACACTCAGGGATATTTCAAATATTCGAAGAATAGGTGGTCCATGCAGGTTATCAAATTAACTAGGATAATCCTTTAACCAAAAGGCAGCAGTTTCCGTTATCTGGGAATGTACGTGACCTTAGACAAAGTCAATAGCATGGACAACAATATTCGGAGGGTACCGACAGAATTCCATGGAGACGTGAAAAGATAGAAGTCATTAACATTCTTAGGGAAAGCTGCCATTTATAAGATAAACACCTTCCCGAAGCTTGTATACATCCCTCAAAACACTTACCAAACGATTCCAGGCGACATCTTTATTAAAATAGAGAGGGAGGTCAGGAGGCTGCTGTGGGATGGGGGCACAGTAGGGAGGAACTGAAGACACTGAAGCAAAATCAGTATAATGGGGGCATATCTCTTCCTAACAAAGGCTTACTACTGGGCGGCGCAAATGATTGTGGTCAATGACTGTGGTCATCTACATAGGGACCGCCTGACATATGAGTTAGAGAAAGCCCAATTTCAATCACGGCCCTACCTGCACTACCTCTATGGGGGGGGGGGGGGAGGAAGGGTTGAAGAAACTGCTGCCAGCAACCCAGATGACGTTAAAGTATAGCAGTGATTAAAGAAATGGGATACGAGTCACATGAGAAACGCTCCTATAGGTAGGAACATGACTGAAAGAAATAGAAACTGAAGGGTTTTGGGCGATGGCATACCATTGGGATCTACAAATTGGGCGACCAGATTAAGGACGGCACATGAACTCCCCACTTTAGCTCAGTCCAACGAAACTACCAATTGCATAAAACACAACCATTCAAACACCTTTAAATCCAGGATGCATGGAAGGCTGAGAAGTTAGACGTAACCGACCTTCCAGAATATGCACCGTTTGAGGGAAGACTCCTTCAGGGTGAGATAGAATGGAAAGTGGTTTCATGGACGTACAAGACTAATAACATTCCCAACGCCCTAACAAAATTGAAAGATAAATGGAAACAGGAAGTGGGGGAACTGGATGACACAGACTGGGAGGCAGCTCTGAAACTCCAGAGAAGGGTTGCAGCTAAATCACGCTGAAGACTGATCCAATTAAAAAACCTCCACAGGATATATTATGATAAGTCCAGTCAGCATGGATTAAGCAGCTCAGACACTCCTCACTGTCTGAGGTGCGGCGATAGATCATTCATACACACACTATGGACATGCCCTTCAATACACGCATATCGGACCAACATAGCTAATGAACTCAATAAAATATTGAGCAAGACCCTGTCTTTGGATCCCAAATTCGCCATGCTATGGATAACAAGAGAGGTAGATGTGCCAACAGACAAGCTCCTCTTTGGTAACTTAAAACTCATAGTGGCGAAACGAGACATAGCCAAATATTGGGGTGCTCCAGAACCACCCACTATTTGTGAGTGGAAAACTGGAATTGACCCATATATGGCGGAGGAAAAGTATTCCTTTCAGGCAGGAGGGTGCCCAAAGAAGTTCTGTGAAGTGTGGACCTCCTGGCTCAAATATTAACATATAGACATGAATGTCAGCGTGGATTTATCACCTTAACATTACCCCCATTAGGTATATTGCATATTTTTGTGAACTGTCCAGCCTCCGCCTGCGTACTCAAGCTGAATACGCTAACACTGTATTGCTGCCAATCTGCACAATTGTACATCAATTTTCATGCAGGCTGGTTAATGGATATAATGTTACACACCATGTATTATTTGCAAAAAACTACAATAAAAATATTTATTTAAAAAAGCGTGCTCCCCATCCTTGTAAGGACGCGTCTGTGACTAGAGTCTGAACTGGAAGATTTTTATGGAATAAGGTCCCTTTGATCAGATTTTCCGATATGATCCAATATAGGAGTGATTGAAAGGCTGATGGTGATAGTCAATTTCTTCTCAACTGTTCAAGAATTGGTTCCACGGGTCCTCCAGAAATTGCTGTAAAGGTCTCATGTGCAGTGTGACATTAAGAACTAGAAAAATACAAGCACAATCCCAACAGAGGTAAAATCCCTGAAGCGGTTGAACGAGGAGTTTTCAGTATAGTGCAACACTTCAGTTGGATTGATAACGGCCTCTTCTCAGAAAGGATACACTTTTTTGACTGCATATATATATTAGCTCCCAGATAATGAATGTTTTGAATTGGGGGAGGTTGTAGATTTTCTGAGGTTTAGTTTAAGACCTAACTTGCTGAGAGTGCGGAGACATGCATTTGAGGATGTTACCTTTATGAGCCAGTTATCTAGCTAAGTGTAAGAAGCTAGCGCTGTACACACTATATCAAAATGAGTCCAGGGGTTCCCCATAGGCTTAACAGAAGCTTAAGTAGATAATAATAATGCTCTTTTCTGTGGTAGTGTGGTCAAGCAGTTAGGCTTATCAGAGGGTAGTGCAAAGCATTGATTGAACACAAACAGGCAATGAATGATGCACACACTCAATAACTAACTCCAGGCCAATTGTTTTTATATAGAAAAAATATATTTTGTTAATTTCTTTTTAGAACCACAAGATTGAAGTTGCAGGTATGAACCTTAAACATTTCGTATTTCACATAGGTATCAACAGTACTTTGATAAATGGACATTTGGTACAATTTTTAGAAACAGTTCCTAGGAGGAAGAAATGTTAGGTCGTTTTACAGGTAAGTAAAACACTTACAGTTTCAGTCTCCGGGTTTTAGGGGGGGGAAGGGTGGTGAGACACCGAAGGACAAAAACAAAGTCTTCTCATGGGCCCCAAAAATCTGCTCAGGAGGGTGGACCCAGAGCCTCTTCGCGGTCCACAAATGGATACAAGGGTAAAAACTTTGAACCCAAGAAGGCCTGGTGTCACAATGGTAAACAGCATGGACAACAAACTGGAGACATAACCCGTCCCAAGAATAATCCCACTTGCACTACTCCAGTCAGTACTGGAATAGCCAGTCTCCAGGTGTGATCAAGTGTGCCCAGAGCAAATCAGGGTTCACACTGAAACTACTCTAGTCTCCAAGGATGAGGCGGATTTAGCCACACTGGCTGCCTGGCCTCCTAACATGCAAAAATACAGGCTGCAGCTCTTGATCAATGGGACAAAGGTAGAAGCCCTAAGATATACAGGTTCCAGTGTCACCATGGTGACCGAGAAACTCGTTTCCCCAGGACAGTATCTGGATGGCAAACTTATCCACTCACCAGTGCTGATGACATAACTAAGGTCCATCCCATAGCTACGGTGACTTTAGAATGGGGAGGGGTTACTGGCCTGAAACAGGTAGTGGTCTCTTCTGCAATCCCAGTGGAATGTTTGCTAGGGAATTATCTGGAGTCCTCGGCATGGGCTGAGATAGAGCTGAAAACCCACAAAGCCATGCTGGGAATCCCTTAACTGGTGTGTGTGAAAACCAGAGCACAGGGTGGAACAAAAGTGTTGGAGCCTGGAATAACGGCCCAACCTTCCAAGAGAAAAAAGGTAAGAGGACTGGGGGACCAACCTCTGAACAGTAAAAGAAACAAGAAGATGTCTGATCCCCTGAGGTAACTGAGTCCATGGACCTGGTACCTTATCAGGAACAGCTCATGAGCCCAGGGGGACCCACAAGGGAACAACTGTGCCAGGGACAAAATACTTGTCCCACTCATGAAGGCCTGAGACAGCAGGCTGCTGAACAGGAGAATGGAGATGACAGTGGCACCCACAGGTTCTACTGGGAGGATGAACTCCTTTACACAGAGGCCAGAGATCCAAAATCTGGTGCCACTAGGAGAGTAGTAGTGGCTCAGGAGTTTAGAGAGTTTATCTTCACATTGGCCCATGACATCCCCCTAGCAGGGCATTTGGGACAAACCAAAACATGGAGCAGACTTGTTAACCGTTTTTCTTCGCCCAACATGTCCCAGAAAGTAAGGGAGTTTTGTAGCTCCTGTGTCACCTGTCAAGCTAGTGGCAAGACAGGTAGCACCCAAAAGGCCCCCCTCATTCCATCTCCAATGGTGGGGGTACCCTTTGAGAGGGTTGGTGTGGACATTGTGGGCCCACCTGAATCACCCACAGCCTCAGGGAATCAATATCTACTGGTACTAGTGGATCATGCTACAAGATACCCTGATGCAATTCCCTTTAGATCAACTACTGCCCCTGCAGTAGCCAAAGTCCTAATTGGTATTTTTACCAGAGTGTTTTTCCATAAAGAGGTGGTTTCTGACAGAGGTACAAACTTCATGTCAGCTTACCTAAAACACATGTGGAATGAGTGTGGGGTAACTAACAAATTCACAACACCATACCATCCACAAACCAATGGACTTGTTGAGAGATTGAAGGGCATGATCATGGGGTTCCCTGAAAAACTCAAAAGGAGATGGGATGTTCTCTTGCCATGCCTGATTTTCGCCTACAGAGAGGTGCCACAGAAGGGAGTAGGGTTTTCCCCCCTTTGAGCTTATGTTTGGCCATCCTGTAAGAAAAAAAAAAAAAAAAGGCTGGGAGAGACCTCTCCATGAGCCTAAACAAGATGTGGTGGGCTATGTGCTTGGCCTCTGCTCTAGGATGGCTGTGTACATGGAAAAGGCATCCAAAAATCTTGAGGCCAGCCAACAACTCCAGAAGTTGTGGTATGACCAAAAAGCTGCAATGGTTGAATTCCAGCCAGGGCAGAGAGTCTGGGTTCTGGAGCCTATGGCTCCCAGGTCACTTCTAGACAGATGGAGTGGCCCTTACCCAGCCCTAGAAAAGAAGAGTCAGGTCACTTACTTGGTGGACCTGGGCACTAGCAGGACACCCACGAGGGTGATCCATGTTAACCGCCCGAAGCTCTATAATGTCAGGGCAAACATAACAATGCTGATGGTTACTGATGATGATCAGGAAGCAGAGAGTGTACCTCTCCTTGATCTCCTCTCAACTGACCATAAGCTGGAGAGGTCTATTCAGGCACCCTCTCTGCCCAACAGCAAGCTGCTGCAGGCAGGTCCTACAGCAGTATGCGGAGCTCTTCTCTTTGACCCCTAGCCAGACACGCCTGTGTACCCATGATGTGGACATAGGAGACCATTGACCCGTCAAAAACAATATCTATAGACAGTCTGACAAAATCAAAGAGAGCATCAAAGTGGAAGCCCACAAGATGCTGGAGATAGGGGTAATAGAGCACTCTGACAGTCCATGGGCTAGCCCAGTGGTCTTGGTCCTCAAACCTCATACCAAAGATGGCAAGAGAGAAATGAGGTTCTGTGTGGATCACCTAGTCTACCTTGGAAAGGTTTTGCAGGCCTTGCAAACAGCAGACCTCTCTATTAAAGCATCTAAGTGCCAAATAGGGCAGGGCAAAGTTGTATACTTGGGCCACCTTGTAGGTGGAGGACAAGTGCAACCTTTTCAACCCAAGATCTAGACAAGTCTGGACTGGGAAGCTCCAAAAAGCCATACTCAAGTCAGGGCATTCCATGGCTTGACTGGGTACCACAGGAGGGTTGTGAAGGGATATGGGTCCACTGTGACTCCACTCACTGAACTGACCTCAAAGAAGATGCCAAAGAAGGAAAACTGGACTCTTGACTGTCAAAAGGCCTTTGAAACCCCAAAAGAAGCAATGTGCTCAGGACCAGTTCTTAAATCTCCAGATTATTCTAGGCAGTTCATTGTGCAGACAGATGGCCCTAAACATGGGATAGGAGCAGTCCTGTCCCAAAATAATAAGGATGGCCTTGACCAGCCTGTTGCTTTCATTAGCAAGAGGGTACTCCCCAGGGAGCAGCGTTGGGAGTGCAATTGAGAGGGAGGCCTTTGCTGTGGTTTGGTCCCTGAGAAAGCTGAGACCATACTTGTTTGGTATTCACTTTACTATTCAAACTGACCACAGACCTCTCAGATGGCTAATGCAAATGAAAGGTGAGAACCCTAAACTTCTGAGGTGGTCCATATCCCTACAGGGAATGGACTTTGTAGTGGAACACACCTGGGACTGCCCATGCCAATGCAGATGGCCTTTCCAGGATCTTCCACTTAAACAATGAAGACTCTCTTGCGAAAGGTTAGTCTAATTTCGTTTGGGGGAGGGTTGGGTTGTTAATTATCCACCATATGTATCAATACCAGTTTGTTTCAATTTGGCAAGTTACACGGTTTTCGAATAAATAACAATAATCTGTTTTAAAAGTTGACAAAGCAATTTTCAGAAATAGTTCTGGGGGAGAAAAGTTAGCACAGTTTCAAGGTAAGTACACAACTTACAGTTCTAGTCTCCAGGGATTAGGATGTCCACAGGTTGGGGTTCAAGTTAACCCCAAACATCCCCCACCAGCAACACAGGGCCGGCCGGATGCGGAGGTCAAAGTTGACGTTGATTTAACTTGGGCTCCTATGGAGACTGGGGGCACTCTGAAACAGGCCTGCTTGCAGGTAAGTACTCGTGTCGGAGTTTAGGGGAGCACCGGGGGTGGCTAAAGGTCAGCACCAAACATACACCCTCAACGGCACAGGGGTGGTCGGGTGAAGGGTGCTAACACAACTTCGGGCTTCCAATGCTTTGTTACAGGGGGACCCCAGGGTCACAAAGATGCTGCAGGTGAAGTCTAGTGGGTCAGTTTTGGGAAACCAAAAGCTGGACAAGGAGGAGGGCCACCTGCTGGACGTTGCTGCATCAGAGGTCGGATTCTCCAAGGTCAGAGGGCTGTGGGTGCAGGGGTACCTTGTGACGTCGTTTCTTCGTCCGGTTCTGTCACGGTCAGGTAGGTAATCTGGATTTAGGCTACAGGCGTCGTGTTGAACAGGAGGGGTCAACCCCAGGTGGGCACATGCTCAGAATAGCATGGAGACTAACTCTAGTGAGTTGGGTGACCTAGACACGGGTGTCTGGTGCAGAGTGGACAGGACTCACAAATCCGAGGAGGCTCTGGAGTCCTTGGATGGAGTTCCTTTTTGGACAGGGCACTGTCCACTGGAGTTCTTGGTCCTCTGGGGTGCAGGCAGTTCTCTGGCTGACTTTCAGAGGCTTGTCCTGCAGGATGCGTCACCTTCTTTTAGCAGGGCTTTAGAAGCTGGTGACAGGCCAGTGGGGTTGGGGCCAAGTGAGTTTGCGTCTTCAGTCTTCTCTGCTGGAGGTCAGGTTAGCAGTCCTTCTGTCTTCTTGTGAGGTCGCCAAGAATCTGATGAGCTAGATTCAGGGAGCCCTTAAATCCTGGGTTTAGGGGTTTTACAGCGGTCAGAGGGGAGTAGCCAATGGCCATTGTCCCGGAGGGTGACTACACCCTTACAGTGTCCACTCTTTAGGGAGGGGGACACAGACCTCACCCTATTGGTCCCTGTCCTCCAAACCAAGATGGAGGTTTTTTCAAGGAGGGGGTCACTTCAGCTCTTGACACCTTAGGGGTGGTCCCAGCTGAAGTGGTCACTCCTCCCTGTTTTCCCTAATTCCCCCCCCCAGACTTGCACCAAATGTGGGGATTTGTCTGGGGAAAATTGGGGGGGGGGGGGGGGGGGGGCTGTGTTTTGGGCATCTCCACTAGCTGGAGCGCCCTGGGGCACAGAAATAAGAGGTCTGAGCATTTGAGACTCACCACCAGGTGTTACAGTTCCTGCAGGGGGAGGTGTGAAGCAGCTCCACTCAGCGCAGGCTTTGCACTGGCCACAGAGAACACAAAGGCTCTCACCCCATGTGGTCAGAAACTCGTCTGGAGGTGGAAGGCTGGCACAGACTGGTCAGTCCTGCACTAGAAGTTTGGCTAAAACACAGGGGACATTTTTCAATAAATCCAACATTGGTACCAGTGTGGGTTTATTGTGCTAGGAAGTTTGATACAAAAACTTCCAAAACTTCAGTGAAGTCATTATGGAGCTGTGGAGTTCGTAATGACAAACTCCCAGCCCATATATCTATGTCCCCACACTACACTTACAATGTCTAAGAATGGACTTACACACTGCAGGGGCATATTGCTTAAACAGATATGCCCTCATCTGTGGTATAGTGCACCCTGCCATAGGGCTGTAAGGCCTGCTAAAGGGGTGATTTACCTATGCCACAGGCAGTGGTTTGTAGGCATGGCACCCTGAGAAGGGTGCCATGTCGACTGTCATTTTCTCTCCACCAGAACACACAAGCTGCAAACGCAGGGTACATGTTCTTGGTGAGGACGTCCCCCCTTGGTGGCATAATACATGCTGCAGCCCTAGGGAACCCTCTGTGGCCACAGGGCCCTTGATACCATGGGTACCTTTTAAAAGGGACTTAACTGTGTGCCGGGGTGAGCCAATTGTGGGAACAAAGGTACAGGTTTGGGAAAGAACACTGGTGCTGTACCTGGTTAGCAGGATCCCAGTACTCTTTGTCAAGTCGGCATCAATATCAAGCAAAAAGTGGGGGATAACCATGCCAAAAGGGGCACTTTCTTACAGTAAGGTAGACAAATATTTTTTGTTTCTCAGATGTGCTGATTTGATGGCCATACATTTAGCAAATGTTTGGGGAGTCTATTCTTTTGCTCTTCTTATGTGGTGGTACTGAAGACAATAGTTCTACTATGTGCGATTTTGTTGCTGCAGCCACAATTATGAAATCCTGTGGTAGGTCAGCCCTGAGGAAGAGAGGATCTTTGACAGGAGGGTTATATTTCAGGAGTCTAGAAGGAGCTGACCTTATAGACGCAGGTGTCGGGGATAAACGCACTACAGCATCAAGAACAGCCAAGGCCAGAGGGAGGAGAGGTCTTGATGATGTTCTTTGATGTAAGATCACAAAGATGACAGACGAGGCGATGGAATAGAAATGTTCAGCTTCGTTGCACCTCTTACTAGCACCTCATTAAAAGTTCTCAAGTCATCACTTGACGAAATCCTTGGCGGAGGTGTGTTAGAGTCTGAAAAATAATCTGACTGAATATCCTGACGCTGCTGTCCATGAATAAGACCATTTTTAAGCATCAAGATTTGTGACCTTCGGTGATGGCTTGTGCTAGATCTTCTTGATGTAGACTGAGATGACTGGTGTCCTTCTCTGGATC
The DNA here is from genome assembly GCF_031143425.1 of Pleurodeles waltl. NCBI lineage: Eukaryota > Metazoa > Chordata > Amphibia > Caudata > Salamandridae > Pleurodeles > Pleurodeles waltl. The sequence goes on from NC_090443.1 coordinate 315,288,500, forward strand.
TTTTTCAAGATCTATTTCTGGATCTAGAGCGATGTCCATGAGTCAAATGTGGACTGTCCTGTGGACCTGTGCGAACGGAAAGAGAAGCTGAGGAGATTCCAGGTGATAGTCTACACAATGTTACTGAACTTGGAGAAAAGTTAAGTGGTGTGGGCTCCCCTGGTGAAGTTGACCCAAAAAAGCGCTATATCTGGCGTGTGACGTGATCGGGAATAGGAGTTTTCAGAACACTGAGTGGCAAGTGTCTCTTGTCAAAGTTCCTTCTAATATTTAGAAGACATATGGTGACAGTCTTAGATGTCACTTTTGAAGGATGCAATTGTATTGATGTCAAGGTTGGCGGTGCCGACGTCAAGGTTAGAAGCCTTAACAGCTATGAAAGTGCCTTCAGCATCAACTGAGATGACCTTGACTGAAGTGGCCACTGACTGAGGTGTTGTCGGCGTAGGCAGTCTTGTCAACGAAGGGGGTAGATTTGCTATTAATGGAGATTTTTGACATTGGTGCTCTCAACAGCGACAGTGTGGATTCTTTCGCTGCCAAGTGTCTCGACACTGTACCTGTTAACAGCGACCAAATACCTGTGTGTCAGTTTTCAACGTTCTGATCCTTGACGTCATGCATCTTGACAAACAGGAGTTGTAGGAAAGTCCTTTTTTGGCATGGTTACCTGTGGTCAGTGTGCTTAGACTGTTTTCACTGGGATCCTGCTAACCAGGATCTCTGTGATTGTGCGCTCTCCTCTAAATTGTGTTGCCTTGGTACCCTTTACACCCAATTGCCATAAAGGTGTACCCCTGTTAAGTCCCTAGCATAGGGAACTTAGGTACCCAGGGCACTGGTACACCCGGGGTTCCCCAGGGGCTTCAGCTTATATGAAGACACCCATGGAAACCCATGCTAACTGTGTCCGCAGGCCTGCCATTTGCAGCCTGCGTGAAAAGGTGCATGCGCTGGTCACTACACCAGGTCACTGCAAGTCACCCTGTGGTAGTACCTTCCAGCCCTAAGAGCAGGGTGCAGGTCCTTGTGTGTGTGGGCATCCCTGCAAGAGCAGAGGTGACCCTACAAACTCCAGTTCCAATTCACTGGACTTCGTAAGTGAGGAGAAGCCATTTTAGTTTTACACTGGCCATAGGTCCCGCTACATACCAGTTACTCCGGACCTAGGCATGTTTGATATCGAAGATGTCGGAATTATACCCCAATACTGATGCCCGTATTGGTAGAATGATTCCATGCTCTCTGGGGGCTTCTTTGGGGACCTCCCCTCAGGATTGCTCCTACTAGTCTTTCAGGGTCTGCAAGCAGCCATGCTGCTGCAGCCCCTCAGACAGGTGTCTGCCCTCCTGCTGCTTTTCCAGCTCGAGCAGAAGAAACTACTGGCTTGCTTTACAGGGCACATTTGGTGCCCTCATGCATAATACAGATTGCACCAGACCAGGGACGCCTGGTCCCTGCTCCAGGGCGAAATTACACAAAGGAAAGGGAGTGACCACTCCCCTGTCTATCACCACCCCTCTGATAGGTGGTCACCTTGTAAAATGACCAGGCCCCTTTTTGGGCTATTAGGGGAATCCCTTGCGGGTGGGTCCCCAGATTTGGTGTGCAAGACTCCACCAGAAATCCTCTTCAATTACCTCTTCTGCTCCTGGCCACCTTAACTGCTGCTGGACTCCACAGGAACCGAACAAGACTGCAACACCAAGATTACTTTGCCTTGTAACATTGTTTCAGTGGCTCCTGTCAGCACTTTGCAACATCTCCACAGCTGTGCATAATCTGAGGTCAGCAAGACTTCAGCTGCACAAAAGATGCAAGAAGGAATCTCCCTTGGAGTGAAGGAGTCATTCCCCTGCATCCGCAGCCACCTAAGGCAACGACGTCCAGCTGCTGAGATCTGCTGTCCTCTGGACTTGCAAAGATTCTCTAACCCAGGTGGTGGTTTTGAGGGGTCTCTCTGCCTTTCATTCAACTTTGGAGAATGTGAGCCTTTGCCTCTTCCTCAAGGACGGAACCCCTGCGCACTGTGACTTTTGCAGCAACCAAGGCTTGTTGACTCCTGCTCCGAGGGATCTTCAGGCTCCAAGTAGCCCCAGCTCCCAGCACTATACCTCTGCAAGGACAGTCTCTCCTCTGCTGCTCCAGCGATGTGGGACTCTTCAAGTGTGCTGCCGGGGCCTCACTGCGACTGTGCCTGCTGCCTGTGGGTTGCTCATGGGGGCTCAGACTGCTTCTGCTGGCTCTTCTGTCTTCTCAGGGTCAGCTTGGACTCCCCTCCAAGGGTGAGTCTGCATGAGCTTGCTGGTCCTCTCCAGTTCTGAAAATCTTCTTCAACTCCAATTTGCATTTGCGTGTTGGTGGTCCTCCTAACCACTGACCCGTCTGCAATCAGCAACCTTCGAGGGACAGCTCCTAAACTACTTCAATGACTCCTCTGCAGCTCCTGGACTCCACAGCTGTACTTCGTCCACCACCATCGCACCGGATGTTCACCCACAGTAGAGTGGGCACTGCCTCCTGCCCCACCTGGACACTCCTGCGTGGGCTGGACTCTGTCTCCTTATTCTACAGGTTCCCTTCATCTGGAATCCAGCATTGGGTTCCACCAGCCTGGTCCTTTCTTGCATTGTTCCAATTCTAAGTCCCCATGTTAGCCTATGGGACGACCAGGTAGCTTACCTCTGCTTTTCTGGTCACTAGGGGTCTTCTAGATACTCACCTCTTGGGGTTCCATACTCTCCCAGCCCTTGGATAACTACTCCTTATTCTCTGGTGGGGCGCCCATTCTCACATTCCACTATTTTAGTATATGGTTTGGCCCTCATATAGGATCCTTGCTATTTCTAATGCTTTTATTCTAATTCCTAGTAGTTACCTGTGTATATTTTGTGTGTACTTGCCTCGGAAAAGTGGGGATTGCCTATAGTATTCTACTTCGGTATTACTATTAAAAAAATACTTTTATTTTTGCAACACTTTGTGGTTCCTTTCATGTTTTATAAGTTACTGTGTGACTACTGTGGTATTGCAAGTGCTTCACACTCCTCCTAGATAATTCTTGGCTGCTCACCACAGCTACCACTACAGAGCCATGGTTTCCTTGACCCTAACACTTACTAATAAGGCTTGCCTGGACCTGGTATAAGGTGACACCACCATAGGTGTCCACCACACACCAGGCCAGCGTCCCACGGGAGTGATGTCTCTACCTGTGATGTCTTTTCTCCTTGGATCCTAGGTAATTTATTGGAGCACGAATAATCAACTCTAGAAGAAGTCTGACCTCCTCCATGGCCTCTAGAGTGTTTTTCCTTCCTTTCCTGCAAACCATGGTAATCTAATTTTCTGTCTGCCCTTTAAAGTTTTTCCTGGAAAAGGATTGATAACTACAGGAATCAGTGATGTGATCTTTCGGAAGATATATGATACAGAGCCAATGGGGGTCTGACTGTGCCTTCTATTTCCCCATAGTAAGGGCTCTTCACAAATAGTGAAGGAATTCTTAACATAAAGGCAATTTTCTGTCAGAAGAGTGTATCAGGTATTACAAATAAACAAACAGACATTGTAAAAACTCTAATACGCGGTTTCGAAAGATTTCCAAAAGGTTTTTGCCAAAAAGACAGAGCTTAGTGCCCTTCTGTTTCCAGGAGCCAGAAATATAAACCGACCTCGCACCTGTGAAGCATGATGGAATACATGGGGTACTGTGAGGTTCTTAAAGGCACAATGCCAGTTTTCTCTTCTATGCTTTGCATTGCAGCCTTTTAACTACGTCTCACATTCCCTCTCCTTTAAAAATAATTTAAAAAAAAAAAAAGGTTTGCAATTGGCTTGCTTTTAAAATGAAAGCTCAATGAAATCTGGACATCTTTAGCCCTCTTTACGCTGAAAACCGATTTAGAAGGTACTATGGTACACATTTTTTTTATCATCCACACATGGGAGGAACGATTCAGTGATTACAGCTACTGATATGGATCCCCTGGAAGAGAAGACTTTTACTCACTTAATAAAGGCACAGCTCATATGTGGAAAATATTGAACACCTTGCTTAGCTTTAATAACACCTTAACTGAAAATGACTATTTAGGTGCAGATTCCTTACCTTAGACATAAGGAAAAGCCTCTTTGCATGGCCACTCCTGAAGTTTTTGGACTGATGCTGCAAGTTATTCAACTCAGAGTGCACTGGCCTGCTAACCAGCCCTCAGTGCCAGTGCCCCGAACTTAAAATACGTATGTCTGATTGGCTTATACCTAATTGACATTGACTTGTAAGTCACTAGGATACGATACCATGACCCCTGGGTCTGTAAGTTAAAGGGTCACCTCAGGGACTGGAGCACTGATTGTGCCACCCTGGGTGTGACAAAGGTAAAACATGGCTGCAGACTGGAAGGCCAGTTCTTAAACTGCCAACTCTACTTTAGCATTTAAAGCAACGTCAAAACGGAATTGTTCCTTTTTACTATATGAAAGTCACCCCCTGAGGCAGGACTTCGGGTGACATCAAGCTGTGTGACAAGGACAACCTCACCCCCATCGTGGGCTAAGGAGTAGTTGCAAAAATACTCACACCGACTGCATCACGCCCACAACATCCTTCATTTCTTGAATCAGGACCACTTCCATAGGAAAGTCCTGCAAAGGATAGAAGGTCCTGGGACTGACTAAAGAATGCTCCATCAGTTGAGGTAATGATTTCTGAGGGCTTCATTGGTTCCCCCCTTACTCGTTTGCCACTGGAGTTTGTCACCTAAAGTGACTGCAAGCGACAGCATTATAACTATCCCACTTTTTAGCACAAACATTTTTGTGTGTCAAATTCACTGAATTTGCCAATGCTTGTTCATAATTGAGTGAAATGCTCAATTTACTATACCTTGTAAATTCCATAAGTTCAGAACCCTCCCATGGATCTTTGTTGTGGTGTCAAAAATACAGTATGTTTATAAACTGGTGTTGGATTTCTTTTGTATCGTGTTGATTTTTTAAAATTGTTTTTGTGCTGTAATCACTTTACACTTGTTCCTTTGAGTAAGCCTTGCTGCTCAGAGCCACAGCTAGCCAGGGTTTAGTTGGATGTTTTGCAAATGAAACTTAAAGGTCCTAAAGGGGTTGGTAAGTGTATTAAACAGTGAGGCTGCACAACCACACCAGAGTACACCTTATTTCTGCACATTGCTGGACTGCGGAAGATGACTGAAGGAGGACTGCACTACTGCACCGGAAACCTGCAAAGAGAGGATACATCAACGTAGACTAGACCTGTTGAACCTGGTAGCTAGCAAGAGAGGAGGGATTGTGCCAGCTGGGTACTGTTTGTGGAGGGATCGACTCCTGAGCCCAGCTGAAGCAGGAGACTTCAAGGGACAGCTGGCTCACCTCCTCTTAGCAGCACAGGGCGACAAGAGCTGAAGAAGCATGCTAGAGCAAGTTGGTAGCCCAAATTCCCAAATCGCTGTTGTTCAGCCCAAGGGATTAAGACAACATGCATAAGTTGGCCCCAAGTTTGCTGCACACAGGAGAGTTGTCAGAGTGCAAAAGGCAAGCATCTGCCAACAGAAGAAAACAAAATGGTTTACCTGTAATAGTCGATTTGCAGCTTGAAGAATTTTCTAGATTCACATGCTGTACATTATTTCACTTTTTACTGGTTGGGTCCGGAATTCTCCCCTTGTAGCAGTAGTGCTCTTTTTTTTTTGGTTGCTTGGCGTCGAGGGGTCCGCCATTTGGTGCCTCATCCAGCATCCTGTGATGTCCTATGCCCTCACAGGAAGCTCCTCTTGTGGTCACCATCTTCAGATTTTCCATTCCCCTTCATCTTCTAGGGGAGGTGGGTGGTTCTCTTGGGAATCCAGAAAATTCTTTCAGCTTCATGAACGTATGAATAGATGATCAAGTAATGCATGCAAATGTCCTGTAAGGGATTATTTGCTGAAGAAAACAATGGTTGTACCTTCATTCCTTGCCCTTGGTGTGTTGCATAGCTCTACCCCTGCAGTTAAATGACATATTTGAATGGTTTGTGAAATCCATTTATCAATTGCCTCCCTAGTCACCGCTTTTACCAGAGTGGTGTTTGTAAAGGAAACAAATAGTTATTTTGTTTTCCTATCTGTTTTCGTTCTGACTATATAGTACGTTTGCTCTTCTCGCATCAACCATGTGTAGCACTCTTTCCGTTTTAGTCCTTGGTTCTTAAAAAACACTTGGAATTTGAATAGTTTGAATAATATGAAATTGTGAAATGGCCTTTCGAAGGAAATGAGTGTCTGTCCTCATGACTACTCTATCCTTGTGTATTTGTGGGTATGGCTCTTGTATTGTAAGTGCCTGTATTTCATTTACTCCGCGAAGTGATGTCATTGGTACTAAAAAAATCTGTTTTCACTAAGCATCTTTTATGAAGCTTTGTACAGAGGTTCAAAAGGCTTTGTCATGAGTTGGGTTCAAACAAGATTAAGGTTCCATTTAAGTGGCAGTACTTGTCTGGGTGTACTCTTTTCTCCTTCAAGGAAGCGTTTTATGATTGGTGAGCTAAAGACGTTTCTTCCTATAAAACCACTTGTGTATGCCACAATTGCTGCCAGATGAACATTAAATAACGTAGAAGTACGTTTGCAGTCTAGGAGATATGTACGGCATTTAAGGACTGCCAAGTCTGTAGTATTTTGGTGGAAGAGGAGTGAATATTTCTCTGTTGTGCCCACTTCCAGGTTTCCTGAGCTTGCCTTGAAAGACAAAATGATTGTGTTCCGCCCTGTTTGTTGATTTAAAACATCGTTGTGGTATTGTCTGTTTGGATCAGAATGGCCTTTCCACACAATTGCTTCTGAAAAGCTTTTAAGGCTAGAAACACGCTTTCAGTGCCAAGATGCTGATATGTTGTACTGCTTCTTGCTCTTTCCACACACCTCTGACCTTGAAAATGCCCATATGCGCTCCCCCAACCCATATGGGACACGTCTGCAATAATGGTAAATGGTGGAGATGGCTCTGTAAAGAGTCTTCTTGCTGTTAAATGTTTTCTGCTCGACCACGCCATCCCTTCCTGTGTTTTTTTGCGAGGCAGCCACTAGATCCTCCTTACTCCCCATGGCTTGTGACCTTTCTGTTTGCAGCCATTCCTGGATTGGCATCATGTGAAACCCCGTATGTGGGATAAGCAGTATACATGATGCCATCTTTCCCATTATCTTCCCCACAGTCCTCACTGTCTAAGGCTTTCCCATCTGGTAACAGTGCACTTCTTGTACAAAGCCTTTACTTCTACCATGCTGATTCTTGCTCCCAGAAATCCCTTTTCCTGCTCTGGTATTCTGTATTTACTAATAATCCTAATTTGGAATGCTAAAACACAACCTCCTGTACATCCCTTTCCATATTCTTGCAGTTTTTGCTCTTTTAAACCAGTCTTGATACGGATACACATGTATCCCACCTGTATTCTCGAATGTGCTGCCATCGCTTGCAAGCATTTTGTGAAAACTTCCCCCAGAGATTTTATGCTGAATGCCAGTTTTTTTTTTAATTGGTAATGTTCAACAAACCATAAATATTTTGTGTGACTGGGATCCATTGGAATATGCAAGTATACTTCATTTAGATCTATTGTTGCTAAATAATCTCCCCTTTGTAGTTGTGGAATGACTCCTTGCAGAGTTGTCATTTTGAATTTTTGTGTTATTAGATATTTATTTATTTATTTATTAACTTTAGGTTCAAAATTGGCCGTAGGCTTCCATCTGGTTTGGGAATCAAGAAATATGTTGAGTAGTTTCCCTGGTTGATCTCTTTTTGGGGTCTATTCCTATTGTTTGTTTTTGCAACAACTCCTCCACTTCCTTGATCAGTCAAGATGTGTCTTTCCTTGAATGTGTTCTTTTCTTTTGTCCCCTTACAGGTGGAGTCTTTATTAATTCAATGCAATATCCAAATTGTATGATATCCAAACTCCAATTGTCTGACGTTATCTTCCTCCACTCGTGAATGAAGTATTTTATTCTCCCTCCCACAAGTGTTGCGTGCGAGTGGTGTAGAAGTTCTGCACAGTCACTGTGCTGAGGAAGTTGGTCCTTTCTTGTGGGGTTGAGCTCTTCCACATGCTTGTCCCCGAAAGGACCATCTGGCTTGAGGCTCATACTGCTATTGTTGAAATGATGACTGACTGGGGTGCGTTTGAGCCCCTGATGAGATGTCACCTGGACATTTCCTCTCCCTGGTCTTGTGCTCATTGGTGTTCCTCTACGTACTCTTCCTCTGAGTTGTAAGGCACTCAGACTTAGCAGTGTAACGGTTGTTCCTTAGGTGTTGCAGGCTGTCATCCACTTCACTTCCAAATAACTGCTCTCTGTTAAAAAGCGCATTAATGATGTTGGCTTTGACTTCTGGCTTGAATCCAAATATCCTTAGCGAAGCATGGTGTCCAAGGGTTGTTGCAGCCATCATCCAATGATTTGCTATGTGTGCTGTGTCCAGTACTGATATTAAGCAGTTATCTGCAATATTTTTCCCTCCTCTACAAGGGATGCTGCTCTTTTTTGGTACTACTCTGGCAGATGCTTCATTAATTCTCCCATTTCTTCCTACTGTTGGTAAGCCTACCTATTCAGGAGAGCATCTGAGTTTGGCTATCCTCCACTGGTTAGCTGCACCTCTTTCGCATCTCCTGCCAACGAAGCCCATCTTTTTATTCTCTTTACCCAGAGAGTGGTCCCAATGTTGCTGGGATATCTGACCTCTTTCTGGCAGTAGAAGCAATGATGGAGTCCTGTACCTTTAATATAAGCAGGGTCGGTGGAGGAGGACTTATACTTCTTTTTCTGCCCTCTGTGTTACTGCTCTGCATTTTGCTGGTTCTCTGAATGCTTCTCTCCTCTGATTGAAGATACCAGGAAGCATGGGGGAAAACTGGTGTCTTATCTGGGAAGGTAAGAGGAAGCAGGATTGTGATTTTTCTTCCTCTAGTTGGACGCCATATTTGTCTGTAGCTCTTTTTATGATTTGTCCATACACTGTAAAATCATCAGGATGAGACGGTCAAGAGGGGTCTCTTTTTATGATTTGTCCATGCACTGTAAAATCATCAAGAGGCGATGGTCTAGAGGGATATGTGTCTACAGCCTCCTCAGAAGAGTTTGTTTCAATCTCCAGCCACTGTGTTTCAGCATATTCTGAGCCCTTATAATCTTTGAACACATTCACGCTCCCTGCCCCTTCTTCCTTAAAGAAATATTACTGTTCTTCTTCTTGGATTCTGGAGTTAAAGATGGTTCTAATTTCCTCACCTCCTTTTCTTGATGCTCTTTCTGTAAAGGAGGCTTTTGTGGGACTCTGAACTCCCGAAGTGAGGCGTTGAAGGAAAATGTTACATACCCAGTAGACATCTGCTCATGGCATGTAGTGCTGTAGATTCACATGCTCTGCATGCTCCTGTTATCTAGTGTTGGGCTCGGAGTGTTGAGTTGCTTTTCTTCAAGAACCATTTCGAGGCACGGGATGGAGAGACTCCTCCTCGGTAATAGTGCACATGGGCATCGAGTCCTTTGTTAGATTGTTTTCCCACCGGCAGGTAAGAGGGAGTATAAGATAAGTATAGAGAAAGATGTCCATGCAAGAGAATGTACAAATGTACAAATATATACAATTATAATGTAACTGAAAGACCACAGGTGAGGAGAGAGGACATGTGAATCTACAGCACTACATGCCACGAACAGATGTTTACTAGGTAAGTAACATTTTCAGTTCAATGGCATGTGTGGTTGTAGGTACACATTCTATGCATAGACTGTAAAACAGTCCCTTAAGAAAAAGCAGCAGCTAACCTGTGGGAGTTGCAGTTGTCTGGCAAAGTGTTCTTAGGACAGCCTGTCCTACATTGGCTTGCTGACGTACTTATACATCTACACAATAATGCTTTGTGAAAGTATGCGGTGTAGACCAAGTTGCTGCTTTACAGATGTCAGCTAAAGGAACGTTTCACAAGAACCACATAGTGGCATTGTTTTTCCCTAGTGGAATTTGCTCCAGGGGTTAGGGGCAGCTGTCTTTTTGCTTTAGCATAACAGTCTGCATGCACTTAATCCACCTAGCCATGCCATTTTTAAAAATTGCATTACCCTTATGCAGTACTGAAAAGAATACAAAAAGCTGCTTTGTTTTCCTAAACTGCTTAGTCTTGTCAATGTAAAACACGAGTGCCCTTCTGACATCTTAAGTGTGTAGTGCTCTTTCTTCCACTGAATAAGGTTGCAGAAAAAAAGCTGGTAATTCAGTGGTTTGATTGATGTGGAATTGAGGAACTACTTTTGGCAGGAACCTTGGGTTTGTACGGAGGACCACCTTGTCTTAATGTATTTAAAAAGGTTCTTCTAAAGTTAATGATTGGAACTTGCTTACATGTCTTCGTGATCTAATAGCGACTAGAAAGAACACTTTCCAAGAGAGGAATTGAACAGGACATAAATAAAGTGGCTCAAAAGGTGGGCCCATAAGCCTAGTGAGCACTATATTAAGATTTCATGATGGGACTGAGGCAATCTAGGTGGAAAAACCCTTTTAAGTCCTTCCATGAATGCTTTGATAACTGGGATTCTGAACAGAGGAGTATGACGTGTAAGCTAAGTTTGCCTTTTGCAGGTGAAGCAAATAGCAAACAATGTCTTGGACTGATGCTTTAATGTGCTTCCATTTTGCTGCGTAACATGCTCTAGTTGTTGGTCTGCAAGCTTCCTTAGAAATCTCCATACTCTCAGAAGGTCATTGAAGATAACCAAACTATGACTTCAGGAGTCATACTGCAAGGTTGAGTGACTTGGGATCTGGGTGTCTGATTTGTCCTTGGTCCTGTATGAGAAGGTCCGGCCTGTTGGAGAGCTCCTTGTGGGGAACCTGTGAGAGGTCCAGGAGTGTTGTGAACCATGGGTGACGAGCCCAAATAGGACTTACCAGTATCATGGTGAGATCTCAGTTTCTGAACCAGAAGTGGAATATGAGGGAGAGGTGGAAAAAGTGTAGGCAAACATCCTTGACCAGCTCATCCATTGAGCACTACCCTTGGACAGAGGGTGAGGGTACCTAGATGCAAAGCTTGGGCATTTTGCATTTTGTACTGTAGCGAAAAGGTCTATTTGAGGAGTTCACCACTTTTGGAAGTATTTTTGAAGGGTTAGAGGGTGGAGTCTCCATTCGTGGACTACTTGATGCATCCTGCTGAGCAGGTCTGCCAACTCATTGTCCGTTCCTGGGAGATACTCTGCCACTAGGTGAAGGTGATGAGCCCACTTCCATATTGTTTGTGCAAGTTGCAATAGCTGGAATGACTGTGTCCCTCCCCTGGTTTTGTAGATAATACACTGCTGTCATGTTGTCTGCCTGGACCAAGACAACGTTTTGCGAGGAAGGAAAGCTTTCACTGCTAGAAATACCACTTAAAGTTCCAGATAATTGATGGGCATGGATTGGTGAGATCCCAGATGGCTTGGACTGTGAAGTCCTGCAGATGTGCTCCCCAACCCGCCAGGGATGCATCTGTAGTCAAAATGAGCTGAAGCACGGGGTCTTGAAAAAGTGGCCCTTTTAATAGATGGGTGGAGTTCCAACATTGCAGAGAGAGATACGTTTGGCAGTCTAACACTAGATGATGAAGGTGACCCTGTCACTGAGACCACTGACGAGACATTGCTGTGGTAGGTGAATGTGGAGTCTGGCATGAGGATCAATGGCAATACAAGACGACAACATCCCTAAGAAATACATGACATTCTCCTGAAATTGAGGAAGACGTTGCTGTGAATGCAGGCTGTATTGGGGTATGTTAACCCCAACTCAGGATTGAGGATGGCTCCTAGATACGGTTGAACTTCAAGAGGTTGCAGGCGGGGTTTGAGGAAGTTGATTGTGAACACTAATTTGTGAAAAAGGTTTACTGTGGTTCGAGTGTGGTATTGACATTGCTGTAGTGTACTGGCTTTGATGTCCCAGTCGTCTAAATAAGGAAACACATGTTTTTTTTGTCTTCTGAGATGTGCTGCAGCTACTGCTAGACACTTGGCAAATACCCTGGGTGCCATGACTCCAAAAGTGAGAACTTTGAAATCATAATGGTTTCCTGCAACCACAAACCTTAGGTATTTGCAGTGTGCTGGATGAATAGGAAAGTGTGAGTAGGAGTCCTTTAGGTCTAAAGCCACCATGAAGTCGCCTTGTTGAAGGAGTGGAATAACATGCTGAACAGTAACCATGTGAAAGTGTTCTGAGAGAATGTATTGGTTTAGGGGTCTGAGATCCCGCATGGGTCTGACTTAGCCGCCCTTTTTGGGTATGAGAACCACTCTTGCCTGCCACATCTACCCTCCTGCTTTCTTTTTCTGGTGGAGGAGTCTCCCCAGTAGCCTGGCTGTTCGTTCTCTTCCTGGCAGTGGTAGCCACTATAGAGTCTGGTGGGACCTGAGACCTAATGAATAGTAGGATGGAAGGTGTAGGCTTGTATTTGTTGTACACCCTGGGTCTAGAGCGGCCAGACTCTTTAAAGACTTCATCTGCGTGACAAAGCATACCGGGAAGCATAGGCAGGAACGTAAAGTTTCTTACCTGTAGTTTTGCAGCTTGAATATTTTCTGGATTCACAAGCTGTGCAATATTCTGCCATCTAGTGGTTGGGTCTGGATATTTTACTATTCTCTCTGAAAAGTTGTTGTCCTTCTTTCGACGTTTGTTTACTGGTGGGCATCGACTGCACCTCCATTTGGTAAGTCTCTGTGACGTAGTTCCACTTCCTTGAGAAGTCTCCACACCACTTTACTTTTTTTTAGATTTGTTTTCCCTCCATCTTCTTGGTGGAGGTGGGTGGGTCTCTTGAAAATCTTCGAGCTGCAAAACTACACCTACAGGTCATAAACTACATTTTGCAGCAGGATTCTTTTCTGGGTTCACATGCTATGCATGGATTTAAAAGCAGTTTATTATTGTGGTGGTTGGGTTAAAGATGGATAATGGTTTGAAAATAAATGCTTTAGCACATTTTGTCCTAATCGAGCCTCTTTGTTCATTTGTATAATAAATACAATAATGTTTTATAAATGTATGCACTGAAGCCCAAGTTGCAGCCGTACAAATGACTTTTAATGGGGTGTTTGACCTAAAGGCTACTGAAGCTTCTTTTTACCTTGTTGAGCGTAACTTTTGGCATGCATTCGAGTGACATGATTGAATCAGTTGCGCAATCCACCTTGTAATAGTACTTTTAGATACAGCCTTCCTCCAACAGTTCTTTGAGAATGAAAAACAATTGCGAAGATTCCCTGAAGTTTTTATCTTCCAACATAATACATGACACAACGTTTAGCATCCAATATGTGCAGACTACTTTCTGCATGTGTTTTTATTTCTTCATATTTTGGAGAAAACTGGGTATTTGAATAGATCAACATGGAATTGGGAAATCAGTTTTGGTAAACAAAAGGCTCTGTCCTCATGGCAATTCTGTCTTTGTGAATTTGAAAGTAAGGGTCATGAATAGTGCATGTTTGCAACTCGCCCATCGTAGGGAAGTAATAGCCACTAAAAACGCTGTTTTTAAGGTCAGTCTGTAAAGTAGCTTTGTGCAACGGTTCAAAGGATTTTTTCATGAGTTGTGAAAGCACTTTATTTAAGATCCAAGTAGATGCTGAAACTCTTTTAGGAGGAGCTATCCTTTTTACTCCCCTCTAGGAATCTTATAACTACTGGTGATGTGAAAAAACTTCTTTGACCTTTAGGGTATGCTACGACTGCCACCAGATGAACTTCTAAAGAGGCATACGTAAGCCCCTCCTGTAGTAGATATTTTAATACTGTTTTCCCTCTTGTTGGTTGCGTTTTTATTTACACGAAGTGGGAATCTTTTCTATTTTGCTATATAACCTTTCCTTGGAACTTCTGGCTTCCCTTATAACAGCCGTTGTGTCTTCTAGTAATTTCAAATGTGCAAATATTAACTCTTCAGGAGACATGCTGTTAATCTGAAATATTCTGGTTCTGGACGCAATACCTTTGCCCTTTTCATGGATAGCCAATCTTGACTTTTTGGCTGGAAATTTCTTTGGCTAACTGAATTAGTTCTGGGTACGATGTCTGTCTTGCCCATTGTGGTGCTATTAGTATGAACGTCATTGCTTCTCCTGCATGTTGATTACCCTGTGTAATAGAGGAATCGGTGGGAAGGCATATGCAAGTGTCCCTGACCAATTTATCGAAAAAGCATCCCCCAGAGACTGTTGGTGTGGTTGTCTGGAGGCAAAGAGTAAGCTTTTTGCATTCTACGGGGGTCGCAAATAAATCTACAGTTGGCATCCCCCTTTTTTTGCAAATATATTGTACTACTTTTTGGTTTAGTTCCCATTTTTGTGAATATGAGGCCTTTCTGCTCAGTCTGTCTGCCTCGCAATTCTCTTTCCCTGGAAGATTAATTGCTTGATTATCTATTCTTTTGTGGATTGCCCACTTCAGTGAGCCCATGTGTGCTCCCCAACCCATATGTGAGGCATCAGTGGTTACAGTTAATGTTGAAGTTGGTTGCCAGATAAGTCTCCCCAAATTAATATTCTTTTTGTTGAACCACACCATTTCCTCCTGCACCCTCTGCGTGACAACCACTAGATCTTCCCAACTTCCCATCACTTGAGACCATTGATTCTGAAGCCATTCCAGGATTTGTCTCATGAAGTGTCTCATATATGGGATTAGTGAAATGCATGATGTCATCTTTCCTAACAATTTCGCCACTGTCCTCACTGTGAGAGCTTGCCCCTTGTGGTACCAGAGAGTTTTCTTTAAGAGTCCTTTTCTCATTGGGAAATGCTTTTGCTAGGACAGAAATCAAATTTGCACCCAGAAACACTTTCTGTTCTGGCTCTGGAAATTATTTCTCTATTTTTAAAGAGAGACAGAGTGTGAAGAGTGTAATTATCTCTGAAATATCCTGTTTGCATTTTGATAAGAACGTGCTTACTAGCCAATCGTCTAGGTAAGTATATACATGAATTCACTTCCTTCGAAGATGTGCTGCAACCACTGCTAAACACTTTGTGAACACTCTTGGTGCAGATTTTATTCCAAAAGCTAGGACCTTGAATTGGTAATGCTCTTTGTTGACCACAAATCTTAAGTATTCCTTGTGCTTTGCATGTGTTGTAATGTGCAAGTAAGCGTCTTAAGTCTATAGTTACCATGAAATCCCCTTTTTGAAGATGTGGTATTACTTCCTGCAAGGTTGTCATTCTGAAGTTTTGCATTTTTATGAATTTGTTGATGTATCTGAGATCTAGAACTGGACGAAGTGAGCCGTCCACATTTGGTATTAGGAAATATATTGAATAATTCCCTTTGTTGATCTACTCTTTTGGTACTTTCTCTATAGTTTGCTTGTCTAGTGGTTCTGAGACTTCTTTTAAAAGGCAATCTGTTTCTTCTCTTTGGACTCCTTGCAGGTGAGAATTTTCTTAATTCTATGCAATATCCATGTCTTATTAGATTTAGAACCTTTTTGTCTGAAGTTAGTTTCCTCCACTACCAGAGAAAAAAATCTTATCCTCCCACATACTGGTGAGTTGTGATGTAATGTTGATGTGTCATCTTAAATTGCTGACTTTTTTTGTACTGCCATGAAGTCACTAGTTGGCTGTTGCTGCACTTCCCCTGGAAGATTGGCCTCTTGTTTTTGTTCTACCTCAAAGTATTTCTTCCTTGCTGATTATACTGCCAAGCTTGGTGTTGAACTTGGAGTTGTGTGCTCCCTTGAAAAACTCTGGTGTAAACGCCTGCCATGAAAGGAGCCTCTGACGGATGGTCTCTTTATGGGGAAGGTTCCTCTATGAAATCCCTCCTCGAAACTGCAAAACCCCCACTGATTTTGCTGTTTGTGCCTTTTTTTTAAACTGATTTAGGGATTCATCTACTTGGTTACCAAAAAGATGTTGATCGTTAAAGGGGGTGTTTATAATGTTAGCCTGTACGTCTGGCTTGAAACCTGAGATCCTCAACCAAGAGTGCCATTTTAACGTGACCCCCATCTTCAATTGACAGCTTGAAGTGTCTGCTGTGTCCAGTGTTGATTTTAAACATTTGTTTGCAATGATTTTGCCACTGTCCACTAAATAAGCAGCTCTTTCCTTGTATTGTTCGGGAAGGTGTTTTAATAATTCACCTATTTCTTCCAATTGCTGGTGTGTGTGCCTGTTTAGCAGGGAATTTGAATTTGCAATGCGCCACTGATTTACTGAGCGGCGCTCAATTACTCTTTCCACGTATTCCATTTTTTTGTTTTCTCTATCCGGGGGTGGTGTGGATGTTCAGGGAACATTAGCTCTTTTCCTTGCTGTGGCGGTTATAATAGAGTCTGCTGGGACTATCCTCTTTATAAATGGAGGGTCTTTGGATGAAAAAGTTTACTTTCTCTGCCCTGAGAGTTATTGCATTACACGTTGGGGGTTCCTTAAATGCCTCTCTGCCATGATCAAGAACACTTGGCAACATGGGTAGGTATTGGTTCTTTGTTTGAGCAGGTACTAGTGTCTCTAAGATAAAACATGATTGGGGTTTATTTTCTTCTAGCTGCACATTAAAGTGTTCGGCTGCATTTTTAATGACAAAATAATAAATCCCTATATCATCTGGAGGGGATCATTTTGAAGGGGAGGATTCAACATCTTCCTCAGAAGAGTCTTCATCGAGGTCCTCCAACAGAGTCCTTCTGTCCTCTTTCCCCTGAAGGTAGAAAGCACTCTTGGTCTTCCTCCTCGTGATAACATGTGTCCTCTTCCTCCTCCTGAAGATCAGACGTTAAAGGAGCTCGAAAGCCTTCTTTCTCTAGTTCAGGAATATCTTTCGCTGTCAAGTATTTGTAAAGAATCTTGAACGTTTTCAGACTTTGGTCAAATTTGCGTTTCTTTTGAATTATCACCACCATTTCGGTTTTAAGCCTCTTTCTTATTCTCTATTGCGACTGCCTGGTCTTCATGGCCTACAGTAGAATGTTTTCTCTTCAGCATTAGAGTCAAAATTTCCTTCCAAGAATGCTCCCGCTCCTTAGAGAAATGCTCTTGCTCCTTAGACGAATGCTCGCACCTGCAGCTTCAGTGGTTTAAGGGAGCATCAAGGGCTTTGAATGAGGACGTTGCATCTTTCGCCTTCCCGCTTCTTGCGGACTCCTGTCTGAGTTTTTCTCTCCTCCGGAGGATCCCTCGAGGTTTCCATTGGAGACTTTATCGTGTGATTTGCCTGTGGGATACAAGTGTTTCAGCACCAAGGACTTTTTTTGTGTCGCAAGTCTGATTTTGTTTGGTTCAAGAGACTTTAGGGAGGTCTGTCCTGCTCTTACCTCTTTTCAAGCCTTTTCCAGTGCCTCTTCTCTGATTTCCTGGCTGTCCGGGTCTCCTTCTGATGACTCTCCTTCGGCACCCTCGGCTATATTGTCTTCCTTGTCGCTCGGTAAGCCAAGATCTTTCAACAATGGTCCTGATTTCTGGCAGTGAAGAGAACTGTGCATCATTCTCTGCTTTTTCCTCACCCTAAAAGTCTTTGGTGCGAACACCGAACAGGTGAAGCAGTCTGTGCTCCTATGACTGACGGGAAGACAGAGGTTTCACACAGGATGCTGGTCTTTCTGTGCATATTTATGATATTTATGATAGCAGTTCTTACAGAACTGGAAAGGCGTCTTTTCCATCACAGCACATGGGGAGCCCGACGACTAAGCATTCTCGTTGATCCGTCAGTGGAAAACAGTTTACTACACTGTAGCTTGATTCCTACGAATTGTGTGATTTCCTCTCTGTCAACTTCCTTGACCGATTTTTCATTAAGTCTACGAAGATCCTTGTTGATTTGAAGACATCTCTATAAACACGTCCAGACCCAACGGTGGCAAAAAAGAATCCAAAAATGCCGAAGTGGGGTGGAGACTTCCGGAGGAAGTGGAGACAACAAATGGAGGTGCAGTCGACACCCACCAGTAAACAAACATAGTGAGAAGGACAAAATATTTTCAGAGAGATTAATCAAATATCCAGACCAAACCACTAGATGACAGACTAAAGCAAAGCATGTGAATCTAAAAAAATGATTCACACTTCTTAACTTAATGTGTCTGTGGGTGGTGGTGAGGGTGTCAAACAAAAAATCCTGCTTTACTGGATCTTTATGGAGCTGCACATTGTGATAATTGGTTGCCCTAGCAATGACCTGTTGGTAGCTAGTAGTATCCTCTGGAGGACAGGGCCGTGCAGGATATATATCTGGATCTGTGTTAATAATAGAATCTGGATAACAAGAGTCACAGGCGTCTGTGTCTAGATGTGTGTCCACTAAGTTTTCCCCTACAAACAAAGGTGAACATTGAAGGGTCAAGTCTCCTGCAGTGGGAGAGGCAGGAGAATGATGAGAAGAAGTAGGAGGATGGGAGGCAGGTAGCGGGGATGGTGAATGTGGTGGATCAGGAGGAGGAAGAGGCCAAGGCTTGGTCACAGTGGCTTAGTCCTTTGAAGTATTTTTCGGAGGTAGGGAGCTGTCCAAGGCCTCCTGGAACTTTAGCTTTCTCTTAAAAGTAACAAAGGGGGTAGTCGCAATACGTCCTGTCCCTTCTTGAACATAAAACCAACATTTAGCGTCCCAGGCCTCGAATACCAGCTCAATAGTAGACTGTGTAGTAGAGGATTGACTAGAATCAAATCGCTATGAAGGGATGGTGTCTTGATTTGACCGAAGACTTCGGTCAGTGGACCTTTTTCGATGCCGAACCTGATTCGGAGTGGCTTCTGCTCGGAGCACACTCACTGCTGAAGGTTTGGTAGTAATCTTTCAGTCAAAAATTAAAGAGGTCGATACCGAAGACGTGGCAACAGTCTTCATTTTCTTCAGGGCCGAGCAGACTGGCGAGGTAGCCGAAATGCCGTTCTGAGACCCACCATGGCCTCGTATTAGTGGGAGCTGCGGTGGCTGCAGTACTCACTCACACAAACATTACCTCATGGCTTTCCATGTCAGACTGAACGTCAGAGTCTGAATATTAAATAGAACTGCCTCCTCCTGCTTGGGCTCCTCCTGAGTGTGTTCTTTCCCGAAGATGTCTGGAGAAACAAAATGGTGTCCATTCCATCAGTCCAGCATTTTCTTTGTTGACACATGGAGGTAGGCTTGAGGCCAGGTGAGGCCTGCCCGAAGGGTGCGCAGTTGGTACTGGACCAGATGAGCTGTACGCTACGAATGCAAGGTGGAAAACGTGAATGACATAATACCGCTGAATAAAGGATAGATCGAAAGAAAGTCTTAGACTAGAGAAAATCAACGACTGAGCAAAGGATACAAGTCCGAACCAGATGGCGGAGAGAAACAATCTAACAAAGGACTCTATGCCCATGTGCAGTATCAAGGAGAAGGTGGTCACTTGATACTGACTCAAAAAAAGCTTCTCAAAGTAAAACAAATTGTAACACTCAGAGCACAACACTAGATGGCAGGAGCATGCAGAGCATATATATCTACATCCACACGCCAATGAATATCTTTTTTCTTTTTGCAAGAGCGCTGCCATCTGTCTCGGGACGCCTCCTATTCTTCTCAATCTCGGCGGATCGGTCTGACACACGGTCAATGCTTTTTCCGACATCGAGGCGGCTTTCAACAGTGCTTAAGTCGACTTTCAGCATCTCACCTTCTTTTGTTTATTTTTATGTTGAAACGTCTCAACTTCAATTATCTCTTAATGTCGTAGTTTGTTTTTTTCTTTCGTTCTACCGCCTGCGGTATGATTGTACTAGGACCTGAAGAATTCTTTTGAAATCTGCTTGCCTTCAATCGCCGATTTCCTTGGCGCCGAGGCAGCTTTCTTTTGGTGTTTTTGACTCTGAGGTCAAGGTTTCCATCTCTGTATGTGTTTTCAGGGTTACCTGTGGCGTCATGCTCTAGTGGTGGGGTGGTGAGCATCCTTGAGGATGCTATTCAGCAAATTGAGATAACCAAATTCTAGGACCGCAAGAATCAGATCGCCAGGTTGAGCTCCCTGTGATTTTGATGCCCGAGGGTGCCCTGATGTTGGGTGAGAAGGTCTTGCCTGCTGAGCAGAATCATGTGAGCATATACAGACAACTCGAGAAGGGTTGTGTTCCACAGCTGCCTGGTCCATGTGGATCCACTAGGACAAGGATAAGGGATGTTTGCTGAAGCTTTTAAATCATGTATGGAAGAGTGAGAGAGGCTGAAAAGCATCTTCAAAAATACCCGACTGATTCATCCAAAAGTGCACTGCGCCCATGGACTGTGGAAACAGAGGCACAGCTTGGGCATTTAGAGATGTCTGCAGTTGCAAAAAGATCTGTCGGGAAACCCCCAACATTGAAAATAGGGGTGCAGGACTTTGTGGTTGAGTTCCCTCTTGTGGACTTGGTACTGAATCTTGTTGAGCAGGTCTGCAAATTCATTGTTTGCTCCTGGAAGGTACTCTGCTAGCAGGTGCACTTTGGGGTGTATCGCCCAACACCAAATGACCTGTGTTGGCACAGAGAGGTGGGGAGTGTGCGCCCCCCTTTCTGCAGGTAGTACAAGGCACATATGTCTGTTTTGATGAAGACAGTCTTGCAATTCACATCCACTCCACTGACCTTTCTGGCCGGCGTCACTGGCTCCCTCCTGCGTGGCCACTGCTGCTGCCATGCCTAACAGCCTGCCGGCTCTGTGCTCGAGGCCCGCCTCCACCCGCAGGCACCCGTCTGTGCCTCATCCCTGGTGGCCACGAGGCAATCTGTTTGTTTTTTCTGTTTACTCCTTTCTTTTCTGCCTTTCTCCCTTCCTTACAACTTTTGTCGCTTTTTTCCATGCCCGCGCTTCCATCCTTGCTGATGCTGCTCCAGCAGCCCCACCCTCAAAGCACTTTCCCACCCTCCAGCCTCTTAGCTGATAAATCCCTCTCCCCTCACTCCCTTTCCTAAGGGTGGACGCTGTGCGGCCGTGCAGCAGGCGTGCCCGTCTATGCCCAGTGGCACAGACCATGGCTCTCGCACAACCAACTGATACAACGCCGAAACCCTCCATGCACTAAATCCAGGATGTTCAACCACCTTTCACCTCACTTACTCACTTCCACCAGAGGCACCAATGGACCTTTTGCCTGCCGCAACTGCCACCGCACCTTCTTCGCACCACAAACACCAGACCTCCCCAGCCGCAGAACCATAAAAAACCCCTCCAGATCACCTCAAGAGGATCCGCCTTAATATCTGCTCCCTGCATCAACACGCCATGGAACTCTGGGACCTCAGACTCTACCCACCTGGACATCGCCTTCCTCACCGAGACATGGACAAACACTGCATCTCAACCAGACATTACCATTGCCATCCCCAGTGACTGCAAACTGCTCCACAAGGACCGACCTTCCAGGCCAGGCGGCGGACTAGCCAGCACCCACAAGACCACCCTCCGCCTATCAATCAACACACAAGAACATTCAACCCTCATGGAGGACCTCTACTTCCGAGGCCATGTTACCCTGAAGAGCACCATCCACTGCACCCTCATCTACAGACAACTCTGCTCACTCCCACCCTTGGACTCCATCAACTTCATAGCCATCCACATACTTGCTTCCACCAACTACATACTACTTGGAAACCTCAAATTCCACATCGACGACTACAACACCTCCTCGCTACTTGAAAACCTTGACACAATCGGTCTCAAGCAATTGGTCACCTCACCAATGCACATCGCCAGACATACACTCGACCCCATCTTTTCCACCAGCAGCAACATCACCATCCACGACAACGCCGCTACATTGGACTGACCACCACTGCATCCATTTCTCGTTCACCACACCTACAGCTCAATTCTACACCGCCCACCCCCAGGAAATGGAACCAGACCAGAGAGAGCAACTCTACACCTCCCGACACAACAGATGGCAACACCTCAGCACCCATCCTCCACCAATGGATCACCGACTGTGCCAACACCCTAGCCCCACTCCGAACGACCACAGGGAAACACACCAGGAAAGCCAACTGGTTCACCCCTGCACTCCAGAAATCGAAGTACGCCTGAAGGAAACTTAAGAAAAATGAGGAACAGCAAATCTCCGGAGGACCCTGCAAGCTTCAAATCCACCACAAGATCCCACCATGGCCTCATCTGATCCATAAGAAAAAACGCCCTGCAGGACCGTATCAACGCCACCACTCAAAACACAAAACAGCTTTTTGCCGTCATCAAGGAATTCGTCAAACCACAAGCTGAGGACCCTAACGTCCCTCCCTCCATAAACCTCTACGACAGACTGGCCGACTTCTTCCATCAGGAAATCAAGATATCTATAACAGCTGTGGAACCCAAGACTATCCCGACCCACCACAACGTCCCAACCCGGACCTACCGAACCCCTCAGTTCCTGCATGCCTAGACCCCCCCCTTACGACACCAGGGATTCGCTCCATCATGAGCAGCATTCACTCCAGAGACATCAACCGACACTTGGCCGCACTACATCTTCAACAAAGCCAGTGCCTCTATCACACCTGCCCCCTGAAAGACCATCAACTGCTCCCTAGAGGCAGCCACTTTCCTCAAGGACTGGAAGCACACCGAGAGCCGCTGCTCTTGAAAAAATCCATAGCTGACCCCACGGATCACAAGAGTTACCGTCCCATCTCATTGCTGCCTTTCCCAGCCAAGGTTGACGAAAAAGCTATCAACGCTTAGCTCAGTCAACACAGAGGATAGCAAAATCCTGGACATCTCCCAATCAGGATTCAGAACTAATCACAGCACAGAGACTGCCCTGCTTGCCACCATAGATGATGTAAGCTCTCTCCTCAACCACCGCAAAACAGAAGTCCTTATCCTACTAGACCTTTCGCCCGCCTTCGGCACAGTGTCCCACCGCACCCTATGCACCAGACTCCACGCAGCAGGCATATGCGGCAAGGCCCTTCAGTGGATACACTACATGCGGCAAGGCCCTTCAGTGGATACACTACTTCCTGACAGGCAGAACGCAGTCTGACTCCCACCACACCTGTCAGAACCTACAGAGATCAGCTGTGGAGTACCAAAGGGATCATCGTTGAGTCCCAAGCTGTTCAATATCTACATGGCCCACTTGCCCCAATCGTCTAACTACAGATTGAACATTGTCTTCTATGCCGATGACACCCAGCTTATCTCCCTGACCAAAAACCCAACAACAGCCAAGAAGAACTTCAAGACGAAATGGAAGCAGTCGCCGTTTGGATGAAGGATAGTTGCCTTAAGCTGAACTCAGACAAGACCGGCATCCACATCCTGGGACCCTCCTCAGCCTGGGCCGACTCCTGGTGGTCCTCAAAAATTGGCACCCCCCCCCCCCCAGACTACACACGCAACCACGGATCATCCTCGACTCACCGCTCACCATGACAAGACAGGTCGACTCCGTGGCCTCCACCGGTTTCCACACCCTCCAACTCCTACGAAAGATCTTCAGATGGATCCCAAGCGACTCCCACAAAACTGTGAAACACGCCCTGAGCACAAGCAGGCTCGACTACAGCAACGCCCTCTATGTCGGAACCAAGAAGAACCTGAGCAAGCTACAACAAATCCAGAACACCTCTGCCAGACTACTCCTGAACATCCCCCGCCAAGAACATCACAGGACACCTGAGAGATCACCACTGGCTCCCCGTTGAGAAGAGGAGCTGCTTCAAGCTCCTCATACACACTTACAGAGCCCTCCACAACCTTGAACCCAGCTACCTCAACCACCACATCACCTTTTATTCCCCTACCAGACCTCTTTGCTCCTCACAGCAGTCGCTCGCCCCGTACCCTCCATAAGGAAGTCCTCGGCTGGAGGAAGATCTTTCACCTACCATGGGCAAAAAGTTGGAACACCTTACCTACCCACATCAAACAGTTGTCATTGCTACCTCAATTCAAGAAGTACTTCAAGACCTGGCTCGTCAACAAAACCTTGAGAACCTACCCCACAGCACCTTTAGACCTTACGGGTGAGTAGCACACTCTAAAAAAATGATGATGATTGATTGAATGTACATGGCAGAAGAAAGCCTTCAAAGCTAATTGAACTGCCAGCAATTCCAAGTAGGCGATGCAGAAGCTCGGTTAAAGGGGTGTTCAAAAACCCTGAACAGTCATGTATTTTAGATGTGCCCACCAACCCATGAGAGAGGCATCTGTGTGAATAGTCACTTCGGAAACCCATCTTAAAAAAAGAAAACAAAAAACAACAAAAAAAAAGCCAGTCCACAGCGAATTGTTGCTGTGTCCACCACTGCAGAGATCAGGGTGCTGGTCAAAATCAACACTAGATATTCTCACAGATGCTCCGCTTGTGACCACTGTGCTGCTAGGCACTCTTGAAGCAGACCCATGCATAAGTAGGCATGGGGAACAAAGGCGAAGCAGGATGCCATCACTGTTCCGACTGTTAGCTGACAATCTGACTGAAAAAGAGGCAGCATTATCTGAAAGGCGTGGAGTCTTGTGGCACTGGTATAAGCTTTTAAGCTTTCCTGGTGAGTGAACTGAGTACTGCCCCTGGGAAAGGCTGTACTTGTGAGAGTTAAAGGCAGGATTTGTCCATGCGGATAGTGAAATCCAGATTGTGGAGAAGATCAAAGTTGATCTGTGCTTGAGCAAGAAACTACTGCTTGCTTACACTATCAACCAGTCATCAAGATAATGGAAGATGTGTATGCCGTTCCTCTATAGATGATCAACTATCACTATAAGGCATTTGGTGAACATTCTTGGGGTGGTAGTTACGCAAATGGCAGAACTTTGAAGTGAAAGTGCTGTCCACTTACCATGAACCTAAGGTACTAGAGATGTGCACAATGGATCAGAATATGGAAATAAGCATCCTTCAAATTGAGGGCAGTCCTGAAGCTGCCTTGCCACAGTAGTGGAATGACATCCTGAAGCGTGACCATGTGTAAATGCTCCGAAAAGACGTGTCTGTTGAGGGGACGGAGGTCTAGTATGGGTATCTGAGACCCATCTTTTTTGGGAATTAAAAAGTACAGGGAGTACACCCCCTTGCTGCATTGTTGAGGCATCACTGGCTCTAAGGCTCCCTTGAGCAAAAGTGCATGTACTCCATCTTGTAGGAGGCCCTTGATGGTTAAAGTGTTTGTGTGGGGGGATGTTTGGTAGTGGGGCGTGGTGGGGCAGTAGGCATGCTCTACACTGGACAGGACTCACTGGCTATTGTGGAAAGGGTACCTGCAGACATATCCCCAAAGGTGTTGTGTGGTCGGGAAAGGGAGAGGAAATAACTTCTAAGGTGGTGAATCTCCCTCAGCTGCTCCACCGCTATCCCTACCTTTGGCGTAGATTCCCCTAAAGGCACCACTGGGATATCCTCAGGAGGCTTATGATTGTTGTTGCTGCCTCCGGGTATACAGACGCAGCATCAGTGGAGGTAGTCTTGGCGTTGCCATGAAACTGTGTGCGCGACTAAAGGGCACACAGGGCGATGGAGGCTGGAGCGGACCCACTTGTTGGCTGTATCTTCTTTGGATTTTTTTTTTTTTTTTTTTTACAGCATCTGATCAACTTAGGGACTTAGGGGGTTATTCTAACTTTGGAGGAGTCTTAATCCGTCCCAAAAGTGACGGCAAAGTGACGGATATACAGCCGTATTACGAGTTCCATAGGATATAATGGACTCGTAATACGGCTGGTGGTAAATCCGTCACTTTTCCGTCACTTTTGGGACGGATTAACACCTCCTCCAAAGTTAGAATAACCCCCTTAATGTCCATTAAAAGACATGTGACCAGGTGCTGCAGGACCTCTGGCTTAAAGCCAAAAACATGGAGCTAAGCATGTCGCAGATTAATTTATGCCCTGATGGCAGGGTCAGCTTCATGGAGGGCACACCTGATGGTGGTGTTAGAGTGTATTTTCCCCCACAGCAACGGTCTCCTGTGCTTGAACGGATCTGGGAGATATTGGATTAGGTTTCTCTTTTCGCACCATTGAGAGCACAGCAGTCATTTCACTTCAACAGCTTGAGTTTGCGATACACCAGTAAACTGTAGATTGTGAGGTTACCTGTTTTCCTGCCACATCAATCTTTTTGCTGACTTTTTCCGGGTATTCCCAGTTCCTCTGGCCCATTTACAAGCGGCATGCACTACCAAAGATGATGTAAGCTCTCTGGCTGAGGAAGAAGAGGTGGAGGAGCAGGGCTTGGAGGCATAGGACTGGTGCCTCTATCTTGATGTTTCTTCAGCTTTGGAGGTGGAGTGGGCTCAAATGACAGTTTCTCAAAAGTCAACTTCCTCTGACGAATAAGTCTCTCCTGCACCAGTAGTGGAGGCTTTGCAGTACTTTTTTCCATTTGAGGATGAATAGTCTTTGCTGTTGAGAATGCAACTCTTCCTGCACGCTTTGAAGGATTCTCTGGACTCTTGGACCTTGCAGTCTGACGCTGACAGCCAGCATATGCATATGCATATGGCTGGGTCCAAACTCGGGTGGCATGGTGAGCAACAGAACAATGGATTAAACCCAGATCTGGGACTGGGGGTGAGTGTATGAAAAGTTTCAACACTCCGTCCATCATCCTTTTGTGTTGCTATAGTTGCCCTAAGTGGGAAGGGAATGCCCAGACGTGGGCCCCTTGCTCACTGTGAAACTGAATTCAAGCTAGTCTAGCTGATGAAGGGTGATACTCTGAAACCGGTCCTAGGATGCTGGTTTCCGGTCCAGGGAGGACCTGCCTTGGCAGTTTGGGCTGAACTGTTCCCATGGGGAGCGGAGTCAAGACTGATTTGCATATGGCTGGGTCCAAACTGGGGTGGCATGGTGAGCAAAAGAACGATGGATTAAACCCAGATCTGTGACTGGGGGTGAGTGTATGAATGAAAAGTTTCAACACTCCATCCATCCATCCATCCATCCATCCATCATCCTTTTGTGTTGCTGACAGCCAGCTGGGCATCAAAGGCTGTTTCTGCCTTCAGGTTGTCTTCGACATCTAGCATTGTCTCTGCTTCGAGGAGTCTGTTGGAGCCAACGTCAAACTGGCAGAGGTCGTTGATTGAGCTGTCAACGCAGGCCGGGTCTTGGGCAGCTTGCTGAGCACCAACATCAGAGCACATATTGGCTCCGAAACCTTAGATTAGTACCGGCCATGGCTGGCAGGCAGTGAGGGCCCAAACGACTGTGTTCAAATTGTGGGCTGGGCACCTCACCCCAGAGGGGCGGCGACAGGCTTGATGTGTTTTAGTACTTACAGAAGTCAACTTCTGGCACTGACTCAGCATGGGCTGTGGGTCTAGGACCTCGGAGTGTGAGGCTGAGACTGAAGTACACAATCTGCTCGCCGGCGACCCAGCCTTCTCCTCCTGCTTCCTCAATGTCTTCTGTGAAGTTATTGGGGGTTTCACAGTCTCAATGTTGCTCAATAGCAAGCCAAGCAAGTCAAGGGTTGCAATGATTCCGGCAGTGTTTTTGAAGCACAATGTGATGCAAAAGGAGCAGGAAACCTGGTTATGCTCCGGGACAGGCAGAGGGAACACACCAGGGAACAGGTGAGAGCTACCAAAGGGCATGCTCATAAGGGATGCCTGGGCATTCCCCAAAAAGCCAACTGACCTCAACCAGGCACGGTGCCACAGACGAAGCAATCACTCTACCTAATGAGACTGTTATGTTCAGTCTGCAGAGTTTTGTGACCTTTGCTGTGTGTCTACCATCGGCAATATCCTGAGGCAGGATGGCTTGGAGCTCCTCAGAGACGACGTGCAGTATCTGAGCAACAGACTCCAAAACCCTGTGGAAATACTGGCTCAGGAGGCATGCGGTGTTCCCAGAAAACAGTGCAAGACTGATGGAAGAGAAAATTCCCATGTTGAAGGTGTCCAGGCTCTTGGATTCCTTATTCAGAATAGGGAATGCACCACACAGTTAACCTTGGACATGGAGGTCTGAAACACTAGGCTCTGCATTGTAGGGTGCTGGGTGAGGGAAGCTGGATTCCCAGGAGGGAGCAGGATGAGGGCTGCAGGCAATGAACCTGAGCCCAGGTCCTGAGCAGGACATCAGTGAGGGCTTTATTAAAGAGAAGAAGAGGTTCCATAGGGGCTACATCAGTTTGAAGCACCTCTGTCAAGCTGTTATTCTTGACTGCCACAAAGGGCCTTGTAAGGTCCCGTACCTCAGCCACAATCCACAGCAATACTCAAAGAAGCCCCTTCCAGCATAGTCACACTTGGAGGAGAGACTAGGCCAGTGTCAGGAGAGGTGTCCAGACAACTGCCATCTGCCAGTTCCTCATACCAGTTATCCTCAAGCCACAGGCTCTTCCAGGGGCACTGGGATAGTCAAAAGAATCCGCAAACCCACCCCAATCATATTCCCAATGGGACCTGTCAGGAAAGGGAGGTGCTGACTGACTGGGAGGTTCTCGGTCTGGTCGGCACCTGAGTCCAAGTTGGACAACAGTGGCCCAGCTCCATACTGGAGTTGGGTAAAACGATGGGTCAGTGGCTCTGGGGAAAAACACGCGAGAATGAACTCCGGTGAAAGTCACAACCTCTCAATCGGAGCTGATCCGGATCCAGGAACGGATCCAAAGGCCCAACTGGTGCAGAGAGTGAACCCACCGGCAGAAGTCCAGTTGGGGCAACTGCTGAACCCATGGGGGCTGAAGGTGTCTCAACAGGGTGAGTCCACCAAAATATGAGGGGCATGGCCTCAAAATTCTTTTATGCGGCATGGGTTCTTCCGGGAAATTTTGAGAGAAGTGAAGCGGACCCAGACTCCAGCTGTGCGGCTGGAAGGTGTGAGCAGGCCTAGATTTGTGGCATCGCTCTTATGCCTTGTCCGATTACTTGGACTTGCACTATGAGGTTAAAGAGCCCTTAGATTTCTTTGATTTTTATTTTCTTGTGGGACTTAACAGACGATTTTGAGCACGACGACCACCAGAAATAAATCAGAGCAGGTGCAGGACCTTTCTTGCCACTAGGACCTGGACCTTTGCAGAGTTGTTTGGTATCATGCAACCAGGAGCTTCAAGGTAGGCTCCAGGGCTGCCTTGGGGGTCATCGCTGGACAGTCTGGGCAGGACTTGGAGTCACTGCCCTGCTTCAGTTACAAGCAAACATGATGGGGGTCCTTTGCCAGGATCCATCCTAACGCACACAGGTAGCTTTGCTCAAAAAGAATTTCAACAAAAAGTTTTTAAAAAACAGCAGTCCAAAAAAGACAGAGGTAGCTCTCTCCGGATCTGCGCCGAGAAAGAAGAAAAGAACAGATGTCAGCATGCTGGGGTATCACCTACGTGGACACCGCTCTGGCATGCCAATGAGGAGCTGATCAACACCACCTACCGTGTGCAGAGGTACTGCTCAAGATTTTCCAGATACAGAGACAGTAGAGAATATTCTAAGGTAGGGAATCCAAGTTTCTATCAGATTTATAGAACTGTTCAAATTTTCCCTTTTCAAAAAAGCTTACCTACCCACCCCCCCACCCCCCGCCCCCACTCTCCCATCCCCCTCAAGCCCCCACCGCTCTACCCAGGAAAATTTCTGAACCTACACCATATTAGCATGAAGTATTTCTTTGAACCACTCCACCACACCAAAATCCAATTAAAAAGCAGATCAAATAGGGCACTTAAGGCATTAAGATCCTTAATAGGCTGCCTTGCTGCTATACAGTCTTTCTTTCCTCAATGATCACCAACTCACAATGGGCTGGGCCCAGTTTGGTGCCAACATAGACTAACCTTTATCAAGAAATCAATCTTAAGGCAGCCCCCTGGATCCTAGTAGCTAGCAGAATGCACCCAGTTTTGCAACCTTGTACATAGCAGCTTGCTACAAAGTGTGAAAAAGAATTGTGTATTCAGTGTAATGACTCCTTTAAGTGTGTAAGTAAAAACAATTATGCCAAGATCCACAATGACCACCTTTTAAAGGTCCTTTCTTTGGTAAGGGATCCACACAGCTTTGCCGGACATCAACTAAGTTCAGAGGCACTTAAAAAAAAACAATTGTTGTAAACAAGAGACTCCCATGGTGCTTGCAAGGCTACACATTTTTGTGGCAGTCAATCATTATATGTTCAATACATCTTTAAAAGTGCTGCCCCATATTGTTCCATCTCACCTGGCCCACTGTCACCCTGCAGAAGCGTTCCCTGCGGTGGAGGTGCAGAGGCCCCAGAGGCTGGCACAGAGGGCGGGGGCCCTGCCCCACCCCCCAAGAGCATGCAGGACGCTGGTGGGGGCTGGCCTCGCTTCAGTAACACTTTGTGGTCCTGCTGGCAGCGAAAGCGGGGCGGCACCTCCCGTGGCATGTAGCGGGCAGCGCTGGAGGCTTGTCCGTTCGGCACTGCCGCCACCCTTTTGGCATTGTTGCCACCATTGACAGGTGGCGACGGGGCACTGCCAAGTGGGCTGGCAGCCGGCGGTTGGCTGAGGCTTGGTTTCGTCACGTCGGGCACTTGGGAAAAGAAAAAGAGCGATCAGTAATGGCCTCAGACTATAGCCCACAATATCATAATTACAGCGTACATGGAATTTTAAGAAAAATTACATAGTGATTGAGATCCAAAGACAGAACTGAGCTTGCTTACTTGAAGTGAAAGTATTCTCACATGGAACATGAGCCTGAACCACACTAAGGTTTATGAATAATATTCTATAAATATCCTGGGCCTTTTGTCACGAAACACCTATATTTTCATTATTCCCTGAAGACTAATGAGAGAATTGAGGGGAAGACTCCTCAGTGACGACAATGGCACACACTTCCTTTGTCTAAAAGTGAAACTCAAATTTTTACCTTTGGTTTTTTGTTCCGTGACCTGAAAAATGCAAAGAAAATTGAAAATTAAATACTGGATGAACACAGAAAATTACAAATGCCAACAACATCACTGGATATAAAAAGTCCAGGCTCAAAAAGCTAGGAAAATACTGTAAACTGCAGGCCTGGCTGCGATGTAGCAGTGTACAGACGTGCTGCAAATTAAGAAAAATGTTACTTACCGAGTAAGCATCTGTTCATGGCATGTAGTGCTGGAGATTCACATGCTCTGCATACTCCTGCCATCTAGTGTTGGGTCTGGAGTGGTGCAAGTTGTTTTTCATCTAACAAGCAGAGTCAAGGGATTGAGTGACTCCTCTCTGTGATGATGCACATGGGCATCGACTCCTTTGTTAGATTGTTTTCACGCAGGCAGGTGAGAAAATAAGTGGTGAAGTATAGAGAAAGATGTCCATGCAAATGTAACTACATACGTACAAAGATATACAAATAAAATGTGACTGGAATGGCCACAGGCGTCCGGGGAGGAGTACATGTGAATCTACAGAACTACATGCCACGAAAAGATGCTTACTGGGTAAGTAACATTTTCCGTTCAAAGGAATATGCGGCTGTAGATACACATGCTCTGCAAAGACTGTAAAGCAGTCTCTCCATAAAAAAGGTGGCTAACCTGTGGGAGTTGCAGTTGACTGGAAAAGTGTTTGCAGAACAGCTTCACCTATGTTGGCTTCCTGGCATGCTAGCATATCCACACAGTAATGCTTTGTGAATGTATGTGGTGTAGACCAAGTAGCTACCTTACAAATGTCACCTCTAGGGATACTTCCAAGGAAAGCCATAGTGGCTTTATTTTTCCTAGTTGAATGTGCTCTAGAAGTAACAAGTAACGGTCTTTTTGCTTTAGCACAGCAAGTCTGTATACACTTAACTAACCATCTAGCTACGCCGTTTTTGGATATTGGACTGCCTTTGTGAAGTAGTGAAAAGGCTGCAAAGTACTGTTTAGTTTTCCTAAACTCTTTGGTTCTGTCAACAGAAAACTTGAGTGCTTGTTTAACATCTAGAATGCAGAGAGCTCTTACGCAAACAGTCAGGCTGTGGAAAGAAGACTGGTAGCTCAATGGATCGGTTTATATGGTACTGTTAAACCACTTCAGGAAGGAACTTCAGTATGCGCGAAGGACTAACTTGTCTCTATAGATTTGGAAATAAGGTTCTTCCAAGGCTAGGGCCTGGAGCTCACCGACACTCCCGAGTGATGTGACTGCAACTAATAAAGGGACCTTCCAAGAAAGGTATTAAAGATGACATGAATGAAGTGGCTCAAAAGGACGGCCCGTGAGTCTGGTAAGCGCAATACTGAGGATCCAGATGGTGCAGGAGGCACCCTTGGTGGAATGACCCTTTTAAGGTCATTTAATTGTTCAGCAGTGTTACACCCTTCTAAGGCCTTCCATGAAAGCTTTAATGACTGCTATTCTGAACAAAGAAGCGGATGGAAGTGCAAGTCGAATTTGCTTTTTTGTAAAAGTAACAAATAATCTGTTTCTTAAATAGTAGCTTCGATGGGGTCAACACATTTGGGCTTGCAGTATCAAAGAAAACGTTTCCATTTTGCAGCATAACATGCTCTAGTTGTGGAACAACAAGCTTCCCTGAGAATATCAATGCATTTCACAGGCAATCCTAAGTAACCAAGCTCTAAGATTTCAGGAGCCATATCACAAGGTTGAGTGATCTGGGGTCTGGATATCTGATCTGTCCTTGACTGAGTGAGAAAGTCCGACCTGTTGGGAAGCTTCTCGTGGGGAACTACTGATGGGTCCAGAAGTGTGATGAACCATGGCTCACATCCCCAAGTGGGTGCTACAAGGATCATGGTATGAGAAGACTGCCTGATCCTCCGAAACATAAATTAAATGAGGGAGAGGGGGAAAATCGTAAGCAAATATCCATGACCAGTTCATCCATAAAGCGTTGCCCCAAGATAGAGGGTGTGAATGTCTATATGCGAAGCTTGGGCATTTTGCATTTTCTGCTGTGGTGAAAAGGTCTGAGGACTTCACCACTTTACTAAGTATGGTTGAATGACTTGTGGTTGGAGTTCCCACTCGTGGACTTGTTCCTACATTGGTCGTTGTCTGTCCCTGGGAGACGCTCTTCCACCAGGTGAATTTGGTGGTGAACAGCCCACTTTCATATTGTCAGACAGTTGTGACAATTCGGATGTCCACGTCCATCCTTGTTTCTGTAGGTAGTAAATGGCTATCATGTTGTCTGGGTAGACTAAGACAACCTTGTGAGACAGGAGATGCTTTCAGGGATAGAAATACTGCCTGAAGCTCGAGCTAATTGTTATGTAGGGATTGGTGACTGAGATCCAAGAGGCCCTGTACTGTGAGGTCTTTAAGGTGAGCGCCCCCAACCCGTCGGTGATGCATCTGTTGTCAGAATGACCTTAGCAACTGTCTCCAGAAAAAGCCGCCCATTAAACAGGTTGGTGGCTTTCCACCTTGCAGAAAACAGGGAGTATGGAGGTCTAACACTACTAGATCTTCCAGGTGACCCTGTGACTGAGACCACTAACGAGACAGACACTGCTGTAGGGGAAGCATGTGGAGTCTGGCGTTTGAACAAAGGTAATGCAGCATGCCATCATCCCCAGTAGGCACATAATAGTCCTGACTGTATGTGAGACTCTCTTAAAACTGGGGCAGAAGAGACTGAAATCTCTGAACATGGGCTGGGTTGGGGTATATGCTAACCCCAAATCTGTATTGAGAATAGCTCCTAAATAAGGCTGTATTTGAAGGGGTTGGAATTCGGAAAAGTTGAGTGTGAAGCCCAGAATGTGAAGGAGATCGACTGTCAACTGAGTGTCATATTGGCACTGTCGTAAGGTACTGGCTTTGATGAAGCAGTCATCTAGGTAAGGGAACAGGTGGATGTTTTGTCTTCTGAGGTGTGCGGCAACTACTGCTCAACACTTTGTGAAGACTCTGGGAGCGGTCATGATCCCGAACTAGTATTGTTTGCCTGCAATAACAAACCTTAGGTATTTTTGGTGTGTAGGGTGGATGGAAATATGAAAGTAGGCGTCCTACAGATCTAGAGACGTCAAAGTTGCCATGCTGCAGAACTGGAATAACATCTTAAAGAGTAACCATGTGAAAGTGTTCTGACAGGATGTACTGGTTGAATGGTCTGAGGTCCAGAATAGGCCTGAGACAGCTGTCCTTTTTGGGAATGAGGAAGTGTAGGGAGTACAACCCAGATGCCTGGTGTTGTTAAGGAAGAGGCTCGATGGCTACTTTGAGAAGAAGGGATTGAACCTTTTGTTTGAGAAGGGTGAGATGGTTGTGGAATAGTTTGTAAGTGCGGGGAGAATATTTGGAGGAGTGAATGTGCGCCAGACAATAAGCATGTTGGATAATGGAAAGGACCCATTGAACCGTGGTGATGTTCACCCATTCTGAATGAAAGTTTTGGAGCAGTCTCTCGACAGGTGTGGAGTGAGCGTGGGGTGGAGAAGATAGAGGTAGTCACTGTTTTGCATTGGGGGAACAGCCTTGGGAGGTGGTGCTCTTACCTCTGCCCTTGCTGTTGTTGCCTGTGTAGGACCCACCCTATAGTCACCCCTGGAATAGGCGTGTGGAGGCTGTCTGGTTTAGGAAGTAGATGCCTCAGAGGATGTGGACGTGTAGACGCTTATGAAAGTGGGACAACGAAAAGTGCCCCTTTGTGTGAGGGACCCATAGTCTTTGTTGTGACTGTGTTCTTTTTTTAGTTCCTGGTCAAAGGACAAGTTAAGAACACCTTGTCGTACTTCTGGGCTGAAACCAGAGCAGTGGAGTCACGCGTGCCTACTTCTTAGGATATTTTTATTGATGTCATGTGCAGCTGTATCTGCTACGTTCTGGGCACAATGGATGGAATTATTAGTGATTGTCTGCCCCTCAGCAACAAATTGTTGTCCTCTCTTGCGATGCTCATACAGGAAAATTGG
Source organism: Pleurodeles waltl (assembly GCF_031143425.1). NCBI lineage: Eukaryota > Metazoa > Chordata > Amphibia > Caudata > Salamandridae > Pleurodeles > Pleurodeles waltl. The sequence continues at coordinate 315,323,342 of NC_090443.1, forward strand.
AGTAGTGTCTCCATTTCATTCCAATGAGCCCGATCATATCTAGCCAGCAAAGCCTGGGAATTGGCAGTACGCCAATGGGTAGCTTCCTGTGCAGCCACTTTTTTGCCAGCAGCATCGATTTTCTTGTTCTCCTTTTTAGGAGGAGTCTCACCTATGGCCTGGCTCTTTGCACGTTTTGTGCAGTGGTGGCTACTATGGAATACGGAGGGACCCGTGACCTGATGTAAATGGGTCTGAGGGAGCAGGCTTATATTTCTTGTCTAATCTGGGGGTGATCACCCTAGAGGAGGCGGGCTCCTTGAAAAATTTCATCAGTATTATGAAGCATGCCAGGGAGCATCGGGAGAAATTGAATATCCCTGTGAGTAGATGTGAGCGAATCAAACAGGAAGTTCTGTTCTATAGGGTCCCTGTGTAGTTCCACATTGTGAAAAGCAGCTGCTTTTGCCACTACTTGCTGGTAAGAAGCAGTATCCGCTAGTGGTGAGGGACGTACAGAGTACTGGACAGGATAGGTCATAAGTGTTGCATGGATTAAGGTCATGTTGTGTTCCACCCAAATCTTCCAACATATAAAGGGGATCCTTGAGGGATATAACCTCCTGGAGTAGGCGAGGTAGTAGAACGAGGAGGTGAAGGAGGAGAAAGGGGTGGACGAAGAAAAGCAGGTGGATCAGGAGGAGGAGGTGGAGAAGGCTTGTGAGGCTGGCTGCTGGCCTTTTCCTTGCTTTTTTTTTTTTTTTTTTGAGGTGGAGAAGTGCCCAGAGCTTCTCCAAAAGACAGCTTTCTCTTCATCATTGCGGGGGGAGAAGCAATAATGTGTCCTGAACCCTCCTGAATACGAAGGTGGTACTGGTGAGCGTCCATAGTCTCCAGAATAGGTTCCACGGGAGAAGTTGTAGCCGTAGACGGACTGTAATCTTTCTGATTCAAGGTTTTCGAAACCGTGGATTTTGGCACCAAAGTCTTTGGTCGGGGCAATTATGTCACCACAGAGCCAAAGTTCGGAACGAGATGGAAACAATGTCTTGGGTCGAAGTCGAAGACTATGATTATGTCTAAGCTTTTTTCAGAGCTGAGCCGGAGGGCGGGACAGCCAAAATGGATTTTCAAAACCAGCCATAGAATGGTGGAAGTGGCGGTCCAGTGACCTCTAAAAGGGCTTTTTCCACAGTCTTGGGGCGAGTAGGAGGGGCCACAGTACTAACAGGTTGCGCAGATGTAACCTTGTGGTTTTAGATGCCCAACTGCATGTCTGAGTTCTGGATAAAGAAGGCCTCTTCCTGTTGTTCAGGTCGATGTTCGTCCCGGAATCCTTTTTTTTAGACCAGAAAGATCTGCAGGCATCACAGGTAGCTTCCTGGTGATCAATGGGCAGGTTACACACCAAAGGTCGGTCGGTGTGGGGAAGTTTAGCATGGCACCAGGGACATAAGCAAAACAGCGTTCATTCCATCAGCCTAACACAATGGTCGGTGCTGCGTTGTGAGCTAGGCCAGAGACAGGCAACGCCCTGGAGGGAGCACGGTCAGTGTCCAGACCAACAATTCAAGACAAGTGCTTAGACAGCAATGTGTTATCGAAACAATACCGTAAAAGAAGAGAAAGCGGAAAAAAAGATTTCAAACTGGAGCAAGTCGAAAGGCGGAGCGAAGTCACACTCAAACCTAACAGCAGACAGAAAACAATCTAACAAAGGAGACGATGCCAATGCGCACTATCACCGAGGAGTCACTCAATCCTGTGACTCAAAGGTTTTTTCAAAGAAAAACAGCTTGCACCACAATGGAGCCAACACTAGATGGCAGGAGTATGCAGACTATGATTATCTACAGCCATGCATGCCATCGAACAGAATGTTCTGTGAAATGCTCGACCTTAGCCGCAATGGCAGTGGAGTTTGGCGGCATGTCTCTAAAAGCAATGGTTGTGCATTATACTCTACCCTTTATTGGATGTGTTGGTGCTACTAGCTCCTGGTACTTGGGCTACCTACATATGTGTGTTACTGGACCAAACAACGTGGTGGTAGAGTGAGGCTCAGGCCAGTGACCAATGCTAGAACTGTCGGTTAGGACACACGGAGCCTAATAGTAGGGGGCCTGCTGCTGGCCTGTCTGTGAGATACCAGTCTGGTAGGCAGCCAGTGAGGTATGTTGCATGTTTCTGTCGTGAAACTAGAGCATTCTGCTGTGACAAATAAGGATCACTGATTGTGTAGAAGAAAATAAAGTTACTTACCTGTAACTGTAGTTCTCCAGTACTGGAATCTTTCATAGATTCAAATGCTTGAATCCTTCCCTGTCGTCAAGATGGGAGCCCCCGGTACATCAACACAGCTATACATACAGGCTACTGGAATGAAAAAACGCCTAAGGCTTTCACTTTAGTAGCCCATCCTTATTATGAGCAAAAGGACCAAAGCAAGGCCCAGCCAATCAGGCTTCCCCTCCTTCTAGAACCCTCCTGAGAGGAGCTCCCTTCCCTCAAATTTTCTCAAGCACAAGTGTAAGAGTATCTGAAGAAGACAGGAAAAGGTGAGCTTCCTAGGGGAGGAGGGAGGGTCGCATGTGAATCTATGAAAGATTCCAATACTGGAGAACTACAGGTAAGTAACTTATTTTCTTACTCCAGTATTGGAACTTTCATGGATTCACATGCTTAAATCAGAATAGCAAGCAGTAATGAAGCATATTGTATAACATTAATCTATATGTATACTTATTGATACATGCATACACACAAATATATATATATATATATATGGACTTACATATATCAGCAAAATCTTTAAAGAAAAGATTACGTAGGAAACAATAGCATATTAGGTAAACAATAAATAAGATAATAGAACGTTACCTTAAACAGGTAAAACAATGAATTTGAGGGCCGTAAAGGAAGAAACAAACCTATGCAATGTGCGCAAATTAAACTGGGCTGGCGGGAAAAAAGGAATAAAGAACTTACAACAGCTAACCGTTACTGGAAAAGATGTTGCAACACCGCTTGTCCCACCTCCATATCACCTTGCTGAGTTTCCTCCAAACAGTAATGCCTTGCGAAAGTATGCACAGACTTCCACATGGCTGCCCTGCAGATGTCCTGAATGGGCACTCCTGCAAGAAGTGCCATGGATGCAGCCATTTTTCTTGTAGAATGTGCATGCACTGGATTCTGCAAAGGTTTACCTGCCGCTGAATGACAATAGTTAATAGCAGAGGCTATCCACCTCGCAATTCCTTGTTTAGATAAAGCTCGTCCCTTACGTGGAGCACTGAAAGCCACAAAAAGTTGGTTAAACTGCCTAAACTGTTTAGTTCTGTCCAGGTAAAACTTCAGGCACCTCTGAACATCCACAGAATGTAGAGCCTGCTCTGTTGGGGTCGATGGATTAGGAAAGTATGTTTTCAGTATCACCGGTTGGCTTATATGAAAATCGGACGGGACCTTAGGTATGAATTTTGGATTTGTTCGCAAAATTACTCTATCCCTTTTGAATTGTAAGAAAGGATCCTGGATAGTGAATGTCTGTATTTCGCTTACTCTTCTAGAAGAGGTAAGAGCGAGAAGAGAGATTTTCCAGGATAGGAACTTCATGTCCGCCTTGTGGATTGGCTCAAACGGTGGTTTCATTAATTGAGACAAGACCAAATTAAGATGCCATGCAGGAGGTGGAGGCCGTACCGGAGGGAAGGACACAAATAGACCCTTAAGAAACAGTTTTATGATTCTCGCTGACCACAGAGGAGGCACGTTCTCTGTACGACTAACGGGAAATAGCTGCCAGGTGGACCTTAGTCGAAGAAATCGCCAAACCCGATCTGGCCAGGAGCAGAAGATAAGGTAGTATCTGCTGCAGCGATGAATAAAAGGGATGCACTTGAACCTGAGTATACCAAGAGCAAAATCTCTTCCACTTTAGATGATAACATTTGTTGGGACTCTCAACTACAGCTCTGGCAAGAATGGCTCAGCAATCCGAAGGTATATCTAGATGTGCAAACTCATGGTGTTCAGGAGCCAGGCTGTCAAGTGAAATGAAGCCGGATCCGGGTGGAGAACTTGGCCCTTGTTCATCATAAGCAGGGAGGGCATAACTGGTAGAGGGATGCTGCGGCTCTGCGAGAGGTGAAGGAGTTCCGTATACCAAAACTGATGAGGCCATGCCGGAGCAATCAGAAGGGACTTGCAGAGTTCGATCTTGATCTTCGCCAGAACTCTTGGAATCAGGGGAATGGGAGGAAAAGCGTAGGCATAAATTCCTGACCATGCCATGGAAAACGCATTCCCCCAAGAGCCCGATGTGGATCCCGACTTGCGAAGAAATGGCATTTCGCATTCTGCGGGGTGGCGAAGAGATCCAGACTCTGCTTCCCCCATCGGGCGAAGACTTGATTCAAGACTCCTTGGTCCAATTCCCAGTCGTGGCTGGACAACCGTGATCTGCTCAGGGAATCCGCAACGATGTTCTGTACGCCTGGGACATGTTCCGCTTGAAGGTTCACTTTGTGGCTGATAGACCATTCCCAAATGCGCTGAGATTCTCTTGATTAGAGCAGAGACCTGGTTACTCCCTGCTTGTTGATATAATGCATTGTGTTGCCCATCCGGATGAGAACTGAGGAACCTATTACTTTCGGGAGAAAAGCGCAAAACGCTAGTCGAACAGCCTTCAATTAAAGGTAATTGATGTGAAAGACCTTCTGATGTGGCTTCCATTTGCCTATGACTTTTAGGTGCTGGAGGAAAGCACCCCATTCCTCGAGAGAAGGGTCTGCAGTTATCATCCAAGGTGCTTGTTGAGGTAGAAAGCCCCTTTGCTAAGTGAGACTCCCGAGTCCACCAAGCTAGAGAGGGTATCATGGGCTTTGTTATCCTGATGATATCGTCGAAAGACCCCATGGATTGTGTCCATTGAAGATCTAACTGCTCCTGTAAGGGTCTCATTCTTAGATGACAGAAAGGCACCAGAGGAATGCAGGAGGATATCATCCCTAACAGGGACTTGAAGAGGCGAACTGAAACGCACTTTCTTTCTTGTAAACGCTTCACAAGGGAGATGAGCTTTCTCAGTCTTTCCTCTGAAGGTGCTGCATTGTTGGTGGAAGTGTCCAGTACTGTCCCTAGAAAAGTTCTTCTCAAGGGCTGGAATGCTGACTTTTCGCGATTGACCGTTCGGCCCAGCCTCGTGAACAGCTCGATACAAGCTCTTGTGGACTTCTGCGCCCGAGATCTGGATCTGGTTTGACCAGCCAATCGTCCAGATACCGGAAGACTTGATGGTTCTGTCTTCTGAGGAAAGCTGCCACTGGAGCCAAGCACTTGGTGAAGATCCTGGGGGCAGATTTCAGGCCGGAGGGCAAGACTTTGAACTGGAAATGGTTTCCGGCTACTGCAAATGAGATACCTTCTGTGGGAGGGATGAATAGGGATATGGAAATATGCGTCCTGCAAATCGAGGGTGGCCATGAAATCCCCTGAATTTAGAAGGGACAGAATGTCTGATAGGGTGATCATACGGAATGATTGCTTTTTGAGATAAGTGTTGATATCCCTGAGGTCTAGAATTGGACGCCAACTTTTCTGCTTCTTTCGGACTAAGAAGAATCAGGAGTAGTAACCCTTTCCTCTATCCTGATGTGGAACCCTTTCTATAGCTCCCTTGAGAAGCCTGGACTCGATCTCCTGCTTGAGCAGATGCAAGTGCTTCACCTTTCGAGGAAGGGGAGGCTTCGTAACAGGGTAGTGGAAGAACTCCAGGGTATGGCCAAACTGGGTGAGATTTAGGACCCATTGGTCTGATGTTATCTTCTGCCAATTGTGGAAGTAGAGGGAAATCCTTCCCCCCTAGTCTTGAGCGCAAGGGAAGGTTCGTAGTCGGAGACGATAGCAAGTCATTGTCTACGACCTGTGTCTTTTGGTTGTCTTCCGGCCTTTCCTCTCTGGGAAGCTCTTGAATAAGCTGCCTATTGAGGCATTCTCTGTTGGAACAGAGAACGAAAGGAATGGGATGTCGCAGAGACAGAAGGGTATCTATACTGGTGAAATCCTGGTCTATACAATGAGTAGCCTCGGCCTCTAGCTCCTCGGAAAGGCTGTCTTTTAAACTGCAGGGTGCCAAGGGACCTGGCCGTGTCAGTGTCTGTCTGATTGACTGAAGCGCATCATCAGTGTGCTTCCCGAAAAGGGCTTCACCATCAAAAGGGAGGTCAAGGATTTTGTTTTGGACCTCTGGTCTAAATGAAGTCGCTCGAAGCCAATCCTGCCTTCTCAGAACCGCAGAACCTGCCATCTGATGGAAAGCCGTGGTGGCGATGTCCATAGCACAGTCTATGATTTCTGCAGAAGACCTCTCCCCTTCCTGCAAGACTTTTCTGGCTTCTAATTTAGAGTCCTCAGCAGCTGATCCAAATAGGGCCTATCGTATCTGCCTATGATAGCCAGAAAGTTAGAAGCCCTCATAATAAGCGAAGCCATTAAGGAAAAGCGTTTTCCTATATTGTATGATCTCCTACCCTCCTTGTCCGGTGGGGCAGGGATTGGTGCTGAAGGGTTCCTAGATCTGCGTTGTGATGCCTGGGCAATAACTGAGTCTGCTCTGGAATGGCCTGTGAGGCAGGCCGGAGAGTCTTCAGGCGCCTTATACTTTGTCAAGGCCAGATAGAACCGGGGTGACCGTGGCCGAGTTCTTCATAACTTTAATGCCTTCATTCCAGATATAGTCTGGAATCTGCATAGATTTAACACTCTTCTGAAATGGCTCCTTAAAATCATACAGAAAGCAATCCATCTGCTTTGTGGGCATGGGCAACTCAAACCTTTTAGCAGCTCTTTCAAGCAGGTTGTGGAAACAGCCGATGTCACCAGGAGGGGAATCTACAGGAACCGGAGAGGGCGAGGATGGAGTAGGAATTTGATAGTCATCCCATTCTGTTACTGCATCTGGTAATTCTCCCTCCTCCCTGTCATCATCATCATCTGAAGAGTACAAACCCTGCGTAGGGATGAAAATTGGTGTCTGTGGCGGTACATGAGATGGTTGGATTCCTGGATGGACCGGAGTAGAAGCCACAGAAGGCGCAACAGAAGGCTGCTGAACTTCCAAGCCAGCTGGTGGAAACCGGCTTCTGTAATCATCCAACATGAGTTGTAGATCAGCTATGAGTGATCCTGGCAAAGAAACCATCTGCTCCTGATAAGGATACTGGTGTACCTGCAGATAGTAAGAGTGCGGATCATGCTGGGTGTCTTCCTCTAGATCCTGGCACTTGTCGTGTAGTTCTGATGGGCTATGAGCAACCCCGAAAGGTCCCTCATCATCCGAGTCCCATTGTTCCAGTAAATGCGTAGGTCCCAAGGCTGAAACCCTACTTGGAGATGTCACCAACGGTGAAAGGAAAGCAGACTTCTTAGGCGCTTTAACCCTCGTCGACGGTATCGTCGACAGCAACACAGATGGATCGTCGATGGGGACGTAGCTGGCACACTTGTCAGCATCACCGACTGCATCGTCGCCGGTATCAGCATCGCCGACGGAGACATCGCTGGAGAAGTTCTCGTCGACAAGGAAAATGACGACGGCAGAGTCAACGTCCTCACCGGCGGTAGCATCGATGAAGGAGAGGCGATGGGCGAGGCAACAATGCATGCCGTCAACGAGGACGTCATCGACACAATCGCTGATGAGGAAGACAATGCCGTAAAGACTGCAGAAGTTGTAGCAGTCAACGACGAAGCTGTATATACACCTTTAGACATTGCGGTCGACGGTGTCATCGTCGTAGGTTTTTCAGATGGCCTCTTAAGGACATGTTTCACCACAGGAGGTGGCGTTGGAGGCTCAGAAAAGGCTCTTTTGCTGTGCTCTGAGGAGACAGATCTTTCTTTAGAGTGCCTTTTAGAAGAATCAGAACTGGAGAGGAGAACTGGAAGGACTTCCAGCTTTAGAGGACACCCGTTTGGTCTTCCTGTGAACCTTTTTTGGAAGATCTTCTGAGTGGGGTTGAGGAGATCTGCCTCTTTTCTGTGGTTTTCTGGAGGAAGTTGTAGATTCCTCACTGTCAGAACCAGACACTTAATTAGATCTGGACTTCAACTTCTGGAGCCAAATTAGTAGCCTACCCTCCCTGTCTTTGAGGGTTTTGTTAGAAAAGGTCCTGCAAACTTTGCAGTCTTTGGCTACATGGTCAGGTTAGAGGCAATAAATACAGTCCCTATGTGGGTCCTCAAAGTGGAGCCTTTTCTTCCCACAGGTCTTACAGGCTCTGAAGAGGCTTTTTCTTCTCCTTATCAGACATGGTGAATTCTCCTCAAAATAGACTTCCCTTAAGTAAAGTAAGAAGACATCTTACTTGCTGTAAGAGATCCTTTTTCTGAGGAAAAATAGCAAAAATTAACTTCTCTGAAGTGTTGACTGAGCAGAGCTCAATGGAGACTTCCTAGCATGACGTGCGGTAGAAAATCTGAGGGAAGCGAGCTCCTCTCAGGAGGGCTCTAGAGGGAGGGGAAGCCTGACTGGCTGGGCCTTGCTTTGGTCCTTTTTCTCATAATAAGGATGGGCTACTAAAGTGAAAGCCTTAGGCCTTTTTTCATTGCAGTAGCCTGCATGTATAGCTGTTTTGATGTACCAGGGGCTCCCATCTCGACGACGGGGAAGGATTCAAGCATGTGAATCTATGAAAGTTCCAATACTGGAGTAACACCTCTTACTCCATTGTGCCATGGTACTGCGATTGGAAATGAGCTCCTTTATGTGGTGATAATCAACAGGCTAAATCAGTGTGCAGTGTGATGCAGGCACTTCTGTGCAAAGCTAGTGTCTTCTGCAGTAGGCTCTTTGTGTGAGGGCTTAATACGAATGTAGCAAAGTGCCCAAAAGTCACAGACCCACTGTAGAGTTGAAGTGACTAGTTAATAAAAGGGGCCCCTTCATGACATTCCACATGTTGAAGTTCCAGTATCAAGTCAGCTAATCGCTTGCTGCTCATACAGACTCCTACATAGGTTCTACCTGAACTACCTCCCTGTGTTGCCACTCTTTGGCTCATTAATCTAGGACAATTCACAGCCTCATTTAAGAGGTGTAGATAAAGGTGATTCTTGGGACAGATGGCCTACTGTACAGAAGTGCCTGTGCCAAAGGCAGGTCAATGCATTGGTCAAGGGGCGGGCTGAGAAAATTCAGATTATTTCTCCTGCTACTGTGAACTACAATAGAGGAAATCAAAAAGGGACAGCTAACACCCCAATGTAGGGAAAACAAAACGCGTAAAAAAAATTAAGAAAGAAAAAGAAAAGCCAACAAACCTGTTAATTCATGTCCAACTCTTTACACGACAGTGCAGTGGATGACATTCACTTGTGACAGCTGGAATAATCTAGCTTCTTAATCATTGCTTCTGACAGACGGGAACCCCACAAAACAAGGTAACAAGGACAAGCTAGTGGTTTAGTGGTGAAGACCTTCACCATGAAGACAAACATTACATATCTCCTGCAATACCACTCAAAATGGTGACCCTTTTGTTTACTTATTTGTTGCCTTTTTGAACTTATCTCTTACAATAGATCCTATCAGAAAACAATTACACAGGGATCCAGAAGGATGATGAGGGGGAAAAAGACAACACTCCTGTGACTTCATTTTAAGAGAACATGTGTTAATTTTCACCATGCATGGGTGAAGTTACACTTGTATGGATTATTCACAAGATATTCCTACTCAAACCGGTCCAACATAAACACAACAAATAAACTGACTAACATGCATGGGAGACACCTTTTTTGTAATCTTATGAGTGCTTATTTTACTCAACATGTGTAAAATATTAATGTTAAGAAATTATAATCATTGTTAACTTTTGCAATCATCTTTCCAGTGCAAAATATTTGTCCATAACATCTCCCACTGGTACATTTCCGGTAACAACTGGGATATCAATCCACATTTCCGCACACTTCGCACCACTTACACTTCACTCTCAATAGTAACTTCAGTGCAATAAATACATCTGTACACATTTTTTAACACTCAATTTAAGTTCCTCTTAAGCAAAAAATAGATTACACTGTCTGGGAACTTGCTTGAAAGCAGACTTGCAATCTTACTTGAAATGCCTTGAAAGCATACTTGCAATCTTACTAGTAAGTGAAGGTGTTGAAAATGTATAGCTGTAAGTGACTAAGTGATGAGTGCATATGCAAGTTCACCCATTGCCAAACCGTACAAACTCCCATAAACAACATGCGTATTTCTGAACAGACACCAAGTTAAGACATTTGCATACTATTTCCATGCCAACGCTGGACAGTCCTCTGGAACACCAACATCTTTAACTAAGGCTAAAAAGCACATCAGGTTATTTGGGTGCACTCTCCATCCCATAAAGGAAGAGTCCATGTTTATGGTCCCCTGCGACTGAGGGTCGACAAAAGGCTGTCAAGTGACTACCATCAGCATCACTTCTGGCAGTGTGAACCACCAAAAAGTCAAGTGGTATGTTGCCTGTAATATACAGGGGTTGTCCAGTGCAATGTTGTATTTTCGTTTTGACCCCCTCCCCCCCCCCCCGCTCCCCACCATCCCCCCCATCCCCCTCCCGGGTTATCGTCCTTGTTTTTACAGGGTTCCTGAACTTTTTCGCAGGACACTTGGTCATCCGGTTTGTCATGTGCAGGAACTGAACCAACCTCTCAATTTTAGACGGAGCCCCCACCATAAAGCCTTCTTCCGCTTCTATAACATACAGCTTAACCTTAGGATGTTCTGAGGTGCTCTGTGGGTTACTACTGCATGATATGGTTTTGAGTCATCCAGTGGTAAAGCTTTCACTAGGTACGGCTCAAAAGATAGTTTCCTAGGTGCCAATACTACAGTCCTGGAAGGGATCACCTACCTCTTCAGCTGGCAGCTCAAGTAAGGATTCTGGGGATCTGTTTTATTCTCCTGGGCCAAGTCAACGCACATTGACAGTTCTAGTGAAGTTAAGTGCACTGTTGACCGCCTTGGAGCTTTAGGAGTAATGTCTTGAGACCATTGTTTTAGGATATGGGGAAAACTCTGGGATCCTCCGATATGGTCTACTCTCTTCCCCCCGTTTCATTGGTGCTAGGCATGTCTTTAGCTGTGCTGGGGTATACAAGTATGTGTGCTATCTGAGGATGCATGTAAGTGTCATCTGCAGGCCAGGCAGTTCCAGCGAGTGTGTTGGTTCACTCAACATCGAAGCAGGAGCTGCTAGATTTTTCAATACCAACTTTGGGGCCGTTTTCAAAGCCAATGTCTCAGGGGAAAGAGGGTGTTTTGAGTCTTTGTGCCCTCTCTTCGAGGCATTGCTATAGCCAAGATGGGCTAAGTGGGCGTGGGACAGTGGACGGTGCTAACTGTTGAGGCCTTTTCTGGACACTTTTGTGGCTTGAATCAAAGATACATCTTTGGTTCTCCCCACACCTAAAAATTGTGATACACCATGGATTGTTTTAGTTTCCATTAATGTGAAATGCTTAGTTATTTGCTTAGGTAATCGGTTTGAACATTTTGATTTTCCAGAATATGATGGATTACAAGAGTAATATTTGACTCCTATAACTATGTTTTGTGGGAGTTTTGACAACGGTAAGGAGGCAGGTCCCACTTGTTTGTACCGAACACAGTAGAAGTACCTTTGTCATTATTTGCACCACTTGATTCAGAGTAGGACTTCGTAACACTGTTAGCGCCAGAAAGAAAGTAATCAGTTCAACGTGACAGATTTGTTTTACCACCTCCTCTGGAGACCAGTAACCTCTGATTGTCAACTGTCTGAGGAGCACTCCCGGACCTGTGTGTAAGACATCTGTAGTGACTCCGGGGACTGGAGGTTTGCAAGTTTTTCTTCCCAAATACTGCAGACTCCACCACCATAACCTTGTTTTTCCATTTGGATGAAACAGCCACTAAATCCTACTAGCCCCCCTCCCTCCCCCCGAGGCCTTCAGTTGGCACCAAGGACTGTTTAATTATTCCTGTACTGATCTTCAGGTGTAGACAAACACTGGGCATAAAAAGGATATAGGACACCATTATTCGCAACAATTTCATCACTGTTCACTGTACAGACTAATGGGTGGAAAAAGAGAATATGATTTTGCAAAGATATTCCTCTCTTTTGTGTTGGTTTTCATTATGCCATTGCTGTATTCAGAGCTGCGCCCAAGAATGTTATGTGTTGCTAAGAGATGACTGAAACTGATGGGGAATCCCAGATGTTATATTAAGTCTGCCACCTTCTGAATACTCTGACAAAACAGCTCCCCCCGTTCACTATCGAGTTATCCAGGAAAGCATATATGTGAATGGTCTTGTCTCATATGCTGCCACAGTCATAAGTCAGTTTATAAACAAGCTTGATGATGATGATGATTTTCTTCCTAATTGTAGCACTTTGAACTTATAATTAATTCCTAACATCAGAAACCTTAAGTCCTTTCTGTGAGTTGGATGCACTATAATGTGAAAGCACTTGTACTTTAGGTCAGTTGTCATCAGAAAGTCATCCTTCTCCAGGAGTGGTCTAACTGCCTGTAAAGTAGTCATCTGGAATCTGTTTTTACAAACATGTTTATAAATGATTAGGTCTAAGAGTCAAGTCCTGTGAGTAACAGGAATAACTGAGTACAGAATGTACAGTACAGCCAATTGTCTCTTTCTTGAATAGGCACTTAGGTTTCCTTTTTCACATCAGTCTGTATTTGGAAGGTTTTTCATAGCATTCCTGCAACAGTGGAACACTAGCTGCACTGGATGAGGCGCCAGGGTGAATTCATCAGTGCCATCCTGCACCCACCCCGGAGTACCGACTCCACTTCAGTCTGTTAGAATGGATTTGGAAGGTTTTCCATAGTATTCCTGCACCAGTGGAAGACTAGCTGTACTGGATGAGGCACCGGGGTGAATTCATCGGAGCAATACTGCACTCACCCCAGAGTACCGACCTCTATTCCCTGTCCATTTTTCTGTGCATTTAGCAGCAGTGATGAAGAAACAACCACCAATCTAAGGCAGTCTAGCTTAACAATCTAAACGGAAACCATTTTAATGTGACCATCCTTTAAATCAGGGAGGCAGTTGAGATCAGTGAGGACTCGGTAGGTAGACAGATTATCATAGATGAATATGGTTAACAAAGGCAAGTAATATTTTCTTCTGATGGATACTTTTACCTACAGGTTCTTCACCGATTTAAAACGATTCCAATTAAGTCATTCTAACAGGAGGTAAAACTGAAGGAACGGTTAAACAAGGAAATCCAAGAGCACACAGCTTAGATGAGAAGGGATAGCTGTTTCCATGAATCCAAGCAACAATGCTTAGTAAAGGGAAGCCCATGTCACTGCACAACAAATTTGGACCTATGGAACATCGTTGGCAAGCGCTGACAAAGAATACTTTACTCTGGTGGAGGTGTGTACATTCATCTAGCAGTTGCTCTTTGGTAATAAAACAGCTGGCCGTCACATTTGCTTGTCTTTGGTGCAGTGAACATAATAAACAACTGCCTTATAGGATACAGCCAGTGTAATCTGTCCTCATCCTTGGAGGATGGGGTTGAAGAGAAAAGGTAAGACAGCTGATTAACTGCCACAGATGAAAAGGGGCTCGTACTTTGAGAAGGATAGCTGATTTAGTTCAGAGGACCAATTTATCTGGCGAAGAACCATGTGAGAGGCGGGTGCAAGCTCAATACCTGCAACTCAGTGATGTGCCTGGCCAAAGTAACAACAACAAGGACACCAGACTTAAAACAACAGATGTAAATGGCAAATGTGGAGGGGATCAAAGGAGCACTCATTAAAAAACTTCAGAACAAAGTTTAAGTCCCATGGGGGGCATAACATGAGCAGTCAATGGAAATGACTAGTGTCAGTCATTTCAAAAACCTGATCTTTTGAAGTCAGAGGAAAGACAATAAGGCAATACAGTAACCCCAGTCAGTGCCCAATGTACAACCCTACTGAGCCAACGATAGACTAATTATTGACCTCTGACAGTCACTCTTTTTCAGGGGTGTACATTCTGCTCTAAACATTAAGTGATAAAGCTGTTCCATCTACCTGAACAAGCTGACTGTGTAGAGGTGATGAGCCTAGAGAGTAATGTTGTCCACCTCTGGTGGCAGGCTGATGGAACTGAAGGGTCACGGCTCAATCCTCCAGCATGAAGGCAGAGGCTCTGGAGTTTGGAACGAAGTACCTGCTCTACATCCACAAGAAGAGGTCAGGTCTGAAAAGTAGAATGATCAGGGGACATAAACAGTGTAGCAGAATGTCTGTGTACCCCATCTTTCACAGTCAGTCCAGGAATCAGAGAATGGGTTTGGTTTGGTCCTGGTAAATCTTCCGTAGAACTCAAGAAACAGAGTATATAAGTGAACTCACAATCAAGGGGAAAACTCCACCTCAACCTAAACCCTCCCTCAAGAGACCCTACAATGGAAACTGGAGGGCACAGAATTGTGGAATGGCAGACATCTTCAGAGTAGAGAAGAAATCCACCCAAGGTATGCCCCATAGGGCAAGAATGTTCTGCATCAACTCCAGGTGCAGACATTACTTGTGGCTAGTAAGATGAAGCCAACAGACTGCAAGCCCTGATCGAACAAGTCTGCCAAGACGGCTGGCCCCTTGCCAGATATCATGCTGGGGTTCCCATGCCCAAAGTTTTAGCATTTCCCAGACAGAGAAGATAATCCCATACCTGACTGCTTGTTAACAAACCAATATCACTATTGTATCTTCCGTCAATATCTGGATGGACTAACCACAAAGGGTGTAATGCCTTTAGGACTCTGCAGACTGCCCTAAAGTCAAGCAGTAAAGCTTGCTGCTCTATTGACCACAAGCACAGGCCTGCTGTAGCCCCTGGGAAGATAGTGTACGACAGATCTCCCCCGTGTTGTAAACACTGCTACGAAAGACAACCACTGAAATGCTTGTGTGCATGTGACCAGGAGGGTACAGGAAACTGGCAGGCGAATATCCCTTAGGAGAGGAATGTGTGTCTCCATCCTGATACATCAATCATGTCACGAAAATCCTGGATCCTCTGAGAAGGGAAGGTTCCCACAGATTGTGCAACTCCCCTACGAACAACAGGAGAGGAGGCACTGAGTAGGTACTGGGTGAAAATTGCCCACATTTATGGAAAATCTGAAGATTAACAGCATGCATGCTGTTGCTTGCAGGTGATGCAATACTGCATGAAGCAAACAGGCTTTGAATAGCCACTTGTTACTTTGTGAAGTACTGAGATCCCCAAATTTCTCCTAGGAGCAGCAACCATCACCGCCACCACAGTAAAGACCCGAGGTGCTAATGTCACTGTGAAAGGGAGGGCAGCGAACTAGTAAACTACTAGGAAACACGGTACCTCCTGAGCATCCGAAGAAATGCATGTGCTGCAGGATGAGGGATATCATCGTCATGCACTTCCAGGGCCATAAGAACCCTGAGTCAGGGACAGTCTTATGAATTTTTCAACACAGAGGTAAACACTCAAGGTCTATGATCAGGCGAAGATCTTTCTTGGTAACAACAAAATACCAAGAGTAGCACCCTAGCCCAACTTCCTACTCTGGCACCAACTACTCTGCTCCTTTTTGCAGCAGGGCTGCCACCTGCTGCTTAAGGATTTGCAGGTGTTATTCTGTCAAAGGTACTTGTTGGAAGGGTATTTGATACCACCCCTTAGTACAATTTGGAAGATCTACTAATCTGAGGTTATGGCCTTCCAGGCCTACAGAATGGATAATACCCACCGTCAATCGGCCACATATTCTCCCATCAAGGAGACACCAAATCAGATTTCAAGGTGGTACAGGGAGAAAGCAGGGGAGGAGAGCTGCTCTGCTTCAAGGCTTCTTCCCGCACTGTGCCGCTGTAGAGGCGACAACCTGTTTTTTTGTTGGGCGGATTAAAGTGATGACCAGTGGATTTTGAACCCTTTTGAACAGCCTGCAAATTTCCAAAATGGGCAGTAGCCTTGGGCAAGTGATGAGATTCAAAGATCAAAAGTACTGCCCGCCTTGCATCCAAAGAGAAGTGTTGCATCCAAGTGTACATCGATAAGTTGTGCTTGCACCCTACCTGAAAACTCAGCTGACGTAAACTAGGTGTGTTTTGCAAGGCCACAAAAGAAACCATGGCTTTGACTACCAGTATTCAGGACCAACGTTATGAAGTGCCAGGAGGAGTCCTGACTTCGTTAACACCTTTTCTGGTTGAGAATATCTAGCCACCGATTTCTTAACGTTGAATATCCCCCAGGCGTCAGACTGGATTTAGTATTTTTGGAGCAATCCTCTTGTGCGTGGATAGCTTGCATTTTTGGACCCGGAAGTGACATAAGGAGTGCCTGTATTGGTGCCACCTCAACGCACTGATCTCAGTTCTTGACTGTTTTTCCACATCAGAAGCATGAAGCCAAACTGAAGTGGAATGACGAGTGTGCCAAGGTGAAGTCCTGAAAGATCTCTTCAATGTGAGATATACAGTAACTTAGAACAGATGACAAACCAATTTCTCCCCGGAGGAGGGTTTGCGTACTGTGTTGCACTAAGAAATCCTGGAAGACCAAATGGGTGAAATTCTCATCATGGCAGACCTGGCTGTCTATGCAGTAATGTTTGGCAAATGTGCAGCGATGCCCTTGTATCTGCCAGGCGTCAAAAGTAGGCAGTGCAATATTCTACCAGAAGTGAAAAGATGTAACCACCTTTGGTAATAAGGCCAGTTTGTAAGGGAACAAGGCTTGCACTGGAGGCGAACAAAGTGCCTGCAATGCTCTAACCCTCCTGGCAGATGTTATAACCACAGAAATACTGTTTTGATGGGCAGCAGTGTCAGAGCAGCTGTGCAAAGACTGAAATGGTGAACACATGAAAAGGGTGAGAACTAAATCAAGTTCCCATTGGGGGATAATAAAGGGCATAAGAGGGAACATGTGTTGCAAACCTTTCAAGAAACCAGTCAGATGATCCTGATCCCACAAACGCAATAATAACAGAAATGTAACATTTACCTCTTCCTTTCGGGAAATTGAGAGAAGTGCAGAACACACCCAATGTCAGATGTCCGCTCCACAAGACCAAACTTGGAGCAAGGTATTGATTTGTGGCATTGTTCCCTTGTGTCGCCTAGTGAATTGGATCAATGCAGATTATTCTAAGATCTTTGACTTCTTGTGGGACTTACCTGAAGAAGTCCATGATCACAACGATAATTGACGCGAGCGACTCCAGGAGTGGTCCTGCAATCTCCTTCGTGAACATTGCCTAGAGCTGCATGCAGTCGTGTAGCGAGTGGCCAGAAGCTCCATGGCCCACTTGTGGATAGCACTTAGAGTCATGGTCCTGCAATCAGTGGAGTCTTGATCCATTCCAGGCACCACAGACACACCAAATGGAGGTCTGACATTTGCCTGTGACATTCTCGACAAGGCTTGAAACGTGTTGGCGTCTTCAGGGGCAGTCCAAAAAACGAGAAAATAGGCACACTGGTCAATTTCGGCAAAAGGTTGAAAAAAAATTGTCAAAAACGACTGAGGGGAGCTTGTCTGGAACCATGCTGATATTGTAGAAAAGAAGGAACTGAGGTCAGTGCACTGGGATGGTGCCCATTTAGGGATCTCACACGTCACTTTCAGCACACACAATGTGTGCTAAAAAGTTTCCAGATCCAGTCTGGGGAATATTCTAAGGTTAAGGATATGCAGCTAGAAGGCTCTATCAGATAGTCTAGCTACTTTTACAAAATGGTCTTTGAGATGGTCTGGCAAACTCAGCACCATTATTGCAGCCATGTTCACAAGACATGGGTGTCCTCTTCCCAGCAGGCAGGTATCACAGGCACTGGCCAAGTTGGCTGGTGAAACACTTCCTTCCTAACCAGCTCTAGTTTTTTGGATTCCTTGTCTGGTAGCATTGTGCTGAAAGTGCCAGGGTTTGGCTTAGTGCAAGAGAGGCATTCACTGAACAAAAAGCTCGGTCTCTATGTGCTGACATGTACCTCAAGGCAAACAAGTGATTCACAGTAAAGGCTGAAGAAGACTTATCCCATGCCACCTTTACCAGATCCAACAGCGCCTCACTGAAGGGCAACAAAGAGTCGGACAAAGTTGCAGTTGGTTGTAGAACCACTGTTAAAATATTAACCATTTATTCACCCTCTGGCAGAAGCAATTCTAATACCTCAGCTGCCTTTTTAGGATAGCCTGGTATGAATATATCTCTGGAGGTGAGGCGGAGGGTAGGCTGATCCTGATGGCCAGACCATATCAGTTTCAGAGGAAGTATCTAGAGAGATAGGTAGTCCGCAGTATTGGAAGAGGGGTTAGCAACAAATTGGCTGCCTCACTGCTGTCATCCGCATCATGAGATATTGCTCCAGCATTAGTATGGGGTCTGAGTCAGGACCAAGAATATACTCCATTGTCTGCCATAACGTTGGTTAGAAGTTTCAGCTTATATCTGCTGCCTTCTATATTCTGGGCCTCCCCCATACAATTCGTAAGGACTGCCTTCAACTTTGAAGAAATCTGATGTTGGGTCTCGACGCCAGAATGTCTCAGTTTGGTGCTGGAGTTGGTCTCAGAGGAACAGTGGGGTCAAATACCACCAGGGAAGGACCTGCATGCGAGAATCCCAAAAGAGCTTTGAACTGTACCACGGGGCCTTGATGCATGAAAGGGTGGACCGCACACCGAAACACCGGCATCACATGAAGGAAAAAGTTTGGATCAGCCCCCGGTGTCGGAAAATGCACGCAAACCACAGATGGCACCATTTAAGGTGAGGCCAGAAGAGGACCTGAAATGTGCACCAGAGGCAGCAGTGCCAACAGGAGGGTCTCTTCAGGCTGGATGATATGAACCATCTCTGGCTCAGAGACTCTACTGGAGGAGTGTGGAGGTCACTTATCTCTTCACCTCGAACACACTCAAGTGAGTCTGACATGCTTCCTCATCTTTATCACTTTCCCTTTTGAGGAATTCAAAAAAAGAAGACCATGACTTAAATGGAGACCTCGTCCTAGACACTGACTAAATCCAAAGTTCATTGGTGGGGCTTTTTCTTGTTTATTTTTTTTACCTTGAGCTCTCTTGTGTGGAGCTCAACATAGCTTCCGTGAAGGGCATAGAAGGAAGGGGGCCGACATCTGTGCCCCGTGGTTAGTGCTACACTGATCCTCTGACGTCACCCTGCAGTTGCTTCCAGTGCTGAGATGGCACAAGCAGCCCCTACCAGCACAGAAGAGCTATGGAAAAGTTACCAAATCAAATCGGACGTGTTAAAAAGGTGAAAAATCTGACAATAGAAGTTTCCATCAGAACCTGCAATATGAAGTCAAGAAAGCCTAGTTAGAACAGTACCAGAAGATAACGATCTACTTGCAATCTCAGGTGAATCCAAAGATTGTTTTAAACAGGTATTAGCTGTAGTCTTGCCTCCTTCCACTAACTAGGACATGTTCTTATGGATGAAGACACAGGGTGGGCAAAATAAGAGAAAACTAATTCCCACCTCCAGCAGCAGCACCCTCAATGTTTCAACCAGGCCATGCATAAACTCCAACATACTCAAAACAGCACCAAAGGAGCACTGGAAAGGTGGAAGGATGCTCAATTTAAGACTATTGCAAAATAACAGGCAGAGCTGCAGATCCACCTTTTATCAGAGTATGCTTTTTCCACCACAAGAATATGTATGACAATATAGCTGCAGTTCCACTTAGAAAGCAGAGAGGTAACTTGCCTGTAAGGAAAATATTACTTATCCTGTAAGAATCTGTTTGTGACATGCAGTGCAGTAGATTCACAAGCTGTGCATATACCTGCTGTCTAGTGATGGTCTCGGGCATGTGCAACTTGTTTTTCTTAAAAGAAGTGTTTAAGTCACGAGGTATTGTGACTGCACCTACTGTTGGCAATGAGCACAAGCATCAGCGCCATTGTTTCATCGTTTTCCCTTATGGCGGGTGAGAATGGAAATAGAGCGTAGAGATACAGATGAGGGAAGTGCAAAAAATGAAGAAAGGGAGGGTGGACGCATGTGAATCTACAGCACTACATACCACAAACAAATGCGTACAGGGTGAGTAACATTTTCCATTTGTAGCTGTAGATACACATGTTGGGCATAGACTGTAAAACATTTCTCTCTTAAGTGGTAGTGAGCTGAAAAATGCTACAGAGGACTGGAAAAAGTGTGCAGAATATAGCCTTGCCAATGCTAGCTTGTTGGCATGCTAAGACATCCACCCGGTAATGCCTAGTGAAAGTGTGTAGAGTAGACCAGGTAGCTACATTGCAGATATTAGCGATAGGGTTGTTACCTAAGAAAGCCATAGTGGCTCCCTTCTTGTGGGAAAAGTGGGGTTTGGGAGGAACAAGCAAATGGCTTAGTTTTGGTGTAACAGGTACAGATACATTTGACCAAGCATTGTGTTATTTCAGCTTCAGAGAGAGAACAACCTTTGAGTGGATTTGAAGGGTTTTGTCCTGTCAAAGTAATACACGAGGGCCCTTTTGACATCTAGTGTGTGAAGAGTCCTCTCTGCCATGGAATCAGGAGGTGGCAAGAACACAGTTCAACAGTGAGGTAAAAAGAAAAGACCACCTTGGGGAGAAATTTGCAGTTCCTACTAAGGACTACTCCAACTTTGTGAGCTTGGAATAAAGGATCTTTAAGGTTAAAAGCCTGTAACTTGCTCACATGCCAGAGGGAGGTGATGGCCACTAGGAAGGCTACCTTCCTTGGAAGGAGCTGCAAAGGACACAAGTGAGGTGGGTTAAAAGGAGGGCCCAATACTCTGGTGTGAACTATGTTGAGATTCCACTAGATACTATTGCTAGAGAACAAATACCCTGAACGGTTAAATCCTGTAAATGCACCCACCGCCACTCAGTCAAGAAAGCATCTGTTGTGATGGTCACTTAGGGAACTGGGTTGAGAAAGGCCAGCCCTGCAACAGGTTGTTGCAGTTTCACCACCACAACACACAATAGGTATGGCTCCATTTCAACACTAGATTCTCCCAATGATGCTCCGCTTGTGACCACTGTTCAGCTAGGCACTCCTGAAATGGGTGCATCTGTAATCTGGCATAGGGGAGCTAGGGTATCACAGGAGGCCATCATACCGAGAGGTGCATTGCATTCTGACCGCTCCTTGGTGATCCAGCTAAAAAGGGGGGAGCAACAAGTGGAAAGCTTAAACCTGGGCTAGGCTAAGATTTTCTGGTGACAGAATTGAGTATCACACCTATGAAGGGCTGGATCTGAAGGGGCTGGAGGTAGGATTTTGTGACACTGATGGTAAACGCTAGACTATACAGTAGGTCTATGGAGAACTGTGTGTGCCCAAAGCCACTTCAGTTAGGTTGCACTTTTGATTACCTAGTCGGCCAAGTAAGGGAATACGCAAATGCCATGTCTACTGAGATTGGGGAAATCACAGCAAGACACTTTCTGAATACCCTGGGGTAAGAGGTGACCCCCCAAAGGCAGCACCTGGGACGGTCATGAAGAACAAGTTACTTACCTTCGGTAACGCTTTTTCTGGTGGATACACTAGCTACCTGTGGATTCCTCACCTTATGAATTCGTCCTTGCGCCAGCATCCGACGGAAAGTCTTCTTCCTAGCTGTCCATGTCGATGAGGACGTCATAATGGCACGGCTCCAAGTGACTCCGTCTGACGTCACCGTGCCAATAAGAGGTCCTCGTCGGCGTGCTGATGTCCGTTTCACCAATTTTTTTTACGTGCCTTTGAGGCGAACAGGTGAGAACCGACCCTTAAAAAATACATATACACAAGAACACTTCCCATAATTGCATATATTCACATGAAATATAAATATCAAATTATACACATATATACACATATATAAACCTTTGCAACTATAACTATGTGCAATCAGGCAGGCAACGGGGAAGCGGGAGGGACTGTGAGGAATACACAGGTAGCTAGTGTATCCACCAGAAAAAGCGTTACCGAAGGTAAGTAACTTGTTCTTTTGATGGATACAACTACCTGTGGATTCCTCACCTTATGAATAGAGTCCCAAAGCAGTACCGCACTCGGTGGTGGGTGCCCGCCTGATTACACCAAGAAATCCTGCATTACTGAGCGTGCAAAATGGCCGTCCCTCCTCACCTCAAAATCCAAACAGTAATGTTTTGCGAAGGTATGGAGGGACGCCCAAGTTGCCGTCTTACAAATGTCCACTGTTGGAACCTCTCTTGCCAGGGCCGAAGTGTCCGACTTAGCTCTGGTGGAATGAGCTCTGATACCCTCAGGGGGAACTTTCTTCGCCAGTGAGAAGCAAACTTATATACAAAGGATGACCCACCTGGAGATAGTTCGCTTCTGGACCGCTCTGCCCTTCCGCTGTCCAACATACCCCACGAACAGCTGATCCTCCAGACGAAAGTCTTTTGTTCTCTCTAAGTAGAAACTAAGAGCCCTTTTAGGGCCCAACCGATGGAGTCTCTCTTCATCTTTAGAGGGGTGTGGAGGAGGATAGAAAGAGGGAAGGGTAATAGTCTGTCCCATATGAAAAGGAGTGACAACTTTTGGCAGGAAAGCTGCCCTGGTTTTCAGCACCACTTTATCAGGGAAAAACAAGGTAAAGGGAGGTTTAATGGAAAGGGCTTGAAGCTCCCCAACCCTTCTAGCAGAGGTGATTGCAATCAAGAAAACAGTCTTAAGGACTAAATATCTTAACGGGCATGAATGCATGGGTTCGAAAGGCAAACCCATCAGAAATGTCAAACCCAGATTTAAATCCCACTGAGGCATGTGAAAGGGCGTGGGAGGAAACTTATTAACCAAGCCCTTAATGAACCTATTTACAATCGGAGATTTGAATAGAGAAGGCTGGTCCGGAAGGCAAAGAAAAGCCGACAGAGCCGCTAAATAGCCCTTAACTGTGGCTACCGCGCAGCCTTTCTTTGCTAAATCAAGAGCAAACAAAAGAACATCTGAAAGGTGATCCTTTAAGGGATCTTTTTGATTCTCTCCGCACCAAACCACAAGTTTTGCCCACCTACCGGCATAAATGGGTTTAGTGGAGTGTCGCCTGGACGATAAAATAACATTCACTACATCCGGTGGGAGAGAAAAGGAACTCAGGTTGCCCCGTTCAATCTCCAGGCATGAAGGTGCAGGCTCTGGAGGTGGGGGTGTAGAACCTGCCCCTGCGACGAGGTCTGCCCTGAGTGGGAGACGGAGCGGAGGGCACGGAGAGAGTTGAAGGTGGTCTGTGTACCACACCCTTCTCGGCCAGTCCGGAGCCACCAGGATGACTTGGGCCTGGTCTTGGCGAACCTTCCTCAGAACCCGAGGAATCAAGGGTATGGGGGGAAACGCGTAAAGCAACTGGCCGCTCCAGGACATCTGAAACACGTCCCCCAACGCTCCTTGCATCGGATACTGGAGGCTGCAGAACAACGGACAGTGCGCGTTCTCCCGAGTGGCGAATAGATCAACCTGAGGCGAACCCCACATCCCGAAGATGTAGATGACCAGGTCCGGATGGAGACGCCACTCGTGATCTACTGAGTAGTGATGACTGAGACCGTCCGCACGTACATTCAGAACTCCGGCCAAATGATTTGCTATTAAGCAAATCTGATGGTCCTGAGCCCAGAACCAGAGTCGCAGAGCTTCTCTGCAAAGAAGGTACGACCCTACCCCTCCTTGCTTGTTTATGTACCACATTGCGGTAGTGTTGTCCGTCAGGACCTGAACTGACGGACCGCGAAGGGAAGGAAGGCCTTGAGTGCCAAACGTATTGCCCGCAATTCCAACAGATTGATGTGCAACATCTGTTCCGCTGGAGACCAATGACCCTTGATCTCCAGGTCCCCCAGATGAGTTCCCCAGCCTAGAGTGGAAGCATCCGATACCACTGTGGTCACTGGCGGTGGTAGCGAAAACGGTTTTCCTTGGGAAAGGTTGCCGTCCACCAATGAAGATCCGCTGCAGTGTCCCTGGAGATCCTTATCGAATCCCTGAGATCTCCTTTGTGCTGGAACCACTGCCTGCGGAGGCACCACTGAAGAGCCCTCATTTGCCAGCGTGCATGAGTGACCAACAGAATGCAAGAAGCAAACAGACCGAGCAGGCTTAAGACTTTGAGGAGTGGAACAGCCGCTCCATTCTGAAACATTGGAATCAGCGCCTGAATGTCCCGAATCCACGGGGGTAGGCCCGAAACAATGTTGTGTCCAGTACTGCCCCTATGAACAGGAGGCGTTGAGAGGGCTCCAGGTGAGATTTTGGTACGTTTATCGAAAAACCCAGATCGAACAACAACTGGGTTGTCATCCACAGATGAGACAGCACAAGCTCTGGAGACTTGGCTTTGATTAACCAATCGTCCAGGTAGGGGAATACCGCTATTCCCTTCCTTCTGAGATGTGCTGCAACCACTGCCATCACCTTTGTAAAAACTTGAGGTGCTGAAGTAAGCTCAAACGGAAGGACCGCAAACTGGTAGTGTTGCGACCCCACCACAAACCGGAGATACTTCCTGTGCGAGTTGAGTATCGGAATATGAAAGTACGCATCCTGCAAGTCGACAACAATAGCACCTGCGCTAGGGTCAGCATCTTGAATTTCTCCTGTTTGAGGAACAAATTCAAAATCTTCAAGTCCAGGATCGGTCTTAGACGACCGTCCTTTTTGGGGATCAGGAAATGTCTTGAATAACAACCCTGACCCCTTTCCTGCACCGGCACCAACTCTATTGCGCCCTTTGATAACATGGCCTGAACTTCCTGTTGCAGCAACACAAGATGGTTCTCTGAACAAAATGAAGGACGGGGGGGAAGGGAGGAGGGGACTCCTGAAAGGGGAGAGCATATCCTTTTCCCACAATCTTTAACACCCCAGAGTCCGTTGTTATCGACTCCCACTTGCGGAGAAAAAGACTAAGCCTTCCCCCTACAGGAGAGGTATGAACGATAAAGTGGGGAAAACTAGGGCTGCCTCTGCTGTTGTCCACTAGAGGAAGAGGATGAGGATGAGGATGAAGGCTGCTGGACTGCCCCTCTAGCTCTACCCCTACTCCGCCCTCTAAGGGAACGATAGGGTGGATTGGCAGGTTGTTGGGCTGAGTACTGGGGCCTCCGAAAGGCAGAACCACGTGCAAACCCCCTGAACCTGCGAAAAGGTCTATAAGGAGTAGCAATGGTAGTCTGTAAGCCCAAAGACTTAGCTGTAGCCCGACTGTCTTTAAACCTCTCAAGGGCAGAATCCGCCTTTTCTCCAAACAACTTCTCTCCATCGAAAGGTAGATCCAACAAAGTGGTTTGAACGTCCGAGGAAACCCCGGAGGACCTCAACCAGGCGTGCCTCCTATTAGCCACAAATGTCCCCATGGCCCTGGCTACCGAATCCGTCGTGTCCAGGCCAGACTGTATGATCTGCTGCGCAGCCGCCTGAGCATCCAAAAAAAGAGCCAAAGGGCCTCTGTACATCCTGCGGTAGATCTCTGACCATCTCCTTAGCAGAGTCCATAAGGGCGTGGACATACCTGCCCAGCACACAGGTAGCATTTGCAGCCTTGAGCGCCATACTGCATGATGAAAAGATCTTCTTTGAAGACTGCTCCATCCTTTTGGACTCCCTATCAGTTGGGACCACAGGGAATGTTCCAGGAGCAGACTTCGCGGAGCAAGACGCCTGGACTACCAAGCTCTCAGGAGTTGGATGGCGCGACAGGAAACCCGGATCCCCGGGTGCGCCCCTATGTCTCCTTGCTACTGCCCTGTTCACTGCTGGAGTCGTAACCGGCTTTCTCCACAGGTCCAGAATGGGCTCAGTCAACGCCTCGTTGAAGGGCAGTAAAGGATCGTCAGTGGACGTAGAGGGGTGCAACACCTCAGTCAACAGGTTGGTTTTCACCTCCGCCACAGACAAAGGCAAGTCTAAAAACTCTGCTGCTTTTCTGATCACTGTATGAAAAGATGCTGCCTCCTCTGTAAACTCCCCCGGGGATGCAATGTCCCATTCCGGGGAAGTACCCAGGCCGCTTGCAGACTCCAAGCCTTGATACTCATCCAAAGGCCCAATCTCACCTTCTTCTAACTGCCTGAACTCTTCCTCCTCCAGGAGTCGTAATGCCTTTCTCCGGGACCTAAGGCATGATTCCAAAGTCGGCGTCGATAATGAATTTACAGACGCCGAAGGCTTCGAATCCCGGTAGGGCACAGGAAGAGATGGATGACTCCTAGCATCACCCAGCACCGACGTCGGCGCCGACACGGACTCCAATGACGTCTTCCGCGGAGTCGGCTGGCATGAAGGCGATGGGGCCAGCCGGGAAGAAGACAACATTGACGTTGAATGACGTGGCGATGGCGTCGGCTGACGCGATGATGGAGCCACAGACCCAGCTGGTGAAGATCTTCCACGAGGAGACATCCTGGGCGTCGGACCGACACCTTCAGCTGGGCAAAACGGCATAAACTGAGCCGCCTTAAATGGCACCGGCGAGCCCAAGTCAAACACCAATGGCCCCGTGGGACCCGCCGGTGCACCAGCAGGAGCCATGGACTGGAAAACGGCATACATTGCATTTAAAAATGCTGCCGGATCCGCTCCTGGAGCCGGGAAAGCAGGATATTGCTGTTCTTGAGCCTGCTGCACATCCGGACTCCTGGGCTGAGGCGTCACAGTAGGTCTCACCTCTCATGTACTTTGGCGTAGAGTAGAAGGAGACCTCGACCAGCTTCGCTCCGACCGGCGCCCAGAGTCATGACGGCGTCGTGAATCAGGGTGACGCCGCTTCTTATGCTTTTTTGGCGAAGCATGGGACGAAACCCTCTTATGGCCCTTCTTCTTGGCTTTTGCCATGAAAAGCTTAGCCTCTCTTTCTTTTAGAGCCTTAGGGTTCATGCTCTGGCACGACCTACACCCCTTGACGTCATGCTCAGAGCTAAGACACCAGATACAATCCAAATGTGCATCGGTTACAGACATCCGACCTCCACATTCTTTACAGGGCTTAAAACACGATTTCTTTGGGGGGGGACATTGTAACCACCAAAACCCAACAGTAATCAACGA
Organism: Pleurodeles waltl; assembly: GCF_031143425.1. Classification (NCBI taxonomy): domain Eukaryota; kingdom Metazoa; phylum Chordata; class Amphibia; order Caudata; family Salamandridae; genus Pleurodeles; species Pleurodeles waltl. Next base: position 315,350,452 of record NC_090443.1, read on the forward strand.
GCCAGGAAAGAAAAAAAGTTAGTGTCGAAGGCACGGAAAAAAGGAAAACTGACGTCAGCACGCCGACGAGGACCTCTTATTGGCACCGTGACGTCAGATGGAGTCACATGGAGCAGTGCAATTAGGACGTCCTCGTCAACGTGGACAGCTAAGAAGAAGACTTTCCGTCGGATGCTGGCGCAAGGATGAATTCATAAGGTGAGGAATCCACAGGTAGTTCTATCCATCAGAAGTTGCCTTGTTGCAGTAAGGGGATGACTTCTCCCACCATCACATTGAAGAAGTGCTCTGATAGGATATATTTCTTGAAGGGCCTGAGGTCTCTGTTCTCCTTTGGGATGAGAAGGTACAAAGAAAACACTCCCTGCTACAGTGGTGAACCGGCACATGTTCTATGGCCCCTTTGCAAACAAGTGCATCTACTTCCTCCTGAAGGAGCTGATGTTTTGGGGGAGAGGGAGGGTCGGCGGGAAGGAATGTTTAGGGGTAGGGTGGTGGTGGGTTTCAAGCAGTAACAGATCTATAACTGAAAAGACACTGATCTGAGGTGAGTTCTATCCACCATTGAAGATACCCTGTAACCTTTCCCCAACAGGTGTGGTGTGTTCAAGAGGATGAGGTGTTGGAGATTGGGGGGGGTACACAAGAGTATGAGTCACTGTTAGTTAAGGGCAGCGCCCTTGGTGGAACGGCTTTTCCTCTTCCTTTAGAGTTGTTAACTCTGTACTGTAACTTCTCTAAGAATAGACCAGTGAAGGGGTTTGCTGGATTTGGCACCTTCATGGTACTGGGACCTGCAAAAGGAACAGCGGTTGGTAGGTGTTTGGAGTGCCCCCATGACCTTCGCATTGTCAGTGTCCTTAATTATTTCCAGCATCTGGTCAACCTGCAGTCTGAAGAGGTGCTCCCCATCAAAGGTCAGGTGGTGGGGTATCAATGGTGCTTTGGGCAGTGTCACACTTGCAAGCTGTATGTATTACTAGGGAATCTGGAGGAAGTTTGCCTCTAATTTATTCACGGTCTGAAGGTGAAGCCTTGCATTTCTTGTCCACCCTAGAGCGGATTACTCTTGTCTTAACCGGGTGAAAGATAAAGCCTCCATGAGAAAACCTTCAACCTCATATTTTTTGTGCATCTCCACTTTGTGACAAGAGGCTGTCCTCTCCTCTGAAGAACCACATGATATGAGGTGGTGTCATCTGGTGAGGATAAACTTGCAGGATAGAGGTCGAGATCAGTGTCCTCAGGGGGGCCTATGTCGTAATCATTCCTTGGTCTTCCTGTAGATGTGGGTCGAATGGTGTGTTGTAAGAATGTTAAATAGCTCCTGGATTATCCACTGCTTCCCCCCCCCCCTCACCCCCCATCCCCTCAACTTTAGCCCAAAACGTGGGGAGCCCTGAGGTGATTCAAAGGCTTTGCAGGAAGTGTAGGTGAGGGAGGAAGGGGAAGAGGTGGAGAAGGTAAACTGTTTGCATTATCCACTTTTCTACTCAAACTTCATTTATCAAGGCAGGTCCAGTGACTGAGGTGTATGATGCAGATAAAAGATGTGCGTAGTAGGTCATTCAGTTTGAACCAGAAGATGAATATCTTGAGGAAGAAAATGGTACTTACCTGTAGGAGTAGTTCTGCAAGCTTGAAGATTTTTTCTTGAATCACATGCTGCGCATTATTCCACAATCTAGTGTTGGGTCCAGAACTCTCCCTTTGTATAGTAGTCCTTTTTTGCTTTTCATTTTATCATAATTGTTAGTGGGCGTCAACAGTCCCCACCATTTGGCGCTTGTACCAGCCTCTTTCTACGTCAACAGCCCTGTCTGGAAAACCCCCCTCGTGATCCTCATCTTCAGATTTTTTATTTAATGACCTGCGGGCTTCCTCTGGCTGTACTCCTTAAATGTCTTCTTTGGGAGACGGGCGGGTTGCACATGAATCCAGAAAATTCTTCAAGCTGCAAAGCTACTTCTACAGGTAAGTAAGCATTTTGTTTTGCAATGCAAGTCTCTTGTGGATTCCCATTATGTGTATTGACTTTATGCACTTTTTCACTATGGTCTCTGGAGAGGAGGTTGAGCTTGTATACAGAGGTTGTGCTCTGTCGGACTTGTGCCTCTCTGTTCACCTGTACATCAATACAGTAGTGTTTTGTGAACATGTACACTAACGGCCACGTGGCTGCTATACATGTGCCTTTAATTGGAAAACTGGCTAGTAAGGCTATTGTCGCTATTTTCTTTCTGGTCGAATGTGCTCTTGGTTTTGTTTCTAGCGGTACACAGGTCTCTTGTAACATTGGAATTGTCTCTGTTATCCATCTTGCAATGGTGTTCTTGGTAACCGGTTCACCTGTGTTATTGTCTGTGAGTGATACCAAGTGTTTTCCTTTCGTAATTGATTTTGTTTTCTCGATTTAATACATTATCGCCCTGCGGGTGTCCAGTGTGTGTGTTATGCTTTTTCTGCTCCAGTCTCTGGCTCTTGAAAGTAACTTGGTATCAGAATAGCTTGGTTTGTATGGAAGTTGGATATGATCTTCAGAAGGAAGTGCGGGTCAGTACTCATGACTACGCTGTCCATGCGTATTTGAATACAATGTTGCTGAGTGCTTGTAGCTTGCCTTCTCTAAGGAGCTATGTCAAGGCAGTTAGGAACACAGTTTTCAGCATGATGAATTTCAAGGTGGCCTTTGTGGAGTGGTTTGAATGGTTCATCAATTGCGGGAGTACCACATTAAGGTTCTGTGTGCGTTTATGGGCATCCTTTGGTGGTGCTATTCTTTTTGCCCCCTCCAGAAACCTTTTTATTACAGAGGCAGTGAAAAAACTTCTCCCTATGAATCCTCTTGTGTATGCTTCTATCCCCGATGGCTGTATTTTTAGCAATGCATGAGATAGGCTGTCCCCTAACCGGTATGCAAGATATCAGATGTCTGTAGTTTCAGGTGTCCTCTCCTCTGGTTGAAGAACCTTTCCTCCTTGCATGGAAAGCAGGTCTTGTGGTACTGGCAGTTTATGTATGTTGTGTGCCTTCACTATTAGATCCAACTACCATGTTTGTTTTGCCAACCGGGGGCTATGAACCATTCACAATCTGCATTTAATGATCAACACTGGGAGTAGTGTGATTGGGGGGAAAAGCAGGAGCAATTTTCCCTGACCAGTCTACCAACAGATCATTTCCTAAGGAGTGGGCGTATAGGTGCCTGGATGCAAGTATTGGCATTTCACGCTTTCTGGCATTGCAAACAGGTTTTTCTGGTGCTCCCCTCTTTTTGAGCACCTTCCCTATCATCTTCTGATTCAGCCCACGCTTGCATGAGGTGGAAGCTTGTCTGCTCTGATTGTCTACTTCCAAGCTATGTCAGGTCTGCGGCTAGTGCTGCCAAGCACTTTGTGAATACTCCAGGACCTGACCTTATGCCAAAGGGTAGCACTGAATTTGTAGTGTGTTTCGTTTATTAGGAAGCGCAATAACTTCTTGTACCTAATTCAGTGGAATATGCAGATAGGCCTCCTTTACGTCTATGGTTGCCATATAATCCTCTTGCTGTTATTGAGTGATAACCACATGTAGAGTTGTCATTTTTAATCTTTGTTTTCTTATAAACTTGTTTAGGAAGCTGAGGTCTAGTATGGGTCATAGTGACTTCTTTGGTTTTGGTATTAGGAAGTATATTGAGTAGACTCCTTGATCCATCTTTTCAGAGTACATTTTCTATTGCCTGTTTTTGTAACAATTCTTTTGCTTCCTTCTAAGATAGGTTATTTCTTTCTTTGCATGGGTGTTGCACTTTGGGCCTCGGTGGTGGGTGTTGTACCAGTGTTATGCAACAGCTGTGTTGAATTATGTACAGAATCCATTTCTCTGATGTGACCTCCCTCCAGGAAGGATGTCTCCTAATCTTCCCTCTACAGATGTTGTGAGTTGGTCGAAGGCGAATTGTAGCTAGTCACTGGTTTGCTGTTGCCAATCCTTTTACTTATATCTAATTTTTCAAAGTTTCAGTGTTCTTAACTGAGGTAATTGTACTATTAAACTAATACAGTTTTGGGGCTTAAGGTGATTAACAATGCTTACTGCTACATTAAATTATCAGCCATTCGTAGTGTAATGGGGGGGGAAGCATGGGGATCTATGAAAGATACAATGCTAGACAAGAACATCTCTTGCTGTGCCAGGCTCACTCCTCTGCACAACAGAGAAGAACTAGGGCAAAGCTACATTGCTGGAGCTGTGACAACCATTACAGCTGCATTCCCACTTTTCACCAGAAGAAGGCATCTCACACAACAGAAGGAGCTGCTAGATCATCCACAGAAACAGTTCCACATCTTGCCACCAAAGAGCACTGCAGGTCTTCGGACTGGGGACGAATGTTAAGTCTATAGCCAAAAATGTCACTGATCATTAGTTATTTGAATAGGCATCTCTTCCACAGCAGGAAGTGAGCATAGCTGTGTCATCACCATAGGAGACAGCTTCAGGTTCTTCCACTACCAGACAAGCTGTGGCTAAATGCACTGCCAAGGCAGTCAGGTTCTGCTTTTCACTTATCCCATCATTGCATGAGCAGGACTAGATATGTTGTTTCACAGCTAATCAGGAGGGCATGGTCGGACATTGTTCTCAGAGAAGCTGTAATATCAGCTACAGATGCAATTCTTTTTCTCACCACTCCAAAGTGGAAAATCACACATCTCTGCATTGCTGAGGACTCAGAACAATATACTTGAACAATATACTTGTATCCATCAGGTTGCTCACAACTGTGCTTCAATTTAATAAACAACTAAAAACACTCCACTATTTAAAGAATACTAAATCGTAATGCAATTAAAGTACACAAACCAGCAACACCGCCAATCACATGTTGCCTGTGTCTTAGCCTTTAACCCTGCACAGTGATCCACTGACTTTCAGCTAGGTCTGTACAACATAAACACCACATACATGGAAACATACCCCCAGACATTACATTTCCACTTCTAACTACCAAACGTCACGGCTTTCTACCTCTCATCACAGGAGAAACAGAAAAAAGATGTGGCACTTTTACACTACATTAAAAGAGAATACAGCTATAGCTCCACTTCACTCCCCCCAAGAGGGACTGTGAGACTTTAGCTGCAGTTCCTCTCCACCAAACAGCACATCACATAGTAGGCAGAGGTCTGAGAGTAGCCAGCATCTATAGTCCCAATGTCAGCCCCTACAGACAAGTACAATACTGCTGTATTTGTGGGACTGGATAAGCAAGTAATTGTAACTGCACTAATATAGCCCTTACTACCCCCGACGAGGTGTTATATCGTTTTACATTATCTAGCACCCTAATCCAGAACCCAAGGTAAGTGATTAATTCAGTGGTTAAATGCTGGTTATTGCAATTAGTCGTGTGTTTTGAAGAAAAAACATTACATGCATATACTCCAGTTACTCTGTGATAGATTATATTAATACCAGTTAGGTGTGATCATTAATGGGGGAATATGTGGTTTCAAGTGAATGGTTGGTGAGATTAGTTAGTTAGTTTCCAGGAATAGGGTTTTAAAGCAGGAGAGGTTTTGATCCGTAAAATGAGGTGTCCACCTTTGGCAGAATTACAATAAGAGAAGAACGAGTTACTTACCTTCGGTAACGACTTTTCTGGTGGATACATTAGCTACCTGTGGATTCCTCACCTAATGAATACTCCCATGGTGCCAGCATTCGACGGAAATCTTCTTCCTAGTCTCTGCACGTCGACGAGGACGTCACTCTAGCCCACGCAACGCCTTCTGACGTCATACAGGCAATAAGAGGTCCTCGCCGACGTGCCGACGTCAGTACCAACATTTTTTACGTGCATGAGAACAACAACCCAATGCAATGAAAGAGCAAGGCAACATCCCATAACATTGTAAAATACACAACATTGCAATAAAATGGCTGTAAAATTAATATAACTTTTTTTTTTTTTTAACCAACAAATATATGCAAATCATATATATACACGAATATATATACATATAAATATATATACACATATAAATATATACAAGTATCCATATATACATCTATTGCAACCTTGAAGACCAAGAGGAGCGCACTCAAGGATTACTTGGTAAGACCAGAAAGGCAGCGGGGAGGCGGGTGGGACCGTGAGGAATCCACAGGTAGCTAATGTATCCACCAGAAAAGTCGTTACCGAATGTAAGTAACTCGCTCTTCTGATGGATACAACTACCTGTGGATTCCTCACCTAATGAATAGAGTCCCAAAGCAGTACCACTCCCGGTGGTGGGTGCCGAAATGGTAAAACCAAGAAATCATGCAGCACTGACCGTGCAAAATGGCCGTCCCTTCTGACCTCAGAGTCCAAACAGTAATGTTTCGCAAAAGTGTGAAGGGACGACCAAGTTGCGGCCTTGCAGATGTCGACCACAGGAACACCCCTGGCCAAGGCCGAAGTGGCCGACTTAGCTCTAGTGGAATGAGCTCTAATGCCATCAGGAGGATCCTTCTTTGCCAAAGAGTAACAGATTTTAATGCAAAGAACAACCCACCTAGAGAGTGTTCTCTTGTGGACTGCCTTTCCTCTCCTCTTGCCCACGTATCCGATGAACAGCTGATCCTCCAGCCTGAAGTCCTTCGTTCTATCAATGTAGAAGCTTAACGCCCTCTTTGGGTCCAAGCGATGTAGTCTCTCTTGCTCCTTTGAAGGATAAGGCGGAGGATAGAACGTGGACAAAGTAATTGTCTGGGCCAAATGGAAGGGTGAAACAACCTTCGGGAGGAAAGCAGCCTTGGTCCTCAACACCACCTTATCCCCATAAAATCTTGTATAAGGGGGTTTTACCGATAAGGCCTGCAACTCACTCACTCTCCTTGCAGATGTTATAGCCACCAGGAAGACTGTTTTAATAACCAAATACCTTAAGGGGCAAGAATGCATAGGCTCAAAAGGGGACCCCATAAGGAAAGTGAGGACCAAGCACAAATCCCATTGAGGCATAACGAATGGTTTTGGAGGATATTTATTTAGAAGACCTTTCAAGAATTTGAGAACAATAGGGGATTTAAATAACGATGGTTGATCTGGAAGACAAATGAAGGCTGACAAAGCCGACAAATAACCCTTAATGGTAGCCACTGCACAACCCTTCTGCGCTAGAGACAGAGCAAAAGACAAAACGTCCGACAGATGAGCATGTAAGGGATCAATCTGTCTCTCCCCACACCACATAACAAATTTAGACCACCTATTAGCGTAGATAGATTTAGTGGAGTGTCGCCTGGCCGCTAATATAACATCCACTACATCAGGCGGGAGAGAGAAAGAACTCGGGTTGCCCCGTTCAATCTCCAGGCATGTAGGTGTAGACTCTGGAGGTTGGGGTGTAAAACCTGCCCCTGCGACTGCGAGAGGAGGTCTGCCCTGAGAGGGAGACGGAGCGGAGGGCACAGTGAGAGTTGGAGAAGGTCGGAGTACCACACCCTCCTTGGCCAATCCGGAGCTATTAAGATGACTTGGGCCCGGTCTTGGCGAATCTTCCTCAACACTCGAGGAATCAAGGGTATGGGGGAAACGCGTAAAGCAACTTGTCGCACCAGGTTATCAGAAACGCGTCCCCCAACGCTCCCTGCACCGGATACTGGAGGCTGCAGAATAACAGACAATGCGCGTTCTCCCGAGTGGCAAACAGATCTATCCGAGGAAACCCCCACATCTGGAAGATTAAACAGACTTGATCTGGATGGAGACGCCACTCGTGGTCTGCCGAGAATTGGCGACTGAGACTGTCCGCACGTACATTCAAGACCCCGGCCAGATGATTTGCTACCAAGCAAATCTGATGGTCCTTTGCCCAGGACCATAGTCGAAGAGCTTCTCTGCAGAGAAGGTACGACCCTACTCCTCCCTGTTTGTTTATGTACCACATCGTGGTAGTATTGTCCGTCAGGACCTGTACCGACTGACCACGAAGGGAAGGGAGGAAGGCCTTGAGAGCCAGACGTACAGCCCATAACTCTAACAGATTGATATGAAACATCTGTTCCTCTGGAGACCAAAGTCCTTTGATCTCCAGATCCCCCAGATGAGCTCCCCACCCTAGAGTGGAAGCATCCGTTATGACCGTGGCCACTGGTGGCGACTGCGCGAACAGCTTTCCTTGCGAAAGATTGTTGCCCGCAATCCACCACTTCAAGTCCACAGCAGCATCTCTGGAGATCTTGACCGCACCTTCTAGATCTCCCTTGTGTTGAGACCACTGCCTTCGGAGGCACCACTGAAGAGCCCTCATGTGCCAGCGAGCATGCGTGACCAACAGAATGCAGGAGGCAAACAGACCGAGCAGACGAAGGACCTTGAGGACTGGAACTACCGCTCCATTTCGAAACATTGGAACCAATTCCTGAATATCTTGAACCCGCTGAGGCGGAGGAAAGGCTCGATTCAATGTTGTATCCAGTACTGCCCCTATGAACAGGAGGCGCTGAGAGGGCTCCAGGTGAGATTTGGGCACGTTCACCGAAAAGCCCAGGTCGAACAACAACTGGGTTGTTGACTGCAGATGATACGACACAAGCTCCGGGGACTTGGCTTTGATCAACCAGTCGTCCAAGTAAGGGAATACTGCTATCCCCTTCCTCCTGAGCTCTGCCGCAACCACTGACATCACCTTCGTGTAGACTCGAGGTGCTGAAGTAAGACCAAACGGGAGGACCGCAAACTGATAGTGCTGCGACCCTACCACAAACCGGAGATACTTCCTGTGCGACTTGAGTATCGGGATATGAAAATAAGCATCCTGCAAGTCGACAGACACCATCCAATCTTCTTTGTTCAACGCCAAAACCACCTGTGCTAGGGTCAGCATCTTGAACTTTTCCTGATTGAGGAACCAATTCAAGATCCTCAGATCCAGGATCGGTCTCAACCGACCATCTTTCTTGGGAATCCGGAAGTACCTTGAGTAACAACCTCGACCCCTTTCCTGCTCTGGAACCAACTCCACCGCGCCCTTTGAAAGGAGGACTTGAACCTCCTGTTCTAGCAACAGGAGGTGTTCTTCTGAACAATAAAATGGGCGGGGCGGGATGGGGGGCGGAAACTCCCGAAAGGGAAGGGTGTAGCCTTTTTCCACAATACTGATAACCCAAGTGTCCGTTGTAATAGTCTCCCACTTGTGGAGAAAATGCCGTAATCTTCCCCCTGCAGGAGAGGAGTGAGTGGGAAATGGTGGAAGCCTAAGGCTGCTTTCCCTGCTGCACCCCTCCAGAGGACGAGGAAGAGGCAGAGTGCTGTTGAGAGGCTCCTCTGGTGCGGGCCCTACCTCTCCCTCTAAATGATCTATAGGGGTGAGAAGAGGCGGGTTGCTGGAACCTCCCCCGAAAGGAAGAGGAGGAAGAGCCATGCCCAAATCCACGAAACCTCCTGAAAAACCTGGAAGAGGCAGAGGAAGAAGGAGCTTGCAGCCCTAACGTTTTGGCTGTGGCCCTGCTCTCTTTAAATCGCTCCAAGGCCGAATCTGCCTTTGCTCCAAACAGTTTGTCCCCATCAAACGGGAGGTCTAATAGGGTCGACTGTACGTCCGCAGAAAACCCTGAATTTCGGAGCCAGGCCTGTCTCCTCGCCACCACAGCCGTGCCCATCGCCCTAGCCACCGAGTCGGTCGTGTCCAGCCCAGACTGGATAATCTGGGTTGCGGCAGCCTGGGCGTCCGAGACAACATCCAAGAGCCCCTGGGGAAGCTCCGTAAAAGAAGATGAAATATCATCCATAAGAGCATGGATATATCTCCCCAGAATGCAAGTTGCGTTGGTGGCCTTCAACGCCAAACTGCAAGAAGAAAATATTTTCTTGGATTGCGCATCCAGTTTTTTGGAGTCCCTGTCTCTAGGTACCGTCGGGAAAGATCCAGGCGCTGATTTCGATGAACAGGAGGCTTGCACCACCAAGCTCTCCGGCGTAGGGTGTCTTGAAAGAAAACCAGGGTCAGATGGTGCAGCCCGATATCTTCTGGCCACAGCCCTATGAACTGCCGAGGAAGATACAGGCTTCTTCCACACCTCCAACACCGGATCAAGCAAAGCCTCATTAAACGGCAAGAGAGGCTCCGCTGCAGCAGAGGCCGGATGCAGCACCTCCGTCAATAAATTCTGCTTCGCCTCTGCCACCGGCAAAGGCAGATCCAGAAAGTTAGCCGCCTTCCTCACCACCGCGTGAAAGGTAGCAGCCTCCTCCGTATACTCCCCTGGAGATGAAAGGTCCCACTCAGGGGAAGTATCCAGCCCACTGGCCGTATCCAGACCATGCAGTCCATCACCAGAGTCCTCAACCTCTCCTTCCTCCAGGACTCGCTGGTACTCCTGCTCTTCCAAAAGACGGAGAGCACGCCTCCTTGAATGTAGTCTCTGCTCAATACGCTGAGTCGACATGGCCTCTGCCGAAGTCAAAGATCGGCGCCGATCTCCAAAAGCATCCGACGCCGCATCCGGCGCCACAGGCAGCTTCGGCGCCGATGAAGGAGCAGGACGAAGAGATCTTGGAGCCGATGGACCCACCGGAGTCACAGGACGAAATCCCGACGTCGACGGGATGGAAACTTCCGGAGCCAATCCCTCTGAAGCCACCGGAGCGGCCACCGGCGCCGACCCCACATTCCCAAAAGGGAGAAAGGGCATAAAGGGTGCCGGCCGAAGAGGCGCAGGATCACGCAATGAAAAGGCCAAAGGGCCCGAAGGACCAGCCGGAGCCCCTCCTGGAGCCATCTGCTAAAAGATGGTATACCAAGCATTCAGAAATGCAGTACTATCGGCTCCAGGGGCGGGAAAAGCCGGATACTGAGGTGCCTGGATCGAAGGCGACCCCGACGCCGGAGACATCACAAGAGGCTGCATCACCTCAACCACAGACGCTTGTCCAGGAGAAGTCGGCGAAGTCGGCGAAGTCGGTGACGCCGGAGAGGGCAACGGCGTCGATGGATGCGGCGTGACCGTGGGACTGACCTCCCAAGTCCTCCGACGCCGAGCCGAAGGCGACCTCGAACGAGTCTCCTTGCTGGAATGACGCCGTGAATCTCTATGGCGGCGGGAGTCTCGATAACGCCGATGAGACCTTGGCGAGGAAGACTTTTTGTGATGTTTTTCCTTTCTCTTCGACTTCGCCAGGAATAGTTTAGCCTCACGTTCTTTGAGGGCCTTCGGATTCATGTGCTGACATGAATCACAAGTCACGACGTCGTGGTCGGAGCTCAAACACCAGAGACAGTCGGAGTGAGGATCCGTAACGGACATCTTGCCCCCACACTCTCGACAGGGCTTGAAACCTGACTTTCTCTGAGACATGGTTACCGCAGAGAAGAACTACGCAGCAGAAAATACACTGTAACTACTAAAGTAACAGTAGCTCCCTCGAAGATAACCGTTTCGAATGCACGGAAAAAAGGGAACTGATGTCGGCACGTCGGCGAGGACCTCTTATTGCCTGTATGACGTCAGACGGCGTCGCGTGGGCTAGAGCGACGTCCTCGTCGACGTGCAGAGACTAGGAAGAAGATTTCCGTCGAATGCTGGCGCCATGGGAGTATTCATTAGGTGAGGAATCCACAGGTAGTTGTATCCATCAGAAAAAGGCGAACAGCCAAGAGATTGAGAGGAGGCTATAATCAGTAAAAGAAAGCATCCAGAGGAAGGAAGGTAGGAAGAGGGTCACTCTGAAGAAAGAAAGAAATCAAGCCTAAAGGAATTAAGTGGAATTAAGTCAAGTTCAGTTTTTTCATGCAGGGTTTTGGAGTATAGTGGAAAGTGGCTTTCTGAGGTACCAAGTGATCCAAGAATGTAAGCTGTAGAAAACAATTGGAGCACGTAAAATCTAAAAAGAAGAAAACATTATATATTGTGCTCAATATCCAGGGTAGGCAGCTTAAAGCATGGAATTGAGTCTAGATTTCACTTTAACTTGAACAGTCCAGCCTCCTATGTGGCACCCTAGAACAGCTCTTTCAAACCGTCTGGAGTATGCCCACCTTGGTACAGGGTTTGTACATTGCACAATGCCAAAGTATAGTTTAAAAACCTTCCATGAAATGGGGACATCTTCACAATCATCACTTTCTGGATATAAGGCCCTACTTTGGATATTGAACAATCCAAGGCACTTCAAGTCTCGCACCTTTTGAGCAGCGTCTTTCCTTTTCTTATCTTCCTTCTTGCGTTTCTTGTCTTCCATGAACTGTTCGTCCTTATCTTGCTCCTTCTCTCTGTAAACAACAAAAATTCGAATTAACATTTAATTCAAAGGGATATGTTTTAAACCTAATACAGTCGAGGGGAGGGCAGGCTTTGCAAATTAATAAAGGTAAGATGAAAGGCTAAGTGCATTAATGAAGATATAAACCAGTTAGCATGGTGTCAAAAACAGATCCCTGAAGTGGATTTATTACTCCACTGATCCCTCCAATAAGGCATCAACCACAATGTAAGTAGCCAAGTGGGATAAGTGCCACAGCCCTGCTGCCCAAAACAGAGCAGATGAGGGGACAATAACAATAGCAGAGTACCTTAGACTTAGCCAGTTGCTGGACCATGCCATTCTACTTTCATGGGAAAACTGTAACCATTCTGAACCTCCCTCTCTGCCCCTCGACCCCCAAAACTATACCAGGTCAGGACCCACCTAACTGCCAGACAGGCATAGACGATATATCCACCAACCCTCCAGCCATACAGGGGCAACACCAGCCCTGCCTGTTTTCGGACACCAGAAACTGTACTCAAAGTTAGAAAGGTAGCCAGTACCAAACCCTGCAGTCGGTGCTGTAGTTAAAACCAGACATAATAGTTGTTGCCTGTCAATAGCAGCAGACACGTGCCAAGTATGCACCTCAGGTCAAGTGAAGGAGAGTAACATACATCGATGTCATTGTTCTATTCACTGACCCCTGTGCCTTACAGGAGCAAAACTGTTCGCTTCCAGAACAGACACTGCAGGGTACTGCACCCACTAGTATACTTTTGTACAGGGCAGCAGAAGCATGTTGAGGGAAGTCCTATAGAGCCACAAGGTCTTCTACAATTTAAGCTCAAGTTCACATCGCTAACTGGACGAAGAAAAGGCCTACAGGGGCAAAGTTCTTAATGTGAAATAGAGCTTCTAATCCTTACAATAAACACCGATCTTCCTTGCTATCCCCAAAAGAGAAGCCTGGCAAACTCATGAAGTATACAGTCTAGCTTCTACCTAACTGATTACAAAGGTGTGAAGTGTCAACCGGCACGACCTCTACCATGAGAAAATGTTACCTACCTTTAATTACTATTCTTCTGGTGAATACTCTACCTGAAGATCCCTCACCTTTAAATATTCCCAGGTGGTCCTGATCTTCGGCAGGAGCTCTCCACCGCCAGTAGAGGGCGCAGGTTCCATTCAGTTGTCGTGCACAGGGTCGTGATGATATCAGTGCCATATAAAGCCAGGACCAGCACCCGACATCAGTTCAATTCAGTTTTTACTGCGACTTCCGAGGTGTTATCAAGAAGACTGACAGTCCAGCAGTGGTTCAATATGGAGCAACGGTATATAAATGGGAGGGATCTTCGTTTTATCCCACTTTCCTTCCAATTTAAAGTCCAAGCAACATCGACAGCTACATCAGACAAATGTGAACAGTACATTGTGGAACTATCTAGTACAAAGCATTTAACCATTAATTTTGCATTCCTGTGTTATCTCAATGAAAATAATGAAAATGTAAAAGTCAAGTACTCTGCCATTTAATACACTAATTAAATCTTCCCCAATACATCCAAGTAAAAGCAACAAAATATCTGCGACCTTCGAACAATGTAAGCATTTTCAAATTATAATTCATTAGCAACTCAGATTTTTGAAGGACACAATGCAAGAACCCAATTCTAATCGCGGACAGACGAATACATTTCAGACACAAGACATGCCTACAGGACAGTTCGGCGAGTCTGTATTGGACAAAACTATTTTGGCAAAAAATAGGGCGAAACCTCCACGTGTTTTCCCTTCGAATTGCAACATCATTAAACTGCCTCAGCATCCCAAGAACCTGGAGTATGGACCTGATCAAAGTTGCATAATCCCTTTCTGCAGATGCCAAACACTGCTAGCTCTGAGCAAATGACACAGGTTAGTTAGGGGCCTGTCTGTGAAAGCAGCCCTTGAGGAAACCTCAGCTAGTAACAACCCACAGCTCATTCTGTCACACCAAACAAGAGCACATCAGTCAACACCATTTTTAGATCTTCAAGATTCATTTTTTATTTAACTGAACACAACTCACAAATGCATATCAAATATTGTTCCTTGATTTAAAACTCATCCTAATACATATTAATTATACAGGTTTCTGATTGTTTTCCTCTATTTGGAAACACTGGTAATAGCGGTTAGCTGTGACTCTAGTGGAAGGATCAAAATCATTTTATAACAAAAATCATATAGGTGCTAAAATAGCAAAAGCATCAAAATATCAAAATATCAAAACAAGTGATCAAGTAAAACTTTATCAGATGATTTCAGTAAATGTGTCAAAATAGCTTTATTCATAATAACACTTCCATTGCCTAGTAAAGTCAAACATTAACAATACTGAAATCAGGGGTGTGGAATTACTATAGCCCGATGTCCAGGTCATATTATTTGGGGTTGAGGACAACAAGTTTTCATGTGTATTTTGTCCTTGGGACAAGTAGGCCCAGCCTCCTCCAGCACAACCCCTTTTGCTGCCAATTTACAGGGAAGGGAACGGTCTGCAGTTGAGGTAATTTGTGTCCATTTTATAATGCTGCTTGAACTTGTATTTATGGTTCATTAATGCAGAGCCTTTATTATTACGTTGAGCACTCTAAAACATTGTAAGGTCTCAAAGCACTCAGTGGTTCCAGTAAAAAAAAAAAAAAAAAAAAAAAAAAAAAAACTTTTGCATTGCAATAGGTCTCGCATTTGCTTGAGTTGGAGCTATTGGTGCTATAAATGCATAACTGGACTTTTCTTGCCACATAAATTAGTAAATCCTCCTACATAAGTTGGTCCTTCTTGCCACATAATACCTGTGGCCTTGCATATAACTAACACACTTCTATTTACTGCAGACTCCTGACCAAATGACCATGAACATTTCTTAGATTGCTTTCAGTACTGTCTTCTTGTAATTTATTTTTAATGTGGGTAATGTGTGAGGGACTGTTACGGTTTCAGAGAAATGTTATGTTTGTTTCATGCAGCATCCATAAAAAAGGTTATTTAAGACCAAAATAGGACCTCACATGAGAAATGGGAGAGTGACATGAAGCTTATTTGCAGTAAAATTAGTGAGCTGCTGCTGTGTTACAAGTATTGAAAACACACATCACTATTCCAGAATATTAGATGTAAACACGTTAAGAACTTGGACGGATGTGCCTGTGCATTGTCAGTGTTCTGGCCAAGGAGGGCAAGAAAGAGCTGGAACTGGATCATAAATTCAAATATGTTACAAACATGGGTCCCCAAAAAAAAGTTTGGCCCAGGGCTGCCAAAATCCTTAAGATGCCCCAGGGGAGAACTAGGGCAAAAGTATGATAAATGTGGTTGCACAAGTAAGGAAGTGGATTAGGCTGCAGTTATCAGTAACTGGGAGAGTATATCTTGTGAAGATGGCTATTCTCTTGAAATGCATTCGCTAAAGAGTTTATGGCAGACGTGGAGCTTCAATGGGGGCAAAACTGAGCCCTGAAGGCTGACATCTACTCGCTGCTGTTACTAAGAAGTTGGAACTGGAGGGGTGGCTTTTCATCAACGTGACGCGCTAATCTGTGTAAACAGTTTTTTAGCCCACGCTTCCAGTGGCTGAAACATACTATTATATGGTAAGCAGGGCGCACAAGAAGGGCTTAAGGGGCAGCGGAAAGAGAGAGGAATGTAGATTTGTAGGTGTAGTAAGTGGGATAATGTACATTACTTTGTGAAATGACCAACATATTTGAAGTCTTTCCAAACAGAGAGAGGGAGAGCATGTGGGCGTATTTTTGCCGCCGTCTAAAAATTCCTGGTGAAATCCGACAGGCACTGCACCATACCCAACTGAAAGCACCTTTCCATGTCAAAAAGATGACAGAGTATACATTTTAAAGTAACTTCAAGCTTGGCATCTATGTGAAATCTTGGTGCTGGACGACTTATGGCTTAAAGTCTTCTCTAAAATCACTGCAGTTATTTTGCAGTTTTAATTAGCGTGAACTCTACCAGCAGGCATCAAAGCGCTTTACAGGAGCACCAGTTATATTTCACAAGAAAGTGCAGATTAATTTTTTTGGGGGGGCACAGGGAGATTAAGTGAATTTCCCATAATCACAGTATGGGAAACCAAGGCAGATACTATATGTAACTTCAATTAGTGATGTAAAGCACTCTTCCACTCGAGTTTGCGCTATATGCGTAGTTATGTAAATCGATCTTCTGATAGAGTTTGCACCATATGAAACTTCACGTCCTCATGTTAGAGCGCTCAAACACCACAAAGAAACAGCGGCATACCCAAAACAAGAAAGAGTTAGAAACTATATACGGCCACAAAGTGGCGAGGCAAAAGAAAAAAAATAGGGAGCCACACTAAGCTATATGGCCGATCATGCAATCATCCATATAACAGGGTCAGTCTGCAAGGCGGTAAAAAAGCAGCCTCAAGCAGGAACAAACATGAAGCATTGTCTTACTAAAACAAGGGAAGTTTGAAAGGCAGGCCAAGGAACGAATGAATGATGGGCGTGGTTAAAGCCCACAGATGTAGATTACATACCGAGAGACAGCACTTGCGCACTGCCAAGGCTCAACCTAAAAACTGTGTACACACATTTGAAAAGTTTAATATGAGGCTACGTATAATGCTCCCAGAATGCTCTTTGGTTAGATGCATATGAATTGCAGAAGCCTGTAAGCAAGATTCATGATTGTTTGCTTTCAAAATAAAATGTTCAGAAGAAAAGAAAAAAAAGCAGGAAAAAAAAAGGTTTGCCTAATTACTGTGAAATTTTAAGTATTATTTCTTTGAAGCACCATTTAGTAAAATGTATTGATGCATGCTTGTATTTCCAAAAGATAATCATATTGGAAAATCAGTGTAACCATTTTCAACAGGATTATGGGAAACATGAAAATAAAGGAGCACTGGCAAAGCCAACCGATCTGACAATGGTGGTCAGTCTTTTGGTTTTGTCAATGTGTGTCTTGTTATGGCTTTTGTAACATATTGTTGTGGGAGCTTCCAGGCTCTGACCATTGTAAAACACTGGCAAAAACAAACAAGTTTTTTTGTATCAAAAAGCGAACTTTGCCCCAGTAGTTCTTGGAACTGAACAATTCTACTTTGTGTGCCAATACACTCCTTGTGGAAGAGCAGAATGCTACTACTTACAGTAAAGCAAGCCGAAAGAGAAATACATTTTCATAAAAATAAGTCTTGGTCAAAGCCAGACCTAATTAGAGACCCAATTATTAAATGAAGTCATAAAAGAGCACCCATGATATATTTACAGAAATAGACCAGGAAGTCGTACTCCTAGAAAATAGTTCTGAACTAAATTTTAACGTGGGCAAATATGCATGTGTAGATTTGCTCAAGCGCAAATCTACTGAGCGTTTGTTTACAAGTTCACTTTCTCTCCAATCACTTCTTCCCCCCAATCCTGGAAGAACTTCTACTTCTGCCTTTTTCAGGAATACATTCCCAACCTTTCTCAGTATGGGAAAAGGTTAGAGAAGAGCTAGTGAAAATCCTCCCAACATGCAAGTTAGTAGGTCTGCACAGATTCAAGGCATTTCAGCGCTGGAACTATTGCTTACTGCTTCCTCCACCCCTAGTATGTAGATCTACGGAAAGGTGGCAAAATAATGAAATTGTTATAGTAGGGCTTGACATCGCTAGCATTCGCGCTTCTATTGTATTGGCCCTGGCATAATCAGGGAGGCTATTATCAGAGCTCTTACATGAAGTTACTGCCATAATTTCTCACCGCCTTACATGGCACCAAAGGGACAAGTAGTTTTTTTTTTTTAAAGTGCAAGTATATTTAAGGAGTAACCTGTCCCATGGACATGTAGATATTTTATTAAATTTCACACTAGTGTGAAATGCTCTTAAACTTCAGATTAAATCAGCATATTGAAGATTTAACCACTTGGGTGCCGCAGACGAGGTGGTCTCGTCCTCGGCACCGGTTTCCCGGTGCTGCGAACGAGAACACCTCGTCCGGCTATGGGCCCCTGGGGGGAGTGCTAGCTCTCCCCCCAATGGCCGAGCACCCCCCTCCCCTGGGCAGAGATGAAAGGGGAATCGCTCCCCCTTCAACCCCCCGTGGTGTCTGATGACATCAGCGCGCTGACCTCATGAGAGGCATTCCCCCCAGCACAGGAAGCTCAGCTTCCAAAAGCATTTCTCCTTCAATCACGTGGAGGGGGCAAAGAGGCATGAAAGGAGAGGGGAAAGGCGATCTGGCAGCAGAAATGCCACTAGAAACCAGGGATTTTTTTTTCTTCTGTTTATGAAATAAGGGGAGCGGCCCCTTGGGCAAGGGCTGCTCCCCAGGAGGGCAATTTATTTCTAGGCTATTTCTTACCCCCGATCCACACCCCGGGGGGACAGAAAGTCTACTAGATGCCAGGGAATAAAAACAGTAAAAGAAAATAGTGGGGTGGTGGCTATCAACCAGTATGGGCCTGGTTATGCCCCCCCCCCGAACAAAAGGGACTAACAGTCATTCAGCTCTCCCCTGCACACTAAAACATCTTATCCCATGGCAAGCAAGAGGACATTTGATTATTTTTGGTTTACAGTTGGGCCATGAGAGCTTGGTAACTCTCAAAATCGTCCCACTTAGAATGGTGAGGGCTGCACTTTTTTTTTTTTACTTTGGGAAGCTGCCATGTAGAAAAATCCGCAAGACCTAGACATCTGAAAACTAAACATCTAGTTGATTCCAGTGTGGTGTGCTTCACATGCACCTGCCCCATTTCCTTACCCACAATGCCCTGCAAACCTGCAACTTTGCTGGAAAGCATACATTTTCCCCACATTTTTGTAATGGAACCTTCCGGAATCTGCAGGAATCCACAAAATTCCTACCACCCAGCATTGTCTCATCTATACCGATACAATTTCTGCTGCACTTGTCAGCCTAAAATTATTTTTTTCAAACTGCCCTTTTGGACCCACTTTGGTTCCCCCTCAATTGCGACGTGTTTTTGGCTCTTCCCTGTCAAACATTTGGCCCACCCACACAAGTGAGGTACCATTTTTATCGGGAGACTTGGGGGAACACTGAGTGGAAGGAAATTTGTGGCTCCTCTCAGATTCTGTCACCGAAATGGGAGGAAAAAGTGTTTTTAGCCACATTTTGAGGATTGCAAAGGATTCTGGGTAACAGAACCGGGTGAGAGCCCGACAAGTCACCCCATCTTGGATTTCCCAAAGTCTCTAGTTTTAAAAAAATGCACAGGTTTGGTAGGTTTCCCTAGGTGGCAGCTGAGCTAGATTCAGCTGCCACCTAGGGAAACCTACCAGGTCAAAGACCTAGAGGCCAAAATCCACAGGTAGGCACTTTGCAAAAAACACCTCTGATTTCTTTGAGAAAATGTTGTGTCCACTTTGTGTTTTGGGGCATTTCCTGTCACAGGCACTAGGCCTAACCACACAAGTGAGGTACCATTTTTATCGGGCGACTTGGGGGAACATAGAATAGCAAAACAAGTGTTATTGCCCCTTGTCTTTCTCTACATTTTTTCCTTCCAAATATAAGACAGTGTGTAAAAAATACATTTTTTTTAAAAACACGTCTATTTTGAGAAATGCCCTGTAATTCACATGCTAATATGGGCACCCCAGAATTCAGAGATGTGCAAATAACCACTGCTCAACACCTTATCTTGTACCCATTTTGGAAATACAAAGGTTTTCTTGATACCTATTTTTGACTCTCTATATTTCAGCAAATGAATTGCTGTATACCCGGTATAGAATGAAAGCCCACTGCAAGGTGCAGCTCATTTATTGGCTCTGGGTACCTAGGGCTCTTGATGAACCTACAAGCCCTATATATCCCCGCAACCAGAAGAGTCCAGCAGATGTAGCGGTATATTTCTTTCAAAAATCTGACATTGCAGGAAAAAGTTAGAGTAAAACGTAGAGAAAAATGGCGTTTTTTCACCTCAATTTTAATTTTTTTTTTCCAGTTTTTATTTTCTGTAGGAAACCCTTGTAGGATCTACACAAATTACCCATTGCTTAATTCAGAATGTTGTCTACTTTTCAGAAATGTTTAGGTTTCTGGGATCCAGCATTGGTTTCACAACCATTTCTGTCACTTACTAGAAGGAGGCTGAAAGCACAACAAATCGTAAAAATGGGGTATGTCCCAGTAAAATGCCAAAATTGTGTTGAAAAATTGGGTTTTCTGATTCAAGTCTGCCTGTTCCTGAAAGCTGAGAAGCTGGTGATTGTAGCACTGCAAACCCTTTGTTGATGCCAATTTCAGGGAAAAAAAACACTAGCCTTCTGCAGCACTTTAAAAAAAAAAAAAAGAAAAATGACATTTTCACAGTATTTTGGCTAATTTCTTGGTCTCCTTCAGGGGAACCACCTAAGTCTGGGTACCTCTAGAATCCCTAGGATGTTGGAAAAAAGGAGACAAATTTGGCGTGGGTAGCTTATGTGGACAAAGTTAGGAAGGCCTAAGCGCGCCCTGCCCCCAAATAGTTAAAAAAAAAAAAAAAAAAAAAAAAAAAGGCCTGGCACCTGAGGACAAAAAGGCCTGGCAGGAAGGGGTTAATAGCAAAACTGCACAAATGACGGTATTTAAGGGGGTAAACAACTCCACACTTCAATCACCTTCAATACAGTCAAAGATTAGACCATAGTAGCTTACACACACTCTCCCCCCCCCCCCCCCCAAACATTTCAAAACTTTAGGATGTTCAGTATGGAGCTCAACCAAATAGTTATGGTATCTATAACAAATAAGTTTACTACTCAATGATCATAAATCAGATATAAATGAAAATCTTTTAAAATATCCTCTTTACAATCAATCTGAATAGGTCGATGGTAACATTAAAAAAAAGTATCTGTATTTCTATTAACACCGTTTTATGATGCATTAGCTCCTTATAAGTATAAAAGAAAGCCAGGTCTTCATCTCTCCTTCATGATTTGATGCAACATGTATAGAAGTAGATACTGGATGGGATGTAGAACCCAGATATCTTTATTTCCAATACAAATTGATGCAATGCTAGAGGTTTCTAAATCAACGCCATAAGAGAAAATAAAATTTTATATATATATAAAAAAAATCATCTTGAGACAACTATATATCGAAAGCCCACGGCCTGTAATTCCATATTACATGCTAATAGTGGGCATCCTCATGCAGTTAAATGGAGCATACCATACAGCCAGCTACTGCGGGCTCGCAGAATATGCTCTGATGAGAACCAATATGACTTGGAATCTAAGGCAATGGTGGACAGGTTTCTAAGTAGAGGTTATCCTCCAAAAATTTTAAGTGATGCACTATACAGAGTAAGGAATAAAAGTAGAGATGAGTTACTTTTTAATAACACAGTGACCAGCAATGATTCCCAACACTCAGCACCTAGAATATTCTTTCAGTATAACCAACAACATGACTCACTAAGAACTATACTCCAAAAAAATTGGCACGTTTTACAGAACGATCCTATTATCAATGATCACATAGAAACTCATCCGTCCATAACATTTCGCAAAGCACGTTCCTTGGGAGATTATCTAACTAGAAGCTATTTTTCAGCAAAAACCAACACATCTTGGTTGAGCCAAAAAAGTTTGGGATTTTGGAAATGTGGCCATTGCAAGGCCTGTAAGTACGCTCAAAATACATACAAATACCAAACTTTTGATGGTCGTCAGTGCGAGATCAAAGATCGAATCACATGTGACACTGAATTTGTGATTTATGTCATTGAATGTGGATGTCATAAAAAATACATTGGAAGTACCATTCACAAGTTAAAAGTCAGGTTCTTACAACACTTCAGAGCCATAAAAAATCAAGATAAAACCTATCCTTTGGCCAAACATTTCTGGGAGGCACATAAAGGAGAGTGTAGTACCTTATCCTTTTATGGTATCAAACATATTAAAAACAATCCCAGAGCTGGCAACAGAACGCTTGAGCTCAGACAAATGGAATCCAAAATTATTTTACTATTGGGCTCCGAATCCCCTTTGGGGCACAATCTTGATGCTGAGCTCTTTGTCCATCTTAGATGATAATATACCGTTTACTGCTTTTATTCTCACTTTAGAAAGAGACTCTCTATGCTTTCTAACTCTAAAAATAGTAGTGCGAATTTAGCAGTATTTTATTTACATTCTCCTTTTGGAAGATGGGTGAGAAGATCATAATTAACTCATATAAACATGCCATGACAGAATTTGTAAAGTTGATATGACTGAGTAATTTTCCTTATTCTGAGTTCACACTATAGTTTGATGAAATTTAGGTGTAATTAGGTCTTATGAATGATTATGTAGATCTATACTGTGCTATTGATGATGATTGTTTAATTTCACTTCCCTGTAACTTGGCAAATGCAGAATATGTAATATTACATATAGAGATACATATATATATATGGAATATGATATGGGACCAAGAAATCAATAGAACTGGTTGTTTTATTTGGAGTTTTGTAACACTTTGATGCACTTTATATGCTCTTTTGCACTTATTATTAGTATAGATTTTTAGCACTTTGCACCTTATGCTGAGGCCTTACTTGAATACAACCTATCTACATGTGTCTATAGAATTACCTGTTATACAGATAAGGATAGAGATGAATCAGATTTGATTATATAGGCATTAGATATATACTCAAGCACTACAATATAGTCAAATAGAATTTTAATACAGGATATTAATTAGTTATTAACAATTATATTTATATATAACGAATGACAATCTAAATATTTAAAAATATGATACTACAGTTCCTTCGTTTATATTTATATTGTTACTTTTCCTGTCATTTGAGTAATGTCTTTATATGACCAAACACTATGAATTATTGGAAGCTATTGCCTTTTTTCTATTATATTTGATATTTATGACTTTTTAATTCTATTTTTTTCTGAAAGTATTAGCATTAATGTAGGTTCATTCTTTTATCAAGTGTTGTATTTAAATAACGATCATTGCATGCTTCAAAATGGCCGCCGCTTTTTTAGTACACTATAGTGTTATGGAAATAAATGAAGGACTTAAAATTTGTATGTAAATGATGTTGGCTGAGCAGCCGAACTGTCCAGTAGAAGGCGTTTTGCCGAAACGCGTTGACAGACATCACACTCAGGACTCTGTGTTACCTGTATAAGAAAATAAATTCATGAACTAAATACGAGCGCATTGGATTTAATCGATTTCGAGATTTGTGAGATACTTGATGGGATCGGTGCAGCCGTCAGATGGCTATCAGTCCATCTGTTGAAGATATATATATATATATATATATATATATATATATATATATATATATATATATATATATATATATATATATATATATACACAGGGAGTGCAGAATTATTAGGCAAATGAGTATTTTGACCACATCATCCTCTTTATGCATGTTGTCTTACTCCAAGCTGTATAGGCTCGAAAGCCTACTACCAATTAAGCATATTAGGTTATGTGCATCTCTGTAATGAGAAGGGGTGTGGTCTAATGACATCAACACCCTATATCAGGTGTGCATAATTATTAGGCAACTTCCTTTCCTTTGGCAAAATGGGTCAAAAGAAGGAATTGACAGGCTCAGAAAAGTCAAAAATAGTGAGATATCTTGCAGAGGGATGCAGCACTCTTAAAATTGCAAAGCTTCTGAAGCGTGATCATCGAACAATCAAGCGTTTCATTCAAAATAGTCAACAGGGTCGCAAGAAGCGTGTGGAAAAACCAAGGCGCAAAATAACTGCCCATGAACTGAGAAAAGTCAAGCGTGCAGCTGCCACGATGCCACTTGCCACCAGTTTGGCCATATATCAGAGCTGCAACATCACTGGAGTGCCCAAAAGCACAAGGTGTGCAATACTCAGAGACATGGCCAAGGTAAGAAAGGCTGAAAGACGACCACCACTGAACAAGACACACAAGCTGAAACGTCAAGACTGGGCCAAGAAATATCTCAAGACTGATTTTCTAAGGTTTTATGGACTGATGAAATGAGAGTGAGTCTTGATGGGCCAGATGGATGGGCCCGTGGCTGGATTGGTAAAGGGCAGAGAGCTCCAGTCCGACTCAGATGCCAGCAAGGTGGAGGTGGAGTACTGGTTTGGGCTGGTATCATCAAAGATGAGCTTGTGGGGCCTTTTCGGGTTGAGGATGGAGTCAAGCTCAACTCCCAGTCCTACTGCCAGTTCCTGGAAGACACCTTCTTCAAGCAGTGGTACAGGAAGAAGTCTGCATCCTTCAAGAAAAACATGATTTTCATGCAGGACAATGCTCCATCACACGCGTCCAAGTACTCCACAGCGTGGCTGGCAAGAAAGGGTATAAAAGAAGGAAATCTAATGACATGGCCTCCTTGTTCACCTGATCTGAACCCCATTGAGAACCTGTGGTCCATCATCAAATGTGAGATTTACAAGGAGGGAAAACAGTACACCTCTCTGAACAGTGTCTGGGAGGCTGTGGTTGCTGCTGCACGCAATGTTGATGGTGAACAGATCAAAACACTGACAGAATCCATGGATGGCAGGCTTTTGAGTGTCCTTGCAAAGAAAGGTGGCTATATTGGTCACTGATTTGTTTTTGTTTTGTTTTTGAATGTCAGAAATGTATATTTGTGAATGTTGAGATGTTATATTGGTTTCACTGGTAATAATAAATAATTGAAATGGGTATATATTTGTTTTTTGTTAAGTTGCCTAATAATTATGCACAGTAATAGTCACCTGCACACACAGATATCCCCCTAACATAGCTAAAACTAAAAACAAACTAAAAACTACTTGCAAAAATATTCAGCTTTGATATTAATGAGTTTTTTGGGTTCATTGAGAACATGGTTGTTGTTCAATAATAAAATTAATCCTCAAAAATACAACTTGCCTAATAATTCTGCACTCCCTGTATATATATATATATATATATATATATATATGGAAAATGTCACTTACCCAGTGGACATCTGTTTGTGGCATGTAGTGCTGCAGATTCACATGCTATGGCTATCTCGCTGACATCTAGTGTTGGGCTCGGAGTGTTACAAGTTGTTTTTCTTCGAAGAAGTCTTTTCGAAGTCACAGGATCGAGTGACTCCTCCTCCTGGATCCAGTGCGCATGGGCATCGACTCCATTGTTAGATTGTTTTCCCGCAAAGGGTGAAGGAAGGAGTGATAGAGTATAAGAATATAAAGAGATGTCCATGCAAATGTAAATGTATCTACATATGTACAAATGATAAACTTAAACGACTACAGGCTTCCGGGGAGGAGGGAGGGTGCATGCGAATCTGCAGCATGACATGCCACGAGCAGATGTACACTGGGTAAGTGGCATTTTCCGTTCGATGGCATGTGTAGCTGCAGATGCACATGCTATGCATAGACTACAAAACAGTTCATCCACCCAAAAATAAGCGGTGGATAGCCTGTAGGAGTTGAAGTTGTTTGAAATAATGTCTGTAAGACAGCTTGGCCAACATTGGCCTGTTGCTTTGAAAATACATCTACACAATGTTTTGTAAATGTATGAGGAGTTGACCATGTGGCAGCTTTACATGCATCAGCCATTGGTAAGTTTCCTAAGAATGAGATAGACACACCTTTCTTCTGTGTAGATGTGCCCTAGGGGTAATCAAAAGTTGTCTTTTTGCCTTAATGTAACATTTTTGTATACATCTAACAATCCATCTTGCTAGCCCTTGTTTAGAGATAGAACTGCCTTTATGCGGTTGCTGAAAAGCAACAAAACGTTTTTGTTTTCCTAAAATCTTTAGTTCTATCTATATTGTACATAAAGCTATTTTGAGGTCCAGAGTATGAAGGGCTCTTTCTGCAACTGAGTCAGGCTGTGGGAAGAAGACTGGCAAGTCCACTGTTTGGTTGATGTGAAAAGGAGATAATACCTTTGGGAGAAATTTAGGATTTGTTCCAAGTACAACTTTATGTACTTGGAAAAAAGGTTCTTCAAAAGTGAATGCTTGTATTTCACTAACTCTTCGTAATGAGGTAATAGCTACAAGGAAAGCAACTTTCCATGTCAAAAAAATGAATTTCACAAGAGTGCATGGGTTCAAACGGTGGTCCCATGAGTCTGGTAAGTACAATATTTAGATTCCAAGAAGGAACAGGTGGTGCTCTAGGTGGAATAATGTGTTTTAATCCTTCCATGAAGGCTTTAATAAAACTCTGAACAGAGAGGTGTGTTGAATAGTTTCTAAGTATGCAGATATTGCAGTAAGGTGAATTTTGATGGATGAGAAAGCTAAATTTGTTTTTTGCAAATGGAGTAGGTAACATACAATATCCCTGACCAATTAATCCATAGAGCATTGCCCTTGGATAGGGGATGTGGGTGTCTGGAAGCAAAGTTTTAGCATTTTGCATTTTCGCTTGTTGTAAATAGGTCTATCTCTGGTGTTCCCCACTTCTGAAAGTACTTTTGAAGTACTTGAAAGTGAATCTCCCATTTGTGTGTTTGTTGGTGATTTCTGCTTAAGAGGTCCGCCAGCTGATTGTGTATTCTTGGAATGTATTCTGCTAACAGATGAATGTGATTGTGAATTGTCCATTTCCATATTGTTTGGGCTAGTAGGGACAGTTGAGATCAATGTGTCCCGCCTTGTTTTCTGAGGTAATACAAGGGTGTCATGTTGTCTGTTTTTATCAGAACAATCTTGTGTTTGAGAGGGGGTTGAAATGCCTTTAGGCCAATAATTCTAAATGGTTTATGTGAAACTTCTTCTGATTGGAATCCCATTCCCCTTGAGTGGCACGGTTTTTGAGATGGGCTCCCCAACCTATCATTGACGCGTCTGTTATTATGGTCTGAGGCACGGGGTCTTGAAATGACCACTCCTTCATTAGATTGCTGAGATTCCACCACTGAAGGGACATATGCGTTTGGCGGTCTATCAACACTAGATCTTGCAATTTACCTTGTGCCTGAGACCATTGTTGTGAGAGGCATTGTTGTAAAGGCCTCATGTTGAGTCTTGCATGTGGTACTATCGCTATACAAGATGCCATAATTCCTAGAATTTTCATGATAAATCTTAGTGTACTGTTGATTTGGCTGTATGTGTGGTATGAGATTTTGGAAAGCTTGAATTCTTTGTGTATTTGGATATGCTAGGGCTTTTTGAGTATTGAGAATAGCACCTGGGTAAGGTTGTGCTGGTTGAAGGTGAGTTCTGGTAATTTAGAGTGAACGCTAGTGTATAAAGGGTTTCTATAAGATATTGAGTGTGTTGTTGACACTGTGTACAATTGCTTGATTTTATTAGCCTAGCCAATCGAAAGACCTGAATGTGTTGCCTTCTTAAGTAGGCTGCTAATACTGCTAGACATTTTGTGAACACTCTTGGAGCTATTATGCTGAATGGCAGAACTTTGAACTGGTAATGTTTTCCTGCTATGACAAACCTGAGGTATTTTCTGTGAGCTGGATGGATGGGTATATGGGGGTACGCATGTTTGAGGTCTAAAGCAGTCAAGTAATCTTGTTGTAGTAGTGGAATGATATCCTGCAGAGTTACCATGTGAAAATGTTCTGACAGGATATATAGATTGAGAGGCCTGAGATCTAGGAAAGGCCTTAGAGTGCCACCTTTTTTTGGAATGAGGAAGTAGTGATTATACTCCTGTTCCTTGCTGAGAGCGTGGGACCAATTCTATTGCTTGTTTTAGCAGTAGAGATTGTACCTCCTGCTGCAACAGAACGTTGTGTTCTGGGTACATTTTGTGTTAACAAGGTGGAATGTTCGGAGGGGTGGAGATTAATTCTAGGCAATAGCCATTGCGGATAATTGATAACACCCAGTTGTCTGTGGTGATATTTTGCCAATGTGTGGATTGTTGAAGTCTTCCCCCCCACTGGAGATGTGTGTGGTGGAGCAGTGGGAAAAAGTCATTGTTTGGATGGTGTAGTGGCTTGTTTTGAAGCTTGGAACGTGCCTCTGATTCTAAAATACTGTTCTCTATAGGATCCTCTAAACCCCCATCTCTGATATTGTTGCTGCTGCTGTCCCTGCTTTGTTTGGGAGGTAGAAGCTTTGGAGGATTGTGGTTTGAATCCCCCCCTAAACTGTGGCCTGCAAAAGGAGCCTCTATATGGTGTGGTGTATAATGCTCCCCATAGCTTTGGCAGTATCTGAGTCTTTTCTCAGCTTCTCTATGGTCAAATCGACTTCAGGCCCAAATAAGTGTTTATCAAAAGGCATGTTAAGTACTGCCTGTTGGATTTCTGGTTTAAAACCAGAAGAGCGTATGCCTTCTTATTGTAATGGTAGTATTTAAACTTCTTGCTGCTGTATTAGCAGCATCTAGGGCAGACGTTATCTGGTTGTTACTTATGGCCTCGCCCTCTTCTACTACCTGGTGTGCTCTCTTTTGATGCTCTTTTCTGAGGTGCTGTATGAGTTCTTGCATCTCATCCCAGTAGGCTCAATCATATCTGGCCAGAAGTGCTTGTGAATTCGCAATTCGCCATTGGATGGCAGCTTGTGTGGCCACTTTTGCCAGCTGCATCAAACTTACTGCTCCTTATCAGGTGGAGGAGCATTCCCTGACGATTAGCTATTAGCCTTTTTTCGAGCCACACTCACCAACACTGAATCGTGAGGAACTTGATGTGTGATGTAGTCTGGGTCTGTAGGAGCAGGTTTTTTTATTTTTGTCAATTCTTGGAGTAATTACTCTCGCTATAACCAGCTCACTAAAAATTTGGTCTGCATGTTTGACCATTCCAGGCAACATGGGAAGGCACTGGTATCTAGAGTGAGTGGAAGACAGAGTGCTGAACAAGAAATTTTCCTCTAGGCGCTCAGTCTGCATAAGCACCCCATGATAAGCTGCTGCCCTGGAAACAACCTGCGTGTATGCAGTAGTGTCCTCTGGTGGAGAAGGCTTTAAGAGGTACAAGTCAGGATCATTATCTGAATAGGATCCGGGTCATAGATCCCAGGGATCCAGTGTATCTCCAGGAGAGTATTGAGTGCGTTGGAGAAGGTAACGGTGGTGGGCTATTGTGTGGAGGTGAAAAAGAAAGTTGTAGAGAATGAGGAGAAGTAGGGAGGGACAGGTACTGGCTTCTCTTTGTTTTTGGATTTTTGCAGGTGGTTGAGCAGAGTCTAATTCCTCTGGAAAAGCCAGCTTTCTTTTAGTTTTTAAAAGAGGTGCTGTAATAATTCTGCCAGTCTCCTTGTGTATATGGATTCTGGAGTCTCTCATCCATAATCTACAATACAGGCTGAATCTCAGTGTCCTCATCAGAAGGTCTGTAAGATTCTTGCACTGGCTTTGAGGCTTGCTAAAGTCAGCTCAAAAGTCCTTGTACCTCTGTATAAGAGGCTTTCTTCGGTTCCGAATTTTTGATCTTTTTCGGTCTCGAAAATGAAGTCTGCTGTTTCGGCTCCAAAGCATGGTGTCGAAGCTTCGACTCAGAGGAGTGAGGACACTTACTGGAGTCCGAGGCGGAACTGTTAACCGACTTACTAGACTCTGAAGTGGACGGAGGAGTGGCCTTTTTCAGCGCTGAACCCAAAGGTCAGGTGACGACAGTCTTTTTTCGAGCCAAACCATGGCCTTCCGGCAGTGGTGTACCCAAAGCCTTCGGGTACTTTTTTGTATGTGGGCGTAGGGGCAGATGTATTCACGTTCTGGCCAGCAGTGACGGGCGTATCTTCTTCAAAATTCTTGCTCGAAGTCGGTATCTCGGATGGAGACTACTGTCTGTGCCTGATCTTCCATGACATCGAGATGCTCTGTACTCTTCTACGCCATCTCTAACTTTCCTGCTCTTTGATCTCTCAAGGTCTTCTTGGATCGAAACGATAGACTGGCCTCACAATTCTCTTCTCAGTGGTCCGGAGAAAGACAAGTTACACACCAGGTTTTGGTCTGTATAGGGAAACTTCACGTGGCACCAAGGGTAGAATCGAAATGGAGTCCGATCCATGAGGCTTCCATGTGGTATGCCCGAAAAGGCCAGGGTCAGACGCACGCGCCCAAAAGAGAGAAATCTATATTCCGACGGTACTATCGGTTCGAGGCTAGATGGAACACGATCGAAACAATGCAGACGATTAATTTAGTTGTCTAAAGTTTACGATTCGAAATCTCGGAGCGAGAAGAAACACGTCTGTACCAGACAGCGGAACGAAAATAATCTAACAATGGAGTTGATGCCCATGCGCACTGTAACCGAGAGGAGTCCCTCGATCCTGGGACTCCAAAAAGTTTTCTTTGAAGAAAAACTTGCAACACTCCGAGCCCAACACTAGATGTCGGAAGAGATATGCATAGCATGTGTATCTGCAGCTACGCATGCCATTGAACATATATATATATATATATATATATATGGAAAATGTCACTTACCCAGTGTACATCTGTTCGTGGCATTAGTCACTGCAGATTCACATGCTGTGCACAGTCCGCCATCTGGTGTTGGGCTCGGAGTGTTACAAGTTGTTTTTCTTTGAAGAAGTCTTTTCGAGTCACGAGACCGAGGGACTCCTCCCATTTCGACTCCATTGCGCATGGGCGTCGACTCCATCTTAGATTGTTTTGCCCACAGAGGGTGAGGTAGGAGTTGTGTATGCTAGTAATAGTGCCCATGCAATGGAGTGAATGCGTATGTACATAATAAAGTTTTAAGTAATATATTTACAAATGTACAAATGTTTAAGATCTACTTCTAAACGGCTACAGGCTCCCGGGGAGGCGGGTGGGCGCATGTGAATCTGCAGCGACTAATGCCACGAACAGATGTACACTGGGTAAGTGACATTTTCCATTCAATGGCATGTGTAGCTGCAGATTCACATGTTGTGCATAGACTAGTAAGCAGTTATCTCCCCAAAAGCGGTGGTTCAGCCTGTAGGAGTTGAAGTAGTTTGAAATAATGTTCTTAATACAGCTTGACCTACTGTTGCTTGTTGTGCAGTTAGCACATCTACACAGTAGTGCTTGGTAAATGTATGAGGCGTAGACCATGTTGCTGCCTTACATATTTTGTTCATTGGAATATTTCCTAGAAAGGCCATGGTAGCACCTTTCTTTCTGGTTGAGTGTGCCTTTGGTGTAATAGGCAGTTCTCTTTTAGCTTTAAGATAGCAGGTTTGAATGCACTTAACTATCCATCTAGCAATGCCTTGTTTTGAAATTGGATTTCCTGTATGAGGTTTTTGAAAGGCGATAAATAGTTGTTTTGTCTTTCGAATTAGTTTTGTTCTGTCAATGTAGTACATTAGTGCTCTTTTGATGTCTAATGTATGTAGTGCTTTTTCGGCTACCGAATCTGGCTGTGGGAAGAACACTGGTAATTCTACCGTTTGATTTAAGTGGAACGGTGAGATTACTTTTGGTAAAAATTTAGGATTGGTCCGTAGAACAACTTTATTTTTGTGTATTTGAATAAATGGTTCTTGAATGGCAAATGCTTGAATTTCACTCACTCTTCTTACAGATGTGATGGCAATTAAAAATGCAACTTTCCACGTTAAGTATTGCATTTCACAAGAGTGCATGGGCTCAAAAGGTGGACCCATGAGTCGTGTTAGGACAATGTTGAGGTTCCATGAAGGAACTGGTGGTGTTCTTGGTGGTATAATTCTCTTTAGGCCTTCCATAAACGCCTTTATGACTGGTATCCTAAACAATGAAATTGAGTGCGTAATTTGTAGGGAAGCAGAAATTGCCGTAAGATGTATTTTAATGGAAGAGAAAGCTAGGTTAGATTTTTGCAAAAGTAGTAAGTATCCTAATATTTCTTTTGCAGATGCGTGTAAAGGTTGAATTTGATTATTATGGCAGTAATAAACAAATCTTTTCCACTTATTTGCATAGCAGTGTCTAGTGGTAGGTTTTCTAGCTTGTTTTATGACCTCCATACATTCCTGTGTGAGGTCTAAGTGCCCGAATTCTAGGACTTCAGGAGCCAAATTGCTAGATTCAACGATGCTGGATTTGGATGTCTGATCTGTTGTTTGTGTTGTGTTAACAGATCTGGTCTGTTGGGTAGTTTGACATGAGGTACTACTGAAAGGTCTAGTAGTGTTGTGTACCAAGGTTGCCTTGCCCATGTTGGTGCTATTAGTATGAGTTTGAGTTTGTTTTGACTCAACCTGTTTACTAGATATGGAAGGAGAGGGGGAAAAGCGTACGCAAATATCCCTGACCAGTTCATCCATAGAGCATTGCCTTGGGATTGATCTTGTGGGTACCTGGATGCGAAGTTTTGGCATTTTGAGTTTTCCTTTGTTGCAAATAGATCTATTTGAGGTGTTCCCCAAATTTGAAAGTAATTGTTTAGTATTTGGGGGTGAATTTTCCATTCGTGGGTTTGTTGGTGATCTCGAGAGAGATTGTCTGCCAACTGGTTCTGAATCCCTGGAATAAATTGTGCTATTAGGCGAATGTGGTTGTGAATCGCCCAATGCCATATTTTTTGTGTTAGGAGGCACAACTGTGTCGAGTGTGTCCCTCCTTGTTTGTTTAGATAATACATTGTTGTCATGTTGTCTGTTTTGACAAGAATGTATTTTTGGGTTATTATGGGTTGAAATGCTTTCAGCGCTAGAAATACTGCTAACAGTTCTAAGTGATTTATGTGAAACTGCCTCTGATGTATGTCCCATTGTCCTTGGATGCTGTGTTGATTGAGGTGTGCTCCCCACCCTGTCATGGAAGCATCTGTCGTTATGACGTATTGTGGCACTGGGTCTTGGAAAGGCATCCCTCGGTTTAAATTTGTACTGTTCCACCATAGAAGCGAGATGTATGTTTGGCGGTCTATCAACACCAGATCTAGAAGTTGACCCTGTGCTTGTGACCATTGTGATGCTAGGCACTGTTGTAAGGGCCGCATGTGCAATCTTGCGTTTGGGACAATTGCTATGCATGAAGACATCATGCCTAGGAGTTTCATTACCATTTTGACTTGTATCTTTTGTGTTGGATACATGGCCTGTATTACCTTGTGAAATGTTTGAACCCTTTGTGGACTTGGAGTGGCAATCCCTTTTGCTGTGTTGATTGTCGCTCCTAAGTATTGCTGTGTTTGACACGGCAAAAGGTGTGACTTCGCGTAGTTGATGGAGAAACCTAGCCTGTGAAGGGTCTGTATGACATAGTTTGTGTGCTGTGAACACTGTCTTAGCGTGTTGGTTTTGATTAACCAGTCGTCTAAGTACGGGAACACATGTATTTGCTGCCTTCTGATATGTGCAGCTACTACTGCCAGGCATTTTGTAAAAACTCTTGGCGCAGTTGTTATTCCGAATGGCAACACTTTGAATTGGTAATGTATTCCTTGGAATACGAACCTTCGGTATTTCCTGTGTGAAGGATGTATTGGTATATGGAAATACGCATCTTTTAGGTCTAATGTTGTCATGTAATCTTGCTGTTTGAGCAGTGGGATTACGTCTTGTAACGTGACCATGTGAAAGTGGTCCGATTTGATGTAGGTATTTAGTGTTCTGAGATCTAGTATTGATCTCAGAGTTTTGTCCTTTTTGGGTATTAGAAAGTACAGTGAGTAAACTCCTGTGTTTTTTTTTTGTAGATTTGGTACTAATTCTATTGCGTCCTTTTGTAGCAATGCTTGAACTTCTAGTCCTAGAAGATCTATATGTTGTTTTGACATATTGTGTGTTTTCGGTGGGACGTTTGGAGGGAATTGGAGAAATTCTATGAAATAACCATGCTGGATAATTGCTAAGACCCAAGTGTCTGTTGTTATTTCCTCCCAAAGTTTGTAAAATTGGCTTAGTCTTCCCCCCCACAGGTGTTATGTGATGGAGTTGTGTGACTTGTGAGTCACTGTTTATTTTGAGGAGTTTTGGGGCCTTGGAATTTTCCTCGATTTCTTTGGAATTGGCCCCCTCTATATTGCCCCCGAAAACCTCCCCTCTGATATTGACCCTGGTAAGTAGGCCTTGTTTGTGAGGTTGTGGTTTCTGTGGGTTGACCTCGAAACCCTCCCCTAAAAGGTGTTTTTCGAAATGTGCCTCTGCTCTGCGGGGAGTAGAGTGCGCCCATGGCTTTGGCTGTATCGGTGTCTTTTTTTAGTTTCTCAATGGCAGTGTCTACCTCCGGCCCAAACAATTGCTGTTCATTAAATGGCATATTGAGCACAGCTTGTTGGATTTCCGGCTTGAACCCTGAAGTGCGCAGCCATGCGTGCCTTTGTATCGTGATTGCGGTGTTTATTGTCCTTGCAGCTGTATCTGCTGCATCCATGCAAGACCGTATCTGATTATTTTAGATACTTTGTCCCTCTTCTACCACCTGTTGCGCTCTTTTTTGGAACTCCTTGGGTAAGTGTTCGATGAAATGTTGCATTTCATCCCAATGAGCTCTGTCGTATCTTGCCAAAAGTGCTTGTGAATTGGCAATACGCCATTGATTTGCTGCTTGTGCTGCAACCCTTTTTCCCGCAGCATCACATTTGCGGCTCTCTTTGTCTGGAGGTGGTGCGTCTCCTGAGGTATGAGAGTTGGCTCTCTTACGAGCTGCCCAGACAACTACCGAGTCTGGTGTTAGTTGTGTTGTAATAGAGATTGGATCTGTTGGCGGTGGCTTGTACTTTTTCTCCACCCTTGGAGTTATGGCTCTGCCTTTAACTGGATCCTGAAATATTTGTGTTGAATGTCTTAGCATTCCTGGGAGCATGGGAAGGCTTTGGTACTGGCTATGGGTGGAGGATAGGGTGTTAAACAGAAAGTCATCCTCAATTGGTTCAGAATGTAAGGTGACGTTGTGAAATTCGGCTGCCCTTGCGACCACCTGTGTGTAGGATGTACTGTCCTCAGGTGGTGACGGTTTTGTGGGATAGGAGTCTGGGCTGTTGTCAGACACTGGAGCATCGTAAAGGTCCCATGCATCGGGATCATCCTGACTCATTGTAGTATGAGCTGGTGAGTGCATCAGTGGTGGAGTTGTTGCTGGTGATGCATGTATTGATGGTGGTGGAGACGGTGGTGGGGTTGTTTTCCTTGCCACTTTTGCCTGTGGTTGCTTGTCCTTTTGTTGAAAGGCAAGTTTCCTTTTTATTTTGATTGGGGGAAGAGTGGTTATCTTCCCTGTGTCCTCATGAATATGAAGCCTTCTTTGCGTGTAGTCAGGCTCTACAGCTTGAAGCTCCTCTCCAAATCTATGTAATTGGGAGGTTAATCCTTGTTCCTCTGTATAGGAACTAGTTTTCGGCTCCGAGGCTGGATGTTTCGGAACCGAAACCTTTTCGGAAGTCTTTAGGCTCCGAAGAAACCTTGTTTTTGGCGTGGTGTCTCGGTGCCGAAATTCTTCGGTGCCGCTGTCTCTGTGCCGAAGTTTCTCGGAGCCGCTGTCTCGGCTCCGAGGTTGCTGTGTGGCGGTATCTCGACCGGAGTCAGATGACTTCGACACCAGCATGCCCTTTTTCGGTGCCTTGGATCGGTCACCTAGTTTTCGGGTTAAGCCATGGCCTGTTGGCGGTGGCGTCGCCTGGGCTTTTGTGGACTTGTCGAAAGTCAAGACTCACGAGGTCTTACTCACGGTTTGAGGTGTTTCTTCGGCGTCGAGTTCTTCAGAATCCGACTCGTGGATGGAGAAAGCTTCTTCTTCCTCCTCGAAACGTTCTTGACCTGTCGGCGTGGACGCCATTTGTAGTCTCCTGGCTCTTCGGTCTCTCAGCGTCTTCCTCGACCGAAACGCTCGACAGGCTTCACAAGTATCCTCCTTGTGCTCGGGGGACAAGCACAAGTTACAAACCAGATGCTGATCCGTATACGGATACTTGTTATGGCATTTTGGGCAGAAGCGGAATGGGGTCCGTTCCATCAGCCTTGAAGTCACACGTGGCCGGGCCGACCAGGCCCCGACGGGGGATCGAAAAAACCCCGAAGGGCCACCGGAGCTCTTCAAAATTCGGTGTCGATTTGTTCTAACTAACCCGATACCGAACGCAAACAATACCGACGATTTTTTCAGAGATTCTAACTAACTTTCCGACCCAAAACACGGAGCGAAAAGGAACACGTCCGAACCCGATGGCGGAAAAAAAACAATCTAAGATGGAGTCGACGCCCATGCGCAATGGAGTCGAAATGGGAGGAGTCCCTCGGTCTCGAAAAGACTTCTTCGAAGAAAAACAACTTGTAACACTCCGAGCCCAACACCAGATGGCGGACTGTGCACAGCATGTGTATCTGCAGCTACACATGCCATCGAATAAATATATATATATATATATATATATATATATATAATTAAAATTTTAAAAAAGCACAAAATCTTGATTAGCTAGAATACAACTAGGTAGTCTGAGCGGGGTGCTCATCATGAACAGCTGAAACAGGGTAGGATAGTTTGGGGTAAGACATAGTGACCACCAGTTTGACCGAACAGACCTAAAAAATCACCAGTCCCTGTGCTTCCAACAGTTAAAGACAAACATGTGGTGGAAAAATTAAGCTACCATCACATCACAAGCTTCCTCACTCAAGCAAATATTTAGCTCTGTAATGCTCCACAAAAAACAAAAAAAAAATCTTAGCACACGCTAGAAACAGCCCTGGAGAAGTTCAACAAGTATAGATGGGTGGCAAGAAACACCAAAGGACACTCTGGTCGCCAGCCCTCATTTATGTGCATGTTAGCGACAACGGGGAAGGTTTAGAATGCGCAAACTGAACACTTTTGTGGAGTGTTCCTTTCACAGTGAACTTACCTGTTTCTTCCAGAGCACACTTTAAGCGTACATCTTTCATTATGTATCGAAAAGTATTTTCCTAGGCACTAATGCATCTAGAGTTGAGTTCAGTCATGAACACTCCTTTTCAAGGCTCCCATTCTATTAAATGACCTGTCATCACTCTCTTTTCTGGGTCTTGTCCTACATACACTTCTGTAAAATGCACACATTATTTTAATGCCACATTTTTATTCTGGCATGTACTTATGACCACGAAAAGCCAACACAATGCAAGAATGACTCCAAAGACACCACAGGCATGCATTTGGAAGCAGTTGAGATGGACAGGGTTGTGATATTATGCACCTATGTGGAATATTCTGCGAGGGGATGGCATCCAGAACATGTCCAGCTTTCACAGAGCAAACCCAGACTGGGCCTGCACGATGATTAGGAATAATGGGAGCTATGCTAGACACTGCAGGTAGATTGTTTATGAACAATGCATGACTAAGTAGCATCAGCTGTCAGCTTGGATTATATCAGTCTTGACAAAGGCAAATCTCTCTACCGGACACCTTTGAAGGTGTAAAAACAGAAGTGTCCTAAGCAAACAAACAACCGCACCCCACAAAATCTACATATTTTACCTGAGCCCAACCCACAAAGTTTACTTAATTCGCATACCCTGACTGTACAAAACCTGCACTTTTGATCAATGACCTGTTGGGAGCTTTTGCTTTTTCCAAAATAAAAACTAATGGTGCAGAAATCATGGTATGTATTCAGCCTCACCCAAGAATACGCCAGACTATCCATACAAACACTACAATAAGCCTACCAGGGTAGACACCAAAACTATCTACTTAAAAATTGGCAGAATTAAATACCACACAGACCTATGATCAAGCCACGCCCTAACATATTGCGACAAAAATAAAATATTAGTGGCTGTCTGTGACCCAGTGTCATTGAAATGCACTTTAAGGTCCAGGGTCTCCAACAGAGGGACAAAACCAGATCACACGTGAGCTACTATGGACAACAAAATCCACCTTAATAAGCAGGCCCTCAGCCGCCCAACAGTCTGAAACATGCAACACAACAGACGACCTGTGTGAAGGAGAATAACCCAAGTTAATACAGAGGTACTTGCTCATACCAAACAACTGCTGCTTTGAGTATGTAAGCAAGCTCTACTAAAAAGGTACTCTTGGGTCACTTTGAGGAAAGGTGCTTGGGATAAGCAAGTCAATTAAACATTATCTACTCTTATCAGAATCATACAGCAGGTTAGCCTAACAAAACAAAGTGGAAGACCGGGCACCAGATGACCAATAGCAAAGATATTTCCACAGTGTTCATTACATAATAGCAAACACACAGGGCTGCAGCCTCGGGCTTTCAATAGAGCCAATCGTAGCAGTTCCAGCGTCAGCACAAATATCCCAGACGACAAAAATAACTGGAGGTTACAAATACAAAAGCAACTGTCTTCCTTCAATCTCTTAGTTCGGAAGAAGACAGTTACATGAAATTTAAAAGTATACCAACAACCTACACAGCACAAACATGTAGCTGTGGAGTAAGACCTATAAAACACCTCTGCCATTTCAAGTCTCTTAGTCCGCACAACTCATGGACATACAGGCAAGGTACCAAGAAGCTAATGTTAAGCGGATTTACTAAGCGAGAAAGTATCTAAGATTTAAAAACAAAATATGAGTAAAAAAAAAGAAAGAAAAGAGAAGCCAGAGAACCACTAAGTGAAAATGTTATGTTTTTCAGAATTTTAGGAGTGTGGTTTTGCCTTCTACCCTGCACTTATATTTATTGAAAGCTGGGCATACCTCTTTTCAAAGGTCCTTTACAGAGGATCAGACAGTGCAGAAGAACTGTGGGGTAGGGGCAGGGGGGCCTCAGGTATTTATGATATGGTCTTTTGGATACTCAGATGTACTATTTCTACCTGCACGAGTATACTTATAATTTGAAAACAGCTAGAACTGGACTAGCCCTGAAGAAGTCCTATGTTAAAGAACTGTCACACCTTACCACAAAATAACTGGATTTTTTTATATATGAATTGATAGACTGACAAGTGGTGCACCACCCCTATGTTTTTCATTTCTGGTTTTTAGCCTTTTTCTTTCACAAAAAGGTTAGCACCCTCGCAGCGGGTGTACTGGTGGATGGACACCAGGGGCATCAGAACGCTCCTTTGAACACACAGCTGGGAACATATGGGGATCTGTGCGTGTCCTATAAGCCTGCTGCGCCCTGCCTTCCCTCAACAAGCTGAAGTTATCATGACGAGAAAGACCATCTGCGTAGTCAGGAAACGTAGAGGACAACATTACAATGGCTAAAATGGGGTGAACCACTAAAAAGTAAGGACTAAATTGAGGTCTCACTGTGGATTCACGAAAGCTTTTGGAGGAAACATGTTGATTAATTCTTTGAGAAATAACATCTCAACAGCACCTTTGAGATGCAATTTCTCTATTAAACGTAAACAGGCTGATAGGGTCAACATATAACCTTTAATGGTGGACACCACAAGTCGTAGCTGTTCAAAGATAAAACAAACAGGAGACCCAACAGTGTGGCCTACAACAGTCTACGAACTCGCCCCAGCATCCAGTTTTAACAGATTTTGTTGAAAAACACCTGTAATCCAGGATGGCATCTACTACTTCAGCAGGCAGACAACTGCTGCTGCTCTATCTCCACACATGGGGATGTAGGCTGCACAGTCCAGGTGCAAGATTCTGCATTGCTTCTTCAACAACACATCCTCCCCAAGACACATCCTGACTGGAGGACACACGCTAATGCACAGATGCTCAGAGTATCACGATCTCCTGGCCGACTCCAGAGCAATTATGACAGAAATACACACACAACTCCAGCCGTCCACTATAACGAGTCTCCCAGACAGTCTTCTTGGGAACTCCCAGCAACCCCCGCAGTGGAAAAGAGATAGAGCCAAAGTACTCCCCAATTCTGGAAGATAACCTACACCACCTCCAGGTGTAACTGCCAATCATGATTGGATAGGAGTCACCAGCTGATCTAGTACAGCCTGGTGTTTAAAGATCCTGTCAGGTGGTGTATAATCAGGAAAACACCAGGAGAATTCTACAAGCATATAGCCTAGGACCCCACCCTTCTTGTTGCAACATTACATGGAGGTGGTGTTGTCCGTGAGGACCTGAACCAGCCTTCTCTTGATAGAAGGCAGGTAGGTTTTCAATGGCAAGCTAAAGACCCACAAATCAAGTAAGTTGATGTGGAGCCAGGTCTCTGCCAGATAACCTGGCCAACCCAGCAGTGATGCGCCTCTCACCTTAACCAGCTTTGTGTGGGGTCAGGTGAGAAGTCTGCCACCAGTGCATTTGTGGTTGAGCAGCAATCACTGCAAAACTATTACAATCTCATCTGAAACCAGGTTTCAGACTCCAGTCTTGGATGAAGTATAAACAAACAAAAAGGTGTGTTGTGCTGCTGAAAGATGGCACTTATTTAGTATTTCAAATAGCTAGGTCTCACACATGCAACGTCCCTTATCGGATACACAAGCAGAAGTGGCAAGCTTCATCATGGGGCAGTGCTCCTTGCTGGACAGGTGATCTAATGCCAGCAGAGCCTCAGAGAGGGGCTCTTTGCCAGAGATCTTTTCCTTACCCAAAGCTGCCTGGAAAACGTAGCTGAGCAACGCCTAGCTTGAAGGAGGGGTGGAAGGTAAGGTGGTAGATTTGGAATATGTGAGGTTAAAACTGGCTATGGGTTACCAATAAAATATTTTTCATTAATGCTGAGAATTGGCAAAATTAAAACAGATACGGAACCTAGAAAGATACTAATGAATCGCAGGTTTAAAAATGTCAACATGGATGGAGTATGACAGGTTTGCATAGGGTTGGCCCCACAGATTTCAGATCTCAATGCTGAGCACACATATGCCATCAGCATGGCCGATGAGCAGGATGCAGGGGGGGCAGCTGGGCAAGAAGCCTTTATCCCATTAACAGTCACTCCCCCAATGACGTCTTGAGATTCACCGCCTCCTGGAGGTGGTGCATGACTGACTGGCAAGCTGGCCTTCAACTGCCAGTGGATAGACTGGTACACCTCAGAAAGTATGTAGTGACAACCACTATTTCATTCGTAAACACCTGAGGGAAGAGACAAGTCTGAAAAGGAACACAGCAAACTTAAAAGGCTTGTAGCCCACCTTGAACTGCAAGTAGCGCCTATGGGCCTACAAGATAACAGCATCATTGAAGTAGGCACCCTGCAAGTCCAGCGCTACCATCCAGGATCCAGACCAGATAGAACCAGAGTCAGAGTGAGAGTCTTGAGATTGTCTTTCTGCAAGAAATTAGTTAAGAAGAAATTAAGTGTTGAATATCTAAAATAAGGCAAAGACCTCAGTCCTTTTTCAGCTCTATGAAAGAATGGAAGAAACAGCCAGCTGAGATTTATGGAGCCGGGGCTCTCTCTATGGCTCCTTTCATCTGAACATCCTCCTACAAAAGAGACAAATGTTCTTTCAAATTGCCATATTGATTCAGGTCAGAAAGGAATGGCATATTTATCTGCAGAACCCACCTGCTGGGAATTATGGACTGCCACTCATTGAGAAAATGAATGATTAATGATCCTGCCTCCCCTGGGTGCTCGAGTGCTGCTAAGAGAAACCTAAAGTGGCTTGGAGGCTACTGCCAGAGGGGCAGAGACTGTGAGGGTTGCTGTACCTCCAGACCTGGAAGCTGTCAGGGTAGGGGATACAGTATACAGGACTGGGGTGCCAATTGTTAGGGTGGCAGGTCTTAGCGATGCCTGTAAGTGAAACCCCTTCCCATGTCTCAAAAGAGGCAAAACTGTTAGGGAAACTACCTTGTAATAGTGGAGTTATCAACAGCGCGTTGTGGCTCAAATTCTTTAAAGCGCTCTAGGGCAGAGTCTGCCTTTTCACCAAACAGGCAAGACCTGTTAAAAGGCATATCCATTAGTGACGTCTGGACATCAGAGATGCCTGCGGATCTCATCTATGCGTGATACCAGTGCACCATGCTAGTCCCAGCTGCTCTGTATAAACAGTCAATGGTGTGTAGGTCTGATGTATGACATTATGCATTGCCTAAGCTATCCTGAAAGGTCTGACAATTTAAGAGGAATTCATTTAGGACTGCCACTACACAGACCTGTTGTAGGTGTAAATGGAAACTCATTGTGGGGCAATTCTTTCCTATCAGCTGTATCTTTGCCAAAAAATGACAGGTTTTAATTAGCATCTGATCCCCCCAAAAAAGCTGGAAGAATAAAGGATGACTTCTCAGCAAAGGAACTATTTTATCAACGTCGGAATGTACTGGGCGCTTTGGAACTGTTCTGGGGCACAACTTGAAAGATTTAGATTGGTTCAGTTCATAGTCAGTTGTGACAATGCAATGGGCATCTTCCTGCAGCATCCATAATATGTCAGAAACCAACACAGATCGTGGTGCCAGGCTTGAAGTCTGCTCTGGAATCTTAGCTGAGCCCAAACAGGATTAGGAGGCCTGGACAGCGCAGAAGATAGACAGGCAGCAACGAGACTGGAGGCATCCATGAATTCATAGGGCCGAAAGAACGCCACAGGAGCATAGGGTGCCAAAGAAATATGGTGACAACAGACAGCCCTGGAAATTCATGGTGCATCAGGATCAACTACGTAACTGGTGTGGGGGTGGGAGGGTCCAAAGGGCACAGTTATATCCTGGCTACTTCTCAAAAGAGAGGTGAGGCTGTGACATCATATACCTGGGACTTCTTATGGTTCTTTTTTGGTCTTTCATTTACCCAAGGACTTGGACCACGATGACACTGTTGTGGGGACAGCTTTGTTTTCTCGACTACAAGCAGGACTTGCACTACTTTCTAGGATGTTCAGCGA
Source organism: Pleurodeles waltl (assembly GCF_031143425.1). Classification (NCBI taxonomy): domain Eukaryota; kingdom Metazoa; phylum Chordata; class Amphibia; order Caudata; family Salamandridae; genus Pleurodeles; species Pleurodeles waltl. The sequence continues at coordinate 315,393,329 of NC_090443.1, forward strand.
CGTACAGCTTGGCTTCGCTCCCGCTTACCACGTTCAGGTGCATCAGGGCATACTGCTCACATGACAGAGTCAAACCCAAATACCAGTGACAGACCACAAGGGGATCTATCACAGACATCTGCTTGCAACAGTTCGTACAAGGTACAAACTGTACTACTGAGTAGAGAGATGTTCCTTTGCACACTGGAAAAAAAATTAGGGGGGAAAAATTGTCAATTGGCTTATAGTTAGAACTAGCTCCAAATATGCATATGAAGGAGCAGAAAGATAGGAACAGACGTCAGGATGCTTTGGTATAGCTGATACGCAGTGGCAGCCTTCAGGACGGAGTGGGATTGATGCAGAGCCGCATGATGCTACCTACTGGCATGGAGAAGCTATGCTGGAAAAAAAAATCCGGATCTAGTCTGGTGCCAGGGATATTCTAAAAGTGAGAAATCAATGGTTAGGAGTGTCCATCAGAAGAGGGTTTTCTAGAGCATGTTTCAATTGAGGATAGGATGGGGTCTGATCAAGGAATGTGTTCAACTGAAAGGATCAACCTAATCAAAATGACTAACCTGGAAATTGTAATTCTAGCGTTAGAGTGGCAGAAAAGTTGTGAATGGCAGAGCACAGATAGCCAAGGTAGGATATATTGGAAGCTCAGGGAGATACAAAGGCAGAGATCCAGCTTACATGCTGTTTCTACTTTGATGTGAGTGCAGTTTTGTAATGAATAATCTGTTCAAGTGGCAAAATTAATAAAACGATGTAAGCTATTAAGTGCTTCAGGAGTTATACTAGTATACTTGCAGAGAGAAGAATGAGTTACTTGCCTTGGGTAACAATCTTTCTGGTAGATACTCGGACCTTAGATTGCCCAGCTTTTGAATTTCCTCATGGGCCAGATTGAACCTGACAGTTTTCTAGCACTTACTACTGTACTGTCCTCCATCGGATCCCACAGCGACCTCACACTAACTCCAGAAATTACAGCACAGAGCCATATATAGACACCACCCCTGCACAATGAGGTCAATATTCTTATGAACTCTTCTGTGCCCTCAAACGCTGATCAGTCATAATAGACTAAAAACCTGTGCGTCAAACCGAATCAGAGTTCCTATTAGAATCCTAAAAGTCCACTCAGCGGAATGGAGAAGAGAGCAGTGAGGATTCCGCAGTCACAGTATCCACTAGAAAGAGCACTACCCAACTTAAGTGTCAGCACCCCTTTTAGAGCACCACAGGTCAAGCACGGGTTACCTGGCCCAGCCACAGGTGTTGAAGCCTTTTATTCCTGATGTCCCAGGCCCTATCAACTATGGATCCTGAGCAACTGAGTCAAGTGCCCTTTCAGCACTTGACACTCTGAAACAGGGTGGTCCAAGCAGACCAAGGCTCCATCTGGGGAGAGGTGGATACGGGGAGTGAACAAAGGCTCACAACTCAAAATTAGCACAGCAGCAGCAATAAATTATTGTCCAGCCCAATACTCACTTTTATAAAAAAAAGAAAAGAATGCTTATTTTACTAACACAAAGAGGAATACAACGTTCACAGACAACTACACAAGCCCCATCTCCTCCACCCCAAAGACAGGAATTTAGTGTTTCGTAGGCAGTTTCCTGTGTCACACTTTCTTCTTTATCTAGGTCATTCCCCATTCAACTTAGACAACATCCAGGGTAAGTCCCACTAGTAGTCAGTCTCAAGAATACACTCCAACTCTAATGCAAAGTTAAGTGTTCAACCGCCAATGCGCTATCTGAAAAGCAAGTTACACCAGAGGCAGACTAGCCCGAATTCAATCTTCCCTGCACCTGCATGCCTGGCGCATCCAGAGTTCCATAGCGCACCTACTCTGTGGGGACCGCAGCAGCACCAAGTTTACTGCACCAGGCCCAAGCAAGCTGCACTTGAGGATCCCACAGTTCCTCACTCATGGTTGTGTACTTGGAGCGGCCAGCGTTTACTTGGAGCTCCTCTTGTCATGATAACTCTTTGACCTGTCCCACAGTTGGAGGGTGGGAGATGGTGAGAGTCTGTGCAAAGCTCTCGATGCAGATTTCTAGTCCCGGTGTAGGGGAGGCCAAGGTGGCATAGCTCCTTCCGCGATGTTCTTAGTCGGGTCATACTTCTTGCTAGCCCGGATGACCCCCTCTGGCATAGAGGTTTACTGTGTCTGCACACTGGCACCGACCTGATCTGCACAGCAGATGCCTGCACGGCGGCCCCTTCCAGTGTATGAGGTCACCGTCTCTTCACTGTGCAAGGCTACAGCCCATTCCACAAAGCAATCTGTTCACGGTGGCCCCTCCTGGCATACAGGGTCTCCGATACCTCACTGCACACAGGCTCCGGCTTGGTCAGCACAGCAACATCAGCAGCTCACTTCACGGCGGTCCTCCCTTGGCATATGAAGGTTGGCAACTTTGTCCTGCAAATCTCCAACAACCAAATCAGTGCAGCAGTAGTGGTTTCCTCACCCACCGCTCAGGGAATCGACTAATCAGGATTCCCCACTGGACCTCATTCCCTCCAACACTTACATCTTCCTCACAGGGCACACTGGTCTTGCCTAGCAGGTAGGGGATCTTGGATTCCCAAAGTGATGTCCTCTCACCCACCAGAGAGACTAGCGGGCCTTAGCTCCCAGTCCTGGTCACAGGTATAAGTCTTGCAGAGCTTTCCCTCCTCGCATAGCCCAACTGACTGACAGTTGACAATTTTTGAGGTCTCAAGCTCCCTTCTTATAGTCCACTTCCAGACCAATTGTGATTTAGGGTCTAAGTCTTTGAAGTTTATATTGTAGGTCTACTTCCTTTTGAAGTGCTCACTCCTCTGCCCTCTCTCGGCTTGAAAGCAGTCTGTCACAGTAAGAGCGACTTCAAAGGTGAAAGGTCCACAACACAGGCCATTGGAGTGACTAGAGTTCACACCTGGGTGTCAGCCACAGTGATGTGTATCAAACGATTAGCCCAGGGCACAAGCCCTAATCTTTTTAATTCTCGTATCAGACACATCTCCTTCCTGAGATGTACCCAGGCCCCTTCCTTGTGACTTTTCACTGAATCAAAAAGCAACCTTTGAAGTGTATGGGAAAGCATAGCTCTCCCTTCTCAAGTGTCCACCACCCAGATTACAGCAATGCAGCAAGACACTAATATCTCAAGGGGGATTCCTCTACCACCTCTCCTCGTGTTTCACCATGCAGCCCTGGGTCTCCAAAAATTTAACCTGTAGTCCGCTATGTACTGTACAATTTACACACACACAAAACCTAGCACATGCATTTATTGCGCAAAGACTGCAAAGCACTGCATCCTTCATGTACTGTACCACTCACTGGCACACTTACACCTAAGTACATGCATTTAAAATGCAGTGCACATCACTACATCCTTCATGTACTGTAATACTCAGAAGCACATATACACCCAGCAGATACATTTAACATGCATGCACTGCTCAGTATTGCATTATCCCCTTCCTAGGCGCGCGCGCGCACACACACACACACACACACACACACACACACACACACACCACAGATATAGCGCTCATGCGCAACACTCCACATCAAACCGATGTAAGTCAAGAGGTGAGTTAAGCATACAGCAGTAGGACTTTGAATGTGTGAGCCTGTAAGCCTCACTCCAGTGACACAGGTTAAAGAGGACCTGTTCAATCCTACTGATCACTACACAGTATCCTGGCACCACCCCCTTCGCCCTGCTTAACTCCAGGTAAAGGCCGTTGTACTTCAGCACTATGAGGGTAGCACCCCTCCTGGTCCAATCAGACCGCAATCTGCAAGGAAGGCCTTTGTTGTGTAGCACACAGATGATCCATAGTTGCTTGGGGTCTGAAAGTGATCTAGTGGGAAACAGCATTGTCAGGAGAAGTTGCAGCATACTTTCCATAAAGGCCTCTGTTGTGGGGGTAGATGACAGGCCAGAAAACTTTTGATGCATAAGGACTAGCCTGGAGAGAGGCTGAAAGTCAGACACAAGTGGAGGAAGAGAGAGTAAGAATAGTCTCACTTTTTTTTTTCTTCACATTTATGATAGGACTGATCCTTGGACTTCACCTCAGACTTATCCAATGGAGCGACATGGCTCATGGAACTGGAATGCCTCCACGGCTTGGAGCAAGTGCATGGCTTGGCGCACAATCTGCCCAGTTTCTTGTGTTTGGAAATGTACAGTTTTGTCTCCTGCCCTGTGATGCCCTATGGAGCGAGAATCAAAGAACAACTGTTGCAGGACTCAGTCATACTTACACCTTAGATACCAAAGGCAAACTTTGTGCAGATCTGTGACCACCATCTGCTTCTTGCAGTCGGGGAATTAACCCACTTCTGTTGTCTTTGGGGAGATATTTTCCCTACTCCACTTTCTCAAAGAGAACGGCTTTGGAGTCTATGAAACAGAGAAAAGGCTTGGAAGCGAAGCTCCAGATCTATTTCGAAGAGCACAGGACAAAACAGAACTGACATCAGCATGTGGTGACTTCCCCTATTTACAGCTCTGTGTGGTCACTTCTGGAAGTGGTGATATTATAATGTCAAGTCCAATGGCGCAACCTGCAGGTGCGCAGGAACAACTGCAAGAAAAACTTCAAATCCAGCCTGGCATATGGGTGAATTAAAAAAATTGAAGTTTGGCGTTAAAAGTATAAATCGGATAATAAATAACTTCAAAGATAGGACAGAACCACTTTAGTGACATCTCTTCGAACCTCACCTCCCAAGTCACTGCACGCAAGGTAGAGATCAACAGATTTCAACACTGCAGAGACTGATCAGGAAATAAGAGATAGTTGAGGTGGGCAATGGTTGATGAATGTGGACTAAGTGCAAACACTTGCTTTTTTTGACAGCACGCATAGATACACTCGTGTTGGGACTTGAGACAAGATGATATCACTCTGGCTTCTCTATATTTCTATATTTGCTCCCTATAAAACAATGGATGATTTTTAAGCGCATTGTAGGGGACTTTAATCAACAAGACAGTTACCTCAGTTTCTACTAGTGTAGACCAGGTCACTCCATAAGATTTTTTTTTTTTGTGGCAAGTCTCTAATGTGAGTCAACGACTGATTGCAGGGAGTTTCCATTGACCACTACTTCCAAATGAAACCCTTTCCACTAGCCAACTGATCGAAGACAAATATGCTCAAATTAAGGAAAGACTTGGAGACCTGCCTATTCCCTTACCAGCTGCAAATGAAACTACATATGTGCAGGTATATACAGCTATAAAGTAACTGGAATGGTCACAGGCATCCTGGAGGAGGGAAAGTGCATGTGACTCTACAACACTACATGCCATGAACAGATGCTTACTGGGTAAGCAACATTTTCTGTTCGATGGCATGTGTGGCTGTGGATACACATGCTCTGCATAGACTGTAAAGCAGTCCCTCCATGAAAGTGGTGGTTAGCCTGTGGGAGTTGCAGTTTACTGGAACAATGTTCGTAGCACAGCTTGACCTACACTGGCTTGCTGACATGCTAGTACATCCACACAGTAATGCTTTGTAAATATATTTGGTGTAGACCATGTAGCTGCCTTACAAATGTCAGCTAGAGGGATTTTTCCAAGGAAAGCCATAGTGGCTCCTTTTTTCTAGGAGTAACTTTACCATAGCAAGTTTGTATGTGTTTTACTATCCACCTAGCTATGCTCATTTAGGAAACTGGACTGACTGACTGTGAGGTAGTGAAAAAGCTACAAAGAGCTGATTGGTTTTCCTAAAGTCTTTGGTTCTGTCACTGTAAAACTTAAGTGCTCGTTTTACATCTAGAGTGTGTAAAGCTCTTTCTGCATATGAGTCAGGCTGCGGAAAGAATATTGGTAGCTCAATGGATTGGTTGACATGAAATTGGAAAACCACTTGAGGAAAGACCTTCTGGTTTGTGTGAAGGACCACCTTGTCTCTATTAATCTAGAGGAAAGCTTCTTCCAAGGTTAGGGCCTGGAGCTCACTAACACATCTGAGTAATGTGATAGCAACTAAGATCGCACTTTCCAAGAAAGATACTGAAGAGAACTTGAATTAAATGGCTCATAAGGAGGGCCAATGAGCCTAGTAAGCACATTATTATATTGTAGGTCTACTTCCTATTGAAGTGCTCGCTTCTCTGCCCCCTCTCGGCTTGAAAGCAGTCTGTCACAAGTAAGAGTGACTCCAAGGGTGATAGCTTCACAACACAGGCCATGGGAGTGACTGAGGTACGCACCTGGGTGTCAGCAACAGTGCAGGGGCACTCTGGGTGGAATAACACTTTTAAGGCCTTCCATGAAAGCGTGATGACAGGGATTCTGAACAAGAAAGTATGTAGTCTGTTCAGTAGAAATGCAGCTATAGTGTGAGATGTGAACAAATGGAAGTGTAAGTTAAATTTGCTTTCTGTAAATGTAGCAAATAAACAATGTCTTGGACAGTAGTTTTTGTTGGAATGATTAAGTTTGGGTTCGCAGAAGCTTACAAAACATTTCTATTTTGCAGCATAACATGCTCCGATTATAGGCCTACAAGCTTAACTGACAATTTCCATACATTCCACAGGCAATCCTAAGTAACCAAACTCTGACTTCAGGAGCCTAAATCACAAGGTTGAGTGACTGGATGTCTAACCTTCCTTGATTCTGAGTGAGAAATCACGGCCTATTGAGGAGTTTCTTGTGGGGAAATACTGATGGGCACTCAGCCATGGTTCACCACACTTCTGGACCTAAGTGGGAGCTACAAGCATCATGGTGAGAGATGCCTGCCTGATCCTCCGATCCAGAAATGGAACGAGAGGGAGAGGTGGAAAAGCATAACCAAATATCCCTGACCAGTTCATCCATAGAGCAATTGAGGGTGTAGATATCTGGAAACGAAGCTTGGCCATTTTGCATTTTCTGCTGTGGCGAAAAGATCCACCTGAACAGTTTCCCACATTAGGTAATATTTTTTAAGGACTTGCGGGTGGAGTTCTTATTTGTGGACTTGTTGCTGCATTCTGCTAGCAGGGCTGACAAGTTGTTGTCCGTTTCTGGGAGCTACTCTGCCACCAGGTGAATGTGGTGATGGAGAGCCCACTTTCATATTGTCAGAGAGTTGTGACAACTGGGATGACTTTGCCACCCTCCACCCCCTTGTTTCTGTAGGTAATACATGGCTATCATTTTGTTCGTGAAGACCAAGACAACCTTGTGAGACAAGTGATGAACAAACACTTTCAGGCCTAGAAACACTGCCTGAAGCTCAAGGTAATTGATATGTAGGGATTGGTTACTGAGTTCCCGAATAGGCCTGAACTGATGTTTCGAAGGTGAGCGCCTCAACCGGTCAGTGATGCGTCTGTAGTCAGAATGACCTGAGGCACAGGTTCCAGAAAAGGTCACCCTTTCAACAGGTTGGTGATGTTCTACCATTGCGGAGTGCGGTGAGTCGGGCAGTCTTAACGCTAGATCCTAACGGTGACCCTGTGACTGAGACCACTGATGAAACAGATTGCTGTAGGGTACGCATGTGGAGTCTGGCATAGGTAACAATGGCAATGCAAGACACCATCATCCCTAACAAGCGCGTAACAGTCCTGACTGTGTATGTGTGATTTTCCTGAAACTGGGAGAGCAGAGACTGAAAATTCTGAATGCGGGCAGGGTTGGGGTATGCTAACCCCAACTTTGCATTAAGAACATCTCCTAGATAGGGCTGCACCTGAAGAGGTTGCAGATGGTACTTGAAAAAGTTGATTGTGAATCCCAGCATGTGAAGCAGGTCCACTGTCATCTGAGTGCGACATTGGCACTATCATAGTGTGCCGGCTTTGATGAGCCAGTTATCTAGGTAAGGGAACACATGTATGTTTTGTCTTCTGAGATGTGTGGCCACTTCTGTTAAGCAAGTTGTGAAGACTCTGGGAGCAGTTGTGACTTCGAAAGGAAGGACTTTGAACTGGTAATGCTTGCCAGCAACCACAAATCTTAGGGATTTTCAGTGTGCAGAGTGGATGGGGATATGGAAGTAGGCGTCCTTTAGCTCAAGTGGCGCCACAAAGTTGCCTTGTTGTAGAAACAGAACAACCTCTTGAGGGGGAACCATATGAAAGTGTTCTGAGAACATAGTGATTTACTGGTCGGAGGACCAGAATATGCTTGAGAGAACCATCCTTTTGGTGTTGTAAGAGGGCAAGCTCAATGGCCCCTTTGAGAAGAAGGGACTGAACCTCTTGTTTGAGAAGTGTGAGGTGCTTGTGGGATAGTCTGTGTGCGAGGGGGAATGTTTGGAGGAGTGATAATGAGCTCCAGACAATAACCATGAAGTGAAGGAGGTAGTCACTGCTTTTCAGTGGAGGAAGAGCCTTGGGAGGCAGTGCTCTTACCTTGGACCTTGTTGTCTTTGTAGGACTGCCTAAAGAAACCCCTAGAATAGGATGTTGAAGGCTGCATGGGATGCGAGGTAGACACCTCTGAAGTTGTGGGTCTGTAAGCACCTCTGAAGGTGAGGAAATGAAACGTGCCTCTGTGTGGGGGACTGTAGAGCACCCAGGCTTTTCCTATTTCCATGTATTTTTTCAGTTTCTCAAGGATTAAATTCACTTGAGGGCCGAAAAGATGTTCCTTATCAAAGGGCACGTTGAGCACCGCTTGCTGACATCGGGTTTAATACCAGAGCATCAACGCCATGTGTGCCTCCTAATGAAGACACTGGTGTTAATGCCACATGCAGCTTTATCTGCAGCGTCTAGGGCAAAGCGTATGGAGTTGTTTGTATTGGTGTGGCCCTCAGTAACAAGTTGCTGCCCTCTTTTGCGATGCTCTTCTGGGAACTCCTCCATTTCATCCCAGTGAGCCCGGTCATACCAGACTAGTTTGGCCTGTGACTTGGAGATACGCCAGCAGCATCTATCTTTTTACTCTCCTTGTCAGGAGGAGGAGAATCCCTTGTGGCCTGGCTATTGCCACGTTTTCGTGCAGTGGTGACTACTATAGAGTCTGGAGGGACCTGTGACCTAATGTAGACCGGTTCTGTAGGAGCAGGCTTGTATTGTTTATCTACTCTAGGAGTAATAACCCTACAGCCGATGGGTTCTTTAAACACTGCGTCTGTGTGACGAAGCATACTAGTGAAAATCCCTGCGGGTGGATGTAAGGGTATCAAAGAAGTACTGTTTGATGGGGTCCCTGTGCAATTCTACAATGTGGAAGGCGGTTGTCCTTGCCACTACCTACTAGTAGGATGTGCTATCCTCTGATGGAGATGGTCATGTGTGGTACAAATCTGGGTCTTGGTCAATATGGGATCAGGGTCATATGTGTACCATGGATCTGGGCCCTGCTGTGTCCCACCCAAATCTTCCCCAGTATATACAGGGGATCCCTGAGGTGTAAAATCTCCTGCAGTAGGTGAGGCAGGTGAATGAGGGGAGGGAAGTGGAGGGGAGGGAAGTGGATGAGAAGCAGGGGTGGAGGAGGTAAAGGCTTCTGAGATGTGGAAGACACCTTGTCCTTGGTAACCTTTGGAAGTGGAGAAGTGTCCAAAGCCTCATGCAAGGACAGTCTCCTCTTGAAAACTAAGGAGGGAGAGACCATGCACTCTGTACCATCCTGGATATGGAGGACACACTGTCAAGCGTCCATCGTCTCTAAATATGGGTTTTACAGGGGAAGGCGCAGATGAAGACTGCCTAGAGTCCTTTACCTCCGAAGTAGTTCCTTCTTTGGTTTTCGGCATCAAAGTTTTCAGTCAGTGCGATTTACTAGGCAATCAAGTGGCAGTAGTAGCTGGTTGGCTCGGAGCCAAAATGCTCGGAGGCGAGGTGCCGGAGGTTCACGCCAAAGACGTTGTCTTGGCTATTTTCAGAGCTGACTCGGAGGGCATGGAAATAATTTTTCAGATCCAGCCATGGGCTGGTGGCAGTGGCGTTGCGACAACCTTGGGGTCGGCAGGAGGGGCCATGGTACTCACAGTCTGAGTGGATGTTACCTCATGGCTTTAGATATCTAACTGCCTGTCAGTCTTGGATTGAAAAGTCCTCCTCTTGTTCTGGATCCTGCAGTGCGTGTTCCTCCCCAAAGATGTCCGGGGTGTTGTACAGAGTATTGTGTGCCATCTCCAACCAACAAGCCCTTCAGTCCTGAAGGGTCTTCTTCGACTGAAAACATTAGCAGGCGTCGCACGTAGCTTCCTGATGGCCAAAGAAGTTGCACACCAGATGTTGATCGGTGTGGGGTAATTTTGCGTGGCACCAAGGACAGAAATGAAACTGCATCCGTTCTATCAGGTGAGCAGAATCTTTGGTGCCCAGAGGATGCAAGCAGTCAGTGCCCGGACTGACTAGTAGAGACAAACGCAAAGATTGAAATACACGATCAAGAAACAATACCATCGATAAAGAGAAGATGGAAGGAAAGATTTTGGAGCGAGTGCACAGACAGAGCAAAGACACACGTCTGCACTTGACGGCAGAGAGATAATTTAATAAAGGAGTTGATGCCTATGCTCAGTATCACTGAGAAGGAGTGACTTGATCCGGTCACTCAGAAAAAAAAGAAAAAAAACTTCCCACACTCCGGACCCAACACTAGATGGCAGGAGTATGCAGAGCATGTGTATCTACAGCCACACATGCAATTAGACATTGTTTCCTCGAGGACATTTTCTTTGTGTATTAAGATACACTATGGGTGCATGTTCGGGCTTTATACGTCTTAAAAGCAGACTAGTGTGAGGGAGGTGTCTGAAACTTGACAAAAGGCAAATTGAAGCCAGTTAAGCTGGTCATGAAAAGATAAGTAGCTCTGGGAGTGAATGGCCACTAGCAACAGGGTTTGCAAGATACTGAGGAGCTGAGACCCAGAGCAATAGATAGACTGAGCCAGTAGCTTTTACGCAGGGATAACTAGTAAGTCTGTGAAAAATCATGCAACTGTCAGAGTGACTGAAGTGAGAGACAGTTTAGTACTGGAACAAAAGGCTTATGGTCTCATGATTATGGTGGAAAACTACCAAAATGGCAAAGAAATTGACTGATAAGAGCCGTTAGTTATGCGGAATAAAAAGTGATGAGTAGAATACAGCACAATGTGGGAAGTCGGCTTTTAGGAAAAATATTCATGCAAAAGGAAGATGCAAAGTTTGAACAAAGGCAAAAGGTAGAGAAGAGAGGGTATGTATTGGGGTACAGCCGGGAATGAGATCAGATCAAACCAGTACACATATGTCAACGTTACATATAGAACCTTCTTTAGAATGTAGAGTTAACATCTACTCAGAGGGCAGGGTGGTTTCTACTGAAAGTGTGTGCCCATGTCTGAGCATCATGCATTATAGCGCGTTTCATGTCTGTGGCGCAGTAATTAAAGTGCACCAGGGCAGTGCAAGATTAGAATGTGTACTGTTGTCAAAGTTGATGGTGTACAGGAGAAAAGAAGTGGCACAGTTATTTGGCTGAAGTGGGCTGTAACAAGTTTGGACTTATTTGACATTTGGTGAAGGGGGATTAACAAGTGCAGAAGAGGGGCGAAGTGACACTGTGAATGCATATGATTTGATTATAACAAGATCCAACTTCCATGATAGACAGGGACGGGGAGAGTTTTTATAAGGAGAGGTCGGTCAGGCTTCTTTTTTCCTTTTTGAAGTGGTCCAGAACCTACTGAATCCCCTGTTCACAGTTTAAGTCTCTCCAACCCTCACTGTGACCCAGAGCCTTTACTCTGCTCCCATGCCCCCCTGCCCTAATTGTGTACCCGAGGTCCTGCACACTTTCTCCAGCCTCCCTTTCCTACCCCTCACTGAGTACATGAGCTCCTGCTCACAGCTCATCTCATTCGAACCACACTCCGTAGCTAGAGTCTTTGCTCACAGCTCCAGTTAACCTTTTGTACGCATAAAATGTACCTGAGCGCCAGCTTGCCTCTCATATATAGCAAACTGTGTACCTAAATTCTGACTCACAGCTATAATCTCCTCCATACCCCCTGTGCACCCAAAGCCCTGCTCACAGCTCTAATGTTCCTCTCCCACTTAACCAAGTATGCAAGCCCCTACTTACTGCAGCAGTGTCACTCATTTCCACCCTCAATGTGAATCTGTGCTCCTGCTCACAAGCTTGTCTCCCTCTCCCAGAGTACTGGAGCACCAACTCACTACCCCATTCCTCTCCAACCCTTGATGTGTACTAAGACTACTGATAACACTTCAGTCCTCTCATTCGAGTTCTGTGAGCTTGTGGCACATGGATCTCAACTCTGAGGCTCCCACGGACTGATTGTGAGATGTTTGAGGGCCATGGCACAAAAGCAGGGATGGCAGAAAATGCCCCTGAAGAGGAGGAGGCCAGGATATCAGAGGTGCAGCGCTAGAAACCCTACACCCCTAAAGGGACCATGACAAACCCTTCCAAGAGGAGTGTGGGACTGATCACCTCACATTGTGTTTTCTCAGGAAGGAGGCAGAAGGGCAACAGCCGAGCTGCATATGGTTGTCATCCCTGAAATATGGCTGCAGTTCCTTGGGGAGGGGTTAGGAGGATCAAGACCCCCAGGGGAGGCCCATTTACAAGTTTATGTCTAAGGGTGCTCAATTGCATCAATTTTCTTTTTTTCGCTAGAGATTCCTGCAGCCTCTGCTCGATGCCCAGTCGCCTCATACGCAAGATAATTAACTTGAGTTAAACATTTTGTGGGACAAAGCTGTAAGACTGGGGTGCAGTACGGTCCATTATCCCCTTGTGTCATGCTGGGGCCAGCTTACGAAGGCACAAAAAAAGTGATGAGTGGAATGTTTGAATAATCTCAGAATTTGGTAACTACTCTGGGATGCAACCCCTTCAACTTTTTTTTGCCCACGATTCCAACTCAAACAGGAACCAACCTTATGCAAAGTAGCCTTGATCCTATTCCAATTAGAACAGTCCAGTCTGTATGGCCAAGCTTGGTCTCTTCAGAAATGGAACACAACAAACCCCCTGGTTCCAGTAGTACAGTGAGCACATGAACCACTTCTGGGCATAACATTGCCCTGTATTGAGAAAACAGATGAGCAGAATATTGGAATTATTCTCATTCACTAGTAATTACTTGGGGCCGCATTTCAGTCAATCATTTTTTTTTCTCACCATGTCACCTCACACAGGAAAAAGCTAGATGCTAATCCGCCTTAGTCCTGCTTCATTAGGAGCAGTCATACATGAAAGGCGAAACAAGATCCCTTCTGAACCAGAGCGCAAGCAACAGATCATTTTTCGCAAATTTGTTCCTTATCAGTATGGTGCAACTAGTTCCAGTGGCAAAGTGAGCACAGGACCCAAATCTCGGCATACTTGCTGCGCTTAAGGAATCACATTGAGGAAAACAAAAAAGCGACCTGGCATTTCTTTTCGAGAAGTTGGGTTATAGAAAGCCATATGTATCTCTTCCCTCTTGCACAGTATTTTCACGCATAAGAGCCTTCCATGGTCTTACTTTCACCCAACAGGCCTAATTTTATTAGGTGAAAGTGTCTAAATTTTTAAACTGAAGCGTGTAATTAACAATTGCTACCATTGGTTACACAGATACTGTGTTAATGAGTGCAGCAAGAACATCTATCATCAGCACAGCCTACCCAAGGAGCAGCAAAACTGTAGGCACATGGGTCGATTCAGTGCTTTCAAATGACCACTCCAGTGGGCACTGTACTATACCTAGCTAATGCTTTTGTACACACGTGTGTAACAGTTACGTGAAACTTGTACATCTTTGGCACTGTTCAGTTCCACAATGCAGATATAAACTAGATTTTTAACTAGATTTGTGGGGTAAATGTATGGTTTTGGTGGCATGACAAACATTAATTACCATCAGTAACGCTCTTTCTGGTGAACACACTTTTTTACTGCAGATTTCTCACCTTTAAATTATTCTCCAGGAGCCAGACTGGATCCGGAAAGATTTCACGGCAGTGCTCCAGCACACTGCTAGTAACGTTGCGCAGCTCTGCCTCAGCTGCGGTCTGCCCCAGAAGAGAAGGATCAGACCGCATAAAAACAGCACCCTTGAGCACAGACAGTTTCATACATGACTTTCTGCACCCTTCGACAAAGAGCACAAAACATTTGGAGTTACCAGTGTTCAGATCTCTAATTTGGGACCTTTTCGCATGGTGAAAGGAAACCATGGTGAAAGAAAAGATGGTAGAGGAGGGAGAGTAATAGGGAGTCTGCTTTTTGATAGAGTATCCACCAGAAAAATTGCTTCAAAAGAGAAGTAACAAAATGGTTACTTACAAATAAGAGTAGTTTTACACCTTGAAGAATTTTCTGGGTCGCATGGTGTGCATTATTCGTCAATCAAGTAGCTGGGTTCCGAACACTCAGTCCTCTTCTTTGTGTTGATGGTCGTCGTCTGTGTCCATTTGGTGCCATGTCCATTCCTTCATGACATCAGACATGCACTCCGGAACCCCTATGCATGGCCACCATCTTCAGATTCTTTTCCCCCCTGATGATTCGTCATACCCCTTATTGCCTTTCTGCTATGGTTGAAAGAACTGCAGCCTATTCCCAGCTCAGTTGTAGCTCATTTCCTTGGGAAGTGGTGGGTTGCATGTAAATCCATAAACATCAAGCTGCAAAACTAGTCCTACTGGTGCATAACCATGTCATTTTGCAGTGTGACTTTTCTGGATTTGCATGTGGTGCAGTGTTTTTGTAGCCGTGTCCCTGATCACTGCTGGTGATGTTTCAATATTCTTTGTCCCACTTCTGACTTTGTTCACTTGAATATCCATTCAGTAGTGTTTTGTAAAGGTGTGGGCAGATGAAGGGGCAGTCATTAAAAAGATTGCTTTTTGGAAAGTTTGCTAAGAATGTCAAGTTAGCGCCTTTTTTTGTGGAATGCGCTTCTGGTTACTGCATTTAAAAAACACTTCTGCCTTTTGATAACTGTTATTGTTATTTTTTAATTGTTAAGACTATCCATCTTGCGATGGTGCTCTTTGACTCCGGTGAACCTTTGGATGAACTGACAAAATATACAAAGAATGGACTTCCTTTGACTTTCTAGCCAGTATATTATTGCCCTACATATATCTAGCATATGCAGGGTTTTATCTGCTTGCATTTTTGGGTGTTGGAAAAAGCCCAGGAGGTGAAATGGTTGTGTCACAAGGAATTGTGATAGGACTCGAGGGAGACAGTGAGTTGGTTCGCATGGCTTCCCTGTCTTTGTGTATTAGCAGATAAGGTTCTTGGCCGATTAGTGCATGCAGCTCGCTCACCCTGTGCAGCGATATCCTAGCAATTAAGAAGGCAGTCATCAAAGTCAGGAAGATGTTACTTACCCAGTAAACATCGGTTTGTGGAATGTAGTGCTATAGATTTACAGGCACATGAATCCCACCATGTAGTGTTGGGCTCAAAAGTGAGCAGGTTTTTTTTTTTTAAGAACGTTTTTCGAGTCACAATTTAGTGTGACTCCTCCTCTTACTGGTAATGCACATGGGCATAGACTCCATCGTTAGAATGTTTTCCCGCAAGGCAGGTGAGGATAGAGTGGAAGCATAGTGTAGTATAGTATGATGTCCATGCTAAATGAATGTGCGATAACTTATAAAAGTAACTGTATCACACAAAAGTGTCCAGGGAGGAGGGTAGGCACATGTGAATCTACAGCAATACATGCCACGAACAGATGCTTACTGGGTAACATTTTCCGCTCAAGGTATGTGTGCCTGTAGATACACATGCCTGGCATAGACTGAAAAACAGTCCTACTCAAAAATACGATGGCTAACCCTTGGGGGTTACAGTTGTTTGAAATAATGTACGTAGAACCGCTTGGCCAACATTTGTTCGTTAAAGGGCCAGCACATCTACACAACAATGTTTAGTAAATGTAGCATATACAGATGTCCAGGGAGAGGGGTGTGTGCATGTCACTCTACAGCACTACATGCTACAGACAGATGCTTACTGGGCAAGTAACATTTTCCATCAAAGTTATGTGTGGCTGTAGATCCACATGCTTAGCATAGACTGAAAAGCAGTCCTACTCAAAAAGCAGTGGCTAATCTGTGGAGGTTACAATTGTTTGCAATAAAGTGGGTAGAACTGCTTGGCCAACATTAGCTTGACGACGGGCTCGCACAGCTACACAGTAATGGTTGGTAAATATATGTGGTGTAGACAATGTAGCTGCTTTACACATGTCAACCATAGGTATTTGTCCTGGAAAGGTCATTGAAGGCCCTCTTTTACAAGTGGAGTGAGCACTAGGAGGGAAAGTTACAGTTATTTTAGCTTTAGCATAACATGCTTGAATGCATTTGACAATTCAACGTGCAATGACTGCTTTAGGAATGCCCTTCCTTTGTGTGGTTCTGAAAAGAGCTTTGCTTTCCTAAATGACTCGGTTCTATCAATATAATGCAGAAAGGCCTGTTTACCATCTAAAGTACATGGAGCCCTTTCCAAAACTGATTCAGGATGGGGAAACCATAATGGCCATTCAATAGATTAAGGTGGAATTGAGATACCACATTTGGAAGAAATGTGAGATTGTTAAGCAGTACTTCCCTATCTCTATGTAGTTGGAAAAAGGGTTCTTTTAAGGTTAGTGCCTGAAGTTCACGGACACGTCTGAGTGAAGTAAAAGCAATTAGAAATTACCTTTCAGGATAAAAACTGGAGGAGGGCAGGAGTCTAGGGGCTCAAATGGATGGCCCATTAATTTTGTTAGTACAGTATTAGGATTCCAAGTTGGGGCAGGTGGCACTCTATGAGGAATAAGCCCTTCTAGGAAGGTTTTAATGACAGAAATCCTGAATAGGGGAGTGTGGTGTCTGTTTTATAAATAAGCAGCCACTGCCACTAGGCAAAACCTTATGGATGTAGAAGCTAGACCAGTAGTATGTAAATGGAACAGATAACGGACGGTGTTCTTATCATTGGGGTTTACATGCTTAATTTATTTAGAATGACAGTAGTGGACAAATCTTTCCCACTTTGCAGCACAACAAGGGCAGGCAGTTGGTCTGTGTGCTTCTTTAAGAATGTTCATACAGGGTTGAGGTATTTTCAAACAACCAAACTCTAGGACTTCAGGAGTGTCTGATGATTCTGCATGAGAATGTCCGCCTGTTTGGCAGTACTTCATGTTAGCGGTGTTGGTAAACTACAATTGCTGTGCTCAAGTGGGAGCTACAAGGATGAGGATAAGAGATGTCTGCCAAAGTCTGCGAACGACAAATGGAAGTACTGGGAGAGGTGAAAAAGATTAAGTAAATATCCGTTACCAACTCATCCACGGAGCACTGCCCTTGGAGTGTGGGTGTTAGAACCTTGAAGCGAAGTTTGGGCATTTTGCAGTTTCCTGCTGTGGCGAAAAGGTCTATTTCTGTGTGACCCAAACACCAGACATATGGGAGGAGGACTTTTCGGGTGGATCTCCAGTTTGTAGACTTGTTGACACCTCCTGCTGAGGAGATCTGCTACATTGTCCACTCCTGGCAGGTACTCCACTAACAGCTGAAAGTTTAATCTGATAGCCCTTAGCAAAATGGTCTGGGCTGGGTGAGAGAGCTGAGGAGATCTGTTCCCCCCTTGCTTTTGGAGATAGTACATGGTAGTCATGCTGTCTGTTTAGATGAGGACTACCTTGCCGATCAGGTGAGGAAGGAAGGCTTTTAGCGTGAGATGAAGAGCTAGTAACTCCAGTTGATTGATATGGAGATGTTTTGGGCTGAAAGTCCAGTGTCCCTGGATAGTGAGATATGGTGAATGCGCTCCCCAGCCCTGAAGGGGGCATCTGTTATGGTTCTCTGAGGAACTGGGTCTAGGAAAGGCCATCCTTTTAGAAGACTGTTGGTGTTTCACCATTGCACAGAGTGACAAGTTTGACGGCCGTTCAACACTATATCGACCCTGGGCCAGAGACCATTGGTGCGTTGGTGCAACAAACATATTCAGTATGACATGAGGTGTTATGAGTGTATATGAAGCCATCATACCGAGGAGACGCACGACAGTCTTCACTTATCTGCTGATGAGGTCGAAACAGGGGAGTCAGCCTTTGGATGGATTGAATTCTGGGGCACTGAGTTAAGCTATGCCTTACTGTGAATCAAGGATGGCTCCTATGTAGGGTTGTATCTGGAGAGCAGTTTGACTGCATTGATGGTAAGCCTAGATAATTAAGTACATTTATGGTGGCTTGAGCGTGTTGGAAGCACGCACTGCAGACGGGTAGCGTTTTTAATGAGCCCATCATCTAGGTACAGAAAAATTTATATGTTTTGCCTTTGGAGGTGGGCTGCTACCACCACAAGACATTTAGTGAAGATCCTGGGGGCGGTTGGAACCCTGAAGGGTAGCACCTTGAATTTAAAATGTTGGTTTATTACGAACCTGAGATGTCTGTGATGCGCTGGGCGAACAGGAATATGGAAACCGGTGTCTTTGAGGTTGAGTGCTGCCATGAAGTCACCTTGTTATAGTAGTGGAAAGACCTCCTGAAAAGTGACCATGTAAAGTGCTCTGAGAAGATATATTGGTTTAGGAGTCTGAGGTCCAAGATTGTTAGCAAGGACCCGTCCTTTTTGGGAATAAAGAAGTAGAGGGAATGGACTCCTATGCCATGCTGGAGTGCTGGTACAGTTTCTATGCCCCGCCTTTTTTTCTATCAAGTAGCTGAACTTTCTCCTTGAGCAGCTGTTTATGTTCTCATAAGAGTTTGTTTGCGAGGTGGAATGTTTGGGGTTGTGGAAGTGAGAACCAGACAATAACCATGTTGGATAATATCCAACATCCACTGGCTAGAGGCTATGTTCCGCCAGGTGGGGAAAAACCCTTATAATCAATCCCGGACAGGTGGAGTGTGCAGTTGGGAGAAATGGTGGGCAAGTGAGGGTTTTGTTGCTTTGACAGAGGGCTTTGTAAAAGCCTGATTTTCCTCTGCCCTCAGAATTATTGCCCCTATAGGAGCCTCTATAGTAATACCTGGCTGAGGTGGTTTGTGCCTGTGACACTGGTAGGTCTTGGCCTTATCAGTGGAGGTGGGTTTATCTACCCCACAGTAGGAAGAATGGCGAAAGGAGCCCCTTTGGGATGATTACTGCAATGCTGAAATAGCTTTTAGTTGTTTCATTGTCTTTTTTTATTGTTTCAAGCAGGGTGTGCACCTGAGAGTGGAACAAATATTATCCATCAAAGGGGAGTGCCAGTATGTTCTGTTGTACTTCTGGTTTGAAACACGAGACCCTGTGCTAGGCATGACATCTGAGGAGCACCCTGTAATTAATGCCCCTTGCTGCTGCATCTAAGGCGCAGTGGAATGAGTTTTTCGCCTTCGAAGGCAATCTCATACACCCTCTTTTTGTATTCATTTGGGAGATGTTGGAGGAGCTCCTCCATTTCATCCCAGCGAGTTCTCTCGTAACGGGAGAGAAAGCTAGAGAAGTTGGCAATTCCAGGAATTAATGGAAAAAGATAAACAAATCTCCTTGAATAGTCTATTGACAGGGCACTCCCTATGGAGTGGTGGCGTGGGAGTCTGGGTACAGTCTTCAGCATTTTGAGCTTCTTGGGGTTGCAACGGGTTGATCTCAGGAGGCTCCATTTCAGAACATCTGTTCAAGCACTTGTTTGTTTAATTCCCATTCATCTGATACAGATTCTTGCCTGCTTAATCTGTTTGCTTCCCCATTTCATACGCCTGGCAGTTATAGTGTTATGAAGTACATTCTTCTCCGTTTGGCCTATCTCCAAACCTCCTGGGCTAGTTTTACATTTGTCACTGCCAGAGACTGACCGTTGTGGTAAACATGAGCCTATTCTGTCATATTCTAAACATTCCTGAGGGTGGGGAACGCTCTTGTCAGTGTTGATTCTCACTGGTTTCCTTGATTACTTTTCCAGATTTATTTTGAACTATAGTCTGTGAAGGGTGTCCATGACCATCTTTATGTTTCATTAACATTTTGGGAACAAGCTTGCCTCGACTAGCCAGTCGTCTAGGCAGGGGTAAACGTGTATGCATTTCCTTCCTAAGTAAGCTGCCACTGATGTTAGACATTTTGTAAAAACTTTGGGTTTCTACTTGATCCAGAAGGGCAGCACTCCCAATTGGTAGTGTTTTGATTAATGACTAACCCGCTGGAATCTTGTGTTGTGGTTCATGTGGATGTGTAAATAAGCGACATTTAGGTCTATAGTTCTCATGTAGCCTTTTTCCATACAGCCGCAGGATAACATCTCAGAATGTTGTCACTTAGAATTTTTGTGGTTTATGAATTGGTTTAAGAAGCAGAGGTCCAAAATTGGTCCTAAAGAATTGCCCTGTTTGGAACTAGGAAGTATGCAGAGTGGTTTCACCGACTGATTTCTGCTGCAGACTCTCTACTGCCAACTTTAAGATTTCCTACACTCTGATGCAGGAAAGGTCTTTCTTCCATTGAGTGTGATCTTTTCTTTTGGTGAACTCAAGTGATGTCTTTATACATTCTATACCCATGTTAACCGATGAGGAGGATCCTTTTGTCTGACAAGACCCTCCCTCTACTCCTGTAGGAAGGCCACTTGTGCCCCCCAGTGGTATTATGAGGTAGAGCATGTGGTTTGTGGAGTCACTTGGTTGAGGAGCTTGCTCCTCTGGAGGCCTAGCCTCTCCCTCTATCCTTGAAGGATTTGCACTGGGATGTTTGAAGCGGTCGTTATCCTTCTTTAGTTGATGTAGTGCTATCCACAGCTGAACCAAACAGTTATTCTCCAGCAAAGGCGGTACTGACGATGCTTGCCTGCACATCGCTCTTGAACCCTGACTCCCATAGACAGACAGGCCACCTGAGGGTTGTACCTGTGACCATGTATCTGTTGGCTCTGTCAAGCAGATTTCAGGCATGTGTTAGCAATAGTCTTCTCATCTTATGAGTATGGCTGCCCCTCTTTGGAACTGCTATATGAGGTGTTTTGATGGCTTTCCCACTTTTTCCCCAATGTTGGTGGGCGTACCAATTTAGAGAGGGCTTTTAGTTAGCAATCCTCTGCTGTATTGCTGCACCTCTCTCCATTTCCCGGCCCATTTCCACTTTCTTGCTCTCTTTCTCCAGATAGGTGAGGGGACAGTGACCCTATTTCTTCCCCGGTCACAAGAGTCAGACATTGCATTTCTCTGGATATACAGTGTGTCCTTCGACGAATATTTGCACTTCTTTTCACCCCTTGAAGTTACGGCCTTGCAGGCAGCTGGCACCCTGAATGCTTTCCTTCATTGATCTAGGATGATGGGTAGCATCAAGAGATCTAGGATCTTGCTTTCTGAGGGGTTCTAAAAGGAATCAAGTCTATGCCTTCTCTTCTTCCTACTCCCCATACTGGTCAGCTGCCCTTTCATCCCTAAATTGTATATGGCAATGTCATCCTGAGGGGATACCTTGGAGTAGGAGTTGACTTCCTCCTCCGGTGAGCTGGTGTCAAGGTCTGCATTGGGCAACACTGTCTGCAACAAATATTTCCTGGTCCTCCAGGTCTTTTTCTAGAAAGAACATTTAATGATCTTCCTCATAGCTCTGGGTTGGTGGGCAGTTTGAGTGTAAAGGGCTAGTCTCCTCTCAGCTGCCTAAAGTCTTCGAAGGGATTCAAAATTCGCTAAGGGATGCACTGTAATCCTTCTGTTTGTATAATTGCCACCATGTTGCCTTCAAGGCGTCTTTTCTGACACTCAACTTCAAGTGCCCTTTCATCTGCATCAATTGTGGTTGATGACCTCTTCTTCAGAGTCAGAGCTTTAATGTCTATTGAGTCCTTTGCCCTCTCTCACTAGTCTTTCGACGTCATGCGTTTCTCCAAGGGATATCCTCCACTACTGTATCCATATCAGGTATTTTGATTTCCCTTCGGTCGACTATTCTTCCAGCGCTGAGGCAGTCTGGGTCAGCTCATTCATGTATTTTGGTTGTTACCTGAGGATGTATTCGGAGTTCTCCCTCCTTGTTGACAGAGCCTCTGGCTCCACTTAGACTTTTCACGTGATGTGAGATCTTACACGCTGCAGCATGCTCTGTCTCGGCGGTGTCATTCTGCAGCCCGAGTTCTTTCAATGAGGAGCTCCCTTTCTGCTGTGCCTGGAGGGGGGGGGAGGATATAATCTGCCTTCCTCTGCTTCGTCTTAGTCCTTAAGAGTCTTCGGAAAAAACTTGATGCATGCTTTGCAGCTTTTGGCACAGTGGTCTCTTGGCAGACATAGGTTTGGAGACCTAATGGTTGTCCTTCTGGGCAACCTCATGGTGACACCCGGGACAGAACCTAAAGGGAGTGTTCTCCATTTCCCTAGACTGTTCCTGCCCTCTGCCTGTGCATTCTCAACACATGGTCATTGGCCACGTAGTTAACCTACTTTGTCTACGATGTTCAGTAGTTTTTGGTGCTTTAAACAGCACTCTCGACAGTGGTCCTTCGCAGTGGAATATCTTCCTGGTGTCCTCAACAATATGTTGGATTTCTCCCTCTTCTTTTCCAGTGCCCTCATGCTTCTAGAACCAAGGCAGAAAGAAAGAATCTGAAGATGGCTACAATTCATAGCCGCTTCCAGGGCACGTGCCCGACATCCAGGATGGATGGACATGCCATCAAATGGCCATGGATGATGCTATTTAAAAAATAATAATAAAAATATAAAAAATAAAGTCACCCACATGAGTAAAAGTGGACTTGGAGTAATCTGCACCAAACTACTAGATGGCGGAATAATGCATAATGTGCGATGCCAGAATAGATTCACGCTGCAAAAACATCTGCTTGCTGATGGATACTTCTAACTACAGTTTCCTCATCTTTAGAACAGATGCTAAAGCAGTAACCCCCAAAGATAGAGGGTATGTGGAATGGGCCCAGAGCAAAATGTCCCCTGCAGGACCATGCAGAAATAGTGTCCCTCCTGTCAGACCCATTTGTCAAGGCAGTAGTGCACACTGCAACGCAGCAATGTCAAAAACCAGCACCCCACGTACTAACGCAGTGGTGTAAGCCTTGACCCGGGTGTAACGGGCCCTCGGACCCGACAGAGGATATTATTTGGCTAATGCACAGCAGATGTTAATGCAAAGCACAATCCACCTTGACGGAGTCCTTTTCTTTTTTTTTACCCCCAGGAGAACCCCACAAAAAGCTGAGTTAACCTAATCATCTTTAATACAATAAGATAAAAACTCTTTTGGGGTGCAGTTCATAGAATTGCTCCTCCTTCTAGGGGGTGAGGCAAAGAACGTCCAGAGGGTGATGTATTTTACAACATGAGAAGGGGTTATCACCTTTGGCATACAGGCCACCGTGGTTCTCAGCATCAGTCTGTCTGGCAAAAAGGTGGTGTAGGGAGTTAGCATCAAGAGCCTAGAGTTCCCCTACACAATGAGCTGATGTGATTGCAACAAAGAAAGCAGAGTAAAAAAGTGCAATAAACAGATGTGGTTTGGTCCGAAAAGACTACACAGGCTAAGTGTAAGGACCAAATTAAGGTCTCACTGTGGTATCAAAAATTATTTGGAAAGGAACAGGTGTCTCAAACCTTTAAGAAAACAAATCACAACATGTAATTTAAACTAGGATGGTTGGTTCAGTAAACACAAACGCCGAAAGGATTGATAAATGACCTTTCAGCATGGCAACAGATAAAATATCAGACAGTTTGGTTTACAAAGAGTCTGTCCATCAGAATCCACACCAGAACACACATTTATCAAGGAACCTGAACTAGACATATTCCTTGGAAGGCTGCCTGGCATAAAGGATGACATCCACAATCTTGTGTAGCAAATTAAAGGCAGTCAATTGACAATCAATTTCCATGCATGGAAGTGGAGTTTGTGCAGGTTGGTGCAGAGAACCCTGCTTCTCTAACAGGAAATCCTCCCAAAGTGGTAGCCTGAATGGAGAGCTAAGGCACAGGCTCAGATGTTCTTGATTCCATACTCCTGACGCGAACCGCAGCCAATAGGATGACTTGGTCCCAGTTCTTCCTGATTTTCTTCAGTATTCTGGCCACAAGAGGCTGAGACACTAAGGCGTACAAGAGACCCGTGTTCCACTCCAGCTGGAAAGTATATCCTTTGGACAGCTTATGTGGGGAGTCCACACTGAATGGTGGCAAAGAGATGTAATGAAGGTTCTCCCTATTGTCAGAATACACCTTGGGTCATCTTTGAGTACAGCCACCATTTGTGATTCGCCAGGTACAGCCGTTTGAGATTACCGCCTTCTGACTTTCAAGGATCCTGCTACAAGGTTCACAATCATGGAAATTCCCTCAAAATTTCAACCACCTCCAACAGCACAAAACCTTTTGGCAGAGGACTTATGGCCCTACTCCGGCCTACTTGTTGCAGTACCGCATGGTAGATGTGTTGTCTGCAAAAACTTACATCAGCACCCCCTTGACAAATGTCAGAGGAATAGCTTGCAGCTCTTGGTAGGGAAGGAAGAGGGGCCTGCCGCTGATAAGGTTGCGCTCAAGCAGTCACCACTACAGATCTTGGGCAGTCTCCCCCAAAACCTCCAGGACATAACAGGTTTCCTTGGCGCTGGGTCCACTGAAATTTAAGATTCTACTGTAGAGCTCACATCTGACACCTGGCAAAGTGGACAAGTAAAATACATGAGGCTAGCAGGCCAAGAAACCTAAGAGCCGTCCTTACTGAGATCCAAGACAGAGGCTGAAAGATCAGGGTCATTGCCCGAATGACCTGACTCATTGCAATAGAGAAAAGGTCTTGAGCTGCACCGTTTAAGAAAGCTTCTGTAAAGAAAGTCGTTGTGAAAAAGTCAGATATGACTTTGACTCTGATTGAGAACCTCATCAATGGCAGGAGATTTACAGTCATCTACAGGGCATCTACAACTGTCTGTAGAAAGTCACCTTTAACATCCAGTCTCCGAATTAGGGGAAAACTGGTATTCCCAACCATATGCAAGATCATTTGTGTGAACACACAAGGGGTGCTTGTGAGGTTAAAGGGTATCATGGGAAACTGAAAATGCTCTTGGCAAACCTTGAATTGCAGGTAACATCTAAGGAACTGCAAGACAGGTACATGAAAGTATGTGCCCTGCAGGTCCAAGGTTACCATCCAGTCGTCCAAATCCTTGGCAGACAGAACTTTGGCCAGTGTAAACATTATGAATTAGTCTTTACGGTGGAAAGCATTAAGAGGTCAAAGATCTAAAAGAGGATAAACGCCTCCATTCTTCTGTGGCACAAAATAAATAGCAGGACTAACCATTTGTATTTCCAGGTCAAGAATTCTCTTGATTGCTTCTATGGAAAGGGCTTGCACATCTTGCAGTAAAATGGGTAAGTGCATCTCTGAGAGCCGCTCTGATGGGAGGAGGCTATAGTGGGTCAGGAAGGAATGGGAGAGCGTAGCCCTCCTAAATGACCTCAATGACCCTTCTTTCAGATGTGAAGGATTGCCACCCTTTGGGAAAAGTGTTGGGACCTGCCTCACACAAGAAAGTTGTGTGCTGAGGGCACACTAAAGCTGCATGGAGACTGATGTTGCAGGGGAGTGGGACAGGTAAGATTGGTGCCTTTTGGTGACCTGCACTTTATCTGCTTAATTCTCTTAAAATAAAATATCTGCTACTGATGCCTGGAAACATTTTCTGAGAGTTTAAGGACTGGACCTCACAAGTTGTCTAACCAGGGCCCCACTAACCTTGTGTCCAGCTGGTTGCGTTGGTCTTTTGTGAGGAAGAAAGCTGATGTTATCCATAACCCACCCAACACTGAACAGAAGGTCATGTCATGGCACTCCATTACAACAAAAGACAGTGCCAGCTCTCAATAAAAGTATATTTAGAGTCAAAGGTAAAATTTAAAAACACATAATGGACGCTGGGAGTGCTAAAAGGCCGCACCCACTATTACATCCATAATTATTAAAAGGTATGTAACTTTTGGTTCTTAGACATGTCTATTGGACAGATGTCAGGGTCTAAAGAACAGAAATCCAAAAAACCCTTTGCCATTTTTTGTGCTGTTTCCCCCATGCATCTTAATAAATCATCGGCGTATTTTCAAAGCCCTATCAGACACAAAATCTTTGAGCCAGGCCAGCCTGGAAATTCATGGATTCTGCCTGGCATGTAATTCTGAGCTCCCAGAAACATGTAGCACAGCAGGGCAACAGATGTGTACTGCTGCACACAGTCAAGCATACAGCATAGACAGTAAGAGAGGTGTGCATTACACTTCATACACAAATACACAGCACAGCCTGCAAAAGAACCTGCACACAAGACGACACACATGAATGGAACAGGCAAATGCAAGCACCACACTTCATCCCACATGAACAAAACACACATTGCAATTTACAGAATTTCTGAACAAGGGGCCTTTAACACCGAGCACACTGAACTAAAAAGCACAGACTGTCAAAGTGGTAAAACAAGGGGCATAACAAGCCTCAACCAAATGGCGGCTGCTTTGCTACAGATTACAGAGCCTGGAGCTCCACAGTACCAGGTGGCAAACTACTCACTTTCCCTTTGAGGCCACATCATCTAGGGGACCCGGGAGACTCACTCCCAGTCCAAGGCGCTCCTGGCAGGCAGCGGAGTCAAACGTCATTGGGTCTAAAGGCAGCATTATGCAGCCACCCAGGGGATTTCACTTGGCTGCATCTTTCTAAAGCCAGTGAGGAATCGCAAGTGACAGAGTAATGTGAGGGATCCCCTTCCCCTGGATTTTGAAGTTCCTGCCAGGGCACTCTTGGTGTCTGCACTGCAGTCAGGGGATGTCAAGCCTGAGGAATACGCCACAGGACCGGCCTGAGACCCTGCCATCCCTTTTCTTTTTTTCAGCTACTGGTGGCTGAACATTTTACAGAGGAGTGGCAGAGATGGCGTATCGGGGGAGAATTACCACCCTTACCGTCCCAAACTACACATCACGTTTCAGTCGAAGTCCTCCCTGAGCCCCACCTTCATATGTGAGCCTGGCCGACAAACAGGCTGCAAGAAGGGACTTCTGCTGTTACCATGGCCGGGGGGTGCTTGAGGCCTGTACCATGAGGCCAGAGTGACTTGGATGATCAACTGGTTCCTACACCCAAGGAAATCATCAAAGGGCCTTGTCGGAGCCAACATACTATTGTTTTCTTGGGTCTTTGGGCTGCTTGTGATGCGTGTGGAGTCCTTCAGCAAACCGGTTGTTGTAAGAGGACTTGTGCCACCCCATCCAAGAATTCTATCACCCGGCCAAGAATTCTGTTTAGGGCGCATCCTTCAGCTAGGAGCGCCACACAATGAGGCACACAAACCTCCCAGAACAGACCAACCCTCCCTTCAACCACTTGCTGGACCCCCTTGGATGCAGCCTTGGTACCAATGGCGGAATCAAACAAACTAGAGGCGATAGAGACTTCCTAAATCTTTCCAGAGGCAAAGAAAGACTCAGTAGCCATGAATGTAACACTACTGAGCAATGCCCACCAAAAATTAACAGACCTGTCACCTAGTCGCAACACACACTGGCTAGTCCAATGCCTCAGACCACTTAACCAGAGGCCCTGGTGAGGGATCTCTAAGTGGGTTCAACTCTACAAGGGACTAGTGGAAGATGAGGAGGGCCGCTCCTCCTGCTGCAACATCAGGATGGTGTACTTTCGGGGGGGGGGGGGGGGGGTGACAAGGGCTGGAATGTGTAGTACCTCCAGGAGGGCTGGCTACGGAAGCTTGTCCCGTCCTATGAGATTACCCATTACTTTTCTGTGGAGAGAACCCACGAAATGCCCTTGCAGCACACCAGTCAGAGGTGCCACCTCACCTACTGAGGTCAAGATTCTTCATTATAGGGATTACAACGCTATCCTGAAAAGAGCCAGACACACTGATAGTATCCTTGGAGACACCATTGTATCCTCTCTCTCAGGACTATAAACCAGCAGTTCAATAGAGTAGAGCCTCCTTCCTAGAGGTCCAATGAAAGCTTCGGGAACTGGGTCTTACTTACACTCTGCTCTTTCCAGCAAAGCTAAAAAATCTTAGACAAGAAGGGCACCAATCCCCACTGGGGTGGGAGGAACATGGCGGCAAGCTGTCGCCAGTTGCAAGGTTAGACCAGCGCTTCGCTTGAGCCCACCAGCTCCCAAATTTCTAGCTATACGAGTTTACACAGACGTGCCCCCACCCCCCCCCCCCCTTTCCAATTCCCTCCTCTTACCTGTGTCCCATATTCCACGTCAGGAAAATGCGAATAGTGAAGCACTGCGTTTTTCGTTATCGGCCCGCTTCACATTGGTTGATGCGGCCTGTCTTCTGGGTCACGGCATGCAGCACAGCTAGGGGCAGCATCCTTCTGCAGGCATTGAATGTATTTACCATGTTTGATAGCGATGGTGTGCACTCTGGAGGAGACTGCAGCACATTACAAGAGAAAGCAATGAAAGCACTGAAGATCCGTGAAGGGAGGGGGGATGAGGATGTGACCAGGAAACTTGGTTCCAGGCACAGCATTCAGCTCTCATGTGTGCAGCGAGGTAAGGTATACTGAGGCCAGCTAAGGAGACAGAGCAGTGCTGATATTCCCTTAGATCATCAAAGGAGAGGGGAAGCAGGACAGGCTCTAAACAAGGGTGGAGATACCCTAAAGATGAAATCACCAGGAAAGAAGCCCTCTGCAAGAAGTCTTTACAGCCAGGGTTGAAACTCTCCCAGAAAAAAAGATAAGGGTGCCCTGCCAGAATCACAGATTGGTAATGAGACACCTCTAATGAAGAACCCAGGACTGGAGTGGAGTTAAGCGTAGGGGAAGAAGAGGTCAGAGATACCCCGCTCCCCCTGTAGCAGAGGAACTGTAGGTTCAGAAACCATCAGTCATAATGGGATAAGCGTACATATCCCGCTGACAAATGGGTCTCAGGCCCTAATAGACCCCACATACAATCACAGGAGAAAGCTACTTTGTGAGAATTGACTGGACGTTTCCCCAGCCCTCAACTTTCGCAGGAAATTAAAAACCCTAATCAGTCTACTTTGTCTGCTCCAGAGAAAGCTTCAATGAGCCGTATCGCAGGAACTAGTGGGGGTGCACAGGGGGAGGAGCGCGGTCAGCAGTCCAAGCAGTCTGCATCATCAGATCAGTAACTTTCCTTGAAAGCTGACATGTTGCAGAAATTCGAGACTTCAGAGCAGAACCAAAGGGAGATACGTGGGGGGGTGGGTAGGGGAGAGGGCGTGGGGGGTACGGTCTGTTAGGAAGTGGGTAGCAGGTTGGATGCCCTGGCTCAACAGACAGATCTTCTGGAAGGAGGGTGCAGTCCAGCTTAAGAAAAGTCTGAATAAGACCGCAAAGGAAATTGAGGGTTTACAGTACCAGAATAAGCAACTAAGGGAGGAACTGGAAATTCATTCTAGAAATAATAATCTGCTACTGTTGAACATTCCCAAGCAGGCTGAAGGGATCGACATTAAGACGTTTGTGGTCAATCTACAGAGGGAGAGTTTCCACAAGGATAGGCCCATGTGTAAACTGTCAAACTGAACTGTAGTGGCAAGTCCCCATGAGGATTCTGGTCAATTTTCAAACCTATGCAGTGAAGGAACTAATTATCTTAGCAGCTTTGAAATATAAATCACCGTCCTATAACTTATTCACATATAGCTGATTAGGTCAGATGTAGGGAAACTCACAGCACAGCAACAGTGGGAGAGGGGGCGGAAGATGAAGGAGCTGAGGTACCGTGGAGCTACAGTGCAGTTTCGGTTTTCAGCAGTTCTGAAAATGATGTGGAGGGATGAAATGTCTAATGTGAGGGAAGTGGAAGAAGCTGATGAATTATTAAAGCAAAGTAACGTCTTTACAGCCTAGTGGGGTCTGTAAGGTTTTGTGTTTAATGAGCTACCATACCTTGGATAAGGCCTGCCCCTAATACTAGCAACAGCATTAAGTGTTAAGCGCTTCTTCAAAGGCAGCAGGTGTTGCACAGAAAGAGGGGGACATAAGGGAAAGTACATGGTTACTATTGGTACAGCATAGGTATCATGTGGGGGTAGACCTTAAGTTTGGGAGAGGTTCAAAGGATTCGGGGGGCTGGAAGGGGCCCTAACGGCGTGATGAGAATGCCAGAGGTAGTTGGGAGGGTTCACATGGGTGGGGAGCATGAGGGTAAAAAGCAGAAAAAAAAGTGTCCTAATTTCACAGAAATATAAAATTCCCAGTGAAAGTGTGCTTCTCAATGGAGCAAGTGGAGGCGATTGAATGAACAAGTTACTTACCTTCAGTAACAATTTATCTTGTAGACATATTCTAGCTGCAGATTCTTTACCATCTAATTTCCCCCCAGGCATCATTACGGATCCGGATGTTTTTGTCTTGAGTAGTGCCCCTTCGCACCTTCAGGTGGCATCTGTAGGCTTCGAGTCTGATATGGCGTTGCCGGATCTATACAGGCGCCATCCCGGCATGCTGACATCAGTTTCTTTCCACAACTTTCCACGCCAGAATCGCACAGCCTTGAATAACACTGACTGCTGGTGCATCAAAACTAGGGTCCTGAAAAGGAAGTCCCTGACCCTAGAAATCAGTTCTCAGATCGGGGTGGGTGGGTTGGTCAGGAATTTGCAACCAGAATATGCCTCTACCAGGTAAGGCGTTACCAAAGGTAAGTAACTCGCTCATCTGACAGACTCCTAGCTGCAGATTCCTTAGAATAGATACCCAAGCAATACCATCCCAGGAGGGCAGTTATTTTGATGGTTTGGACCCACCACTCCACCTTCTGGACATGTGGCCTGGATCCTTTTCCACCACGAGTGGGTGTGGCGACGACCGGGCCCGTGGACTGGGTGGCTGAGGTGCTTGGCTGGGTTCTTCCAAACCTGCCCATACGTGAAGATGTGGTGGTGGGGGTAGGAAGCGGTCAATGGTGTATAGGAACTGTTTTTTAGGGACATTGGGGTGGGAAGAGGGAGAAGGAATGGAAGTGGAGGGAGATGGAGTGGTTGTTGGAGGTGTCTGCTGCTTTTGGGTGCCGGTGCATGGACTGTATGCTGTTGTGAGGTGGATGGCTGTTGGGTGTCTGAGTGCTTGTGTCTGTGTACCTTAGGAGGGGGTGGGGAGACAGACAGTGGGAGAGGACACAGGGGACATGTGCATGGCTGATGTGGAGGTGTCTGACAGTGAGGTGTGTGTTCTGCTTGGTGTGGTGATGATGCTGGTAAAGGATGATGATGGTGATGTAGTGCATGCAGGTGTGAGTGTAGACGGAACTGGGAGGGAGGAGGGGGGGAGACAGTGGAAATAGTGGATGTTGTTGTGTCTGCATCTGGATGGTGTTTGTGTGAGTGCATGTGGGATGAAGTGTGGTGCTTGCGTTTGCCTGTTCCATTCATGTGTGTCGTCTTGTGTGCATGGTCGTCTGCCTTTGTGCTTGGGATGGGTTGGGGTTGAGAAGAATGGGACTGGGCAGTGGAAATTGGAGGAGGGAGGGTAGAAACATGGACAATTGTCTGTGAATCAAGATCATACTAGGAAATCCTGCAGAACCAAACGGGCAAATTACCCGACCCTTCGGACAAGACTATTCAGCCAGTAGCATTTGGTAAATGTGTGCAAAGATGCCCACGTTGCCACCTGACAGATGTAAAGGAGTGGAACTCTGCACGCTAACACAGAGGTTGCAGCTGTTGCTCTGATGGAATTAGCACGCAAACCCTGCAGGTGTTGATTTTTTGCCAATGTGTAGCACATTTTAATGCAGAGAACGACCCATCTGGAGATGATCCTCTTCTGTACTGCCCAAACCTCCTTCGCACCTACATCTCCAACAAAGAGTTGTCCATCCACCAAAAACTCTGACACAATCAAGGTAGAACACCAACACTTTTTTGGGGTTCAGGCAGTGGAGTTTCTTCTCTTCCTTAGAAGGATGTGGGGGTGCGTAAAAGGTAGGCAAGGTGATGGATTGGCTTACATGAAAGGACGTAACCACCTTGGGAAGGAAAGAAGCCCTAATGTGAAGTACTACTGTATCAGAATAGATGGAGAGGTAGGGAGGCTTAGATGACAATGCCTGCAGCTCACCCACCCTGCGGGCAGAGGTAATGGCCATTAAGGAAGGCTGTTTTTAAAGTCAGAAGCTTTAGAGAACAACTATGGAGGAAGGTCAGATTCATATTTAAATACCATTCAGACATGACAAAAGGGGATGGAGGAAACATGTGGGTAAGGCCCTTAAGGAACCAATTAGAGACAAACAAAGAATGTTCATCAGTTAATCTCAAAAATTCAGAGACAGCTGACAGATAACCTTTGAGGGTGCCAGAGTCAGAACCCTGCTGGGCCAAAGATGGTATCTACAAAAAGAACTCAGAGAATGGAATCAAGACTTGTTTGTGCACCATTCCACAAATTTCTTCCAACAACAGGCGTATATCGTTTTGGTGGAGGGATGCTGGCTGTCACAGTAACATTACAGACTTCAGGTGGAAGGTCAAAAGCTGTCAACTGTCGCTGGTCAATCTCCACACAAGAAGGCAGAGACTGGACAGGCTTGAGTGGAGAGCCCACCCCTGCTGCTCCAACAAAAGATCCTGCTGAAGGATCAGTCTGATCGGAAGATCAATGGCCATGCTCAACATCTCAGGATACTTGACTCTTCAAGGTGCAAAGCACTGTGCATTCTCTGCGGAAGCGATCTGATCGAACCAAGGGTTTCCCCACTGCTGAATGAGACCTTGCACCACCTCCAGGTGGAGACGCCATTTGTAATCGACCAGGTACTGTCGGCCGAGTTTGTCCAACCTGGTGTTCAAACTGCTCACCAGATGTTGAACCACCAGAGAACTGCCTTGGTGTTCCAGCCATGTCCAGAGGTTCAGAGCCTGCTGACAAAGGGTCTATGATCCCACCCCGCTTGGTACAATACCACATGGTGGTGGTGTAGTTGTATGAACACCTGCACTTTTCCTGTGAGAGAGGGAAGAAATGCCTTCAATGCCACTTTGATCGCCCTTAGCTCCAAAAGATTGATGTGGAGTTTGGACTGCAGCAGAGAACAGATGCCTCTGATCTGTCACTACTGTCAGATCTCTTTGGGGAAAGGAGAGGAATCCGTCTCTGACCCAATCACAGTTCGTGAGCCACCACTGCATATCTAGTGCAGTTCCCTATGAGATATGAACCTTGTCTGAGAGATTTCCCTGATGCCACACCCACTGCAGAACCAGCATATGCCATCTGGCATATGTCACCAGCAGTATGCAAGAGGCTATGAGGCCCAGCAGCTTCCAGGATAGAGACTGAAACATCGGTATCATAGCCTGAATATCCTGGACTCGCCGCTGAGGAGGATAAGCCTGAAACTGCACCGTGTCCAGAACAGCTCTGATGAAAGAGAGCATCTGAGAGGGAGTCAAGTGTAACTTAGGCATGTTTATAGTTAACCCCAGAGAAGGCAGGAGGTCCGCCATAGTTTGGGGGTGGGACACGACAGCCTAGGGCGAGCCTACTTTCAACAGCCAGTGGCCAAGATAAAGAAAGACAAGCACCTGACCTGCACAGATGAGCTGTGACCACTACCACCACCTTAGTAAACACCCAAGGGGCGCTTGAAAGGTGAAAGGGGAGCACAGTAAACTCAAAGTGCTTATGGCCTGCCGTGAACTCCACGTTTTGCTGTGGGCAGGCAGGACGGGAATATGGAAATATGCGTCCTGCAAGTCCAACGCTACTCCATCCAGTCTTCTGGGTGCAGGGCAGAGAGAACCTGAACCAGAGTGAGCATTTTGAACTTCCTCTTGAGGAAGACATTGAGGGACCAAAGGTCTAGGATAGGGCAGAGTCCCTTGTCCTTTCTGGGCACCAGAAAGTAGCAGGAACAACAACCACAACCTACTTCTGGCTCAAGGACCCTCTCTCCATGTGTCCCTTGGCCAAGAGATCTGTAACCTTCTTGCAGAGACTTGCCAGGTGATCCTCTGTCACCCGATCATAGAAGGGTGGCATTGGGGAAGCAGGGGAAGGTGGGGTGAGGGGAGGGTTGGGTGAGGGGCGGGTTTGGGGGTGGTAGTCTCGAAGGTGAGGGAGCAGTCTCTTCGGACTATCTGCAAAACCCATCTGTCTGACGTGATAGACTGCCAGCAGGGCAGGTGATTGTGAATCCTGCCTCAGACTGGTCCCTGGGGGAAGCATCATACTAGGAAGCTTTCAAGTCTGCTGCAGGTGGGGTGGGGCATGGTGGACTGGCTAGACCGCTGGCTCCCTGATCCACGAGGATGCTGGATCCCACATCCTTGGCCACTCAGAGGCTAGGCAACATGCAAGGCACGGTGGCTGGAGGGGAACGGGCGTGGTTGGGCACCCCTTCCGTAGGCAAGAAAGGGGTGAAAAGCCGACTGAGGAGGGTAAGGAGTAGCTGTGAGCCCCCATGACCGGACTGTAGCCTGGGACTCTTTAAAGCGCTCAAGCGCAGAGTCTGCTTTCTCTCTGAAGAGGTGGGTGCCATCAAAGGCATGTCCAGAAGGGTGAATTGGACATCCACCGAAAAGCCAAGTGTCCTCAACCAGGCATGGCGCTTCAAGGCCACTGACTAGTAAGTTGGTTATATCAAGCCCACATCGTATTATGAACTTCGCTGCATCTTTCCCATCAGCAACAGCATAGGAGATAACGGACTGGGCCCCCTCCATGACCTGTGGCAGTACTTGCGGAACCCTGCCCCATAAAGGACTGGCCCAAAAGGCATGCAGCGTTTACCTACCGCAATGCCAGGCGGGAGGAAGAAAACATCTTCCCAAGCTGGTCCAGCCTCTTGGATTCCCTACCCGCGGTTGCGGAAGGGTATGCGCCCGGGAAGTGATGGCTTGGATAACTAAGATCTGATGCAGGATTTGGGTCTGAAGAATATATGGGAAGAGAGGGTTGATAGAGTGGCTACACACTTTATAGTAAAAAATATGGCCAACACTCTCATAGATTGCTTTCTTCTGAATAGCCCTCTGGCCCAGTATGTTAAATCCATTTCTCATATCCCTGCTACGATCTCTGATCATGCTGGACAGCTCTTGAAAATGGAACTGCCAGTGGCAAGAGTTAGAGGAAGGTGGACACTAGATAGAGCACACTATTACAGGATGGAGAACTAATAGGGGATTTGTTGCAAGAGTCTAAGATCTTCTTTGAAAATAACAGTGGGTCCACTAGTGAACTGATGGTTTGGAAGGCTTTTAAAGCGTTTTTTTTTTTTTTTTGGGGTGCAGGGGGGTTACATCATTAAAGCAGCACATGTACATGCTTGATTCATAGGAAGAGGTTGGAGGAGATGATGAACAGAATTGGCTAGAAGAAAAGGGAAATTCAGGCATCAGCTCAGTTGCTGACAGGGTGAAAAGCTTAGGGCTGAGTTGGAGAAGCTGCAAGGCAAGTTTAGGGCCATCCTGGAGCAAAGATTACGGGATAGATGGAACACAAGTAAGATGAAACACTGAGTATGGAGAACAAAGTGGAGCTCTTGGCATGGAAAACGAAAACAGACCTGACTAGGAACTGAATCGATAGTCTGGTGGAAGCAGAAACTGGAAGAGTTTTGAAGGTAGAGTACGTTCTAAGAACATAATTGCTGAGAACACAGAGTGCTGTAATTAAGTGCTGGTTAACAAATATGGGTTTACCTAGGCTACCTCATGGAATAACTACAGGCAGAAATTAGTGAGGAGGAAATTAGGTGTCAAGTGGAGAGCATGAAAAATGGTAAGGCAGCGGGCCCCAGTGGACTCCCTGTAAACGCTTAGTTGAGGGTTTGGTTCCACTCTGGAAATCCCTATTCAACCAGATTTATCTAGGTAATATAGAGGTTACCCCTTCCTGGTAGAAAGAAACAATAGTTTTGATACCAAAACCAAATAAAGACCAAAAAACAAGTCATACAGACCGATATCGGTATTAAACTGGGACTACAAAATCTTAGCAGTAAGCATTGCGCAGAGTTTGTCCAAGGTTATTCACACAGTGCTTAGCACTGAGTAGAACAGTTTCATTCCAGGTAGACATCTTCATGAATTGACCCACTTGTTGATAGGGGCCACTGACCTAGCTGAAATGTTTAACTCCCCTTTGACCATAGCCACAACGGATGCAGCGAAAGCTTTCAAGTGAGATGGGTTTATCTCGGGGAGGTGTTGGGAGACCTTTGGGATTACTTCAAATCTTCTTAAGACCATTATGATGGTCTATAAGGTTCCCCTAGCAAGGTAGGATGTTGGTCAATGGCTAACTTAAGTCACCCTTTCCACTTGTGAGGGGCATACGTCAGGGGTACCTGCTCTTGCAATTGCTTTTTAATCTCTATATTGAATCCCTTGCTCCGGAAATTTGACAAGACTGATCTATGCTCCATTTTAGGCACTATGAGCTTACTATTAAGGTTGCCTTGTATGCAGATAACCTAATTTTGTATACAGGTAAACCAGAATATTCAATTCCACATCTTATGAAGCATGCAAAAAGGTTTGAGAAGTTATCAGGGTACCTGATCAACATAGATAAAACGGTGGTGATGACATAGGCAAGAGCAAGCTCAAACCACCAATTAAAGGATTAGATCACGTATCTAGAAGTCCAAATCACTGATAGCTTGGATGAGCTACCTCAGTACAATTTAGCAAAAGTGTCTAAGGAAACAGATTTATTGAGAAAGTGGGAGAATCTGCCATTAAGTATATACGGTAGGGTGAATCTCAGTAAAATGATGAACCTCTTGAAAGTGACTTTCCTTTTCAATACCATTCCTTTGCAGCTTCAAAAGAAGCAGATTGCAAGGTTGCAAGACAAGATAGGTAGTTTTATATGGGCATTTAAAATTTAATTGACCTACAATGAAAAAACAAACCCCTGCGACCTCACAGAAAGCAGTTAACCTTATTTGAGCCCATTAGACTCCGATATGCCCCTCTTCCCCCCAAACACCACCAGGCATGCATTGTGGCCTGATTTCCTATCTTTTGCTGACAAATTATTTCCAGAGACTGTGTAGTGCCGCCTGTGCCTGTCTACTTCTTCCACTGTATGTACAGCCAACAGGTGATTCTGTGTGTGTGCCACCTCTAGAGTTCTGTTGAAGCTCATACACGGAACCCGGTTGAAATGAGACTGATGAACTCTAAGTAACTTATTAATCTTTCATCGGGGGAGTCCCGCCTTGCAAATGACTCATGCAGCTATCAAGCCCACCCAGTTCCTTTATCAGGGCTGTTACCATGATGTTTGGACAGCAGTCTCCAAGCTAATAACCCTGTTAGCATCTTGTTCCATTGTTTTTACCCAAGTGCCAACACCCCTCCCTCAACCTATACCTTCTTTTCCCAGAGGCAAACTAAATCAGATAGGGACAGGGGTCCCTGCCCCATATAGGAAGCTATTGGGATTTTTCAAATACAATGGCTCACGCACAAGCCTTGCAAATAATTGGCTGTAACATTAGCAGAATGCAAACACCTGCACGCCAAAACAAAATCCACTTGCCCTTCAAACACAGAAAAGTTCACAAAGCATTACTACAGGAATCACATAGATCACATGGAGGCTGAGCATCTGCAGAAAAAGTGGAGGGGTCAAGTATACTCTACCAATTACTCGGCTCTGCCAGAGGAACACTTATCTGGGTGCAGGCTATAGCCTCTTCTTCCCTACAGGCCCTGGCCCAGGAAGTCGCCTCAGAGGGCTGCTTCATCCTTCGAGGCCAGATTAGATAGCCAAATCCTACTGTTGGGCAGCATCTTTGCCCCCGATTCCAAACAGTCCACTTTCCTCGATCGCCTCTCATCCTACTTCGTTAAGTGAGCACACCTTCCATGGATCATTGATGGAGACTAACAGCGTCCTAGACATCTCTCTGGATCGCTCCTACCCCCCCCAACTTCCAATGGCTCCCACTTTCGCCAATGCGCATAGCTTGGTCATCTGGTTCTGGCAATGGTCACTCTGGAACATGTGGAGACACCTAAACCTGGAAGCCAAGCTTTATTCATACTACTCTCCAGTGCATGACTTGTACGTTTGATTAGACCAGATTGTATGCTCGATGGCGATCTGTTCTCCAGTCTGCTTCCCTAATTATCTCGGAAGAGACCAGTTAGACCATAATCCCCTACTTTTGGGACTGTGTTGGGGGGAAAAAAACCTTACCAATCCCCACTTAAAGTCAACAGTCCTCTGCCCAGGAGGGCACTATCTTCAGGGGCACCTTGACTGACCAAATCGCAGACTACTTAAAACATAACTATGACTCCACCACCTCCCTGGCAAGCACAAGAAACGTCTGGGGGAGCCAGCGAAACCCAAATAGGCTTATGTCTACATGGTGCACCAGGACATGGATGACCCCGGGCGGCGACCTCGATGATCCTAGTTGTGGGAAAATAAGGTCAAATTTAAGGAACGGTTGCAAAGCCTAGATTATCATTCCTGTGTTGTCCAGACTCACTGGGAGGGAGATAACTAAGGCCATCTGCTGGACTGGCTGGTCAAAAACTAATCCAACGAGCTCCTAACAATGAGATTCAGACAGCTGGACTGCACTTCTCTCTACTCCCAGGGGGAATATTCATATGCCCTTTGTGGTTTTCTACACCCTGCTGTACTCCCCACCGGTTGAACCCAGGATAGATTGCTACTATTTTACCCTCCCCTTGAAAGGACTATCTCCACCAGTCCCAATCTTTATCATTTCTCTGAATGACAAGATGCAAGGGTCACCTAAAAGTGACCTATTACCCACAGGCTTACGAGAATAATATTCTCTATTTGTGATGTCATTTTTTTAAGTGAAAAAGAATAAAACTTCAAACAATCAAAAAGACACCTGGAAACACTGCACACAGTGCAATACACAACTCACATGACTGGGGCCAGTACTCAAAATAAATGTAATGTATTGTTTCAGTGTTTAAAACCATAAAAATATATAACCATTTGCATTTCACAGGTACATTTCACTAAAATTTATAGAGTACATATTGTAAGTCCCCAAATAGACATTCTTAAGGTTAAAAGGAGAGCTACAAGGTCCCATCTGACCGACTAACAGGTGGGAGGCATAATTAATATGCCTGATTAAGCACACACTTAAGTTGTCTTATTCAACACACCTCAGCAGTCAACAGCTAGAGTTTAAAATATAAAATGCAAAAGTTTCAAAACCATTTCAAGAGCAGCTTAATCTTCCAGTTAGTGCATTCTAGGGCTAGAGGCCAGTAATACTAAGCGCACAGTTGAGTAGTTGGACAGCTAGCCAAGAAATGACAAGCATTTGCAATGCAACCAGTCTCACGTTTCCTTGAGCTAGAGCAATTAACATTGTAAACTCCTAACCAGACTTTTCTTGCCATATAAATTGAAACTGAAAATAAAACCGTTTCACATAACTAAGTGGACTTTTCTTGCCATATAAACCGAAAAGTAAAAGTATCACATAAGTGAGCTGACGGCCACCATCAGTGCAAAGCAGACACACAAACGGAAATAAGAATTCGCTCGTAGTGAAACCTATTGGAAAAAGTGCAATTATCCATGTAGCCGGCAAAAGTGCAATTATCTACATAACCGGCAAAAGTGCAATTAACTATGTAACAGGGTCGATGTCATGTAAAGCGCTCGACTTCTGCCTAGCAAGATCGCACTGCGAAAAAAGAGTGAAAGTAGTCCACAAACCAAACAGCAAGCCTTATATGTTTTCAGTACTTGGTCGCTGTGCTCGAGGAGGGCTAAACACCGGAAAAGACATGACTTATGCATGCCTATCACTAATGAAAGCAAGCAGATTTTAAAAGGCAAGCCCACAAACCAATGAAAGACACTGACGTAACATGGGTGTGGTTTGAAGCCCAAAGACAGATTACAACACGGGACGGAGCGCTTTGCGCTCCCCAGTAATAATTCCAACCAAACACCAAGAAACAAACAGCACAGGCAGCCAAGGGGCAGGTAATACAATGCACACTTGGACGTACATCATAGCTAGTTAAAGGGTCTATAACAATGAGCGCAAGCAAAAATATACAGGGCAGCCTACCAAGGGAAACCTAACAGCACTGTAGTCTAAAGGGACAATATATGCTGAAATAAACAGTACAACAAGCTTCTCCTTTCCTTTTTCAGAACCAGACTTCCATGACATGTATATATAAACTTCATAGGAACCCCCATTCTAATTACAACCCTAAAGAGTCGTTTAAAATGTAGGTTAATTAATGCAAGGTCCGCACATGCAACTGAAATCGCTTACCAATTTGTATTAAGTCATGACCCCGATCTGATTTTTATAACCAAGATCATGATCTCCACATACTCCCCTCCTGCTTGGCATCCCTATGCCCAATGGTTGCAGTTTTCTTTGCAAAGGACACCTCTGTGTCCAGATGGACTTCTATATGACTGCAATACCCCAAGATGGGAGGAGTTACTTCAACTATACACAAGTACTTCTGTGAAATAAGGAAACAGATTTCCCTTCCCACAATTCCTTTGAATTGTCTATAAGAATCAGCACAGCACTTGAAAAGATCTTATGCTTCCACTGTAGCTTCTTCTCTTGAGCATTTAAATGAGTATTTTGACAATATTTTCAAGGGCGACTAAATATCCCAAAAAATATCCACAAAACAAGAAATAACAATAAAAAAAAAAATCTGAAGATTAATGCCAAGCATTTCCATTCTGCAGCCTTCGGAAGATTTGAAATCCATGGCAAGCAACAAAAACATGCCTCGTTAATAAAAGATCTCACCAATTCCCAAAATACTTAATCACTAAAAACCATCAAACTGCCCTCTCCTCCAAAATCAGTAAAGGAAAAGCATTGAGCCCCATGACACACTAGCACATTCAATGTAAGCAAAAAAGATAAGTAAAAAACGTGAAAAGATTTGGCATAAGCTACAAAAGTTTGAAACTTTACAAGCCCTGAAGCTACAGAGACACACCCACAAAGAAAACAAATCTGCTCACAAAAGCCAACTTATAAACCAAACATTCCATGCTCAGCCCCTGTTATTGTAAAGAGTGCCAAATGTTTCTCGGACATCTTTAAAATAAAGACCTAAAATTGGCGAAAGATGCAAAAACTCAGCTAGAAATTCTAGAAAAGTATATTAAGAAGTGAATATTAAAAAGTAAGAAAAACTTGAATTCCAAGAAACACTAGAGATCATTGTAACACCTCACCATATGTGGGTGATTACATATAATAAATGTAGTAAGTGTCACAACTCTGGTCCACTAATCCTCGAAACAGTAAACGTATCCCAGAGGGGAATTTGCCCATCTGCATTAACATGAGGTCAGATTAAGCACTTGCTTAGGAAACCTAACCTATTACAGATGGACTTACAGAAGTGGAAACAGGTCTTGAAACTACCTTTCGTAGGAAAAAATAATGAAAAAATAGCATTTCTTGTCCTGCATCAATAATGACCTCCTGAATGCCATTCATGAAGATTCCAACTCGCGTGCAACACAGAGACAACTCTGAAAATACTGGATGATATACTTAATTGATAATGGTGCCTGGGTCATTTTGTAGGTGTGTATGTGTAATTATGCATGCACACGCATTCAAAGTGACGCAGTTACATTATTTTGCCGTTTTTTTTTTTGTATTCTTTTGCCCAGCTGCACAGCATCCTGCTGATGCCGCAATCATTGCCAAAAGACAATGGCAAAGTCTAATGCTCTATAGGTTTGCCAATGCTTCCCTCTAGTGGAATGAGTCCAGGATTTCGCTTCTAGTATCTTACTGTCCCTTGCTTAACAAAGCTCAAATGTTTGAATTATTCATCTCTCGATGGTCGTCTTGGTTACTGTTGTGCCCAGTACTTCTGTAGGTTGTGCCACAAAAAGTGTCC
Organism: Pleurodeles waltl; assembly: GCF_031143425.1. NCBI lineage: Eukaryota > Metazoa > Chordata > Amphibia > Caudata > Salamandridae > Pleurodeles > Pleurodeles waltl. The sequence continues at coordinate 315,435,189 of NC_090443.1, forward strand.
TTTTTTTTTTATGCCCAGACTCTGTTGCACGTAATATATTGAAGCTTTCTTACATCTAATGAAAGCAATGCCATTTCTCCCGAATTGTTGGGCTGTTACAAGAAGGAAGTTAAATTGATATGTTGATGTAAAAAGATTGCCTTTGATAAAAAAAATATATATATATATATATATATATATATATATATATATATGTGTTGGAGTGTCCTCATGATTACCATGTCTTTGTAGGTGATCTAAAGAAGCACACATTCACATGAAGCTCATTTAAGAATTTTTTGTAATGAGGCAGGAATTCATGCAACTGAATTAATCAACTAATCGATTCTTTCATCTGGACAGTGGTAGTTCTGTCAAGAATAATTTATTATGCCACCAGTACTAAATGCATTAGCCAACATTTATTTTACATTACCATAATAATCAGCTTGTGAATTTAAAAAAAAAAAACTGAAAATTGATTCGCATTAGAGGAAGTGTTCCCCAAGTGAAGAAAAGACACCACAAAGACCAAAACAAAATAAAAGTTCACTATTATTTTACCATTCAGTGGTAGGCGAATCAATGAAAATCAAGACAGCCTCCATCTAGTTCCTGCAACAAAATATATTAATAAAACAGTTCATAAATGGAGCAAGGGAGAAAAAACAAGGTCTGTTATTGGTTGTTGACGTTTAAACCCTTTTAAGAGATATTAGGGTGTAATTAGGACACACCGTGACCTGAGGAATGGTTGCAATGAATAGTGTTGTATAAATAGGCACAACTGGAACTAATGCTGCATCTTGTCATTACAACAGGATAGTCATATCAAAGATCTCATGAACTTCAAATATTTAACCCAAACTCACATGACCATTTGGGTTGGCTCTTATAGCTACTTATACTTGTAGACTGTTGAGCACAGATCTTTAAGGGGGAGTGCATGTAACAAGCTTACTCTAAATCGATGTGTTCGGAATAAGGGATGCTGCGTTCAATGTAAAATAAGTAAATGCAGCTTTATGCATGGGTTTAACGTGTGGTTCCATTAGTCCAGCTAGAACCAGATTTAAGTTGCAATGTGATGCCAGAACTGTCTGTGAAGGGAGAAGACTCTTTTCTCCTTTCATGAACCTTAATGAGTGGGTTTCAGAAATCGTGTTTAGCGAGACACCCCCTGATCCATGCTGCAATTGTTGATAGGTGAACACTTAAGGAGGCATATGATAATGTGACTCCACCAGGTGTGCAAGGTATCCATCACAGTTACCTCAGACAAACAAGAAAGCATGCTTTCCTTTTTGCATAGAGATTAGATCTATTTTAAAACATTCCACTTCCTTATGGATGACCTACATGCTTCTTTAATAATATTCAGTGTTTTAACTGGTCACTTTAGATGACCAAACTCAGCTACGTCAGGAGCCAAGCCATCAAAAGCAATTCTATTGGATGAAAAACCTTGCTTCCTTTCATCGCAAGTCTGCCTTTGAATTCTGAAGTAAAGACCCTGCACTTTTTGTATTAGTTATTAGAATAGTGGTTGGCTTGGCCACTAGAATCACCATTATGTAGGATGCTATGAACATCTCCAGTTCTATGAAATCCACTGGTACTGGAGGAAAAGGGTAAGTGAACATCCAGAACCGATTTTTCAATAGTAAATATTCTAGGGCATGTAGATGATGGCAACTGTTTGGGAATAATTGTACTTTTGAGTTTTCTGCTGTCGTGAATAGATCTACCTAGATGTTGGAAAATTTAAATTAGCAGGCTTCGCTTTAGGTCTTAGTTTTAGGTTCGCACACCCACTGCATTAACCTGCACCAGTGTTTTAAGTCGAGAGCTACAGAGCCATGCACATCTCCTTAGACAGTATCTGTGCTTAACTGCTTGCTGTGCCAGCCAAGTCTAGCGCTGATTTAGAACACTAATTTGCTAAATGTTTCACTACTTTCTCCGTTTTCTCGGAAATGGGACATAAGGTCTTCCATATCCTCCCAATGCTAGTGGGCAACCACCAGCACATCTGTGTATGATGGCATGGAGCTACTAAAACACCAGAGTTGCTGTCATTTCAATTTTCCTCCCTTTGTCTCCAGTTTATTTACTATTGCTATCTGGATGGAGTTCCTAATGTTGTTTGTGACATGACTCCTTCATTCTCTAGACACATTTAATGAAACTGGTTTAAGGAGAGATTGTATATATTTGGGATCCCCGATAACTTATATTTTTTCTGTATTTGCGGAGTAACATCCCTTTAGGATGCTAGCAAACAGCAAGGCTCCCTTCCCTATTATAGGATACTAGGAAGCATGGGTAGGTAGAGATTTCTTTTGTACATAGGACAGAGTTTCAAGATGGAGCAGGTATGCCATTTTCTCTGCATACACAAAAGATTCTGCTACTCTTAGCACCCTCTTGATATATCGAAATGACATCTGGCAGTTAAGGCTTTCAAGAGAGTCCTTCCCTCATTCCCCATCGTCCCACCCTCAATAGTGTTTTCCTCATCATATGGATGGAACCCTACTTCAGGCTCATACTGCATGTGACCTAACTCGTCTTCACCCAGATCATCGAGCCTAGACTTCAAATAGCATCTGTGGTTCTAATGTGTTCTCTGCCTCTTTTTTTTTTTTTTAGGTATCTTCACCTAAAATAGTTTGGGAATCCTGTATTGAAAGATTATTTCGAATTTCAGTGCTTTTTCCATCTCTATGCTGAGGACACCAGAAGAATTCTTGTCCCCTTGGCACTTTGCAGCTACTATTCTCTCTTTATCCATTCATGTGCGATCGCCCTTGAAAGCTAAGCAGATGCCTTTAGGCAGATCCTTACCACTCAGTATTTCTTTGGCCCTAGTAGGACTGGGGTTTTTCAAGCTCCTTTGAATGTGTACTTTTTCGTGGCCAAGGCTTAAGCCTATTCTGTTTCAATTACTCGCTCAAAGACTTTGGCGTCATCATCGGCAATTCAGATGCCTTGTTCATTTCAGCAGCTCACGTTTTTTGGTTTAGGGCACTGTGGGTGTAGGGCCGTTGTTACGTGACATCCAAGCCCTCCTAGTTTTTACCCGAGCCTACTCAGTCTTGAAGTAGTCCTCTTTAGAAACCCATGTCCGCCATCCAGAGCGTTTTTCTTCTGCATCTTTAGCTCAGAAAGGCCTGCCATTTCTACTGCTACACAGTGAGTTGTTAAAGCCTTAATTACAAAGTGAGACGGCATTACAATCTTCAGGATTATGGTACTCTGGACAGGTAGAACACACCTGCTGGATGTTCATCATTAAGGACGAACATCCTATGGCAGATGAGGCAGAATTTTAATTGCGCACTCAAGCTACATAATTATGCAAAGGATTATGATGAATGTCACCTTGATCAAGCCATTCTCAACTATGTTAAAGCTCAGTAACGATAAAGAAAATTAACTTTGGTCCAATGGTGAGATCCAATGTTCCACAAGTTCTCTCAACAAATGTTAAGCAACTATCTTTAGAGCTCTCAGTGTACGTCAACCACTGGTGGAAACAAAAAAAGAAATCCAAAATAGTGGTCAAGTAATGGGGCGTGGTTGCTTAAGATCGAAATCATAATCAGTCTATGACTTAGTAGAAACCCCCCTTGAGTAAGACAGCTCTGTACCCTCACGCTTCCAAATCTAACAACTAGAATTATGCACATGTGAACTTATAAGAGACTTCCGCTGCAATCAGTACACAGAAAAATACAATATCGAAGTCAGACAAGAGGGGATAGTAAAAAGAACATGTTACTTACCATTGGTAACGATTTTTCTGGTGGATACTGTACCGAACCATAGCTTCTTCACCCTAATAAACCCAGGCATCAGACTGGATCAGGAAACGTTCAGGGTACGTTCCCTGGTGCGCTATATGTGTTGTACAAACTTCACTCGGCTCCTGAAGTGACAAACGTAGCTATAAATTAGCACCACCCATGTGCACGGACGTCAAATGCTTTCTAGGGTGTCCATGTACTCAGACACAAAACACATGTGCAAATTGGTACGACCGGTGTGCAGATCTCTAGATTGGGATCTTTTTAGATCAGTGGTTCCCAACCTGTGGGCCGGGGACCCCTGAGGCGAAGCCTCCTCAGGGGGTCCGCGACTGCTTAGAAAATTTAATAATATTGGGTTCCAACTATCAGTAATGACTCAGTGGGGGTCCCCGGATTCCAATAATGAGTCAGTGGGGGGTCCCCGGGCTCCAGTATTGATAAAATGGGGGTCCACAGAAGTCAAAAGGTTGGGAACCACTGTTTTAGATGATTAGGTTAGATAGAGTATCCATCAGAAAAATCGTTACTGAAGGTAACTTGTTCTTATGATGGATAGTAAGAGGATGAGACCCAACGGCCTGAGCTGCTGACTTCGAAGGTTTTGTCGGCTCAACAACCTGTGATTCTGGGCAAAATCACGTAATCTGCCTGTGCCCACAGTTCAGCACCTTGAGACCCACATGGGTGTTTTGCTGTGCTCTACAAATACATGATTTACTTCTAACCAGATACCTCACCTTGTGAATTTATATCAAAGCAGTACTTCCAAAAGTGGTGGGTCTGAAGTAGCGAAGACCAAAAACTTCCATAGGACCGAGTGGACAAAATGCCCCTCTTGACATACCAGACAGTTAAGGGAGTAGTGCTCTGTAAACCTGTGTACCAAAGCCCAAGTGGCTGCCTAACAGATGTCCAGAGCAGGCACTTGGCATGCTAACAGTGGTCATAGCTTTTTTTCGCCAGTGCAACGCAGATCTTTTTGCGGAGTACAATCCACTGGAAGGTGGCCTGTTTTCATGCTACTTTACCTTTTTACACACCAAAAAAATAGTACAAACAGCTCATCGTCCACTCAGTGTTCCTTGGTATGATTGAAATAGAAACTTAAGGCTCTCTTAGGATATAAACAATGGAGTCCCTTCCTTATTTGAGGGATGTGGTGGAACACAGAATGACAAAGGTAATGGCCTGACGGACATGAAAGGGAGTAACCACTTTCAGAAGAAAGGACCTCAAAACCAACTTATCAGGAAAGAATGTGGTGTAAGGTGGATTTACACAAAGCCTGAATGACTCTCGTACATCTAGCTGATGTTATGACGATAAGAGAGAGTCTTTAAGGTCAGAAATCTGAAGGGACAACTATGTAATGGCTCAAATAAAGTGCATATCAAGAACGTAAGGACTAGCTTTAAGTCCCACTGGGGCATTACAAAGGGAGTCGATGGAAATAAATGTTGCAAACTTTTCAAAAACGTCATCACATTTGGAGATTCGAACAACAAATGCTGATCCGCAGGTAAGGCAAAAGAGCAGACAAGCAGCCCTTAATAGTGCCAATGCAGGTGCTTTCTAGGCGAGAGACAGAACATAATTTCAGACAACAACTTTGCCTCAAAGGTGTCAATTTGTTGTGTGCCACACCAATCTAGAAATTTATCCCAAAGGCTGGGGTTCACCGACTTTGTGGAAGGACGTCTTAGCCCCAAGTAGACATCGCTTACCTTGGGTATAAGTCCAAGGGGTGGACTAATGCCACTCCAAGCATTGAAATGCATAAAAGGAGTGCTGATCTCCACTCTAGATGGAAGGTGTCTCCAAGCGAGAGCTGGAACGAAAACTCCAGCGTTCAGAAGTGCTGACTGCATGTTCCTAGTGGTGGTGAAAAGATGTGGTCCGGATTCTCCTCACTGCTGAAAGATGGACTGTGCCTGCCGCCCCCCCCCACCCCGCCAAGATGTAACAGCCATTCATGGCCTGTATCAATGTGTTTGTCTGCCCTGGCATTTAAAGATCTTGCTAGGCGAGAAGTGCAGAGAAATCCCTTGGTGTTCCATCCACTTCCAGACTGGCAAGACAAGGATCCCCTTTGCCCTGTTTGTTGCAGTACTACATGGCAGTGGTACTGCCTGCGAGAAACTGCACCAGCTTTCCTTTGATGGTGGGCAGGAATGCCTTCAGCATCGAACAAATCACCCTCAACTCCAACATACTACTGTGGAATAGTCTCTGCCAGAGAAAAGAATCCCCCAGATCACAACCTCTCAGAGAGGGCCTCCCCAGCCCAACCGTACTAGATCTGTGACCACTGTCAGCTCTGGGTGGGTAAGAAGGGCCTGTCACTGACCCAATCGCAGGCCAAAACGCACAATGATAGATCTTTTGCAGTCTTTTCCGGAATCGGAAAGTAATCAGCCAGATTTCCCTGATATTGTGCCCACCAGAATTTCAGATCTCACTGCAACAACTGCATCTGTCATATAGCACACAACACTGGAAGGATGCAAAAGGCCAAGAATCCCAGCAGCCTCATAGACAGGCACTGAGATCCAGGACAGAGGTTGAAACATCACGATCATAGGCCAAATGTCCTGCACGCTCAGTTACAGGTGAAAGGCACAGAACCGTTCTGTGTCCAAACTGGCTCAGATGAAAGGGAGCATCTGACAGAATCTGGAGTGATTTTGGTTCATTGATGGTTATCTTCAATGATGTTAAGATGTCCGCCATTGGCTGGGTCAAGCTTGCCATCAAATGCCAGTTGCTTATGTAGGTGGCGGCTGATAGCCCGAACTCCATAAATCTCTGTCACCAGTGGCAAATTCATTAACACTGCAGGGGTACTGGTAAGGCCAAAGACAAGCACACGGCAGACTGAAAAGAATCTGGCCCAACATGAGCCTGTGGGCCTGCAGGACAGCAAAGTGAAAATAAGTACCTCTGCGGCTCTATGAACCACCCCGTGCAAAAAAAGAAAAACAAATTGTTGGTTATGAGCTCCAAGGGCTAATTCTAGTCATCGTGAAGATTTCAAGTGACTCATTTCATATACCAAGGTACCAGCTACCATCAATATACCAAGGTGAAAACAAGCAGTCCGCCTCATCAGCGTCTTCAATGTGGGAAGCAGGCTTAAGGCCTTAAAGAACATCAGACTCCGAGCCAAAGGGGGCATACATCCGCCTAAAATACTGCACTGGAGGCAGGGGACAGGAGGGGAGTTCCAGCAAACTCAAGGCACACCTTGAGCAGGCCAGAAATCAGAGTTGGAGTTGAATCTGGTACCAGCAGCACCTCTGAAGCAAGAGGATGGAAGACATTAGGTAACAACCAACAGTGTCTGCAGCAAAAAAGTTATGGCATGGCCCAGCAACTGAGGTGTAGCAGGCTGAGTTTGTCAGGGGTCTGCCATCATTGAGGGAGCACCTACCAACAGAACCCAGAAACTCAACTCAATGCTGCAACTGATCCGTGAGGCATGGACGAGGGCCAGAAGAATATAGAACCACCTTCAAGAGTTGCAGCTTGGTCCCCTTGAATGCTGTGATTTGCAGTGAAGTCAACAATGACAAAGGGTACACTGGAAACTTAAGTTCTAGGATCAGATACAAATCAGATATTGAAGAGGAGTCTGGTCTTAAGAGCATAGACTACGAGAACTCTAGTGAGAAGGGACATAAAAAAGGCTAGGGGCTTTAATTGACTTCTTGCATTGTTTTCCTCATGACTTCATTTGCCTTACCTAAATAGGGCAAACCACTTTATGATTTGGAGCGGAGCCATTCCAGTTTTATTATGCTAAGCAACATAGTTCATCTCTTGCTTCCTGGTGGTCTTCGGATGCATTAGGTAGCACTTGTCACAAGCCTTTGAGCCTTGCTTAGTTGCTTGTTGTTGAGGTACCAAAGCCAGACGTCATGCTTGTTCATGATAGATATTACTTTAAAATAGAGTTTAGAACAGTGGTGGCTATGCTAGATGCCTACACATCCAAATACAACACACGGGGGGGTCAACATCAGCAAAATGAGCAACTGAGTCCAAAATTAACAGAAATAGAGTCCCTGGTGGTGCTCACATGGTAGCAGCACCCAGCCACGTAGAGTGCAAGATTACCGTTCTGTGAAACAGTCTAGACAACTTATGCAGGGGGGTAACCGAAGAACACACTGTAAAGTTCACTGGATCAGGTTGCTAAAATCTGTCTATTTTTCTAATATGATACAGTATACATAACTTTTTCCATCAAAACAGCCAACACGTGTTTCGTCCACAGGACTTTTTTAAAACTAAAAATGCTGTAGTGTCACAAGCAAAGCCCGTCAGAGAAGCACAAACGAACGAGTTACTTACCTTCGGTAACGACTTTTCTGGTGGATACATTAGCTACCTGTGGATTCCTCACCTCATGAATACTCCCATGGCGCCAGCATTCTACGGAAATCTTCTTACTAGTCTCTGCACGTCGACGAGGACGTCACTGTCTCGCACGCGACGCCGTCTGACGTCATACAGGCAATAAGAGGTCCTCGACGACGTGCGGACGTCAGTACCAATCATTTTTTACGTGCATGAGAACAACCAGGCAATGCAATGAAAGAACAAAGCAACATCCATTATATTGTAAAAATACACCACATTGTATGAATAACTGTAAATCTTTTTTATGTACATATATATATATATATATATATATATAAAACTCTTTCTTTTAAAAATATATACACACACCAAGTATATACATAAAGATATATACACATATACCCATATACCCATATATATATATAAATATATTATATATATACATCTAATCTATTGCACCCTCAAAGATCAAGAGGAGCGCACTCAAGGATTACTTGGCAAGACCATAAAGGCAACGGGGAGGCGGGTGGGACCGTGAGGAATCCACAGGTAGCTAATGTATCCACCAGAAAAGTCGTTACCGAAGGTAAGTAACTCGTTCTTCTGATGGATACAACTACCTGTGGATTCCTCACCTCATGAATAGAGTCCCAAAGCAGTACCACGCCCGGCGGTGGGTGCCTAAATGGTCAAACCAAGAAATCCTGCAGCACTGACCGTGCAAAATGGCCGTCCCTTCTAACCTCAGAATCTAAACAGTAATGTTTTGCAAAAGTGTGAAGGGACGACCAAGTTGCGGCCTTGCAGATGTCGACCACAGGAACACCTCTGGCTAAGGCCGAAGTGGCCGACTTAGCTCTGGTGGAATGAGCTCTAATGCCCTCAGGAGGATCCTTCTTTGCCAAAGAGTAACATATTTTAATGCAAAGAACAACCCACCTGGATAGTGTTCTCTTGTGGACTGCCTTTCCTCTCCTCTTGCCCACGTATCCAATAAACAGCTGATCCTCCAGCCTGAAATCCTTTGTTCTATTGATAAAGAAGCTCAACGCTCTCTTTGGATCCAGACGGTGCAGTCTTTCTTCCTCTTAGGAAGGATGAGGCGGAGGATAGAACGTGGACAAAGTAATTGCCTGAGCCAAATGGAAGGGTGAAACAACCTTCGGGAGGAAAGCAGCCTTGGTCCTCAACACCACCTTATCCCCATAAAAAGTTGTATAAGGGGGTTTTACTGATAAGGCCTGCAACTCACTCACTCTCCTTGCTGATGTTATAGCTATCAGGAAGACTGTTTTTAAAAACAAATACCTTAAGGGGCAAGAATGCATAGGTTCAAAAGGGGACCCCATAAGGAAAGTCAGGACTAAGGACAAATCCCATTGCGGCATAACGAATGGCTTTGGAGGATATTGATTTAGAAGACCTTTCAAGAATCTGATAACAATAGGGGATTTAAATAAAGATGGTTGGTCTGGAAGACATATGAAGGCTGACAAGGCCGATAAATAACCTTTAATGGTAGCCACTACACAACCTTTCTGCGCCAGAGATAGAGCAAAAGACAAAACGTCCGATAGATGAGCTTGTAAAGGATCAATCTGCCTCTCTCCACACCACGCAACAAATTTAGACCACCTATTAGCGTAGATAGATTTAGTGGAGTGTCGCCTGGCCGCTAATATAACATCCACTACCTCAGGCGGGAGAGAGAAGGAACTCAGGTTGCCCCGTTCAATCTCCAGGCATGTAGGTGCAGACTCTGGAGGTTGGGGTGTAGAACCTGCCCCTGCGACTGCGAGAGGAGGTCTGCCCTGAAAGGGAGACGGAGCGGCGGGCACGTTGAGAGTTGGAGAAGGTCGGAGTACCACACCCTCCTTGGCCAATCCGGAGCTATTACGATTACTAGAGCCCGGTCTTGGCGAATCTTCCTCAATACTCGAGGAATCAAGGGTATGGGAGGAAACGCGTAAAGCAACTGGCCGCACCAGGTCATTTGAAACGCGTCCCCCAATGCTTCCTGCATCGGATACTGAAGGCTGCAGAACAACGGACAATGCGCGTTCTCTCGAGTGGCGAACAGATCTACCCGAGGAAACCCCCACTTCTGGAAGATTAAACGGACTTGATCTGGATGGAGACGCCACTCGTGGTCTGCCGAGAAGTGGCGACTGAGACTGTCCGCACGCACGTTCAAGACTCCGGCCAGATGGTTTGCTATCAAGCAAATCCGATGGTCCTTTGCCCAGGACCATAGTCGAAGAGCTTCTCTGCAGAGAAGGTACGACCCCACTCCTCCCTGCTTGTTTATGTACCACATCGTGGTAGTATTGTCCGTTAGGACCTGTACCGACTGACCACGAAGGGAAGGGAGGAAGGCCTTGAGAGCCAGACGTACAGCCCGTAACTCTAACAGATTGATGTGAAAAATCTGTTCCTCTGGAGACCAAAGACCTTTGATCTCCAGATCCCCCAGATGAGCTCCCCACCCTAGAGTGGAAGCATCCGTTATGACTGTGGCCACTGGTGGCGACTGCTGGAACGGTTTTCCTTGTGAAAGATTGTTGCTTGCAATCCACCACTTCAAATCCACAGCAGCATCTCTGGAGATCTTGACAGTACCCTCTAGATCCCCTCTGTGTTGAGACCACTGCCTTCGGAGGCACCACTGAAGAGCCCTCATGTGCCAGCGAGCATGCGTGACCAACAGAATGCAGAAGGCAAAAAGACCGAGCAGACGAAGGACCTTGAGGACTGGAACTACCGCTCCGTTTCGAAACATTGGAACCAAATCCTGAATATCTTGAATCCGCTGAGGCGGAGGAAAGGCCCGACCCAATGTCGTATCCAGTACTGCCCCTATGAACAGGAGGCGCTGAGAGGGCTCCAGGTGAGATTTGGGCTCGTTCACCGAAAAGCCCAGGTCGAACAACAACTGGGTTGTTGACTGCAGATGACGCAACACAAGCTCCGGGGACTTGGCTTTGATCAACCAATCGTCCAAGTAAGGTAATACTGCTATCCCCTTCCTTCTGAGCTCTGCCGCAACCACCGACATCACCTTCGTGAAGACTCGAGGTGCTGAAGTAAGACCAAACGGAAGGACCGCAAACTGGTAGTGTTGCGATCCCACCACAAACCGGAGATACTTCCTGTGTGACTTGAGTATCGGGATATGAAAGTAAGCATCCTGCAAGTCGACAGACACCATCCAGTCTTCCATGTTCAACGCCAAAAGCACCTGTGCTAGGGTCAGCATCTTGAACTTTTCCTGCTTGAGGAACCAATTCAAGATCCTCAGGTCCAGAATTGGTCTCAAACGACCATCCTTCTTGGGAATCAGGAAATACCTTGAGTAAACTCCTTGACCCCTTTCCTGCTCCGGGACCAACTCCACCGCGCCCTTTAAAAGGAGGACTTCCACCTCCTGTTCTAGCAACAGGAGGTGTTCGTGTGAACAATACGAAGGGCGGGGCGGGATGAGGGGCGGAAACTCCCGAAAGGGAAGGGTGTAGCCTTTTCCCACAACACTGAGAACCCAAGTGTCCGACGTAACAGTCTCCCATTTGGTGAGAAAATGCTGTAATCTTCCCCCTACAGGAGAGGAGTGAGTGGGAAATGGTGGAAGCCTAAGGCTGCTTCCCCTGCTGCACCCCGCCAGAGGATGAGGAAGAGGCAGAGTGCTGCTGAGAGGCTCCCCTGGTGCGGACCCTACCCCTCCCCCTAAAAGATCTATAGGGGTGGGAAGAGGCAGGTTGCTGATATCTTCCCCGAAAGGAAGAGGAGGAAGAGCCACGCCCAAATCCACGAAACCTCCTGAAGAATCTGGAAGAGGCCGTGGAAGAAGGAGCTTGGAGTCCCAACGACTTAGCCGTGGCCCTGCTCTCCTTAAAACGTTCCAAGGCCGAATCAGCCTTAGCCCCAAACAGTTTGTCCCCATCAAACGGGAGATCCAACAATGTGGACTGTACATCTGCCGAAAAGCCCGAGTTACGTAGCCAGGCCTGTCTCCTTTCCACCACAGTTGTGCCCATTGCTCTGGCTACCGAGTCGGTGGTATCCAGTCCCGTCTGGATAATTTGGGTCGCAGCAGCCTGGGCATCAGAGACAAGATCCAAAAGACCCTGGGGAAGCTCTGTAAACGAAGAGGAGATGTCATCCATCAGAGCATGAATATACCTCCCCAGGATACAGGTCGCATTAGTGGCTTTTAACGCCAGACTGCAGGACGAAAAAATCTTCTTCGACTGCGCCTCTAGCTTTTTTGAGTCTCTGTCCCCAGGCACCGTCGGGAAAGAACCAGGCGCTGATTTGGACGAACAGGAGGCCTGCACAACCAAGCTCTCCGGCGTAGGGTGCCTAGATAGGAAACCAGGATCAGTTGGAGCCGTCCGATACCTCCTGGCCACGGCTCTGTGAACTGCTGGGGAAGATGCCGGCTTCTTCCACACCTCTAAAACCGGATCCAGCAGAGCGTCATTAAAAGGTAATAGAGGCTCCGCCGCGGCTGAGGCCGGATGCAACACCTCTGTCAAAAGGTTTTGTTTCGCCTCCACCACCGGCAAAGGTAGGTCCAAAAAACTAGCTGCCTTCCGTACCACTGTATGAAAGGAAGCAGCTTCCTCGGTATATTCCCCCGGGGACGAAAGGTCCCACTCAGGGGAAGTGTCCAGCCCACTGGCCGACTCCAGTCCACGCAGCCCATCACCCGAGTCCTCTAGCTCTCCTTCCTCTAGGGCTCGTTGGTACTCCTGCTCCTCTAGTACCCGGAGAGCACGCCTCCTTGAATGCAGTCGTTGCTCAATCCGCGGAGTCGACAACACCTCCGCCGAAGTCGGAGATCGGCGCCGATCTTCCGAAGCCACCGACGCCGCATCCGGCGCCACAGGTAACTTCGGCGCCGACTGAAGAGCAGATGAAACGGATGGACCCACCGGAGTCACAGGCCGAAATCTCGACGTCGACGGGATGGAAATCCCTGGGGCCAATCCCTCCGAAGCCATCGGAGCGGCCACCGGCGTCGACACTGGCGCCGAGCCCACGTTCCCAAACGGGAGAAAGGGCATAAAGGGTGCCGGCCGAAGAGGCGCAGGATCACCCAAAGAAAAGGCCAAAGGCCCAGCCGGAGCACCCCCTGGAGCCATCTGTTGGAAGATGGCATACATCGCATTCAAGAATGCGGAACTATCGGCTCCAGGGGTGGGAAAAGCCGGATACTGGGGTGCCTGACTCGGAGGCGACCCAGACGCCGGCCTCGGCGTCTGCGCCGGAGAAAACACCTGAGGCTCCAATACCTCAATCACCGACGCCTGTCCAGGCGAAGTTGGAGACGTCGGAGAGAGCAACGGCGTCGAAGGATGCGGCGTCACCGTGGGGCTGACCTCCCATGTCCTCCGGCGCCGATCCGGAGACCTGGAACGAGCCTCCCTTGAATGACGCCGAGATTCTCTACGGCGCCGGGAGTCTCGATGACGCCGATGTCTTGGAGAAGACTTTTTCTTGTGATGCTTCTCCTTTGACTTGGCCATAAACAGCTTCGCCTCGCGTTCTTTAATGGCCTTCGGATTCATGTGCTGACACGAATCACAAGTCGAGACGTCGTGGTCGGAGCTCAAACACCAAAGGCAATTGGAATGAGGATCCGTCACCGACATCTTGCCTCCACACTCACGACAAGGCTTAAATCCAGACTTTCTCTGCGACATTATTTCCACAGAGAAAGAGTACGCAGCAAGATATACACTGTAACCGCAAGAGTAACAGTTGATCCCTCGAAGATAACCGTTTCGAATGCACGGAAAAAAGGGAACTGACGTCCGCACGTCGTCGAGGACCTCTTATTGCCTGTATGACGTCAGACGGCGTCGCGTGCGAGACAGTGACGTCCTCGTCGACGTGCAGAGACTAGTAAGAAGATTTCCGTAGAATGCTGGCGCCATGGGAGTATTCATGAGGTGAGGAATCCACAGGTAGTTGTATCCATCAGAAATGTAAGCTTCTTTTTTTAAGAAAAACGGTGTGGCAGACCAGGGTCAGCCCAGCGAAAACAATTGGTAGGAGTCTCGAGCCGGGCCACCCCAGCTCGAGCGATACGGTTAAAGAAAATAAAGTGTCATACAGGTGTGCCGACTTAGAACTTCTGACTCCTATGTTGCTATGAACATCTGGCTTATTTTTCTCATGGATCCTTGAATCTGCAAATATGTATGAACCTTAATTTTCTGTAACAGTATTGTTCAAGCTGGGGTGGTCCGGCTTGACTCTCCTACTACTTGTTTCGCTTTAGGGGGCAACATCTCTGTGTACTGTCAAAAAAGTACCGTCCCCCCCCCCCCACCCCGATGGAAAACATTTTGGTGAGAAAAAAAAAAACTAGCAGCAGAACTACAGATCTTTGATAGAAGGTGCAGAAAGAAATACCGCTGTCTAAGCGCAGGATTGGTGCTTATACACAACTCAGCCTTTTCATACCCTGAAGGGGATGAAGTTGCAATGGAGGGTGATGGTGCCAACCTGCTTTAGCTGTTTCAAGAGTTTCAAGATACTGTCTGGCATCTGGGAAGATTCTGCCGTTATAGTTCTCTTGTTCAGCTGTTACGTATTTCATCGTGTTCAGTATTACAGGTCCCTTTCTGGTTGTACTGAGTATTTCCGATGGATAATTATAATATTGATCCTCTACATCGGAAATTCAAAGCCAATGAAGGGTATCTGTAACAAAGTGAAATATACATCACAACCTGCCAAGAGGGTCTCTAATAAGCAGTATACTGAAATACACAGCACGGTGCACCAAGGGGGTCCTCAAAACGTGGTATACAAATGAGACATATAGCATTGGTGGTCGAGTGCACCAGAATATTGAGTGTACATTGAGCATACAGCACAGGCACTTAAACACTGTGCACGAAGAGGAATAAAGAAATCACAGGAAAAGCAGGTGAGCAACATCGTTCAAACAGTGAAATATTCAGCACAGCCAGCTCGTAACACAACCCACATACACTAAACAGGTGATAAAAAGTCTCTACAACTGACCACATTCTGAAATAGACACAGCCTAGCTGGCCAACAGGCCAGTAATACTGACTGCACACTGAGGCCTACAACAGACCCAAAGGGGTCTACAACTTACAGCACAAACCGAAATGTGCAGAATAGCCAAACGACGTGTAATGCTTGACCAAACAGTAATACACAAGGGGCCTGAAATCAAACGCAAAGTGAAAAACAGCAAAACCGATCCAGCAAGTCTGTACTATGCTAAACAGCAAAGTTTAAAACAAAGCCCTTTAAGTGGGCTGTAAAATGGAATACATAACAATGTAGAGTGACATATAACAGAGGTGGACAGACAATCCTTAACACGTAGTATATTCACAGATATTTAGCACAGCTAGAAGCATGTCGTACTTGGCATGTAGTGAATAATAACCCCAAGCCAGGCTAAGGGCCGGACCTAACAACGAGAAGAAAATGCACAGTGGGCCATGGAACATGCAATACTGAGTACACAGTGAAATGCATAGCTAAGTCAGCCAAGAACCCTGTAATACTTAGCTCACACGGACGTCGATAGCTGATCCAGCGGAGGGGCCGCATTATGAGTTCACGCAACACAACAGCCAGCCAAGAGGCCTGCCTTATGGAGCAGAGTGCACTGGGAAATGAATACACACCACAGCCTGCCAAGGAACGTAGAATACTGACAGCCTAGAGCAATATTAGATAGAACATGGTAGGTCAAGCTGACTGTAATACTGCCTGAAACATACAGCACAGTCGGCAAAGGCCCAGGAAGCTGAGAAACAGTGCCCACTAAGAGCCATCTGCATGGCTCAAATTACATCCGGGTAGAATTTTAAATAAAAATAAAAATGTTAAATTTGGTACAATTCATCATTAGTCTGGATTTCACAAAGCAGTTGCCACACAGCAGGAGAGGAGAAACTATTTAGGTGTGTCTCTCCTATCCGTGTAAACTGCTTTGGTCTCAAGAAGCTTAACAGTCACCTGAGGTGACAGTTTCATGATCACTGAGGAACGAAGTGGATACATCCGAGTTTTAAAAATGTGGCTGCAAACCTAGCTACATGGTCAGAGCCATCTACCACCTCCTTGTAGGAGCATGTGTGCCAAATAGCCAAATTCAGTGAACAGTCCAAGCTAACATTTGAGGCTGCCACACAACATGGCACTATACAATCGTGTGCGTGTGGGAGCCCATGCATACATGGCTATGGAGTCTGTCACATCACCTCTGAACCAAGGACAGCGCACCCACAACCAATCTTACTGTAATGTAAATCTGCTCACGTTCAACATAATAGCCGTCAGCAACAATAAGCGACTTATCATGTCTACATGATTTCTGCCCACTCTACTGAAAAATGGTCTATTCTGGTCTTTAATGGGCATTTTTATTGGTGGCAGTCAACCGCGACACTGCCATGAATTACTTTACAATGAACAGTGATGCGGGCAAAACCTACACCTATGTGGCCAGACTTTGGTGAGCGGCACTGCTCACTACTCCTTCCAGCCCATACTGTGTGACACAGCGAAGCCAAGCGATGAAGCCAAACCAGCACCTACCTAAACCAATCTCTAAAGTGAATTTACTGATGCGCCGTGCAACAGCTAAATAAATCAACCTTTACTAACCTTCTTACACAGGGACATGCCCATGATGAGGTTACATCGAGGAGGGAGAGAGAGAGAGGGAGAGAGAGAGGGAGAGAGGGA
This sequence comes from Pleurodeles waltl, assembly GCF_031143425.1. Lineage (NCBI taxonomy): Eukaryota > Metazoa > Chordata > Amphibia > Caudata > Salamandridae > Pleurodeles > Pleurodeles waltl. Next base: position 315,452,084 of record NC_090443.1, read on the forward strand.
GAGAGGGAGAGAGGGAGAGAGGGAGAGAGGGAGAGAGGGAGAGAGGGAGAGAGGGAGAGAGGGAGAGAGGGAGAGAGGGAGAGAGGGAGAGAGGGAGAGAGGGAGAGAGGGAGAGAGGGAGAGAGGGAGAGAGGGAGAGAGGGAGAGAGGTGAGAGAGGTGAGAGAGGTGAGAGAGGTGAGAGAGGGAGAGAGGGAGAGAGGGAGAGAGAGAGAGAGGGAGAGAGGGAGAGAGGGAGAGAGAGAGAGAGGGAGAGAGAGAGAGAGGAGTGTGTGTCTAGTCTGAGAGCCAACCTGCCAACTGCCTGTCTATGATGCAGGACGAGCAGTGCTAAAGAGCAATGCTGTTAAAAACATCACTTGAAGGCCCTGCTCAGGCCTGGCATACAGTAACTGCACCACATGCTTACGGTACCAAATATAGTGCTATTCTGGCATTATATATATATATCTCTCTGCCCTTGCTCTGGTAATTTCATCAGACCAATCTACCTTCATTCCGAAATGGTCTAGAATATTATCTGCATGCAGTCCACTCTTATGTGGGTAGCGCTCTTTCACTGGAATCCCCCCACTGGAGGGAAGTCGGACACCAATCGCTAACTTGGTTCTGATATTTTAATTTCTCCTCCTTCCATGACATTACAAAATGCACTAAGGGCAACACAACTGACTCAGGGTTTGAGGAAAGACATCCAAGTTCTCGCAAATAGATTACAGAGGCAGAAACAAGAATTGGATTTGCAAAATTGAGGATGGTAAAAATGTCCTGTAGAAGAACGAGTTACTTACCTTCGGTAACGACTTTTCTGGTGGATACATTAGCTACCTGTGGATTCCTCACCTAATGAATACTCCCATGGCGCCAGCATTCGACGGAAATCTTCTTCCTAGCTTCCCGCGTCGACGAGGACGTCACATTAGCCCACGCGATGCCGTCCGACGTCATACAGGCAATAGGAGGTCCTCGCCGACGTGCCGACGTCAGTACCAACATTTTTTACGTGCATGAGAACAGTAACCCTATGCAATGAAAGATCAAAGCAACATCTCATAGCATTGTGAAGTACACAACATTGTAATAAAATGGCTATAGATTTAATATAACTCTTTCCTCTTTTTATTTTTTATTTTTTTTAAACAAAACATTTATATATACCAAATATGAAAATATACATATACAAGTATCCATATATACAAAATCTATTGCAGTCGTAAAGACCAAGAGAAGCACACTCAAGGATTACTTGGTGAGACCAAAGAGGCAACGGGGAGGCGGGTGGGACCGTGAGGAATCCATAGGTAGCTAATGTATCCACCAGAAAAGTCGTTACCGAAGGTAAGTAACTCGTTCTTCTGATGGATACAACTACCTGTGGATTCCTCACCTAATGAATAGAGTCCCAAAGCAGTACCACGCCCGGTGGTGGGTGCCTAAATGGTCAAACCAAGAAATCCTGCAGCACGGACCGTGCAAAATGGCCGTCCCTTCTGACCTCAGAGTCCAAGCAGTAGTGCTTCGCAAAAGGCCTTGCAGATGTCGACCACAGGCACAGCCCTAGCCAAAGCCGAAGTGGCTGACTTAGCCCTGGTGGAATGAGCTCTAATACCATCAGGAGGATCCTTCTTTGCTAAAGAGTAACAGATTTGAATGCAAAGAACAACCCACCTGGAAAGTGTTCTCTTGTGGACTGCCTTTCCTCTCGCCCACGTATCCGATAAACAGCTGATCCTCCAGCCTGAAATCCTTTGTTCTGTCAATGTAGAAGCTTAACGCCCTCTTTGGGTCCAAGCGGTGAAGTCTCTCTTCCTCCTTTAAAGGATGAGGCAGAGGATAGAACGTGGACAAAGTGATTGTCTGGGCCAAATGGAAGGGTGAAACAACCTTCGGAAGGAAAGCAGCCTTGGTCCTCAACACCACCTTATCCGCATAAAAAGTTGTAAAAGGGGGTTTTACTGATAAAGCCTGCAACTCACTCACTCTCCTTGCAGATGTTATGGCCTCCAGGAAGACTGTTTTAATAACTAAGTACCTTAAGGGGCAAGAATGCATAGGCTCGAAAGAGGACCCCATAAGGAAAGTCAGGACCAAGGACAAATCCCATTGAGGCATAACGAATGGTTTTGGAGGATATTTATTTAGAAGACCCTTCAAGAATCTAAGAACAATAGGGGATTTGAACAGCGATGGTTGGTCTGGCAGACAAATGAAGGCTGACAAGGCAGACAAGTAACCTTTAAGCGTAGCCACTGCACAACCTTTCTGCGCTAAAGACAAAGCAAAAGATAAAACATCTTGACAAATGAGCACGTAATGGATCAATCTGTCTCTCTCCACACCATACAACAAATTTAGACCACCTATTAGCGTAGATAGTTTTAGTGGAGTGTCGCCTGGCCGCTAAGATAACATCCACTACATCAGGTGGGAGAGAGAAGGAACTCAGGTTGCCCCGTTCAATCTCCAGGCATGAAGGTGCAGGCTCTGGAGGTTGGGGTGTAAAACCTGCCCCTGCGACTGCGAGAGGAGGTCTGCCCTGAGAGGGAGACGGAGCGGAGGGCACATTGAGAGTTGGAGAAGATCGGAATACCACACCCTCCTTGGCCAATCCGGAGCTATTAAAATTACTAGGGCCCCGTCTTGGCGAATTTTCCTCAATACTCGAGGAATCAAGGGTATGGGGAGAAACGCGTAAAGCAACTGGTCGCACCAGCTTCTCTGAAACGCGTCCCCCAAAGCCCCCTGCATCGGATACTGGAGACTGCAGTATAACGGACAATGCGCGTTCTCCCGAGTAGCAAACAGATCTATCCGAGGAAACCCCCACATCCGGAAGATCAAACAAACGATCTGTATGGAGACGCCACTCGTGGTCGGCTGAGAAATGGCGACTGAGACTGTCCGCACGTACATTCAAGACTTCGGCCAGATGATTCGCTACCAAGCAAATCTGATGGTCCTTTGCCCAGGACCATAGCCGAAGAGCTTCTCTGCAGAGAAGGTACGACCCTACTCCACCCTGTTTGTTTATATACCACATCGCGGTAGTATTGTCCGTTAGGACCTGAACCGACTGACCGCGAAGGGACGGGAGGAAGGCCTTGAGAGCCAGACATACAGCCCGCAACTCCAACAGATTGATATGAAAAATCTGTTCCTCTGGAGACCAAAGCCCTGTGATCTCCAGATCCCCCAGATGAGCTCCCCACCCTAGAGTGGAAGCATCCGTTATGACCGTGGTCACTGGTGGTGACTGCGTGAACGGCTTTCCTTGTGAAAGATTGTTGCCCGCAATCAACCACTTCAAGTCCGCAGCATCTCCGGAGATTGACAGAACCTTCGAGATCTCCTTTGTGTTGAGACCACTGCCTTCGGAGGCACCACTGAAGAGCCCTCATGTGCCGGCGAGCATGCGTGACCAGCAGTATGCAGGAGGCAAACAGACCGAGCAGACGAAGGACCTTGAGGACTGGAACGACGGCTCCATTTCAAAACATTGGAACCAACTCCTGAATATCTTGAATCCGCTGAGGCGGAGGAAAGGCTCGATCCAATGTTGTATCCAGTACTGCCCCTATGAACAGGAGACGTTGAGAGGGCTCTAGGTGAGATTTGGGCACGTTCACCGAAAAGCCCAGGTCGAACAACAACTGGGTTGTTGACTGCAGATGATGCGACACAAGCTCCGGGGACTTGGCTTTGATCAACCAGTCGTCCAAGTAAGGGAATACTGCTATCCCCTTCCTTCTGAGCTGTGCCGCAACCACTGACATCACCTTTGTGAAGACTCGGGGTGCTGAAGTAAGACCGAACGGGAGGACCGCAAACTGATAGTGCTGTGACCCCACCACAAACCGGAGATACCTCCTGTGCGACTTGAGTATCGGGATATGAAAATAAGCATCCTGCAAGTCGACAGACACCATCCAATCTCCATTGTTCAACGGCAAAAGCACCTGAGCTAGGGTCAGCATCTTGAACTTTTCCTGTATGAGGAACCAATTCAAGATCCTCAGGTCCAGGATTGGCCTCAACCGACCATCCTTTTTGGGAATCAGGAAGTACCTTGAGTAACAACCTCGACCCCTTTCCTGCTCTGGGACCAACTCCACCGCGCCCTTTAATAGGAGGACTTGAACTTCCTGTTGTAGCAACAGGAGGTGTTCTTTTGAACAATAAGATGGACGGGGCGGGATGGGGGGCGGAAACTCCCGAAAGGGAAGGGTGTAGCCTTTCCCCACAACGCTGATAACCCAAGTGTCCGATGTAATAGTCTGCCACTTGTGAAGAAAATGCCGTAACCATCCCCCTACAGGAGAGGAGTGAGTGGGGATTGGTGGAAGCCTAAGGCTGCTTCCCCTGCTGCACCCCTCCAGAGGACGAGGAAGAGGCAGAGTGCTGCTGAGAGGCTCCCCTGGAGCGGACCCTACCCCTCCCTCTAATTGATCTAAAGGTGAGAGAAGAGGCAGGTTGCTGGAATCTCTCACGAAAGGAAGAGGAGGAAGAGCCACGTCCAAATCCACGAAACCTCCTAAAAAATCTGGAGGAGGCAGAAGAAGGGGCTTGCAGTCCTAATGACTTGGCTGGGGAACTGCTTTCTTTAAACCTTTCCAAGGCCGAATCCGCTTTGGCTCCAAACAGTTTGTCCCCATCAAACGGGAGGTCCAACAGGGTCGACTGCACGTCCGCAGAGAACCCTGAGTTGCGGAGCCAAGCCTGCCTCCTTGCCACCACAGCCGTGCCCATCGCCCTAGCCACCGAGTCAGTCGTATCCAACCCAGATTGGATAATCTGGGTTGCGGCAGCCTGGGCATCCGAAACAATGTTCAAAAGTCCTTGGGGAAGCTCTGTATGTGAATATGTTATGTCGTCCATAAGAGCATAGATGTACCTCCCCAAGATACAAGTCGCGTTGGTAGACTTCAACGCCATGCTACAGGACGAGAATATTTTCTTAGATTGTGAATCCAACTTTTTGGAGTCTCTGTCCCCCGGCACCGTCGGAAAAGATCCAGGCGCAGATCTAGAAGAACAGGAGGCCTGGACCACCAAGCTCTCCGGCGTGGGGTGTCTGGACAGAAAGCCAGGGTCAGATGGCGCAGCCCGATACCTCCAGGCCACAGCCCTATGAACAGCCGAGGAAGATACTGGCTTCTTCCACACCTCCAACACTGGATCAAGCAAAGCCTCATTGAATGGCAAAAGAGGCTCCGCTGCAGTAGAGGCCGGATGTAGAACCTCAGTCAACAAATTCTGTTTCGCCACCGGCAAAGGCAGTTCCAGAAAGTTAGCTGCCTTTCTTACTACAGCGTGAAAGGTAGCTGCCTCCTCCGTATACTCCCCTGGAGATGACAGGTCCCACTCAGGAGAAGTATCCAGCCCACTGGCTGTGTCCAGACCATGAAGCTCGCCAGACTCCTCAATCTCTCCTTCCTCCAAGACTCGTTGGTATTCCTGCTCCTCCAAAAGACGGAGAGCACGTCTTCTAGAATGCAGCCTTTCTTCGATACGCGGCGTCGACATGGCATCCGGACGAAGAGAGGCGCGTCCTGGAGTCTCCGATGGTCCTGTCGGAGTCACTGGCCGAAACCCCGAAGTCGACGGGATGGAAACCTCCGGGGCCGAAATCTCTGGAGCCACCGGAGCGGACACCGGAGTCGACACCGGCGCCGAGCCCACATTCCCTAAAGGGAGAAAGGGCATAAAGGGTGCCGGCCGTAGTGGCGCCGGAGCACCCAACGTGAACGCCAACGGCCCCGAAGGACCAGCTGGAGCACCGCCTGGAGCCATCTGCTGAAAGATGGTATACATCGCATTCAAAAATGCGGTATTATCGGCTCCGGGGACAGGAAAAGCCGGATACTGGGGTGCCTGGATCAAAGGCGACCCCCGACGCCAGCCTCGACGTCTGCGACGCCGGAGAGAACACCTGAGGCTGCGTCACTTCAACTTCAACTGAAGAAGACTGTCCAGGCGAAGTCGGTGAAGCCGGAGAAGGCAACGGCGTTGACAGATGTGGTGTGACTGACCTCCCGAGCCGAAGGCGACCTCGAACGAGACTCCTTGCTGGAATGGCGCCGTGACTCCCTACGGCGCCGGGAGTCTCGATGACGCCGATGAGACCTCGGCGAGGAGGACTTCCTATGATGCTTCTTCTCCTTCCTTTTAGACTTCGCCATGAAGAGTTTAGCCTCTCGTTCTTTTAGGGCTTTCGGATTCATGTGTTGACATGAATCACATGTTGCGACGTCGTGGTCGGAGCTTAAGCACCATAAACAGTCGGAATGAGGGTCAGTAACAGACATCTTGCCCCCACACTCCCGACAGGGCTTGAAACCGGACTTCCTCTGAGACATAATAACCTCAGAGAAAAATTCACGCAGCAGAAAAATACACTGTAACTTCGAAAGCAACAGTAGCTCCCTCGAAGATAACCATTTAGAATGCACGGAAAAAAGGGAACGGACGTCGGCGAGGACCTCCTATTGCCTGTAGGACGTCGGACGGCGTCGCGTGGGCTAATGTGACGTCCTCGTCGACGTGCAGAAGCTAGGAAGAAGATTTCCGTCGAATGCTGGCGCCATGGGAGTATTCATTAGGTGAGGAATCCACAGGTAGTTGTACCCATCAGAAGAAAACAGATTAAATGACAAAGATGTTTTGCTCACTGAACAGAGATATTACAGATCAAGATGACAGAAATAGAAATGGTAATCTAAAGATCTTCAGTCTACCAGAGAACTTAGAGAAAAACAACACTTACTGTGCTGCCTTTCCTTGAAACATGGATTCCAAAAGGTGCTGCGCTTAATCATCTTTAAGGAACATAAAACAGAAAGGACTAACATGATCTCAACCAGAATTACCAGTAACATAAAATAATCAAGACTAATGATATTGAAACCACTGTGCTACCTGTCCAAACACAAAACAGATACTTGACCATACAGGAAAACTAAAAATGATCACATGGAAAGATACCAGAATAAGCATCTAGTAATACAATGCCAGCTACTGTATTTTCAGAGGAAGGACTTTGCCGTCCCGCAAAATGATCTAAGATCACAAAGCGTTTCATTTGCCTCAGTAGGTCCATTGCAATTGACAATCACCCATAAGGGAAAACCCATCACCTCTGAGAAATCCTTTTAAGGTTTCTTGAAAAGACTTCTTAATCAGATATGGACCTTTGATCCCTCTTTGTAGACAAGGCTCAAGTTGAATGAATACTATTGGTCGTCACTTGGAGCCCTGGGCCCAGCACAGGAACCGGGCTGCTCACTGGCTGCTTAAATACAAACATTTCAATGCTTGGGGACTTAATGAGATTTTAATGGTGAGAAGAGTGGGCTGGCATGGCCAATTGAGAAAAGGTATTGATGGGGATTGTATTGTAATTAACTTCCGGAGGCTCGCTTGTGTAAGGAACATATTGAGGGTGAAATAATATAAAAGCTCATTGGACACCAAGATTGTTGCTTTGCCCCTCAGGTTTTTGTACAAGCCAACAATTCTCCCTCTATGGACCTATGGTACCCCCAATCAGGCAACACCTCTTTTGGGTTCAAACATGTCTGCCCCCCCCCCCCTTTGTGAACTTGTTAATGTAGAATGGCTACAGCTTGGGTTACCAGTACCCCAGATTACAATTTCTTGCAGTTATATGACCTGGTGTATTTCTCTACTGTTAGTCCCGTGACCTGCTGTTCAGAGGTTGGGGCTGTGCCATTGAAACTGCTCAGTTGGAATGTGGGGAGCCTTCAGTCAAAGATTAATGAACCTGAATGACTCAAATTTGTTAGAGTTAAGATTCTGTCCTATTTCAGGAAACTTGGGACATACTTCCCTCAATGGGTACCAATGTTATGTCCCTGCTCTTCCCTCTCGTCATGTACATGCTTCTGGAGCATTAGCCACATGGGTTAAGGTAACATTTGAGGGATATGTTAAATTGTTAGAGACTCCGCCTATTGGTTTTCAAACCACTATAGTAAAGAATCACCCGATTTTGTATTTTGGTGAACTTTTATAATAATGACTTTATACATGTTCCGAACAATGGGTTCCCCATGCCGTTTAATTACATTACCAAGCTGGTAGATGGTTAAGCGCTAAAAGGGCACTCAGTATATCTGTCTGCAAAGTGATTTTAATGTGAGACTCGCCCTCGGACTTTGCACCCAGAATGTTGTGATGTGTCTGGTGCCTAAAACCCACCACAGAAGTCAGGAGCTGTTGTCTTTCCTTGCCCGTCTTGATTTAGCAATTGCTTTGGAAGTCTTGGGCCCTAAGGCTCTCGAAGTGCATACCTTTAGGGGCAAAGGCAGTGCTTCAATAACAAATGTCTATCACTAGCAATCGAGTGGATATATTGTTGCAGGGTACAGTTATCAAAATTGCCCTGCTATTGGACCCTAAAGAGAGCCTAGGATTGATGTTAGGGTGAGCAACTTGCTACCCTCAACTGATAATCTACGGCTGGTGTGGAGAGTGCAGGACCCGATGCAATTCTTTAACAAACTGGTCAAAGACAATGTAGGGCTGGTGGAGCTATGCCTACCTGAGGAGGACATTGACCACCAGGTGGTGGAGGCCTTCATCAGCCTGTGTTCTACTATGAGAAAAGCTCTTTTAAAGCTCTTACTTCCTAACGTAAATTCCCCTAGATGGTTTAATCATAATTGCTCAGTAACTAACAATGCGCTGCACCTCTGCTTTGCCTGCTAAACCTAGAGACGCTGCATTACTGGCTTTTCTGCATAAGCATTGTAAGAAGGTAACGATCATTCGCCTTCAGGGGGAAATTATTTCACAATAAGATTTATTAGAGCAGGCTGCTAGTTCGAAAATGGTAAATCCTTTTGGGTTGTTGTCTTGCATTTGAGGCATAAAAATCAGCCTCTCAACTCCATTACATGTCATTTTACCAGCAAGTCCTCGGAAGATCACTTTGCAATAATATATGCTGCTCCTGTCTGAGGTTTCATCTTTGTTATCGATAAAACTCAGTGGTTAGGCTTCAAGACGACTCTTTGTCGAAGTTGAGAATGCCATCAATTTAAGTGTGGGAAATAAAGAAATCAGGCCCAAATGATATTCCAACTGATTTGAGAAAAAAAATGCTGTCAATTTCTGGACTCCTCTCCCTAATAACTTAATAAAGTTTTTAACAATCTTGTCTGCACTAGGATGCCTGAATCCTGGAGCACTTCCATAATTGTTCCCATATTAAAAGGGGGATTGTTTACTCCACGGTTGTTGTAGGCCCATATCATTAATAGATATGTCAGATAAAATCCTTGGGCCAGTGATTTATAACAGAATTAAAGAATGGAGTGGGGTCGAGTCGGTCTTATAACCCTGTCAATATGAGTTCAGGGATAAAGTGGAGATGATTGAACAGTGCCTAAATTCAAATCTGGTCTCGGGCAAATATACAATAGCCAAACCATCTCCTCTTTATCTAGCATAACTGGAAATATAATCTGCATTTTACTGTGAGAATAGGTCCAAGCTGTGGAACTTGTTAATTATGTGTGGCCTGGATGAGGCATTAGTGCACTGTCTTGCCGTAATACATAAAGATATGAAGTCCAGGGTCTGCATCAGTACACTGTGATAGGTTTCATGGTACACTGAAATCAACCGGGGGCGAGACAAGTGTGTGTGCTGGCCCCTTTATTATGTATTTTATACATCAACGAGCTCCACCCATGTTTAACTCGTACCAACCCGGATGCACCGAAATTTAGAGGGAAATTATTACTGACCTTATTGTATGCAGATGACAGTGGCTCATGGCATGCACCCACAGAGCACTGTGTCAGCTGGTGTTTGCCTTTGTGGATTTCATGGCCTCATTGGATCTGCAGACAAATTTCACAAAGTCACAGATTATGGCATGCAGCCCCAGGTGCAAGTAACTTTCATGCCTTTTGATAGGGTCAAATTGCCTGAGTAGTACTAATACAACTCCGTACCTTGGGGTTACCTTCTCTGCTCAATGGTCTTTGCCGCCAAATATTGTGCATCATAGAAACAAATGGTCCAAGACTAAGTTCCTTATGTGGCCTCCCACGACCTGCCGGGGGTGGCCTCCTCCCCCATTACAACTATATAAGTCTCAATGTAGTCCAACTGCCATATATGGGGCTGAGGTTTGGGGTATTACGCAGTGTGGGACTATCCTGCATGAGGAGAATAGATTTTCCAGATAACTCCTTTCCACCCCCATTTCTTTATTGCAGTTTATCTGTCACAGTGAGCTTGGGTTTCCATATATAAAGGATCGGATTAAAGCTCATCCTTTGCTACTGTGGCTTGCAATTTGGAGGAATGGGGAGCCTCCTTTGACAAAATATAATAATTCAGGATTACCTGTCTCTTCAAAGAGGGCTTCACATCCCCAGGCTGGCGTACGTAAAATGTGAGTACTGTAAGACTGGAGAACAGTCTGCCTTTTGGAACTTATGTCTTGTAACAGTTTAAGCAAATACAAGGTTGAAAAAGCACTTTATGACTTGGAGTACTCTAGGTGCTTAAGAAAAGCAGAAGGGAAAACTAGTGAACACTTAAATTTGACTGAATGATATTGTTCAAATGAATACCTTTGGTGTGCTCTTGGCCGCTTTCTCTTCTTTCGATTTAGATTGGACACTATTAAATACTTGTTATGCTTTCCATTGGGCTTTATGAAGAACCCTGATAAGAAGCCCTGTCCTTGTGACAAGACGTCAGGTCAATCAATGTTGCATTTTACATTTTTTTTATGTTTTATCTCAGGTACAAACATTTTTTTTAATACCGCTTTTAAAGATTTTTTAAAGTTAAATAATGTTGGCAAGCTCTTAGATTTATACTGAAGCTGATGGTGAAGTTGTCCTGCACACTGGAGTTTTTTTTTTTTAAGTATGCTGTACAAGCTCATAGAACTAAGTTATCCTAACTTGCTGCTAATATTGTTTCATTGCTTCTGTTTTTATCATGTTTTTGTATATTGTATGTGCTTTTATGGATGTCTTGAGCATCCAGATAAAGTTATTTTGAATTTAACGGATGTTGGTGGTCACATGCTCCAGTGCACATTAGAAAGAGGCAACTCTGGAGCTTCTGCAGGAGGGCTTGTGGAGCTTGGCTGAAACATGGTCATACTATGAATCATTTTACATTGACTCACTGTTAAGTCAAACACTTTAATTAAATAGGAGATAATCTTTGAAAAACATCTTATGTTCTTGATAAAGGTAGTTAAATGCCAGAGTGTTAAGAACTAGAACTTAAGTACTTGCACTTTTACCTTACCTCTGGAACCACTGACAATGAAGCTATTTGCTCTTTACTTCATATTTTCTATTATTATCCGCAACTGCTATTATTCTGCATTAGGTCTAGCAACAATCTCCACCAACATATTCCCACCAACAAATTAAAACTAAGTAATGATTCAAGGGAGTGGTTTGTATACAGATTTATCGGATTACCATCTAACATACTCCAGCATGCTCCTACATCATATTAGACGCTCACAACAATTATCCAGTACAGTGCAACTAAAACCACAATTACAATCTCAGCCCCTCTACTGACAGGGTCTGTCTAGCCATTGCTACTAAGATTAGCTTGCCATCCAGCGTTACTCTTACCACGTTCCCTACAGCATTAACAATTATTAATGGTATCCTTTTCAAACAGTACCCCAACCATGGAACTAGAATGGTAGTGTGTTGCATTATCTTGAGATCATTACTTACATTGTGATTTAGCTGGTTTCCTCTGTGGGTCAGACTCTCTGGATTCGCAGGCTGATCACTTGAGGCCTATCCTGTCTCTCTCAGTGCTCTATTGGAGGTGGGAAGGTTCATGGTGCTCTCACTCATTTTCCTTTTTCCTTCTACTGTTTATTGCTATCTACTTTGGCCCCTCCCCCATTCTTACTATACCAATCCCCTTGGAAACTTAAAAATTCTGCCAAAAGAAAAAAAGATTTTACACTGGTCCTAAACTAAAAGGTGGTATCCAGCTTTAAGAGACTAAAATTAACAAAGAGGCCACTGGAAAAGGATATCTGTATCCAACCCTTATTTTGCTCCATAGCCAAAAACAAAGATTGGAGTGATCACATTAATGTCTACGGCTGCAAGTATATCAGTCACTGATAACTTTGATATTTATTAAGCGCATTCAGACCAGAGGTATTGAAGCCGTAATGTGAGCAAAGACCACAACCCTTCTCAAGTCTATTGAGAGAACAGCCAAGTTTTAAGATGCCTATGAAATAGAAGCAGGGATTCAGTCCCTCTAATCTGAACAGTTTGGCCGCAGCCACAGAAATCCCAATCCCCCACAATCAGCTTTATAACAACAGGTCACTAGGGCTAGCCTAAGATCTGCTGACCTTAGCGGACGGTGTGGACGATTCAATTTAAGGATTTCTTGCAAATGTCCTGAGCCATTCAGATGTAACACTTTATGGGTCAGGCACAGGACCGTAAAGAAAATACGTTTCCTTACTGGCAGCCAGTGAAGCTTCGTCAGCCCCTCTTTAACTGAGGAATATTTTGGCAGACCTAGCAGCTGCATTCTGGATCAGCTGTAATTTGTTCAATGAGGATTGATTTATGTTAAGAAACAGTGCATTACAATAGTCGTTCTTGATGTTATAAGAGCTATAAAAAAACACTGTTACCCTAAGCTCTAGTGGTATAAATGGCAAAACGTTTTTATTTAAATCCTCATCTTACAGAAACACACCCTATTTTATTGACCTGTATGTCAAAAGTCAAGAAGGCGTCAAACATTACCTCCAAATGGACGTCTAAGTGCCAAAAATCAATATCTCTGTTTTATCTCTATTCATTTTGAACATATTCTGCCCTGTCAAATATCTTACTTCCCTCGTAGTGGCCTGGAAGTTGTCTGCAAACGCTTCCCTGTCATCTTTGATGGTGACAATGATCTGGGTGTCCTGCGCATTTGAGGACACTTGAAATCCAAAAATGCACACCAGTTTTGCCAAGGGAGCCACGTACAAGTTAAACAGGGTCGGACTAAGTGACAATCCCTGTGTGACACCACAAGGCAAAATGAAACTAGCAGATCTAAGGTCTCCACAGCTGACCGTCATTGATCTTATTTGGAGAAATGATTCTAGAATCCTTAGGGCCGATCCCCTCACTGCTGTCTGATACAGTTGTCGTACCATCAGCAGGGGAGAGATGGTATCAAAGGCCGCTAATAGATCCAGCAGTACTAGAATAGCGGCCTCTCCCATATCTACCTGCCTACGGAAGATATCTGTACTGGCAAAGGCAGATTCCATAATGTGATCCTTACTGAACCCCTGTTATGTAGGATCAAGGAAACCACCGGCAAGCATATAACCTGTCAGCTCTTGATTAATGGGTTTCTCTAACACCTTGGCAGGGAGGATGGAGATAGGCCTTATGTTTTTAAGGTCATAAGGATCCCCACCAGGTTTCTTTTTCAGGGGCTTGACAACTGTCTGTTTCCATATTAGTGGAAACACCCTCAAATTCAGAACCTCTCTATACACAATCTCCAATCCCTCCGCAATGGGTTCTGGGACCATGTGTAATACCCTGGGTGGACAGGGGTCATCAGGTGACCCCCAGTTAATTCATGTAATGAAGGTTTTGATTTTCCCTACAGGCAGAGGCAGTGTGACTGAGTATCGGAAGACCAGAAAAGTTTGCATTAATGCTCAAAATGGTCTCTAAAGTACCACACGACCTTATCACAAAATATTTGTGAATTCACAATCTCCTGGGGGATCGGGGGCATCATAAAGGAGCGTATTACTTTAAACAGCTCTTTGGGATGGTTTTCAGCGCCCCTAATCTTCTCTGTGTAATACCTTGTTTTCACCTCTCTTATTGCTAATTTGTATTTGCGAAGTCTTTGGAGCTCCTTAAGCTTATCTGTATACCATGGGACTGGTACTCTTATTTTTATTTTCCCCCTCCAGTGGTCCTTGCTTTCCTAAATGGTGTTAGTTCTCATACCGCCGTCTTAACCCACTGATCAAAAATTCGTGCCATAGATCCGGGCCCAGCTAGAAGCCTTTCTTTGTGCTTACCTAAGGCTGTTATTAAATCCTTCTCTGCTCTTCTACCCCAATTCCTACTATATGTAGGAAAGTTCTGCCTAGGTACGTTTCCCCTCTCACATCTAACTTCAAAAGGGATCAGGCTATGATCTGACCACTCTAGAGGTATACAGCCTGTGATGGTAAGATGGCCTTGCCTAGAAAAAATACCATCAAGTACAAGCCCTCCAGCATGAGTGTAGTCTCCCACTCCTTGCTTCCATCTGAAGCAGGACATGAAATCTAAGTGAGAATATGTATCCCTATCATTTTCATTCTCCAAATAGAGGTGGAAATGCCAGAGGACTATACCCTGTACCACCACCAGCGGTTCAATCAATTGGTGGAGAGTCAAGAAATTTCTTCATTGTGCTCAGTGGACAATATACCTTCCATCCAGGACATTACCATGTCTGAGCTTAAAATAAGCTCCTTCACAAACATCCCAGCAAGTATTAATAGGACCTAAACTCCCATTTAGATTTTCTTAAAAAATTACAGCCACCCTACCTCCTCTCCTTTCCATCATAACTTTTAATGCCTCATAGCCTGGTGGCATGGCTAAGAGTATATCTGGGTCTGAATCTTTATTAGTCCTGGTTTCAGTCATGAACAGTCCAACCTCTGACCCAGAATTGTCTCCCTTATTTCCAGGCTGTGTTTAACTAAGAATAGCACATTTACCAGCCCACACCTCAAACTGTTCAGGGTTGGCATCATTCTACCCCAGATCCCTTCTTTCGATCTCGACTCCATAGGGGAGGGCACTTGCCCCTCCAGTCAAGAATCCTTAACAGTCCATTCACATTTCCTACATTTTCAATTTTTCATTGGGGTGAGAAATACCCTTCCCCCAATCATACAACATACCTCGGGCTCCACGCTCATAATATGTTCCCTTGAATAGTGCCAATTCAGGTCCCCTGGATGAAAACTGGCAGCATCCCTGATCACGGTCCCGGCATGGTCAGGTGCAGACAGGTTTGAGCCTTAGGCGCACCAGCTGCACGTCCGCATCCCGCATCAGCTTATATTGTGTATTCGGCACATGAGACGGGAGGGGGGGCGGGGTGACCAAAAAAAGCTAGTACGCCACCTCTATTAGTGGCACATTAAGATGGCTCAAACAGACCTCCCCTTGGGCTATAACAGGCCCTTCAGCCCTTGTTGCAAGATCCCCATGAATACGACTAAATCACTCCCAGGTGAGAAGCGTCTGAACAAGGTGTGCAAAAACTGCAGCAATAAAAAAATCATACGGGAAGATAATTACAATTTGGTCTGAGAAATCTTCCAAAGTAAAACACTTTTGCCTTGTAAGCACTTTCAGAATCTGTCACAGTTCTCCCCTAAAATCCAAATTTCTATGAAACAATTAAACAAATCAAATATTAAGAAGAGCGGACAGCCCTTGCTGCATGACATTGACAGAAAGGGATTATCACAATACTACAGGGGGAAAAAAAAAAGTTTTACAAAATAAATATATTTATGTTGACTAATTTTCGTGTTTAACTTGATAGATTAGGTCAACTGTCATATGATGCAGCTATAATACTTGGCAATTATTTTTAATCCCCCTAGGGGTTTACACTGTGGACAGAATTTCATACCCAAATGAGAACCATATACATACAGAATAACTTAATGACGATTATACAACAGAACTGGGAGCGATTACACTTTCTATTCACATCCCCTTAACACCTTTAAAGATCTGACTAAATTCTAGATAACTCATTAAAACAGTAAATACTGGCATAGAACCCATAATCACATCTGATCATGTCTGAAACTCCATCAAAATTAATAATAAATCATGGGCCTGGCTAAAATAAGATATGGCGAATGAATGAAGAGATTATCCTGTAGCAAAGGAAAAAGGCTTGAAATCTATCACAAACTATTTCAGCGGTAAGGAACAAGATAACCTTAACAAAAAGCTGATTTGAGATGCAATGAAGGCTACAATTCGGGTAGCAATGATTAGCATAACAGCTTAAGAAAAAACTGAAATACAAAACTTGGCGTCTTTAAAAAAGATTAAATCACTTGGATGTACACTAGCTTACATGAAGAGTTTGGACACCTTCAGCAAAATAAGTTATCTAAAATACATATAAACAAAATAATGAGTGAAAATCACAAGTCTTAAAGAAAATAAGCTTAGCAAAAAATACTCTGTTGGATGCTAGTCCAACAACGCAAGTTTAATGATAAGAAATTCATCACTACTGCATCAAAGAACATGTCAGACACAGGCACAAAAGAGAAGCTGAACTTTCAAACATTTTACACTATAATATATAACTAATAATCACTTCCATTGAGGTATACCAGAAATACCCGAAAAGGTGTCTCTTAATATTTAACTTGAATTAAAAAAAAAATAATACATATCACCACAGTGATTACCTATCACCTAAGACAGGGAGGGCTCCTAATCCTAACTGGCCAACTGTAACATTTTCCACATCCTGCCAGGATCAATTAATAAATCATCCAGAAGCCATATTACATTACCTAACCGAAACAGGATCTGCATCTGAATCTCCTATAGTAGTGATATATAAAGACAGCAGGGATCCTACTATAACAAAGAATTATAGGTAATGTCAATTAATGTATACTGTAAACTCTATGCTAAAATCGTAGGCACAAAATTAGAAGAGGTACTTTTTGCTGATTCACCCAACCTTAAAAGGTTTTGTGAAAGGGAGACTAGAGAGCGTCAACACAAGACTGGTTGCACACTTAATGGAAGAGGCGAAATTCCTAGCCCCTCAACCAGGGCAATAGCACTGGACGCAGAGAAGGACTTTGATAAAGCTTTGTGGACAGTGCTGCGATCAGTGCTCAGAAAAGTACAACATTGAATAAATGCTATTTACTCTATACGTGCACTCTACAGTCCACAGAGTCAATATTAACGGCCTCTTATCAGACCAATTCAAATTATTTCAAGTCACTAGATAGGACTGCCCCTTATCCCTTCTCTTCCTACTAGAGACACAACACCTACTTTTCACCATTTGCTTGAACCTCAAAAGACTTTGAAATAGCCATCCCAAAAATCCCCCCCAAAAAAAATAGCAAAGCAGAGGTCTCCGGATACACACAAAACCACAACCTTAGACTTAAGTTGCCCTTCCTGCTTGGAGTCTTAACCCCATACCAAACCTAAACATCGGGGAATTACCCCAGCTTTGACCTACTGCTAATCTTCGGTATCAAGTCAATTTTGTGCAAATAGAAAAACTCCAAAATCTTACCCTACCACACATGGTGAACCTGGGTTTGTATTATTAGGTGCACATGCAACAGTGTGAACTAAAAGCCTGTAGCCTCCACTCTAACACAGCTCAGGCCCAAGTGAGATCTCTATTTACAAAAATAAAGGCCCCCTAACTCGAACACCATTTCATGAGAACCTAGCTACCCTAAATCAGCTTATTTGCAGCAGGCTCCCCAAAGCCAGAGATTCCTATTCCAATATTTACTACAAGAATGGAGGCACTGCATCCACAGCTCTCACTTCTCTTTATCTAACCATATGTTCCTAATTTATTTTCCATAGAGCTCCCTCTCGCTTTCTCCTAGTCCACTGGTCTTAAACAGTCCACTACTAGCAACTTAAATTCTACTTTAACCGCCACAATACTCCAGACCGAAGATCAATACTCAAGTATAGAAACCTTTACATTTTAAATGTATCCAGTCTCACCTGCAACAACCTAACAAAGACAGAGGATTCCTTGTTCTAAGTTACATTTCTCAAAGTCTGAATGGAAAAATAAATTGCTTAATACATATTCCCATTTCTTACCAGTCTTCCCAGGTCACCCACGTTAGACCAACCCAACACACATTTGACATAACAATTCACTGCTACTGTACCAAGTGCAATTTACCCTAAATTGAGAACAGAGCCTATTTCCCAAACACTTACACACACTGGATTAGAAGAGGGAGAGCTTTCATCTGGCAATGAATAAAATGACATTATAAAGGTAATTGTAAGTCTCCCTCATCTGTAGCCATTTTTGAGAGTTAGTCAACCAGAAAAGCAGTGCAAAGGCCCTATTTAGGTCTGGAAACAAAAAGCGTAAGCAGTCTACCACAACCCATGTCAATAATGGCAAAAACAGAGCAAGCCTTTGTATCACCCCTTTCAAGTCTTTAGTCCACTTGTCAAACTATTGACTTCTTGAGTAAAGTGCTAATCACACTTTGGATTAAGCCTGATGGGTTTTTTGGTCTTATTATACACAGATGGTAAATCAAAGTCTGGGCACTGAAATGAAGGTGCAGTTAACGTTTTCCAGTACTTCTGTTAAAGCTGAACCAATGCTAAGTTCACATCTAAACATGATTTTGCACCTCAATGTGATAACGACACTGCTTATTTTGCACCTAAATTTGCTTTGTACTCCTAAAATGTTACTATGCTCTTGCTGTTAAACCAAATGTAATTTTGCAACTCAATGTGCAGTCAACTAAATGTGAGGTTGTACTGATGCACAGCTTTACACCTAATACAACACCATGCTACCTCAAGTTCTCCCATTATAGGATCATTTTGCACAGAAACAATTCTGCTGACTTTACACTCAGAAGGGTGTGAAATTCTAATAGCCAGACACCCAGAGCATATTGTTTGGGATCAATGACTTTTGTCTACTTGATAAGTAGGCCCAGTCCACTGTAACACAAACTCTTTAGCTGACTTTTTACAGTACTTGTGTGGACCTGTGAAAGAGGACTGTCTGCCATTAAAGGCAAGACCCGAATGTGTATGTGGAAGTTCTTCTAATTTGTATACATGATTAACTAATAATAGAGTATTTACTATTAGCGTGAGAGCTCCAAGCAAATAGCGAGCACAGTTTGCATTTTTGATCCTCCACCCCAGACTCCCAGAAATAGCAGCCTCCAATCATTTAGCATCTGAATCACAGACACCCATTTCAGGTAGTACTTAAATACCCCACAAAACGGCAGATGCGCAGGCTTTCCTCAATCTGTGTAGGAAGGTCTTCACCTGGCTGCATATTCTCCGGCACAAGTGTGAGTTCCACCTTCCTAATTTAACCAGGAGTCAGAAAGTTGGCATTCCCTACTTAACTGATCACAGAGCATCATTCAGCTGGACTCCAAACATCTCCCAGCCTACTTGTTGGAAGCACATTTCTGCTTCCAGGTGTTCAAAGGACAAGTTGAGTTACTTACTCTCAGTGACACCTTACCTGGTAGAGACCATATCTAGCTGCAGATTCCTTACCTTTCAAGTTGAATCCAGAAGATTTTCGTGAGCAGTACCTCTGCGCACCAGTAGGTGGAGATCGGCTCCGCGCCCATCGTCCTCCGTGCAAGAAATGATGTTGTGCTTCCTATATAGACACCACCAAGGCGCGCCGTCAGTTTCTTTTCTGGTCCTTCCACGCCATCAGCGCAGAGCCTTGAAGAACACTCACCACTGATGTGTCATAACTAGTGCCCTGAAAGGGCAGTCTTTGCCCTTGGAAATCCCTTCACAGTGGGTAGGTCGGTAAAAAAATCTGCAGCTAGATATAGTCAGTACCAGATAAGGTATTAACAAAGGTAAGTAACTTTTGTCAAATTGACAGACTTCTAACTGCAGATTTCTTGCCTTTGAATAAATACCCAAGCAATACCATCCCTGGAGATGGGTCTGCAAACAAATTTCAAACAAGGAAGTCTTGCAGCACCAAACGGGCAAAAGGTCTGCCCCTATAGACCTGACTGACCAGGAAATAGTGTTTGGTAAACGTGTGCAGTGATGCCTATATGCTGCCTGACAGACGTCCAGGACTGAACTCCATGTGTTAAAGCAGTGGTCACAGCTGTAGCTCCGGTAGAATGAGCGCACGATTTCTAGTGGGGTTATATTTTGGCCAGTGTGAAACGGATCTTAATGCAGAGCACAGCCCATCAGGAGATGGTTCGCTTCTGCACTGCCCGGCCTCTCTTCGCACCCACATACCCTACAAAGACTTGGTCATCTACCGGAACTCTTTAGTACGATCAAGGTAGAACAACACTCTTTCTGGGCCTGAGTCTGTCATCTTCCTTAGAAGGATGGAATAGAGTACAAACATAAGCAAGGCTATAGATTGGCCTACATGAAAAGTAGTGACCACCTTTAGCAGAAAAGAGGCCCTAGTGCAAAGCACTATTTTGTCAGGTTAGATAAAAAATGTAGGGTGGCTTAGATGATGGGGCCTGCAGCTAACTCACTCTGCAGGCAAGTGAATGCCTGCAAGGAAGACTGTCTTCAATGTGAGAAGGCTGGAAGGACAACTGTGGAGGGGCTCGAAGAGAGCGCACATCAAAAAAGTCAAAACCAAATTCAGATACCATTGGGGCATAATGAATGGAGGAGGGAAGAAATGAGTACAACCTTTGAGGAACCTATGCACCATAATAGACAAACAAGGAAAGGTGATCAGGCAGCCACAAGATAGCAGAAATAGTAGAAAATAGCCCTTAAGAGTGCCCAAAGCAGAGCCCTGCTGGGCAAGGGAAAGAATGAACAATAAAACCTTAGAAAGGGGATCAACAGACTTGCCCGTTTATCATGCCACAAATTCCTTCCGGCAACAGGCATACACCATTTTGGTGGAGGGAAGCCTGGCTGCCAAGATTCTGTTACAGACTTCAGGAGGAAGATCAAAAGCTGTCAACTGCCACCCAAGAAGATGGAGTGGACAGGTTTGGATGGAGAACCCTTCCCTGCTGCTGAGACAGAAAATCCTCCTGAAGGGGCAGTCTGATCGGAGTCTTGATTGACATGATCAGCACCTCAGAACACCAGACACTCTGTGTCCAGTACAAAGCCACAAGTATTACTTGGGCCCAATCATTCTTGATCTTCTTGAGAACTCTTGAGGTTGAGGGCTGCCGCGAGGCCCAAGGACCTGACCAGAGCAAGAGAATTCTTGAAGCGCTCGAGCGCAGTCTCTGCATGTTCTCCGAAATGACAGGTGCCATTGAAAGCCATGCCCATCAAAAAAAGCCAGGACAAACCCTGAAAAGCCAGACGTCCTTAACCTCACCGCCACTATCGTGGTAACTGCTCTGCCTAGCAAGTCTTCACGTCAAGTCTACAAGGAATTATTAACTTTGCTGCATCCCTCCCATCTGCACCAGCCTCAGTGTGTACAGCCCAGGACCTGTGACAGCACTTGCGCAACTGTGTCCCACAGAGTGTCGAAATAGCAGGCCAAAAGACACGCAGTGTTCAATGACCGCAAGGATGGCAGAAGAAAACATCCTCTTCACAATTAATTTAAACTTTTTGTTTCCCTATCTGGGGGAGCAGTAGGAAATGTCCCTTGGGAAGCAGAAGCTTGGACCACCAAGCTCTGAGGGGCGGGGTGTTGCAACAGGAAACCTGGGTCCCCAGGTGCGGCGCGATGGCAGTGAGCAATCGTCATGTTCATGGAAGCCCCTGTGCTGGGTTTGGATCAGGTACCCAGTAGGACGTCAAAGTGGGCCCTCAATGAATGGGAGCAGGGGTTCCGAGGTGGAAGCTCCCAGATGCAGCACCTCCGTCAAGAAATTATGATTGACGGCCACAGAGGGTAGTTTAAGGTCCAAGACCTCAGCCACCCTCCTCACCCTCACATAAAAAGCTCCCTTCTCCTTAGCCACAGTAGTGGGAGAAAGCATGGCAGCATCTGGAGATGTGCCCAGTCCACTGGCTTCACCCAAGTCCTCCTACAAGTCCACTTCACTGTCATAGAGCTGATATTCTAAACAGTCCAGCAACCCCTCCCATTCTTCACCGAGGCCTAGACCAGCGAAATAGGGCTCAGGATCCGAGTGAGGAGGCAAAGCTCCTGCTAGAGTCTGCATTGGGAGATACCCACACAGCTCTGGGTCACAGTCAGGGACTACAATAGAGATGGTGCCATCTGTGGACGCCAAGAGCATCGGCACCAGCACCAGGGGAAAGTCGAGGTGGATTGACCAACGCCAGTCCGGATCCCTGGGAGCCTCTCAGTGCCGAGGACAGAGCCCACCCCCAGTGCGGAACTCAAGACGGCCCTCAGACCCACACGGGGCCTGAAGGCGCTCTAGCAGGGTCAGATTGCCCACAAAGAAGGTGCATGGCATCATAGAACTCTAATTTGGGCAAGGATCGATCCGGCTCCTGGAAATTCAGGAAGAGACAATCAGCCTTGGCACAGGTTCCACAGAACGACGCCTAGAATGACAATGCTCAGTCGTCACATTGGCCGATGGATGAGGTGAAGTCAAAGACCGCTTTGACTTCTTACTTTTCTTCCTATGGCTCAACTGACCCAATTGCCCTGAGGGCTTCGAATAAGACGACAACTTCAGACTCCATGAACCGTCCAGGGACCTTTCTCTCGACCGAGACACTGTAGAATCGTGTGCTAGGACAGCATCAGCTTTAAAGACGGCTCTCTCAAAGCATTCGGATGCATGGCCCAACACCTGGAGCAAGACTTTGGGTCGTGGTTAGCTCCAAACATCACTAACACACAAGGTGCGCATCTGTCATGGACATGGCCCAATCACAGGACCTGCAGAATTTGGAACAGGTCTGCCTAGAAGATATCCCCCAACACACCAGGAAGAAGAAATTATTGAAATATTGAAAAAAAAAGTTTGACAGAAGTTGTTAAAAGACCAGTCAAAAAATGACTGAGGGGTAGCTCTCTTCGGATCAGCACTGGCCGGCGTGGAGAGAAAAGAACTAACGGCACACCTGGGTGGCACCTATACAGGTACCCTAATGTAATTTCCAGCACAGCTAATGGAGCCAACGAACGCAGAGCTGATCAACACCACCTACCGGCGTGCAGGGGTACTGCTCATGAAAATCTTCCTGATCCAGTCTGACACCTAGAGAGAATTCAAAGGTAAGCAAACTGCAGCTAGAAGTCTCTTTCAGAAACATTATTCTGATACTTTGCCTGGTGTGTTCTTTGACATACAGCGAAACATGGGAAATCAAGGAAGTAAAAATATCTTAACTCCCCCACCCACTTTCTGAGGGCAAATCAGCCTTTTGAGGGAAAGAAATAGCTGTGGATGAGTCTTTGGTATTGTTGAAAGGCTGATTGTTTTTTAGGCAGTGCATGCCTAGCAAGAGGGCACGTTATGAAATTAAGGTGCATATGCTGTCAGAGTAGTACTAAATACGTCTATGATATCAGGGTGTA